>NC_136073.1:682499420-684899420 GCF_964261635.1 Lissotriton helveticus
CAGCGCCGTTCATGACCCCCTTGACCAGCCTCTGATGTTGCAGGAAATGTCCGCAGGTAGCCATAAAATTACAGCATACCGTAGATTTGTATAATCCACGCTGTGCGGCGGATACGTCCTGTAGAGACGGTTCAGCTGCCTGTCTTATACTCCTTTGCTCCATCAAACAGGCTATGTCGAACTCCGGTCAGGTGCCACGTGTACGTGATGGTGGGGACCGGAGTTCGACATAGCCTGTTTGGTGGACTGTGGAGCGATATATTGTGATTTGGCTGGGATTTACGAGCTGGAAGAAGGCAACAAAGCCGAAACGCGTCCTCGACAATAAATCCATTTGTACCCATCCCGCGAGTGCTGTGTGTTTCTTGAAGCACGCGAGCTGTTTATGTTATAATGGACCCACCTCCATGATAACGGCACCCGTGCAGAAGAGTGCTGCGTCCCGGTGGAATTGGAGCAGTGTACTTCGACTACTTACGCTTGGCACCACCAGTGCAAGGCATTGTGGACATTGGAGTCAGGGATTCGGATCCAAACCGCCCCTGCTCCGTGGAACACGAGGCCCCCTGGCAGGACGAGGGATGTGTATCAACCACACAGAGGGTAAAGTCTGCAAGCACGGGAACACGGACCAGGAGCATTCACCCGTGAGCAATTACATCCAGTAACGGGAAATAACATGAACTTACTAAGTCCAGTCCTGGTGTTGCGTGTGACTTACAAGACTCCATCTTGGGATTTAAAAGCGCCCCTATTGTGATTTGGCTGGGATTTACGAGCTGGAAGAAGGCAACAAAGCCGAAACGCGTCCTCGACAATAAATCCATTTGTACCCATCCCGCGAGTGCTGTGTGTTTCTTGAAGCACGCGAGCTGTATATATATATATATATATATATATATATATATATATATATATATATTGAATATGCTACTTACCAGTATGCATCTGTTCTTGGCATGTAGGGCTGCTAACATTCATATCTTAGCATTAGATCGCCGCCTAGTGTTGGGCTCGGATGATCGCACATTGTTGTCCTGGAAGAGTCTTCGAAGTATCCTGAGATAGGTGGCTCCTCCCCTGGACTACAGTGCGCATGGGCATCGGCTCCATCCCCAGATTGTTTTTCGCCATTGTGGCAGAAGATGGAGTGAAAAGTGTAAAGGATGTCCATGCTAATGAATAAATACAATAGTATATCTGCAGCTGCGACAGGCACCGGGGAGGAGGGCGGGCGATATGAATGTTAGCAGCCCTACATGCCAAGAACAGATGCATACTGGTAAGTAGCATATTCAGTTCGAGGCATGTGGGCTGCTAAATTCATATCTTAGCATAGAATACATAGCAGTCCCTCCATCAGCGGCGGTTGCCTGTGCCAGCTGCAGAAACCTGAAAAAGTGTCTTCAGAACAGCCTGTCCTACAGCAGCTTGCTGCTTGGAATGCACATCAACACAGTAGTGTTTTGTAAAGGTATGTGGTGTAACCCACGTGGCTGCTCTGCAAATATCCTCTAAAGGAATGTTCCCGAGGAAAGCCATGGACGCCCCCAGTTTGCGTGTGGAGTGCGCTCTGGGGGGTATTGTTAAAGTGCGCTTGGCCTTTTGATAACATATCTGGATGCACTTAACAATCCATCTGGCTATCCCTGCTTTGGAAATCGGGTTGCCTTTGTAATGTGGTGCGAAGGCAACAAAGAGTTGTTTTGTTTTTCTAAAGGGTTGTGTTCTGTCTATGTAGTACATCAACGCCCTCCGTACATCTAGGGTATGGAGCATTCTTTCCGCCACCGTTTGCGGGTTTTGAAAGAATGCTGGTAAGTCAATAGTTTGGTTTAGATGAAACTGAGACACCACCTTCGGAAGGAATTTGGGGTTAGTGCGTAGCACTACCCTATTTGGATGAATTTGAATGAATGGCTCTTGGATTGTGAGCGCCTGCAGCTCACTGACACGCCTCAGAGACGTAATAGCTACAAGGAAAGCTACTTTCCACGTAAGGAACTGGAGTTCACACGAGTGCAGTGGCTCAAATGGTGGTCCCATCAGTCTGGTGAGAACGACATTGAGGTTCCACACCGGAGCTGGCGGTGTTCTTGGGGGAATGACTCGTTTCAGACCTTCAAGGAAGGCTTTAATGGCGGGCACTCTGAAGACAGAGAGGTGCTGCCTATTCTGGAGATAAGCCGCTATGGCGGATAGATGTATCCGAATGGAAGTGTACGCTAGATTGCACTTGTAAAGATGCAACAGATAGCAGATGATGTTGGGGATAGATGCATCTAGCGGGTTGATGTCATTGGCTGTACAGTAAATGACAAAACGCTTCCACTTTGCAGCATAGCACGCTCTAGTAGTTGGTTTCCTCGCCTCCTTGATGATGTTCATGCATTCCGGAGGTAGGTTAAGGTATCCAAACTCTAGGACTTCAGGAGCCAGATCGCCAGGTTGAGCTGTTGCGGATCTGGATGCTGAATTTCTCCATGGTTCTGCGTCAAAAGACTGGGCGTGAGGCGCAGTCTTTGATGCGGCACCACTGAGAGTTCGAGGAACGTGGTGTACCAGGCCTGGCGCGCCCACGTTGGAGCAACTAGGATGAGAGTCATCTCGTGCTGCCTTAGCTTTCTTGCGACCAGCGGTATTAGAGGGGCTGGCGGAAAAGCGTACGCAAATTTGCCTGACCAGTTCATCCATATCGCATTCCCCTGCGACTGTGGGTGAGGGAACCTGGCGGCAAAGTGTTGGCATTTTGCGTTCTCTTTTGTGGCAAACAGGTCTATTTCCGGATGACCCCACTGCTGGAAGTACGGGTGGAGGACAGATGGGTGTAACTCCCACTCGTGCATTTGATGGCTGTACCTGCTGAGCAGATCCGCCATCTGATTGTCCTTTCCTGGGAGGTGTTCTGCCATGAGGAAAATGTTCCTCTGAATGGCCCACTTCCACATGCTCTGAGCCAGATGAGACAGCTGTGGCGAGTGGGTGCCTCCCTGCTTTTGAATGTAGTACATCGCGGTCATGTTGTCCGTCCGGACTAGCACGACTTTGTTGCACAGATGTACAATGAAGGACTTGAGCGCCATGAAGATTGCCATCAGTTCCAGATAGTTGATGTGCATCTTCTGTTGCTGCGTCGTCCATAGTCCCTGCACTGTGTAAGTGAGCACATGAGCTCCCCATCCCTGGAGAGATGCGTCCGTTGTCAGGACAATCTGCGGCACAGGCTCTTGGAACAGTCGGCCCTTGCAAAGGTTGTGTGGAGTCCACCAATGCAGAGAGTCGTATGCCCGACTGGTAACCAACACTAGGTCTGTCAATTGCCCACGAGCCTGTGTCCACTGATTCGCTAAGCACTCCTGGAGCGGCGCATATGTAGCCGTGCGTGAGGGACTATGAAGATGCAGGAGGCCATCATGCCTATCAACTGCATGAACACTCTCGCTGGAAGCGAGTGTTGTGGCCTGAACCTTTGGATCAGAGCCTGCATGCTGTCTATCCTGACTTGGTTTGGCTGAGCCATGGCCGTCAGGGTGTTGATCGTCGCACCTAGGAACTGCCGGACATGTGCCGGCTGAAGATGCGATTTTGGGTAGTTCAGGGAGAAACCCAGATCGTGAAGAAGGTGAATTGTAGTCGACATGTCTGCGGCGCACTGTTGCTCTGACTTGGCTTGCACGAGCCAGTCGTCTAGGTAGGGGTAGACATGGATGTTCTGCCTCCTGAGGTGCGCCGCTACTGTCGCCAGACACTTGGTGAACACCCTCGGGGCTGTGGTGACTCCGAAGGGTAGGACCTTGAACTGGTAGTGCCTGCCTTGAATAGTGAACCTGAGGTATTTCCTGTGTGACGGGTGTAGTGGAATGTGGAAATAAGCATCCTTGAGATCTAAGGTTGCTAAGAAATCTCCCTGGTTTAGCAATGGAAGAATCTGTTGCAGTGTAAGCATGTGGAAATGTTCTGATAGTATGTACAGGTTGAGGGGACGTAGATCTAGAATGGGTCTGAGAGATCCGTCCTTCTTTGGAATAAGGAAGTACAGGGAATAAACCCCTGTGCCTTCCTCTCCCACCGGCACGAGCTCGATTGCTCCCTTTTGCAGCATCACCACTACTTCCTGCTGCAATAAGAGCAAGTGCTCTGCGGACATAGGCCTTTGCCTTGGCGGGATGTTGGGTGGAGTGGACCTCAACTCTAGGCAATAACCATACTGGACTAGTTGTCGCACCCACCTGTCTGTGGTGATGTTTCTCCAGACGGGCAGGAACTGCTGTAGTCTCCCCCCGACAGGTGTTAGGTGGTCGGGGGGCAGTGACAGAGAGTCACTGTTTGGCTGGAGCAGAGGAGCGGGAGCTGTTGTTTCCTCTGCCGCGACCTCTGTTGCTGTTATTTCTGTAACCTCCCTTGTTCTGTTTTGTGAACGAGGATTGTGCCCCACCTTTAGAGAACTGGGATTGTTGACCCATTTGTCCTCTGGTGACTCCACGTGCACCTGAGCGACGAAAATTGCTGCCACGAAACTGTTGTGACTGCAGGGCCCCCATGGACTTAGCAGTTTCTGTGTCCTTCTTTATTTTCTCTAGGGTGGTGTCAACATCTGGACCAAACAGACTATCAGGATTGACTGGCTGATTAAGGATTGTTGTCTGAATATCCGGTTTAAACCCTGAGATGCGGAGCCACGCTTGTCGTCTCAGCATAACGCTAGTGTTGATAGCTCTAGCAGCTGTGTCCGCAGCGTCAAGTGCACACTTGATGGCTGCGTTTGAGATTAGCTTTCCTTCCTCAATGAGCAGGTGGGTGGCTTCTTGGAACTGTGGAGGCAGGTGTTGTACAATCTGTTCTAGGGTGTCGTAGTGCGCCCTATCGTAACGCGCCAAGAGTGCCTGTGTATTGGCGATGCGCCAAAAGTTTGATGCCTGTGCAGCTACTCTTTTGCCCCCTGCCTCTAGCACTTTGGACTCCTTATCCGGGGGAGGAGCTTCACCCGTTGTCCGGGAGTCGGCACGTTTCCTGGCATTGGCGACCACAAGAGAGTCCAGTGGCAATTGTCCCCGGATGTATGCGGGGTCCGCAGGCGCAGGTCTGTACTTTTTTTCAATGCGAGGGTTGACCACTCTCGCTCTAGTAGGCTCCTTAAATATGTCCCCAGCATGCTTGAGGACTCCTTTAAGCATAGGCAGTGTCTTTACTGTCCTTTCAGAGACTGAAAAAGTGTCGAAAAGGAAGTCTTCCTCAACCGGGTCGGCATGCATGTCCACATCATGATTGGCTTCCGCCCTTTCGAGTAGTGCATGAAAACCTGCTGAATCCTCAGTCGGGGATGCACGTGCATTAAAAAGCTGCGGGTCCTGCCCCACACTCTGGGTGTTCTGGTCACCCGTGTCATCATATGAATCCGGTTGTGCATCAGGTTCATTGATAGGGAAATTGTACTGCTCGTCTTCATCATACCCCTCACCCGCAGAGTGTTCGGGGAGGGAGTAGGGCTCCGTCTCGGAGGAGGCTGGATTGGTTCCGTGAGGCCTGAGGCGTCAAGGGGCACCCTCTTCTTCTTTAGTGGGATGACATAGGAGTCCACTGGCTCCGAAGTGATTTTCCTCTTATAGAGGGTCAGTTTGCCTGTGTCAGCGTCGATGAAACGCACTGAATCGTCCTCTGATTCGAGTACCCGACGTGGAAGCGGGCCAGTCGGTGAAGAAATCACCTGTTTCGGTGCCGATTTGGTTGAAAATGCTTTCGGCGCCTCCTTCGGCGGCAAAATAAAGAGAAGTTTCCCAGAAGGCTTCGCTGGAGTGTCCTTTTGCGGCTGCGGCGATGGTATCGGAGCCGACGGGGCAAAGGCCTTCTCCCTGATTCTTTGCAGTGATTCGGCTATGAGGGACGGCTCACTCACAGTTTGTTTCGGCGCCGACGAGGATGGTCTGATCTTTCCCTCGGATCCGACGTCCTTGTGGGCCTTGTGCACTTTGGGCGCGGATCCTGTCTTTACCGCCTCCGATTCCTGTGTTCGGGGCGCAGACTTCTTTCCGTGTGCCTGCGTAGCCTCCTTGGAGCCGACTTTGGCGGGCTTGGACGGCGTCGTAGCCGCTGACCCGTGCCGACCATCTTTTTTGGAGGACCCCTCCTCTGGCGTCGGTTTCGATTTTGCAGCATCGGAATCGACGGACTTCTTCGACTTCTGCGGACCGTAGGTCGACGGAGTCGATGGGGTAGCGGGCACCGTCGTTTTCACCGGCACGGCAGCCATCTTAGGGACACTCGAGTCCTTAAGTTTCGGTTTCGTTTTCGGGTCGGCCATTTTAGGTGTTGTCGATCCCGATGGTTTCGGTTTCGGTTTCGAAACAGTCTGCTCAGCAAGTAAGTCCGTGGCCGGGCCCGAAGGCGGGGCTGTGGCTTGCGGCAACGGGTCTTGGGTAAGGCCGACAGGCGATCCCGTGTCCCGGTCGATATCCTCGTAACCTTCGGGGCAGAGCTCGTCCCCCGAGCTGTCTGCCGCGGCCCCATAAATCTCATCGTCGTCTCCTACCTCGTCGACGTATTCAAGGCCTTGACCCGCGAGTCTCTCGGATCCGCCTCGACCTCCGTCTCGGGTGGGGAGATTTGGAGATGATGACCCTGGTCCTCTTCGTCCTGGTCGCCGAAGATGTTCTCCGGATCCGGGGCCCCTTGTTTAGCTTCCATGCGCACCGCGCGCCGAAGCTTGAGAGTCTTCTTTGAGCGGAACTGTGCACACAACTTGCACTTGCCGTCGTCGTGGTCAGGCGAAAGGCATTTGTTACACACGGGGTGTAGATCGATGTGTGGGTACTTGGACCCACAGAGCGGGCAGTACTTAAACGGGCTCCGCTCCATGTCCGAAAAGTTTTGCAGTCGTGTCGCGATGAGAAGGCCTCAAAGTTCCGAGAGCGAAGAAAACTCCGCTTATTCCGGCTCCAAGAGACGGAAGACTCGAGACCGTGTGCAGACAATACCGACGCAAGAAAATCGAGGCCTTTTGGCCGCTAAAAGTTAGTTTTTCTTGGTTCCGACAGTAAGACGTCGAGACCACATCCGAACCCAATGGCGGAAAAAAACAATCTGGGGATGGAGCCGATGCCCATGCGCACTGTAGTCCAGGGGAGGAGCCACCTATCTCAGGATACTTCGAAGACTCTTCCAGGACAACAATGTGCGATCATCCGAGCCCAACACTAGGCGGCGATCTAATGCTAAGATATGAATTTAGCAGCCCACATGCCTCGAACATATATATATACACACACACATACACACACACACACACACACACGGCAGGCAGATGCATTTCGGCAGTTTGCGCCTTCTTCAGTGCCCGGTAAGTGTAGCAGGAGCCATGGCCAGTCACCGTGGAAGTATGTCCCGCACTTCGCTGATTGCTTAACACCATATCACACCCCCTCCAAGTGGAAACACCGCCCTAACTGTTGCCCATTATGTGGTAACTGACTGCAGGTACCAGAATGCACTGTTCTGGTGCTAGGCGATGCTGGGGCAGGCGAGTCACGGAGATGGACATGACCTCTATCCTGTTGTGCTCCGCTGAGCCAAAGTCCCCTCCTCGAGTCCCCAAACTGCACCAACCTTTAGTCCGAGAGTCAATTTGGGCGAGGGCTTAACGACAATGCAGAAAGCCCGGTGTGAGGCAGGATAGCCTCAGCATCACTTCTCTTCTCCCCGGAGTTTAAAGGTGGGCTCTGGTCGAATCGATACCTCGAAGAAAACATCACAAGAGCAGCCGCCCCGCACCAATGAACACCAGAGCCAAACTTGCGATGCAGGGGCTTCCAAAGGCATGTCACTGGCTTGCACGCTGTAATATCCACAAACACCCCATTTACTGGAAAAGAGTGGAAGCCACGGCAGGGGAACAACAAGGAGGCCACTTTAATTCAGAAGGTTACACATGGCAGGCAGATGCATTTCGGCAGTTTGCGCCTTCTTCAGTGCCCGGTAAGTGTAGCAGGAGGCATGGCCAGTCAACGTGGAAGTATGTCCCGCACTTCGCTGATTGGTTAACACCATATCACACCCCCTCCAAGTGGAAACACCGCCCTAACTGTTGCCCATTATGTGGTAACGGACTGCAGGTACCAGAATGCACTGTTCTGGTGCTATGCGATGCTGAGGCAGACGAGTCACGGAGATGCACATGACCACTATCCTGTTATATATATTACCCTGTGGGTTCGCCACCGTGTAGATATGGTTCAGCCGTACTTTCGATTGAAAACGATTTTGCATTTTTTGATGTGCTTAGAACTTTTGCCCCAGTAGAGGAATTTGCATGAAACTTGCAAATCTACTAACTTGATCAGCTGAGTTTGGACAAGAACTGTCTAGGGGGAAAAGAAGTTAAAGGGTTTGGTGGTTGGGGGAGTGGGGGCATATGGATGAAAAAGTGCATTTTGATCCCGAGCAAAATTTTGCCCAAACACCGAGCAAAAACTGAAGTGATTAACACCAAACTTGGCACAAAAGTAGACCTTTAAACAGAAAAAGTGCTTTTTTGCGCGGAGCACCCATGTGTTCAGTAGTTTGAGATATTCATCTTTAAAAAAGCTGAAAAGCCATTTGTTAATTTGCTTATAACTTTGGCACGTATGTTCAGATTAATACGGTCAGTTTCAAATTTGTGTATATCCATAAAAGAGAGGTTCAGTTAAAAAAGAGGGCCGGGAAGTGTTCCTTTGCTAAGGAGTTTGACACTGTGATGAATCTGCGCAAAATGCGGCATAAGCCAAGACGAAATGGTCTTTTTTTGGCATGAAAGATTTGTGTTAATCCATAAAGGGGGAATTAAAATTTTTCTATAACTTTGATGATGTTTGACCAATGCTTGGTAAGTAGTCAATCAATCAATCAATCATGCCATTTGTATAGCGCACGACTCACCCGGAAGGGTCTCAAGGCGCTTGGGGGGGAGGGGTATGCTACTGCTCGAACAGCCAGGTCTTGAGTTGTTTCCTGAAGGCGAGATGGTCCTGGGTCAGCCGAAGGTGGATGGGGAGGGAGTTCCAAGTCTTGGCAGCCAGGTAAGAGAAGGATCTTCCTCCGGCGGTGGCTCTTCGGATGCGTGGTACGGCTGCGAGGGCGAGGCTGGTGGACCGTAGCTGGCGGGTGGGCGTGTAGAAGGTCAGGCGGTCGTTGAGGTACTTGGGGCCCAGGTCGTGGAGAGACTTGTGTGCGTGGGTGAGGAGCCGGAACGTGATCCTCTTGTCGACGGGGAGCCAGTGCAGGTTCCTCAGGTGGCTGGAGATGTGGCTGCGTCGGGGGACATCCAGGATGAGTCGGGCGGAGGCGTTCTGGATGCGCTGGAGTCTTTTCTGTAGCTTGGCTGTGGTTCCGGCGTAGAGGGTGTTTCCGTAGTCCAGTTGGCTGGTGACGAGTGCCTGGGTGACAGTCTTCCTGGTCTCGGTCGGGATCCAGCGGAAGATCTTGCGAAGCATACGCAGGGTGTTGAAGCACGATGAGGAGACGGCGTTGACTTGTCTGGTCATCGAGAGGGAGGGGTCCAGGATGAAGCCCAGGTTGCGTGCATGGTCGGTTGGCTTGGGTGCGGTGCCCAGGGCTGGGGGCCACCAGGAGTCGTCCCAGGCGGAGGGCGAAGATCCCAGGATGAGGACTTCCGTCTTGTCCGAGTTCAGTTTCAGGCGGCTGTCCTTCATCCACTCGGCGACGTCTTTCATCCCTTTGTGTAGGCAGGTTCTGGCGGTGTCGGGGTCTCTGGTGAGGGAGAGGATCAGCTGGGTGTCGTCGGCGTAAGAGATGATGTTGAGGTTGTGCTGGCGTGCGATGGCTGCGAGAGGTTTCATGTAGATGTTGAAGAGGGTGGGGCTGAGTGAAGATCCTTGCGGGACGCCGCAGATGACTTCGGTGGCCTCGGAGCGAAACGGGGGGAGGCGGACTCTTTGTGTTCTTCCGGCGAGGAACGAGATGATCCACTCCAGTGCCTTCTCTTGGATACCGATGTTGCTGAGGCGCTGGACTAGGGTGCGGTGGCAGACCGTGTCGAACGCAGCGGAGAGGTCCAGGAGGATGAGGGCCACTGTTTCCCCCTGCATACCCAATGATACCCAATGCAGAACTATTAGGGTGAAGATACAACTTTGAGGGGGTGGGGGATTGTTTTTTGATTGGTATGTCCAGTTTTGTGCCAATCCATCAAGGTGGTGCAAAGTTAAAGGAATGCAATAAAATGCTCAATTTGGCTGAGACTAATTATGTTTAGCCTTCTCTTGTTTTCAAAGTTCTATCCAGGTCCATCAAAGCTGGACATGGGATTTTAAGGGAGGGAAGAAAGAAGTATCCATCTTATAATAATTTTTAACTATTGTTTGATGAAAGCATGCGTCAGACATTTAGCTTACTGTTGGTTATGTCAAATTTTAAGCAGATCCTTCTAGGAGAGGGGGTGGCGAGTAAAAAACAAGTAAATTCATTGGGGGAAAAAAACAATTAAAAGTGATTTATGGTTCTGGCTCAAACTTGTCAAAACACAAAAGTTTGCCAGTTATTTTCATCAACATACACAGAAAACACCATAACGTGTGCTACCTGCCATGCTCAAAATACCGATTTGAATATACAACACTACAAACAAATGTTTACAAGGTAAGTAACATTTTCTGATCATAGCATATGTGGCTATAAATTCACAAGCTCGGCACAGATTATAAAGCGGTTTCTAACTAATGGAGTGGCATGGCAGCTGAGTAAATGATGCAGATGTTTGAATGGGGCCCATAACGGGGTTTGACCAACTAAAGTCTGCTGACAGGCTTGGATGTCCGCTAAAGTTTGCCGACGGGCTTGGATGTCCGCTAAAATCTGCTGATGGGCTTGGATGTCCGCTCAAGTCTGCCGACAGGCTTGGATGTCCGCTCAAGTCTGCCGACAGGCTTGGATGTCCGCTCAAGTCTGCCGACAGGCTTGGATGTCCGCTCAAGTCTGCCGACAGGCTTGGATGTCCGCTCAAGTCTGCCGACAGGCTTGGATGTCCGCTCAAGTCTGCCGACAGGCTTGGATGCCCGCTCAAGTCTGCCGACAGGCTTGGATGCCCGCTCAAGTCTGCCGACAGGCTTGGATGCCCGCTCAAGTCTGCCGACAGGCTTGGATGCCCGCTCAAGTCTGCCGACAGGCTTGGATGTCCGCTCAAGTCTGCCGACAGGCTTGGATGTCCACACAGGAGTGTTTTGTGAAAGTGTGTGGAGTTGACCAAGTAGCAGGTTTACATGTCTGATAAAGGGAGTGGTCTAAAAATGCAATAATGGCACTCTTTTTAGTGCGAAGAATGAACTCTAGGAGGCACCGCTAATATGCGCTTGGCATAACAGGTTTGTAGGCATTTAACAATCCACCTTGAAATGGATAAATTGAACTTGGGGTGTCCATGTAAGATTTGGCAAAAGCTACAAAGAGTTGTTCTGTTTTATGGATGAACGTGGTCTTGTCAATGCACTACACAAGTGCCCTTTTAAAATCCAGTGTGTTAAAGGACAGTCTGTTCTTGTAAACCTGAATAAAAGCCCCATCTATGGTTAAATCCAGTAGCTCCTGATGCATCTGAGAGAGGTGTTATTAAAAAGACCACCTTCCATGAGAAGAATTGGAGCGCACAAGAATGGAGTGGGTCACAAGGTGGGTCCCTGAGCCATACAAGTACCACATTCATGTTTCACAAGGGGTTGCGGGAGTTTTAGAAAGTATAACTTTTTTAAACCCCTCCATGAAAGCTTAAATTAAAGGACTTTTCAAGTGAGACATGTGCTCCTACTTTCCAAGTATGCTCCAACTGTAATCAAATGAAAATGTATAATAACCCAGCCTTTTAGAGATGTGGTAGGCAGAAAATTCTATCTTGACCAGAAATTTTGAGGGGGCTATGTGTTTATCAGTACAGCAGTGGACAAAGCTTTTCCACTTTGCAGCATAACAGGCACATATAGTGGGCCTGCGCACCTAGCGGAGACTGAGCATGCACTTCTCTGGAAGCTTGAACCACCTGAATTCTTGACCCTTCGGTGCCAAATTGCTAGATTGAGCTGCTTGGGGTCCTGGTGACTGTGCGGACTCTGATGTTCTAAGAGAAGGTTCGGCCTTAGCAGGAGCTAGTCGGGTTTCAAGTCTTTATTTCGATTTTTGACAAATCATAAAAGACACATTTTAATACATTTAAAAAACAATGAATTAAAAAACTTTTTGCAAAGAAAAAAAAATACAATACGTTCGTAAGCAAAAGCTATATACATGTAAGGCAAATCAAGTAAACCAAACAACAAAAACCTAGGATAAGTTGAGTTTGAAGGGATTAAGAAAAAGTATTAAACATCTAAGGTGAGAAACCTGATTAAACATAAAAATTTAATAATACACATCTAGTCATGTCAAATGGGAAACCATTTCATAGTTAAAGTGCAAAACGTACAGATAGAGGAGAACGAATATGTAGGCAATAGACAGGATAAGTCACTTTATGAAACACTATTGGCAAGCTCTGGCAACTTTGACATGTATTTTAACCTTATGAGCCAGGCCCATCCTAAATATTTAGCCAGGCTCACTACAAAGACCTCGGAGGTATTAGTCTTTAGCGCCCAGATGGCATCGGCAGATTTTCTAAGTGGTAAACGCTGGAACAGTGGTTTTAACCATTTTTTTCGCGGCACCGAATAACTGGGGCAAGCAAAGAGAAAGTGGCCCTCTGATTCTTTCTGACCCGGACAGCCTTTACAGAAATTTGATACCCCCATAGACCATTTGTTTACAAAAGTGTTCAAAGGCAAAGCACCCACTCTGAACTGATGGTACAGTTTCTTGTCCAGCGGTTTGGTAATAACATCCCAATAGGGCTCACGGGACATGTCTAGCTTAAATGTGAGGAAACTGCCCGTGAGGCTAATATTGCTGGAAAGTAAAACTCGATTTTGGCGAACAGAAGCCCAATACAGGGTTTTAAACTCCTGTTTGGAGGGGAAAACATTGGATGAAGGAGATATCCAAAGCTGTTCTAGACCCATGTCTATGAGGATGTTTTTTACAGCTTGGAGCCATGGGATTTTTCCAGATCCACTGATTGACCTGACTTCTGCTAGTTCTTTCGCAAATAGAGACAGGTCAAGGGAGGTCCATATTCTCCTCCACAGGGCCACCAACCTAAATCTGGCCATCTCATTGATCGGTAGGCACCCCAAATCCAGGCAAAGGGGGATTGATGGAGTCGACTGTGGTAAGCCCACCAGGTTCCGTAGGAACTTGCATTGGGTTTTAAAGAGATTAAGGAGATCCATATAGCCCCAAAGATCTGCGCCATATAAGATGGCAGTAGTAATTTTGGCGTCAGATCTTGAGAGCTGGAAGGACCCGCTTGGTGATGGATCTTTTTTGCTCTTTTATAAGACAGCCCGTTAACCTTGCAAGCTTGAGATGCTGTGTATTAATTTGATCTTTCCATCTCAGGCGGCTGTCAAGGGTAACCCCCAGGTAGGTCATAGTCTCGACTTGCTCGAGGTTAACTCCATTCAGGCTCACAGAGCTCCGGACAGGATGATTTCTTGAAAAAACCATGAACTTTGTTTTCCCCACATTCACCGCTAGATTGTTAATGGCACAAAACTCCTCAAAGCGGTTCAAGGCCCGCTGTAAACCGCTGCGTGTTCTAGAGAGGAGTAGGGTGTCATCGGCGAAGATGAGCAGAGGGAATCTCGTCCCAGCCAACATTGGGGCATCGGTGGGGGTGTCAATAAAAAATGTCACCACTTGATCGATAAATAGGAGGAAGAGTGTTGGCGCCAGGACACACCCCTGACGGACTCCTCTGGTTACAGGGAATGTTTCCGTCACCTGTCCTTGGCCTCCCCACCTCACCCTCGCATAGTTATCCTCATGGAATTTAATTATGAGGTCAATTAGATCTGGTGGACAACCCAAGTTTTCCATCACTCCCCACAGTTTGTCCCTTGGCACTAGGTCGAAGGCGGACTTTAGGTCAATAAATGCAGCAAAGATCGTACCGCCGCCAATCGAGACCACTTTCCAATAAATCAGGCATAATCTAAACACCTGATCAATGGTGCTTATGCCCGTTCTAAAGCCCGCCTGCATAGGAGATAATATGTCCTCAGATTCAATCCAGCCCTGGACCCGTCCCAGGACCATACGTGCGATGATTTTTTGTATGGAATCAATGAGACTAATAGGGCGGTAATTCCCTGGCTTGGACCTGTCACCTTTTTTGAATATTGGAATAATCTCGGCTCCCTTCCATGATTGTGGGATCTTGGCTCCTTTAGCTAATGAGTTAGCAATCATGGTTATGTAGGGGAGCCACAAGGCTGGGTTTGATTTAAACAGGTCCGCTGGTATGAGATCCATGCCCGGAGCTTTCCCTCGCAGGGTCAAGCCCAAGGCCAGCTCGGCCTCTGATACTAAAAAAAAAGAGTTTCTCCCCGTGGGTATGTAACGGGGGTATCGTACCCAATGTTTTTAAGGGTTTGGAGTTGTCGGCTCTGAATTGGGCAGAATAGAATGTTAACCATTCTTCTCGGGGCACATGATTAGCAGGGGTACTCTAGTCTGGATCCTTCCCCCACTTGACTAAATCCCAGAATTTTTTCTGATTGTTCGAGGTGGAGGCATCCAAGAGATCTGACCAAAACCTGTCCTCCCACTCCCGTTTAGATTCCCACTGGGTTTTTCTATAATGAAGCCTAGCCGCTTTGACTGCACCCATGTCACGAGATTTAATAGTTTTGATAAGATCAGAGTGGGCCTCCCTACATTTTTTGTTATACCATTTCTTGGGAAGGGAATTGGCTTTAATGGGAGCACTCCGGCAAGGGAGGGAAAGTAGGGACTTTAGATGGCCAAAGCAACTAATGTGGAGATTAATAACATTGTTTGCCAAGTCCGGACTTCCCCCCAGCAAGTCAATATTTAACATGTCATTGTACACATTTTTGGCCATTGTGTTAACATTGTCCCATAAGGATTCATCCTCCATAATCCTAGACCATTTCAACCTCCTCCTGTCATTGGTCAACAAAACGTCCCCTGTTTGTGAGGTGGTGGGCTCCTCTAGACTTTTTATATCTGGCAGTTTCAATGATAATAACAGCGGGTTGTGATCACTTTCTGGGCGCTGTATTACTGCCATGTCTACTAGTGAAGACCAGTATTCCATTTTTAACAAAACATAGTCAATGCGGCTCCGCCTTAGGCCATTATCAAAGGTACAATTGGCTTCTTTATCCGACTTTGTACGACCATTACACGCTCGGAATCCCCTGTTTAAACAAAGGGCCATCCAATTCACTGCCGCCTCGGTTGCTTTAGCCATTTTATCAACCATCAGATCATGAATGTCCCAAACAGCATCCTCAGCCGCGCTCCAATTATCCCCCATATCAAACAATGGCTCTATGGTGCAATTTAAGTCTCCAGCTAAGAGGGTAACATTCCCACTACCAATTTCAGCAAGTTTATGGTCTATAACGTTCAGCAACGGCGGGCTACGACCACCAGGCATGCCTCTGGCATATATGTTGAAGATATACAGATCCAGTTGATTAGCCTTACTCAGTTTGATTGAGAGAAGATCCGGGTGCTGGACAGGTAGCTCTGTTGGATAGAGACCCAATGACTGCTTCACCCAAATCAATAAGCCACCTGAGGCGCGTCCTTTTCCCCTTTAATCGCAGGTTTAAAGAAATTAGCATAGCCCAACTTAAAGACTGGTTCGGTTGCCCAGGTTTCTTGGAGCAAGATAATGTCATACTTGTCCACAAATTCCAGCCAATCTGCAGAGGACATGCGGGCCTTAATTCCTGCGATATTCCAGGATAAGATTGTCAGGTTTTCAAAAATTGGAACCACAGGGGGAGGATGCAAGGATGAAACTAGGATAGGAGCCTGATTGCGCCCACTATCCTTCTTGTTCTCCATTTGCTTAGGATTATCCATAGGATCAACATTTATCATAGCCTCTGGATCATCTTTGGGTGCTGGTAAATTATTCGCCATTGTCACTAGGCCTCCCCCAACTGCATCTAAGTAATCAATTGGATGCGGAGACTCTATACTACACCTTATTGGCTCATGACCAACTACTTTAGCAGGGGAAGACTTACAGGGTGTTGTATGAAGTCAATCTATGGCCTCAAGGTCGTAGAGGGGAGCAAAGCGGTTAAAGAGGAATGGGTGTTGGCGATCAAGAGGGGTTAATGCCAAGGGGTATCTTATAGCTGGGGGCTGTCGGAGGGTGGAATATGGTTGGATTGGTCTTTGCCTATGAGGGTAAAAATACGTTAGGCCCAAAGTTTGGACATCCCCCTGCCTGGCAAATCTAGCTTCTCTTCGGATGGTGTCAACCACCCATGGGTCCTTGAACGAGATCAAGATACAATCTCCCTCCAAATCCTTGGTCCCATGTCCCACCCAATCCACTCTTCTTACAAATAAAATTTCAGTCGGAGAGGAGGGGGGTAAGGGTCGATTTTTATTTAGCCAGAAGATTACTTTGTTACGGAGATCCCCATACGACTCCTTACTGCCAGGTTTTAGTGGGGCAACACCTGTCAAGACTATTGTATGTTGTGTTGCTTCAACCGGTAGGTCAGCGCGAGGGGTGGTGAATCTTCTGTGTCTCCCCTCCCTATGGTTGGTGTTACTTCGTTTGTCAGTTGTAACTCTATGTGGCGGGGGGGCAAGATTTGTTTTAACTAGTGGGGGTGGCCCAGTGCTTTGGTGTCCACAAGAATTATGTTTGTCATTAACCTTTGTCTTGGGTACCTGTGTTAAAGTACTCGCGGATGGCTTAGAGGATGTGGCTTTTTGCTTCTCCCCCCCTGTGAGCGTATTGGTATTTGGCCTTAATGTTCTATTATGGGCAGAGTTGCTCATTGCGATATTATTACTAGCTAAGTTATTTGGGGTTGTTTGTGTTTTACTAACTCCTATGTGGCTAGTGCCAGTAACTTTTTGTAGCATAGCATGGTTTGAGTTGATTACAACCTCCAAGCTGTCAATTTTTGAGGTCATTAGCCTTGTCCGCTCCAAAACAGGAAGAAATAAAGTTTTGAACATGGCCTCCATTTTTACCAACAGTATTTCATCGCTGTTAAAGCACATAGGGCAGGTGTTTGAAGAGCCTAAAGTACTGAGGGAGGGACACAGCATATTTGGAAACGCAGGGGGATTTTGTGTGTCAAAAGGATGCTCAGGGCCCTGGCTCCCTTTATATGTGGCATCTTTTATTTTTAAGATCTTTCGTTCTCTCCCCCCCCCGACAGTCTAGAATCTTGTTTTCTCTTTTTAGTGTTAAAGTCAGTGTTTGTGTTTGGAGAATCAACGGTGGCAACTGCATTAGAGACGTTAAGGGGTAGATATCCAGATATCTGGCTAGGTTCAAGCCCCCCGCTAGTCTGTAAATCATCCCCCTGGCTAGCTTGTGAGTCATCTATACTATACCCATCTTCCTCCAGAATAGGAGCAGTTGGACTCACCCCCACGCTTTCTAAATGGACAATGACGTCCGTGGAAGAAGTTTGGACACAATTGAAAGCGGCATGAGCTACGGGGCTTGTAATAGTAGCTAGTCCCCCCAGCGAGGAGCGCTTTCCGCTGATAAGGTCGAGCGAAAGTCTTTTTTCGACCATAGCAATTTCCTTCTCCAATATCCCCGAGGCCCGTGTAATGAAGGCGTCAAGGGGGCCTGATACGACTCCATTGGTGGTGTGGATTTGGACTGTGCGTTCTTTACCTGACCTTAAGGGCATTATAAGATGTTGGTGGGATAAAAGATCACACAGTTACTTATAATCCGTCCTTGCAATGCCAAGAGTCAAACGATTGTATGCTAAGGCGCGCCGCCTACCTTAGGTATTTCCGAACAGCCAGGGGGGGTGGGTCCGGGCCGGACTCTGCCGGCCTCAAACGGCCCGCTCTTTGCCCGGCCCCGGTCGCTCCCGGTCGCTCCCGCGCAGCGGTAACCCCGCCCAGTTAAATGGGGCTGGGACAGCGCAGGGGGCGTTGCCGGCAGGGAGAGCGGCCACAGGTGTGACACGCAGGGACTCCTGGTCAATGGAGTCCCTGCTAGGCTGCTCGCAGCCCTGCAGGTGCACGAGGGCTTAGTTGGTCTTCTACTCCACTCCCCAAAGAAGACTCCTGGCGCAGCGGGACCCGCGCAGCGGGTCGGGCAAGGTGCAAAGTCCTCCCCTCAGCTCGGGACACAATCCAGCGACGACAGGCAGTGATTCCTTAATCCTCTGGGCAGCAAGCAGCAAGGTTTCCTGCCGTTTGACAAACACGGGGCTGTTTTTACGATGTCGGGGGGCGTGGCCGGCAGGGAGAGCGGCCACAGGTGTGACACGCAGGGACTCCTGGTCAATGGAGTCCCTGCTAGGCTGCTCGCAGCCCTGCCGGTGCACGAGGGCTTAGTTGGTCTTCTACTCTACTCCCCAAAGAAGACTCCTGGCGCAGCGGGACCCGCGCAGCGGGTCCGGCAAGGTCCTCCCCTCAGCTCGGGACACAATCCAGCGACGACAGGCAGTGATTCCTTAATCCTCTGGGCAGCAAGCAGCAAGGAGCTAGTCATCTAGACCTCTCCTGGAGTAGCAGCCTGCCTGGCCCAGATTGGGTGCTCCCAGGACGAGGCTCATGAACACCTTTCTCATCTTGCTGACCACATGGTCGGGTGGGAGAGGAGGAAAAGATAAGGCAAATAACCTGGATCAGCTCATCTATAGAGTACTGAACATGGACTATGGGTGTAGGTATTTGGAGGCAAACGTTTGGTACTTTTGTTCCGAGGGGTGGCAAAAAGGTAATTGCTCAGAGTGCCCCATTGAAGGAGGTACTGAAGAAGGACCTGTGGGTTCAACTCACATTCATGGACATGATTATGCTTCCTGCTTAGCAGGTCTGCAAAGTCTCGGTCTGCCACAGCTAATGTTCCGCTAAGAATTTAATGTTATTGAGGACAGCTCACATGCCAAATATTCTACATAAGTGTAGACCGCTGGTGAGAGTGGGTTCCCTTCTGTTTCTGGATGTAATCTATAGCCATCATGTTGTCTGTCTTTAGGAAGACTGTTTTTCCCTTGATGAGTTTAAAGAAAACACAGAGGACTAGATGATGGGCAGTAACTGCAAGCAGTTGATATCACACCCATAGTGTTTTGTGGTCCAGAGTCCCTGAACAATTATCTAGTTGAAGTGGGAGTGAGGCATCCAAGGGTCACTTGCCGAAGTGTGTCAAGGAAAGGCCTGCAGAGCAATAAACTGGTGCTGTTCAACTATAGGAGTGTACAGAAGAGTATGCAAAGTCTTGGCCTTCACCAACACTAAATCTAAGTGTGGTACCGGAGTTGAGGTCGATGGCATCATGCATTGCTATAGTGCTGCTTGCAGGCTGCACGTGTCCACTTCAGGAGTGTCTCGCGAGGCAAAGGTCACAAGTGGATAGCCAGAGGAAGACTGGCTGTCCACTTGTGACCATTGCCTCCAGAGTGACCTCTGCCACACCCACTGTCCCTGCAGTCTCTGTGTGTCGGTCTTTGCCTGCTTGGTGTTCTGAAAGGACTTCCACTGGCCGGGTGCTTTCGGTCGACCTCTGAAATGGTTTCTACAAAACGTGGATGTTGGGTTAAAAGACTAGATGGCACCCATGGACCAATGTACTTTTTGATTCCCCCCCCCCAAAAAAAGCATCCCAGCCACCTGAGGACTGAAGAAATGCTCTACATCAAAAAGCATCTTAAGGGTGCCAGCGTAGTAGAATGTTCGTATTGATAGCCCAGGTTGGGATATCCGGTGCACCTAGAGCGCATCTGATATTAGTGTTGCTAATGACTTTGACCTCTGCTGTGAACTCCTGTCCTCTTTCTCTGTGGGCTTCTAGTAGGTTCTCAATGAGTTTTTCCATCTCCTCCCAGTGATGCCTATTGTATCGGGAGAGAAGGTCTATGGAGTTGGCAATGCAGAAGCGGGTGGTGGTGGTTTCCACCACCACACGCTTGCAGCGTTTATGTGTTTGCTCCCTTTTTTGAGTTGAAGTTCCTCTGTTGCCTGCGTTGAGTCCAGTTTGCGTGCGGTATGCACAAAAAAGGGAATTGAGTGTCACTTGACCTTGGACGTAGGCTGGGTGATCAGGGGACACCTTCAACCTTTTTTCTACCCTAGGGGTGCAAACTCTGGTCTTAACAGGCGCCTTGAAGTTGCCAATGGCTATTTTCAGCATGCCCCATAACGTAGGACGGTACTATACTATCCTTTCTGTTTTAGACAGTGTTTCCACTAGGTAATCATTCACTTGCACCACACGCAAGAGATGTGGGAGGGGTCAATGGGTGACTCATCCTGGAAAACCAGACTACGCTTTTTGGGAAAGCGGATGGGCCTATGTGCAGGCTCTGGAGGCTGGATGAGTATCTTCACCCTTGCAGGATGGATGAAGATTTTCCTCTGCGTCAAGTTGAGGACTTCTGTATATGCAGCACGATGGATGCCTCTATACTGCTAGTTTCTCTGTGTTGATGGGGCCTTCCAGCACCGGCCACATGCCAGGATGATGCTGTTCTGGCATCAACCTCTGCTCTGAGGGTGCCATTTCAAGCATCGGACGTGTAGATGACTCAACATGGGATGCTTCCGCTGGTGGCGCTAGACCAGAGGAATGGTGCTTCTTGGGCTTGACTCCGGCTCTGATGACTAGCTCCTGAGGTAGCTGTGCTCTGCCTCTGGCACAGGGCTCTTTCGAGAGCGAGGCTCTGTCTGACCCTTTAGCGCCTACACTACCATTGAAGCCCCGAGTTGTGTTTGGTCTCAGCCCCGAGGGCTTTGGGGACAGCTGCTCCACAACTCCATCTATGTGTCGGAGGCTTCTGAGGACGACATCTAGGGGATCTCGCTCCCTTTGTCTTTGTGCAACAGAAAAAGATTACATACAATGTGCTGGTGACCATCGGAAAGGTAGTGCATTCAATATCCCTCAACTACAGTCATTCTACAACATACGACTAGAGATGTCGAGGCTCATCATCGAACTGGCGTACCTAGTCACTGTGCGCAGATACCCCTAAGGTGCAATGCGTTCAACATGAAATAGTTCATCTGACTGACACTTGGTGTTGTCATCGAGTCCGTAGGTAAGGCCCACAGGAACCCAACGAGGAACACGTTGGTCAAGGAGCTGGCACTCAAACAACCTACGGTGGAGCGATTGTATATTGCTCTGTGGCCACAGTTGAAGCCACAACAGACCATTTAAAAAATGTAAAACCCCTGAATTCAATCAGTTATTATCCACTACACAAACCATCACTCATGCCTCACCGTCAAAAATATAAATTACCCCCAAAATGGTCTACTTGCAACATCCCAGATGATGATGCAGACCTTACCTTTGGCATGGATACAGTATATGTTCCTCGTTAGTGTATGTGTTATTAGTTAATGAGGGTATGTTTTCTAGTCTATTTGTTTATTGGTATAAATATTGTGAGATCACAAACCTCCCATTTAGGGGCAAACTATGACTTTGGTGGTAGGGTGAGTTTTATTTTCTGTAGCAGATCATAAATTTAGATGTGAATATTTTTGCTTAGGTTTTTTCCCCGCACGTGAAGATTACATTGTTGTAGTATCTGAACGATAACAATATTTTAAATGTATTTGTTCAGTAATTGTATCTTTCTTTAAGGAGAAAATTAGCAGTTGGACATAGGGCTACAGCCAGTGCATCCAACCCAGACGCTCTTCTAATCCCTGCCACAAATGGCCTTTCCTTGTGCACAGCAGGGGTTGGAAACACCGCCTGAACTGGCAGGTGATTGATTCAGGGCCTGGCCTGCAGGAAGGCCTTCTGCACCAGATTGTGCTTGTGGTCATACCCCTCCCACACACAGTAGTTTACAAGTTTTTTCTTAACAATTGTGCAAATCCATCAAATGGCGCCAAAGTTATTTGCAAACCAAATGTTTTTAACTTCAGTCTTTAATTGTGACCCATCGGATCTGGATGAAACCCATCGGGTCTTAACATATTCATGCAAATTCATTAAACTGCACCCAAGTTATTATTGCATGCATATGTTTTTCACCCATGCGCTCTTAACCCAGCCCCCCTTCCTTCTTGTTGACCTGGATACAACTATACATCCCAAAAGAAACCTTTAAAACGTGCTAAATGACCGCCCAAGTATTTAGGAAATGAATCATTTTTTTGAACCCTTCCTGCCTCCCACTTAACTGTAGCTGTCCTTGACGGAGCAGCTTGAATGTAAAAATACAAAGAATAAGCTAAAAAATCTACATTTGTGCAAATTTGTTAACAGTGATGAGATCTCTAAAATGTCCGTCTTCAAAGCCCGTCCGCCATCTTTGAAAGACAAATCTTTAAAAAACGACTTTGTGTGCCAAATCAAATAAGATTTGTTTTCTGAGTAGTTGTCTGCTTTCATGCCAACTCTGGTCAGAGATTTTTTGCTACAATCGAGGGGTTTAAGATTTTTTGGCCTCCACACTGCATGAAACCGGACATGCTGAATCTTAGTTTTGCCAGAGCTGTTCAAAGTTTTGTGTAGATTTGTCAAACAGTGGCAAATATGTTAGCAATCCATTACACAATTTTTTAACAAATTTTAGACAGACCTCGGGTAAATTAGCTTCTTCTCAGCTCATCCCCGGCATCCACGTTAACAATGTGTGCAAAATATGTACTGATATAGTAGAAAAGTGTAATTCCCGTCACTTGTGGTTTCCCCTTTAGTTTGTGGCATACCATTGTGTTTTAGCTGCATGGTGACTCTCCTTCCCTTAGTACCTCCCCATAACTCTGGAGAGAAATAGCTGACAGGAAAAGAAAGGAGTTTATGATGCAGGTAGACCGCGATGTAGCAGCTATGGTTACACTGGAAGATGGCCGAGGACTCTGCATTGGAAAACCCAAGGCACATAAGAGTACATGATCAGCAGAGAACTTTACCTGTGGTACTTGGCATAAGCATGTGATCTTTCCAGCGTCCATGTCGACACTGAAGAGCATTGCAGCAGTCTGGGGAGACTGAGTCTTCAACAGCTTTAGGGACTCATTCAGAGCCTGTTGGAAAAAAGAACATTACATTCATAATTGCACACATCTAAAACATATCAGACTTGGAGTGGGCCTCAGTTTATTTCACTAGAGGAGTAATAGGATGGATTTTCATCTTTTATTTAATTATCCATTCTTCTATTAATGGAAAGGCAGAACACTGGATTTTTATGAAGTGACCAAATATTCCCACTGTGTGACCTTTTCTGTGGGTTCCTGAAGCAGTTAGTGTTCACAAGGTAGTAGGAGTGGTTGCTAAAGCAAAATGTGTTTGTGAAGCTTGCTATGCTGTAGATTCATATGCTTTGCATTTCCCTGCCATCCAGTGTTAGATTTGGAATATTACAACTTGATCCAGTTGCAGAGGTGTGTCAAATGAAAAATGCCTACATACCCGGATACATACAATGAATATGGATAGAGACCCCACCATATATTATTTTCAGTGCACGCCCACCTTAATAGGTGGGTTGGGTACTTAAAGAGGAGAATGCATTTGTCTTTTTCTGCTTGTGCTCTAGGAAGTTGCAATGTCACATGTAAATGTAAAACACATCAAGCTGTAAACCCAGAAAAACAGTTAAATCTCACGTTGACGCTGAATACTTCCCGGGCGGAATGCTTGTGTCATCAGAAATCGGCTGGCAGACAACTTTTACATGTAAAGCCACAAGCCCACATCTTCCCTGCCTGTAGGGCCCTACATTGGCTACCGGTTGGCAGAAGATCCACACTCAATAACCCACAAAGCAATTTATGTAACAGGACCACTTTTCATCAGGAGTGACCAAATATATACGACCAAGGAATCCAGGCTCCAGATTGGCACAGCGCCTCTGAGCCCTAACATGCAAGTAAAAAAATATATATATGAATGGTACATCTTTCTCTGTTCAAGCAGCCAAACTATGGAATTCATTACCCCCGAACATAAGTGCCACAGATAACAATCTTGTCTTCAGAAGACTACTCAAGAGTTGGCTCTTTAGTACATGACCACCATAATCAAACATAAATGTACAGCATATGCCAGAAGTGCTTCATTCATAACTGTGGACATAATGAATCAGTCGAGTGGTTTCATAGTTTTTCTGTAATGCATCTGCAGTAAATCTAAAAGTGTAAAAGTTATTCTGTAACCCATTTATAGCAATAATACGTATTCCTGCACATCATAAGTATGGGTACTTAGTTTTTATAATGAATACACTAAAATGGATATTAAAACAAGTAGTAATTCAGTAGTCCATATAATGTAATTCACACTTTTTTACACTGCTATTATTATTTTGAATTGTATAAATTACAGGCGCAGTGCATGGACAAAAAAGCTGTATATAATTCCTTCCGGTAACAGTGCATCTGGAGGTAGTTAATTTCACATTGTGCAGCATAAATTTCTACTATACTTGTTATCTATGTTGTGAACATTTACTGTTGTAAAACGCTCGGATACCTACGGGTCTAGCTAGCGCTAAATAAAATTCTCAAATAAATAAATAACTAAATAACTATGCCGCTGGCCAATCCATCCAGAGAGAATTCTCAGGTTATGGGGCTAACCAGAGGGAAACCATCAGCTTTTTCCTACTTCAGAAAAGACAGGAGTCAGTGTCCCACACTACTGAAGGTAACTGTGCAGAACTCTTTTTTTGGCTCCCATTTGTGAACCTATTGATGTTTTTTGTATTAGGAGCTCTGCAAAATTAAAGCCCAATTGTGGAAGGTGCTTTCTCACGAGAGAAATGAGATGGCTGTGTGTCAAATGCCAAATATTTTCTGCCAGCATTGTCAATTGGACGGGATGTGCCCTTCCCCCTTTCTGTGAGTGTATCACTCGAAAACCCAACCTGAAAAAAACCTTCTCTGATGAACCCATATAGTCAAACCTCTATTGATTAACTTTTCATCGAAAACGGTAATCATCAGTTGACAAAACCAGTCTGGTTGAAACACCATTTCGACCTGGTTTGCTTTTCTCCTATTTCGTATCTCTCCTGCTCCTTTTAAGGTGGCAGGGGGTGGTAAACTCTCTTTATTGACTTACATGTACCTTGCCCCCTTCTTCACACCTAGGTATGGCAGAAGGCGACACCCCCTGCTCATTCCTATTTTATCCTTATTCCACTGGCTGTGCTGACTGACTGAATGTTTCTCTTCTTCCTCCCAGCTACTTCTCTGTTATTTTGCTAGCCCCACACCCAGTACTTCTCTATATACCATTGTTATTCTTCTACTTTGCGCTATGTTTCTCTCCTCAGTTCTACCATTCCTCCACTGCTGTGTAGATATGGCTCAGATGTACTGTAAATTTGTTCAGTAGTATTTGATATAACAGCAACTGTTTTTTAAAGGGTTAACACTTTTGTATATCTCTGTTGTTTTAACTCAAGTCATGACTCGCAAATCCTCTCAATCACATTTTTTTTTTTTTTATTAACAGATCTTTATTGTCAAGATGGCATATCATACAATCACATAAACATACATGCATCTCGCTCATGTATCATTAGCATTGTCAATCAAGAGAATCGGAGAAACAAAAACATGTCGTGATCCAACAACTTACGGTTGCCACCTTGATTTGTGCATGGAGCATTCTGAAGATTCCGCGAAAGACAGGTTTCAAGTCATACCTTCATAACAGTCCCTCATGGTAATCCTTACGGTTCTTACTCGTGGTAGGTTTACCCGCTCCCAACAGGTCAAATTTTAAGCATAACAAAAACAATTAACTCAACTAAGGTCATCACATGGCAATAGGTAATTCCGTATATGGTCAGCAGTCGGCCATTCCACACATGCATTACTGGTCCCAAGATAGCTTTGCCACCCCGCACCCTCTCAGCCCTCCCCAGTTTTCAGTGTGTGGACTCAGTCCATCTAGTCTTCATCCTCCTCCGACTCTGAGTCCTGGCCCTCCGGCAATGGTGTACATGGTTCCCCCCTATATTTGTTCCACGGCGACCATACCTTATTCCACTTACGGGGGCAAGCTCGCATCAGATATACTGCCCTTTCTTTTACCATTAAAAGGTCCATGTTCCTGATCCACCCAGCTACTGTAGGCAGTTCCGGGGCACCCCATTTTTGCACAATATCTCGTTTGGCCACCGTGACAGCCAACGTAACCCACAATCGCCCATACCTGTCCAGGTCAGTAGGTTACCAAATGTTTAACAGGCACAGACGGGGTTCTGGCAGGACTGATACTTCCATGGCCTGGGAGACAGTACGCATAATCTGCCTCCACACCTCCTGGATTCGTGGGCAATCCCACAGGGTGTGGAGCAGAGTACCCTCCTCCCCTGAGGCAGTATGGGTGTGGCGCCCGCTGTATTCTATGGAGGAGCGGTCTGGTGTAATATGTGCGGTGCAGAATCTTGAGTTGCACTAAGCGGAACCTGGCCGATATGCCTACCTCCCGTGGTGATGCAAGCGCCTCGTTCCATTCCGTCTCGTCCATTTCGCCCAGCTCCCCAACCCATTTCTCCTTGAGCTTCTGTGTGGGGTCCGGGAAGTTGTTAACTAGTTTTTTATATGTGAGAGAGGTAGCCTTTTGTTCCATAAATTCTGTCAGTAGCCTGTCCTCCAGCGGTGATGAGTCTGGGAGTGTGGTGTCAGGTGGAATTGCTCGTAGGAGGGCGTGTCTGGTCTGAACATACCTGAATGTCTCCGTGGGGCCTAGTCCATATTGTTGTTGGAGTTGGGAAAACGTAAGCACTGTGCCCCCTTCCCAAAGGTCTCCTACCACTGAGATCCCTATGTTGTCCCACTGTGTGAATCCCTTACAGGACCTCAAGTTTCCCAGCGCCTTAGTGTCCCACAACGGTGTTAACCTGGTAATTTTGCCCTTCCAGCCCAGACGCGATTGTGCTGTGTGCCACAGTGTTGCTGTGTGAAATGTCGGGCCTAGTAGGGTCTTAACTTGCGAGTAGTTGTATAACACCGCGAGCATGCCGTCCGTGCCCAGCTGAGACCAGTCCGCCTTATAAGCGGGATCGTCCCGTGAAGTGTGTATCCAGTGGTTAATTATTTTAAGCTGGGACGCCCAATAATATAATTGAAGATTAGGCAACGCAATCCCTCCCTCATACCAGCTCTTAACCAGTTTATCCTGTGCTATCCGCGCTGGGCCATTACTCCACAACAAGCCAGATACCAGTGCAGCGATTTGCGTAAAGTAGCGTGGGTCCACGATATAGGGGGAATTCTCAAGCACATATAGAAACCGCGGGAGAGCCATCATCTTATATAGCGCCGCCCTTCCAAGGAGGGTCAGCGGCAGTGTAGCCCAGAATTTAACGTCCGCACGCAGGCGAACAAGAGGCGGCAGCAAGTTCTCTGTATAAAATCCCTTAGCCTCAGCAGTAACGAAGATTCCCAGGTACTTAAAAGAGGTGGACGTTATCTTTAGGGGACAGTCGTCTTGCAACAACGGGCCCGGGCCCCGGAGTACGTATAAGATGGATTTGGACCAATTCAGGGTGTAGCCCGACGCCCTGCCATGTTCATCGCATATTGCCAATAGGGCAGGGACTCCTTCGGCAGGATTGATCATGTAAATAAGCATGTCGTCTGCATACAAGGAGACTTTATCTTCCCATCCTTCCTCCCAGGAGATGCCCCGGAACAGCGGTGTCGCTCTGAGCAGAATTGCCAAAGGTTCCAGTACCAGTGCAAAGAGAAGGGGCGATAGCGGGCACCCTTGTCTGGTTCCCCGCCCCAGTGGGAATGGCGGTGAGATGGGACCATTCGCAACCACCTGTGCGACTGGCGACGTGTACAGTAGCCGTACCCATGCAAGATATTTTGGGCCGAAGCCCATTCGGGTCAGTACAGCGAATAAATATTCCCATTCAACCAGGTCGAACGCCATCCTAGCATCCAGGGAAATTATCGCTGCCTGGTCCGTAAGAAGATGCGCCCGTGCCATCACCCCATGCAGTCTCCGTAGGTTCAACGCCGTGCTACGGTGCGGCATGAAGCCCGACTGGTCTGGGTGTATCAAGGTGTGTAGGTGTTGAGTTAGGCGACCGGCCAGGAGTTTCGCTAGTATCTTTGCTTCAATGTTGAGTAGGGAAATGGGTCGGTATGAGCTACAATCAGTTGGTGGCTTGGCTGGCTTGGGAATGGCCACGATCGTGGCTGTGCGCTGGTCGAGTGGGAGCATCGCCTTCTCTACGCTTTCAGTGTACATATCTAACAGGGGTTTTGCCAGCACTGAGGCCGTCGCTTTACACCACTCTACAGGTATGCCGTTGGGTCCCAGTGCTTTGCCTGACTGCAATGCCTGTATTGCCAACTGGATCTCGTCCTCAGTCAGGTCTGCGTCTAGTTCTTGCTGTGTTTCGTTGGAAAGCTCTGGGATATCAATGTGACTAATCGAGGCCATCGCCTCCCGTTCCGTGACGGACCGCTCCGGGGTGTATATCCCCTGAAAGTGGCGTGCTAAGGTATGTACTATATGTTCCGGGTGTGTCTGTAGTTGGCCCTCACTGTCGTACAGTCTCTGTATCCCTCTATTACTGCCGCCCCGTTTGTCTAGCCATGCCAACATCCTCCCGGCCTTGTCTCCCACATCGTATATTCGGTGTGCGGTGTGTGCTAAGTGACCCTTAGTGATTGTTGTCAAGTGAGCCTGGTATTGCTGCTGTCGGAGGTGTAATGTATGAGTAGTGTCCGGGGTGGGGTCTGACATGTGAGCAGTGTTCGCTGCGCCAAGCGCCAGCTCTAAATTCGTAAGTTCTGTTCTGGAGTCCTTTTTATGCCCAGCGATGGCCGCTATGGCAGCTCCACGTAAGACCGCTTTATATGCCTCCCAGAGTA
This sequence comes from Lissotriton helveticus, assembly GCF_964261635.1. Classification (NCBI taxonomy): domain Eukaryota; kingdom Metazoa; phylum Chordata; class Amphibia; order Caudata; family Salamandridae; genus Lissotriton; species Lissotriton helveticus. Next base: position 682,528,353 of record NC_136073.1, read on the forward strand.
CCGAGGGTGAGCAGACTGTTCCTGCATTTTCGGTAAAGTAATGTGTCGTGGCTAGCTTGAGTTTCTTCCTGATCCCAGGGATCTGTAGGTAGTTGGGATAAATCGGGTATATTCTGGCGCGCTTTGACTCTTTGGTGGTAAGATGTAGTGATATCGGGGAGTGATCTGAAATGCCCCTGGGTAGAATCTCTAGCCTATCTATGGAGCCTAAACCTACCCCTAAAAGAAAGAAGAAATCAATACGTGAGAGGCTGTTATGTGAGGAGGAGTAGTGCGTGTATTGATGTGCTGTGGGATTGAGTTGACGCCATGCATCCGTGAGGCCCATTGCGTTCAGGAAGCCGGGAAGAGCAGAGGCCCCTCTCGGGCGGTCCCGTGTCGGAAAAGTGTCTAGCAAGGGATCTGTTATAGCATTAAAGTCCCCCCCGATGATTATGTTCCCCTCCGGAAGTTCTAGAAGAAACTGCCCCAGTGCCGGCAGTGCAGTAGAGTGCAGCGCCGGGGGGGATGTATACTGACACCACATTAAAGGTTCTCCCCTCCCATTGACCAGAGATCGCCGCAAAGCGTCCCTGGTCGTCCGCCCTATGACTGTGAACCAGAAAGGGCGAGTTTTTCTTAATAAGTATCCCAGTGCCCCTGGAGCCCGTAGTAAATTGAGCGTGAACTGCCATGGTGTATCCACGTCTATTTAAAGCCTTGCATGTATTCCCTGTCAGGTGTGTTTCTTGAAGTAAAACCAACTCAGGCCCGTGGCGTTTGATGGTGTGCATCACCAAACCCCTTTTTATTTTATCACCCAATCCCCGGACGTTCCACGTAAGTAGTTTCAGTGGGGGCACCATTGTTAGAGCGGGAGCGCCCTCAGTGGGTGCATTTTGTGCTCGCCTTGCCATCCGTATTTAAAGCCCGTGACTCCAATGTGCGGCTATGTGGCGCTATTTGTAAGGAATGACGTGAGTCTGTGTGCCCGATGTGGACGGCCCACAGTGTGACCGTTTTCTTCATGGAAGTAGTGATGACCAATAACGATAACCATAACAATAACAGTACAACTTTCCCCCCCCCCCCCACCCCCTCCCTGCTCCCCTGCTCCACGGACGATGACCCGCCCGCATCCCCAACTTGGCAGAGTGCTTAGTCCCATCCCTAACTATCTTACTTGCTCGTGGGGTCGGTGAGTCCCCCACAGGCATCGGCCAATGCCCGCCCTACTCAGCTCCAACAGCCACAAGGTCCCAACGGCAGCAGATTTGTCGATCCAAATGTATCACATTCATTCAGCCCCTAGCAGGTTGTCCTGAGCCGAGAGGGTCTCTTTCTAGATCCGAGTCCAGCCCCGCGGCTCCTTCAGTTGTAGGGCTGTTGGTTCGGCGTTCCGGCGTCCCTTCGTTACGCTGGTTCCGGCGGTCCCTGTGCGGACGTTGGGGTTGGCCCACCTGCCTCCATCCATTCTCGTGCCACCTCCGGTGTGTCGAAGAACCATGTCTTGCCCTCGGCCACAACCCGCAATTTGGCGGGGAAAAGCATCGAGTAGGGTACGCCCCTATCGCGTAGCGTCTTTTTTACTTCAGTGAATGATTTTCTGCGCCTAGCCACATCCGCCGTATAGTCCGGAAAGAAGGCCAAAGTCGAGTTCTGAACTTTTACAGGCGGTGCGACCCTTGCTGCCTGCAAGATGGCGTCTCTATCTCTGAAGTTAAACAGCCTGGCCAGGACAGGCCGCGGCGTTGCTCCCGGTTTGGCCGTACCTCCAGGGAACCGGTGCGCCCTCTCAGAGAAAAAGTTGGACAGGCCCTTTGGTTGTAGCTTGTTTTTGATAAGGTCTTCTACATACAAGTCCATGGCATGCCTTTCCCTTCCGACTCCGGAAGGCCTAGGATGCGTACGTTGTTTCTACGGGAGCGCCCTTCCTGGTCATCCAGCTTGTCCTGTAGTTGCTTCGCGACCTTTTCCATTCGCTCCATCGCCACTTGCAGGTCCGAAGTGTCTTCAATGAGAGATTTTGTGACCACTTCCACTTGGGACACCCTTTCAGACATCTTCTTAAAGTCCGCCCTCAGCAAATTTACTTCGGAAGAAATAGTGCCCACCGTCGCCTGTACATCAGTGAGCGTTCTCATAATGTCCTCCAGGGTTACTTTCTTCGCCCCTTCTGTGTCCGGAGGTGTACCAGTGGAGTGGCGCCCGCCTCCCTGAGAATGGCTTTGTTGACCATATGCAAATTTATCAAGTTTTGCCTGCGTCGTTGTACTCCTTAAGCCTTTGCCTGCCATGGCGTCGCGTTCTCTGTCGTGCGACCCGGACCCCTAAAAATGTCCAACGCAGACCGCCACGTGTGGCCTGACTGGATTCCCACCGTCTGCAGTCTCTCGCACCGTTAGTTACAGGCTTCTAGTTCACTGTGACTGATGGGGCGCATTCGTAGAGGATCTGTGCCCGTGCCGTGCGGCTCCCCACGTGTGAACTTTGCTCCTCTGCGCGCTACAGCACGCTTACCTTCCGTGCCTCGTGGTGTCTTCTGTGCCCCCAGGACAGGTGGTGTCTTGTAAATAGCGGCAGGTTTTCGCTGTGTTTTGAGCCGCAGTGCCGGGGGGTAGTATCCGGGAGGTCGCAGCCCCCACCAGTAGTGTAAAGTGCACAGCACACGCCTTCCCAGGGTAGTGTCCGCTGTCCACGGGACAATGTTCAGCACCAGCCCCCCAGGTGGGCTGAAACCAGTGACCGCTGCACGGATCTATGGGCGCGCTGCCGTCTCACCTCTCAGACGGGGCGGCGGTATCAGCCCTCCTCTCTCCCCAGTGATGGCGCCGCTGAAGAGCAGGGATTTCCCCGCTTGCGTGGGTGCTCCGCCCGTCCGGGGTATTGCAGCCGATGTCGCTCTCTCAAGGGGTGCAGCTTGGCAACAGGGAGCGTCGGCGCGAGTCTTTTCACCGGGTGTCCGCAGGTGCCGGGTGAAGTCAGTGCGCCTCAGCCGCCCAGGGCGCACTTCCGCCCGGATCCGCCTAGTACGCCAGCCCGGTGCTGCCGGGCAGTGAAAGGCCGCAGCAGTCCGCCCCCGATCGGAGCACCTCTCGGCATCTGACGGTCGCCAGGAGCGGGTCGGTGCGTGCCGCTGGTTACCCCCAGCCGATGTCGCTCATTCGAGCGGGCGATGTCACGGATGGGTCTACGGATATGTGGTCAGGCCGTTATGCCTGCGGAGCTCCCTCGTTAAGCTGCCGCCATGCTCGGCAGTTGGCCACGCCCCCTCCTCTCAATCACATTTTAAATTTGTTAAGAAATGTGATTGGTGGATAAGGGCTTTCAAAAAATGTTTTTCCGCCAACTTAAAAATAGAGAGGGGGGCATGGCCAACGAGCTGATAATGGTGGACGCGTGAGCTTGGAGCTCCGCTCCCGCCCACCACTTCTCCGCATTATCCATTGGTGCCCGGAGACCATCCTGCAGCTGCTCTGACGGTGCCAGGGAATTGAGGAGCTGGCTCCGGTGCTTGCATGGGGCGCCAGATTGTGGTGGAAAGTCCCCTATACCCCCGACGGCGGCCGGAGCTGGGAACCTTCAAGATGGCGGCCTGGTTCTGATCGACAACCGGGGACCGCGATGCCTGGAGGCTGCTGGGGTTTGTTCCCTGCCCTGCAATCCTCTCCCTGCAGGCTGGGCTGAACTTCGGTGCGTTGTGCCCGTGCTGACGAGGGCCTGGCGGTGCATCCCCGGCATGGGGGCGCTGCCGTGATTGAGGCGTCCGCGATGGATTACGGCCCTTGGAGGTGAGGTGAGGGGACGCGTGCTCGGAGCCTACATCGGGGATTGGAGATAAGGCCTTGCCATCGGCCGTATTGGTGCAGGAGTGCCTGTAGTCCCTGTTGGCTGGGCCGTGACGTGGGGGACTGGTGTTCTCCCCCTGGAGCCTGGGGACCGGGCTGAGAGTGTGGCTTCTCTGTGGATCACTGTGGCCTGGGGATTCCCCTTGGAGGTGGGCCTGAAATGAGCGCTCTGGAGGAACCTATCCGGCCAGTTTGATCGGCTGTTCCCGCTTTGGAGTGCAGAGGGAATCCTAATCTGTTGGACTTTTTGACTGTCACCTGCCGGCCACCGCCCTGTAGAGTGGAGGGTCTCCTTGGAGAGAGTGGGGGCGCCGGGAGGGGTGCATCCCGCTTGCAGCGCAGGTAGCAGCGGGCATACCGCAGACTGAACCTGTGTGGGGGCTGCCCCGAATGCTGGTGCCAGCGTGGTCTGGGTGGAGTCCCGGCCATCAAGGAGTCGCAGGAACACGCAGAGTCGTGAGCCCTTCAAAGGAGTGACTGTTCTAGGGATTGGGGTGTCGGGCCCTCCTAAGTGCCGCAGGTCTGCTCCGTAACGTGTAGGGTGGAATAGCCAAGCCAGCTGCTGAGTGGCCTTCCCCTCCAGGCATGGTCCAGCAGCCGGGGATTGTCTAGCGCCATGGGAAAACATCTGGTCAGCAGGTTGGGGCCACACATGACCCAGAGCACAGTGCCCATGAGCAGTCCCAGACTGCTACGGAGGACCCGGTACAGCAGCAGCTGGGCAAGATACTGAAGGCTTTTGCGGACACCAGGACATCCATCAGGACATCAGCCCGGAGGCGGTGGGGCTAGTCCTCCTGCGAGAAGAACATAAGAAACTCTCCGAGAGGGTGAAGGAGACTGAATCTAACATTACAGCGATAGTCCCCACCCAAAAAGCCCTGGAGCAGCAGGTGGGAGCCCTCACTGATAAGGTGGGTGTATTGGAGCAGAGGGTCGAGGATGCGGAGGGGCGCAGCAGGCGAACAACATTAGAGTCTTGGGCCTGCTGGAAGGAGTTCACGGCGGCGACATAGTGTCCTACTTGGAACAGTGGCTGAGGTGGCATCTGTGGGCCTGTCAACCTTTTACACCCTCGAGAGGTCCCACAGAGTGCCGACCACGCCCCAGCTCCGGGGCGTCCTTCGCGGCCGGCGGTGGTCAGATTACTCCATTTCAGGGATTCCCTGATGTTCCCGGCCCGGTTGCGAATCACCCTGGATGGTAATACCACTTCTGTGGCAGCCTGAGTGAGGCCTGGGACTGGATCAAGGCCTACAAGATCAGGGTCCCCGGCCCGCGGGTCCTCAGTCTGCGGTGGGGAAAACAGCAGAACTTTGAAAGCACTCCAGAAGATGCTCCCGTAGAAGAACCCCTAAGAAACCAACCTCTTTGCAGACCGAGAAGGAGAGGGCTGAGGCCCTGCGGGCGCTGGCAGCGCTCATGCATTGGCGGAGGCTCACTCTTAAAGGGACACTAAGGACATCGACTCTGATACTTCGCGTAGTGACAGTGTAAAATTGCCTGTGGGGACTTCAGGCACGGCTGGTGACATTATCTGAAGCTCCTTGGGCTTTGGGGTGGTCCCTGGTGTGTTGCTGAACTGTTAGTGGAGGGGTCTGGGCTCGAGCTGCCCTGTTCTGGTGGGGCCGGCGCGCTCTGGACAGTTTGTGCGTCAGAACTCTGTCTCCTGCTGCTCAACCCCCTTGGGTGCCTTACTGGGGTAGGGCCTCATTGAGGGCTACGTTCCACATGCTGTTTGGGCGACTGACCGTTGTCAGGCTGCCCTGGGGTCGGGTAGTTGTTCAACATGGTGGTTAATTGGTTGATAGCTTTTATTTAGTTGTTTGCAGAGGAGTGCAGTTGTGTATGCACGGGGGTGTGCGGGGGAGGGGACCCCCTTAGGTTGCTGTGGGAGCTGATACCTGTAGAAATGACAGGTACATCTAATATTGTGAGGTTCCTCACATGGAATATCCGTGGTATGATGGCCAAAAGGCATAACATCTACTCCTACCTGCAGCACGAGATGTGCACGTTGCATTCTTCCAGGCTATCTGTATTTTTAAGAAAGAGAATTGAATAAAGAATTGAATTGAGGAAGCCTCCGTTTACTGTTTCTTGGGAAAACTGATAATAATGAAATATTGTGTGCTTAATGAGATCTTTACTTGTAAGATTTGAATAATGTTATAAGATTGTTGAAGGGTGCAGACCACCTCTTGTGAATTTCCTCTAGGATACGCATCTTAACACGGAGGAGGCTGGGAAGTTGAAGAGGTTGCGGCGTCAGATCTTTGTGACCACCTTCTCGGCCTTTGCCAGGGGGTGTTGATTTGGGTGAGCCCTGGGGTCCCTTTCACTCTTGAACAATCATGGGTGGATAATGGGGGGCTGTATATCATACTCAGGGAGACTAACGGGGCAGGAGGTGAGGCTAGGCAATGTATATGCAGCTAACCAAGACAGCTTCCTGGAGTATTTCTCCGCCTCCCTGGCTCACTGTTGAGGAGTTCTCTAATCCTGGGGGGTTACTTTAACTGTGTAGCGGATGTCTTTGTTGACCGTTCGCACCCTCCTCTGCCAGGGACTCCGTTGCATCGCACAGCACTGGGTTTCCGAACATTGATATCCCACTGGGGACTCGAAGACCCTTGGAGACTGCAACATGCAGGAGACAGGGAGTACTCTTTTTCACCGGTCCACCGGGTTCACACTAGGCTTGATGTATTTCTCTGTTCCCCAGCCTTTGATAGCACAGTTTAAAATTCTGAATATTCGGGGCGCATTCTATCGGATCATAGCCTGCTACTCATGCTACATCAATTGCCAGGGTGGCATCCTCCGGTCCCTACATGGAAATTGAACCCCTTGTTGCTTGACGATGGCCCCTTACGGGCCTCCCTGTTGGCACTGGCGACGCATACTTCCCTATCAATGCCGGTATGGCCTCCTCTACTCAGGTGGAATGAGAGGCGTTTAAGGTGGTTGTGCGTGGCCATTGCATGGCTCAGGTGTGTGCGTCCCACAGGGAGATTAGCCAGTAACTCCTAGTTCTAGAGGCGACCATCCGCAGGCTACTTAATTTACAGGGTATGGATGATGCGGCCCGGTGGTCCTTAAAGGATGCACAGGCACGTTATAATGACACGTTGGGCAGGCTGAAGTGCTACAACTATAGGGACTGCTTGGATAGGGTGCAAGGAGGGGAGGACGGGCCGATTGTTAGCGCCAATAATTAAACCTGAGCTGAGGGGGGCGCACCGGTTACGCGGCTTGGTTTAGACTCGGGGGACACGGTGCATGACCCAGACGTTATTAATGACTCCTTCTAATCAGATTATGAGCACTTGTATGAGGACACGGCTGCGGCCCCCTTGTCGGATATCCGACAATTTCTAGGCCCTCTGCCACTCCGTACGTTGGAGGCAGATGCACTGGAAGACTTGGGGGATCCGATTACCATTCAGGAAGTCAGGGCCGCAATAGCAGCGCTGGCGCCTGGTAAGACACCCGGGCCTGATGGCCTCCTTGCCGAGTTCTATCAGCAGTTTACTGACACCCTGGCGCCCCGTCTGGTGGCGATGCTTGCAGAGGCATATTGGAGGGGGAGGGGAGGTTGCCCGACTCCACCCAAACTGCGCTCGTGATCCCACTTCCCGAGTCTAAGGAACCAGACGCAGGAATGAGGGACTATCGGCCTCTGTCCATGCTCAAGCTGGACTTAGATTTTGAGCAAGGTGTTGGCGGACAGACTGCTTCAGCACATGACGTCCCTGAATCATCCGGACCAAAACAGGGTTATTCCCACTCGTAGTACCTCTTATAATATCCGTAGGCTCTACTAAGTACTTTTTCTTGAGGACACATCAGCTCTCCAGCAAGCAGCGGTTTTGTCTGTTGACCTGGAGAAGGCGTTTGATACAGCAAGTTGGGAGTACCTCTTGAGGTGATGCTGCACATGGGTCTGGGAGATGATTGGGTACGGTTTCTTTACGCCTCACCCACTGCGATAGTTAAGACTGGTCGAACCATATCTAGGTTGTATAGGGTTTCTCGAGGGTCCCGGCAGAGGTGTTCCCTTTCCCCACTTCTGTTTGCCCTGGCCGATAAACCGCTAGTGGAACGGTTCCGCCTCAGGGGGAGAGGGTTGGGGCTGACATTGTGTGGGCAATGGCATCACATCTCTCTTTATGCGGATGATTTGTTGTTATACCTTACGGAGGCAGTCGGGGGTGCCGCTGAGGCTTTACATATCATGGAAGACTTTGACCTGCTTTTGGGCCTCAAGGTCAACAAATCTAGACATATCTATTGCCCATAGCTGGGCACTTGCCCAGACCTGAGGCACTGTGGTCGACACTCTTTAGGCGCAGCGCACATTTAAATACTTGGGCATACACATCTTTCATCACCTAGATGATTTAAAGGACGGAAACCTGGGAAGGGTGCTGCGCTCTCTTCGCTCCTGTTTTCATTTCTGGAGCACGTTACAGCTGCCAATCATGGCCCAGATCACATTATCCAAAATGGTCGTGCTGCCTAGGCTGTTGTATATTTTCGTGAATCTCCCGGTTTTAATGCCAAGGAGCTGGTTTTGCCCTCTGCATGCACTCCTGCGGGATCTGGTCTTGGGGGATGGACGCCTGAGGGTGTCCCTGAAAACTCTGCAGCGCCCCATGTCAGAGGGAGGATTGGGGGTGCCAATTTTTGAATTTTATATGGCCGCCGCCTAGTAATAGTGGTTAGCTCAGTGGACGGAGGGTGTGAAAGTGTAAGGCATACAGCTTAAGACTAGTGTTGGCAAGGCTGCTGCTGCTGGCTACACCCATCCCTAGATGCTCCTTACTGCAGCCTACTGCCTCCCAAACGTGGAGACCATGCCACAAGGGTAGGCAACTACTCGCAAAGTATTCTCCTATACTGCCTTTGGTGGGGCTGCCACATGGGGACCCCCAATCTATATTTACGCGAGTGCCCAACTGGCCAGATGGTCGGAGGCTGGACTGGTTAATGTTGGGGACTGCTATCTAGATAAGGCACTGATTACTTTCATGGAACTGGTGGATGGTAGTGCCCCCCCCCCCCCACCCCCCCAGTAAGTTTCTACAATACGAGGTGCTGACGCGCACATTCGCGCATTTATGGGGCTCAGGGAGGAAAGAACCTGACACACACCCGGTCCTCCATGCCTTATTCACTCTTGGCACTGCGAGCCACCCGGTGAAATGGCTTTATGCGGTGCTAGTAGAGGCTTCTGCCGCCCCTTAGACGGATTGAGGGAGCATTGGGATAAGATTGGGGGTAGGGTCCTTACCGACTAAGTGGCATATGGTTTTAAGTTATTCAAAAAGGGTCTCCTGCAATACCTGTTTGAAATATATCCAATTCAATTACATACACATGACCTATATGACACCCCACCGGCTTAACGTGATGTACGGAGGGGGGCAACAGTGTCCCAGATTTACCCACCCGGATACTGACTTTGGCCATATGACCGGATATTGCCAGGGGTTGTGCCCCTCCTGGGAGGCAATATTGGGTAAGATCAAAGTCGTGCTGGGAAGGGTGTTGGATCTTACGATGCAAACGTGCCTGTTGGGTCTTTTTCCTCGGCCACCTAAGCACTTAGTCTGGAATCGGCTAATAGATCTTGCGCTGGTCCTTGCCAAGAGCAGGATAGCGATGGAGTGGAAATCCCAGAGAGGGCTACATGTTGCATCCTGGGACAGGGATGTTATTGACTGGGCGGGGGCAGAGGGTAGAGTGCTGGCATGGGAGGAGGCCAAAGGGAATGAGAAAACGCCTGATTGCTGAGCAATGGAGAGAGGTAGTAGCTGAGTGGGAGAATCTGGCGGGCCCTAGCAGTGGAGGGTGAGAGTCTGAGCAGGAGTCCCAAACAGGCTCTGTAGTACGAGCTACTCCCTTAAGATCCCCTGTAGCATTGCGGGTTTAAACCACGGGGAGGCAGCACATAGGTCTGCAAGGTCAGCGGAAGTGTTGGCTGGGTGCAGAAGCGATGATAGCTGTGAGGAGGGCCCCATCCTGGACCCGCCTGTGGGTCAGCTGTGCTGTTAATTCCACTAGACATCAGTAATTCGACATGTCCACACCACTCCTCTACACAGATTACTCTTTTCTCTCTCTTTTTCATTTCTTCATCCCTCTTTTTTCAGAATCTAAGTTTCGTTACTGTCTTGCTGTGATTATGCTTATGGGCAAATAGGCAGTTGAGGGACCGGTGTTGAGCAACTACCTGCAGAATAGTTGTATTATAATTGTATTAGTGCAACTAGTACTGGTGAATATAGTCAGTAACTGCTGATGTGAATTGTTTTGTTTTTTCTTCCTCTCCTGATTTGTAATGGGTCTGTTTTATATAAAATGCCAATAAAAATATATTTAAAAAACCTTTAAAATAGAGAGTGGTTACCAACTCACAAGTTTTATACTGTAGAAAAGAATTCTCACAGCTATTGCGGAAAGAGACAAATAGTTGGTCTAATTTTTACATTGGTTGGGTCTATGAAGTACATTAGAGACCTTTCAACATCTGAATTATCTACTGCCCTTTCTGCCACAGAATCAGGCTGTGGGAAGAACACTGGATGTTCTATATTTTGGTTGAGAAGGAAAACGGATACTAACTTAGGAATAACTTCGGTTTAGTTCAGAGAACTGCCCTATCCTTATGAACCCATATAAAGGGTTCTTGGGTGGTAGGGGCTTGTAACTTGCTAACGAGCCTAAGGTAGGTATTGGTGACTCGGAAGGCTACTTTCCATGAAAGGAACTGTAAAGGACACAAGTGTTAAGGTTCAAATGATAGCCCCATCAATCTCTGGAACACTATTTACAGGTTCCAAAAAGGAGTTAGAGTGGCTCATAGGGGTATAACTCCTTAAGGCCCTCCATAAACTCTTTTTTTTCCGAGTTTTATATAGCGGGAACTAGAACCGAACCGAATCAGTTATCAGAGCGCTCTACATAGCACCAGTTACGTTACATGAGGACACTTTCATTTTTTTAGGCACGGGGAGATTAAGTGATTTGCCCAGAATCACAGGTTTTTTTTTGGCGTCGTTACAGAGACTCGAACCCAGATCCCCAGGTCCGAGGTCGAGCGCCTTAGCCGTCAGGCCAACCCCTCTCCCCTTGATCACTAGTATTCCAAACATGGACAATGTAAGCTGGCACTGAAGTTAGATGGAGGCGGGAACATGTTTGAGGTAAGCTTTCCTTCTGTAGGTGGAGAAAGTTGGTAGCAATCTCTTGTACTGTGGGGTTTAAAGAGTCAGCTGTATTGGCAATGCAGTAGTGGAGAAATATTTGCCTCTTTGCAGTGTAACAGGCACTGGTTGTAGGATACCTGTCCCCTTTGAGGATGGATATATATTCCTCGGGTAGGTATAGGTACAGGAGCTCAAGGGCGGTGTCGGTGGCGGTGTCTGTGTGCGCGTCTAGTCCTACAAATGGTAGGTTGGTTAATTGAAAACCTAGATGTTCAGCTTCTTGTGGAATTCAAGAAGAGTGGAGGTGGATCTGACGTGGAAAGGGATGCCTTTCACACCTTAGAAGTTATGCAAGCACGCTTTCCCTCCTGATCTGGTTCTGTGTATGCATGGGATGTTGGCGAGAAGGAGTCCTGCAGAGCGGAGGTGACTTGATGGTTGGTGGAGGGAGATGCGACTGTGCACGTAGGTGGGGCCTCAGTTGGGGAGTGCTTTGAATGTGCGTGTATGAGGAGTTTGAATTTGGCACTTTTGTGCAGTGAAAGCCAATATAGTTCCCTAAGGTGTGGTGTAATGTGAGTTCTATGTGGGAATTTGAGGATGAGTCTGGCGGCTGAGTTCTAGATGGTCTGTAGTCTTCTAGTTAGTTGCATGGGAATCTTGACATAGAAGGTGTTCCCAGTTGCTGGTGACTAGGGCGTGAGTGACAGTTTTTAGGTCTCGCCTGTCAATGCGCATGCGCATTGAGCAGAGCGAGACTATAGGGCTTTAAACAAAGTTTACCTAACTGCGGCGATTTGGTGCTGTGCCCGTGGCTTTTAGGTCAATGCGCAAGCGCATTGACCTAAAATGCGCGTGCACAGCACCAAATCGCCGTCTGTTCCCTCAGCCGCACTCCTCCCACACCTTTGAAGTGAAGCTTAGCTTCACTTCAAAGGCCCCGGCTGCTTCACACCCTCATGCCGCTCTCCCCGCTCCGCCCCCTCCCCTGCCCACCGTGTGCATTTCTCCTCCCCCCCCTCCCCAGAGCAATGCCCTCCGTCTTGTTTCCTTTCTTGTTTTTCTTTCAGGTGAGATATCTTTTCCATCATTTGCGATAATACAGTTCTCATATGCATTTTTTAATTATTAGCAGCATATACACAGGCGCCCCTTCGGCGCTTTTGCTCTCAACCCTACTATCCTGTCAGCCGCATCTCTATAAGTTACTCGAAGCATGGCCTGACATGTGCACAGCTTATTCCGGCACCACCATCCTGCCAGACGCTTCTGCTTTGTTCGCCCACCGCATGGCCCTATTTGTGCACATTTTACTTTCGTGCATACCCTTACCCGCAGCCTCTCCTTCCCCACTTCTGCCTTTTCGGGTCTCGCGCTCACCGCAGACCCCTTCACATGGCTCACACCCACCTTTTTTCCAGGTTACCATGCCAGGTTACCTCACTCACCCTCAACCCCTCACCCTCACTCACCCTCAACCCCTCACTCACCCTCAACCCCTCACCCTCACTCACCCTCAACCCCTCACTCACCCTCAACCCCTCACCCTCAACCCCTCACCCTCAACCCCTCACCCTCAACCCCTCACTCACCCTCACTCACCCTCACTCTCACTCACCCTCACTCTCACTCACCCTCACCCTCACTCTCACTCACCCTCAACCCCTCACTCACCCTCAACCCCTCACCCACCCTCAGCCCCTCACTCACCCTCACTCACCCACCCTCACCCTCCCTCACCCTCACTCACCCACCCTCACTCACCCTCAACCCCTCACCCTCACCCACCCTCAACCCCTCACTCACCCTCAACCCCTCACTCACCCTCAACCCCTCACCCTCACTCACCCTCAACCCCCCACCCTCAACCCCTCACTCACCCTCAACCCCTCACCCTCACTCACCCTCAACCCCTCACCCTCACCCACCCTCAACCCCTCACCCTCAACCCCTCACCCTCACTCACCCTCAACCCCTCACCCTCTCACCCTCACTCACCCTCAACCCCTCACCCTCACCCACCCTCAACCCCTCACTCACCCTCAACCCCTCACCCTCACTCACCCCCACTCACCCTCACTCACAACCCCTCACCCTCACTCACTCATAACCCCTCACCCTCACTCACCCTCAACCCCTTACCCTCACTCACCCTCAACCCCTCACTCACCCTCACCCCCACTCACCCTCAACCCCTCACCCTCTCACCCTCACTCACCCTCAACCCCTCACCCTCACCCACCCTCAACCCCTCACCCTCACTCACCCTCAACCCCTCACCCTCACTCACCCTCAACCCCTCACCCTCACCCACCCTCAACCCCTTACCCTCACCCACCCTCAACCCCTCACCCTCAACCCCTCACCCTCACTCACCCTCAACCCCTCACCCCCTCACTCACCCTCAACCCCTCACCCTCACCCACCCTCAACCCCTCACCCTCACTCACCCTCAACCCCTCACCCTCTCACCCTCACTCACCCTCAACCCCTCACCCTCAACCCCTCACCCTCACTCACCCTCAACCCCTCACCCTCACCCCCACTCACCCTCACTCACTCATAACCCCTCACCCTCACTCACTCATAACCCCTCACCCTCACTCACCCTCAACCCCTTACCCTCACTCACCCTCAACCCCTCACTCACCCTCACCCCCACTCACCCTCACTCACCCTCACCCTCACTCACCCTCACCCTCACTCACCCTCACCCTCACTCACCCTCAACCCCTCACCCTCACTCACCCTCACTCACTCACTCTCACCCTCACTCACTCTCACCCTCACCCCCACTCACCCTCACTCACAACCCCTCACCCTCACTCACTCATAACCCCTCACCCTCACTCACCCTCAACCCCTTACCCTCACTCACCCTCAACCCCTCACTCACCCTCACCCCCACTCACCCTCACTCACCCTCACTCACCCTCACCCTCACTCACCCTCACTCACCCTCACTCACCCTCACTCACCCTCACCCTCACTCACTCTCACCCTCACTCACTCTCACCCTCACTCACTCTCACCCTCACTCACTCTCACCCTCACTCACTCTCACCCTCACTCACTCTCACCCTCACTCACTCTCACCCTCACTCACTCTCACCCTCACTCACCCTCACCCTCACTCACCCTCACTCACTCACCCTCACTCACCCTCAACCCCTCACCCACCCTCACCCACCCTCACCCACCCTCACCCACCCTCACCCACCCTCAACCCCTCACCCTCACTCACCCTCAACCCCTCACTCACCCTCAACCCCTCACCCTCACTCTCCCTCACTCTCCCTCACCCTCAACCCCTCACCCTCACTCACCCTCAACCTCTCACCCTCACTCAACCCCTCACCCTCACCCTCCCTCAACCCCTCACCCTCACCCTCCCTCAACCCCTCACCCTCACTCACCCTCAACCCCTCTCACCCTCAACCCCTCACTCACCCTCAACCCCTCACCCTCACTCACCCTCAACCCCTCACCCTCACTCACCCTCAACCCCTCACCCTCAACCCCTCACCCCCTCACTCACCCTCACCCTCACTCACCCTCAACCCCTCACCCTCACTCACCCTCAACCCCTCACCCTCACTCACCCTCAACCCCGCACCCTCACTCACCCTCAACCCTCACTCACCCTCAACCCTCACTCACCCTCAACCCCTCACCCCCTCACCCTCAACCTCAACCCCTCACCCTCAACCCCTCACTCACCCTCACCCTCCCTCACTCACCCTCACTCACCCTCACTCACCCTCAACCCCTCACTCACCCTCAACCCCTCACCCTCAACCCCTCACTCACTCACCCTCACTCACCCTCCCTCACCCTCACTCACCCACCCTCACTCACCCTCAACCCCTCACTCACCCTCACTCACCCTCAACCCCTCACCCACCCTCACTCACCCTCAACCCCTCACCCTCAACCTCAACCCCTCACTCACCCTCACTCTCACTCACCCTCAACCCCTCACCCTCAACCCCTCACTCACCCTCACTCTCTCACCCTCAACCCCTCACCCTCACCCACCCTCAACCCCTCACTCACCCTCACCCTCACTCACCCTCAACCCCTCACCCTCACTCACCCTCAACCCTCACTCACCCTCACCCTCACTCACCCTCAACCCCTCACCCTCAACCCCTCACCCTCAACCCCTCACTCACCCTCAACCCCTCACCCTCACTCACCCTCACTCACCCTCAACCCCTCACCCTCACTCAACCCCTCACTCACCCTCACCCTCAACCCCTCACCCTCAACCCCTCACCCTCACTCACCCTCAACCCCTCACCCTCACTCACCCTCAACCCCTCACCCTCACTCACCCTCAACCCCTCACTCACCCTCAACCCCTCACCCTCAACCCCTCACCCTCACTCACCCTCACTCGCCCTCAACCCCTCACCCTCACTCACCCTCAACCCCTCACCCTCACTCACCCTCAACCTCTCACTCACCCTCACTCTCACTCTCACTCACCCTCAACCCCTCACCCTCACTCACCCTCAACCCCTCACCCTCACTCACCCTCAACCCCTCACCCTCAACCCCTCACTCACCCTCAACCCCTCACCCTCAACCCCTCACCCTCACTCACCCTCAACCCCTCACCCTCAACCCCTCACTCACCCTCAACCCCTCACTCACCCTCACTCTCTCTCACTCACCCTCAACCCCTCACCCTCACTCACCCTCAACCCCTCACTCACCCTCACTCAACCCCTCACCCTCACCCACCCTCACTCACCCTCAACCCCTCACCCTCACTCACCCTCAACCCCTCACTCACCCTCAACCCCTCACCCTCACTCACCCTCACTCACCCTCAACCCCTCACCCCCTCACCCTCACAACACATATTGTGTTACAATAGGTGTCACATTTGCGAAAGATAAAACTATTGGCATTGTAAATAACAAAGCTATTAATTTCGCTATTTTCAAAACAAGCACATAAATACAAAATGTGTCCTTTACAATACCAATAGCTCAAACTTTCCTAATGCGAGACCTATTGCATTGCTGTGCTTCTCTCCCCTGCTGCACTCTCCTGCTCTCTAGAGATGTGGCCTAACGACCAGAGCTGCCATCTAAGTGACGTAAATACAAAACATGTTGCATTCCAAATGCTATAGGTGTCACATTCGCGAAAGTTATAACTATTGGCATTGTAAATGACAAAGCCATCAATTTAGCAATTTTAAAAACCAACAAATAAATAAAATGTCATTTACAAGACCAATAACTCCAACTTTTCTAATGCGAGACCTATTGCATTTCCAATGCTTGTTCTAGTGTGCGCCTTGGGAGCCATTTAAAGATTTTCCTCGGGCTCTCCAGGGCGTGGAAGTAGGATGCAGTGATGGCGTGGAATTGTGCAGTAAATTCCAGTTTGCGGTTGATTATTCTGAGATTCCTGGTATTGGTTCTGGGTGTGGGTCCCAGTTTGTCCGGCCACCAGTTGGATTCCCAATGGTGAGGTGTTATTGCCGAAAATCACTACTTCGGTTTTGTCCACGTTGACCTTGAGAGAGTTGCCTTTGATCCAGTTAGCGACGTTGGTCATGCAGGTGGTGAACCTGTTTATGGTGTTCGGGGTCTTGTCCAAGAGGGAGAGTATGAGTTGTGCGTTTTCTGCATAGGAGAGGATGAGGATGTGTGTGCGGATGGCACTGACCTGAGGAATCCTGCATGCATTGAAGAAGGTGAGGCTGAGCGATGAACCTGGAGGGGCTCTGCAGGTGAGTTTGCAGGCTTCGAGGAATAAGTTGCCAGCCTGACAGCTTGTACTCTATCCATTAAGCAGGAGCCGATCCAGCGGAGAGCGAGTTCGTGCATGCCAATCATCTGCAGCGGCCTAATGAGGCTGGTGTGTGAGACTGTATCCGATGCTGCAGAAGTCTATGATAATGAGGGCAGTTCAGTCTCCTCTGTCAAGGATCATGAGAATGTCCTCTATGATGGCAATGAGTGCTTTTCTGTACTGTGGGTACGCATGAATCCAGACTTTGTGGCATAAAGGAGCTGGTGATTGCTGAGGTGGTCTGTGAGCCATTGGTTGATTAGTTTCTCTAACACTTTTGCTGGTTATGATAGGAGAGAGATGGGTTTGTAGTTGGAAAGCGTGGCTGGGCTAGTGGATGGTTTCTTAACATAACATAGCATGTGCATTTTTATTTGTAGAACGTACATTCACCTAAAAAGGTATCTTGGCGCTAAATATCAGATGTTTATTGTTACTCAATTCAATGGTACTCATTTTAATCGACCTCAAAAGGATGAAAGGCTGAGTGGACCCGCTGGGATTTGAACTTGTGACCATGCGGTCAAACACAGGCCCCTACAGTGGACGCTTTAGTCCACTAAGCCACCATAGAGGAGGAGCCATACTGCTCCTCGTGACTCAAAAACCTTCACAGAAAAATAACTTGCAAACATCTGAGACAACCACTAGATGGCAGGAATATAATATAGTGAAAATATATATTTTGTTCTTTTGTGAGTCCGTCTATTTCAGTCACTTGTTTCTTCGATATTCCATTTCTTTTTGATTCATTATTTGAGACCTTGATTTTTGCCCTGGCTGGCCGTTTTCTTGTGACCCTTCATCTTCAAGTATAAATAAAGGTTAAAGTGACATTATAGATGAGTGAAAATTTCAGTGACAGCGTAAAGTTTAAAACGAAATAACACTGAAATTCACCAGTTAAAGTTATCCCTAGTAACTATAACTCATGCCCTAAGGTAACTACAACTATTGCCCAGTCCATGCACAATCTTTTCATTAATGATGTCATTTCAAATGTTGCAGTGATTTTATCAGTGATGTTATAGAACATGTCATAAGTTGTGTAATATGCAGGGCAACTAGTTGTGCATGGCGAGGGCGCAAGTAACAGTGCACAAGTTATTGTTACAATAAAATAAAATCTGACTGATGAATTTCAGTGGTTTTGTTTAGTTTAAAACGTTACGTTGTCATTGAAATGTTCTAACTATAACATCACTTAAACGGTCAGGTTTTTTTTTATAGATCATTTCTAGTTTTTTTTTTTACGTTAAGTAATATTTTAGTACCATAAGTTAATAATATTTTATTAGCCCCTCCCCGGGGCAGCCAACCCTGTGCTACACATGACCTTCTGGCTTCACTTATGCAGACCACCAATGAAGCACAGTTTTTAAGCACGGCACACCCTGCCATGCCATATTTTTACGTGCTCCCGAAAGTGCACAAAAAAACAACGACCACCTCCGGGACGCCCAATAATATCTGGGATTGGTTCTCTTTTAGAACCCCTATCCACCTTTGTGGATTTTTTCCTAAGACCCATGGTGAAGGAGATGCCCACATTCTTGCAGGATACTAAGGACGTGCTCCGGATCCTTCCTGAGATTGAATTTGATGTGAACATCGATCTGTTAGTGTCCTTCGATGTGGAGTCTTTATATACTTCCATTCCGCAGGACGAGACTTTGGAAGTTATAGAGAATCTTTTGTTAGCAAGAGACCTGGATTCCATCACTCCAGTATCTCTAATTATGAATCTTGCTAACCTGGCTATGAAAGAGAACTTCTTTCGTTTCGAAGACAACATATTTTTACAAACGTCCGGGACTAGCATGGGCAGTGTTTTTGCCCCAAGTCTTGCGAATCTCTATGTACACAAATTCGAACAGGACCATGTTCTCACGCCTACCAACCCGTACTACACTTCTCTGCATTTATGGAAACGCTACATTAACGACATCTTGGTGTTATGGTGTGGAACCATGGAAGACCTTTTACAGTTCCATGAATGGCTCAATCGTAGGAATGATTTTCTTGCTTCACGGTTGAACATGACAGACATCACCTGGCCTTTTTAGACCTTCTCATTTCATCAACGCCTACGGGCTTAGAATCCGAGCTATATCGGAAACCTATGGTCCGCAATTCGTTGTTATGTTATGACAGTTGTCATCCGAAGGCATTAAAAGACAACCTGCCATACGGCCAGTTTTTGCGGATACAACATAATTGCTCGACTAAGGAGACATTCCATGATCATGCTAAAACGTTGGAGAAGCAACTGTGTGCGAGGAAATATCCGAAGAAACTGGTACGACGGTCCCTCAAGAGAGCATCCAACAATAACCGGGAGTGCCTATTGGAACAACCTATTCTTAAAGAGAAAAATGAGCGGATCACCTGTGTTAATACCTTTTGTACACAATCCAACAGTATACAAAAGATTATAAAGAAACATTGGGCTATTTTGAATACAGGAACTGATAACCTGCTATTGCCGCTATTTGCTTTTAAACGCGGCACGAATCTCAAAGATCAGCTTGTACATACAAAACCGAAGACTAGGGTTGCACGTACAGTTTGAACACTCTGGGATTTGCCAGCAGTGGAGGGGCACCATCCTTGTGGTAGTTGTGCGGCTTGCCCACAGACTGCCCGGTCCACGAGTATGGATATTAGCAGCTATCGCCTGTGGCAACAGAGATGTTTTACGAACTGTAACAGTCAAAATCTGATATACTTGATAACCTGCCCATGCCATCTCAAATACGTAGGCATGACGACAAGAAAGGTGAAAATTCGCATTTCCGAACACAAAAGTACCATCAGATGCCGGAAACAAGCAACTCGCCTAACGAACCACTTCTTAGAGGTGGGTCATGCTCCTACGGACTTCACCTGGACAGTGATCGAGCAACCCTTGATTCCTGCACAGATAGTAGATGTTGGCAATTATCTATTCAAGAAAGAACAGAAATGGCTCTATAAATTAAATAGAGACAAAAAAGGTCTAAACGAGGATATTCCGTGGATGTCCCTATAGAGACCCTTATATGAGATTTGACCTGCAGAACAGTCATTGTTCCCATTTCATGAGATTTTGAGCAATATGACTCCTTTTTGTTCTTTTTACCCATTTTTCAAATAAACCAGCTCTGTGGCTAAGATACCATCGTGTCATTTGATAAAGAAGATGTTTTGTGCTTGCCACTAATCATATAGGCTTGACAGACATTTTTATGATGAACCTGTTCCATTTTTTGATCGAGGTTGATCTGCACATAGCGAAATATTTCATACTGACTGAACTATAGCTCACTCGCTCAAGATACCCCCGTGCCATCTGAAAAGAATGGTTTCCTAGGTTGGTCATTAATTCTCTCTACTTAGATACTAGATGGGTAGCTTATATCACCTCTACCTTCACAGACTGCAATGTCCTTCGGTACATTTTGACCTATTAGTGTATGACATCTGCACCTCCAGGCATTACTGACCCGTCATTAGTTTAATGTGCATTAGTGGGGTCTATAATCTACATTAAGCTCAAAATAGTGGCCCTCTATATTTGAAAAGAGTTGTACCACGTACTTTTAATGCTTGATTAATCAGTCCAAAGTCTTGGCAAAGGTTGCAACTACTTATAAATTTACAGCAGAGTACATGCTGGGGCTACATATGCCCTGTCTCGGCCTTTTCTCTTCACTTGCAAATAAACAGCAGATTGTACGTGTTGGTTTCAGAAAGGTTTTAAATAAGTCTTTACCAGCAGTAACTATTAACTTTTTTGTCCGTTTATCGACATCATTATAGAGTACCTCCTGTCTGAATGCAAGGCGGGAGACTGGTAATCGCTTCAAGTACATACTACCTATAGAGGAGCACATAGACCACAACTCCCAGAATACTTGGGACGTAGAACGCCGTCGACGGCAGTGACGGCGGCACGCACCGCCCCCTTGCAATCTAAACAAATATAGCACGCATAACTGACCTGGTACCTCCACGAGACGGCCCAGAGGGACGCCCGGAGTACCGACGGTCTGGTGAGTACATGCGTGTTTGATGATATGGAGAGGTCAGCCTGATCGTTGTTTTGAGCAATGTGGGTTTTGGCAGCAGGTGGTCGGCGCTATGAATGCAGGGTTGTAGATAGGGATAAGGGTCTCACGTACAAACTATCTGTAAAGAAGCCTATAGACCACAATTCCCAGAATACCTGGGGCGGAGCACGCCGTTACCGGCAGTGCCCTTGATATGCACCACCTCCCTGGTAATCGAAACAAATATGGCGCGTAGGACTGACCCGGTACCTCCCCGAGACGGCCCAGAGGGACGCCCTGAGTACCGACGGTCAGGTGAGTACACGCACGGTTGGGGATATTGGTAGAATAGCCTGACAGTTGTCTGAGCAATGTAGGTCTTGGCAGCCGTCGGCCGCGCAATGAATGCAGGGTTAAAGATAGGAATAAGGGTCCCGCGAACAACAAGAACAATAGAAGCGGGCTCTGTCAAGTCTGGCCTAATTGAATGCGCATGCTAAGGGGCTCTTTTGGAATGGCAGATTTCGCTATTTGGGAGTCTCGTGACGGACAGCCTAAACAGACTTGGTGCAGATGGGAACATAGGTGTATAAGAGATCGTTGCTCTCTGTGATTATCAATGCGACTACTAATGCATAATAATGAGGCCACTACCAGGGTCATATCACACTTTAGACCCGATGGTAACAATGAGAGGATGAGACAATATAGCTGGGAATACGCTTACATCTTTTACATTGATCCTCTGGTACGCTCACTTGATTTAGTGGATATGCGAAGTCAGTGACTACTGACCTGTCTTTTAACTCTCTCTTTCTTGCACTCTTCTATTAGAGCGGTGCTCTGTTTACCTGCGCCGTAGCCAGGTGAGGCGGAGCAGTTCTCTCCTACCAAATAGGTAAGCGGGAGGTTTGACTCACGATGAGTGATATGGTGTACTTTTGTTTGACACTATAGGTGCTATGAATAATCTTTGACACCTGGTTTTGGCTATTTTTGACACTTTATTTGTCTAACGCCAATATTGATTTGTTGTGTTTCTGTTTTGTCTTTCTCTGTATCTGACTCAACTGTTCTCCTCCTTAGAAAAATACCAGCAGCTAGGAGAATGATTACACCTGGGATACCAAGGTGATATCTTTTACCACTTTCTTTGTTATTTCACCACTTGTCAAGCAGTAGCGATTTTCGGTCCTGACGAAAGCAGTGGACACCTACATGGGTCTATAGACTGCTGAAATATGTTGACCTAATGTTATATATAGTAGCTATTTGTTGAAACTACTATTCTCTTTCGCACTGATTTTATTTGTTGGAAGCTGAGAAGTACTTATTAAACTTGTTTTCCTCCGGTCTCTCCAATTTTAGCCTTTTTTCGCACTCTTTCACCCTCACTTACACTTACGCACTGCTTTTTCAGTTATCAATACACACCAATATACCTATACCCCACTGGGACATCCACATTCTTACCAAACTTATGAGTGGTTGCAATGTTTACTCTTCCTGGTGTGAAGAGTCCCAGATGATGACAAGGGCGGTATCGGTCGATAACTGATCTGGAAAGTATCCTGCTGACCCTGTATCACATTGTGTGATAGTCTCTTCCTTTTTCTAATTTGTGTTAGATACATAGTTAGTCGACAGATTTTTGTTTGACCCACAGTTATTCTTTGTCTGCTCATACTGTCTTTACTAGGGGTTGTAACTGTGCTAGGTCATTAAATATCTCCCTGGACCCTTCCTTCCCTGTTGTGTTCATATTCACTTATGCAGACCCATCCCCTGGGGACGATTCGACAAAAAAGGGAAGAGGGTTATGCTTCCCCATTCCACGACCCACTATGGGCCCAGAAGACCCATCCACGGGGACTTACTTTTTTTAATTAAGGGAAAGGGGTGTGCACCATGGAATTTTCCATTGGAAAATTGAATTGCAATACCATGAAAACCGCAGAATAGAATTTTACCAAATTTGGCAGAAAGCTAGCTCTTGGTACAGATAAAAACTAAAAAGACTCCCTTGCGGCCCATTTATTTTAAGGATCCATGTTACAGATTCCACAATGGGCACTAACAAATACCAGCTCTTGGTACAGCTAGCAGGCCTTTTGTGATTTGGTGTAAATCTGTTCAGTAGTTTTTGAGATATTAATGTTGACAATACTGTATATCTCGACAGCTGGGTTAGCAGGAAGATATACACACACACACACACTGCTAATAACCTAGGAGCTGTCCCATGTCAGTAGGTCTGCCTTGGCAGTGTTGGTGTCCGGGATGGATGCTAAATAAGCCTTGGCTGCTGCAAGGGCTCGGTACACCGGGTATTGGTGCAGGGCGGCTCTTGGTGGTCCAAGAGTCTCCAAATTTGGTAGGGAGACCGATCTGACGTCCTGGAGCATTGAGACCTCCTCAGATGCTGCTTTCTCGGTGGACCCGGGGTTCAGCAGAACAGTGTACCAGGTCAATGCTGTCTGTGCCTGCAGGCAAGTGGCACCTCCACTTCAAGGGAAACCATCCACTAGCCCAGGTCTTTGCAATTGTCTAGACAGGAGCAGGCAGGCAAGCAAGGTTTGGCGCCAAGTCCACAACTAGTCACAGTTTTTGCATTCTTCGGCTCGTCTTTGTCCTTCTTCTTTAGTCAGACAAATCTGAGTTCCTGGTGTCAGGAGGGCACCTAAATACTGAATTTAGGGGCATTAAGGGTAGTTGCCAATGTGCTACTTACCCTTGGAGTCACTACACCCCCTATATGAGCACTTCCTATAAGGAGTGGGCATAACCCTGTCCCACAGTTCCCAATTCCACCAAAAACAAAACGATGGAAGGCTTCTTTCATGGAGAACATCAAGTAGCCCACCTAAGGGGTGTGACTAGCCTGGTGGTGCAATACACCTAGTAGCATAGATTATGTCCCGCCTGTCCTGGTGTCAAATGGGCCTCAGGGCAAGCGGTGGCATCTCCCAGGTCTGGGGGAAGCCGGAGTCGCATATCAAAGGCGGTAGAGACTTTGAAGCCTCTGGGCTTGATATGATAAATCAATAGCCATCCTGCTGGGGGTGTGAACACCTTCCTCCAGAGCCTCAGAGTGTGGGGGATCTTACCTGCAGGGGATCAGAAACAGGTCTGTGGTGGCAGGCGGTGAGGACAGAGTGTGAACGAAGTGATAGATAAGCGAGGTCTGTGCATAAGAGGAAAAAGGGATTTATTAGAAGATACTGTAACGGACACAGGTGTCCTGGGAGGAGGGTGGGCGCATGTGAATCCACAGCACTGCATGCCACAAACAGATGCTTACAGGGTAAGTAATATTTTTCGTTTGAGACATGTGTCTGTAGATACACATGCTGTGCATAGATTGTAGGACAGTGCTCCCCAAAAGCGGTGGCTAACCTGTGTGTGTTGCAGTTGTTTGTAATAGTGTACATAGCACTTCCTGGCCAACACTGGCCGGTTGGTGTGCTAGAACATCCACACAGTAGTGTTTAAAGTGTGTGGGGGGAGACCAGGTAGCTGCTTTACATAGGTTAGCTTTTGAAAGGTTCCACAGGGAGGCCATAGAGGCTCCTTTCTTATTTTGAAAGGTTCCACAGGGAGGCCATAGAGGCTCCTTTCTTAGGAGTAGAGTGTGCTCTAGGAGGAGCAGGTAAAGTCCTTTTAGCTTTAGCATAACATGTCTGAATAAATGCAACTATCCATCTGGCAAGGCCGGATTTGGCTATAATCTTTCCTTTACAGGGTTGGGAAAATGCAACAAAATACTGTTGAGTTTTTCTAAAAGTTTTTGACCATTTAATACAGTACATGAGGGCTCTTGACATCCAAAGTATGGACAGCCCCCTCCTGAACAGAGTATGGTGGTGGGAAAAAGACCGGTAGGCCATTTGATTGAATGAGATGGAAGTGAGACCCTATCTTTGGTAGGAATTTTGGGTTGGTACGTAGGACAACCCTGTCCCTATGAACTTAGAAGGGTTCTTCCAAGGTTAATGCCTGAAGCTTACCAACATGCCTGAGAGATGCAATGGCAACTAAAAATGGCACCTTCAAGAGAGAAATTAAAGAGGGCATGAGAGAAAGGGCTCAAATGGAGGGCCCGTGAGTCGTGTGAGTACAATGTTAAGATTCGAAGAGGGTGCTGTTAAAACACGTGGTGGAATAACTCTTTTGAGATCTTCCATGATGGCCTTAATTACTGGTATTTTGAGATGTGTTGCCAATTTTGAAGATAGGCAGCTAATGAAGCTAGATCTAACCAGATGGAGGAGAAGGCCAGGCCAGACATTTTTAAGACAAGCAATTAACAGACAATGTTTTGTACTGTAGCTTGACAAGGGTCTATTTGTTTGAAATAGCAGTAGCAGACAAACCTTTTCCATCTGGCCACGTAGCTTGCACAAGTGGTAGGTCTGCAGCCTTCTTTGAGAATGTAACACACTCAGGGGGAAGATTAAGTTATCCAAATTCTACGACCTCAGGAGCCAGATCGGCAGGTTAAAAGACCTGGGATCTGGGTGCCTGATTTGTCTATAGTTCTGCATGAGAAGGTCTGGCCTGTGGTGGGGTGGTATGGGGGCGTATGAGACTACAGAAAGGTCAAGCATAGTTGTGAATCAGGGCTGTTGAGACCATGTGGGAGCTACCAGGATGAGAAGGAGATGTTTGCCGAAGCCTCCGAACAACAAATTGAGGAAGTGGGAGAGGAGGAAAAGCGTAGGCAAATATCCATGGAGCACTGCCACTGGACTGTGGGAACCTGGATGCAAAGTCTGGGCATTTACCGTTGTCCACGGTTGCAAACAGATCTATTTGAGGAAACGCAGATTAGCAAAACCAACGAAAGACTATGTGCAGGTGAAGTTCTCTTTCTGCCGCATTCTGCTGAGGTCGGAAAAGCTGTTGTCCATCCCTTGAAGGTACTTCGCCAACATGTGAATGTTGTGACGGAAAGTCCAACTTCAAGTGGCTTGAGATAGCAGAGACAGTTGTGAAAAATGTGTCCCCTCACCCCGCCCCATGTTTCTGAAGTTAGTACATGGCTGTCATATTGTCTGTCTGGAAAAGGAGAACTTTTCCTGTTAGGTGAGACAGGAAGGCTTTCAACCCTAAGCAGTTGATGAGGAGACCCAGGTATTTGGTCACCCACAGACCTTTCACAGTTAAATTCATTTAGTGTGCACCCCACCTTGTGAGTGATCAGTCTGTTGTAAGAATGGTCTGCGAACAGAGTTCTAAGAAGGCCGCCCCGCAAGAGGTTGTTGGTGTTCCACCACTGCAGAGAATGATTAATGCATCGGCAAATCAACACCAACACCAGGTCGTCCAAACGACACTGTCTGCTGCACTAAACATTCCTGCAATTGACATGTGAAGCCTTGCATGAGGTAATCTAGTTATGCACGAGACCATGATGCCTAAAAAACACATGACTGTCTTAACTGTGAGCTGTTGATTTGGTTGGAACAAGGGAATCCGTGCTTGAAAAGATTGTATCCTTGCAGAACTGGGATAAGCTAACCCTATTCCTGTGTTGAGAATAGTACCTAGGTAAGGCTGGATCTGTAGCAGTTGGAGGTGGGATTTGGTGGTGAACTCTAAGCGATAAAGCAGATCTATTGTAATTTGCGTGTGGTTGTGGCAGCTTTGATGAGCCAATCATTCAGATAAGGAAAGACACAGATGCCCTATCTGTGTAGGTGAGCAGCTACCACTGCAAGGCACTTGGTGAATACCAGAGGTGCAGTAGCGACCCCAAAGAGGAGGACTTTGATCTTATAGTGCCTTCTGCATACCTCAAACATGAGATATTGGCAATGTACTGGGTGTATTGGAATGTAGAAATAAGCGTCCTTTACATAGAGCGCAGCCATACAGTTGCCTTGCTGGAGAAGAGGAGCGACATCCTGAAGGGATACCATGTGAAGGTGTTCTGAAGGGATGTATTCCTTTAGGGGTCTGAGTTCTAAAATGTACTATGGGGACCTGTCCTTTTTGGTTATGAGGAAGTGTAGCAAGTTTACTCCTGTACCCTGGTGATGGTTGGGGACAGGTTGTATTGCCCCTTGGAGTAGGAGGGCTTTGACCTTGTCTTTGAGTAGTATCTGGTGTACCGCTGATATTCTGTGTATGCGAGGTGGCATGGTGGGAGGTATGGCTGAGAGCTCCGGACCATAAACATGTTGGATAGTATCCAACACCCACTGGTCTCAGGTGACGGCTCGCCATAAGGGTGAGACATTTTTTAGTCATCCACCGACAGGTGTTATATAGTCGGGGGAAGAAGAGGAAATTCATGGTTTGGTGATGGGTGCAGCTCCCTTTGGGGAATAACTCTTTCCTCTGGAGTTTTTGCCTCTAAGACCCTCTAAAATAACCTCCGTGAGAGGACTGTTAGCCTCTGGGTGTACTGATAAGAGGTGGGGCTTTCAGAGGAGGTGGTCTTTGAACCTCTACGGTAGAAGGGTCAGCAAAAGGAACTATGGGGTGCTGGTGTTTCCAGTGCTCCAATTGCTTTTGCCGTATCTGTGTCCCTTTTTATTTTTTCTAAAGTTTGGGGACCAAAAAGGTGGCCCAAATCAAAAGGCATGCTCAGAAGATTTCTGGTCTAAAGCCAGAGATGCGGACTCATGCATGTCTTTGGATAAGAATGCTGGTATTTACCCCTCTAGCAGGATTGTTATCTGAATCTATGGGACAACGAATGGATGTGTATGAAATGAGTTTGCTCTCTGATAGATGTTGTTGGCCCAGTTTTCTGTGCCCTTCAGGAAGGTATTGGAGAAGGTCCTCCGTTTTGATCCAGTGGGCACGTTCATACCTTGCAACCAGGCCTATAGATTTTGCAATATGCCAGTGGTTGGCCGATGGCACTGCCACCCTTTTTACGGCTGAATCAATACGTTTACTTTCTTTATCTGGCGGTGGGGTATAACTGTTGGCCTGAGAGTTACCTCATTTATGGGCAGTGATGATGACCAGGGAGTCTGATGGAAGATGACCCCGAATATAAAAGGGGTCAGATGGGGAAGCTTATAATTTTGGGCAAACCTGGGTGTTATGACTCTAGCTCTGACAAGCACTTTAAAAATCTCTGTGGTGTGACGAAGCATGCCCTAAAGCATTGGGAGATATTGGGTGGTGAGGTGAGTGCAGGAAAGTGTTAAAAAAAGAAAGTCCTCCACTAAGGGCTCCCTTTGAGGTTCCATCTGATGGAAAGAGGCGGCCCTTTCGATGAGTTCCTAATATGATGTAGAGTCATCAGGGCAAAGGGCAGGGTCTGTATCCCTTGGTGATTCCGTGTCATATGTGTACCTTGGGTCATCCAGTGGAGGAATATCGAATGTAACCTCCACCCTACCCAACTGTGTCAGAATGTGGGGATCCTTATACTGTAATGTCAAGTGGATCCTCTAGAGAATGAGGTGGGAAGGGCAAAGGTAGTGGTGATGGTGTAAGAGGTAAGGGGCTAGGGGCCGTATCTGCCTTGTGTATTTTTGCAGGAACTCAAGTGTCCAAGGCTTCCTGAAATGATAGCGGTCGTTTGGATGGTGGAGCAGCAAAGGCCGAAGGTCGGATAAGGATGAGGCTGGTATGTATGAGGAGTTGTTTTTGATTGGAATCGAGATGTTCCTATGGTCTATGAAGGATGGGCTTGACTGCTGTGTCAGAATCAGGCTTGGACATAGACTATGAGGTCTCTGGATACAAAAGAGTCTTTTGTTTCTGTGCCGATGGTCCCCTCGGTGCAGAGATGGAAAAACTGGAAGCTGCAGGTCAGCTCGATGCAGTGTTGAGTCAATGCCGGGGTGGTCGGTGATGAAGCACTCGGCTGGGAAGGCTTCTCAGGCGCAGAGTCCGAGCTGCTTGTGGCATCCGAAGTAGTTCAGTGCCAACCATGGCCAGAAGGCCGTGGCAGTCCGAAAGCCTGTGTGTGATGTTCCAGAGAGGCAGTCTGCTGTTTAGCAGAAGGCTGCTCGGGGTGGTGTCAAGGGGAGGGGGCTCCGTACACAGATTGTTGAATTTGTGGAAGGTCCTTTATCTCCAGGTCGGACCCGAGCTGCCCTCAAAGGATAAAGCTTCTTCATCTGCAGTAGATGGCTGTGGGTGTGGGTCCTCTTTGACGTCACCAAGACCGAAAAGGACTGTTTCTTCCATTCTCCTCGCGACATCCTAAGCCGACGTGTACAACGGTCACAAAGAATTTTCTTGAAGCAGAAGGAGCAGCAGGCGTAGCAGTCTGCCTCATGCAGTTCCGGTGAGAGGCCAACATTACTTACCTGATGTAAGCCAGTCTGAGAGTTTTTGGCAACGAAGACTAACGAAAAGGCGTTCGCTCCATCACTGTGGAGACGTACGCAAGCGATGCAATGGAAATGAGTGTAGGCCCTCACGAGCAAGGCCCAGGAGGGGCCGCGATTGATAAGGACCTATTTGATCAAAAATTGCGAACATCAATGTGCAAGAAAAATAGGAACGCAATCAAAGACAATATCAACTGAGGGACGGTACTGTGCGAACAGAAAAGAACACCGCAATTGTGTTGAACAGGAGCAAAGGAGCACACATCAAACCAGATGGCAGAAAGAAAACAATCTAACAACAATGGGGCGGGTGGTTTAACTCTACCGCTTTAATCGAAAGACTTCTACAAAGAAAAACAACTTGCACATATTCGGACCAACACTAGATGGCATGAGTATGCACAGCATGTGTCTCTACAGCCAGACATGCCTCAAACTGAATATGCTACTTACCAGTATGCATCTGTTCTTGGCATGTAGGGCTGCTAACATTCATATCTATTGCATAGATCGCCGCCTAGTGTTGGGTCCGGATGATTGCACATTGTTGTCCTGGAAGAGTCTTCGAAGTATCACGAGATAGGTGGCTCCTCCCCTGGACTACAGTGCGCATGGGCATCGACTCCATCCCCAGATTGTTTTTAGCCATTGTGGCAGAGATGGAGTGAAATAGTGTAAAGGATGTCCATGCTAATGATGAATATAGAGAGAGTATCTGCAGCCGCTACGGGTACCGGGGAGGAGGGCGGGCGATATGAATGTTAGCAGCCCTACATGCCAAGAACAGATGCATACTGGTAAGTAGCATATTCAGTTTGAGGCATGTGGGCTGCTAAATTCATATCTTATGCATAGAATACACAGCAGTCCCTCCATTAAGGGCGGTTGCCCGTGCCAGCTGCAGAAGCCTGAAAAAGTGTCTTGAGAACAGCCTGTCCTACAGCTGCTTGCTGTTTTGAATGCACATCTACGCAGTAATGTTTGGTAAATGTGTGTGGTGTAGACCATGTGGCTGCTCTACAAATGTCTTCTAAGGGAATGTTCCCCAGGAAAGCCATGGAGGCCCCCAATTTGCGTGTGGAGTGCGCCCTTGGGGGTATTGTTAAAGTGCGTTTAGCCTTTTGATAACAGATTTGAATGCACTTAACAATCCATCTGGCTATTCCTGCTTTGGAAATGGGGTTGCCTTTGTGCTGTGCTGAGAAGGCAACAAAAAGTTGTTGTGTCTTTCTAAAGGGTTGTGTTCTGTCAATGTAGTACATTAGCGCCCTCCTAACGTCTAATGTATGAAGCATTCTTTCTGCTACTGTTTGTGGGTTTTGGAAGAATGCAGGCAGGTCAATAGTTTGGTTGATATGAAACTGTGACACCACCTTAGGAAGGAATTTGGGGTTAGTGCGGAGCACTACCCTGTTGGAATGTATCTGGATGAATGGCTCTTGGATTGTGAGCGCCTGCAGCTCACTAACACATCTGAGCGACGTGATAGCAATGAGAAAAGCCACTTTCCATGTGAGAAACTGAATCTCGCAGGAGTGCAGTGGCTCAAAAGGTGGGCCCATCACCCTAGTGAGGACCACATTGAGGTTCCACACTGGAGCTGGTGGTGTTCTTGGAGGAATGACTCGCTTCAGTCCTTCTAGGAAGGCTTTAATGGCAGGCACCCTGAAAACAGAGAGGTGTTGCCTATTCTGGAGATAAGCCGCTATGGCGGATAAATGTATCCGAATGGAAGCGTACGCTAGATTGCATTTGTAAAGATGTAACAAATAGCAGATGATGTTAGGAATGGATGCATCTAGCGGGTTGATATTGTTGTCTGTACAGTACATGACAAACCGCTTCCATTTTGCTGCATAGCAAGCTCGGGTAGTGGGCTTTCTTGCCTCCCGGATGATGTCCATGCATTCTGGAGGCAGGTTGAGGTAGCCAAATTCTAAGACTTCAGGAGCCAGATCGCCAGATTGAGCTGTCGCGGATCTGGATGCTGAATGTCGCCATGGTTCTGCGTTAAGAGCCTGGATGTGAGATGCAGCCTCTGATGCGGTACCACGGAAAGTTCTAGAAACGTGGTGTACCATGGTTGGCGTGCCCATGTTGGAGCAACCAGGATGAGAGTCATCGAGTGTTGCTTTAGCTTTCTTGCCAACAGCGGAATGAGAGGCGCTGGGGGAAAAGCGTACGCAAATTTGCCTGACCAGTTCATCCATATCGCATTCCCTTGCGATTCCGGGTGAGGGAACCTGGCGGCAAAGCTTTGGCATTTTGCGTTTTCCCTTGTGGCAAACAGGTCTATCTCTGGATGACCCCACTGCTGGAAGTACGGGTGGAGTACTGATGGATGTATCTCCCACTCGTGCATTTGATGGCTGTATCTGCTGAGCAGATCCGCCATCTGATTGTCCTTGCCCGGGAGGTGTTCCGCCATGAGGAAAATGTTCCTCTGAATGGCCCACTTCCACATGCTCTGAGCCAGATGAGACAGTTGTGGTGAGTGAGTACCTCCCTGCTTTTGGATGTAGTACATGGCTGTCATGTTGTCCGTCCGGATCAACACGACTTTGTTGCACAAATGTACTTTGAAGGACTTTATCGCCATGAAGATTGCCATCAATTCCAGGTAGTTGATGTGCAACTTCTGCTGCTGGGTGGACCACAGTCCCTGCACAGTGTAGTGGAGCACATGAGCTCCCCACCCTTGGAGAGATGCGTCCGTTGTTAGGATTATCTGTGGCACTGGCTCTTGGAACGGTCGTCCCTTGCAAAGGTTGTGTGGATTCCACCAATGCAGAGAGTTGTATGCCCGACCGGTCACCAACACTAGGTCTGTCAGCTGTCCCCGAGCCTGTGTCCACTGATTTGCCAAGCATTCTTGGAGCGGGCGCATGTGCAACCTCGCGTGCGGGAGTATGAAGATGCAGGAGGCCATCATGCCTATCAACTGCATGAACACTCTCGCTGGCAGGGAGTGTTGCGGTCTGAACTTTTGGATCAGCGACTGAATGCTGTTGATTCTGACTGGGTTTGGTTGAGCCATAGCAGTCAGGGTGTTTATTGTCGCGCCCAGATACTGCCGCACATGGTTTGGTTGAAGGTGCGACTTCGGGTAGTTTAGCGAGAACCCCAGGCTGTGAAGGAGTTGAATAGTGTGGGACATGTCCGCGGCGCACTGTCGTTCCGACTTTGCTTGAACAAGCCAGTCGTCTAGGTACGGGTAGACATGTATGTTCTGTCTCCTGAGGTGCGCCGCCACTGTCGCCAGACACTTTGTAAACACTCTGGGGGCAGTAGTCACCCCGAAGGGTAGGACTTTGAACTGATAGTGCCTGTTTTGAATGGTAAACCTGAGGTATTTTCTGTGGGATGGGTGGAGTGGGATGTGGAAATAAGCATCCTTGAGGTCCAAGGTTGCTAGGAAGTCCCCTTGATTGAGCAGGGGAAGGATTTGTTGCAGTGTCAGCATGTGAAAGTGTTCTGACAGTATGTACATGTTGAGGGGGCGTAGATCCAGAATAGGTCTGAGGGATCCGTCCTTTTTTGGGATGAGGAAGTACAGGGAATAGACCCCAGTGCCTTCCTCTTCCACTGGTACGAGCTCGATTGCGCCTTTTTGCAGCATCACCAGTACTTCCTGCTGCAATAAGTGCAAGTGCTCTGCCGACATAGGACGGTGTCTTGGGGGAATGTTGGGAGGAGTGGATGTTAACTCCAAACAGTAACCGTACTGGATAAGTTTTCTCACCCACCTGTCTGTGGTGATGGACGTCCAGACTGGCAGGAACTGCTGGAGTCTCCCCCCGACAGGTGTTGTATGGTCGGGGGCAGTGACAGAGTCACTGTTTGTTGGCGGCAGAGGAACGGGAGTTGTTGTTCCCTCTGCCTCTGCCCTTGGCACTGTTACCTCTGTAACCCCCTCTACCCTGCTTGGGGTACGACGATTGCACACCACCCTTTGTGAATTGTGTTTGTTGACCCAAGTGTCCTCTGGTAACACCACGTGCTCCTGAGCGACGAAAAGTGCTTCCCCATAATTGTTGTGACTGAAGCGCCCCCATGGACTTAGCAGTCTCGTTGTCCTTTTTAATCTTTTCAAGGGTGGTGTCTACATCTGGACCAAACAGTCTGTCAGGATTGACGGGCTGGTTGAGGATTGTAGTTTGAATGTCAGGCTTAAATCCAGATATACGAAGCCAAGCTTGTCGCCTTAACATGACGCTAGTGTTAATTCCCCTAGCCGCTGTATCTGCCACATCAAGTGCACACTTTATTGCAGCGTTTGAGATAAGCTTTCCCTCTTGTATGAGCATTTCGGCTGCTTCCTTAAACTCATCAGGTAGGTGTTGAAGGAGCTGTTCTAGGGTGTCGTAATGCGCCCTATCGTATCGTGCCAATAGTGCCTGTGTGTTTGCTATACGCCATACATTGGCAGCTTGCGCAGCCACCCTTTTGCCGGATGCCTCAAGCACTTTCGACTCCTTGTCTGGGGGAGGAGCTTCACCCGTTGTTTGGGAGTTTGCCCTCTTGCGGGCATTGGCGACCACCAACGAGTCCAGAGGCAACTGTCCCCGAATATAGGCAGGATCTCCAGGTGCTGGCCTGTATTTTTTCTCGATACGTGGGTTCACCACTCTTGCCCTGGTAGGTTCCTTAAAGATCTCCGGGGCATGTTTAAGGACACCTTTGAGCACAGGAAGTATTTTAACTGTTCTTTCAGAGACAGAGAAAGTGTCGAACAAAAAATCTTCCTCCACCGGGTCAGCATGCATGTCCACATTATGATTTGCTGCTGCCCGTTCTATTAAAGCATTAAATGCTGCAGAATCCTCTGTTGGAGATGTACGTGTCCCAAAACCTTGTGGATCTTGTACCACCTGATGTCCACCTTGGTCCCCAGTGTCGTCATATGAGTCCTGCAGAACATCAGGGTCATCGTCAACTGGGAAATTGTATTGGTCATCTTGTCCATCATCTTCTCCTCCTGATTGTGTGGGTGAAGGAGATGGACTTCTTCTTGGTGGTGGCAGAATAGGCTCAACAAGGGCAGGAATGTCCTGTTCCGGCCTCTTCTTTTTAGTGGAATAACATAGGATTCCAGTGGTTGGGAAGTGATTTTCCTCTTGTAGAGGGTTAATTTCCCTGTTTGGGCATCGATGTAATGCTCAGAATGGTCTTCTGAGGCTTGATGTTGATCCGAGCGTCCCTTTTGCGTAGAAGGATCCGACGTGTTAGCGATTTTCGGCACCGATCTTGGTGCAAATGCTTTTGGTGCCACCCTAGGTGGCAGAGTGTAGAGAAGCTTGGTCGAGGTCTTTGGAGGCGGTGCCGTTGACGACAAAGTCTTCTCCCTAATACGTTTGAGGGAGTCGGTCACCTGCTTTGTGAAGGAGGCAGAGGGTTTGGTAACCGATGGCCGATGTTCGGTGGCGTCGGACTCCCCCGGTGTGGTCGAGATTTGCCTCGACGAATCTTCGGCTGCAACGTATCGCGGCTTCGTTGGAGTCTTTGGCGCCGACGCCGTAGCTGCCGTAGTGCCTGCGGCCTTCGGGCCATGGCTTTTAGTCGACTTCGATTCGACTGCGCGTTTACTTGACGGTGCCGTAGGAGCGTCCGAAGGCGTGTCAACAGACTTAGACGTCCGTGCCGGAACAACTGTGCTTGACACTTGATGGACGGCCGTATTAGAGGATGGTTCCTTCCGCACCTTTTGCGACGCTGTCGACTCGACAGCCTTCTTCGACTTCGGTGGGCCTGAGGGCGACGGAGCCGATGAAGGAGCAGGCTTCGATACTTTTTGTTGGACATCGGCCATTTTAGGTTTGGTCGATTCCGAAGGTTTCGGTTTCGATTTTGGCTGGACGTCGGCCATCTTTGGTGCCGTCGGATCCGAAGGTTTCGGTTTCGGGATCTGAGATGGCGGCTCCGCTTGAGTGTCCGTGGCCGGGCCAGAAGGCGGGGCTGGGGATAGCGGTGCAGGGTCGTGGGTAAGGCCGAGTGGCGATCCCGTGACCTGAGCCTCAATAATGTAGACTTCGGGCATAGCTCTTCCTCTGAGCTATCTTCCGCGGCCCCATAAACTTCCTCGTCGTCCCCTACCTCCTCGACGTATTCAAGGTCGTCGCCCTGTCCCTCGACATGTTCCTCGGGATCGGCTTGGACCTCCGTCGACGGTGGTGAAATCTGGAGATGATGGCTGCCGCCGTCTTCCGCGGGGTCGTCGAATATGTCGTCGGGTGCCGGCGCCGCTCGCTGGGCCTCGAGGCGCGCCGCGCGCCGATGCTTGAGCGTCTTCTTGGACCTGAACTTAGAGCAGGCCATGCAGTTTTCTTCGTTGTGGTCCGGAGATAGGCATTTATTACAAACCGGATGCACATCGATGTGTGGATATTTGGATCCACAGACGGGGCAGAACTTGAACGGGCTCCGCTCCATGTTAAGTTCGTCGGGTCTTGCTGCGACGAGAGGGCCTCGATCGAAGAGTTACTTGACTCCGTAGATGTCCGGCTCAAAGAGTCGGACGACGCTC
Source organism: Lissotriton helveticus (assembly GCF_964261635.1). Lineage (NCBI taxonomy): Eukaryota > Metazoa > Chordata > Amphibia > Caudata > Salamandridae > Lissotriton > Lissotriton helveticus. The sequence goes on from NC_136073.1 coordinate 682,564,065, forward strand.
GAGACCGTACGCAAACAATACCGACGCAGGTAACGAAGGCCTTTTGGCCTTAAGAACAAAGTTGTTTTCGGTTCCGACACGGAGTCGTCGAAACCACATCCGAACCCAATGGCGGAAAAAAACAATCTGGGGATGGAGTCGATGCCCATGCGCACTGTAGTCCAGGGGAGGAGCCACCTATCTCGTGATACTTCGAAGACTCATCCAGGACAACAATGTGCAATCATCCGGACCCAACACTAGGCGGCGATCTATGCATAAGATATGAATTTAGCAGCCCACATGCCTCGAACACATAGTATTCTATGGCTTAAGAGTCTGTGCCAAATTTGGGCATTTCAATCAATAGCTATTTATGTCTCAGCCTGCGTAGGCTGCGCTTGCGCAGTCTCGCTGGGGAGATCTTATGTTTTCCAGAGTGGGGCTTGAAACCGCCCCTCTTCTCCATTGGCTGGCTTCCTAAATGGAGGCCAGCCATTGGGGAAGACGGGCGTCTTTCCATTTAAGCCACGTCTTTTTGGGATTGAGGGGTGTTTTTTAGTTTCTTTCTCTCCTCTTCCCATTGGCTGGAATTTTACATTCCAGCCAATGGGAAGAGGAGAGAAAGAAAAACACGCCCCCCAGTTGGAAAATGACGGGGCTTTTCTGAGATTCATTTCTGCTTGACCGCCGCCGGAATAAGAAGAGAAGCTGCAGAGTCCTTCGCCCCAGCCGGTGAGTGCTAGCTTTTCTTGCCTCTGTTCCCTGATTGTGCCTGTTTTCTTGCCTCTTCTTGCCTCTGTTCCCTCGTTGTGATAATTTTTTCTTGTTTATCTTACTGGGCGGTTAATGAGACAGCGAGTCTACAGTGTGTTATTCACGCAGTCTGCACAGGCTAGTTGGCTCTTCTATTGGTTGGCAACCACCAAATAAGCTTTGTGATTGGTGGACCTTGTCAACCAATTAGAGAGCCTACTTGTGCGTGCAGGCAGCGTGATCAAGACAGGCTGTAGACTCACTGTCTCATGGGCAGCAACGGCGCTCAGTCCTTGTTTAAAGTGGATTTTATATCAGGAGCACAGAGCGGGAGTATTAAAAATAAGCTAAGCGTATATTTTTTTATTTATTATAAATGTTGCATGTTTCAAATATTGTTTGTTTTATTTACATGTGTGTTGGTTCACGCTGTCTGCACGGGCTAGTTGGCTCTCCTATTGGTTGGAAACCACCAAACAAGCTTTGTGATTGGTGGACCTTGTCAACCAATTAGAGAGCCTACTGGCGCGTGCAGGCAGCGTGATCAAGACAGACTGTAGACTCGCTGTCTCATGGGCAGCAACGGCGCATAGTCCTTGTTTAAAGTGGATTTTATATCAGGAGCACAGAGTGGGAGGACTACAAATAAACGTATATTTTTTTATTTATTCTAAAAGTTGCATGTTTCGTTTTAATATTTGTTTTATTTACAGGGTGCTTGCGACGCCCGCAAGGCCCCTGCAGCCCACACTTACTACCCCGCTGCCACTTCTCCCTCCCAACCTCGTTAAGCACCGAGCGCCCGCTCTGTCACCACCGCAGGCACCAGAAGGCGCCCCGAGCTCGCTCACAGTGTCCGGCGCGGAAGGCTCCTGCCGCCCGCTCCCGTTATAAAAGCCTCTTTTATTATCTAAAAACAGCCCCGGGCACTTTAAGAGCTGGCGTTACAGCCTGATGTGAGAATAGGTCGAGTTTTGAAGGCCTTAATTGCCGAAGAGTCGAAGATTTTCAGCTCCATGGGGCGCGGCGCATGGGAACTGGGCCGATTAGGCGCTAGTAATGTAACTGCTTTGCATGAAAGGGTAATCATCAGGGAAGATTTAAAGAGGAGGCTCATACTAAACACAGCAGAGAGACAAACACAGCGATGGGTCTCCGCGAGTTCACTGAACTGCTGCTGAAAACACGACCAGGGATAATCTCTAAGCAGGACCAGGCTTGACAGCAATTGCTATCCGAATATGCTGTGGAGGAGGTTAACTTTTCAAAAAATATGCGATTTCATTTTGTCCGAGTCCAAAATGATGGTCAATGCATTTCATGTATCTGTATTTCCTTCGCTGCTCATCGTTTTCGGCCTGAGATCAGTGCCTGCTCCGGGAGAACTAGGACACCCCCACGCCACTCCGTGGGGGCCAAGGCCGAAGGATTTCAGGGGCGCATTTCACTGGGTCAGCAGTTCATTGTTCATCCTGTTCTTTCGCCTCATGCACAGCTAAACCGGCCTGTCCCCATTTTACGGGGAGTGGGTAAGCTTTCCCCTCTAGGAACACATAAGTTCAGTGGTAGAACACTTTTGAGCTCGAATGGCTGCTGCTAAAACGGCAAAGAAAGCTCTCACTGCCGCAGGAAGAGGGGCATTTTGCATTTGCAGTGCTTTTATTGATTAGCTTCATTAATCTCCCCTGCCCGCGCCTTATTGTTTATGCTGTTTTGTCCAGCATCTTCTTGAGGTTTCCATGGAGGTACCCACCTTCCTGCTGCTCAGCCTAAGCAGAACCTTCTCGGTTAGGAAATGTCACTTACAGACATCTATTCCAACAATCGTCTTGCTAGACATTTTTAAACTGCCTTCAATTTAGAGCGTTGCTCCCATTGAAACTTTCAGATGGATGGCGGCTGGTACGACATGGAAGGAAGGCTTGGATGTTTGAGAGATTTGAGGTAGTGATTGGTTTTCATGCGCCATACCTCTCTGGACTAGAGTACCTCCACTGTACCATCGGTTGGAACTACAAGTGAGACTGGGATGAGTATCTTTCGGAGGAAGGGGATCGTGACGTTGGCTTGTATTGTCACAAGTTGCACCGCATATCATTGACAAACTGGGAGAGTGTAAACTACATTACTGAATTGGGGTGGCCAATGTGGGCATGGGCTGTAACAGTGCCTTGTGTCATCAGTTGTGAGGAAATATTGCCGTTTTCATATAATTAATATTATGTGCATATATTTAAGAATAAGGAGAAGTCTGCATTAGTGTTTTATGACATACCTCCAAAAGGATAGCTCAGTTGGGTCAAAATAATGTCTTTTTGCGCAATGTTATTACGTATGGCATTAGCCAGCAGCTATGAACTGTATCCGTTCTTTCTTACCTAATTTTGTCTTGTAGTGTTGATAGTTTGGAGCTGAGCGTAAGGTGGTGTAGAAAAGTGGGACACTAAAAGTATCTAAAAATTAGCAGGTGCCTTATTTGACCTTGTCCACCTTCTTTTCCTCAGAAAATGCCACTGCTGAAGACCTCCGTTACAATGGAATTATAAGGTTCTAGGGTGCTTCACGTAAAGGCTGGAAAACCAGAGGGGCAAGACACAACACCATGCTTTCTGCAAAGTATCCCTGGCAGACCCTCCAGGCTATTGCGACATGGACTAGGACATTTTTCGGCACAATATATAAAATTGCGCAGCACAGTATTGAGTTGTTAGCGACATCTGTGCACCACTTTATTTCATTACCATACAATTGTTTTGCATAGCCTTGTTTTGGATTTTAAGTTTAAGCTATAGGTCACGTTAGTAGAAGATAAATATATATATCATAATAGGGAGAAGGAAGGAGAGTTAAAGTGTATCATATCTTCAGATTGGAAAAATTAGTTTTATCTACAAATATAAGGCTTACTTGAGAAACAAAAAGTGATCAGATTATCCTTGGAATCCAATTTTGTTTTGGAACCGTGCTGACAGCCACAATGAGGCTTTAAACGAACGATTACAAAGTGCTTTCATTGTGCTCTCACTGTGTACGATTACCTATTGCAAAGTGCTTGTATTGTGTATGACCACATTCAAGATGTGTGGTAACACATAGTAAAACCGGATGGCAAGTGAGGGTGCGCACGTTCATTACTGGAACGGATGCTTAAGGGATAGATGTACATGTATGTGTAAATATATAAATATGTGGAAAGCATATTCCCACAGGCCTAATGATAGATTGGGGAATGTATATATATATATATATATATATATACCATATCTGTTTCTGCAGCTTTGGACCTATCTTGGGCCTATATCTGTTTCTGCAGCTTTGGAAACTCTGCATTTGGATATCCTTGGAGAATATATATATAGGCCGCGTTTCTTTTTTTATTGCGTCACAGGCTTATTTGTAGCGCCTTACTACACTTACTCCCGTTCACTCCTAGCTCGCTTCCTTCTTTCCCTGGCCCTGCCCTTCCACTCTACGTTGTGTGCTGGGGCACATTGCTCTTTTGTCACTGCTCAGAGTTAAGTCAAGGGAGCCTCTCTGATGGCTTTTGCGCCGCGCTGTCCTGCTAATGTTTTACTGGAGCCTTGGTTTATTAATATGTGGAGGAGTTGTTTTAAGATGATTACAGTAAAAATGGGAGTGCTTAGTTGAAATGCTTGGAATGCATTACAATTAATGGCACTATGTTTTATTGTAATCTCTTATTAAAATAGTGATCTAATGATAAGCACAGCTGACCTGCTTAATTTGCGGACACTGACCGTGCTAATATTTATCGCAGACTGCGGTTTTCTGGATCAGGGACACCATCTTAAATGGAGTAAAAGGCTCTACGTAGGATAAACCATGTGATTGTTAATTTTGATCAGGAAACACAGGGTCACCTCAGAATGTCAAGGCACGCACACTGACAAGGCCCAGTCTCCAGCCCTGACATTTATTTCCTCAGTCCCACAGTGAGTCTCATGCTGCTCCACTTCCATCATTCTACACATTAGCGGATGTACGAACATGACTAATTGTAGTATGTTGAAATTCAAAGTCAAGGCAGTGTTCCGTTGATGTAAACAAAAAAATAAATAAAAATCACAACCGAAAATCAGTGTTGAATATTTAACAGTTTTCCAATATGACGTCGTTCAAGATGGTGGACTGACTTACAGTGAGCTATGGAATACCCGTCCCTGTAGGAGTTACTTGTGAGTACAGGTGGAATAGGCGTACATTATTCTGTCATTCTCTCCTAGGGCCCAGCGGGCCGCCACCTATGTATTCCTCTACATTGTCACGCGGTATTCAGTGCTGTATGGGACTTTGAATGAAAAAAGGGTTCAGAAAGACTCACACATTGACCATTAGTTACAGTCTTCATGCCATGAGAGGAGCGAGGTTCTTCCAGGGGTTACAAGTACTGGAGTTATTTAGATCTTAGTGAAGGACACTTTGTGGGAGGGGATAGAAAATCAAACACCTGCACTTATTAGCTCGGCAGACAGTTGGAGCACCCTGTCAGTCGTCCTACATTTTTGCACTTTTTGTGTTGCACATTGTTGTACATCCTCTTCCAGTATTGACAGCAGGCCTGTGCTCCAGGAAGCAATGTAAACATCAGGTCTCCTTTATTTACGAAGCATATTTTCCAACAGTTCTAGGAGGAGGGCGACTTAGCAGCTCGCAAACTTGTGGATGAATGAGTTTGCCCAAATGAATTCCACGCACGCACCCTCCACAGAATTCACAATGTGGCACCTATTGCTGGGATGAAGTAGGAGATGGGGACATGTCCCCCTCCTGTGCGCATGAGCTCCTCCTGCATATGACACCCCATGCGCATATGAGCACCTCCTATGCAGATGAGACCATTTTTGTGCGTGTGACGCCCCTCCTGTGCCTGTGACGCCCCTCCTGTGAGTATGGGCCTGTCCTGTGCTTGTGAGTCACTGTGTGCATCTCTACTACTCTCTCTCTGCTACTCTCTACTACTCACTCTACTCATTCTCTACTACTCTCTACTCATTCTCTACTACTCACTCTACTCACTCTCTATTAACTCTTGCGCTACCTTTCGCTCTACCTCTCTACTACTCTACCGCTCTACCCGCACACATATGCGCACACACACACACACACACATATATATATAAATGCATATCTATATGTCAAGGGGGGGAGGGAGCACCGCGAACATATCCCAGCTGAATTACCTCTGTTGCATCTTGGTAAATGAAGTTCATTGTAGTTGCTCGTTCAGTTCAAAAATCATAAAGTTCAAGGCCAGTGCCATTATTCTTCTCTCGCGTATCCCTAGACACGTGTTTCAGGCTTCTGCCATCATCAGTAGGGAAAAAATATCGTTAGGTCGCCGGATATGCTGCCACAATCTTCTCAGGACCATCACCACTCCAAGGCATGCAGGCACTCCCTGAGCTCGTCAGCTCGTGGCTCACGGGAGCCATTTTAAAGTCAAGGGGGGGAGGGAGCACCGCGAACATATCCCAGCTGAATTACCTCTGTTGCATCTTGGTAAATGAAGTTCATTGTAGTTGCTCGTTCAGTTCAAAAATCATAAAGTTCAAGGCCAGTGCCATTATTCTTCTCTCGCGTATCCCTAGACACGTGTTTCAGGCTTCTGCCATCATCAGTAGGGAAAAAATATCGTTAGGTCGCCGGATATGCTGCCACAATCTTCTCAGGACCATCACCACTCCAAGGCATGCAGGCACTCCCTGAGCTCGTCAGCTCGTGGCTCACGGGAGCCATTTTAAAGTCAAGGGGGGGAGGGAGCACCGCGAACATATCCCAGCTGAATTACCTCTGTTGCATCTTGGTAAATGAAGTTCATTGTAGTTGCTCGTTCAGTTCAAAAATCATAAAGTTCAAGGCCAGTGCCATTATTCTTCTCTCGCGTATCCCTAGACACGTGTTTCAGGCTTCTGCCATCATCAGTAGGGAAAAAATATCGTTAGGTCGCCGGATATGCTGCCACAATCTTCTCAGGACCATCACCACTCCAAGGCATGCAGGCACTCCCTGAGCTCGTCAGCTCGTGGCTCACGGGAGCCATTTTAAAGTCAAGGGGGGGAGGGAGCACCGCGAACATATCCCAGCTGAATTACCTCTGTTGCATCTTGGTAAATGAAGTTCATTGTAGTTGCTCGTTCAGTTCAAAAATCATAAAGTTCAAGGCCAGTGCCATTATTCTTCTCTCGCGTATCCCTAGACACGTGTTTCAGGCTTCTGCCATCATCAGTAGGGAAAAAATATCGTTAGGTCGCCGGATATGCTGCCACAATCTTCTCAGGACCATCACCACTCCAAGGCATGCAGGCACTCCCTGAGCTCGTCAGCTCGTGGCTCACGGGAGCCATTTTAAAGTCAAGGGGGGGAGGGAGCACCGCGAACATATCCCAGCTGAATTACCTCTGTTGCATCTTGGTAAATGAAGTTCATTGTAGTTGCTCGTTCAGTTCAAAAATCATAAAGTTCAAGGCCAGTGCCATTATTCTTCTCTCGCGTATCCCTAGACACGTGTTTCAGGCTTCTGCCATCATCAGTAGGGAAAAAATATCGTTAGGTCGCCGGATATGCTGCCACAATCTTCTCAGGACCATCACCACTCCAAGGCATGCAGGCACTCCCTGAGCTCGTCAGCTCGTGGCTCACGGGAGCCATTTTAAAGTCAAGGGGGGGAGGGAGCACCGCGAACATATCCCAGCTGAATTACCTCTGTTGCATCTTGGTAAATGAAGTTCATTGTAGTCGCTCGTTCAGTTCAAAAATCATAAAGTTCAAGGCCAGTGCCATTATTCTTCTCTCGCGTATCCCTAGACACTGCCTTGGAGTGGTGATGGTCCTGAGAAGATTGTGGCAGCATATCCGGCGACCTAACGATATTTTTTCCCTACTGATGATGGCAGAAGCCTGAAACACGTGTCTAGGGATACGCGAGAGAAGAATAATGGCACTGGCCTTGAACTTTATGATTTTTGAACTGAACGAGCAACTACAATGAACTTCATTTACCAAGATGCAACAGAGGTAATTCAGCTGGGATATGTTCGCGGTGCTCCCTCCCCCCCTTGACTTTAAAATGGCTCCCGTGAGCCACGAGCTGACGAGCTCAGGGAGTGCCTGCATGCCTTGGAGTGGTGATGGTCCTGAGAAGATTGTGGCAGCATATCCGGCGACCTAACGATATTTTTTCCCTACTGATGATGGCAGAAGCCTGAAACACGTGTCTAGGGATACGCGAGAGAAGAATAATGGCACTGGCCTTGAACTTTATGATTTTTGAACTGAACGAGCAACTACAATGAACTTCATTTACCAAGATGCAACAGAGGTAATTCAGCTGGGATATGTTCGCGGTGCTCCCTCCCCCCCTTGACTTTAAAATGGCTCCCGTGAGCCACGAGCTGACGAGCTCAGGGAGTGCCTGCATGCCTTGGAGTGGTGATGGTCCTGAGAAGATTGTGGCAGCATATCCGGCGACCTAACGATATTTTTTCCCTACTGATGATGGCAGAAGCCTGAAACACGTGTCTAGGGATACGCGAGAGAAGAATAATGGCACTGGCCTTGAACTTTATGATTTTTGAACTGAACGAGCAACTACAATGAACTTCATTTACCAAGATGCAACAGAGGTAATTCAGCTGGGATATGTTCGCGGTGCTCCCTCCCCCCCTTGACTTTAAAATGGCTCCCGTGAGCCACGAGCTGACGAGCTCAGGGAGTGCCTGCATGCCTTGGAGTGGTGATGGTCCTGAGAAGATTGTGGCAGCATATCCGGCGACCTAACGATATTTTTTCCCTACTGATGATGGCAGAAGCCTGAAACACGTGTCTAGGGATACGCGAGAGAAGAATAATGGCACTGGCCTTGAACTTTATGATTTTTGAACTGAACGAGCAACTACAATGAACTTCATTTACCAAGATGCAACAGAGGTAATTCAGCTGGGATATGTTCGCGGTGCTCCCTCCCCCCCTTGACTTTAAAATGGCTCCCGTGAGCCACGAGCTGACGAGCTCAGGGAGTGCCTGCATGCCTTGGAGTGGTGATGGTCCTGAGAAGATTGTGGCAGCATATCCGGCGACCTAACGATATTTTTTCCCTACTGATGATGGCAGAAGCCTGAAACACGTGTCTAGGGATACGCGAGAGAAGAATAATGGCACTGGCCTTGAACTTTATGATTTTTGAACTGAACGAGCAACTACAATGAACTTCATTTACTAAGATGCAACAGAGGTAATTCAGCTGGGATATGTTCGCGGTGCTCCCTCCCCCCCTTGACTTTAAAATGGCTCCCGTGAGCCACGAGCTGACGAGCTCAGGGAGTGCCTGCATGCCTTGGAGTGGTGATGGTCCTGAGAAGATTGTGGCAGCATATCCGGCGACCTAACGATATTTTTTCCCTACTGATGATGGCAGAAGCCTGAAACACGTGTCTAGGGATACGCGAGAGAAGAATAATGGCACTGGCCTTGAACTTTATGATTTTTTAACTGAACGAGCAACTACAATGAACTTCATTTACCAAGATGCAACAGAGGTAATTCAGCTGGGATATGTTCGCGGTGCTCCCTCCCCCCCTTGACTTTAAAATGGCTCCCGTGAGCCACGAGCTGACGAGCTCAGGGAGTGCCTGCATGCCTTGGAGTGGTGATGGTCCTGAGAAGATTGTGGCAGCATATCCGGCGACCTAACGATATTTTTTCCCTACTGATGATGGCAGAAGCCTGAAACACGTGTCTAGGGATACGCGAGAGAAGAATAATGGCACTGGCCTTGAACTTTATGATTTTTGAACTGAACGAGCAACTACAATGAACTTCATTTACCAAGATGCAACAGAGGTAATTCAGCTGGGATATGTTCGCGGTGCTCCCTCCCCCCCTTGACTTTAAAATGGCTCCCGTGAGCCACGAGCTGACGAGCTCAGGGAGTGCCTGCATGCCTTGGAGTGGTGATGGTCCTGAGAAGATTGTGGCAGCATATCCGGCGACCTAACGATATTTTTTCCCTACTGATGATGGCAGAAGCCTGAAACACGTGTCTAGGGATACGCGAGAGAAGAATAATGGCACTGGCCTTGAACTTTATGATTTTTGAACTAAACGAGCAACTACAATGAACTTCATTTACCAAGATGCAACAGAGGTAATTCAGCTGGGATATGTTCGCGGTGCTCCCTCCCCCCCTTGACTTTAAAATGGCTCCCGTGAGCCACGAGCTGACGAGCTCAGGGAGTGCCTGCATGCCTTGGAGTGGTGATGGTCCTGAGAAGATTGTGGCAGCATATCCGGCGACCTAACGATATTTTTTCCCTACTGATGATGGCAGAAGCCTGAAACACGTGTCTAGGGATACGCGAGAGAAGAATAATGGCACTGGCCTTGAACTTTATGATTTTTGAACTGAACGAGCAACTACAATGAACTTCATTTACCAAGATGCAACAGAGGTAATTCAGCTGGGATATGTTCGCGGTGCTCCCTCCCCCCCTTGACTTTAAAATGGCTCCCGTGAGCCACGAGCTGACGAGCTCAGGGAGTGCCTGCATGCCTTGGAGTGGTGATGGTCCTGAGAAGATTGTGGCAGCATATCCGGCGACCTAACGATATTTTTTCCCTACTGATGATGGCAGAAGCCTGAAACACGTGTCTAGGGATACGCGAGAGAAGAATAATGGCACTGGCCTTGAACTTTATGATTTTTGAACTGAACGAGCAACTACAATGAACTTCATTTACCAAGATGCAACAGAGGTAATTCAGCTGGGATATGTTCGCGGTGCTCCCTCCCCCCCTTGACTTTAAAATGGCTCCCGTGAGCCACGAGCTGACGAGCTCAGGGAGTGCCTGCATGCCTTGGAGTGGTGATGGTCCTGAGAAGATTGTGGCAGCATATCCGGCGACCTAACGATATTTTTTCCCTACTGATGATGGCAGAAGCCTGAAACACGTGTCTAGGGATACGCGAGAGAAGAATAATGGCACTGGCCTTGAACTTTATGATTTTTGAACTGAACGAGCAACTACAATGAACTTCATTTACCAAGATGCAACAGAGGTAATTCAGCTGGGATATGTTCGCGGTGCTCCCTCCCCCCCTTGACTTTAAAATGGCTCCCGTGAGCCACGAGCTGACGAGCTCAGGGAGTGCCTGCATGCCTTGGAGTGGTGATGGTCCTGAGAAGATTGTGGCAGCATATCCGGCGACCTAACGATATTTTTTCCCTACTGATGATGGCAGAAGCCTGAAACACGTGTCTAGGGATACGCGAGAGAAGAATAATGGCACTGGCCTTGAACTTTATGATTTTTGAACTGAACGAGCAACTACAATGAACTTCATTTACCAAGATGCAACAGAGGTAATTCAGCTGGGATATGTTCGCGGTGCTCCCTCCCCCCCTTGACTTTAAAATGGCTCCCGTGAGCCACGAGCTGACGAGCTCAGGGAGTGCCTGCATGCCTTGGAGTGGTGATGGTCCTGAGAAGATTGTGGCAGCATATCCGGCGACCTAACGATATTTTTTCCCTACTGATGATGGCAGAAGCCTGAAACACGTGTCTAGGGATACGCGAGAGAAGAATAATGGCACTGGCCTTGAACTTTATGATTTTTGAACTGAACGAGCAACTACAATGAACTTCATTTACCAAGATGCAACAGAGGTAATTCAGCTGGGATATGTTCGCGGTGCTCCCTCCCCCCCTTGACTTTAAAATGGCTCCCGTGAGCCACGAGCTGACGAGCTCAGGGAGTGCCTGCATGCCTTGGAGTGGTGATGGTCCTGAGAAGATTGTGGCAGCATATCCGGCGACCTAACGATATTTTTTCCCTACTGATGATGGCAGAAGCCTGAAACACGTGTCTAGGGATACGCGAGAGAAGAATAATGGCACTGGCCTTGAACTTTATGATTTTTGAACTGAACGAGCAACTACAATGAACTTCATTTACCAAGATGCAACAGAGGTAATTCAGCTGGGATATGTTCGCGGTGCTCCCTCCCCCCCTTGACTTTAAAATGGCTCCCGTGAGCCACGAGCTGACGAGCTCAGGGAGTGCCTGCATGCCTTGGAGTGGTGATGGTCCTGAGAAGATTGTGGCAGCATATCCGGCGACCTAACGATATTTTTTCCCTACTGATGATGGCAGAAGCCTGAAACACGTGTCTAGGGATACGCGAGAGAAGAATAATGGCACTGGCCTTGAACTTTATGATTTTTGAACTGAACGAGCAACTACAATGAACTTCATTTACCAAGATGCAACAGAGGTAATTCAGCTGGGATATGTTCGCGGTGCTCCCTCCCCCCCTTGGCATATCTATATATATATGTATATATATATATATATATATATATATAAATATATATATATATATATATATATATATATATATATATATATATATATACATACATATATAAACATATATATATAATCTGCATATCTATATAAATGCATGCATACATATACATATATGCATATGCAATAGGTCTTGCATTTGCGAGAGGTTAAGCTATTGGCATTGTAAATGACAATGCCATTTATTTATCTGTTTTCAAAACCAACACAAATAAAAATGTTGTCATTTACAATGCCAATAGCTCTAACTTTTGCAAAGGCGAGACCGTTGCATTGTAAATGCTTGTTTCTCTAGCAAGGACAGGTTCACTATGGGCATTATATACGTAACATGATGTTTGAGTTTCACATGCAGAAAGCTTTCAAAACTTCAGAAAAGAATCGTATTCCATTATTTGATGTTTCATGCAAATTAGACAAAAAGAACCGAAGATACTATCAAAACACAATAAAAGCTTATTTTATGTAAAGAAAAAAATAAATATTGCCACTTCTAAATCAAACCAAGTTTTTACAACACAAAAAAATAATATGCCCGTGAATGGTAACAGCTTATATGGAAGGAAAGTCAGAAATGGATACGAGATCTTGCACACAGATGGAGATAATAACTATTTTGAAAATCTATCCAGAGCCTATGGAAGTTACAGTGGTTTCTTCATAGCAGGACCGAACTAACATAGATCCAGGAGCACAGCCTCCCAATTATTACAATGAGTGGAAGCAGATGCTAGGAAACTTATCGACAACACAAATAAACAATGTACCAAACAGTTGTGCTTTAGCAGCCAGAATAGTCATCATGTTGTGCACTCTTAAAATTTCTTACTTGGACGTTAGGCATCCAACCTTAAAAAAGATCTGAAGCAGCTTACCTTGGCAGAGGCACCGCTCTCCATTTCCAGGATGAGCACAGGGCGGTTGGGCTGTTCGTCAATCATCTGCTTGGTCTTTTCTAGTACCTGGTGGTCATGAAACAAAAAACGGACCATGAACGTTTAGAACATGCTTTAGGATGTAAGAGAATACAGCAAGGAAGGAGAAATGGTCATGCATAAGTAATTGTGTCACTCTTGAGCTAACTTTCTATCGACATAGAACAATCTTCTGTTTCTACTACCACAAGTCAAACCGCATCAGCGCTCTCATTCACACTCCTTAACAACAGGTCCTGAGACAAGCTCCTCCTACCAGCAGTTAACAAAACCCCTCAAAACCATGCAGTATGCTCCTTCCACACGTTGCTACGGAAGAGTAGTCCCTGCAAACATGCTTGCACTCCTAAGAGAACTTCTATCATAACCACCTTCCATCTCTTCACAAGGTAATGCTCCCCACCTACCTCACTCTACAACTCCAATTCTGAATATACCCTATCCTCAACCAGTAGGTTTCCAAAATGCCTCTGAAGCACCCCCACTTTGAAAAGTGTCCGATTGCGCCTCTCAATAGATCTTGTCCTCATGACAGTGCTGCATTCAGCTTCGACAATTATTCAGCCCTTACCCGTTTCTGAACATCAGCTTTGCAGGCACGATCAAGGTCATCCATAAGCTTCTTCAGACCTTTCAGAGCCTCCCTTAACTCATCCTTCTGCCACTGGGCAATGACTGCAGTGGCAAGAGTCTACCAAAGAAGCACAGGTTTTAGTAAACAAATATCATTGTATAACACACAGTGGAAAATATACGTACTGTTTTATGAATAAAAAAAAAAAACACCTTTCACCCTAAAAAGTACTACAATTTTAGAGGCTCTGCAAGTCACGACTGGTGATCACTAGAACAGCTGGACATAACGCAAGGGCATACTCTAAGCTATGTGAAGATTGCGTACAGAAGCAGCATCAATAGAGTATTGGCACAGCAGTAAGAGGTGTTATGGATCGATCAATGTGCATTTGTGAAGGCTGCTTAAGTGACGCTGAACGCCGTATGTGAGAAACTGGTAGGGTGCGGACATGCAGTGCTGAAGCAACAGGTCAGGTTGACGGAAGGCAACACATCCTCGACTTCTGATGATCAATTAATGCTACAGTGATTCATTTGAATCCTGTAACCACTCTTTGTAAGAAATCAAAGTTGCAATGTTTTAGGAACTCACCTCACCAAGGTCAGCAATTTCCTTTTGAACGTCCTTGTTAGGGGCAGTCTGCACTTTCACTTTAGCATCTAGAGCAGATAGAGATTGCTTCAGGCTATCTACTTTCCGCAGTGCCTAGAATAAAAAGATTGACAGTGGTCTACAATATTATCATTACAGTGCAGGTCTCCAGCTAGCAACCTAGTAGGTTATCCTGCTTCCAGAAGTTATAAAGAGCTCTTTGATTCGCCTTCTTTAATTAGAGCTCAACTGCCTTTACACATAGGTTCCGGAATTTCTTCTCTCACCACTACTTGTTATCCAGCAATTAGGGCTACTGACACAGGAGATAGAAAGTCATTAAAAATTCACTAATCCTGTAGAACATGGTAGACAGGGTAGGGAGTGTGATCCTGCTAAAAACTGTGCTGCATGTGGACACCTAAATAAGCTCAGAAATCAGACAATACAGCTGCATATCAATCCCAGAAAGCCACTATTCGGAAGAAAAGGTAAACAATCTGCTAGCCTATAGAGCTGTCAAAGTAGACTCCCAACAATACCTAATGAACCAGCTGAAAATCTCTGGGGACTGAATACAGAATCCACACTATCCTTAAGTTATAGGCCTTCAAATGAAAACAAAAGTAATTTTGAAAAATCATTTTAAGGGGATCCATATGCCATTTTGGAACATCCATTACAGAGTGGTGGTGCCTAGCTTCACTCTCTATTATGGATAGGACTGTGAGACCTCTCTACAGCGTTTTGATTATACCTGCATTTCAACAAGTTTTAGCTTTAGCTGATTTTTGTGCTGAAACAAATCATTTTATTCTAATGCACAGAAGTTCCACTCAGGGTCGGACCCTTATAATAAAATATGAAATGAAATAAGTGCATACCTCTTCCCCTAAGAAACAATATGTGGGACCTAAATGCCGCTGTGTATTGTCCACATTAACCGTGATGACCAAGCAACACAACGTTCTCTTGCAATTAAACAGGCCTGGTTATCAGCCATGGCACTATACCCCTTCCTGACAAAGAATGCCCTGCCACCCATGAGAGAACTGGCTAGTTGCTATTCAGTCGCTTAATGCATGGCCCTTTTTGATTCCCCAAGGTCTCTCCTCCACACTCTGCTGATGCTTGGTGTTTTGGAAATCGTTTTCCTAACCATTCTGACACTTTTCTCACCTTCTGTGCCTCTTGACCCGTGACTGCCACGATTCGCCGAATCCCTTTAGCAATTGCTTCCTCTGAGACTATGACAAACGGGCCTGCATGACTGGAGTTCTGCAGGTGCCTAAAAATGAAATAACTCTTTAAAAACAAGCTTCATATAAAAAGATAATGCTTTGTAAGAATTTTGCTAGACTATCAGGAAACTAGTTTAGCATTAAGAATGACACAGAAGGATAATGGTGGGGCAGGGATCATAATATATCAAGTAAGGAGTATGTTACTTCACCGGTAAGCATCTATCCGCAGCGTGTAGTGTCAGATTCATAGGATTAGCATACTCCTGACATCTAGTGTTAGGCTGGACGTTTGTAACTTGTTTTTCTTTGACGAAGTTTTTTGAGTAAAATATTTGGCATGACCAGTCCACATTCTCCTCTACTCACAGGAACATAAAGAAACCAGGCTAGCATATTTGAACCAGGCACGACCGCCTAGCCATGCAAGCTTCTGAGTAAGGTTTACCAAACTGAGCACCTGAAGAATGAGCTCGAGGAGAGACCTCGCTGACGTCCGTGCAGGAGCCCTGCTGAAGGACGTGCACTGGAAAGCCATTCAAGTCACTTTGGCTCTGACCGCCCGACGCAGGCATTAACTTCGGCAGAATAACATTAGAAAGGCGAAATTCGACCAGGCAAGCAATAAACGCTCAAGAGACCTTCAGATTGTACTACCAAGCACCATGAAAACAAGCATTGGCATAGCCAATAGGTCTCGCCTTTGGGACCTTATAAGTGTTTAGCCACGCAACAGTTGTTGCACCAAGTTATTGTGCTGTATAACTAAATACTTATAAGGTCCCAAAAGCGAGACCTATTGGCTATGCCAATGCTTGTTTAATGTAGTACATGGCGGTCATGTAGTCTGTATGAACTAGAAGAACAAGTTACTTCCCATCGGTAACAAAATATCTATAAGAGACAAATATTAGTTATAGGTTCCTTACCTTAGAATGACCCCCAGGCATGAGAACTGAACGGCCAAAGAAGCTGTATCTCCGGACTTGACTATCCAGGCAGTAATGTTTACTGAACGTGTGCAGTGATGCCCACGTGGCTGCCTGGCAGATGTCACCAAAGGGGACTCCACGTCCCAAAGCAGTAGTAACTGCCGTTGCCCTGGTGGAATGGGCGCGCAGCCCTACCGGAGGCTCCTTTTCCACCAAGGAATAACTGATTTTAATGCAAAGGACAACCCATCAAGAGATGGATGGTCCGTTTTTGCACAGCCTGACCTTTCTCAGCGCCCACATAGCCAACAAAGCGTTGATCATCCACCCGGAATTGTTTTGTGCGATTCATATAAAATGATAACAGACGTTTTGGGTCCAGACGGTGGAGTCTCGCCTCCTTGGAAGGATGTGGGGGCGGGAAGAAGGTGGGCAAAGTGGTGGTCTGTCTATGTGGAAAGAGGTAACCACTTTGGGAAGAGAATGTCTGATTCGAAGTACAACCTTGTCCGGATGAACAGCAAGGAAAGGAGGTTTAAAAGAAGAGCCTAACGCTTACTCACCCTGCGAGCAGAGGTGATGTTAACCAACAAAGCAGTTTTTAAAGTCAAGAGTCTGCGAGGACAATTATGTAGTGGCTCGAAAGGAGCACACATTAGGCAAGTCAAGACGAGGTTCAAATCCCACTGGGGCATTACAATAGGAATAGTAGGAAAGAGGTGAGTAATGCCCTTAAGAAATCTATTTACCATAGGGGACTTGAAAAGAGAAGGCTGATCAGGGAGGCGAAGAAAGGCTGAAATGGCCGAAAGATAGCCTTTAAGGGTGCCGAGGGCAGCGCCTTGATGGGCCAAAGAAAGAATGAAGAGTAGAAACTCAAAGAGGGGCAGAAAGGGGATCCACAGCTTTTGCTGTGCACCATGCCACAAATTTGTTCCATTTACAGGCATATACCGTTTTAGTGGAGGGACGCTGGCTGACAAGATTACATTACAGACTTCGGGAGGTAGGACGAAAGCTGTCAACTGTTGCCGCTCAGTCTTCACGCAAGGAGGTGGAGGCTGGACAGATTAGGAACTATTCCCTGCTGCTGCAACATAAGATCCTCCCGAAGAGGCAGTCTGATCGGAGGATCGATGGCAATGTTCAAGAGCTCAAGATACCTGACTTTTCCTTCCCCAATCCAGAGCCACAAGACTGACTTGGGCCCGGTCGAGCTTGATCTTCTTCAGCACTCTGGGCAGAAGTGGTATAGGCAGAAAGGCGTATCGAAGATCGCAATTCCACTCGCAACGTAAAGCGCCGCAGAGCGAGTGCCGCCTTGGAAATTCCAATGCGCAGAACTGCTGACATTGCGCGTTCTCTTCGGTGGCAAACAGATGTAACCAAGGCTCTCCCCACTGCTGAGAGAGACCTTGCACCACCTCAGAGTGAAAACTCCATTCGTGATTAATCATGCACCGGCAGCTGAGTTTGCCCGCCCTAGCGTTCAGTGAACCTGCCAGGCGTTGAACCACCATGGACATGCCTTGATGTTCCAGCCATGCCCAGAGACGAAAGGGCCTCTTGACACAGGGTCCTCGAGCCCACCACGCCCTGTTTGTTGCAGTACCACATGGTGGTGGTGTTTTCCTTGAACACCTGCACTACTCTTGCCTTGACAGAAGGAAGGAATGCTTTCAGTGCAAAACGAATCACTCGGAGTTCCAGAAGGTTGAAGTGGAGCAAGGTTGAAGTGGAGCTCGGACTCCCCTGGAGTCCAGGGGCCTCTAATAGGCGGCTCTCCCATGTGGCCGCCCCACCCCATAAGGGACGCATCCGTCACCACTGTGAAGTCTGGTTGGGGAAGGGAGAGGGATCTCAGTGGACCCAATGCTGGTTCGTTAGCCACCACTGCAACTGGCATGCAGTGCCCTCTGAGATCTCAACGACATCGGAAAGATTCCCCTGATGCTGTGCCCACTGGAACTTCAGGTCCCACTGCAGAGCCCGCATATGCCACCTGGCATGGTCCACCAGCAGGATGCAGGGGGCCATGAGTCCCAGCAGCCTCAAGGTCAATCTCAGTGAAACCCGGGAAAGAGGCTGAAACATCGGTAGCATAGCCCGAATATTCCAGACTCGCTACTCGGGAGGATAAGCCTGAAACTGTGCTGTATCCAGAACTGCTCCATGAAAAGGAGCTTCTGAGAGGGAATCAGGTGTGACTTTGGCACGTTGATAGTGAACCTTAGCGAATGCTGTAGGTCCGCCGTAGTCTGGAGGTGGGAGAAGACAGCCTGGGGCGAGCCCGCCTTCAACAGCCAGTTGTCGAGATAGGGGAAGACTGGAACCCCTGATCTACGCAGATGAACTGTGACCACCGGCATCACTTTCGTGAAAACCCAAGGGGCGCTGCTAAGGCCAAAAGAGAGCATAGTAAACTGAAAAAGCTCATGGCCTACAGTGAACCGTCGGCAACGTCTGTGGGCTGGCAGGACGGACATGTGAAAGTAAACGTCCTGCAAGTCCAACGCTACCATCCAGTCTCCATGATCAAGGGCAAACAGTACCTGATCCAATGTCAACTTTTTGAACTTCTCCTTCCGGAGAAAGCGGTTGACGTCCCTGAGATCCAAGATAGGACGCAAC
Source organism: Lissotriton helveticus (assembly GCF_964261635.1). Taxonomy (NCBI): domain Eukaryota; kingdom Metazoa; phylum Chordata; class Amphibia; order Caudata; family Salamandridae; genus Lissotriton; species Lissotriton helveticus. The sequence continues at coordinate 682,583,090 of NC_136073.1, forward strand.
CCTTTGTCCTTCTTGGGCACCAGGAAGTAGTGGGAGTAACAACCACAACTTACTTCTGGGGAGAGAGACTCGCTCGATAGCTCCCTTGGCCAAGAAAGCCGTAACTTCCTGATGAAGAAGGGCCAAGTAATCCTCCGACATGCGATGGAATGTGGGTGGGATGGAGGGAGGGGTAGTCTTGAAGGGGAGGGAGTAGCCCCTTCGGACTATCTGCAAAACCCACCCGTCCAATGTGATGTTGTGCCAGTGGGGGAGGTGATGGTGGATCCTGCTGCCCACTGGCAACTGGTGGCCCTGAAAGGTCGGACTAGGAAGGTTTAGAGGCTGCTGCAGAGGAGGCACTGGTGGACTAGCCTGCCCTCTTTCCCCCAGAACCACGGCGCTGGGTCCCACATCCCCAGCCGCGCAGAGGCTGAGTAGCTTGCGCCTGCCTGTTACCCTGGGTGGAACGTGGCGGGGCACCCTTTCCATAGCCAAGAAAGGCGGCGAAAGGCAGACTGCACAGGATGAAAGGTGGCAGTGAGGCCCAAGTATCTGGCCGTAACCCTAGAGTCCCTGAAGCGCTCAAGCGCACTGTCCGCCTTGTCGCCAAACAGGCGACGGTCATCAAAGGGCATGTCCAAAAGGGTCTATTGGACATCCGTCGAAAAGCCATTTGATCTCAGCCAGACGTAGCGTCTCAGAGCTACTGACTTACAAATCGTTCTAACCAGTGAGTTGGCTGCGTCCAGCCCACAGCGGATGGCGAACTTTGCTCCCTTCTGCGACTGCACACGAGAATATGACCAAGGCCTCTTCAGGCACTGTGTCAGCACCTGCGTAATCGTATCCCACACATAGGGGGTGTAACGGCCCAAGAGACCAACGGTGTTCACCGGCCGCAGTCCTATGCTGGCAGAAGAAAACTTCTTCCCAAGATGGTCCAGCTTCTTGGATTCTCTATCTGGGGGAGCAGAAGGGAACACGCCTTTGGATGTTGAGACTTGGACCACCAAGCTCTCAGGGGTAGGGTGTTGGGAGAGGAAAATGGGGTCGCCTGGGGCCGGGCAGTGGCATTGGGCAATCATCCTGTGCACAGGAGCCCCTGTGCTAGGCCTGGACCAAGTGCCCAGAAGGATGTCTGTGAGGGATTCATTGAACGGTAGCAGGGGCTCCGAAGCACCGCTGCTGGCTGAAGCACCTTAGTCAGGAGATTCGTCCTGACTGCCACCATAGGAAGCTCAAGGCCCAAGGCCCCAGCCGCCCTTTGTAACACCACAGCGTAGGAGACTCCCTCCTCCCTGGCCACGGTAGGAGGAGAAAGCATGCCAAGGTCTGGGGAGGTATCAGACCACTGGCTTCCCCCAACTACTCTCTCCAATCCGGTTCCTCGAGATGATCTGCCAAAGGGTCAACAGACCCCTCCCAGTCCTCCTGACCTTGCTTTGGCTGCCACTTAGGGTGATCGTGAACGCCACGGGTACAAAAGTACCGGTCGGCACCAGTATGGGCGTCGGTCGAGCTTCGTGTCCAAATAAGGGGGAGGTCGGGGGTCAACGCTAGTAGAGGACGCAACAGACGTCGGAGGTGTCGTCAAAGGTATCGGTGCCAGAGGAGGTGTGGTGAGGTCGACCGGCACCGAACAAGATCCAGGCCTGGATCCCTGCGGTGCCAGAGCCACCGGCATCGAAGGCCTAGAGCCCCCAGCCGTGTCCGCGGGGCCGAAGGCACTCCAGCAGAGTCGGGATGCGCAAAGATAGAGTGGAGAGCTTCATAAAATGCACGAAGCACGGGAGGGCCCTCAGGCTCCCGGGAAGGGAGGGAAGCTCGGAGCAATCCCAGTAGGCTCAGTGTGCCGGCCTTCCGCATCCCGCGTCGCCCGACAGACGGGGAAAAGGTGAAGAGTGACAGTGCTTCTTCGCCTTCTTCTTGTGCCTTTGCTTACCCGAAGACGAAGACTTTGACGAGGAATGATGGTGGTGACTCTGCGACCGGTCCCGTGACCTCCCTCTCAACCAGGACCTCGGGTGGTACGGAGCTGACTGTCGGGCCTCCAGAAGCTTTCGGTCGCACTCCAGGCACAAAAGGCACACAAGGTGCGGGTCCGTGACTGACATCAGCTTGTGACAGAAGTCACAAGGCTTGAAGCCGGTCCGGCGATGGGACATCCCTCCGTGCACCAGGAGTCTAACAACTCGAAAAAGAAGTTGACAAAAGTCGAAAAATGTTATGTTATTGAAACTTGTATAGCGCACGTATACCTCTAGGGCGCTTAGGTAAAAAGCGACTAAGGGTACGGCTCTCTCCGGATCTGCGCTGTGTGGCGTGGAAAAAGAAAGAACTGGCGTCTAAGTAGACACTGAAGCGGCACTCCGGCGCACACGACGCCAAAGATGACACGGAGTCGACAGATGCTACCTACCGACCCGCAGGGGTACTGCTAAAGAAAAAATCTCCGGGATCCAGTCTGACACCTGGGGATTATTCAAAGGCAAGGAATCTATAACTAATAGTCTCTTTCAGATCTACTTTCTGGTGAAGACGTTATTGAAAAGCTTTGAGAGGTAACTGAATTACTATACGCTCCAGGTCATTGATGTGTAGATATTTCTGCACTGGAGACCATTGGCCACGCACTGTGAGATGTTGCATATGTGCCCCAGCCTTGTAAGGGGGCATCAGTTGTAATGGTGACCTGCGTGAAGGGGGCTTTTCGAAGGGCTGACACTGCAATAAATTGTTGCTGTTCCACCGCTGCAGAGAGCAATGAGTCCCTGGACCCATCGACACTAAATCATGTACGCACCCCTCCACTTGAGACCATTGAGACTGAAGGTATTACTATAGGGGGCACATGTGCATTAGAGTATGTGGTACTATGGAGATATGTTTTTTTGACATGGTTTGTGTTCAAGGCGGGATACTGGGAGGGTGAGATGTAATTTTGAGACAATATTATTTTTTTATTATTGAAAAGGACCCACAGATCATATGTAATTTGTCCCCAGTATGTGTGGTAGTCTTGTAGTCGTCCTCCTACTGGTGTTAAGTGTGGAGGTGGGAGGCATAGAGAATCACAGTTTAGTTTAAGTGGTCCCCTTAAAAGAGGATCCAAGACCTCAGTGTTTGTTATTCCTGTACTGTGATCTATAGTAAATCCCTCTAGTGTACTATGTGTGATAAGGGATTTGTTTGGGGGGAGGAGGGGGTGTCTGAGAAGATGGCTGCTTTAGATGCCCCTCTGTATTGGCCCCTCCGAAAGGAACCCTGGGTAATAAGTTATAAGTGTACCCATAGCTTTAGCAGTATTGTGTCCTTTTACATTTTTTCTAGCATTTCATCTACTTGGAGGCCTAATAGGTGTTCCTCATCATATGGTAGGTTTAGTAGATATTGCGGTACATCAGGCTTAAAACTTGACACTCTAATCAAAGCATGGTGCCTAACAACAATTGTAGCATTTACTTCTCTTGAGTTGTGTCCACTACATCTAATGCGCATTGAATTGTGGCACTGGATATTATCCTCCCTTCCTCTACCAGTTCTGATCCTCTTTGCTTATACTGAGCAGGGAGATGCTGGGGCAAATCCTGCATCTCATCCCATTCTGCCCTTTAATATCTGGATAGGCAGCCCACAGAGTTAGCTATTCTAAGGTGGCTGGCTGCTTGGGCTGCCAATTGCTTAACAGTGTGTCTGGAGGGAGATGCCCCTTGATGTAAGTGCGGTCAGTTGTTGACGGTTTACACTTCCTATCAACCGTGGTGTTCTAACCCTTGATTTTATTGGTTGCTTAAAGATTTCTGCAGTGGGTTTTAGCATGCCCTTTAACATTGATAAGAACTGAACCATGCAATGGGGTTTGGATAGGGTTTCAACTTGAAAATTGGGTGGGTATACAAGTCTACCGTATGGTATAGTGCAGCCCTGCGCAGAACCTCATGGTATGTAGTGGTGTCATCTGGTGGTGAGGGTTTAGTAGGATATAGGTTTGGGTTTGTGTCCCCTTGAGGGTCAACGCCATAGTCGTCCAATGGCTGATCAAGATTCCTGGAGTCGTCCTGTGGATTGGGGAAGTAAGGTGAGTCATAGGGGTCAATATGGCCACCTGGACTATGTTCCCCTATGGATGATGTTGTGGGTGAGCATGAGAGAAACGCTGTGGTGAGATCAGATGAACTAGAGGTGTTGCTAGCGGAAGAGCAGGAGGTGGAGAAGAGGGTAAAGGTAATGGAGTAGGTGGTGCAGACTGTGACGTTTCTGATGGAAACTGTATGGGGCTAGAACCACGACCTGATGCCGGTCCAGTGTCGTCGAGTCCGCAACCTGGAGCAGGGCGTTGTCGTCGTCCAGCGCCAAAGGAGGCGCCGGACAGGCCTCCGCCACATCACACGGCGCAGGAGACCGGGCTGCGCCAGAGCCTAGGCAGCTAAGGGACGGCGCCAGGCCGACCTCCGACGAGGCACCGGCCTGCGTAGAGGGACGAAAGACACCCGGTGAGTGACAAGGAGTTAACCCCGCCAGCCCCGACCCATGAGGGGACGAGAGGGGCCCGCCGACCCCCATTGCGGGGCCAAGGCCAACTCGACCTCCGGCGAGGCAGTCGCCTGCGTGGAGGGAGAGGGTCCCGGGGAGTGACAAGGAGTCCCCCGCCAGCCTCGACCCATGAGGGGAAGAGAGGGGCCCGCTGACCCCTGTGGCGCCGACAAGACCTCTGACGAAGCAGCCGCCTGCGTGGAGGGACCAGAAGGGCCCGGCGAATGACGAGGGTTCCCCCGCTGCCTCGACCCATGATGGGACGAGGGGGGTCCGCCGACCCCTGTGGCTCCACCAGGGCCAGCAGCTGCCAGCGCCGAAGCGGCGTCACCTCGGCCCTAGACAAGATCGTCTATCCAGAGGGCCGAGAGGGGTTTGGGAATGCGACCCGAGCCCAGGTGACCTCCCGCGACTCCACAGGGACTCACGCAGGAGTTTGCGGCGAAAGAAGCCCGGGCGCCGTGGTCCGAAGGAGGGACCCCTGAAGGGCCGCACCCAAACGGCACCACATCCTCCGAACCTGGATCCGGACCAGTCGGCGCCGGAGCCGCCACCAACGCCCCTGCACAGCGCAAGGGATCCGGCGACGTCCCAGGAAGGAAAGGAGGAGAAGCCAGCGAGGTCTGCCACGCCGCTGCATAGGTCTCCATCTGGTCTTTCGATGCCGGAAACCAGCCCTCTGGGACAAACTGTGACACTTACTGACAGGGGAGCGACGCTCTTGCGGCTTAGGACAGGGATGAGGACAGCGACAACGACTTCGAAAACCTTCCGTAGAAGCTGACTGAGGTGAGGAAGCCGATCTGGACATGCGAGCCGATAGCAGTTTTATCCGGCGCTCCCGCCACGATTTCGGCTTCAACCGCTGGCACACCTCGCAATCAGAGGAGTTGTGATGTTCCCCCAAGCACCACATGCAAATGAGGTGAGGGTCCGCCGCCGACATCAGCCGTCCATAAGACGGGCATGTCTTAAAGCCTGAAGGCATCCGCACACTGTTCCCACAAACACACGCAATAGCGTAAAGGGAAAGACCTAACCGCCCTGGAGCACGAACCGGATCTGCGTTGCACGCGAAAAAGGAAAAAAATGACGTAGGCGCGCCGGGGTGGGACTTGTGACCTCGCCGACGTCACGTACGCCAACGACGCCTGGGCGGAGTCACGTGATGCCGTCCCCCCAGCGCAGGGGTGCTGTGGCAAAAAGATTTTCCAGATCCAGTCTCACGCCTGGGGATAATGCTACATGAAGGAATCTGCGGCTAGTAGTCTATCAGATCTGGCAATTTCACGTCTACCATGTCATGAAGTTTGTGCCCAAAATGTCACATAGTTCATTAAAGTTGGCAAATATTTTAGATATACAGAGGGATGGACTGGAACCGGCAAAAAAAGGTTTAGTAGGATAAAAGTCCTAACAATTAAGTTACCAATAGAGCCAAATGTTGTTAAATTTTACCAATACGTTACAAACATGAATTTGATTTTTTATACTATTAGATACCATTTTCACTTGAAAACATTAGCATTTGGTTGGGAATCTGATAAAAGGCATCAATGTAGTTATCTAACAAGGCAAACTTTTCTGAAATGGTACTGCCTTTGTTTTTAAATGAGACTGGGTGGTAAAAAGGTAGAAGCATTATTCAAGCAATTTATATAAAATCTTAAGTATGCATGTTGCATCTCAACACAGCAATAACTGCTAAATTAACATCATTTTACTGTATGTTACTTTAACACTTGTGCCACTTTGAAGTTTTTGTACATAGTGAATATTTTAAATGTTCTCTAATTATTTTATTGCTTGTTTTGCATTTACTTTTTAAGGGGAATGGTATGCTTTAATTATTTACTAAATTGTAGGAAGCTGGATCTTTAAACGATATTCCACTAGGTGGTTATATCATGCAAAGAGTCCATAGATTTTCCCAGGAGTGTACAGGGCTCAAGAAAACCCAATGTGATCTATTTGAGGTAGTGTGATCGAGCTGGCTTAGGTCTACCAGAGAGGATTATAAGACATTTGTTATGCACAAAGTGACCAAAAAATGACACACAACTCAAAAAGGAGATCCACACCAATTTTAGACAAGCATTTGCATGCAATAGGTCTTGCATTTGCAAGACTTACAGCTATTGGCTTAGTCAACAGAAAACCTGGCACAGTGCTGAAATATAAAGCACAGAGCCCGTGTTGCAAAGATGAAAGCGGGCGCTCTGTGGAAATATAAAGCACACAAATGTTACGAGCATGGTGGCCCGTTAAGCAGGCACCATGGTAATTAAAAAAAAAGCAAATAATAAAGGAATATGCTACTTACCAGTATGCATCTGTTCTTGGCATGTAGGGCTGCTGACATTCATATCTGTGCATAGATCGCCGCCTAGTGATGGGTCCGGATGATTGCACTTTGTTGTCCTGGAAGAGTCTTCAAAGTATCACGAGATAGGTGACTCCTCCCCTGGACTACAGTGCGCATGGGCATCCTCTCCATCCTCAGATTGTTTTTCGCCATTGTGGCAGAGATGGAGATAGGAAAGTAAGAGATGTCCATGCTAGAGATAATGCTGCAGCTGCGACAGGCGCCGGGGAGGAGGGCGGGCGATATGAATGTCAGCAGCCCTACATGCCAAGAACAGATGCATACTGGTAAGTAGCATATTCCGTTCGAGGCATGTGGGCTGCTGAATTCATATCTGTGCATAGACTGAATAGCAGTGTCTCCTCTAGCGGTGGCCACCTGTGCCAGCTGCAGCAGTTTGGAAAAGAGTTTTGAGGACAGCCTGGCCTACAGCAGCTTGCTGTTTTGCTTGCACGTCTATACAGTAGTGTTTAGTGAAGGTGTGTATGGTGGACCATGTGGCTGCCTTACATATGTCTTCGAGAGGAATATTCCCTAGGAAAGCCATGGATGCCCCCATTTTGCATGTAGAGTGCGCTCTAGGGGGGACTGTTAAAGTGCATTTAGCTTTTAGATAACATATTTGAATGCATTTAACTATCCATCTGGCTATTCCTGACTTTGAAATAGGATTTCCTTTGTGTTGTGGTGCAAAAGCAACAAACAGTTTTGTTTTCCTAAAGGATTTAGTTCTGTCCACAGAGTAAAGTAGAGCTCTTTTTACGTCTAGTGTGTGCAGGGCTCTCTCAGCTACTGACTGTGGATTCTGAAAGAATACTGGCAGTTCAATTGCTTGATTGATATGGAAATTGGATACGACTTTAGGCAAGAATTTAGGGTTTGCTCTAAGAACTACCGTGTTAGCATGTACCTGCATGAAGGGTTCTTGAATTGTCAGTGCTTGCAATTCACTCACTCTCTTGAGTGAGGTAATGGCAACTAAGAATGCAACCTTCCACGTTAGGAATTGCAATTCACATGAGTGTAGAGGTTCGAACGGAGGTCCCATGAGTCTGGTAAGTACTATATTTAGATTCCAGACTGGGGAAGGAGGGTGTCTTGGAGGGATCACCCTTTTTAAACCCTCCATAAATGCTTTAATTGCTGGTACCCTAAACAGTGAAAGGTGTTGCCTGTTCTGAAGGTATGCTGCTATAGCAGCCAGGTGTAGTCGTATGGAAGATCTTTGTAAATACAGCAGGTAGCATATGATGTTTTGTATGGAAGCGTCTAAATGGGTTGATTTGGTTATTGTTGCAGTAAATAACAAATCTCTTCCATTTAGCATGCTCGTGTGGTTGGTTTTCTTGCCTCCCTAATGATGTTCATGCAGTCTGGGGGCAAGTTAAGGTATCCGAACTCTAAGACCTCAGGAGCCAGATCGCTAGGTTCATCTGATTGGGATCTGGGTGTCTTATTTCTCCATGGTTCTGAGTTCGAAGATGTGGAGCAAGGCACAGTCTTTGATGGGGAACTATCGAAAGTTCTAGGAACGTTGTGTACCATGGTTGTCTCGCCCATGTGGGAGCAACTAGGATTAGGGTGAGTGAGCGTTGTCGCAGTTTGCGTGCCACCAGCGGTGCTGGGGGAAAAGCGTACGCAAATCTGCCTGACCAGTTCATCCATATCACATTGCCCAGTGACAACGGATGTGAGAATCTGGTGGCAAAGTACTGGCATTTGGAGTTTTCTTTTGTGGCAAACAGGTCTACCTCTGGGTGACCCCATTCCTCGAAGAATGGCTGGAGAACTTGGGGGTGAATCTCCCATTCGTGTATTTGTTGGCTGTGCCTGCTGAGCAGGTCGGCAATTTGATTGTCCTTCCCTGGGAGGTGTTCTGCTAGGAGAAAGATGTTCTTTTGAATTGCCCACTTCCATGTGCTCTGCGCCAGATGGGACAGCTGTGGAGAGTGAGTTCCTCCCTGCTTCTGGATATAGTACATTGCGGTCATGTTGTCCGTCCGGATCAACACCGTCTTGTTGTACACGTATTTTTGAAAGGCTTTTAGGGCTAGGAAGATCGCTAGCAATTCTAGTTGGTTGATATGCAGCCTCTTTTGTTTGTTTGTCCAGAGTTCTTGTACTGTGTACTGAAGGAGATGGGCTCCCCAGCCTGTCAGCGATGCGTCCGCTGTTAGTACTAGTTGTGGAACCGGCTCTTGGAACAGTCGCCCCTTTGAAAGGTTTTGTGGGTTCCACCACTGCAGAGATTTGTGAGTGCGACTGTCCACCAACACTAGGTCTTTTAGTTGTCCACGAGCATGGTTCCATTACCGTGCTAGGCATTCCTGTAACAGGCGCATTTGAAGTCTGGCATGGGGGACAATGAATATGCAGGAGGCCATCATGCCTATGAGCTGCATGAAAACTTGGGCTGGCAGGGAGTGCTGTGGCAGGAATTTAGGATGAGTATCTGCATGCTGGCTATCCTTGCTGTGTTTGGGTACGCCTTTGCCACTGAGGTGTTTATAGTGGCTCCCAGGTATTGCTGTATGTGGGAAGGTTGCAGATGCGATTTGTGTAGTTGATTGAAAAGCCTAGGCTGTGTAGCAACTGGATTGTCTGTGACGTGTGTGCTGCACACTCTTGGTACGATTTTGCTTGTATCAGCCAATCGTCCAGATAAGGGTACACATGGACGTGTTATCTCCTGAGATGCGCTGCTACTGTTGCTAAGCATTTTGTAAACACTCTTGGAGCCGTGGTAACCCCGAAGGGCAAAACCTTGAATTGGTAGTGTTGCCCTTCTATTGTGAACCTGAGGTATTTTCTGTGGGCTGGATGGATGGGTATGTGGAAGTACGCATCCTTGAGGTCCAGTGTTGCTAGGAAGTCTCCTTGCTGTAGCAACGGGAGCACTTGTTGTAGTGTGATCATATGGAAGTGCTCCGATAGTATGTATTGATTTAGGGGCCTGAGGTCCAAAATTGGTCTGAGAGAACCGTCCTTCTTCGGAATAAGGGAGTATACTCCTTTCCCTTGTTGTTGGAAAGGGTCTTGCTCTATGGCCCCCTTTTCTAGCATGCTTTTCACCTCTTGTAGTAGTGTGATGTGTTCTATGGACATAGGACGGTGTTTGGGTGGTATGTTTGGTGGCGTAGAAGTCAGTTCTAGGCAATAACCAGACTGGATAATTTCTCTCACCCACATGTCCGTGGTAATTGTGTGCCAGACAGGTAGGAACTGTTGTAGTCTGCCTCCGACAGGTGTTAAGTGGTCTGGAGGCAGCGTAATGAAGTCACTTGTTTGTGGTGGCGGAGGCCCTGGCGTTATTGCCTCCCCGCCCTCTTCCCTTATTACGGTTACCTCTGTAACCACCTCTGGTGGTGTTCTTTGCGAAGGAACCTTGTGTGTTACCTTTGTATGAGGCAGATGTTTGAGAAGTATTTCCTCGTGTATTTGCTCTGTATGAGGAGCGTCGAAAGGAGCCCCTATGTTGCAGAAATTGCAGTGCACCCATGGATTTCACGGTTTCTGTGTCCTTTTTCATTTTGTCCAAGATGGTGTCTACCGCAGGACCAAATAAAAAATCTGGATTGACGGGTTGGTTTAGAATGGTGGACTGCACCTCATTCTTAAAACCTGAAACCCGCAGCCATGCGTGTCTGCGGAGGAGGACACTAGTATTAATGGACCTAGCTGTGGTGTCTGCAGCGTCCAGCGCACATTTAATGGAGGCATTTGATATGAATTTTCCCTCCTGAATGAGATAATTTGCTTGTGCTTTAAAAGGCTCGGGCAAATGTTGCATAAGGCTCTCGAGCTGATCATAGTGCGCCCTATCGTAACGAGCCAGTAGGGCTTGCGTGTGAGCAATTCTCCAAGAGTTGGATGCTTGTGCCGCTACCCTTTTGCCTGAAGCCTCTAGAATTTTTGACTCCTTATCAGGGGGAGGTGCTTCCCCCGTTGTCTGAGAGTTGGCTCTTTTACGTGCCTTAGCAACCACCAGTGAGTCTAGTGGCAACTGGCCCTTGATGTAAGTAGTGTCTGTAGGAACCGGTCTATACTTTTTTTCAATTCTGGGATTGATTACCCGTGCCCTGGCTGTATCCTTGAATATGTCAGGTGCGTGTTTTAGAACTCCCTTCAACATGGGAAGTGTTTTGACACTTTTTTCAGCAGTAGTGAAGGTGTCAAAGAGGAAGTCTTCTTCCACGGGGTCACTGTGCATGTCCACGTTGTGGAATTGTGCTGCCCTGTCTATGAGTTGGTTAAAGACTACTGTGTCATCAGTGGGTGATGGTTTAGTAGGATAAGTGGGCACATCAGGGATGGGATGGGTGTCATAAGGGTCTGTTGGCTCACCCGAGGCTCCTCTTGGTCAGGATCTTGAGGAAAGTCATATAGAGGCTGTGGTTCGTACCCTGTGTCCCCCTCATTGTCCCCGTGGTGAGAAGGAGAGGTAGGTGCAAAAGGTGTGGAAGGCATAATAGGTTGAAAAGGGATGAAGGGTCTTGTGGGGGGAAGTACCAAAGTCCTTCTTCTTCAGTGGAATAGGTGAATCAGGTTGAAAGTCCAAAGGTCTCTTTTTCCTATGCAGGATGGAAACTTTACCAGTGTCTGGGTTCATGTAAATTTTAGCTTGGTCGTTGGATGGATCTGGGTGGAATAGTTCTTCCTCTACAGTCCTGGGTTTGGTGTTGGACTTTTTCGGGTCGACAACACCTGTTTTTTCGACGACCTTTGGTGTTTTGCTGGACTTTTTCGTCTCGGGCCCTGATTTTGGGTCGACAAGTGGTTTCGGGTCGACCGGAACTTCCGGGTCGACACGTTTTTTGTGCTCCGTAGGCTTCTTTGTATGAGTGCCTTTCACCGGATCGATGTTCTTTTTTGGATCGACCGGTGTCTTTGGAGCAGTTATCTTTGGGTCGACAGGTTTGACCTGCTTCGATGGTTTCGGTACGGCACCGGATGCCGGGTCGATGGTTTTTGGAACAGCAGGTTTGTTCGGGTCGACTACCTTCTTCGGTTCAGCACCCTTCAACTGCGTGCCCTTGTTCGGGTCGACCGATTTTTTGGGGTCGACGGTTTTTGGCTGAACGGCCTTTGTGGGGTTGACAGTCTTCTTTGGTTTGACGCTCTTTGGCTGTGCGGCCTTTTTTGGATCGACGCCCTTCGGGTCGGTGACCTTTTTTGGCTCTGTAACCTTCTTCGGGGCGATGGTACTAGGCCCTGGGGTTTCCGAAGGTTTCCTTTTCGGAGCCGAGCCGGAAGGCGGGGCTGTCGAAAGTTTTTTGTGATCTTGGCTAAGGCCTGTTGGCGATGCCTCGACCGGAGCCTCTGGTAACGGGTCAACTGGTGTTGTGGGCAGTGTACTCACGATTTGGCCCGACGGGATCTCGTCGGAGTAGTCCTCGACTGTGACGATCTCTAGGTCCGAGTCTTGAGCGTCCGGTAGATCCTGGTCATCATCGAAGATGTTGTCCGGTTCCGGTGCCTGTAGCTGCATTTCTTGCCTAGTGGCCCGTCGGATCCGTATGGTTTTCTTCGACCGGAACGGGGCGCAGGCCGGGCAGGGGAAAGGCACTTGTTGCATACTGAATGTTTATCAGTATGGGGGAACTTGGAGTGGCATTGTGGGCACCTTTTGAAAGGGCTTCTTTCCATCGACGGTCGGCTCACGTGGCGTCGAAAAGGCCCAGCGGCCCGCGTCGACGACCGATTCGATATGAAAGTTTGTATCGAGTAGAGAGGTACCGAGCGAGAACAATACCGTCGAAGTCGAAGACCTTTTGGCCTTTAGAAAGTTTTGTTTTCGATTCCGAGTTGTAGTATAGGAGTTTGCATCCGAACCCAATAGCGGAAAAAAACAATCTGAGCATGGAGAGGATGCCCATGCGCACTGTAGTCCAGGGGAGGAGTCACCTATCTCGTGATACTTCGAAGACTCTTCCAGGACAACAAAGTGCAATCATCCGGACCCAACACTAGGTGGCGATTCCGGACCCAACACTAGGTGGCGATCTATGCACAGATATGAATTCAGCAGCCCACATGCTTCGAACATAAAGCTACAAGATCTCTTCCTTCAATGCACAGCACCCCCGCCATGTGTTCCTACATGACACTCTTTGCTGCTGGCAGGCAGGCTGTATGTGAGAACTTAACATAGAGCACTAAAGAACACACCCTTTGGTATAACTGATCACCCAGAGTACTGGATAAAAAAATCTTTTTACAGATATCCGATGTCACATATACATCTCTTAACACAAAAAAATCAGTCAATAAATTCCAACAGCATTCCTTTTTGTGTAAAATATAGAGTCCACAGCAGTCCAATTCTTCAACTTGGCGATATTATTCTTGTAATATATCCAGCATGAAATCTGCCAGTTTGACAACATATGTTTCGACTCCCCATAGACTTTTTAACGGCGGTTAGCGCGAAAGACTTTTGTTGAGAATGTTCAGAATCGGGTCGCAGTTGACTTGCAGTCGTACATACACAAGCATCCACAGCTATGCTCAATGGGTGTTGTCGCCCATTCGCAAACTGGTTGTACACTATAATCACATCAAATAACTGTCATGTAATAGTTTGTGTTATTCGTGACTCAGGAGAGGGATGATCAAATTACTTCCTTTTAGTGCAGAAAGTAAGAAATATAAGATGCCAGCGGAAACCCTGATAAGTTCCGCCCCGCAAAACGGTGGGAGTACGAGACCAGGAGCACTGAAGACACAAGGGGAAAAAAAACAGGTGGGAGGGGAGGGTAGGTGGGGGGGGAGGTCATGGCACGGGAGATTAAGTAGCAAGAGCAGGGGCATCAAAGACATGGAAAAAAAAAGCTTCAACGGGAGGTGGTGGGGGGGGGGGGGGGGGGCACAGCATTGGGAGATTAGGTAGCCACAGCAGGGGCACAGAAGACACAAACTGAGCTTGTAGTGTAGAGAATGGCAGCAGAAGAAAGAGTTCTGCCAAACAGATATGCTCTGAAAGCGTAGGGAAACTAGTTGGCCAGTGCGTCTCAGCCTTCAACGGAAGCAATGTATCGGCTCACCGAACCAGTTAGGAGCCAGAAAAGAAGAGCAACGTTGGAGTTAACCAATGGCAAGCAGCGGGGGGATTACAAGCTATATACGGATTACAGCAGGTCTTTTGGACAGCGCATTTGCGCTGCTTAGGCTCGACCTAAAAAGGCAGCATCTTTCAGGTATTTTAAGACCAAGATGTACGCAAAAAGGTAAGTATGTTTTTTAGGAAAAATACTTTAAAAAGTGAACCCTAAGTGCAATTTTCAGGCTGTGCAATGTTAACCTACAGAGGAAAACAAGAATACAGTTTTTCAGGTAAGTACACAACTTACAGATCCAGTCTTCGGGGTTTCCGGTCAACACTAGGCAAGGTTCAGATTGGCACCAAAATTGCACCACCAGCGGCACAGGTGCGGATGGGTGCAGAGGTCAGATTCAGGGTCGGATACCCAATGTTAACCGATGGAGACTGAGGGTTCTCGAAGATGCACTGCTTACAGGTGAGAAAAGCGGTGTCAGGAGTCAATCTCCTGGAGTTAAGTTAGGTACGGGGGGCATAAGGTAGCACCAAACTCACACCCTCAGCACAGGGGCAGCCGGGCGCAGATCGAAAACACAGCATCGGGCACCAATGTTAACCAATTGGGGGGATGGGTCTTGAAGTAAGCTGCAGGTTCAGGCCAGACGAAGAAAACCCACAGCTGCCTAGGTAAGTAGAGATGCAAGAGAACGTAGGGTCACCATCGGTCCAGTTCCCCAAGGCTCAGGGGCTTCAGGTCGAAGCAGTGCCCACCACTCCTGTGGGAGGGGGGCATTGCCGTAGCCTTGTTTGGATTAGTCCCACCATCTTCAAGATGGTGGGCACTGAAAAATGTGTTACACTTCGTCACCAGCACCTGAGTGGTGGAGTTGGTGAAGGGAGTCACACCTCCTTTGCTCACTAAGATTTCCCACCAGTACTCCTGCCAAAAGTGGGGGTTTGAACTGGGGGCTGCCATCTGCTGTCAGCAGTTGAGGCTGGGGTCGCAACACAAATGCGGCAAGGCCTTTGAAGCTTCGCTCTCAAGCACTTTGCTCATCCTGGGGGAAGAGGTGTGACACCACTGCCCAAGATGGGCTTGGTTTCTGGCCTCAGAGAGCAGAGGCTCTCGACCTAGGGGTCCAGAAACATGTCTGGTGGTGGCAGGCTGCTTAAAGCCAGTCGGAGACCACACCAGGGTTGGTAGGTTTTCAGGGGGAACCTCTGAGGTTCCCACTGAGTACATGTTTTAATAAATCCAACACTGGCATCAGTGTGGGTTTATGAAGAGGAGTTGGTTGGTACCTAATGCTCCTGGGTTCAATGAAGCCATCATGGTGCTAGGGAACTAGAGTTGTAGAGTGTCCAGCCCATGTACTCTCGATTGCTTTCCTGGCACTTACAATATTAAGGATAGACTTAAAAATTGCCCATGCAGATATGCCCACACCTGAGATATAGTGCACCCTGTCTTATGGCTTGTAAAGCCTGCTAGAGGGGTGACTTACCCATACCTTAGGTACGGCTGCTTTGACATAGATCACACAGGCAGTGTGCTATGTCGACTGTCGTTTTTGTATGCATCAAGGCATGCAGGCTACAGTAGCAGTTAGCAAGGCCTTGGTGAGGGGTCTCTAGAGGACTCTCTTCAGTCCCATTGCCCTAGGTTGCAGTGGTACCATTTACTAGGGACTTACAGGGGGGGGCAGAAGTTGCAAATTATGGCACTGTTTTAGGGAACCTTGACAGAAGGGTCCCAGTACACTTCAGTCAAAGTTGCATCAAAAGCCAGTAAATGGCAGGGTGGTGTACTGCAACAGAAACCCGCTTTCCCACATAAATGGTATTCTTTCCTACTATTTTAAAACTATGTAAAGTAGCAGGGGTCTCATGAACATGAGGAGTAGAAGTGTATTGGACCTGAGATAAGCACTCTTGGACAGTTTCATGTGACTTGGTAAGTGAAAGAGACCCTTACACGGACGGAGAATTTTCTGAGCAGAATCCTTTTCAATAAAGAATTCTTATATCCAGTAGATAAGTCAGAGTACAATACATTCAGTAATAAATTAAAACCAGGAAATACTGTTTCCTGGAGGAAGATCAGTAGTTAATAGACAACCAGGAGCTAGCTGTTCATGAAAAAATCCTAAGGCGTATATATTTTTTTCTATCCCTTTGACCCATCAAAACCACACTAATTCTCCTCCGCTCCAAGCAGAAATACTCACGTTCCTCCACAGAACTCAACTGAGGTGACTGAGCCAGCAGGTCCAGAGGGGTCTGCCAGCATTTCTTCCACTGAGATGCCAACGGAGACAACACGCACTGGATCTGGGTATGTCTCATCAAACACAGCTCTCAAGCCTTGGATGGCTTTGGCAGCAGCCAGGGGGCAATCCTTGGCATACACAGTCTGTAGGTAGAAGCACAATCACATATAGGTTGAGGAATATGGACCAGAAACACAGACATACAATCTCAAGCACTCTACATTTTAACTCAAACACATTCAATTTAGAACAAACCAAATGGATTTAAATCACAAAGTTGCATTTTATAGAAACATCCATGACTGAGTTTGGCTATGGTTAACTCTTCAAAAGGAAATGCTCATAATTGGATGCTTTACCACTTTTCTCTAGACAAAGGTGGGCTGGGCTTGTCAGACATCTGAGGTAGGAATACTGTGAGAAAGTGCCATCTTTCTTGCATTGGTATGCCCCCACTTTTTTCTGAATTGCTGATGTGTTTTGACTGAGTGTGCCCTGGGCTCCTGCCAACCAGGTACCCAGGGCCTGTGTTCCTTCCCTAAAAACTGTACTGAAACCAAAGACCCAATTGGCATCTCTGACCACCTGTCAGCCCCTAGTAGATGGTACCCTAGGTACCCAGGGCATGGTGACCAGAGAAGACCCCGGAGGGCTGCAGCACTTATTGTGCCACCCTCAGGGGCCCTAGACCCTGGCACCCACACACTGCCTTTGCAGGCTGAGTGCCTAAGTACAGAACTAAAACAAGTCGACATGGCACACATCCCTGTGTGCCGTGCCCACAGAACCCACTGCCCTGGCATACTTCAGTCACCCCTCTAGCTGTGTGCCCTATGCCAGAGGTGAGGGCACAGGTGCATGAGCCCTGTGCCCCTACAGTACCCAGGGCCTTTCCTGGGCACTGTAAGTGCAGTGATGCCATTAAGAGTATATGGTGCTAGGAGATTGTCATTTCGAACTCCACAGCACCATAATGGCTACACTGAAGACTGACAAGTTTGGTACCAAACTTCTCAGCACATTAAACCCGCACTGATGCCAGTGTGGGATTTAATGTAAAACGCACCAGAGGGCATCTTAGAGATGCCCTCCAAAACCCGAACCTACAATCCACGTCTGGCTGAGTGGCTGCAGAGGCTGCCAGACAGCAGACATGTTGCTGGACCCCTGGGTGGGAAGCCCCCCGCTCTCCTGGGCCTGCAACAAAGCACATCCTGGGCGAGGTGCTAGGTCTCCTCCCCCAGGATGGACAGGGGGTAGCTTCAAAGGCATGCCGCCTCTGAGAGCTTCTCCAGACCATTTCCTGTACCCAGCAACTGGCCCCCACCAGTTCTACCCCCACACTGGCGGGAAGTCTGGCGGGAAAAACTACATCAGGAAGGGGGGGGGTGCCAACCTTTGCCAACTCCACCCCTCAGGTGGAGGAGACGAGGTGAAGCACGACCCTGGGCTCCTGCCATCTTGTAGATGGGGCGCCCTGCCCAATCCCAGCTAGGCTCCTGCCCCCCTCCCACAGGAGAGGAGCAGGATAAGGGGTGGACTCACCCAAGGACAGGGACCCATTGGTCCCTGTCCTTGCCCTACCTGTAATGCCCCTAAATTTAGTATTTTGGGGCTCCCTGAACCTTCCTTCCTGAGATCCCGATACAAAAAAGAAGAAAGAAGATCAAGAAGAAGAAGACCTGCCGTGCAGCTGCTAACAGGACAAAACAACTGACTTGGCCCCAGCCCTACCGGCCTGTTGATCCTGGAACCTGCTCCTGCCTTAACCCAGCGACCCCCGCGGGCAGCAACTTTGGGACGCCCAGAGGACTTGCCTGCCTTGACCCTCTTGAAGATTGGGACTCCCATCAGCAGAGGCTCTGCTGCAACAACCCACCTGGTGCCTACCAGGAAGCTCCGGGCCAGCCCACTCTGCACCAGCCGAGCCCGGGACAGGCCAACCCAAACCAAGATCACGAGGACGTCCCCCCGGCAACTGGGACCCGGAGTCCAGTGCCCAATGACCCTCCTCGACAAACCAGCCGACGCCTGCAGGCTCAGAACCAGGGGCCACCCCAACCAGCAGAGGGTAAGCTTTTCCGACACCCAAAGACACCCCTACACCTGGCGCCCTACAGCCCCCTGTGCCGCCCTTTGGGGTACCTACCTGTGCTCCATGTTCCCAACTTACCTCTCGAAGTGCTTGTCACCCTTGGAGAGTCTCCGTCCCCGAGCCTGCAGCCTTTGTTCCTTTTTGACCTTTCCCATTGGATAACATATACGCCCGACGGCTCAAAAGCACCCTGCACCCAGTCGTCCGAGTGCCACTGGCTGTGACCCCCTGTGTCCTATCCTACTTCCCCCCTTGCCCTGAGCAAGTGACCAGGAGCCTAGCTACCACAGCCGCGTGGCCTGCTAGCCAGCAGCCACCAACCGAAGGCCCCCCTTGCCTCATTGGATATCATTGGGCCTACCTACCTCTGCACCCGG
This sequence comes from Lissotriton helveticus, assembly GCF_964261635.1. Taxonomy (NCBI): domain Eukaryota; kingdom Metazoa; phylum Chordata; class Amphibia; order Caudata; family Salamandridae; genus Lissotriton; species Lissotriton helveticus. Next base: position 682,601,751 of record NC_136073.1, read on the forward strand.
CCGCTCCTGTGCCGCTGGGAGTGAACTAACTGTATTTACCTGACCCTGGGGGACCCCATAGTCTATGCCCAGAACCTTAACTTCATCAACCAAGTACTCACCTGGAAACCGGTAATTTACTTACCTGCCATTGGATAACATGGACTCATTTTGACTCGAAAATTTTCTAAGTGTGAAGTTTTGAAACCTGAAAATATTCACATAAAATCAGCCAAAGTCCGAATTCCGAAGTACTCACCTGTGATCAGGGGAGAAGCCAGTGTTGTACCTTTCAGCCCAGTACTGAACCGCAAAGTAATACCTAACGGGGTTACTAGTAATCTGTATTTTCTCCATAGGAATCCACTGTCTGCTTTTCTATGAAATTTCTTCCAAGTGTCTACTTTTGAAAACAGCAAATATTCTTTAAAAATCGTACCAAATACAGAAACGCAATTACCTACCTGTTTTGAGTTAAGCCCCCAGTGCTGGCCCTAGGAGACCAGTGCTGGGTTACAAAAGTAACACAATCCGACTTTACCTGCAACCTGAATTTTCTCCCATTGAATAACATTGACAAATTTCCTTTGAAAAGTTTCTAAGTGTGAACTTTTAAAACCGCTTTATATTCATGAAAATTCACTACAGTAACGAAAACGTTTTTGCTAACCTGGTTTCAGCTTAGACCCCAGGACTGAATCTCAGATCTAGTCCTGGGACTACTAAAGTAATCTATATAGTAATCAACTGTACTTACATGTGGAAAACCCATTGAGCTCAATGCTATAGTGTGTTTTACGATTGTATTGCTTACTGTCAGTACTGTATTAATTGTGTGCACAAACCTTATTGCTCCTTTGCAAAGTAATTACAAGAGAGAACTCATAACAAGAAAAGTATATTTTTATAACTGTTGGTTCTAAAAATAAAACACCTATATCTGTGGATATAAAAACAATTGGCCTGGAGTTCAGTCCTTGAGTGTGTGAAACCTTTTGCTGACAGTGTGTACAACAAATGCTTTACACTATCCTCTAGTACTGCCTTACTGCTCGACCAAGCTACCACTTTGGAGAGTAGGGTCAGTTCTGACTTTAACCTCCGTTATACCCCTGGGGTTGGTGGACTCTATACATGCTGTACTTCATTCTAGTCCAGTATATATAGAGCCACTTTCTCACAAATACTATCACCATGTTGATTGATATGGACTGTAAAGCTTGGTCAACATGTATGCTGGGAAGTAGCTGGCTATAAAATGCCATGTCCAGGGATTGAACTCAAGATTGAATAGAAATGCTTTTGATAAGGCCAAGAACATCTGTATGGTCCTGATAAACGACCATGTTTTTGAAGCCTTTAATGCTGTGGTCACTCTGGTATTAACGTTTTTGCTGAATGCATTTAAAAGGCATCCCACCCTATCAGCGGGAAACTGTGCATGGTAAGACTGCATTCCTAAAGCATTTTATCTAGCCTGTGAGAAAAGATGGATCCATTTCTGGTACTTTACACCTTTTCTCCTTTATAGCAATAACTGCATGAAACATCATCAGATTTCTCTTGACTAACATCTTCATCCATAAATGTTAATACGCTGGGATGGTTTAAAGCACTTTTGTAGTCTCCTCTCCATCTTCATCGTTAGCCACTTCCAATACAGAGATCTCTCTAGGCAGCAGGAGAAATTAAAGCTTTGCATTCATCGTGATTGCATCATTTTGTAGGGTATGTAAGACATGCCAAAGAATGCTGGGGCGTTCCACTAGTGTCAGAGGCTGCGCAGGAGGAGGGACTGAAGCTGGTTGAGGAAACATAAGAACACCTGGTAAAATTTGTCTATCATTCTTTGCTGAAATTATTGGAAATCTGGTAGCAACTGGATCCCAGGAGAATGCGGGTAGCTTTGCTCCGGTGACTGTTGCTTGTGGCCACCTTGCCTTGCCTGTGACCTTTGCTGCTCCCGTCCCCGGCCCCCGCCCCGCACCTCACGATGACCACCGCCTGCCAGACAAACTACCACCTCCAGGAGGCAGTGTGGCGCGGTCTCGCGGGAAGAGAAGCGGGCCGGGCTACAAATTGACCAGCAGGCTCCCGCGGTGTGGGACGCCCTTACCTTTGCTCTGGTGACTGTTGCTTGTGGCCACCTTGTCTTGCCTGTGACCCTCGTTGTTGCCCCCTGTATTGCTGCCCGGGTGGAAAGACCCTTGCTGCTCCCGTCCCAGGCCCCCGCCCCGCACCGCACCTCACCTCACCTCACCTCACCTCACCTCACCTCACCTCACGCGGACCACCGCCTGCCAGACAAACTAACACCTCCAGGAGGCAGTGCGGCGTGGTCTCGCGGGAAGAGAAGCTGGCCGGGCTACAAATTGACCAGTGGGCTACCGCGGCGCGGGACGTGCGCGGGCTCGCCCGAGGCGGGCCTTTCCGGGCCAGTCAGTGGCCGACCGGGGCCGGGTTGGGCCATTCCGCCTAGCTTTTACTTTTGTTGTCTATTCTTTGTTTCGAGCACTCCGTAACAGTAGGAGCATACGTATAGAGTACAAGAATGGGGAAAAGGAAACAGGTTAGCCCCAAACCAAATGGCAGGGGGAGGGCCATCGCGGATTCACAACAAACTTTGCTAAGTTATCTAACGGGGGCGATGGGTGCTCTAGATAACCAAATAAGCACAGCAGGGGAACAAATAAAGGCAAATTCTTTGGAACTCAATCTTCCGGCCCCTTTGCCGAACCCTAAACAGACACCACCAATAAAACCTTCTACAAACAGTTGCGTCCAGCACAATGTTGATAGAATCACTTTAAGTGACTCAGATTCTATCCAACAACCACCCCAGAAAAAACAGAAAAACCCGGCCCTCCCGGATAGTACGCTCCAGGTAAACCCTCTAATCCACACTAGCGTATACCCTCTTTCAGGCAGCGAGGGAGAAGTAGTAACCCCAAGAAAGAAATATACCAAACTAGGAAAGAGGAAAGGAGGTATAGGAAAAAACATCTACACAAGTCCAGGGGGCAAATAATAAGGGCCGTGTAAGTGCCAACACTGACATTAAGTCCCTTATCACAGTGGTAGAAAGGCTGGACATGTATCTTAGGATAAGGCTTGACCAAATGGAAAATAGACTGACCCAAATGGAACATACATTATCCTCGCATCCAGGGCCGCTTAATAAAAACACTCACTCCCCCCAAAACAATCCAACTCCAACTCAAGAAGGAATAAAGAATACACACCTAACAAAACAGCAGAGCTCCAATATAAGACCAAAAACTCAGCTACCCAAAGCTCCCCCAACGACAGATGGTGGAAAGGCCAACAACCCTGCTGAGGTCATTACAAATACTATTCCACCAGGAAACTTTGCCTTACCCTCTCGCTCACATCCGTCCCCCTTTTTGCACTCAGACAATGACAAAATAAGGGCCGGACAAAAACCCTGGATCTTCCACCGGCAACGACACCTTATGTAATGGTGCTGGCAAAACGACCAAACGAACTACGCGGGAGCACTTAAGTTGTGACAAAGGCTATGTGTAGGTGTAGGGGTGTCAGTGAAGTGTAGGGACCTTACTAGTGAGTACCTCACATTCCCCTTCTTAATGTTCCCAGCTAGAGAAGTTAATAAAATATATTTTTCTACTAAGCCAGGGAATTTTAATTTTTTTTTATTTTCTGCACTCACTAGTAAGGTCCCTACACTTCACTGACACCCCTACACCTACACATAGCCTTTGTCACAACTTAAGTGCTCCCGCGTAGTTCGTTTGGTCGTAGCACGCCCCGCCCCGTTATAGGGACGGGAAGACCCCTATGATGAAGCATGACACTAAAGGATTTTTTTAGTGTGTGAGGGGTATTTTAAAAAGCACATAGTGCTCTTGTCTTTCCAAACCTAAGAGAGAGCCTAGTATCTCACTGAATCCTTTACAGAATAAAAACACTTAAAAATGTTAACACCTCTTCACATTGATAGAATCTCATTGTTTATATGATACGGCTTGGAGGGTGATTCTATCAGTACCTCTATGCTTCCTCTTTTGTTTTGAGATATTTAACATCACCACTTCTAACAACAAGAATCAATCATGCCCACCAGTTTCTCCTTTGCCTTCACCTTATCCCTAGGAAAACACACAACCCTAGTAACTTGGGAGGCATTTGGCGAACACAAAGTACCTCCCCATCATACAGAACTGTTACCAATCAATATTACTTTAATATGTATTGGCACCCAATAAAACCAATAGGAAAGCCTCTGCAGCTGCCAACACCTGGATCAAATGTTTCACATCTTGTCTCAGCTCGCATGTACGGATGCGGCTCTCTCGTCACTACTTTAGCCCAGCTAGCATACCACTAAATCCATCATGGGATGGATTGGTCACCTTGGTGCTGGCATACCTTCGCCTCTTTGATGATCTCATTAACAATCTCCTCAGTCTTCTTGATCTCAGCAGTGGTCATGGCCCCCTTGGCAGTGAAGTCAAAACGCAGCCGGTCTGGGGCTACCAAGGACCCTCTCTGATCAGCCTCCCCAAGCACAGCACGCAGTGCGAAGTTCAAGATGTGTGTTGATGTGTGGTTGCTCATAATAGGGCGGCGCCGGGGCTGCAAGAGAAAGCAATATTGAGTACGATCTGCAACTCGCAGAACACTGTGAAGAAAATAACAAGTTAACGCATTAACATTTTTGAGTGTGCTTCCTCTCAGACGAGTGGATTCATGGCGACACATGTATTGATTTGCTGGTAAATATTTAATCAAAACCATGTACAAAATCAGCAGAAGAATACATTGGAATCAAGGTTACAGCAAAAATGTGTTGAGTTTTGATCTGTTTCTCTAGAGCTTTTGTTTTACTTTCTGGACACTGCAATGGTTTGATACATCTAGCATTGCTTTGAGATTTCCAGTTTATCTGCATGGTAGAGTCGAACACTTCAGTGTCTCAGGTGTATTATTTTGAGTGATACTTTATTGCAAAATTAGTTTGACTTATGTAGGAGATTTTCATTCACTTAGGGTAGGAACCCCCTACCCTTTAGAACTTCCTTCCGAAGCACAAATAACTGGGGTGACCACTCATGGTATCAACACTCCTCTATGATGTTCCCCACCAGCATATTCTACTATTACAAAGATTGGCATAGTCCCATTTACCACAGCCCCCCTGGACACTGTCTTGATTTTTCTTTTGGGGTGGGGAGCAAGATTTACCTTGTCATACTTAAAGTTGGGAAGAACCTATTTTTAAATATCTAAAATATGAAAATAACAAATGCCAACATATATTGATGGTGTGGTGGCCACTTTTCACATGAGACACCTTCCAATTGTTAATGTACGTTTTGCTTGTGGATAGCATATTTGTATGCATTTTACAATCCATCTTGCAATTCTAGCTTTAGAGATGGGGTTGCCTTTATGTGGTGGCGAGAAAACTACAAACAATTGTTTTGTTTTTTAAAAGGATTTGGTCCTGCCAATGTAAAGGAGAAGGGCTCTTTTCACGTCTAGGGTGTGTAGAGCTCTTTCTGCTACAGAGTCAGGGTTTTCAAAAAACATCCGCAACTCTACTGATTGATTTAGATGAAATGGAGTGATGACTTTAGGAGGGAATTTTGGATTTGTTCTTAGGACCACTTTGTTACGGTGTAATTGTAAAAATGGTTCTTCTATAGTGAAAGCTTGAATCTCACTCACCCTCCTGAGAGAGGTAATAGCAATAAGATAAGCTGTTTTCCATGTGAGGAATTGCAGTTCACATTTGTGTAAAGTTTCAAAAGGGGGTCCCATAAGCCTGGTAAGAACAATGTTTAGGTTCCACACTGGAGAGGGTGGTAACCTAGGAGGAATGATTCTTAATCCTTCCATACATGCTTTAATTGCAGGTACTCTAAATAATGACAGATGTCTATTTTGTACGTACGCAGCAATGGCTGCAAGATGTAGCCGTATAGATGACTATGCTAGATTACATCTTTGTAAGTGTAGAAGGTAGCATATGATATTCTGGATGGAAGCATCCAGGGGATCAATTTGATTATTGGTGCAGTAAATGGCAAATCTTTTCCATTTTGCAGCATAGCAAGCTCTAGTAGTAGGTCTTCTGGCTTCCTTAATGATATTCATACAGTCTGGTGGTAGGTTAAGGTAACCAAACGCGAAGACTTCAGGGCCAGATCGCTAGATTCAGCTGACTTGGACTTGGATGTCTGATGTCTCCACGGTTCTGCGTTAGCATGGATGGTGTCAGACACAGTCTTTGGTGCAGAACTAGAGAGAGTTCTAGCAGCGTTGTGAACCACAGTTGCCGTGCCTATGTGGGAGCTACCAAGATCATTTTGAGAGACTGTTGTCTTAGCTTGCGCACTACTAGTGGTATTACTGGGAGTGGCGGAACAGCGTACGCAAATCTGCCTGACCAGTTCGTCCATATCGCATTGCCCTTGGACAGCGGGTGTGGAAACCTGGTGGCGAAGTTTGGGCATTTTGCGTTTGTGTGTGGCGAATAGATCTATATCTGGGTGACCCCACTTGTGAAAAAATGGTAGAAGAACTTGCGGATGTAGATCCCATTCGTGAATCTGTTGTGTCTGATGATTTAACAGATCTGCAATCTGATTGTGAACACCTGGAAGGTGTTCTACTAGCAGATATATGTTTTTTGGAATGGGCTATCTCCAAATGTTCTGTGCAAGCTGGGACAGTTGCAGATAATGTGTGCCTCCTTGTTTTTGAATGTAGTACATGGCTGTCATGTTGTCCGTACGGATTAAGACAGCTTTGTTCTGTACATGTGCTAGGAAAATTGCTAGTAGCTCTAGGTGATTGATGTGGAGCACTTTTTGTTGAGTGGTCCATCTTCCTTGAGTTGTATGGTGTAGGAGATGGGCTCCCCATCCTGTCAGGGATGCGTCTGATGTCAGTGCTATTTGTGGAACAGGCTCGAGGAGCTGCCGCCCTCTGGACAAGTTTTTGGTGTTCCACCACTGCAGAGAGCGATGTCTGCGGCTGTCTACCAACACCAGGACAGTTAGTTGTCCTTGAGCTTGGTTCCACTAATGTGCTAGACATTCCTGCAACAGGTGCATTTGCAGTCTTGCATATGGTACAATAAAAAATGCAAGATCCCATCATGCCTATTAGTTGCACGAACACTCTGGCTGGGAGACAATGTTGGTTTTGAAACCTTGTAACTAAGGCTTAAATGCTCTGTATCCTGACTGGACTGGGATAAGCTAGAGCTGTAGATGTGTTTATTGTAGCCCCTAGGTATTGATGTACATGAGAGGGCTGAAGATGCGACTTGGTGTAGTTGATTGTGAACCCCAGGTTGTGCAATGTTTGAATCGTTTGAGATGTGTGTTGGACACACTGATTGAATGACTTGGCTTTTATGAGCCAATCGTCTAGGTATGGAAAGACATGGATGTGTTGCTTTCGAAGATGTGCTGCTACTACTGCTAAGCACTTTGTAAACACTCTTGGTGCAGTTGTGACCCCGAATGGAAGGACTTTGAACTGATAGAGTTGTCCTTCTAGTACAAACCTTAGATACTTCCTGTGAGAAGGATGTATGGGAATGTGGAAGTAGGCGTCCTTGAGATCTAGTGTAGTAAGGAAATCACCTTGTTGCAACAATGGGAGCACTTGTTGTAAAGTGATCATATGAAAATGATCTGAGTGTATATACAGATTGAGGGGCCTGAGGTCGAGAATCGGTCTCAGTGTCCCGTCCTTCTTGGGTATTAGGAAATACCGCGAGTAAACCGCTGTTCCTTGATGTTGTAATGGAACTATTTCTATAGCGTCCTTTTGAAGCAATGATAGAACCTCTTGTTTGAGTAGCGCAAGATGTTCTGTAGACATTGGACGCTGTCTGGGTGGTATATGTGGAGGGGTAGCTGTGAGTTCTAGGCAGTAGCCATACTGGATAATGTGTCTTACCCACTTGTCTGTTGTGATGGAATTCCAGACAGGTAGGAACTGTGTTAGTCTCCCCCCTCCAGGAGTGGAATGCTGTCGGGGGAGCAGAAGGAAGTCACTGGTTTGTGGTGGGAGAGGTTTGATTGTTGTTATTACCTCGACCTCTCCCCTTGTTATTGCCTCTGTAGCCTCCTCTAAAATATCCCTTATTGGAGGATGTTTGTGCATTGTTTTTAAAGGAAGCTGAATTGTCAACACCAGCTTGTTTGGAGCCTCCTCTATAGAAGGAGCGACGAAAGGAGCCTCTTGTTTGTGTGGACTGCAAAGTGCCCTTTTTCATCTTTTCAAGAGCTGTGTCTACAGCTGGGCCAAAAAGCTTTTGTTGGTTAACTATCTGATTCAATATGGTAGTTTGCACCTCTTGCTTAAAGCCTGAGATGCGTAGCCATGCATGGCCTCTAAGGAGGACACTAGTGTTTATTGCTCTGGAGGCAATATCTGCTGCATCAAGTGCGCAATTGATGGAAGCATTAGAATGAATATGCTACTTACCAGTATGCATCTGTTCTTGGCATGTAGGGCTGCTAACATTCATATCTATTGCATAGATCGCCGCCTAGTGTTGGGTCCGGATGATTGCACATTGTTGTCCTGGAAGAGTCTTCGAAGTATCACGAGATAGGTGGCTCCTCCCCTGGACTACAGTGCGCATGGGCATCGACTCCATCCCCAGATTGTTTTTAGCCATTGTGGCAGAGATGGAGTGAAATAGTGTAAAGGATGTCCATGCTAATGATGAATGCAAGAGAGTATCTGCAGCCGCTACGGGCACCGGGGAGGAGGGCGGGCGATATGAATGTTAGCAGCCCTACATGCCAAGAACAGATGCATACTGGTAAGTAGCATATTCAGTTCGAGGCATGTGGGCTGCTAAATTCATATCTATTGCATAGAATACATAGCAGTCCCTCCATTAACGGCGGTTGCCCGTGCCAGCTGCAGAAGTCTGAAAAAGTGTCTTGAGAACAGCCTGTCCTACAGCTGCTTGCTGTTTGGAATGCACATCAACACAGTAATGTTTGGTAAATGTGTGTGGTGTAGCCCATGTGGCTGCTCTACAAATGTCTTCTAAAGGAATGTTTCCCAGGAAAGCCATGGAGGCCCCCAACTTACGTGTGGAGTGCGCCCTTGGGGGTATTGTTAAAGTACGCTTAGCCTTTTGATAACAGATTTGAATGCACTTAACAATCCATCTGGCTATTCCTGCTTTGGAAATGGGGTTGCCTTTGTGCTGCGCTTGCAGCTCACTAACACGTCTGAGCGATGTAATAGCAATGAGAAAAGCCACTTTCCATGTTAGAAATTGAATTTCGCAGGAGTGCAGTGGCTCGAAAGGTGGACCCATCAACCTAGTGAGGACCACATTGAGGTTCCACACTGGAGCTGGTGGTGTTCTTGGAGGAATGACTCGCTTCAGTCCCTCCAGGAAGGCTTTAATGGCAGGCACCCTGAAAACAGAGAGATGCTGCCTATTCTGGAGATAAGCCGCTATGGCGGATAAGTGTATCCGAATGGAAGCGTACGCTAGATTGCAATTGTAAAGATGTAACAAATAGCAGATGATGTTAGGAATGGATGCGTCTAGCGGGTTGATATTGTGGTCTGTACAGTAAACGACAAACCGCTTCCACTTTGCTGCATAGCAAGCTCTGGTAGTGGGCTTTCTTGCCTCCCGGATGATGTCCATGCATTCTGGAGGCAGGTTGAGGTAGCCAAATTCTAAGACCTCAGGAGCCAGATCGCCAGATTGAGCTGTTGCGGATCTGGATGCTGAATGTCTCCATGGTTCTGCGTCAGGAGCCTGGATTTGAGATGCAGCCTTTGATGCGGTACCACGGAAAGTTCTAGAAACTTGGTGTACCATGGTTGGCGTGCCCATGTTGGAGCAACCATGATGAGAGTCATCGAGTGTTGCTTTAGCTTTCTTGCCACCAGCGGAATGAGAGGCGCTGGGGGAAAAGCGTACGCAAATTTGCCTGACCAGTTCATCCATATCGCATTCCCTTGCGATTCCGGGTGAGGGAACCTGGCGGCAAAGCTATGGCATTTTGCGTTTTACCTTGTGGCAAACAGGTCTATCTCTGGATGACCCCACTGCTGGAAGTACGGGTGGAGTACTGATGGATGTATCTCCCACTCGTGCACTTGATGGCTGTATCTGCTGAGCAGATCCGCCATCTGATTGTCCTTGCCCGGGAGGTGTTCTGCCATGAGGAAAATGTTCCTCTGAATGGCACACTTCCACATGCTCTGAGCCAGATGAGACAGCTGTGGCGAGTGAGTGCCTCCCTGTTTTTGGATGTAGTACATGGCTGTCATGTTGTCCGTCCGGATCAACACGACTTTGTTGCACAGATGTACTTTGAAGGACTTTAGCGCCATGAAGATTGCCATCAATTCTAGGTAGTTGATGTGCAACTTCTGTTGCTGGGTGGACCACAGTCCCTGCACAGTGTAGTGGAGCACATGGGCTCCCCACCCTTGGAGAGATGCGTCCGTCGTTAGGATAATCTGTGGCACTGGCTCTTGGAACGGTCGTCCCTTGCAAAGGTTGTGTGGATTCCACCAATGCAGAGAGTTGTATGCCCGACCGGTCACCAACACTAGGTCTGTCAGTTGTCCCCGAGCCTGTGTCCACTGATTTGCCAAGCATTCTTGGAGCGGACGCATGTGCAACCTCGCGTGCGGGACTATGAAGATGCAGGAGGCCATCATGCCTATCAACTGCATGAACACTCTCGCTGGTAGGGAGTGTTGCGGTCTGAACCTCTGGATCAGCGATTGAATTGTGTCGATCCTGACTGGGTTTGGCTGAGCCACAGCAGTCAGGGTGTTTATTGTCGCGCCCAGATACTGCCGCACATGGGCTGGCTGAAGGTGCGACTTTGGGTAGTTTAGCAAGAACCCCAGACTGTGAAGGAGGTGAATAGTGTGGGACATGTCTGTGGCGCACTGTTGTTCCGACTTTGCTTGAACAAGCCAGTCGTCTAGGTACGGGTAGACATGTATGTTCTGCCGTCTGAGGTGAGCCGCCACTGTCGCCAGACACTTTGTAAACACTCTGGGGGCAGTAGTCACCCCGAAGGGTAGGACTTTGAACTGGTAGTGCCTGTTTTGAATGGTGAACCTGAGGTATTTTCTGTGGGATGGGTGGAGTGGGATGTGGAAATAAGCATCCTTGAGGTCCAAGGTTGCTAGGAAGTCCCCTTGGTTTAGCAGTGGAAGAATTTGCTGCAGTGTCAGCATGTGAAAGTGTTCCGACAGTATATACATGTTGAGAGGGCGTAGATCCAGAATGGGTCTGAGGGATCCGTCCTTTTTTGGGATGAGGAAGTACAGGGAATAGACTCCTGTTCCTTCCTCTTCCACCGGTACGAGCTCGATTGCGCCTTTTTGCAGCATCACCACAACTTCCTGCTGCAATAAGTGCAAGTGCTCTGCCGACATAGGACGGTGTCTTGGGGGAATGTTGGGAGGAGTGGATGTTAACTCCAAACAATAACCGTACTGGATAAGTTTTCTCACCCACCTGTCCGTGGTGATGGACGTCCAGACTGGCAGGAACTGCTGGAGTCTCCCCCCGACAGGTTTTGGATGGTCGGGGGGCAGTGACAGAGAGTCACTGTTTGTTGGCGGCAGAGGAATGGGAGTTGTTGTTCCCTCTGCCCCTGCCTTTGGCACTGTTACCTCTGTAACCCCCTCTACCCTGCTTGGGGTACGAGGATTGTGCACCACTTTTTGCGAATTGTGTTTGTTGACCCAACTGTCCTCTGGTAACACCACGTGCTCCTGAGCGACGAAAAGTGCTTCCCCTGAATTGTTGAGACTGAAGCGCCCCCATGGACTTAGCAGTCTCATTGTCCTTTTTAATCTTTTCCAGGGTGGTGTCAACATCTGGGCCAAACAGTCTGTCTGGATTGACGGGCTGGTTGAGTATTGTAGTTTGGATATCGGGTTTAAATCCAGATATGCGAAGCCAAGCTTGTCGCCTTAACATGACGCTAGTGTTAATCCCCCTAGCCGCTGTATCAGCCACATCAAGTGCACACTTTATTGCTGCGTTTGAGATGAGCTTTCCCTCTTGTATGAGCATTTCGGCCCCTTCCTTAAACTGATCAGGTAGGTGTTGAAGGATCTGTTCTAGGGTGTCGTAATGCGCCCTATCGTATCATGCCAATAGTGCCTGTGTGTTTGCTATACGCCAGATATTGGCAGCTTGCGCAGCCACCCTTTTATCGGATGCCTCAAGCACTTTCGACTCCTTGTCTGGGGGAGGAGCTTCACCCGTTGTTTGGGAGTTCACCCTCTTGCGGGCATTGGCGACCACCAACGAATCCAGAGGTAACTGTCCCCGAATATATGCAGGGTCTGCAGGTGCTGGCCTGTATTTCTTTTCGATACGTGGGTTCACCACTCTCGCCCTGGTAGGTTCCTTAAAGATTTCTGGTGCATGTTTAAGGACACCTTTGAGCATAGGAAGTATTTTAACTGTTCTGTCTGAGACAGAGAAAGTGTCAAACAAAAAATCCTCCTCTACCGGGTCAGCATGCATGTCCACATCATGATTTGCCGCTGCCCGCTCTATCAAAGCATTAAACGCTGCTGAATCCTCTGTTGGTGATGTACGTGCCCCAAACCCCTGTGGATCTTGTACCACCTGATGTCCACCTTGATCCCCAGTATCGCCATATGAGTCCAGTTGAACATCAGGGTCATTGTCAACTGGGAAATTGTACTGGTCATCTTGGTCATCATCCTCTCCACCTGATTGGTCGGGGGAAGGTGATGGACTCCTTGGTGGTGGCAAAACAGGTTCAACAAGGGCAGGAATGTCCTGTGCCGGCCTTTTCTTTTTCAGTGGAATGACATAGGATTCCAGTGGTTGGGAAGTGATTTTCCTTTTGTAGAGGGTCAATTTCCCCGTTTGGGCATCGATGTAATGTTCTGATTGGTCTTCAGAGGCGTGATGTCGATCCAAGCTTTTGTGCGTGGAAGTGTCCGACGTGTCAGCGATTTTCGGCACCGATCTGGGTGCAAATGCCTTCGGTGCCACCTTAGGTGGCAGAGAGTAGAGAAGCTTGGCCGAGGTCTTCGGAGGTGTGTCCACCGATTTCGGAGCAGACGGCGTGGGAGCCGTTGCCGACAAAGTCTTGTCCCGAATACGTTTGAGGGAGTCGGTGACCTGCTTAGTGAAGGAAGCAGAGGGTTCAGAAACTGACGGCCGATGTTCGGTAGCGTCGGAGTCTCTCGGTGTCGACGAGTTTTCCGTCGACGAATCTTCGTTACTAACGGCTCGCGGCTCAGTTGCAGCCTTTGGCGCCGACGCCGTTGCTGCCGATCCGGCACCTTTGTGCTGATGCGTAGTGCCCCCTGTCTTCGGGTCATGGCTTTTAGTTGATTTTGACTCGACTGTGCGCTTACTGGTAGGCGCCGTAGTGGCGGCCGAAGGCGTGTCAGCAGTCTTCGAGGTCCGCGCCGGAGCAACTGTGCTTGCCACTTGATGGACGTCCTTCTTAGAGGAGGATTCCTTGGGCACCTTTTGCGGCGCTGTCGACTAGACAGCCTTCTTCGACTTCTGTGGGCCGGAGGTCGACGGAGTCGATGAAGGAGCAGGCTTCGCTATTTTGTGTTGGACGTCGGCCATTTTAGGTTTTGTCGAATCCGATGGTTTCGGTTTCGATTTTGATGGGACGTCGGCCATCTTTGGTGCCGTCGAATCCGAAGGTTTCGGTTTCGATACGTGTAATGGCGGCTCCGCGTGAGTGTCCGTGGCCGGGCCAGAAGGCGGGGCTGGGGATAGCGGTGCTGGGTCGTGGGTAAGGCCGAACGGCGATCCCGTGACCTGAGCCTGAGTCATGTAGCTTTCGGGGCATAGCTCTTCCTCTGAGCTATCTTCCGCGGCCCCATAAACTTCTTCGTCGTCCCCTACCTCCTCGACGTATTCAAGGTCCAGGGCCTGTCCTACGACTTGGTCTTCGGGCTCAGCCTCGACCTCCGTCGACTGTGGAGAAATCTAAAGATGATGGCTACCGCCTTCTTCTGCGGGGTCGTCGAATATGTCGTCGGGTGCCGGGGCCGCTCGCTGGGCCTCGAGGTGCGCCGCGCGCCGATGCTTGAGCGTCTTCTTTGACCTGAATTTTGAACAGGCCATGCAGTTTTCCTCGTTGTGGTCCGGCGAGAGGCACTTATTACAGACCGGATGCACGTCGATATGTGGATACTTGGATCCACAGACGGGGCAGAACTTGAACGGGCTCCGCTCCATGTTAAGTTCGTCGGGGTCTTGCTGCGACGAGAGGGCCTCGATGTCCGAAGAGTTACTCGACTCCGCAGAATTCCGGCTCAGAGAGTCGGAGGATGCTCGAGACCGTACGCAAACAATACCGACGCAGGTAACGAAGGCCTTTTGGCCTTAAGAACAACGTTCTTCGGTTCCGACACGGAGACGTCGAAACCACATCCGAACCCAATGGCGGAAAAAAACAATCTGGGGATGGAGTCGATGCCCATGCGCACTGTATTCCAGGGGAGGAGCCACCTATCTCGTGATACTTCGAAGACTCTTCCAGGACAACAATGTGCAATCATCCGGACCCAACACTAGGCGGCGATCTATGCAATAGATATGAATTTAGCAGCCCACATGCCTCGAACATTAGCTTACCCTCTTGGATAAGGTCATTAGCTTGTGCTTTATATTGGTCAGGTAGATGCTGTAAGAGTGTTTCTAGCTGATCATAATGAGCCCTGTCGTATCTTGCGAGGAGGGCTTGTGTATTAGCTATGCGCCATGTGTTACTTGCTTGGGCAGCTATTCTCTTGCCTGAAGCGTCTATCATCTTTGACTCCTTATCCGGAGGTGGCGCTTCTCCTGATGTTTGGAAGACTGCTCTTTTTCTAGCGTTGTAAACGACTACTGAGTCTGGAGATGGTTTGGATGGGTATGTATATGGATCAGGGATATCTGGTACATCCTGTGGGACATCTGGTGGGATTGGGTACTCCCAGGCAGGTGGATCGGTTGGGTAGTTAAAAGGGTCATTTGGGTCATTCCCTCCCCCCATAATATCATCATCATTATTATTATGAGGAGGTGTATGTTGTGGTGAAAAATGAGGAGGAGAATTTGGAGGAGGTGAAGGAGGAGGAATAGAGAGGTATAGGAGAAGAAGGGCGCATAGGTGATGTGGCAGAGTCCTTCTTTACAGGCACTGGAGGTGGAGGTGCTGTATCTAATTTCCTCTTACTGTCTGGCACAGTGGAAACATGTCCTGTGTTTGGGTCAATATTGATCTTTTTCTGTCGAGGATCAGGGTGAAAAAGCTCCTCTTCTTCAGGAACCGCTTTCGGTGCCGATTTTTTCGGTTCAGAGCGTGGTTGTCTCTTTTCTGTGTCCTTAGCCTTAGGAGTCGTGGCAGAGTCCTTTGGCGTAGATCTTGGCTCCGAAGATCTTGGCTTTGGAGCTAAAGCTGGTTTCGTCTGCTTGGAAGCGTCGGAAGCAGGCTTTATTATGGTCGGAGCCGATTTGTCTTTCGGAGTCGACTGTTTCGGAGTAGTTTTCGGAATCGGGACTTCTTTCGGTGCCGATGGAGCTGGTGGTATTGGCACATGCGGTTTGCTCGATCCCGAGCTACCGGAAGGCTTTTGTATTTTCTTCGGAGCCGAGCTCGAAGGCGGAGCTTCTGAAGTAGTTTTTCAGTCACGACTGGGCCCAGGAGGCAGAGTGTTGACCTTTGCCTTCGATTTGGGTGTTGGGATTGGGGCAGGGGTAGTAGTACTCGCGCGTTGACCCGATGGTATGGAGTCATTGGAGTAGTCTGCCCCCAATACGATTTCGAGATCTTCGGAATCTTCCTCTGGGACATCTGGACCCCCGAAGATGTCCTCTGGTTCCGGAGCTGATCTCTGCATTATTTGTCGACGGGCCCTCCGATCACGAATAGTCTTCTTGGATCGAAAGGCTGCGCAGGCTGGACAGCTGGAGTCGTCGTGTTCTGGTGATTAGCACAGGTTACAGACCTTGTGGCGGTCACTGTGCGGGAATTTTGCTCCACACTGGGGGCATTTCTTGAACGGCGTCCTTTCCATGAGCTGTAGGCTTCACGGCGTGGATAGGCCCAACGGCCCGCGTCGATGACTGGAATCGAGCTGTTGAGGTTGAGTCAATGGATCTTGATGTTGAAAGTTGTTTAGAAGAGTTTAAGTACGTTTTTGATGCGTCAAACTACTTAGAAAGTAGATTTCGAACCGGACCGTAAAAGTTATATCCGTACCCAGTGGTGGAAAAAAACAATCTAAGGATGGAGTTGATGCCCATGCGCACTATCGTCCAAGGGAGGAGTAACCTATCTCGTGACTACAAAGACTTCTTCCAAGACGACAACAACATGCAATCATCCGAGCCCAACACCAGGTGGCGATCTAATGCTTAGTGTGAGATATGCAGCTCATATGCCTCGAACATGTTAGTTTACAAAACAGCAACTTTGATGCTATGTAATCTAAATTAATCACTCGCATTTTTAGGTCCACTAACATCTTTATACTGTGCTTCCTTCTTGTTGCTTCTACCACTGCCCTTGTATGCTGGCTGTACCAGCCTGCTAGAAATGAGGCTCCTGGTTGGCTATGATAAGCACCTAAGCCAAGCAGAACCTACCACTCTATTCAGGACAAGTAAATTACACACCAAAGATGAACTGCGCTCACCCTCTGGTAGCCTAGAGCAGAGCAGGCAGGTTAATCATCAGAGGCAATGTGTAAAGTGTTTGCACAACACACTCACAGAAACCCAATGAACACCACAGAAGACTCCACAAAGGATTATAAGAAGAACTCACTTATATTATGAATCACCAAAGACCAGAACGACCTGTATCAAATAAGCACTTTTGCCAGTAAGGCAGTATAAAATAAACAATCACATGTATTGCAATAATATCACATACATAAGTATATGTATTTCAGTAATATCACAAAAATCTGCTTCAGGAAGAAACTTCGGGCCCAGGAGCACCTGAGCTCCTATTAGACCTTTTACATGGTGCAAAGCTTCCCTATGCAAGGCAAGATCACTTTAAATTTATGCTACCCTAAATATTTTCCCATATACATGACAATGCTTTAAAAGCAAGTAACATTCCAGCATTTATCAAGATATGCGAGTTTCAAGTAGACATTAGCTGCATCCGCAAAAGATGAAGCACAGGAGTACCTGCATGCCTACTACTTGATACACGGTCAAAAGAAAGGAAGGAACCTTTGTGATTACAAAACTAACAGGCTGCTGTATTGAAGGTCTCCCGTCTCGGAAGACAGTCTTATGCTCCCCTTGAGGGCTTACCCCGGACTGTCGACCAAGAACCAGGCTCCAACTTGGTAAGAAAAGAGGCAGAGCCACCTGTGTAGACGTGAGGGGGAGACCATTTCTCCAGGGCCTACTCACCCACAGTGCTCCACATGAGGACAAGCCCGTCCTTGGGGATCTGTGTCAGGGAAGAGGGCACCCCCAACAAGGTCTACCTGAGGGGTGACCTATGTGTAATAAAAGGGATGTTCATGGCTTGGTAAGTAGTTTTAAAGCCAAGTTAATGTGGCAGGAAACTGCACCCCCAGGGTCTGTGGTGGCAGGCCTGAGACAGGTTTGAAAGGATAGTTCTGTGGGTGGGTCAAGCAGTGCTACAGGCACACTAGTAGCATCTAATTTACAGGCCCTGTGTATATTGGATACCACTTTACAAGGGACTTTTAAGTAAATCAAATATGCCAAACAGGTGTAAAGTAAACCAATCATACCTTTAAAGTGTACTTTGGGCACTTTACTACTGCCATCCATGATATAGTCCTAAAGCAAACATAAAGGTCAGACAAATAGGAAGAGAAAGTCACAAAGTTTGAGAATAACCCTGCAAAAAGGGCCAGGTTCAAAACAACTCCAATTCCAGCCTAAAGTCAGAGCAGGCTATTCAATACCTTGATGGGTTTCCCTGCTCAGGTCGACAGAACATGGACCCTGGCCTGCTACTGCAGTTACACATGCCAGTTCTAAGCCTGTCTGAACCCAGTTGGATCCCTCTCTCTATACTGTTAGGGTCCACTAAGCTAACCCAAGGGGAAGCCTTTTCCTCACCTGCAGACCCCATCTGGTAAGCACCCAAATTGAAGATGTTCACAGAAGCATCCCAGTAGGCAGACAGTACCACTATGGCCAACAAAGTGATGTGGCCCATTCCACCTCTTGGGTCGGTCTTCTGTCCCCAACCCAAGGAAAACACTGTCCACAAGGATAGCAACCAACAGAGGTCATTGACAGCCGTCAGCTTCTGCAGCCAGACCCCTTCATTCAGGCGTCTCTGTCCTCTGTGAGTTTTCAGAGTGGGGCGAGATAGCTCCAGATGCATTGCATCCTTTCTCCACTCCACCTCCCACCAGTTCAGGGTGGTATCCTGAGACTAGTGCTCCAGCCCAGGGTCTGTACGCTTAGGCTGGACAGGAGTAAAGGGAGAGTCCTTCCTCCCCATTCCCCTCCTTCTGGGGTTCCGTATTTTCCTCAAGAGAGTAGTACCCCCAGAATCGAGAACTATCAGGTTGCTTGTGGAAGCCGTCCTGCACAATTCTCTCACCAATTCAGCGGTTCTATTCTGCAACTGGTCTTCCAACCGACGGTATGTACCCTTAGGCTGAACAGCGGTTGGGGGTGGGGGGGAAGAGGGTGGTCCTTCCTCCCTCTACTACTCCTTATGGGTGGGCTTCAACAACGGCGCAGGTGCTCTCTGACAATCAGAGTGAACAGCCCATCAAAAGAGTTTACTGTGCTTCCCTTCACCCATTCATCCAGTGCTTTGCAAAACATACCCACAAATTTCTCCCAAGACTGATGGGACAGCTTCCTGCTGCTACTGATCCTCAACCTATACTATTCAGGGGCGAGTATATCCTTTATCAGGGCTTCCTTCATGGGGATGTACCTCTGCCTGTCACTCCCTTCTAGGGCCAGTAGGGCGCCCTCCCATTCTCAGGATTATAAATCCCAAGGCCAGTTCCCCAATCCCCCCTCGGAGATCCTGTGCACTGCCAGAGCCCTCTCATACTCCTGCAACAACTCATGTATGTCACCCCCCTTCTTGAATCTAGGCACCAAGTATATGAGCGGAATTTTTAACACTGAACTCAGTATTGCTGCCCCCACCTGACTCTACCTGTGGTAAGTCCAGAACTTTCACACCTGGCTCATGGGCCCGTTTCCTTTCCACAAGAGCAATTTGTTCTCTGGCAAAAGGCCTTTTAAACTCCACCATCCTCTTCTCAGCGAAGGCTCTTTCAGCTTCTGCCCTTCTCCCTTCTACACCAGCTGGGAATTCAGGTCCCTCTCAGACTGTCTATCCTTGAGTTACTAAGGGGGGCTGGGTGTTGAAGGTGACACTGCTCCTGGCACTAGACAGTGTGAGTGACTCACAATCTATTGGGTCCTCATTCTCTTTACTGCCGTCCCTGGCCAGTCATCCTCTCCCTCCTCCTCACTCTCTTTAGGGCCACTGCTCTCTAGGCGTTTTGGTTCAGAACCTTCTAGGAGATTCCAGGCTTAGGATTCTCAAGAATGCCAAAGGGGTCCTCCTCCTCAGAGTCCTCCCCAGAATTACTACCCACTTGGATCTCTGTTGAAGCCTTTTCCCGGATCACCTCCTCAAAAACATGAAGGATTCCTGAAGATCCTGCCTTGTGGATCTCCTAGACACAGTCAGCCTTCTGTCCTTGCAGAAATCTTTGAGCTCCCTCCTAGTATAGTATGCCAGGAGATTGAAATCAAGGATTAACCCCATTCTGCTACAGTAATACTGGTGCAAACAACAAGAGTCTCTGGAATAACAGATGAAGCAGGAGCAAACAATAAATGACCAAAGCGAGAGAACAGGAGAAAAACACACAACAGTCTAAGTGCAAAGTTGTAGTGCAACAATGAGTTACTGTGGTATAACACACACGCAAGTCCTAGCCTCACAGCTGATCCCCCTACTCAGAGGAATCTAAATCAGATCCCCCTGGCCAACTTGGAGGAAAGGGTAAGCTCTCTCCACAACAGAACTCACCTCTCACTACAACACAACTACAACTTCCATTTTGGACCAATTAGCCCCCTTGAAACTAAAGAGAGTCAGGAACACTCCATCTAGATCCTGGTTCAGCACAGACAAACTCCGAAAGAAGATAACTAAGAGCTACAGAAAGACTCTGGCGGAACAACCCGTACACAATAAACTCAATCAGTATGCAGGAAGTACAAAAAACACATTAAGAACGAAAAAACGTCCTTTTTCTGCAATGCTCTAGACAACGCAAAAAACAGGCCCAAAGCACTCTTCAACCTCATTAGGCAACAAACTTCCAAGCCCACTGCATCCTCAGTTCTGGCCTCCAAAGACCTGTGCAACAACTTCGCCAACTTTTTTGACGACAAAATCTACAAGATTGAGCTTTCCCTGGACGACAATCGGAGTCCCCCCTACAGAAGCCCGTCACCAGGGACTGGAGATATCGCTCCCAAGCACCACCCAAAGCCCTGGAAAGTCTTCAACCCCATCCTGGAAGCGGAGATAGTCAAACTGATTCCACCTCCAAACCATCAGCTCATGTCCTGGATCCTATCATGTCCTGCTCAACTGACCAAAAAGCTTAAACTCTCCCTAGCCCCGCTCTGGAGCACAATCATCAGCAGCTCCCTGAGAACCAGAGTCATACCAGACTGCCGCAAGGTCAGCCAGTGAGTGTGGCAGGGTATGCTCAGACGTGAGTCCCTTGCTCACTTTGCCACTGGATTCAAGCAAGCCGGGCTGAAAAAAGTGTGTCGGGGTATGCTCAGACGTGAGTCCCTTGCTCACTTTGCCACTGGATTCAAGCAAGCCGGGCTGAAAAACCACCACCCCCTTTTGTACCGCAAAGACAGCCAAGTCACGCCATTACTAAAAAAACAGGCTTGGACACAAACGACCTGAACAACTTCAGACCCGTCTCCAATCTACATCGCTCATCTGAAATCCTCAAAAGATGTGTTCTCCTACAGCTGACTCAACACATGGACAGCATCAACCTTCTAGACCCCCACCAATCGGGTTTCAGAAAAGGCTGCAGCACAGAGAGTGATCCTTAACGTCATCGACGATATCCACAAGTTACTCAATATGGACCAATGCTGCTTATTCATACTCCTGGACTTATCGGCAGCCTTCGACACGGTTGACCATAATCTACTCATTAAGGCACTTCAAGAAAGGGTAGGTGTAGAAGAGGTTGTTCTACAGTGGTTCTCCTCCTTCCTCCATAAACGCACCCAAAGCATAAAAATCAAAAACTTTTTGTCCGACATACACCTCGTCAACAGGGTTGTCCCCCAAGGATCAGTGTCCGCCCCACAACTTTTCAACATATAGATGGAACCCCTCACCACCATACTCAAACCAACCAACATCCATTTTCATCTATATGCAGACGACACCCAGATCCATCTTGAAACCTCATCCATTAATGACATTCAGAGACTCAATGTCACTCTAAGAGAAGTCCAACGCTGGCTATCAAGAAATCACCTGAAACTCAACCAGGAGAAAACGGAAATCCTCTTAATTTCTAACAAAGAGGAGAACCTCCAAATCATTGAATGGCTAAAAGCTATTGATGCTCTCAATGGCAATCTCACACTGGCAGACTCTGTAAAATCGCTAGGAATCACCCTGGACCTAAAACTAGACATGGTCAAACACATCAAAAACACTGCAAAGAGTGCCTTTCTCAACTTGAAGCCACTCAACAAAATAAAACCCCTTCATTCCGCCCAAGGACCTCAAACAAGCTACTCAATCCCTGGTGTTATCTAGACTCGACTACGGAAATGCAGCACTCGGAGGTACAGCAAAATCCCACTTAGCTCCCCTCAGAACAACTCACAATGCAGCAGCCAGAATGGTCACCAGAGAAAAGGAATATGAACACATCTTACCCGCACTCAGAGAGCTAAAATGGCTCCCAGTCGAAATGGTGGCAGCTTCAGAACGGCCTGCCTTACGCACAAAGCCCTACACACAGGGAAACCCGCCTACCTGGCCTCCAAACTCAAGAAAGCCGGTCAGACAAGGAGTCTCAGGAGTTCCAACACTACTCCTCATCCCTCAGAAAACACGCAAACAAAAACCGCAGCCCAGTCCTTTGCTGGAAATGCGCCCAAAATCTGGATCGCCATACCGGTCCATATCAGGACTACCCCCTGCTTCTTAAAATTCAAAAGGCAGCTCATAGACCTCTTCCTCAATCGTTCCCTCCCGAACCGATAGCTGCTGCTGAAGCACACAAGCCTGGACACTCCAGCACACTGATACTCTGTCATTAAGACTTCTACCTCCTCCACATCCCCAACCCCTGCCTCTATCCCCCTCTCCTGAAGGAGGCTCGGCTCAAGGCAACGTGCACACTACCAGGATACTATACTACTTCCTTGCTTTAATGTTGTACAGCGTGCTGAGACTCCAGAATCACCATGAGCCAAGTTGAATATGCTACTTACCAGTATGCATCTGTTCTTGGCATGTAGGGCTGCTAACATTCATATCTTAGCATTAGATCGCCGCCTAGTGTTGGGCTCGGATGATCGCACATTGTTGTCCTGGAAGAGTCTTCGAAGTATCCTGAGATAGGTGGCTCCTCCCCTGGACTACAGTGCGCATGGGCATCGGCTCCATCCCCAGATTGTTTTTCGCCATTGTGGCAGAAGATGGAGTGAAAAGTGTAAAGGATGTCCATGCTAATGAATAAATACAATAGTATATCTGCAGCTGCGACAGGCACCGGGGAGGAGGGCGGGCGATATGAATGTTAGCAGCCCTACATGCCAAGAACAGATGCATACTGGTAAGTAGCATATTCAGTTCGAGGCATGTGGGCTGCTAAATTCATATCTTAGCATAGAATACATAGCAGTCCCTCCATCAGCGGCGGTTGCCCGTGCCAGCTGCAGAAACCTGAAAAAGTGTCTTCAGAACAGCCTGTCCTACAGCAGCTTGCTGCTTGGAATGCACATAAACACAGTAGTGTTTTGTAAAGGTATGTGGTGTAACCCACGTGGCTGCTCTGCAAATATCCTCTAAAGGAATGTTCCCTAGGAAAGCCATGGATGCCCCCAGTTTGCGTGTGGAGTGCGCTCTGGGGGGTATTGTTAAAGTGCGCTTGGCTTTTTGATAACATATCTGGATGCACTTAACAATCCATCTGGCTATCCCTGCTTTGGAAATCGGGTTGCCTTTGTGTTGTGGTGCGAAGGCAACAAAGAGTTGTTTTGTTTTTCTAAAGGGTTGTGTTCTGTCTATGTAGTACATCAACGCCCTCCGTACATCTAAGGTATGGAGCATTCTTTCCGCCACCGTTTGCGGGTTTTGAAAGAATGCTGGCAAGTCAATAGTTTGGTTTAGATGAAACTGTGACACCACCTTCGGAAGGAATTTGGGGTTTGTGCGTAGCACTACCCTATTTGGATGAATTTGAATGAATGGCTCTTGGATTGTGAGCGCCTGCAGCTCACTGACACGCCTCAGAGACGTAATAGCTACAAGGAAAGCTACTTTCCACGTAAGGAACTGGAGTTCACACGAGTGCAGTGGCTCAAATGGTGGTCCCATCAGTCTGGTGAGAACGACATTGAGGTTCCACACCGGAGCTGGCGGTGTTCTTGGGGGAATGACTCGTTTCAGACCTTCAAGGAAGGCTTTAATGGCGGGCACTCTGAAGACAGAGAGGTGCTGCCTGTTCTGGAGATAAGCCGCTATGGCGGATAGATGTATCCGAATGGAAGTGTACGCTAGATTGCACTTGTAAAGATGCAACAGATAGCAGATGATGTTGGGGATAGATGCATCTAGCGGGTTGATGTCATTGGCTGTACAGTAAATGACAAAACGCTTCCACTTTGCAGCATAGCATGCTCTAGTAGTTGGTTTCCTCGCCTCCTTGATGATGTTCATTCATTCCTGAGGTAGGTTAAGGTATCCAAACTCTAGGACTTCAGGAGCCAGATCGCCAGGTTGAGCTGTTGCGGATCTGGATGCTGAATTTCTCCATGGTTCTGCGTCAAAAGACTGGGCGTGAGGCGCAGTCTTTGATGCGGCACCACTGAGAGTTCGAGGAACGTGGTGTACCAGGCCTGGCGCGCCCACGTTGGAGCAACTAGGATGAGAGTCATCTCGTGCTGCCTTAGCTTTCTTGCGACCAGCGGTATTAGAGGGGCTGGCGGAAAAGCGTACGCAAATTTGCCTGACCAGTTCATCCATATCGCATTCCCCTGCGACTGTGGGTGAGGGAACCTGGCGGCAAAGTGTTGGCATTTTGCGTTCTCTTTTGTGGCAAACAGGTCTATCTCCGGATGACCCCACTGCTGGAAGTACGGGTGGAGGACAGATGGGTGTAACTCCCACTCGTGCATTTGATGGCTGTACCTGCTGAGCAGATCCGCCATCTGATTGTCCTTTCCTGGGAGGTGTTCTGCCATGAGGAAAATGTTCCTCTGAATGGCCCACTTCCACATGCTCTGAGCCAGATGAGACAGCTGTGGCGAGTGGGTGCCTCCCTGCTTTTGAATGTAGTACATCGCGGTCATGTTGTCCGTCCGGACTAGCACGACTGTTGCACAGATGTACAATGAAGGACTTGAGCGCCATGAAGATTGCCATCAGTTCCAGATAGTTGATGTGCATCTTCTGTTGCTGCGTCGTCCATAGTCCCTGCACTGTGTAAGTGAGCACATGAGCTCCCCATCCCTGGAGAGATGCGTCCGTTGTCAGGACAATCTGCGGCACAGGCTCTTGGAACAGTCGGCCCTTGCAAAGGTTGTGTGGAGTCCACCAATGCAGAGAGTCGTACGCCCGACTGGTAACCAACACTAGGTCTGTCAATTGCCCACGAGCCTGTGTCCACTGATTCGCTAAGCACTCCTGGAGCGGGCGCATATGTAGCCGTGCGTGAGGGACTATGAAGATGCAGGAGGCCATCATGCCTATCAACTGCATGAACACTCTCGCTGGAAGCGAGTGTTGTGGCCTGAACCTTTGGATCAGAGCCTGCATGCTGTCTATCCTGACTTGGTTTGGCTGAGCCATGGCCGTCAGGGTGTTGATCGTCGCACCTAGGAACTGCCGGACATGTGCCGGCTGAAGATGCGATTTTGGGTAGTTCAGGGAGAAACCCAGATCGTGAAGAAGGTGAATTGTAGTCGACATGTCTGCGGCGCACTGTTGCTCTGACTTGGCTTGCACGAGCCAGTCGTCTAGGTAGGGGTAGACATGGATGTTCTGCCTCCTGAGGTGCGCCGCTACTGTCGCCAGACACTTGGTGAACACCCTCGGGGCTGTGGTGACTCCGAAGGGTAGGACCTTGAACTGGTAGTGCCTGCCTTGAATAGTGAACCTGAGGTATTTCCTGTGTGACGGGTGTAGTGGAATGTGGAAATAAGCATCCTTGAGATCTAAGGTTGCTAAGAAATCTCCCTGGTTTAGCAATGGAAGAATCTGTTGCAGTGTAAGCATGTGGAAATGTTCTGATAGTATGTACAGGTTGAGGGGACGTAGATTTAGAATGGGTCTGAGAGATCCGTCCTTCTTTGGAATAAGGAAGTACAGGGAATAAACCCCTGTGCCCTCCTCTCCCACCGGCACGAGCTCAATTGCTCCCTTTTGCAGCATCACCACTACTTCCTGCTGCAATAAGAGCAAGTGCTCTGCGGACATAGGCCTTTGCCTTGGCGGGATGTCGGGTGGAGTGGATTTCAACTCTAGGCAATAACCATACTGGACTAGTTGTCGCACCCACCTGTCTGTGGTGATGTTTCTCCAGACGGGCAGGAACTGCTGTAGTCTCCCCCCGACAGGTGTTAGGTGGTCGGGGGGCAGTGACAGAGAGTCACTGTTTGGCTGGAGCAGAGGAGCGGGAGCTGGTGTTTCCTCTCCCGCGACCTCTGTTGCTGTTATTTCTGTAACCTCCCTTGTTCTGTTTTGTGAACGAGGATTGTGCCCCACCTTTAGAGAACTGGGATTGTTGACCCATTTGTCCTCTGGAGACTCCACGTGCACCTGAGCGACGAAAATTGCTGCCACGAAACTGTTGTGACTGCAGGGCCCCCATGGACTTAGCAGTTTCTGTGTCCTTCTTTATTTTCTCTAGGGTGGTGTCAACATCTGGACCAAACAGACTATCAGGATTGACTGGCTGATTAAGGATTGTTGTCTGAATATCCGGTTTAAACCCTGAGATGCGGAGCCACGCTTGTCGTCCCAGCATAACGCTAGTGTTGATAGCTCTAGCAGCTGTGTCCGCAGCGTCAAGTGCACACTTGATGGCTGCGTTTGAGATTAGCTTTCCTTCCTCAATGAGCAGGTGGGTGGCTTCTTGGAACTGTGGAGGCAGGTGTTGTACAATCTGTTCTAGGGTGTCGTAGTGCGCCCTATCGTAACGCGCCAAGAGTGCCTGTGTATTGGCGATGCGCCAAAAGTTTGATGCCTGTGCAGCTACTCTTTTGCCCCCTGCCTCTAGCACTTTGGACTCCTTATCCGGGGGAGGAGCTTCACCCGTTGTCTGGGAGTTGGCACGTTTCCTGGCATTGGCGACCACAAGAGAGTCCAGTGGCAATTGTCCCCGGATGTATGCGGGGTCCGCAGGTGCAGGTCTGTACTTTTTTTCAATGCGAGGGTTGACCACTCTCGCTCTTGTAGGCTCCTTAAATATGTCCCCAGCATGCTTGAGGACTCCTTTAAGCATAGGCAGTGTCTTTACTGTCCTTTCAGAGACTGAAAAAGTGTCGAAAAGGAAGTCTTCCTCAACCGGGTCGGCATGCATGTCCACATCATGATTGGCTGCCGCCCTTTCGAGTAGTGCATGAAAACCTGCTGAATCCTCAGTCGGGGATGCACGTGCATTAAAAAGCTGCGGGTCCTGCCCCACACCCTGGGTGTTCTGGTCACCAGTGTCATCATAGGAATCCGGTTGTGCATCAGGTTCATTGATAGGGAAATTGTACTGCTCGTCTTCATCATACCCCTCACCCGCAGAGTGTTCTGGGGAGGGAGTAGGGCTCCGTCTCGGAGGAGGCTGGATTGGTTCCGTGAGGCCTGAGGCGTCAAGGGGCACCCTCTTCTTCTTTAGTGGGATGACATAGGAGTCCACTGGCTCCGAAGTGATTTTCCTCTTATAGAGGGTCAGTGTGCCTGTGTCAGCGTCGATGAAATGCTCTGAATCGTCCTCTGATTCGAGTACCCGACGTGGAAGCGGGCCAGTCGGTGAAGAAATCACCTTTTTCGGTGCCGATTTGGTTGAAAATGCTTTCGGCGCCTCCTTCGGCGGCAAAATAAAGAGAAGTTTCCCAGAGGGCTTCGCTGGAGTGTCCTTTTGCGGCTGCGGCGATGGTATCGGAGCCGACGGGGCAAAGGCCTTCTCCCTGATTCTTTGCAGTGATTCGGCTATGAGGGACGGCTCACTCACAGTTTGTTTCGGCGCTGACGAGGATGGTCTTATCTTTCCCTCGGATCCGACGTCCTTGTGGGCCTTGTGCGCTTTGGGCGCGGATCCTGTCTTTACCGCCTCCGATTCCTGTGTTCGGGGCGCAGACTTCTTTCCGTGTGCCTGCGTAGCCTCCTTGGAGCCGACTTTGGCGGGCTTGGACGGCGTCGTAGCCGCTGACCCGTGCCGACCATCTTTTTTGGAGGACCCCTCCTCTGGCGTCGGTTTCGATTTTGCAGCATCGGAATCGACGGACTTCTTCGACTTCTGCGGACCGGAGGTCGACGGAGTCGATGGGGTAGCGGGCACCATCGTTTTCACCGGCACGGCAGCCATCTTAGGGACACTCGAGTCCTTAAGTTTCGGTTTCGGGTCGGCCATTTTAGGTGTTGTCGATCCCGATGGTTTCGGTTTCGGTTTCGAAACAGTCTGCTCAGCAAGTAAGTCCGTGGCCGGGCCCGAAGGCGGGGCTGTGGCTTGCGGCAACGGGTCTTGGGTAAGGCCGACAGGCGATCCCGTGTCCCGGTCGGTATCCTCGTAACCTTCGGGGCAGAGCTCGTCCCCCGAGCTGTCTGCCGCTGCCCCATAAATCTCATCGTCGTCTCCTACCTCGTCGACGTATTCAAGGCCTTGACCCGCGACTCCGTCGTCGTCTCTCGGATCCGCCTCGACCTCCGTCTCGGGTGGGGAGATTTGGAGATGATGACCCTGGTCCTCTTCGTCCTGGTCGCCGAAGATGTTCTCCGGATCCGGGGCCGCTTGTTTAGCTTCCATGCGCACCGCGCGCCGAAGCTTGAGAGCCTTCTTTGAGCGGAACTGTGCACACAACTTGCACTTGCCGTCGTCGTGGTCAGGCGAAAGGCATTTGTTACACACGGGGTGTAGATCGATGTGTGGGTACTTGGACCCACAGAGCGGGCAGTACTTAAACGGGCTCCGCTCCATGTCCGAAAAGTTTTGCAGTCGTGTCGCGATGAGAAGGCCTCAAAGTTCCGAGAGCGAAGAAAACTCCGCTTATTCCGGCTCCAAGAGACGGAAGACTCGAGACCGTGCGCAGACAATACCGACGCAAGAAAATCGAGGCCTTTTGGCTGCTAAAAGTTAGTTTTTCTTGGTTCCGACAGTAAGACGTCGAGACCACATCCGAACCCAATGGCGGAAAAAAACAATCTGGGGATGGAGCCGATGCCCATGCGCACTGTAGTCCAGGGGAGGAGCCACCTATCTCAGGATACTTCGAAGACTCTTCCAGGACAACAATGTGCGATCATCCGAGCCCAACACTAGGCGGCGATCTAATGCTAAGATATGAATTTAGCAGCCCACATGCCTCGAACATGTATACTACTGCTATATTGTGTGATCTACTCATTGCGACTGTTGTAAAGGGCTCCGATACCTTCGGGTCTGGCCAGCGCTATATAAAACTCCTTAATATTATGAATCACCAAAGACCATAACAACATGTCAAATAAGTACTTCTGCCAGTAAAGCAGTATAATGAATATGCTACTTACCAGTATGCATCTGTTCTTGGCATGTAGGGCTGCTGACATTCATATCTATAGCATAGATCGCCGCCTAGTGTTGGGTCCGGATGATTGCACATTGTTGTCCTGGAAGAGTCTTCGAAGTATCACGAGATAGGTGGCTCCTCCCCTGGACTACAGTGCGCATGGGCATCGACTCCATCCTTAGATTGTTTTTAGCCATTGTGGCAAAGATGGAGTGTAATAGTGTACGCGATGGCCATGCCTAAGAGTAAATGTAAGATAAAAATCTGCAACCGCTACGGGCGCCGGGGAGGAGGGCGGGCAATATGAATGTCAGCAGCCCTACATGCCAAGAACAGATGCATACTGGTAAGTAGCATATTCAGTTCGAGGCATGTGGGCTGCTGAATTCATATCTATAGCATAGAATACATAGCAGTCCCTCGATTAATGGCGGCCGCCCGTGCCAGTTGCAGAAGTCTGAAAAAGTGTTTTAAGAACAGCCTGTCCTACAGCTGCCTGCTGCTTGGAGTGCACATCTACACAGTAGTGTTTAGTAAACGTATGTGGTGTAGACCATGTGGCTGCTCTACAAATGTCTTCCAAAGGAATATTACCGAGGAACGCCATGGAGGCCCCCAACTTACGTGTGGAGTGGGCCCTAGGGGGGACCGTTAAAGTGCGCTTAGCTTTGTGATAGCAAATCTGAATACACTTAACAATCCACCTCGCTATTCCTGCTTTGGAAATGGGGTTGCCTTTGTGCTGGGCTGAGAAGGCAACACAGAGCTGCTGTGTCTTTCTAAAATCTTTCGTTCTGTCAATGTAGTACATTAACGCCCTTTTGACATCAAGCGTGTGGAGCATTCTTTCCGCTACTGTTTCAGGGTGTGGAAAGAATGCGGGCAGTTCGATGGTTTGATTGACATGAAACTGCGAAACCACCTTAGGAAGAAACTTAGGGTTAGTGCGCAGCACCACCCTGTTAGAGTGAATTTGTATAAATGGCTCTTGGACCGTGAGCGCCTGTAGCTCACTAACGCGTCGTAGAGACGTGATGGCAATGAGAAAAGCCACTTTCCATGTCAAGAACTGAATCTCACATGAATGTAGAGGCTCAAACGGGGGACCCATCAACCTGGTGAGGACCACATTGAGGTTCCACACAGGAGCTGGCGGGGTCCTAGGGGGGGGATCACCCGCTTCAGCCCTTCTAGGAATGCTTTAATGGCAGGCACCCTGAAGACAGAGAGATGCTGCCTGTTCTGAAGATAAGCCACTATGGCGGACAAGTGTATCCGAATGGAAGCATATGCCAGATTGCATTTGTAAAGATGTAACAAATAGCATATGATATTAGGAATGGATGCATCTAGCGGGTTGATATTGTGGTCTGTACAGTAAATGACAAACCGCTTCCATTTTGCTGCATAGCAAGCTCGGGTAGTGGGCTTTCTTGCCTCCCAGATGATGTCCATGCATTCAGGAGGTAGATTAAGGTACAGAGAGATAAACGGTTAAGGGGGGGTCCGAGGGGAAAAAAATTATTATAGACCTACTGGTACCTAGTTTAGGCTAATTTGGCCTCCCCCTCGGCTCAGTTTTCACTCCGAGGCAACGACGGAGAGTGCGTGGCCTCCCTTTCTTCCTGAGCAGTGGCCAGGTGAGGTGAGGTTTTCTCTCCCCACAATAAGGGAGAAGATACACTCTTTTCAGTTTGGAAAGCAGATGTAGATCCCACTTTCACATCACTTAAGTAAGTGTTGCAGTAGCACCATAGGTCCTGACGAAAGCCCTTGAGGCTGAAACATGTTGACCGAATAACAACATTGGTGGGTAGCAATTCCTTACATGCTATCAGCATACTGTTTTTAACTATACCACTTTGATGGTCAGCCCTAATAAAGTATTTCATGACATCATCGTAGGTATTTTTAGAATCACTTGGATTATTTTCCTTTTCTTCTTCTTTTTCTTTGAGCACTGCAACCTCAACCCCTCCCGCTCATATACTCATATACTGTCATCTGTTGGTGAAATGTTCTGGGTCCATCACTAGGCAGTCCTATGGATTGTTTCCAAGGCAGACCCTAGAGGACACCATTTACCAACATATACCCAGATGACGAGATTCCACTTATGAGTGGGCTGATGGGTATCTTTTTCCTCTCCTTGTGCATCTTCTTTTGTTTTTGTTTTCTTGGTTGTTTCCAGATTAACTGTGTATTCTGGGCATGTAAAGAGGACACTATTAGGTCCCAATAGAGAGATTTGCTATTTTCTTTTCTCTCCCTCTGTATTTCTGAGACCTTCTGTACCTTCCGTGTGTTTTAGTGGTAGATTAAGGTAGCCAAACTCTAAGACCTCAGGAGCCAGATTGAGCTGTTGCGGATCTGGATGCTGAATGTCGCCATGGTTCTGCGTCAAGAGCCTGGGTGTGAGGTGCAGCCTTTGATGCGGTACCACGGAGGGTTCAAGAAACGTGGTGTACCATGGTTGGCGTGCCCACGTTGGAGCAACCAGGATGAGAGTCATCGAGTGTTGCTTTAGCTTTCTTGCCACCAGCGGTATGAGAGGTGCTGGGGGGAAAAGCGTACGCAAATCTGCCTGACCAGTTCATCCATATCGCATTGCCCTGCGACTGTGGGTGAGGGAACCTGGCGGCAAAGCTTTGGCATTTTGCGTTTTCCCTTGTGGCAAACAGGTGTATCTCTGGATGACCCCACTGCTGGAAGTACGGGAGTACTGATGGGTGTATCTCCCACTCGTGCATTTGGTGGCTGTACCTGCTGAGCAGATCCGCCATCTGATTGTCCTTGCCCGGGAGGTGTTCCGCCATGAGGAAGATGTTCCTCTGAATGGCCCACTTCCACATGCTCTGAGCCAGATGAGACAACTGTGGAGAGTGTGTACCTCCCTGCTTTTGGATGTAGTACATGGCTGTCATGTTGTCCGTCCGGATCAACACGACTTTGTTGCACAGATGTACTTTGAAGGATTTGAGCGCCATGAAGATTGCCATCAGCTCTAGGTAGTTGATGTGCATCTTCTTTTGCTGCGTCGTCCATAGTCCCTGCACCGTGTAGTGGAGCACATGAGCTCCCCATCCCTGGAGAGATGCGTCAGTCGTCAGGATAATCTGTGGCACAGGCTCTTGGAACGGTCGGCCCTTGCAAAGGTTGTGTGGATTCCACCAATGCAGAGAGTTGTATGCCCGACCGGTCACCAACACTAGGTCTTTCAACTGTCCTTGAGCCTGAGTCCACTGATGTGCCAAGCATTCTTGGAGCGGACGCATATGCAACCGTGCGTGCGGGACTATGAAGATGCAGGAGGCCATCATGCATATCAACTGCATGAACACTCTCGCAGGAAGTGAGTGTTGAGGTCTGAACTTTTGGATGAGCGACTGGATGTTGCTTGTCCTCACTGCGTTTGGCTGAGCCGTGGCCGCCAGAGTGTCTATCGTCGCGCCCAAATACTGCGGCTGGCTGAAGGTGCGACTTCGGATAGTTTAGTGAAAACCCCAGACTGTGAAGAAGGTGAATAGTGTGGGACATGTCGGCTGCGCACTGCTGGGCCGACTTTGCTTGCACCAGCCAGTCGTCCAGATAAGGGTAGACATGGACGTTCTGTCTCCGGAGGTGCGCCGCCACTGTCGCCAGACATTTCGTGAACACTCTGGGGGCTGTGGTCACTCCGAAAGGAAGGACTTTGAATTGGTTATGCCTGTTCTGGATGGTGAACCTGAGGTATTTCCTGTGGGAAGGATGGCGCGGGATGTGAAAGTAAGCATCCTTGAGGTCTAAGGTTGCGAGGAAGTCTCCCTGGTTTAGTAATGGAAGAACCTGCTGCAGTGTTAGCATATGGAAGTGTTCTGAGAGAATGTACTGGTTCAGGGGCCGTAGGTCCAGAATAGGTCTGAGTGTCCCGTCCTTTTTTGGGATTAAGAAGTACAGGGAATAGACCCCTGTGCCTTCTTCCTCCACTGGCACGAGCTCTATTGCGCCTTTTTGCAGCATCACAAGAACCTCCTGCTGCAATAAGTGCAAATGCTCTGCTGACATAGGAAAGTGTTTTGGGGGTATGTTGGGTGGAGTGGATGTCAGCTCCAAACAATAGCCGAACTGGATAAGTTTCCTGACCCACCTGTCTGTGGTGATGGACTTCCAGACTGGCAGGAACTGCTGTAGTCTCCCCCCCGACAGGTGTTGGATGGTCGGGGGGCAGTGACAGGGAGTCACTGTTTGTTGGTGGCAGAGGAACGGGAACTGTTGTTGCCTCTGCCCCTGCCCTTGGAGCGGTTTCCCCGTTATCCTCCTCTACTCTGCTTTGTGTACGAGGATTGCGCCCCACCTTTATTGAACGGTGTCTGTTGTGACATTTGGCCTCTGTTAACACCTCGATTGCCTGAGCGACGAAAAGTGTTCTCTCGAAACTGTTGGGACTGGAGAGCCCCCATGGACTTGGCAGTCTCAGTATCTTTCTTAATTTTTTCCAGGGTGGTATCCACCTCTGGACCAAATAACCTGTCTGGGTTCACCAGCTGGTTGAGGATAGTAGTCTGTATCTCTGGCTTGAACCCTGAGATTTGGAGCCATGCTTGACGCCTCAACATCACGCTAGTGTTGATTGCCCTTGCTGCTGTGTCCGCAACGTCTAGTGCACACTTTATAGCAGCGTTAGAAATGAGCTTTCCCTCCTGGACAAGCATCTCAGCTCCCTCCTTAAACTGATCAGGTAGGTGTTGCAACAGGGTCTCTAGGGTGTCATAGTGTGCCCTGTCGTATCTGGCCAATAGCGCCTGCGTGTTTGAGATACGCCAGATGTTGGCCGCCTGAGCTGCTACTCTCTTCCCTGATGCCTCCAGCACTTTTGACTCTTTGTCTGGGGAGGAGCATCACTCGTGGTTTTAGAGTTCGCCCGTTTGCGGGCATTGGAGACCACCAGAGTCCAATGGCAACTGGCCCTTTATGTAGGTTGGATCACCAGGCGCTGGTCTGTATTTTTTTTCAATTCGAGGGTTAACAACCCTTGACCTCGTGGGTTCTTTGAAAATGTCCGCAGCATGCCTAAGGACCCCTTTTAGCATTGGAAGAGTCTTGACAGTTTTTTCTGCAGTGGAGAAAGTGTCAAAAAGGAAGTCAGCCTCCACAGGGTCAGCATGCATTTCAACATCATGGTTTTTAGCTGCCCTCTCAATCAAAGCATGAAATGCCGTAGAATCATCAGGCTCTGTGTTGGGAGGAAAATTGTACTCCTCATCCTGCTCCCCTCCATCCTCCCCATCAGAATAAGTGGGTGAGGGTGTTGCACCTCCTAGAGTCTGTGGAACTAATGGCTCAACCAAGACTGGTGTTTCTGGTGCAGGCTTTTTGCGCTTTAGGGGAATTGTGAATTACTCCAAGGGCTTTGATGCTGTAATCTTCCTCTTGTAAAGCGTAAGCTTTCCGGTGTCGGCATCGATGAAATGCTCCGACTGCTCCTCCAAAGAGTGTTGTCGATGCTTCAAACTTCCAGCCGGGTGATGTGGCGTCGACAATACCGAGTCTTTGGGCACCGACCGCGGTGCAAAGGCCTTCGGCGCCACCTTAGGCGGTAACGTGAAGAGGATCGGCGTTGGAAGTTTTTTGCGTCGGGACAACTGGCTTCGGGGCGGAAGGTGTTTTCGGTTCCGACTCAGAAGCCTTGTCTTTAAGTCGCTTGAGGGAGTCCGAGACCTGCTTCGTAAAGGAAGCGGCTGGTTTCGTCGACCCGACTGATGACCTGGGTCCGCCCCCAGGAGAAGACCCGAGCGTCGATGCCTTCTGTTGCTCCGATCGAGACGCAGGGGCATCCTTCACTGGTGCGCTACGATCTTTGTCCACGGCCTCAGACATCGACGGCTTCGGAGCGGCAGCCTTGACCTTTGGCGTTGGGATCCCAGACTTCGGCTCTGCGCCCTTGACGGCCTTGTCCGACGCAGTCACGACAGCCTTCTTGGATTTCGGCTCGACTGCCTTGCTCGATTCGACGGCCTTCTTTGAGCTTGGCTCCTTGACCACTTTTGGCACCTTGGCCGGCTCGATAGCCTTCTTTGGCTTTGGGGGCTCCGAAGACGACGGCATCGATGGGGTAGCAGACGTCTTCGGTTTCGATGGCGCTTCGGCCATCTTTGTCTTTGTCGACACCGTTGGTTTCAGTTTCGGTTTTGATTTCGACAATGGCGGCTCCGCTGAAGTGTCCGTAGCCGGGCCGCAAGGCGGGGCCGTGGATTTTGGTGTAAGGTCTTGGGTAAGGCCATGTGGCGATCCCTCGACCTGAGCCTTTGTAAGAGTACGAACGGGGAATAGCTCTTCCTCCGAGCTATCTTCCATGGCCCCATAGGCCTCGTCGTCGTCCCCTACCTCGTCGACGACTTCCTCCACGTCTTGGCCCTCGGCGTCCGCTTCATAGTTGGACTCGACGACCACCGATTGAGGTGAAATCTGCAGCTGAACCTCTTGCTCGTCCGCTTCTGCGTCGACGAAGATGTCCACCGGTGCCAGAGCCGATCGCCGGGCCTCGAGTCGCGCTACGCGCCGAAGCTTGATCATTTTCTTAGAACGAAACCTGGAACAGGCCATACAATTGGCCTCGTCGTGGTCCGGCGACAGGCATTTGTTGCAGACTGGGTGGACATCGATGTGTGGGTACTTGGATCCACACATGGGACACTTCTTGAACGGACTCCGTTCCATGCCGTCGGAAGTCTTGCTGCGTCGACTGGGCCTCGATCCCCGAAGAGTCACACGACCCCCCCGGATATCCGACTCGAAGAGTTGGAAGAAGTCGGGCACCGAACGCAAACAATACCGACGGTTAGAAGAAGGCCTTTTGGCCTCGAAAGTAGTTTTATATCTATTCCGAACAGGAGTTCACGAAATCACATCCGAACCCAATGGCGGAAAAAAACAATCTAAGGATGGAGTCTATGCCCATGCGCACTGTAGTCCAGGGGAGGAGCCACCTATCTCGTGATACTTCGAAGACTCTTCCAGGACAACAATGTGCAATCATCTGGACCCAACACTAGGCGGCGATCTATGCTATAGATATGAATTCAGCAGCCCACATGCCTCGAACACTAAACAACCACATGTGTTGCATTAATATCACATACACAATTATAGGTATTGCAGTAATATCACAAACATTTGTTTCAGTATGAAATGAAGGACCCAGGAGCACCTGCTCTTCTATTAGACCTTTTAGGGTGGTGCAAAGCTTCCCTATGTAAGGCAAGATACTAATAACACTTCAAATGTATGCTAACCCTAAAAACTTTCCCAGAAAGATGACAATGCCTTAAAAGCAAGATATGCAAGTTTGATGTAGACATTCGATGCAGACCCAAAAACACGAGGCACAGGAATACCTGCCCACCTACTACACGATATGCGGTCAGAAAAGGATTACAAAACAAACAGGCCATTGTATTGAAGGTCTCCTGTCTTGGGAGACAGTCTTCCTCTCCTCTCGATGGGTCACCTCGGACTGTCAACCAAGAACCAGGCATTTAAGTTTGTCAGATAAGAAAAGAAGCAGAGCCTCCAGTGTAGATGTGCAGGCGGCGAACCACAGTCTCACCGGGCCCTACTCATCCACAGTGCTCCACGTGGGGACGGCCCGGTCCTCTGAGATCTGAGTTAGAGAGGAAGACACCCCCACTCTAAAAACGTGGGTTAAAAGGCCCTGTACTTATACTCAATACGTCTTTGATCAAGGGGTGACATCTAAGGAACCCTTAGAAGTGTGCAACAATCCCTTTCAACCCAGCCCTAGCTCAAGACGACCAGTGGGGAGTAAATCAGTCCTTTGTGTGAAAGCAGGACACAACCTATACAGATGTAAAGTGTGAACCACCTCACACAGCCCAGGAAGACTATCAGTATGCAGATGTACACCCTTTCACACCCAGCCCTTCCTGTGTGGAGGCTGTCTAGAATGTATGCAGCAAGTCTGGCAGTCACCTACCTCAGACCTGTATTGAGTCAGGCAGCAAAGCACAAAGAGTCAAAGGCAAAAAGACTCATAAGAATGAAGAAATGCCACATTCTAAAGGAGGCATTTCAACTTAAAAAAAAAAAAATTGCAATGTAAAATCCAACTACACCAGTAAGCAGGATTGATCACTGCTATTCTTAACATACAAACAAGCTAACGGCACTCCTTTCTAAACAGGAATTACCACTTAAAAATATATAAGGTAATTCCCCATGCTAGCCTATGAGAGGAGTAGGCCTCACAGAAGTGAAAAACGAAACAGGCTGTTTGTCACTACCAGGAAATGCCCCATGTAAAGGCACATTTCCTACCTTTAACTTACATTGCATACAAATTTACCCTGTGTGTTGTTAAGGGGTATCTGGTCAGTCCACTGAGCATATAGTGTTTTTCTGTCCAATGTACACCCAACAAAGGTAAATCATTTTGATTCACTATTTGCACAGTGTGAAGTTAATGGATCGCAGGGAATTGTTTCAACACCTTCAAAGCCTTTAAAAGCCCCTAGTATGTTTTTTTTATGGCCACTTTTCTATGAGCAGTATGGAAACGAAGGAAAGAACAATTATATGGAAGGTGACAGGGTTTAGTTACATGAAGCTCCTTTTATATATTTATCCCTAGGTCTTCAGATAGTTAAATGGTTTAAAACAATGCAATACAGGATTAGATTGGAGGTAGGCTTGACGGCATGGGAGGTAAAGGCACAAATGTCATTGCTAAGATTTTGGAACCGTCAGGCGCCCGGTGGTGAACAGAAGGTGTCAATTTGGTGCAGAAAGGAAATACAAGCAAGCAGTTTACATCGTGCACGGGAGGTGAGGAAAACCCTTCAGCAAGTAACTGCGCAATTAAAGTTGACCCTCGAGCAACCTTTATAGGACTTAGTTTTTACTAAGAAAATGCTCAGGGACCGAGGGCATGAATATTCTAGATCACAAGATCTAGAGTACCTGAAGTTGAAAAAAATCAGTGAACTGGGTAAGGAATGAATGGGAAAAGGAGGTCCGGTTTCCTTATTTGGATGTGTTACCCAGTAAATGGTTAAGGTACGAAATCATGAAGGTTCGGGTAGGCTTAAATCCATGGAAGATCGATAGTAAATTAAAAGTAGCCCTGATCCAACCTGATGGTATTTGTAAATGTGGCCTAGGTGTGAAGAATGATAATTTACATATACTACTGGACTGTACATGGATTTTAACAGTGCGTAAAATGTTTCTACGTCCAATATTTTTAAAGTATAAGGTGAATACACGATCAGAGGCTGTTCTCCTTACTGAAATGTCGTTTTTAGATATTGCAATTGCGTTGGGGAAATTTTTGAAAGCAATAAGAGAAGCTGTAATGGAGACAACCAAGGAAGTTGGGAAATTTTAAGATATTAAGATTTTTAAAAAATTGAAAATGTTAATTTAGTGCTTTTATGGTTTTAAATATGTATTGAGTGTTAAAATGAATTATGATGTAAAAAAATTCTATTGCTAAGTGGATCCATGGTCTTGTGTATGGTTTATAGACTATTGTCTAAATAAACTTTGATTTTACTACTACTATGAGAGGAGTAGGCCTCACAGAAGTGAAAAACGAAACAGGCTGTTTGTCACTACCAGGAAATGCCCCATGTAAAGCCACATTTCCTACCTTTAACTTACATCGCATACAAATTTACCCTGTGTGTTTGTTAAGGGGTATCTGGTCAGTCCACTGAGCATATAGTGTTTTTCTGTCCAATGTTCTGGAATGCTCGCTCCAAGCTGAGCCTATCATGCCCAAAGTGGACATCTATCTAAACATCATCCCCTTGATTACGAAGGAGATGCTATCCAGCTTGATAGGGAGGGTAACATCAGGCTCCCAGGCGGACCCCTGTCCTCCAAGTGTTTTTAAACAAGCCATGCCAGGGATAGAGGAGGATATCCTCCACCTGCTCAATCAGTCCCTTGAAACTGGACAAGTTCCGGCTATGTTCAAGGAGGCCCGGTTGATTCCGCTGTTAAAAAAGCCAGGGGCAGATACAAAAAATTTAAAAAACTTTAGACCCATTTCCCAACTTCCTTTCTTAGCAAAGGTCTTGGAACAACATGTGTTGTCACACCTCTCTAAGCATTTGGAGTTAAATGATCTGCTAGAGCAAAATCAGGCTGGCTTTCGGGTTCATCACAGCACGGAGTTGGTGATGGTGTCTATTTTAGACGAATTAAGGCGCAGAGCCGATAAAAGGATCCCTGGTGCCCTGGTGTTACTCGATCTCTCCGCGGCTTTTGACACGGTTTGTCATAGTCAACTGCTGTCGCGTCTGAGAGACATGGGCATCAGGGGGCACGCGCTAGGTTGGCTCTCCTCCTTTCTGCAGGATAGATCGCAGAGGGTGCAGTTGTCCGACCTAGTCTCTACATCAGCTGCCATCACCTGTGGAGTGCCACAAGGCTCTGCCCTCTCACCACTCCTCTTTAACATCTACCTGCAGCCACTAATTTCAGCTCTTAACCAGATGGACTGTCAGATCTTTAACTACGCTGACAATACGCAGATCATTATCCAAATAGAGGACTCTCCAGGTGCTCAAACCCGGTTGCATAACATCTTAAGGTTCACAGTAAATTGGATGACTGCCAACTCCCTGAAGATCAACCCGGACAAAACCTAGGTGCTGCCCATAGCCATCCAGGGCAGTCCGTGGAACGACGGTTTTTGGCCTAGGGAGTTGGGCAAGTCACCGAAACCAGCAACCGCGGTGAAGAGCCTGGGAATTTACATCGATAGCACGTTGTCCATGAACAAACAGGTGTCTGTAGTCGTAGGAACTTGCGTTGGTCTTCTGAGACAGATTCGTAAGATCTCTCAACTGCTGTCTTTTTCCACCTTAAGAAGCGTTGTGTCTGCCATGATCCTGGGACGCCTGGACTACGGCAATGCGCTGTACTTAGGGCTACCTCAGCGACTATTTTCGCAGCTGCAGACGGTCATGAATGATGCAGCAAGATTGATTTTTAAGAAACCTAGGACAACGCGTGCATCTCCTCTCCTGCATCAGTTACACTGGCTCCCTGTTAGACAGAGGGCATTGTTTAAAGGTCTGTGTATTTCACACAAGGCACTTTATGGTAATGCGCCCAGTTACATTAAAACCAGACTGGCTGGATACATCCTGGGTAGGGCACTTCGATCTTCTGAAGCTACTCTTCTGGTGAATCCACGCTTTCGCCTGTCCACTGTTGGGGGGCGTGCCTTCTCCATTCTGCTCCCTGCAGCATGGAACAAACTTCCAACTGACCTTCGGAAGGAATCTAATCTTTTGCTCTTTCGCCGAATGCTAAAAACAATACTTTTCCGGGAAGCATGGGGTGTGTTATAGATTTGATATCCGCTATCTGTGGGACTGGTTTCTCTTTGTACAAGCGCTTAGAGACCCCGGGGTGATAACGCGCTATATAAATGGAAATAAATAAATAAAATAAATAAATGTACACCCAACAAAGGTAAATCATTTTGATTCACTATTTGCACAGTGTGAAGTTAATGGATCGCAGGGAATTGTTTCAACACCTTCAAAGCCTTTAAAAGCCCCTAGTATGTTTTTTTATGGCCACTTTTCTATGAGCAGTATGGAAACGAAGGAAAGAACAATTATATGGAAGGTGACAGGGTTTAGTTACATGCAGCTCCTTTTATATATTTATCCCTAGGTCTTCAGATAGTTAAATGGTTTAAAACAATGCAATACAGGATTATCCATTGACCTCTCTGGACCCTAAGTGTTTTAGGAGTTGATATTTTAAAGGATTTTATATCAACTTTTGAATGGGCTGTAAAAGGAAATTCATGGGTAATTAAATTTGTTTTGTATGTTTTTAAGTATTTAAAAAAATATGGGAAATATTTGATTTCTTTGCACTACGATGATATATGTCTTTATAAAATGATGTTGATATATATACTTTTATGCGATGGATATGTTGTGAATAAAGTTTATATTAATTGATTTTTACACAGCACCCTTCCCATAGGTCTACCTAGGGCCTACCTTAGAGGTGACCTGTATGTAGTAAAAGAAGAGTTTAAGGCTTGGGAAGTAGTTTTAAATGCCAAGTTAAAGTGGCAATAAAGTGCGCATACAGGCCCTGCAGTGGCAGGCGTGAGAGGTTTCAAAGGCTACTTAAGTGGGTGGCGCAAGCAGTGCTCCTGGCGAGGCCAGTACCATTTAATTGGCAGGCCCAGGGTGTATTGGACCCCACGTTACAAGAGACCTACAAGTAAATCAAATATGTCAAACAGGTGTAAACCAATCATACCCTAGCAGTGGACAGCATTGGTAAAGCGCCTGGAGTCCTAAAAGCCAACAAAAAGGTCAGAAAAATAGGTGGAGGAAGGTGAAACGTTTGGGAATACCCCTGCAGAAAGGGCCAGGTTCAACACAGCTCCACTCTGATGTACTGACCATCTGGAGGTCAAGCTACCGGCTGCTGGATTGGGAGATATCAGGGTGCATGGGTAGCACAGAAGGAGATGTGAGATGCTTAAGCTAATAGGTGGGTTTAAAGAGGAAAGGTCTCTGGAGTGGCAGACCTCAGTGTCTTCACTTTGGTGGCAGGGCTACTCTAGTTCAGCTGCTCAACTTAGCTGCAGAGTGCAATGGTCGCCCAGAAGCTCTCATTTGAGGTCCCATTCTGTGGCGGTGATCACTGTTTACTACAGCAACAGCACAGCTATTTTGGACATGAGACTCCCCAACAGATAGCATTGTCCCACTAATCCAGGGACAGGAGGCCTAGAAACGGTGTCACGATCATGAGGAACTCCTAAGGGGGCTGATGGGGTTTGCTTGATGACCCTCCAGATATTGATTGGTTGCTCATAGCCTTAGACAGATTGTCTGGAGCATGGAAAGTCTTATAGAATACACGTGTAACTGGACTCATAGGACATGCATGATAAATTGCAGGCTCTGTGTTAACAGTAAGAGTTCACTAAAATGTGTTAGTCTGCCATGAGATGTGACACTCATCAGGGCTACCTTCCCTTATGAAGCGAAATATACTGACTGGTGAGAAGCAGACTTACAGACATTAGGAGACCTGTACCGAGATGGGGCACTCGTACCGTATATGTTATTAGTGGAAGACGAGGGACTCCCACGGGGGCAATTCCTTACGCACCGCTCACTGGTGGCAACACTGACGGCCAGATGGGTAGACATAACCACAGGACAGAGTCCACACCTCACCATACAGTATATACAGTATTTACACGACATGGGGCGTGGAAGACACCTTATACGCTAGTTCACGGCGTCACTCAGAACTTATGCGGCACTCAGTTTAGATCCTGTTGGACCTGGGCCTCTTGGCAGGGTCATCCCTAAACTTTTTGCCTTCCTCCAATACTCTCTCTGACCTGTTTTTGTTGGTTTAATGACTCTGGGCACTTTGCCACTGCTGACCAGTGCTAAAGTGCATATGCTCTCCCTGTTGTAAAGTGTACATGTGATTGATGTCCATGATTGGTTCATTGGATTTACTGTTAGTCCCTAGTAAAGTGCACCAGGAGTGCCAGGGCTTGTGAATGCCAATACTGCTAGTGGGCCTGCAGCGCTGGTTGCGCCACCCACAGAAGCAGCCTTAAAATGTGTCTAGGGTCTGCCATTGCAGAACCTGCGTGCAGTCTGGTACTGTCATGCTAGCTGGGCAAGTGCACACACTTGCCAGCCCCTGAACCTTCCCTTAACTTCATATTAGTCACCCCTATGGTAGGCCTGAGGGCAGGGTGCATTGTAGTGTAAGGTAGAACATGCCCTGATGTGTGTGGCATGTTCTAATAGTGAATTACTACCAAAGTCGTTTTTCACTATTGTAAGGCTACCTGTTCCCTTCTAGGCCAGATGGGCTGCTGGAATTATTACACTCTATAATCCCAGCAGGCTCAGGGAACATGGTAGAAATTCATGTTTAGTATGCCTGAACTCAGAATAATAAAATACTTCTTTTAGTAAAGTTTATTTTAATATCCTGTGTTTGCAAATGCTACTTTTAGAAAGTTAGCATTTGCTTGCCTAACCATTTCAGCCCGCCTCTGCTTGGATGTGGATCTGACTGTCTGGTGTGTGTGAGTGACAGGGCTGGGAGTTGACAGGTAGTGAATAGCCAGATGACACCTTAGTGGGTGGTGGGAGTTTCCCCTGAATGATGCATCAGGCTGTGCTCTGCCCCCACAATGCTGGCTCCGCCCTCCTGGGGAGCGACTGATGACTCAGCCTGCACCTGGCCCAGGAAGGACCGAAGCTTGTCAACAAAGTACTCAGGCTGCCCCTGTCTTCACAATGCCGGCTCCGCCCCCCTGGGGAGCGGCTGATGTGCCTGCCCTCACACTGAATGCAGAAGCAGAAGTACCCACCGCAAGTGCTCAGGGACTGGAGCAGTTATGCAAAGGCCCCCCTGGCCAGTGAGAACAAAAGAAACTGTGTATAAAAGTAGGAGCCCTGCTCCTTGTAAATCAGAATCCTGTTTTACCACAAAGGACCTCTGCCCGACTAGAAGGAGAAGAGACGCTGGAAGGACTGGCCTGCTGCTTGCCTTGCTGAGAAAGGAGAGGAAGAAGACTTGCTTTAAAGACTTTGCTGCTTTGTGCTCTAAACATTCTCCAAGGGCTTGATTGAGCTTGCCCCCTGAACTGAACCCCAGGACCAGTGGGTTCTCCTGTGCTTTGGCTCGTCCCCTGCCTGAGGCCGAGTATTTCCTCCCGCCGGAGGTGAAGTCTGCCCCCTCTAGCCCCCTCCTAGGGCCGTGGTACTCGGGAGCCAGCCTGCCCTCTTGCCCTTGAGAGCCTCGCTCCACCCGGAGTCGCTCTCTGCCCCAGGGCTAAGGCCGGCCGCTCCTCTACCCCTGCCTGCTTCACGGAGCCCTTGAGGAGACTTCAGCCCCTCCCGCCGGAATCCCGGGGACTCGAGCAGCCTGTAGCCTGGACCCCACCCGGCTGCCCTGCCTTGCTCTGCCCCCCAGGAGAGGCCGCACCCCGCACTGTGAAGGGTGCCTTGCCTCCCGGAGATCCTTCGCTGTCAGAAGGG
Source organism: Lissotriton helveticus (assembly GCF_964261635.1). Taxonomy (NCBI): domain Eukaryota; kingdom Metazoa; phylum Chordata; class Amphibia; order Caudata; family Salamandridae; genus Lissotriton; species Lissotriton helveticus. The sequence continues at coordinate 682,645,833 of NC_136073.1, forward strand.
ACCCCTCTGCACTGACAATTCCTGAAAGAAAGTATTCCTGAAGGTGCCTTGGCCCCAGAGGCTCCTCTCACCCCTCCCTGCTCCTCACTGCAGCTGAGAGCCCCCACCTCTGGAAAAGGCCCGGGGCTCCTCTGATCGCCTGCTTGCTGCTCTGCTCCGAGCTCAGCCCCCACCTCTGGAAAAGGCCCAGGGTTTCTTCGAGGCCCTCTCTGGTCTCCATTCCAAGCATACCGCGAGATGCGTGAGAGTTGGTAGGGGCCGAGTCAGTTTCACCCTTGAAGGCAGGAGAGGCGCTGCAAGGCGCTCCGAAGGCCGGGGAGGGTCCCAAAGCCCCAGAACAGAGAGAGGCTTTCTCTTTGAAAGGAAAGAACACTGAAAGAACTGTTTGGGAATAACACTAAACAAAGATTGCTTATTACTGAGAAAGAACTGTGGCAACTTAACCTAAAGAGTAACTGGAACCTGCATTTGAAATAACCAAGACTGTATTTACAAGCCTGCTTGAAATTTATATAAAGAGAATATATTTTTACAAATACAGTTTGGTGTCATTGTGTGGTGGGTTGGTTGTGACGGTGTAATATTGCAAATGTTTAACCTTACATGCCCCAGAGATTAGCCTAAGACTGCTTAAGCCACACTACCTAGAGGGTAAGCAGAGGTTGTCTTGAAGGTAACCCTCAGCCCTGACGGGGAAGAGAGAGGCCCTGCTTGTCGCTAGTGCTGCACTGCGCCAACCAGAGACTCCCCCTTCCTACATTGGACGCAGCGGTGAGGATAGCGAATTTACATTTGCAGTGTTCATGCCTTAACTATTGACCATTGCACAGTGATGACAGTCCAGTAACTAAGCCACAGACTTTGTTTTTTTGGATTTATGATTTGCGAGAAGAGATCTCCATGTGTTTTTGAAGTCATGCCTGTGTCAGTGAAAATGGAAAAGGCAGCATCCATTTCTTCTATTGACTGTGATTGGGAGAAACTAGAAAACTACACTGGGAAACAGCTCAGGAGCTTCTGCAAAAATTTGAACATTTCCATGACCGGACTCTCCAGAAGGGAGCAGTTCCAAAAGGCGCTGAGGGCCTGGGTCAAGGCAAGGAATGCCCCTGGAAAGGATTTTGAATTTGAGGATGCAGAACAGCAGCTGGAGGGACCCCTGACTCCAGAGTGTAGGGGTGCAACCTCCCCATTGGGTAGCAGTGTTTCTGGCCGAGGTCTGTCGCCAGAGGAGCTGGCGGACAGACAGGCAACCCGAGATCATGAATTGAAGTTGGCAGAGCTGGAAATAAATGGGCAACTGGAGCTAGAATCTAGGAGGTTAGCCCTGGAAGTAATGAAAATGGAGCTTGCGCATGACTTAAGAATGAGGAAACTTGACTTGGAGCTCGAGGCGCTTGAGGCCAGGAGGGCTTCAGCCCAGCAACAAGAAATGTGTGTAGCTCAGAGATTGAGCTTTGCTGAGTTGGAGGTGGAGTCCAGCTCAGATGGTGGCAGCAACATTCAGGTATCTAGTGCAGACAGCATAGCGCGCGCACCTAGAGATATGGCACCTGACTTGGAGGGGGTTAACATACACCAGGAGGTTCAAGGGCATGAGGTAGCTCCAGTAGTGCGCAGCGTCCCTGAAGGGAATAGGGTAGCTGGCGTAGGAGTTCATGGTCCTAGTGGTGGGAGGGATTCCCCCATGGTTGAGGTCCTGGTGGGTGAGTGTAAGGACCGCCCAGAAGAGTGTGGGTTGTGTGACAGAGACAGTTCGCTACTGTCTGGCCAGTCTCAGAAGAATGGTGTGGAGTATGTGTGTGAGGCGCTGGATGGTGAGGTGAAGGATAATTTGGTTAACCCTACTAGGGGGCTGTGTAATCCAATTGTGGGAGAGCATACTTTAAGTCCCAGTTTTCCAGAGCTATGCCAACACCTGTTTGAGAGTGAGTTCTCTGGCCCCAGGGAGCTCACATTGGAGGCAGACCTTGTGGTGGATTCCCGAGGGTCTGGAGAGGCATTGGGGTGTGATCCTGTGGGGAGTGTCTCAGGTATCTTCCAGCCCAGAGTGGTGGAAGTGGCGCAGAGTAGCCCAGCTAGGTCCTGTAGTAGTGAGATGGGTGTAGGGCCTCACGTCCTGTCCTTAAGGGGAAGGAGTGAGAATGGGTTTTGTCCCGGTAGTGCCCAACCTCAGTCTCAGAGCCTGGATGGTTCTTTAAGGGAACACCAGGTGGGGAGCCTAGGCTGTCCGGATGAGTCACCCGCTGAGGGGGATCCCCCAGTGGCTAGAGAACGTGGAGGCTCTGTAAACAGGGCTCCAGTAGTTCTGGTGACTGGCAGTACCACTCCAGTTGGGAGGGTGCAGAAGTCCAGAAAGAGGGGCGAGAGGGGGAAAGAGTCCCCAGTGGAAGAACCAGTGGGTCAGGGGCCAGCCAGCAGGGCTGCGTCCCCAGTGAATGACCAGGGGGACACCACTTCTGTCCTGGGGGATCTTCCCGCACTGTCAGAGGGACAGGGGTTGGGAGATCCGCGCCGGGCAGGCTGTTGCACGACACATGAGCTATGTGCCACCCTCAGGGGGGGCAGGCGTGCTCCCCGGAAAGTCCTGGTGCGCCAGGCAAGTGTTCAACTGCAGGGTTGGGTCCCTGAGTTGAGAAGCCAGGGTCAGGTGTTGTCTGACCTGGAGGGCAGGGCCACTGTAATCAGTGTCCTGGCCCATGTCACTTCTAGGGGTACCACTCCAGTTGGGAGTGGGCAGTACTGTGGAAGGGGGTGCAGAGGGAGGGAGTCCTCGCCTCTGACCCCGGTGCAGTTTGAGGGTTTAGACCCTAGGTTTAAGGGCCAGGTGCAGGGTGTCCCCCCTGACCTGGTGCCCCAGTTGCAGGATAGCACCCCTGAACTGGTGGGCGAATTGTGCAGGTCACCTGCCACAGGTGCCCTGACAATTCTGGAAGGGGGTACCACTCCAGGTGGGAGGGTACAGAGCCCCCAGGAGGAGGACCGGGTGTGGGAGAGGCCACCCCAGTCTTTAGTACAGCCGTCAGGTACAGACCTGAGGCTGGTGGGTCAGTGCCAGGATGGCATACCTGACCTGACAGGAGGGAGAGTGGACCAAGGGTGCCAAGCACCTGGGGCTAATGCCCCCCACTCTTTAAGGCCACAGAGGTTTGAGAGCCCTGAGAGGCGTAAGGCTTGGGTCTCATTCCTGACTACTGTCAGTGGCCACTGTGACATTTTTCTGTCTGCCTGTTGGGACACACCTGTGAGCGAATTAAGGTTCAAGGCTGCACAGGTGGTGTCCACAGGTGTAGAGAAGGGTTTCCCATGGATTGGCTTGGTGGACCCTGAGAGTATGAACAGAGGATTTGAAGGAGGTGCAGATTGGCGTAGAACTGGAATGTGCCCCTGCTGTTGCGGGCCAGGTCCAGGTTCTATCGCCCAAAGCAGGGAAGCCCATCACAGTGGTGATTGGTCTACCCTGCGTTTTGGCTGGAAGGGGGTTGTGTTGGACCTGGGCCTCTTGGCAGGGTCATCCCTAAACTTTTTGCCTTCCTCCAATACTCTCTCTGACCTGTTTTTGTTGGTTTAATGACTCTGGGCACTTTGCCACTGCTGACCAGTGCTAAAGTGCATATGCTCTCCCTGTTGTAAAGTGTACATGTGATTGATGTCCATGATTGGTTCATTGGATTTACTGTTAGTCCCTAGTAAAGTGCACCAGGAGTGCCAGGGCTTGTGAATGCCAATACTGCTAGTGGGCCTGCAGCGCTGGTTGCGCCACCCACAGAAGCAGCCTTAAAATGTGTCTAGGGTCTGCCATTGCAGAACCTGCGTGCAGTCTGGTACTGTCATGCTAGCTGGGCAAGTGCACACACTTGCCAGCCCCTGAACCTTCCCTTAACTTCATATTAGTCACCCCTATGGTAGGCCTGAGGGCAGGGTGCATTGTAGTGTAAGGTAGAACATGCCCTGATGTGTGTGGCATGTTCTAATAGTGAATTACTACCAAAGTCGTTTTTCACTATTGTAAGGCTACCTGTTCCCTTCTAGGCCAGATGGGCTGCTGGAATTATTACACTCTATAATCCCAGCAGGCTCAGGGAACATGGTAGAAATTCATGTTTAGTATGCCTGAACTCAGAATAATAAAATACTTCTTTTAGTAAAGTTTATTTTAATATCCTGTGTTTGCAAATGCTACTTTTAGAAAGTTAGCATTTGCTTGCCTAACCATTTCAGCCCGCCTCTGCTTGGATGTGGATCTGACTGTCTGGTGTGTGTGAGTGACAGGGCTGGGAGTTGACAGGTAGTGAATAGCCAGATGACACCTTAGTGGGTGGTGGGAGTTTCCCCTGAATGATGCATCAGGCTGTGCTCTGCCCCCACAATGCTGGCTCCGCCCTCCTGGGGAGCGACTGATGACTCAGCCTGCACCTGGCCCAGGAAGGACCGAAGCTTGTCAACAAAGTACTCAGGCTGCCCCTGTCTTCACAATGCCGGCTCCGCCCCCCTGGGGAGCGGCTGATGTGCCTGCCCTCACACTGAATGCAGAAGCAGAAGTACCCACCGCAAGTGCTCAGGGACTGGAGCAGTTATGCAAAGGCCCCCCTGGCCAGTGAGAACAAAAGAAACTGTGTATAAAAGTAGGAGCCCTGCTCCTTGTAAATCAGAATCCTGTTTTACCACAAAGGACCTCTGCCCGACTAGAAGGAGAAGAGACGCTGGAAGGACTGGCCTGCTGCTTGCCTTGCTGAGAAAGGAGAGGAAGAAGACTTGCTTTAAAGACTTTGCTGCTTTGTGCTCTAAACATTCTCCAAGGGCTTGATTGAGCTTGCCCCCTGAACTGAACCCCAGGACCAGTGGGTTCTCCTGTGCTTTGGCTCGTCCCCTGCCTGAGGCCGAGTATTTCCTCCCGCCGGAGGTGAAGTCTGCCCCCTCTAGCCCCCTCCTAGGGCCGTGGTACTCGGGAGCCAGCCTGCCCTCTTGCCCTTGAGAGCCTCGCTCCACCCGGAGTCGCTCTCTGCCCCAGGGCTAAGGCCGGCCGCTCCTCTACCCCTGCCTGCTTCACGGAGCCCTTGAGGAGACTTCAGCCCCTCCCGCCGGAATCCCGGGGACTCGAGCAGCCTGTAGCCTGGACCCCACCCGGCTGCCCTGCCTTGCTCTGCCCCCCAGGAGAGGCCGCACCCCGCACTGTGAAGGGTGCCTTGCCTCCCGGAGATCCTTCGCTGTCAGAAGGGACCCCTCTGCACTGACAATTCCTGAAAGAAAGTATTCCTGAAGGTGCCTTGGCCCCAGAGGCTCCTCTCACCCCTCCCTGCTCCTCACTGCAGCTGAGAGCCCCCACCTCTGGAAAAGGCCCGGGGCTCCTCTGATCGCCTGCTTGCTGCTCTGCTCCGAGCTCAGCCCCCACCTCTGGAAAAGGCCCAGGGTTTCTTCAAGGCCCTCTCTGGTCTCCATTCCAAGCATACCGCGAGATGCGTGAGAGTTGGTAGGGGCCGAGTCAGTTTCACCCTTGAAGGCAGGAGAGGCGCTGCAAGGCGCTCCGAAGGCCGGGGAGGGTCCCAAAGCCCCAGAACAGAGAGAGGCTTTCTCTTTGAAAGGAAAGAACACTGAAAGAACTGTTTGGGAATAACACTAAACAAAGATTGCTTATTACTGAGAAAGAACTGTGGCAACTTAACCTAAAGAGTAACTGGAACCTGCATTTGAAATAACCAAGACTGTATTTACAAGCCTGCTTGAAATTTATATAAAGAGAATATATTTTTACAAATACAGTTTGGTGTCATTGTGTGGTGGGTTGGTTGTGACGGTGTAATATTGCAAATGTTTAACCTTACATGCCCCAGAGATTAGCCTAAGACTGCTTAAGCCACACTACCTAGAGGGTAAGCAGAGGTTGTCTTGAAGGTAACCCTCAGCCCTGACGGGGAAGAGAGAGGCCCTGCTTGTCGCTAGTGCTGCACTGCGCCAACCAGAGACTCCCCCTTCCTACAGATCCACTCAGCCGTAAATGGGAGCTGGACTTGGGGCGGCAATTAGCAGAGAAAGAATGGGAAAGGATGCTTAAAAGTCCAGTGCACATACCTAGAAACATGAGATTTCGTCAAATACAATTATTCATTGTTCATAGAGCATACCTCACGCCTGCGATGATCAACAGGTACTTTCATCGCACAGATGCGACATGCCCGAGATGTGGTGAACAAGGGGCTGAACTAATATACATGTTATGGAGCTACCATAGAATACATGCATATTGGCACACCACAAGCAGACTGTTACATGCATGCACAGGCCGCGACATACCCTTTGAATGGACTGTTACCTATTGCACCATTTTAGGAGGACCCCGCCACAAAGGTAACATCCAGGTTTCTGGACCTGGGGACAGTCGTCGTTAAGCGCCTTTTAACTAAACGGTGGACAGCGAAGGACCCACCACACACGCGTGCGTGTCGTTGCTCGCGGCTAGCATGGGCCAAGGTGGAGGGGATTGCCATTCAGCGGGGAAAAAAAACTGGGACTGCGTAAAGAACACATAGCAGCCCAATGGGAGGGACTCCTCTGTGCACTACAGCAGACATAGGGGGAAGGTTCTGAGGGGCCAACTGAGCGGGAGGAGAGCGAGCAAACAACGGCAGACGCGCGCATCACCAGGGAAAGACCGTGATATTCCATGAACTCCTGCAAACTAATTGATGGCCTACATAGAAGCAGACGCCGCTAGCAAGAGGGGACAACTATCAGGTTGATCAGATGTCACTAGGGAGGCAGGTACGGGGGTAGGGGAAGTGGGGGGGGGGATAAGTGCACATAAAGCGGTCAATGTTCTTGTTTTTGTTCTCTGTTGTATCATCTGTTCGGAAGCCCACGGTGAATGAACTGGAAGGACTTTTGTTGAACATCATCACGATACTCCAACATAATTAAGTTGTAATCCTATGCAATATGTAACATTGGTTGAAGACCAGGGGCTATACTTGATCCTTCACGGAAGGAACTGTATGTTACCAACTGTACACCCAACACAAAAGCAAAGAGAAATGTATGCCATGCTGATGATTGATGGTTCACAACCCGACCTCTTGCCCCCCCCCCTTTATTTTTCCCTCTTTTACTGTATAGACAGCTACTCAAACGTCTGTTGCCTTTCCTAAGAATGCAAACAATCAACAAAAATAGATTTAAACAAAAGAAATTACGCGAATGTACTGAGCTTATAACTTGTTCGCAATTTTTTTTCTTTTTTTCTTTCTTGCAGCTTAATGCTTCCACTGCTGTCCCTTTTTTCTAGTGATCAATGGTCTTGATTCCCACATGATACCAGTGCATCACTCACTGCTGGCGGCAAAGCAAGTTGTGCCCACTGGGAGGTGTTAAAAACGTTCTTTATAAGGTACCAAGCTTTATCAAAAGACATAGTTTTAAACTGCACCTGTTCACGGTACACACAAATAAAGGGGATTATTCATAACCAGTAGCCAAAGACACAACTACAAAATAGGCGAACTATGACAGGGCAAGTGAGTGCTAGAAGAATGGCAGCATAATCAAGACAAAAGGGGAAAAGGAGGCTACGTGGAGTTGTCAAAAAAGAGTCTGCAGCAATGAGCTGCTGGAGGCACAGTCACTAATGACTGGGTTTAGAGCGGAGAAACTTGTAGAAAAAAAAATAATTTTGTCACCACTGCAGGGTTAAAATCCAAAGAATGCATGTTGGTGTATGAAGGACTGTGAAACAGGTGCAATGTATGCATTTGAATGGGTAAGAGGAGGTTAAAATAACAAATCCTCAGAAGATGAACAAAAGTATGTGTTGAGGATGAGGACTTCCCATTACCTGCCCTACAATATTACATTCTCAAAGTATGACACCGTGGACTAAAGACACAATGCTCGAGTGCATTACTTACCTCGTCGATGTACAGGCGAACACTGTCACCAACACGCAAGGTCCCGTACACGGTGCCCATGTGGAGAATGTAGCCACCACGGACCTGGACATTTTTCACAGAGAATTCAGTTTTCTGAAAAACATCAAAAGATTAGTTGAGCACCAGATACAAGGACTCCACCCCTCCCAATCCATATTGTCTTGTGGGCCTACTGCATATACAATGTCTACTGAGCTCTAATTAGAATGCCTAAAACTTCTATTTAAGTAAAACACAAGGTTCTTCTAAGTAGATGTATAAGATCAAAAGACATCAGGTCTTCTGTGCATTCATACAAAGGTGTGAATCCAGCAACCATCAGTGGCCTCTTTAGCTACGCTCTACACTTCTGTAAGAGGCATCATTAGTACTACTGGCAATTGAACGCGTTTCATATTACTTCAATTTGAATCATAGCCTTATAATTGGCTTTCTGAAAGAATTAAATACTCATTTTTATTGAGAGTTTTTAGAGATCACTACCTTTGGATTCCATGTATCTAGAATCTGAGCAATATGAAGGAATGAGGGCAATCAGGATCAATTGGTGATTGGAGGATCCGGGCCCTACTCTCAGGATGTGAAGTTTATTTTTAAGCAAGCTGTAACAGTTGAGTTTTTAGGCCTTCATGAAATTACTGTAGATTGATTTCACCCTGTGTGTTCTGGGCAGTGAGTTCCACAGTCAGTTACTCATGATCATGTTACTTGGCTATAACAAGCCTTAAAACAAATAAAATATTTACAATGTATAGTTCATAGTAATCTATTGTCATAACAAAATTACATATGTACATTTAAATAAACACTTTTCCCAACTAGGCTATAAAAGATGGCAGATTTTAAAACCTTTTCCACAGCAAGGATAATTACATCTTAAGGCAGCATCTGTTGATATACGGAAGTAGCTCTACCAACATCAAATCGCAGTGCTGGTAGCAATGACTAAAGAGGACGTTCACGAGATAGTTTTAAAAGTCTACAAAAAAAAAACACAAGATGCACTACTGCTGGATGGAGCAGTTATGACATGAACACAGAATTGGCAAAACAATTTATGCCCTTCCTCTTGGTGTAGCAAGTGAAAACTGCACCATATTCAATCTAAACCTTACTAATAGGTTGTGTTCATGTTGACATGGAACTTTTACCAGATACAGCTGCAGACCAAATGTGTTGACAGTAGGCTAGTATGTTCTTATAGACTTTCTGTAGCACGTGCTCCTGTGCACTATTAACTCTTTAGATCAATATAGGATTTCTGTACAAGAATTATATCCCGGCTGGTAACTGATCTTGGGGTGTCAAACAGTGCTGGTTAGGCAATCTTTTTATACAGTTTCCAATGTTTTCTAGCCATGGGACGTTGTTAAAACAATCCATTCTGATGCATTCCAAAATGATGTCCTGTGTAGTGTTGGCACTCTCAGTACACCAAATATATAACCTAAGGTCGAGCAGGGTAAGATTATTTGTGTCATCCAGATAATTACTCCCAGTTCTATGACAAATTATATTCAGAGTGTAATAGGGGGGTAACCCAATAGTCACCTACAGAATGGTTTTTCTTCAGCCTGTAAACCATGCACATTAACACATCTACACACAGCAGCTCAATAGATTTCCACTGAGACGTACTTAGCCTTCTACGCTGTGTTAATATCTTTCAAAATCATATTTCTTACCTTAACATTAATTTAAAAGTAGCACACAGAGATCAGATTAACTTTAGCCTTCTTTCGTGTATAAGAGTATTCCAGTTATTGATATGATCAAAAGCCATTCCAAGGTAACAAAAACAAGTAATTTTCTTTAAAATGTTGCTATTTATATAGAAACCCCTAGTCTTACTAAACCCTTGGCCCAAACTCAGGATTAAAGACTCAGCCATATCGATGGTGAGGGCTAAATTCTCCATCACCTTTACATAACAAATCAATTTCTTAAGGCTGTTAGCTGTTCTGGACATTAAACCGGTTTTATTCGCATACACAAGAACTATGCAGACTTTCAACCCAGTATTTGCTGGGCCTCCACCAGTAGCCTAGCCTCCAGGGAGTTTAGTATAAGGAATAAATAACAGTTCCACAGTCGGGGTCGATGAACTGCCTTGCCTGCATGTTTGTTCCATCTGATGGCTCGCTGGAAGATGAGATTTGTCATTACTAATTGCAGGTTACTTTGGGTGAATAATGGAAGATCATTCCCACAGGAATCCTAATCTTCTGCCCAATAAACATTGTTTATGCTACAAAGAACGTTTTGCTTTTTTCTTGCAATCACTGGGAGGGAGCCAGTTTTGTGCTTCCAAGACTTTTCATGTAGATGCAACACCATAGGACCAGCCTTCTGTTCGCAGTAGGGTGTGGAGCCTTTTAAGCCTGTCATTAACTTTTTCCTGGAGCCCGTTTGCAATGTACTCTAAGGGAGGAGCCACAGCACATCTTGTGATACAAAGAATTCTTAGAAGAAAACCAACGTATTAAGTTCACAGCTCAAAAGTAGGTAGGAGGAGTATGCACAGCATGTGAATCTACAGCCTGACATGCTACGAACACAATGTTACAGCAGTCTAAGCAAGCCATTACAATGCATAGACAAGCACCAAGGCCTGGCAAACGTAATGTGTGTCAGAAAAAGACCCATCTAATAAAATCCGTGCACATCCCTGGCTTAATTTAAGTAGGCCTTTCCCGCTCACAATTAGAGAGCCTTCAAAAGGCGGAGAGAGACTGGCGAAAAAACTATGACTCTGGGAAGAAAACACTGTACCTAGCCAAAGTAAAAATCTATCATAGTGCCATCTGCAGGGCACTTGCTGCATACTACGCCAGTGAGATTAAACGTAGTTCTAATCCGACCAAGCTGATCTTTAAGATCCTTAAAGATCTTACCGCTAAGGGAGTCCTAGTGTCAGAGGTTTCTTCAGAATCGCACTGTGAAGACCTCGCTGCCTTTTTCTTGGAAAAGGTACGCACCATCTATCGCTCATTTCCGAGCACAAGTCCCTCGAATGTATGGTCGATGCCTAGCCACAGCACTAACTCAGATCTTACCATCCTCCCTGGTGTGTCGGAGGTTGAATTCGACAAACTAGCGGTCAAAGTTAAATCTGGTTCCCCGCCGATCCGCTTAGGCCTGCACAGTTTAGAGACTCTGCCGCGCTGTGCCTGCCTCCTTTACGCCAACTTATCAATGTTTCATTTGCCTCGGGTACAGTACCAACTAAATGGAAGCAAGCTTCTGTAACCCCGATCCGTAAGAAACCTACATTGGACCCGAGCAAGCCTGAGAATTACCGGCCGATCTCTCTCCTCCCCTGGGCTGCTAAGGTGGCCGAAGCACATGCCAACAGCATACTCACCAAACACCTCCAGACTAACAACATTCTGGATACCTCCCAGAATGGGTTCCGGGCTGGCCATAGCACAGAGACCGCCCTCCTTGCGATGACGGAACATCTACGATCCGTGCTTGATTCCGGTCAAACTGCGGCACTGGTTCTCCTCGATCTCAGTGCTGCTTTCGACACTGTCTCACACATGGTATTGCTTCATCGCCTGGAAGAGGCAGGGATCACTGGCCTGGCCCTTGAATGGTTCAGATCGTTCCTCTATGGAAGATCGTTTCGGGTAGCCACTCCTCTTTTCCAAACCCAAGTCCATCCTATTGAGCAGGGAGTGCCTCAGGGGTCGGCATTGAGCCCTACCCTATTTAACCTTTATGTGCAGCCGCTAGCTGCCGTCGTCAAGCAGTGGGGCATGGTTATGGTATCATATGCTGACGACACGCAGCTGGCGGTGGCACTCTCGGGGGACTCAGACCACGAGGCCTCCAGGTTCAGGGATGGTCTGGCAGCAGTGGCAGGTTGGATGACAGCGAACTATCTCCAGCTGAATGCCAATAAAACGGAGGTCCTGATCGTCGGTAAGAACAGCGATCTGTGGGGCCATCAGTGGTGGCCTACGGTCCTGGGTAGGACACCCATACCGGTGACTGAGGTAAAAAATTTGGGGGTCTGGCTAAACCCCTCCCTCAGCTTCTCTGGCCACACCAAAAAAGTTGCAGCCACTTGTTTTGGCATTCTACGTGGTATCAGACAAATCCTGAAATTTTTTGATGCTCCCATCAGGCAACTTATAATTCAAGCCACCATACTGTCCCGGCTGGACTACGCCAGCTCTCTCCTGCTGGGGGCAAACCAGGCGGAAATCATCCGGATGCAGCGCATACAGAACGCTGCGGCCAGGGCCTTGGTTGGCCTACCTAGGTTTTGTCCAGCGAAGGAAACCATCCGGAAGCTGCACTGGCTCCCAATGGCCCAAAGGATACAATTCAAGACACTGCGCCTGTCCTTTAAAATCTTCAAACAGGACACTCCGAAAAATCCTTGAGAACCTGTTGAACCCCTATGTCCCTTCACGCTCTCTGAGGTCTAAAGGACAAGGCCTGGTCACGGTACCACGTTTTAAACGTTGTAGAGCTGGAGGGGGCTCCTTCCGCTATTTAGCGGCAAAACTCTGGAACTCATTACCTGTCCATATCCGCGCTCTTAATGACCTTTTGTTTAGGAGGGTGCTCAAGACGCACCTTTTTCCATCCAGGATCTAACTTCTGCTACTGCCCCTGCTACTGTTTTTGCTGCCCTTTACCTTCGCTGGTAGCTGGCTTCTCTGCTGGTCAAAGCGCCGGGACGCCCCTTTGCTGGGGCAGCTGCGCGCTATAGAAGTTTAATTAACATAACATAGTCTTTGTTAAACTTACATCCTCTGTGCTGTCATCCTCCTTGAGTAGGTAGCCTTCATCGTAGGTCTGCCCACCCTGCTCTGCATAGAAACAGGTTCTGTCTAGGACAATTCCACACTCCTGTCCAGTCGTCACCTCATCCACAAAGGCCTTTTCCCTGCGTAGGGCTTTCACAGTGGCTACACCACCTTCAAAGTCTGCAAAGGATCAAATTCAGAAAAGAGTTAAATGGCAAGATGCAAAAAAATAAATCTAACTATGAAGACAATATAGGAGATTGTTTCTTACTAAGTCTGGCGCCTGGGGATAATCAAAAGACGAGGATTCTATGGTTAAAAGTATCCATCAGATATGCAGTTTTGTCCTCTTACCCCAATTCTTGTGGAAAAGATGCTTGTACAACCCACCACTTTTACTCTCATGTTCGTTTCTTACAAACACTTCATATACCATGTGTGATGACTCCAACAAAGACCAGACAGAATGCCTTGGTATCTGGCTGGGTTTCAAGGAGCTTGTGAGTACACCCAGGCTTTGAGCTCTGAAACATTCCCTTTGAGTCTTCCAAAGCACAATAAAAATCAACTTTTACTGTAAACTCTACTCTAAATATGGAACATTGATACTTGTGATACCAAATTGCAACTAAGCACAGGGGCAGCTGGCATAAATAGATGGAGTCTTCCTCAAAGCATGCAGTACGAGCACAGGCTAACTGCAGCAAATTGCTTGTGGCAGAAACGGCAGGACTTAAATCCAGAATCTTGTAGCATAGGTTACCCAAGTGAATAACATCAAAAAAGAAAAACTGCGGAAACAGTGAACTTAATAAAGGCAATGTGGCAAAATGGAAGGTATGGAAACTGAATAAGAGGCGGATTCAAGCCCACACCTAATGGCAGATTAAGGGGATCTGGTAAGCATTGTTCATAATGCCATTGGAGGTGGTTTATTAGCCCTTATGTCTACTTATAATTACTATCTATATTCATGCTAATGCACATACAAAAGTTTACTAATAAACATTTTTTTAATGAAATGCTACTGGATCTCCACCTGGAGAACAACAACGACCGCAACACCAGCACCCTGCTCGACAACCTCGCCAACCTGGGACTCAAGCAACTGGTGTCCACCCCCACCCATCTCGCCGGACACACACTCGACGCAGTCTTCTCGTCCAGCACAGACATCGACTTCAGCCACGCCACTGAGCTTCAATGGACGGACCACAGCTGCGTCCACTTCACCTTCAAGAGAACGACGACTCACCACCACCAGCAACAGGCGGCCCGCAGAAGCTGGAACAAGATCACAGCACACCAGCTCGCCACCTCCCTGAGCCAGCACCCTCCTGCCAGCTCAGCGAACCCCAGCCAGGCCGCCGACAACCTCACGACGTGGATCAGCAACTGCGCGGACGAACTCGCCCCACTGAGGACCCCGCCTAGCAGACCCGGCAGCAAGAAGGCCCCATGGTTCACCGATGAACTCAAGAGCTCCAAGAAGAACTGCCGAGCCCTCGAGAAAGTCTGGAAAAGGGAACCGACACCGGACAACAGGACCTCCTTCAAAATTGCCACCCGGAAACACCACCAGCTGATCCGCGCCGCCAAGAAAACAGCATTCAAGGACCGGTTGGACAAAAACGCACACAACTGCAAGGAACTCTTCAACATCGTGAAAGAGCTTTCCAACCCCAGCGCAGGAAACAACGACATCACCCCATCGCAAGACCTCTGCAACTCCCTCGCGTCATACTTCCACAACAAGATCGCGGACATACACAACAGCTTCAACAACCAACCAACGCACACCATGACCGATCAACCACCCCCCACCACCACCCTCCACGCCTGGACCCCGATCAGCACCGAAGACACCATCCGCACGATGAACTCCATCCACTCCGGTTCACCGACCGACCCCTGCCCTCACCACGTCTTCAACAAGGCCGACGCCGTCATCGCACCCCACCTGCGAGACATCATCAACACATCCTTCGACACCACCATCTTCCCGGAGAGCTGGAAACACGCCGAACTCAGCGCTCTACTCAAGAAACCAACAGCGGACCCCACCGACCTCAAGAATTACCGCCCCATCTCGCTCCTCCCGTTTCCAGCCAAAGTCATCGAGAAGACCGTCAACAAACAGATGGCCGCCTTCCTCGAGACGAACGGATCCCTCGACCCCTCACAGTCCGGCTTCCGAGCCAACCACAGCACCGAGACCGCCCTCATCGCCGCCACCGATGACATCCGAGCCCTGATGGACAATGGAGAAACAGCGGCCCTCATCCTCCTAGACCTCTCCGCGGCATTCGACACGGTCTGCCACCGCACCCTAGTACGGCGCCTCTGCAACATCGGAATCCAGGACAAGGCGCTGGAATGGATCATCTCCTTCCTCGACGGAAGAACACAGAGAGTCCGCCTACCACCGTACAAGTCAGAGGCCTCCGACGTCATCTGCGGCGTCCCCCAAGGATCATCTCTGAGCCCCACCCTCTTCAACGTCTACATGAGCCCCCTCGCGGCCATCGTACGCAAACACAACCTCAGCATAATCTCCTACGCCGACGACACCCAGCTGATCCTCTCCCTGACCCACGACCCCGCCGCCGCCAGAGCCAACCTGCACGAAGGGATGAAAGAGGTAGCCGAGTGGATGACGACCAGCCGCCTGAAGCTGAACTCGGACAAGACGGAGGTCCTCATCCTGGGCTCCTCACCCTCCGCCTGGGACGACTCCTGGTGGCCTCCCGCCCTGGGCACCGCACCCAAACCGACAGACCATGCACGAAACCTGGGCTTCATCCTGGACTCCTCCCTCTCCATGAACAGGCAAGTCAACAACGTCTCCTCGGCGTGCTTCAACATCCTACGCATGCTACGGAAGATCTTCTGGTGGATCCCCACCGAGACCAGGAAGACCGTCACCCAGGCCCTCGTCACCAGCCGACTGGACTACGGCAACGCCCTCTACGCCGGCACCACCGCCAAGCTCCAGAAGAGACTCCAGCGGATCCAGAACGCCTCAGCCAGACTCATCCTCGACATCCCACGAACCAGCCACATCTCCGGACATCTGAGAGACCTTCACTGGCTCCCCGTCAACAAAAGAATCACCTTCCGCCTCCTCACCCACGCACACAAAGCCCTACACGACCAAGGCCCGAGCTACCTCAACAGTCGAGTCAACTTCTACGCTCCGAAACGCCACCTCCGATCAGCCAACCACGCCCTCGCCGCCGTCCCCCGCATCCGAAGAGCGACGACAGGAGGAAGGTCCTTCTCCTACCTGGCCGCCAAGACCTGGAACTCCCTCCCGACCGACCTGCGCCTGACCCAAGACCACCTCTCCTTCAGGAAGAAGCTGAAGACCTGGCTGTTCGAGCAGTAGCGGCACCCCCCCCCCCCCCCAGCGCCTTGAGACCCTACGGGTATGTAGCGCGCTCTATAAGTGCCACTGATTGATTGATTGATGATTAGAAAAAACCAGACTCCATATTGGCAGTGAGTGGAAACAAAGGACTATTTACTTAATATTTGTAAACCCAAAACCGTAACTGGCTCAGATGGAGTTCTTGAAATAAAGTCCACTTCTGGAAATGTTTTATGACAGGAAATCATAAATGCTGCAAATCTTAAATAAATCAAAAGGACCTAACATTATTAACAGAGCCTTTGGATACTTGACTGATCTGTGGTCCAAAGAAATTGCAATGCCAGAAACTGTTCTACTGAGACAGAAACCGGGAACCAGTGTAGTGCAGTGAGACTCTGCTTGCATGAGAAAGTTTCACTTGAAACCGTAGAGCATATATTAAGAAATGCAGGCTTGTTCTCTGAAGTCAGCATACTAGGGAGTAGAAAAACTCCAGAGGCCAATGAACACAAATATAAAAATGGGCTGATTGTGTACCAATTTATCGGCCTCCTTCCTTGACTCTTGGAAAAAGAGGTGATATTCTATAAGTAGTTAGCCAGTTGATCAACAAACTTACTTTCGCATCCTGCCAGCGAGGTCTGGAACATGGGTAATTTTTCAAAATAATTTAAGACACACTAAATCGAATCTAACAACTCCTAAGATTTCCCAGATTGAAGCAAGAGAAAGGGAACCCTTCAATTTGGAATAATTTGTCACAGAAGTAACAGCATTTAATTCACTACTAGTCTGTACACTAACCACAAATACTACCGGATAGATGCCTCCTCAGTGAACACTGCTCTCAAGACTTGTATGTCGGCCAATACAATTTTTAGATTTACAAGTAACAGCCACGACATGTTTACCTTCCTAGAGTTATTTCTGTTAAAACCTGAAAGCATCCTTCTAAACAGGGTGGAAATATGGGGCGACACAGAACAACAAGACTTGGCTGCTGTAGCCCAAGGCTACCCCACCATTCCCCCAACCCGTCTAACAGCTTTTTTCACACTACTGATGAGCACCCACTATTTCAAATGAAGACAACTTTAGCCTTGCTCCTATCACCTGCTGGACAAAGCCCTTGTCAGATGCCCAAAGCCAAACTGAAGATTTGAAGTGTTCCTAATATTTAACACCACCACAAATAAGCAGCAACAGTAAAAGTCAGACAGAATTTAACAGGAGCTTGAATTACAAATGTGGAATATGACTGAACGCCTTTGAACCGGACTGATGCCAAAGTGGTGCTTTAAAAGTCATGTCAAACGTGCAATTAGACCTACTTTTCAGTAGGATGGCACATCTATACTTTAACTTTGTTATTTGCGTAAATTGGTTCATAAGTCTGAATCCAAAAATGTATTTTTATGAACAATAGTTGATGTGCAATCAATTGTAGACAATTCCGTACTCAAAACATCATGATAATAGATGTGGAAACAAATGTAAATTTCCCCGATGCATTTTGAGCGGAAATAGCTCTTCTTCAGGGGGTCCACATAATCTAGAGGAAAGTATGAAATGTGGAAGATTACTAAATGACAGGGCCCGAGGGTAATGGTAATAAAAAATGATAGAGGGTGCTGGACTGAAACTAAAACGTCGAAAAAACATGCAGGTGATTAATTGCGAAAGTGTGGTCGAAAAGACATGCGTAAAAGTGAGTGGATAATGGGTGGCAACTAGTTAATAAAAGGTCTTACGATGGCGGGTATGGAAGGTGCAAGTGAACAAGGGCTAGAAGTGGTCAGACGGAACCAAGTAAGACCGCGGTGCCGAAGAAATAACGGAAATGCAAATGTGATATCCATGCATAAAAAGACCATGAAATTAAATGTGCTCAGAAAGAGTACCCAAGTGGTCAAGACAATGTGCTTACCGAAGATGTGAAGAGGTGGAACGGGTAGATGCTACGTGTATGCGCAACACCAACATCAACTGAAGATCATACCCTCCTGGACCTACGTCCTAAAAGCTCTTACTTGGCCCCAGTCAGCCACAAAACACTCGATTTATTCGAAGCACTCGTGCACAAAGACCTTGATACCATCAACCAAACTACGGTACACCACAAACAGACCCTGACAAGACATGAAAGAAATGCTCTAACCCAATTATCTTCCAACACCAACATCAAGATCTGCCCCGCTGACAAGGGCGGGTCTTTGGTAATTCTGGATACCCAGTTCTATCTGGACAGCGTGAACAATCACCTCTGCGATTCCCACACATACATGGAGATCAATTCCGATCCTACCAAGGAATATTCTGCTATCCTCCAGTTTCTCATTGAAGTTTTGAGTACGGAATTGTCTACAATTGATTGCACATCAACTATTGTTCATGAAAATAAATTTTTGGATTCAGATTTATGAACCAATTTACGCAAATAAAGTGAATAAACAACTTTGAATTTTCAAACATTTTTGTTTACTTTCTGTGCCTAATATTCAGCACACAGGTGTGCTCAGGTTCTCCACCTTACGCCCGTAAGGTATTTGTTTCGCATTGCTACCTTGCCCCTCCTGGACAGAAGGGGTTCACCCTGAGCACCCTAAGATACTTTGACTATTGAATACCTTAGACTTCAATACACTGTTTACCACAGAGTGCAGCGGACCCTACTTTCTTATCTACAGCTATACTTTAATCAAGGGAAACCGGATGGCAAAGATACTACAGTCGGTAATGGCAGCAACATCTTTTTCTGAGAAAGAATATGCTACTTACCAGTATGCATCTGTTCTTGGATTGTAGGGCTGCTGACATTCATATCTATAGCATTGATCGCCGCCTAGTGTTGGGTCCGGATGATTGCACATTGTTGTCCTGGAAGAGTCTTCGAAGTATCACGAGATAGGTGGCTCCTCCCCTGGACTACAGTGCGCATGGGCATCGACTCCATCCCCAGATTGTTTTTAGCCATTGTGGCGAAGATGGAGTGTAACAGTGTGAGCGATGGCCATGCTAAGAGTAAGTGTAAAGTCTGCAGCCGCTACAGGCGCCGGGGAGGAGGGCGGGCGATATGAATGTCAGCAGCCCTACATGCCAAGAACAGATGCATACTGGTAAGTAGCATATTCAGTTCGAGGCATGTGGGCTGCTGAATTCATATCTATAGCATAGAATATATAGCAGTCCCTCCATTAGCGGCGGCTGCCTGTGCCAGCTGCAGACGATTGAAAAAGTGTCTTTAGAACAGCCTGCCCTACAGCTGCTTGGCGTGCACATCTACACAGTAGTGTTTCGTAAATGTGTGTGGGGTAGACCATGTGGCTGCTCTACAAATGTCTTCTAAAGGGATATTTCTAAGGAAAGCCATGGAGGCCCCCAACTTACGGGTGGAGTGGGCTCTGGGGGGGGGGATCGTTAAAGTGCGCTTAGCCTTTTGATAGCAAATTTGAATACACTTAACGATCCACCTGGCTATACCTGCTTTGGAAATGGGGTTGCCCTTGTGGTGGACAGAAAAGGCAACAAAGAGTTGTTTTGTCTTTCTAAAATCTTTGGTCCTATCAATGCAATACATCAAAGCTCTTTTGACATCAAGAGTGTGGAGCATTCTTTCAGCCACTGACTCTGGATTTTGGAAGAACACAGGCAGTTCAATAGTTTGATTGACATGGAACTGTGAAACCACCTTTGGAAGAAATTTAGGGTTAGTGCGCAGCACCACCCGGTTGGAGTGAATCTGTATGAATGGTTCTTGTACAGTGAGCGCCTGGAGCTCACTAACACGTCGCAGTGACGTAATGGCTATAAGGAAAGCCACTTTCCATGTTAAGAACTGAATCTCGCATGAATGTAGAGGCTCAAAAGGTGGACCCATCAGTCGGGTGAGTACCACATTAAGATTCCATTCAGGAGCAGGTGGGGTCCTGGGAGGAAGGACTCGTTTGAGCCCCTCTAGAAAAGCTTTAATGGCAGGCACTCGGAAAAGGGAGAGATGCTGCCTGTTTTGGAGATAAGCCGCTATGGCGGATAAATGTATCCGAATGGAAGCATATGCCAGATTGCATTTGTAAAGATGCAACAGATAACAAATGATGTTGTGCGTGGACGCGTCAAGTGGGTCAATGTCGTGGTCCACGCAATAAATGACAAATCGCTTCCATTTTGCTGCGTAGCATGCTCTGGTGGTGGGCTTTCTTGCCTCCCGTATGATATCCATGCAGTCAGGAGGTAAGTTGAGGTAGCCAAACTCTAAGACCTCAGGAGCCAGATCGCCAGGTTGAGCTGTTGCGGATCTGGGTGCTGAATGTCGCCATGGTTCCGCGTCAAAAGTCTGGGTGTGAGGTGCAGCCTTTGATGCGGTACCACGGAAAGTTCTAGAAACGTGGTGTACCATGGTTGGCGGGCCCACGTTGGAGCAACCAGGATGAGCGTCATCGAGTGTTGCTTTAGCTTTCGTGCCACCAGCGGTATGAGAGGTGCTGGGGGAAAAGCGTACGCAAATTTGCCTGACCAGTTCATCTATATCGCATTGCCCTGCGACTGTGGGTGCGGGAACCTGGCGGCAAAGCTTTGGCATTTGGCGTTTTCCCTTGTGGCAAACAGGTCTATCTCTGGATGACCCCACTGCTGGAAGTATGGGTGGAGCACTGATGGATGTATCTCCCACTCGTGCATTTGGTGGCTGTACCCGCTGAGCAGGTCCGCCATCTGATTGTCCTTGCCCGGGAGGTGTTCCGCCATGAGGAAGATGTTCCTCTGAATGGCCCACTTCCACATGCTCTGAGCCAGATGAGACAACTGTGGAGAGTGTGTACCTCCCTGATTTTGAATGTAGTACATGGCTGTCATGTCCGTCCGGATCAACACCTTCATTGCCATGAAGATTGCCATCAGCTCTAGGTGGTTGATGTGCATCTTCTTTTGCTGTGTCGTCCATAGTCCCTGCACTGTGTAGTGGAGTACATGAGCTCCCCAACCCTGGAGAGAAGCGTCCGTCGTCAGGATGATCTGTGGAACAGGCTCCTGGAACGGTCAGCCCTTGCAAAGGTTGTGTGGATTCCACCAATGCAGAGAGTTGTATGCCCGACCGGTCACCAACACTAGGTCTTTTAACTGTCCGTGAGCCTGATTCCACTGACGTGCCAAGCACTCTTGAAGCGGACGCATATGTAGTCTCGCGTGCGGGACTATGAAGATGCAGGAGGTCATCATGCCTATCAACTGCATGAACACTCGCGCTGGAAGCGAGTGTTGTAGTCTGAATTTCTGGATCAGCAATTGAATGCTGTTGATCCTCAGTGAATTTGGCTGTGCTGTAGCTGCCAGAGTGTTTATTGTCGCGCCTAGATACTGCCTGTGAGAAGTTGGCCTGATGTGCAGTGCTCACTGTTCTAGTGATCACTATAGATCAGTCCAAACAACCCTTATAGATGATTGGTTGTAAGTCAACCTTATAGACCAGCTATCCTAGTAGCATGGATACGAGCAGAACATCAAAAAACTATCTTCACTATAGTTAAGTCTTTCACTCATCCAAAAGCTCTCACCACCGATATACCTCCCTCAGAGAGCTTGTGTAATCAAATTGCTGATTACTTTATTGACAAAATTGTTAATATTCAAAAAGACTTTCCCCCACCCTCGACAATTCCCTTGGAGGTAACAGTTAACTACCCTCCTCTCTCCAGTTTCAAACCAGTCTCCTTGCAACAGACAAGCAAGGCAATCCGGGCCTGTAAATCAGGAGCACCCACTGATTCCTGTCCCCCCATCATTCTTCACCACCTGATTGACACAGTCAATCCCTACATTAATGGTATTATTAATGAATCCCTTGAATCCGGAACTGTACCTGCCGAATGGAAGAAGGCCACTGTAAAACCTCTGTTGAAAAAACAGAACAAATCACCTACAGATTTGACTAACATGCGCCCCATCTCCTTACTTCCCATTCTGGGCAAAGTCACGGAGCATCTTGTACATGAGGAGCTTAAAACTTTTACAGAAGCCCACAACATCCTGCACCCTCAGCAATCGGGTTTCCGCTCCGGTCACTCCACCGAAACAGCTTTGATCGAACTTGCTGACTCCATCAAATTCCTGCAGGATGAGGGCAAGCAAGCTGTCCTCATCCTGCTGGATCTTACAGCAGCATTCGACACTATCTCGCAAGCCATCCTAATTAATCAAATGCGAGAGATCGGCGTGACAGACACAGCCCTGGCCTGGATCTCATCATTTCTATCAAATAGGTCTCAGACTGTGTCACTAGGACCTCATCTATCCAGCGAAAAACTCATTACATCTGGAGTGCCACAGGGGTCCATATTGAGCCCTTTATTTTTTAATATCTATATGGCACCCCTTTTAGCTGTGATAGAATCACATGGGATCTTGGTCACGTCTTACGCTGACGACACTCAATTGGTCGTCACCCTTGACAAACAACTGACTGACGCAGATCTCCGGTTCAAAAACTGCCTCTTGGATGTTTTTGAGTGGTTAAATACTAATCATCTTAGATGTAATAGTGCAAAGACGGAGATTATTCCATTAGGTAAGAATCTCTCTTTTTGCCCGAAAGATTGGTGGCCCACAGGATCAGAGGCCCCTCCCAGTGCAGTTACATCAGCCAGAAATCTCGGCGTACAATTCGATTCTTCCCTTTCTTTTGATGACCACGTCAAGATCACCGCAGGTCGCTGTTTCGGATTAATAAAATCTCTGAAGAATTTTTTTTATTTCCTCCCAATTGCAGCCAGAAAGTCAGTCGCGGTAGCCCTTATACTCTCCCGACTCGACTACTGCAACGGCCTTATGGCCGGAGTGAAAAAATCTACTCTCAGAAAGCTACAGAGCATCCAACATGCTGCAGCTAGACTGGTCTTACAACTCCCCAGAAGGTCATCTGGGTCTTCTGCCTTGAATTCGCTCCACTGGTTGCCACTGCACAAACGAATCCTTTTCAAACTGCTCCTCACAGTCTTCAAAACCATGCAAAACACAGGACCCCGCTATTTTGTTAACCGATTTACGCGCTATAACCCCTCGCGTTGCTTGAGATCCTCTGGGACAAATTTGGTTCAAATTCCCAGATTCAAATATAAGACTAAGGGCGGAAAATCCTTTAATGTTCTGGCGGCTAAAGCCTGGAACACCCTACCCGTCAATCTCAGAGCCATAGACAATGAGAACAACTTTAGAAAACTCCTCAAGACATGGGTCTATAAATTACCAGACTCCTCTGTCCTGGCGGCTATTTAGTTCTCTCTCACTTTTACTCCACTTTCTCAGGTATTTCTCTGTAGCTCGCCTAGCGCCATGATGCTCCCCTGGGAGCGAACGTTAGCGCTTTACAAATGTTCATAAATATCAAATATCAAAAAATAAATATCAGTCTAAGGCTAAGACTCTAGAGGGCGTGTTAAGCCAGCTGTTTTACCATCACATTACCCCTTGAACACCCAGTGAAAGGACACCACACAAGTTGTTATGAAAATAAACAGTGTATTTATTTATAACAAGACTACCCTGGCTCTTTATGAGACAGGGAGCTAAGCACACAACAAAACCCCTTTAAAAATACTTAAGTTAGCACAGTATACACAAATGCCCGAGGGGCACGAAAAACCATATACTCTGAAAGTGGAATGCAAAATTACTAGCAGGTAAGTACAGTACTAATAGGCTTTGGAATCGCTAGGACTGGACTATGGAATCGTTAGATTACTTCTAGGAGGCCCAGGGGACTCGGGTGCAGAGTGTGCACTCTCACGCGGGACAAAGTCTATGATAGCTAGTAAAGGTAAAGTTAGTGTTCACGGGCGAACCCGACCTGGTAGGGAGAAAACGAAAGTGGATCCTGACCCTTGGATAGTGAGGCTATGCTGGGGCACCGAAATGCCGAAGTTACCTAGCCCAGGGGCTGCAGCTGCATAGGTCTCAAAAGACGTCGGGAATCCTCGTAGACGAACCAGGAGCCTGGAAGAAAGATGCTGGCAGGCGACCAGTGAAGAGAGTTCGAAGGGATCCAAGCCTGGATCTCGAAGATGGATGATACCTGAAAGCAGAGGGGACCAAGTTCGTGACTACTAGCCAGTAGTCAGGGGGCACCAGGAGGGCACCGGATGGTAGTCACCTCGGCTAGGTGAGTGGGCGACGCTGTGCTCTGCAGATCTCACGGACCAGGAGGCGTTGTCGGCGACCAGGATGGAGGGGCGAGCTGTCCCACGATGGATGAAGCTGTCGGCATCGAAGAACCCAGGATTGGGCAACAAAGCCTTGGCTAATTCAAGCCCACGCGGTGGACTCAAAATGGCGTCTTGAGTGGACCAGGAGGGTCCGGGGTGCTCCTCTTCTGGAAGGGAGCAAGAGCCAGTCTGGAGCAACCAGACCAGCAGCAGTGATGTCGTCGGGCGTCGTTCAGAAGGCCACAAGCCAGCGGGCTAGTAGCCAAACAACGCGGTGAGCAGCAAAAAGCAGAAGGGCCCCACGCCGATCGTGGAGATGCTGGGGGGCTGCTCTTCGGTGCTGGAGCTGCTCAGGGTTGGGGCTTCTCGGACCCCAAAGCACTCGCCAGGAGATTACTCGGCGGGCTTGCTGTGAAGAAGTCGTGCAGTCTTGGCGATAGTCGGTCCCTTGAGGTCTCGTCGCACTCACGGTTCTCAGCTTGGCTGTAGAGGTGAGTAGAGGTCGGAGGTGCCAGGGAAGCCGGATCTTGTCGAGCTGGGCAGTCGGATTCCGGAGGAGGGACTTACAGCAGACCGCAGTGTTCTTAGGATGGTGCCTGCGGATGCAGAGTGACTACTCCTTAGTCACAAGGGAGAATCTTGAAGAAGAAATCTTGAAGTCCTTTCGCAGAAAGTCGTGTCTTGATTCCAAAGATGATCTAATTTGGAAGGGGGCCTGCTCCTACCTTTATCTGGGAAAAGGGGGCTGGCACGCGACTAAGTCCTGCCCTATGGGTGGGGCCAGGAGGGGGGTGGTTACACCCCTCTCCTTTGGCGGGCTTTCCCCAGGCCAGGGGCTGGAGTGCCCCTGGAACTGGTTTCAGCCGGCCTATGCACAGTGAGCACCGGGGTGCCACTTGCAGTCACCTTCCTCTGTAGCCCTGCCTACCTGGAATACACAAAACCCTGTCTGGGACGGTGCTGGCACCGCCCCTGGCAGGAAACCCTTTGTCCTTGCCTCCTGCTCTGGGAGGACTCCCAGCAGCAGGAGGGCAGACTTGTGTCTCGGTGGCAGCATCCATTTTGTGGATGCTAAGGCTCTGTCTGACTTTAACCGGGGTTACAGGTTACATACATGTCGTGTCCCTCCAGAAGGGTGGAATGCTAACCCCGTCGCCAGAATTGGCGAGGGGTTAGTATTCCAATTCGTATGACACCTTACTCGACATGTTTTGATAAAGCGATACCAGAGTTGGCATATAACCGCGAGGATTATAATGCACTTAAGAGTATATGGTATGCGATATCATGGAAACGGCTAAGGGATGGATCCCGAAAGCCGCAGACAGGCTCAGCTCATGCCAGAGCACTATCTCACACGATTCCAAGCACTCTGCCTTCAGGATTGTTAAGGCCTGCCATAGGAGTGACTGATAGGAGATCTGTGTGTCCATTTTTAGGGTTAGATATAGGTATACTATATCTAAAGCAAAGGGTGATTACACCACCTTGCCCCAGCTGTCGTGCAGCCAGTTGTGTCAGATCTGGATGGCCAGCCAGGGGTGGCATAATACATGCTGCAGCCCCTGGTAGGCCCTGGTTACACCTATGCCCTGGGTACCTAAGGTACACTGTACAGGGACTGATAAGGTGACTCAGTATCCAATTAGATATGTACCTAGGGTACATGGAATCCATTTTACAGAGAGAGCAGTAGGCCTGGGGTCCTGAATAGTAGGGCCCCAGGTCAACTAAGTCAGAAAACCAGCAAAACACCAGGCAAAAAGTTGGGGGCAACCATAGTCAGGGATCTACCTTCCTACACTGCCGCACATGGGCGGGCTGAAGGTGTGACTTTGGATAATTCAGTGAGAATCCCAGATTGTGAAGAAGGTGAATGGTGTGGGACATGTTGGCAGCGCACTGCTGTGCCGACTTTGCTTGGACCAGCCAGTCGTCCAGATCAGGGTAGACGTGAACGTTTTGTCTCCTGAGGTGCGCAGCCACTGTCGCCAGGCATTTTGTGAACACCCTGGGCGCTGTGGTCACTCCGAAAGGGAGGACCTTGAATTGGTAATGCTGATTCTGAATGGTGAATCTGAGGTATTTTCTGTGTGACGGATGTAGTGGAATGTGAAAATATGCGTCTTTTAGATCCAATGTTGCGAGGAAATCCCCTTGATTGAGCAACTGAAGAACCTGCTGCAACGTGAGCATATGAAAGTGTTCTGAGAGAATGTACTGGTTTAGGGGCCTGAGGTCTAGTATGGGTCGCAGGGACCCGTCTTTCTTTGGGATCAAGAAGTACAGGGAGTACACTCCAGAACCTCTTTGTTCCACTGGCACAAGCTCGATTGCCCCTTTTTGCAGCATGGCGAGCACCTCTTGCTGCAATAAGTGCAAATGCTCTGTTGACATAGGACGGTGCTTTGGGGGGATGTTGGGTGGAGTGGATGTCAACTCCAGACAATAACCGTACTGGATACGTTTTCTGACCCACCTGTCTGTGGTGATGGATTTCCAGACTGGCAGGAACTGCTGGAGTCTCCCCCCGACAGGTGTTGTATGGTCGGGGGCAGAGACAAGGCGTCACTGTTTGTTGGCGGCGGAGGATCGGGAGTTGTTGTTTCCACGACCTCTGCCCTTGGCGCTGTTGCCGCGATATCCGCCTCTACTCTGCTTGTTGTAAGAGGTTTGTGCACCACTTTTAGTGTACTGTGTTTGCTGGGACATCTGGCCTCTGGAAACACCTCTATTGCTTGAGCGACGAAAAGTACTACCCCTGAACTGTTGGGACTGGAGAGCCCCCACAGACTTTGCAGTCTCTGTGTCTTTTTTGATTTTTTCCAGGGTGGTGTCCACCTCAGGACCAAATAAGTGGTCAGGGTTTACAGGCTGATTGAGGATGGTGGTCTGTATCTCCGGTTTGAACCCGTAGATTCTGAGCCAGGCTTGATGCCGCAGCATTACACTGGTGTTAATGGCCCTGGCCGCGGTGTCCGCTGCGTCCAGTGCACACTTAATAGAAGCATTTGAGATGAGTTTCCCTTCTTGAATGAGCATCTCTGCTGCCTCCTTATGCTCATCTGGCAAGTGTTGTAAAAGGGTTTCAAGCGTATCATAGTGTGCCCTGTCATATCTGGCCAAGAGCGCCTGCGTGTTAGAAATACGCCAGATATTGACCGCTTGAGCAGCCACCCTCTTCCCTGATGCCTCTAACACCTTAGATTCTTTATCAGGGGGAGGAGCATCACCAGTAGTCTGTGAATTTGCCCTCTTCCGGGCATTAGAAACTACCAGGGAGTCCAACGGCAACTGGCCCTTGATGTAGGTAGGGTCGCCAGGTGCCGGCTTGTACTTTTTTTCAATTCTGGGGTTTATAACCCTGGCACGTGTGGGTTCCTTAAAAATGTCTGCAGCATGTTTCAAGACACCCTTTAGCATTGGCAAAGTCTTGACCGTCTTTTCAGAGGTGGAAAAGTTATCAAACAGAAAGTCCACTTCAATAGGGTCAGCATACAGCTGGACGTCGTGATTTTTAGCTGCCCTCTCAATCAGTGCATTAAACGCCGCAGAATCCTCAGTAGGGGAGGTTTTGACAGTATATACTTGAGTGTCCGGGGCAGTTTGCGGATCCCCTGGGTCCCCAGCATCTGCCCGTGTGTCATGGTGATCCTCCGGATCAGTGTCGGCAGGGTAGTTTTACTCCTCATCGTCCGCTTCCCCAGCCTCCACATCTGAGTAAGTGGGTGAGATTGGAGGAGTGTCCTGAGCACGTGGAGTAATCAGTTCAACAAGAACTGGGGAATCCGTAGAAACCTTTTTCCTCTTCAAAGGAATTGTGTAGGACTCCATAGGCTGTGCCGGTGTGATCTTTCGCTTGTAGATGGAAAGTTTACCGGTGTCGGCGCCGATAAATTGTTCCGACTGCTCCTCCAGTAGGGGGTTGTCGATGCTTTGTGCCCACAACCGCAGGGGTAGGCTTCGGCCCCGTGGACACCTTCGTGGACGCGTCGACGACCGTCCTGGGCGCGAACGCCTTCAGCGCCACGTTTGGCGGCAGCGTGAACTGGATCGGCGCCATCGACTTTTGCGGCTTGGCTGCGGGGTGGAAGTATCCGTCGGTCCGACCGCGGAAGCCTTGTCCTTGATGCGTTGCAACGAGTCCGATACCTGCTTCGTGAAGGATGCGGACGGTTTCGTCGACCCGACAGGTGTTCTTGATCCACCACCATGTGCAGACTCGAGGGCGACAGTGCTTCTGGCCTTTTCGGGCCGACGTGCAGGATCGACAGCTTTCGGAGCTCCGAGTCCTCTGTCTGTGTTGACGGCCTTCGGCGCCGACGGTTTCGGGTCGACGGCCTTGAAAAGCGGTTTCGACGGCCCAGTCTTCGGCTCGACGCCCTTGAGCGACTTCACCGGTTCGACAACCTTCTTAGGCTTCGACAGGTCTGAAGACGTGGAGCCGACCAAGGCGACAGACGCTTTCTGTTTCGATGGCGCCTCTACCACTTTCTGTTTCGTTGAGACCGAAGTTTTCACTTTCGGTTTCGATTTGACCAATGGCGGCTCCGTAGGAGTGTCCGTAGCCAGGCCCGGAGGCGAGACCGTGGATCCAGGTGCAAGATCTTGGGTAAGGCCATGTGGCGATCCCTTGATCTGAGCCTTAGTTATTGTTCGAACGGGGCATAGCTCTTCACCCGAGCTATCTTCCCTGGCCCCATAGGCTTTATTGTCGTCTCCTACCTCGTCGACGTCTTCTGTGTCGAGCATTTCGACGTCTGCGTCGTAGTTGGAGTCGATCTCTGCCGTTGGATTCGAAATCGGCTCTTGATCTTCCAGCTCGTCTGCTTCTTCCCCCTCGAAAATGTTCACCGGGTCAGGGGCCGTCTGCTGGGCCTCCAGGCGCGCCACGCGCCGAAGTCGAATCGTCTTCCTGGAGCGAAAACGAGAACAAGCCATACAGTTGGCTTCATCGTGATCCGGCGACAGGCACTTGTTGCACACCGGGTGGACATCGATGTGGGGATACTTAAGAGTTGCACACAGGGCATCTCTTGAACGGGCTCCGTTCCATGATGTGTCGTCGAAGAAGTCTGGCTGCGTTGACTGGGCCTCGAGCACCGAAGAGCCACGCGACTCCTCTGGATGTCCGACTCGGGAACTGAGCCGGAACAGAGCTGGGCACCGAACGCAAGACAATACCGACGCTATAAGGAAGGCCTTTGGGCCGAAAAGAAAGTTTTTATCGATTCTGAACTAGAGTGATCAAATATGCATCCGAACCCAATGGCGGAAAAAAACAATCTGGGGATGGAGTCGATGCCCATGCGCACTGTAGTCCAGGGGAGGAGCCACCTATCTCGTGATACTTCAAAGACTCTTCCAGGACAACAATGTGCAATCATCCGGACCCAACACTAGGCGGCGATCTATGCTATAGATATGAATTCAGCAGCCCACATGCCTCGAACACCTTGACACCATCAAAAATGACAAAAAGAAATAAATGAACCGATCTCTCCTTCTCGGAAAAGAGGATCAGAAAGATAAGGCTCAATCAAATTTAGAAGTCCTGCAAACACCACCAAGACCCTTATAGAAAGAGTGGTCATCAGTTTCATGTGCTGAATTATGGATCATCATATGGTGAAATGTAAACACACATTTAACTCCGTTTATGTTTAGGTTCTTGAATCGCCCCCATCAAAAGGAAGGTGAATATGTCTTATTGCAACACTTTACCCTTCAATGATTAAATCTTACCATAGCTGCCACTGGCGTCGGATTTGTAGTTGTACTTTGGGGAATCGTCTGTAGCATCCAGCCCACGGGAGCGCAGCTCTTCAATGGCATAGATGTCCAACATGAGCATATCTTCGTCACCAGCACCTTTGCCTTGAGATTTCAGCTGAACAGGAAAAAAACCACATACATCGGAATATAAAAAGACCAGCAAAAGCCTTGGGAATAGGAAGAGCATTTGATGAAGGAGAAAAGGCTCAATAACTATTGAACACCTGATAAAAAGTTTAGCAATAGCTAGATAACAGGTCAGATATATTTCGCACATCAATTGTGGCCTAGACAACGCAGGACAAAGGAGCAAGACAAACATACGAGTTGCTTACCTTCGGTAAACGATGTATCTGGTAGAGAAGATTCTAGTCGCAGATTCCTTAACGTAGAATTACCCCCAGGCGTGAGACTGGATCCGGAAAACTATTTTTTGCCACAGCATCCCTGCTCGCCGGTGGACGGCATCACGCGACTCCCCCCGGACGTCGTTCACGTACGTGACATCAGCGAGGTCACATAAGTCCCACCCCGGCGCACCAACGTCAGTTTTCTTTGGAGAACTTTTCCGCGCCACAACACTGAGCTATCAGACAAACTGTGGGAGCATGGGAACAGTGTGCAAAAGAGCAGAAAAAGGAATGGTGACTAACACCATAAGGAGCAGTGTCAGCACTGCAGCACCCAAAAGCAGGGAAAGAAGAAAGAACAGAGCACAGCCTGAGAAGCCACCCTGTCCGCATGGAGACAGCCTCCCCCACCCCCCGAGGCAAGGATCTTATACAAAATGTCATGACAACATGTAGCAGGAGTATAACCCCAACCAAGATCAACGAAGGGGACCCAGTTCCAAGACAAACCGGGAACGACAAAACTCCAAGGCAACCCCAGCACAGTGTGAGACAGCCCCGGAAGGAGCAAGGGCAAGGCACGACCAGAAGACCCCAACCCAGCGGGTAGCAGAGGGGCCAGGACCCATAGTAACAAGAGGGAGGGAGGGGAGGGATGAGAGTAAAGGCAAGCCTCAACCCCGGAGCAACCAGAGCAGAGGGGCACAGGAGTACCCAAAGACCCAACCTCCAAAGTGCCAAAGAGGAGGAAAGAAACAAGAACACGACAAATGATCCTGTCAAAAGAGCGAGCCTCGTCCCCCAGGCAAGGAGAAACCCACAAGCTGACCACCACCCACCCCCAGAGGGGCGAGGAAAAAAGAAAGGAGAAAGAGTAGGCCCGTTCACCCTCAACAGAGGCAACAAGGGCAAGGCTAGGAAAGGCCGAAGCACCACACGTCCCATCAAGGCAACAGAACCTCCAGCCAGCGCAAAGGCAAGGAGAAGGAAGATGAAAAACCTAGAGGGCCCAAGAAGACGAGAGAAAGAAGTCGAGTCCACCACAGTCGGAAGTCAACAGACCAGACAGAGCGGCACCGGCAGCAATAAGCAGCCGGAAGAACAGCCCGGGTACCCCCGGAAGGCCGGGCAGGTTACTCCTGAAGAAGGAAAGAAAAGTCAAACCCATTACAGCCTCCAGGACAAGAGCATGAAAGCAAGGGAATGTACCACTGCCCCACATAGGGTACGTTAAGTCCCAAGGCATGGGAACCCTCTTTGGAAGAAACGTCTGCAGCAGAGGCCAACCAAAAGAGCCACGGGGGGAAAAAAAACAACCCCTGCAGAAGGCTTGTCAGGCAGCCCAAGAGGACAGAAGGCCTAATCTCAGGGCCAATCTGTGCAAATAACTCAAGCAAAAAACACACAGTCAACAAGGGCCGTCCAGCAGCCAACAAAGCAAGAGTCTCCGCAAGGAGGACTCGAGTGGCCACAAAACACACAGAACAACAAGGGCGACTAACCCAAAAGGAGGTCCAAGAACCAGATCAACCCACCAGACATGGAGGGGGAGAAGCCCCGCAAAAACCTCAGGATGGCAGAGTCTGCCGGCGGCATGGAATAACTGCCATCAAAGGGAAGATCAACCAGCCAGTCCCTAATATTTTCCGGGAACACACTGTCCCGAAGCCAAGCATGGCGGCGAAGGGCAACCGAAGAGGCCATGGCACGACCCAGAACCTCTGATATGTCCAGAGCAGAGCGAAGGATAAACGCCGCTAGCTCCCGGCCATCCAACGCATGGTGCCACAAGGCAACCTGATCAGTCTGTTGTGAAGCAGCGGACCCCAAGGACTCAGCAGAGTCCCACAAACAAGAGGTAGCCCTAGCCAACACACAAGGTGTTAAGGGCCCGCAGAGCAGCGCTGGTCGAGGTGAACATGTTGCGTCCCCAAGAGTCCAGCCAGCGGGCCTCCCGGACGGTGGAGCCAACAGCAGCGGCAGAGAGGGAAAGGCAGTCCGCAAAAGTGGACTGGAGGCAAAAGGGTGGAGGGAAAGACATGCTGGGTCACGCGGTGCTGAAAGGTGCCAGTGCAGGAGGTGTTGGGGCACTGGGTCCCCTGTGGCGGGACGCCCCCAAGTCCCCATCAGGGAAGAAAGGAGCAAACCCTCAAAGGGAAGCTACAGCTCCCTCCCACCAGAGCCCTGGTGGAGAATCTCCAGAAGATGATCTGCAGGGAAATAAGAACCCGGATCACCCATGCGCAAAATACCCACAGCAGTGGACACAGTGCGAGCGAAGGCCGCACCCACCTCCTTAGGGCCCCATGGTGGGGAAAACAGCTCCTCTGTGGGCGATGGCTGCAAACTAAGGAGGCCGTCCACGAAGCCAAGCGGGGCGGGCAAAGGCTAGACCTGAAAAGTAGAAGGAGGGACCGAGGAGTGGGGAACCCGTCGCTCTTCCGGCAAAAACCGCAGCCTCGGGAATAGCGAAGAGCCGCCTTTTGATAACGCCGGGGAAAAAGCCACCACGCATCGGCCCGTCTCTGGTGAGGACGACACCAGCAGGCACCTACCCTCCGGAGAAGAGGGAGTGTCCAAAGACGAGACAGCGACTCGACGTCCATCTGGCACCGTAGAGTCCGCAGCCTGAGGCAGGACGTCATCACCGTCCGGCACTAAAGGAGACGCCGGACAGGCCTCCCCCACGTCACACAACGCCGGAGACCAAAGCTGATCCGGAGCCGAAGTGGCCAATGGCCGGCGCCGGCTCGACCACCAACGAGGCTGCCGCCTGCGTGGAGGGACGAGAGGGACCTGGGGAGTGGCAAGGAGCCCTCTGCAAACCTCGACCCAGAATAGGATGTAGGGTGTCCGCCGACCCATGTGGCGCAGCCAAGGTCAATTCAACCTCTGACTTAACCTCCAACGAAGCAGCCGCCTGCGCGGGGGGACGAGAGGGGCCCAGAGGGGGACGAGGGGTCCCCTTCCAGCCTCGACCCATAGCGGGACGAGGGGGTCCATCGACCCCTGTGGCGCCGCCCGGGCCACCAGCTGCCGGCGCAGCGCCACCTCAGCCGTAGACAAGGCCACCGCCTATCCAGAGGGCCGAGAGGGGCTCGGGATGCGACCCAAGCCCCGGCGACCTCCCGCAACACCACAGGAACTCCTGCAGGAGTTTGTAGTGAAGCAGAGGCGCAGTGGTCCGAAGGAGGGACCCCCGAAGGGCCACACTCCAACGGCAAACTGCGACACTTACCCACCGGAAAGCGATGCTCGTGTGGTACAGGACAGGGACGAGGACGATGACTATGACGGCGGCCACTTCGAAAATCTTCCTCCGAAGCTGAGCAAGGGGAATATATGACGTTAGACCGCATAAAATTTTTTGCATACCATCATCCCGTAAACATAATCCCGCAAGTACTATTAGGCCGCAAACTAAGAGATCGCAAACTTTTAAAACGAATATACCTTTAGCACGCATGCCTTTAAAACAAAAAGGCATGCATGTTAAAGGTATACTTGATGTAAAAGTAGTAAAGGTAAGTAAGAGGTCCCTACCCTACCTTACACTACACTCTAATGTAGTACCCCTGCACCACCCACCCTTGACACACAGTCCATTACCTACATTTACACTACCCAGCACGACCCCCCAACACTTCCATAAAGCAGTTTACTTCCCTACACAAACACTACAACGCTACCTTAATACACTACAACCAGCATGACCCTACACATACACTACAATACTACCCTAAACCACTACACCCCAGCATGACCATACACTACACAAACACTTCAACACTACCCTAAACCCTAAAACACTACACCCAGCATGACCCTACACTACGCAAACACTACACTAAACCCTAAACCACTACACCCCAGCATGCCCCTCACTACACAAACACTACAACACTACCCTAAACCCTAAAACACAACCCCCTGCATGACCCTACACTACAACACTACCCAAAACCCTAAACCACTACACCCCAGCATGACCCTAAACTACACAAACACTACCACACTACCCTAAACCACTACCCCCCAGCATGACCCTACACTACACAAACACTACAACACTACACTAAACCCTAAAACACTACCCCCAGCATAACCCTACACTACACAAACACTACAACACTACCCTAACCCCTAAAACACTACACCCCAGCACGACCCTACACTAAACAACCACCACAACTCTACACTACCACAACACTACACTACACAATCACTACCCCAGCACGACCCCCACCCCTAAAAAATTAACCCAAACCCACTTACCCACTTTTTTTGCTGAAAATATTTTTATTGTTTCAGAAAGTACACCAATGCATAAATAAACATTCAGGATGATGAGAACAATGCTTATGTGCGGTGACAGTTACATCATGAATCAAACATGTCAATTTTCCGTTTTTCCTCTTTCAATGCAACTCCCCCCCCACCCACCCCTCCCCAGCACTTCTTGTTGTACAAATCAATCGTTAATTGGTAATGACTCGGTTTTGCATGTCTCTGTGTATCCCTAGTGTGTCGGTTAGCCTCCTATATCAACATATATTTTGTGTATAGTGCAGGCAAGGTCTGCATCACAACCAGAGTGTAGACAGACCATGCATCAGTGCATTTGTGGTCCTGTGCAGCGGCCGCTATAGGTTCCGCTATATCGTCGTCATGCATGTCTAACCATGGACTTACCTCTCTCTTCATTGTGGTTTACAACACAAATGCATTTACCATACATGCCTTTACAACGTATTTCGTTGTAAAGGCATGCGTGATAAAAGCACATGCATTGTAAAAAAATGCGGGATGATGGTATGCGGGGTCAATGACCTTGCGGTATCAGAGTATGCGGCCTGAAAGTCCGCGGGATAAAAATGCGGGATAATGGCTGCAAACCGAGCAAGGGGAAGAAGCCGAGCTGGAGTGAAGTGCTGAGAGAAGTGCCGCGACTTCGGCTTCAACTGTTGGCACGCCTCACAATCAGTGGAGCCGTGATCCACCCCCAGACGACACCACATACAAATGAGGTGAGGGTCCGTCGCATACAGAAGGCGTCCACACGACGTGCAAGACTTAAAGCCCGAAGGCATTCGCACACTCTTCCACACAGAAAACACAAAAGTGAAAGACAAAGGGGCCCAAACAGGCCAGGAGCATAGAAACGGAGTATATTTATAGAGAAGCGCAAAAAGTTGATCTAATCAAAGGTCTCTGGTCCGATTGATGTAAAAACTGAGAGCCCTCTTAGGATCAAGCTGGAGTTGCTCCTCTTCCTTGGACAGAAGAGGTGGGGCATTGAAAGACAGCAAAGTAATGGATTCTTCTATGTGGGATGGCATATCTACCTTTGGCAGAAAAGCCGCTTTTGTACGGAGGACCAGTTTGTCCGGAAAGATGTGCAAGGTTGCTGGACAAACCAGGCCAAGCATAGGTGATGGCAAGGAGGAATAGTGACTATATGGTCAAAGGAAGCATGGGACTGCTGTTCATCAAGTTCAAAAGGAATGTACATCAAATAGGTGAGAACCAAATTGAGGTTCCAATGCAGAACCACAAATGGTGTTGGGAAGACGTGGAGAATCCCTTCCACTTATATAGATACAGAGCCTCCTGGCACTTGACCCACAACGCCACACCACCCTGTATTCTGAAGTACCATATGGCGGGTGGTTGTGTTATCTGAGAACCTACACCAATTCCTTCCTGATGGTTGGAAGAAACACCTTCAGTACACAAGCGTATCGCCTACAACTCGTCTCCACCAGATACTAGAGTCCTCTGATCTCCACCTCTTGCAGATCCGCGTTGCACGCGGAAAAGGAAAAAAAAATGACGTAGGCGCGCCGGGGTGGGACTTATGTGACCTCGCTGACGTCACGTACGCAGACGACGCCTGGGCAGAGTTGGGTGATGTCGTCCCCCGGCGCGCAGGGATGCTGTGGCAAAAAAGTGTTTTTCGGATCCAGTCTCAGGCCTGGGGTTAATTCTACGTTAAGGAATCTGCGGGTAGTAGTCTCTATCAGATATGATATTCAGCAATCGAGTGCAGTGGTTCTTAACCTTTTGACTTTTAGGGCCCTCCACAGAATCGCTACTCCAATCTGGGAACCCCAGCCAAAGCAATTTCTATAAGCTGAATCTCAAAATAATGCATAAAAATACAGAAACAAGTACAGATCAAACAAATACATAAATTATTAAATATATAATTGAGTCCATAAGCAAAGAAAATATACAAAAATCTAAATGTTAACACAAGGATGGAGGTTTTCCAAATGCAGCTTTATTTCTAAAGATCAAGCAATATGCTAGACTTTAGCTTTGCCTTTTTTGCACTTAATGCATGCTCTTTTTTGTCCACATATACCATTGTTTCAACTGAGGCCATCACCTGTCCATACTAGACTCGGTTTACTGTACTATCACTGCTCCCACAAATCACTGCTTAGGGTAAGGGTAACAACTTAATGTTTTGCTTCAAATTTCAGAGTCCTTCAAATCTATAGAGTATTCCAATACTTTTATTTTAAGTTTTTTTAATGTATATATGGAAAATTATTCTTCTATTTACTTTTGTAAGCAGTCGTGGACCCTCTGAGTAAGTGTAGCACACCTTTAGGTGTCCACAGGCACAGTTTAAGAAACACTGATTCAGTATAAATGGGCCCTAATAACAGACCAGAGGTTTCTCAGAAAAGTCACACCTATGAAACATGCGTACAACACAAAGGCAGTCCTCTATTAGACCAAGAGAGCATTACTGATCATCAATGTCTGAGAAAAGAGTGAACAGCAGTCATCTGTGTCACCATGACAACAAACAAAACAGCACAGTCGCTGGGTAAAGCTGACCATTTCATGCAAAGACATGGCCAGAAAGTTCAGCGGTCTCATCACTAATGAAGGATGAGCAGAAAGAACTTGTATATTCTTTCTGTCCCAGACCAGGCATGCACATTTTTAAAGATCTTTCAAACAGACATCACAGTTGTGACTCCATATCTATCTGATAGTTAGAACAGCAACCAGCAAGTTAAAGTAACACTATTCTATGGAAAGCAGACCAAACTGTACCCATCCCAACGTCTCCCAAATCCACCATGGTCATATTGCATTATCAGAAGTTACCTGTGCTGATTTCCGCTCTTCCTCAAAGCTTTCCATGTCCACAACAAGGCCACGCTCTTCAGCAATCAGACCAGTCAGGTCCACTGGGAAACCATAGGTGTCGTAAAGCAACCATGCTGTATCACCTTAAGACAGAAAAGACCATTTTACAAAGCAATATAATAACAGCAGTCAGAACTGTCATAGGATGCAGTCCCACAGGTAGACACATCCACTGTGTGGGAGGTGAGGGAACATAACCTTTCACAGGACTGAATGGTTAAATACCTCTAATCCCAGTTCTCAACGTTTGCATTTTCCCTGAACTCAAAAAGCACAATATACCAGAAGATAAGGAAGGTCACGTAAAAAATTTGTATTGTTGAAAATGAATCCTTGTAGTAAATTTGACAACACAATGAAAAAAGTTGGATTTTGTATACAATTACATTCAAAAACTATATTGAAAATCAGATCCGCATCAGGTCAGTCTCACCCTGGATGGGACGTTAGGGACATTATATGCGTCACCTCCATACGCTGCCATAAGTGAGATTTGTCCAAGCCTTCAGATGTGGAGCCCATAGATAGATTGTGCCAGTGTGCATATTTCTAAGTTTGAGGTCTTATGAATGCTGTATGAGCTTTTCCACAGAACTGGGAAGGGGCGGTGGGTAAGGAATCTGCAGTTAAACAGTCTTTACATTAAAAGGAGTTATCAACCGTAAGTAACTTGTTCGCCTGATAGAGACTTCTATCCGGAGATTTCACATTTTTCAAGTAGATACCAAAGCAATGCCTCTGTAAATGACTCAAATCAGGAAATTCTGCAGG
Organism: Lissotriton helveticus; assembly: GCF_964261635.1. Taxonomy (NCBI): domain Eukaryota; kingdom Metazoa; phylum Chordata; class Amphibia; order Caudata; family Salamandridae; genus Lissotriton; species Lissotriton helveticus. The sequence continues at coordinate 682,684,146 of NC_136073.1, forward strand.
ACAGATCAGGCAAGTGCCGAATCACCAGATCTGGCAGCCAATGCAATAGTGCTTTGTGAACATGTGGAGGGATGCTCACATAGCAGCCTGGCAGATGTTGAAGACTGGCACAACACGCATCAGAACAGTGAAAGCAACCTTTGCTCTGCTACAACGAGCATGCAAGAATTCTGGGGACTGATTCTTGGCTACCCCATAGCAGAACTTCATGCATAATACTATCAATTGGTAGATGGTTCTCTTTTGTACCCTGTATTCTGTCCAGAAAGGCATCTTTGGTGGCAGAAACTCCTAAAGTTCCAGATGTAGACTACTGATGCCAAGACGCTTAGTCTCAGCCCTGAGAGAGCCTGTAGCCCATCTCGTAAAAGAAATAAACACCAAAGCCAAACTCAAAATCCGAATCTGCCTTGACAGCCAGCGAGCCACTTCTTAAAGAAGACAGACTTATACAGTGCAGAGTAATTTTTGATTTAGACCCAGACTCTGGCCATATCCTTACCTAGCCTTCTCCAACTGGCCTAATATACACAAAGAAGCAGTGTCTTATTTTGAAATAGGCAATTTCAGAGGTGCTTCAGGTGTGCCCCATACCTAAAAAAGCAGCCTATGAAACCCATACCACCATCTGCACGGTCACTTACATACTGACCATGTCCAGCTCAGTCTGTACACTTACTTAGACCAGGACCAATCTGCAAATCAGCCAGACCCACATTATGATCAGTCTTTGGAGCCATAACCAGTTATCCTAGCCTTACCCTACGACACAACTGCATGCCATGCAGTCATCCAAGGAGTGGCAGAGCACTACAAGGGCAAGAGGATGTGGCATAACGGCCAGAGCGGCCAATTTCGGAGCTGGGGATTCAGGTTCGAGTCCAAGCATCGGCTCAACATCCTGTGATTCTGGGAAACTAATGTAATCTCCCCATGCATATGGACAGCGCCTAGAAACCTTCACTGGGTGATTAGCTGCACTATACAAATCCAAGTATTATAATTATCAGCCGCAATGCTAGTCATTGCCAACAATCAGTGATTATGTAACTTCAGAAATAACTTGGTTGATTTATATCTTTATAGTGCTATTTCTAAGAACATGTATTATCACTAGTTTAAATGAACACACATTGAAATAAAACGGAGCTCTCGGTCAGAACACCTTGAGCAGTGCCTGCACCGACTCCTACTATTCAATCGCTGGGACGCACATATACAACTCCTGCTGTGAAAGAAGTGAAGATTACTTCTTCTGGTGGTGCTTGAGGAAAGCCTATTCATTGGCTGATGCCACTGCCTACAAGGCTTTATTATTTTTTGAAATACTGCTCTTTAAAGTAATTCACATTGCATACCCTGCCAGAATATTGAAAATACTGAAACCATGACAATGCATGAAAGCTTCAATGCCAGGGAATACTCCTTCCCAAATAAAGCATCACACCCCCAAATGTATCACTTTTTAAAATAAATGCACCATTCTTCTGACAGCCAGTGGTCAAGTCTGCCAGATCACACACCTAGAAGGAACGCATTATGGACTAACCTGGGATGGTTTTGCAGTCTCCCAGGCTCTGGATCTTCCGGTCCAAGATCCTGCGCCCCCTTGTGAGGGTTTTTAAAAACTGCGTCTCCTCTTCATTAATGATGTCCTTCACCAAGTCGGGGTCCTTCTTCAGCTCTGGGAATGCATCGCCCTGGAACATACAAAAAGAGTTAACATGAAAAGAGAAAACAATTTAGAGTACAGGATTATGTCTGCAAAGGGAAGGCTATGGAAAGGGAAGAAATATTCTTCGTGAAGAAAAGTGCAAACAACAACATAACCAGCACATTAAGTACACAGAATTACATACACTGCTGGGAATCTCGCAACAACTTTCAAAAAACAATGGATGCAGGAATTTGAACAGCTTGGTGTTATGTTATGATCTTGTAGGTGAGTGTATGCTCTTTGGCTATGGGAGTGTAATCATACCATTCTATACTTGTTGGAATGTGGAGGCGTAGGGTAAAACGGTGAGGGTTGAATGTGGGGAGATTTGAGTATGGTGCAAATGTGAAGATGGACGTTATAGTCGTTCCTCTATGCAAAAGTCTTGAGAGAAAATAAACTACAAGGAAAGAAACCTCTAAAGGCACTGGCTTATTTCTACATAAGGACGACTAATGCTACTGATTCCTGTAATTTCTACTTTATTTTTTGTTGTTATTCTTTACCTTTCGCTATCTCTACTCTTGTCTCTATGTCTATTCTTTAGTTAAGAGATGCACTGGGCAATGGCGATGTGCTGGGGCTACTGGGGGGTACACTGCTTCCTTGCATCTGCCAATTCTTCGACTGTTTACAAAGGGGAAGATTCCTCCTGTGCGAGGCAGGGTGGGGGGGCAATGAGAGGGATGCGCGATATGGGTGGGATGGAGGGGGGAAGCAGAACAAAATGTCAACAGGGGGTCACAAACACTGGAAGAAGGAGGTAGTAGATTGTAGTAGGGAGTACAGTACCCAAAACAGAGCGAACAGGCACAATAGGAGACGCGGCAGAGTGACTATATTATAGAAGATTCTCTGAGACATGAATAACATTACCATGCTGCAGCCTAGGTGTATGGCCTGGAACGTATCAGGCCTAAACAATGGAATCAAGAGACAACTTGTTCGGGAGGAGTTGACAATGTATAGACCTCAGATTGTTTTACTTACTGAGACACACTTAGCCTATAAAGACAGGGGTCTTCTCAAACGGCTGGGGTATCATACAGTTGTATGCACAACTCAGAGCGCCTTTATAAGGGACACAGCCATATTAGTGGACTTGAAGTTTGAATATAGAATCATCAATACCCTGGCTGACCAACTGGGAATGTGGGCATTAGCGCATCTTGAGAAAGCTAACGATTCCTCCATCTTTGATTTCTTAAATATTGAGCTGCTGAATTGGCATGGAGAGTGCTTTATCATGAGGGACTTCAACTGCGTTATAGATTATTCCATTGACTCAACGAACAGAGCTACTACCTCTAGAATGGGGAAAGTGAAGTCTGCAATATTAGAAACGGGGGGGCTGCATAGCATAAGGGATGCTTGGCAACAGCTCTATCCAACTATCCCAGCCTACACGTATTACTCTGCCCAGCACAGGCTATGTTCCAGAATTGACATGGCATGGGTATTGGAGAATATTTTACATTCTGCAGTTATGGAAGTGTGTCCTAGGATTACCTGCGACCATAATCCTATATTACGGTCCTTTCAGGTCGAAGCCGGTATTAAGATAGCTAGTTCCTTTTCATTTCCACGCTACTTGCTTACAGACAGCAGTTATTTGGCTATTATTAATAAACAACTAGAGGGTTTCTTAATGGTTAAAACAGGGACGGCTTCTCCTTTAGTATTTCAAAGGTGCTTATAGTGTCATATTGATATGCTTTGCCTTCGCACTGTGTTAAGTTAGCATGAGCTTATTGGGAGTTTAAAAGCCATTTTACCTTTCTGCTGCTTCTGCACACGGCACATATTGTTATTAGAGCTTTGTGCCCAGTAGAATATTTTGCTCCACACGAAAATATGTTTTGCTGTTAGTATCAGCTTTGCTTGTTAAGCTATGTCTGTACAGTGAGTGCCGAGGCCTTCAAGGTTAGTTCAACACAGTGGTTGTTGTGAGGTTTGATCTTCGCACGTTCTAGACATAACATACATGCAGCTGCGGCCAAATTCTGGCTTTAGGCGCGTTTGATATTGCACCGCTCAGAGCATATACACACACTTGATGATGCTTCGCATGCAGAGAGCTGGTGGAAGATGATGTGATCCCTTACCACTAGGATCAAAGGTATGGGGCCACCCTGCTAAAACCCAAAGAGACCTTCTTAGATATAATATAATATACTAGCAAGGGAGGGTGAGATTTAGGTATCTTTTAGCCTTCTTCCCTCTAGCATTTTAACATGCTTTCTCCCTCTTTATTCTATGGACTAGTAACTATGCTGATTACTTTGTTTCTTATAATATGTTTGCTTGTATTAGCTAAGATACTGCGCTTGAGAACACTGCATTAGAAAATAAACATTTCAAATTTTGCACGCGTCCTCATTTACTCCTCGTTCTGGATTGATATGATTGTATAACGAAAGAGTGTTCATGTGTTCCACGTTACCTGAGGTGTTCTAAGTCCATGTTCTGGGTTGTCTAAACATTGGGAGTTTGTAAGAACCAATGAGACACTGATTGCTAGTCTGGTAGGGGATTGTGGGTACTAAGGTGAGTTTTGGCACACCCTAATTCACTGAGGTTCCAATTCTCTATGCACAGTTCTGTGTAAGAGCAGAATCCCTGCGACATGGCGCCCAATCGTTGGTGGTCTTATTAAATTACACTTGAGTAGTGCAATATTCATTCCTTAACACCTTCACTATTGTTTCCGGTTAACGGTAGTGTCGGACAAACCTACCTATAATTGAATAGGTCTCTTCAAGCTTGATTCTTTCAAAACGGTTTCCTTGAATTACTACCCAGTTGTGCTACAAAGTTTTCTTTGTACCTCTTTCTTTCTGTGTCACTATGGCCGCGGTGGACATTCCGCAACATAGTCGCATTGCGGTGCGCAATCATTTGCAGACTTATAATGTCCCCGTGGAATGGCATGGCTGTGATCATTGTTGTGAGTGCAGAGGTGGCTTACCCGTACGAAATTTTTTACTCGTGGGTGACCTTCCCGGCTGTGAACGCAGATACTACTGTGTTCGACACGTACACTCCCACTGCTGTGCCGTAGGAATATGCTCCGTATAGGGCACAGGAAGTTCCGATTGACGCTTGGCAGCACAGAGTTTGGCTTAATGGCGCCCTACCCCACTCTTTGACAGCTCCGAGGTTAGGTCCTTTGTCCATTCCAGGCACAACTTGGCCTGTTTTGGCTGGATTTACACCTCATCCTCAGCACGGGGCCTGTACCGTTGTTGAATTAAGACGACTACATGTAGTCGCAATGAGCGTGATTAGGTCGTTAGTGCAATACATTACCCGTAATCTCCCGGGCGGGGCCCCAGGTGGAGCAGGACTTCCAGCCGGACAGGGTGGAATGAAGCTTAGTCCTTTAATGGTCAACGCTGTGATGGGCAAGCGCCCCATCCCGATAAGGATGATTTTCCTTTCTGGCTTGCCGAAAAGTTTGACCAGCTGGAAGCAGTATTTCCTAACACGACTCCTGGTGAAAAACACAGGATTCTGACAATTAGCATGCCCAAAGACTTGACCCCAGAATTTGGTGACTGAGTCATGGGGAAAGACCTTTGCAGATGTCTATACGAGGTGGTACGGCACCCCGTCTATGACTGTCCTGCCGACGGTCATTAAACGTGTTCAGGATGAACATGGACCTGAGGCGGCAGTTGAATTGGGTATGCGCCTTTGCGGCTCCTTTGATGTGGCTTCCGATCCGGGAAGAGGTGTGGCGCCGCGGCCAGGGTGACTGACGCTGGAATCTGGGGACCACGGTTCGATCCCCGGCTCCGGCGGCAGGTTAGCCCAGCACCATGTGACTCTGGGCAATAGCTCGCTTAATCTTCCCGACGGCCCCCAGCGCCTAGAGACCCTTACGGGTGATTGTGCGCTTTACAAATGTGGACTTTATACTTGCGAATGTCAAGGGAGATGCAGTGAACTTTCAGGTGTCCAATGCTTTGCAGGCGGTTCCCGATGCCGACAAACCCAGATAGTTACCAAGAATTATTGTGGCGGCCTATAAGACCATGGGCCGCAATAGTGTGGACTCAAGCCTTTCTCAACAAAGGAGAAAAAGCAACCCCAAGGGCCGAAGTCAGATACTGACAAACAGCCCAAGACCAAAAACCAAAATTAGCCTAAAATACTAAAACAGGGTAAACAACAACAGAAACTGGAGTCTCGTCCTGCATCTCCATTGCCTGCACCCACAGAACGTATTTATGACTTGCGCTATCGTGAGACGATAAAATCACCTGATCGTTTTCAGGTTTCTGATCAACGCTCTCCTCGCACTTTTCAGGAATCATCTGCCTCATCGACCGGTGGTGGAGGTCGGTGGTGGAGGTGGCGGTAGAGGTCGGGGTGGCCGGCAAGGACGCGACCAGCCCCGCCCGAAAGACGGTAAAGGAAAGCAGGACGATTCTACGCCGAAAATACCCCAGTTTCAGAAAAAGAAAGTCGCCGCTTTAACAGCGAGATATGCCACAGATAGTGAGAACGCAGCTTCAGAATCTGACATGGGCTCGGACCTTGCTGGACAGCGCGGCGGAGATTACCATAGTGCGAGAGGCCTAGCGTCCGCTACTGAAGGTGACAGCGACTGACCGTTATGTTGTTGTGGAGACAGCTAACACTAGAGTAGCTCCCCCTGATAGACTATATGAAATAGTCCTTTTAGTTGAAGGTGACATATAACGTACTATAAAAGGGGCATTTTGGGACAATCTTACAACTACCTATGACATTTTGTTAGCGGAGGCTGACTGGCCCCCACCTTTTGTGCTCGCAGCTCCGAGAGGGGAGGAGGTGATCCTCCCTAGTTTCGCGCACACTGTCTCGAAGGAGCATGCGCTGAATTTTGCAGAAGAGTGGGCTAAAGCCCTTGCGCCGGCTCTGTACCGTACACACTGTGGTTGGGATAAATTTTCCCCGCACCACGAGATTCCTTTACGGTCTATGCCACAGCCTCAACCTCAGTATCCCATTAGACGCGAAGCTAAGGCTTCCGTCGCGAAAATCCTTGAACAATTGGAATATCAAGGAGTGATTGAAACATGTGTGTCACTGATGAATAACCCTCTTTTTACTGTGACCAAGCCTGACGGATCATATCATTTGGTATTGGATTACCGGCATTTGAACTCGCATTGCCGTACCTGTGCAGTACATAATACTCACGGCTCTGCCTTAGTGGATAGTTTTGTGCGTAAGCGGTTTAAAACCACGCTTGACATATCCAACGGTTTTTATGCCCACCATTTGGATGGTCTAAGTTCCCAATGGACCATTTTACGTGCAGCGGCGAACAAAAACAGTTCAAACGTTTACTTATGGGCTATAAGAATAGTCCAGGCGTATTTGCTGCCCGCATAGTCTCTCTCTTGGAGAGAGTAGACCCAGATGCGTGTTCGTATGTGGATGACATTTATCTCACAGACGAACTTTGGGCGCATCTGTGTCGCGTTGACCGCACAATTTGTAGCTTTGCAGACTTCGGCTACAAATTCAACTTTGCAAAGTCTCACATTGCAGAGTACACAGTGTTGTTCCTGGGCTACGAGCTCAACAATGAGGGACGAGGATTGGCCCCTCACTTCTTGGAGAAATGCGCACAACTGCGCGCTCCAACAACTCTGAAAAAATTAGTCTTTGCTGGGATTTATGAATTTCGGGCGAACATACATTCCTGAATATGCCCAGCGTATCAAGCCTTTGTATACTATGATACAATCTACTTTTACCAAATCGTGCTGGCTGCCAGAACACTCTGCTATTTTGCAATCTTTGCAGCTGATCTGCTAGAATCTAAATTCTTACTGACTCGTGATAACCACACCAACCTGGTGATAAGAATCATCCCTGGGGCGGTGGGTTTCACTTACCTTACTTTAACGAAGGAGACACAGTACCTATTACCTATTGCTTACAAGTCACACTTGTACACTTCGGCTGAAATGCGATTTTCCACTGTGGAGAAAGTTTTAACAGCAGTGCAGATGGCGATTCTTAAGGAACGTGCGCTGTCACAGGGAAAACGCATGTTGGTTGTTACCCGGTTTCCTGCATTAGAGGCAGTTACGAAAGCCAGTGTACCTAATTCTAAAGCTTTGCACCCTCGGTGGATACAATGGGCAGCATCATTGACATCTCCGGATGTCACGTTTATTATTGATGCCTCCTTACAGTCGCAGGAGTTTTTGCAATATGAATTCGTTCATCCTGCTCCTTTGGCTATGCGGCCTTTGGAGGATTTCCATTGCATCATATACACTGATGGTTCAGCGCAAGTTGCGCATGGGTCTAAGTACGCATACGTTTCCGCTTGCGCCATTGTGGTAGGTGCCATGGTGAATGATGAGTTGAAGTCCAGAGTCGTGCATACGCAGACTCTAGGGGACTGCATGGCACAATTGGCAGAGCTTCGTGCTCTGATGCTTGCATTGGAGTACGCTGATCCTAGTGTGACGACTCTTATTGTGAGTGATTCTTACTACTGTGTCCAGTCCTACAATGAAAACCTGTTCTTTTGGATTCAGAATGATTTTCGTGATTCCAAGGGTAGCACAATAAAACATAAATTGATCTGGGTCCGAGTGGCTGAGCTTAAAGAGCAGTTGCCGCTCGTGTTTGTAATTCATACTCTTGGTCATCAGCGCGTGGGAATCCACGCTGTTGGCAATTCGCTTGCCGATGAGGCAGCAAAATCAGCAGTATCAACATATTTGGTTGCAGCAGTTACACGGTCCAAAATTAAGATTGATGATGATATCTTGGCAGCTGTTGCTGCGACAGAGGGGAGGTAAATATCCTAAAGGATTCCCTTCGAAGTATTCATACCACTTAAGTCCTGATAAGGTTCCTTATGTGAAAATACCAGACGTTGGAGAGAGATTGATTCCCAACGTGGATCGCAGGCACACATTGCTCACAGCGGCCCATGAAGGAGTTGCGTCTGCGCATGCGGGCGTTTCAGCCACTGTGTCTCAATTGCAACAGCGTTTCTGGTGGCGGGAACTGTACAAACAGACGTGTGATTATGTCCTTCAATGTGACATTTGCCAGCAGATTAAGCCTTCAACTGCTGCGTGTCTGCCACAAACACAGTTGTTCATTTCTAATAAACCACTTGGTTGTGTTTATTTAGATCACTGCGGTCCTTTTCCATCTGATACTGCATATAAGTTTATCTTAGTAGCAGTTGATTAATGCACACGCTTTGTGTGGGTATGGCCGCACCGCAGCGCTGATTCACGGACTGTCATAAGATATTTGCGTGTCTTTGTAGGGATTTTTGCCTGTGGTACCTTCCATTCGGATCGGGGTCCTGCTTTCGCCTCTAAGGCGTATAAGGATGCCATGGCTTCGTTGGGGGTCCAAGTCAAGTTTTCGTCTCCATACAGACCTGAGGGTAATAGTGTTGTGGAACGAATGAACCGTGACTTAAAGCAATCTTTGACAGCTCGAGTTCTAGGCACTGGCAGGCCCACCTCAATGGCGTGCAGCGTGCACTTTATAATCTCCCTAGAACGTCTCTGGGTGGGCGGACCCCATACGAAATGCCTTTTGGTATCAAGATGTATGTACCGGACCTTAACGGTCTAGACTCGGCGGCTGTTGCTGCCTCCTTTGACGTAGATGAACATCGCAATGTTTAACAAACTCTACAAGAGACAAGAGATAGCCTTGCAAAGGAACACTTGCCCTCCACCTCGGATGATGCGTTGCAGATCCCGGTAGTTGGCTGGCTACCCCAAGTGGGAGAATAGGTTCGGGAGAAGATCGAAACAAGAAAGAATTTGGTCCCTCTTATCGAGCTCCAGTTCTAGTGCTTGGTGTGAAGGGCACAAGAACAGTCATTTTACCACCACTTCCAGGTCGTAAGGAAAACAGGTATATCTCCATTGACAATGTCAAGATACACAGAGTGGCCGATTCTTCTTAGTATGACACCGGCAGTCTCATGTCCTTCGATTGTGAGAAATTCTGTGTTGGCCCCGGCTTCGAATCCTGCCTGAGGTTGCCCTTGAGATGCCTGCAATTTCTAGTCCTTTATTGAGTACATTGCCTGGTACTCAACTTGATGAAACTGACTACACTTACCCAACTGACTTATCAATGCCTGATTTACAAACGCGCTTGGCCACAGAATCCAGATTTTTATTTGACACTGTTTCACACACATCAAGAAAGCCTTCACGGATTACTGTTTATGCAAGATTATTTAAAAAACATTTTTTAATACCTCCTTGGACATATATTTGGCTGGTGCTTTTTTCGATTCACCTTTTTATGTCAATTGGTTTTGTGTTTTTTTTTTTCCACATCGTCAATGGACACTATGTCGAAGAGAGAACATGCATTCGACATCTCAATGGAACCTTGGCACCCCATTCCTCCTCGCACACTGCACACAGATTGAAGAGAGACTTGGCTTTTGTTAACATCACTGCTTGGCCTTCCTGGATGGATTGTATGGGATGCTGTTAAATTTCAAATCCATAGCCCCACTGAGGTTATCAATGTCCCTAATGTGCTTAGAGTTAACATGCGGGATGTAGTTAAACAAAACATACGTTCTGATGATTGGGATATTCAGGCCGTAGAGGCATTGTTTTCTGATTTGAAATATTATGCTGCCTTTGATGCTGAAGATTTGTATTTAAAATCTGCTAATTACAGTGATTTATTTTGTTACCAACATTTTGGCAATCACTACCTCCATAAAACTAATACCAGGAGGAACACTGTAAATTACACACAATGGGAGCATTGTCCAGCTCCTATACAGGGCAGTTCTGCTTCCTTTTTGAATAAGTACACTTATTTTACAGATTTTAATCAGTCCAATTCCAAAGCATTTTATTTTAAAATGACCGAAAAGTCCATATCCAAAGTTAGACTTACCGATACTAAATTATTGTAGTCGAAGTCCTTTCTAGACCAGCTAGCTGTTGGAGGCTACGAGTTGTGGAAGGAAACACCTGACCTTAAATCTGTTTGGGGTTCTAAAAGTTAGCAGGTGCAAGGCACCGAGGCTTTGCAACGTGCACGTCTCATCCCAAATCATATGTAGTTTTTGAATTCTACAATTTCACAGACAACATGCTTTGGATTGGCTACTTCTAAAAAATTAAATGCTCCTTCTTTCCCTGATTTAGAAGAATATTCAGGTTGGGATAATAATACAACATTTTCGATCAGAGTTGCAAACTCTCTTACAAAATTCTTCTTTTAACATATCCAGTTTGGATCCCCATGGCTGGTTGCTCTGGCACAGAAGTGCTGACTCATTCCAACATCGTTTTCTGGGTTTGGCTCAAGGCATTACACAGGTCAGGGTAGATCCCCGTTTTGAAAGTGACCATTCTGTAGCTACCTATTCTGTGGGCAAATAATGTCAGAGTTGGCTCAAACATTCTACCTTGGGGTCAGTTAAACAGCATTTATCTAAACTGACTGACTATGTTAATCTGAATGATTTCATAAAATGCTCGGCTAAAGGTAGATCTAAAAGATGGATATATGCTGTTTATAACTAATTCTGGAAGACATCCCATATTGAGGCGGCTACCCGCCTTAGGGCTATAGATCAGGCTAATTTAGAAAAAGTGCTGGCAGTTGTAGATAATAGCATTAATACGCTTTCTTCCCGCATTTACACATTGGATAACATTGTGTCATCTGTTGTTGATATTGTGCAAGATGAAGTGTCTGTATTGTACCATGAACTACAAATATACCAGAGGGTCTGAAAAATGAACGCAAGACAACAAACCAACAAGAAATCAAATCACCATCCCTCGTGTATGGTCCACAACCAGTCACCCTTCACCCCAACCCCCATAGTGGTCATGAAAGGATGCCCATCAGTCACCACACGAAACCGCCCTTCATCCCTCCTTTGCTTCGACAGTCATCATCCTAGATCATTGCGGGAGCTATATTTGGGGCTTACTAGAGCTTGGTCTTTAAATCCCCACCTAGACCCTACCCTAATTGTTGTTATTTTGTATTGTACCATGGTCAAAATCAATTGCGTTCTGTTATGCTGTTTGCTTGGACCCTGCAGAAGCTCAAGGCCGGAAAAGTGCTATGGCATTACATGAATACCTCTTCCCTATTTGCCCCGTTTAATTTGACCGATAAGCAACGTTTACTTTCAATGAAGGATGCTTCTTTTTCCATGTTACACATTGAACGATTAGAATCCTTACCCTTTTCTGTGGCGGAGGTCACTACTGCAACGTGGCTTATCCACGGGTTAATAAATCTACTGTTTCCTCTATTCGAGTTTAAAAATTGTATGAAGTATTTTGCCATTGGTAGTTCCTATCTCCATGAAGCCTGGTCGCTTCCTTTTACATATAGATGCCTTAGGGAGGGCAAGCAAGTTTATCTGAATGGTGAAGAATGCACTGCAACACCGGAACACTCATTAATGTGTAGACATATCCAATTACACGGCTCCTGTAATCAAGAAGAGCCTAATTTAGCCTGTGTTTTGAAAGGTACCCCAGTGCCCGCTATCGTTCCCACATTCACCTTACTGGCAAATAGGAGTTATTTACTATTAAACAATGAGGATTGCTGTGGGTTAATAAAAGGCATTGCTTATGTTGTTACCGTCAGTGAGCGTGTGGTTTGCTGTAAAAATGTGATGTATCCACCCACGCATGGGAAACTGGATGTTTCCATCTCACCGACGTTTCCGACCTTGAAAGCAGAGTTCAATAACATGAGTCGCATAAGAGCTCTATTGTCACAAAAAGAAGTTGCCCTCACATCTGCTCGTGAAACATTTGTCCTTCACGTAGCTAACACCCGCACAGAGGTGCATGCTTTATTAAATACTGATTTGCCATTACATTTCGGTGAGTTAATTCACACAATCTTTAATGCATCCTCCACAACTGGGCTGGCGCATTTTTTTAAAAGTGGTTAGCAGCGGCCTTGTGACTTCGTTTCAAAGTATATTCGGGGTCTTTCCTGCCTTCCTTCATTCGATCTTTTCCAGCCTGTTTGGTGGATTTCCCATTTTACTGGCGCTGGCTGCAGGCGTTCTGTTGCTGTTTTGTTTCATTCAAAATGATGCACATCCTGTGTTTCGAGACGAGCTGTCACGACTGGCACTGTTTCGTAACAGAATGCTTGAGTTGTATGGAGCACTGCCACTTGCCACCTAAGTGCAGCTTATGGATTGTCGTTTCGATTTTCCTATTTTACATGTGTCCAGCCTGTCTTTCATTGCCTGAGTTGCGATTTCGACTGGGCCCTGGATTTGTGTCTCTGCAATACGGTGTCTCCTGATGTGGATTATAACCAGCTTATGAGCCCCTTAGTTGCTCCTGAATTGCTTTGTTCTGACGGAGGGATTATGGCCTTTGCAGCGATGCATGGAATACTGGGTCGTTGGAATATATTCGCAGCGGCGCAAGATTTCTTGGCACACAGCTTCATTGAGAACCCACCGAGATGCCCTCTGATGGAGCTAGAGGCTCCGGTCGTTGAAGAGCACGTATGTTCTTTCCCACTATTAAATTGGATGGCTTAACTATTTTCGGATGAGAACAGTGACTTCCTATTGGAAGCTGTTGCTGCGTATTTTGCATACTCAATGTTGGGATGAAGTATTTTCATCACCAATAATTGGACATTGCACAATTTTGTTGTCTTTTTTTTATTTTTTTCTGGCATATGACAATTTTCTCTGTCCCAGGCCTGTTGACTTTGCCCAAACTAGAGACTAAACTTTCTTGCTTATGAGATTTTTTAGGTGAAAAAAAATAAAAATATTTTTTTACTTTTTTCACTGCTTTCAAAAGTTTGCCCCTTATCGTATTTTTTCTTGTGTTATCCGTGCTAGGATCAAAGGGAGGGCTTCTTAATGGTTAAAAGAGGGACGGCTTCTACTTTAGTAGTTCGAAGGTGTTTATAGTGTCATATTGATATGCTTTGCCTTCGCACTGTGTTAAGTTAGCATGAGCTTATTGGGAGTTTAAAAGCCATTTTACCTTTCTGCTGCTTCTGCACACGGCACATATTGTTATTAGAGCTTTGAGCCCAGTAGAATATTTTGCTCCACACGAGCATAATATGTTTTGCTATTAGTATCAGCTTTGCTTGTTAAGCTATGTCTGTACAGTGAGCGCCGAGGCCTTCAAGGTTAGTTCAACACAGTGGTTGTTGTGAGGTTTGATCTTCGCACGTTCTAGACATAACATACATGCAACTGCGGCCAAATTCTGGCTTTAGGCGCGTTTGATATTACACAGCTCAGAACATATACACACACTTGATGATGCTTCGCATGCGGAGAGCTGGTGGAAGATGATGTGACCCCTTACCACTAGGATCAAAGGTATGGGGCCGCCCTGCTAAAACCCAAAGAGACCTTCATAGATATAAGATAATATACTAGCAAGGGAGGGTGAGATTTAGGTATCTTTTAGCCTTCTTCCCTCAAGCATTTTAACATGCTTTCTCCCTTTGTATTCTATGGACTAGTAACTATGCTGATTACTTTGTTTCTAATAATATGTTTGCTTGTATTAGCTAAGGTACTGCGCTTGAGAACACTGCATTAGAAAATTAACATTTCAAATGTGCACGCGTCCTCATTTACTCCTCGTTCTGGATTGATAGGATTGTATAACGAAAGAGTGTTCATGTGTTCCACGTTACCGGAGGTGTTTTAAGTCCATGTTCTGGGTTGTCTAAACATTGGGAGTTTGTAAGAACCAACGAGACACTGATTGCTAGTCTGGTAGGGGATTTTGGGTACTAAGGTGAGTTTTGGCACGCCCTAATTCACTGAGGTTCTAAGTCTCTATGCACAGTTCTGTGTAAGAGCAGAATCCCTGCGACAATAGGAGGGGTCACCCAGCAATATATCTGGCAGCAGAATAAGGAGAAGGGAACTCTGTGCAGAGCAGCTACTCAAGCATTGCTCGTTGCTGAAATTCAGCACGCAGAAGCCGTTCAACGAAGGGATGGTGACCAAGACCAACTGTATATTTCTCTGTTAGACGAAAGGAAAGCTATGGGTCGGTCATTAAGGGAGAAAACTGCTGTAAAGTATAAGCACAGGTTTTTACAATATGAATATGGGAAGCAAATCGGGAAGGTACTTGCTTATCAAGTAGCAGACAACAGGGCTAAAACCCAGATAAAGGCTATAAAAGGGACACAAGGTATTCTCCATACATGTCCGCAGGCAATTGTTGATCAATTTTCCAGGTTTTATCAAAAATTATATGCACAACCTACAGTACCAGAGCAGGATGATTTTCAGCAGTATCTCCAAGGTTGTTGCCTACCGGTCCTAAGCGAGGGAGATTTGGCTTTATGGGAGGAGGAAATTTCCATGACGAAATAATGGAGGAAATATCTTGTCTACCCTCTGGGAAGGCAGCAGGGGAGGATTCTATACCTGCTGATTTTTATAAAACCAGTAAGAGCCTTATAGTCTCACCTATGCGGGTATACAACATATCTGCTCTAATGGTAGGATCCCCAAGACCTAGAATATCACAAATATCCAAAGGAGTGCGGCTCTTACCGGCCAATCTCTTATTAACAAAGACGCAAACAACTTTTTGCTAAAATCTTGGCTACTCGATTGGCCCCAATAATGCCCAGGTTAGTATCCAGCCAACAACATGGTTTTATTCAGAGAAGGGATACTACTGCGCATGTTAACACTGCAGTGGGGGCCTTCAACCTAGCTAAAGTCAGCAATACATTTAGGCATGGTCCCCTTTGATGTGGAAAAGGCTTTTGACAGGGTGGTCTGGGACCATTTGTGGGCCACACTTGCAGCCTTCGGGATTAGAGTCAAATTCAGCCAATGTGTACAGGCTCTGTATAACAACCCACAGGCAAAACTGCTTTATGCAGGTTTACAATCACTATCTTTCCCCATATTAAGTGGTACCAGACAGGGATGCCCTATTTCTCCCCTGCTGTTGGCCCTATATATTGAGCCATGTATTCATGAATTACACTCTAATTTATGATTTGCAGTGTTGATATCAGGAGTAAGTCAGCTTAAGGTAACTGCTTACTCGGACGATATCGCTGTTTTTACTACTGACCCAGCAGCAGCTATAAACTGTATTGAGGAGGAAGCAAGCAAATTCGATCTTCCGTCAGGATATAAGATGAATGTTAAAAAGACACAAGTGATCCTTAATTTTCGGCCTGACAGACCTATAGCGGGTGTGTGCTCTGTAGCCACATACCTCTGGTGCGTATCTTGGAGCAGATTGAACGTATACCTACTCTGAACAGGGAAACAGTGTTTACAACGCTGGTAATACCACGCGGGTACGTTACAATGCGGATGTTACACCATCCGAGTTATCACGGATGGCATTACATCGCAAGTCGTTTCTACGGCTTGCGCTAGATGGCGCACAACATCAGGGAATGTGTTAGATTTTAAATCCAACACATTCCCTGATGTTGTGCTAACTGGAGTAGGAATAATAATTTATACTATTCCTAAGTCCAGCGCGCCGTCTAGTGGAAGTCATAGAAACGACTTGCGATGTAAAGCCATGCATGGTAACAACATGGAAGATGTAACATCCGCGTTCTAACCTACTGCGGGGTCATGGATGGTGTAGTAAAATCATACATTCCTCTGAACAATGAGCTCCTGTTAGAAGTCACAGCTAAGCGACTGAAAAGTTACCACAAGCTCCCAATTGGTATAGTAGGGAGGTGCAATATTATAAAAATGAAGATTTTATATTTACTTCGGTCAATTCCTCTCCTTGTCTCCAATGTTTTTTTAGGAAACTAGAAGGCGTGTTAGATAGCTTTATGTGGGGGTACAAAAAAGCACGACAGGCAATAGATTCACTGAAACTACCGTATAATCAGGGTGGGCTTGGCTTTCCGGATCTAAAAAATGTTTTGGGTTAGCATTAGCTGGACGTTTCGGCAGCCTCCTAGAACCCGAAAATCAAAACTTTTCTCAATGGTTGTTTCTAAATAAAAACGAACAACCCCAATTACTTCAAAAGGGTTAGGTATTAGACTGTCAGAGATAATGTGCATATATGGCGAGCTATGTCTACTAAATGTACGTTGTCGTTCTTTCATCACAAGCTCCCACTATGGGGTAATTCCATGCTACTGGAGGTATTTCAATATATTGCTAATAGGCATTGGGCTAGGCATGGGATTCGATATTTAGGAGATTTGTATTATTGCAATGGCTTTAGCACACACGAAAACCTACAGCTTCTTTACAACCTCCCTGGCCAAATGTTTTTTTAAGTACCTTCAAATCAGCGGGTTATTTTGTGAAACATTTAGCTTCAACAGTAGTGTCTAGTTCGAAGATATGGGATTTTCTGCTTGCGGAAATATCGAAATCAATAATTAGTGCCATGTATCAGTGTCTCAGCAACCTTAAAAAAAATGGATGTGAAAAGCTTGCTGCACCTGGGACTAAGACTTTGGGGACAAACGTTCCTCCCATAACCATCATTCATGCATTAGGAACTATAGACGGGTTCATTCACTCTGTTACCTTAAGACTACAGCAATTCCGCACAATTTGTATTTTTTGTTATACCCCAGAGAAGATTGCTAGCGGGGCTCAAAAGGGTCAAGAGGGGATCAGAAAAATGCCCCACATGTGGGATATACGCTGCAGGCACAGTACATATGGTTGCTACCTGCCCAGAGCTAGAAGCTTTTTGGCAGAGGATAGGTCAGGTGATGAGGAAACAATTAGTGGTAGGTTTCGTCCTCCCTACAGTTATGGAAATTATGTTGGGTTATCAAGAAGAGAGTCAAGGCTTGAAGCGGCTTATCGCAATTTTACTAGTTGCTACCAGACATACCATTGCCAGGGTTTAGATTTCTCCCAAACCCCCTACCACAGGTGAATGGTGGGTTATAGTAAGGGAAAATTACGAAATGGAGAAAGCTCTAGCTAGGGTAAGAGGATCTAGATCTCCGACAAAATTGGAGGCTATATGAGGACATTTGACACTAGATATATAAAGTCAATAGATCAGATTGCGCGAATGCCTAATACATAATGTGAAGAGAAACCTTCCGAAGTAGGAATATGGACTTAAGTTTATAATTATTATTTACGGCATTGCAATATTGTACTGTTTTAGGAATGTATATACATGTGTTGGGGTTTACCTCTAATGTGGTTTTGTTTTTCTACTATTGTGTTTGTGGTATGGTATAAGATACCTTAAAGATAATTTGTAATGTTGTTCCGTTGCTGCCAATAAAAATATATCTTTTTTTTTTTTAAAAAGGAAAGAAACCTGAACTTGTCAGTGATTTATTACACAAGAATGTTGGCAACGATCACTCAAGACTTCCCACTGACCCATTTCGGCCATTTACAAGTAAGACTGTATGTTCATAGTCTAGCACAGTGAAGTTGTGTTGCAGTGGAACCGCATCAGCATCCCTAGTTGTCAGTTTCATAATGTACTGTTCTGCAGCTGTGTTGGTGGATTATATGGCTCGGCGTAAGCACTTCCATTGGTGAGCACGCGCACGTATTTCCTTGCGAGAGATTGTGTAGTCCAGCATTACTGCGTCACGGAGTCAGTGACTAGAGCGTGACGAGGGAATCCCACACAGGACAGTCGAAGCGGCAGCATTGTTGTGTGTGAGGTCACTGAGAGCATCGGAGGATCGTTGTAGGACAGCATCTTGGTGAACGTAGGCACGTACACTCACGTATCAGTGGCCACTTGGTGACAGGCATACCAGAGTCAGAGGCTTTCCTCTGGGTGAACGGGAGCACGTACGCTCACATACGAGTAGCTATATTGGACCAGTCAGTGCCTGCACTCGTTGATAGGCACACCGGAGTTGGAAGCTTTCAGTCGTAATGGGCTGCTCAGCACTGCTTACTGTGATGAGCACACATTGCCCTCTAGTATATAACATGCTTGTACCGATCACGGTGATAGGCACACCTTCGTGCTAGAGAATTAAAAACAGAAAAGAGCAGTACGAGAGAATTTGGAAATTGCAGCCTGGGTACGGTGACAGGCAAACCTTCCTGTACTTAAATTACGTGACATTCTCATTGTCAGCAAGCCTGTGTAGGGTGACAGGCCCACCTTCCTATTCTTTAATGCATTTGGAGAGCAATCCACAAATGGTTTAGTTTTTTGTAACTTATATTTAGCTTTCAGCTGTTATTCCAGCTTTGTTTCAGCAAGTTGTTTTCTTGAACTGTTTTAATCCATTCAGTTATAAATCAGTGTGAAGGTATTTGCGACATTATGGCAACCATGAATCATCCTGCACCACAACCATTCATGGTAAGGGAGGAGGAAGTTAACAGACTGAAGTGGGAAGCATGGAAGGACTACTTAATTAACTACATTAATACTTTTGAGAAGATAACACCTGAAAGAAAGAAGAGTATTCTACAACACTGCTTAGGGCCAGGAGGCTTGAAGGTCTACAACCGCATGGAAAAGAAGCTGCACTCAGGTAATGAAAGAAATGTTTTCACACAAGCCTTCTACTTGGATGCTTAATTTGCTCCTACTGCATGTTAAGAAATTGACCGTTACAATTCCTACCATAGGAAGCAAGGCACAAGAGAGAAAAACGAGGATTACATTGCGGCATTAAGGAAATTAGCCAGTACTTGTAAGTTGGAAAGGCTGGAAGATGAGTTAGTGAGTGACCATGCTTTAATGAACTGTAATAATCCAAATTTGCAAGATCGGTTGTGGGGCCTTGGTGAATCTAGTTGGCAGGAAGTCCCTTTTATTATTAGGAAATCTGAGCTCAAGTCTAGATGTGCGAAGGCTGTACTGTGTGCAGGTAAGAAAGAAGGAGTAGATGATACAGTGACGATAGTTAGGGAAAAGATAAGTAAAAAAGACATTCCAGATAAACAGAAACTGAACAGAAAATTGTCGGTAAAAATAAGTATAAGATGGACAACCTTAAAGGTAGAAGTTAACGGTGTGGCAACTCTGGACACTTAGACCATGACAAGCAGTGTCCTGCCATAGGTCAAAAGTGTGCTAAGTGTAGCACCAAAGATCATTATGCATGTGTGTGCAAGAAGTCGAAATCCGTAAAATGCGTTGTGGAAGAATGTGGGGAAGAAGATAACTCTGATTAGAATGTCAACATGCCACAAGCCCCATGTATTAAAGAAGATATTTTTTGTGTGGGATAGTCTAGCAGAAATAAATCGGTGTGTGACTTAGTGGTGGGCGGTGTTCAGGTATTACTTGTAGCAGATTCTGGTTCCCCATTCTCCATAATTAAGGAAGAGACATGGTCCAAACTATTTTGTGACAATATTGGTAAAAGTCTAGAAAAAGCAGACATTCACCCGTAGAGCTTTACTGGCGAGCCCATTAGTCTGTTAATATTTCGCAAATTACTTTTTGTATTTAAGGATCAAAAGGCGGAGTGCCAAATGTATGTAGCAGCAGCAAGACCCTGTGTGTTGGGTTGGTGGGATCAGGGAGACTTGGGCATAATACTAGGCATTTACAAGTTAAGGAACATTCCTGTGAATGTGAAGGAAGAGGTAATCAAGGAACTCAACAAGTTGAGTGGGGTGATGGAACAGGTAGAATCCTCAGATTGGATGGCTCCTTTGGTCATAGCACGTAAGGCTAATGGGCGCAATCGCCTTTGTGTTGACTTAAGAGAACTAAACAAGAATATTTTTGTAGATATGTTTCCATTACTGCAAATAGAAGAATCGTTGGCAGCAACCAAAGGTATGCAGTGGTTTCCCACCATACAGCACACATCCGAATATCACCAGGTACTTCTATATCACAGTAGCAAACATCTGACAGCGTTCATAACCTCTATTCGTGGTTTTCAATTCAGGAGAGTCCCATTTAGATTAGCTTTGGCGGCTACCATGTTTCAGCGACAGATTTACAAATTGTTTAAGGGCAAAATGAACGTCATTTATTTTCCCCAAGTTGACAGCCTCATCATGGGGAGGAACAGGAAGAAACATGACACAGATTGCATAAGTACTTAGAAGTCTGGAAGAGTTTGGGTTGACATCTGAAGAATCTAAATGTAGATTTGCAGAGAATAGTGTCACTTACCTCTGGGATGAGATCAGTTCTAGAGGTATTAGTCCTAAGTCAGCATTGGCGGTAGCTATAAGGAAGACACCTGTACCTTAGAATAAGGATGAAGTACGTTCCTTATTGGGGTTGGCAGAGTTCAACTCCAAGTTTGTAAGGAATGTTTCAGAAAAGATGTATGACATCTTGTTAAAAAAAAAGCCAACACTTTTTGTTGGTCAGACAGATGCCAATCTAGTTTTGAAAGCATCAAAGAGGATATCTCTTCAGCTCCAGCTCTTCAAGGTTTTGATCCCTTGGATTAAAGTTTTGTCACTACAAATGCTAGTGGAAAGGGTTTAGGGGCAGTTTTATCACAACTGCAGGGTAATTGATGTGAATGGGTAGTAGCATTTGCATCAAGAGCCCTCACACCTACAGACGAAAAGTACTCCGTTATTGAAAGGGAAACTTTGGCGTGCGTCTGGGGACTCAAACATTTCAGACAGATTGTTTGGGGCACCTAATTAATAGTAAGGAGGGACTAGAAGCCACTTACTAAGGTACTTACTTCTCAATGTACAAGTAATGAGACTCCAAGGATCAGTAGGATATCCATGCAATTATTAGACTCTGTATATGAGGTAGAGCACGTTCCATGCATAAGCAACAAAATTGCTGCTTTTTTTGAGTCGTTTACCTCTACCCAATAAAGGTGAAGATAGTAATGAATGGGATGAATATTGTGCAGCCCTGGTAGTCAAGGAGGATTTACAGAGCATTGGTCATAATGAATGGGTGAGCTCACTCCTAAAGGATATATGTTTAGGTGCCATTAAAGAGTATGTTATAAGAAGCTAGCCAGAACAACATACCTTCAAAAGGACTATATTCCTTATTGGGAAGTGAGAATTGAACCATCTGTAATAACAAGATTTTTAGCTGAGAGGGTGCAAACTAGTTCCTCCCATGTTATTAAGGGAAAAAGTTATAACACTGTGTCACGAAAGACATCTCGGCATCGTAAAACCGAAAAGTAGGATTAAGCAATCGTACTGGTGGCCTGGTGTAGAGAAATTGAAAAAGTAGTGATGGCTTGTGTGAGTTGTATGAATTCAGAGAAATCCTTGTTTACATTTACACCACCGTTACACCCCATTGTGGTGCCTGGTATGCCGAGGGAAAGAGTAGGAGTTGATATTTTTGGTCCTGTGCGGAATTGTGACGGAGCTTATGAGTTAATAATGGTGTTAGTAGACCACTTTTCTATGTGGCCAGAAATTAAAATAGTGTCCAGGGCAAGTTCTGAAACAGTAGTAGGTTTTTTTGAAGGAGGTGTTTTGCTGTAAAGGACTACCCAAGATGATAATTGGACAATGGAAGTAATTTTATATCAGATGCATTCAAAGAATTTGTAAAATAAAAAGAAGTAATACACAAGACTACGTCTTTTTACCACTCTGAGGGAAATGGCAATGTGGAGCGTTTTAACAGGGTCATTAAAGGAACCATTGAGTTGTCGAACAGCAATGGGTTGGTCTGCGAGGAGGAGGTGAGAAAGACAGTGGAGCATTTAGAATTGCCAAGTGTACAACCACAGGGTACAGTCCATTTGAACTAATGAGGGGTAGGTCACCCTGTACCAAGGACAACATTGGTTGGCAGAGTTGCACCACGAAGGTTGAGTGGTCACCCAATGCGGTAAAGAGTTCCATGGAGCAAGGGATAGGAGAAGTACAAGCAACAATATGATTCTACTCCTAGTGTTAGAAGATTGGATGTTAAGGTCAGGGAAGTTAAGGTAAAAATAGGACAAATGGTTTTCAAGTGTGACAGAAGGTTTTCGGAACCTTTCAAAGTAATCTGAATATTGTGCAACTCTGCCTTACTGAGCGATGGCATAGTATGGCAGGCCAAAGGGTTGGTGCTGTTCAGGGAAAAATTAAAAACGCCAACTCAAGCAGTGGCGGTGCACTCAAGCAGTGATGGTGCGCCAATTGGGGGCTTTGGGGCGTTACCCCACTAATACCACGGCCCCAAAATCGTTCTACTTCGGACGCTAATTGAAGCAATCAGGACTCTGAGTCCTGATTGGAGTTAGCGTCAGAAGTAGAACACAGACGTTGAAAGGGGGCAGGGCTGCAGCAGCACTCTCGTTGAGTGACAGTGCATTAATGCGCATGTTCATTTTTGAGCTGATCATTTTCATGATCAGCTCGAACATGTGCACTGAGCCTTCCCCTTAAGAGACCGAGGGTTGCTTCATGCGCAGACCCGGTCTCCTAATGGGCAGGGAGTACACCTGCCCTCGACCAATCCTGGCGCTGCTGAGAGGGGTTGCCAGCCTGCAGCCACTCACACAGAAGACGTGGAAGGCGCCAACGCAACGGACCCCGGCCCAGGAGCAGACAGTAGAGGCGGCGCGGACCCGCCATGTCAGGTAAGTTTAATTTTTACTTTATTTTTAAACCCCCTCCCCTGGCCCCCAACCCCGCGCGACCCCCCCGTGTGTACTGCGAGCTGCGACTGTTTTTTGTGGATGTATCATGTATGCTCTGTTCTTGCTCACTAATCACACTACTGCGTGAAATGGAAAGAGGTCTCTGGCTTCTTCTGGGCATGGCACTTTGTGCATATGTGAACTTTCCTGACCTTTACTGGTTGAACAGGCATGCCGTGTGTCTGGAATTCTGCAGTTTTCTTTATTTATTGAGGCACAGGTCCAGGGGTGCGTGGCCGCTCGGAGACTGGGGATGAAGTGACGCTAGTGTCCGAGACTCCGCCGCAGGCCAGCAGCTCCCTGCTGCTGCGGCTGGGGTGGTGCTGGAGAGTAGTTTGAAAATGCCACAGTATCGTTGTTGGTTCTACTACCGAAGTTCACCTGTCCTGGAGTCAGCTGTATGCTACGAGGGGTGTTGGTTCCACAGCTATGCCGATCACCCATGGGCCTTCCGCAGCGGTTTGGTGGCAAACTAGAGACAGGACCTCCAGTTTGGGTACCAGCAGAGCAGGCCGTATAGCAGGCTACTGCCACTGCTACAAGATTGCAAAAAACACAGTTGATGGACAGAATGTAGAACAATGTCATACATTCACCCAAGTACAAGGATCTGGGCCTAAATCCATCGTTTTTTTGCACTCCACACCACCCTGGGTTAGACACTGGCTATATGCAAATCAGCTCTGACCCTGTGCCTCATGGGAACAGTCCAGTCCGAACTACCAAGCCATGTCTTTCCCAGACCGGAATCAAGCATCCAAGGACCGGTTTCTGGCTATCAGCCTTCATTCAGCCTGGATAGCTTGACTCCAGTGGTGTGGAGAGCCTGGGACTCACGTCTGAGGATACCCAGCCCACTCGGGGTGAAAATTGCAAAAAACACAGTTGATGGACAGAATGTAGAACAATGTCATACATTCACCCCTGTACAAGGATCTGGGCCTAAATCCATCTTTTTTTGCACTCCACTTCACCCTGGGTTAGACACTGGCTATATGCAAATCAGCTCTGACCCTGTGCCTCATGGGAACAGTCCAGTCCGAACTACCAAGCCATGTCTTTCCCAGACCGGAATCAAGCATCCAAGGACCGGTTTCTGGCTATCAGCCTTCATTCAGCCTGGATAGCTCGACTCCAGTGGTGTGGAGAGCCTGGGACTCACGTCTGAGCATACCCAGCCCACTCGGGGTGAAAATTGCAAAAAACACAGTTGATGGAAAGAATGTAGAACAATGTCATACATTCACCCCAGTACAAGTATCTGGGCCTAAATCCATTGTTTTTTTGCACTCCACACCACCCTGGGTTAGACACTGGCTATATGCAAATCAGCTCTGACCCTGTGCCTCATGGGAACAGTCCAGTCCGAACTACCAAGCCATGTCTTTCCCAGACCGGAATCAAGCATCCAAGGACCGGTTTCTGGCTATCAGCCTCCAGTTTGGGTACCAGCAGAGCAGGCCGTATAGCAGGCTACTGCCACTGCTACAAGATTGCTACAAGATTGGGCCACCTTGAATTGAGGTAGTAAACTGCAGCGGCCCCGGTGGCTCGGGGCTTTGATGTCATCCTGGCTCGTGGCTTCTGTTTACCGGCTCGGGTGCTCCCCCATGGCGGGTCTCCTGCCAGCATAGCTGTTATCACTTATGCCAGGAGTAAGTGAGAGGGCATGGCAGGGTTGCTTTGTTGCTGTGCCCTGAGAGGTTGGCAGTTTTCTCCATTTTTGGACGCTGCAGAAGTTCACGGAGTGTAGAGGCCGAGAAAGCCACATAATGGTCTTTGTTCCAGGCACAGATTCCCTTACGCGATGCTTCCAGCTTCTTCTCAGATGAGGATTGGGAGTGTTAACAAGGATAGCAGAGGGAGCTGTGTGGGAACTTGATAAACGAAATTCACCGCGCGCTGATCTCTCTGGGTAAGGTACGGTTGCACTATTGATCAATATCAGGGAACGCTGCGGTCCTACGGATGCTGCTTGAGTGCATTAATGTAGGATTGTGAAATCAGATGTTGTTTGGATGTTCTGTCTTTTTTCTATCACTTTCCTTCTTCCAGGAGTATTGATCTGGGTATGTTTTTTTTCTGTGAAAATCTTTTTATTTAATTTTCAATGACCTATACCCAACAAAAAAAACAGGGCAGATCTATGCTGTAGTGAATTGCAACCTCCTCCACAGACAAAGGTGCAGTTTAGAAATAGGTCTCGCGGCCGCCATTCACATCAGACTGTCTCTGCAAGCCAGCGGGCTGTGGTAGGGGTAGGAGTTGACTGCGATGACAGAGGGCTTGTTTGGTGCTCCATGTGGTTTCTTGCTTCCGTTTAACCAGCTGTTATTGGATTTGTTCCACATTGACCTGGTACATCGTTATTCGTGATATCGGACATGTATTAGGAAGTGGGTACATATGAGGACTCATGTGAGTTGCTTTCATGAGTTGCTTGGCCTCGCATGGCTAGTATACAGGATTAGGGGTGGCTGCTATTGACGGTAGGCATTTCCAACCAGTACGGTGGACAATAGAGTGGTCAGTTCAAACCGTGGACACAGTACAAAATTGTCGATATTCATCTTGATCTTTTACGCCCCACTACTTTCAAATGTCACCAGCCACCACTGAACTCAAGAGAGTCAAAGTTGCAGGTCATATGACTGGAACGATGACCTTTGAGTAGATAGCAATTGCCCAGATGCTAGTAATAGTAGACCTACTATTACTAACCAACAGTATATAAGTGAGGTTCCTGAGCAACAGGGAGGTGATAGCAGAGGTGCCTCCCCATCTGACAGAGGGTTTGGCGCAACAGGGAGGTAGTGGGGACAGTTCTACTTCGCCTGATAAAGAACCAGTGAAAGAAGGTCCTGTACAACCAGTGGAAGAAGGTCCTGCACATTGTCAAATTGTTTTAAGATTTGGCAGAATGTGTCTGAAATCTAAACTTCCAGATGATTTTGTGGTGTAAGTAATTTGTGAGAATGTTATTCTATTCAAGATGTTTTGGATCACAATGTTTTTTTATTTGCATTTATTTGTGAAAACATCATTCAATTTAAGTTGTATTTTAGATCGCTATGTTATTTCATTTGCAGTTATTGCATTGTAACCTATGTAGACATTGCTTTTATGTGGGGTTTTTTCATTAGTCTTGTAAGGTTTATCTTCAATTTAGGTGGGGGGGGGATGTGTTATGTTATGATCTTGTAAGGGGAGTGTATGCTCATTGGCTATGGGATTGTCATCATACTATTCTTCTCTTGTTGGACTGCATAGGCATAGGGTAGAACCGGGAGGGTGTAATGTGGGGAGATTAGAGTACAGACAACCGTTAAGGTGGAGGTTATTGTTGTTCCTCTATTCCTGTATACCGATGCGAAAGTCTTGAGAGAAAATAAACTACAAGGAAAGAAACTTGAACTCGTCAGTGGTTTATTACACAAGACTTGGCAACTGGGAACAGTCTCAAAAACAAGGCTCCATCTGGGTTGATGTCCAAAGAAGTACAAGCGAGGAATAGGAGGGCTTATGTTAGTGCCTTTATTGTGGTTTAGGTACACAAGTGAAGTTTAAGTATTCCACATTCATTGTACAGCTTTGAAAAAAAGGGGTCTTTCTCCCTGGTTCTGAAAGGAAGCCACGTCACAGATATTTAAACAAGCATTTGCAATGCAATAGGTCTCGCATTATTAAAGTTTGAGCTATTGGCATTGCTAAATAATGCAACACCAATAGCTCAAACTTTAATAATAATGCGAGACCTATTGCATTGCAAATGCTTGTTTTCGTACTGTACACAATCCCCATCATATTTTCTCAACTTGCGCACCCTTATGGCTCCTCGACACAAGACCAAATGCATGGATGCAATTGAGATGGATGCTTGTGTCACTTTGAGCCTTCAGTATGATTGAAGTTAGTTGGGTATAGGAGGTTGGTTTGGAAATCCATTTAACATTTGGTTGGCCCCTTACCCAATAGCTATGTGGGAGCTTCTTTTGGAGATTGTAACGAAATTTGTATGGTATCATGCCAAGTCAGTAAAATGAAGTTGGCAGTATGTGCTGTGGTGGCCGAATAGATATTCCTGATTTAATGTCCAGAGGCCGGAAAATAAATTCTCACCGCAAAGTTTTTAATCTGATGCTACTTGGGTACCATGCTCCCAATCTCAAGTATGGAAAGGATCCTGCAGTTGCGAGAAATTAATGTAGGATTGCCTGTCCGTTTCCCCTTCTAATTTTTTTTAATGTTCTAATTTTAGCTAGGTCTTCGCGTTTGGTGGTAAAACGAAAAGAATACAGATTATTGTTTGTATTTTTTTTTGTAAAAGGTTTTCACTCCTTTCTGTTGTGCGGATATATATTTGGAGATTTTTTGTACTCTGGATTCAATGAAGGTACAATAATGAAGCTCTAGGATTAAAAGTAACTTTTTCGTCTCATTTATGCACAAGATTGATAGTTGTGCAATGAAGTTTCAGTATGAGGGTTGCAAAAATCTTTGAGTCTTGTTCTTGTTTAGCACACTGGTGCGTTTTGGAAACATTGTGCAAAAATCCTTTAATCAAACTTTAACATTTCGTCCTATAAATTAGGACTTTACTGTATAACGCAATTTATACAGAGACTATATTAACCCAACAAATGCGGCTATCGGCTGCACTACCTCCCTAGTGCGTCTGCCATTGGCTGGCACTGGTGAGGTGCTTAAGCGCCTCTCTGCTGCTTGATAGTCATTCGTCATTGCATGCAACAAAAAAAAGCTATCAGCGCACAGAACTTTCTGCCCTAAATTTGACACCCAGGGCTGCCCGCAACCACTCACCCTCCTTCCTACTCCACTGCTTCTGTTTAGAAGCTATGTTGGCCGCCACTTATATAGCCAGTTATATAGCCAGTGCTTCGCACTGCATTGCGAGGGGCGAGCCCTAAAAAGAGGCTAAATTTGATTGCAAGCAATGCTGCAGCTCCCATTCATAGATTTAGGGCCGCACCACAACGGACAGCTAAGGCGAGGGACAGCGCTAAAATGGCGCAATATAATTATGCCTTATTTAAGAACTGTGTGTGTCAAGGCTGGTTTGCCTTACGGGAGTAGCGGGCCGCTTACATAGGCAGAGAAGCCAAGTAGGGTGGCCCGAATAGCCAGATGGTTAATGCATACGACTTACGAGCCTGTGTGTGAATCAGAGGGTTGCAGGTTCAAGTCCCTTCAAGGGCAGACTCTTTGGTTAATGGTTGAAATAAATGAGAAGTATAAAAATGAGGATGTGGAAGGAATGTTTCACAGGGTGAGGGTTTAAGGTGCAACACGTGAGGAGAGAGTTGCGTGGTAAGAGGTGGTGCCGGGAGGGGCAACCCATGATGTCAGTAACGATGGTGGGAGTGTACAGGCCCACAAACGTAGGTTTGAGGTCCGCCATAGGCACGGCAGCAGTCCGGTGCCATATCTCACAGGGTGAATGCAGGAAATAGAGCGCGAAGGAGGGGGCTGCCAGGAGCGTTGCCAGAAACAGTTAACAGTAATATAACGTCTGGCCCAAAAAGTGCCTAGGGTTACAAGGCCCTGGCAACAGCACACAGCAAGCTTCGGAGATCCCATCCCCTCCATGCAGGTGGGTGTTTATGTGAAGCCTTTTGCAATGTAGGTTGTGCGGTGTGATGGCTGAATGATTTAAGAACGTACTGCTCCGGCGCAGACAGCTCAGTAGGTTTAGGGGGCCTGGCGTAGTGAAGTGGAAGAGGTATACGAATTTTGTCAGGATGCTGAGGTTTGGTTTTTTAAGCTGTATTTAGCGGTGGGTGAAGGTGAATGGCAGGTTGCTATGGTTACGGTCTGGATTTTGTTGATTCGTGCGATAGCCATGGTCTGGAGGTTGCAATTCTTTCAGCAAGGACTTTATGACTTTTTTTCGAAGCTGGGTCTTCAAAGCATTTTTCCCTGCCACGTCGAGGAGTTGCTGTTTTATGGTTACGGTCTGGGTTTTGTAGATTTGGGAGATAGCCTTGGACTGGAGATTGCATTCTGTTTTAGCACGGACCCTTTCATGACCTTTCTTAGAAGCTTGGTCTTCAAAGCATTTTCCTGCAATGTCGAGGAGTTGTGGTTAAATTTTCCCGCCTCCCGCTAGTACGCGCGGCGCAAGTATCTGTGGGGATGTTGGTGGAAGTTTTAGTCGCATATTTGGCATTTACGTTAAGAATTGAAGATGCGGTGGGGAGTCTTAGCCTTTCCCCCCCCCCCCCAAGCAAAAAATTTAACTGCAGGCATTCTGGGGTTGAAGGGCAAACATTAACTGAAAGGTTGCATTCCCGCTCAGCACGGACCTTTTCTGTTGGGATTCTTAGCCTTTGTGCGGGCGTCGCAAGTATCTGAGGAGATGTTGGAGGAGTGCTTAGTGGTACATTAGGCATTTAAGTTAATATCTCAAATGCTGTTGTGATTGTTAGCCTTCCCCACCACCTCCAAAAGGGGAATTTTTTTGAGGGCATACTGGGGGTGAAGGGTAAACATTAACTTTTGGCACGCCGGGTGCCCGGGAAGCGCGTTCTGTGGCAGGATAATGCTCCATTTATATTCGGGCACGCGCATTCTGTAATGTCAACTGCTCTTGTTTTGACTTTCGGTAGAATAGAAATTAAGCTTTGATGGGGAAAATTCAACAAGAACACATTTATGATGTTGGCGTGTTCGATTATAGCTGGCTTTGGTATCCCCCTTTATCGTGTATCTCGGGGTGGCGTTTAATATTGAGGATTATTCACGGTCATTGGCCCGGTAGAATCAGACACAGTGTACTGTGATTTGGTAAGAGATACTTCGGTATGCGGGGTATAAGTATGGTGGGGAATTTGCATCTACAACATGATGCGGTAGAGCTCAAAGATCGCCCCATTGTCCCGAAGGCTGTATTACAATATTTCATTGGCAGTTGGTACGGTGTGCAGCCCGGCTGCTATATGGCGTGTGCTGCAACATGTGATTCTGGGCTTCTGTCCGAGGTTGCGCTCTAGGATGTGGGTACTATGGGGCAGTTGCATTGTCTTTACATTGTGCTCTACCCATGTTTGGGGTTGGGGCCTAGCGTCGGGCTGTGTGAATAAATACCGTTCTCACTGCAGACATAACAAGCAGAACTGAATAGAAAAAAAAAAAAAACACGCCCACGAGTGGTGCGCGCGCACGTCACTGCAAACCATGTCTTCGCACGATAATTGAAGACAAATGGGCTTTGGTGCGCGTAACAGACACCAATAGGCCATGGGCGGAGCAATGCGCCCGCCTTTGGCCTATTGCGTGCTCTGTTGACATAAAACACACGTGCAAAGCCCAATAGCAGAACCCAACTGGAAAAGCACACACACAAGCGTGTGCGATTCCAGGGTCTGTTTCTAAACCCCCTACAAAACGCTCGCATGCGCGAGCACTGCTGCGCAGTGCGTCACAAGGGGCGAGCCCTAAAAAGGATGGTGCTGAACTGGTATTTAAGGTAGGGGACCCGCCTCGCCTGGCATTAAGGAATGGAGGTGTCTCCCTAGCCACAAAAACAACATAACAGCCCCATACCTGCCAACTCACACAGTGTATACGATATTGGCTCACATCACACGGTCTCCCGGTGAGGAGCCGATATCACACAGTGAAAAGGAAAAAGAGCTGAAAACCACTTTAAATAGTGGTTTTCCGGCTTGTTTTCCAAGGCTTGGAACTGCTGACGTCCATTATGTGGTGTGAAAACACCCCAGAACATAGACACCAGCTTCAGCAACCTTTTTTTTGTGGGGAAAAGGGGACGGGGTTCAAAAGTGCCCCATAGGTTCTTCCCCGCATGAGGCCCTGCCTACAGGTGTCATGGTTCTTTAAGTTGGCAGGTATGCAGCCCTCACCCATGGATGCTATCTCCATTTATTTACTCTCAATTAACACATGCCGTTTATATTTGTCCTGTTATTCATGCTTTGATTTCACAGGCCATATTCACATCTTCCCATTTCACAAAACCATTAATCCTGCCCTTCCATTACATAGGTCCTCCCAAAACACTGAAATACTACCCCACTATATTACATGCCAGGTTATACAACGTCTTAAGCAACCTTCTCTAAAGAGTTCACATAACACACTGAGCATCACGCAGGAGGAAGCACTTACCAATGACTGCACCACCACATCCACTAGGGTGGCAAAGAAGCCCTTTGAGGCATTCAGCTTTTCGTGCGAGTACCGCACTGCCCGCCTCAGGATTCTCCTCAGGACATACCTGGTGGGAACAAAAGCGTCAGAGTTCAGAGGCACTGCAAGCGGTATAATGGGCAGCAGCACAGAGTGTGTCACGGTTTACACCGAAGACAAATGCTGAAAAGGAATATTCACAACGCCACAATGAACGTGTACATTTTTGATATTACGGACATATAATGAAACACGCGAGCTGCCTTCAACCTTTATTTATGGCTTTAAGATTACAAAGTGTAAAACGATAGAATAATTTAGTTGGGAAATCAATGTGTTTGAAAGTAAAATCAATTAATGCTTGTTGAGAAATTAGGAGCAATTAGCTCCTAATTTTGCATTAAGTGCTAACTGATTTTAACACTAATTAAAGTAATTCCAAACTCAATAATTTACAAATAATTCGACAAAGCAACTCAGCTAAATTAATCTTTAAAAAAACAGTGTCTAGGAACAAGATCAAATGGGAACAGACGATGGCAGGTGCCTACAACTGCATCACACCCACCACACTGCGCAATAAAGTAACTTGCACATAACATGCTGCACAACCCTGTGCACGTCACTACACATCTGGATGCAACATGCTCGTCTCACTGAACAGGAAAGAGTCATTTGTTTTCCAGTCAAGCATAATAGTTCAACAGACACTAAGAGCCCACCTTGCAACTAGCAAGGGGCTCAGGAGGGGAGGGCGAATACTCCTAGGAATTTGCAGAAAAGCACGTGAAGGGGAGGATCTGGGGTTGCAGTGAGCATCGTCTGATCACAGCCCAGCTGGACAGCCTCTGCACTATTAACGCAAGGGATATGACGACCCAGCAGGAATATAAAGAGACGTGAGAAATCTTTGCGTCACAATGGACTAAAAAACAAAACAAAAAAAAGAGCATTTTCTACGCTACGAGACCAATGGGGCAATCATCCTCCTCTACCTTGCTTATCGCTAGGGGCTCCACAACAGCCTCACCCAGGTAATTTTTAAGATGGACTATTGAACTCTATCTTGGTGCCTATGCTTCCGAACAAGAAAAGTACAACAGATTTAGAACACGGCTGCAAGACTGCTACTCAGCCTACATTCAACGGAGGACGCCAGTCTTATAAGATCCCCACAGGATCTCTGCGCTGTCCACATGACTACCCAAGGAAAAAAATCCACTGTTCCTACAAATAAGGCTCAAATTATACTCCCAAAACTAATTCCAAGCTCAAGACTTAGTCAAAGGTAGTTCTACTCCCGTAAAAAAAAAAAAAGTCTTTGTGAATCTGATCTCCGAAGAGTCTGCAATGCTATAATACTCTCTGCCTGCCAGCCAGATTACAGATTATACAGGCACACCTGACGTTCACAAAAGTAATACAAAGTTGGCTGCTCTAGAGAATCTCACACACAACTGCAATAGCGGCAGTGAAAACAAACACTCTCTGGACTTTTAGACACCGTAGTAAGGCGCCAACTCGGACGAACGGCCAACCATCACTGATATAGCAGACATGTCTTCTTCACCTAAAGTAAGGGAGAGAACCAGGTGTCCTTGAATTCCAAAAGCTTTCCAATATCAACGTTTTTTGTAAGGGAGTGTGACCCTTGAGGCCTCACAGAATGTACCCTCCTCTATTATACCAGTCATCTCAATTCCAACCCAAACCACACTCTGTAAGGCATGCCACGCAAACTCCAGACCATCCAGAACATTGCAGCCAGACTCGTCCTTGGCGTCACACGACATGATCACATCACCCAACACCTGCGAGATGGCCACAGGCTCCCCGTTGAGAAGAGAGTAACTTTAAAGCTTCTCACCCATGCCTACAAATCCCTCCACAACATCGGACCGAAATACCTCAACAAAAGAGTCTCCTTCCACGTACCTTAGGGAAACCTCCGCACCGCCGACCTCGCCCTTGCAGAAACTCTGCGCATCTGCAGAACCAGAGCAGGTGGAAGAGCCTTCTCCTACGTTGTGGCAAAGGCCTGGAACAAGCTCCTAGTCAATATCAGACGCTCCCCCACTCTGCACACCTACAGGAAGTGCCTCAAGGCCTGGCTCTTCAGCTGACTCTGGGTCTGCAGAACTAGTTGAAGCCACCAGCCCCCATAAGCCAACATGTCTATTTCCTACACTGCTTTCATCCATCATACCCCTAAGTGCTAGGTCCCAAGGCAAGATAAGAACACTTCTATGGTTACTCACACCCAACACCAAAACGATTTTCCCCTATGCACATTTTAATGCAACATCCTTATAACCATGCAGATCCGGTATGGTCAGTTCACTGACCAGGAAGGTTCTTCAACACCACACACAAGTATAAATGATGCACTACAAATCAATGCCTTACATATAGCGCTGCACATGTCACAACATGCTATCAGTGTATTACTCTCGCACCACATGCCATCAACTGGCTATGTAAAATTCTGCCTTTCAGGAAGTGCTTCCAATAGAATGAACCAGGCAGGATTATAAATATGAAAAAGAAACTAAACTATGCTGTTTGTCAGAAAGTTTTTTCCGCCCATATGCATTCTACAAATAAAGCAATATTTTTTGCTATTTTTCCTAGCATTGACAGTCAGTAGGACAGGCAAATGTGATAAACACCATTTGTGCAAGTCTGTGTGTACATTTGTTGGTGCTTTAACCCCTTGACCGCAGCGCACATTCAACCGCGGTGCTGGGGAATTAATGAATGGGCAAGTTTCGGAAGGCCCCCTGTCGTCCTACACACCCACCCACTGTGACGTCGGAAGGCCCCCCGCACCCAACGGGTTAAAGTCAGACCTATTGGCTTTGTCAATTAGTGTTCAGTCCTTGACATGAAGGATATTCACCAAGACCTAAAGAACAAGCGACTGGACTTCGATAGCGCCCTACCTGGTAGAGACAATCTCAAGAGTCCATAAAAGGTCACCAAGAGCAGAAGATGACAATAACAATGAACAGCTGCGGTGCGGCCGCCAGCCATCAACCTCACAGAAGCCACAGCCACAATCCTAAGAGCTTCCCCTAATCAATACTAAGAGCTTCCCCTAATGGCAGTCAGACTAACCCTGCGTGGTTGGTCACAGAAAAAGCCCCCACTGCCCTCCATATACAATCAGCTAATGCTACACATGGAAGAGTGCAATAAAGATTGTGCCACCCTAAAACGTCCCATTTAAAGACTCAGGCTGTCCTCCACAAAATGTCAAGACCAATTCAAACTTCTATACACAGGCTAACCAAGATCGAGCAACGAGCCTCGCAGTTAGAGGATGCCAGCCAAGCGCTAAGATGGCAGGCACAGACAATGACAAGACAACTACGTATCTCTTTTGGAAGATATAGGATTTTGAAAACACATGCGTGTCAATAAAATGCTAATTTTAGGCATTCCTGAGGGATGTGACTGTCATATTTGCTGTACACTTATTCCAACAGGGTTGGGGAGGATGGGTGGGGCAAGGGTGTGTGGGGCGGGCAGGTATAGGTAAAAAAAAAAGTTAAAACACTGTCTACAGCAGCATAAATCATCTGAAAGGATGAAACAGCCTTTTATTTCTTTTTTGTTTTATGACATTTTATTCACACCAAAGGATTAGTATAGTGCCATGGAATGTTAATGGACTTCGTACCCCCCTTAAAATGAAACAGATCAGGGCTGAATTACAAAAAGGTGCGATCCGAAATGATCTGTATTTAGGAGACTCATTTGGTGAAGTCTGAAGTCCAGCCTTATCACACACAGAGTCAGATATAAACTTATTGCCAATTCTATATAGAATAGCCCTCTCAGAGATTTTAGCTATTCTGACACTGCATAAGGAAAATGCTACTTACCAGCATGCATTTGTTTTTGGCATTTAGAGCTGCAGAGTTACACACTATGCATAAATCGCCACCTAGTGCTGGGCCCGGATGTTTGCAGTTGTTTTTGTCCTGAAAAGTCTTTGGAAGGCACGAGATAGGGGACTCCTTTTGGATTACACTGCGCATGGGCATCGGCTCCATCCTTAGATTGTTTTTCGTCAGCAGGGAAATGATGGAGTTTTGTGAGAAACAGGATCATGTAAGCTGTATCTAATTAAGATAATACTGTAACTGATAAAGGTAGACGGGGAGGCGGGTGGGCGTGTGTAACTCTGCAGCTCTACATGCCAAGAACAGATGCATACTGGTGAGTAGCATATTGTATTCGAGGCGTATGAGCTGCAGATTACACACTATGCATAGATTGTATAGCAGTACCCACTCTTAGCGGCGACCACCCATATCTGTTGCAGTAGTTTGAAACAGTGTTTTGAGTAAAGCCCTGCCTACAGTAGCTTGTTGTTTAGTTTGCACATCTACACAATAGTGTTTTGTGAATGTGTACGGTGTAGACTATGTAGCTGCTTTGCAGATATCAAAGGGAATGTTCTCTAAAATTGCCATTGAAGCCCCTATCTTTCTTGTAGAATGTGCTTTAGGAGGAACAGATAACGTAGGTTTACCTTTGTGGAAGCAAATCTGTATGCATTTGACAATCCACCTAGCTATCCCAGATTTTGATATGAGGTTGCCTTTGTGTGGTGGTGAAAAAGACACAAAAAGTTGTTTGGCTTTACGAAAGGGTTGTGCTCTCTCAATGTAGTAAAGCAATGCTCTTTTGACATCTAAGGTATGAAGAGCTCTTTCTGCGACTGTTTGTGGCTGCGAGAAGAATACAGGCAGCTCTACAGATTGAGGTGGAAGGGCGAAATGACTTTAGGAAGGAATTTAGGATTGGTTCGGAGAACAACCTTACTATGATTCATTCACAGAAAAGGTTCCTGAATGGTTAATGCTTGCAGCTCGCTAACTCTTCTCAGAGAAGTAATAGCTACTAGGAAAGCAACTTTCCATGTTAAAAATTGCAGCTCACATTTATGTAAAGGTTCAAAAGGATATTCCATTAACCGTGTGAGACGAATGTTTAAATTCCACACAGATGAAGGTGGTGCTCTGGGAGGAATTATTCTTTTGAGGCCCTCCATAAAAGCCTTTATGGCAGGTACTCTAAAAAGTGATAGATGTTGTCTATTTTGTAGGTATGCTGCCATGGCAGCAAGATGTATGCTAAGATGCATCTTTGGAGGTGTAGTAAGTATCCTATGATGTGTTGAATAGACACATCTAGGGATTGATGGCATTGTTGTTATAACAATATATTACAAAACGTTTCCACTTGGCTGCATAGCATGCCCTAGTGGTGGG
This sequence comes from Lissotriton helveticus, assembly GCF_964261635.1. Lineage (NCBI taxonomy): Eukaryota > Metazoa > Chordata > Amphibia > Caudata > Salamandridae > Lissotriton > Lissotriton helveticus. The sequence continues at coordinate 682,720,884 of NC_136073.1, forward strand.
ATGTCTAGCTTCTTTAATAACGTTCATACAGTCAGGGGGAAGGTTGAGATAACCAAATTCTAGGACCTCAGGAGCCAGATCGCAAGGTTGAGCTGAGATGAGTCCGGGTGTCTGATCTCTCCATGGTTCTGGGTTAGGAGGCGTGGAGACAGGTATAGCTTTTGGTGCGGTACCACGGGAAGTTGCACCAGTGTGGTGTACCATGGTTGTCTGGCCCAAGTTGGAGCAACTAGAATGAGAGTTGGGGAATGTTGCTGTAGTTTGCGCACCACTAGTGGAAGCAGTGGGAGAGGTGGGAAAGCGCATGCAAATTTTCCTGACCAGTTCATCCATAATCGCATTGCCTTTGGACAGCGGGTGTAGATATCTGGCGGCGAAGCTTGGGCTTTTGGGTTTTTTATGGGTGTCAAAGAGGTCTATTTGAGTTTGTCCCCACATCTGAAAGAACTGTTGAAGAACTTGTGGATGAAGTTCCGGCTTAACAGATCGGCTATGGTATTTTGTACCCCTGGAACATGTTGGGCTAAGAGGAAAATGTTTAGAGGTATAGCCCATCTCCATATCTTCTGCGCTAACAGAGAGTTGGAGAGAGTGTGTCCCGCCTTGTTTGTTTATGTAGTACATGGCTGTCATGTTGTCCGTGCGGACTAAGACAGCTTTGCACGATATTTACTTTTGAAATGCTTTTAAGGCTAAAAATATGGTTAGTAACTCCAGGTGGTTGATGTGGAGTAAGTTTTGTTGCGGGGTCCACCTGTCCTGCATGGTGTGCTGCAGTAGGTGAGCCCCCCAGCCGGAGAGCAATGCATCCGCTGTAATAACTATTTGAGGAACTGGCTCTAGGAATGGTCGCCCCTTGGAAAGGTTTTTGGTGTTCCACCATTGCAGAGAGCGGTGAGTCCGACCGTCTACCAACACTAGGTCTGTTAATTGACTTGGAGCCTGGTTCTATTGACGTGCTAAGCACTCTTGAAGAGGACGCATTTTGAGTCTTGCATGAGGCACTATGAATATGCAAGAGGCCATCATTCCTATAAGTTGCAAGAACACTCGAGCTGGAAGAGTGTTGCGGCTGGAATTTTGTTAGAAGAGCATGCATATTGGTTATCCTGGCAGGAGAGGGATAAGTTAGCGCTGTTGAGGTGTTTATTGTGGCACCGAGATATTGTTGTACGTGGGACGGTTGCAGATGGGACATGGTGTGGTTTACAATGAACCCCAAGTCGTGGAGTATTTGGATGGTGGTGTGAGTGTGTTGCACACACTGACTGTATGAGCTGGCTTTCATGAGCCAGTCATCGAGATATGGGAAGACGTGAATGTGCTGTCTTCTTAAGTGTGCTGCTACCACCGCTAGGCACTTGGTAAATACTCTTGGTGCTGTTGTGACTCCGAATGGGAGTACTTTGGATAGTGCTGACCATCCAGTACAAATCCAAGATACTTTCTGTGAGCTGTGTGAATGGGACTGTGAAAATAGGAGTCCTTGAGGGGAAATATCCTTTACAACGCAACTTTTACCACGCAGTGCCTTTACAACGCAGGTTTTACAACGAAAACCATTACAACGCATTGCGCTGGGGGGCGCTCTAGGATAGGGAATAGATTTAATTTACTATCCAACACCTTCCCTAGTTTCCACGGGGACTGGAGTTGAAATAGTAAATTAAACTATTCACTATCCAGCACCCCAAAGCGCTATGCGTTGTAATGGTATGCGTTGTAAAAACCGCGTTGTAACAGCATGCGTGGTAATGTCATACATCCGTCCTTGAGATCTATAGTAGCAAGGAAGTCGTTTTGTAAAAGGAGAGGAAGGACCTGCTTGAGTGTCATCATGTGGAAGTGGTCTGATTGATTGTACAGGTTTAATGGTCTGAGGTCTAGAATAGGCCTTAGAGAGCAGTCCTTCTTTGGGATAAGAAAGTACAGGGAGTAAACTCCCTTGTTTTGTTGATGTACTAGAACTGGTTCTATTGCGCTTTTTTGTAGGAGGGAAATTACCTCCTGCCTGAGCAGCAGCAAATGTTCTTGTGACATTGGGCGCTGTTTGGGTGGTATGTTTGGGGGGGGAGGGAGGGGGGCGGGGTAGATGTTAGTTCGAGACAGTAACCGTATTGAATCATTTGTCGCACCCACCTGTCTGATGTGATGTTGGTCCACACAGGAAGGAATTGTTGCAGTCTTCCCCCGACTGGAGTGGAATGTTGTGGGGGAAGTGGAGGGAAGTCATTGGGCAGTGGTGGATGCAGAGCGGGAGTTGTTAGCTTTGCCTTTGTTATTGTTACCCCTGTAACCCCCTCTTTGGTAGCCCATACTGAAGATGGATTGGGTAGGGGTTTTGTAGGAAGTGGAGGGAGTATCTGGGGAGTAGCCTCTGGCGGTGCCTTTGTATGAAGAGCGACGAAAGAAGCGTCTGGGAGCTTGCGACTGCAAGGCTCCCATAGATTTAGCTGTGTCAGTATCCTTTTCATTTTCTCGAGGGATATGTCGACATTAGGCCCAAATAGGTGTTGCTCATCAAGTGGTTGATTGAGAATGGCACTTTGGACCTCAGGTTTGAACCTTGAAATGCGTAGCCAGGCATGCCTATGTAAAAGGACACTGGTGTTAATTGCCCTTGAAGAAGTATGTGCTGCATCTAGGGCACAACAAAATAGAGGTATTGGTGATACCCTCTTGTATAAGATCATTGGCCCTATTTTTATATTTGTCTGGGAGGTGCTGCATTATTGATTCCAGCTCATCATAATGTGCTCAGTCGTACCTTGCTAGTAGTGCCTGAGTGTTGGCAAAAAGCCATATATTTGCTGCCTGTGACGCCGTTCGTTTGCCAGAGGTGTCTAGGAGTTTAGATTCTTTATCTGGTGGGGGGGGGCCTCACCTGATGTTTGAGAATTGGCTCTCTTTCTCGCATTAGAGACTACAAGAGAGTCTAGTGGTGCTGGCCCTTTAATGTAGGCTGGATCTGAGGGGGCAGCTTTATATTTTTTTCTCAATTCGGGGGTTGATGACTCGAGCCCTGACTGGATCTTTGAATACCTCTGGCACATGCTTAATAACCCCCTTAAGCATGGGTAGAATGGAGGTGGACTTTTGTGTGGTGTCAAAAATATCCATGAGGAAATCTTCCTCCACTGGGTCTGTGTGTAGGTCAATCCCTTGGTATTGGGCAGCTCTATGGACAAGTTGGTTAAAGCCCATAGTGTTCTCTGGTGGGGCAGCCCTGGAGGGGTATATGTCATCTTGCAGCATGTTTGGGATGTCTGAGGTGCTATAATCATCCCAAAGATCAGGTGAGCCAGGAGGACTAGGATTATCTAGTGGCTCATTATCTGCACCTCCCCCATGTCATCAGAAGTGTTATTCCCGTCATCTTCTTCTACTGGAGTAGGAAATGGTGTAGGGGAGTGATGTGGAGGAGGAGGAGGAGGTATTCTTAGAGGAGAGGTTACAATGTCCTTCTTCTTAGGATGAGGAGCTGGTGCAGGCGCATCTAGTGGTAGTTTTTTAGAGCGAAGAGTCAATCGACCAGTTTTGGAATCCTTTACAAGAGTTTTTTGGGTAGGATCTGGATGAAATAGTTACTCTGTGGAAGGTAGATTTTTCGGTGCCGAGGTCTTCGGTTCCCTAGGCTTTTTTTGCACCAAACCGGTAGCGTCTTTTGGTTTCGAAACTTTTGCATTGTCTTTGGCAGGTGGAAAGTGTTTTTTTCGGTTCCGAGGCCTTTCTTGGCTCAGAGGCATTGGAGTCTGGGCCCTTTGGTGGCAGTTTTTTGCTCGGCTTCGAGTGTGTTTTTTTGTGCGGAGGAGCCGGTGCCAGTCTTCGGCGCTGAGTGCTTAGATGTGGAAGCAGCTGGCGTGGATGAAGAAGAAGATGGCTTCTTTTTCGGTGCCGGTAGGTGTGTGCCGGTACCGGAGGTAGGCTGACTCGAGCCCAAGTCACCTAAAGGCTTAGTAGGCTTCTTTACCGGGCCCGAGGGCTAGGTGTGAGAAGCAGTCTCTCGGTGTGCACCTGGGCCCGAAGGTGAAGGTGTGACCAAAGCCTTTTTTGAAGGCGTCGAGGAAGGGTCGGGGTCGACGTGTGTACTTACGACCCACTGTGCCGGAGTGATGTCCTCGACGTCGGAGTCTTCGGCCTCGGAGTTGCTGTCGATGCCATGTTCGACCCGCTCCTGTTCTGTCAACGCCCTCTTGGAAGATGTTGTCTGGGATCGAAGATGATGAGCGAGCCATGGTTCTTCGAGCTCGTCGGTCCCGAATTGTCTTCTTGGAGCGGGAGGAGGCACAAGTGGAACAGTCTTTGGCCTCGTGCGCCGGTGAGAGGCAAAGGTTGCACACCTCATGGAGATCGGTGTGGTGAAACTTCGACCCACATTGAGGACACTTCTTGAATGGCGTCCTTTCCATGAACAAGAAGATAAGGTCCAGGTAGGTCCAAGGCCTGCGTCGACGACCGGAATCGAACACTTCGAAGTTGTGCAGACTCGCGTCGATTGGGAACGCGTTCAAGACAATACCGTCGAAAAGGGTGAGGATTGAGCGCCGTAGAAGAACTGGTTCCAAACCAGAACGCAGGAAACCCATCCGAGCCCGATGCCGGAAAAAAACAATCTAAGGATGGAGCCGATGCCCATGCGTAGTGTTATCCAAAGGAGGAGTCCCCTATCTCGTGACTTCCAAAGACTTTTCAGGACAAAAACAACTGCAAACATCCGGGCCAAACACTAGGTGGCGATCTATGCATAGTGTGTAATCTGCAGCTCATATGCCTCGGACACAGTGGCATTTCTTAAATATAGATTTAGACAATCAAGATCACTGGGTAATCGCTAGAATACGCAATGGGGCTATGATTAATAATATTTGTCCTATATATGGCTTCAGTCTGGGTGACCCCTCTGTTTTTCAACAATTCTTCTAGGAATTAGCTGGATGGGAGGGCCACTTATTGTTTGCAGAGATTGTAACTTCATATCGATCCATCACACTGACTTCACAAGCCACTTTCTATGATTTGCTATGCTAAGAAAGCTGTGATTCTGGAGGCTACTCTCAGTTTAACTACAGGGAGAGATAGATAGGGGGAGGAGAGAGAGGAGAGGGTGGGGGGGCAGAGCAAGAGAGGGTGGGGGGGCAGAGCAAGAGAGGGTGGGGGGGCAGAGCAAGAGAGGGTGGGGGGCAGAGCAAGAGAGGGTGGGGGGCAGAGCAAGAGAGGGTGGGGGGGCAGAGCAAGAGAGGGTGGGGGGGCAGAGCAAGAGAGGGTGGGGGGGCAGAGCAAGAGAGGGTGGGGGGGCAGAGCAAGAGAGGGTGGGGGGGCAGAGCAAGAGAGGGTGGGGGGGCAGAGCAAGAGAGGGTGGGGGGGCAGAGCAAGAGAGGGTGGGGGGGCAGAGCAAGAGAGGGTGGGGGGGCAGAGCAAGAGAGGGTGGGGGGGCAGAGCAAGAGAGGGCGGGGGGGCAGAGCAAGAGAGGGCGGGGGCAGAGCAAGAGAGGGCGGGGGCAGAGCAAGAGAGGGCGGGGGCAGAGCAAGAGAGGGCGGGGGCAGAGCAAGAGAGGGCGGGGGCAGAGCAAGAGAGGGCGGGGGCAGAGCAAGAGAGGGCGGGGGCAGAGCAAGAGAGGGCGGGGGCAGAGCAAGAGAGGGCGGGGGCAGAGCAAGAGAGGGCGGGGGCAGAGCAAGAGAGGGCGGGGGCAGAGCAAGAGAGGGCGGGGGCAGAGCAAGAGAGGGCGGGGGCAGAGCAAGAGAGGGCGGGGGCAGAGCAAGAGAGGGCGGGGGCAGAGCAAGAGAGGGCGGGGGCAGAGCAAGAGAGGGCGGGGGCAGAGCAAGAGAGGGCGGGGGCAGAGCAAGAGAGGGCGGGGGCAGAGCAAGAGAGGGCGGGGGCAGAGCAAGAGAGGGCGGGGGCAGAGCAAGAGAGGGCGGGGGCAGAGCAAGAGAGGGCGGGGGCAGAGCAAGAGGGGGCGGGGGCAGAGCAAGAGGGGGCGGGGGCAGAGCAAGAGGGGGCGGGGGCAGAGCAAGAGGGGGCGGGGGCAGAGCAAGAGGGGGCGGGGGCAGAGCAAGAGGGGGCGGGGGCAGAGCAAGAGGGGGCGGGGGCAGAGCAAGAGAGGGCGGGGGCAGAGCAAGAGAGGGCGGGGGCAGAGCAAGAGAGGGCGGGGGCAGAGCAAGAGAGGGCGGGGGCAGAGCAAGAGAGGGCGGGGGAAGAGCAAGAGAGGGCGGGGGAAGAGCAAGAGAGGGCGGGGGAAGAGCAAGAGAGGGCGGGGGAAGAGCAAGAGAGGGCGGGGGAAGAGCAAGAGAGGGCGGGGGAAGAGCAAGAGAGGGCGGGGGAAGAGCAAGAGAGGGCGGGGGAAGAGCAAGAGAGGGCGGGGGAAGAGCAAGAGAGGGCGGGGGAAGAGCAAGAGAGGGCGGGGGAAGAGCAAGAGAGGGCGGGGGGAGAGCAAGAGAGGGCGGGGGGAGAGCAAGAGAGGGCGGGGGAGAGCAAGAGAGGGCGGGGGAGAGCAAGAGAGGGCGGGGGAGAGCAAGAGAGGGCGGGGGAGAGCAAGAGAGGGCGGGGGAGAGCAAGAGAGGGCGGGGGGAGAGCAAGAGAGGGCGGGGGGAGAGCAAGAGAGGGCGGGGGAGAGCAAGAGAGGGCGGGGGGAGAGCAAGAGAGGGCGGGGGGAGAGCAAGAGAGGGCGGGGGGAGAGCAAGAGAGGGCGGGGGGAGAGCAAGAGAGGGCGGGGGGAGAGCAAGAGAGGGCGGGGGGAGAGCAAGAGAGGGCGGGGGAGAGCAAGAGAGGGCGGGGGAGAGCAAGAGAGGGCGGGGAAGAGCAAGAGAGAGCGGGGGAAGAGCAAGAGAGAGCGGGGGAAGAGCAAGAGAGAGCGGGGGCAAGAGAGAGCGGGGGAAGAGCAAGAGAGCGGGGGAAGCGCAAGAGAGAGCGGGGGAAGAGCAAGAGAACGGGGAAGCGCAAGAGAGTGGGGGAAGAGCAAGAGAGAGCAGAGAGAGAGCGCAAAAGAGAGCGCGAGAGAGAGCGAGAGCAAGAGACCCACACACACACCATGCCACAATGTTATAAATTGGGCAAACCGCAAATTGGTACTAAGACGCATTTCGTGAACTTTGTGCAATTAAAATGCAGTACCAAAAACTGATTTGGGACAAAGAAAAGAAGCTAACATGGGACGCCCGGCTTCAGCACTTTGAAAACGGCAGGAATATGGGCAGGATACTCAGGGCAGGGCAGGATACAAGTCGAACACGGAACCTAAAAAACTATTAGGTCCATATTTAGTTTACAAGGGCAGGTGGTCATATGAAGGGATGAGATACTGGCTGCGTTCCAAAATTAGTATGCACATTTATATTAGAAACAAAATCCAGGTCACATACAATGATACTGAACAGTGCATAGATCATGTAGCCAGTGATATAATTAGTAACAAACAAACCCATACTCTGGAAGCTGCAATTACCTTGAGTGAAACTAAGGGCACCCTTCAATTTTTATCATGAGGGTAAAGTGCAGCCCTGGATGCTATTCGGGCCAAATTCTATTAAGTAAAAAAAAAAAGAAACACTTGAAATTCTCTGTTCCGATTTGGAGCTTTTGTTCCAGAGCACAGCAAAATATCATAAAGACCCTTACTCCTGGAGTCAGACATACATTTTCATTTTTGTTTAAAAAGTTAAGAATCACCGTTTTGTTCATCCTATCAACCTAGATCACTTTTCAATTGCTATTCTGAAACGTAGTATTCAACTGGCGCGTTAGAGAACACTGGCAAATTAAATATCCCAGCCGGTATAATCAGTCTAGACGCAGGGAAGGCATTCAATAGGCCTCCTAGCAATATCTTTGGGAACAATTTGCTCTAGTGGGACTAAATCCCAAATTTCTTGCCTGGATACAAACATTATCTACAGGTCTGTTGATTGTATCTACGGGCAGAATTTGAGTCCATACTAAAGAGGAACTCGCCATGAGTTCTCGTCCTGCACAATTATCTGCACTACATCTTGAGTCTTTCTGTGCTGTCTCAAAAGTGGTATGTCTCCCTTGCCACTTAATGTAAATGTGGCTATTGTTAATATAGTTGCATATGCAGATGACATTGCAATATTTTAATGTAATCCTAATCTAGTAATCCCTATTATTGAGAGAGAAGCCTTTGCAGTGGTTTCTAGATATTGGATGAATTCCAGTTATACTCAAATCTTATACTACAGCCAAATACACAAGTTGCCATTAGATATTATTCAGCAGCACCATAATTGGGATTCAAATCGCACGACAGACTGAGACAACTGTAGTACTTAATTACGATTCTCTAATTAACAAAGCTAATCAATTGCAGGAAAGAAGGAACAGGCTACCCACTGGTCTCATCAGCCGGTGTAATCCCAACAAAAAGATATTAGACAGGTTTTTTTGTACCCGTTTAGACCAATAATTTTACATGTGACCGTTAGTTTTATTTTAGTCAACTAGATACAATTTGAAATCAATTTATATGGAGGTATAAACGTCCATGCAGACCATTTGGTTCATGAACTTGCCCCTAGATAGAGGCGGATGGGCTTTATCTGATTTCAGGATGCACTATCTTGCCACATTCGTGGGCCGTTTACCCAAGGTTTTGTCTTTTTTATGGCCCTGGGACCTTTTGCCTATGTATTCAAACACTATAGTGTACAAAGGTCAGATATCCCTGTTGGGGTGAGTCGTGCGTGTTATTAGCTTAAATCATTCATTCAGGATCCTTGATTACGTGCATTTAAAATATAGATGCTTAAAGACATTTGGCATTGTATTGAATTCAACAAATCAAATGAAATACGGGTCTGGACGGCAATCCACACTGCTCTTAATTTTCACGGGATGCTCTCATTTACCCTTGGTCTAAATCAGATTTCTAAATTGTCGGTCAACTGTTTGCCAATGATCGAATATTAGCGTTTGCCCAAATTCAGGCCCAATTTATTTTTATTTAATGCGTTTTATATAGCGCGAACGTGACCCGAGGGCATCACAGCACTTCACAGTGTTAGCACACGTAGCATATGTTTAAGATTCATTTAGGGTAAACAGAGATACACAGTGACAGAGTGATGAGATAAATGAGTAAATTGCAAAGGCAGCAACTACATAAGCTCCATTTGGCATTAATACAGATACAAGGTGAAAGTAAATGGCTTGGTGTACTAGGACAATAGGTAACATTGTCAATATAATTTTGACGTAGTTACGGTACACAAAAATACATAACGCCTTACAGAGTACAGCAGCAATTGCATAAGATTACCAAAGGAGTAAAACAAAAATAAAAAGCATGTAGTAACAGGAAAAACAGCAAAACAAGATTAACAGTAGTAAGGATGGACAATATTGTTCTGAGGTAGCTGGGTTAAGGCCTCTTCAGGAAGGGAGGAATTTGAGACATTGTGCGTGCTCGGCAGTGGTGAACAGATCAAACCAAAATTCTCCTCCATCTCTGAAGAGACTTTGAACCACCTCCGGAAGAAGACACCATTCGTGATTAGCAAAGCACCTATGGCCGAGTTAATCTGCACCCGTCAGATATTCACAGCCTCTTGATACAGTGGTCCATGACACCACACCACACTGCTTGTTGCAATATCGCAACCATATCCCACACTGTGTGGGAATAAGGGCCCAAAAAGCATGCAGTGTTCACTGCCTGCAGTACCAGGTTGGTGAAAGAGAAAATGCTCTTACCGAAGAATCCAGTCTCTTGTATTCCCTATCCAGTGGTGTGGTAGGGAATGTGCCTTGATTTATCCTGGAAGTGAATGCCTGGACCACCAAGCACTCAGGGCTGGGTCCCAAGGAGTGAGCCAATGGCAGCTAGCAATGTTCCTGTGCACAAGAGTGCCTGTGCATGGCTTAGCCCAGACCAGAACACCTATAAGGGCTTCATTAAAAGGGAGTAAGGGTTTTGCCAAGTATTCCCCAGGCTGAAGCACTATCATCAAGACGCCAAAGACATGGAAAAGAAGGAACTGAGGGCATCACACAGAGGTTGCGCCGATATAGGCACAGCGCACGTCACTTCCAGTGCAGAGGACGGCACAAGGAGCCAAACAGCATGCAATGGGTTTGCTTAAAATTTTCTAGATCTAGTCTGATGCCTGGGGAATATTGTAAGGTAAGGGTTGCACGGCTGTATGTCTCTATCAGATACCCTGGACTTGCCATTCAGGAGGATAGGTCTGAAATTGCGATATGTCCAGACAGCTCCGATAAAAGGAAGTGTCTGAGAGAGTGTCAGGTGGTGCTCTGAAACATTGATAATGAACCCCAGCGAGTGCAGGAGATTCACCGTACTCTGGAGGTGGGAGTCAACTGCCTGGGGTGAGCCCAACTTCACCAAACCATCACAGAGGTAGGAAAAGACTGTAACACAGGACCTCTGCAGAAGTGCTGCAACCATCGTCATTGCATTGATGAACACCAGAGGGTTGCTGGTAAGGTCAAAGGGGAGCACAGCTAACAAAGTGCTTATAGCCCAACATGAACCGAAGGCAACACCTGTGGGCCGGCAGGACGGTGATGTGGAAATAGGCGTCCAGCACTACCATCCAGTTTCCCAAGTTGAGGGGAGGCGGGACGTGAGCTAGAATGAGCATTATGAACTCCTCCTTCGATAAGATGTTAGGAAGTGCAGGTCTGGAATAGGACAGGTGGGTCTCTTGTGCTTTTTGGGCACCAGAAACGAACAGGAATAAGGGGCCTTCTGCGCGACAGGGATTGAGAGCGTCATAGAAGCGTCCAACACAGGCTCGACAGGGAGCGCTCCTACAGTGTCTTTGGGTTCATGGCACGGTAGTCTTCACAGGCCTTGGAGTCGTAGCCCTGCTCCAAGCACCACAAACAAACCAAGTGTGGGTCTGTCACAGACATCTACCACAGTGTTTGAAACCTATTGGTTTCCTACCGGACATCCCTAACACACCAGGAGAATCAAATTCTCAAAATAAATCTCAATAAGACCAAAAAAAAAAAAAACCTCAGTGAAAAACTGACTGGGGATAACTTTTTTCCGAATCTGTGCAGACTGGCGTGGAAAGAAAAGAACGGATCTCAGAGTGCTGGAGTGACGCATATGTGGGCACCACGCACAAAACCTCCAGTGCAGAAGATGCCGAGCAGAGTGATACCACCTGGCGGCGTAGGAGTACTGCCCAAGAATTTCCAGATCCAGTCGGACACCTTTAAGGTTGCGGCTAGAAGTCTCTATGTGATAGGGATCTGTTCAGTTCCGCTTATCAACCTTTCACTCATGATTGCCTGATAATTGATCTATTTTGGCTTTTAAATGGTCCATCAAAACAAGCAAATGTAAAACAGTTAAGGATATAAAATATCAATTACATCTAGTAATCATTTTATCAAAGAATCCCTTCAGCAGCCTCCATTCAGCTAAAGAAGATCTGGAGCTCCAAGGACCTAAAGCTGCAAGACAAGACTTTAACACAATCGTAAAATGGGTCCTTCTGTATGGAGCAGAAACTATGGGGACAACAGTGACCACCATCAACAAAGTCCAGATCCTCATCAACACCTGTCTGAGGAAAATCCTCCAATTCCGCTGGCCAAACAACATCAGCAACAATGACCTATAGCAGGTGCCTTTCCAACTCTCTGTTCATGATAGAATCATGAAAATACACAGGGGCTGAATAGGTCACGTCCTACGCAAGCCTGCATAAACCACAACCAGGCAAGCCCTCACCTGAACCCTCAAGGGAAAAAGAGAAGAGGAAGGTCAAGAAACACCTGGTGTTGAAGCCTAGAGGCTGACTGCAAGGAGATTGGTTACACCTGGAGTCCAATTGAAAGAAAAGCCCAGGACAGAGATGGCTTGAGAGTCCCATGAGGGGTAGTACGCAGAAGTGAGAGTCATCATTTTCAAATGATTCAAGACTCACCAAAGCAGCTTTTTCAATGGGGACGTCAAGAAGTTCAGACTGTTTAAGATATGGTACACATCTTAGTTACATGCATTTAGCTCCATTCTTACTGGGAAGTTGATTTTAATGAAATACCTAATTTATTTGGGCTCCGATTAGAATGACCCGAACCAATAATTTGGAGATTTTGTAAGGTTAATTCCTGAGGAATTGCATTGTATTTTTAATGATTTTGATTGCCAGGATAGGTTTTTGCATGACTGTGGCTAGATCCGAAACCCGCGAATAGTTTACTGTGGTGGTCACAATTTGAATATGTAATCAGTTTGGAACTATCCATAATTAACAGGAACCTAGCCAGGAAAAGACTGCCATTACGGACCCCACTCATTAATCAGATTGTAGGTCTAATGGGAATCAAGGGAAATAATTGCAATATTCAATGTTGTACAGTGCTCGATTGTTTTTCTTCTTTTTGTTATATTGTACGCTGTTATTTGATATGTACAAAAGGGGGTGGTGATGGACGGAGCATCTGAACCAATCAAACACTCACACCCAGTCAATAGATCTGGGTGTAATCCATCAGCGTCCCCCTTTGGTACCGCTTTGTTCGCCATAAGTTGGCAGGGTATGCTCAGACGTGAGTCCCTTGTTCACTTTGCCACTGGATTCAAGCAAGCCTGGCTGAAGACGGCTGTAATGCCAGAAACCGGTCCTAGGAAGCTTGAATCCGGTCCAGGGAAGGCACGGCTTGGCAGTTCGGGTTGGACTGTTCCCATGAGGCACAGGGTCAGACTGATTTGCATATGGCCATGTCTGAACTGGGGTGGCAGAGGGGGCTAAAGAACGGTGATGGATTAAACCCAGATCTGTTGACCGGGTGTGAGTGTTTGATTGGTTCACATGCTCCGTCCATCACCACCCCCTTTTGTACCCCCTTTTGTACCGCTTTGTTCGCCATAAGTTGGCAGGGCATGCTGAGACGTGAATCCCTTGCTCACTTTGCCACTGGATTCAAGCAAGCCTGGCTGAAGACGGCTGTAACGCCAGGAACCGGTCCTAGAAAGCTTGAATCCGGTCCAGGGAAGGCACGGCTTGGCAGTTCAGGCTGGACTGTTTCCATGAGGCACAGGGTCAGACTGATTTGCATATGGCCATGTCTGAACTGGGGTGGCAGAGTGGGCTAAAGAACGGAGATGGATTAAACCCAGATCTGTTGACTGGGTGTGAGTGTTTGATTGGTTCAGATGCTCCGTCCATCACCACCCCCTTTTGTACCGCGTTATTTGATATGGGACATTTAATATTTGAAAATGATGAATTTCTGCCTATTTATTAATGTTGTAAAATTTCTGAATTAAAAAAAAAGCGCTGGGTCCAGCTTTTTACAAGTGGTTTGCACTGATGTTGACACGAGTTATGGTTAAGGTATTTAAAAATATTGTAGACTCACATATGGTCTTGAAGTCAATGAAAGAATGCAATAAACACTATCGTGAAACCAAATGAGCAGCTGATGCTTTGTAGGTCACATAGACAAACTTTTTTCATTTAATTTAAGAAAAGATGTATAACAAAAATCGTAGCACGAACAATGCAACTGATAGCCCAGCATACACACACTGATCAGACCCGCGGTATGAAGGGTAGACTGACGAAACTACACTAAAAGGTCCTACAGTGGACATAGCTAAATGTAAAAACAGGGAAAGGGCTTCTGTACCTATATGTGGAAAAAGTGTTTGACAGAGTTAGGTTGTTCTTGCGGGAAACACTCAGCAAACGCTTCTGGGGGAAACAACTGTTAATTTTAAAACCACCTCAGCTCCACTCAAGGTGATGGCCATCTATCCTCCCGTACATTTAAACCTGGTCATCACAGGAATTAGACTGGGACAAGGGGAGTTTAAACTGTGCTTGCTGGTTGTGTTTTGTGGTCTATGTCTGCTCACAAAGATCAATTCCTGAATTTTCGAAGAAGATGACACTTTTCAGAAGTGTAAGACGTCAAGATTAAAGCAGCAAAACCTAAAGTCATAAATATGACACTTACAATTAAAAGAATAGAATAAATGTTTAAAAAAAAGAATAGCTGAGGTGGACCAGATTTGCAATGAAATGCTTGGTGATTATAATAATGTCATCAGTACAGGGGACTCGAGATACAAATTTCAAGATATCAACTAAGCAAATCAGAAGACACTTGAGCAACTGGAAGAACTTTTGTATTTTTCGAGTGGGAAGTATATCAGCAGACAAAATCTCAGTTTTAACCAGAGTATCTATTGCTTGTGCTGACTTGACAGACCTGAGCGTTAAATGGTTTTGAACAAGATATGGAAATGCGCAGCTATTATTCCTTTGTAATATACCCAAAAAGAGTCCGCTGCAGTTTCCACTCTACAGGGTTGGTCGAACAAGAGAGCCACTTCTTTGTTTATGGTCAATCAGACTAAGGGTCTAATAACGAATACAAAACAAGCAGACGTTTTATAACAACCCATGGACTGTAGGATTATTCAGAAAAACATTCACACTCAATAATATTCCTAAAACCAAGACAACAAAAAATGAAAAACCAAGCTTCTGCCACTTGGTGTTGCACAGTTGGACCTCTAGACTGAATATCATTATTGTACTCCATGAAAGCACTTGAAACAGACCACATACTTATATATTCCACAATTTCAGGATACTTAAGACATAACTTTAAGGCAAGAGCTGACCACGGATACATAAAAATACTATCCATTTGTTGCAGAGCCGATCTCACCGACACTTCCCAAGGGTTTCTTAAAAGAATGACCTTACCCTCTTCCAGTGTTATCAGGTCGCCCTCCATCTGAAAGAGCTACTGTGATGGTACGGGCGTGGTCTGCTAAAACGCGGTAAGCCATATCGATTCCATCCACATCCTCTGCACCCACTTTCCCAGTGTATGGCCTGGCACCGGTGCCCTGTCAGCCAGAGGAGAAAACTGTAAGCATGCTGTAGGTATTGCTTTTCTATGTAATATCACAATGCACTATTCCTCTGGGGGAAAGTGCCAAAGTGTTTTCTGTGACGGGTACCTTATATATCAGTGGTATCTAATACAAATTCAAAAGGTTTCCATCAATGCCAAAATTTCCTTCTGTAATAATTATTTAAATATAATGAATCTAAATAGAACAGATTTACATAGTGAATGTTAATTCTCAAAATCGGGCAAGGAACCAGCACTCCTGGACCCATGTTGGAAAGCAGACATGCTTTTCGTCATTCATTTATCAAACACCACCAAAGAAAACCAATGTTCTAACAATAGACATGGTATTTCGCTTTTTGCATGTAAAGCCATCATTTGTCCTTTATTTTCATCACTAATATTAATCGACTATCAAAGAGAAAGGCAAGCAATGATCAAACATGGAGACTGGCCTCCACTACCAGCATTTACAGGTGGTACTTCTAAAGCAGACTAAGAATGCAAGAATGAACAAGAATGAACAGATGTGTCAACTAAATGGGGTCTCATCTCAACGCCTAAAGGGGAAACTCCAGGAGAGAAGACTGAATAGATTTTGGATACATCCCAGTCTCCAACCACTGACGAGAGCTCTTCTAGAAAATCAAACTATCAAATTGGCTGGACATGATCCTGTCCATGTATAGAGAGACACAACTGTTCTGCTGTACAGATGAAGGACTGAATTACCCGGAAGATGTACTGACTGGGCTTTGAGGCAGTACTCCCCTCAAATTCTAAGGAGCACTCAAGAATGAATGGGTGTGAAGAACGATTCATCTACACTAAAGGTAAAAAAAAAAGATCATAAATGACGCAAGATCGGCAATAGCTTCTAGAAGCAGAAAAGCAGGTCACTGCTCCTTCACTGGAGCCAGCCGACTCTACAGTGCTCAACTGTGCCATTATGACCTGTTCTTTTTGAGTGGGTAGAAGGATCCTAACCTTTAATAATCATGTATCCATTGTATATGGAAACGCGTTGCCTTGGACTTTGAAGAAGGCTCCTATACTGAAGAACCAATATCAAGTAATATTCCCTTCATCGTGAGGTTTTTTCTATTCAAACTCTGCTACATTCTCATTAAGAATTGCCATGAACATGCAAAGACAGACTAAATATGTGACCGAGGATTTACATGGAGGTCAGAACCACTTTTATATTCTACTTGAAATCAGATTGAAGAAAGTGGCTACTAAGTGTATGGATTGATGTCCAGGTGGCCACTGTAAACATCTCAGACACTGGGGCTTTTCCCCACAGCTCTAGTAGCTGAATTAGCAGATTGGTTCCTTGAGGGATGAGCTTTAAGCTTCATGGTAAGGGAATTTCTAGTTTATTGGTAACAAAGTTATGTATGAGACCCTTTACCTGGCAAGGGGCAACTTAAGTATTTCCAAGTATGTAAAGGTGGCCCCACATTTCACTTGTAGCTGACTAGATTTGCTAATGTTTTTCATATTATCTAGATAACGGCATATAAACTCTTCTGCGGTTCTAAAGGAATCTGTTGAAAGGGTTTGTGACCAGATACTTACACCGAATGTAAGATGTTGCTATACCAGGCACGATCTCACACTTCAAGCTAAAGATCCCTTTGAGATGCTGACATCTTTGGTGTGAAAAACACTTCTTGGAAATCATGATCTTCTTGGGGGGGTGGGGGGGGGTCAACTCTGTGATTGCCACTTTTTGGAGCTTTGCTTGGAGCATTCTGTGTTTTCTTCAGAACAAGAATGTTTAATCAATTAATCAATTTGAGCAGCCTTCTGCATACTAACATCCTCTGGGACCAAAGTTTATAAATAAATATCTCACCTAGAAGACTATGGAGGAGGTCTTCAAAATTAGAATTTGATGAAGTGTACTTCTAATGGCTTTTGCCTTGACAGCGAGCAACACTCGAAAATGTCAGAGATAACTAGGTGATTGTCTTTGAATGTCTGAATAGAAAACATAATGAATATGCTACTTACCAGTATGCATCTGTTCTTGGCAGGTAGGGCTGCTGACATTCATATCTATAGCATAGATCGGCGCCTAGTGTTGGGTCCGGATGATTGCACATTGTTGTCCTGGAAGAGTCTTCGAAGTATCACGAGATAGGTGGCTCCTCCCCTGGACTACAGTGCGCATGGCCATCGACTCCATCCCCAGATTGTTTTTAGCCATTGTGGTGAAGATGGAGTGTAACAGTGTGAGCGATGACCATGCTAAGAGTAAGTGTAAATTCTGCAGCCGCTACAGGCGCCGGGGAGGGGGGCGGGCGATATGAATGTCAGCAGCCCTACATGCCAAGAACAGATGCATACTGGTAAGTAGCATATTCAGTTCGAGGCATGTGGGCTGCTGAATTCATATCTATAGCATAGAATAAATAGCAGTCCCTCCATTAACGGCGGCCGCCTGTGCCAGCTGCAGACGTTTGAAAAAGTGTCTTAAGAACAGCCTGCCCTACAGCTGCTTGGAGTGCACATCTACACAGTAGTGTTTAGTAAATGTGTGTGGTGTAGACCATGTGGCTGCTCTACAAATGTCTTCCAAAGGGATATTACCAAGGAAAGCCATGGAGGCCCTCAACTTGCGGGTGGAGTGGGCTCTGGGGGGGACCGTTAAAGTGCGCTTAGCCTTGTGATAGCAAATCTGAATACACTTACCGATCCACCTGGCTATACTAGCTTTGGAAATGGGGTTGCCTTTGTTCTGGGCTGAAAAGGCAACAAAGAGTTGTTGTGTCTTCCTAAATTCTTTGGTCCTATCGATGTAGTACATCAAAGCTCGTTTGACATCAAGAGTGTGGAGCATTCTTTCGGCTACTGTCTCTGGGTTTTGAAAGAATGCGGGCAGTTCAATGGTCTGATTGACATGGAACTGCGAAACCACTTTAGGAAGAAATTTAGGGTTAGTGTGCAGCACCACCCTGTAGGAGTGAATTTGAATGAATGGCTCTTGAACAGTGAGCGCCTGTAGCTCACTAACACGTCGTAGAGACGTAATGGCGATGAGAAAAGCCACTTTCCATGTTAAGAACTGAATCTCACATGAATGTAGAGGCTCAAAAGGTGGGCCCATCAACCTGGTGAGGACCACATTGAGGTTCCATACAGGAGCTGGCGGGGTCCTGGGAGGGATGACCCGCTTTAGGCCTTTTAGGAAGGCTTTAATGGCAGGCACTCTGAAAACGGAGAGATGCTGCCTGTTTTGGAGATAAGCCGCTATGGCGGATAAGTGTATCCTGATGGAAGCATATGCTAGATTGCATTTGTAAAGATGTAACAAATAACAGATGATGTTGGGAGTGGATGCATCTAGCGGGTTGATGTTGTGTTCAGTACAGTAAATGACAAACCGCTTCCATTTTGCTGCATAGCAAGCTCTGGTGGTGGGCTTTCTTGCCTCTCGTATGATATCCATGCATTCGGGAGGCAAGTCAAGGTAGCCAAACTCTAAGACTTCAGGAGCCAGATCGCCAGGTTGAGCTGTTGCGGATCTGGATGCTGAATGTCGCCAAGGTTCTGCGTCAAAAGCCTGGGTGTGAGGTGCAGCCTTTGATGCGGTACCACGGATAGTTCTAGAAACGTGATGTACCATGGTTGGCGTGCCCACGGTGGAGCAACTAGGATGAGTGTCATCGAGTGTTGCTTTAGCTTTCGTGCCACCAGCAGTATGAGAGGTGCTGGGGGAAAAGCGTACGCAAATCTGCCTGACCAGTTCATCCATATCGCATTGCCCTGCGACTGTGGGTGAGGGAATCTGGCGGCAAAGCTTTGGCATTTTGTGTTTTCCCTTGTGGCAAACAGGTCTATCTCCGGATGACCCCACTGCTGGAAGTACGGGCGGAGTACTGATGGATGTATCTCCCACTCGTGCATTTGGTGGCTGTATCTGCTGAGCAGATCCGCCATCTGATTGTCCTTGCCCGGGAGGTGTTCCGCCATGAGGAAGATGTTCCTCTGAATGGCCCACTTCCACATGCTCTGAGCCAGATGAGACAACTGTGGAGAGTGTGTTCCTCCCTGCTTTTGAATGTAGTACATGGCCGTCATGTTGTCCGTCCGGATCAACACGACTTTGTTGCACAGATGTACTTTGAAAGACTTCAATGCCATGAAGATTGCCATCAGTTCTAGGTAGTTGATGTGCATCTTCTTTTGCTGTGTTGTCCATAGTTTCTGCACCGTATAGTGGAGTACATGCGCTCCCCATCCCTGGAGAGATGCGTCCGTCGTCAGGATAATGTGCGGCACAGGCTCTTGGAACGGTCGGCCCTTGCAAAGGTTGTGTGGAGTCCACCAATGCAGAGAGTTGTATGCCCGACCGGTCACCAACACTAGGTCGTTTAACTGTCCTTGAGCCTGAGTCCACTGACGAGCCAAGCATTCTTGGAGCGGACGCATATGTAGCCTCGCGTGCGGGACTATGAAGATGCAGGAGGCCATCATGCCTATCAACTGCATGAACACTCTTGCTGGGAGCGAGTGTTGCGGTCTGAACCTTTGGATCAGTGACCGAATGCTGTTGACCCTCACAGGATTTGGCTGAGCTGTGGCTGCCAGAGTATTTATAGTCGCGCCCAGGTACTGCCGCACATGGGCTGGCTGAAGGTGCGACTTTGGGTAATTTAGTGAGAATCCCAGATCGTGAAGAAGGTGAATGGTGTGGGACATGTCGGCGGCGCACTGCTGGGCCGACCTTGCTTGGACAAGCCAGTCGTCCAGATAAGGGTAAACATGAACGTTCTGCCTCCTGAGGTGCGCCGCCACCATCGGCAGGCATTTCGTGAACACTCTGGGCACTGTGGTCACCCCGAAAGGGAGGACGTTGAACTGATAATGCCGACCCTGAATGGTGAACCGGAGGTATTTTCTGTGTGATGGATGCAGTGGAATGTGGAAATAGGCATCTTTGAGATCCAAGGTTGCGGGGAAGTCTCCCTGATTGAGCAAGGGGAGAACTTGCTGCAGTGTGAGCATATGAAAGTGTTCTGATAGAATGTACTGATTCAGGGGCCTGAGGTACAGTATGGGCCTGAGGGACCAGTCCTTCTTTGGGATTAAGAAGTACAGGGAGTACACTCCCGTGCCTTCTTCCTCCACCGGCACGAGCTCGATTGCCCCTTTTTGCAGCATGACGAGTACCTCCTGCTGCAATAAGTGCAAATGCTCTGTGGACATAGGACGGTGTTTTGGTGGCATGTTGGGTGGAGTGGATGTTAACTCCAGACAATAACCGAACCGGATAAGTTTCCTGACCCACCTTACTGTGGTGATGGATTTCCAGACTGGCAGGAACTGCTGGAGTCTCCCCCCCCCCCGACAGGTGTAGTATGGTCGGGGGGCAGTGACAGGGCGTCACTGTTTGTTGGTGGCGGAGGAGCGGGAGTTGTTGTTTCCGCTACCTCTGCCCTTGGTGCTATTGCCCCGATAGCCGCCTCTACTCTGCTTGGTGTAAGAGGACTGCGCCCCACCTTTATTGTATTGCGTTTGCTGGGACATCTGGCCTCTGGAAACACCTTTATTGCCTGAGCGACGAAAAGTGCTGCCCCGAAACTGCTGGGACTGTAGAGCCCCCATGGACTTCGCAGTCTCGGTATCCTTCTTGATTTTCTCTAAGGTGGTATCCACCTCTGGACCAAATAACCTATCTGGGTTTACTGGCTGATTGAGGATGGTGGTTTGTATCTCCGGCTTGAAACCGGAGATTCTGAGCCAGGCCTGACGTCTCAACATGACACTGGTGTTAATGGCTCTGGCCACGGTGTCCGCCACGTCCAGGGCACATTTAATAGAAGCGTTGGAGATAAGCTTCCCTTCCTGAATAAGCATCTCAGCTGCCTCCTTATACTGGTCTGGAAGATGTTGTAACAGGGTCTCTAGCGTGTCATAGTGCGCCCTGTCATATCTGGCTAGGAGTGCTTGAGTGTTAGAAATACGCCAGATATTGGCTGCTTGAGCCGCCACCCTCTTCCCTGATGCCTCCAGCACTTTTGATTCCTTGTCGGGGGGAGGAGCATCACCAGTGGTCTGGGAGTTCGCCCTCTTCCGGGCATTAGAAACTACCAGAGAGTCCAATGGCAACTGGCCCTTGATGTAGGTAGGGTCCCCAGGTGCCGGCTTATATTTTTTTTCAATCCTAGGGTTGATCACCCTGGCCCGTGTGGGGTCCTTAAAAATGTCTGCAGAATGTTTCAGAACCCCTTTCAGCATGGGGAGAGTTTTGACAGTCTTCTCTGCTGTTGAAAAGGTATCAAATAGGAAGTCCACTTCGATAGGGTCAGCGTGGAGCTCCACGTCGTGGTTCTTAGCCGCCCTCTCAATTAGAGCATTAAATGCAGCTGAATCCTCAGTAGGAAAGGGCTTGACATTGTAGACCTGAGGGTCCTGTGCAGTATGCTGATCCACTGGGTCACCTGCATCTGCCCTTGAGTCTTGTTGATCCTCAGGATCAGTGTTGGCAGGAAAGTTATACTCCTCGTCCTCACCATCTCCACCCTCTACATCTGAATAGGTGGGTGAAGGTGTAGCCACTCGTGGAGTCCGTGGAGCAAGAGGCTCCACCAGAACAGGGGAGTCCACAGCAGGCTTTTTGCGCTTCAAAGGAATGGTGTAGGACGCCAAAGGCTGAGTTGCCGTGATCTTCCTCTTGTAGAGGGTTAGCTTCCCGGTGTCGACGTCGATAAAATGTTCCGACTGCTCCTCTCCCGAGGGTTGTCGAGGTTTTGAGTTCCCAAGCGGCTGAGAAGGCTTCGACGCCGTAGACTCGTGGACGGGCGCTTCGGTGGCAGACCGTGGTGCGAAGGCCTTTGGTGCTACCTTCGGCGGCAACGTAAACAGGAGTGGCGTCGAAGACTTTGGCGTTGCAGCAGCCGGCTTCGGTGTGGAAGCATCCTTTGGTGCGGCCGCGGAAGCCTTGCTCCTGATGCGCTGTAGAGAGCCCGACAGACGTCTTCGGTCCACCAGCGAGTGAAGACTCGAGCGTCGATGCCTTGTTCTTATCCGGCCGAGGCACAGGATCAGCCCTCTGCGGCACACTGCGCCTTCCTTCCGCGCCGACGGCCTTCGGCGCTGACGTTGACTTGTCGGTGGACTTGAGAACCGGGTGCGGGGCCCCAGCCTTCGGATCGACGCCTTTGGCCGATTTTGGCTCGACGCTCTTGACCGACTTTGACTCGGCGCCCTTGCCCAACTTTGGCTCGGCACCCTTGGTCGACTTCCCCGGGTCGACGGCCTTCTTCGGTTTCAGCTGCCCCGACGTGTCTGAAGACGAGGAGTCGGCCGGAGGGGCAGACGTCTTCTGTGTCGACGGCGTCTCTATTGGTTTCGTTTTCGTCGACACCGAAGGTTTCGGTTTCGTTTTTACCAAGGTAGGCTCCGTAGAAGTATCCGTAGCCGGGCCCGTAGGCGAGGCCGTGGATTGGGGTGGAAGGTCTTGGGTAAGGCCGTGTGGCGATCCCTCGACCTGAGCCTTAGTAATTGTTCGTTCGGGGCTTAGCTCTTCACATGAGCTATCTTCTGTGGCCCCGTAGGCCTCATTGTCGTCTTCTACCTCGTCGACGACTTCTTCCTCGACCACTTCGACGTCCGCGTCATATTCGTAGTCTATCTCCTCCGCCGGAGGGGAAATCTGCATATGAACTTCCTGTTCGTCTGCTTCTTCTCTGTCGAAGATGTCCACTGGTGCCGGGGCTGACCGCTGGGCCTCCTGGCGCGCCACGCGCCGAAGTCGAATCGTCTTCTTCGATCGAAACCTGGAACAAGCCATACAGTTGGCTTCGTCGTGGTCCGGCGACAGGCACTTGTTGCACACGGGGTGGACGTCGATGTGTGGGTACTTAGATCCGCACACGGGACATTTCTTGAACGGACTCCGTTCCATGATGTGTCGTCGAAAGTCTTGCTGCGTCGACCGGGCCTCGAGCACCGAAGAGTCACACGACTCCTCTGGACGTCCGACTCGGGAACTGAGCCGGAACAGAGCTGGGCACCGAACGCAAAACAATACCGACGCTATAGGAAAGGCCTTCGGGCCTTAGGAAAAGTCTATTTCAATTCCGAACTGGAGATGTCGAATATACATCCGAACCCAATGGCGGAAAAAAACAATCTGGGGATGGAGTCGATGCCCATGCGCACTGTAGTCCAGGGGAGGAGCCACCTATCTCGTGATACTTCGAAGACTCTTCCAGGACAACAATGTGCAATCATCCGGACCCAACACTAGGCGGCGATCTATGCTATAGATATGAATTCAGCAGCCCACATGCCTCGAACCTGGAAATACTGTACTCAACATTAAACACCTCATCAACAACAATAGACAACAAAATGATGTGCCCCATTCAGCTATTTGGGAGTAGATCATCTATGTACCAGTTTAGATCAGTACTTAAAAACAGCTACATCACAAATCCTCTGGCGCGAACCACGAGGCTTGCTCATCCATAAGGCAATATTACAGTCATATAACCTAGGTACTTATCAGCCTTATCTATAGGAATAATGTTCTTTAAAATAAAGAGAATAAGCGAGCCTTCATTTTGGCCTTTTCAATCTTGGTGAAGTCTTGCTGTCAGGAAATACATCTGGAGAAATACATATTACGTGATGCTATTTAAGTTTCACAGATGAACATAAAACATTACTAAAATGATCTTTATTATAACTTGGAATTAGAACATGCAATGATGATGCTAATCTCTACTTTAACAGCCCTGGCATGCAGCTAGCTAGTGGTTTGGTAATGTGTACAAGAGCAGCTGTTCATTTATGCGATAATATAACAAACTATGCAAGCCGAGATAGCTGCACATCAGGGTTTAACACCTTCACAAATGGTCCATAGTAATATTAAGCACAGGATGTATTAGGTTTGTGAAGTAGTGAGTTTCGTTTTACTCCAAACTCATTTCATATGGAAATTTTTAATAAGATGTAAGAGTGTTTGAATAGCATTCTTTTTACTTTTTCTATTTTAAGGCTGGTGTGCAATCTTAACCGGATTAACAGGCATGGCTACTGAAAGAAGCAGAAACACTAACAGGCTTTTAGCTTTTTTATTTAGGGCTATGCACAACCTTACAGTGATGCTGTTTAAGAGATTTCTGGCAAAAATGTTTTTGGGGGGATTGATGGGCCATATCAAACATTACCTTTAACTTATTCAATCACTTGGTAATATAATATTTTGATTTTATTTTCCTGTACAAGGGAATTTGTTTCTTTTATTAACCAGGCAATTAAGTATTTAATTAATATTCTAAGTAGCACTGTTAATCAGACCTCCACTTACAGTGGCAATGAGGCGGAAGAGAGCCTTCAGAAGGGGTAAAAGTCTTCAAAGTGACCTGGAGAAGGCACTCCATCTACTTACCCGTATACCACCCAAATTCAACCTTCGGTTCATCAAATCGAATGGAATAGGTCAGCTGGTCTGATTCTTTTGCAGTGTCTTAAGTTCCTCCAGGACATTTTTCCCAGTAAATATACATTTTCACTGTATCAAAGTCAATAGGGGAGGAGACCATATGGAGTGTGGAAGTGCTGTTTTTACATATATCCAGAATCACAAGAGGGACACTTCGTGAAAAGCCCAAGCCTAATGGCTGTGGGCAGAATTAGGAAACAAAAACAGAAGCTAACTAGATTTCTAGTGCCAATGCACTGAACAGTCACTAGACCACTGAAATCAACAAAATATTGGTAAATGAAAGATTTTCATGTCAGAAAAAGAATTAAGCTAAAACACAAGAGAGTTCTTATTGGTCATAGATGTGAAATTTAGTTTACGTGAGCTACTGATAATTATTCCATGACACCCTTTAGAATCAGTACCTGACTGCTGTGTCCGCCTTCTCAGTTCTCCTTTCAATGGTAAGTAGACAAGTCTAGATAAGGCCTATATTTAAACTCTAGCCCGATTTTGAATTCTAATTGACTTGCTGATGAAAGAATAAATAAACTAAACTTAGTAAATGTTGCCTACAGATGGCCATAGGATTTAAGCAGTTTTTTAGAAGTCAAAGTATCTGCTGGTTACAGGACTACAGTATTCTTAACATGGGCTGGAGTATTATGTGTTTATACATATACATTACAGGATTGGATACAGAGAGGCTAGGCTCTCTTATGGACCTACCAGAATTTGATGATCAACTAATACAATATAAAAGAGAGACTGACAATGATCCAACCATCTGGCTGACAATTCTGGGAAAATCATATTTAAGCTTTAGAATACCTATCAGTATAGAGATGGGATTCAATTGACCATCCGATAATCCAAAATTAACAATTCAGCCTCTTGTGTAGTGAACAGGATGGAGTCTGATAAACTTTCCTATGACATAGGGATTGGCCAAAGTCTGATCAACCGCAAGGATTCAGTTTGAGTCCTGAACACCTCAAAGAATAAGGTGAAATTATACAGAAGTGTAAGCTAAATGTGATTTCTGAAGGTGTAACAGGTGGCATACTATCTGTTGAACCGCAGACGTGCAAGGGTCTTTATGCGGGTTTGTACAGTAGAGTAGAAAATGCTTCCACTTGGCTACACAACAAGCTCTTGTGATTGGGTCTCTTGCCTCCTTTAGAGTGTCCATACATTCAGAAGGTAATTGCAAGTATCCAAACTCTGACTTCAGGAGCCAGAATACCTGGTTGAGTTATTTGGCTGCCTTACCCTGCCCTTGCTGTGGGTGAGAATCTCTGGTATGTTGGGAGCTTCTCATGAGCAACTAGGGACAACTCAAATAACGTCGTGAACCAGAGCTGTCGCACCCAGGTAAGAGCTATGAGAATCATCTTGAGATGTCAGTCTGAGTTTCCTGACCAGATATGGAATTAGTGGGAGAGGGGGAAAAGCATATGCAAATATCCTTGACAAGTTCATCCAAAGAGCATTGCCCATGGACTATGGATGTTGGTACCTGGAGGAAAAGCTTTGGCATTTTGAGTTTTCTACAGTGGCAAACAGATCCACGTCCAGTGTCCCCCACTGCTGGAAGTAGCAATGAAGGACTCAGGTGGAGTTCCCACTCAAGCACTTGTTAATGCATCCTGCTTAGCACTGCTAGGCCACTGAAATGTCCACTCACGGAAGATACTCCGCCAAGAGTTGGATGTGATGTCGAATAACCAGGTGCCAGATGGCGTGTGGTAGCGAAGACAGCTGTATCAATTGCATTCCTCTTTGTTTCTGGATGTAATACATTGCTGTTATGTTGTCTGTCCAGAGAAAACACTTTCTGGTTATGTGGAGGAGGAAGGCTTTTAGAGCCATCTGAATCGCTAAGTGCTAGTATGTTGATGTGGAGTTTTTGCCGATGACCAGTCCAAGGACCCTGGACCTTCTTGTCCGTCATGTGTGCATCCCACCCTGGTAGTTTTGTATCCGTGGTGATAGTCACTTGCGGTACCGGGTCCAAAAAAGGTCTGCCTTACCCACAAGTGCAAAGATTGATGGACCCCGATTGAAAGAAACACTAGATCCTCCAAATTGCCCCCGTTTGAGATGCTAGTCATTCCTGTACGGGGCACGTGTGTATCCTGGCATGAGAAACTATTGAAATACAAGAGGCCATCATGACAAGAAGGCACATCAAAGTTCTGACTGGCAGGTGACAATATGGATGAAAAAGAGCAAGTTGGTTCTGGAGATTGAGAACCCTCTGTGAATTCAGGTATGGTGTGGCAGAGATTGAAATGAGTATCGCTCCAAGACAGGTTAGTATTTGAAGAGGCTGTAACGGAGATTTGGTGACATTGTCAATCCCAATTTGTGTAACAGGCTGATGGTGGCCTGTATATCTTGCAGGCACCTCTGTCTCTTTGAACTCTTGATCAGCCAATCGTCGAGGTATGGGAAGACATGAATGAACATTTTTAAATGGACTAAGCAAACAGAAGGAGATGATGGACGGAGTGCTGAAACGTTTCAGACACTCACCCCTAGTCGCAGATCTGGATTGAATCCATCATCATTCTTTAGCTCACTTCGCCACCTCAGTTCAGACAAAGACATATGCAAACATGCTTGAACCTGTTCCTCATGGGAACAGTCCAGCCCGAACTGCTAAGCCAAGTCTTTCTTGGACCGGGAACAAGGATCCTGGGCCCGGTTTTGGGGTAACACCCCTCATCAGCCAGGCTAGCTTCAATTCAGTATGCAAAAAGTGCAAGGGACCCACGTCTAGGCATATCCTGCCAACAGGGCGAACAAAGTAAACAAGGAGAGGATGGATGGAGTGCTGAAACATTTCAGACACTCGCCCTCAGTTACAGATATGATATGAATCCATTATCATTCTTTAGCTCACTTCACCACCCCAGTTCAGACCCAGCATATGCAAACAGGCTTGACCCTGTTCCTCATGGGAACAGTCCAGCTCGAACTGCCATGCCAGGTTTTCCCTGGACCGGAAATAAACATCATAGGACCGGTTTTGTGGTAACACCCCTCATCAGCCAGGCTAGCTTGAATCCAGTGGCAAAGTGAGAAAAGGGACCCACGTCTGTACATACCCTGCCAACTTAGGAAAGTGTCAGTGCTCCTTCCATTATCTCCATGCGTTTGCCTCGCCATTTTTAAATGGACTACCACCACTGCTCGACATTTGGTAAACACTCTTGGGACTGTTGTCAGCCCAAATGTCAGAACTTTGAACTGGTAATGATGACCACTTACCACTAACCTGGGATACCAGCGATGTGCCAGGTGAATCGGTATATGAAAGTATAAGTCTTTCAGATAGAGCACCGTAATGAAGTGGCCTTCGTGCAGCAGAGGTATTATATCCTGTAGTGTGACCATGTTAAAGTGGTCTGACACAATGTCAAGATTAATGTCTGTGTAGGACAGGCTCTTTGGCACCCTCTAACAGAGCTTGTATCTCCTCCTTGAGAAGGTGTGGGTGTGGAGGAATGTTTGATGGGCAGGAGGGGAGTTCTAGGTGGTATTCGTTGCGGATGATGGATAGTAGCCACTGGTCTGAGGTCATCTCTGGCCACAGGTGGTGAAAACTGTTGTAGCCTTCCCCCGACAGGTGTTGTGTGCTCTGGAGGAATGTGTGGCGAGTAACTGTTTGGAGGTGGAGGCGCCCTTGCGAGAGTTCCTCTACTTCTACCCCTTTGTTTGAAACCTCTTTTGTAGTAGTTTTTGGCTGCTTGCCGAGGATATTGCTGCTGCTGCTGCTTTTGATCTGTCTGGGTGTTAGATGTGACTGTTCTGGAAGCTCCTCTTCCCTGATACCTACCAAAGGACTGTTGGTGTGGTGTAGTGGGCTGCAGAGGCCCCATGGATTCTGCGATCTGTGTCTTTCTACATTTTCTCTAGCTTGGAGTCCACCTCTGGGTCGAAGGGATGGTCCCCATCAAAGGGGACATTAAGGAGGTGTTGCTGCACCTCAGGCTTGAACTCGAAGGTGTGTAACCAAGCATGCCTACGTAAGAGAATAGAGGAGTTTAGTACTCTCAAAGCAGAGCGCTTACCCCTTTTTCTATATTGCTTTCGGAGACATTGTATTAGCTCCTCCATATTGTCCCAAGTGGCCCTGTTCTATCGGGATAATAACCCAAACAGTTACCTATGCACCAATGTTTTCATGCCCCACTGCTACCCGCCTTCCTGATGCATCTATGCACTTGCTTTCCTCATCGGTACCTATTGCATCTCCAGTACTCTGGGAAGAAGCTACCCTCTTCCTTGCTGTTGTTAGCAGTAAGGAGTCAGCTGTTGGGTGTCCCTTGATATAAAGTGGGTGAAGGTTTGTACTTCCTCTCAAAGCGTGGTGCAAGGACTCTAGTCTTGACTGGGTCTTTAAAGATCTGTGTCGATTTTGAGCATGGACGCTATCATATGTAGGTATTGAACAGGGCGCTCAGTCTTAGAGAGTGTCTTAACTAGAAAATCCATCTCCTCCTTCGTAATGTGCATTTGTACATTATGATATTCAGCAGCTCACTATGGTAGGAGAAAATATCATCTTGAGGTGATGCCTTAGCTGGTACTGGGACTTCAATGTCTGGACCTGGGAGTACAATATTGTATGCATCCCAAGGATCTGAACTTTTGGAGGGTCTGTAAGTCTGTGTCATGCTTATAATGACTAGGGATCTCTGCGTTTGAATCATTTGAGTGTATGGATGATGGTGAAAGGGGCTTTGGAGGAGGTGTAATGTGATGTTGAGTGGCATAGAGTTAGTGGTTTTATGCCCCATACTTTTCCTCACTGGAAGAGGCTTTGAAAAGTCTATATTCTGCCCTTTCCATTTGTAGGCCTTCTCAGGCAAATATGCATCCTTAATAAGCGCTTCTTGTGCATGAGCTCTTGAAGAATTTCGAATTCACAACCCTCTATATTTGGCGTTGGTATTGTCCTACTTTTCTTAGGCACCTTGTCTTTCTCATGCTCAGTTGGACTGGCGTTTTTTTTAGTAGAAGTGTGGCTTTGCTCTGAGGACTTCTTCAGAGTCGATTGGCTCTGATGAAGTGTGTGTTGACGCAGTACTCTTTCTTGGCTCAGACAGCTTTGTTGCCCCCGAAGGGAGGCTGGCGAGGTGTCAGAGGCATTGTTGGCGCCATAGGCTGCGCCATCGTTAATAACTTTATCGGCACAGAGTGCGAGTGCATATCATCTCCACGCTTGTCCCTATGGCCTGGAGCTCAATCCTGATCAGTTTCGTTCAATCTCAACTCAGAGGCATGCTCTCTGTGTTGGCCAGAACCCGAAGCCTGTGGCGCACCCAGGTAATTGTGGGTGGACTGTGTGGGCAGTCTTTTGGGGTAAGAAGGGGATTGTGAACGTGGGTACTATATGGCCCTTTGTGTCGTTTTTGTCCTCGGCCCTAACCCCAATGTCGTCAGTCCCTCTGGAGTTCCACAGCCAACATCTCAGACTCTTCTTCCTCATCATGTTAGCTGGACTCATCGGAAGCTAAGTAGCATGGACTGCACAGAATGAAGCACCCTTCTTCTGGAACATAGTCCTCTGCATCGCTGATCTGTAGCTGTTGTTCCTAGTCTGCCGAGAATTCAGCTTCCGCCTCCATCTCCATCTCCATAGCATAAGCCAGGCGTCGCTCACGTCTGGAGCGCAATGTCTTTTCATTCTTGAACAGGCTGCACAATCCTGATATAGTTACGCTTTGGCGACAAGCAAAGGTTGCAGACACGATGCTGGTCTGAGTAGGGGGTATTGTGCTCCGCATTGAGGGCATGTCCAGAAAAGTCTCTTCTTTACCGTTCATCACCCGGAGCCGAACATTCTCAGCGGATTCTAGATAGGGCTCTGGTGTTGAAGCTGACTGGAATGGAAGGGTCGCTCAAACCCGAATCTGCCGTCTAGCGATGACAAGGAGAAGTTGAATTTGTCGAGTTTAAGACGCTATGAACCAGGTAGGTGTCTGCGGGCCGCGAAGGCAACGAAGAGGCATGGAACTCCGGCGCAATCCGTACAAACCAAATGGTGATAAAAATCAATCCAAAAATGGAGCTGCTGAACATGTGCATTCTCTCGTAGAGGAGGAGACTATGTCACTTCAGCAATAAAAAAGACTAAATATGAGAAAACCAAGTTGTAGAGTTCGAACCCAACACTAGATGGCACGAGTGTGCATAGCATGTGTATTTGCAGCCAACACATGCTACGAATGTTAACATTACTATTAAGTCTCTAATGCCCTTGCAATCCATGTCAGTCCACTTATTCAAAGAATTCTGGCCATATGCTGCAACAAAGCGGTCATTAGGATGTAAGGCTGACATTTAGAATTACTTACTGCAACAGAGGATAAGACAGCATAACCTCACCTTTTGAATGGCTTCAAAATAAGGGATGAAAAGGTCTGTGTCATAGTTGGACATCTTGGTCTGCAAGACAGAGACCAGCCGCTCTAGGCCCATCCCCGTATCAATGCTCTTCTTGGGTAAAGGCTTTAGGGTACCATCAGACTCCCTAGAAAGGAGATAAAAACAGTTCATCAAGGTCTTTGACAACTGCTTTCCTAAAGCACAACCGACATTTCATTCACTGTCCCCCAGGCGCATATTCCAGAGTTTCAATTTGCTTGGGAACTTGATATTTGTGGACCTGCAGCCTCGGGGTGTAAGAATTTGGCTAAAACCTAGGTAATTGAATATTTAAGCACAACATGGAGGTATGTCAGATGAAATGTCATACAAATTGGATGGATAATACTGGAAGATATCAAAGATTAAAAGTTCCACAGTGATCTTATTCAAGAAACTTGATACATTTGAAGTTTCTACATAAAGTTAACTGAAATAACCTACAAGAATAATTACTTATTAAGTGAACAGTCCACTGATGTGAAGGTCATTTGGGAATTATTGTAAATGAATGAATACATTATGAAAGTGTGCTCTCAAACAAGTTTTACTCGACCAAAACATAGTTCAAGTCAAATGTGGGGAAAAATGTCTTTGGGGTCTTGAAAAATAAAAGGAGATGTGAAGTATACGCACACAGATTCAGATCCACTGACTGGACACATGATCCTGAAGACTCTTTGAAATCATCAATACAAATTCCCTTTGATAATAGGGATTAGCCTGTGAGGCTTATATTCTGTAAGCCAAGAAGCTGCTAGGGTTTCAGAAGGGAATGTTAAGCTCTCCACCTACAAAATCCACCCTTTTTACAGGAACCCAAATTAGGTTGCTCTAAATAAAGCGAGTTATTGTCCGAAATTGTCTGCAAAGTGATACTGGCACAATCTTGCACTTTCATAGTTATTTATGTATAAGATCCACAAAATTAGAGATCCTTTTTAGATCTAAGCCTACCAGACAGCACAGCTGTCTGGTAGCTAAAGACTCTTGGAGACATTCTCAAAGCTGACCTAAGAACGCATGCAGCCCATTTCTAACCATTGGGCTTTGTGGATTGTAACTCACATTTGCTTGCATTCTATTTGCTGCCTTTATTTATTTTATGCTGTCCATGTCTTTGTCCCTCCTGTGGAGCACAGCCCGATTACTGTATTGCACGAGTGCTTGCTTTCTGTAAGCAGACCTTTAAGTTTTGATCTTGTCTTTTCACATTTGCTGTGCACGACAGAGGTCAAATGTCAGGCTTTGTCTTCCAAGTGAGCTTGGGGTTTACTTTTTTTTCTCAGACTACAAAGTATGAGGACTTATCCGACAATCTGGGGGTGCGAAAGGGAAGGCTTTATTCTAGCACAATTAAATTTAAATTTCTGTAAATAAATTGTGCAAATATTTCAGAATATATTAGAAATAGGAGAGTCTCTGGCCTTGAAGGATTTCGGCTCAGAGTCTCTGGCCTTGAAGGATTTCGGCTCAGAGTCTCTGGCCTTGAAGGATTTCGGCTCAGAGTCTCTGGCCTTGAAGGATTTCGGCTCAGAGTCTCTGGCCTTGAAGGATTTCGGCTCAGAGTCTCTGGCCTTGAAGGATTTCGGCTCAGAGTCTCTGGCCTTGAAGGATTTCGGCTCAGAGTCTCTGGCCTTGAAGGATTTCAGCTCAGAGTCTCTGGCCTTGAAGGATTTCAGCTCAGAGTCTCTGGCCTTGAAGGATTTCAGCTCAGAGTCTCTGGCCTTGAAGGATTTCAGCTCAGAGTCTCTGGCCTTGAAGGATTTCAGCTCAGAGTCTCTGGCCTTGAAGGATTTCAGCTCAGAGTCTCTGGCCTTGAAGGATTTCTACTCAGCGTCTTTGACCTTGGAGGATTTCTACTCAGCGTCTTTGACCTTGGAGGATTTCTACTCAGCGCCTTTGACCTTGGAGGATTTCTACTCAGCGTCTTTGACCTTGGAGGATTTCTACTCAGCGTCTTTGACCTTGGAGGATTTCTACTCAGCGTCTTTGACCATAGAGGATTTCTACTCAGAGTCTTTAGCTTTGGAATGGCTCGGTTCCAAGTCTTTGGCCTTGGAGGATTTTTGCTCTAAGCCTTTCAGATTCGAAGGTGGAATCTTCATCCCGAAGGTATCATATGTTTTGTTGTCGAAGGTGTCTGTTCGGCATTGGATCGGGGCTGGCTCGAGCCAGAGCCAGAAGGCTTCTCTTTTTGTTTCGGAGCCGGACCGGAAGGCAGGGCATCAGAAACGTTTAGTCAGTCCCGACCTGAACCCGAGGGCGAAGGAGGGAGTGGAGCCTTTGCCTTATGTGGAGTGGGCACAGGAGGATGTGTACTCACGGTATGCTGACCCGATCTGCTCTTCTTCCTCGGTCTCTTGAGCTGGATATTGGATACCGGAATCTTCTCCGAAGATGTCCGGAATAGAGACGCTCTGATGTTGCATTTTGTGGCACCGAGCCCGACAATCACAAAGTGTCTTTTTTCAATCAGAATGATCGACACTCGTCGCAGTCCTTCTCGTCGTGTTCCGGGGACAAGCAGCAGTTGCAACCTTCGAGCAAGTCGGTGCTTGGAAATTTAGCACGACACCCGGGACACAGCTTTAATGGAATCGTTCTATCGACTGCTAGCGCGTCGGCACGGGTAGGCCAGATGGCCTGCCTCGAGTTTTCCGATGGAAAGTTTTTCGAAGTGAGACGACGCGCGTCGAATGAGGAACCGCGATAGATAACACAGTCTAGGGTAGTGGATTGCGAATAGGGGTCTGCAAACGGTACCGAACCGTAGCGCAGCAATACCCATCCGAACCTGATGGCGTAAAAAAACAATCTAAGGATGGAGTCGATGACCATACACACTATCACCGAAAGGAGGAGTCACCTACCTCGTGACTGCAAGACTTCTTTGAACAAAAACAAAGTGCAAGCATATGGACCCAACACCAGATGGTGATCTTTGCAAAAGCATATGATCTACAGCTCATATGCCTCGAACATGTGTTTTTTAAGCAAACAAGAGATTTGTAAGGGGTTCTGGGTATACAAACATGGTGAGAGCCACACAAGTCACACCACAGGTGTCTAGTTTTCATAGATGTCCTGGGTTCCCTAGGTGCCAGCTGACCAGCTTATAAAACAAGCGTTGGCATAGCCAATAGGTCTTGCCTTTGGGACCTTATGTGTTTAGCCAGAACTTTTGGCTATGTTGTAGAGCATTGTGGCTGCTGTGCATTATGTTGAAAAGTTATAATAAAAAGTGTTAAGCATTTTTGTTACCTTTATACAAACGAAGACGACATTATATGCAACTGAAAACCCTGATTAAAAAAAGATTTTAACATAAAAAATGTTGTCTACTTTTTTTTGTACTTGCACTGCTGGCAACTTCTTCCTGCCTGTTCTCATGCTTGTTTGTTATCCATTTTTTTGTTATCGGGGAGGTGGACAGAAATAACGGGGGAGTGGAGATTGGAAAACAGTAGTTTAATTAGAACATGTGAGATCTAATAAAAACAGCTTGGCACTTCTTAACCTGAGCTTCACATTGAGCCGCGGGATTCAAGTCAGCGAGAGTGTAAGATGCGTAATTTCAATCAGCACAATGTTCTTTTCACTACTCTTCGGTGGCGGCAGTACATTTTTCCATTATGAGCAGAAGAAGTACACAGTAAGGGCCATCCATCAGTAGCATAGGAACATCAGATCGGATTGTGAATCAATAATCTTACTGGTGAGCACTGGCCGACAGACAATGTATAGTATCTAGCCTGAGGAGATAGCACATCGCACTTTAAAACTGCACTATGCACTTTAGCATATTAAGCAACTGAGAAGCAGACCCCTGACTCAGGCAGGTGGACAGTATCGCTATTTCTAACTACAAAAATATATTATTTCCAGTCTTCCATATTTCATCATATGGTTTTTAAGAAAATAGATACCGGGATATTTTAATGAAATGACGCAGAATATAAAACACCCAGATGCTATTTTTTCTGCAGTGCAAATTAACAATAAGTCGAGAAGATACATGAAGTGTGGGACTAAGTTGCTTTGAGATTTGTAGGGACGGGGCAGGGACGATGATAATTTATGCTCATTTTACAGTATTGGTTTTAATTAATCTAACGGTTAATGCATTTTCACTTTCTTACTTACTCCCCCTCTTCTTTTCTGAAAGGAGCTCTCCACCTTTCGGGTCTGGGTAGTGGTTCACCATCCCTCCCAGCTCCTAGTTTGTAACACTCTGCAAATGTGACTGCGGGCCGCCGTCACTGGTGTGTTTTTCAGGTCCAGAATGACGTTTGTACCGCATGTATCCTTACCCGGCCCATGTGAAACAGGGTTGTCTGGTATGCGTCACTTCTCTATCTGCCGCTCTTTCATGCTCTCTGTAGCAGGTGCATTGACCTTCTGAGCCATCACACCGAAACAAAGGGCGATGTGAGTATTCTCAGCCCTGCTGGAACTGGAGTTGTTTAGGGCACACTAACCTACCGGGTCGCAGTAGTTGGGACTCCCGCCACAGACGGGAACACACGTTCTCAGCCGAGACTCAGGGTTCTGCCCTGTCGTGCTGTTGGGGTTTTATATCTTTTACAACACCTGCATGTCAAGCAGCTTACTATTAGTAGTGGGGAACCCAGAAGCAGAG
This sequence comes from Lissotriton helveticus, assembly GCF_964261635.1. Lineage (NCBI taxonomy): Eukaryota > Metazoa > Chordata > Amphibia > Caudata > Salamandridae > Lissotriton > Lissotriton helveticus. The sequence goes on from NC_136073.1 coordinate 682,756,277, forward strand.
ATGCTATAGTGGAATTGTACCTCAGGGCGCTGTACTGTGTTTTAATTCAATGTGTATTGAATATATCTTAAAACACATGTTTGCAGAGTGTGCTCCTCCAGTGCGGCACTCAAAGCCCCTAGCAATCATCATTATTGTGCTGCTGTCACATGTCAGACTCTTGCTGATAAAGGTGGTGTTTTAAAAGGGCGTGACCTGCAGAACGGGGACCCCATTAGCAACTACCGTGCATTTTACAGGGTGAGGAGGGGGGCATTCTCCTTATGTATAGGAATGTGGTGTACTCATGAGGGCTCAGGCATTACTCCGCCCCAAACTCTAATCTCTGCTCAGGGCAGTCCGAACTTTGTCTGTACAAGTTACTGCCTCGAGTTGCAGGAGTATTTGTAAAGTGCTGCAAGACTCACTGGAAGGCATCAGGCGCTGTACCAGAACTGCCGGTCGCGTTCACGCAACGGTGTTACTGTGGCTAAACCATGAGTTTGGGCTTTCCTGCAGATTTAGGGTCCGGACAGAGTGGAAAGTGCAGGCGGTGAAGTGAGCGGTGCGGGAATACTGGCTCACATTCCAGCACTGCCCGGTGCTCACCACTGCCCAGTGCTCATGACTTTCCATCAGCGTGAGCAGTGCAGGGACCCTGTCTAATATTCCAGCACTGCCAGCTCTCTCCCTTCCCTTCAGAGTGAACTGCGCTGTCACGGTCTCACATCTCAGAGTGAGCGGTCCAGGAAACCTGTCACACATTCTAGCACTGCCCCAGCAGTCGCTAACCCCGGTTACGTTAGCAGGGTAGAGGCATGGGTTCCGGGCTCACTGTACATCGCCGAAGTCCCCTCTTCAGAAAGAAAGGGGTTCACACTAAAAGGTCTGCCCACGGGCAGTGCGTCTACGGCATCCTTCGCACCTCTTGCTCCGGGCTCCATTCGGATTGCTCATGGGGACAGAGGCATTTGACACAACCTGAGCGTGGCCTGATGGCAGGCTCGACCTGGCAACAGCGGCTTGTGCGGATGTGGCGGTTTGTAAACCTGCACACTCGTGTTGCATGCAAAACACTAAAAACATGCCAGGGCCAGCGTGACCGCCATCTGTCTCACAGTCGCGATCTTTGGAAACAGATGGCGCTGCTGCTCGCTCCTGAGCACCCTAGGCCAGGGGACAAAGAAGGCGGGACATGCACCCGCCTTGGACCGATTGCATGCTGTCTTTCTTAGAAAGACGCATACAAAGGCCAATTGCAGGTGATTAAAAAAAAGCACATGCTCAAGCATGTGTTTAGCATTTAAAAGCCCTTTCTAAAAGCCTCGCAGAGCAACGCATGTGCGCTGGCTCAGGCGAGACCTAAAAATCTATGGCTTCTGCTGGGTGAAATAGGAGGTCTCCTAGGTCGCATTTTGGGGTGTTTTGTGTCGCAGGCGTAAGGTCCAGCCACACAAGCGGGGTACCATTTGTATCGGGAGACACAGAATAGTAGAACATTTGTTATTACCAAATTAATATATCTAGCTTTGTGCCTTTCAAATGTAAGCAATCAACAAAGACATTTAACAAAATGCCCTCTGAAGCACATGCCAGTATGGGCGCCCATAAATTTAGAGCTGTGCAAACAACCACTACTACTAAACTCATCATCTGGTGTACATTTCATAAATACAGAGTTTTCCTTCATACCATTTTTCCATGCTTTATAATTTTCAATATGAATTGCTGTATAGTCGGTACACAATGAAAAATCATTGCAAGGTGCGGCTTAGTTGTTGGCTCTGGGTACCTTGGAGTCTTAAGAGAAGCTACAAAGCCTATATATCCCGCAACAATAGGGGTCCAGCAGACACAACTGTAAACTGCTTTTGAAAATCTGCCATAGTAAGAAGTTACAATTAAAACGTGACAAACCGCTGTTTATTTCAACTCAAATTCAATTTTTATAATTTAAACTATAACTTTCTTTATGAAAACCTAGAAGTATCTACACAAATAGCACCTTGTTGAGTCCCGAATTTTGTCTAGTTTCTAGAAATGCATAGCTTTTCGGGACCCACCATGGGTTCCACACCCGTTTACACCACAAACTGGAAGGAGGCTAAAAGCCCAAAAAATAGGAAAATTGGGCTATCTCCCGGTAAAATGCCAAAACTGGTAAAAGATTGTTTTTGTAATCAAGTCTGCCTGTTCCTTAAAGCTGAGAAGATTCAGATTTTGGCACTGCAAACCTTTTGTTGATGCAATTTGCAGGAAAACAAACAGACACTTTCTTCTGCAGAAATTATTTCCAAGTTTTCCAAAACAAAAAAACATTCTGCTATATTTTGGCTAACTTCTCAGTCCCCTCCAGGGAAATCCACAAACTCTGGGTACCTTTAGAATCCCTATGATGTTGGAAAAAAGGACTCATCTTTGGCGTGAACAGCTTTTATTCAATAATGTCTAATTTGATCTACGTCATCTCCCCTGCTGTGCAGTTGGCAACAGATTTTGCTATCCCAGGTTTAGCCCTTAAGACATACTAGATACACAGAGAACTGACATTTTTACGGTGCAGAGGCTTGAAAATGCAAACATACTTTAAAGGCATAACATTTTCACCTGGAAATCAGAGCAAAGTTTTCATTAAACATACATAGCAATTTAAATTCTTAATATTGTTTTTTCCAACTGCAGCACGAGAAATGTTGTTCATTGACAGCCTTTCCATTACATTTGAAATTCATATTCCCACGTCGAAATACAGAAGCTTTTAATTAGCTCAACATGAATAAATGCAAGACAAAGTAAGCATGTCCAAGCCTCTTTTACACCTTATCACCCCTTTGCAAATTTCATGGATAAGAGAAGAGGTGACAGGGGTTTGAGGTTGTATGAAACAGTGCCTAGATGAGCCAGTGAAAACACTGGCAGGAACCAAGTGGAAAAGCTGCAGGAGCAAGATCACAAACAACTAATCAGAGAATTTCTGCATGCCCATACAAAACAGTTAAAAAATCAGCATGGACTTCATCTTGAGGCAGTTACCTTTGTTCCAAAACAAGCAGACATACCCTACACATGCACAGGCCACCAAATGACCAGACAACGGGCAACACAAATAGAGAAACACAATTAGAAGCGAACCCCACCTCTCTAATGGAATATAGGTTCCAGCTCACCTGTTGTACTGAATGAACACCAGGTTCCAAATTTCAAGCACATTGGGGTCATCCATGTTGACAAGGTGTGCGGCGTCCCTACCCCCAATCCGGTCAAAGTGCATCTCACTGCAGGGCCCACAAGGACCGGTGTCACCCATTTCCCAGAAATTATCCTTCATGCTTCCAGGGAGGATTCTGCTTTCAGGTAACCTGTCAAGGGAGATTTGCATGGTTATAAAAAGGAGTACAGGTGACATCTCAATGGTCTTCAAAATTTGGGTCAGAAGGACTTGCATGGACAGTCCAAAGTATCTGGTCACATTGCAGCTTGGTTTACCCATCTCGCTTCATGGTTATTGTAGCTATGGGCGCTAAGCATGGCTCTCTAGTTGGTCCAGGAGTAGCTCCTCCATGTACATGAGAAACCCTTGTGAAGACTGTCACAACAACCACAGCTGCACCTATGGCAGCGTGGAAAGAGCACCACAGTAACAGACTTCTCTATTTTACTTTCCAATGGACCAGTGATGGAATGCAAGTCTCTCAGGCCCTGGCAAGCATCAGTCTCAATTGCTGGTACTTTGACTTCTCCGAATCCGTGGCCCCAACAGGCCCTTACAGTGTATGCTCAGGGGCAACATGCAGCTGTCTGTGGAGGTAGGGCGGCAGCCTTAAGGTGGCCACCTAAGTCAATGTCACTTTGTGCTTCTCGCCTCTCCCTCATCCGAACCCACAGTGCACTTCTAGGCGGCTGCACCCGGTTTTTGCTGTCCTCACTTTTGTTCTCTACCTCGACTTCCGAAAGGTGAACTCAAAACAGATGGTCATAGAGTCACTGAGATGGAAAAAACTGCCTGAAAGCTAGTTAATTCTAAAAGACGGACTGTCACATTGGGTAAAGCAAGTTGATTGCAAAGCCGTTACCAGGAATTGTAAGTAACAATAATCGGTAGCGATTTCTGAACAAAACCTTTGTTGACATCACAGCACTTGGTAACACTCAGTGGCCTTTGATGCCTGTAGTAGTTATCATAGAAATTCTATGGCAGTTTGCTTACTTGCGAAACAAAATGTAATTTGTAGTAGTAAAGTAAACAAATGTGTTTCAAGGCCCCAGGGTGCTTAAGAGACACATCGCATGGTGTTATTGAAAATGCTTGCTGAAAAACACAGGCCTACTTTTTCTTGTTTATGGGAAAACATTGAGTGATGCTCAAAGTCTGGGGATAGCAGATGAGGATGCAATAGACCAAGAGTTAACTTGCACAAGATGTTTGAAGGGCATCAGAAAAGTGAATAGTGGTTTTGGGTGATGAATGTACTTGCTGTTTCCTCCAAAATTCTTGGTGAAATAAGGTATGTATACTGAAGTGCCAAAATAAATTGACAACGTACGAGTAAAAGTTGTTTTAAATGATTTTTGTTTGTGTGAGCATGCATGGTTGTTTCTGTAGCCGCTTCAATTGCATAACCAAGGGTTTTCATGGCAGATCTCGATCATGCTGTTGTAGTCTGGTTTGCTGGTGAGGAAGACTGTGGTGAATTTACATTCCCAATTAAATGTATACTCTGGTTCATTTGGGCTGCTCAAGAAATTGAAATGCACTGAATAACGAGACAGCCATTTGAGTATTTTGTGCAGGTTATGATTGGTGACACAAATGTTGTTGGTTTAAAGAAGGTGTATGAGGTTTCTTCGCACAGGCTAAGACACCAATGCTATGGAAATGCTTTTGATTAGATAGCTGGTGATGATGATGATCAGGAAGATATTAGTAGCACCTACACTTGATTTGATTCACCTCAAGCACACATATGACTGTATAAATTAAAGTTAAAGTGGGAAACTTTCAGTTAAGAATAAGCTGAAGGATACCTTATAGCACACTAGCTTGCTATCAGCCAATAAGTCAGATTGTTCTGTGTCAATAAGCGGTATTGCACTGTGAAGTTGTAAAGCTGTGTAACTGACAATGAAATTGTACCGTAGATGTTCCTATTCAATGTTACTCAAGTTCTTGCTAACACAAAAAAGCTCAGTTGAGGAGCACATCCAAGCTTTGATTTATCAGTTATTTTAGATGGTGTTTTAATAGGACTGCTTGCTTATGGGTACAGCCATTCAAAGTCTTCAAATAGGCAGAAGAGGACCAGGACTAGGGAGTCGCATGTATCGCTTAGGGCTAGTACATAATTAAAGATTTCTAATTGGGTGGTGCTTTTGTCCTCCTGCTGTTTGGAATGAACTGAAGAGATCAGTAGTTTACAGATAGGTTTGAAGTTATGAGGGGACATCCGCCAGCTACATATCTGATGTGGAGCAATCTTGAAGAGTGCCGATGGATCCAACGGAGGATTATATTTTTCATTCTAAAACCTTCTTTCAGAAAAGGACTATTTCATGAGAGTGGTGAGAACTAAGGTAGGAGATGATACTTGATTAGGAGAGAATCTCAAGTGCCATCTTGCGAAAACTTGGTTTCTATATGTCCATTAACAGCTCCCCAAAAAAATAACTAAATGAATATACCTCTGAAATACTGCTGTGACTGTGTTCTAGCCACACACACCAAGAATTATGTAACCTTGAGCTTCATGGCATTGCACTGCATTTAATCCAGTGGGTTATCCAAGAACAGCAACCCCTATACTGTGTTGGTAGCAATAAACAAATGAACAAGAAATACAGCCTTACCCCAAATTGAGCCAGATCTGTTTGCACTCAAGGTCCGGCTCCAGACCTGCTGCCTCATTCCCTCCAAAGTAGGTGACATACAGACGGTCAATGTCGATTCCAAACTCCTTAGTCAGCAAGTCCAGGGCCAGCTTACAGGCAAGTTCCTGCACAAATCAAATTTTTAACGAATTTTTCAAAACGCGTATTTTTTTATGTCTTTCAATCACAGCAATGTTTCTGCTGTCGAAACTATAAACTTCTGCAGGTTCCCACCGACACAGAACAATAAAAAATGTCATAGTACCAAGTAGTGCCAATGTAGAAAGAACCCTGCGGTAACAGTATACAGTGCCAACATTAAGTATTAGGGATACCATTATGCAGTATCACCATCTAACACAACGTTGTCCAACATAGGTCCAGGAGGATCGTAGCCATGCATAAATTTTCAGGGTAATTGTAAGTGTAAAAGAGTTTTATCCAGAATCAATATTTGTTTTAGGTGGATATCCTGGAAATCTAGCACAGATGGGGACCTTTTGGACCTTTGCTACACCCTCCTGATTTAGCTCAAGGCTCTGAACATGCAGTGAACAGTGCAAATAACCAACCAGCAGTGAGTCAAACAGAAACATCACGGCTCACTACATACAGATCTATAAATGAGGCCAGGACAAAAAGTGTTAAGCACCAAAACTGAGGCCAAGGGACAGCAGCTCCATCACAAATATAAAAACATGCAATGCCAACAACAATGTACTGCACCTATAACAAACCCAGGAGCAACCAATATCAACAAATTCATCCCTTCTGGTACAGAGTGCCACCTCACAGGCTCACCTTGAAATAGTCTCCAAATGACCAAGAGCCCAGCATTTCAAAGAAGGTGTGATGGTAGACGTCCTTGCCAACATCGTCCAGGTCATTGTGCTTGCCTCCTGCACGGATGCACTTCTGAGTATTGGCTGCTCGGTTCAACTTGGCCATTGGGTGCGAGGGGTCGATGGTGTTCAGGAAGATTGGCTTGAACTGAAAAAGATACAAAAAAATTAGAGATAAGAAGAGCAAACTTTTTATTCAGCACTTTTCTTTGCTGGGATAAACCTATTTTAGAACAGCAGTACCCAACCTCTTCTGTTGCACTTTCCCACATCCCTGTGACTAAACGGTCACTTGTATTTAGCAGGCATTCGCTAAATCAGTCCATCTAGATCCCCCTAAAGAGGACGGGTCACAAACACATAGTAAGGAGAATAAACTTGAATCACACCAACGCGTTTCATCCTTGCGGCCTTGCTCACGGTAGGTGGCACTACTTTCTTGCAACTGTTTATACTATTTCCTGTTTTTTCACATACCCATGAATTCTGGGACATGTAGTTCATTATAACAGCTCACCTATGACAGACAGAATGATGCTTTAAATTTGGGAAAACGTCATTGTCATTAAGAATTTCACAATTGTTCAAAGCAAATTATAAATGGATAACTCAGTGTCATTCATATTTACATTTTGACCTGAAATGAAAAAAATCAGTTTTTGGGGATCATGTATAGTACATACAATTCCTTAAATCATTTGTGAGTGACAGGTTCAAGGTCTTGTAGGGCGGCCTACAAGACCTTGAACCTGTCACTTATGAATGACACGGAGTTATCCATTTATAATTTCCTTTGAACAATTGTGAAATTCTTGTTTTAAATGCCCCGATTTGACACACTTTAAAAGAGGTCTTTCAAATGATTATACAACTATTTCAATAGCATAATCAATGTTGGCAGGTTTAATGTTGTTGACAACGTGCAGCACTAGCAGTGCAAGTGTTGTGACATGGATCACTTCCGTCACGGAATTTCACAAAGTGTTTGCACAGTGCCAGAATAGGTTAAGCGCGCTCGGTTGTATTACATGTGTTTAAACATACCTGCTTGCTAAAGTTTTCGTATTTTGAAAGCAGTACCTTTTCTATGTTCATGATGTGTGGGGTTTTTAAACAGTAGGTAATTATGTTAATTTACTGATTGAGAAAGGGTGAGTGCAGCCGAAACGCGTCTCAGTGAACTTTTGCAAGGTCTGGAGACATCATGCTTCATTAAAACAGCCAATTTGTGAATCTTCGTGTGCGTGCCCCTTTTTCATGTGTGAATTTGGGATTGGAGATGAGATATATATATATATATATATATATATATATATATATATATATATATATATATATATATATATATATATGTGCGTTGGTGGTATTTATATAGCGTAAACATAGCTAGGAAGCAAGAGTAAGTATATCTCATCGGGGGTGTTACACTTTTTTCCTTGGCACAGGGAGATTAAGTAACTTTCCGAAATTTACACAATGTTGAGCCAACTGTTGAGGCCAGGTTTCGAACCTGGTTCCCCAGGTTTCAAAGTTCGCATCTGTGGGCACCAAGCTACATCTTGTTTGAGTGCATGAAGATCAAGGCTAAGTCTTACCTGGAACTATGTTTCACCACCTATGAGTAAGATAGGAGAAAGCTTGTTTTATGTTTTGCTTACTCTGGCTGTCATGATTTCTAGAATTTGAAGGTTTCTGATCCAAGCGTTTTTCTTACCGTTCTAATTTAGAGTTTATCTTTTAGGTAGGATGGAAGGCCAATGCTGAGCACTTTGCAAGAGATGAACAATTGTTACTTACCTGTAAACAGGTGGTTCTCCAGTATTGGTGTCTTTCATAGATTTACATGCTTGAATATTCCCCGTCGTCGAAGTGGGAGTCCCACGGTAAGTAAAATAGCAATAACATACTAATAACATATGTATGTAAATACATAACACAAAATATACACTAGAAAAAAATAGTAAATACCCAAACACCATTCCTACATAGGAATACATGGTAGAGAGAGAAAACACTTGTAACATATTCCTGTCATTATGTTAGTCCAAACTACAGCCAATCAGGCACCAGCACCCCTCCAGAACCTTCTCCTCAGAGCTCAGTCCCTCAGATTTTCGTAGCACAAGAGTGACAAAAGAGTCTATGAGGAGAAGTGAGTCTGTGAGGGGAGGTGGGTGGGTCGCATGTGAATCTATGAAAGACACCAATACTGGAGAACCACCTGTTTACAGGTAAGTAACAATTGTTCTTCTCCAGTATTAGGGTGTCTTTCATAGATTCACATGCTTGATTAGAATAGAGCGCAGTAATAGCCGCAGAGGCTCGAATTGCCATGCAACAGCATGGAAGAAAGGCAATGAGACAATAATGCAGTCATGCAAGTACTGATAGAAATCATATAAAACCAAAATAGAGGAGGGAAGACAGAGGCTCACCTTAGTTAAAAAGATGGCGAAGCACTGCCTGTCCCCCTGCGGTATCCGCCTCGTTGATGGCATCCAGGCAGTAGTGTTTTGTGAACGTGTGCCTGTTTGACCACGTGGCTTCTCTGCAGATCTGATGAAGCGGCACACCAGCAAACAGGGCAGTAGAGGATGACATCGCCCTGGTGGAATGAGCCCTCACCGAAGATTGTAGAGGCTTGCCGGCTTTCCGATGGCAGAAGACAATGGCTGAAGAAATCCAATGTGCAATAGTTGGCTTGGTAACAGGACGCCCCTTACGCATACGTCAATAGACCATGAACAGTTGATCGGAACTGCGAAAGGGGGCTGTCCTGTTGATGTAAAATTTAAGGCATCTTTTAAGGTCCAAAGAGTCGTTGCTCTGCCGGAGACGGAGGATCGGCAAAGAAGGTTTTTAAGAAAACAGGTTAATTAAGATCGAAATCCGTAGGCATCTTAGGTAAAAAGGTGGGGTTGGTACGAAGCACTACACAATCAGATTTGAATTGGAGAAAAGGAGGTTTAATAGTGAAAGCATGCAGATCACTCACACGACGTGATGATGTCAGAGCAAGGAGAAGGGCTACCTTCCAGGTCAGAAACTTTAAGTCCGCCCTGTGGATAGGCTCGAATGGCGCCTTCATCAGTTGGGCCAAGATGACATTGAGGTGCCAAGTAGGAGGAGGATGCCGAATAGGTGGGAACTTCCGAAACAGTCCTTAGAAAAACGGACTAATAACACTGGAAGAGCAGAGTGAGGAGGAGCCATCCTGCCGGAAACGAGAGATTGCCGCCAAGAAAACTCTCAAAGTAGAATGGGAAAGCCCTGATTGGGCCAGTTGCAAAAAGAACAGAAGCAGCTGTTTCGGAGTGGAATGAAGAGAATGGATATTAGCAGCCGCGCACCAATAACAGAACCTCTTCCATTTGAGCTTGTAGGTCTTAATGGTAGACGGAGCTCTGGCCTGAGCGAGAATGTCTCTGCATTCCGGCGAAATATACAAATGGGCAAATTCAAGGAGCTCAGGTTCCAGGCCGACAATTGCAGAGAGGAGGGGTCCGGATGGCAAATCTGACCCGTGTCCATCGTGAATCCGCTCGAAGATGGAGGAGGATGGGCTTGCACTGGACAGAAGAAGCAGCTCAGAAAACCACGCCTGTCGGGGCCATCTGGGGGCGATCAGGAGAATGTGGCACGGCTGTCTCCGCATCTACCACACCACACGAGGCACTAGCGGAATCGGAGGAAAAGCGTAGGCGAATAGATCGCACCAATTCATCAAAAGGGCATTCCCGCACGACCCGTGGTGGGGATGCCAACTTGCGTAAGATGGGCATTTCCGGTTGCCGGGGTGGCAAAGAGATCCAGAGACGGACGACCCCACCGTTGAAAAACGAGGTTGAGAGTTGGTTGATGTAACTCCCACTCGTGGGTCGACGACGTGGATCTGCTGAGGGAATCCGCTAGGATGTTGGAGATGCCTGGTAGATGTACTGCAGTCAGAGTAACTGTGTCGGATTGCCCAATCCCAGATCGACTGAGCCAGCCGAGACAAGAGTGGAGACCTGGTTCCGCCCTGCTTGTTGACATAGTGCATACTCGTGGTATTGTCCGTCTGAATGAGCACCGACTCCCCTTGAATCACAGGATGGAATGACTTGAGTGCCAGAAAAATGGCCATCAACTCCAGCCTGTTGATGTGCCAAGAACGTTGACGCAGAGTCCATTTGCCTTTGATGTAGAGGCCTTGAAGGTGAGCACCCCAACCTTCTAAGGAGGCGTCCGTTGTTAGAGTGAGTTCTAGAGTGGTGGAGAGGAAAGAAGTCCCTGTTGCAAGGTTGGATGGCTGCGCCCACCACTGGAGAGCTGCTCTCATGCGAGCGGTGACACTGACTAGGTCGTTGAAAGAACCGGTGACCTGACGCCACTGTACATCCAATTCCTCTTGAATGGGGCGAGTCCGCAGCCTGCAATTCGAAATCAGCGCAATGCAAGACGATGCCATCCCCAGAAATGTCTAAGATCCGGACTGAAACTGCCGTTTTGCCTGAATCAGAGACACCAAGCGGAGGATCTTTTGTTGACGCTCTTGTGACACAAATGCCTTGGCAAGCATCGTGTCTAAAGTGGCTCCCAGAAAGTTCCTGCAGGGAGCTGGGTCGACCTGGGACTTTTCAGCATTGATTGAAAGGCAGAGGGAGCTAAACACGTCCTGACAAAGGCGAGTGCCTTGAAGCAGCTGGTTGCGAGACTGATTTGAGGAGGCAGTCGTCCAGGTATGGAAATATTTTGACGCCCTGGAGACGCAGGTAAGCCACCACTGGAGCCAAGACTTTCCTGAAGACAAGAGGGGCGGATCGGAGGCCGAAAGGCAACACCTTGAACTGGAAGTCTCTCCGTCCCAGCCGGAAGCGTAAGTACTTCCGATGCCGTGGAAGAATTGGAACATGGAAGTAAGCATTCTGGAGGTCGATGGTGGTCATGAAGTTGCCCATGGAGAGAAGACGCAAGATCTCTACGAGTGTAAGCATGCGGAAGGATTGGCTCTTGAGATACCGGTTGAGTGCTCGCAAATCCAGGATCGGTCGCCAGTCTCCTGTCTTCTTGAGTATTAGGAAAAAACGGGAATAGAATCCCTTTTCCCTTTGAGACTTGGGAACCACTTTGACGGCACTTTTTGGATTAGAAGACTAACTTGATGGAAAAGCTCCTTGAGGTGGGGAGGAAGCGGGCCAGACGGTGGAGTGGGAGGAGGAATCTTGACGAACTCTAGAGCGTGGCCCTTCGCTACAATGTCCAGAACCCAGCGGTCCGAGGTGATGGAGGACCACTGAGAAGAGAACAGGGAGATTTGACCTCCAACACGTGGGGGGGAGAAACAAGTCATTGTCGTTTGGGAGTGGATCCTCTATATGAAGACTTGCCCCTGTAGGATTTCGAAGACTGCTGTCGGGTGGACTGCTGTTGGTTGGAGGAGTAACGTTGATTACCCTGGTGGTAGGAGCGATATTGAGCGCTTCCTCCGCGAAAAGTCGAAGAGGTGCCGCGTCCACCACGAAAAGGTTGCTTTCTAAACTGTAAAGTCCCCAATGAGCGAGCAGTATCAGTGTCCTTCTTGATTGACTGTAATGCCTCATCGACATGCGCCTCAAAAGCCGACTCGCAGTCATACGGCATATCAAGGATTTTTGCCTGCACTTGATGCCTGAAAGAGGTGGACCGTAACCAACCCTGCCTCTGCAAGACCGCTGCCCCAGCAAGCGGACGAAAGCCAGTACAAGCAATGTCAATTGCGCAGTCAATAATTTCCTCTGATGTTCTCTCTCTGTCCTGAAGAATCTTTAAGGCTTCTGCCTTGGAAGCGTCCGGGATGAGTGACACCAGGGCAGACATATCCGACCACATCTGGCGGTAGTAGCGGCCTAAAATGGCTAAAGCATTAGCCGCCCTCACTGTAGTGGAGGCCTTTGTGGAAAACATCCGTCAAATAGCGTCCAGGCGACGACCCTCCCGATCTGGAGGAGCTGTAATCGGAGAAGCCGGATTTCGTGAACGACGTTGTGCAGCCTGGGTGACCACTGAGTCAGGCTTTGGTTGTACAACAAGGCACGCTGGAGATCCAAAGGGCCCCTTATATTTTTTCTCAAGGCGAGGCAGTTGCGCCCATAATGAATTAGGAGTTTGCATTCATTTCACACCTTCACTCCAAATGAAATCTATGATGGGTATGGTATGGACTTGCTTGAACGGTTGATTTTTAAAATCGTAGAGGAAACAGTCCTCCTCCCTCTGGACTCTGGGCAGTTTAAAGCGTTGAGCCGCTCTATCCATCAGCTGATGGAAACTTGCAATGTCCACCGGAGGAGAATCTCCAGGCGTCACCGGAGGAGGGGAAGGCGTCTGAATTTGATAGTAGTCCAACTCAGCTATGTGAGTGGCGTCGTCATCATCGTGAACTTCTCCATCTTCACGTTCTGGAAGGACGTCGTCATCAGCGTACACCGTAGTGTGTATCTTAACTGACGTCTGAACCTGAGGAGAAGGCGTTGGGGGCTGTGGTAGTGGAACCGCAGCAGAAGCCGCAACAGCCGCAGGCGCGTGTGGCATAGGCCAACCCTGTTGAGAGGGCGGGAAACGCCGGTTGTAGTCATTCAACATATGCTGGAGATTGGAGATTAGCGACAGAGGCAGTGTCGCAGTTGGCCCCTGCACAGAATGTTCCTCTGCCTGAGAATAGTGGTTGTCGTCATCTTCACCATAGTCCTAGCATTTTATAATTAAATCCGAAGGACTGCGTGCCACTCTGAAGGAATCATCCACATCATTGTCAGAATCAGAGTCCTGCTCAGAACCCATGGCAAACAAGGGCAAGGGAGGCTGTGGATCACTTGGGATGGACAGCTGGTCAACTGGCCGCTTGCGACGTTGGTGCAAGGGGTCGACGGTGGAAGAGCCAGACCCGGTGGAAGAAAACAGCACCAAAGGCAAAGAAGCAAAAGAAGATGGAACCGTCGTCGACGATGTCGTCGACGGTGCACACGACGACGATGGCATTGCGTCAACGGAGTCGCTGCAGAATGATCCGCCGTCGACGGGGCCGCCGTCAACGGGACCATTGTCGACGGTACGGCCGTCGACAAAGTAGTCGTTGGTAATGGAGCCGCCGTCGACGTAGTCGTCAACGGGACCGACGAATAAGATTTCTTCAGAACCTTCGTCGACGATGATTTAGCTGCCTACTAAATAGATTTCTTCGTCGACGATGAAGCAATAGGTATGGTCGACGGAACAGTCTTAAAGTTGTGTGATACCTTCGTCGACATGGATGACGTCGATGTTGCCGTCGTCGACGATCCGGAAACTGATGTAGTCGTCACTGTCGCCGACGATCCGGAGACGGCAGACCTCGTCGTCAGGACAATCGTTAACGCTCCCGTCGACGAAGACACATGTTTCGGAGCAGAAACATGATGGTAAGCAGCAGAAGACACCTGAGAGACAGGTCTCGTGGGTGCATACATAGCAGGAGGTGGCGAGGACACCGCTGGAGCCACAGATAAGGAAAGTTTCTTCTTTTTGATGAATGGAGAGGGCAAATCCTGCACACTGCTACGTTTAGAGGCTGCTTTTGAAGGTCCAGACACCAGACTTTCTGCATCTGAAAGGGCCGAATCCTTATCCTTGAGTCTTTGAAGCCATAGGAGGAGACGGCCTTCTCTGTCCTTAAGGGTCTTTGTAGAGAAGGTTCTGCAAAATTTGCATTTACCAACCTCATGGTCGGGATAAAGACAATAAATGCACTTCTTGTGGGGGTCCTCTGAGTAAAGACGTAGCTTCCCACAAGAAGATCAAGGTCTAAATAAAGACATCTTACTTGAAGACATGCTGGAATTCACTGGAAAACTTGAAGAAGTTGAGAAAACTGAGCAGAGTTCAGGGAGACTCCCTTCACACGACGTGCGGTAGAAAATCTGAGGGACTGAGCTCTGAGGAGAAGGTTCTGGAGGGGTGCTGTCGCCCGATTGGCTGTAGTTTGGACTAACATAATGACAGGAATATGTTACAAGTGTTTTCTCTCTCTACCATGTATTCCTATGTAGGAATGGTGCTTGGGTATTTACTATTGTTTCTAGTGTATATTTTGTGTGTTCTGTATTTACATACATATGTTATTAGTAGGTTATTGCTATTTTATTTACCGTGGGACTTCGACGACGGGGAATATTCAAGCATGTGAATCTATGAAAGACACCCTAATACTGGAGAAGAATGTCATCTTGAATTCAGCTTTGGCTTCCCAGAGGGAACCAGCGGCCGTATTTTAGGAAATGAAGTTTATGATCGCATTTCTTAGCTCTTGTGATCAGTCAAGTCACAGAATGAAAGAGGACTTTGAGGTACAACTGTGGGATTAGAAAGGCCAATTAGAACTGCACTGTCTCCGTCATGATAACTAAAGAACACTGTAAATCCTGATGTAAAATTTGAATGAAGAATTAAGGGCTTAACCTTAGTAGGCAGATGGGGTGGGGTGGGGGGGGGGGACTAAGTCCATTTGGCAACATGATTAGTTAGATTGAGGCTATGGTTGATGATAAAGCCAAGAGACTTGCATAACCAGGGCCTGTAGAATACGGAGAAGATTTTGAACTTGGGTGGGAGATTATACAACTGGATAAGTTGTGATAGAAAGATTTTAGTCTTTGTATACTGGCTGAGAGGTATAGCTAAGTATCATCATCATACTGAGGAATGGAAATACTGAGTTAAGGGCTCTATATATACTTTAAAAAATGCAGCAACCGACCAATACCTAGTGGAACACTGCGCTTAAATGTGACACTGCGTTTTAAGTTTCCAGAAGCCCAATGGTTCAACTCAGGATGCCACATAGAAATATTTGTGTGGGACAAAAGATAATTGCTGACATCAGGAGACTAGTATCGGGCATGGAACAATACTAGCCTCCAACATGCCGCCTTGGTGTAGAGTGCCATGATTAGTTCCTTAAAATCATGATGAGTATTTCTCCGTCAAACCTTAATATCCTGGTTTGCCCAAAACCCAGAGCTTTCTGCAAAGTGAGGGGGTTTACAAACATAGTTCTCTTTACATTTCTCTCTCTAACCCGGGGCCACGTAAATAAAATAAAAAACAAGCATTGAAAATGCAATAGGTCTCGCAATAGAAAAGTTTGACCTTTTGGTGTTGCAAATGTAAAAAAATGTTTTCTTTATATTTTTTCAAATTATTAAAGTATTAATTTTGTTTTTTGTAAAGTGAATAGTTCTAAATCTACCAAATGTTACATTTATAGCATTAGTAAAGTTACATGTTTAGTTTTGTCCTTTTTTACATGTATTGATGTGCAAAGTCACAATTTTGTGTAAAATGTTATAAATAAAGGATAGTGACCTAATGTTGTTTTTAATTTATAACCCCTTCGACGCTCATGACGAGCTGGGCTCGTCATGCAGTAGCCTCCTGCTACGCTCATGACGAGCCCAGCTCGTCATGAATAATGGTGATCATGATTTTCCAGCACAGGGGAAAAATCCCCATAGCATTCAAAAGGTTAATGGTAAAAGTTTTTACATGTAAAAAAGGACAAAACTAAACATGTAACTTTACTAATGCTATAAACAACTACAGGCAATGGCATAATGGAGAAATTAGGGGTGAAAAAGAACCTTCATTGAGATTTGAAATGTAGAGTGGAGGAAAAAAAGAGGCTCCTGGTGGAATCACCGTTAAGGCAGCCTTGGTATTATGTAATTCTGGCTTAACT
Source organism: Lissotriton helveticus (assembly GCF_964261635.1). Taxonomy (NCBI): domain Eukaryota; kingdom Metazoa; phylum Chordata; class Amphibia; order Caudata; family Salamandridae; genus Lissotriton; species Lissotriton helveticus. Next base: position 682,772,696 of record NC_136073.1, read on the forward strand.
GGCACCCTAGAAAAACTGCATGTATTTATTTATAATAAACTAAGGACTGAACAGTACACATGCCGCAGATGGGTAACAATCTGTGCAAATTCCAGGAAACACCAGGGACTGATGCTTGTGGCCAGTCAGCAGGGAACGATGCTGGTAATGGAGGGTGGTTGCGTATTGGAATGAGCGCGAGGTGTGCGTCTTGTCTGTGCTGATAAGCAGCGAGCGTGGGGAGGAGAGAAGGGTTGTAAAAAGCAGCAGCGAGGAGAGGGGGCTGTAGTGGCCAGGAGATGCGGATGTCACCTTGCATGATTTCCAAGACAAGCATCAGCCTGCTGTCAGTTTAGTTCCGTCGCTCGCCCAACAGGGCAAGAAAACCGGCTCAGATGCCTTATGACTTCCCGGGCATATCACTACAGGAACACTAAGAAAACAAGCCAAAATGTATCTAGCAGATCGTAAAGTAAGGAAATTCTTGAGCAATTTATTTCAAACAAGCACTGGTAAAGTCAAAGTGGCTTTTGTGTCAGAGAAGCACGTGTTATTCAGCAGTACGTGTTGCCAAAACCTGCCCAAAGAAGATCTTACAACGAAATATCTTGGACCACAGTGCCATAAATAGGCGGAGAGGCAGAAGAACTCTCAAAGTAGTATTATAAAATCGAGTCAGAAGGTAACGTTTGTACTTTAACTGGTGATCTTAAAAAGCACACACTGCTAAATATTAGTTAATTCTTTGCAAAAAGGGATTGTGTTTTTGTTTCTCTTAAGACTCTGTCCTAACAAGTTTCATTTACGGCATTTGATATAACTATTGCGCTCAAAGTGAAAAAATGCATCCACGTGTGATCAATGAACAGTCTTTAACGCAGGCAAAAACATAGACACTGCACACACTTGCATGTAAATCTGTAAATAAAATGTTATCTTTACTGCACCGTAAATACATCAAAGAAAAGACGTTGGGTCTCAAGCACGGCCGGCCGTGATAGCCTTTGACGGAGGGCATTGCTGTGGGGAGGGGGGGGGGAGGAGAAATGCGACACGGGGCGGAGCGGGGAGAGCGGCGAGTGTGAAGCAGCAGGGGCCTTTGAAGTGATGCTAAGCTTCACTTCAAAGGAGTGGGAGGAGTGCTGCTGGGGAACAGATGGCGATTTGATGATGTGCACGCGCATTTTAGGTCAATGCGCTTGCGCATTGACCTAAAAGCGCACGGGCACATCAAATCGCCAGTCTAGGTAAACCTTGTTTAAGCCCCTATGGTCTCGCTCAATGCGCATGCACATTGAGAGGCGAGACCTAAAAAGAGGAGTGCAATTGTAGTGTAGTTCCTATTATCCCAATAGGCTCTGCGCATTGGAATAATATCTTCAATAGTATAGACGTAGGACTGTGGTTAACTAGGTCTTCTACTGACGATATTAGACTTAAAGTTATGTGTGCCAGCTAGCTCAGAGTGCACTAGAAACTTTCTCGAATAGGCAAGGAGGAGTTTAACCTCCCTGGATAGACACCAATTTTACTTTGCTCTGCTGAAGCGCACTGGGTTGCGTTTACCCTGCCTGGACACTGCCGCGGACCCTAGGAACTACCCCGACACCTCGCCACACCCGCTCCGCGGGTGCCGCATCGTCGGGCCACTGTGAGAAGGAACAGTCCGGGACAGCTGGGAGAAAACTTACCAACGTCGGCGGAGGGCTGCAGGGCTGCGAGCGTGACAGGGACTCCAATTCCCAGGAGTCCCTGCAAGACCGTTGACAACTTCCGGTCCGCTCTCCCTGCCGGCCCGCCCCCGCACACTCACCTGTGTGTAATTTAAAAACCCCTTGCTGCCTAACATTCACTGGGACACCAATTTTACTTTGCTCTGCTGAAGCGCACTGGGTTGCGTTTACCCTGCCTGGACACTGCCGCGGACCCTAGGAACTACCCCAACACCTCGCCGCACCCGCTCCGCGGGTGCCGCATCGTCGGGCCACTGTGAGAAGGAACAGTCCGGGACAGCTGGGAGAAAACTTACCAACGTCGGCGGAGGGCTGCAGGGCTGCGAGCGTGACAGGGACTCCAATTCCCAGGAGTCCCTGCAAGACCGTTGACAACTTCCGGTCCGCTCTCCCTGCCGGCCCGCCCCCGCCCACTCACCTGTGTGTAATTTAAAAACCCCTTGCTGCCTAACATTCACTGGGACACCAATTTTACTTTGCTCTGCTGAAGCGCACCGGGTTGCGTTTACCCTGCCTGGACACTGCCGCGGACCCTAGGAACTACCCAGACACCTCGCCGCACCCGCTCCGCGGGTGCCGCATCGTCGGGCCACTGTGAGAAGGAACAGTCCGGGACAGCTGGGAGAAAACTTACCAACGTCGGCGGAGGGCTGCGAGCGTGACAGGGACTCCAATTCCCAGGAGTCCCTGCAAGACCGTTGACAACTTCCGGTCCGCTCTCCCTGCCGGCCCGCCCCCGCCCACTCACCTGTGTGTAATTTAAAAACCCCTTGCTGCCTAACATTCACTGGGACACCAATTTTACTTTGCTCTGCTGAAGCGCACTGGGTTGCGTTTACCCTGCCTGGACACTGCCGCGGACCCTAGGAACTACCCCGACACCTCGCCGCACCCGCTCCGCGGGTGCCACATCGTCGGGCCACTGTGAGAAGGAACAGTCCGGGACAGCTGGGAGAAAACTTACCAACATCGGCGGAGGGCTGCAGGGCTGCGAGCGTGACAGGGACTCCAATTCCCAGGAGTCCCTGCAAGACCGTTGACAACTTCCGGTCTGCTCTCCCTGCCGGCCCGCCCCCGCCCACTCACCTGTGTGTAATTTAAAAACCCCTTGCTGCCTAACATTCACTGGGACACCAATTTTACTTTGCTCTGCTGAAGCGCACTGGGTTGCGTTTACCCTGCCTGGACACTGCCGCGGACCCTAGGAACTACCCCGACACCTCGCCGCACCCGCTCCGCGGGTGCCGCATCGTCGGGCCACTGTGAGAAGGAACAGTCCGGGACAGCTGGGAGAAAACTTACCAACGTCGGCGGAGGGCTGCAGGGCTGCGAGCGTGACAGGGACTCCAATTCCCAGGAGTCCCTGCAAGACCGTTGACAACTTCCGGTCCGCTCTCCCTGCCGGCCCGCCCCCGCCCACTCACCTGTGTGTAATTTAAAAACCCCTTGCTGCCTAACATTCACTGGGACACCAATTTTACTTTGCTCTGCTGAAGCGCACTGGGTTGCGTTTACCCTGCCTGGACACTGCCGCGGACCCTAGGAACTACCCCGACACCTCGCCGCACCCGCTCCGCGGGTGCCGCATCGTCGGGCCACTGTGAGAAGGAACAGTCCGGGACAGCTGGGAGAAAACTTACCAACGTCGGCGGAGGGCTGCAGGGCTGCGAGCGTGACAGGGACTCCAATTCCCAGGAGTCCCTGCAAGACCGTTGACAACTTCCGGTCCGCTCTCCCTGCCGGCCTGCCCCCGCCCACTCACCTGTGTGTAATTTAAAAACCCCTTGCTGCCTAACATTCACTGGGACACCAATTTTACTTTGCTCTGCTGAAGCGCACTGGGTTGCGTTTACCCTGCCTGGACACTGCCGCCGACCCTAGGAACTACCCCGACACCTCGCCGCACCCGCTCTGCGGGTGCCGCATCGTCGGGCCACTGTGAGAAGGAACAGTCCGGGACAGCTGGGAGAAAACTTACCAACGTCGGCGGAGGGCTGCAGGGCTGCGAGCGTGACAGGGACTCCAATTCCCAGGAGTCCCTGCAAGACAGTTGACAACTTCCGGTCCGCTCTCCCTGCCGGCCCGCCCCCGCCCACTCACCTGTGTGTAATTTAAAAACCCCTTGCTGCCTAACATTCACTGGGACACCAATTTTACTTTGCTCTGCTGAAGCGCACTGGGTTGCGTTTACCCTGCCTGGACACTGCCGCGGACCCTAGGAACTACCCCGACACCTCGCCGCACCCGCTCCGCGGGTGCCGCATCGTCGGGCCACTGTGAGAAGGAACAGTCCGGGACAGCTGGGAGAAAACTTACCAACATCGGCGGAGGGCTGCAGGGCTGCGAGCGTGACAGGGACTCCAATTCCCAGGAGTCCCTGCAAGACCGTTGACAACTTCCGGTCTGCTCTCCCTGCCGGCCCGCCCCCGCCCACTCACCTGTGTGTAATTTAAAAACCCCTTGCTGCCTAACATTCACTGGGACACCAATTTTACTTTGCTCTGCTGAAGCGCACTGGGTTGCGTTTACCCTGCCTGGACACTGCCGCGGACCCTAGGAACTACCCCGACACCTCGCCGCACCCGCTCCGCGGGTGCCGCATCGTCGGGCCACTGTGAGAAGGAACAGTCCGGGACAGCTGGGAGAAAACTTACCAACGTCGGCGGAGGGCTGCAGGGCTGCGAGCGTGACAGGGACTCCAATTCCCAGGAGTCCCTGCAAGACCGTTGACAACTTCCGGTCTGCTCTCCCTGCCGGCCCGCCCCCGCCCACTCACCTGTGTGTAATTTAAAAACCCCTTGCTGCCTAACATTCACTGGGACACCAATTTTACTTTGCTCTGTTGAAGCGCACTGGGTTGCGTTTACCCTGCCTGGACACTGCCGCGGACCCTAGGAACTACCCAGACACCTCGCCGCACCCGCTCCGCGGGTGCCGCATCGTCAGGCCACTGTGAGAAGGAACAGTCCGGGACAGCTGGGAGAAAACTTACCAACGTCGGCGGAGGGCTGCAGGGCTGCGAGCGTGACAGGGACTCCAATTCCCAGGAGTCCCTGCAAGACCGTTGACAACTTCCGGTCCGCTCTCCCTGCCGGCCCGCCCCCGCCTACTCACCTGTGTGTAATTTAAAAACCCCTTGCTGCCTAACATTCACTGGGACACCAATTTTACTTTGCTCTGCTGAAGCGCACCGGGTTGCGTTTACCCTGCCTGGACACTGCCGCCGACCCTAGGAACTACCCCGACACCTCGCCGCACCCGCTCCGCGGGTGCCGCATCGTCGGGCCACTGTGAGAAGGAACAGTCCGGGACAGCTGGGAGAAAACTTACCAACGTCGGCGGAGGGCTGCAGGGCTGCGAGCGTGACAGGGACTCCAATTCCCAGGAGTCCCTGCAAGACCGTTGACAACTTCCGGTCCGCTCTCCCTGCCGGCCCGCCCCCGCCCACTCACCTGTGTGTAATTTAAAAACCCCTTGCTGCCTAACATTCACTGGGACACCAATTTTACTTTGCTCTGCTGAAGCGCACTGGGTTGCGTTTACCCTGCCTGGACACTGCCGCGGACCCTAGGAACTACCCCGACACCTCGCCGCACCCGCTCTGCGGGTGCCGCATCGTCGGGCCACTGTGAGAAGGAACAGTCCGGGACAGCTGGGAGAAAACTTACCAACGTCGGCGGAGGGCTGCAGGGCTGCGAGCGTGACAGGGACTCCAATTCCCAGGAGTCCCTGCAAGACCGTTGACAACTTCCGGTCCGCTCTCCCTGCCGGCCCGCCCCCGCCCACTCACCTGTGTGTAATTTAAAAACCCCTTGCTGCCTAACATTCACTGGGACACCAATTTTACTTTGCTCTGCTGAAGCGCACTGGGTTGCGTTTACCCTGCCTGGACACTGCCGCGGACCCTAGGAACTACCCCGACACCTCGCCGCACCCGCTCCGCGGGTGCCGCATCGTCGGGCCACTGTGAGAAGGAACAGTCCGGGACAGCTGGGAGAAAACTTACCAACGTCGGCGGAGGGCTGCAGGGCTGCGAGCGTGACAGGGACTCCAATTCCCAGGAGTCCCTGCAAGACCGTTGACAACTTCCGGTCTGCTCTCCCTGCCGGCCCGCCCCCGCCCACTCACCTGTGTGTAATTTAAAAACCCCTTGCTGCCTAACATTCACTGGGACACCAATTTTACTTTGCTCTGCTGAAGCGCACTGGGTTGCGTTTACCCTGCCTGGACACTGCCGCGGACCCTAGGAACTACCCCGACACCTCGCCGCACCCGCTCCGCGGGTGCCGCATCGTCGGGCCACTGTGAGAAGGAACAGTCCGGGACAGCTGGGAGAAAACTTGCCAACGTCGGCGGAGGGCTGCAGGGCTGCGAGCGTGACAGGGACTCCAATTCCCAGGAGTCCCTGCAAGACCGTTGACAACTTCCGGTCCGCTCTCCCTGCCGGCCCGCCCCCGCCCACTCACCTGTGTGTAATTTAAAAACCCCTTGCTGCCCAACATTCACTGGGACACCAATTTTACTTTGCTCTGCTGAAGCGCACTGGGTTGCGTTTACCCTGCCTGGACACTGCCGCGGACCCTAGGAACTACCCCGACACCTCGCCGCACCCGCTCCGCGGGTGCCGCATCGTCGGGCCACTGTGAGAAGGAACAGTCCGGGACAGCTGGGAGAAAACTTACCAACGTCGGCGGAGGGCTGCAGGGCTGCGAGCGTGACAGGGACTCCAATTCCCAGGAGTCCCTGCAAGACCGTTGACAACTTCCGGTCCGCTCTCCCTGCCGGCCCGCCCCCGCCCACTCACCTGTGTGTAATTTAAAAACCCCTTGCTGCCTAACATTCACTGGGACACCAATTTTACTTTGCTCTGCTGAAGCGCACTGGGTTGCGTTTACCCTGCCTGGACACTGCCGCGGACCCTAGGAACTACCCCGACACCTCGCCGCACCCGCTCCGCGGGTGCCGCATCGTCGGGCCACTGTGAGAAGGAACAGTCCGGGACAGCTGGGAGAAAACTTACCAACGTCGGCGGAGGGCTGCAGGGCTGCGAGCGTGACAGGGACTCCAATTCCCAGGAGTCCCTGCAAGACCGTTGACAACTTCCGGTCCGCTCTCCCTGCCGGCCCGCCCCCGCCCACTCACCTGTGTGTAATTTAAAAACCCCTTGCTGCCTAACATTCACTGGGACACCAATTTTACTTTGCTCTGCTGAAGCGCACTGGGTTGTGTTTACCCTGCCTGGACACTGCCGCGGACCCTAGGAACTACCCCGACACCTCGCCGCACCCGCTCCGCGGGTGCCGCATCGTCGGGCCACTGTGAGAAGGAACAGTCCGGGACAGCTGGGAGAAAACTTACCAACGTCGGCGGAGGGCTGCAGGGCTGCGAGCGTGACAGGGACTCCAATTCCCAGGAGTCCCTGCAAGACCGTTGACAACTTCCGGTCCGCTCTCCCTGCCGGCCCGCCCACCGCCCTTTTCCCTCCCTATAATTAGGGTTACTTCTCCCGCAGCGCGGGACGCAGCCCGGGCTAAGACCGGGCTAAGACCGGGCTAAGACCGGGCTAAGACCGGGCTAAGACCGGGCTAAGACCGGGCTAAGAGCGGGCTAAGAGCGGGCTAAGACCGGGCTAAGAGCGGGCTAAGAGCGGGCTAAGAGCGGGCTAAGAGCGGGCTAAGAGCGGGCCGTTTGAGGCCGTTCGAGGACGGCAGTGGACGGCCCCGGGCCCTAACCCCTATATTGGTTTTCTTCCATATCCAAGGTAGGCGGAACAATTAACCGCTATTGACTATCGACTCTTTTTTATTAAAAACAGATAATTGCCAAGTGCTTGGACATAAGAAACATTTTATTGCCCGAGAGGACTTTTATGTTAGTATAGTGTACTTGTGTAAATAGCGTGCTTAGTTGCCATCTCCCATATCTGTTTCTCTTAGAAAATATGCCTTTACGTTCAGGCAAAACACGCATCGTCCAAGTTCAGACCCCCAAAGGTGTGGTCTCGGGGCCATTGGATGCATTCATTTCTCGTTCCACAGGTATACTTGAAAAAGAAATTTCTATGGTAGAAAAACGTCTTTCAATTGACCTACTTAGTGGAAAACGCTCTTCATTGGGTAGGTTGGCTACGATCCCTAGCCCTGTGACACAACCCCATGCAGCTTTTAACTGTATACATTCAGAAACCACCGAGGCTCTAGTACATATAGATAGTGAAGGGATTGATTCGCCTGCACACACTCCAGCCCATGTTGAACATAATTTAGATGACTCTGAGGCAAGTAGAGAATCTGTATCTCAGGTTAGTTTTGAATCAGATTATACCTCAGATACGCCCCACTCATCTCCCGAGCCCCCTAAAACAGTTTCCAAAAGGGTGATACAAATGAATTCAGATGACGCTGACACGGTAACAAGGAAGAGAAAGCACGACACGAGTTATCTAGGGGGGAGAGAACGCAAAATGCCCAAATTAAAAGCAAAAGAAATCGCCGATCATTCCCATGGCAATCCTACATCACTAGCTATGGGTAAACTTGGCGATAAAAAACAATGTCCCAGTACCTTTCCCATCATTCCTTGCCCTTCCCTCACCCCGCTTGGATCCTCTGACCCTTGCCCCACTTGTCAAAATAGTGATGAATTATTGTTGGTCAAAATTGAGGCTTTGATGAAAAACCTCTTATTGCCTGTTCTAGAGCGGACCAGGTTAATGACCCAAAAAATCGAATCCCTGGAGGCAGTAGTAAACACTAACTCAGCCCTATTAGTATCCCTAATCGGCTTGAGCCAAGGGGGGGCTTACTCAATAAATCCAGCAAACAATTCTCAAATAACTACTTCCGCATCTTCTAATAATAAACCCCCTGGGGTAGTAACTAATAGACCAATGAGGGGAGGAGATCTTAAGGTTGCATCTATCAATACATCTGTGGCCCCACCCCAGCCTACGCACAAGAAGCAGCCTGTGGCCAAACCTGATAGCTTAAACCCCGCTAGACACCACTCAACTAGACCACCCTCCCAGGCCCAACCAAGTCTGAATACTCCTCGGCCTTTTTCCCAAGGGCCCGTAGACAATCAAAAACGTAACATCATAAAACCCCTGGTTGAAAAACATCGTAGACATACCAAGCCACGGGCCGATCTCCCTATCGAGGCTGCACTATATACAATAGTTTTGACTGGTGTAGCCCCTCTCCTACCCGGTAAGAGGGAGACTTTTGATGATCTACGCAATAAGGTGACCTTTTGGTTAAATAAAAACAGACCGTTACCCCGCTCTCTGCCAACCAAAATCTTGTTTGTGAGAAGGGTGGACTGGGTGGGCCATGGTATAAAGGATCTGGAGGGCGACTGTATATTGATTTCGTTTAAGGATCCCTGGGTGGTGGAAATGATTGGTAGAAAAGCGAGGTTTGCCAGACAGGGGGATGTTCAAACATTGAGCCTATCATATTTTTACCCACATAGGCAGAGTAGTACCCTGACGGGTTTCAGAAATGGCCAACCCAACATCAGGAGTTACCCCACCACGAGCACTCCCCAGCCCACGCTCTTCCCATTTCTTTTCAATCAATTTGGCCCATTATCTGATCTTGAGGCCAATGATTGACTTCACTCTCGGTCTTGTACAACTGACCACATAGTAAATCCAAGGTCTCTGCCAGCTAGGCTGTGTATTGAGCCTCCGCAGCCTGTAATTGTAGAGGAAGAGCGAATGGGGGCTCCAATAACAGCAAGTACCACCATATTACCTTTAAGGGAAGTAGAAGTCTCCTGGAAGACAGGGAAAAGTTGGAGCACCCCTGGGTGTACCAAAACCAGGGGTGTTGCTGAGAATAGTCCGGATGCTCTAGTAGCCCTGGACTCGGTGGTACCCCTCGTGGCCCATGCCCCAGAACTACTCACCATTGTCTCCTGGAATGTTGCGGGGGTTAAAAATCGTATTCATTCAGATGACTGGCTGGAGTTTATAGATAAATATGATATTATCCTACTCCAGGAAACTTGGGCAACTGAACCAACATTTAGGCAGGGATATATCAAATTTTTAAACCTGCAATTAGAAGTCCCAAAGGGAGAGCTTCTGGGGGTTTACTGATCTGGGTGAAACAATCGCTGGGATTTCATTCCATAGAAATAACAGTACAAAACCCTGACCTCCTTATCATTAAGTTGAGTAAGGTTGGTTGTCGGGATATGATCTTGATTAACGTATATGCTCGAGGCTTGCCAGGAGGCCGCTCCCCTCCCCTGTTGGAAACATTGGATCCCATTCTAGATGATCTTGATAGTGATCTTGCAACCCTCCTAGCTGGAGACCTAAACTGCACCTTCGAGCCATTGTTTGACTCAGGGGACAGTTGGGGCTACGCGGAGGATGCAGTATGGGGTATTCCTGAACTGATGCCCGGTAAACCAGTAACTGCAACTGAGGCAGCAGTGAATTGGACGGCTCTTTGCCTCAATAGGGGTTTTCGGGCTGTCAATGGCCGCGCCAAATCAGACCAGGAAGCAAATTTTACATTCGATAACGGGTTAACAAAAAGCCGTATCGATTATATCCTATTAAAACTAAGAGATTGGCTTCTGATGATAGATATGGTAGTTCTCCCCCGCCCAGAAAGCGACCATAACCCCTTGTCCTTAAAATTAAAGTTACCAGGTTTAGTGAGATCTGAGAACCCTGGCACTTCACAGACTGGGGATGCCTTCCTAACCAATGATAGGAAGAGACTAAAATGGTCCAAAATTATGGAGGATGTTACTTTAAGGGATAAGGTAAATATAAAAGTCAGTAACACACTTAGTGAGATGCTGGCACATGATCATCTGGGGGTCGATCCCGAAATGTCCAGCAATATTATAAACCTCCACAATCGTTGTTTTGCTGACCTCAAATCCCTGCTTTCAAAACCACGGCCCCAGGCAAACCCCAAAATACCAACCTGTCCCAAGAAATGGTATAACAATAAATGTAGGGAAGCCCATACCAAACTTATCAGGGCAGTTAAGTCCAGAGTAATGATCTCAGTGAAAGAAGCTAGAGTAAACTATAAGAAAACGCAGTGGGAAGCTAAGCGGGTGTGGGAGGATAAGCATTGGTCGGATTTATTGGAGGCTGCCACTTCAAATAACCCAATTAAGTTTTGGGAAACAGTTAAATGGGGTAAAGATCCGGATGCACGCACTCCTGTAAACCATGTATCCCCCGTGGAATGGGTAACATTTTATTCGACCCAGTTTTGTGCCTAGAACCCCAACCCCCCCAGTATCACGGCGACGGCATTACAGCCACCCTTACAAATTAGGACTATTACCTTTTCGGAAAAAGAGGTCGAATTGGCTATTGGTCTTACAATGCGAGGGAAAGCTCCGGGCATGGACCTTATACCAGCAGACCCGTTTAAAACCGACCCCGCCTTATGGATACCCTACCTCACTAAAGTGGCTAATTCAATAGCCGCCGGTGCAAGTATACCAAAATCCTGGAAGGGGGCCGAGATATTACCCATCTACAAAAAGGGCAGTAGGTCAATTCCTGGTAACTATCGCCCGATTAGCCTCATTGATACAACCCAGAAACTTATTGCACGTATGATCTTAGGTAGGGTCCAAGGATGGATCGAACTAGAGGACATACTATCTCCAATGCAGGCGGGCTTCAGATCGGGAACGAGTACCATTGACCAGGTGTTCAGATTTTGTCTGATCTACTGGAAGGTGGTCCAGCTTGGCGGTGGTACAATCTACGCAGCGTTTCTCGATCTGAAGTCCGCGTTCGATCTAGTCCCGAAGGATAAACTGTGGGGAGTGTTGAGGAGATTGGGAATGCCCGAGGAGTTATTAGTTTTATTAATTAAATTGCATGAAGACAATTTTGCGAGGGTGAGATGGGGTGCCCAGGGGCAAGTGACGGAACATTTCCCAGTAACCCGAGGTGTCCGCCAGGGGTGTGTTCTGGCACCAACCCTTTTTTTATTGTTTATTGACCAAGTGGTCAAATTTTTTAAGGATACCCCAACGGACGCCCCGATGCTCGCAGGACAGCGATTCCCGATGCTCATCTTCGCTGATGACACCCTTCTCCTCTCCCGGACACGCTCCGGCGTACAGCGGGCATTGGACCGGTTTGGGGAGTTTTGTGTCATCAGCGACCTTAAGGTGAACGTCGGGAAAACCAAGTTTATGGTACTAACAAAGAATCGTCCTGTCCGGTGCACTGTTAATATGGGTGGTGTTAAACTGGATCAAGTGGAGAATATGGTGTATTTAGGGGTCACTCTAGACAGCCGTCTGGGATGGAAAGCACAAGTCGAAGCACAACACCTACAGCTTGCCCGCCTTACCGGCTGTCTATTAAGTGAACAAAAAAGATCTATCACTAAGCGGGTTTGTCCGGCTCTCAAGATCTATGACGCCAAAATTAACCCAGCAATTTTATATGGTGCAGATTTGTGGGGTTATATGGATCTCATGGGTCTGTTTAAAATACAATGCAAATTCCTGCGTAATCTAGTGGGTTTGCCACAGTCAACCCCTTCCATCCCTCTCTGCTTGGACATGGGTTGCCCCCCGATTAATGAGATGGCCAGATTTAGATTGGTTGCTTTTTGGAGGCGTTTGTGGATAACCCCTGAACTTACCCGATTCGCCAACGAGGTAGCTGAAGTTAGGTCACTTGGGGGTTCAGGAAAAATTAAATGGTTCAAAATGGTAAAATCTATCCTGACGGATATGGGGTTAGAGCAACTTTGGATATCCCCCTCCACCAGCACTTTTCCATCTAAACTAGCTTTCAAGGAACTGTACTGGGCTATGATCCGCCAGTCTAGAGTTAATGCCTCAAGCTGCACCAATCTCACGGGTAGGTTCCTGTCATTTAAGTTGGATTCATCCCGTGAACTTTATTGGGATTCAATCTCCAAAACACTGGACAGGAAACTCTACCACCAGTTTCGGGTGGGTGCATTGCCGTTGAATGTATTCACTAAAACTTGGAAAATGAGTACCATGGACCATTGCAGATGGTGCCCCGGCCACAAGGAAACTATAGGACATTTCTTGTTTGTCTGCCCTAGGTATTCAGCACCTAGAGCCAAATGGTTAAAGCCACTGTTCCAGCGCATGCCCATAAGAAAATCCGAAGAGGCTATTCGTGTATTAACAACTAACACCTCTGAGTTTATTTCAGTGTGCCTGGCCAAATACCTGGGATGGGCTTGGATATTAAGGTTGAAACCATAATATAACTATTGTACTGATCATGCTAATGTTCCTCCGTGATGTACAGAGCACTACCAAATCAGGTTGTCAATTTCAATTTTAATTTTTGCTCATGTTATCGAAAATTGCCTGGAATTTATCTGTAAACTTTAGCGTTTTTTATTCATGAGCTTAATCTTAGTAATTTTCTTCTCAGGTTTGACTATCTTGTCATTTAATTCTAGTTTTATGAATTTAAAGATTATGTATTTTTTTTTTTAATTGAGTAATGTTTGTTAAATGTCTGTCTTTTATGATTTTTTATGAATCGAAATAAAGACTTTAAAACCTGAAACCTGACAAGGGATTTAGTTTCTGACAACCATAGAACATGACAACTTTGCTCTCCCCTAATCAAGAGTATATCTCTAGAGTCGTGTGAAAACAAAAGACAACTTATTTTACTCAGTCAGTACGTGCATTCTTAGTTTCACCAGTTTGTAGAGAAATAAGAGATGGGCGTGCTTCAATAAAAAGATGTTATTTATTGATCAGTCTCTTTTCTCATACAAGAGAAATAAATCGCTATTATTGCAATACTTATAGTTAAGTAAAGTGCATACAGTAAAAACAGAATTATAAAATACTGTAAAAGCATTTATATGGTTTCTTAGCCATATGATACTTAAAATGGATAAAAGATATACATACATATATACATTTGACTAATCGTACTCAACTGGTGCTTCTAACTACGCCTACCCCGGTGCACCTGACCTAAGCCTAATACTTGGGAGGGAGTAAGTAAGTAGCAGTTTAAGTTAAGTTTGTTTTGCCAAGAATCTGACTCAAGAATTCTCTGTAAGGGGTTAGTCAGTTCAGTACCTGGGATTTAGAAGGCTGGAGGGTTGGTATCTCTGTCACAGGACTCGATATCCCAGTTACCCGCGAGGGCGGCTGGAAACGCCAGAGGCTGGATTTCTCGGCAGGAGAAAAGGCAGCGTCTCTCTCAGCGCGTCAAAAGGGAGGGGCAGCGTCCGTGGGCTTTTCTGCATCAGCTGGGCTCTCCGGCAAGTAGCGCTGCTCCAAGCTCGTCACCATCGTGTCTTAGCTTAGGGCAGCGTCGGTATATTTATACCTGAAAGGTGTTGTGTTTGACGTAAGGATGGACATAAGACGTCAGCAAGAATGTCATAAGGACTGGTCGTTCTTACATTCTTTGCAGGAGTTCTCGAGCGAAATCAAAACAATAGCTGCGGGGGATTTCCCAGGTCTGTTGGAAGTTTGATTTGTTTTGAGAACTTGGTGTGCTTTCTAGGGGGCTGAAGGGATAGTGCTTGCTTAATGTGACAGCATGCGCTATGACCTAATCTGAAAACGGGTTTCTGTGCCGGTGTATGGACATTAGTGAATTAATAACCGGACAAGGGTCAGAAATAGGAGTATCAATATGGGTACCTAGATAAACACACTACACCCACTCCACGAATTTATGTACATATTTACAAAACTAAGCAATAGTAAACATAACTAACAGTGCACGTGTATACCGAACCACCCCAAAAAACATTTTTTGTATTTGAAAAATGGTGTATGCGAAATGCACGAAATGATTATAGGTACTGTATGCATTCAAGCAGTATAATCATTCAAAAAGGAGATGCACATTTTATATCGGCATGAATGATTTGCGAAATTACACATGAAATGGCTCTTGATACAGAAAAAAGTTGCGAGACCATCTCATCACATATAAACACAATTAATTGCATATAAACTAGAGGTTGAGGTAATGTAATGTCTCTAGTATTCCTAAGAATAGAAGTTATGTTCTCTAAGAATAGTTTTACTTTAAGCAGAAGATAAGTGCCAAAAAGGTAAATATTTTGGAATTGGAAAAAAAGTTTTCGCTATTCAGGGGAGAAGAGAAAAAATAGTTCACAGTCACTTTGTTTTCAAAAGACTGAAGGCCAAATTCAGAGTTCAGGGAACGCCGTGTGCAAGTTTGTTTAAAATCATTCTCTCTGTTCCGGTGAAAACATCATTACAGACAGATTCTCGAAAAAACAGTCTACAGCTTCTGGTGAAAGTTCGACTAGGTTGGAAAATGTCGCTACCATGCAGTCATGCGCATGATTGCTTTCAATGATGGGTCGATCAGAACTGCTTACAGAAGGTTGTACCTGGTTGATGCTGCTTTCATCTTGTACTTCACTACCCTTCAATCGTAGTGGTGAAGTCTCCACGAATGCAGTCATCAGGATAGGTAGCCGCTGGGGACAGCACAATGCATGAGCCTTTACTGGACCCAACAAAGTATCTGCATCCAATGGTACGTCTGAATGTAGTGTAAGACAGGTGTCCAACACGCATTCTTCGCCGCATAGCATGCACCTTAATACAGGCATAACACAATTCTGCCAGATCGGTCTGAATGAAAGAAACCAGGTCATATTCAGATCCCGTAGCCGGGCTAAGCCAAGGACTTTAGTTATGCGGTCCCGGTAGCGGATAGCTAGGATCGTTTCTTCCATTGTTGCTGGAGTCTTGTCTGTGACATGGTTTGCCATAACAAAGCAATAGTAGCAAGAATAAAATGCCTGCTACGAGTCCCAACAGGAGTGGAAGTCCGCCAAAGATGGAATGGACGAAATTTGGAAAAATACCCAGGATCGCTTTGAATGGGGTTAAAGCGCCTGATAAAACTGTCTTAAATACACTTGCGATACCTCTTGTATCAGAAATATTTAAGATTTTGTTCAGCATTTCTGCGAAGTGTAGGGGGCAATTTGTTGATAACATTGAATGAATCTCTGCCGTTGTCCTTGCAACTTGGAGATCATACGTTTCTTTTGATGACGTCAACTGGGTTGGCGTCTGTAGGAGCACAGTCTTCATTCTGCTTAAAGTATCAATTCTAATAGAAGAGATTTTTAAACTGGGCCATAACCTTCCCTCCCTGTGTGGAGCATCATTCGGGAACAATACTCTTTCACAGCACATTACCCTGGAAGTCACGCTTACAAGATAAGGTTTTCCTGGCAGCAAGCCACAACATCTGTGATCTACAATTAGAATGTAACTCCCGTTCGAAAGTCTTCTAAAGAATGATTCTATTTGTGTTGCAGGTGTGCCTAACTGGTGACATGAAAGGTTATTTGAAGTCCCTTCACAGGCCCCATGCAAACTAATACCCTGACACAGAAGTATGCCACTTAGTGATTTTCCACAATTATTACCACTAAGAAATACACTCTGTCCGTTATTACTGACATGTGTGTGTATAGGGCAAGTTCCATGTGGACTTAATGTATCCTTTACCCAACCTCTCATACTGGCCTGCCTGTATATATTTTTGGCAGTATTGAAACTGGAAAGTTGTTATCGGAATATTTATTATCCCATGTATTATCCATTCAATGACAGGTCGTTCTGACAATGTCAATGGTAATCCGTCAAGTTTTTCAATGCTCAGAATTGTATAGTCAGCACCCTTTTGTGCCAAACTGATTTGTTTATCAGTAAGGTTAAAGATATTAAATAGTGACGTTGTGTTGATTAGACGCCAAGGCACATAGCCTGAACGCAGATTTTGTAACGTCCAGCCAAGCTGTACAATAGAACGTAATTGAGACTGACCGTGTTGCAACATCAGTAAGTCTTGTTCTATTATATCGATTGCAGAAGATACAACACTGTCCAGTGAATATACTGTCCAGTGAATATATTCTGGAAGACAGAGTCATTAACCCATTGTCCACAACAGAAAGTGATTTTTCCAAATTAACACGGTCAATTTCCCGTATTTTTTCTGCTGTCTTAATTTTAGTTACTTTCCAAGCTTCGTTGTAAGCTGCATATATAGAGGCCGCTATGAAACGTTTTAGACGCTGTTTGCGTGGTCCCATGATGAAATCACGCAAGTCAGCACCTTCTTTAAGTAAAGTTAAGTGTTGCTTAATTTCTGACAGTGTGGATGTATGTAGCCATTGAAGGCAGAGTTTCCCCACACTATAAGTAGTTACAATCCCTGGATGTTGTCTCTGGGAGTATCTTGGGTCTGGCCTGGTCAATGTGAACCCCTGTATTTTGTTCAGGAATCTGTCTTAACAGTGATTTGTGTCTGTGGGCCAGATCAACCATTGTTTCCAATCAGCATGTGTTCTGTTTTGGTTTAAAATATGGGAGACGTCTATCTCAACATCCGTTGTGCTATTACTGTTAGGTGTTGGTTTTGGAATAGACGGTGTATTTAAGTCTTTAATTTTTGCTAGGCCAAGACAGGATGCCTGTTGAATTGTATCATTCAAAAATATAATTTGTTCTGGGATCATGCAGGCTCTAAATAATGATTCTATACCTTGCACTTGCCAATCTTTTGTGCCCCAGATCGTTTTCGTTTCAATGTTATTGTTCCAGAAATCGAAACCGAATGTATTCATTTTTTCAAAGAATGAGTCTGAATATATCAATTTTGTATTTGTAAGCATGGTTTTCACTCCGGTCTTATTTAACAATTTGAAATAAAATGATTCTGCATTACTTGTGTTGAACCCTGAAAAGTATGAATATTTATCAAAAAATGTCTTTGAACTGCCTTTTGGTGGAGTTGCACAATGTTCCCATTGGTTAAATTTTAAAACATTTCTAGGTTGGGTAGATGTATCCAGATAATGGTTACCATAATGGTTGTAACAAAACATTTGATCGTAATTAGATGAACCTTGCAAATAATCATGTTCTGTAAATTTAGCTGACATTACTAGATCAGACGTCATATCATTAATACTTTCAAAGTCCCAATCATCAGCGAATGTGCTTGGTTTTACAAAGTCACTTAATGAAATCTTGAATTGATGAGGATACTTCAGGAGCTCAACCGGACCATATATTTCGTAATCAGTTTTGACCCATGCTACCCCACCGGGTATAGGATTGGCTGTGAAGTTTACTGAAGAAAGTTCTCTTTTCTCTATGTGTGAAGACTTGTGTGGTTTCAGGACCAAGTTGATGTTCTGACTTGCTGTGTCCATTGTAGCATATTTTCCCTCAATGAAATGTCCCAAGCATAGTACCATGATGAGCCAAAGTATGAGGATGAATACTCCTAGTGCCACCCAAAGTTCAATCCATGGAGAAATCAGATAGGTTTCTTTTAGTTGATGAAAGAGTTCCTTTGCTTTATCTTTAAAAGTTTTTGTTGTCCGCTGTTCCTCTGGTTCACTCAGATCTTCAGAAAAATCATCGAAGTTGATGAAGTAGCCTGATGCTGTTCTGTCAATTGTTTCAATTGCTTCTGGATTCCTTTTCATTTTTGGAATTTTCTTTGTTTCATTAGCATAGTCTGTGGTTACATCATTGTAGACTGGTGTTTCTTGATTTAAGATTTTAATTTGGGTTTCAAGAGGTTTAAGTTCCATGGCTTTGTTGCATAGTCCTTGTTGTTTTACTGTAGGTTTATCAATTGTGATTAGTCTTTCAGTTTGAACCTCTGTGTTTGTAGCAAACTTTGGTGTTCTGCTACTTCTTGGGAGTCCACTTGGCCTACTACTTGTTATCGGCCACTTGATTGTGGTTTAACCAGGTCGATGGATACAACTCGGTTCTCCTTTTTACCAGCAAGGGGCGGTAGTACTACTGATCTTGTCCCGTTGACAGACAAGACAGTAACTGCTTTTCTGTAAGAAGGCCCAAATTCCTTCTTCACCGCGATCTTCTCTCTGACCAGATCCCCGATTTTTGGAATACAGACAGGCCTTGCTGGGACAGGTGGTTTCTCTTCAGTGGTTATTGGCTGCTGTTTCAACTTTATGTTGCTCAGGTCTTTTCTTGTTTCGTTTAAGTACTGTAAAATAGCCTAACGATCTTTGATATCAAAGCATTTTTCTTTAACCACTGAAGTTTGACTATCAAGGTCCTGGATTAACATTCTAGTCCCAAACAATAGTTCGTACGGACTGAGACCTCTCAGAGAATTTCTTGGCAGATTATTAAGACTACGTTGGACACTTATCAAATGTTTGACCCACCCAGCTCCCGAACCTAATACCTTTGCTGTTATAGATTGCTCTATGCCCTGGTTTTTTCTTTACACCATCCCGTTTCCCTCAGGAAGGAGGTGACAAGAGTACCGCAATGCTATGCCCATGCCGGCCATGTCCGTCCTATAAGCTCGAGAGCTAAAAGCAGGACCCTGGTCAGAATGTAGCATGCCAATTGCGTATATGCCATTATAGACTCGCAAATCTTTTTATAACAGTTCAGACGTCAGCCGAGAGCTGGGGTCTACATTATAAGTGAAAATAGTCTCTACATGTTAATACGACGCATTATTCATACTGGGTATTTTATGTCGATAGCCTAATCCTTATTGGGTGAAACGCCATGGCAGTACACCGTCTCGGTCACCACTGCGATCTCTGTTGCAATTTGGACAGTTTTTTGCAAATATGTGATGTTGCAGGCTCATTCCTGGCCACCAGTATGTTGATTGTAATTCTTCTAGAGAATCCTTAAGTGTAAGGTGTCTAAGACCCTCACCCATATGTGCTTCTGCTATTAACAAGCCTCTCTTGTCCATGTTTGGAATCACTCTATCCCCCACTCCAGGGATTCGAGCAAAAGGAACGGAGTTTGCATCGATTATGTATGTATAATTGAGTGGATACATGAGGGGTAGCGCTGAGCGGTCGCCTTTTGATGACGTTTTTACCGCCAGCATTGTTTCCCCGTCAATGTATTTTACTGAACGCTTTTTTGTAGCTACGGAAGCCGATTTAGTTGTTTCCGCTGTGGCTGTCTCAGCCAATGAATTCCCTGCAACGTGAACGCCATCACGCTGATGACTCAGTGAGTGTATCACGTGAGTCTTTGGTAGTTCTTTCTTTAAAAGAACTATTTGTTCCCAAAGCGATTTTTGCTTTATTGTGGCACCTGTATCATCCTTGTATCCGTTTTCAACCCATTTCTGCAAGTCGTTATTGTATGATTTGGCGCAGTAATATGAATCGCACACTATAAGTGTCGGGAATTTGCGATCCGCATTATCTAGCGCCATTTTTAACGCTATTATTTCAGTTTGTTGTTATGAATTATTTTCCACTGAGTGTTTTGAAAACAGAGGTTTTAATTTACCTCAGCGCCACACGTCTTTTGTAATCTCGCATGTGGTATTATAAGCTTGCTCTCCCCAAACTGAGGGTTGAGCATGTCCGTCTGTATGTATTACACAGGCGTACTGTCGTATGGGCAGAATGTCGATTGGCAGAGGATATTCTCTTTCATATTCTAGATTTTTTAATTTTGTCATTTCTGGATCAAAATAGTATTTCACTCTGTCTGTAGCAAGAGAATCTTCCCATTGTATCCATTTTGGATTTAGTGCCATAGTAGGTAAATTACATGGGCTTGTTAATGCCTCAAAGGCCGATTCTGCTGTTCTGACCGTAATCTGTCTGCCGTCAGCTTGGTATCTTTCTCTTGCTACAGCTGTTTGAACCGCGTGAACAATGTTTTCCTTAATGCTGAATGTTTTTTCAGCTTCTGTGTACAAATGTGTTTTGTATGCTATTGGTACCTTTTCTCCCTCATTTGAGGTTAGGTATGTGAATCCGCATCTTCCTGGGATGACTCGAATCACAAGGTTGCGTGTGTTATCGCGTGTTTGCAGTTTTGTTTTAACTAACATGTCTGTTTGTAAAGATCTCAAAATTTCTGTGTGTTTTTGAGTCCAATTGATTCTTTTAAAATTTGGTTTTATTAGATCATAGAGAGGTTTAACCCTCTCGGTATAGTTTATAATGTAAGTTCTTCCGAAATTCAGGAAACCTAGAATTGATTGCAAGTTTTTCAGTGTCCTAGGTGCTTGGATTACAGCACATTTCTCTAGGAAATTGTCAGCCAGGCTTTTGCCTTCACTTGATAATTCATATCCTAAAAATAGGACAGTCATATGGGCAATTCTTGACTTCTTGAAGTTGAATTTGTAACCCTCTGCTGCGAACCCAAGTATTATGGTGTTCACTCTTTTCAAGTGAGTATCCAAGTCATCATCTGTTAGATAGATGTCATCGACATAAGATAATGCCTCATCATCATATATTTGTAGTAACTCTGTTACTCTCGCTGAGAATAATCCTGGGCTGTTCTTGAACCCTTGGGGCAAACGACAGAAATTTTTCTGCGAGCCATTTATTGAGAAAGCGGTCAAATATCTGCTTTCAGGTGCTATATTTTGACAAAAGAATCCATTAGAGATGTCTAATGTTGTTTTGTATTTTTTGCGCACTATGCTATTCATTAGTGCCGCACTGTGTGAGTTTTGTACTGCAAACGTTTTGCAGCATGAGTTAAGGTGTCTGTAGTCCAAAACTAGACGATATGAATCATCTGGTTTGGAGACAGGAAACAAAGGATTGTTCATTTGTGAGGTGCATGTTTCAATCACCCCCTGGTATTCAAGTTGATCTAAGATCTCCCTGACCTGTTTTTTAGCTTCTTGCTTAATTGGGTACTGCCTCTGTGCAGTCGGTTGAGATTTTAACTGGATCTTGTGAGGAGGAGAGTCCTCATCCCATCCCACATGATTTTTATATAGTGCAGGAGCCTGGGCTACTGCCCACTTTCTTGCAAGTGTATATTTTTTATGAATTGGAATATGATTTGAGAAGGCAGGCATAATCATTTCTTCGCCATGAGGGCACTCCCTGACAAACTCTGGTGGCCAGTCTTTTTCAGCTAGAAGGATGTCATAGCCCTTGGATAGATTATCCCAAAATAGACCCCTTATTTTCCTAGTCTTATCTCCCTCTATACGTAAGGTTATTTCATATATTTTATGAGGTTTGCTAACTCTGGTATCTGCAGTTTCCACCTGAATGTACTCATTCGTGTCCACTGTCTCCAGATGATTCATCAGGATCTTGCGAGCTATGCTCACTTCTGCTGCGCTGTATAGCATTGTCTGAGCCCACTCTCCGTTTTTCAGCTCAGTCCTCAGGATCCTCGGCATGTTTTATTATTTTAATGCTGGCTACCTTCTTCTTTGGAAATTGTAACTTTTTACTTTGATGAGCAGGTTCTTTGTCTTTGGACTTGACGTGCTCTTCCCTGTGTTCTGACCGTCCTCTTCTTTCCGATTTCTGCGAGGAAGTCTGAAAAGATCGAGAGGGACGTGTATCAATATCTTGATATCTATCAGGTTTCTTCAAATTATCCCTATTTCTAAGGTTGTATTTTTTCTCAGAGGGCTCCCTCTGGGGAGACTTGTGTCCTTGGTCCGGAGATCTTTCTCTCCGCTGAGGAGACCTTCCTCTGGATTGGAATCTTTTTTCTTTGGGAGTGGATTGTTTATTTCCATCCCAGTTCTTTTTTGAAGTGTTTAGATTATTTTTAATAAATACTTTTTCAGGATTTTCAATTAGTTGGGGTTTCACTGGTTTCCCACCCAAACTATCTCTTCCTAGTTCTTCATAGGATTTTTCTATGATTCTGGCAAGTTCAGATGGTTGGTCTGCTACATCTGTTTCCTTCAATCTTTGGCGGATCGCCACATTTGCTGCTTCCCCTTTTATGTTTGCTAGTAATATTGCCGAGACCTGCTTGAAGTCTTTCAGTAATTTCATACCCAGAGTTAAGGCAGGTTCTGGACCGTATTCATTTTGAATCTGTTTTAGCACCTCTGGTATTACCGCCATGGACGGAACACCATGTGTTTTTGTGTAAATGGAAGCAAAGACTGTACCCCAAGTGTCACAGTCCTCCACATGTGGTGCGATCCCCATTGGGAGACAGATAGTCAGAATTCGGTGTTTCTCCACAGGGATGGTATCTGGAAATACCGCCTCTATTTGAGTGATTTTCTGTGCTAACCAGAATGGAATTTGATCCCTTTTAATGGGTACTTTACCTAGACAGGACTGTATGTTCTGTGGTGTGATTTTATTTGTGTTCCCCTGATGAGGGGTCAGCTGTGGAATTTTAATAGCTGGTTGGACTGTTGAAGTCCGCATTACATATTGGACTAATTGTCTGTGTATTTTAATCAGTTGTTTTAACTGTGTTAAAAGTTCTGGTATTGACATTTTTTCAATGTCTGGATGTGGTGTGTAGCCGGCTAGAACCGGCCACGTTGCTCCTGGTCTACCTAGTGGACCGAGCCTGGTGATGTGATCATTATGTTTTAGGGCACCTTTAAAACAGAGCAGGTGCTCTTGGTATTGGAGTGGTATTTCCACCTCCTCGAAAGGGGTGTACTCATCCGGAGGTTCCTCTATCTTGTAATAATGGAACTCCTTTGTTACAGCGTTTGCTGCTGGAAAATTTATCCATGAATAGAATACCTCTGTCTGCCGATATTCGTGTGCCTCAATTACGAATATGACTGTACCACCTCTTGGTGTCAGTCCATTTTCTATAAGTTTTAAGGTTATAGTTTTTCTTATGCTGACCGGGATGAGTATTGCATCCGGGTCTTGCTGTACGAGACTTTTGTCTTCCGCTAGGAGTTGAGCTGCTAATCTAGCTGTCTCCCTATCTCCTTCACCGTCTGACATTTTACTGACAGGAAGGGTTTTTGTTGCAGATCAGGTTTCTACGGAAACAAAGATTAGATGCACAATATTTTGGAACACTGTATCCTTCAACGTTGAATAAACCAAAACCATTCATAGGAGTCTCCTCCTACTAAGTTTGGCGGATTTTAACCTTTCACCCACTCCAGAGGTCTTTGGAGTTTTATGGGAAAAAAGGGTCTGTGTGAAAAAGCACGACTGAGTTACTCTAATGTCTTGCGTTAGATTTATTGCCTATCCAAACCGTTGGGCGCCATGTAGTGTAGTTCCTATTATCCCAATAGGCTCTGCGCATTGGAATAATATCTTCAATAGTATAGACGTAGGACTGTGGTTAACTAGGTCTTCTACTGACGATATTAGACTTAAAGTTATGTGTGCCAGCTAGCTCAGAGTTCACTAGAAACTTTCTCGAATAGGCAAGGAGGAGTTTAACCTCCCTGGATAGACAAGAAGGGATTTAGTTTCTGACAACCATAGAACATGACAACTTTGCTCTCCCCTAATCAAGAGTATATCTCTAGAGTCGTGTGAAAACAAAAGACAACTTATTTTACTCAGTCAGTACGTGCATTCTTAGTTTCACCAGTTTGTAGAGAAATAAGAGATGGGCGTGCTTCAATAAAAAGATGTTATTTATTGATCAGTCTCTTTTCTCATACAAGAGAAATGAATCGCTATTATTGCAATACTTATAGTTAAGTAAAGTGCATACAGTAAAAACAGAATTATAAAATAATACTGTAAAAGCATTTATATGGTTTCTTAGCCATATGATACTTAAAATGGATAAAAGATATACATACATATATACATTTGACTAATCGTACTCAACTGGTGCTTCTAACTACGCCTACCCCGGTGTACCTGACCTAAGCCTAATACTTGGGAGGGAGTAAGTAGCAGTTTAAGTTAAGTTTGTTTTGCCAAGAATCTGACTCAAGAATTCTCTGTAAGGGGTTAGTCAGTTCAGTACCTGGGATTTAGAAGGCTGGAGGGTTGGTATCTCTGTCACAGGACTCGATATCCCAGTTACCCGCGAGGGCGGCTGGAAACGCCGGAGGCTGGATTTCTCGGCAGGAGAAAAGGCAGCGTCTCTCTCAGCGCATCAAAAGGGAGGGGCAGCGTCCGTGGGCTTTTCTGCATCAGCTGGGCTCTCCGGCAAGTAGCGCTGCTCCAAGCTCGTCACCACCGTGTCTTAGCTTAGGGCAGCGTCGGTATATTTATACCTGAAAGGTGCCGTGTTTGACGTAAGGATGGACATAAGACGTCAGCAAGAATGTCATAAGGACTGGTCGTTCTTACATTCTTTGCAGGAGTTCTCGAGCGAAATCAAAACAATAGCTGCGGGGGATTTCCCAGGTCTGTTGGAGGTTTGATTTGTTTTGAGAACTCGGTGTGCTTTCTAGGGGGCTGAAGGGATAGTGCTTGCTTAATGTGACAGCATGCGCTATGACCTAATCTGAAAACGGGTTTCTGTGCCGGTGTATGGACATTAGTGAATTAATAACCGGACAAGGGTCAGAAATAGGAGTATCAATATGGGTACCTAGATAAACACACTACACAATAAGGTGAAACCCTACCTACCTGCTAAACAACGTCCACCATTCCTCAACCCCACTAGAACCTGCGAGAATACAAGTGTGTTGCAAGATGAAAGTTTTATGTGGTATGGCAGGGGGGCCTAACCATGAAAGACCAGCACAATACACAAAGATGGACCCTGGGTACTCTCTTGGGCATCTCTCAGTCCTGGTAGATTGGCAAAGAGCAAACAGGCCACTTAGATGGACATGATATGTCATTGACAACTGGAGATAAATCCGACACCAATTTATAAAAATAGCTCTGGTGTTTATATAATTTTAGACACCAAAACGAAATAGATACATACAGGATAACTAGTTATCAATTTTAAGTCATTAAATAAATCAGTACTTTGCAGCGTAGAAATATTTTTTTGCAGTCAATGGGAAAAACATTTATGGAATCGGTTAGAGTGAGTTCAACTGCACCCTCTCAGGATTAAGGCCTTGTGAGTCCATAGACCATTACTTAACAGCTACCACAATTTTACCTGACTCAGGGGAACAGGTTACAGAGGTGCACTTTAGCTGTCAAACCGCAATCTCAATCAGGCTCAAGGTCTTTAAATGACAGCCTTAGCAAAAAGGTACTTGTGAATTGTGCTGAGCAACAACCTTGAGACCTTATGCAAGGAGCGGCCTTTGGACCAGGTGTCTCCAGGCAGATCGTCTCTAGCTGGCTTGGGGGACTCAGGTGGAGAGGTGCGCTTGGCTATCCTTGGTGCTGAATGGATCTGCGGCAAGCGGTGCGGACAGGTGTGCCAAAAGATGGTGAAAACAAACGCAGGATCTTTATGATGGAGCTACTGGGGTGATTGGTTATTTGTGCAGTTGGATCTCTCCTATTGGAGCGTTGAGTAAAGCAGGTAGTAATCTGATTGACCACCAGCAAGCCTTGGTACCTGCAAGCACTGCGGTTGAGGAAACCTTGTTCCAGAGGACAGGGGAATGGTGTAAAAAGATGAGCCTCGCTGAGGGTCAGGACTACAGTGCCCAGAAGCTGGCTGCCCAGTGTGCAGCCACGCCAGATGGCTCAGTGGATGGTCAAGGTCATGGATTTAGCGGTTTGTGCCCGACAGCTGCAGAACACTAGTTTATCTAGCCTAAAGGGAGTTCTTGTAAAGTGTGGAGTTTGCAGAGGGGTTCACCTTCGTTTTGGGAACCGGCCTCTTGTCTTGGTCGAGTCGCAATGCAGCAGGTGCAGGGTGCCTGCCACAGGTGCAGAGCTTAGCGCCTCTCTTCATGGAGTCCTGCCTTGTTGTGGAAACGGGTCCCTTCTTAGTATTACATCGAATCTAAGGTTCTGGTGTCTGGGGTGCCCCATAAATCCTGGATTTGGACTAGGTGGGTGGGAGGACTAGTAACCAATGGGAATCTAGTCCTGCGGCTAATCCGCCCCAGTAGTGACCATATCCGGTGGGAGTATGTCACTGAATCTAGTCAGAACCTGATTTTTGTCTAAATTCAAGATGGCCAAAACCATCCTCGCCTGTGCACCTCAGCTGCGATACCCTAGAGGCGTGGTCAGCCTTGTGGAGGTGTACTACTCCTGAATAGCTCATTTCCCGTCTGCCGGCTAAAAACAGTCCCTGGGACAAGCAGAGGCTTTGTCCTCGAGTGGGGGCAAGTTTCTTTGTCCATGGCGCTGGTGAAGCATTTTAGGCTCACTGCTGTAATGTTCCGTTCACCCGCCACCCCGAGTGGGCTGGGGTGTCTCATTCTGCACAGACAAGTCTTCGTATCTGGACTCTGGGATTGGCGCACACTCCCGAGAATGAGGTCAGACCTCTGTCTTGGAAGCAAACCCTCGGAAAAGAACAACAAGGTACAAGAACACTGGGTCAACTTACTTCGCACTGTCTAAGGTGCCACCTAGGTACATGCTGGTTAAACCTAGGCACCATCATAGTATCAGGGATTAATAAGCCAAGTGTTTAATACCAAACATGAAGACAATCAACCGTTCCATAATGAAGATGGACATCTGGGGTATGGCCAGTGTCCGGCCCATGTTATCCTAAGGAGGATGGGGCACTTGCAGTAGAATTATGTTTAGAAATCTACCACAGAGCAATATCTGCTTGCACATATATATTCACACATATAATATAATGCACCCTGCCTCCTGGGCTTTGGGAGGCCTACCTTAAGGGGTGACTTGCAAATTTAATGCAGTGCAGTGGCTGTGCCACACATGGTGTGTGCAGGGTCGAACTCGAGCAGGCCAGCTGCTCGTGCAGGGCTGACATGGCAGATCTGCAGTCTTTGATTTCACTCAGGGTAGCACAAGAACTGTTGCAGCCCTGGTGCACTGGTATACAAGGGACTTAGAGGGGTGTAAAAGTGCTTGCCAATTGGGTGTACCAATTCACATTTACAGTTTAAGGGAAAGAACACTGGTGCTGGGGTAGGTTAACAGGACCCAGCACACTATCAGATCAATTACCACCGCATCTAGCAGCAACAAGCATTTACAATGCAACGGTCTCGCCTTCGCAAAAGTTAGAGCTAGTGGCATTGTAAATGACAACATTCTTATTTATGTGTTGGTTTTGAAAACAGATAAATAAATGGCATGGTTATTTATAATGCCAATAGCTTAATCTCTCGCAAATGCAAGACCTATTGCATTTGCACACACACACACACACACACACACACACACACACACACACACACAGAGAGCCACACGTAGCCACACACGCACAGAGCCACACACGCACAGAGCCACACACGCACAGAGCCACACACGCACAGAGCCACACACGCACAGAGCCACACACGCACAGAGCCACACGCACACACACAGAGCCACACACACAGAGCCACACACACAGAGCCACACACACACACAGAGCCACACACACACACACAGAGCCACACAAACACACACAGAGCCACACAAACACACACAGAGCCACACGCACACACACAGAGCCACACGCACACACAGAGCCACACGCACACACAGAGCCACACGCACACACAGAGCCACACGCACACACAGAGCCACACGCACACACACAGATCCACACACATACAGCCACACACACACAAAGAGCCGAATGCTGGCATCCCTAAACCTACACACAAACACCCTTAATGCATTGCACTATGAGCAGTAGATTAAAGTGTTGAATAACTGTAAAGCGCCCACAGCTATTCCATTGCTGGGCGCTATAGAAAACATGTTAAATATATAAATAAAAATAGTTAACTGCTGCAAACAGGTCACTTTCTTTTTTGGGGGGTATCTCTCAACGCCTGCTCCTGAGGTTAGACAAAGGAACGCATTTTCTTGCATTCTCCAGTCTTAAAATTCCAGGCTCCCTGCCTCCATACCCCCTGGGGCCAGGAGTGGTTGGCGGGGCTTCCTTAGTCAATTGTACAGGTCACTGAAACATGCCACGCGCAAAACGTGCACCGCAGCACAGGCGTGAGAAAGGGCAGTGTGTTCCTGCTCTCTACACCTGGGTTATAGCTGCAAAAGACACGCCTTTGTTTCATAACAACAGGCAGGAGACCTGACAAGCAGGAGCGGGGCGGATGTGTGGCAGCTCGCAAGGAATTCTGGAAAACCAAACACCAGAAGCCCACTGCGGATAATCACAATGAGCACTAAACACACATAAACACACTGAAGGTGACTCCTAGATTATGCTGCGTGAAGCAGGGACCAGCAACAAATGTCTCAGGGGCGGAACACGCAAAAAGAAAGGGCAGCGCCTGATATGGAGGCTAACTCCCCAACTATGCACTGGCACAACCCCAATTTTTGAGAGCCGAGTGAGGCGAGGGGTTGGCCTCAAGTTACACAGTGCATGTCAAACTTACTTTCCAGTTTACTACAAAGTGGACCAGCAATCCACAAGTATTGGCTACCCAGTGCTATCAAGTAATGGGAAACAGACAGGGACACAAGCCCAGCACCAAACCGGACTATCTACCAACCTTTGCTAATTCCTAAGACTATTCTGAGAGTGGGGTAATGAATAATAAGCTATTCCATATTGGTCATTTGCCCTGGATTTTATTCTATTCTCAGTGCATTTGCCCTGGTAATTCTTATATGTACCTATGGGATTTCTATCCTGCTTTGGAGGCCTTGTATTATCCCTCCGGTGCGCCTATAATGCAGTTTGCTCTCTTCTACCATACTCCCTGCTTGGAGCGGTTGCCTGATTTGTGTAGTTAAAACCTTTTTGCTATTTATACTATTTCCCCTATATACAATTCCTCGTTGCAATCAATGGAAGGATTAGCACCTGTTTTATCCTTCCTGGGGTAGTATCCCCCGGTGGTGGTGGGTCATTCTTTTGCCTGACTTAATTTTGAACAATCACTATTATACCACTAATTTCACTTTTCAATTTAAGGATTAATTTAAGCAAAGTCTTCACTGAGCAATCTCCTAGTGCTTCCTTCCCAACATTCGCCACTTCCCTCATCCATTTTTGGTAATTGTTACTTTCCAGGGGCACATATCTATTTTGGGAGACAATATTGAGTTCTAAGTAATTCCTGGAGCCATTCAAGTTGCAGGTGTGGGTCATGTTTCGCCTTCAGAACTTTAATCAAGCGGTGCCAATGACCCAAGTAAAGAACTTCTTTTTACTTTATCGAAGATTTTTGAATTACAACTCCCTCATTGGGTTTACCACTAGTGTCATTTAAGAGGGAAGTTAAGTTAGTCTCTACTTCCTCTATTAGAGTATCACATGTATGCTTGCCTACTGTCCAAAACAATATTTGATATTATAATTCCTATGGGCCTGTAACTTACCTTCGCTTGATTGCAAAGTCAATACACTTATGTAGTGTATCAGGCGATACAGTACTAATACAGAGACAAACTTATCAATGAAATCTTTGCTTTTGCCACAATAGCTCTTGGATTACAGCACTTGCTATGAACAATTTTATAAGAGCCAACAGCCTTTCAGAGGTGGATGCACACTTTACAAAAGAATATAATCTAGCACAATAATGTACTTTATAATATTGCTTTAATCCTCCTAAATATAAAAAAAACCATTAAAAAAAATCCAAGAATAAGCCTCGCATAGGTTTTGAGCAGACTGTAAAAGCAAATTCACGGTACTGCCTAGGAACAAGGGGGTTCCAGAGTTAACAATATAGAAAAATAAAACTGGGGCGAAATGGTCCCATTCAGGCTTTTCTACAATCAGTTACTAGAAAATCCAATATGGCCAGCTTGAAAGGGATAACACCTTATTTTAGCTAGATCGTGTAGACCAATATCTTGCAGGCGGCAGAAACAAATCCTTCCAAAAATATGAAATGGAAATGTTTGTCTCTTGAACTGATTATATGCTCTAGGTAGTCTCTGCTACTTGCTCCAACAACGCAAAACAATACTCATACTAAGCTGGACTATCAACTTGCTACATAATTTAACATGTTTTAAATATAAGTTTGTCAATGCAAAGTAGTTAAAAAGATTAGAAACAGTAGGCATAGCAGAAAACAGACAATCTGGGTAGCCATAACTTTCTTGGCAAGTTAAAGTAAGAAAGGTGGCCCAGCCCAGCCTACGCAGGACGAAGCACATCTTTTTAAGCTGACCCCTGGCAGTCTTCGGCAATGTGGTCCAGCCACCCAAGAAGCAGTCATTTGTAGGGCCATGCACTGCGGAAAATACATGTTTTTAAGATGCTTCTTGGCAGCAAGGCAGTCTGTGGCAAGTGGACCGGGCCCCCGAACAGCAATGGCAGCGACACACCAGACAATCTTAGCTCGCAACCAATACTTCTCTGGAGCAGCCACTTCAGCATGAAGGTTTCTGCCACCCGAACTACAAAAATTAACATCACCCACCACCATCAAGAAGCATCTGAAGACCAATCTTTTCAGATAATTCTTAGGTTATTGTTATTGACTAGTATCATTAAATAAACAATTTATAATTCTTTGTTTCAATGATTGCATCGGACGATTTTCTCTCGCCCCAGCCCCCAGGTAACCTTTTCCCAGATTCTTGATGTAAGCCTATGCTATGAAATGTTGCTCAAATGTCGATTTGGTTTGCCCCACTGGCCACGGTATATATTCAGGATCATTGGAGGCATTCAACATTGTTTTTATTGCTTCCTGATAGCAGTGCTTCAAGTGGGCCAGTACTCAATAGTAAGGAGTACCAGCACGTCTTAAGTTGTTCCTTAGAGTATCTGCACTTCTCCTTAGCCCAGGTACTGTACCAGTACTCATGGACTTAACAAGAGCAGCTGAAAACACGTGTTTCGCTTGTCAAAGCGGTCACCACTGAGATCCGACCATCAGTGCAGCTCTTTGCTGAGATTGCATCAGAGGCACTAGGGTTGGGGACTGTGTGTCAGACTATGATTTAAAACACAGAGCCACTCACATTGATGTGATGCAATGTTTACACGGCCTTCTCATGCACATGTTGAAAATCCAGGCTGAGGTGAGGCAGGCAGAAATGTTGACGACATGCCTAGTATTAGAAAAAACAATAAATGTAATTCTGTTTATGTGTGGCTGTCCTTGTTTGATTGCCAGTGTGTTTGTGTATATGGGAGTGCTTCGTTGTATTTGTTGTGCCAATCACTTCCCACCCTAATAAATGATCGTCTTGAATAACGGTGGTTAAGATTTAAAAAGATATTGGAAGGCATTCTTAAGATGGGGCTACATAGATCTAATTTTAACCTACGTTTTGTAAACATCTTTAAAATGTTTACAATGTGTTATTGCTCAGAGTGACAGACCAAGGCCACTCAAATTATGCAGCAGAGGAGGAATAAATAATGTGGCGAGGTTAATTTGTGTGGCAACAAAATGCAAATTATATAGCAAGAAAAAGCAAATGATGTGGCATTTTGTGACAGTAATATTTCTGCATTGTTTTACACATATAAACACTGCCTGGGCAAAGGTTTCAACTCATTGGTATTAGTTGGACACTTAAATGCAGCACTCAGCAAATTAAAGGTGGTCAGTTAACCTTTGCAACAGCCCTTACTTTGTAGGGAAACACATGTGGTAGTGGTTTTAGTAACTTTTGATCTGTTTGAGTTCAAAACTATTTTTTTGTTAAATTCATAACGTATGTAGCAGAAGCAGGATTAGGTGGCAATTGCGGCACATCATACCCATGCTGAAAGCGCCGCAGCCTTAGAATCACATAAATCCAGTGTTCCTAGAACTGACCAAGCATTTCATTTTGCCTGTTTTAGCTGGGCATTGATATATTGTGTCATGTTTTATTATGTTTGGCAAACTGCAGTAGAAGTCCTACAATGTATTCTGTTTGGTTGATAAGCTGTGAAAAGTGAAAAATGGCTTGGTTTAAACTTTGTACCAAAACTTCACTAAAATAAGACATGAAGTGAATCAGAGACCAATCCTGATGGCTGCTCTCTAGAAGAGCTACGCACCGACGATTGGGAGCAAGTGTGGCCCACGTGGTGAGGGACAAGGCTGCGGACTAGAGGAGCAGCCAGTGGCTGCTGGTAGCGGCTCTCCTCATGGTTGCAGCCAGCCGGAGAGGTCATGGAGACCGGCTGCGGGGAGACTCAATCAGGAGCCGACAAATGGGAACAATGAGGTCAGTCAGCAGGCGGGAGAACCCCAAATACTTGACATTGCAGCTGCAGGTACGACTTGTAAACTGCCTGAAGTGAGAGGAGCGCAGTGCCCTGCAGCAACACTGCAGCATAGAAAATGATCCAGTCCTTGGCCATGAGTCAAGACACCACTGCTGGCCCAAGCTGCAGGACTTTTGTGGCAGTAGCCAAGACTAGTAGCTGAAGCAGAAAGCAGGGGTGTGGAATTCCTATAGTCGGATGCTCAGGACATATTCTTTGGGGTCAAGGGCGACAAGTTTTCATGTGCATTTTGTCCTTGGGACAAGTAGGCCGAACCCCTAAAGCACAAACCCTTTGGGTGCCAGTTTACAGTACCACATTATGGATCAGGGAAGGGCAAGGTCTACAGTTAAGGCAATATTTGTGTTCATGTGTTAATGCTGTCCGAACTTGTATTTATGGTTCATTAATGCAAAGCCTTAATTATTAGGGTTAGCGTTCCAAGGAAATTTAAGCTCGGACTGCACTACTGACAGCAGTTTCAATATAAACGTGTACACAGTTTTTAACATTTAGCAGTATAAGGCTATGTATAAAGCTACCAGAATGCTCTCTGATTAGATGCTAATATTTGCGGAAGCTTGAAAACAAGATGGAATCTTTGCTTTCAAAATAAAATGTTCACAAAAAAAGTGAAACTAGGAAGAAATAAAAAAACATTTTGCTAAGCTACTGTAAAATTGTAGGCACTGTTTCTTTGCAGCATCATTTATAAAAATGTGTTGATGCATGCTAGTATTTCCCAAACATATTCCTAATGGATAAATGTGTGCAACCAGTTTCAACAAGATTATGGGAAACAAAAATAAACCAGCATTGGCAAAGTCAGTAGGTCTGAAATTGGTAGTTAGCCTATTGGTTTTGTCAATGCGGGTCTTGTTTTGGATGGTTTTTGTTAAACCTCATTGCTGTGGGATCTGTATGGCCTTCACCATTATAACAAGCTTTAGTAATAAGCAAAATAAAAAGTTGGTCTAAAAAAGCACACATTGCCACATTAGTTCCTGGCAGTGAACAAAACTACTTTGTGTGCCAATATGTTTTTTGTGAAAGAAGTAGAATGCGGTCACTCATAGTGAAGCCAGCCGATAGATCGAGACAGATATAACACAAAAGGTCTTGATTAACTATAGACCTAATTAGGGGCCCAAATATAAAAGAAATCTAAAAGTGCACCCATGGTAAATGTCCTTGTATTAGAGCAGATTTACGGCCTTCATGAATTCATACCCATTTACAGAAGTAGGTCAAGAAATCGCTGGTCCTGGAAAATATTTGTGAACTGTATTTTAGTACAAGCAAACATGCCTTTGTAGATCTGCTCAAGCAAATATGTATTGAACATTTGAAAGTTTACTTTCCCTCAAACTACTTTTTTCCCCAACCCCGGAATAAGTTTTACGTATGCCACTGTCTGGAGTAAATTTTCAAACTTTTTTTAGTATGGCAAAAGATTAGCATAGAGCTGGTGAAAACCCTTAAAACATGCAAGTTAGTAGCTCTGCACAGACTCAATAGGGCATTCCAATCCTGGAACTGTTGATTACCACTACCTTCAGTCCCAGTATGTAGATTTGCGGAAAGGTGGCAAAATATGGGAATTGCTGGTATTCAAACCCTACTAAGGTATGAGCTATGGCATAATCACAAAGGCTATATCAGAGCTCTTGCATAATGAGATTGCTGCCATAATTTGTCACTGCATGACATCGCACAAAAGGGACAGGTGGATTTTGTTACAGGGCAAACAGATTCATGAAGCAACCTGCCCAATGGACAGGTAGATTTTTTATTAAATTCCACACCCCGGAACCTACACTTCTTTCCCTCATTTAAAGCACTGCCTAATAGGAATGCTAGACTCTACTGGACTGGGAACTACATTCAAAGTGTACTTTCACTTAGAAGGGAATGAGCACTATTGTCAGCTTATCAGGATATAGGGGAACTGAAGGTTGTTGATGGCTACTTTCCGTGCAGGGGCACACTAGTTATTATAATTGCCACTTGGAAATGCTTCTATTGACCTTGCTATTGAGAAATTGCTTGCTCGTGAAAACTGGATTCCTTCACTGCCCCAATTGAGTGCTGTATGTGCGACATGTAGACGGTTGCCTAACCGCAGTAACTGTAGCACATGCTGGTGGTTCCCAACAGAGCATAACTTTCACCTGGGTGTATAACTGGAAGACTTTCTCTCACAAACACAGACATTTATGAGAGGGGATATCTGCACACTGTACTGAAATTTCAAACCTAACAGTACTGCTATATTTATTGTCAGAATACGCACTGATCCCCATCCATCTATTCAGCACGGATTACAGCCCTTGCTTTAGCCATAATTCACAGCCCAAATGGGAAAGAATGAACAGGACCAAATTTGAAAACATCCATGATCCAGGACAAAACACACAAATCAAGTCATCTTATACAGCCTTTACCTCAACATAACATGCTGGACAGACTTGGTGGATCTTTGCAAAAACAAAAATGTAAATCACTTAGCTAAACCATCAATACATAATAAGAGCCGAAGTTCAACAGCTTGAAAAGAAGTACGAAGTTGAGTGCTACTAGTGCGCATGATACACTCGAACAGGCTTGGATTTAAAATAGCAAGAAGTGTTACTACAGCACAATTCTCGTTTTAAGAAAGAAGGGCATATTACTCCAATCACATTAACAAAGCAGGTAACAGTTGAGGGAAATGTGCTTAGTAATTTGGAAAATCACAAAAAGGAATGACCGCGCTATGTAAGATTCCCCCTACCTCAGGGTAAATGTCAGGTTGACTATCAATGCCTGCTTATGTATGACATGCTCCAGAGTTCAATCTGATCTTTTTATTTACCAATTACGCAACACTAACAAACAGAATAGCCCTGGGAGTAAGAGTTAAACTCAAAAGGTTCAGCTAAGGACCCACATTCCCAAACGTTGCGGATTTTACCAGTGTCCAAGGGGACTTTATACTCTGCGCTTCGGAAGAGGTCACAATGGCCCAACTTTAACAGTTTCAACACACTTAAAAAAAAATACAAAGTCAAGTTCATCTGACTTAGTGACACAGGGAATACTAAAAAGTCTTCCTAGCTTGCTTACGCACAACCAATACAGAAACTGTTTTGCACAGTAAGAAAAAATGCATTCAAAATAAAATATGCATTCTATAAGCAAAAGTGGTGTAAATGCACAGCTGCAGGACACTTTTGGAACCAGGTGGTAGAACTTTCACACACTTTATTCATTTAGTGGCTGCCAATTAATTTAGCCAATTCAATTCAGCCAATTCCCAATTAGTAAGAAAACTAAAATTATAACAAGTTTACTAACTGGGGTTAGAACTAAGCAATGTGATACCACAATACACCCGAAACTCACTGGCCTTCAGCTTTGACAATAATCAAATTAGTTGATCAAATGGTTCTATACAGAGAAATATCCAAATATGGAACCATTTTTCAAATACACTTGATAAACAGAAGGACATGCTCAGTCAGCTGTACCATGTGTTAAAAGTGAATTGTCAATGCTTAGTTGGTACAGGCGTATCTGCATGCTGAGCAATAAGCGGAGCTTGTATTCGTACATCAGCATCTTGTAAGTGGTAGCCCACATTTATTTCTTTGTAGAACATTATAACTTGTAAAGATTTTAGAAAGTACTACTACCCTTAACACAAAGAAAAACTCCAAGTGTAGTACATTATCTTTAATAAGTCAATAATCAAAGAACATGCAAGTCTGTATGCATATACACTTTCACTGAAGTAGGCCCATTAGTCAGGTTGAATGATTCAGATGAAAATATTACAATACGTTTGTCTTCCAATGGCCATGTCACATTAAATGTGGTTTTGTCATTCGAACATAAAGACTTCAAGAGGCTTCAAATCAAAAGGAATTTCTCGCCGATCTGTGGCTGATTCATTTGCTACAGTTTACATGCTACTAGGGATGAAGTTTGAGTTACTGCAAATAATAAAAAAATAATTATCAATAATTTGAATAAGTATAAATATGGGTAAAGACCACCTTGAAAACAGCCGAAATTAAAAGTCTCATGCAACTGTCAATTTTAAAAAAAACAACAGGTAGTATGAGATGGTGTAGATATGCGTCAATATCCTGGGTCTCAATTTACTAAACGCCACAGATTGCTCTAGGTGGCAGAACCAGCCAGCAAGGTAATAAAGAACAAGTTACTTACCTTCGGTAACGATATATCTGTAAGAGACAGTAGTTAGTATTAGATTCCTTACCTTAGAATATCCCCAGGCGTCAGTCTGGATCCGGAAACTTTTGCGTAGCAGTACCCCTGCGCGTCGGTAGGCATCGTCTGCAGGCGTCTCCTGCGGCTCCGCGTCCGTCGTCGGCGTCATGCGCCGTGATGACGTCGCTGGAGTATATAGAAGCCGCCTCCGCGCGCTGACGTCAGTTCTTTGTACATAGCTTTTCCGCGCCAGAACACGCAGAGCCATGTGAGAACCAACACTGGTGCCATTTGAAACTAGGGCCCTGAAAGGGATG
The DNA here is from genome assembly GCF_964261635.1 of Lissotriton helveticus. Taxonomy (NCBI): domain Eukaryota; kingdom Metazoa; phylum Chordata; class Amphibia; order Caudata; family Salamandridae; genus Lissotriton; species Lissotriton helveticus. The sequence continues at coordinate 682,809,936 of NC_136073.1, forward strand.
TCCTTAACCCTAGGTATCAGTTCGCAGAACGGGGAGGATGGGCGGGGCGGTAAGGAATCTAATACTAACTACTGTTTCCTACAGATATATCGTTACCGAAGGTAAGTAACTTGTTCATCTGAAAGAAACAGGTTAGTATTAGATTCCTTACCTTAGAATAGATACCCCAGCAATACCAACCCCGGTGGTGGGTCTGCGAACCGATACAATCCTACACCAGGAAGTCCTGGAGGACCGAACGGCCAAAGAAGCCATCCCTCCGGACTTGACTGTCCAGGCAGTAGTGCCTCGCAAAAGTGTGCAGCGAGGCCCACGTAGCCGCCTGGCAAATGTCCTGCAAAGGGACTCCCCGGCCCAGGGCAGTAGTAGCCGCCGTGGCCCGAGTGGAATGGGCCCGCAGCCCAACAGGAGGCTCCTTTCGAGCCAAAGAGTAGCACGCTTTGATGCACAGAACGACCCACTGAGAGATGGTCCGTTTATGTACCGCCCGTCCCTTCTTCGCACCCACGTAGCCAACAAACAGTTGGTCATCCACCCGGAACTGGCGTGTGTGATCCATATAAAATGAAAGCGCACGTTTTGGGTCCAGACGATGGAGCCGCTCCTCATCCTTTGAAGGATGCGGAGGCGGGAAGAAGGAGGGGAGGGTGATGGACTGCCCGATGTGAAAAGCAGAGACAACTTTGGGCAGGAAAGAAGGTCTAGTTCTCAAAACCACCTTGTCTGGATGAACGGACAGGAAGGGAGGTTTGACAGAAAGAGCCTGGAGCTCACTCACTCTCCTGGCAGAGGTGATGGCAACCAGGAAGGCCGTCTTTAAAGTCAGGAGACGGAGAGGACAGGAATGAAGTGGCTCAAAGGGAGCACACATCAAGAAGGTCAGAACCAGGTTCAAGTCCCACTGAGGCATCACAAACGGGACAGGTGGATACATGTGTGTGATGCCCTTCAAGAATCTTGTTACAATAGGGGACTTGAACAAAGAAGGTTGATCAGGCAGCCTCAGAAAGGCCAAAAGGGCAGAAAGGTAGCCCTTGATAGTGCCCAGAGCAGAGCCCTGCTGGGCAAGAGAGAGAAGGAAGAGGAGAACCTCGGAAAGAGGGGCAGAAAGAGGATCCACAGCCTTTGCTGTGCACCATGCCACAAATCTGTTCCACCGGCAGGCGTATACCGACTTCGTGGAGGGACGCCTGGCTGCCAGAATCACATCACAGACTTCAGGAGGCAAGTCGAATGGCCTCAACTGTCGCCGCTCAATCTCCACGCATGGAGGTGGAGACTGGACAGGTTCGGGTGGAGGACCGTCCCCTGCTGCTGCGACAGAAGGTCCTCCTGAAGGGGCAGGCGGATCGGGGGACCGACCGACATGCTGAGTAGCTCGGGATACCAGTACCTTCGAGCCCAGTCCGGAGCCACAAGGACGACTTGGGCCCGGTCGCGCCTGATCTTCTTCAGCACTCTGGGCAGAAGTGGTATAGGCGGAAAGGCGTATAACAGACCGCAACTCCACTCGCGCCGAAAGGCGTCGCCGTGCGAGTGCCGTCTTGGAAACTCCAACGCGCAGAACTGATGACATTGCGCGTTCTCTTCCGTGGCGAATAGATCTAACCAAGGCTCTCCCCATCGCAGAAAGAGGCCTTGCGCCACGTCCGAGTTCAGACGCCATTCGTGATCCATCGAGCACCGATGGCCGAGTTCGTCCGCCCTGGCGTTCAGAGAACCGGCCAGGTGTTGAACCGTCAGAGTCACGCCCTGACGTTCCAGCCATTGCCAGAGACGCAGGGCCTCCTGGCAAAGGGTCCACGACCCCACCCCGCCCTGTTTGTTGCAGTACCACATGGCGGTGGTGTTGTCCGTGACACCTGCACTACACTCCCGTTGACAAAGGGGAGGAATGCCTTCAGTGCTAGACGAATCGCCCGTAGCTCCAACAGGTTTATATGGAGCCGGGACTCCGCCGGAGACCAGATGCCTCTGATCTCTGCCTCTCCCAAGTGGCCTCCCCAGCCCTGGAGGGACGCGTCCGTCACAACAACGTGCTCCGGCTGGGGAAGGGAGAGGGGTCTGCCTCTGACCCAATCGCGGTCCGTAAGCCACCACTGCAGTTGTCTCGCAGTGCCCTCCGAGATCAAGACATGGTCGGACAAGTTGCCCTGATGCTGGGCCCACTGAAACTTCAGGTCCCACTGCAGAGCCCGCATCCGCCACCGGGCGTGATGCACCAGAAGGATGGAGGAAGCCATCAGCCCCAGTAGACGCAGCGTCAACCTGACCGAAACCCGGGATAACGGCTGGAAGATGGGAATCAAAGCCTGTATATCCTGGACCCGCCGTTCCGGTGGATAGACCCGAAACTGCGCAGAGTCGAGAACCGCTCCAATGAAAAGGAGCTTTTGGGAGGGACACAGGTGTGATTTCGGCATATTGATGGAAAACCCCAGCCCATGCAGGAGGTCCGCCGTCATCTGAAGGTGGTGGACGACTGTCTGGGGCGAGCCCGCCTTCAACAACCAGTCGTCTAGATAGGGGAAGACTGAAACCCCTGATCTGCGCAGATGGGCTGTGACCACCGCCATCACCTTTGTGAACACCCGTGGGGCGCTGGTAAGGCCGAAGGGGAGCACGAGAAACTGAAAATGCTCCTGGCCTACCGTGAACCACAGGTAATGCCGGTGGGCCGGCAGGACGGGGATGTGAAAATACGCTTCCTGCAAGTCCAACGCTACCATCCAGTCTTGCGGGTCTAGAGCAGCCAAGACCTGAGCCAATGTCAACATCTTGAACTTCTCCTTCCAGAGGAAGCCGTTGACGTTCCTTAGGTCCAAGATAGGACGTAGGCCCCCTTTGTCCTTCTTGGGTACCAGAAAGTAGTGGGAATAGCAACCACATCCTACTTCTGGCCCAGGAACGCGCTGGATGGCCCCCTTGGCCAAGAGGGCCGTAACTTCCTCCTGCAGAAGTGTCAAGTGGTCCCCCGACACACGGTGGTTCTGCGGTGGCATGGCTGGAGGAGTGGTCTCGAAGGGGAGGGAGTAGCCCCTTCGGACGAGCTGCAGCACCCACCTGTCCGATGTTATTGTGCGCCAGTGGGAGAGGTGATGGCGAACCCTGCCGCCCACCGGCGTCACATGGGCCTGAAAGCATGGACTAGGAGGATTTAGAGGCGGATGCTGCGGGCGGAGGTGTGGTCTGACCTCGCCGCTGTCCCCGACCGCCACCACGGCAGTTCCCAGGGCCGCCGCCGCGTTGAGAAGTCTGTTGCGGCGCGTGGCTGGCAGCACGTGTGGGACCGCCCCTTCCGTGGCCACGAAAGGAGCGAAATGAACCCGTTTGCTGGCGCTGGGTCGAGAGACCCAAGGACTTGGCCGTGACCCTGGAGTCCTTGAAGCGTTCCAGCGCGTGGTCCGGTTTGTCGCCAAACAGGCGACTGCCATCAAACGGCATGTCCATCAATGCAGTCTGGACATCTGCCGAGAAATTGGCGTATCTCAGCCAGGCGTGGCGATGAATCGCCACCGTCGTGGACATCGCCCTGCCCAGTGAGTCGGTCGTATCAAGACCACACCTTATGGAGTATCTTGCTGCGTCTCGGCCTTCAATCATAGCCTTGCCGAGCTTAGCCCGTACCTCCAGCGGGCATTCAGGCAGCAGTTCCACGACCGTATCCCACAGAGAGTGGGTGTAGCGGCATAAGAGGCACGCGGTGTTGCAAGACCGCAGTCCCAGACTCAGGGACGAAAAGACCTTCTTACCATACTGGTCGTACCTCTTAGATTCCAGGTCGGGCGGGGCCGACGGGAATGCGGTCTGGGAAGTCGAGGCCTGGATCACCAGGCTCTCAGGGGTGGGATGGGTGGACAAGAACTTTGGGTCATCCGTACACGGACGGTGGCGTCTGGCCACGTTCCTATCAACAGGCGAACCTGAAGCGGGCCTGGACCACGTGCCCAAAAGAACGTCAGTTAAGGCCTCATTGAACGGCAGCAGTGGCTCCTGTGGGCATGACTGCGGTTTGAGTACCTCAGTGAGGATGTTAGTCCTCACGGCCGCGACGGGGAGCTCAAGGTGTAAGGCCTTGGCAGCCCTCATCAACACCACTGAATAAGCTGCCCCCTCCTCCGTAGCCACGGTAGGAGGCGAGACAAAGCCAGGGTTGGGGGAGTCATCCAGACCACTGGCGTCACCCAAGTCACCTGTCCAGTCCACATCGTACTGACACTCGCGGGTCAGAGGGTCCTCAGACCCCTCCCACTCCTCTCCGCAATCTACATCCTCACCATATTCGGAGTCAACAATGTAGACCGGCTCCCTGGGGTCAACAGGCCCCATCGGCGTCGGACTCGGCGTCGGGCGACGCCGGTTCGACTCCGCGGCCGGAGTCGGAGAGGGAATGGGGGCGGCGCCGGCCGGCGCCGGAGACCCGGCGCCGCGGGTTGCCCCGATGGAATCGGCGCCAGAGAGGCCGGTTGACCAGCCGGCGTCGACCCTGAAGGTCCCTGCGGCGCCGGGGCCGGAGCACCCAACGGCGTCGAGGCAGGAGCACCCGAACTGCTAGGGCCCCCGGACGGGACCACAGGGCCCGCAGGCGCCGTAGGCCCCGTCGGAGGAGACAGTGCCCTCATGGCCATGAGGAACGCCTCTATCTCCTCGGGCGACGCGCCCTGCCCAGGGACCGCAGGGTATGGAGCAGGCCGCGTCGGCGACTCACGCGGAGCCGCGGCCACCCGAACCCCCGGCCGCATCGCGCGAGCGTCGGGGGTACGATGACGACGCCCCGACTTCTTGTGCTTCCTACCTGAGGAACCAGAGGAATGGTGACGACTCCCGGAGCGCTCGTGACGGCTCCGCGACCGATCGCTCCCTAGACCTTCGTCCGGACCGGGACCGCTCTCGACGCGGGGCCGACACCCGGAGCTCGAGTAGCTTGCGGGACCGCTCCCGTCTAGCTTTATTCGTCAAGGCCCGGCAATCGACGCAGGCGTCCACGTCGTGGTCCGGGCCCAGGCACCGGAGGCAGAGGCGGTGATGGTCCGTGACCGACATCGTGCAGTCACAGCCGTCACAATTCTTAAAACCGGGCATCCTACCGGCACCTTAAGAGTAACAGTAAAGATACAAAAACTTTGGTCAAAGACCGGAGTACTGCTCTTCGGATCTGCGCTAACTGGCGCGGAAAAAAGAAGAACTGACGTCAGCGCGCGGAGGCGGCGTTTATATACTCCAGCGACGTCATCACGGCGCACGACGCCGACGACGGACGCGGAGCCGCAGGAGACGCCTGCAGACGACGCCTACCGACGCGCAGGGGTACTGCTACGCAAAAGTTTCCGGATCCAGACTGACGCCTGGGGATATTCTAAGGTAAGGAATCTAATACTAACCTGTTTCTTTCAGATCTTCATCTACACATGAATATACACATCCCTGATTGCTTAATGGCATATGCATTTGTCTATGATTTATACATCAACTTAGGACATTAAGGTGCAACTTTACCTCATATGCTTCATTAATTGTGCCACAACCGCCACTAGACTTTGCTTGTCAGACTTTATTACATTAATGAGGTTTCAAACCAATTTTCTTAGCTTTCAAATTGGTCCAAAATACAGCAGTATCTCTCCTCAACGGAGTTAACATATAAAGTCACATCTCTTCTGTGTTGTGTTGTCTATACGGTCTGTCAAGGCACCACGTGTTCAGTGTTTTTTTAGCACCCAAAGTAAACACTAATGGCATGTGAAATTCTCAGAGAAACACATGCAGACAATTTGCAGTTAGACTGGATACAAGTGGTGAATTGTAATATTGCTCTCTGCACAGGACACCTTTTTTACAAATGCCAATGCGCCAGGGTTTGGTTTGCTTTCTAATGCAGATATATCCGAACTGTTCTGGGACTGCGCTGCCCTTCTTGCATGTCACAGCCCCTCCAACAATACTACTTGCCACCTTTTTGTATATTCCTATATTCTAGGAACTTCTGTTTTCTTTTGATTGTTTAGTAAACATCCCTGTTTTCTTTTGATTGTTTAGTACACATCCCAGTGTTTAAGTATAAATTGTTAACCTCAACAAGCAACAGCCTTAGACATCAATGGAAAAACTGCAGTGAACTATATACTCTCATAATCTCTGCCTCAAGAAGTAAACTCACACTTTGAATGAGCTACCCAAGAAAACTTTGGAGAGGATTCGTTTTTAAATGTGAATAATTGTTGCACTATTTCTACATTCTATGCTTTTTGAAAGGCACTGGATGTGGGCCACCCAACATGAGAACCACATAAAAATACGAGCATCCCACAAACCCGACTTTTCAAGTCACCCGCACAATCAAAATAAATCTTAAAATGTGCCTTTAAGTAGTGCCGAGACAGTTTTCTATGCAGATATTCATTGTATTAGGAGGTAACTGTACAATTTACAGTGACTCATGACATTCCTGTCCGAAGGAGTTCTTTATATGGTAGCTAACAAAGTTCACAGAACAAGACAGTCAAAGACGCAGACACATGCTTTGCCCAACACCGATGCTTCTAAATCTAGTGATTACCCAAATATTAAAAATTATTTGTGTTGCTGGAAGTTGGGAAAAAGACAAAGTCATCACACTAGGAAGTTGAAGCATAAGAGGCAAATGGTAACTATACAATAGAAAAATGTATGAAAAATACACCAGTCATTTGACTTATATGGCAATTCATAGCAGAAACATTGCACTTGTACATGTGCAATCGTCATCTTAGCTTTCCAAAACAGATGGAAGGGAAAAAATAAATATTTAAAAATATCACCAAATCGAGTGATATTTTGACACTGAGTTGTTTAATGGAATACCATATAACATGGACTAATTTAAAATTAGATACTTGTTTAATTTGTATCAAGGTGTCCTTCATGATTTCCTAAAATTATTCACTGATTGTGAAATAAATTGCCAACACCACAGCCTGTTTCTTTTACCATGAATGTCTACCAACGAAAACAATACAGGTAAACTCCCCAGGTTCTTCGAATTTCAAAATTAGGATCCGTGTAGTTAAGGAAAGAGTACTAGAGAGTCCGCTCTTCTGATCCCTAACAAAGTAATCCATTTATCGCAAAAAAGATCAGATTGTGAAGTTTAGTACAGGTGACTTCATTCTTTCAAGGACAAACTGTGCACTTTGCCAGAGGATAAATACAGCACCTGTAGGTTAGGTAGCTAGAAACCTCAATGATCCAACCACCTACACTTTTTGAGACACTTACTGTTCCATTCACATTTGGAGGAGACTGTTGTCATCTATAGCAGATTCTCCTGCGCACATTTTGCCATATTCATCACATTTTGCCCCGTCTGACTTTGGTGGAGAGTGCAGAGCATTACAAAAGCCTGACTCCAGTCAGGAAGAAAATGTGGGAACTTATTCTTACCTGGTTCATACCGGCATTGGCAAACAGCAGTGTGGGGTCATCCAGAGGAACAGTGGCCGATGAGTGGACATATGTGTGCCCGTTGTCTTTGAAGAAGTCAATGAATTTCTGCCGGATCTGCCTGGCTGTGAGTGTGGACTCCATCGTTATACCAGCGTGCAGGTCTACGAAAAGGAAAAACTTGGACGTAAGGTTTAAAAAGCACTTCACGCACCCTTGGGGGAAAAAACAATTGAGGTTCCTTAAGTAAATTTTAAGGATAATGGTATCCAATGCAGTCAGGATATCAAACCCTATTGTGAAGTTATCTCTAATTTTTGTGATATTGACAGTTTTTAACCCAAAGAGCTAAAGCTAAAAGGACTGAAGCATATAAACACTAACACTAACCATTATAACACACACATGACCCAATATATACCCAAGAGCAGCATATCAACCACGTCTCCACAACCGAGGAGCCAACTCAATGATTAAAATACAGACTGTGAAACGTGATACATGTTAAGGCCAAGATGTAAAGTTGCTAGGACTCCCATAATGCTTTGAGGCCATACTAATGGCAGAACGGCTGCTAAACAAATCACCAAAACGTAATACGGTTATATCCATTGTGATCCCCTGTGAGTGAGTGAGCTATGATACGGAGGACTGGGATTAAAAACGCAGGAGGGACACGTTTCCCAGTGCGGCATGTACATACAATCTTACAAGTAACTGCACCTAACCAGGAATAAAAGAAGCATATTTCTATTGACATAGCAGATGGATTCATTATTACAGTAGTGACAAGGTTTATTGTCTGTGAGAGCCACACACTGTATTCAGGGAGTTTGGGCCAACCACCTATGAGTGGTGCCAGCTGTTGTCTTGCAAGTTGGCCAGTCTGACAATAGCCCACCACAGTGGCTTGATAAAGTTCTAGAAGCCTCACTAGAACTATAATGTTGACATCAAATTCACCCAACCCTCTGCTGTAAGAAGAATTTGCTCAATAGTCATAAGGAGGCTGGAAAGCTGGATTATTTGCAGAGGGATGATTTGGCAGTATCATAACTCCCAAGGATTTCAGCGTGCCAGTTACCATAGACCACACTTGATGCCTCAATGGGGTGCTTTTACTGTCTAAAGAAGGATGCGCAAAAACAGGTAACACCGGACCTGCTGATGTCATGGGAAATCCTGCTGGATGGCTAAACCAGTTAGTAATTTGTTGCTATTTAGCAGAAGGGATATGTATATATTTATGTCTCGGGTGGCTCCTTGGATAATGGTCACCCCTATTGGACCTTATAGGTTTTTGGGGGGTTTTGTTAGGGCCATCTGCCCGGGGGGGGAGGAGGGCAGATAACCCATTAGAACCATGGATATACATATATTTATGTTTGGGGGTGGCCCCTTGGGCAAGGTTGCCCCAATGGGATGGGGCATTGGTTATTAACTTTTGGCTATTTTTCTGTCCACCTTGGGGTGGCAGATTGGCCATTTGGGTAGTGACATTGCGTGTTATAGTGTTAATTGTTTTATTTAATTGTCATTTGCAATTATAATTCTAGTTAGAGGCTTTTGCTCTTTTAAATGATGTTCCAGGTTGCGGTTTCGTCACGGGTAGTTCTGCATTTTGTGTAGTTGCGTGTGTTTGGTAAGAAAAAGTTTTTTGTACTTTTTACTCTAAATAAGTATCATTTCCCTGCATTAATGTGTTTTTGTAAATGGTGTAATAATAGCAGTATGTTTAGCTTATGCTTTATTGTGTGTGAAAATCTTTTTTGCATGTGTGCTCGATGTAAATTTTGTTGTCTTGTTAGTCATTTGTTTTGTTTTTAGTTTCTAGTGGGATACTGTTGGTTTTTGCTGTGTCTCTGCAGAGTAGGTGCTGGTGAGTCTAGCTATCTCTGCCAAGTGAGTCGTATAGTTTTTCAGTATATAGATCTTTATGATAAAGCCACACTTTGTTTATTAATTATTTTGCACAGTGTTGGTTGTTGTGGACTCGTTTGTGAAGTCTCCTTTCTTAGTAAGGATTATGGCCAGCCGCAGGATGACTGCTCAGCAGGTTGTTGGTATGTTTTTCGAGTCTTCCTCTGACCAGGATTATGAGACAGACTCTGCATCTGAGGCAGGGGAGGGAGTGGAAGGTTCTAGTAGTGAATTTTCTGTCCGAGAGCAATCATCGGATGATGAAGCCACTCTCAGTGCAGATGAAGTGCCTGTTTTAGAGGAGGACATTGATGTGCAGATAGTGCAGCAAGAGGCATCTGGACCGCAGCCATTGGAAGAGTGGACCTCTGGGTTGCTCCAGACATGGTGAAGCCGGAGTTGCCTGACTTTACTGGTGTCCCAGGGTGTAGTGTGGATACTGAAAACGTTTTGCCTATAATACAATTTCAGTTTATGGACAATGTATTTTTGGAAGAGATTGTGGAGTAGATTAATTTTTATGCAGAACAGTATTTGGGGGACAGCTGTGCCAGACGTAGGACCCCCTCTAGAGCTACCCGGTGGACTCCCACAAATCTGGAAGCATTGTAGAAGTTCTTGGGTTTAACTTTTTTGATGGGCTTGATCAGGAAGTGATCAATGTCTTCATATTGGTCTACTAGTCCCTTGATGGGAACAGCTTTATTTCCGGCAATCTTGAGTAGTGATTGATATTTGCTACTGCCTCGGATGCTGCATTTTGTCGATAATGGTTTAGCGTTGCCACAAAATTATCCTGATAGTGACTGTCTATTTAAGATTTGGCCTTTCCATCACTTTGTTGATCGATTTTCTGAGATGCATGCTCCAGGGAAAGAAATATCTGTGGATGAGTCTTTGATCTTGTTCAAGGGCCACTTGGGTTTTAGGCAGTACATTCTAAGCAAGAGGGCACGCTATGAAATTAAGATGTATATGCAGTGAGACAGTAGGACTGGATAGGTCTCTAATTTCAAGGTGTACACCGATAGGGATTCCAGGTTTGACCCCCCTGGTTGTCCATCCACTTTCGGAGTGAGTGAGAAAATTGCGACACAGGCCTCGATTGACTGGACGAGCCCCCTCACAGCCACATATCAGCGCCTTCCGTGTTGATGTAGATGGGGCATTCATTACCCAGGAGTAATGCTGCTCACAATCTCCGACCTGTGAATCTGAATGTCCGACCAAGAATACTTCAGACTAGAATCAGACTTCACTCGCTCACCGCAAGCAGGAGAGCTGAGCTGTACATAGGTTCACGGAAGGGATGGGAGCTTTGACAAAGTAGGGCTAATCTAATGGACACCGGGGTAACCGCTGCACGCATGTGTAACTCGGAGGATGCCTCTGTGCAGATAATAATGCTTCTAACGAGCTCTGGCATTTCTTCTTTTTACCCCGATTAATGTAGAGTGTGACTACAAGTCCTCCCTCTCATGCCCCCGTGGAAGCGTTTGCCCCATTGCAATTGGGTGAGTGGTTCTCTCACCATGTGTAATATATTGTAAATATTATTTGTTTTTTAGAAAAGAACACACACGAGATCGACTGTTGATTATTTGAGTGTGACAAAACCTCGCTGGAGACTTGAAAATGGTAGAATGACAGTGTATGGACACATGATGGCGTTACTAAGACATTCCACTGTACAACAATAATGATTGGGAGTACACAAGATTGAATGTATGTATGAGTACTTCAAAACACTGGGATCACCAAATAGGGACGCAATCCTAGTTTTATAGGCCTTGATGAGACCTCACACTGAAGGCACTTTTTTGCTTGGGGACTGCACGGAGAGGAGTCACTATTTTGGTACGTTCGATCTGGCATTACAGCATTGACATTGCCTTTACAGCATGTACATATGTACCGTTTTCTTTAATAGGTAATTCCCAACAAGCTGCGGCAAGTATACGCCTTTCCATACATTTTCACATGCAAAATGCATTCTAAACATAACTAGCACACGTTAATCACGCCTTCGGGGGAAGTGACTTATTCGCTACCCACCCCCGACGAAAGCCCAGGACCTTGCTCAGGCCGACATAACAGGGCTGAAACATGTTGGTGTCTTAGGGTCATAGTACCATCATATCTATATGATTAAACCTTCCCGCCCACTCTACTAATAAAGGATATCTTTGGAGTGGATGGGGAATTTTATCTTTAAGGTTACGCCCCCATACACCCTATCTTCATAAGTGCTCCCTGGAATACGGTTGCACCCATCCTGACCTTTGGAAGTTAGGGTGAACCCGATGGTGAAGCATGCCGCTATTAGAGTGGGTGAGGGTTATATAAATTCAAAGCACAAGTGGTATGATAGCCACAAAGATATATACTAGCTTAGCAATCGTTGCTCCCTAAGGCATATCCAAAGCTTGACAAAGTACTTAGTGTGAAGAAAAATTCCGCCACGTGGTCGATGGCGTTTGTATGCCGCGGCTAAGCTAGTATATATCTTTGTGGCTATCATACCACTTGTGCTTCGAATCCTGCTGCATATCGCTAAAACCCTTCAAGACTACAGATGAACATCTTATTCTTCATTTTTCTATTCAAATTGGATTCATTACGGATTCAAACGAATGAGCCTGACACATGGGTGTAATTGTGGGAGAGGTGTGGCGCCGCGGCCAGGGCGACTGACGCTGGAATCTGGGGATCAGGGTTCGATCCCCGGCTCCGGTGGCAGGTTAGCCCAGCACCATGTGACTCTGGGCAATAGCTTGCTTAATCTTCCCGACGGCCCCCAGCGCCTAGAGACCCTAACAGGTGATTGTGCGCTATACAAATATGGATTATTATTGTCATCTCTACTGAACTATATTTATTACCACATATCGTTATATCTAATGTTCTGAATATATTCAACATCGCCCTGTAGAAGTCCTATGTTTAGGACGAAACGTGTTGGCTGTGTCTTGTAAACATGAATGGAGAAAGAAAAAAAGAAAAATATTGATCCTTGTTCAACTTCTTTGTGGCTTCATCAAAAATCTACTAATCTAATGCATTTGGAATGTTTATGCAAAGAGGGGCAGCTCTCATTTAGTGTTTTTCTGGGCAAATCACTTAAATCTCCCTGTGTCTAAAAACACAATGAATGTTGAATTATGTAATGTAACTGGAGCTCGTGTAAAGCGCTCCGGTACCTTTGGGTAGAATTTGAGCTATATAGAAATAAAATAACTTTGCAGGGACTTTTGTAAAAATCACAGGATTTTTACGTAGGTGCTGATTTCTTTTATAAATCGCTAGATCCGGGGTTCGGGGCTGACTGACAGTGCACCATGTTTTGAAGAGGATGCACTTGTATATGGGGAGCCAGTGGAGTCTATCCAAGTGCAATTTAATATGCTGTTGTACATTAAAATAAGGAGATGGGCAGGAGCATTCGAAACAACCTGTAGATGCTTGACTAAATTTGACACGGGACCAGCAAAATGGCAAAGGTAGTAAGCGGTGGCATAGAACACTAGACGTTTATTATCAGGAGAAAAGGAATGAAGAATTCTCTTTGTGCTCCAAAGAGCTAAGGGACTGAAGGCTGTCCTGTTAATATGCAGTACAAACATTAGGCCAGGGTCGATCATAACTCTAGGATTTGTATGTAACTGGCGAGAGCGGGGTTAGGACCTAGGTCCATGGGCATATTAAAGAATATCAGGCAGAGGGGGATTGCCAAAAAGATTAGTATTAAGACAGGTGTGTGAAATTCTCATCACCCAAGACATAATGTTCAAGGTCGAAGTCAAGTCTTCATGTTTACTTAGTCCACTGGACAAGCACGTCCCAAGCTCCTGCAGCACAAATCCGTTATGTGCCAGTATACAATAGCACACATATATACACATACGTTTTTCAAAACTGTACATTTGAGTAATTAATGCAAACCCTTTACTGTTGGGGTGGGAAATGATTATTGGCAGTGGTTCCAACAAAAAATGTTGACAAACTGCAAAATGTAACAAAATGTGGCTATTTATAAGTGCATCGACAATGTTCCTTGATTTATCCAAATGCATATAACACTATGAAAGCAAGACTGGTGATAGTTTGTTTTCCAAATGATAATGTTCCCAAACAAATAGATATCTGTAAAAGTTTTGTTAAGCTGATGTGCAATTTTCGAGGTCAATCTAATTTAAATGCAGTTTGATAAATTCTAATATTTTAAAAAAAGATTAATAATGGTGAATCAATGTAAACCTCATTATGTGCCATACCAACTGGCAACATGAAAATTAGGGACCCCATCCTTATAGTAAAATCAAAGTTGTGAACCAGCAGGTCGATGACCTTGCACATAGTGCAGATCAGGCGCGCAACACCCATTGGGCTCACCGGGCTTCAGCCCCCCCCCCCCCCTCCGTCGTATTCTCCAGCCCGGGCTAATTTGACGCGCACTGAAAGGATAAAAGAAGGCAGCGCATCGGAGCCGCGAATGTGATTTTTATGATGCTTTCTGAGGCCCAGCAGCCCGAGCCAGCCAGCCTCTGAACAGTTTCAGTTAACCTCTTGTCTTCCTTTACTTGCCCGAGGTGATATCATTGCCTGAAGGCAGGGATTTCACCTAAGCACTTGATGTGTTCAGCATGGGGTGGGAGTGGGAAGATGCACACAGCAGGGGGAAAGGGCTGGCCAGTGCAGGTGACGCTTTTCCTTTGTATAGGAATTCCTGCTGGCGTCAAACCCCAGGGTTTGCTGTCTGTGCACTTGCATGGATGTGTATTCCATACAAGTGCGCAGACAGCAAACCCTGGGCTATGACGCCAGCAGGAATTAATTTACAAAGTAAAAGCATCACCTGCACTGCCATCCCTTTGCCCCTGCTGTCTGTGCACTTGTATGGAATTCAGATCCAAGGCCCTGCTCACCAGTTAAATGGTGAACAGGGCCATGGATCTTTCTCTTTTTGCATCCATGGGCACCAACGACACAGAAGCAGAGGAGGCCCTGGCAAGGAGAAAGCAGGAAACATTTGACACACACCTATCTACACTGAGATCTTCGGGAGGGGCTGGATGCCAGGACGCAGTGCTGCTGATCAGCCTAACTCAACTAAATAGTATCAGAAGAGCAGGCAGCCGTTTTTTATGTAAGTTTCAGTAACTTTAATGAATTCTTCAGCACAGCATTACCTACTGCCTGCATATCTAGGATACTCTAAGGGAATGTTGTTTTTGACTTACATACATGGAAACGTCAGAGGAGAGTCCCCTCCGAATATGCACATGTAGTGTAAGTTTGTAGTGTTCATTTTTTGGGGTGCTATGTGGGTAACTTTAGGGTTCAGGGTGGGTGTGGGTTTTAGGGTGCCAGCGAGTAATTTTAGGGTTCAGGGTGGGTTACGGATTGGGGTGCCAGGGGGTAATTTTAGGGTTCTGAGTGGGTATGGGTTTTAGGGTGCCAGGGGGTAATTTTAGGGTTCAGGACGGGTATGGGCTTTGGGGGCCAGAAGGGCAATTTAGGGGTTCAGGGTGGGTGTGGGTTTTGGGGTGCCAGGGGTAATTTTAGGGTTCAGGGTGGGTATGGGTTTTGAGGTGCCAGGGGTACTATTAGGGTTCAGCGTGGGTATGGGTTTTGGGGTGCTAGGGGTAATTTTAGGGTTCAGGGTGGGTATGGGTTTTGGGGACAAGGGTGTAATTTTAGGGTTCAGGGGGTAATTTTCGGGGTCATAGTAGTAATGGGCTTTGGGGTGCCAGGTGTAATTTTAGGGTTCAGGGAGGGCATGGGTTTTGGGGTCCCAGGGGTAATTTTAGGGTGGGTATGGGATTTGAGGTGCCAGGGGGTAATTTTAGGGTTTAGGGTGGTAATGGGTTTTGAGGTGCCATGGTGTTAATTTTAGGGTTCAGTACGGGTATGGGTTTTAGGGTGTGAGGGGGTATTTTAGGTTTCAGGGTGGGTGTGGGTTTTCGGGTGTCATGGGGGCAATTTTAGGGTTCAGGGTGGGTATGGGTTTTGTGGTGCCAGGGCTACTATTAGGGTTCAGCGTGGGTATGGGTTTTGGGGTGCCAGGTGTAATTTTAGCGTTCAGGGTGGGTATCGGTTTTGGGGGCAAGAGTGTCATTTTAGGGTTCAGGGGGTAATTTTGGGGGTCAGAGTGGTAATGGGTTTTGGGGTGCCATGGGGTTAATATTAGGGTTCAGGGCGGGTATGGGTTTAGGGTGGGTGTGGTTTTCGGGTGTCAGGGGGGAATTTAATGTTCAGTATGGGTTTTGGGGTGCCAGGGGTAATTTTAAGGTTCAGGGTGGGTATGGGTTTTGGGGGGCAAGGGTGTAATTTTAGGGATCAGCGCAGGTATGAGTTTTGGGGCTCCAGGGGGGTGATTTTAGGGTTCAGGGTGGGCGTGGGTTTTGGGGTGCAAGGGGGGTAATTTTGTGGTTCAGGGTGGTAATGGATTTGAGGGGGCAAGGGTGTAATTTTAGGGATCAGTACGGGTATGGGTTTTGGGGTGCCAGAGGTAATTTTAGGGTTCAGGGTGGGTATGGATTTGGGGGCAAGGGTGTAATTTTAGGGATCAGCGCAGGTATGGGAGTTGGGGTTCTAGGGGGATGATTTCAGGGTTCAGGGTGGTAATGGGTTTTGGGGTGCGAGGCGGTAGTTTTAGGTTTCGGTGGTTATGGGTTTTGGGGTGCCAGGGGTGTAATTTGGAGGTTCCGGTGGTAATGGATTTTGGGGGGCAAGGGGTAATATGCGGGCTAAGCGTGAGTATGGGTTTTGGGGTGCCAGGGGTAATTTTAGCGTTCAGGGTGGGTATGGGTTTTGGGGTACCTGGGGTAATTTTAGGGTTCAGGGCAGGTATGGGTTTTGGTGTGCCAGGGGGTAACTTTGGGGTTCAGGGTGGGTATGGGTTTTGGGGTACCAGGGGTAATTTTAGGGTTCAGGGTGGGTATGGGTTTTGGACTTGCAATGATAAACATTTCACAAGCACATTGTCCTCCTATAGAAGCAGTTGTTGGCGAACTGGCGAAAAAGGGTCGTCGCCTTGAAATGGCATTGTGAAAATTGGTTATATTGTGTTCCTAAAGTGCTTTGTAGTAAAATATATTAAATTGGCCTTTTAATTCAGTACATTCTGTTCCTTTTTCATAAGACTATACGACATAAATGCATCAAATTAACAAAAATGTGTGCTCTAACTGTCCAGTTTCAATTGCAGAATTCATCACGTTTTCTCCGCTTGACCTGAGCATTAATCGATCCGGATTATCTGCCATTTTAGCCCCGCCCCATTGATTAACATTAGCCACGCCCCTTCATTTGCCATGTTAGCCCCCCCCCGAAATTAAGACCTAGTTGCGCTCCTGGTGCAGATTATCTAACAAATGTTTGCGAGGTCCCGAGGAAAAATATACCTTTGGTAACATTACTTCCCCAAAAATGATACATTTCATAGATGTACATGAAATTCCGTATTTTTTCAACAGTGGTGTGCAAATCCTGATACATGCATAATAGAGTTCAAAAATCTGAGGCTGGCTGACGAAACCACAGCTTAAACCACATATTCTCCTCCACTCTATCCACAAACATGTGCCCCCTCTTCACAAACATATCCTCTTCACCCACACAGCTCCCAGGTTTCCCATGCCTATATGGGAATAAGTAGTCCAGTCCCATTTCCTTCTTTGCATTCTGGGATTTGTTTTCCTGCTATTTCGATAGGATGTTTAAAGAAATGTGCTGGACCTGGGCTTTTGATTCATCCACTGGAGTATTTTGGAATTTTCAACAGCAGATTGGGGGCACTATTTTTTATAGCACCCCTTCAAACCACCGCCCCTCACTCCATAAAGTACACTATAAATCCTATGAAGTTGTGACCAATAAAACTGATGTAACGTAGGAACAAAAACGCCATTTCCCTCTAAACTTTCCTTTACAAAGCCAATAAATCCCTACGCCCCAGTAAAACAGTATTTTAAGCCAACAAATTAGTCCTAAGTGTTTGTCGATACCCGCCAAGACATTTGCAAATACCTGTCAAGCCATGTGCCACCCAACTCATCCTATTCACTATACCATTTCAGTTTACCCCAAACCAACACCCGCCATCATATTTTTAATAAACTTCCCTCTTCTATACACACGCCCAAACTCCTCTTCAAAAGTGTCTTCCCTATCTGAGAACGAAAACTTCAGTTCCCTCTTTGGCATCTGCTCTTACAAAAGACTCCTCAGTGGAGAAAATACGGATTTTTCCAAGACCTCAAGTATAACCTACTTCCTAAAAACAATGGACAAAAGTCACTAGAGGAATCACGATGTTGGATGACATGTATCTGAGTTCTGTAGGTAATTCATGTTTATTGAGACATTGTGATCAATGTAGCCGCATGATGTATGCAGTTTAGTTGTCATCGCACTTGTAAAATCGGTCTCACAAGTTAGTCACAATCAGGTAGCAGTCTGGGCTTCGGGAAATTAGGGAACATCTATTCAAGTAAATTAGTTGTGTGCTTCACGCTTAGCCAGGCACATGCTGGACGGGCCTCATGTAAATCAGACGTGTGGGGTGTTAAAGTATGTAACACTTCTCCACAATTACACATTTGGCTGCAGGTTTTTGTGCAGATTAGAGAAGGTAATACTCATGCTTGTGGAAAGATATTTGCTGCCATTTACTAGTTACTCTTTATCAGCTGGAGAGGATTTAATTTGGACAACAAAACTGCATGGGAGAAAACCACAACATATGCATGACACAAAACAAACCAGATCATAACAGACTGAATCACTAACACCTGGCTCCCACAGAGTAGGATGCAACCCATCTGCAAAGTGCTTCTGCGCCTCATCGGGGTAAGCAAGAGCTATATAAATGCTATACTATATATACATTTCGCCCAGGCCTATTGTATATTTGAAATCAGCTCCTCCTCAGCATGTTAGCTCCTCCTACTTACCTCGCATGTGACCCTCTACAGACTACTACCCACAACAGCTTCCGTGATGAAAGATACATTTAAGCTTACCAGATGTTTCTATGTCACGAGACACAACAACATGCTCCGGAACCGGCTTTCATTTTCCAAATGATTGTTTTCAAGTGCGTTATCTCAATGGGTTGGAAACATACCAGAACTACTGCTCCCAGAATACATGCGGCTAAGTTCCAAATGCCTTGGAGTCATCTGGTAACCTTAAATGTCTCCATACACCTACAGGCACATATACAAGTGGCCACACGGCTGCTTCTACAGCACACCATGAGGTCTCAATAACTTCCACTGTTAAAGCCTTCACGGACCCCCTCCGCTCACTGTACTGAGTCATTCCGGTTCCTTTAGCCCCCTCATCCCATTATTACAACCCCCGGGCTCCCTACCCACTTCCCTTCCACCCTTACCTCGCGCTTGTTCACAGCCGGCTTCCAGCTCGCGACCCACGGGCTGACAGAAAGAACTCTACGCAGCCTTGGACACGCCCTCCAGAAACTGATAGGGTATCAGGCAAGCTTCCGGCTTTACCATTGGAGCATTGAGCTGCCTTTCAGCTTCATTGCGACGGCTCCCTTCGGCTGATGCAACTGCGGGAAAAGAACGACTCCACGTGACAACAGACAGCCATGCCTGAGTGCGCGCTTTCACCCATTGGCTGCTGATGAAT
This sequence comes from Lissotriton helveticus, assembly GCF_964261635.1. Lineage (NCBI taxonomy): Eukaryota > Metazoa > Chordata > Amphibia > Caudata > Salamandridae > Lissotriton > Lissotriton helveticus. The sequence continues at coordinate 682,828,935 of NC_136073.1, forward strand.
GGAAGACGCCCATTGCTCCCGTGGTCGCGTTCTCTGTCATGTGTATATTGATGGTTTCGGTTTCTTTATATTGTTGCTTAGCTCCACGCACGTGCGTGGTCGGTGGCCTTGATTAAAAGACTCGTAAATTGAGGCTTGAGCGTGCGCCATTTTAGTGTTGGGGCTAAAAAGGGAGCCAGAGACGAGAACAAATATGAAATACATAAGTAGCCAAGAATAGGTCAGCACACAAGAAAATATACATTTAAATCAATGTTCAAAGCGAAAAAAAGTTTGTCTTTTGTTGATTGTATCACTTTATTTAATTCCTTCATTTTGAATTTCACCACAGTAGCCAACACGTTTCGTCCTATTCAGGTCTTCTTCAGGGCCGTGTGTGCTTAGTAATAACCTGTACGTTAATTCAGTTCGAGAGGTTCTAGTATCAATTAGCTGTGTTGCGATATGGTCCTTCGTATGATCAAACCATGGTTGGCATATTTGTCCTTATGGGTGGAGCCCGGCAGGGCGTTTGTTTTAGTGTTTTTAGGTTTCGCCTGTCGAAAGCTGCGGAAGCAGCGTTTCGCCAGGCGAAATCTAATGTTAGAACACTATGGGGGAATTGAACCCGCCCCTTCTTCCATTGGCTAGCTCCATAAATGGAGGCTAGCCATTGGAAGACATCGTTGTCAATGACTTTTTCCCGGTCAGAACGCGAATCGTGGGCGTTTCTGACTCTTTTTTTAAGTCCCGCCCCTTGTTGCCGTGTGTCCCGGACCGCGCTGTGATTGGCTGCCGGCCAGCCGGGGACACCACCCCCCCCCCGCAACAAGGGGCGGGACTTAATGACCCCCGTGACGTCATTCCCCGGCCCGGGACCTGACTTGTTAAAATATGTGCCTGCGCCTTCCGTTTAAGTTTAGTTCATTGACTGTAAAGACTAGAATCTTCTAATGAATGTTTTGTGGGCGTGTCCAGAAGATGTTTTAACAATTATTTAAATACCAATTTCTCTCAGTGGTACATGCTGAAAAACACGTTGGGCTTTTCTGGAATAGTAAGTGAAAACGTTGTTACACTTTACCTTACATACATTTATGGTCCAGATTATTTCAAGTCGACGTGTTGCCGGATTGTTTTACCCCTTATTGCAGTTACTGGGTCTGTCGGAGTGTAACGTCGACCCGCCTTTCATCCGAAGGGTGCAGGTGTTATACAATGCAAAGGTCAGACTGTAAATATACGTATATCCTCGTGGAGAAATGCGGAGTCGATCGTGCTCTATTGGGGAAAAGGTGACCGATAATTAACCAATATATTGCACTATAACTGCTAAGTATTAAGAGTGTGCGCGGTATATCGACCTTGGAGGATGAGAGGTCGAGTTGGTCCAGCAGAGATCCTGAGCTGTAGAACGCACCGCTTTCCTCAGCAAAGGTTTAACGTCCACTGTCACCCCAGCTGCTGTTAAACATTTAAAAGTCCTAGCTGAAGTGAACTGAGTATACCATTGTGAAATTCTACTACCATGAATAGAGGAAAAAAGTAACCACCAACCTGCCATGAGGAATAAAATCGCTTACTGTATTTTTGAGAGATGTAAGCTTCCGGATAATGTTACCTTCTTCCACCTTTGCGCCTATCAGCTTTTACTTTGACCATACGTTGTCCCTTTTAAACCGGATCCTATTGCAGGGTGTAGAATCAGTTTATTTCCGTGCATCTGCTCTGGAAGCTTTTTTTCTCCGGATTCCTGCTGTCAGGGCTCTGCAGCGCTTTCTTTCCAAATGATTCCTCGCGGGGATTTTAAAGCGCTTGGAGGAAATTCGTTTGCAGCACATCCTGCGCCGTATTAGTGGGTAGAAATCCGCGAAGTTCACGCAGAGGACGCGACCGGGCAGACTGCTAGGATTTGTTTTGGTCTGTCGATCTTTCTCCTGAAAAAAGCCGAATTCTGGTTACTATTTTGTAACCTTGCACCTCTTTCTCCAAAGGATACAGCCGAGAGCTGTTTGCCTCCCCTCAAGTGATTTTTTTGTTTATTAATTCTTCCCATGCGCCCAGACAATTTGTCAGTGGCAAAAAGCCCCCGCAGCTGTCATCCCTCATTAAAATCGTGTCTTCTGATTTGGGTATTTTTTTCACTTGGAAATTCGGCGTTTTTTTCCCCAGACATGTCGAAAAAGGTTAGGGGTACTCCAAATCATAAGTGTTGGGTCTGTGGAAGGACCACCAGTCTGCAGCAGAGGGGAAGCATGGCGGATTGTAAGTTTTGAATCTGTGATTGGAAATCAATAACTTGCAGCATAACCTCAAATCAATCGAATCCATGAAAGCTAAAGGGAGAGCTGGGTGTGCAACAACGCAGTTTAAAACGCCAGCTCAAGAGACATATATGTTCCTAAACTGCAGGCCATAGAGCAGAGGTCTTCAAACATTTTGATGCTGAGACCCCCTTGTCAAACCTTTTTAGGAGTAAGGACCCCCTCCTGACAAGTTTCTAGAACATTGTACTCCTCCTCATCATCAACAACCATAAACGCCCCCACCCCAATTCCTACACAAAATAATTTTTACGGTAGGGAAATAATAATAAACAGTGCTTATCAAACCAAAGGCCAGTGGGCGTGGTCAAAGGTGTAGCTAAAAACAAAGGGCCTAATTTATGAGGAATTGGGGTAGGGCAGCGCTACAAGTCTTCTTGCTGCGCTGTCCTACGCCAATGTGAAAGGGGAGGAATGCACCTTAATTATAGAATACGGTGCATTCCTGCTCTTTCCTCTTGCGTCGGCGCACAAATTATTGCCTAGCACCAACATAGGCAGAATTGTTTTTGTGCAGGAAGGGCACCTTCCCTCACAAAAGCAATCCTGAGAGATGTTTTCCTCTTTCTACGTGAGCTGCAGAATGCAGCCCACAAGGAAAGGGGAAAACGAGGAGACATTGTTTTCACTGTGGAGACATGTTTTTGGTGCTGCCCCCGGTTTAAGTTATTTTGTAAATATGGAGCAGCATCAAAATCCATGGGTGTTGCGTGGGAACACCCACACGGCACACATGGAGCACCTCCTTGATGCAGTTAGGCAAGGCAACAGCTTGCCCTGCTTTGTCTTACTCCATATCTATGAGTTTGTGCAAAGCTATGCAGGGTGATTTTGCGCAGCCTCATAGGTATGGTTGAGATGCTTGCGCCAACAGAGCGCCCAAAAAACTGGTGCGCTGGCAGTTCAAGCCTGTCATAAATAAGCCCCAAAATATCTGTATTTTTATGTAGGTCTTTCACCATCAGGTATGTACATATACAATAAATGAAAAAGAAATGTAAAAAGTAGTTACTCAGTCGGAAATGCACTGTCGTACATTATGAAACCTCTATTAGTTAATGCACTGTCTGAGTGTAACCAAAGAGACACCGAATTAAATCTTGGTTGGTGCAGTGGAAAATAGTGTATTTTTAGTGCAATGAGACACAGCCTGTGACAGAAAGCACTGTGAGTATGTAAGTTATTATTTTACACTTGCATTGCATTACACACAGTGAAATATAGACTGATACAAAATGTATAAATAGTTTTACAATAAAATGGTTCTTCCAAAATGTAGATTTTAGGAATACCTGGGCTTATGTAATTCAATTTCTTTTTTAAATAACTGTCTCCTTCAACACCGCCTTAGGGGTATTAAAGGCTGTGTAAGTACAGTTATGATTAAAAGCAAACACTTCACAGCCCAGTTACTTATTTACTTACTTACAGCCCAGTTGTTAACTCTTTGCACTACCACTCAAAAACATCTTTGTCATCACAGAGCTTGGATTGATTCATGAGGTCCAAGCACCCTTTACACTTGCAGATTAACTAATGGGCCACATTTGCATTTATTTTGAGCGACCAGGCATTCTGGCATGAAAGCTTTTCACGGCATAGGAGACTCAGCTGAATCATTTTAAACAATCAAAATTTGTTGTCCCAGGACTGCTGTCTTTTACTAAAATCAAAGCAAATGTTTTAGAATCCAGTCAATGTAAGGCTGGGGAATGTGCCACCCCCTTCCCCACACTCCACGCCGCGCCCCACAGATTGAAGACTTCTGCCATAGAGTCAAATTCTTGAAGGGGCTACTCGGCCTTTCATCCTCTCGAGGTCACTCAAAGGATTGCTCCTTAAATCAGGCTATGTTTGCACTTTTATTTGCAGCCCCAAAGACTTGTAGCAGTGGCACCAGAAAGAAAACTCGCTATCATTGTGTTTTTATTCATTGTGTTCATTATTTTATTATTATTATTTTATTTAGAAGTTTTCTATAGCGCTAACAAGACCCGAAGGTATCAGAGCGCTTTACAGTAGAGGGAATGACAAAGAGAACAACATGAAACAAACCCAATAAAAGCAATCAGCGAGTGACAATTTGGAAAGAAGAAAAGTTCGGACAACAGGGCTTCTTGGTACAGGAATCAACATTACCGCATGGATTCTGGGACGTTTGCAGCTCCAAATTATCCACAACCGAGGGAGCGGATAAGGCACAAGGATTTGAGTTGGCTCTTGAATTCTGCATAGGATGGTAGGGTTCTGATGTGCGGGGGGATGGCGTTCCATATTTTGGGGACATTTCCTGAGAAAGAGCAGTCCGCAGTTCTCTTCCTTCTGGTTTTTGGTAGGATGCGCAGCAGGGAGTTAGAGCTTCTCAAATTTCTGGCTTGGCCTGCTTTTTTGAACTTGTTAGCCAGGTATTCCGGTTTGCCGGTGTGTAGGGCCTTGTGGGTTAGGCAGGCCGTTCTGAAGGTACTTCGCATTTCCGCAGGGAGCCATTCGAGTTCTTTGAGTGCCGGGGAGATGTGGTCAGATTTTTTGCAGTCTGTGATCATTCTCGCTGCCGCGTGAAGTGTTGTTTTTAGTGGTGCCAGGTGCGATTTGGGGATGCCTATTAGGATTGAGTTCCCATAATTCAGTCTTGAGAGAACTAGAGATTGCGTGGCTAGTTTGAGGTCTTTGTTGGGAATGTAAGGTTTAATTTTGTTCAAAAGTCTGAGGTTGAAGAATGCGCTTTTCGCCGAGTTCTTAATGTGGTTTGTCAGGGTTAGTTTGGGGTCTAGGGTGAAGCCCAGGGATTTAACGGAGTCGGCTAACGTGAGGTTACCTTTGAGAGCATCGATCGACTTTAGCCACTCTGTGATTTGAGGGTTATCTTCTTTGTTTGAGATGAGGAGTGTTTCTGTCTTGTCGGGGTTGAGTTTCAGGTGATTCTTTGTCAGCCAGTCTTGAACTTCATTTAGGACATCGTTGAGTCTGTGGATGTCTTTGAGAGAGGAGGTTTCCAGGTAAATCTGCGTGTCATCCGCGTAGAGGTGGAAGTGGATGTTGGCGTTCCTGAGTAGCTTGGCGAGTGGTTCCATGTAGATGTTAAAGAGCTGGGTTAGCACAAGGTCAAAGGCACTTTGAGATCTTGGGACTAAAAAAGTGTTTTGAGGAGTATGCTGAATCACATATGAATTAGGTGGGGGATGGAAGGAGTGTGTATTCGTCAACGCTCCACTTTAAATTTAGCAGCTGCGCTACGAAACCTGTGGTTTTAAAACAAGAAATTTGAGTGAAAGCGCCCCATACGTGCTTTAATAGTGGCCATGCCCTTTCTTTAGACGCGGCTCGCTGTAACCTGAATACGGTGGGCAATGTCTAAAGAAAGGGGCACGGTCAGCATTAAAGTGGTCTTGCATTTGCGAGAGTTTGAGCTATTGGTTTTAGAAATGACAATGACTTTTATATGTGTGTTAGTTTTCAAAACGCATCAATAAAAGGCCTTGTCATTTATAGTGTCAATAGCTTAAACTCTGACTAATGCGATACCTATTGCATTGCAAATGTGTTTCTTTTTCCGTCAGCACCCGTAACATACAAGTGTGTTCTTCCTTTATCTCTCTTGTGTACTGCTTCTCGCATCAAATTCTGCACCTCCTGTGTACTCCGTTGTACCCCAAACCGTCCATTGCTTCCCCATCCCATCCCATTTTTAGGTTTCGACCTGGCGAAAAGCTGCGCAAGCAGCGTTTTGCGCAGGACGAAATCTTTTGTTTAGAGTATGTGGCTTGGGAATCCGCCCTCTGTTCCATTGGCTAGCTCCATAAATGGAGGCTAGCCATTGGAACAGACATCTGTCCGTCATGGCCGGAGCAGATTCGTGGGCGTTCCCGCGATTTTTACTCATCCCACCCCTTTTCCTACGTCATGCGGCGGTGGGCGGGTTGTTTTTTTAAATTTTTTTTTTTAGGTTTGTTTTGTTCATTCCAGGACGACCGCCGCCGGAAGAAGTCCAGGTGAGTGCCCGTTCCCGCCCCCCTCCCGCTGACCGTGTGCCGTTCCCCCCCCCCCTCCCGCTGTCCGTGCCTTTCCTGCCCCCCTGTGCACTTCACGGAAGAGTCTGACAGCGGGTCTCCTCGGCACAGCACGGCGCTCTCTTCTTTAATTATGCTATCAGTGACTAGTTTTTTCTCCAAACGCGGCGTGCAAACGTGTTGTGAGTCAATCAACATGCAGATGGAGCGGGGCTGTAGTCTCTAAGAGGCATGGCCATAGTTTTGAACAAAAAAAACACAGGAGAGGGGTTTTGGGTGGGGGGGGGAGAATTCCTGGGTCCGAGCGCTCTCATTGGCCAGTGGGCTTCAGGAGCTTGAAAGAGCCCCGGGGCATGCCTTAGCAGGAGACACGAGGGAGTAGCAGTATCCATAGCTGACACGGCGACCCCAACCCCTGCAGAGCCCCAGGCTTCACTGGCCTCCCGGCTGAAATTAGCAGCTGGTTGGCAGGCGAGCTCACGGGAGCGTGTACAACTGTTAAATCGGCTTCTGCTATTTGCCACATTTATGCTACTAAGAGTGGACAAGGATTAGGCGCACAGTTTCGCATAATTAACCTAATTAGGAGCCTCTACCTTTCTGAAGCAACCCTGCGTTGGTGTTTGTGCACAATAATGATAAACAATACAGACCATGGTTAATTTTCCAACGTAACATATTTGTATATGTTTTGATAGTAGTGATCATGTTTTAGGTACAAACGGGTGCCCGGAGGCTGCACTAGAGCACGTTTGCAGTGCCTAATGTATTATAATTCTTTTCACTGGGTACTAACAATGTGGCAACGTGTAATTATGTGACGCCCGATATGCTTTTAATATTATCGCAGTTGTAGGTCTCATTCCCTTAGTTTGTATTTTGTTTTGTCATAGCATTGCAGTTGATTTGTAATTTGGATGACACATTTTTGCATGTTTGGTTGTAATTTCCTACCTTCTTGACATTCTTAGTTTGTGCTTTAATTTTCGATCATGTGACTTTCCTAAAATCGCATTTACTTTACGCTCACGTGTTTTTATCCTGGTTTCTCCTATGCTAAAGTAGATAGCATCATGAGTGACTTTCCCTGGGCTGTCTAAATGAAAACTCCACTTTGCGCGTTCTGGACCCTTTCTAGAAAGGTCCGCCGGAAGAGAGTTCCCTTCATCCCTTGTTCCATTCTTCCATTTTTCTTTTCTATCTTTCTTTCTTTTGTTACGTGCTTTTTCTTCCTTTGTTTCGCCCTTATCCAATTTTCCTCGCACACATGTTTAACTTGCTTTGCAAATGTTAGCATTTATCGGTCTCTAATCAGGTTTGTTTACTTTGCCACCCCACTTACCCCCACCCGGAAGCACTGCCATTGTTTCTTCTTTCTTGCTGTATTATTAATCAGCTCTTGTGTGGTGTGTGTGTGGGCCTCGTGTGTGTGTGGGGGGCTCTTGTGTGTGTGTGGGGCTCTTGTGTGGGTGTGTGTGTGCAAATGCAATACGTCTCGCATTTGCGACAGAGTAAGCTATTGGCATTGTAAATAACAATGCCATTTATTTATCTGTTTTCAAAACCAACACATAAATAAAAAGTTTGTCATTTACAATGCCAATAGCTCTAACTTTTCCGAAGGCGAAACCGATGCATTGTAAATGCTTGTTTAAATATGAAATACATGTAAAACGAAGGAGGACTAGAAGAAACGAAGACCAAGGGAAAATGCTAGCGTGGAAAGAATTATACTCGAAACAAGCACTTGCAATGCAATAGGTCTCGCATTGGTTGAAAGTTAAAGATGTTGGCGTTGAAAATGACAATGTTTTTCACTTTTGGTTTTTATTTGCAGTGAAGTTATATTTGCATAACAGTATTGCCAATGGTATAAAAAAGCAAAACTAAAAAACATTGTCATTTTCCACACCAACAGCTCTAACTTTAACAAATGTGAGACCTATTGCGTTGGAAATGCAATCGATCTCGCATTCGTTAGAGTTGGAGTTAATGGCATTATAAATGGTAATGTTTTTTACTTAGCCATTTCGTAGCTGCCAAGGTTTCAGTTTGCCATGTGTGACATCTACATAATTTTAGTCTAAATTATGAGTGACATTTGAATGACTATGAGTGACACATTCTTGCAAGCAAAATCAAGCAATGACGACGAGGGAAACATATAAATATCCGAAATGATATTCATTCATTTCCTGGTGGGACACAATAAAATCGCATAATCTACAAATAATACATAAAAGTATTGTAAACAGGTGGATTGAAATGAACACTACACCTCATGCACATAATCTGTTCTTACCCCAGAAACAAGCACTGGAAAAGGCACGAGTTGGCTAATTAGTTCATGGGCAAAGGTTCTTTTTAGTAAATATCTTATGTTGTGTGAAATATCTGGACGCGCAACCAGAAAACATACTGCATGCAACCGAATACACAGATCGCATAAAAAGAGGCGCGTAAATAATTGGGTGATGAATTCCTTCCTGTGTAAATCCGGATTGATGGCTGCATGGAAGTGGGTAAATGTTTGTGAATACACCAGAGTGAATCAAAGAATGGGGGTTACCAGTGAGTAACGAGAAGTTATATTTTGGCTTTTAGCAACTTAACTAGCCTACGAGAGGATACATGTCACTCCTCAGGTACTTACTGTTTGCGAAGGGAGACGGCGGCAATTGGCGAGTGCACCTCTTGGACTTCCGCGGGTGGCAACAATGCATCATTCTGGCTGTATGTGTTCTGTTCTGCTGAGGAACACCCCAGCAGTGGCGGCCAATATCATCCACAGATTCACTCTGCCGCCAGCGTGGGATCCAGTCCCGGGATCATTTACCGTAGTCATGCGAGGAGCTGCCCTGTTATTGCCCGTTATTCTGTATGACTTTTGCAACCATTTTTACTCCTAATGTTGCTCTGGATTGCTTGATCAGCAATCCCTGGTATTTACGTGGCAGTATTTATTTTTGGTAACTACCTTTTTGGCTCACTTTTTCGCATATGTGCCCCATCTTGTTTACAGAGACGTGTCCCTTTTTCCCTTCAATCCATAGGGCATGCAGGGCAGGACCGCAGATGAGTGTGTTCTTGGGACTCTGAGGCCTCTTTTCTGCTAGTTACAAGAGGTGGGAGAGGCAAGTCTCGGCAAGTACGTGAGAGACAGAGTAGAGATATTTATGTAATGGCAGGGAGGCAGGGCACCGTGACTGTCTTAGGTGACTCTGCAGCAGACTGCTCAGCCCACACTACCCAGCTCTCCGTGGCAATCATTTTGGTTAAGAATGCCGCGGGCCTCTTTATTCCAACAGTTTCTGGTGTGAGCCCTTTCTGTCCTGGCAGCCGCTGCATGAACTAAGACTCTGACGACGCGACGTCCACTGCACTTGGCTCTCCCTAGAATATTAAAATTGACACAGGGGGTGGCGGCCATCAGAAGCACCACGGCATGGGCGGCCAAGCCCCTGCGAGCAGACACCAGTCCTTAAACAACTGAGTGCCACCCGCAAACTAGTGAGGTGAGCCCCCGAGGCGCCGGCCTTCCCCACGAACATACCGTGGCCTCTTGCATCAGAACATGACAACACACCCGCGGTACCACCGGCCAATCCGTTCGAACAACCTGATTGGGCCCCGCCCTGAAGTCAGATTGTCTGACTCAGAGCCGCGCGGCTGCACCGTGCCTCGGAATCTAATATGCTGATACATAGTAGCACTGTGAGCCTGCCAGCAGTGCCCCAAGCCTGCAGAAAAAGTGCGCCACGCCGCAGCCACAGGCGATTGCTGCAGATTATGCCACACATTCTAGCTCCATCTACAGGCTTCGCAGGTGCAGCTGCCATATGCAGATATGCGTGACAATGCATTTCAGTGCAGTTCTGCGGAGCACCACGCTGAAATGCGTTAGTCTAACGCTTGATGCGTGATACTTGGCAGGACTGCCATTTTACAGGCAGTGGTGCAATACCATATGTGGTCATTGGCCACATATAGTACTGCACCCTGCAAAATTGGAGTTATTGGTATTATAAATGCCAATGTTTTTTATATGGTACTGCACCCTGCAGAAGATGTGGTAAATCCACCCTACCCATAATGTAAGACTAGTAACTGGTAACCTCGCAGATAAGGGCGCTCAACACTATCTTAAGGGATATTAGTATCAAACATTTTTTAGTAGGTGGCGGTGCAGCAAGGTGAGAAAAGGGTGGTTACCAGACTACCCTACTGATCAATGGGAGATCTCACCTGCGCTCCAATATATGTATAAAGAAAATTAACTGGTAATCAACTTCAATCACAATGAAGAATACAAATAGAATTATCACAATTATAAATACAGAAGTGTAACCATAAGTGTCTGGTCACAAACATTCAAAGTCCATTCCTCAAGTCCTGGTTCAATAACTCATTAAAATCCAATATTGACAGCTGGACCCCAAATAAATATCCACAAGCTGTAGGATCCATTAGAATTCTTCTTTATTCTTCAGTACATAATCAGAAAACAGCCAACACGTGTTTCGTCTGGCTTTTCACATTTGCCAAAGACTTCATTAGGGCTGCATTATAAAAATCAAATAAATATATATCAGGACTGTATAGTTAAAAAATAGGTTGTTTTAAGAAGTAAGTCTCGAAAGTAGAAAAAGAACAGTGGCTTATCCAAAAGTAAAATAGCCACAATAGTGCACCCATAGTAACTAGGTCAAAAAAAATTCTGATTCACTACGAGAGAAATGGAAAAAAGAAAAGAAAACCAAAACGTGACCGAGATCATAGGGTCTCCACTGTGCACACCTTATAACCCAAAATATATTTGAAGTACGGCAACATTCACCTTTTCTAATTGTAATTAATACATAGACGACTCATTTCATCCTCTTGAAAGAAAAATAGTCCTTCTCGTAATCTAAATAACAGAAGTTTATCACGTTAGTAAGTACTCTAACTAAACTTCAATGCTTCCTCTTATTGTCCCCGCTACATAGTATCGATGCCACGTGACCCATGGCCCAATTAGTCCTGAACGTACTTAGGTGCTAAAGACATCATAGATCTCTAGTAAGTGTTATACTACATTATTCCAACATCAGCAAAATTCATGTAAGACTCTCACTGAACTCACCACTTCAATATATCATCATCGCCTCCAACAATAAGTAAAGATAGCACGCTTCCAGGTCACACGCGAAAGGGTCAGACAATATATGTATCTGTAGTAAAATAGATTACAACATCAAACATACGACGATATCATCACAGACATTCCAGTAGTTACAATACCACAACTAGTCCACCTTACCCTATATATTCAACAATTCCTTATTTCAGTGTCTCACTCCTTCAGGGACTGAAATATTATATCTAAAGCCTCCCCAGAACCACCAATGTCTGTTAGAAAACAAAGTTAAATAGCCCAGCAATCAGAAGAATAAAGGTTATCCCCAGCATTCTTATCACAATTCCTTAATCATGACGCTTACCTCAAGTTATGTCCTCAATTTATCATAACCTAAGAAGTTATAGATACAAAAAAAAACATTAATCACACATCCAGAGCTTAGGTCCAAATGTCGTAACCAGGATTACCAAGTTACAACTTACCTCTCTATTCCTCTTCATCCAGATATCCTATCCCATAAACAGTGAGGGAGAAAAAAGAAGAAAAGAGCGCATGTCAATATGCGCTCAATATCGCATATTCATAGTTTCAAGTTCAGTAACATCCCCCTCTCACCGTAGTAACAGGTCCTCGTCATTATCAGTCGTCTATGTATTAATTACAATTAGAAAAGGTGAATATTGCCGTACTTCAAATATATTTTGGGTTATAAGGTGTGCACAGTGGAGACCCTATGATCTCGGTCACGTTTTGGTTTTCTTTTCTTTTTTCCATTTCTCTCGTAGTGAATCAGAAAACTTTTTGACCTAGTTACTATGGGTGCACTATCGTGGCTATTTTACTTTTGGATAAGCCACTGTTCTTTTTCTACTTTCGAGACTTACTTCTTAAAACAACCTATTTTTTAACTATACAGTCCTGATATATATTTATTTGATTTTTATAATGCAGCCCTGACTAAGTCTTTGGCAAATGTGAAAAGCCAGACGAAACACGTGTTGGCTGTTTTCTGATTATGTACTGAAGAATAAAGAAGAATTCTACTGGATCCTACAGCTTGTGGATATTTATTTGGGGTCCAGCTATCAATATTGGATTTGAATGAGTTATTGAACCAGGACTTGAGGAATGGACTTTGAATGTTTTGTGCTTTGGGACGGTGTAACAATTTGGCACTCATTTCTGCCCTCTTACATATTTAGAGTAGTTGTTTCTCTGATTCAGAGTAGACTTTTAGGTACAAGTATCAAAATGCAGAATGTGACGCCTTCACCCTTTTTTCTGTCTAACCCTGGGGAGCCTATGATACACTGGAAGAAATGGAAAAAGGTGTTTTTGAAGTATGCGACAGTATGTGGCCCCAATCTAGGGTTAGAGAGGAAAGTAGCCTTACTGTCATACTACCTAGGAGCAGAGGGGGAAGAGGTGTTAGAACACCTCCCAGATCTAGGTGCGCAGGAAGCGAGAGGATTGAATGAGTTAGAAATTAGCTTAAAGAAACTAGATCTACACTTCCTTCCAAAGACTAGCACCATAATGGAAAGGTAACATGTCGGAAATAGAGTACAGAAAGAAGGGGAATCAGTAGAAGATTTTGTATCGGATCTCCGTAAACTGGCTGCAACATGCAAGTTTGGGGGCGCATGCGAGGAGAGAATCAGGGACCAGTTTGTGCTAGCGTGTAGGACGGAACGTGTACGTGAGGAGTTGTGGTTGAAAGATGATCCACCGCTGAGGGAAGTTCTAATAGTTGCAAAACAGGTGGAACACATGTTGCAGTGCGTTAGCGAAATCAAACAGGATTGTGGTGGGAAGGTGAGCGAAGACAAAATCAAAGTAAGCGAAGTTGTGACTGAATGCGAAGGTGTGTCAGAGGTCAAGGGGCAGAAGATAGTACATAAAGAGCAGAAAGAGAGCAAAACAGGATGGTCGTTCAAGGGTACCTGCTATAGGTGCGGAAAGCAAGGACACATGGCATATGACAAGGAGTTCCCTGCACTCAAATTCACGTGCAACAAGTGCGGCAGGAAAGGCCATTTCAGGCAGTACTGCAGGAGTGGTCAGGGGTTTGGCAAGCAGAGTAAGGACAGGACTAACACAGTGTGTGACGAAATAGTCTTGCAAGTAGGTGGAGATCAGGTCAGCAATCCTAAAGACATTATAAAAGTTAAAGGCACTGTAGTAGAAGCATTGTTTGATTCGTGTTCCAGAATAACGATCATTAACACCAAGGAATTTTCACGGGTGTCCAAGGGGAGGATTAGATTGAATAGGATGGATGTAAGGCCCGGGTGCTATGGAGGTCGTCCTATTTCCATGAAGGGTTATTTCTGGGACACAGTAGAGTACAAGAATAGAGCAACAGTGTCAAAAATCTATGTGTCTACAGTTGGTGACAACATCCTGGGCTGGCAGGCACAGAAAGAGTTAGGGGTCTATCTAAATCCAAACAAAAACCCTCAAATTCTAATACAAGAAGTGCAAGAAACGTGGGAAGACATAGTGACAGAGTTCAGGGAGGTATTTAGAGAAGAACTTGGATGTTTGATGAATTACTCCCACAAGATCAAACTCAAAGAAAACGCGATACCAGTCGTAGCCAAAGTAAGGAAACTTCCCATAGAAATCCAGGAAGCGGTGAAGATTGAACTTGAGAAACTGTGCAAAGCAGGAGTCATCGAACTTGTGGAGGCCACAGAATGGTTGGCTCCCATTGTAGCAGCTCAGAAAAAGGATGGGTCGGTTCGTTTGTGTATTGACCTTAGGTCCTTGAACAAAGAGGTTGTGGTTGATAGATTCCCACTGCCCAACAGCACTCAAATGATGAGCATGCTGGAAGGCGCAAAAGTGTTTTCAACACTTGATCTCACCTCAGCCTATTTCCAGATCAAGCTACATGAGGAGTCGCAGGAACTTACGGCGTTTGTGACGCCCATGGGTGCATTCAAATTTAAGAGGATGCCTTTCGGGCTAGTATCGGCTGCAGCCGTGTTCCAGAGACTCATGGGAAACATTTTGAGAGAGATCCCGGGTGTCCTATGCTACCAAGATGATGTGCTGGTATTTGCAAGAGACAACGGGGAACACAACAAGAGGTTGAGACAAGTGTTAGCCAGGTTTAGGTCACAAGGACTGACTGTGAGAAGAGAAAAGTGCAAGTTTGGCTGCAAGGAACTGGATTTCTTGGGACACAAGGTGACAGCAGGGGGAATCTGTCCAAAAGCAGAACTTCAAAACACTATTATGAACTTGATGCCTCCGAAGAGTAAAGACGAAATCAAGTCCTTCATGGGAATGCTGGAATTTTACAGCAAATTCGTACAGAACTTTGCTGGAAGGACGTTTGCTATATGCCAGTTGCTAAAAAAGGATGCAGTGTTCAGCTGGAGTGGGGAGTGCCAAAAAGAGTTTGAGGATGTGAAGAGAGCACTCGCAGAAGCCCCCAGCCTCAAGTCCTTCATAACCAATCGGATGACAGTAGTCACCACCGACGCAAGTGCTAAAGGGCTCGGAGCGGTCCTCACTCAAGTAGGAGCACGCGGGGAGGAAACGATAGCCTTCGCGTCGAGATCACTGCAGAAGTCAGAGAGCAACTACTCCGTGATCGAAAAAGAGGCCTTGGCGGTATACTGGGCCATGAGCAAATTCAGGGACTTCCTCTGGGGAACAAGGTTTATGCTTCGGACGGATCACAAGCCATTGGTAGAGGTGTTCAACAAGAAGGGGCTTGATGCGATCTCTAGCAGAATTAGGCGTTGGGTAGTAGGTCTCCAAGAGTACACGTTCTGCGTTGAATATGTCCCTGGAACACGGAATTTGGCTGCAGACTGCCTGTCGCGATTAGTGACGGAAAAAGATGGAGACGAGGCAGAAGGAAAAGACGATGAAGAAAAGGAGGACTACCAAACAGAAAATGTATGCGCGATAACCCAGAGAGCCATTGGGGAAGAACCATGGAAAGAAGCACTTAAGACAGACGAGATCATCCCTAAAGTGTGCGAGAGAGTACAAAGTAAGTGGAAACATGAAGACAAACGAGACGAAGCCCTACGGCCATTTTGGATGGTCAAGGATGAACTGTCAGTGGTCGACGATTGCCTGTTCAGAGGGACGAGGCTGGTCCCACCAACAGCGGTGAGAGAAGATCTGGTAGACATAGCTCATGACGGTCACCTGGGCATCACCAAGACCAAACAAAGGATAAGGGAAGACTACTGGTGGCCATGCATGGACCATGCAATCGAAAGGAAAGTAAGAGACTGTATCCTGTGCAGTGTTAGCGACAAAGTTTTGAGGCAACAAACGCCACCCATGGTGTGTAGGCCACCCCCGTCAGGGCCGTGGGAGGAGGTGGCGTTAGACATCGTAGGCCCACTGATGGGAGAGGTGCGCACACCCTACATTCTAGTGCTCATGGATCTATACTCAAGATGGCCGGAGGTGAAGATAGTAAGTGAAGTCACTACGAAAACTGTCATCGAGTTCCTTCAAGAATTGTTCATCAGAGAGGGGCTACCTAGCAGTCTACTGGAGTGCAACTGTGCTCGAAGGAAATGAAGGACTTCCTTGAGGAGCGGGGAATCATACACAAACGATTTGCTCTGTACCACCCGGAGATCAATGGGATGGTCGAGCGGTTCAACAAGACTCTCCAAGAGAGCATACAGTTGGCGAAGACTAGCGGCCAGAACTGGAAGGAAGAAGTGTGGAAACGGCTAGAAGCATACAGGTTGACGCCGCACCAGACGACGGGCGTCACCCCCTTTGAAATGCTCAGAGCAAGAGTACCAAACACTAAACTATCACCAGGCTGGATGGGGTGGCACAAGGGATGGTCAGACCACTCCAGAGAATCGAGGGGGCTAGTGAGACAAAGCAGAGAGGAAAGAAAGGTTTGATAGACTACACTCCACACAAGAGGCGGGGTTCAAAGTAGGGGATGACATTAAAATCAGAACACCTACTGGCAGGGCGAGTTGGTCGGAATACAGCAGGCCCACAAAGATTGTTAAATTGTTTAAGAATGCTGTAAAAACCCAGGAGGGTAAGATCTGGAACCTGGGAAGAGTTGTGAGGTATCACCCTCCCAAGCAGGATACCAGTGTGGAGGAAGGGAGGGAAAACAAATCATTGGCGGGCAAGGAAACCCCTCCCAGGGAACAGGGGAAGGTCTCACACCCGGCTAGCAGAACGAGCCGGAGAGTGATCAGGCCGCCCAGACATTTGGAGCAATACGTGACGATGTAACTCTTGTGTGTATACCATGTTTTTCTGATGTTTCATTTTGTAGGGAAGGGGGATGTGTGGTATCTCCCATTCACTGTGCTCCCCCTTGTCACAGCGCTGCGCGTAGTGGAACGTCTCATGGTGACATCACGTAGAATGTCACTACGACCAACATTCCAGGGCGAGCGCCGCTGTGTGCGTTCAGGCTGTCACCCGCTCATGTTCGGAGCTGTGGCTGAGGTTGTTTTGTCTATTATCTTTACGGACCAAATAAAGACTCCTTTTCACCCCTTCCCTGTGGTAGTCTGTAGTCATCATTGGAGCTAATGTTACACGGTGCTCAACAGTGCTCCTTCTCGAGCAAGTACGGGCCCAGTTGGTAGAGGCTGGCCGATTATGAACACCTGAAACTGCTGTTGATAGTGCATGCAATCTGAAATACACTTCTTTGGGGAGAGGATTAGTGCTTCTACCAACTGCAGGCTTGCAGTAATTTCCAATAGGAATTTCGGGTGAGAAGGCGCAGAATGACCAGGCCAATTTAGGAGAGCAAAAGGTCGTTTTATTAGAAAAGGTAATTACAACATATTTCAAACTACTCAACCTCAATAATACAGTGTTCCAACTAACTTCCCTACCATTAAGCCTCCCCAACATGAACAACCCCCCAACACCCTCAAAACGCTCCTCAATTTACCTTTATCATTTCATTTACTGTCCTTTCACAAGTGACCCAACTATCGCTCCTCTGTACTTTCTCTCTGCCAAGGTCTGCACGGTCACGCCCCAACCCTTCTGGCCCATTTTGTGATCGCTATGCTTTTCTGCCACCTGTCTTAAGCGACAAGTTACAGCCTCACCTCCATCCTCAACAAAAAATAAAGCAAGCCGATTCCATGTTCGCTAAAAAGCAACAACATGGCAAGGGAGGAAGGGAGCAAAGAACCCATTAACTGACCTGACTTTCAGGAACACAGAGCACTATTACTGTGTAACCAACCACCTGGTAAGACTCTAACTGCCACCAAAGCCCCTCTCCTGGCACCCATCAGCCAATCCTGTGCCACTTGGGGCCTGGACTGCAAAAACCCGCTCGAGTTTCCATGGAGGTAGACATCCATATAGATGCCACCACCTGGAGCCCACATTTTCTAAAGCCAATGTACCTTTAACTAAAAGCATAATTGAACAGGGGTTTGCTGTTATTGAGCACGGACCATTTAAAAACAAAACTAATGATTAGTAGGTTTTACTTTGTTCAAGCTAAGCATTCTGTGCTTGTTCTACTACACCATTGGTGATTGTATAGAGCCACCTCTTTTTCTTATCATTTGTTTAAATGATAGTTTTCGTCTGAGGTAGAAGCGAATGAATCATGCAAATTAAAAAAATATTCCCACACTGTATTTTGCTCGTGGGTTGTCCACACTTATAAATGTTGAGCTGGAAAACCTAGGAGTGCAATAATGTTGACCACTCAAGCTGCAAATTGTAGTCTATTGTAATTGCATCTATACACAGCTACATGAATGTGACTTAATTAAAATAATAACATTTAATCAATCAACCAGGATTTATTAAGCGAGGTTAATCACCCAATAGGTTATCTGGGCACTTACAGGTCCCAGAGACTTATTCGAACAGCCAGGTCTTGAGGGCCATTTGGAATTCCTTAAGTGAGGTGAGAGTCCGGAGGTGCGTGGGGGATGCTGTACCAGGTCTTTGCTGTGATGTGGGAGAAGGAGCATCAGCCACTTCTGCTTTGGTAGGTGCGAGGAGTATCGGCAAGAGAAAGGGAGGCGGAGCATAGTCTACTTGACGGTTGGTGGAAGTTCAGCCGGTGGTTAATGTAAGCGGGTCCACTGTTGTGTAGATCCTTGTGTGTGTGGGTCAGCAGCTTGAATTTGCATCTTTTTAGTACAGGGAGCAAGTGGAGTTGCCTGAGGTGGGGTGTGATGCGAGTTCATCAGGGAAGGTGAGGATGGGGCGTGGCCAGTCAGCTGCCATGGCGGACGCGACTCTTTAGAGCTCCGGCCGACACCCCTAATTATCCATTCTACTGATCCTGACACGGTGCCATCAACGCCCAAAATCAGCGGGACCGGAGCACCGTTCATGAAAGGCAGCTGATACAACCGGCGAAGCGCCAACTCACCGGGTAGAAGTGTGGCTGGTGTCCAGAGACTAAGTGCGGCCCAGGACGGCGCGGGACCGGGCAGAAGCTGTGCGGAGGAGGCCACTGGGGGGCTGACACCGGGGAGAGGCCGGATTCACTACGCCCTGCGGTCGCGGCTGGCAGTGTGTCGAAGATGCCCGGGAGCTGGCTGGAGTGCAGAGCATCGCCCGGGCCTGCCTGTCATGTAGTGGAGCTGAGGTGAGGAGCTTGACTGTGGAGAGTTGCGGCCCTGTGGCGGTCCCCACGCAGAAATATACGTGACTGGCGCGTTGCGCTACCTACTAGCGGAGAGGTGCTGAATCCCCTCGAGGCCCTGCTGCGAGAGGCGGGCCTCGGCGTGGCGGCCTGTGCATACGCTTGGAGAACTCTATATTGCGGATATTCCAAGTGAGGGGGGCCCCTTAAGAAGAAGCATGGCGTCCCGGGGTCTGCACCGCGGGTTGAGCTATAGGTGGCAGGTGAGTCACGAGCGGCGTGGGAGCCTGACAGTGGAGGTCATACCGAACTGGACGCCATTTTACAATCGGCGCCATTTCATGCAGGCTGCGGTCTGGCAATAGTGAGGTGTGGTGAGGAGCAGGCAGTGTGACCCTGTTGGGACCGGTGATCAGAAGCGTGGCCCTACGGCGATCACCATATGAACTGAGCAGTGCATGTAGAGAGTGGGCACACAGTATAATGACAGAGTAAAGACCCTCGGGACGGAGAAAACCCCCCCAACATACAGTGAAAGCCGAGCGGCCAGGTGCTGTGGCGAGCGCAGAGACCGTGTGGAGGAGACGGCTCCCCTTCTGGGTTGTTAGGTGTTTGTTGGCCGATGTCAGTGAGGCGCGACGGGGCCCCTAGGATGCAGCACAAGGCATACCACGTCTGACACGTTGGAGGCGAAGGAGGCACGCCGGAACTGGTCCAGCCACAGAGGCGCAGAAAGTTGTGCAGGCCTATGGGTGGAGAGTCGTGCTGTCTGGGATGAGAGGCCCGACGGAGACATTCTGCGACATGTGCACAGCTCCTACGGCCGAGGCCTGGGGAGTGCGGGGGGACGCACTAACGAGGAAGGTGCAACGCACAGAAGGAGCAGTATTAGCGGCACCCTGTCCGGTGTTGCTGCGGGCAGAGACACGGGCTGATGCCCATGCGTGGATGCACAGAAGAGCATAGGAGGCGCTGAAGTGCACGACCCGCTGACCCTAGCGTGGCGGTGACTGGGTATTTGCGTGGAAAGACCCAGCAAAGGCGCCTGGTCACTGACAGGAGTTGCGAGCTGCTTCCCTGCTTCAAGCCCTGATGCCTGGCTCTGTGAGGCGAACACAGACACATACGGACTTGTGAACCCACCACCCTAGGGAACAGTTGACCGTCGATAGCGCGACGGACCTGGGAGACATACAACGTTACAAGTCCCCTGCGAATGCCCACGGCGCAACAATTAGTGATGGGCCGAATGCGCGCCAAACTGTAGCAAGGATCTCAACGTGCAAGCAGCCTGGACCCTGTGCACACGGGAGTAGAGGGTGAGATGGAGCCCGCGACCACAACCCTGGCAGCCAAGATGGACTCAGTGCTCGCTGCGGTGGAGAAAATAGGCGCTGCATTGGAGCACACCAGAACCTCTCTGGAGACCTGAATAGATAAATTCACCTCAGACTTCACACTGCTGCATGTGGACCACCGTAAACTGGCTGAGAAGGTCACGAAACAGGGCCACACGCTCAGAGATCTACAGCCCATCACTAAAAATCATGCAGCTATCCTGCAAGAGATTATAGACAGTATACATGCCCTGGAAGCAGAGGATGAGGAAGGGCGCTCCTGCTGCAACAACATCCGTGTGGTGAGGCTGCCAGAGGGTGAGGAAGGCGGGAACCCAGAACAATACACGGAGCGTTGGATTCGTGTCTTGCTGCCCCAAGGCACACTGTTACCGCAGTCCATGGTGGAGAGAGCACACAGTGTGCCGGCACAGATGCCCCAGCCTGGGGCCAGGCCGCGCCCGTTCATCTTCAGGATACTCAACTATAGAGATAGGGAAGCGGTGCTACGAGAAACACACAAAACAGATGATCTCAAAGTGAGTGGCTGCCAAGTTATGCTTTTTCCGGACTACACCGCCTTGGTGCAACGCCGCAGAAGTAACTATATGGCAGTGAAGCACCAGCTCAGGCTGCTGGACTTGCCGTACTCACTGCTGTTCCCTGCTCATCTGAGAGTGGTGGTAAAGGAGGGGACCCGCTTCCTCGACTCCCCCGCGGAGGTCTGGGACTGGCTGGAAGAGACTGGGCCTTGGATGGGAGCGAGACCCGTGGACCCGGCAGCAGTAACCCAAAGGGCAGGCGGAACAGACGTCGGGGACGCCGAGGTCCGCAACGTAACGTGAATCCGGAGAAGGCAACCCTGAGCCCGGGAGACATGAGGAGGGAGCGAAGAGACATCCTGGCAGTGGTCGCTACCATTGGATCTTCACGCGCCAAGGAGCAATTGGACATGTGGTCAGTGGCTCCTCATCACCGTCAACTGAGATATGCGATGAACCCGATCTACCAGTGGTGACGCCGCAAACTGCCGATGGTATCGTAGGATAATGAACTAACAGGCTGAACTCTGCTGCTGGATGCTTACGCAAGTAGACTTGTAACTGAATAGTGCTGTGTCCTACCTTAGGTTGCTGAGGTGGGAGGGCCAGCAGGATTGCTGATGACACCTGTCCCCTGGGTGACAATGCAGTAGTTGTTACATACATACCCGGCCAAAATCTGTGTGTTGTTGTAAGGGGAGGGCATGCATGGGAGGTCACCACACCTTGGGCTGCCCGGACTCGCACACTTCTCTGAGCGTTTACCTAGATGGCCCGTAAAATACGAGGCCATGGCGGGGTATAGTCGCAGCAACACCCTAACTATGCACGTGACCCCTAAGGCAACGTGCTGATTTAGCCTGTATTTTCTAGTTGTTACAGAAGTTTGGACAACCGCTCTGCAGTGTTCGCCCTAACTGTTATGTCGTTCCCTGTTAAATCACTGGTTTGGTTGCAGCAATCCGGAGCATTAGTGCAGGTCCTTAGCCCCCGTACACCACAGAGCACTCAACCCCTGACGACCCTAGAGATCAAATGCAACAGCAATGACACAGGCTAATGTAGTTATGTGGAACATCCGTGGCATGCACACACCAGCGCGGCGTTACTCTATATTTGCTTACCTCCAGAGGCACTCTGCTGGAATCGCCTTACTACAGGAAACACACACAACACAACAGGAACTTGACAGGCGGGGACAGGTGTATGGCACGGTGTACTCCGCGCATGCGCGAGGCACGATTGTTTGGGTGAGGGCGGGAGTTCCATTTGTCTGTGAGGACGTGATAACAGACCCCGACGGCAGATACACTCTGGTAAAGGGGACCCTTAACGGCGTGGCAATATTACTAGGGTCAATATATGCCCCAAACGTCGAACAGCCGTAATTTCTGGCACAGTTGTCCTTGGTGTTGACACCTCACGCGGGACTTCCCTGGCTGCTAGGTGGAGACTTTAACTCGGTACTCGGCGTCAATATCGACAGATCCTTTCCCCCCTTCGAAGGACACCAGGTGTGTCAAACGCGCAGACGCTCACGGACTGGCTATCACATTGGGCACTGATAGATATTTGGCGCACCCTCCGCCCCAACGAACGTATCTACTCCTACTACTTTGCGCTGCACGACTTGCATGTTGTAGTGTAGCTCCTATTTTCCCAATAGGCTCTGCGCATTGGAATAGTACCTACAGCAGTAAAGGCCTAGGCCAAACGTTAACTAGGTCTACTACTGTCGAAACTAGACTTAATTTTTGGGTTTGCCAGCTAAGCTCAGAGTTCGCTAGAAACTTTCTCGAATGTTCAAGGAAGGATTAACTCCCCTGATTAGACAAGAAGGGATTTAGTTTCTGACAACCATAGAACATGACAACTTTGCTCTCCCCTAATCAAGAGTCAATCTCGAGAGTCGTGTGAGCACAAGGCAATTATTTTACTCAGTCAGTACGTGCATTCTTAGTCTCATCAGAATGTAGAGAAAAGGAAGAGACGGGCGTGTTCAATAAAAGATGTTATTTATTGATCAGTCTCTTTTCTCGTACAAGAGAAATGGATCGATATTATTGCAATACTTATAGTTAAGTAAAGTGCATACATTAGAAGCAATAGTATAAAATAATACTGTAAAAACATTGATATGGTTTCTGAGCCATATGATGTTTAAAATGATTAAAATATATTTACATACACATATACATTTGACTAAACGTACTCAACTGGTGTTTCTAAATACGCCTACCCCGTGTACCTGACCTAAGTCTAAATGCGTGGGCGGGAATAGAAAGTTACAGTTTAAGTTAAGTTTGTTTTTGCCAAGTGAATAACTAAAGAATTCTCTAGGAGGGGTTATTCAGTTCTGTACCTGGAATTTAGGATGAATGAGGAATGGTATCTCTTTCTCTGCTCTCGATATTCCAGGCTGCCTGCGAGGGCTGCCCAGAAGCGCCGGTGCTGGGTCTCTCGGCTTGAGATAGCAGCGCGTCTCTCAGCGCGTCAGGAAGGCGGGGCTGCTGCCTGCGGGGTCTGCTTCTGCTCTCGGCTTCGGCAAGTATGGCTGCTCCGTCTTGTCACCACGCGTGTGTTTGCATAGGGCAAGGTCGGCAATATTTATACCTTAAAGGTGCCGGGATTGACGTAAGGATGGACATAGGTACGTCAATAAAGATGTCATACGACTTGCTCGTTAGCACATTCTTTACTAAAGTTCTCTGTGAAATCAAAACAATGGCCGCACGGATTATCCAGGTTGTCATAGGTTTGATTTGTTATGAGAACGTCGTATGCCTTATCAGGGGCTGGAGGAATATCGCTTGTCTAATTAGATCTCAAGCGTTATGACCTAATCAGATAACACGTTCCTGTGCCGTAGTGTGACTGCGTCAGATAACGGTATCTGCATCATGGGGAATTTCTTGCCTCATGGGCTGACTGTTAGTTAACTAGCTAGGTAGCTTAACCAGAATAGGGTCAGGAATAGGGGGATCGATTCAGAACCTATAGAAATACACGACACCCACTCCACGCTAACTATGGTCATATCTACTAATCTATGCATAGTATAACATAGTACAACATACTATAGAGTATAGTGTATACCTTACCACCCCAAAATACATAAATGCATTTCGAAATTTTCAAATATACTGAAAAATTGCAGTCATATATATTGTATGCACTTAAGCTATGAATTAAATGCAAAAGTAAACACGCATTGTTATGCATTATTGCTTGTTGGTATATGAGAAATACACATGAAATGGCTCTTAATATGGCTATACAGAAAAAAGTCGAAACCATTTCATCACATAAAATCTATTGCGAACATACCAGCGGGCAGCTAAAGTCTATAAAGTCTATAAAGTATCTAAAATAGAAATCTTAGTTCTCTAGGAATAGTCTCTTACTTTAAGCAGAAAATCAGTGTCCCGGGAAAAAATATATAGAAAAATATTTTAGGGGCTTGCTGAAAAAGTTGCT
Organism: Lissotriton helveticus; assembly: GCF_964261635.1. Taxonomy (NCBI): domain Eukaryota; kingdom Metazoa; phylum Chordata; class Amphibia; order Caudata; family Salamandridae; genus Lissotriton; species Lissotriton helveticus. The sequence continues at coordinate 682,853,320 of NC_136073.1, forward strand.
GTCCGTGAACTGGATTGTAATTGTTCATGTGACTTTATTTTTAAAGTTGAAGGCCGAATTCAGGGAACGCCGTGTGCGAGTTTACTCAAAAGTCTCTATTTCTGTTCCGGAGAGAACATCATATCATTCAGGCTTTCGAAAAAACTGTCAACAGCTTCATGGGAAAGTTCCTCTAAGTCGGAAATAGGGGTAACCATGCATTCATGCGCATGATTGTCTCCATTGACATTCTGATTTGCATTGCTGACAGAAGGTCGTACCTGTTCGATGCTGCTTTCATCTTGAACTTCACTACTCTTCAATCGCAGTGGTGAAGATTCCAGGAATGCCGTCATCAGAATTGGCAGCCTTTGAGGGCAGCACAGTGCGTGAACCTTGGTAGGAACCAACAGTGTATCTGCATCCACCGGCGCATCCGATTGTAGCGTCAGACAGGTGTCTAACACGCATTCTTCTCCGCATAGCAGACACCTTAGTACAGGTAAAACACACCTTTGCCACATTGGTCGAAATGATAGAAACCAAGTCATGTTTAGGTCTCTAAGCCGGGATAGTCCCAGGATTTTTGATATCCGGTCCCGGTATCCAATGGCTAGGATCGTATCTTCCATTGTCGCGAGAGTTTGATCTGTGACATGGGTTGCCATAACGAAAAATAAGGACTAGGAATAGGATTCCTGCAATTAGTCCTAGGATCAGGGGAAGTCCGCCAAAAATCGAATGGACGAAGTCTGGAAAAATACCCAGTATGGCTTTGAATGGTGTTAATGCCATCGAAAATACTGTCTTAAATACCTTTGAGACCCCTGTGGTATCAGAAATATTTAAGATTTCGCTCAGGATTTCCGCGAAATGTACGGGGGAATTAGTTGATAATAATGTATGTATCTCTGCAGTCGTCCTTGCGACTTGTAGATCATACGTTTCTTTGGATGACGTGAGCCTTGTAGGCGTCTGAAGAAGCACTGTTTTCATTCTGCTTAAAGTGTCTATTCGAATAGAAGTAATTTTCAAACCGGGCCATGCCCTTGCCTCCCTGTCTGGAAAGGAGCTGGGAAACAAAGAACGTCCACAGCACTTGACCTTCGCCGTCGTAGTGACGAGATAAGGAGTCCCGGGCATAAGACTACAGCATCTGCGGTCTACAATAAGAATGTAACTCCCATTATAGAGTCTTTGAAAGAATGGTTCTATTTCAGTTGCAGGTGCGCCTTGCTGGTGACATGAAAGGTTGTATGAATTCCCTTCACAGGCTCCGTGCAAACTAATACCGTTACACAGAAGCGTGCCGCTTAGTGACATAGCACAATTGTTGCCACTAAGAAACACTTTCTGTCCTTTGTTACTGACACATGCATGTGAATAGGGCAGGTTCCATGTTGTTTTAAGGTACCCCTTTCCCAATTTCTCGTACATGCCAGCCTGTATATATTTTTGGCAGTATTGAAACCTGAAGGTTGAGATTGGAATATTTATGATTCCGTGGATTATCCATTCACTGACAGGTCGTTCTGACATTGTCAACGGTAATCTTTCTAGTTTTTCAATGCTCAAGATTGTATAATCAGCACCCTTCTGAGCCATACCGATTTGTCTATCAGTAAGGTTAAAGATTTGGAATAGTGACGTTGTGTTGATTAAACGCCAAGGCACATAGCCAGAACGCAGATTTTGTAACGTCCAGCCAAGCTGTACAATAGAACGCAATTGTGACTGACCATGTTGTAATAACAGTAAGTCTTGCGATAATATATCGATTGCTGAAGACACAATGCTGTCCAATGAAAAAATTCTGGAGGACAGAGTCATTAACCCATTGTCCACTACAGAAAGTGATTTTTCCAAATTAATACGGTCAATTTCCCGTATTCTTTCTGCTGTCTCAATTTGAGTAACCTTCCAGGCCTCATTGTATGCTGCATATACAGAGGCTGCTATGAAACGCTTTTGACGCTGTTTGCGTGGTCCCATTATGAAATCACGCAAGTCAGCACCATCAGTGAGTAAAGTTAGGTGTTGCTTAATTTCAGGCAGTGTGGAAGTTTGTAGCCATTGAAGGCATAATTTGCCCACACTGTAGGTTGTTATTATCCCTGGGTGATGTCTTTGGGGATATCTAGGGTCTGGCCTGTTTATTTTGAAACCCTGTGTTTTATTCAGGAATCTATCTTGACAGTTATTTGTATCTGTGGGCCAGATCAACCATTGTTTCCAATCAGGATGTGTTCTGTTTTGGTTAAGTATATGGTTTATGTCTATTTCTTCATCTGTTTCAGAGTTATTGCTAAACATTGTTGGCTTTGGAATAGACAGGTTATTTAAATCTTTGATTTTGGCTAAGCCAAGACAGGTGGTTTGTTGAACGGTGTCATTTAAAAATATCATTTGTTCTGGGATCATGCAGGCTCTAAACAAAGCTTCTATACCCTGTACTTGCCATTCTTTTGTACCCCAAACACTTTTCAAATCAACATGTTTGTCCCAATAATCAAATCCAAAAGTATTCATTTTTTCAAAGAAAGAATCTGAATATATCAATTTTGTGTTGGTTATCATGGTTTTCATCCCTGTCTTGTTTGACAATTTGTAATAAAATGTTTCAGCATTAGTTATGTTAAAACCTGAAAAATATGAATATTTGCCATACACGGTTCTAGAGCTCCCTTTTGGAGGTGTAGCACAATGTTCCCATTGATTAAAATTTAAAACATTTCTAGGTTGTGCAGATTTATGCAAGAAATGGTTACCATAATGGTTATAGCAGTACATGCTCTCATAATTTGTAGAACCCTGCAAATAATCATGTTTTGTAAATTTAGCAGACATTACTAAGTCAGACATCATATTGTTTATACTTTCAAAGTCCCAATCATCAGCAAATGAGTTTGGTTTTGCAAAGTCACTTAAGGAGATCTTGATTTGGTGTGGATATTTCAGGATCTCGACCGGACCATAAATTTCATAGTCAGTGTTGTCCCAGGCTACCCCACCAGGTATTGGAATTGCTGTGAAGTTGGCTGAAGAAAGTTCTGAAGAAAGTTCTCTTTTCTCGACGTGTGAAGATGTGTGTGGTTTGAGGACCAAGTTGATGTTCTGACTTGCTGTGTCCATTTTAGCATATTTTCCCTCAATGAAGCGTCCCAAGGTAAATACCATGATGAGCCAAAGTATGAGGATAAATGCACCAAAACCCACCCAAAATTCAATCCATGGAGAAACTAGATATGTTTCTTTCAGTTGTTTCAAAAGTTCCTTAGCTTTGTCTTTAAAGGATTTTGATGATGGCTGTGTCTTTTGTTCGTTGAAGCCGTCAGAGGAATCATCGAAGTTGATGAAGTAACCGGATGCAGTTCTGTCAATTGTTCCAATTGGTTCAGGATTTTTGTTTCTTGCATTTTCACTTGGTACTTCTGTATAGATTGGTGTGTCTCTGCTAAATGTCTTTATTTGGGTTTTCAGAGGTCTAAGTTCTATTGCATTGTTGCATAGTCCTTGTTGTTCTTCTGTAGGCGTTTCGAATGTGATGAGCCTCTTTGATAGGACCTCTGTACTGGTAGCAAACCTTGGTGTTCTGCTACTTATTGGGAGTCCACTTGGCCTACTGTTGGTTATCGGCCACATGTTGTGGTTTTACCAGGTCGATGGATACAACTCGGTTCTCCTTTTTTCCAGCAAGTGGCGGTAGTACAACTGATCTTGTCCCGTTGACAGACAATACAGGAACTGCTTTTCTGTAAGAAGGCCCAAATTCCTTCTTTACCGCGATCTTCTCCCTGACTAGATCCCCGGCTTTTGGAATCCAGACAGGTCTTGCTGGGACAGGTGGTGATTCTTCAGTGGTCGTTGGCTGTTCTTTCAACTGTATGTTGCTCAGGTCTTTTCTTGTTTTGTTTAAGTCCTGCAAAATAGCCAAACGGTCTTTGACATCAAAGCTTTTTTCTGTTACCACTGAAGTCTGACTATCAAGGTCAGAGATCAACATCCTAGTTCCGAATAATAATTCGTACGGACTGAATCCCTTCAGAGAATTTCTTGGCAGGTTATTTAGACTACGTTGGACACTTATTAGATGTTTGACCCACCCAGCTCCCGAACCTAATACCTTTGCCGTTATAGATTGCTTTATGTCACGGTTTTTTCTTTCAACAATTCCGTTCCCCTCAGGGTGAAATGGACAAGAGTACCGCAATTGCACGCCCATGCTGACCATGGCCTCCTTATAAGCCCGAGAGCTAAAAGCAGGACCATTGTCCGAATGCAGAATGCCAATTGCGTATGTGCCGATAAAGACTCGCAAATCTTTTATAACAGTTCTGGCGTCAGCCGTTCGCTGGGGCCACATCCATATGAATCTCGTGCATGAGTCCACTGCGACCAAGATATATTTATAGTTACCATCCCTTTGTAAGGGACCGCAGTGGTCTAGATAAACACAGGCTAATGGTTTATCCGAGATTAGAAGGGGCGTCTGTGCTGGACGTCTCACAGTTGATACTTTCATTTTTTGACATATTTCACATGCTAGAACATAGTTCCTTGTTTGTCTTCTCATTTGTGGCCACCAGTATCTCTGTTTTAATAATGATACAGTGGCTGAGACGCCAGCATGGGTAGAAGCAAGCCCTTCGTGTGCCGCTATTATCAGTCCTAACCTATGTTCCATGTTTGGAATTGCCCTATCCCCCACTCCAGGGATTCGAGCAAAAGGAACATTGTTTGTATCAGTTATGTATGAGTATTTTACTGGAAAGCCTTTAGGGAGTGGTTCTATCGAATCCTTTTCTGAAGCGCTGACAGCTTGTAATATTTCGCTGTCTATTTTTGTTTTTGACCGGGTGACGGCAGCTACGGAAGCCGTTTGCACAGCTGCCTTCGCGGCCTCATCAGCCAATGAATTCCCTGCAACGTGAACGCCATCACGTTGATGACTCAGTGTATGTATCACGTGAGTCTTTGGTAGTTCTTTTTGTAAAAGAGCTACTTGTTCCCAGAGCATTTTATGCTTGATTGTGCCACCTTTTGCATCCTTGAAACCATTCTGAAGCCAGATCTGCAAGTATTCATTATAAGATTGAACGCAATAATACGAATCGCACACTATGAGCGTGGGGAATTCTCGATCGGTATTTTCAAGCGCCATCTTGAATGCTAGTAATTCAGCTCGCTGAGCTGTACAATCTCCTAGGGATTGTGTTTTAGTGAGTGTTGGTTTAAATTTCCCTTCGTGCCAACGACCTTTAACAATCGCGCACGCAGCACTGTAAGCTTGTTTACCCCCTACTGCGGGTTGTGCTGATCCGTCTGTATATATTATACAGCCGTAGTCATCTAGAGGCAGAATTTCGGTTGGCGGAGGACATTCAAATTCGTATTGGAGAAATTCTTGTGTTTTTAAATAAGGATCAAATTCGTACATCACGTCTGTTGCAGCAAGAGAGTTAGCCCATTGTATCCATCTTGGATGGAGTGCTTTAGCATTTGGAATGCTTGCCTTTGTTACCGCCTCTAAGGCTGGTATTGGTGTCACGATTATTATTCGTTTACCTTGTGCCAGGGCTCGTTCTTTTGCTATAGCTGTCTGTGTTGCTGTAAGAATTTTTTCCGTTGGGCTAAATTTCATTTCAGCCTTAGTGTACAAGTGTGATTTGAATGCAATTGGTACCTTTTCTCCCTCATTAGAGGTCAGGTATGTGAATCCGCATCTCCCTGGGATGACTCGGATCACAAGGTTGCGTGTATTATCACGTGTTTCTAATTTTGTCTTAATTAGCATGTCTGTTTGTAAGGATCTCAAAATGTCTGTGTGTGTTTGAGTCCAACTGGATCTTTTAAAATCTGGTTTAATTAGATCATAAAGGGGTTTGACCCTTTCTGCGTAATTTGCAATGTATGTTCTTCCGAAATTTAGGAAGCCTAGAATTGACTGTAGGTTTTTTAGTGTTTTAGGAGCTTGGATTACGGCACATTTCTCTAGGAAATTGTCTGCCAGGCTTTTGCCTTCACTTGATAACTCATATCCTAAGAATAGGACCGTCAGATGGGCAATTCTGGACTTTTTGAAGTTGAATTTGTAACCCTCTGCAGCGAAACCAAGTATTATGGTGTTCACTCTTTTCAAGTGAGTATCCAAGTCATCATCTGTTAAGTAAATGTCATCGACATAAGATAATGCTTCATCATCATATAGTTGTAGTAATTCTGTTACTCTCGCTGAGAATACCCCCGGGCTGTTCTTGTACCCCTGGGCTAACCGACAGAATTGTTTTTGAGTGCCATTTACTGAGAATGCAGTTAAATATCTGCTCTCTGGTGCTATGTTTTGACAAAAGAATCCGTTGGAGATGTCCAAGGTTGTTTTGTATTTTTTGCGCACTATGTTATTCATTAGTGCAGCACTGTGTGAGTTTTGCACTGCAAAAGTTTTGCAACATGTGTTAAGGTGTCGGTAATCCAAAACTAGACGGTACGAATTGTCTGGTTTGGAGACCGGAAACAAAGGATTGTTCATTTGTGAGGTGCAAGTTTCAATCACCCCTTGGTATTCTAGCTGATCTAGTATTTCATTTACTTGTTTTTTAGCTTCTTGCTTAATTGGGTACTGCCTTTGTGCAGTAGGTTGTGATTTTAACTGGACTTTGTGAGGAGGAGAATCCTCATCCCATCCTACGTGATTTTTATATAAAGCAGGTGCTAAGGCCACTGCCCACTTTCTAGCAAGTGTGTATTTTTTATGAATCGGTATTTGATTCGAGAAGGCAGGCATAATTACTTCTTCGCCATGAGGGCACTCCCTGACAAACTCTGGTGGCCAGTCTTTTTCAGCTAGAAGGATGTCATAGCCCTTGGATAGGTTATCCCAAAATAGTCCCCTTATTTTCCTAGTCTTATCTCCCTCTATACGTAATGTTATCTCGTATATTTTGTGGGGCTTGCTAACTCTGGTATCTGCAGTTTCCACTTGAAGGTATTCATTCGTGTCCACTGTCTCCAGATGATTCATAAGGACTTTGCGAGCTATGCTCACCTCTGCTGCGCTGTCTAGCATTGTCTGAGCCCATTCTCCGTTTTTCAGTTGTGTCCTCAGTATTCTCGGCATTGTTAACTACCTTGATACTGGCTACCTTCTTTTTTGGAAATTGTGATTTCTTTTTCAGTTGAGCAGGTTCCTTGTCTTTGGACTTGGCGTGCTCTTCTGATCGTCCTCTTCTTTCCGATTTCTGCGAGGAATTCTGAAAAGATTGAGACGGACGTGTATCAATGTCTTGATATCTATCAGGTTTTTTAATATTATCCCTATTTCTAAGGTTATATCTATTCCCAGAGGGTTCACTCTGAGGTGACCTTTGTCTCGGGTTTGGAGATTTCTCTCTTCGCCTAGGAGACCTTCCTCTGGACTGGAATTTCTTTTCTTTAGGATTGGATTGTTTATTTCCATCCCAGTTCTTTTTTGGTGAATTATTATTGAAAAATATTTTTTCTGGACTTGTAGTCAGTTGCGGTTTTACTGGTATTCCACCTAGACTATCTCTGCCTAGTTCTTCATAGGATTTTTCTATGATTCTGGCAATTTCAGCTGGTTGGTCTGCTATATCTGTCTCTTTTAACCTCTGGCGGATCGCCACGTTTGCTGCTTCACCCTTTATGTTGGCTAGTAATATAGCCGAGACCTGCTTGAAGTCTTTCAGTAATTTCATACCAAGAGTTAAAGCAGGTTCTGGACCGTATTCATCTTGAATTTGTTTTAGCACATCTGGTATCACCGAAATGGATGGGACACCGTGCGTTTTTGTATAGATGGAAGCAAAGACTGTACCCCAAGTGTCACAGTCCTCAATGTGTGGTGCGATTCCCATTGGGAGACATATAGTCAAAATCCTGTGTTTTTCTAATGGGGTGGTGTCAGGAAACACCGCCTCTATTTGGGTTATTTTCTGTGCCAACCAGAATGGTATTTGTTCCCGTTTAGCTGGAACTTTACCTAGGCAGGATTGGATGTTCTGTGGTGTGATTTTATTTGTGTTCCCCTGGTGAGGGGTCAGCTGTGGAATTTTAATCGCTGGCTGAATTGTTGAAGTCCGCATTACATACTGAACTAATTGTCTATGAATTTTTAGTAGTTGTTTTAGCTGTATTAACAGCTCTGCTGCAGGCATTCTTTCGATGTCTGGATGTGGTGTGTATCCGGCTAGGACCGGCCACGTTGCTCCTGGTCTTCCTAAAGGACCGAGCCTTGTAATGTGATTGTTATGTATTAGGGCGCCATCAAATAAGAGCAAATGCTCTTGGAATTTGAGTGGTACTTCCACCTCCTCGAAAGGAGTGTACTCATTAGGAGGTTCCTCTACTTTGTAATAGTGGAAGTACTTTGTTACAGCATTTGCTGCTGGAAAATTTATCCATGTATAGTATACCTCTGTCTGCCGATATTCGTGTGCCTCAATTACGAATATGACTGTGCCACCTCTAGGTGTCAGTCCATTTTCTATAAGTTTTAGAGTTATAGCTCTTCTTTTGGCGACCTGGATGAGTATTATATCCGGGTCTGCATCGAGTGCTGTAGTATCAGCTGCTGCTATTTCAGTAGCTAATCTAATTGCCTCTCTTTCTTCATCACTCTCTGCCATTTTACAGACAGGATGGTATTATGTTTGTTTGCAGATCAGGTTTCTTTATGGAAACAGAGATTAGATGCACAATATTTTGGAACTGTTTTATCCTTCAACGTTGACTAGACCAAGAACCATACATAGGAGTTCCCTCCTGCGAGGTTTTGGAGGATATAATAACCTTTCACCCACTCCAGACGTCTTTGGAGTATTTGGGAAAAGGGGTCTGAGTGAGAAAGCACGACTGAGTTACTCTAAATGTCTTACGTTAGTTTTATCGCCCTTTCCAAACACGTTGGGCGCCATGTAGTGTAGCTCCTATTTTCCCAATAGGCTCTGCGCATTGGAATAGTACCTACAGCAGTAAAGGCCTAGGCCAAACGTTAACTAGGTCTACTACTGTCGAAACTAGACTTAATTTTTGGGTTTGCCAGCTAAGCTCAGAGTTCGCTAGAAACTTTCTCGAATGTTCAAGGAAGGATTAACTCCCCTGATTAGACAAGAAGGGATTTAGTTTCTGACAACCATAGAACATGACAACTTTGCTCTCCCCTAATCAAGAGTCAATCTCGAGAGTCGTGTGAGCACAAGGCAATTATTTTACTCAGTCAGTACGTGCATTCTTAGTCTCATCAGAATGTAGAGAAAAGGAAGAGACGGGCGTGTTCAATAAAAGATGTTATTTATTGATCAGTCTCTTTTCTCGTACAAGAGAAATGGATCGATATTATTGCAATACTTATAGTTAAGTAAAGTGCATACATTAGAAGCAATAGTATAAAATAATACTGTAAAAACATTGATATGGTTTCTGAGCCATATGATGTTTAAAATGATTAAAATATATTTACATACACATATACATTTGACTAAACGTACTCAACTGGTGTTTCTAAATACGCCTACCCCGTGTACCTGACCTAAGTCTAAATGCGTGGGCGGGAATAGAAAGTTACAGTTTAAGTTAAGTTTGTTTTTGCCAAGTGAATAACTAAAGAATTCTCTAGGAGGGGTTATTCAGTTCTGTACCTGGAATTTAGGATGAATGAGGAATGGTATCTCTTTCTCTGCTCTCGATATTCCAGGCTGCCTGCGAGGGCTGCCCAGAAGCGCCGGTGCTGGGTCTCTCGGCTTGAGATAGCAGCGCGTCTCTCAGCGCGTCAGGAAGGCGGGGCTGCTGCCTGCGGGGTCTGCTTCTGCTCTCGGCTTCGGCAAGTATGGCTGCTCCGTCTTGTCACCACGCGTGTGTTTGCATAGGGCAAGGTCGGCAATATTTATACCTTAAAGGTGCCGGGATTGACGTAAGGATGGACATAGGTACGTCAATAAAGATGTCATACGACTTGCTCGTTAGCACATTCTTTACTAAAGTTCTCTGTGAAATCAAAACAATGGCCGCACGGATTATCCAGGTTGTCATAGGTTTGATTTGTTATGAGAACGTCGTATGCCTTATCAGGGGCTGGAGGAATATCGCTTGTCTAATTAGATCTCAAGCGTTATGACCTAATCAGATAACACGTTCCTGTGCCGTAGTGTGACTGCGTCAGATAACGGTATCTGCATCATGGGGAATTTCTTGCCTCATGGGCTGACTGTTAGTTAACTAGCTAGGTAGCTTAACCAGAATAGGGTCAGGAATAGGGGGATCGATTCAGAACCTATAGAAATACACGACAATGTATGCTTGGATAGGGTAGTGGGCTCACACTCTCTATTGCACCTGGTAGAAATGTCCAAATATCTAGGCCGGACGCAGTCTGACCATAAACCCTTGCGCATTCAGCTCACCTGGGAAGCTGGTCGTCCCCCATCCCCACATGGCGCCTACAGCCTACCGTGCTAGAGGATCCAGAATTCCGTGCATCCCTCGGAACGGCTGTCCTCACATACTTTGAACTTAATGAAGGTACGGCGAGCAATGCTCTGGTGGAATGGGATGCCCATAAAATAGCGACTAGAGGTCACTGTCTGGGGGCCACTTGGAACATCCGCAGGCGTCTGTCTCTGTCACTCACCCGCCTAGAATCGCAGCTACTCCAATGCGAGCGTGAAGGCGAGGTAGGGGGCAGACACTCGGACCGCCTGGAAGACCTACGGGCCCAGCAAGCGGTACTTATGGAGCAGTTGCGCTGGCACAACTATGCCGTTCACATTGCTCGAAAGCATGCTACAGCAGATAGAGCAGGCCACCTCTTAGCTTGGTTGCTGAAGGAGAAAGGTCGCCACGCCCCATTTGGAGCCATTCGTACGGCAGGAGGGAATCTGGTGTACACACAATGCGAGAGTCATGGTGTGATGGTGGAGCACTATGTACAATTATACCGCTCGAGGAGACGTTGCCAAGGCCCAGAGCTGGAACAATTCCTGGAGACTGTCCGGCTGCCCATAGCATCGGCAGCACACCAGGAGTCGCTCAATGATCCTCTTACCTTAGACAAGCTCGGAGAGGCGATTCAGTCTATGGTGACCGGTAAAACGCCGGGACCGGATGTCCTCCCGGCTGAGTATTACAAAGCCTATCGGCAACCTCTGGTGCAGCGGTTATACACCCTCTACACCGACGCTCAGGAGAAGGACACGCTGCTACACTCGTTGAGCGAGGCCTACCTGGTGTCTCTGCTGAAACCAGATAGGGACCCCACAGCCCTGGGATCCTATAGATCTCTGGCGTTACTCAACACAGACTATAAGATATTTGCAAGGTGTTGGCAGACCGGCTGGCATTGGTGGTCCCCGAGCTGGTTCACAGTGACCAAAATAGGTTTGTACCAAAACGCAGCACATCGCTAAATCTGAGAAGGTTTTTTAGGGTATCATCGGATAGTGTGGGGACGTGGCCCAGAGAGGGGTGCCTTGTGGTGTACGTAGAAAAGGCCTTTGATTGTCTCGAATGGAGCTACCTAGCGGCAGTACTAGCAAGATATGAGTTGGGTCCCGGATTCCTACAGATGGTTGGCCTCCTCTACAAGAATCCAACTGTCAGAGTTCGGTTGGGGCCCTACATCTCCGATGCCATTCCAATACGCAGGGGCACCAGACAGGGGTGCCCCCTATTGCCCCTACTGTTCGCCCTGGCAATTGAGCCCTTAGTAGCAGCGCTACGTGCGACGCTGGGGGATGGAATACCCCTGGGTGACGCAGTGCACCAAGTGTCTCTATATGCGGACGATCTCTTGATCTACGTAAAAGACATAGAGAATATACCGGTACAGCTGGCGGATACCCTGCGCGAGTTTGAGGCTATTTCAGGACTCTGCGTAAACGCTGGCTAGTCGTGCATCTATGCCTTTGGGGAGGGAAGCGGAGGCCCGGGTTACACGTTACATGGCACGAGGGTGGAGTGGAGAAAGGGCACCTTCCGCTACCTGTGCATCCAGATATACCGTCAACCAACTAAGCTATTTGACGGGAATCTGGGACGGGCCTTGACGGCAATCTAAGAGCAGGTACGCTTCTGGAATATGCTCCCGTTGTTGGTCGCTGGTAGAGTGGCACTATCCAAGATGGTGACCCTACCTCGCCTCCTGTATTATTTCCCTAATCTCCCTCTATATATCCCAGCATCTTTTTTCACCACACTTGCTGGGTTGCTCAGGGATTTCCTTTGGGGGAACGCCAGACATAGACTAGCATTGGCGAAATTGTACCTGCCAACTGACCAGGGGGGTCTTGCTGCGCCCTGCTTTGAGCACTACTACTTGGCCGCACAATTACAGTGGTTCTCCCGCTGGCTTGCAGACAGGGGCAGAGATGACACGGCAACTACGCTTCCTCCCTATTCGCTGGAGCAAATCACTAGGCTTTTCCACCCAGCCACTAAGGTCACTGGGCTGAGGCCACTCCTTCTAGCGGTCGCATATAAATGCTACCGCCGCAGCCTCTACCTCACCAGAATACACACCCCCTATGCGCCAGCAATACCTATAGAGGGATCCCCTGCCGGACCAAGAGTACTAACACACTCGGAGCTCCGGGACTGGCACGGAACGGCTGTGGGACGGGGCCGGCATTTAATTCGCTGGTTTGCGGCATCACTCCGAACACACGCATCGATCAGCCTTGACCCACTCCGCCGCAAGTGGGAGACAGATCTGGGGCGCCAGCTGGGAGACAGGGAATGGGAAAAAGTGTTGAAGAGCCCAGTCCACGTACCCAGAAATGTGCGTTTTAGACCGATACAGCTGTTTATAGTCCACAGTGCATATATTACCCCTAAGCTGATTAACAGATACTTCCACCGCGAGGATGCGGTATGTCTGCGTTGCTCGTAGCTCGGAGCGGTATTGATACATATGCTCTGGGACTGTCCCGAGCTGCACACCTACTGGGGGGCAGTCAGTGAGCGATTGCATACATGCACAGGGCGCGACATCCCCTTTGAATGGCCCACTTACCTCTTACATCAGTTCCATGGAACCCCGACCACAAAAGTTACATCTAGGTTCCGTGACCTGGGACTGGTGGTTGCCAAGCACCTACTTACGAAGCGGTGGAAAGCACTGGATCCACCACACATACACGCATGGCGATACTCACTTTTAGCTTTGGCCAAAGCGGAGCAACTTACTATAGTGAGGGAAGAATCGATGGGACTGAGAAAAGAGCCCATAGCCACCCAGTGGGGGGGACTAGTCCAGACCCTGCGACAGACCGGGTGGGATAGTCTGGGGGGGCAGCTGGCGGACAGCTGATGAGACTGTGCACTGGAGACTTAGCATCCCACCAATAGTTGGTAGTGCCATTAGATACTCGCACGCACTCCATGTAATGCCCGGGGCGGGCATAGCCACAGCTGATAGAGGGGGAACTTCTACAAAGCCGATGTCAGGAGATGGGACACAGGGGGTGTTGGGGGGGCATGGGACGGGATGATTACACTGATGCCGGTTAATGCTGCCATGGTTTGTTTAGTTTTGTTAGTTCTAACCAAAACAACTGTTCAATTGAATCTGTGGCAAGAATGGAAGAGACTCTGTAACACTTGCTGATGAGACCATGCAATTACTGTACTGTAACCCTCATTCTCTGTGACATAGTCGGCTCAGGAGGACTTGTCCGGGTCCAGTATTTGTGGGGGTATAGCCATATATATACTGTTTAGCGCTCAAATTGAAGGACATGCCTGTATATGGGCTGGATGGAGTAAGGTATCGATGGCTCTCGAAGTGATGCGTTGCCTTTTCAGGATATGTAATGCAAATCAAAAAAATTAATTAAAACACATTTGGAAAAAAAAAATCAGGGAAGGTGAGGATGAGTCTGGCTGAGGCATTCTGTATGGTCTGAAGTCTCTGTAGGAGGTGTGCAGTGATTCCTACATAGAGGGCATTGCAGTAGTGATGAGGTCCTGTGTCACCATGCCTCTCGTGTGTAATGGTAGCTACTTGAAGATCTTACATAGCATGCGAAGAGTTAGGAAGCAGGTGGAGGAGAAGGTGTTGTTCTGTGATTTCTTGGTGAGCTTGTAGTCAATGATGATTTTGAGGTTTCTGGTGTGGTCCAAGGGAGTGGATCCTAGGTCAGATGAGAACCAGGAGTCGTTCCATGTACTGCTGCTGTTACTGAAGAGCAGAACCTCGGTTGTGCCTGTGTTCAGCTGCAGGTAGTGGTTCTTCATCCAGTCAGCGACGCTTGTCATGCATCTGTGGAAGTTGGTTCTGGTGGTTGTGGGGTAGGTGAGTGAGAGGATGAGTTAGGTCTAACAATGGGCGGATTTTGCGGATCCACGATTCACGAATTTGCGTATTCACGGATCGTGGATCCGCAAAATCCGCGGATCGGCGGATTTGTGCATCGGCGGATTTGGGGGCGGGGTTTCCATGCCAGGACCATCGTGCCAGATTGAACCCTGCCCTTCATATTTATTCAAGAAGACGCCACCGTTTTGTGCCATACCTCTACTTAACTGGAGTACTTTCTACTGGATAATCAGTAAGCTCGAGGCGGCCCCTGCTTTTGCCATCCGGCGGCAGCTGGTTATGAGCGGGGGTGCTGGCTATTCCTGTGTTTGTTTGCCGTCCCACTAGGGTCGCTGGTAGGAGCAGGGGAGGGGAGGCAGCCACCCCAAAAACTCATGCCGCCCGGGGAGGAACGCCCACCCTAACCCCCTTGCCACACCACTGAGTTCAGCTGATCAGAGAGATGGGAGATGGGGTGCTTTTACTACACTACAGCTACCTAAAGTGCCAGAGAGTTGTCAACAGCGACCAGGTGTGTGTTACTATGCAATCCCTTGAGTGAGCTATCATAGTTGGTAAATGGCGGGAAGACGGTGCACACCTCGAGTGTGTGGGCGGGGCCAAACGGACGGGGGTTCCATGCGAGTGCACATGCCTCTTGTGTGTATAAAAGGTCAGAGACCGATCAGAGCAGCAGATACAGATACAGATACAGAAGCTCCTGGCCACAGGAACAGCACGAGGATTGCGCTCGTGAAAGTCAAGGATGCAAAGGCCTATGTCCAGCATCACAGCTGATTTTCGATGGTATATCTGGGAAGAAGGCACATCTGCCCAGCCTTGACAACGCTCACGATTGTTTTTGGGGCCGATGAATGAGTCACTGAATTTAAGCTTCAACTAGGGCACATGCTTAACTGATATCTGTAAGTGCTTGCGGATGAGGTTTAATTTTTGTGCCAGGACCGTCGTGCCAGAATGAACCCTGCCCTTCATATTTATTCAAGAAGACACCACCGTTTTGTGCCTGTTGTAACTAATTTACGATGGCGCCGGCAAGCTGCCAGCGCCATCCTAAAATAGTTACTAAATTAGCTTCAACAGGAAGCTCTAATTGGTAAAATAAAGCAGGCGCTCGAGCCCCTGCTTTATCTTATCTATTAGAGCTTCCTGTTGAAGCTAATTAAGTAACTTTAGGATGGCGCTGGCAGCTTGCCGGCGCCATCGTAAATTAGTTACAGACCAGCAAGGCTTGAACCTTTGACTGAGGAATCCGCCGCTCGCGAATTGCGAGTTTTTGGTAAATTCGCGAGAGTTCGCGGATTTACCGAAAATCCGCAAAATCCGCGAGCGGAGCGGATTTTGCGCTCATGCTTAGTTAGGTCTCATTTGCGTAGGAAATTAGGTTGAGACGATGAGATCTTACGATGTTGGCCAGTGAGAGCATATGTACGTTAAAGAGCGAGGGGCTGAGGGATGAGCCCTGGGGGACACCGCAGGTGACCTCCATGGGTACAGAGATGAAAGGTGGAAGGTGGATCCACTAATTTCTTCTGGTGGGAAAGGAGGTGATCCCTTGGATGCTGATGTGGTGGAGTCTTTAGATCAGCGTGACGTGGGATACTGTTTCATAGGTCGCCAAGAGGAGAATCAAAGCTGCTGTTTCTCCTTGGTCAAAGAGGTTTTGGATGTTGTCAGTGGCTGTTATCAGGGCGGTTTTGGTGCTGTGATTGCTGTGGAAGCCGGATTGGGAGGCGTTGTTTAGCTGGTTCAGCTCCAGGTGTATCATGAGTTGTTTGTTGATGATATTTTCCAGTACCTTCATTCGGAATGGGAGCAGGGAGATTGATCTGTAGTTTTGGAGTCTGCTGGGTTTGGCACAGGGTTTTTTGAATTGTGGTCTGACTTCGGCGTGTTTCTAGACAGACATCGGAAAATGTTGCAGTGGTGATGGAGGTGTTGAGCAGGGTGGTGAGTTCTTGGCCGATCCTTTGGTTTCCGGGCATGAGTCTGTGGGTGCTCCCAAGTGGATGGATTTCATGGGGGAGGTGGTGTCCTGGGTGGAGAGGAGGTTCCAGGCGGTCAGTCTGTGGTTCTTGTTGATTGCAATGTTAGTGTATTTGTCGAGGAAGTCCAAAGGTGTATATTTGAAGTTTCTGTATTTGGTTGCGATCTTGTCATGGAAGAAGTTGGTGATGTTGTTACACCTGTGAGGGTGTGATGCTGTTTTTGCTGACTGTCGGGTTTGAACATTCCTTAATGATGTTATTGGTGCTGGTTTCGATGGGCCCGATTCACAGAATGAACTTAAGACTAAATCCTAAACTTACTACTATTTGGTATTCACAGAATGCACTTACTACTTTCGGGATTCACAAAGTGAACTTACTACTTTCGGGATTCACAGAATAAACTTACTACTTTCGGTATTCACAGAATAGATTTAAGACTACTAACTTTACGTCCGCACTCGGGCCGTAAATTCCGGCCCGGAGGCGGAGTTTCCGGCTTGGGGGCAGAGCTTACGGCCCGGAGGCGGAGCTTGCGGCTTGGAGGCGGAGCTTCCGGGTCGGAGGTGGGTATTTAGCCATGGCTGAAATCTCCACCTCTGGGCCGGAAGCTCCGCCTCCGGCCCGGAAGCTCCGCCTCCAGGTCGTAAGCTCCGCCCCCAAGCCAGAAACTCCGCCTCCGGGCCGGAATTTACGGCCCGAGTGCGGACGTAAAGCTAGTAGTCTTAAGTTCATTCTGTGAATCCCGAAAGTAGTAAGTTCACTCTGTGAATCCCGAAAGTAGTAAGTGCATTCTGTGAATACCAAATAGTAGTAAGTTTAGAATTTAGTCTTAAGTTCATTCTGTGAATCGGGCCCGATGTGTATGAATAGGGCTGTCCTCAGGAGTTGATGGTAGAGGTTGAGGGAGGTCTTGAAAGCTGCCCTGTCGGAGGAGTCATTGATGGCGCACCATCTCTTCGACAGCTGTTTGCTGTCTCGTTTTGTTGTACTGAGTTCTTGGGTGTTCCAGGTAGTCTTTTTAGAGGATTTACTCTGGATGTTGCTATTGATAGGGACAATGCTGTTTGCGCAAATGGTGATCCAGGTGTTAAAGTTCTTCACTCCCTGTTCAAGGTTAGTGGTGGTAGCGGGGTTGGAGGTGTTGAGGGCATGCATCTAGCTGGTCTCTGAGATATTGTTCCACCTCCAGTGGGGGGCGTTGCTCATCTTGAGGCTGGCTGGTGCGGGGGCTGGAGATGCTGAAGTGGATGATGGAGTGATGGGCTATTTGAGTTCTGCGATATGGCGGTATTTTACGTGGTTGCTGGAGGTGAAATTGGGGTTCAGTGTGTGTCCTGAGATATGTGTAGCGTCATTGACAATCTGGGTCAATCCGAGGCTGCTCAAACTGTTGAGGAGGTGTTCAGTGTTGTTGGTGTTGGAGTCATCATCGTGGGAATTTAGGTCGCTGAGGAATATGTAGTCCTTCAAGTCTAACGCTAGTGTGCAATTAAGTCTGCATGCAATGGTGTTGCAGAAGCTGGAGCACGGGCCAGGGGTCAGTATGTGCGGGTGCCTCTGATGGTTGTCTTGTTGTACGCTATGGAGCTTTAAGTCAAGAATTTCCATGGGCGTGGAGGTGTTGTCGGTAGTGGTGCACTGTATGGTCTCTTTATGGATCATGGCTGTTCCTCCTCTCGGCTTATTGGTGTTGTCCTGGTGAGAGATTTTATGTCAGTCGGGGATTAGAGTAGCAATGAGGTCCCATCATTTGGTGGAATGCTTGCATAGTGAGTGAGTGTGTTGAGAAGGGTGCATGCGAGTTGGTGTTTTTGTCCCGGTGGTGTCAGTGGTGTGCTCGGGGTAGGGCTGGTTGTTGAACTGGTGTGTGTGCTGTGGTAGGTGAACTTGAAGTGGGTGCAGGTGAAAGGTTCTATCATGGAGTGCGTGTCGGCAAAGTGGCAGTGTTTGTTGTGGTGTCCGGGGTCACAGGTGTACTGTTCGGCGAGGGTTTCTCTTCGGGGGGGGGGCAGGAGGGCCAGGGGTCGTGGCACTGGGTGTGGTCCAAAAGCGGTACAAAAGGGGGTAGTGATGGACGGAGCATCAGAACCAATCAAACACTCACACCCAGTCAAAAGATCTGGGTTTGATCCATCACCGTTCTTTAGCCCACTCTGCCACCCCAGTTCAGACATGGCTATATGCAAATCAGTCTGACCCTGTGCCTCATGGGAACAGTCCAGCCCGAACTGCCAAGCCATGCCTTCCCTGGACCGGAAACAAGCTTCCGAGGACCGGTTTCTGGCATTCCAGCCGTCTTCAGCCCGGCTTGCTTGAATCCAGTGGCAAAGTGAGCAAGGGACTCACGTCTGAGCATCGCCTGCCACACTTATGGTGGCCAAAAGTGGTACAAAAGGGGGTAGTGATGGACGGAGCATCAGAACCAATCAAACACTCACACCCAGTCAAAAGATCTGGGTTTGATCCATCACCGTTCTTTAGCCCACTCTGCCACCCCAGTTCAGACATGGCTATATGCAAATCAGTCTGACCCTGTGCCTCATGGGAACAGTCCAGCCCGAACTGCCAAGCCATGCCTTCCCTGGACCGGAAACAAGCTTCCGAGGACCGGTTTCTGGCATTCCAGCCGTCTTCAGCCCGGCTTGCTTTAATCCAGTGGCAAAGTGAGCAAGGGACTCACGTCTGAGCATACCCTGCCACACTTATGGTGGCCAAAAGCGGTACAAAAGGGGGTAGTGATGGACGGAGCATCAGAACCAATCAAACACTCACACCCAGTCAAAAGATCTGGGTTTGATCCATCACCGTTCTTTAGCCCACTCTGCCACCCCAGTTCAGACATGGCTATATGCAAATCAGTCTGACCCTGTGCCTCATGGGAACAGTCCAGCCCGAACTGCCAAGTCATGCCTTCCCTGGACCGGAAACAAGCTTCCGAGGACCGGTTTCTGGCATTCCAGCCATTTTCAGCCCGGCTTGCTTGATTTCAGTGGCAAAGTGTTATGCTGGCCGAGTTTCCATCTTTGTCAGCCCCCGCCTCTCTAGCGCTTATGGGCAATTTAAAATCTGGTTCTCCGTTGGACCCTTGCCCAGCTAAACTTTTGGGTAAATTGGCGGAGGTAATCAACCCACTGGCGAACCCTCTCTTCAACTTATCGTTGAGTTTGGGAGTGGTTCCGTCAGATTGGAAGAAGGCCATGGTTATTCCGCTACTTAAAAAACCTGGCCTTGACCCAAAGGTTCCAGCTAATTTTAGGCCGATTTCGCTTCTGCCGGCCTTGGTAAAAATCTTGGAGAAGCACGTTCAGTCGGTGCTCTCCAATTTTTTGGAGTCCCACGAGATTCTGCATGACTCTCAGTCAGGCTTTCGCTCTAATCGTAGCACCGAGACCGCACTCCTTGAGGTTTCTGAAACCATCAAAGGGGTGTTGGATACCGGGGGCAAAGTCATGCTGGTGTTGTTGGACTTGTCGGCGGCTTTTGACACCGTCCCCCATGATGGCCTTCTCGCAAGACTCTTTGAGATTGGTCTTCGGGGGACGGTGCTCAAATGGTTTTCGTCTTTCTTAGCCGGCCGCCGGCAGACGGTCTGGACACCACCTGGCTCCGCCGTGATGCCGCCATTGGGAGTCGGGGTCCCTCAGGGCTCTATTTTGAGCCCGACCCTTTTTAACATCTTTATGACCCCACTGGCGGCGGTGGCGGAGTCATTTGGTGCCCGGATCGTGTCGTATGCCGACGACACCCAGCTCCTCTTCTCTTGCGAGAGGGGGGCTGACTTTGACGGGGAGAGTATCCGGAATTGCCTTGGGGCGGTGTTCACATGGTTCCAACTGAACAGCCTCAAGTGCAATTCCGATAAATCGGAGGTACTCTTCTTCGGGTGCGATATAGAGCCCAGCTGGCAGGCCTGGTGGCCCGTCGACATGTTCCCACCGTCCGCTCCTCCCCTATGGCTAAAAACTTGGGGGTTAAGATGGACAAGGGGTTGTCGATGAAAGCCCAGATTCTTGGGGTGACCGGCACCTGCTTTGGCCTATTAAAAATGCTGCGGAGGTTTCTGCCTCTTCTGTCAGAGGAGCATAGGAGGCTGACTGTGCAGGCTCTGATAGGCTCCAGGTTGGATTATGCCAACATTCTTTACCTGGGCCTACCAGAGTACCTGCTACAGCGGCTCCAAGTCGCGCAGAATGCGGCGGCCAGGGCCATTTTTGGTCTAAATAGACGCAGCAGCATCTCTGGGCTACTGCGGGCGCTACACTGGCTACCCATCCGCAAACGGATTGCCTTTAAGGCTATGACCTTGGCCTATAAGGCGCTCCATGCGGTGGGGGCGAAGTATCTCCAAAAGAGACTGGCCTTTTACCATCCGGCTCAGTCGTTGAGGTCTGAATCTCTACTTTTGGCGGCGGTCCCTCGTGTTAAGAGGGCCCGCCTGGGTGGCCGTTCCTTCAGTTTGTTGGCCCCACAGATGTGGAATTCGTTGCCGCTCCCACTTCGGGGGGCTACCACTCTTCTTGAGTTTAGGAAAGGGCTCAAAACCTGGTTGTTCTCCCAGTAGGCCTCCAGGTTGTTTCTTTTTTTATTGTCGCTGTGCTGTTAATTTCTTTTATACTGTGTTATGTTACTCTGCATTACTTCCCCTTACCTAAAGCGCCGGGACACTCTTTTTGAGTAACCGTTGCGCTATACAAAACCACAAATAACATAACATAACATAACAAGGGACTCACGTCTGAGCATACCCTGCCACACTTATGGCGGCCAAAAGCGTGTGGTCCAGGCACAGACGTGCTTTCCTTTGGGGGGCCAGCGGTGCGTCCACTATACGCTCACACGGTGGCCTGCATTATTTAGGTCCTGGCGTGGGCAGGGTTTCTGTTGACAGGAAAAACAGTGAGTGGGAAAACCCGGGCGGGTAAACTCCAGTGTAAATACCCATGCAGCAGTGGTGTCACTGGCTCAGTCTGGAACAAACACGAACTGGAGGCCACAGGCAAGTGGCAGGCCAGGTGTCCAGGTGCCTACTCTATAACATTCCTAACGTTCTTTATCAATGCCAGTGATCAAGCACTGATACAGTATTAAGTACACCTTACCGGTGGCCAGGGTGATCCATACAATATTGTTGGGATTGCTACCCACTCCAAAAAACAAGAAACTAAGTAGAAAGTTCATACTCTTGGGGTTGATATTAGCAAAAAGACGGATTGCTATAGCATGGTTGTACCCTAACACTCCCCACCCCGAGAATTGAGGCATGGACGAAGGGGATGTGTGAATGGACAACAGCAGAAAAGGTAGAATGAAACAGATACGGAAAGATGACTAACTCAAAGATGATATTAGGGCATGGATGGCTATGATTGCAGATTTGCAAGTTCCCGCAGATGTCTGAGACAATTGGAAAGATGTGACTTGCAGTGATGCATGACACTTTAGAGTTGATGCAGAAGTAACGATTTATAAGCAAGAGACAAAGTAGCAGCTAGCAAGGGGAGTAATGAATTATGCAAAGACAAATTCAGTTACTGCCCAATTGCTCAAACTACCACCAGTAGATACAGTAGCTAGTGCTGTTGCTTGCAGTGGCAGCCAAAAGCCATGCCCTATGTAATTGTACCTGAAAATTTACCCCCACTACGCATCTCACAAAGGGAAAATGTGTAGGATCTGGGAAAAAAGTGACTCACCTGTTGATAAGGCACACATGCTGAAGACAACAACTGTTCAATGAGATAATCGTGGTCAGAAGGGTAACCTGGGCAAGCAACTGGTGCAAACTTTGTTTGGGAGATCGTGTGGTAGACAATTTCAGTAATTCCTCAGTCACTGGATAAGAATCTATTGAAGTCGGGGCGTCATAGCTCTATATAATTATCAACAATATGCTGTATAAATGGAGGCCCAATCCTGATAATATCAACTCCCATTAGGGGTTCCATGAATTTTCAAAAAAGGTAGATTGCTACCAACCACAGCTCGTTTTCAACAAGGGACCAAGCGGCAAAAACGATGACATTCTCTCAAGTCCACGGACAAGGTGGGGTCTCTACCTCCGTCAGGAATTGGATTGTTCCCGTTCCTGACTTGGATAGATTCTTATTGAGTAATTGCCTTGGTTTACGATTTTATTCTTGCTAACCAGCTATGATGTCTAAGTGGGATTGAGATACTTAATTGGTACTTCTATGAGGACAGAAATAATCTCCTTTGGTTGACGTTATAATTTGCTGAATCTGCTGAGTCAACTTTACTCCAGGTTCAGAACATTGTTTTTAAATCTATGGATCAATTGTCATATAGAGCCCCCTGTACCACGTTTAAGAAATGTTCTTGATGTTTAGATACCGGTTGACCACCAAATGACCTATCTATCTGCTGCGCCCTGACGAAGGAATTGTGGGTTCATACTCCACTCCGAAACGCAAGTCGGAGCTTCTTCTTCTTCCAATTTATCCACAAAATGATTTATGTTATATTATAAACGGATTTAGTCTGTTTATGTTGTTGGGTATAATTGTGTTTTTATATGATTGTTGGTTGTGTGCTATGTGGTGTTTGGCTGAGTATTGTAATTTTTTTTATGAACATGTTTAAAAAAAAAAATTTGTAATTTATTTTATTGCCACAAACTTATATCTCACAGTCTCAGGCCTACAACCCCTTGGGCCGGCCGCATAATAAAGATTTCAAGTAAACAGCGAACATGCTTCTACACAGCCCATCAGCCGACAACCCGGGGGTCCGGCGGCGTACTCCTGACAGCAATTGACCAGTATCCAGTCATCACCGCCACTAGAACAGGGTTTAGTTGTCGTGTGCATTTTCTAAAGTTAATTCACCAGTACGTCCCTGTTCTCCCCCCCCTATTTTCCCGCTGCTAATTATCAAGACCTGAGAGTTCGTGCCCTAAGTAAACAAATACAAACCCCCAACGCGATCAGTGGCCCCACCCCTCTCTACACCTCCCCCCTTGTGTTCATCATGTGTTGCGCATTTGTGTCCGTCAGTGTGGTGCCTAGACTCGTGCCTCGACTGCACCTAGTGTGTCCCTTAATAGTGTCTGCGTCCCCTCTGAGGCTGTTCTTCCAGAATGTCTGTCCCAGGTGCTGTGTCCCAGCTAAGCCGGGTGCGGGCCATGTGTTACAGTGCCATTTCGCATTTTCGCACATGTCCCACTTCACTCCACGCCTCAATCACTCTCCACACCACACTCTCTGGGGCGTGTGCACCTCCCACTCTACCACGTGCAGAAGTCCCGTTTCGAGCCATTGTTTGCCCCTCAGCTTGGGGTCTCCTTTACCGGGCTGTCAGAGTCCTCGCTCAGCTTTCCATTGAGGTAAGTTTGGTACAGTGCCCAAAATTTTTTAGGGCGGCTTTTGGGGGGCAGCAATTCACTATAGTGTTCCGCTTGTGTGCTACAGTATAACATGTCCCGCGCCCATCTGGTTTTGGTTGGGAGTGGTCCTCTCATCCAACAATGAGCCACCACTCTTCTAGCCATCAACATCCCCATATCCGTGAGTCTGCGAATCGCGACTGGGAGCCGTCTGTAGTTGCCAATGAGCGCCAGGCCCGGGTCTGGGTCATGTCCACTTCCAGGATTTTACTCATCTCCGAAAAAATATCGCACCTGAATGACGGTATGCCGGGGCAAATCCATGGCAAGTGCAGGAAGTCAGCGTCAGCAGCGTGGCGGCGTTCACATTGTGCCGTTTGCCGCAGGCCGTATCTATAGAGCCTCTCCGGGGTGTAATACACCCTTTGCAGGTACTTAAAGTGGATCAGTCTGTGCTTACCATTAAGCGATATCCGTTTTGTGCTGTCACAGCAGTACCGCCAGGTCACATCATCTAACGAAGTTTCCAGGTCACTCTGCCATTCCAGTCTAGCTTTCATTAGCTGGTGCTCTCCTTGCGACCTAGCCACTCTGTAGAGATTCGTGAGGAGCTTCCTAGGCTCCTTGTTTTTGATGATATATGTCAGCTCGGAGACGTCTGGGGGTCTGCC
Source organism: Lissotriton helveticus (assembly GCF_964261635.1). Classification (NCBI taxonomy): domain Eukaryota; kingdom Metazoa; phylum Chordata; class Amphibia; order Caudata; family Salamandridae; genus Lissotriton; species Lissotriton helveticus. Next base: position 682,877,632 of record NC_136073.1, read on the forward strand.
ATGTCCGAACCTAGCAGCTCCGAAAGAGCACTCCTCGTCCTGTGGAATTGGAAGCGTTGCAGCAGAGGGGTCTCACTGCAATCCCCTCGCACCTGATCCCAGTCCTTAGCCACACCCTCCTGAAACAGATCGCCCGCTCTACGGAGACCTAGTTTCGCCAGCTCGCTAGTGACTCCCTTCTCGGCCATGGGTGGGAGCCAGAGCATCCATTCCAGCGGCATCTCTGGCGAGTATAGTAGCGCTCCTCCCTGCCGCTGCAGGAGTGAGTGCCATGCGTGGTTAGTAGCAGTAATGGAGTCCAGTACTCCTGTCCGACGATCCAGCGGCATGCAAATCGTGGCTGGGAGAGGCCGTGGGCTCGCGAATAGTCGCTCCATGCGAACATGCCGGGATCATCCTGTCTCCGTGGATCCAGGTGTGAAGGTGGGACGCTTGAGCCGTTCTGTAATACAGTTCAAGGTCTGGGGCCGCCAAGCCTCCCAAGTTGTAGGGCAAAGTAAGTGTCGACCACTTTACTCTCGGCTGCTTTCCCGCCCAGGCTAAACTGATCATAAGACTCATCAGCCGTTGAAAAAAGGCCTTCGATAGCACTATTGGGAGGGCGTTGAAAAGGAACAAGAATCGCGGTAGTACCACCATCTTCATAACGGCTATGCGGCCCATGAGCGTAAGAGGCAATTTGCTCCAGAGCGCAATATCATCTTCCAACTTGCTGAACGCTCTACCGTAGTTGTGGCTAATGAGCAGGTCCGAATCTGTGTGAATTTGTATCCCCAGGTACCTGATCGTGTCTTCGGTCCACTGTAGAGGGTACTCCGTCTCCACCTGTCTAGTCACAGGCATCAGCGGTAGCACAACAGATTTTGCCCAGTTGACCCTAAGGCCAGAGAGCGCGTCAAAGCGTACAACCTCCCTCAGAAGCGGGGGTAGAGTTGTTGCGGGGTCGTGCGCATATAACAGCGTATCGTCAGCATACATAGAGACTACTATTTTGTAGGTCGGGAAGCGTACACCCTCGTGTCCGTGGTATTCTCTCAGCGCGCAAGCCAATGGCTCTGCCGCTAAGGCATATAACAAGGGAGATAGGGGGAATCCCTGACGAGTTCCCCTACCTATGTGGAGGGGTTCCGAGATCGCGTTGCCAACTCGCACTCTAGCCGAAGGTCCAGCGTAAAGGGCTCCCACCATTTGCAGGAAGGGCTCCCCAAGTCCCATCCGTCGTAACACCTGGAGCAGAAACGGCCATTCCACCGAGTCAAACGCCTTTTCCATGTCGAGGAAAACAGCCACTGCCGACACGTCCCGCTTCACATGTTGAATAGTTCCTAGGACGGTCCTGATATTGTATGTCAAGTTCCTGCTTGGTATAAACCCGCCTGTTCTGGGGCCACTAAGTCTGGGGCCAGTAGTGCCAATCTAGTCGCCAGCACTTTAGCATAGAGCTTAGTGTCTACATTGAGCAACGACAGCGGTCGATATGATGCGCACTCGTCCTGTGTCTTGCCCGGCTTGAGAATGGTGACAATCATCGCCTCTCTCATTGAACAAGGCATATTCCCCTGGATACAAATGTCACTCATCAGCGTGGAGATCTGTGGCAGTAGCTGCTCCTGAAAGGCTTCATAAAATTCGACCGTCAGACTGTCAATACCCGGCGCGCTGCCCGATCTCATGGAGGCCAGAGCGTCTCTTATTTCGTCCTGTTGTATAGGATACATCAGGAATTCCCTCTGGGAGTTAGAGAGGCACGGGAGCTTTATATGCTCCAGGTAATCTAGGATTTCAGCCGACAGGTCCCCGCCCTTCGAGGAGTACAAATCCGAGTAGTAATCTCTAAAGATAGATGCTATGTTTGCCTCATCCGTAGCCCTGCAACCATTTACATCTCTCAATTCCGAGACCAGCAGCTTCCCCCTTCTGCCTTTAAGGATGTTAGACAGTACTGATCCAGGCCTTTCCTCTTCACCATACGTGCGGGCCGTGGCGTATTTGCCCAAGTGCTTAATCTCCCTGTCCGCTTCTTCATGAAACTCCACTAGGAGACGCTTGATTTCCTCCTCCGTGGCCTTGTCAGAACGATTCCGCTGCTGCTCCTCTAGGGCTTGCAGCTGATTTTCTAGCTCAGCTAGCCTGCTCCTTATCGCTTTCAGAACACTGGAGTGTTTGGCCATCGCAATGCCTCGTATGTAGACTTTAAACGCCTCCCATACGGTCTGAAAGTCCTCCACTGAACCTACATTCTTTTCTAAGAATATTTCAATTGACTCCGCTAGTTCTCCGCGGAAAACTGGGTCTAGGAGCGAGTAGGGGGAAAGCGCCACGTAAACGGGGGGATCTTCCTGACAGGGGGCTCTATTACCAGTAGTACTGGGGAGTGGTCTGACAGGGTGCGCGGTAGGACTTTACAGTGTTTAATACAGCGGTTAATCCCCGAGGTGGCAAACCAGTAATCGATTCTAGTGTGCACTTCATGGTAAGCCGAGTAATGTGTATATCCGCCTCGCCCCGCATTCCTACTTCTCCACACATCATCCATGTCCAACACCAGGAGTCTAGCTATCAGCATCTGTGCCGCCGCCGACGGCCTGCGGGGTGGGCCTGTGGACCTGTCCAGATCTGGATTAAGTGTCAAGTTGAAGTCCCCTCCCCATGTCACGTGGGGCCTGCCATATGTTCCGATCTTAGTAGCTAACGTGTCGTAGAACTCAGGGGAGTCATAATTGGGACCGTATGCATTCACAACTAGCAAGTCCAACCCCACTCCCTTACAGGTCGCTATGACGTATCTGCCTTCTGTGTCTGCGCTGAGCGTCTGTATTTGAAGTTTTGAGCCCGGGTTGACCCAAGTGATAACCCCCCTAGCGTGAGTGGTGAACCCGGCGGCAGCAATGTTCCCCTCCAGGCCTCTGCTGTGTAGCATTCTGCTAGTGAGTGGCAAATGTGTTTCCTGCAGCAGCGCTATGTCTATATTATGTTGTTTTAGGTACCCCAGTATTTTCCTTAGTTTTCTGAAATCGTTCAACCCCCTGACATTCCATGTAAGGGCGCAGATTGAAGCAGACTGTGCCGTCCCCTGCTCTTTCATAACATTGGCCATGGTACTGTGTAGTGTAGCGTGGTAGTGTAGCCAGGTTTACAGAGGGGATACACTTTGGTGAGCCCTCTTAAGGAGCAGGGTGCATCTCGGGCTTGGGCCATTCTATTGAGAACTCTTCGTGGCCATCGAGGTAAGGGACACTGTTCAGAAATACCAACACAATAACACTTCCCACTTCCCGTGAGTCCCCTCCCCCCCACCCACAGCAGACCATCCCCAACACGGCCTAGCATGAATGAACTTTCCCCCCAATCCCCCCCAAACAACCCATATAGTCCCTCACGGGACACGTTAGAGCGTACGGCGCCAGGGCAGAGGTCGCCAGCAACAGTGCCGGTATCAAGAGCATGTGAAGTCTTGACCCCGTAAAGCCCCCAACTCCATCACCACTTAAGTGTCATTTCACTCGAGCCGTAGGCTGTGATCTACTGCACAGCATGTAACAATCTCCCAACAATTGTGTAACTATCTCCCCCCCTCCCGCCACCAAGTGTAGCACATGACAGTAGCGTACAACCAGGAACTGCGAGCCATCTCAGCGTCTGTTAAGTTCAGTCACTAGCTTGCACAAAAGAGAAGATAACTTGGAAAGATCTCACCAGTCCTCGGGTGCATCTCAGCTCTCGTGTTTTCCTAGGGACGTGTCCGCTGCCTGTGAACTATAGAGCCGGGGGCTCCGCCAAGCTAAGCCCAGCTCCCCAGCAAGGTCCAGGTCTTATCTCATCTTACCAGATGGCAGGGACACATCGATGATGCAGCAGTCCTATTCCTGCTCATCCAGGCCGCTTACAGATTCTCGATTGTTAGTCTGGCTCCTGGGACTGTTCTTCTGCTCTTTAGTCCAAGTTTTCAGGGCCTTTTGTAGGTCTTTAGGGTCGCTGAAAATATGGGAGTTTCCCTGACGGTTGATGCGCAGCTTCGCCGGATACAGCATAGCGTAATCCAGCCCCAAGGCACAGAGTTACTGTTTATAGGGAGCAAAGTGCCTTCGTTCCTCCTGCACCTTCGCCGTGAAGTCCGGGTATAGGGAGATTGTTGCCTCCTCAAATTGTAGCCGTCCCTTCTCTCTGGCCAATCTCAGCGCAGTGTCTCTGTCCCTGTAATTTAGAAGTTTAGCAATGATTGGCCTCGGGGGGGCTCCCGAGCGCGGTCGTGGGCCCAACGTGCGGTGCGCTCTCTCAACTATGAACATGGGCGAGAAGACATCATCTCCCAGTAGCGTGGTAAGCAGTTTCTCTACAAACAGCTCAATTTTTCCGGTGTGAGTCGTCTCCGAGACGCCTGTGATCCGTATATTAGATCGCCGAGAGCGGGCTTCCAAATCCTCTGACTTATCTTGTATTACCTGCAGGAGCTTGCCAATCTGCTTGCGATCTTTATCCAACTCCATTTGAGCCTCCTCCACTTCAGTCAGGCGTCTCTCCGACATGTCCAATCTCTCTGTGTGCTTATCTACTCTTTCGGACATCCGGTCCATTTGTTAAGTGAGGGCATCAATCTTCGTTCCTATTGACGCCATGCTGTCTTGTAGGCCTTCTCCATGGTGACCAGTAGCTCCTTGATGTCCGAATAAAACGAGCTCTCCGGACCTTTTTCCTGCAGTGAAGGTGGAGACTCTCGCGCCTCCGGGGGCTTTGCTCGGCGCTGTTCAAAGGGGAGCTTAGTTTGTGTCTTGTCTCCCTTGCCCATGTTGCCCTGATCAGAAGCTATGCTGAAGGTCTTCTCCGTGAGCCTTCTGTGCCCAGATCTAGTGCAGATTTCCCGCCGTTGGTCTCCCGCTTGATCACTCCACCGCTATGGCCGATGACTTCCCACCAGTCCAATAGTGTCTCTCCCGCCTCCCGTGGGCCCTACGCAGGCAGTAGTCGTCGTCTATCAGGCAAGTTTCCCGCACCAGCAGGCCGTCTCAGCTCCTCTCAGACTCAGGCACAAACAGGGAAGCGTGGGGGCGGGACCGTAAGGATACCCCAGGTTGCACACCGTGCTGATATGGGGGGCGTGCAGCGAGTGTTCAGGAATAGCGAGCCTACTCGCTCCTCAGAGCTTTGCCCATCGCCCGATAGCTTAGCTCCAAAAAGACCGCAGAGCAAAGTAAACTCCCCACGCTCCTTCGCTATATAAGCGGATCGTGGGGGCCAGCAGTCAGTGCCCACAGGATAGTTCCCAAAGAGGGGGGGAGGGACCGGCCCCCGGCAGCTCCGGGATCCACCGGGCTCCACCAGGTATCCGCAGACGATGGTGATGTGGGTTGCAGGCCTGTGCCCCCCAGCAATCGTGACACGGCTCCTCTGCCCTCCAGATGCGGGCCTCTCACCGCCCCTTCAGCGTGTCTGGTGGGGTGATATGGGTCCCGGGCCAGATCAGGAGTGCTCCACCAGTGAAAAGACGACGGCTCGTACCCCATAGTTTATTGCCGCCCCCGAGCCCCACAGCACTTTAGGCGTCCAAGTATTAGCGAGGGGGGGGGAGGCAGGCGCAGACCGAGGAGCGCCTTCCGGGGACCGCTCGTTACTTGGGCGTGTGAGCCGGGTCTGCTATGGCGGCCTCGGGACGCACCAGGCTCACCTGCCAGCCGAGTCTCTCCGCCCCGCCCGCAGACTCACTCGTCAAGCGGACGTGTCCCGTGTGTCCCCGTCTCCCGGGGCTGAAGAAGTCGCCGTTGAGGCGCAGGGCTGATCGCAGTTTTCCTGCTGCGGCCGGTATGGAAGTGGCCTGGGCGCTGTACCGGCAGGGCCCGCAATACTCCCCCGCGTGGCGGCAGCGGCGTGGGGAGCCTACCGGCAATCCAGCAGGCTTCTAGGGTCTCCGCTGCTAGCATGGGGAATGTAGCACACTCAGATGCCCGCAGCTCCTTCCGATGTAGATCGGAGGTCCGGGCCCTCAGAGCTGAAGGCCGTCCGGGAGGCCGCACGTCGAGTGACATACGCCGGGGAGAGCGCTGGTCAAGGTCGCGGCTCAGCGGCCCAGCGCGTCAGGATGGTCACCAGCTCTCGCCCTCCTCTCAGGCGGCCAGGAAGCCGCAGAAAACGTCGTCGCTGCTTTCGGTAGATTCCGGGAGTCAGTTAACGCCTTCGGTGACTTTAAGGCTCAACAGTGTTAGGATTAATTACGGATAGTTAAGGTGATGGCTCGGAGCTCTCCCTTCAGGCGTCCGCCATCAACGCTGGCAAGCTCCGCCCCCCGTTTTATTTACATGTTCATGGGGCTAATTCATGGAAGTTTTGTAAAAGATAAGCTTTGTAAGTAAATGAATATATACAAAAAAAAGATATTTTTGACAAATACAATTTGAATAATCAATGTTGAGGTGGGACAATGTGTTTTTGAGTTTGGATGTACCATTTGTGCATTAACTGATTGTTAAGGAGAGGCTCTCTGTTGCTATTTATGGTTTGTTCCCTGCCTTCCTCTCCTTATATCTAGTATTTCAGGGACCCTCTTATGTTTCTGATTGCACTGCACTTTCACCTTCTTGGTCTCTTTCAAGAGCCCTTTTGTTTTCGTTACATTGTGTCACAACTTGGTTTTCTTCGTCTTCTGAGTTCCTCTCTACCTTTCCTTGTTCAGGACTTGTCTGTGTGGCTTTTTCTGTCTGTACTTGTTCTTCTGTTTTAACCTTTTCCTGTTCGGGTACTCTTTCAGATAGCTATTTTCTTTCTTCTTCCCGAACTTGTTCTTCCTGTCCTACCTGGTCCTGTTCAGGTCTTACTACAATTTTGTCTTCGGCCACCTGAACGTGTTCTTCTATATCTATCTGTTCCTGCTCAGGTCTTTTGATTGGTCTGTTTGCCTGAGAATGTTCTTCTGTCCCTATCTGGTCCTGCTTAGAATTTCCAGTTACTTTGTTCAACTCTTCCTGAGCATGTTCTTCTATACCCGTCTGATCCTCACTATTCACCTGCTCTTCTAATTTTGTTCTACTCTGTGTTTTGATGAAAACCTCAGGTATGTCAACTATTGGTACTCAGTCCTCCTGACTTGTGCTCGGTTGTTCGTTGTCAAACTCTCTTGAGTCCCTTGCTCCAGAATCCTCGACTGTACAACCTTCAGCAGCTTCATCTGCTTGTGTCAGTTGTGGTCTTTCCTCATCAGTGGCTGGCACCCTTTTTGTATGACTGGTATGTACCCAGTTTGGCAGGCCTGCACACTTCATTGCTGTGGTAGTGACCAATATGACTTGTCGTGGCTCATCCCACCTTGGTGCTAGGCACAATTCTCTGGTGTGGTTCTTTACCACCACCCAATTTCCAGGACTCAAATCATGAGCTTGATCCAGTTGCCTGGTCACTGTGTCTCCAACCTGGTGAGAGATAGAACTAGGTCAGCCAATCCTTTGCAATAACCCACTACCGGATCATCAGCTATGTTCAGCAATCTATGTCCTGGTATAAATGCCTGTCTCATTGCTCTTCCCATGATAATCTCATGGGGACTCAGTCCTGTGTTCCTGTCAGGAATACTTTTGAGTCCCATCAGAACAAGAGGCAATGCATCTGGCCAACTCATTGAAGCTGATACAGACACCTTTGCCAGTCTTGACTTTATTGTGCCATTCAATTGTTCTACCACTTCAGAAGCCTCTGGGCGGTATGCACAGTGCAATTTCTGTTCGATCTTGAATGCTTCACAGATTATTCAAATTATTTCATTGTTAAAGTGAGTTCCTCTATCTGGTTCCAAAGTTACTGGAAAACCAAATCGTGGAATGAGTTTCCTCAGCAATAATCTGGCAACAGTTATGCTAACATTTCTTCTTGTGGGGTATGCCTCCACCCACCCTGAAAACAAATAAATTATCACAAGGAGGTACCTCAATCCCTGTAATGGTCCAAGCGTCTTCTCCACAGGAGTGCCAGGAAGCGTCGACAAGCCCAGCCCTTCCCCCCTGCACCTATTGCATCTATCAAGCACTAGAACGCAATGGTGGTATGGAGGGAAAGGAGAGAACAAAACAAGGAAAGGAAGGGTAAACACAGGACTCTTCTGGTTGGTGTTCCTCAAGGCGAAGACAGGCTCTAAAAGGGAATAGGTAGGTTATATGTACAGTATTCACTTTTAGACGAGACAATATGAAGCAGAGCGTAGATTCTTACCTACGTGTTAGTGATAGTTAATGTGTTCTTAGCAAACGTGATGTATGTAACTCTTCTATTTCAGCAACAGGAGGCAAGAAGTGTATCTTTCTATAACAAGTATGAATAATGAGTCCTTAGGTACAAAGAGAGTATTCAAGTACTGTAATAAGAGTTTCTCTTACCGATAGTAAGAACACTGACTGTCCTGACAAGAGGCTTTGTGACAGATTCAAGTCTCATCTGCAAGAAGGTAACAGGGTAAATGTCACAAACTATTACACTGGTATAGCGTGGAAATAATAAAGATGGTGCAGAACCGCGCCTTACCCGCTCTTCTAGCCCAAGTACTGTAACATTTACCAGTCTTCTCAAGGAGTCCACGTGAAAAGAAAATAAAACAACAAAAGAAAAGGACCTGGCGGGCTACGTCTCCCACAAAGCTTCAGGGGAACACCAGCAGGAGCTCCACAAGTCCGTCCGGCCGGCGGAACTATTTGGTGTCCGGCCGACGGGCGGAACCGTGGATACCCCCGCCGAGAGCCCGCCAAAGTCAGGAAGATGGATCTCCAGTCCAGGAGCCTGACAGCTAACCACTCGGGGCAGCTTCAATAAATCAGGGAAAGGAACAAGGATACCGCCTCGGACTCCAAGGTAAAGCAGGGCGGTACAAAACAGGGAGCAGAAACGGGAAACAGGAAGATAGCCGAGGACCGAGGAAGCGGTGACCGGCTTAGCAGAAACAGGAACTGAGGACAGACAACAGGAGCGGCTCGGCCGGAAGTGACGTACTCGCAAGATACGAGAAACACTAGAACGCGAAGCCCCGTAGTGCGGGGAGATCCGCCCTATATTTCCGTCTCGTTCCATCGCGCATGCGTGCATGACTGCAGCGCGATCTAGATGGAGGATTGGCAGGCATGACAATCCCTTGCATAGTGAGAACGTTATAAAATCTAGCTGTAGCCTGACAAATGGTCCCTCTGCTTTCCCAATTTTTCCCCAACTAACCACTGTCTTCCTTCCTGGGTTTTTTTGTTGACAAGTTAAATATCTCTGGCAAAGACTTTCTGTGACTGCCCTAAATCTTGGATTGTACCAATCTTGTCTGAATAGTCGTATCATTGAGTCCCTGCCTACGTGTGTCTCCATGGTACATTCTTGTCATTTGTGAGAGCAAACAATCTGACATAGCTGGTCTGCCATCATGGTACACACACACCATCTGTTCCCCTTCGTTCATAACCCTGCTTTATCCAATTTTCCTTTTCACCTTCTTCTACTTCCTCCTGCAACTGTCTCACCTCTTCCCATGTCTCCAAAACTGAAAATGACATAAGTTGGCAGCTGATTCCACTTGTTTCTATTTTTCTGTTTATTGACATATTGTTTCTAGCACAATACTGAGCAACTTGGTCAGCGTAACGGTTACCAGCTGTCACTTTGTCATTTTCTGACTGGTTAGCAGCACACTTGACCACTGCTAGTTATTTTGGCAATTGCATTGCTTCTAATAGTTCTTTCACAAATTTTCCGTTTCTAATAGGGGATCCTGAAGAAGTCATGTATCCCCTTTGTGACCACAACTGGCCAAAATCATGCACAACCCTGTCCGAAACTATATTGGCTATCAGTAAATACGGTCACTCTCCAATTTTTCCCAATTGTGCATGCTTTAATTAAAGCTATCAATTCGGCTACTCGGGCAGATTTTACTCCAGGTAAACAAGATACTTCAACAACCCCAGTCAATTTGCATACAGCATAGGCTGCACTCAGTCCACCTTCCTCAAGTCTTAGACAAGAACCATCAACAAATAACTCGTGTTCTGGCTCTTTCTAAGGTTCTTCCTGTATATCAGGACGTGGCTTGGTGCACATTTCGGTAACGTCTAAACAGTCATGTTCTGCCTCATCTTTTACTTCTTCACATTTGGGATCTGGTAATAGTGTGGCTGAATTCACCATAGCACATCTGATTACTGTCACATTTTCTGCTCCTAGAATTATTCTTTCATACTTAATCATCCGACTAGTGGTAAGATGCTGTGTTTCAATTCTTGTTAATAAAATCTCGACTGAATGTGGAACATATACCTTTACAGGATGTCCATCACAATTGACTCACTTTGTTCTATGCTCATACAAGTAGCAGCAACTGCTTTTAAGCAGCCAGGTAATGCTGATGTCACAGGATCCAATGTAGCTGAAAAATAGGCTACTGGACGTCGGCTTAATTGGTGTCTCTGGGTTAAGACTGAGAGTGCACAACATTCTCTCTCACAACAGGGGTAAGATGCTGTGTTTGAGTTCTTGTTAATAAAATCTCGACTGAATGTGGAACATATACCTTTACAGGATGTCCCATCACAATTGACTCACTTTGTTATATGCTCATGAAATGAAATGAATGAAATGAAATGAAATTGGGTTTATAGAGCGCATGGCTGCCCGAGAGCGTCCCAGCGCTAGTACAATAATCACAGAACACAAGAGGAAAGAAATTATGGGGCCTTGGGGAAAAGGAAGGTTTTAAGTGATTTTCTAAATTTCAGGTAGGAGGGTTCCTTCCGTAGATCCCTGGGGAGGGCATTCCACTTTTTTGCTGCATTCATCGAAAACCGGCGGCCTCCAGTGCGGGCTTTCCTCACTCTGGGTGTGATGGCCAGGTTTTCTCCGTCGGACCGAAGAGCCCGCGCCGGTTTATATGGACAGATCAAACCCTTCAGGGCCGGAGGACCGTTACCTTGCAGGGATTTGTAGGCAATACAGAGTGACTTAAAGGAGATTCGCTCCTGAATAGGGAGCCAGTGTAAAGCTCTGAGCAAAGGTTTGGCTGAGGCCCATCTGGAAGCCCCCAAGAGAAGCCTGGCTGCAGCGTTCTGTACTCGTTGCAAGATGTTGATCGAGGCCTGAGGAGCCGCCAGGAGGAGAGCGTTGCCATAATCTAGTCTGGACAAGATTAGGCCCTGGATTAGGAGTTTTCTTGATTCGAAGGGAAGAAGGGGGAGGACCTTCCTTACAGCCCGCAGTGATCCAAAGCACCCTCCTGCAACCTTCTGCGCATGGGTCTTGAATGTTAATTGGGGTTCAAACCAGACCCCGAGGCTTTTAACTTTCTCCTTTGGCGATGGTAAGTCCCCCATACAGGGAGGCCAATGCTCAGAGGACAAGGATGAAAGTGGGTGGCCCATGACCATGATCTCGGTCTTAGCTCCATTGAGCTTGAGTTTAGAGTCAGTCATCCAGGAGGAAATGGCAGTTAGGCATCTTGAGAGGTCAGATGGGTGTTCCCTTTGTTGTGACAGCGAGACGATAAGTTGTGTGTCGTCTGCATAGCTAATGGACTTAATCCCGAAGGGGGCTACTGCCTCCTCTAACGGGGCCATATAGACATTGAACAGTGTGGGGCTCAGGGAGGAGCCCTGAGGAACCCCACACTGAAGGGGAACGGGTTTGGACATCGAGCCATTTTCCCAAATCCTAAAGGATCTTTCCTCGAGGAAGGATTCCAGCCATCTGAGGGCTGATCCAGTGATGCCCAATTTGGCGAGGCGCTGGACCAGGGTTGTATGGTCAACGGTATCAAATGCAGCGCTAAGGTCCAGGAGAATCAGGGCCGCTGATCCCCCTGAATCCAAGATGCATCTTGCCTCTTCCGTAGCCACTAATAGGGCAGTGTCCGTGCTCTGGCCAGGGCGAAAACCCGTTTGGGAGTCACTCAGTAGGCCGTTCCTCTCCAAGTATTCTGAGAGCTGCCTATTCACCACCTTCTCGGCCACTTTGCCCATTCCAGGAAGCAGGGAAATTGGGCGAAAGTTGGCCAGGTCTGACGAGTCTAGGCCTGGTTTCTTAAGGAGCGTTTTGATTTTGGCTTGTTTCCAGCTCGGGGGGACAATGCCCGTGGCGAATGAGGTGTTTAACAGCTCTGTGGCCGTAGGTGAAATCGTGCTCAGAATTTGCTTGAGGATGTGCATAGGGGCTGGGTCAGATGGGGAGCCACTTTTTATGGTGGCTAGCGTGTTGCAGAAGTCTTCCCTAGTAATGCCGCTAAACGCATTGAGTTGGGGGCAGGAGGAAAGGGGGGGGGGACTTCTATCGATAGTGTAGCGGGCACTTGGGGAAGGCTGTCGAGAATTTTTTGTATTTTGCTATCAAAGAACTCCGCTAGCTGGTCACATCTTAATTCGGGGTCCTTATGCGTCATTATAGGAACTGGTATTTTGAGCAACTGCTTGACAATTTTAAACGTTTCCCTGGAGGAGTTAGCGGACGTTTTAATTTTCTCCTTAAAGAAATCTGCCTTGGATTTCTGCCGAGCAGTTTTATAGAGTCTCAGGGCAGCCTGGTAGGAGGTTTTACTAATGGGTGACCAATCTTTCCTCCACTTACGTTCTAATTTTTTACAGGCTTTTCTGAGATCTCTTAGTTCAGTCGTGAACCAAGGGGATTTAAAGGTGCTGCTCTTTTTTGTATTCAGTTTAAGAGGCAGAACCGTGTTCAGGGAATTGGTAAGCCAATTATTGAAATTTACATCTGCTTGCAGTACATCCGAATCTGCATCGGGGGTAGACTGTTCAAGGGCAAGAATCAGGTCCTTCACCGATAACCTCGGCCAATTTCTTTGAAGTATATGGGGGCGGGTGGCCCTGTCTAGTTCGAGATGGATTTCCCAAGAGAAAGGGACTAAGTAATGGTCAGACCAAGGTAGGGGCAAAGGGGGTTCAGCTCTCAGCTGGGGAATATTTGAAAAGATGGGGTCCAATAAGTGGCCTTTATTATGTGTAGATTCCTTATTTAGGAGATCTAGTTCAAAGGTTTTTAGGTTTGAGATAAGATCAGCAGCTGCTTTATCATTAGAATCATCGAAGTGCAGGTTCAAATCTCCGAGAACCAGAAAGTTAGAGGCCCGGGCTGCTGCTGCTAAGGTAGTTTCTAAAAGGGACTCTGAGAATTGTTTTAAATTACCCGGCGGGCGGTAGATGAGGAATCCAGAGAGGGAAGACGTAGGCGCCAGTTGAATATTAAAGCCTGTGCTCTCTGTATCTAGGATTCCGCTTTCCTCAAGTCTGCAGGTCAGGCATTCTCTATAGATTATAGCGAGACCCCCACCTTTCCCTTCATCTCTATTATGAGTCAGAATGTTAAAACCGCTAGGTAGGGCAGAAATGATGTCGAAATCTGTATGAGGGGTTAACCAAGTTTCCGTGAGGAAGAGCAGATCGAGGTTACTATCTTCGATCAGCAGATTGATCTCTACCGCATGTTTTGGCAGAGATCTGCAATTAAGTAACGCCAACCTCAGGACTCGGCCAGTTTTCTTGCCGTTGGTCCCCCCGGATATAGGCTCAGGGCAGAACTGGCAGCGGCAGAGTGGGGCAGCCGTCCATTCTCGCTGAAGGCACCCTAGATCCCCGTGGTGTCGTAGGGCCAGCAGTTGCTCCCTTGAGAATACTGCCGCACCTTGACGGGCGACGGACATAGTGGCTGGCCCTGGGCCCGTTCTGGCCCGGACGGACCCAGACGGGCTTGCCTCTGGCGCGCCTCCGGCGCGCCATCGGCGCGCCCGCTGCGCGGACGGGAAATAGCCTCCATTTTATGGCGCCCGGGCCGTAATTCCCCCGGCCGCTAGAGCGCTGACCTTACTCTCCTCCCTAAGATGGCGGCCAAAGTCGTCGCCCTTCAGGAGCTTGTGTAGGTCCGAGTGTGGCCCTGACTCGGCCCTCGGACTGCTGGACGTGAAAGGATTAAGCGTCCCGAGTGTCACAGGAGGGCAAAGTAAGGCTGTGCAAGATTAGCAGCAAAAGTGCAAATTTTAAGAACAACAGTCTATACAAATCACAATTTTTAAAAAGTTAAAAATGAGGGTCGGGGGCCTAACTCCCGGCTTTCCGCCTCAGGAGTGCTCTGAATTATTAATGGTGTGGTATACAAGTAGCAGCAGCTTTTAGGCTGCCAGGTAATGCTGAAGCCACAGGATCCAATGTAGCTGAAAAATAGGCTACTGGATGTCGGCTTAATTGGTGTCTCTGGGTCAAGACTGAGAGCGCACAACATTCTCTCTCACAACAGAACAGTGCAAACTCTTTTGTATAGTCAGGCATTCCTAGAGCTGGGGGCTCACATAAACAGCTTCGTAATTTCACAAAGGCTTCTACACTTTCATCATCCCAAACTATTGGGTCCTTTACCCTTTTGTATGTCATTTGAATTAGGGGCTTTGCTAAAAGTGTAAATCCTATAAACCATTGTCTACAGTATCCTACCACCCCAAGAAACATTCTGATATCTCTCTGAGTTTGAGGTAACTGCATTTGTCTTATTATTCTGATTATTTCTTTTGTCACTTTCTTCACTCTTCTTTCTATTTGATGACCCAGATATTTCATTCATGTTTTGCAAAATTTTGATTTTTCTAGCGATACCTTGTGTCCTCCGTCAACCAAATGATTTAATAGTGCAATTGAGTCAGTGACACAATCATCTCTGCATTTTGATGCCACAAGCAGGTCATCAATATATTGCACTAAGACTGAATTTCGGGGCATGATTAACTTTTCTAGTCACTTTTTCAGAATCTGATTAAAAATAGATGGACTCTCCGTATACCCTTGAGGAACTCGATTCCATGCCAAAATATAATCCTAAATTTAAAAGAAAAAAGATACTGGCTATCAGGGTGTAAAGGAATCGAGAAAAAGGCTTGGCACAAATCAGTTACAGTAAATCAGCCAGCATTCCAGGGTATCTGATACGAAATCACTGCTGGATTTGGCACCACTGGACAACATGGTATTACAATTTTACTGATTTTCCTTAAATCTTGCACTATCCTGTACTTCCCACTAGGCTTTTTGAGACCTATTATAGGTGAGTTACAATGACTGCTCATTAGTTCCATTACAATGCCTTATTTAATCATTCGATCAATTACAGAGAATGTATGACGTTACAACGCATACATTCACAACGCATACCATTACAACGAAACGTTTACAACACAGGATCCATTACAACGCATGCCATTACAACGCATATGCTATTACAAAACATGCCATTACAACGTAAGTATTGGTAAGTATTTTTTTTTATTTTAATTAATGGGAATGTAATAGTAGTGTAAATGTTGGATAGTGTAGGGGTTAAAATTACTGTTCTAACTCCAGGGGGGTGTAACAGTAGGGTAAGTGTTGGATAGTGTAGGGGTTAAAATAAAATTAAATACTTACCCATACTTACGTTGTTATGGCATGCATTGTAATGGCATGCGTTGTAATGGCATGCGTTGCAATGGATCCTGTGTTGTAAAAGTTTTGTTGTAATGGTAGTGCATTGTGAAAGTTGCGTTGTAATGGCTGTTTTCCATTTCAGAAGCTACTCTTGCTTTAACTTCTGGACTTATTTTGAATTGTCGGGTGTTCAGATAAACTGCACCATCTTTCACAGTCACTGCCACTCAGAATATTTTATTTCAAACTGTGCCTTGTAGTTGCTGATTACGTGACCTGGGTCACCTAATCAGCTGGTCATTTTAATGGAAAAAGTTGACGGCTTTAAGGGACACCATGCAGCACCCGGGACCCTGAATATTTCATGCTCTTCTTTTAGTGTCTACAGATTCTGCTGAAGTGGACATACGACGGATGAATATTACATTAGGCAGAACAGGTATTCCCACGACAGGGAAGCTATGGAAATTTACCAGTTGCTCCTCATGGATTTGACTTGTTCCTATAGCACAGCACAGCACAAGCTCTGGCATGTGGCATTTTCTAACAAGCATTGGCATAACCAATAGGTCTTGCCTTTGGGACCTTATAAGTGTTTAGGCATGCAACACTTGATGTTGTTGCACCAAGGATATTCTGCTGGATAACTAACACTTATAAGGTCCCAAAGGCGAGACCTATTGTCTATGCCAGTGCTTGTTTTGGTAGGCACTGGGAAATTAAGTGATTTGCCCAGAATCACAGGATGTGGAGTCGACCCCTTTGCTCGAACCTGGGTTTCTCAGTTCCAAAGTCAGCATTCTAGCCGTAAGACCACAGCCTCTCCCCATTAACGTTAACGTCCAATGTATATTAAAGTTCTCTATTTCCCCCAGAAGATCAAAAAGTAAGTTGGGAGATGACCCCCAAACCAAATGAGATTATATTTCTGCCTTGAAGGCTACCTTGCAAAATTGAGTTTACGTTGTTCTGTTGTTCAAAAAATCTAAATGGAAACAACCTTTATTACCTCCGTAGCCTGCCGAGGGTAATGAAAGCCCCATGGTAATAACACCCTCATGTTGAAGAGTGTACTGGCACGACCCCGAAAGAGTAGAATGTTCTAATATCTTAAGTCTTTAGAAAGAATAAAATACCCAAAAACAATTAGTGCGAGGGGGAGGAGATGCCCACAATGTAACAGGCATGCACTTTTTTAATCAACTGAAAAACCAGAAAAGGAGCGGTTAACTGACCACTTCCGGGGCAAGCGGAGAGCCTTCCTCTTCTAGACAGCAGTGAGGCGTTTTTTTTTCTGGATGAGAGAAGCGTCTTTTCCGGGGGGGGGGGTTATAATCTGATCTAGTGCTGGATCAATGGGACGACAACACAGTGAGCAGACACTTTTTGCCCTGCTTTTTGCCTTCTAATTAGTGTAAAACTCCTATTGGCTCTCTCTGCCTTCACTCATCGAAGTTTAATGCTTGTTATATTATGTATGGACAAAAAACCACCACTGGGTCTGGGCCCCCAACAGCAAGGCTGAGCCACGAAATACTATTAAACAACAGAATGCCAATACTGTCACACTTGTTCCTTTTAAATTATCAAACCATAAGGATTACGCACTATGGTCCATTAACACAACAATGTCTGAATGAATCTTTTTGTTTTATTATTAAATTTTTCTCAAACAAGGATTGTTGGTTGTTATTTCCCCAATTCATTATACATTACAAGACCTCCTATACATATATATATTTACACAATATTTACAAAAACCTTTTATACAATATCAACAATATCAAAACAGATTTGAAATTCAGAAACAGTCATACCCTCATCCATTCATAGCCATTCATATCATCATACATATACACACAAACTGGAATAGAAATATTCACAGTAAGCCATATACAATAAATTCCTATCAATAATTAAACTTGTTTCTGACGAAAGTTTTTAGATTACTCCTTTGTTTAGATGGCATAAATTGTCTACGCGTTTCGAACTCACACCATTCACTGAGTTCTCATCAGGACACAAAGCTGTAAAAGAAAAAGGAGAACAAAACCTTCCTTTAGGGTCATGGCAGAAATGATGGTAACCTTGCTCACAACCTCCATTACTCAAGCACCCTTGTCTTACCTCTAAGATTTCTAGAGCTGACTGGGGTTAAGAAAATCACCCGTCGAGGCAACAAATTATCCAATAGAAACATCAATCTGTGAGACAAAAGACAGCCAATCAAACCCAGTACACAGTAATATCCTTCTAAAGAATCGGTGTTCAATGACATGTGTGGATGAACTTACTTGTGCACAGAGTAGAGGAGGTCAATTGGGGAACCACAAGTGCAGCCAGCCCTGTGAAAAGGTGGATATTTTGAGACTCACTTCATATATATTTTTTAAAAAAGAGAGACTCTAAGCAAGCTTCTAACCACTAATGCTTACTTGTCAATGTGTAGCTGCTGTCCACAATGGGATTCACAGGAAGCGGGTGATCACTACAAAAGGAGATGTTTTCGAGTGGTTAGTTTGACCGATCGCATGTTGTTTAAACAGCATATTGCTCTTAGTATCAATTATGTTTGACAAGCGGTTCATACCTAGTTGTGCGGCATTCCAGCTTTCCCGCTTTGATCGGAGCGTGTTTGTTCTCTCGGTGCTGTGGTCAGTTGCAGCGCCGATGCCGCGACTTAATTTCCACCAATGTCAATGTGTAGCCGCTATCCACAAAGGGATTCGCAGGAAGCGGGTAATCACTACAAAAGGAGATGTTTACGAGTGGTTAGTTTGACCGATCGCATGTTGATCAAAATGGGTCTCCCATTGTCTTTTCATGCAATTGCCAACTTTTTTGCAACCTGCTATATGGTCTGGCTCAATAATATGAAGAACTGTCGGTTCTTTAACCGGAATTTGGCAAACATATTAAAGTTATGACCAACTTTACCCATCAAGGGTATTGGTATTGTAAATTACATTTTTTTTATTTCTGTGTTGGTTTTGAAAATAGCTAAATTAATAGCTTTGTCATTTACAATGCCAATAGTTATAACTTTCGCAAATGTGACACCTATAGCATTTGTAATGCAATATGTGTTGTATTTACGTGACTTAGATGTATTGCTCTTACAAATAACAATGGCTTTTAATTTTTTTAAATAATTAAAACTTAAATAAAAGTTATTGTAATTTATAATAGCAATAGCTTAAACTTTTGTCCTGTCAGGCGTACCGCATGGGCTGAGCTAGAAGATTCCTAGCTCAGCCCATGCGGTACGCCTGACCGCGCCCATACCTAGCCTGACTTATCGACGACAGATGAGGCTCGATCCACAGATCCCCCGAAAACCTACAGCGTGCGAGGCAACTCAGCGCCTCTGCATCACGCACATAAATTCTGCCCATCTTCCCCCTCGTCCTGAAGAAGACCCGCTTTGTAAGGGATAGCACCCCTACCACCCCAGGGTCGAGAAGTAGACCAGTACCCCAATGCCACCTGACACAAGTGTGATCTGCAACACTGTTTACTAAAGGATGGCACCAGAAAGATGAAAAATATGATGTATTCTTGCATGGCTCCCCTGTGAAGCCACTATTAACTATGTTCTGCATAAAAAGAATGTATGCTTGATCTTGTCACATCTCCAAACTGCACTAATCCGGACCACTTCACACCCAACACCCCCCCTTTTCCCTCTTATGTGGGCACCCATTTTTGTAAAGTATTTCAATGAAAATGTGCATTAATATGCTCCTAACACAATGTGAATAAACAACATTGTGTTTTTCAAAAAGCAAATTAGAGTGCTTTTGTATAATAATTTTTGAATTTGTCCTTATGTTCTGGGACCCCTCTTTTCTATAACACTAAATACCCAGGTCCCAGTGACTTCTTGGGTTGACCCTAATTCCTTGTAACACTGATTGTCAAACAGCATCTTATGTCCCAGAGGCATAGCTAGAGCTTGTGGCGCCCAGGGCAATCCCTCAGAAGAAGAGGTATGTCAATGGTGCAAGCTGCCGTTGCATACAGGGATAACGAGGAAGAGCAGGAAAACGAACAAATACTTCGGAGCAAGAAACTAGCAGTAGATAAATGCTACCCGATGTTACCAAATAAGGGACAAGGTCAAGAGGAAAGATCCGAGAGAGATCCATTAATGTCCCACTTATTAAGCTCACCTCCACCGTATGCGTTAGACGCTACTACAATGCCAAAGATTTTTACTATACCGCGCCCCGGCGCACAAAACACAGCTCTTGCACACACGCCAGCTACTCTTCAGCTGGTTCCTACTTCTCCGGCGCAGCCTTCTCAAGGGCCGCCATCTTTGCCACCTACTCCATCTACTTCTACCACTTTGCCT
Source organism: Lissotriton helveticus (assembly GCF_964261635.1). Taxonomy (NCBI): domain Eukaryota; kingdom Metazoa; phylum Chordata; class Amphibia; order Caudata; family Salamandridae; genus Lissotriton; species Lissotriton helveticus. Next base: position 682,897,387 of record NC_136073.1, read on the forward strand.
ACAGCTCCAACTGTTCCCTATGATACTACGTCTGTCACTGTTTCAACGTCCTCTACTATTGCCTCTACTTCTTCTTTGCCTTAGCCTGTTTTTTCCGATGCACTTGCTCCTCCGCAAGCTTCTCCTTCTATTAGACAAAGAGTGACAGGTACCGTCACTGGTCTGCTTTCACCTTTCTTCGGGTCGCCTAAAACGGCCCCTAAAACAGAAGATAGACAGTTACGTAGTCAACTGCCTGATTACGAGGAAAGAAAAGTGCTAGATGAACTAGCCCGTAAATGGATTACGGATACTGTTAGATATGATGTTCAGTCTGTTATGGAAGTCTTCCGTCAATGGAATGCACCCACTCAGAGATACGTATTCGAGGAAATGTGTGTATATTTGGGCGAAGATTTGGAAACAAATGATCCGACATACACAATGAACGAACTATGGCGTACACGCTTTAAGTTCCACGAAGGTATGATTATAGGCAGAGATGTTGAGAAAGCGATAGAGTTATTACTCTCTTATAGGAGTAAGGGAAACGTCTCTAGATCATTGTACGAAGACGACGTATCAGGTAGGAAAAGAGCGAGACAGTACCCCATGAGAGAGGTTCCCCCGGTTTGGAGGGAAGGCGATGCGAATGTAGTACCGCCAATTCTGCCTCATTTCCAGCGTGTATGGGTACATGTCCCCTGGAAACGATCCGAAGTCTTAGCACTCAAGCAGACATTGCCTGATCCTCGTAAAAACCCGACTGGGTATTATAAGGAGTTATCGCAAACTGCAAGCTCATGTATAATGAATTTAGCGGACATAGACATGCTGTTTGGGAACGTTGTTCCACATCCTCTATGAAGCAAAATACGTCATACGAACCATGACCAAGAACTAGGTGACTCATGGGCGAACATTGCCGCTATCGATGCTAGACAAATTGGTGGTTCTAAACCTGAGCCGTTAATAGCTGAACTTCCTGGTCGAATTATCTCGTACATGAAAACGATAATGCCCGAGGTACGCGTAAACTGGGACAAGCTATCTGCGTGCAAGCAGAAGAAAGATGAGAATGTGTCTGACTTTTTCACAAGATTTGAGGAGACTTTCACCGATCATAGTGGTCAGGATATGGCTACCGAGGGTGGTCAAAGATTGTTTGTAGACAAGTTCGTACATAATTTAATCCCTGAACTGTGTAATAAACTAAAAGATTCAGAGAGTGCTAGGGCTGTCTCTACATCAGCGCAAATTTTAGCTACAGCCCAGTACTATGAAAATAGGCGCAAAGACAAGCTAGATAAAGTAGACAAAAAGACGAAAGATTTAAAAACTAAAGTTCTTCTCCAGCAAGCTTATCCGCCTCGTACGGCTAGTCAGCCCAATTATCAACCACAACAGCAGTATTCGAGAAACGCGCAAGGAAACGAGTTTTCCCACCAGCGTATTGCTTATGGCCCGAATCAATGTGCATATTGCAAGGAAGAGGGTCACTTTAAAAGTAATTGTCCGGCTCTTGCGCGACGTTTAAGCGGTGCTTCAGGTGTAAGGGGAAGAGGTGTTCAACATGCCCCTAGAGGTAGGGGCCGTGGAAATTTCACGCAGAATACAACTTCTTTTCCGCCTCAGAATTCGATGAACAGCTTCGACCAACAAAATAATGCGTCGACCAGGTCAGCTCAGTACTATGCTGACGACTATTACACCGAACACGAAAATGAGGGTAATGATTGCTAGGACAGCCATGGACAAAGAGAGGGAGTTGTTTCAGTTCCAGTAGATCAGAATGGACCTTATGTCGAGGTGATCGCCTCAGGAGTGTCAGAGCCATTTCTGCTGGATACTGGTGCTACAAAAAGTTCTATCATGCACTCAAAACTTCCTGGCGCACCTTTGTCCGGCGAAATGAATGTTTCAGTAGGTTTCTCTGGCGCCCCTGTTAGAAACCCGATCTCCAGTCCTGTATCTCTTTCTATTGGCCCATGCGAATTAGAGGCACCCCTCATTCTTACCACAGGTTGCGGTGGAAATTTGTTAGGTTTGGATTTACTAAAAAGGTTATATGCGACTTTGTACTGTTCACCATTGGGAGTACAACTTACTTTAGGTAAGAAAGTCATTTCTCCAATGTATGTGTCAAAAGAAAATATTGCAACTGAATTGTCGAGTCTTCCTGATGTACTCTGGGCTAATGGTTCTAATGATGTAGGTCATTTGGAGATAGCACCGTATGTCATAACATTGAAAGCCAACGTTAGGTTACCACGTATTCCCCAATACAAAATATCTAGTGAATGTGAAAAGGCGTTATTGACGATTGTTTATGACCTAATTGATAAAGACGTCATCGAAGAAACAACAGGAAATGTTTGTAACAGTCCAGTTTTGCCCGTCTTAAAACGTACTGATCCTTCACAACCGCCTGTGTATAGATTCGTGATCGACCTCAGAGAAGTGAACAAGATAGTTATCCCACAGTTTCCAGTTGTCCCCGATATTACTGCCTTATTGACAATGGTTCCAGCTTCAGCAAATTGGTTCTCGGTGATCGACCTGAAGAACGCTTTCTTCAGCATCCCGATTGCTGAGGAGAGTAGAGATATTTTCGGATTTAATTTAGGAGGACGAAGCTTCCGCTTCAAGTGCGCTCCTCAAGGCTACTGCGAAAGCCCATCAATATTCAGTCAGGCCCTGAAAACACAACTAGACACGATTGTTCTACCGAATGGTTCAACTCTGATTCAGTACGTAGACGATCTACTGATCGCTGCAGACACTGAAGAGATTTGCAAGAAAGCTACGTTATCATTATTGCATCACTTATGTGACATGAAGCACAAAGTCTCTCTCTCCAAACTACAATTTTGCCGACAAGAAGTAACCTACTTAGGTCACATCTTGTCGAAGGAGGGAAGGAGACTGACACCAGAAAGAATACAGGCAATTGCAGAACTGAGTGCCCCAAGAACACAGAGAGAGGTTCGAGCCTTCTTGGGCATTACATCGTACTGTAGACAATGGATACCGAATTTTTCACTACTAGCTAAACCCTTGCTGGCACTACTCTGCAAAGACACGCCAAATCCTATGCCTTGGTCTGAAGATTGCCAGACGAGTTTCCACGAGTTGCGCGATGCACTATGTTCGGCTCCTGTGTTGGGAAACCCCAACTACAGTAAGCCGTTTACATTATATGTCCATGAGAAGGAAGGTTGTGCATTATCAGTTTTAACACAACATTTTGGGGACAGACAGCGCCCATGCGCGTATTTTTCGGCAACTCTAGACCGTGTGGCTAAAGCCCTACCAAGTTGTCTGAGGGCTACCGCCGCAGCAGCTGTCTGCATCCGACAATCCGCTGGATTAGTCATGAATAATACTCTGATCGTTATGGTTCCGCATGCAGTAGACATTTTACTAAACAGGACGAAGACACAACACCTTACTAGCGCTCGACTATCCAGTTACGAACTTACGCTGCTAGCAAGTCACATCCACATAAAGAGGTGTGATACACTGAACCCCGCAACGTTATTACCCATTCCGACAGGAACAGACGAGAGTGATAAACATGACTGCTGTTTTAGGACAGAAGAAAAGACAAAAGGGAGAGTAGACTTACAGGACACTCCCCTTCCTGAATGCAACGATACTTTATGGGTTGATGGTTCATGTTTCAAGCTGCCGAATGGTGATACGACTGCAGCATATGCCGTTACGACATTACACACCATTATAGAGACTGCGCGAATTTCCCATAATTCTGCACAAGCTGCAGAGCTAATTGCGCTTACCAGAGCATGTGTGTTAGCGAAAGGAAAGCGAGTGAATGTGTACACTGACAGCCAATACGCCTTTGGTGTGGCTCACAGTTTTGGAAGATTGTGGCGTGAACGTGGGTTTCTTACGTCACATGGTGCAAAGATACAACATGGTCAGCTAGTTAATGAGCTCCTCCAGTCACTGACCTTGCCACTACAAGTTGCCATTATAAAATGCAGTGCACACAAAAAGATTCAGGATGATGTTGGCCGCGGGAATGCATTTGCAGACAAGGTTGCGAAAGAGACTGCAAGGAACACAATGAGTCGGATGTATGTTGTAGGTCCCGCTAGATGGATTACTGATGTAGGAATGTGTGAGGACACCATTGAGAGCGTGAAATCTATACAAGCCGAGGCAACTGAGAAAGAGGTGAATGAATGGAGAGAAAGTAAGGGTAGGTTAGATGCGAATGGTTGTTGGGTCGAATTGTCAGAACACCAGCGATGGTTATTGCCTAACGCCTATGTACTTGCAGTAGTAACAATGGCTCACGGATTTGCGCACATCAGTTCGAGAGGAATCTGTAAAGTATTGGCCCCAGTATGGCAAAATAGCAATATCCCGAAATATGCAGAGAATGTGGTCAGAAACTGTATGGTGTGTTTGAAGTACAATCCCGGTAGGGGAACCCCAACTCCAGCTGGTCATTTTGCGCCTCCAACGTATCCGTTCGAGGTTTTGCAGCTCGATTTCATTCACATGGAGAGATGCAACAATCTGAAGTATGTGCTCGTTGTTGTTTGCGCTTTCTCCAGGTGGGTGGAAGCGTACCCCCTTAAGGACAATATAGCCTTGTCAACTGCCAAAGCCCTTGTCAAAGAGTTCTTCCCGAGATTTGGCATGCCTAGAATTGTCTGGAGTGATAATGGAAGTGAATTCGTAGGACGCGTGATGAAGAGAGTGTGTGAATGTTTAGGCATACAGCAAAAATTCCACTCTGCGAATCACCCCCAATCAGCTGGATTAGTAGAGTGCTACAATGGCACTTTGAAGCTCAAATTAGCCAAAATCCAAGCCAGCACAGGTCTTAAATGGCCTGACGCCTTGCCCCTAGCACTCTTGTCAACGAGAATGACAGTCCATTCCAGATTAGGACTTAGCCCCCATGAGATAGTGTTTGGCCGCCCAGCCAACGTCTGGGGCGTGCCAAGACCAAAGAAACTTAGCGAAATAGAGCACCCCGTACTGCTTGACTATTTGTGCGAATTGACAACTAAATTGCGTGTTTTACACCAACAGGTTCACAGTTCCTCTCCGCCAGCCTCTGACGATCCAGGTCACTCCATCACACCCGGCTCGTGGGTCTTGGTGCGAAACTTTCAGCGCACAAACAACGGACAGCCGAGGTGGACCGGACCTTACCTGGTACTTCTTTCCACGAGATCAGCGGTTCGGGTGGAAGGCAAAAAGAACTGGGTGCACGGGACCCATTGTAAACGGGTCCCTCTGCCCCTTCCATACGACCGGTGGGTCAACGAAGGAATTGCTGACTCTGAGACAGAATCCATACCTCGTTTCATCCCTTTCAGCGATGCACGTCTAAAAGAAACTGGTACCGAAAAGGAGAGTGATCATATTTTACAAGGATTTGTGCCACAGTCTATGCAGTTGGACACTACCGAACCTGAGACATTGTTTGAAGACACTTCCGTACCTGGGAAACGACGGTACAACTTGAGATCTAACCCCAGAGACTAATAAAAGAGTAAACTAATGTGATTTTCCCTCCCCCAAGAACTATTTTTGATTTTTCAGCTCTCTCACTCTCAGGAAACTAGCTCATTTTTGATTTTCGAACCGCCATCCGGTTTTGCTGCTAGGGTCGCGGTTGAAGTCTGGGGAGTGCAACTGGGGACGTTTAGGTCAACGGTTCTGGTTGGTCCAAGGGAGTTACCCCGGACTGAACAGAGCGCACTCCCTGGGAGAACCAACCTACCACCACGGGCAGCAACTAGAGGATGGAGTTTCCTAGGGTAAAGAGACCTACCAGACTCCCAAACTTTGAAAGACAATTATGCACTGTACTGGCCAAAAGAAAGTTTTTGATAACATGTGTTTTAATGTTGTGTAGCATAACGATGTTTTTGACTGGTTATACTCTATTCGTATTCCAAGTTACCTTTTCAAATGACACCCGGCCACAGCCTCCTCCCACTATCTCTCCACACTACTTTCACCCTCTACCTGAACACAAGTCTGCCAGAAGACTCGAATTTGTAAATAACTCATTCATTCAACTCCTACACCAACACCAGTCCATCATGAACACATCGAACTGTTGGATATGTGGACTCATGCCACACACGACTGATAAGGGTATCCCATACTTCATCCTGCCATTCAGCTATTATGGTTCTCTGTGGGCTTTCCAGACCATGTTCCTATTCGCCCTAGAACCATACCCGACACGTTCTACTGAAAGTGATTCCAGTAACAAGGCACTAATAGCAGGGATAAGAAATATGAGTAGAGAGTTCGACACCTATCTTACGATTCCCAAAGATGAACTCACTCCGTACACTCGTTGGAACGTAACTAAACATGGGGTTTACCTGAGTAAGAGCCAGACAGCAAAGAAATCCCGCCCAGTTTGGATAGTACCCAACAGAGGTCACTTATGTTTACAAGGTATCGGCAGGGATCCCAAAGCACAATTAGGAAAGAGTATGTGCACTGAAACCTATGTGTTCGCTTCTCGAACTTCCCCCATACTCTTAGCAGCCAAAGGCACGTATTTCGTCTGCCATGACCAAGCTTACACCTGGTTGCCCCCTGACTTCTCAGGTACATGCTTTATCGCATTTCTGCTGCCTCCCACCTACACGGCCAGAGCAGATTACCATCGGACAAGGACAGCTAGAGGTGTCGTGAGTAGAGACGACACCGCGGGTCAGGAATTCACTGACTTCGCAAAGGGTTTTATGCCATTTTGGGGGCCTATGGTGAACAGCAGGAATATTCGCCAGTTATCGAGGATAGTTGAGTCCGCCGTGAGTACAACGGCCGGAGCTCTTGGCAACTTGACGACCGAACTTCAGTTGGATCGACTTATGACCCTTCAGAACCGAGTTGCCTTAGATATCATACTCGCCGATCGTGGTGGTGTGTGTAGAGTGATCCAATCCAGTTGCTGCATTTTCATCCCTGATAACGCACCGACAGTGTACCAGGCCATCTCTAAGTTACACGAGATATCTGGTTCCCTTCACGTAGAAAAAGGGGACTGGTCCTTATTAGGGTGGTTCTGGGGACTGATCGCCACCTGGGGATGGAAAACACTGATCTTCATTGGGATGATCTTAACACTTCTGTTTATGTTCTGCCTATGTGTACAGTGCGCTCCGGCACTATGTGGCCTCTGTGCTACCTCATGTGTATGGAAGCCTGTGTCAAGGGACGAACTGAGCAACAGAATGATGTTACAGCAGCATCTCCACTAATTCCTTCATACGGATTTGGACTCAGATTAACATGAATTATTGCCTTACATAAGGGCAAAAGGAGGGTCTGTGGTTCTGAAAATCTGGACCCTGTTGTTGTTCCGATATCGAGGTCCAATACCCGCGTCACAAAATATCAACGTACCATGACGAATTTGGTGTCAGCGAACCGATAATGATTAGGACATCATTTCTATGCATTTGCGTCAGAATCGAGGGTCGCTAACACCCCCAAATCGTAGTTTCCGTCCCAACCCCTTAGACTCCATTTGGTGAACGACATCCATCTTACGTCTTGCCCTCATGATAAGTCAATTAAAGGTCGAGCTTGATCTAAAAGGACACGTCCTCCATCCCTGACTTCCCCCTGACCTGTCCCAACTGACTCCATTGCCTTTAGCCAAACCTGTTTGGGCAACCCCTCGCCCAGTGGCCAAATGCGATAGCATCGGTGCATAGCATTCCTCAAACCATTCACTACATACAAACCATGCTTTCTACAAACACACACCTGTCCTGTTCCCTGTTTATGGCCAGTTTTATGACTAGGAGGTGCCTTCCTTTATTGGGGTTTCACCGATATCTGATGGGAGTTCCGGGCTTAGCTGGGTAATCTATCACGAATTGGACGTCTAAAATACGGGCTTGCCTACATGACTTCGCTCTTTTGTATTATTGTAGAAATATGTGTACAGCCATATCATAAACTCAAGAATTCTTGCTTGCAGCTATTATTTCTGTATATAAGGAGAAGGCTGGTTCTGTAAAAACGAACAGTCTCCTGAGAACACATGACCCGTGTTTGTCGTGCTTCTAGGACACCTGTTACTTGGTAGCTATCAATAAAACCTGATCTCTGACTCGACTAGAAGACTCCGTGTTTCTGTGGTCCGGAACAGGGAGAACTCAGAGGTCTTCGGGTGTTATCCCCTGGCACCAAACGGGTTCCTAAAAACCCGTTACCTCACCTCTGGCGGGGATGTTGCCGAGAAAAATGACAGCACGTAGTATCGCCACTAATAGTTACCTCGATCATGCAAATTACATGCACATACATGACACGGTCTAAGGCTGCACAGTTGAATACACTGGTGACCGGCAGTACAAAGGAGAAAACACAGACTGCATGATCTATCTGGGGACTCAGAAAAACCGCATGTGACATCCATCAGAGAGCTGCGCGAATGAAAACCTGGTAATCCCCTCAGCACAATGCAAACATGCACATACATGACACTGTTCGGGGATCCATCATCTACAGCTGACATTAAATGATCAAATATCATGGTCCCCCTAATTAACTGGCTTCATGTTAGCTTCTGTATCTATTAGTTAATAGAATGCTTTTCAATTGGCGGAAAGAAAACAACGAGTAAACTCAATCTATCTATCAATCTATCTATCTATCTATCTATCTATCTATCTATCTAACTATCGATCTATCTATGGACTGCAAAGTGTAATCTATTATTTGTCAGCAATGTTCTGTATAGGAGGTGAAGTGATTTACAAGAAGCAAAGCCTCAAGTGTGTCTTGAGGACTATTCCCTAACTCAAAATTAGTAGTACATAACACGCTACCCTTTGCATACTTTATTTATGGCTTTTGTAGTAGTTATAAACAAATACATTTATATATAATTGTGACGGTTTGACCGTGGAAGGATGGACGCTAAGGACTGTGGGACTCTTATAATTGTTTTTATTGACAGTTTGTCCGTAATCGGTCAAAACAAGTAGAGAAGCATAAGATCGGAAGTAGTCCCGTAAATAGGCTTTCCTTCTGATGTGGAGCTTCCTTCTCTTGGGTGTTCTTGGGTTGTCGAACGGGCTTTCCCTCTCGCTCTTCTCTGGTCCGGGTTCGCTCGGAAAGAAAGGAAAACAAACAGCCACGTTACTGGCTGATACGAGGACAATAATTGTGAGGGGAAGGGGAGTGAGGGTTCACCAGGGTTCCGCCACCGTCATGGAGCAGGGTCTTTCCTACAAAGTGAGGCCAGGAACGTGATATAACCTGTGACCACCCTCACGCTAACCTGTACCGCCCCGTGTACCCAACAACCCTTATAAACGCCCTCGTACCTTGTGAAGCCACACTTCTCCCCTGGAAGTGTGGCAGGGTGGCTCGTGGTTCTGTTGGCCTCCTGGCTTGTCGAGTCTTGGCACCGGCAGCCGGGGATGAGGTTCTTCAGTTCTTCTGTCGTCTTCAGTGTTGGCGTTTCCGTCTTCTTCGATGTTGGCGTGTTCCTCTCGGTTCAGCTGCTCTCCTGGAGGTTCCGCGCTCGCAGACATACACAGGGTTTCCTTAAACGCCCCAGTTTCCAATGATTGGCTCAGGTCCCATGACGTCTCACGCTCTGATTGGTTGAATGCAGGGAACGCCATGGAACTCCTCCCTGACGTCACGGAAGGCAGGGCCAGAGGCGGCGTCCTCGATAGTAGCGTAGAGAAACTCCAGGATACGTCCAAGGGTTCCTGCGGACGGGGCGGAAACGGACAACAGTTAGTAGGCACACCCCGTCCGTCCATGACAGGGACCATGTCCTCGTGACACATCCCACCCCCACGATTGACCCGATCGGGGGAAATAGGATAGCGGGAAGGAAAGTCAACATTCCCTTGTAGAGAACCCTTCCTATGCCGAACTTCAATCTGGAAAGGCTGAAGAGCCAGGAACCAACGCAGGATCCTATCATTGTGTCCCTTGTTACGCTGGAGCCAGGTCAAGGGGGCGTGATCGGTGAACAAGACAAAGGGCCTCCCCTCGAGATAGTACCTCAGCTTTTCCACCCCCCATCGAACAGCCAGGCACTCTTTTTCTATCGTCGAGTAAGCCTGCTCTCTAGGAAACAGCTTGCGGCTGATAAACAGCACAGGCCTCTCAGCACCCTGTTCATCTTCCTGGGAGAGAACCGCCCCGATGCCAACCCCAGAAGCATCAGTCTGCAGGATGAAAGGTTTCGTGAAATCAGGGGAAATGAGAACAGGAGAAGAAGTGAGAGCGTCTTTCAAAGCTTGGAAAGCAGAGGTGTGTATGACCGAAGGAGTGGGTAGAGAAGAGGATTTGACAGCTTTGCCCAAGAGATCAGTGAGAGGACCGGCCAGGTTTGCGAACTGGGAAATAAACCGGCGATAATAGCCCACCAATCCCAAGAAAGCCCGGAGTTCTTTCTTTGTGGACGGGTATGGCAACGCCTTAATAGCTTCGAGTTTCTCAGTCTGAGGCATGATCTGACCATCCCCTAGAAGATAACCCTGGTACTTGACCTGTTGAAAAGCTACTCTAGATTTTTTTGCGTTGATATGCAAATTGGCCTCTTTCAAACTTGACAAAATGTTCCCCAGATGTACCAGGTGGTCTTCCCAGGTCTTACTGAATACGACAATATCGTCTAAATAAGCCGAGGCGTAAGATAAGTGAGGGGCTAATAGGGTATCCATAACCCTCTGAAACGTTGCAGGCGCCCCATGCAACCCAAAAGGCATTACTGTAAAATGAAAATGTCCGGAAGGGGTGGAGAAGGCTGTTTTTTCTCTGTCTTTGGGGGCAAGGGGAATCTGCCAATAACCCTTGGTGAGGTCAATGGTGGTTATATAACGGGCCTCACCAAGGTGTTCCAGGAGTTCATCAACCCTAGGTAAGGGGTCGGCATCTTGTTTAGACACCCTGTTAACGGCCCTGAAGTCTATACAAAAACGGATGCTCCCATCCGGTTTTGGCACTAAGACCACTGGTGAGCACCAGTTACTGTGGGAGGGTACAATGATCCCTGATTTCAACATGTTTTGTACCTCCGTCTGGAATGCTAGCCGTCTTGCCTCTGGTATCCGGTAGGGTTTCTGTTTCACCACAGTGTTAGGGGGAGTGGGAATGAAATGTTCTGCCAAATGAGTACACCCCGGTTGGTCAGAGAACACTTCAGAATATGACAACATAAGAGACATGACTTCCTCTTGTTGTCCAGGAGAAAGATCCTTGTTTATAGGAGTATCCCTGACTGTATGGGTAGAATCGGTTACTGGAAAGACCACATTGACTGTTTGTGGCGGTTTCCCTAGCCATTTTTTCAGGAGATTAATGTGGTACATTTGGGTTTTGCCTCTTCCTGTTTGTACAAGATATGTAGTACGCCCTATCTTCCGAAGGATTTTGAAGGGCCCTTGCCACTCTTTTTTCATTTTATGCGTCGAGGAGGGTAACAAAATTAGAACCCAATCCCCGACATCAAGCACCCTCCATTTCTTGCCTCTATCATAGAAGGCTTTCTGTTTGGCTTGAGCTATGGCCAAATGATCATGGGCAAGTGTTCTGAGTTTGTGTAGTCTGGTTTGTAGCTGGCGAGTGTAATCCAATAGGGCCTCAGCTTCCTGTGCTCCCTCAGCTTCCCAACTATCCTTTGTTATCTCAAGAAGTGTTCTTGGCACTCTTCCAAACAACAACTCGAATGGGGAGGTTCCTAGGCTAGCCTGTTTCTGACTACGAAGCACAAAGAGAGCCAGAGGGAGCAACTGGTCCCAATTCTTCCCGTCCCCAGACAGAAGTTTCTTTAGCGTTAGTTTCAAGGAGCCGTTATATCGCTCAACCAACCCGTCTGTCTGGGGGTGGTAAACAGATGTTTTAATGTGTTTGATGTTTAATTGTACACATACTTGTTGCATCAAACGGGAAACAAAAGGGGTACCCTGATCGGTAACTATTTCCCTGGGAAAACCCATACACGAGAAGACCTCTACTAACCTCTGGGCGATGGCTGCTGAAGTAGCTGCTTTTAGAGGAAATGCCTCTGGATATCGTGTAGCATAGTCAACCAATACGAGAGCATACTGATGGCCTCTCGATGACTTAGGCAAGGGGCCGATCAAGTCCATTCCTATGCGATCGAAGGGGACCCCTATAATGGGCATAGGAACCAGAGGTACCGGAGGGGGAGTGTAGGGATTCCGTTTTTGGCAGATCCTACACTCCTGACAGTATTTTTGGACTTGTGCGTAGATACCTGGCCCAAAAAAATGACGCAATATGGCTTGACCCGTTTTTTCTGCCCCTGAGTGACCAGCCAAGAGATGGGCATGACCAAAAAACAATATCTGGTCACGAAAGTCTTTCGGGACCAACAGTTGAGGCTCTGCGTCTGCTTTCGCGAGCCTATAGAGTAAACCATTTTTCTCCATAAAAGTAGGGTAATGTCTAGAGGAGGGATCCTGTCCATCTCGTGCCACCTGCCACGCATTTGTGAGACTTGCGTCATTCAGCTGAGCTATGCGAAAATGAGTGTCCCTGGCCCAAGGTTCTGAGGCTAGTAAGGTATCGTGGGGAAGAGACAGGTGTTGTAGGGTGTCTAGCAATAAAGCGTTGAAGGAGGGATTGTCTGTCCCTATGATTATTGCCTCGGGTAGTCTGGACATAACCCCTACTGTTACTTCCATCTCCTTCCCTGAGGGGGCGTGTAATGTGACTCTGGCTACAGGGTATCCTTTCACGTCCCCATGGACACAACGTATGTTGACATATTCCCCTGGGATGAGAGAAGAGGGCTTTACTAGTTCTTCGCGGATGACTGAGTGTTTGCAGCCGGAATCCAACAGTGCCCTTATATAAGTGCCATTAAGAGAAACTCTTACATAAAATGAGGTGCCTGTTTCCTGAGCGTACAGTATGGACCTGGGGGCATAGCTCAAGTCCATGGGTTCATCTTCTTTATCCTTTTTTTTACGACAGTACCGCGCTATGTGCCCCCACTCGCCACAATCATAACACTGAGGTCCCGTGTTTGGTAATTCAGGTCGTTGGAACCGCAGTCGAGGTGGTTCCGGCAAGGGTTTTTTTTTTTTTCTCCGGTCTGATGGGAGGAATAGTCTTGATGGGTTTCTCGGGTTCCCTCATATACGGCTTGCCTTGAGCCCGGGCATAACAAGTGGCCATTTCTATGGCGTGATCCAATGTCAGACCCGCATGTTGTTTCAGCCATCTCTGAGTGCCATATGGGAGCGATTCTATGAACTGTTCCAGATATACTTTGTTCATGATGGCATCGATATTGCCTTCCTGAGGTTTTAACCATAGATCAGCGGCTTCCTTCAACTTAAAGAACAAAGTCTTTGGTAGATCCCCAGGAGTCCCTCTTTCTTGACGGAACCGTGGGCGATGAGTTTCTTCATCAACCCCCAACCTATCGAGGATGTACTGTTTGACTACGGCGTACGCCGTGGTGCCGTCCCGATTCACCGTCTGGTATGCTGCCTGGGCTTCCCCTATCAACAGGGGCGCCAGGTAAAAAGGCCACCTATCCCCAGGCCATGAGCTAGCTCTCGCGGCTCTTTCGAAATTTAAAAAAAAAGGCAAGGGGGTCTTCCCCCGGGGTGAACTTCTGCAGCGGCACTACCGTACCTGGGGGTGGGGCTGCAGTCCTTCCTTGACCCAGCACGGTCATCAACTGGGTCTGTCCCTCTGCCAGTTTCAGTATGTTATCCGACTGGCTTTGGATGGCTTGGGTGAACGCAGACCGGTCTGCCTCCATTTGGGATAGTATGTTTTCCATTCTGTATCGGATGGCGTGGTTCCTGCAACTCTCCTATCTGGCTCGCCAATTGTGACGGTTTGACCGTGGAAGGATGGACGCTAAGGACTGTGGGACTCTTATAATTGTTTTTATTGACAGTTTGTCCGTAATCGGTCAAAACAAGCAGAGAAGCATAAGATCGGAAGTAGTCCCGTAAATAGGCTTTCCTTCTAATGTGGAGCTTCCTTCTCTTGGGTGTTCTTGGGTTGTCGAACGGGCTTTCCCTTTCGCTCTTCTCTGGTCCGGGTTCGCTCGGAAAGAAAGGAAAACAAACAGCCGCGTTACTGGCTGATACGAGGACAATAATTGTGAGGGGGAAGGGGAGTGAGGGTTCACCAGGGTTCCGCCACCGTCGTGGAGCAGGGTCTTTCATACAAAGTGAGGCCAGGAACGTGATATAACCTGTGACCACCCTCACGCTAACCTGTACCGCCCCGTGTACCCAACAACCCTTATAAACGCCCTCGTACCTTGTGAAGCGACACTTCTCCCCTGGAAGTGTGGCAGGGCGGCTCGTGGTTCTGTTGGCCTCCTGGCTTGTCGAGTCTTGGCACCGGCAGCCGGGGATGAGGTTCTTCGGTTCTTCCGTCGTCTTCAGTGTTGGCGTTTCCGTCTTCTTCGATGTTGGCGTGTTCCTCTCGGTTCAGCTGCTCTCCTGGAGGTTCCGCGCTCGCAGACATACACGGGGTTTCCTTAAACGCCCCAGTTTCCAATGATTGGCTCAGGTCCCATGACGTCTCACGCTCTGATTGGTTGAATGCAGGGAACGCCATGAAAACCATTTAGCTCTCACCTCACTCAGCCTTCTGTACTCCAGCAGCCAGGGTATCTATGGTAGAGGTTGTCCAGCACTGGCAAAGTCCAACGCTGGTTCCAGCTACAGACCTAATGGTTTTGCCAGTGCTTGTTTTTAATAAAGCATTTTACACCTGGTTTTTGGGAACTTCATCAACTTTTGTTCAAAGATGTTAGAACAACATTGAAGGGATTCTGCAAATTTGGAAATATTTTGAAAGCTCTGCTCATTAAAGGGCTTTCAGAGCCAAGCCAGGGCATCGGCTGGGTTTTCCCAGTTTATTTGTTGGGTGGGTTGGGCAGGACAGAAGGAAAGAAAGGAAGAAGGGAGGATGGAAGGAAAGAAATTAGGCAAGAAGGAAGGAAAGAAAGAAGAAAAGACCAAAGGAAGGAGAAGGGAAAAGAAAGAAAGATGGAAACAAAGAAATAACAAAGGCAAGAAAAAGGAAGGAAAAAAAGAAAAAAGGAAAAAAGAAAGCAAAAAGGAAAGAAAGAATGAAGGCTCAAAAAAGGAATCAAAAGGGGGCGTGGCCAAGAGAGCCATCATGGCGGACGCAGCTTAACCGAGCTCCGTCCCGCCCGACATTGATCCTTACCTGTATCCTGCCTCCCCCCCCCGCTCTAGTGCGACCCAGAGGGGAGAATCCTGCACCGGAACCTGGCGGCGAGCACCTGGTGCAGTTTCGAGTGATTGGGTGCGTCGGGGGCCGGCGATTGCAGACGTGCAGTGTGGGGCCTATCCAGTGTGGTGAAGCCGGGGACCTTGAGTTTCGTGGCTACCGGCGTTCGAAGTGGCGGTGGTGCTGTGGGGCGAGTCCCTGGCTTGGTGGGACCTGCGGTGGCTGTGGACCCTGTGGCGGCGCCTGACAGTGCTGGCCTGCCCCTCTGGGGTCCCTGGTGCCGGGGGCTCCGGGATAAGGGGCCCGATTCTGGTCCATGTAAGGCGGCGGTGTGTTGAGGCCTGGAATTCAGTAGCAGAGCCGGGGGCTCGAGTTTGGAGTCCCAGTGAGGCAGACGCCGGCCTTTGACCCTGTGGTGGTCGCTCGGGGAGCACATCGGCCCCCAGAAGGACAGACGTACGGAGGAGAGCGGTGATTCCCGGGGCGAGCACCTGGCGCAGTTTTGAGTGATTTGGTGCGCCGGGGGCTGGAGATTGCGGCTGTGCAGTGTGGGGCCTATCCAGTGTTGTGAAGCTGGGGACCTCGAGTTTCATGGCTCCCGGCAATTGAAGTGGCCGTGGTGCTGCGGGGCGAGTCCCTGGCTTGATGAGACCTGAGGCGACCTGTGGACCCTGCGGCGGCACCTGACAGTGCCGGCCTGTTCCTCTGGAGTTCCTGGTGCCGGGGGCTTCGGGGGTAGGGGACCTGATCCTTGTCCATGTAAGGCGGCGGAGTGGTGAGGCCTAGAATTCAGCGGCAGAGCCGGGAGCTCGAGTTTGGAGACCCCCTGTGGCGGACGCCGGCCATAGACCCTGTGGTGGACACTCGGGGAGCACATCAGCCCCCAGAAGGACAGAAGTAAGGAGGAGAGCGGTGATCCCCGGGGGCGCGACCGGGGGACATTTCTGACACACGTGGCTGGAGAGGGCCTGCGGCCCGCCCCGGGGTCGGATCGGGCCGCATTGGAAGAGCGAGTGGCGCAGGGGCCTGCACGGAGTATACCTGGGCCCTGGAGCCCGTTGCCGAGAGGAGCCTGGATTGGAGTGGGGCCTCCTGGTGCTGGGCCCACCCCGGCCGTGAACTGGTGGTCTAGGGGCCCACCCCGACTGGCTGGGGCCTTATCTTGGTGCTGTGTCCTGGAGCTGTAACATAAGGCGCAGCCCCTTCCTGGTGGGCACTGTCCTGAATGCTGTGCTGAGGTGTGGAGAAGGAGGAGGTCAACCAAATAATTATTCGGCGGCCAGGCCGGGCAGCGGCGGTTGTAGGGGCCATACGGAGGTCTAGTTTACGTCCTGGGGCCCAAGGGAGACATTGAGGGCCTCTCAACAGTGGGCCTGGTGGAGGAGGCGAGGGGAACGGGCCTGGACAGTGGGTTCTGACTTGAAGGTGCCTGCTGGTGGGCAGAGAGTGGCGGGACACACATACGCAGCCCCGATATTGCTGAGATGGACCTGCCAGTAGACGCGACGAGTGTACCCCCGGGGACAGCCCACGGTGACTGGCAGCCATGACGCGACGTGGTAGTGGTGGCAGGCCCCCCAAGCAGGGTCCCATCGACAAATTCACGGGACCGAGTGGAGGCGCAGGGGCGACGGGCGGTCATCAAGACATTGGGCCAGATAACGCGGCCCTGATGGCAGCCATCACACAGTCCCGGGATATGTTGGATGCGAAGATAGGGGCTGTGGGGTCAGATGTCACATTATTGCGCCAAGACCTGCGAAATGCCGTGTCCGCATAACGGAGGCTGAAACACGTATCTCGGGGGTGGAAGATGACGTCGCGGCCCTGAATCGTAAGGTGGCCAGTATGGAGGGCATTCAGAAGGGCTTGGCACTCCGGGCGGAGGACGCGGAGGGGAGGGCCTGGCGGAATAACATACGCCTGGTTGGGCTCCCAGAGGGATGTGAGAAAGGCAGCATGGAGGGCTTCTTGACACAGTGGCTGGAGGGCTGGCTCCCCCCTGACTCTCTCTCCAGATGTTTCGTGATTGAGCGGGCACACAGGGCCCTCATGCAAAAAACGCCGGTAGGGGCCCGTCCGCGGCCGGTGATAGCCAAGCTGTTAAACTATCATGATCGGGACACTATTCTGCGACAAGCCAGGGCAAAAGAACTGCTGATGTATGAGAACCACCGTATCCTGATCTTTCCAGACTACACACGCTTGGTGCAACGGCAGCGGCAACCATTCATGGCGGCCAAGGCTCGCCTGAGAGATCTTAAACTCCCCTATGCCTTGCTCTACCCGGCCCGCTTGCGGGTCGTGTATCAGTCCCGCACCCACTTCTTCGATACCCCTGAGGAGGTGTTCAAATGGACAGTTGAGACAGTGACAGTGAGAGTGCATACACTGCCGGGGCTGGAGTCGGATTCATCTCAGAGTGGGAAGCAGACGCAGGCCTCTCGGGGTACACGGCAGAAGAGTAACTGGAGGTCCAGGTCCAGACAGCGCTCTGCATCTGGCAGTGCTTCGGAGAGGGGCAAGGGGGCTTCTGGAAGCCAAACAGAGGATCCTTGAGGCTCTCGACGGACAAACCAAAGGGGCTGAGGCTGCAATATCACGGGATGTAACTTTGTGCCTTCGCATGCTGTGGTTTCTACTAATTCGCGGGCAAGGGGTGCTTGATGCATAGATATGCAAATGGCCTTGAGTAAGATGAGTGGCGAAGGGGTGGGGGGAGGGGTGGTATGGGCGGACTGTCCCCCTAATTGCGGGTTGGTTGAGGGTGGTTGAGGGTTCGGGGGTTGTTTGATGGGGATCCATTGATGTAGACGACCTCAGGCTCCATGTTGGGGGCCGAGAGTTTACTATACCGCGACAGGTACTTCAAAGTTTTTGAGGTATGGGGTGGGGGGCAAGGGGGAGGGGATGGGGGGGTTTTTGGCCCTGGGGGGGTTCAGTTGGGGAGGGGGTCGCATGGTCTCGTGGGGGTCTCGATAGTTGGTATGTGTGCACCTGAATGGCCCAGCACCTGGGCGCCCACGCTGGATGTTCCCTGAAATGAAAATGAAATGAAAATCATTTTTGTAAAGCGCACGTAGTTGCCCTGAGGCGTCCAAGCGCTAAGATTGGGAGCGGGGGTACAGATGCCAAGAATGATGTGAGCAGAGAGAATTCTATTTATTAAACAAAAACGTTTTTAATTGTTTTCGAAAGGAAGTAAGTTCTGGGTTGGACCTTAGATATTGAGGGAGGGCATTCCACATCTTGGCCACATTAAAAGAGAAGGAGCGGCCTCCTGCTCTAGTTCTCTTTATTTTGGGTACAGTGGCCAGAGTGGCATGGGTTGAGCGCAGCTGTCTGGCCGGATGGTATGGGGTGATCAAGAAGAGGTTGATTGATGGACCGTGGCCCAGAAGGCCTGGTGAGCGATACATAGGGATTTGAAACTGATTCTCTCCCTGACGGGGAGCCAATGTAGACTCTTTAGCCCGGACTTGATAGACGACCTGCGAGGAATTTGCAGTAACGTCCGGGCAGCACAATTTTGTATTATTTGTAATTTGCGCAGGACAAAGTCAGGTGCTCCCAGATACAGGGCATTCTCGAAGTCCAGACGTGATTGAATCAGGCCCTGTATCACAGTCTGTTTTGCTTTAAACGGTAGCAGGGGGAGAATCTTCCTGATAACTCTAAGGATACCGAAGCAAATGGCAGATAGTCTGGTTGCCTGATGGTCAAATGACAAAGACTTATCTAACCAGATGCCAAGGCTCTTGATGGTATCCTTAGGTACCGGTGGAGGGCCCAGACAAGATGGCCAGACCGCATTGATGGAAACTGGTGCGAGCCGACCCAATAACATGAGCTCAGTCTTGTCCCCATTGAGTGTGAGACAAGACTTGGTCATCCAGTTTTTGACCATCTCCAGACATCCCGCTAGATCCACCCCATCTGAGGGGGCACCCTCCTGAGCCAGAGAGACCACCAGCTGAGTATCGCCCGCATAGGTAATGATCTTAATCCCATATGGACGGACGATCTCAGCCAGTGGTCTCATGTTGACGTTAAATAACGTCGGGCTCAGCGATGAACCCTGCGGGATTTACTGGAGGAAGTGGTATTACCTTCGTAAATCTGGAAGGCTCTGTTGCTCAGATAAGATTTAGGCCAATCCAGAGCTCCGCCAGAAACTCCAGTATCCAGGAGACGTTGCAGGAGAATACCGTGATTAACGGTATCAAATGCAGTGCTCAGATCGAGGAGGATGACTGCCACCGATCCTCCTCGATCTAAGAGTTTCCTGGATTCCTCCGTGACCGCCAGCAGAGCGGTCTCTGTCCCGTGTCTGGGTCGGAAACTCGTTTGTGAAGGGTCAAGCAGCTGATTATTTTCCAGGAAAGCTGTTAATTGGCCATTTATATACTTCTCCAGGATTTTTACAGCCCAGGGAAGCAGGGAGATCGGGCGAAAATGATTGAAGTTTTTTGTATCCAAGTTAGGTTTTTTAACAAGGGCCCGCACCATGGCCTGTTTCCAAGCCACTGGGACAGTGCTTGAAGAAATAGAGGTGTTAAGAACTTTTAGTAAAATAGGGAGAATGGTGTGTATGGCGGAGACCAAGATACGGGGAGGAGCAGGGTCACTAGGTGAACCCGATTTCACCTGCAGCATTAGGGAGGTAAGTAGGTCCGCACTCAACAGTGGGAATTCAACCAATGAGGATGAGCAATTGCATTTAACTTCCTGAAAAAGGGGAAGAGATGTCTCCTCCAAAGTGATCGGGTCTGTGGGCGGAAAAGAGGAATATATAAGATCAATTTTACAGTAGAAAAAATCCGCCAGGCCCTCATAGCGGAGCTGAGGATTAGGATCAATAAGTGGCGGCGATGGAAGCTTAGTAAGGGCCCGATGTAGGTAAAATAGATTTACCGATTTTTAATTACCGAATCATACCGATTCGGTAATTAAAAATCGGTAAATCTAAGGGGTGGAGATGTAGGAACATCCAGATGTTCCTTTTACCGAATCGGTAAAAATCTGTATTTACCGATTCGGTAAATACCGACCGGTAATGCCCCATTCATTCCTATGGGCTTTGAAGCCCATAGGAATGAATGGGGCATTACCGGTCGGTATTTACCGAATTGGTAAATACAGATTTTGATAAGGGTGCAGGGGGTGTCACTTTGACACCCTCTAGCACCCCCAAAAAAGATTTGGGGGCCATGTGGCAGGCATACCTGCCCTAAGGGCAGGTCTGCCTGTCATATGGCACAGGTGTGCATGCACACATGTGCATGCACACCGGAATCGGTATTTTACCATCAAATATATTTGATGGTAAAATACCGAATCGGTAAGGGTTGTGGGACTCAGAAGAGTCCCACCTACATAGCAAAAATACCGAATAGGTATGAATACCGATTCTGTATGTTACAGATTCGGTAAATTTACCGATCGGTAAATTTACCGAATCTGTCAAATATGTGGCCCTACATACCGATTTGTAAATACCGGTCGGTAACGGGCGAAAATACAGATTTTCGGCCGTTACCGACCGACCTACATCGGGCCCTAAGACTTTTTACAATCTGATAGATCTCTTTGGAGCTAGAGCCGGCCTCAGCGATTTTATGGGAGTAATATATCGATTGAGCAGTCTTTATATCATTTTTATAGGCTCTAATAGCCTCTCTGTAGATGGTTTTATCCAGCTCAGCATATCCCAAACGCCACTTCCGTTCCAGTCTTTTGCAGTAACACTTTTTCGCCCGGAGCTCAGCCGAGTACCAGGGAGCGGAGACCCTAGATCGTTTTAGGACCGTTTTCTTAACAGGAAGGATGGTATTAAGGGAGTTTGTTATCCATTTATTGAATGTATCATTGGCTAATGATGGATCCTGATCAATCGATGGTATTGAGCTTTCAAGCTCAAGAGTCCATTGTTCCAGCGAGAGTTTTGACCAGTTACGTGCTTCACGCACTGCCGGAGGAAGGGCCGAAGTTTTACCAGTCTCCCATATTAAGGGAATTAACGAATGATCTGTCCAGGGAAGAACTATTGAGGAACAGACCTTCAAATTAGGGCAGTTGCTGAACACCGGGTCTAACAGGTGACCCTTGGAATGTGTGGGGGATAAAACAAGCTGAGTCATCTGAAGAGCAGAAAGATCTCCGAATAATTTTTTTGCAGTAATATCCGTCATATCATCCAAGTGGATATTCAAATCGCCCAGTAGCGTATAATTGGAAGGGGAGAAGGCAGGATCTGCGAGTGTCGGGGGCAATGAATCGCAGAACTGTTTGGCTGGACCCGGGGGGTGATCGATGAGCGCTCCAGTAAAAGTCGTGTTAGGAGAGAATTCAAGACAGAAAGACAAACTTTCACACTCAGTGAAGGGGTTGGGGAGGCACCGACAGGCATAGCAATCCCTGAAGATGATTGCTAATCCGCCTCCCTTTCCATTGGAACGATCATGTCTTGTAATTTGATAGCCATGCCCCAAGGTTTGTACCAACTCCGGTTCCGAATATGGTGTCAGCCACGTTTCTGTAAGAAAGAGTGCGTCTGGCCTGAGCTCCTCAAGTAACAGTGCCCTAATGGCAAGTTGTGAGGATGGGGCAGATGGGCCCGGGGGATTTCTCCGAGTCCTCAGCTGGAATGTGCGGGGAATCCTGGATAAGGTTAAGAGGGGAGCGGTATTGCGGCAGGCGAAGAGGGCTGGAGCAGATGTACTGATGCTGCAGGAAACTCACCTACTGGGTACAAAAATACTGTGTTTACAACACTACGGCTACCATCAGGTATTTCATGCAGGCTCACTAAGGGATCTAGGGGGATAGCCATCTTAGTGCACCGTAGAATTCCCTATGTTCATTCAGCTCAGTGGATTGATACGCAGGGCTGCTATGTTATTATTAAGGGTATGGTAGGTGAGGAGCCGCTGATACTTGGGAGTGTCTATGCCCCGCCCCCTCTGCAGTGGTCCTTGGTTGAGAAGCTATTCGCGGTGTGGGCGGATATCCCAGATGCCTCGGCGATTATTGGGGGGGATTGGAATGATATTATGGACAGCCTTAAAGATAGGTATCGACCTGGGAGTGGGCAGGTGGTGGGTCCGTCAACTAAGCTGAATGACATGGCTAGGTGGTTGAACTGAATAGATACTTGGCGACACCTACACGGTAACTTGCGGGGCTACACGTTCCTCTCTGCTGTACACAAATCTTTCTCTAGGTTAGAATATATATTTGTTCCCAGAGCAGCGATTAATAGAGTGGAATAGGCGGATATACTGCCACGCGGGCTTTCGGACCACTCCCCCACTACCATTGGCTATTGTTTGGGCAGGGGGCGGTGGCCCTTTCGATGGCGCCTCTCTGTTTGGCACCTACAGCATCCGGATTATGGGAGGCATATGAGCGAGGCCATTGCCCACTTTTTGGTTGAGAATGTGGGATCTGTGGCGGATGCCGGAACATTATGGGAGGCCATGAAGCCGACACTGCGGGGAGTGGACATAGCTTGGTGCGCAGCGACTTGGAGAAAGCGCAAGGAGGACTTGGTACGGGCTGAGGCTGAGATTGAGGTGTTGGAGCGTCTGGGAAGCGTAGACCGCGAGGTTCAAGCGGTGGGGCAGCTCCTTCTGGGGCAGCAGTCCTATGCCTCTATATTGATAGACGAGGCGAAATAGATATGGCTCGCGACGCGCAGTAGGATCTACCAGTGGGGGGACAAGTCGGGAACGATGCTACATCGGTTATGTCAGGCACGTTCCAGGCTCAGACCCTTCCGGGGATTCTGGATGGTGTGGGATCCCCAGTCACAGACCTTAAAGTGTTAGCAGAAGGCTTTGCTACATACTATGCAGATCTCTACTCCCCAAATGAATGCCGCCCTGCGGATGTGGTAGACCAATTCCTAGCAGATTTTCCGCCGTGCGCGGTCTCAGATGAGGTGCGGGAGCGCCTGGAGCTCTCCCTGACAGCGGAGGAACTGGGCACTGCCCTGGGTGAACTTAACACAGGAAAGGCCCCTGGGTCCCCAGCGAATTCTATAAGAAACATCACCTACAGCTTGGTGCTCCTTACAGAGCGGTCGTGGAGGAGGCTAGGGAACAGGGCTGCCTCCCCCCAGATTGGAGGTATGCAGAAGCGGTAGTTTTCCATAAGCCGGGTCGAAACCCAGAGCAACATGCTTCCTACCGCCCAATCTCCTTGCTTAATGTGGAGGCCAAGATCTTGGCCTAAGCACTTGCCAACCGGCTATTACCCCATATAGCAAACCTTGTACACCCAGATCAGGCTGGCTTTATGCCCCAGAGGGCGACCAGGCACAACATTCGGAAGGCGGATGTGGCTATAGCGGCGGTTCGGAGCGCGGGGGTACCGGCGGCGCTTCTTTTAGCTGATATGGACAGGGCGTTCGACTCGCTGAGTTGGGTTTACCTGTTCGCACTCCTGCCTTCGCTCAACCTTGGTCCCCACTTTTTGTCATATATACGACTTTTATACACAGATCTGACAGCCTCGGTTCGGGTTGCATGGGGTTTATCCTCCAGGTTTTCCATCGGGAGGGGCACCAGGCAGGGCTGCCCCCTCTCGCCATATTTATTTTCTCTAGCTATGGAGCCGCTGGCTGCATGGGTACGCATAGACGCACAGCTGCGGGGGTTCGAGTGGGAGCAGGGGCAGTCCGATAGAATTGCGCTATATGCGGACAATGTCCTGTTCTTCCTCACCGACATCAATAGGTCAGGGCCGCGCCTCAAGCGAATCATGCAAATCTTCGGCGAGACCTCGGGGCTGTATCTGAACTCTCGCAAATCGACCTTGTGTGTGTTGGGGGAGCGCTTGAGGGTGGGGGATTGGGCGTCGGCCCTTCAGGTGGCAGTGGGGGGTATTAAGTATCTGGGGGTGTTCTTATCCGAGGCCCCCACGGTTTCCTGGGAGCGGAACGTGGTGCCTGTCTGGGAGCGGGTCAGGGCGGATATTAGGACATGGACCCGTATGCCACTGACAATCTATGGTAGGTCAGCCATCTTTAAGATGGTGGCCCTCCCCAGGCTACTTTACCAATTGCAAAATCACCCCTATCCTATTCCGCCTCAGTGGTTCCGACAGGTGGACTCGGTGTTGGGGCAGTTCCTTTGGGCGGGGATACAGTACGGGTGGCACTGCGGACCTGCTTCCTGTCAACTTACTGTGGTGGATTGGCGACCTCTGATATCCTCTCCTATTACCAGGCCTCTCACCTCCTAGTTTTAAATGAGTGGTGGTATGAGGACGGGAGACCCGGCATACGCCCTGGAGCGCTACCTGATGGGATCCCATACACTGCACACAATACTATATGCGGCACAGGTGCGGAAGACATTACCACCTGTCACACAGACAGTATTCCTGATCTGGAGATAAGCGCTACGGCGTATGGGATGGTGGAACACTCTGACAGGTGAAACTCCCCTCTGGTGTAATGGACGCCTGCCCGGTCTGGCGACTCTGCAGGGTTTCGGGGGCTGGGATAGCATTGGGATATCAACCCTAGGGGATGTATTGACAGGAGTAAGACTTAAGTCATTTTAAGATCTGAGCCAGGAATATGGTATGCCCCATTCTCAATTTTTGAGATACCTTCAGTTCCGCCACGCCCTCGCCCCATGTCTGGGGGGGTTGGATTCCCTTCCCGAGTTTAGTCCTCTGGAAGCGAAGGTGTTCATGGGTGATTTGGAGACGAAAAAGTTCTTGCGTATATATCAATCCCTTGTTACACATTGCTCCCCTTCGCTGCAAAAGTTACGAGAGTCCTGGGAAGGGGATGTGGGGGAACTGGAGGAGGAGGATTGGAGAGAGGCGCTGGCGGCTCACAGGGGTGCTGCCATTGCAATACGCCTACAGTTCATTCAATTTAAGTACCTCCACAGGGTGTACTTCACTAGACAGCATTTGTGGCGGGCGGGATTGATTGCCTCCCCAGATTGTCTCCGATGTGTTCAGGAAATTGGGACATTCATACACACGGTGTGGAGATGTAACTCACTAGATAGGTTCTGGAGTGGGGTGTGGGATTGAATGTCTGAGGTCCTGGGGTGGGAGCTCCCCCGTACGCAGCAGCTGGGCCTACTGCATGTCATGGATGGAGTGGGGGGCAACATCTATAAGAGGCATTTACTCCTGCAGGGTCTCACACTGGCCAAAAGGGATGTGGCCAGAGCATGAAAGGATACGCGGGCCCCGTCTGTAGTGGCATGGAAGAGAGGGCTCGACTTCTGTATGGGTATGGAACGGCCGATCTTTGTTGCCCGGGGATGTCCACGAAAGCATTTTAAAATTTGGAAGCGCTGGGCTGATTTTAGGGGTCTGTGGCTTGAACCTCCGGTGGAACAGGACCCTCCGATGGACGTGTGATGGGGCTATGATAGCAGGTGCTTGCATTCTGTTGGTTGCGTACATAAGGAACTGGAGACGTGAAAGGGAGACAATGCGGCGGGGTCGGGTGGTATCCGGGAGGGGGGAGTTTTAGGGGGGGAGGGGGTAGCTGGAGTGGAGGGGGGTTAATCTTGCTTTGTTTGTATTTGCTTGTTTCTATAAGACAAATGGATTGCAATCTAAATGTGATTGTATATCTGACCTGCAGATATCTCTGGGTTACAGAGCTCTGCGAAATGTATGCAATCTTTGAATAAAAATTGTTTAAAAAAAAAAAAAAGGAATCAAAAAGGAGAAAGTCAAAAGAAAGGAAAGAAAGAAGCCAAGAAAGAAAAAAAGGAAGATAGCAAGACAGAAAGTAAGAAAGAAAGAAAGCAAGAACAAAAGCAAGAAAGAATGAAAGCCAGAAAGAAGGGAAGAGGACAGAAAGGAAAGACTGCAAGAAAGAGAAAAAGGCACAACTTAATACAGAAATCTACACAACCTATTTTGCTGTGAAGTAGCTGAAGTAAGATAAACAAAACACACTCCAACAGCTATTTTCAACACCATTGGCAGGATAACGGAACTGATGAGACCGAACTGTGCCTTACTTACATTAAAAGTGTCCTGCTATCACTGGAGCACTCAACTGTCCTGTAAGGCCAGGCCGGCAGTGCCGTCTTTCAGGGTGTGAGCAGCTGACAGGTTGCACATCCCTGGCTTGAAAGGCAATATCAGACAGCTTGCACAGTCGTTCACGTTCTAAGCACTCAACTGGAAGCTCTTCTCCTGCTTGATTCCATGTCCTACTTTTGGGGCTTTGATCGCGACTTCCCCGCTTCAACACATCGTGTTATTCTGGGCAAATAATTTCACCCTTTGTGCTCCATGCATTCCTCTATAACCAGAGCCTCTGGAATTATGCAGCAGCGGACAATCAAATTTTGCGGCAGATCTGACTTAAAATATGCAACAAAAACGGAGAAACGAGCGGCGTAATGCAGCACATTTTGTGATGGTATTACTTCATTATTTTGTCAGTAGTTCTCAGGTTAACACTATCTGGGCAAATGTTTTACCTCATCAGTATCAATTTAACACCCAAATAAAGCAACACATGTCGCCGCTTCATGTTGTTGTTGTTTTATTTATGCTTGTATTGTAAAGAATCAAGTCAGCAACATATGAAATAATAAAATATATTGTGGATCAATGCAACATACACAAATACTAGATTTGTTTAGCATACCCATTAGAGGCGTCTCTGCCCCCATGTTGCTGCATTTTTAGTAACTTTTGATCTACCTACATTTTTTTGACAAAATCTGCAGATTATGCAGAAGATCATGGATTGTGTGCTAAATTAATAATTTATGTGGAAAATGCACTGAGCACAAAAATCACATCATTCCAGTGGCCCTGTCTATAACCAATATCGGTGCTGGTATGTGGCCAATCAAGTTTTGGAGAGGTTTATGCACATCATCTTCATTTATAAAACTGTTATACAAAAACGAAACGTATAAAATTAAATATATTCTGTTTCTAATAGAGCCTGGTATAATTAGGAGTGTTTGTAGTACAAAATGCATTAGGCTGCAGAGCACACACCAGCATTTTATGAACAAGCATTTTCAAAGCAATAGGTCTCGCATTTGCGAGAGTTTAAGCTATTGGCATTGTAAATATCAATGCCTTTTATTTATCTGTTTTCAAAACCAACACATAGATAAAAGGTTTGTCCCATGTTGGGTGGGGGGGGCTGTAAGACCAATGTTCTTTCTAGCACCAAGCCCTGGGGTAGTTGATAGCTTTAGTAGAGATTCGAGAGAGGCGAGGCCCTCAACGCAAGGGCTTGCACTTAGCAACTGTACTTTATGTAACATGTGTTGCTCCGAGCTGGGGTACTCCTTCGGGGTGAGAAGTATGTTTAGACATAAGGGACTTGTGCAGGATCTGTTGACTTCTGTTGCCATGTGTAATTACTTTTGTCGTACCCTCTTTGATCCGATTTAATTACGATGCATTGTAATGATGACTTGCATGATAAAACTCAATAAAGTTTGTTGGAAAAAAAAAATAGATAAAAGGTTTGTCATTTACAATGCCAATAGCTCACATTTTCTAAACCAACACGTAGATAAAAGGTTTGTCATTTACAATGCCAATAGCTCAAACATTTGCAAATGCAAGACCTATTGCATTGCAAATGCTTGCTTTTTAGAGGAACTGCGGCAGAGGAGTTTTTTTTCTTTTTTGCAGATTTATATAACTCGACGAAGGCATTGTAGCGTTTTACATGAGAACCTGTTACATTACACAAGCGCACATTCATTATTTGGTAGGCGCGGGGAGATTGAGTGATTTGACCACAATCACAGGATGCTGAGCCGATGCCGAGGCTCAAACCCGGTTCCCCGGCTCCAACGTCAGCAGCTCTAGGCCTAAGGCTACATCCTCTCCGTAAGGCTACAACCTTTCCGTAAGGCTACATTCTCTCCACTTTAAAAAGAAAAAAATAATTATTATTTGCATTTTTAAACCATAGAAACGTAACAAGCATGCAACATAAGATTGTCCATCATACCCTGCCCTCCCCCCACCCACCACCCACCTTCTCCAGAGTTGCACAAAACAGATCTCTTTGCCTGTATACAGTAACATGCCATCTACTTCTGCAATATGTAACATCAGCCAAATCCCTCCCCCGAGCACCAGGGCTACAAGCAGGACAATTCTCACCCTTTCAAAGCCCCCCATCCAAACCATAATAACGTCTCCATTTCCCCCACATTCTATTAAACTTCTTCGGGCAACCTCTAGCTTTATATGTAACCCTTTCGGCTGCCATGTAGATATCCATTCCCCTCCTCCATTCGTCTAGTCTCGGGGGTTTGGAGCTCCCCAGGCCCGAGCCACATCCCTCTTAGCCACCACTAAGGCCAGTGTTAGAAAAATTAAGTGGGGTCGGGTCAAATCCACTTAATTTGTTATCCCCTATAGAACCAATTTAGTCTCCATCAGTAGGGCCGTTTCAAGTATTTCACCAAGCTCCCTCATTATCTTGACCCAGTAGTTTTGGATGACCCTACATTCCCAGATAGTATGATAAAAGTTTCCCTCTGCATTTCCACACCTTAGACAATTAGGGTCGCTGGCTCGTCCCATCTGATGCAAGGGATATCTATCATAATAAACTATGGAGAATTTTAAATTGGATGAGTCGGAGCCGGGATTTTATTGCCACTTCCCTAGGATGCATCAGGGCAGTCTCCCAGTCAAGTGTGTCCATCTCCCCAAGATTTGATTCCCACGTACCTTTCAATTTCACCTTACCATCCGGCATATTGTTAAGCAGGGTTTTGTGAGTCAAGGAAACTAGTTTAGCCGGGACCTGGTCCTGCAGCAGACGACCCTCTAGTGGAGCGTACTCCGGCAAGGGGCCTGAGAGCGCCCCCTACGCCTGCCAGGCATGGCGTACTTGCGCATATTTCAGAAACTGCGTGTGATGCAATCTATATTGCGCCCTCAACACCTGAAAGGACTTCAGAGCGCCCTGTTTCTGTAGGTCACCCAGAACTGAAATACCAATGTCATCCGACCTTTTAAACCAATTCAACTTATGTTGAATATTGGGGTTTGTCTCGACGGTTTGTGCATCCAACCAATCCTTCTTGTCGCCCTTTCCCACAGCTCTACAGTTACCCGTGTCGCGGATAGTAGTGTTTCTTTTCCCCTACCTCCATATATGTAGTGCAGACATGTGCGATGCTCCAGTGTTCCCCTCTCCAATCTATATGTGGGGTGATCTGCTGGGGCATGAAGCCAGTGGTTTATCGGCGCCAGATGTTCCGCCCAATAATATGCCTCAATGTTAGGTAGGGAAAACCCCCCATCATATTGGTTCCTCTGTAGGGTCTCTAGGGCTATCCTAGGTTGATTACCCAACCAAAGCAATGCCCGAAGCCCCTCATTTATCTCTTTAAAAACCTGTCGGGGAAGGCGGAAATACTCATTCTGCAATGCATATAAAAACCGCGGCAGGGTAATCATCTTATACATTGCCGCCCGGCCTAGTATTGTGAGGGGGAGGGTCTTCCATCTGAGCGCGTCCTCCGCAAAGTTTGCGAGGACTCGTTGGATATTTTTCTTATATGAAATAGAGCGGTCCTTCCTCATATAGATCCCTAAGTATGTAAACCCCTCAGTCGTTACCGGTAGCGCCGCAGATAGGGCAGACCCCATGCTCTCTCCCCTGGGGCTGTACAGGACCGACTTGTGCCAGTTTATAGTATAGCCTGAGCGTGAACCATACCGGCCCAACAAAGTGAACAAACGCGGTACCGAGACCTCCGGATTAGTGATGTATAGGAGGATGTCATCCGCGTATAGCGAGATTTTCTCTTCGTATTCATCCCTTCGGTCAATTCTAAATCCCGTTATCCCTCTGTCTTGCCGTATTTCACATGCCACCACTTCTATGGTGAGGGCGAACAATAGCTGTGACAGAGGGCACCCCTGACGGGTCCCTCTCCTTATAGGGAAGTCCCTTGATAACACTCCATTAACCTTGACCCTCGCTCGTGGGTCAGTATAGAGAAGGTTAACCCACTTCCGAAACTTTGGGCCAAATCCAAACTTTAGCAACACTCCATCCAAAAAGGGCCAGTTAACCGCATCAAACGCCTTTTCAGTGTCAAGGGATAGAAATACATGGGGCTCCCCACTATCACACACTTCCATCAGCCAGTTATGGGTCCTCCTCAAGTTGTGCCTAGTCGCCCTGTCCGGCAGGAAGCCCGTCTGGTCCAGGTGTATCAGATCTGTTATCACCTTTCTCAATGCCAGAATCGTCGCCAACAGTGATATGGGGTAATAAGACGCACACTCCCCTGGCGGCTTGCCCTGCTTATAGATAGGTATTGTTGTGGCCATAGGGAGATCCGGGGTAACGTTCCCTCCTGCATCACTCCCTTGAACAAAGCCAATATGTGAGTAGTAAGTAGGTCCGCTGTTTAAAAAACAAATTCTGCGGGGAACCCATTTGGACCAGGAGACTTCCCCGGGCGGAGTTTAGCTATGGCCTCCCTAACCTCGGCTACTGTAATCTCTTCCTCCAGGCTTTCTTGAGCCTCCACAGCTAAACTGGGGGTCTCGACCATATCCAAGTACTGACCTATCCTGTCCGTCGAGCCTAGATCCCTAGCCTCATAGAACTTCTCGTAATAGGCTGCGAATGTCTGCGCTATCTGTTCATCTGTTCTTCTGGTTCGGTCCTTAGCATCCAACACCTGGTCGACCCACCTCGCCTCTTGCTCCCTACGACTCAGCCATGCCAAAAGTTTCCCAGATTTGTCCCCCACATCGTACAGTCTGTGCAAGGTCACCTGCGCCTGCGTCTTGGCCTCGTCATGTGTCAGGGCCTTGTATTGCTGCTGAGCATCCAGCACTTGTCGCAGTGAGTGTGCCGCCCCATCAGTTACATGTCGCTGTTCGAGCTCCAAAAATACGAGCCTCAAGGTCACATAGGTCACCCTGCACTCTCCTCTTTTCTTCCGCTAGCCTATTCTGCACTTTATCTCGCATGACTGCCTTTAGAGCTTGTAGCAACAAAGGAGGAGTACCCCCTGAGGGAAAGAAATAGAAAAGAATCTCTACTTCTAGAGCATAAAGCTCAGGTCAGCACAGTGTGCCCCAACCCATTACCGGACAATGCATGTCCTTGAAGAAGACCCCTCACTCACCAACCTAGTTGGTGACATGCTTCATCATCGGGGTCCCACCCCATAGGCCGAGTGCCCATAGGGTGTGCTGCGACACCTGATTACAGTGGAGCAGGTTTCTTTTTTTATATGTGCATAAAATACAGTGATAAGTGTATTAAAAAAGGGCCAAAACTACTCACTTCAAGACTTTATTCTTGAGTGTTTGAACCCTGATTAAAACAGATGTGGCACCTGTGCCTAACTAGGAAGGCTTTGGTGTCTCAAGAAGTGTGATATATTTAAAAATAGCGTTGTGTGCTATGTGAATTAAGTGAAGTTAGGTCTACACGTTTCAACCATATATGTTTCAACCATATAAAAATTCTTGGTTTTCGTCAGGACCGTGATGATTGGACGGAGTGGTCCGCACTCGCTAAGGTGCGTCCGGCCCACGTTCAATTTACAGACCACAAAATGGTGATCTGGTGTGAAAAAGGTGTATTTTCCTGATTCAGGAGAAAACATGTAAGAGAAAAGGGTTGGGATTACGTACTGGGGGAAACAAAACAAAGGTTTACATTTAAACAATCATTGTGCTGGATAAGTTCACCACGGTGGGGTGGTGATGCCGGTAAACCATTTTATCAGCATTATTTTTATTTGTAACCATAGGCCTTATGGTACGATGGACAGAGTGCTTCCATTAGGCTGTGTGATTACAGTGAGTACAAAACCTAGCGTCGTAGGTAGATGGAGGTTCGCCAGGACAACGGGAGTTGTGGGGGAGAAGGGGAGTGACGAGTGATCGCCATTCAAATGCTGCGCCAAATGTGCTCGAAAATAGGTGGATGCGATTGCCATGCTGGCGGCTAGATAAACGGGCCACCAAATGATCGGTTTACACTCCTGCTGTCAACCTTGTGATGTAGGGAAAAAGCAATATCCTGCTATGCTTACTCTCAAAGCGGAGACTACCGCTTCATAGGCATCGGAGTATCCAAGACGGCAAAAATCCGTTACCTATAGGTTATTAAGAGTACAGGCAGACCGGGATCAGTGTGTTGTCCGTGTATTGATCTTCACGGAACACAACAGTGATGCTGGGCGGCGGGGCCGCCTCGTATGTCTGTTAGCAGAATTGTACTTACTTGCGGCTTCTGCTCATCTTGTAGTAAACCTATTTGGTTGTCGCTCACAATGCCCCGTGGCGTGTTCCGTCGGATTAGCGAGGCCGGGAAGGTGAAGTAAACTGTATGTTACTTCCTGAATGGGCGTGACAACGTTCGTGACCCTGGGCGGACCAATCAGAAAGTGATGGGAAGGTCGGGCCCGCTTGAGTTTCGATCATGCGCAGATCGGTATGGAGTGCACAGCGGTATGGTGACCATGGTAACCGCGGTGGTGGATGCGGAACTGTAAATACAAAGCGGTCTAATAATTAATTAGTGCCGCGGGAAACCAAAACCAAAAACAAAAATGCAACAAGGGAACTACTCCCTTTTGGGTGGATAGGGAGTTCTGGGACAGGGACATAGATGGGCAGGAATGTCGAAATAATACATCAGGGAGATTCACTAGTTGTAGACAGGCATGGCGTCATATTTCAGTAACAAGTATGTTTAAAATAAGTATGTAACGGCCATTACTCAAAAGAGGCAGTGGGATAGGCTCGAAAGGTATGAATAAGGTGGTTATCCCATCACAGTATTCCACGGGATATTATCATTTAAACCAGTTTTGTGAGTTGCAAGTCTATACACCCACCTCTGTTCCTTCTCGAACAGGCATTGGTTCAAATTGGTTCCTGATTTTACCTGCTCAATAATGGTCCATTGTATTTCATCTGGTGTGTGCCCTACCGATAGATAGTGTTCGGTGAGCTTGGTGTTGGCTTTTTTGCACCTAATGGTGCTCCTGTGCTCTCCGATGCGTATTTTAACCTTTCTGCTGGTCCTCCCTACATAATGTAGGTTACAGGGACATGTCAGTCTGTACACGAGGTTCTCGCTGTTACGTTTTGTGTGTCCTCTGATCGTCCAAATTTCGTTGGGTTCCAGCTGTAGGGTTTTCGTATTCTCAGTGAAGGGGCATACGCTGCAACTGCCACATTTATAGTGGCCTGTCACTTTCGGTAGACCCCAGATGTTGAGTACCGTCTCTTTCACTACCGTCTCTTTCTTAGGTCTGGTGTTCACTACTGCGTCTTTGATACTTCGTGCCTTTCTGTAAGAGAACAGAGGTTTTCCCCATCTCAGGTTGCCAGTGTTGAGTATACCCCAATGTTTCCCTATTATCTTGGTCACCTCGTTGGAGATCGTGTTGTACGTGGTGACACAAGTCAAAGGGGTTTCATCCATAGTTCTTGTTTGGTCCTCCAGTAGAATGGCTCTCGGCTGGTTTCTTGCTCGTTTTTGGCTTTTGTATAGAATCTTAGCGGGATATCCCCGATTTCGTAGCTTGAGGGTAAGATCCTGGGCCTGTTGTTTGTACTCGTCGAGCTCGCTGCAATTTCTGCGGATCCGTAGATATTGGCCATAGGGCAGGTTTTCGCGCAGTGGTCTCGGGTGAAAGCTTTCAAACCGAAGCAGATTGTTTTTAGCAGTAGGTTTGTAATGCGTGACAGTTGATAGTTTCACATGCTTTTTCGTTATTGTCAGATCTAGAAAGACCAGGGTATTCGGGTCCTTCACGTAGGTGAACTTCAAATGGTCATCAAGTGTGTTGATCCAGTTGAAGAAGGCTAGTAACGTCTCTTCAGTGCCCTTCCATATGGTGAGCACGTCGTCGATATACCTTCTCCATAGTAAGATGTTCGATCCATAGGGGTTTGTATTGTTCAGGATGTATTTCTCCTCGAAGTCATGTACATATAGGCCTGCCACGCTCGGGGCAAAAGTACTGCCCATAGATGTCCCCCCGGTCTGGAGAAATATTTTGTCCTCATACTGAAAATAGTTTCTTTTGAGGGCCAGTCTTGCACACTCCAAGATGAATTCTCTAGGGGTTCTCGATGTCCATTCTGCCTTATCAAGTACCTTCTTGAGTACCTCCAACGTGGCATCCTGGGGGATGCTGGTATATAGACTCTCAATATCAAAACTCACCAGGATGGTGTCGTC
Organism: Lissotriton helveticus; assembly: GCF_964261635.1. Classification (NCBI taxonomy): domain Eukaryota; kingdom Metazoa; phylum Chordata; class Amphibia; order Caudata; family Salamandridae; genus Lissotriton; species Lissotriton helveticus. The sequence continues at coordinate 682,931,831 of NC_136073.1, forward strand.
GTCCACGGTGAGTTGATCCAGGAGTCGCAGCACACTTTTAGTGTCTTGTAAGTAGGTGCTTGTTTGTTGTACCAGAGTCTTAAAGAACACATCGCAAAAACATGACAAAGGTTCCAAAAGGTGTCAAGATCACACTCCGCAGGATCCGTATGTAGAAGAAGTGCTCCACCTCCGGACCCCCCAAACACCCCGAATATATATCACAGGGTATTCAGGTGATACGGTGAGGGAAAAAACCCCAAAAGGGGAAAAACCCAAAAGAAAAGATAGAAGGGAAAGGGTCAGCGGGGGAACAGAAGCTGTAAATAGAAAACACACAAACATTAATATAGTTCTAAATGCTACTCTCATTCAATTCTCGCTAAAAGAAACATATCCTAATGTCACCTGCGAACAACTCCGTCCTGCCTCTTCACGCAGCTGTATGCATAAGCCCCTCCTGCCTGCAGACACAAACAGCAGAAACATCAACATAAAGTACAAGCACCATATCCTTCTAAATGATATACACTACTCTAGATACCTACCCACACAGTAGTAAGTAACACTTTAAGAATATCCTAGTCTTTCATAAACTGTGACCTCAATGAGAAGTTCACCTGTAAGGATGTAGAGATTAATACAAAGGTACTGAAACCCCACTCAAACAGGCAGGTCACTGCATCATGAAGAAAGTAAAACAAGTTCTTGTAACTTGGTCACCAGAAGGACCTAACACGGTATGATGTAGTTCAAAGCACTACCAACATCCGCTTAGGCATTTGTATTCCGTCATAGATTATGCCTTGAACAACTTCCTTCGTGCCGGTATTGCAGAGGACACACCCCCCCTGCAATCCGTCACTAGGCGATAAAGAGATGGCCCCCATCCGGAGGTGAGTTAACGATAGTACAGCACAAAACAAAAACGCATGGAGAAGATCCCTTGCAGCCGCAAAGGTACACAGTCTAAATCTGACTGCCAAAGAAAACGGAATCAGAGTACTTCAAATCTTTAGCGCATGTGCGCGAACACTTTACCCGGCTGTGCAATCTTCCCCTCAGGCTCCAAGGACTGACTTGGCAAAGGCATCACACAAAACGAACGTCAGGAACAGCAACAGGCTCCCAGGAACAAACACAAAATCACGAGCACAGTTTCCTGGTTCTGCCCCGCCTTATCCCTGCGCCGCAAAGGATCATGGGACCAGTAGTTCTACTCCCTAGGTTCATGGGAAATGTAGTTCTAGGTAGGCGCATCACGTTCCAGAACCTGACAAAAGGGAACCCAAACCGGAGACAATGGGCCTGCTGGGCGGTGGTATTTTGTTCTTATGCATTTTCGGGAGTGTATAAAAGTAAGGAACCTTTCCTTCACTTCTACATAAGAAATCCGCCTCCTGTTTCGAGATGTAACCTTCGGCTTCTCCGTATTCCACGAGTGATGTAATCTCGTTTCTCAAATCTTCCGTGGGGTCAACCGGTAGTATCCGATAGTTCCTATGGTCTGATAGTAGTCTCAGACATTCAGTCTGGTAGGCTGATTTGTCTAGTATGACTATCCCTCCGCCTTTATCAGCCGGTTTGATTATGATGGTGTCAGATTTCTGTAAGTCATCCAGTGCAATTCTCTCCAGATTTGTGAGGTTTCTGAATGGCTTTTTTGGGGTGGCATTTTCAACATCATTGAAGACCGCTTGCTCGAAAGTAGAGATCTCTACCGGGATCATGTGCGGTGGTGGCATGAATGTGGATTTGTTCCGTAGCCCTGTCTCATTCGTGTCCGCATTATCCTCGGTGTTAGTTCTCTTCTCAAAGAAGGCTTTTAGTCTTAGTTTCCTAAAAAAGGAAGATAGTTCGCACTGGAGTCTGAATTTATCCAGATTGGCTGTGGACACAAAACCTAGTCCCTTGTTTAGGACTGATTCCTCGTCCTTACTGAGGGGTCTCGTTGATAGGTTAGTTACTAGGTTTTCCGATTGCTCGGTCCTGCCTGTTGGGATTTGTTCCTGTTCTGGTTGGCGCTCGGGTCTTCCGGTGCCCAGTGGACTTGGTTGCCCTGGTTGGCGTTTTTTCTCCTTCCCCGTCCTCTCCCGCCCCGGTTTAAAAAAGGGGGTCTGTAGGGGTTTACAGGAAAAAACGGTTGTTGAAAGGGTGGTTGCCACCCATACATTGGGAAATTTTGTGGATGGTTATATGGATCCGGGAAGGCTGGCATGGGCATAGGGTTGTAGGTCGGCCAGTTGCCATTCCCCCTGCCTCGTCCTCTGCCTTTTTGTCTAGTGCTTCCGCAGCTTGAACCCCCACTGGAGTTGGAGGTATTACTTGATGCATTGCTTGAAGCATCAGAGTTGTCATCTCCTTTGGACGGCGGTATGTATTCTGGATCTGAATAAGGGTATGCTTTCACCATTGAGAACCTCTTTAAATCTTTTTGAAATTTTTGCACTTTTTGTTGTGTTAGATTGTCCTTGTAATCCGTCATTTCTTTATTAAGCTTGTCTAGCTTCTTTTTAAAACCCATAATGGTGGTTTTCATATTGCCTTCTGCCACTTGTATTTCTATCTGGATTTTTTCGGACAGTCTTAGAGCGGTCTTTAAAATTAGGACTATCCAGTCGTGGGTGCAGTGCCACGCTATGGCAGCCCAGTCTTTTCGAAACAGTTCATCTTCTAGGAAGATGCGGGGGGCGTTGGAGACTAAAAGTCCCTTCGGCGCCGTGTTGTTGCTTAAATACTGTTTGAGAATTGTCCCATGTAGGATCGTCCTGATTCTATTCCTTTTTAGTTCTGTTAAATTCTCCCAATCCTTCGTTGCAGAAATGCTTTGAGCTATATTGGCATCCGCAAAAATAGACATATCACTCATCACCTCCTCAACCTCTTGCGAGGAATAGGAAAGGCCCTGATTTTCGGCCATGGTTGTAAAGGGTAAAATATCAATATGTGAAGCTCTCGCAGCTGTGCGCTGCCTAATGTGTGTATAACAAAAGGGAGAGTTAGGGAAGTTTCACCGGCTATGTGAGGAGGGAACTCCTGGTCCCCGGGATTAAATGTAGCAACAAAGGAGGAGTACCCCCTGAGGGAAAGAAATAGAAAAGAATCTCTACTTCTAGAGCATAAAGCTCAGGTCAGCACAGTGTGCCCCAACCCATTACCGGACAATGCATGTCCTTGAAGAAGACCCCTCACTCACCAACCTAGTTGGTGACATGCTTCATCATCGGGGTCCCACCCCATAGGCCGAGTGCCCATAGGGTGTGCTGCGACACCTGATTACAGTGGAGCAGGTTTCTTTTTTTTATATGTGCATAAAATACAGTGATAAGTGTATTAAAAAAGGGCCAAAACTACTCACTTCAAGACTTTATTCTTGAGTGTTTGAACCCTTATTAGAAAAGATGTGGCACCTGTGCCTAACTAGGAAGGCTTTGGTGTCTCAAGAAGTGTGATATATTTAAAAATAGCGTAGTGTGCTATGTGAATTCAGTGAAGTTAGGTCTACATGTTTCAACCATATAAAAATTCTTGGTTTTCGTCAGGACCGTGATGATTGGACGGAGTGGTCCGCACTCGCTAAGGTTTTTGTTTCCCCCAGTACGTAATCCCAACCCTTTTCTCTTACAGGTTTTCTCCTGAATCAGGAAAATACACCTTTTTCACACCAGATCACCATTTTGTGGTCTGTAAATTGAACGTGGGCTGGACGCACCTTAGCGAGTGCGGACCACTCCGTCCAATCATCACGGTCCTGACGAAAACCAAGAATTTTTATATGGTTGAAACATGTAGACCTAACTTCACTTAATTCACATAGCACACTACGCTATTTTTAAATATATCACACTTCTTGAGACACCAAAGCCTTCCTAGTTAGGCACAGGTGCCACATCTGTTTTAATCGGGTTCAAACACTCAAGAATAAAGTCTTGAAGTGAGTAGTTTTGGCCCTTTTTTAATACACTTATCACTGTATTTTATGCACATATAAAAAAAAAAGAAACCTGCTCCACTGTAATCAGGTGTCGCAGCACACCCTATGGGCACTCGGCCTATCGGGTGGGACCCCGATGATGAAGCATGTCACCAACTAGGTTGGTGAGTGAGGGGTCTTCTTCAAGGACATGCATTGTCCGGTGATGGGTTGGGGCACACTGTGCTGACCTGAGCTTTATGCTCTAGAAGTAGAGATTCTTTTCTATTTCTTTCCCTCAGGGGGTACTCCTCCTTTGTTGCTACATTTAATCCCGGGGACCAGGAGTTCCCTCCTCACATAGCCGGTGCAACTTTCCTAACTCTCCCTTTTGTTATACACACTGCCTTTAGAGCTTCCCATAAAGTCACTCCAGACTGCACTGAGCCCAGATTGTCCGCCAGGTACACCTTCACATCTGCCCCAAATCCCCGCAACAAGTCCTTATTCCGGAGATCCCATGCCGCCAGTCGCCAGCTCCTACCCTTCGTCCCAAGTCTCGTCCCCACTGTCACCAACACCAGCAAGTGGTCCGAGATGCCTCGTGCCAGGTATTCTGCCCGGCTATTAACATCAAGTGCACGACGGGGCAAGAAGACATAATCCTGCCTAGAATATACCTTATGGGCCCCAGAAAAATAAGAGTAAGTCCTAGCATCCGGATGGAGCCATCTCCAGGCAACCGTCAGCCCCACGGTGTCAATAAACCTCGCCAGAGGGGACTGTACCGAGGAGTCCGCCCGGTCCACAGACCTGTACAGAGGGGGGTGTACAACATCATTAAAATCCCCTCCCACCACGTGTAAAGTGTCTGGCGTGTTCAGAATGATGTCAGCTACCCCTGCGAGGGTTCTAGCCTGTAGCTTAGGAGGTGCGTACACTGACAGAATCGTGATCTTCTGGCGTCTCCATGTCCCTGTTACCCCAACGTATGTACCTTGCGGATCCGTCCATGTTTTTGCGACTGTTAAAGGGGGGGACTTCCTAACCAGAATGGCTACCCCTCTTGAGCCCGATGTGTACCCCGCATGGGCCAGTACCTTATACGCCCCTCTGGCCAAACATCCACACCGCGTACCATGTAAATGTGTTTCCTGGAGTAGGACTATGTCTGGGGCCGCCCTCTTAACAAAGGCCATAACCAATCCCCGTTTTATCTTAGTGCCCAAGCCGTTCACATTCCACGTAAGGATTTTGACAGTTCCAGTGACCTGCGCCTTTATCCCGAGGTTACCCACCACTTCGGGGGACATCGAATTTAGTCAGGACATGCACCGGCTGGCCTCGGGTGTAGGGTGTACAGGTGTACTGAACAATTCTGTCTGCGACATGCTTAAAAAAAGTAACAATAACCATGAACCCCCATCCTACAACCCAATGGTCCCCCCTCCCCTCCCCAACACCCCTTCAGATTCACCCCATGAACTCCGCCCTCCCCACCCCTCTCTCCTTTCCAGACCCATCGCCATCCTAAAGACAGAGATATAGCTGTCCAGGTGAAGGAGGTCTGTCGCCCACCCCACCTCAGCCCCAACTATTAACGAGCCCGCTCTACACCTCTAACAGAGAATCGTTGAAAGGCATAATCACAAGCATGTAAATAAAGGAAAAACGAGAAAGAAAATCAGTCCAATACAGTCAAGACAAACAAATAGAAGGGGGGTGTTCAACTTGCATGTTCCTGGCCACATAGTCCACACTTAGCTGCATGGTACTGTCCCATCATCACAAATTGGAGTTCTGAGCGTCCCCCTGTGAGGCCTCGGTTTCCTGCGTATTTCCCTGCTCCATGTCCTTTATGGCTGCCACCAAGGGGTACAACAAGCGCCCCTCCAATTCTTCTCCCTCAGATGAAGTACCACTAGGCTCCCCCTCCCCCTCCGACCGTGTCTTCTCTGCCAGGCAGCTAAACCGGGAACCCGTCGGGTGAATCGAGTCATGGAAGACTGCACTCCGCCGCAATGATCCGGATGTGGGGTATTGGGTAACCACCACGTCGCGGCTGCCACGCCTCTGCCTTAGTCTCTGCGGCCTTGTGATCCTCGTGGACCCCCCCAGAGCGGTCCATCTCTGGTGGCCTCTGCTCCCCCGTCTGCCAGAGGAGGACGCTCCTCCAGCCATTGCCAAGCCTCCTCCGGAGACTGAAACAAATAGGTTTTCTCCTTGTACATCACCTTCAGCTTTGCAGGGAATAACAACATGTATTGTATTCGGAGGTCTCTCAGCTTAGCCTTAACCGAGTCAAAGGAGCGCCGCTGCTTCTGTACCTCCTGGCTGTAATCCGGAAAAATCATTATGTAGGCATTTTCGTACCGATGTCCCCAAGCTTCCTAGCCTCCCGAAGGATCATGTCCCTATCCTAAAAATTCAAGAAACGGGCAATGACTAGCCGCGGCCATGCCCCGGCCGGAGGTCTCGCCAGCAACGCTCTATGTGCCCTCTCAATGACGAAACAAGCGGAGAATTTGTCTTTTGGGAATGTGCGGAGAAGCTAGGAGTGAAGGAACTCTGCCATGTTATTTTCTGCTTCCCCTGTCCTGGTCTCCGAGGCCCTCACTCTTTCGGCTAAATTTCGGAGATCCTGCTGCAGGAGCGTCACCTCCGTGCCCACCTCTCCAATTTTTTTTTCTAGGGCCTCACGAGACGCCTGTATGGCACTCATCAGGAGGGCCGTGTCCGATCGCGCTCCAGTCGAATCACCATCCGCCAGAGGAGGGGCCACAGCATACTGCTCTAGAGTACCCTGTTTGGGAGGCTTGGGGTCCAGGTTCTTCTTGCCAATCTTGTTCTGCGTGTCTGTCTCACCCCTACAGGAACCCCTCTGATCAGGACCGGATTCTTTTCACTCGGCTCGCACCACTTGCCACAGACCGCTGCTTGTAGGGCACCCCAGGCCCGGGCCCCCAGTCGTCGCCGCTCAGAACCAGTTCCAGCCCAGGCACCACGAATGGCGCAAAGGTACTCCCCACCTCCGGGCCCGTGCGGGAGGCACCGACCCCCTCACTGCTTCCACGTCCAATGGGTCTCGCAGTCCGGATCAAGGATCTGTGCAGCTCACCCCAGCCCCTTCCAATCTCAGTCCACTGGGCCTCCCTCTCCTCCGTATGCCACGCTACCTTTCCAGGGGGGGTCGTCTTAGTCCTCAAAGCTATTCCCTTCTCCAGACAATCACTCCGGCCCTCCGGCCCTCTCACCTCCGCTTCCTTGCTCCACTGGCAGCTCCAAACGCACACTATGTCCCCGGGCTCCGCAGCCTCCCGGAACTCCTCACCAGCTGCAGATGAGATGGACATCCTTCAGCAGGTCCAAGCACTGACCCACATCCACCAGGGCTCCATCCATGCAGGCCGCTCTCCTCAGTACCGGCCCTCCTCCTCCATCCGGCCTGCATCACCATGGGCACAGCGTGGGCCTTCTCCTTGTAAATCTCCTCCCAGTAGTACCCTCAGCGGTTCGGGGAGCCTTAATTCTGATGTGTTCTCACCCCAGGGACAGATGAGCAGGTAGGGGGGGATGGAAGGAAGGGGCCCGCTTCCAAACACCCGTTCGCCACGTTGCAAAGTCGGCCTCCCTCCGGTCCTGGCCGCCATGCCTCTCGGATCTCCCCCTCTCACCACATGGCGTCCCGAGATGGCTGTTCTGCAGCGTCCGGTGCCCCCTCAGCTGCCTCGCTCCTGGCGCCGAGCGCCCTGCGCGTCAGGCGCGCCCCGTCTGCACCAGCCTCCAGTCCCGCTCTCCTTATGCCGGGTGTCGGAGCACAGCAGGACACGGTCAGGCCCCGGAGCCTCCGCCATCTTCCTCTCCCCCCTGGGCTCACACCTGATCCTCGGGAGCCGCCCTGCGCTCCGCCGGGGTCATGGGCATCCCCCGCCACCTCAATCTGGCAGACAGGGGAGCGCCGCTCAGGACACAACGCACTCTGCAAACCGCGGGACTTCCAGCGGTGCTGCGGCTACCTTCAAGATGGAGCCGGTGCCATCTTAGGTCGCTCACCAGGCCTCCGGACTGCTCCCTGTCTTCTCCCGAGAACGGGACACTCACTCCTCCGGGCCGCACTCACAAGTATCCAGAAGGAGCAGGGGCCCCCAAATATCATGGATATTCAAAAATCGGGACTCGAGGCCGCCGTTATTTCAGTCGGATCTTGTTGGTAGCCGGAGCTAGCAGGTGTTGTGTCCTGTAGCGTGATTAGAACAGCCCAGCTAATCGGCACTAGGCCTGACACGTGACCCTAGGAATAAAGGAGTCGGACACTGGGAATTACTTTCTGGCTCTCCGTGCGCCCGTCTCAGAATAGCGTACGTGCGTGCGGAGCCTCCCTTTATTATACCAGGTCACATGACTTCAACACTGCACGCCCCTTACGCCAGGGGCGGATCATGGGCCCAGAACATAACATTCCTCCTAAAACAAGAAAAATTCAAAGATAAACTCAAAACAGCTGCAACCCTGCAGTCTCGATAGACAGTCTATTGCAATGATCTTCATAGACCTCGAGTCCGCTTTCCGAAACCACTATCAACGAGTAGAACACATTACTGAACCCTGTGCTCAATACTGATACATAAAACAGTCTTACGTGAGGTAATCGCGTAGTCGGCAGGAAGGCGTCGGGTTTCTTCTCAGCCTTTGATCCACGCCCCTCTGGCTTGAACAGTCTGTTTCTGGGGCGGTGCTGGTCTCAGGCGCCTCCATGTCGGGCTCCTCCGGATCTGACACCCCTTCCTGGGCCTCCGCGCCACCCTCTGTCTCCTTGATCACCGCCCTCGGAGTGTTACTCTGGGTGACCTCGAGACTAGGCGTCGGCTTCCTGCCTGGCAAGTCCTGTGCAGTTTCGGTTTCTGTCGACAGAGTTGGTGGATCAGAAGCTCTCAAACCCCCATGGAAATGTTTAAAGTGCGACACATTCCTGGTTACAGTCTCTCTTCCTCGGACCACAGTGATGCGGGTTCCTTTCACACCAATTACTCGCCATGGTCTTCTTTCATAGTTCAACCGGAACTTTCCACTGGTCACCCTGTTGCGGAGAAGTACCACATCTCCTCTGCTGAATTGTGTCACCATGGCTCTTCTCTTTTGGCTAATTTTAGCAAAGGCAGTCTTTCGTTTGCGTGCAATTATTTCTTCATTCGCGGTTGCTGGTGCCCATTGGGGATGGTGAGGAATTGAATCGGGTATGATCCGTCCCATCAAGAGATGCGCCGGGGCTATCCCCGTAGTTGAATGTGGGGTTTGCCGGTAGCTGCGGAGAAAGGTGAAGATGGCCATTTCCACGGACTGTCCTTTGTCATGGGCAATGCGAATCACTTTATTGAGGGTCCTCATGAAACGTTCCGCTTCTCCATTCGCTTGTGGCCATCGGGGAGTGATTCGTCGATGCCGAATGCCTAGGGATGATAGATAGGTGGCCAATTCCTGCCCTTGAAATGGGGGTCCATTGTCTGTGCGGATTTCACACATGGCCCCATGTGTGGCAATGATCTTTTCTACTTTCGGGATTACACACTCGGCACTGGTGCTGGCTATTATTTCTACTTCGGGATACTTAGAATGGTCATCAATCATGACCAGCGTGTACTTTCCATCCGGAAGACTGCCAAAGTCCATGCTGACCTTCTCCCACGGCTGTTGTGGGCGAGGTTCCACGGCAATCGGGGCTTCACGAGGAGCTTCCCCGGTCACTTGACACGCAGCGCATGTCTTCACCACCTGCTCCACCATGTCATCCATCAGGGGAAACCACACCTTTGTCCGTAAGCGTGCCTTGGTTTTGACTATTCCTTGGTGGCCTACATGCGCTAGCTGTATTACTTGATCAGTGAGGGCTGAAGGTATCACCAAACGATGCCCCCGCAGAAGACATCCTGCTTCATCCTCATTGAGCTCCTCCCGGACATGATACAGGCTCTCCATTATTCTCTGAGCCTCAGACGTGAGCATCTTCCACCCCTCCTTGGCCCGATGCCAGTTCGTCGTGTGAATAAGTTCTTTGGCCCTCTGGAGGCATGCATCCTGTGCTGTGGCACTCACAATGTCACTGATAGAGATGGGACGAGGGCAAGAGCGCGCCACCACCCACCTGACATAGGCCTCCGTTTCTTCAGCTTCCTCCATCTCCTCGGCCGAGGCTGGTCTGGGATGTCGGGACAGATAGTCTGCCGGGTTCCTTGCTCCAGGCTGATACTCAATGGTACAGTTGTACTCCTGCAGTTGGAGCAGCCACTTCTCTATGCGAGGCGGGGGTTTAGATGAGGTTCCCGCAAACAGAGACAGCAAGGGTTTATGGTCGGTCACCACAGTGAATGGCTTGCCATAGATGTATAGGTGAAAATGTCGGCACCCCCAATGAATGGCGATTGCTTCTTTCTCAATCTGCGAGTACCGTTGTTCCGTGTCCGTGAGAGATCTGCTCGCAAAAGCAACAGGCGTCCAGTCGATGTCGTCCCTCTTCCTTTGCATGAGAACCGCTCCCAGTCCAGCAGGCCCAGCATCCACTGCAAGAAGCGTGAAGTTACGTGGGTCAAAGAAAGCGAGAGTGGTGTTGTTAGACAGAGAATCTTTGATGTCTCGGAAAGCTTTTTCTTGCTCAGGTCCCCAGTGCCAGGGAGTGGAGTCTTTGGTGAGATCCCGTAGGGGGAGCGTGAGATTAGCCAAGTCTCTGATGAACCGGCCACAATAGTTGACCATGCCCAGGAAGCTCCGGACTTCAGTGACGGTCTGCGGGGGTGGCGCATCTTTAATGTCTTTTACTTTGTCTGGATCCGGGTTGATGCCATCGGCTGAAAAGATGTATCCAAAAAACCCTATCCGGTCCCGCAGGAATTCACACTTTTCTCGGTGGAGCGTTAGCCCCGCGTCTTTGAGTCTTCGGAATACTTGGGCCAGCCTTTGATTGTGCTCTGGGATGGTGCGGGCATGTATCATTATGTCATCACTGACATTTATCACTCCAGGTATTCCGGCAATTAGCTCCTGGATGACATTCTGGAATACCTCCGCTGCAATGGAGATTCCGAAGCTGAGCCGAGTGTATCGTCGAAGGCCGATGTGGGTGGAGAAAGTAGTGATGTTGCGCGACTCCATGTCCAACACCAACTGGTGATACCCTGATCGTAAGTCCAGCTTGGAAAACCAGCGGGCACCTGCCATCTCTCCGATGAGGTCATCTATAGTGGGCGTAATGTGACGCTCCCGTTTTATGGCGGCATTCGGGAGGCGCATGTCCACGCAGATCCTGACCGCCCCGGGTTGCTTCGGTTTCCGGGTGACCACGATGGGCGAGACCCAGGGGGTGGGACCCGAAACCTTTTCGATTATGCCCGCCGCTTCCAGTTTGTGGAGTTCCTCTTCCACCAGCGGCCGTAGATGGAACGCAATGCGGCGGTGTCGCAGAGCCACCGGCTGTACCGTTGGATCAATGTGTAGATGAATCTCTCGACCTTTGAACTTGCCAATGCCCTCAAAAAGGTCCGGGTATTCCATGAGGAGATGTTGAACAGATTCCTCATGGACCCCAAAGGCAAATGTCACCACACCCAGGTCTTCGGCCGCTCTGCAACTCAGCAGCAAACCTTGGCCTTCTTCCGACACAAAGATGTTGGTTTTGATGGTCTTGTTCCCATGGCGGATTACTGCTTTGAATTTCCCTCGAATCTTGAGAGGGGTGTCTTGCCCGTATGCGAAGACTGTAATGGGGGTGGGACGCAGCACCGGAGGCGTGGTCATGGTCCTGTAGAGGGAAACACTCATGAGGGTTATGGATGCGCCCGTATCCACTACTGCTATTATATCTTGATCCGCCACCTGTATGGCGCATTGAGGCAGTGGCCTGGTCCGGCGGGCAGCGGTGCCGATCATGTGCACCTTGTGCACCGACCGTTCTTCTTCTTCATCGTCATCCATATCACTGTGACTCTGTTCCCCCTCCGTTATGGCCTGCACAGCGGGGCGTGGTTTTCGGAATTTCTTCGAACGGCACACCTTTTCAAAATGATTTTGCCTGCCACATCCCGAACACCGCTTACCCCGTGCTGGGCATTCTGCCATCTGGTGTCGCGGACCTCCACAATAACCACATGACTGTCCCGACGCTCCACCCTGAGTGGGCGGTCTCTTGTGCCACTTGGTGGGTGTGTGTGTCTGTATCTTGTTAACCGGTTCCACTTTGACCGATGCCTGCAAAGCAGCTTCCATGTGCGCAGCCCTAGCTTTGGAGAGTTCTTTCGTGTGGCCGAGAGTCAGGATGTCCGTCAGCGGCTTGCCAGACTCCTCTAGAATCCGTTCCCTCAGTTTGGCCGACGCACATCCTTGTATAATTTGTCCCCGAATCTCCTCAGTGGTATCTTGAAACCCACACGTGAGCGCCAACCTTTTGAGCCTAGTGTGATATGTGTCCAGCGATTCCTCGGGCAGCTGGCGCGCTTGTCTGAACACAAATCGTTCATAATCTTGATTGGCCATGGGCTCAAAGTGGGCATTGAGGGCATTAATCAGCGTGTGATGAGTTCTGGGGGTCGCCTCCGGGAGGGTCCGAGCAATGGAATGGATGTCCTTGCCGCCGAGATGTAACACCATGGCCCGTTTCTGTTCCTTGTGCGTTTTCGTAGCTTCGAAGAATACAAGGAGTCTATCCACCCACTCCTTCCATTTGGGAGCGAGCGCTGAGGGCGCACCCTCCACCACAAAGGGTTCAATGGGTGGAATCGTCGCCATTCTCCCGGTCGTGCCGGACAGGCACTCCGCGCGACCACCTGATGCGTGTGCTGAAACAGGGCACCGCCCGGATCACCGTGCAGATGTGAGCTGTGCGGCGCTAGGGTTGGAAGCACCTACTCGACGTTCATGCACCAGTCCACTCCTCCCGGCGGTCCGCGTGGGGGTGGGGTCCGCCGCACGGCACGAGCACCACGAGCCGAGGAACAGGCTCGCGGCCGCCACACGGGGCAGAAGGCAGATACCCTCACCCAGCGAAAATTCAGCAGCCACCCTCGTCGCCAATTGTTGTGTCCTGTAGCGTGATTAGAACAGCCCAGCTAATCGGCACTAGGCCTGACACGTGACCCTAGGAATAAAGGAGTCGGACACTGGGAATTACTTTCTGGCTCTCCGTGCGCCCGTCTCAGAATAGCGTACGTGCGTGCGGAGCCTCCCTTTATTATACCAGGTCACATGACTTCAACACTGCACGCCCCTTACGCCAGGGGCGGATCATGGGCCCAGAACATAACAGCAGGCTCATGTCTTACCCGGCCAGGCTGCTGGCCACGCCCCCCATTCTCTCCACTGTTGAACAATGTAGTTTTAGAAACAGTCACATTTACAGTTGTTGAAAAGGAGCTATGCACCCCAGTGGTGCGTCCTGGAGCCATTACTCCTGCCGGCAAGAATAGCACAGGTCGGAGGGTGTAAATGGCCGGGTTACCTATAGTTGGACCTGGGTGAAGCATTGAAAGCTTCAACCTGGCCCAAGGCGGTGCCTGGCTCCTGATGGACCTTGAGCCAAGACTGGCCTAGCGGAGCTGGGGCATTTACAGTATCACGTGCCACGTGGTGGTGCGGCAAAGGAGCGCTTCACTCTTTAAAGGCGCGAGCCCGGAGTGCGTTACGCTTTAAAGGCACGAGCCCGGTGTGTCGTGTTAATGCTTGTAAGGTGTTCAGACTGCATGGCCGTTGCTCGAACTTATGCTCTGCGTCTGAGGAGTGCGGCGCGTGCATACACAGTCATCCAGAGACCTAGCACGAGAAGATATGAATAGTGCCATACAAATTTGAGCTAAACACTTAGGGACCCCTTATCGTATTAACGAGATAAAATCATTTCTCCTATCTGGTGACTGGCTCGTTAAAACTTTGTGCATGGTTTCTCAGGGGTTATTAAGATAAAATAGCAACATTCTCTCCACAATGCTTCACATCGGCTGGCCGCATAACACAATTGAACACCGCCGGTGGCATGTGCAATACTGTGACAAATAGAAACACACGTATTAGTAAAGGTTTTTTGAATCTAATCGTCGGCCGGGGCTATCGTAGCAAATCTAACTGCAAAGTACATCTGTTCTATCCCTTGTTTAGTTCCCTATGTTATTTCGCAGTGGTACCTTCCCCCTCCCTGTACCCACCCGTGTTCCTCGTACCATGGTACGTTTCATAAACACAGCTGTCAGCGGTCAGACCGCTGTCCTGGAGCTGCACCTCTGGCCGGCCTGGGGGTGCTGGAATAGGGTGACCAGACATCCCAGATTTCCCCGGTTGGTTCCGGTTTTTGGAGAAGTGTCCCAGAGTCCCGACACTTTTCTCCAAATTGAAGAAATGTTCCGGTTTTTGAGTAGTGCCTGGGTTATTCAAAGAAATGTCCTGGTTTTCAAGGGAGGGTCGGGTAAACCTGCACATTAATCACAGTGTTGTGCAGGCTCACATTCAGGGCCGGACTGGCCGTAGCGGGCACTGGGCGTTTCGCCGGTGGGGCGCTAGGGTGGGGGCCGTTTTTGTTAAAGGGACGTTTTTGCATCATAGCTGCAAAATCGTCCACTGTAACAAAATCGTCCAAAACCAGCCCTGTCAAAGAGCTCGGCCGCTCCTAGGGGGGCCAGCCGAGCACTTTGCCAGGGCCAGTTTTTGTTCCCAGTCCGGCCCTGTGTAACCTCCCATGAGAACACCCCCTGTTACATGTGCTATTGCTCCGAAGATTTTAATTACAGCCTTAAGGAACTATGTTCTTAAAAGGCTTCAAGCAGAACACACACTTGGTCCTAAACTAGGCTGGCAGTGGCTACTTCACTCACTAGAACATCTCATATTTATGAGACCGACTACAAATTTCCCTTCATCAGCTCCACATGGAGTACAACCTAATCCGAAATGAATGTAATAATAAATCTTTTGTCACATTTCTAAGCTACTAATGGTATATATGAACATTGTTATTTGTATCAAATATACATTATTTCGGTCATTATGACCTTAAAAGTGCAAAGCATACAGTGCAATGTGAATAGTGCAGGCATATAAAATCAGCAACTAAAGCTTGGTCAAGACTATTTGAATGTACTCGTAGTACTGTATTGCATGCAATGCATTATGGGTAGGGTGGAGTTACCATATCTTCTGCAGGGTGCAGTACCATATGAGACCAAAGGAGGTACCCTTTCACCACATATGGTACTGAACCCTGCAACATGGCAATGTAACATTGCCATTTATAATGCCAATAACTCCAATACATGCAGTCTTGTGCCTTGCTCACTAGGGACCTCTAGGAGCAGCTTGTGGTACTGCACCTATACATGCAGTGCTGGTGCCTTGCTCACTAGGGACCTCTAGGAGCAGCTTGCGGTATAGCATCTGAGGCATACAAGGCTGGTTCCTGGCCCACTAAGCAAGCATTTGCAATGCACTAGGTCTCACTTTACTGAAAGTATGAGCTATTGACGTTGCATTATTATTTGCAACGCCAATACCTCAAACGATCAGTAATGCAAGACCTATTGCATTGCAAATGCTTGTTATTCTTTGAATCCTTGCAGCAAGCCTAAGTGGTAGGCCAGATCAATGGCCTTGAAGTTGGAATTTAACACATGGCTATCAGATATTGACAACTATGCTTCTATCGTTCATTATCTAATGTGCTGTTCAAATCTAACACCCAAGAGAGACATACTTTGCAAGCTAAAATGTACAGAAAACAATCATTGTCAAAGCCAGTAGGTCTAGAGTTGGCTGCTGATTTTTGTTTGTGAGTGTTTTTTGTTTAAAGACTCATAACAGGGAAGCAGCTGGCAGCAGTGTTTGGGCATCTACCAGACCCTTGCCTAAGTAAAACAAAAGTTAACTTTATTTTTAGGCTGAAGCCTACTAGACAGTGCACCGGTCTGGTTGCAAAGACATGATCCGAAAGCTTCCCTAGGAAAGTATTCAGCCCATTGCTTAGCATTGGCTTTTTTGTTTTTGTCATTCACTGATGCTTTCTTTCTATTCACTGGCTCTAAGTGTTTTAGCACTTCCAGCATGTGCTTGTTCTTCCCTTGGAAAATAGCCTCTTTATCACCTCTCTGATTGGCTTCTTTGTTTCTACCACAAGTGCTTGCTTTTTGGAAACTCTTTTTATGTTTCGCCTGAAAAGCATGCATGGTCTGTCAGCAAAATCTATTGTTAACCAAAAATGCGCTTAAAATAGGGCCAGGAGCTCGCGTATTACTTACTGTTGTCGGTTTCCATGTCACTCTTGTTTCCTTGCTTCTGATTGGCCAGCTCCTCCTGCTCCTTTCTGCTTTTTCCAGCTGCTTATGGTGTCGGTCCCTGCCGTGGACGATGGACCTTTTACAGTTTCCTCTCTGCAGCCAGAGTCCTTCCACTGGCTTTTTATTAATACCTTTGGACATACACACTTGAAAAGTGTATGTCGGCAGTCCCTCTCCCACCCCTTATATTTGGATGTTCATGCCAAAATGCATGTCGACAGAATCCCCAATCTTTGTAATTCATGCTAACAGCATTTTGGTGTTCCTCATCACAGTTACAGAGTGGGACATAAAGGAGATCTGACATCCTAATTAGAGTACTGTCTAAAAGTAGCCTGCGTCACTATAACAGATCGGGCCAAAAAGTGCCACTGCGTCATAGAATCAGGCCTAACAGTGCCCCGGCATCATGATTATAGTTGTTTTTAAAGGTGTTCCTGCATCATAAAAGCAGGATATGGCCTAAAAGTGTCCCTGCATCATAATGACATTGTCGGGTCTAACAGTGCCTGAGACACAAGCAAGCATTGGCAAAACCGATAGTTTTTCCCTATGAGAGATCTATTGGCTTTTTCAGTGCTATTTTTGAAATGTTGCACAGCAGTGCGAGCTGCTCTGCAACAAGGCTTAAAGTACAGAAACAAACGCAATGATGTGGCCAACATTGAGCCCGCCATAGAGCTTTTTTCTAAATGTTAGGCCTTGTTGAACAGCAGTCCGCACTGCTGTGCAACATGGCTTACAAAGCATTGATGCAGCCAATAGATCTCGCATGGGAGAAACCTATTGGCATGTCTTCTTTCTTATGTTTGGCCCTCCCCTGGAGCAAGGACCAGGTACTTGTGTCCATCCACAGCTCCCATTTTTGGAACTACTTTTTTATTTGTGTTCAAGCACTCCAAATGACAAATTAGTCTGTCTCCTATATCCTCGTCCATGTAACTTCTTTTCCCTTCCACTTCTCTACCCTGCACTCTACACGACTGCACTCTACTGTAAACCACTGCACTCTACACCACTCTACACTACAGAACTATAGCCAGCTGTACTCTACTCTGCACCACACTACTCTACGCCACTGCACTCTGCACCGCTGCACTTTGCGCCACTGCTCTCTACTCCACGCCTCTACACACTATTCGACACCACAGCCATACACACCACTACACTCTACTCTGCACCACTTTATGCCTCGGCACTGTATGCCACTGCACTCTACTGTGCACCACTCTACGCCAGTGCAGTTTATGTCACTCTACTCTACTCCTCCCCGCTCTATACCACTATACCCAAACTCATTGCACTACACGCACCTGCACCCTACTTTGCACCACTCTACACCACTGCACTCTATTCTGAACCACTCCATACCACTGCACTCTACTCAGCTCCAATCTGTGCCACTGTACTCTAAGTC
Source organism: Lissotriton helveticus (assembly GCF_964261635.1). NCBI lineage: Eukaryota > Metazoa > Chordata > Amphibia > Caudata > Salamandridae > Lissotriton > Lissotriton helveticus. The sequence continues at coordinate 682,949,439 of NC_136073.1, forward strand.
ACTGCTCTGTAAGCCACTCTGCTTGTTTCTGTACCGTGGATTGGTTCTCACCGCACTGTGAGGCTTGTAAGGCGATTGCCAGAATGCAGGCATAAATGTTATTTGGACTTAAAATGAGCATTGTGAGACGCAGCTTTAAAAGTTTTTTAACAGTAAGAGAATTACACCTGAACAGAGTTCTAACACAAACTCGTCTATCACATAAAATCTATTTATTATTCAGCTCTGTAGTTGATCTTACCCCGCATTGCTCCTCATATCTGAGCTGTCATAGTAGTACTGGCCTTTGTTACCACCAATCTTTTGAGAAACTACCGACCTCGAGAGATCACCCAGCTCTGAGCAGAAGGAAAAACAGGCAACCAATAGGAAATAAGCCTATGTCCTTAATGTGTGTGCATCGGTGCGAGGGAGGCCCATAAAATATACACTGGGCATTTGTCTGGAAATATGTGTACTGAGGGTTTTGGCGTAAAAGCTGGTTGTGAGGAAAAGCTTGGACAGTGGGGTGACTGGTCTCAGACTTAGGTATGTTGGTATTACAGAAGGGGCCACAGATGCATGTGCGCCCCCTGCTGGCACACATGTAGCACCAGCCCTGTCATTAGAGCACATTTTCTCATTTATATGGGGGCGTGGCCCCATGCAAACAAGGGAATCACTTTGCCTCTGCGCCCGCGCCATATTATGGACAAGGAGGCAGAGGCAAACATGCGTTTAGGAGGAGCACTAAAAGTGTGCCACCAAAAGATGCCGCACTTTAGGACGCCTCCTAAAGACAGCTCTTTGAAGAGGAGAAAGGGGGTCCCACGGATCCCCCCCTCCCCCTAAAATCCCCATGCAGGTGGGTGCAGTCACTCATTGCACCCGCCTTCAAGGGATCTCTCTCCCCTCTTGAAAGTGCAGGCACTTTGCTGTTTGCAAAGTGAAGCAAGGGGTTGTAGTGTTGCGCTCCAGTTCTCCATGCAGCGCATGACGTGACACGCAGAACGTGTGAGCGCGAGCGATTGCGCATGGCGAAGGGAGAAACGCGCGTCAGAGGCAACCGGAGCGCGAAGGTTGTAAGACGCCCGGCGTTCTTCTTCTGATCCTTAACTAACTTAAATAAATGCCTTCCAGCTACGAACACAGCGTCAGTGTCTTTATTTAAGTGAAGTCTCCTACTTCACAGTGGCGACGAGGAGTGAGATTTCCTACAAGCAGAATCCCCATAAAAACGAGCAAAAAAAAGAAGAGGAGGAACTGCAGCAATCAAGGAACACTGAGGGGCAGCAGCACCCAAGGAACATTGCTAAGCACCAACTGGCTGTCGGAAGGTGAAATCCAGCAACAGGAATCGCAGGAAGAGCGCGGCAGAGGCGCATTAGAGCAGGACACATCCACCACGTGCCCCAGAGCCAGAAAACAAGGCACCCTGTGGAGAAGCATGGTAGGAGAGCGGCAGTGCGCCCACTAAGGCCCTGGCGGAGAGGGGAGACCGCGGTGAAGGGAAAGGAAGAGAACCCCGACCCAACACGTCGCAAAGCGGGAACGGCAGCGCGCCAGGCAGCCCCAGGAATCAAGGGGAAGAACCGGTAGAACAGGCCAGAATGAGCACCCAAGCATCCTCACTCACAGCGCCGATTCCGTTCCTGCCCAAACCAGGTGAACGCCAGATGAAATGGGAGGACTGGAGGGAATATTTCAAAAATTACCTCGAAGCGTTAGAAGATGAAAATCGGGAGCCATTTCCCAGTGCGAGGAGGAGACGGATACTGCTACACAACCTAGGCCCTGAGGGAATAAGAGTGTTCACAAACATAGTTCCCGCGACTAGGCCGGCAGCTGACGACGACGTCTTCAAGCACGCTTTAGATGATCTAGACACTCACTACCGCCCGGCGGTCTGCGTCTCCATTGATCGCTTCAACTTTCAACAGAGGAAGCAAGAAGAAGGAGAATCCATAGACGACTACGTCGCGGCCTTGAGAAGGTTAGCGAATACCTGCAAATATGGGGCGCTCCAAGACAACTTCATAAAAGATCAAATTGTAATGCACACCACCAACAAGACTGTACAGGACAAGCTGTGGGCAGACGGAGAAGCGCCGCTAAAGGAAGTAATAGTGATGGTGAAGAAAGCAGAACTTTCAAAGCGGTGTGCCGAAGCAGCAAAAAGGGAGAACGCCCAGAGACTCATGGTCAACAAGGTGGACGATGCTGAACCTTCAGGAAGAAATAGAATGTCGCCTGGAGACGGTAGAGAATCCAACAAATGGGCGGGAAAGCCAGGACAATCTGGGAAGCAGTTCCTGGATAGCAGGTCCACGTGCTACAGATGCAGAAGTGCATCCCACGCGGCCCAAGACAAGCGCTGCCCGGCATTCCGCGTGAAATGCATGTTCTGTGGCCTGATAGGACATTATGAAAAGGTGTGTCGCAAGAAAGATAAGAGTTGGTAGTGAAATACATAGCGCAATCCCCACCAGAAGAAGAAGTAGGGGAGGAACTGGATGAGGAAGACCTAGTATTATGTATCGAGGAGCAGGTGTTGGGAATTGACAGCAAGCGCTCCAGTAAACCACGGGCGGACATGCTGATAGGGGGAGTGAAGATCAGAGTTGCAATAGACTCAGGATCCCCATACACCATAGTCCAAAGATCGGTGTGGGAAGAAGAGTTCAAGCCCAGCTTGGGCCCCAACTTGGAACCACCAGACATACAACCAGTGTGGTACACGAACGACCCGATCCCCATGGTGGGTTACAGGATACTGAAGTTCGAATTCAGGGGGAGGTCAGCAGCGGGCAAACTGTACGTAGCAGAGAAGGGCCCCTCCGTCTTAGGATGGAGAGATCAAGGAGATCTTGGGATAAAATTGGACCCGGGAGGTACAAGTGCTACTGACAGACTGCGGAAGTTGGCCGGACCTGGAGAAAGTGAAAAAGGACTTCCCCAAGGTGTTCGGCGGAACGGTTGGCAAACTAAAAAAATTCATGCACAAGATCCTACTCAAGGAGAACTCCCGTCCAGTGTCCCACAAGGTCAGGAATGTGCCCATAGCGGTGAAGGAAGCGGTGCAACAGGAGTTGCGCAGGCTGGAAGAGCAAGGAATAATTGAGCCCATAGACAGCTCAGAGTGGCTAGCGCCCTTAGTTGTGGCCAGAAAACCAAACGGCAAGGTGCGCTTATGTGCGGATCTTCGTGAGCTAAATAAGTGCCTGATAGTAGAGAAATTCCCGCTGCCCAGGATTGAAGAAATGTTAGCCAAAATGAGAGGAGTGAAGTGGTTCTCCACGGTGGACCTCGCATCCGCCTATCATCAAGTAGACCTACACCCGTCAAGCAGGAAATACACGTCATTCATAACGCCCTTTGGATATTATCAGTTCCGCAGGATGCCCTTTGGGCTAGCGTCTGCCGCTGCGGTGTTCCAGAAGCTGATGCACCGCCTGTTCAAGGACGTTGAGGGCATCCAATACTTCCAGGATGACATCTTGGTTATGGGGATGGACCGAGAAGACCACGACAAGAAGTTAAACAAGGTCCTGAGCGTGCTACAAGAGAAAGGTCTGACGGCCGAATGGGAAAAGTGTAAGCTGGGCATGACATCGGTTACCTACCTGAGGCACGAGATAGGAGGACAGGGGATCACCCCAAAAAGAGAGAACGTGAAAGCAATTTGCGAGGCCAGAGCTCCCGTCAGCAAAGAAGAAGTGAGGTCATTCCTGGGTATGGCCGAATATTATAGCAAGTTTGTTCAGCACTTTGCCACGAAGAATCACCAACTGAGGCAGCTCATAAAGGACAAGACTGCGTTCCAGTGGAACGAAGAAGCGCAGAGAGAATTCGAAGAACTGAAGAGGAACATAAGCCAAGCGGTGCCGTTGCATGGGCATGATCCCCAAGGGCAAACCATACTGACCACAGATGCCATTGAGCAGGGTCTAGGAGCGGTCCTTGCACAAGAGAGGAAAGACAACACAGTAGAGACCCTCAGCTTTGCATCCAGAGCATTATCCCCCAAGGAACAGAAGTTCAGCGTGATTGAGAAGGAAATGCTAGCAGTGACATGGGCCATGGGGAAGTTCCGACAGTTCCTGTGGGGCACGAGATTTCGTTTACAAACTGACCATAAGCCACTAGTCAAGGTGCTCACCTCGAGCGGACATGCCACAGCCACCCCACGCATAGCCAAGATGACCCTAAAACTGTTAGAGTACAGGTATGATGTGGAGTACATACGGGGGACACGCAACAAGGTAGCTGACTACCCCAGTCGAGCCTCTGCCATGGAGGAAGCGCCCAATACTTTACCGGAGCATGAAGAGATGGTAGCTGTGATGGAGGACTCAGAAAAGGTGATCAGCAAGCAAGAGTGGACGCAAGCGTATGAGGAGGACGAAGACATAAAAGAAATCAAAGACTACCTGACCAAGGGTTGGCCTGAGAAGAAGAGGCTAAAAGAAGTGCTCAGGAAATTTTATGAGGTGAGAGAGGAGCTATCGATAAGCGACTGTGGAATCTTTCTATATCGCAGTGACAAGGTGGTGCCCCCCACAAATTTGATCCCGCTCCTGCTGCGCCAACTACACGAAGGTCACCACGGCATTGTAAACACCAAACTGAGGGTGAAGCAAATGTATTGGTGGCCGGGAATGGATATACAAGTGGAACGGCATGTGAGGGACTGCGGCCAGTGCCAAGGAGCAGACAAGATCTTGGAACCATTAAGACCAGCATTAGGATGGTTCGACCAACCGCGCAATCCCTGGGAAGATGTATCGATTGACATTCTAGGTCCAGTGTTGGATAACCAAGGAGTAGCAAAATACCTGTGTGTCCTAGTAGATAAATACTCCAAATGGCCGGAGGTTCACGCGCAAGAAGAAATGGACTCGGACACAGTCATAAAGTTTCTCACCTCGGTGTTTTTTTTTTTTGTAAAACATATTTTTATTGTATTTGTTCAAAGGAAAGAGGGAAGGGAGGAAAGGGGGAAAAGGAAAAGAATAGCCGACAACCCCGCCACAAATCCCACACAGGGGAGTGTAATATGCTGTAAATGAAAAAGCTGAAAGCAATCCACAATAATACACGCTTCATCAGGGAAGGTCAGACACAACGCTCGTGTCTTCTCAATTGTCCACAGAAATACTGTCCAGGAGCAATAATAGAAAGGTACCCGGAGCCATAGAATTTCCCAGGCCCCAAGCTAAGCAGAGCCGCAACAATGAATAGTAACAAAACCCCAACTGGTTCTCCCCCCACCCCCCACCCTTCCCCGGTGGTGACGACATAGCCACGCTCCCACCATATCCCGGAGGGAGGACACACAAACCAATCATACTTGAAACAAATGCAAGGCTCGTAGCGTGGGCGGGCATACCGCCGACGGTAGGCCAGATGACAAAAAGCGAACTAGTGGACCCCATCGAATGTGGAAATTCTTAAAGTCCCCCAGGAAGATGTCCGACATTCTCTCCATGCTCAGAAGGCCCCACAACCTCGAGTGCCACAGTGATACAGCCGGTGCTTGCGGCTTTTTCCACGCCGCTGCCAGGGTGAGCTTAGCCGCCCCGAGGCACAGCCACTGAATACGCTCATCAGCCTTAGTCTGGTGTTCCAACAATGGGTCTCGAAGACCCAGCAGGACATGAGCCATCGAGTCCGAGATCGGGTACCCCAATATCTCCTTGATGTGGGAGAGTATCTCCGACCAGAAGGGGCGGATGATCGGGCAATCCCACCAAATATGTTGGAAGTCGCCCAGCAGGCCACACCCTCTCCAACACCGATCCGATGACGTAGGAAAAATGCGATGGAGCCTGGAGGGGTACAGGTACCAGTCATACATTGTTTTCAGGTGGGCTTCCCGAAGGCTCACAGAATGGTTGTGCGCTGCCACATCCCTCCAGAGGTGTTTCCATTCCGTATCAGAAATGTCCCGCTCCAGAATGCTCTCCCACCGCTCCATATATCGAGGGCGAGGGGCAATCACCGTGCGCAGGAGCAGGCTGTATAAAAACGAAATCGCTCCCCGCATCGTCGAAGTGCGAAGCAAGAAGGATTCAAAGAGAGAGAGTGGACGAGTAGCAGCCCCACGAACCCCCTCCGAAGTCGCCCAGTGAAGGAGCTGGGCATGGCGGTAGCATTCTGTAGGTAAAAGACCATAATCACGCATACAATTGTGGAAGGTGAGGGGCACGTTCCCATGAAACAAGTGCGTAAGTGCCCGACATCCACCCTCACGCCACTGGCGGTAGGGACCCTCCTGAGCGGCCGGCGGGAAGGCCGGATTAAAGTGGATGGGGGTGAAGGGAGAGGGGAAGGTGGTCCATCGATCGTCACCAGTGATCGTATCCCACACCTTTAGAACCGTGCTAGTGGGAGTGCTGATGTAAGCATTCTTCGGCCGATCTACCTTAGGCTTCCAGACCAGGTCCCAGATCGATCTACCCGCCACCGCCCGGTCCATATGTAGCCAGTGCTTCTCCAAAAGCTGTTGGGTCCATTCCACTATCACCCGCAACTGTGCGGCCTTGTAGTACAGCAGCATGTCCGGGAGTCCGACTCCCCCCTCTACCCTCGGCCGACGAAGTGTCGTAAAGGGTATCCGAGCCCGGCCCCCCTGCCAAACAAACTTCAGCATCATCGTCTTCAGGCGGCGGAAGAAGTCCGTGTCTAAAGGGATAGGTAGGGCCTGGAAAAGGTAAAGGAACCTGGGGAGGAGGACCATTTTAAGCGCATGTATCCGGCCGAGCCACGAAAGGTATTTTGGCTTCCACCGGTCAAGGTCATGGCGCACCGAAGCCAACAGGGGGGGGAAGTTCGCCGCAAAGAGGGAGCCCACAGTTGGCGTGAGGCGTACCCCCAGGTACATTAAGGATGAGGGGGTCCAAGACAGAGTCGTCAGCACGCGTAGCCGATCCACCTCAGCTGACGGGAGGGTCAAATTCAGGACCTGCGACTTATCAAAGTTAACTCGGAATCCCGCCACTGCTTCGAACCGGGATAGCTCCTCGTGGACAGATGGTAGGGATCGAGCTGGGTCACCTAAAGACAGCAGGACATCGTCTGCAAAGAGAGATATTTTATGTTGCTCCCCCGTGAAGGGTATGCCCTTGATGTGGTCATTCTCCCGAATCGCCAGCGCCAGAGGCTCAATACTCAAGGCAAAGAGAAGAGGGGAGAGAGGACACCCCTGTCTCGTACCTCTTGTATGGGGGAACGCAGCTGACCGATGTCCGTTAACCAATACCCTCGAGGTCGGTCGATGGAAATTTACCTGAAGCATCGTAAGGAATTGGGGTGAGAATCCAAAAGCAGTCAGGGTGCGGAACAGAAAGCCCCAATCGACCCGGTCAAAGGCCTTTTCCGCATCTAGACCCACCAGTACAGCAGGAATCCGAAACCTAGAGGCCTTCTCAATCAGGTGAATCACTCTCCGTAAGTTGTCATGAGTCTGCCGCCCTTTAATGAAGCCTGACTGGTCCGGGTGTATAATGGCCGGCATCAAATCTTGCAGCCGGCGGGCGACGAGAGAGGAGTACAGTTTGGCATCCACATTCAATAAGGCTATAGGGCGGTACGAGGTACAGCTGGAGGGATCCTTCCCCTGTTTGGGGATCACAGATATCAGGGCCTCAGCCATAGTGCCCGTGGTCTCCCCGGCTGTTGCCATGCTATTGAAAAGGGAGACTAGGCAATCGACAAGTTCCGAGGCAAACGATTGATAAAAATAAGCTGTATACCCATCAGGCCCAGGGGCTTTATTGGGTTTCAGGGCCTTGATCACCACCAAGACTTCCTCCCTAGTAAAGGGGGCAGTCAGTTGGTCATTGCTAACGGCAGAGACCTGTGGGAGGGGGAGGCCAGACAAAAAGGCGTCTTGCTCCTCCGTGTCTAGAGAATCACCTTTATAAAGCGTCTCGTAGAATCGTCCAAAAATATCCGCCTTGTCCCCATCCCGATGATGAATCGTGCCTCCTGAATCCCGGATCCCCCCTATATATTCCCTCTCCCTCTTTTCTCGGAGCTGGCGTGCCAAATGGCGGCCCACTTTGTTCCCCTGAGCATACGACCCCCGGCGCAAACGCAGGAGGGTTAGTTCAGAGCGGTTGGTGTAATGTGCCTTCAACTTCCCCCTAATAGCCGACAGAGGTCGGAGTGTCATGCGAGAAGGGTTTAGTTTGTGGGCCCGCTCAAGTTTCTCAAGCTCAACCTCCAAGGCCTCCCGCTCTACCCTACGCAGGCGATTAAGAGCCGCGTTAAGCCCTATGCAGGTGCCCCTCAGCGAGGCCTTACAAGCATCCCAGGTGTTAAATACCGAGGTGTCCGAGCTCGGGTTAAGCGTTAAGAACTCCCTGATAGCTTTCCTAAGTTCCTTACAGGATGCATCATCACGCACCAGAGCTGCCGGAAAGTACCACTTCCGATACCCATCCCCCCTCACTGACCACTGAAGCTGGAGTGTCAAGAGGCCATGATCTGAGACAGAGAGAGGAAAAATCGTAGAAGCCCGGACATCTCCCCTGAGGGCCTGACTCACAAAAACATAGTCAATGCGTGAGTAGGTGTGGTGCACATGAGAAAAAAACGTATAGTCCCTGGACTGTGTGTTCACTTCACGCCATCCATCTAGAAGGCCCAGCTCCTCCATCCTTCGTTTAGTGACAGTGGAAAAGACACCAGAGTCCGTCCTCTGGGCACGGGAGCTGTCCACAGCCTGATCCCACACCATATTAAAGTCCCCCATAACCACCAGGTGACCCTCGACGAAGGCCCCCACGGCATCCAACAGTCCCTGAAGAAAGTTATTCTGCTGGGCATTCGGCACATACACTACCACAAACGTACACAGGCGCCCCTGAAGCATCCCTTTAACCATCAACCACCTGCCCTCCTTATCGCTATTCACTCCCAGAGGCTGGAATTGAATGGAAGACCTGAATAAAAGAGCCACCCCTCTGTGCTTGGTAGAAGCGGAAGATCTGTATATGAGGGGAAACTGCTTATGTCGGAGCCGGAGCTCATCTCTACGGGCCAGGTGGGTCTCCTGGAGCCCCACCACGTCTAAGTGGTGATCCAAAAGGTATTTCCACAACTTCAGGCGCTTCTGTGGAGAGTTAAGGCCCTTCACATTCCAAGTACCCAAGCTAATAGGCATGTGAGTAGATCAGGCCCCCCAGCTCTCCAGCAGCTAAATCCAGCAGCCCCCCCCCTCCCTGGAGTCCCCCTCTCCAGACAACTCCCAGGCCCGGGAAATCTCTCCTCTCCTCCCAGCACTGGCTCCCCCCGTACCACTCCCAGCTCATGTTCTCAGACCAACAACCAGCCCCCAAGGCCCAGCATAGAAGGACAAGCGCCCTCCACAACCAATAGTAGCGGGCCAGCAGACCAGTCCTCACACGCACAACCAACCACTCGTCATCACCACCCCTCCCCCCCCCAACCCCCCGCCCCCCTCCACCCAACAGCACCCCATCCCTCCCCATCCCGCCCCCCATCTTCCCCCCAACTCCCCAACAACCCAAAACACAAACAAAGCGAGTCCCAAGGTGGACAGACCCCGAAGAAAGTCTCCCAAGGGGTGCAGTTGGAGACCCAAGAACGAGTCTCCCAGGGCCAAAGACTGGGGTGTCTTCTCGGAAAGTACATTCATAGCCCCGTTACCTGCAAGTGCGTGCCCCTCCGGCACCAAGGCATGCGGAACGAAGATCAGGCCGCCCCAGAGCTCTGTTGTGACGGCGGAAGCGTGGCGGAGGCCACAGTGGCCACTGCATTCCCCCGCTCTTGAAGGCTAGTTGTGCGGTCGGGCCTCCTGCGATTCTCCGGGCCCACCCTGTGCCAGGACGAGGAACGGCGCCTTCTCCGCGGTGAGGGGCTCCGACGTTCGGGTGTTGAGGTCTCCTCCCCAATCCCCAACAGTTCCTTTGCTTCCCGGAGGGAACGAATCTGTGCCAGCCTGTTCTGCCACCGGAAGATAATTCGGAAAGGGTGGCCCCAGGAGTAGGAGACATTGTGCTCTCGGAGGTAGGTAGTGATGGGACGGAACTCGCGCCTCTTCTGGAGCGTCGTCGCGGCTAGGTCCTGGTACAGCTGAGGTCGATGATCTCTAAATTGCAGGGAGGGGATATCACGCGCCTTCCTCAGAATCCTTTCCTTGACCTGGAAATCGTGGACACACACCAGGATATCAGGGGGGGGACCTCCATTCCGCCTGGGCAAGCCCACTCTATGAACCCGATCCATTCTGATCTCCTGTACGTCCTCCTCATCCAGAATCTGAAGGAAGAGAGTTTGCACATATCCACGGAGATCTCCCGCCTCACCTTCCCAGGGGACCGCCCTAATGCGAATGTTGTTCCGGCGGGAGCGATTCTCCAGGTCTTCAGCATGGGCCTGCAAGTCCATATTCTGCTCCATCAGGCGGAGCACGTCCTGCTGCAGCAAGTGTACATCATTGGCTGTGCTGAGGTCGTGATCTTCCAGGGTGGCCACCCTTTCCCCGATGCCGTTGACATCCCGCCGCACCTCGCGAAGATCCGACGTAAGCTGGGCGCGAAGCTCCGATATATCGTCTTTGATGGAGGAAAAGAGTTCCTTCATGAAGGCCTTAGTTGCCGGGGCCTCATCATCAGATCTCCCCGATGACGAACTCTGGCCCGGGGAGGCCGGGGCCTGAGAGCTCCTGGTAGTCCCCTCTTTCCCAGCCTTCACCTTGCGGGGAGTATTGGCCATCACTGCTCCAGGTCCTTGCCCCCAGGAGTCGGAAGAGCGTCCCGCAGAGGAATGGAGGGCAGGCAAAGGAAACCACAGGCTCACCAGCTGCCTCTCAATGCTCCAAGAACCAGAGGCAGTCGCAATGTCCAGCGCCCCAAGGGTGTCCACAGGGGGGAGACGGGAGGTGGCGCCAGGGGAGCCGGCCCCCAGCAATGCAGGCCTGCTAGGCCCACGACCTCACCGGACAGTCAGCGTCCCCACCCCATGGCACCCCGCTCTGACTCCAAGACCGGCCGCCCTCCACCAGCTGCTCACCGGGTCTGCTTCGCCTCCGGGGATCCGGCCGCCAGGTAGGCCCACCTCCAGACAAACATTCCGCTATTCCGAGCGGCCACTGCGGGAATGCTGCGGGCGCCGGGCAAGCAGCTCAACCGTAACTCTCCCTGGGCTGCGCGCACAGTTGCTCCCCCTTCCAATCCGCTTCCGCCGGAGCACGGAGACACCCGGCGCTAAGGAAGGCTGTCCCCCACTCCGCCGCCGTCCGCAGCACCTCCTCTCACGGGGGGGGGCAGGTCCGCCCTTGCTGCTGCAACGGATCGGCCACAGAACAAAGGCCGTACCCCAGGAACAGCGCCGACCGCCTCCCGGACTAGGCCTCGATCCCCAGCCTCGATTAGTCCGCCGGCTGCCCTCATTCAGGCCGCCGCGGCCGCAGGCCCCGCCTCCTCTCGAGGCTCCAAGTCCGGCGCCAGGCAGGCGGCCGCCCGCGACTCGGGGGATTGGAAGGCGTCCGCCGGGCAGCGCAGGCTCTCACTCCTCTCTCCGGCCGCCGAGCCGCGCCGAGCCGTCTCTCGCCTCAGGCGAGGCCCCAGACCGGAGCGCCGTGCAGGCCCTGGGTATCAGGCAGCACCGTCGCCTCGGGGTCGCGTCTCCCGGGACCGGGGATCTCAAGAGTCGCCCCAGCGCTGGTCCCCACGTCGGGGGAGTTGAGGAGCAGTGTCCCGCCCAGAGAGACTCCAGGTGCCGTCGCTAAACAAGGCTATGCAGGGCCGGGCGCCGGAGGGGACACACAACACGTCCTACTCCGCCGCCATCTTGGCCACGCCCCCCACCTCAGTGTTTTTAAGAGAAGGGATTCCTAGAACAATCCTGAGTCACATTGGCCCGCCGTTCACATCTGAGAAATGGTACAGATATACAGAACGGAACGGAATCAAAACCAAACACACGTCAGTGTACCACCCAGCGAGCAACGGACAGGTGGAAAGATTTAACTGGGTCCTTATGGGATCCATTCAAGCGGCCATCTTGAAAGGCAAAGACTGGGAGACTGAAATCCAGAGTATGATGTGGGTGTACAGGATCACCCCCACCTCGACAGGGTACAGACCCTTCCAGATTTTGAGAGGCATGCACCCTTTCACGGAAGACAATGTTATTTGGAGAGAAAAGACTGTCACTAGCAAATCGTCACCCGCGGTAGTCCAGCACAATCTTGAGGAGGCCCAGAAAGTATACACTGAGCACTACAACAGGAAAAGAAATGTGAAAGAAACAGCTCTAGAAAGAGGGGAATGGGTGAGAGTCAAGCTGGCTGTACTGAGAAGGAAGGGAGAAAGCAAGTACAGCCCACCCCTGCAAGTGGAAGAAGTTTATGATAGAGCTGCGTTACTCAGTGATGGAAAAGTGTGGTCTCAAGATCGCATGGCGAAGATCAAAAAAATCATACAGTGGCCCGTGGAGGAAGGAAAAGACCAACAAGAGCAAGGACATAGAAGTGGTGAAGAAGGAATAACCGCAGCCAGTGAAAGCCAAGAGGAAGTAGGAGTACATGTAGAGAGAGAAGACCGGGGAGCACAGAGTGTGGAAGGGACGCCAGCAGAAAGGGGCGAGACGCCGAAGAGAAGTGAACTAAGTCCGCAGAGAGATGGTAGGGTGAGCCCTCCGCAGGAAAGTGTCCAAGAGGCCTCCACACCGGTAAGGCGCACACGTGCTGGAAGAGTGGTGGTCAGGCCTGCGCGTTTCAGAGATTTTGAATTTGAGGACTGTTGAATCCCTGAACTTGTTGCTAATTTTGTATATATATATAAAAAAGGGGGGATATGTAGTGTTGCGCTCCAGTTCTCCATACAGCGCATGACGCGGCACGCAGAACGTGTGAGTGCGAGCGATTGCGCATGGCGAAGAGAGAAACGCGCGTCAGAGGCGACCGGAGCGCGAAGGTTGTAAGACGCCCGGTGTTCTTCTTCTGAATCTTAACTAACTTAAATAAATGCCTTCCAGCTACGAACACAGCGTCAGTGTCTTTATTTAAGTGAAGTCTCCTACTTCACAGGCGTGGCTTTGAAAGAGCCAATCTGTATTTCACTTGAATGCGCCGTCCCCAGCGCAGCATGAGTTCACGGCTGCCCTGAGGCCATTACCTTCACCATAATAGGATCACTTTCCCTGTTTGCACCCAGTGCACCTGTTTTAAGTTATGCTGTGGCGCAAACACGGAAAGTGTGCCCTGAAGGTAATACAGGCCCATATGTTTCCGGAACTTCTCAAATGCAAGGCTGTTAATTAATTTTCGTAATGGCCACTGAAATTATGTGACAAAGATGGCTCAAATGAAACATCATGGTTGAATGAATCACTTGTCACGAAAGCCAAACTATTTGTCATACACAAATTATATAGTAGAATTCCTGGCATTAAGTACCATATTTGACCTTTGAACTCACAGTCCTTGTTACAAGAATAGATTGCAGTGCTTTTAGAATATTGAGGTTTACTAAGAAAGACAACTAAAGACATTCCCCCGATACTACACAAAATGATATTGTTCAACAAATGATATGTTTGTCTTACATTGAAGCACTGTAACACAATGTTATCACTATTGAGCTCGGAACCTTCCAGAGTCAAGTAGTTTAGATACAATTTTTACAATCTTTCACTGAGCAGGAGGCAAATAGATATTTACTTGCTTCATATACCAAAAGTTGTGCTTCGTTTATATTGCTCATCTCAACTATGACTTAAAAATTTGCTCCCGGAATTCCTTATCTGGTTTATTCAGTGCTCAGACCATGGGGTGTCTGACAGACACCTCAGCTAATAGGGATTTTGCAAATTGCTATTTGACCACGAAATAGGTGGAGGACTGCAATGACCGCAATTTCTAACACAAACTCAGCTTCGAGGCATTCCGTCAGCTTTGAGCTCACCCATAGCTTACCATTGATTGGGTTTATTGTCACTCTCAGTTGTTTGCTCCTCTCTGGTCAGTGCATGCCAGCTTAACTTCCTCTTCTTGGGTTTGTCCTCCCAGAGAGCATGGCCCAAGTGCTGCTCCTTTGCCCATTGTCCTTCCACTTTTCACACACTCACAGCTATTTATTTCTTCTTGTAAAAGCACTTCATGAGAGTGCATGTGTTTACTCACACTGTCCGTTGTGATGCTTGACCCTCTCACTCTCCTCCTGCTATCTGTCATGTTACTTGCCTCCTCCCACCCTCCTCCAGCTGTCTGTCATGTTACTTGCCCCTCCCACCCTCCTCCTGCTGTCTCTCATGTTACTTGCCTCCTCCCACCCTCCTCCATCTGTCTGTCATGTTACTTGCCTCCTCCTACCCTCCTCCAGCTGTCTGTCATGCTACTTGCCCCTCTTCCCTCCTCATGTTACCACTGAGCTTCATACTCCTCCCACTGTCCATCATGTTGCTTGCCCCTATCACCCTCCTCCTCCTGTCCTTCATGTTGCTTGCCCCTCCCACCCTCCTCCTGCTGTCCCTCATGTTGCTTGCTTCTCCCGCCAACCTTCTAGTGTCCATCATGTTGCTGCTCTCTCCCATCTTCCTTCCTCTATGCAATGTGTTCTTGGCTTCTCTCTCTCTTCACACGATGAACCTTTTGTTGCTTGCCCACTCTTGCCTAGTCCTGCATTCAGTGTGGGCCTGCCCTCATCCACAATAACAAACAAGCATACGCAATGCAATAGGTCTTTCATTTGTGAGAGTTTAAGCTATTGGCATTGTAAATGACAATGCCTTTTATTTATCTGTTTTGATAGTTAACATAAATAAAAGGCATTGTCATTTACAATGCCAATAGCTCAAACTCTTTTAAATGTGAGAACTATTTATTTTCAAAGAAGCGACCGCCATCGTCCTAGGCAGCTTGGAAAGTGAAAGTGTGCATGGTGTGCTGAATGTTGTAGGAAGGGAAAAAAAGAATGTACCTTCACCACCAATTTTTTGGAAGATTATTTAAACAGAAATAAACGGAGATAAATACGTTTATCCTAGCCGTCGATTTTGGCTAATTAGTTTTAATTATTCAACATGTTTAAAACAAGAGGGACATGTAGTCTACTCAACAGAGAATCCATTTTAGTGATGTCACACTAACAATACATATAAAAAAATACAATTACCACAAATCAATTACACAATACAGACAAAAAATATAACAAAAATTCACAAATCTTTTTCACAAGACTGATAAAGCAAGTAATAACAATAAATGATGAAACCACAATAGACAGTGAAACAGTTGAAATATGAAAAAATAGAATCACTTTTGCATAGTTAGACAATTCGTCATTAACAAAAATGCAATTATGAACAATGCAATTGTGAATTTATGCAAAGTTTCCTATAGTTCAGGATTCAGGCTATACTTAATATAGTGGCCACTATATTAAGTATAGCCTGAATCCTGAACTATAGGAAACTTTGCATAAATTCACAATTGCATTGTTCATAATTGCATTTTTGTTAATGACGAATTGTCTAACTATGCAAAAGTGATTCTATTTTTTCATATTTCAACTGTTTCACTGTCTATTGTGGTTTCATCATTTATTGTTATTACTTGCTTTATCAGTCTTGTGAAAAAGATTTGTGAATTTTTGTTATATTTTTTGTCTGTATTGTGTAATTGATTTGTGGTAATTGTATTTTTTTATATGTATTGTTAGTGTGACATCACTAAAATGGATTCTCTGTTGAGTAGACTACATGTCCCTCTTGTTTTAAACATGTTGAATAATTAAAACTAATTAGCCAAAATCGACGGCTAGGATAAACGTATTTATCTCCGTTTATTTCTGTGTAAATAATCTTCCAAAAAATTGGTGGTGAAGGTACATTCTTTTTTTCCCTTGTTAATCGGCCCTACCTTCCCTCCTTAATTTTGCTGGGCCAAACCCCTTCTTTGAATAGAATGTTGTAGGAAAGCATGTTGTGCCTGCGGGAGGAAAAACTCATTTAAAAATAGTACTTGCAGACTAAATAAGACATGCCGTGTAACAACAGAAGTAAAAGGGCAGTCCTCATGGGACGTTACAAATGAAGACAAGGCGGTACTAAGGAGGGGCTAACAAGCCTACTAATGAATCAGAAGCCAGCATTTACAAAGGACAATGACACAAGCCAATGAAAAATATGGGCGGAGAGTGTGCGGAGCTTCAAGTCCATACTCAAATGCAGCATGCCTCACAGAGCAGCGCATGCGCTGCCCAGGCTTGACCTAAAAACCTTATGACTTGGCCAGCACTTTTTTTCCAACTTTATTCTTATTTTTTTTCTTAAGCGGAGGTCTCTGCCCCATTGTTGCTTGTCGTCATCCCCTCTGACCCACATTTTTGTGTACCCCTCTAACCATCCCGCCCGTTAGGATTTCTTTTACCCCCTACTGTCCTCCCACATTTCGTGCACCCTTCGGCAGTGCTTTTCCCTCTTGTCCTGTATATGTATGTATGTATCTATATATATATATGATTAACACAGTGCTATCCACGCCGAGATAGAAAGGGACAAAGTATTTTGCCTTTTCTACAGGAAAGTCTTTAAGCATCGGACTAGCACAGTGCTGTCCATGCCAAGCAGTAAAATGACAAAAGCCAATTACCACTCCAGGCACAGTATTACAGCTTTGAATTGGTAACATACCAACCAAGCCAACCTGAAATGAGTAAAAGCAACCCCTGACAGAGTATTTCGCTCTACTTAGAGCTCTTCAGAGAGGTATCGTTTTGTCCAGACACAAGAGAGCACCCAGTATAAGTCAAAACAATACCCTTTCTGGCATAGAGTGACGCATAAATAATGCAAAAAAGAAGCAGAGAACTCTGGGTAGTTCTCAAGTTTAGGTGGAAAGCAGCTCCCTGTATAGATCACTCTCAACACCAGCGACACTCTAGATCTGCTCACCTCAAATGTCTGCTTTTCTATAAAAATCTTTAAGCATAGGATTAGCACAGTGCCATCCATGCCGAGATAGAACGGGACAAATTATTTTGCCGTTTCTACAGCAAAGTCTTTAAGCATAGGACTAGCCCAGTGCTGTTCATGTCGAGCTGTAAAATGACAAAAGCCAATTACCACTCAGGCATAGTATTACAGCTTTGAAATGGTAAAATACCAACCATGTTGTACAGTAGCCCGGCACACTTCAATTGGTTCTGCAAATTTTGCAAGAAAATGTTTAACCCTCCTTAGCAACCAGTGCTTTGATCAAAGGTATAATACCCAAGATGAAACTAATAAAATGTATCAATTTACCTACCACAATGAACAAGAATTAGCTTAGATCCTTTTTACAATTAGCTGAATTTTACTCAAAGTTTATTCCTCATTTTAGGTCGAAGCCTACAAGACAGTGGAGCTGTTTAGTTTGCGAAAGATATCCTGAGGACATACTGAAAGCTTCCAAATGAATACATTGCACCTATGGCTTACCATTGGTTTTGTGCATTGTAACTCACAGTTGCTTGCTTTCTGTTTTCTGGCGTTATTTGTGTTAGGTTATCCAGCTTGAGTTAGTCCCTTCATGGAGCATAGCCTGTTTATTGGATTCTTCCACGAGTGCTTGCATTCTGTAAACAGACCATCACAATGTTTTCTTATCTTGTCATATTTGCTGTGCATTGAAAGACAGAGGTCACATGTCAGGCCCTGTCTTCTGAGGAAGCTTGGTGTTTACTTTTCTTTCTGTGACTTCAAAGCAAGAGGCTTTATGAACAATCATGCTGGCCATTGGAGTTGTGAAAAGGAACTTCTTTTTTCTACCACACAACAAAATATAGATGTCTGGTAATGAATTGTGCAGATATTCCAGAATATATGAGAATTTGAAAGGCACAAATGAAGCACATTGTTTTGTAATTCTGAAGTGTGGTGGAAAACAAATATTTGAATACGATCAAAACAAATCAATACATTAAGTGATACCATATCCACAGATTCTTTTTGTGCGCTGTACAGTTTTATCAGTAAAACTGTATGTCTGCGCAAACGTAATGGTAATTTTAATTGAAAATATGATGTCTGTTTGGACAGTGCACTACCACACCATGCATATATATTTACACCTCTCCACAACACTCTGCTACACTCTATGTCACGCTACACCCTCCAATCTGGTCCAATCTCTAACATTGAACTATACAGAGATATCAGAGGGTCTAATTAAGAAAAACCAGTGTGTACACAGATTGTAAACTAACAGGAAAACCTAAATGTCCCTACCATGTGTGTATCTATCTCAGGTAATCCCTTCGACAAACCCACGTAGTGGCCAGGCAAGGATGCCCATCAGTCACCATTCGGAACCGCCCTTCATCATTTGGGATTCCATCAAGACCACCACTAGGAGTGCCGTTAGTTTTCGCGGAAGAGGGCCCAGATGGTAAGACAAGAGCCCTCAACCGGTCAACCAGATCTTTCTGTGGTCTTGCTACTCGATTATGAGGGTATTTAGCAAAAACAGGGGGCGACTGATGTCGCAGTGCAAAAAAGGTGTGTGTAAAGTAAGAAAAAAGTGTCATAAAATTGAATGAGGGGGTACTGAAACAATATTTATTCTGATGCTACCCACTTTTCCAATGTTAAAAAGTAGTCAGTGACAGTTACCAAATTATTGACTGCCAAGATGGGTTATAAGGTCAACATGTTTCAGCAATTGTCGACACACTATGTCATTGCTTTCTTCAGGACCAAAAATACTGATAGCTACTACAACAATGTGATAAACTAAAACAAAGAAGTGCTCAAAAGTAATCACAAAATGAAACGAATACAAAGATCACCTGAATCCACTAGGTGTCCACATCGTTTCTCCACTCCTCTAGTCGTGTAAAACACTACAGAAACAGTGAAAAAACGGAGGTCAATAAAGGTGCCTACCAATCAACACTGAGTACACACATAGTAGATATATAAATAAATACAAGGTTCATATGTATTAACCCTAATATCTCCAACATGCCACTCCACTTTACAACACTCCACTCTATGAAACTCCACTCTACAATACACCACTCCACTCGAGGATACTCCACTTTACGCCTAGTCACCCTGCTCCACTCTACTCTACGACCTTCCACACTACAACACGCCACACCATACTATACCATGCCACTCCACCCTATACCATTCCACTCTACAATACTACACTCTATGACATGCCACTCTACGACACGCCACTCTACGACATGCCACTCTACTGACACGGCACTCAACCACACACCACTCTGAGGTGCCACTCTACTGACACAACACTGCACTCTAAGCTACTTTGTTCTATGCCACTCCACTCTGCAACACTTTACAACATGCCACGCTACTCTACGACATGCCACTCTAATCCACGACACTCCATTCACCTCTACGTGACTCCGTTCTACTCCATGGTACACTATTCTACTCTACAACATGCCACTCTATTGCAAATCACTTCACTCGTTGCCCATCCACTCTACACTCCTCCACTCTATGCCACAACATTGTACGCCACTCCACTCAATGCCACCCCACTCTATGACACTTTACTCCACTCTGTGTCACTCCACAACCCTTTGTTCCACTCTCCAACACGCCACTCTGCACTCCTCGACTCTATGCCACTCCACTATAAAGACACCTTATGCCCTCCACTCTACAACTGTACACCTCTTTATGCCACTGTATGATACTGTACTCCACTCTAAGCCATTCTACAACACTCTACTCAGCTCCCTCTACACCACTCTGTCACTCCACTCCATGATACTCTATGCCAGGGAACTCTTTGCCACTCCATGCTATTATGTGTCAATCCACTCTCTGACACTATACTCCACTCTATACCACTCCACTCAATGTCATCCCATCTGTGACACACCACTCCTCTCTATGCCACTTTTGTCTACAACACTCTACTCTACCCCATGCCACTCCACTTTTTGACTCTCTGATCCACTCTACGCGACATCCTCTATGCCACGCCACACTACTTTACTCCACTCTACACTACTCCACGACACGCTATACTACTCAAATCAACAACACTCAACTCCACTCTGACAGTCTACTCCAGTTTATACCCCTCCACTCTACGACACTCTACTTCCTCCAAGCCACTCTACTCCACTCTACTCCACTCGATTCAACAACATATTACTCCTCTCTATGCTACTCTACTCTAACACTTTACTCCACTGTACACAACTTCCTCTACATCATCACCCCAAGCCACTTTATGCCACGCCACTCTACTCTATTGCACTCTACTCCACTGCATGACACTCTATGCCAACCCACTCTAAGGTACTATACTCAAACTCTGCATCACTTCACTATATTCTGCTCTACGCCACTCCACTTTACGCCCTTCCACTCTACAACACTGTACACCACTCTACTCCCCTCTATGTCTCTACAATCCTCTCTATGCCACTCTTGTATAGGTTACTACCTTTTGGCCATGCTGAACAACAGCCACGCTGGTGTACCGCATGGCTAAAATACATTGGCAAAACCTACAGCTCTTTCATAGACGAGTCCTATTGGCTGATATTACCAAGCCACTAAGAAACTTATTATCACAAGGTGCATTGTATGAATTGAATGATGCATGTCAGAGTGCTTTTGACAAGGTAAAAAGGCACATTGTTGCTGCCAAACTCTTGAGACCATTCTTTATTAGGGATACTAGCATAATCATTATGAATGCTAGTTATTTTGGATCAGGTGTGCTGTTAGTGCAAAAAAATGGGAAATCGTATTAAAGAGATATTTGGTTTTGCTTTTTGAACTCTCCGCAGTTCCGAACATCCATCTTCAGTAATTGAAAATGAGGCTTTGTGGTAGGGCACGCAGGATTTTTACATGCATGTTTGCGAAGTATCCTTTATTGTCAATACTGATCACAATCCTTTAATTTACCTTTTCAGTACTAAGGGTGGTTAAAAAGCCATCCTAGAATTGCCAAACTCCAGTACTGTTAACAAGAATACAACTGTGGCATTGGATATGTGCCCAGGAAGAGGGAGATTGTTGCTGATTTTCTATCCAGGGTGCCATTGGATGAATAGTATACGTGGGAGTGTAAAGAAAATGAGAGGGTATGTCAAACCTATCAATGGGATGATACATTGCATGAGACTTTATCTGAAAATGAGTGAAGAGATGTTTTGGCTGAAGATGTACAGCTGAAGAAAATCATGGCATGGGTAGTTTCAGGTTGGACAGGTCCAAGAATTTATCTCAAGATGTCAAACCATTTGCACAAATGTTGTTTGAATTGACATGTAAGAATAGTATCCTATGTAGGCTAGCTTAATCGGTTGTGCTGACTTTGAGGAGAAAGGTGTTGGAACTAGCTTATTGGGATTCATGCCATGGAAAGGAGGGTGCGTGAAGATTTTTTTGTGGCCTGGCATTTATAAAGCCCTTGAAAATGTTGTTAAGGATTGTGGACCTTGCATATTGAGTGATACATCTCAGGTGACTCTGCAATTGCCTGTCTTACTTGTAGATTTCCCTACTGTATTTGGGTTGAAATTCGCCTTGCATGTTACTGGTCCCATAAGTGGTGAGCAATAATTCTAAATATGCCATAGTTTAGATAAGCTACATGTCTAAATGACCAACAGTTAGCTTTGGGAGCAACATAAACACCAAATCCAACATTCAATATATATGGAGAACATTTATAAGGGAATGATTTCTAAATGGTTTTGTTACTTCTTTCCACCATCCCCAGAAGCAACGGTTTAGTAGATTGGGCTCCAAATCAAACAGGGAATATATGGGCCTTGTTGAGGTAGATACATCTTGGTTGTCCAGTATATTGGATGTAGGAAAAAAGTTCAGGGTGCATATGCGCACAGAAGAGGCAGAAACCTGGGAATAAGAGCAATCGGGGGGAAGGAACACAGCAGGCGGTCTGGCCAAGGAACAGTCAGAGCATCCGAACCCAGGCCCATCCTGATGGGAGCAACAACAAAACCTGGGATCCTGTGCATTGTGCCGGGAAACAAATAGGCCCAAGAAAGGCACACCAAACCTCTTGACGAAAGAAACTAACTGAGGGCATCCGCCACCCCATTGTCCACTCCTGGGACATGCACTGCAACCAGAGACTGAAGATTCTTCTCCCCAAAATGGAGTAAAAACCGGTCTGTGTCCATCAACATGCGAAAACTTTAATGCTTACGGACACTCGATCGGTGTTTGGTTACCGTGGTAACCTCTCCCAAGCCTCGCTTACGCGAGATACTCCGGTGATTGGTTCCTTGTCCCACGTGACAAAGGGCACGCCCACCCCGCCCCTTCCAGGAAGCCCTGAGGTACAGATAAACTCCGACGCTGACACAGGCAGCTAGGGACTTCCACGGGGCGTACCGAACAGGAACCAAGTAGGTTTCCAGTCCGATGAGCAGAAGTCACAAGTAAGTCGTACTTCAGTGTTCCCACGGGACTTGACCAAAACACGGGAGATGACGCAACGTTGCTCATTTCGGTATGTACCCGCTTGTGTGTTTCTCTATCCAGGTGACGTGAGCACAGCTCTTGGAACCTGGATGTCCATGTAGCGGCTTACACCGCTCTCTCAGTAAGCCTAATGTTTTACATAAATCTGGGCTTCACAGGGCTACATTTTTGGAATGGAATTCCTACCACTTGGATTCATAGATGTAGCGCCCTGGGTGTATGTGAGACATGTTTAAATCCCACAGCATTTTGACTACCGCGGCCCAATTGTTTACCGCACAATCAATTTGCCCGCACTTTCCTCTAACAAAAAAAACCCCAGGCGCCATGCCAGGCCCTTACCACGAGAGGCCCTGGGGAAACAACCACCTATGCACAGCCTGCTAAGAACACAATTGCACCTCCCCACCGCATTTAGGTGTGTCCTGGTGCTATACTAGCAACTAGCATGGGTCAGCAGCTGAGCAGCTAATTCTGCTAACCACCTTTATAAGCACAATATATGTTAAATGTACAACAAATGTTTGTTTGCTTGTCTACGTGATCCCAACCCCCCCCCCCCCCCTTTTTCCCTCTACAGGTTTTTTCTTCCAGATTGGGGAGAAGACTATATTTTGCAAAGGTCCACAAGTTTGTGGTTCCAAACAATTTTCACGTGATCGTGGGCAGGGCGCACCTTAGTGTGTGCGTACCACCCAGGTCACCCACACTGGCCCTGATGAAAACCCACAATCGCAAGATGGTTGAAACATGTAGACCTAAATTTTAAAATCACATAGCACACGTCGCTATTTTTAAACACTACACGTCTTAGACACCGGAGTCTACCTAATTAGACATAGGTGTCACATCTCTTTTTAATGGGGGTTCAATCACTCGGGAATAAAGTCTTGCAGTGAGTAGTATTGGCCCCTTTTTAAACCACTTATCAACTTTAGAACTATTGCACATATAAAAAGAAAATATACCCGCTCCACTGTAGTCAGGTGTCGAAGCACACCCTGTTGGCACTCGGCCTTCGGGGTGGGACCCCGATGATGAAGCATGTCACCAACCAGGTTGGTGAGTGAGGGGTCTTCTAAAAGGACATGCTTTGTCCTGCAAAAAGGTTGGGCACACTGTGCTTCACTGAGCCTTAAGCTCTAAGTACAGAGCCTTTCTCTGTTACGCCTCCAGGGGGTACTCCTCCATTTGTTGTTGAGTAAAAGCAGAACCACCACACTGAGAGTCCTGGAACGAATCCCGCCCGGATGGTTCAGATAAGCCAGTTACCTGGTTGTCTGACCGGACAACCAGGTTGTGACCCCCCAGAAGATTACGAAAACTCATGACAGCCCTGTAGACTCCAATTGGAAGAACGTCTCCCCTCCTGAAGAGGCCAGTGTGCCTGCAGGGATCTGTCCCTCAGAGTTGCACATCAACCAAATGCACTGGCATGTGTGAGGAATGATTCAAGAGATTTGTTAATTGGCCAGTGGGTTAGGATTAAAAAACCTGATTTAGTGGCAAAAGAGGTATCCAAGTTTTCACCTCCTGTGCATGTTGAACGTGTTATTTCGAATCGCAGTGACGTTAATGGGGTCACCGGCTTTGCACACCTATACGTCCTTCCAAAGTGCTCGCTCTGATTCACCATATTGAACTCACCCTCTTAATTTCCTGACTTCACCAGCATTTTTTAGTCAGTCAGTCAGTCAAAATACTTTATTGCGATAACTTAATATCATATAAAGACAATGGCAAGGTACAAATTATTTAAAATACATATGCAATAAATACACACATTAAAAACAATTAAGATACAAGATGAATAAAAATCATACAGCATATCACATATCATATCACTATAAAGTGCAAGAGTGCAAAGTACAAAATACATAAAAGCCCCAGAAAAACAGACATATCTGAAGCCAGAAATGCCCCTGTACAAATCCAATTGTAATTACAGGGTGCCTTTTATAGAACGCAATTTGTGCTACTAAGGGGGGTTACCATATATTTTTTTTTTTAGTCTAATATTCCTGCTCCTAATAGCACTCACTAGGAAACTGGCCACCTGGAACATAATCCTAGGAGTCTGCAGAAGCTGTAAATAAATAAGAGCAGGTTTAACTTGAACAAAACCAACCTCCTTAAGAATGGGCACCAGGGACTTCCTCCTTGCCCCTACGTAATGACTACAAAACATTACTAGGTGCATAGTATTTTGTTCGGAGAAATGATCACAGGAACATGGTGGCGCTTTTTCTGGAGTACTCCATACAGGATAAAAACCAAGGTTAAAATGTATCAGATTAAAACGAAAGCGAGTTAAAATAAACCTGTGGTAAGGGTGAGTCACCATATTCAAGTAATTTTCTGGGCCGTCGGGTATAGATAATATTAGACTGACCCTAACACTTGGTTTTTTCAGCTCACACTCTTCTCTCTCCAAGGATAGGAACTCTCTCATTGCACACTTTATGAGCGCAATATCTTTGGGTGTTATAGACTCTATTACAGAGTATAATTTTTAGTCAATAAGTTAATATGTATGCATGCATCCCCAAATATGGTGTGTGTTTCCTTACAGTTTCTAGCCAGGCTGGATAACTGGTCTTTCTTCCTTCCAGCCAGGGCCGGCTTTAGCGCTGGTGGCGCCCGGTGCGATAATCATTTCTGGCGCCCCCTCAACCCATGACCACCTCCTCGGATTCTCTCAGTACCACTGGGCAAAAATGCCCCTCATGTCTCCAATCATAAGTTATAACTCAACACAGCACCCCCCCCCCCCCCCGCAGAGATCTGGGCCCTGCTTCCAGCCACCCCTATAAGGCTACTGATCATTTCCCCTCTGTCCTAAATGTCAAGTCCAGCCCGGCTCCATTGGCTATTTAACAGGCGCTGTTATTATCTCCTCACTGGATTTTACACACACTGGCTTGTGCCACTGTGGTTTCAGACGAGAGGCCAGGACTTGAATGGGAATGGAGCATGAGATAGCTAACTCACCTCAGGACAGGACTGTGGAGCCCCCGTGGTAGGACAGTGTGCGCTGCTGCAGCCCATGCTGTACCAATACGTGCAAGGGCTGTTGTGTGTCAGCGCTGCTAATCCCACTGACTGCACGAGAAGCGTTTGTGTGTATTTTTTGTGATTTCTAAGTACTCTCAATCAAAGATTAAGTGGGGGAGAGAGGACGGAAACAAACACAGCTTAGCTTTAAAAGGAACAAATTGCCTCTGCTATTCACAGGCCCAGTAGATGGCTTTCAAGCCTTTTGAATTAAATACTCAGTCATTTTAAGGACTTATTATCTCAGAAAAATTCAAGAAGAGAATTCGAGGGCCCTTTGGGAGTCACAAGTACTCAGGGCGACCGCTCGCTGCAGAATTCTCAGGAATACGCCAAAGCCGCTCATATGGTGCAAAGACGCGGCCTTGTCATCATGCATTGCATCAAAAAAGAAAAAACACATATTACTTAGGTCATATTTACAGTGCTTTTTACACTTTGAAGCAACTTCAGTGCGCCCGCATGCGAGAACACATGAAAAAATACATTTCAAATACAAACGGGACTATAAAAGAAAGAACATAGGGAACTATGTTTAGGAGTGGGGTCTAGTTTATAGGCAGCGCCACTGCATTTAAGCAGCAGGAGATGGACAAATTAAGCGGCCGTGGTGACTAAATTATTCGGCAAATAGAGGCAAATTAGGTGGCATAATCCAATGTTGTCATTTTCACCAATTTTAACACTGTTTTAGCAAAGATCTCACCTCAGTACCAATGAGCTACTAAAAGATGATCAGCCAACCTTTGTGAAGGGCTTTCCACTGCATGTTGCTGTTTTTTAGGTTTCGTAACCTGGCGAGGGGCGAAGCCCCTCCCAGATCGAAATCTGTTGTTTTTAATAGTGAGGTTAGGACAGCCTCTGTTTCCAATTGGCTAGCTCCATAAATGGAGGCTAGCCATTGGCAGACATTGCTGTCCGTCACTCTTTGCCCGTCCGGACGCGAATCGGGGGCGTTCCCGTGCCTTTTTTTAAGTCCCGCCCCTTCGCCCCTTTTTTCATCACGGCATTTGTTCCCGCCCCCCCCCGCCCCTTTCCTGTTGTCCGCGTCTCCGTTCGTCCCCGCCCTCCCTTGTGTTGCTGTTTGTGGCGGCCATGGAGGTGCGGCTGCTCCCTTTCGGAGCTTATCCTTCCCAGCCGGGTCGAGTATTCGCAACCCGTTCCCTTTTTTTCTTCCTCCTCCTTGTTCTGCCGTTATCTCTCTTGCTGTGGGTCAAAGTCGGTTGATGTAAAATAAGTTTCGGTCCCCAAAATGGTCGCCGGTCCCCACAACCAGTGCCAATCACGGCGAGGATTAAATTGGAGGTCTGGCCACTTACCGACGTGAAGAGAGGCGAGAAGGACCAACAGAGGCGCCGGGAGGGCCATGGCGAGCTTGTCCCGCAGCTGCACCGCTGACGCCTGGAGACTGAACTCTGCCCCCCCCCCCCCCCCCCCCCCCGGCGCCCTTTATACGGCGGCACCGCTCCCTCGCGCTACCGGGTGCTGGCACGTGCTGTGTAGAAGCACGGGCACCCGAAGGAAAACCACCGACCTCAGGTGCGCACAGAGGGCAACGTCCACCTCTCTCGTGACAGAAGCGCGCGAACACCTATCCGAGGTGTGGGACACTCTCACAGGCAGTAACACCAAACTTACGTTCACAGGTAAAAAAAAAAACGCCGCAGTGCGCGTTGAACACAGGTGGTTTGTTCGAACATTATTTTCACAGAGCAGCTGATGCCTTAAAACATCAAAGCGACAGCTTGAGTGGTAGGTCTGGGCAACTTTTATTTTAGCGCCCTGTGCATAATGAATTGACTGTGCCTCCCCTTCACTGACTGGATTTTTTGTAACTTTCCCTTTTTAACTTTTCCTGTTTCAACTCTGAAGTTACCTCAAGGCTACCCACAGCTTTAAAAGGCCTGATTAATATTCCCAGTATTTTCTGTACAAATTCAGAACTCTTGGAAAAAAATCACGGTGGAAGGGAGAGTACTAAATAACCTGCAGAATTTGGAAATGGTACAATTTCGGGGGAAATCTGTGGGGGAAGACCTCGAAAGACATGAAGCATATTTTAATTTTATTTAGTTGAGTATCATGCGAAGAGAGCAGGACACAGAGTAGCATTGTTGCATTTTTTTTAAATATCCAATCACTGATGCTATCATGAAAGAGTTCTGGCTGCTATGCTGCGTGCACCAGATATTAATCCTTTATATGTTCGTTGGTGGTAGGCAGAGGCCAAACTTGTCAGGGAAGCAGCTATGAAGGAAGTGGAGGACACTAGAGATTTATATGGCTAGAGCGTCCACTCTTCATAAGTGACCCCCATAGCCAGGAGCAGAACCGCTGAAAGGAAGCGCACTGGCAGTGGGTTGATCCCGAAGAGATGAAAAATGAACAGGTGGGCCAAGAGGCAGATAGGTTGATTGCCATGGAGAACGAGCATCGGCAAAGCCAATTTTCCTGCCCCTCCTTACACAAACAAGCACTGGCGTTGCCAATAGGTTTCGCATTTAGAAAGTTGGAGCTATTGGTTTTGTAAATGACATTTTATATTTATATATCATTATTGGCATTGTCAATAACAATATATAAATATAGGGCTATGCCAATGCTAATAACGATATATAAATATAAAATGTAATTTACAAAACGAATAGCTCCAACTTTCTAAATGCGAAACCTATTGGCAACGTCAGTGCTTGTTTTTTAATGTAACTTGTTTGAGTAGAAAAAAATGTTTTCCCCCAAATCTGTAAATGATGCAGCAGATTATGGATTGTATTGCCCATGCGGCAAATTCATAATTATGTGGAAAACGCTGAAAAAAAATCATATAATTACAGTGGCCCTTAAAGGAAGGTTTTCTGATCCTGGTTAGTTTGATGGGCGGTAGAGCTGGGACTTTGTCATGGAAATTTCAACCAAACAGCGCAGGACCCCCAGTGGGTCCAAACACCAGCCTGTCGGGTGTGCCCTCATGTGGCACTAAGGTGGTGGCGGCTCTACTACGGGGGCTCCCGGGGTGGGCCACAGGCATCCTCACTAAGGGCTAAAGACGCGTTAGCACCTGCGCACATAGAGGGCGACTTAGATTGTGTGTTAAGGATGGAAAGCCCTAAAACTTTGTTTATTCCTGTTTCTTTGTATTCCACCTGGCTGGGGACCTCGTGATGCGTGTGTGTCCGGTACCAGGAGGTGTTCTGGTGTCAGATCTGGGGACTCTCCGGCCCCTCCGGACGCACAGAGTGCAGCGTTGTGGAAACGGGCCACTTCCACGGAAAAAGGGATGCGCGGGAGGCCGCCTGCTTCCTGCAGGAATGTTCGCCCGAGAGTCTTGGGTCACATCCATCCATGCCAGGGGCTCGAGGAGCCCCCTCGCAGGCTCTGAAGGGCCAGGCGTGCCCAGGAAAGGCGCACAGCACGCGCAGTGACATCCATCCATGCCAGGGGCTCGGGGAGCCCCCTCGCAGGCTCTGAAGGGCCAGGCGTGCCCAGGAAAGGAGCACAGCACGCGCAGTGACATCCATCCATGCAAGGGGCTCGAGGAGCCCCCTCGCAGGCTCTGAAGGGCCAGGCGTGCCCAGGAAAGGCGCACAGCACGCGCAGTGACATCCATCCATGCCAGGGGCTCGAGGAGCCCCCTCGCAGGCTCTGAAGGGCCAGGCGTGCCCAGGAAAGGAGCACAGCACGCGCAGTGACATCCATCCATGCCAGGGGCTCGGGGAGCCCCCTCGCAGGCTCTGAAGGGCCAGGCGTGCCCAGGAAAGGAGCACAGCACGCGCAGTGACATCCATCTATGCCAGGGGCTCGAGGAGCCCCCTCGCAGGCTCTGAAGGGCCAGGCGTGCCCAGGAAAGGCGCACAGCACGTGCAGTGACATCCATCTATGCCAGGGGCTCGAGGAGCCCCCTCGCAGGCTCTGAAGGGCCAGGCGTGCCCAGGAAAGAGCACGTGCAGTGACATCCATGCATGCCAGGGGCTCGAGGAGCCCCCTCGCAGGCTCTGAAGGGCCAGGCGTGCCCAGGAAAGGCGCACAGCACGCGCAGTGACATCCATCCATGCCAGGGGCTCGAGGAGCCCCCTCGCAGGCTCTGAGGGGCCAGGCATGCCCAGGAAAGGCGCACAGCACGTGCTGTGACATCCATCCATGCCAGGGGCTCGAGGAGCCCCCTCACAGGCTCTGAAGGGCCAGGCGTGCCCAGGAAAGGCGCACAGCACGCGCAGTGACATCCATCCATGCCAGGGGCTCGAGGAGCCCCTCGCAGGCTCTGAAGGGCCAGGCGTGCCCAGGAAAGGAGCACAGCACGCGCAGTGACATCCATCCATGCCAGGGGCTCGAGGAGCCCCTTCGCAGGCTCTGAAGGGCCAGGCGTGCCCAGGAAAGGCGCACAGCACGCGCAGTGACATCCATCCATGCCAGGGGCTCGAGGAGCCCCCTCACAGGCTCTGAAGGGCCAGGCGTGCCCAGGAAAGGCGCACAGCACGTGTAGTGACATCCATCCATGCCAGGGGCTCGAGGAGCCCCCTCGCAGGCTCTGACGGGCCAGGCGTGCCCAGGAAAGGCGCACAGCACGCGCAGTGACATCCATCCATGCCAGGGGCTCGAGGAGCCCCCTCGCAGGCTCTGAGGGGCCAGGCATGCCCAGGAAAGGCGCACAGCACGTGCTGTGACATCCATCCATGCCAGGGGCTCGAGGAGCCCCCTCACAGGCTCTGAAGGGCCAGGCGTGCCCAGGAAAGGCGCACAGCACGCGCAGTGACATCCATCCATGCCAGGGGCTCGAGGAGCCCCTCGCAGGCTCTGAAGGGCCAGGCGTGCCCAGGAAAGGAGCACAGCACGCGCAGTGACATCCATCCATGCCAGGGGCTCGAGGAGCCCCTTCGCAGGCTCTGAAGGGCCAGGCGTGCCCAGGAAAGGCGCACAGCACGCGCAGTGACATCCATCCATGCCAGGGGCTCGAGGAGCCTCTTCGCAGGCTCTGAAGGGCTAGGCGTGCCCAGGAAAGGCGCACAGCACGCGCAGTGACCCACACACGGGATGACAAGGCTGCACTGCTCAGGGTGCGGACACACTGAGACACCCAGGGTTGATGCTGCATGGGACGCAAGGCGCGTTGACTCGACGTCACAGTGCGGGGGTGAATTCACAACGACGTCATAATGCGTGAGGCTGAGCAGGGCTATATAAGGCCGCGCAGGGCCCAGGAGGCTGTCAGTCGGACATTGCGGTCAAGATGATCACGGGAGTCCGAGGGCCCGGCCCTCCGGGCAGGCAGATGCGGATAATGCAGGCAGTCTTCAGCCTGCTGGCCTTCCTGGCGTGCCTGGGGTTCGTGCTCTACCTGTACAGGCACTGGCAGTCCCAGCAGCAGCAGCAGGGGGCGCTCTCTGCTGAGCTGGAAGAGATGTATGAGGAGCGGTCCGCGCTGGAGCAGACCCTCCAGAAGGAGCGTGCGGAGCACAAGAAGACCAAGGAAGATGCTGTGGTGCATACATTAAAAGCTCCAGAAGCCCTGAGCAAGGAGAAGGAAGGCGCCATGAGCCACGACGCCGCCCTCCCCTCTCGGCACATGATCCCGAAGAACCAGCATGAAGGCGCCAAGAAGCAGCTCCTGGACTTGCAGGCGCAGTATAACTCCCTAAAGCTGGAAAACCGGCGCGCCTTGGAGAGCCACAACCAGAAATATGCCCAGCTCCAGCGGGAGAATGAGAACCACGTGCAGATGCTGATGGATACTATATCAAAACTACTGGAAGACAGTACGGTTCTTCGCAATGCATTTGAAGAGGTCCGCTCTAAGCTGCGTAGTGCGCAGGAGCAGCTGAATAAGATGCATCAGCTGAATGAATCTCTTCGGAGGATACCAAGCTACAAGCTGGTCCCAGCCCTGAGGAACCACCCATTGAAATTACAGGCCCCAGATGAGAAGCCTTCCCGAGCCTTTGAAGCTGAATTGCAGCGTATTCACGAACAAACTGGCCCACAAGCGAATACTCTTGAGACGCCGACAGACTCTGGGAAGAAAACCCCAGAAAGTGCTGCCAAGACTCGCAGAAAATTGTTGATACCCCGGACAGGGTCTCTTGAAGTTCTGACTGGCCTCCAAGCGAACACTCTGGAGACAACGAGAGACTCTGGGAAGAAAACCCCAGAAAGTGCTGCCCAGACTGCAGAATCTGTCGTAAAATTGTTGGTACCCCGGAAGGGGTCTCTTGAAGTTCCGACTGGCCTCCAAGCGAACACTCTGGAGACACCGAGAGACTCTGGGAAGAAAACCCCAGAAAGTGCTGCCCAGACTGCAGAATCTGTCATAAAATTGTTGGTACCCCGGAAGGGGTCTCTTGAAGTTCTGCCACAACCAGCCTTGCCTCTGTGGCTAGCGATGGATAGAGATGGCCGTGCCGTGCGTTTCTAGAGGACGGTGAATAGCATCCAGGCTGGAGACGAGCTGCTGAAAAAATGGAAGACGATAAACTTCACCATCAGAAACAACAGCATCTACTATGATGAATTTGGGACCATGAATATTGGCTATGACATTCTGACCTGGACGGTGGTCAAGAATGGGATGTCTTTTACGCCCTGTTGGCGATTACACAGGGAATCTGACCCTTGATGCTGATCAGATTCAGTGCCACACGGAGAGACAGCTAACAACCTTTGATAGCCCTATACTCCAGTGTGTGTGAAAGAGAAAGGGACTGTGCAAGCTCTCCATCGAAGGGGCCAAATTAGGAATTTAAGGAAAATTGGATTCCACTTCATTCTTGCAAGCCAGGTACTGGAAGCAATATTACACTCTCCCTTGCTGACGACAGTAGTGGAACACCTCTTATTCCCGGCCAACCAGGAGAGACTAATGGAAGCCAGGCTACTCTTCTTCATTCAAATAGAATCCACTGACTCTCAGCCAGCAGAGATTAGTGGAAACCACTCTCGCTCTCTCAATGGAGCATAATGGAAGCAATGCCATCCACTTCCACCCGAGAGAGTATTGGGTGCTCTTTTATTCCCTTCCCGGCAGAGAGTAATGGAAGAAATAGCACTTTTTTCCACCCAGAAGACAGCCGTGGAAGTCACCCTACTCTTCCCGCTCAGAAGAGAGTAGAATCTTCCTACTCACTCCAGCCAAGACAGACTCATTAAAGCCAACCACCTCTCCACCCAGAAGAGAACAGTAGCAGCCATGTTACCTTCTCCACCCAGCCATTATACACTCCACCTTTCTCCCCATGGCAGTGCCAAGGGGCTAAATATCCTTTGCAGACTTTTTGCCCACTAGTTTTTCAAAATTAGTTTAGCACTTTTTTGAGAAAGGTCCCTCTGCTGCCCTTTGTTTTACATTTTTTGTCATAATGTCTCTCAGCACAGTGGTACCCCTAAACCGCCGCTATACTTTTTAAATACTAATTCATTGTTCCTTACCTTCATGATGGCTATTCCTTTCACTGTTCAAAGATGGCCGCTGGGCTGATGATCATCTCTAAATCTGAGGGTCGTGATCCATCAGCATGATGGAGGTAATGCTCTCCGCCACTCTGTCAAATAGAGCACCGTCTTTCAGATGCTATAAATCAGCCCTCAGTAAAGAATAATTATACATGAACTCAGTTTGTGGAATCCCATACATCCAGTGATCCTTATACTCTTTAATAAAACATCAGAAAAATAAAAAAATTCAACCTAACAAGTGACTACTCTGGTGTAAATTCCAGGTGACCAGATAGAAAGGATTTCTAGCTACTTCAGTTGCTGGCATGTAGATTTTTGGACCCAGACTCCGCTGTAATGGGGAACATTTCATTGCATTCCATTGACATCTTGGAACTATTACTATGGTTGACTAATGGTTTTAGTGTGCATTTTCCTTTAGCCTGATTTTCTTTCGTTTGTTTCCATTGCATATATGGACCGAGCGCCTCAACACTATCAGTGGAAGCAGGAGCTATATAAATGCAATTATAATACAATGCAATATAAGGTTCCATCTGCTGAAGTGACGCTTGTAGAAGCCACTTATAACAGGTTAACTGGGATTTCCTCCAAAGCATTCTATTGCAGCATTTTAACACTTGAGAGGCCACAGCGGGTCACCATATCACCTTAAGCATGTCCTGCAACGTGCTCTGGTCCAGCCCTACTGGTTTTTCAGAGGCGCCGACCTACAAAGGGAAATGTCCCCCTGCTTCCCCACAGATCAGACTGCAGAGAGCTTCAAGGACAAAGGGACTGCCCGGGCCCAGTATCTAATGTATAATCCCGCCCACAAGAAAGGAGTATTGAAGTTTATTTTTAAGCCTTTGTTTTCACGTCTGACTGTAGACCAGACCTTTACTTGTATCTTGCTTATTCTTCACAAACGGTAATGTTTTTGGTGTGAGACCACGGCAAGGAAACCATGTTTTTTCCTTTCTGTGTACTGGACCAGGTACTCTGGTTTCAGAGCTGCAGATGTATGGTCACCAGAGCGCTCGAATCATTACCAGCTCTATCACCACAGTCCACTCCACGCCCGCTAGATGTAGCCTGCTAATGGTTGGTAACCAGAGATGTGGGATGTTAGCATAAATGCTGTATTAAATGTAATAATATGTACAGCACGCGTTTACATTTTGATTAATAATGCCTCAAAGTCCATCGCCGTGACTTCCTTGTCATCACATACTTCAGCACAAAACAGGGCTAGGGGGTAACGTTGTGTTGAAATAGCTTAGAAGCCTTCTTTGGGTACTAGCCTGCAAACACCTGAACCTCTATGGTTAATTGCCCATGAAATTCTTGAGCCACATGATGACTTTACTGTCTTCAGGTCAGAAACAATTACTTTGATATGCGTTCTTCATCATTGAAATGCTGTTTGTATTCCACAAGCAGCAAAAGTATTTATGGGTGAGATTTCCTACTTCGAGCTAGTCTAGTAAAAGCAAGTGCTGTGAATGCAGTGTATTTTCACTAGATCCTTCACTTGTGATTATTTCATCTTCATATGTTTGAGCCACAAAGTATTTCTCTTGCATTTTAGCTTCTTGGTTAGTGCTGATTTAGCATATTTAAATCCTTGGAGAGGGACAGATTTACTCTTCATTTTATTGTTGCCAAAAAGTGTTTAGTAGTGTTTACATTTACTTCCAGTGAATGCTTTGTGTGCAGGCTCACTTGCAACATGATAGACGTTTAAATAGATGCATATTTTTGTAATAGCCTCTGACTAAATGCAGTAAAATGGTGCATGGATCACCATCAACTTACTTGTGTGGTAGGAATCACTGTAAAAGGGCTTTGGGCCTCAAGGTTTCTTCAGATGGAGTCTGGTATCTGGGTTGAGGGAAGGATTCATGGGAATGTTGTCTATACAAAGGGTAAAGTCATGCAATCCGTAATAAGCGTATATGTTATATAGATTTTTGTACCCGAGTCGCACAGTAGTAACAGTGTGGTTCATAATTAATGCTGAAAGGTGAAACGAGAAAAGCCGCCCACGAGGTGGAAAGGTTGCGATAGTCTAGTAACTGGTGGAAGTCTTTAAAAAATCTCTGTGGGTGAAGTGGTAACATACACATTTCAGGCGACAGACCCGTAGTATGGAAATTCCACCCTACTACATTGCATGTCGGTATTCATTCCTGACTCGAGGTTCTTTCTTACGACAAACCAATGGTAGGATAATGTGCTAGCAGTTAAGAATGTATTTATGAGAGACCCAAACATCAACAAAGGAGACTTTAACAGAGCACCAAAATATATTTTAACAAGCATCACTTTTTTTATTTTTTAGATTTCTCCGCAAAACCCCTTGTACGTACTACAGTGGGAAATAAATGCTTTGGTTGTAATAGTGTGACCTAGATGAAACCTTTCTTGCAGGTGTTGCTCTGGGAAAATGAGCCAAACAGATTGTTGGTGCTTCTCTGCCATGAATATCTGGTTTAGGTGGTTGTTTATGAATTGTTTGTTTATGCTATTTTTTAAGACCCTTTTGCCTTCACTGTATGAAAAACAATATTAGTTTTCACAGTCCCGGATTACTTTTTTTCTATTGGTTGATAAACATTTCTGCTGGTTGGTATGATTTAGAGAATGTTGATCCAAAAATTCCCAGTGCTATTTTAGTGTAACAGAAAACAAGTGTACTTGGTATTCTGACTATTAAGCACCTGCTTATTTTTATGTAATTGGCTGAGGGTTTCAATGTTAATGCATGACTTAAATATCAAAAAGTCGGTTTATTATAATCTTCTACTGTTGTGATAGCACTACCTCTCAAATCAATTATACCATGTCTCAGAGTTTTAAAATGCTATTTTTGTTTATTTTACGTGGCAGTTCCTTTAGTCCTGTACCTTTTCCATGTCTCTTACTTGATTGGTTACTGTGTTTTTGCAGTGAATGAAGACATTTTTCAGTGATTTTGCTTCCCCGTTTGCGGGGAGTGCCTATTTGTGCGACAGGACCTGCATAATCACATTTTGTTTTTTTCTTATCCCCAAATTTTTCTTTGTTTTTAGGTCGAGCCTACTAGACGGCACATGCACTGTCTTGCAAGGCATATTGTGGCTACCAAAAACATGGAGGGACTTCGATCCCACCCATTGCTTACCATTGGTTTTCTTTCCTTGTCATTCTCATTTGCCTGCTTCTTATCTTGCTAGTCTTGTGTTTGTCCTTCCCATGTAGCATGCATCTTTACAATCTGCATCTTTACAATTTAGAATCACTTTTTTTATTTTTAGGTCGAGCAATTTATTGCTCGAAACCTATTACATGTGACCAAACTCTCTTGAACAAGCCGGATTTCCTACAATGCATGTTGTGTACTGGAGCGTAAAAGCTTCCCCAGGCGCGTGCTTGGCCTCACTCACACCCCATATGCCTGCTCCCCCTCCCCCGATCCCCACACCTCGCACCAGACTCCCCCGCCGCTCGCCATATGCTCGTTCCCTCCCACTGGCAGCCTGCGGCCACTGATCACAGTAAAGGCTTTGATCTATCTCACACCCCTCTCCCACTCCCTCCTCCCACTTGCTCCTACTGACCATGTAAAGGGGACGACACTGTAACAATGTCTGCCTCGCCAGGAATGGCCTTCTGTCGACCCCTTCTTACATCCTCCAGACATGGCTGAGGCAGCTTCTTCCTGCAGTTTGTTCTTTGGGCGAGGGTATTCCTGGGTGTGGCAGAGCTGCATGCAGTGTAGGTCCATGCACACCACAACTTCTCCTTGCTTTGTTGTATTTTTGCATTGTTACTGTTCACATTTGTTCGCAATTCGCCATGTGCCTTTCGTTTCTGTCTCACTTTCTCCTGCCCCATCACTGTCTTGGCCTCTCCACTCTTCCTCTATTTCTGTCTCACTCTCTCCTGCCCCTTCCCTGTCTTGGCCTCTCCACTCTTCCTCAGTTTCCGCCTCACTCTCTCCTGCCCCTTCACTGTCTTGGCCTCTCCACTCTTCCTCTGTTTCCGTCTCACACTCTCCTGCCCCTTCACTGTCTTGGCCTCTCCACTCTTCCTCTGTTTCCGTCTCACTCTCTCCTGCCCCTTCATGTCTTGGCCTCTCCACTCTTCCTCTGTTTCCGTCTCACTCTCTCCTGCCCCTTCACTGTCTTGGCCTCTCCACTCTTCCTCAGTTTCCGTCTCACTCTCTCCTGCCCCTTCACTGTCTTGGCGAGGTATTAATGAACTTGGGTCTGAATGAAATGTGGGAAGACCCTGTAAATGTAAGGTTTCCTCCTAACAAAGTTCTAAAAAGACTGTACTGGGAGACTGTTGCTTCGAAAGTCCATAGGAATTCTGCTCCACTTTCATTGACTGGTACCTTCCTGACTCTTAAAGACGAGGTTGGTCTTGAAGATTTCTGGGATTATTATTACCAAACCTCTAGACCGAAAGCTTTATTTCCAACTCAGAATTGGAAGTCTACCAGTCAGAGTGTTTACTAATCGCTGGTCTAGTGGGGGAAAGGTTGCCTGTCCTGGTTGCCTGGCCCCTAGGGAAACTATTGACCATCTACTATTTGTTTGCCCGGTGTACGCAGCACCACGTAGGACATGGCTAACTCCCATGTGTAAATTACTGAGTACCAGGAGTGGGATGGTGGCTGCCAGAATAATTTGTACATGTACCAACCAAACTGTGTTTACAGCTGTGGGAAAGTTTCTAGGGTGGGCTTGGGCTATAAGAAGTAAACTGTTAAAGGGGCAAAACCCCCAGAGGCCAACCAATAAATTTACGTACCCCATGTATGCACTTTAGTACCCTGGAATTACATTGTATATATATTAAGAGAACCTTTTTTGTGAGATTGTAATTTTAACCTTATTTATTGTTTTATTCCTCAATAAATTGTATTGTATTAGATGCTTTTATGACAACCGTCGAATAAATCTTGGTTTTTTTTCACTTGGCCAAACCTCTTTTGGGATCCAGAAAAGAATAATGTTGTGAAACAGTAGATATCACGTTTATCACACTCACAATCTTGTTTGTGCCTCAGTGACCCAGGTGTGTCATCCTCATTATGGAAGCGGAGAGTGTGCGTGCATTTGAGGGGGCAGGCTAGCGTTATATGACACATACACTATTCATCCAATCTGTTTAGCGCCAAACATATCAGCTTGCACCGTCCGGGCGCTTCTTGATTTAGAGAAGTGTTTGCGCTGACGCAATGATTCAGGGAGGTCACCGCAGGGAGGCACGGACCACAGCCTGAAGGGGTTAAAAGGGAACGGAGTCCGTAGCAGGGAACGGCACTCTTTCGATGACAGGTTCTGTGTGCAGGCCTCTGCTTGCGCCCGTCAGCAGGCCTCGAGCAGAGGTGGGGATAACAGAGGATCAGCGGGTACCCCCAAACACACACATGCACACACATACTTTCGCGTGCTGGGTATACCCCATGCACCCCCGATGCAAGTGTTGATGGGCTGGGGCTCCGGAATGCATGCATTTCAAATTGAAATGCAAACAATTCATTTGCAAAAGCAGGCCTAGTCCTTTGACTTTCCCAATGAAAATGTTTGCATTTCAAAATGTAAATGTATTGTAATTAATAAATACAGCTTTAAATTTTTCCCTTTCGTGTATCACTTCAGCTGGACACGTGCGTCTTGGGACCAGAAAAGGACGCGGGGGGGGGGGGGGGGGAGAGACTTATAGAGAAGCGTGCAGCAGGTGCTGGGTCTCTGCAAGGAGAGCGACTACTTGCCTCTCTCTCTCTCTCCATCTCAATATCTCTATCTCAATATCTCCCCCTCTCTATCTATATATAGATATCTTTCTCAAAAGCTCTCTCTCTTAGAGACAATGTCGAAATGGCTCCCACTTGTGTTGAGTAGTCGTCCTCCCCCCGCCCGCCCGCACCACTTATATGCTCTGCCACTGGACCCAATCACGGGGGCCCTAAACTGTAAATGGACACTATATAATGTAGTATTTTGCTGAATGGGTTTCATCACAAGCCATGGGCATCCACAGAAATATTTCTAGGGGGGGCAACATTTTACTTCATCACCATCCTCCGACATGATTGAGCACAAGTATTAAATAAATAAATAATCTAATAAGAGAAAGAGCTTAAATAAACAAAGAAACCCATGGGAGGGGAGGGGGAGGGGGAGGTGAAAATCTTGTGAGGCGCCACAGCAGAAGACCTGGCAACTACAATGAAACAGAGGAAAAAACAAAAAATGGCTGGAAAAAGAAATCTGAATCAGATTGATGTGGTTCTAGAGAGATCCACATCAGCAAACCTTTCAATGATGATACAGTGGACGATTGTGTCAAATTCAAGAGCTCGTAGGATCAGCCTCGCTAAGCTTCATTGTCTAGAACAATATTAATGAAGCAACTCATTAAGTACCAAAACAATGACTGATTCCATCTATCTACTTGGACAGAGGAATGTCCTCTTTAGAGTCTGTGGGAAAGCAAGAGAGGGAGATCTCAGTGCAGAAGTAAAGGCCAGGTGCAGGAAAACTGAAACGAGGAAAGCAGGGGACAGATAAATGGGTAGGTTTTAGGTGTACTCTGCAAGTCATTGAACACAGACGTGGCAAGGCTACATGTTCTCTAATGCACACCTCTTTAGAACAGAGGAAGAGACCAAAAGGCAAACAATAAGGATGGACAGAATTGAGTTTATGGGCTGGTGAGAAAGAGTTCTGACAGACTTGGGAGTAACATTCAGCTAGGAGTAGGGGGGCAAGAAAATGGAGGGATGAGCGTGATGCTAAAAAGGTGATGTGGTGAGAGTAAAAAAGTACTGTAGATGGTGGGGGGGTATGAGGTAGCCCAGTTCTTTCTGGTGATGCTAAAGCTAGGACACAGATGTCCAGGGCTAACAGATACATTTAGGAGTAATCTGTTAAAGAGGCAGGGCCGGAAGCAATAAATCATATCGAGTAAGACTTGCTGGGGATTGATGGATGAGCAAATGGTGGAGATGGACGAATACAGTTGCTTCTAGTTTTAAGATAAAGGAGGTGGGGTAGCAAGTCAAGTGAACATTCTACCTCTTAATTTGCCTAGAGGGTCCGGGTCAGACATAATATAACCTGGAATCACTGAGATATGGCAGTGCTGGCCTGATACCGGTAAGTTTGAGAAAGGACTAAAAGATCAGTGTGAAGATGGTGTCTGGTAGGCCTAAGAGGAGACCCATATACCAATTGAAAGTGGACAGGGCCTAGAACCCAAAGAACTAGGTAAAGTGGTGAGAGAGATAGCAGAGAGTCAAATACAGGCTAGGTTAGCATAGTAGATGGTAATGGTATGATGTATATATTTTTCATTGAAGTAAACTAAATGGGTGGGGAATTATTTTTAGTTTTTTCTTGTCTCAATAATAACATTAACTTTATTTAACTTTAGAGTTGTTTGTGCTGATTTCATTGCTCCTTTTCGTCCTTCAATGACAAGCCAATTAGTTTGATCCCAAAGAGATAATTCTCCAGTTGCTAGCCCAAGAGAAGTGGCTTCAAATATGCACACCCCATGTTGACACCATTGCATACACACACACACGTATAGTCTCCACACCCATTCCTGTCTAAAGAGCTGCATTTCACACTGACAATGCCCCAATGGAGCTTGAGGTTAAATTTTGTTCAAAATAGTGACACCTCACACAGATCCCAACAGAAGCATAGCTCTTTGCAGACACTTCTTCAAAGAACTGCATCTCTCAACTACACCAAGGAAGAGTTCTTCCTTTCTGAGACACTGCCCGTTGGTGCTACATATTCAACGCGACAAGATGAATGCAAGTGGTGGGGAGAATTACTTTTCCAGACCTGGGTTTTGCTTTTACATTATTAGCTAGTGTGTTCGACCAATTGGTTGAAATAAAATTAACCTAGACTACAGCTCCCAGAATGCACTGGTATGGAAAAAAAAGCTGGAAAAGTTGTGCCCTGGTGAGAGTCATCTGGTAACCCTATACATATGACTGATACTGCCTCGAAAAATGTATATTCGCAGACAGTGCCCAACCACCACAATGTCACCAAAGCTCTGCAGATCACCCAAACAAAGACACACATATAGGGTGAGCCTCATACCAATACTTATTTCTTCCAAACAACATTAATATTGACCCCGCCTAAAAGGTAGAATAACAATTCCGCGGCATGGAGTACTTAATACCAGCACAGTACTCCCAGAGACATAGCCCACACAAGTGGCTTTAGCTGCAACTCCCTGAAGAGGCCCTCCTCAGAAATAACCCCCAAAGCACACACAGAAAAGAGCGAAACCCCATAAATATGCCACCACAACGAGCTGTCAATTAAGTCATTCTATACTGCCCGCCTCCCCCTGCCCCCTCCCCCCAATGCAAAACGACAAACCTATTTCTGTTCATGAAATGGGGGCTAGCTCACTTCTCACTCACCACAGGTACTAAACCAACTTCTAGGCGGAGTTGCATCACAAACACACAATGCACCTCCTCTCACGTTTTGCATA
Source organism: Lissotriton helveticus (assembly GCF_964261635.1). NCBI lineage: Eukaryota > Metazoa > Chordata > Amphibia > Caudata > Salamandridae > Lissotriton > Lissotriton helveticus. The sequence goes on from NC_136073.1 coordinate 682,990,890, forward strand.
ACCACCTGAAACCCTTACCCCTAATACATAGCATAGCATTCCTCTATGTACCAATATTTCACACAGCGCGAGATGTACTTTAACAAAAATCGGCATCATCCCCAATCAAATAAACGGTTTATCATACAGACACTTTGAGGATACTAAAGATAAGCAAAACATGGCGTAATCTGACTGCTAATTTAAGCAACATTTTGTATCTAAAAGGTGTAAACCAACTCCAAAAAGAAAGAACGTCAATGTCCATTGCTTAAATCCTTACAAAACATAAGGAGCATGGTTTTAATAGACCACATTCATGAACATAAACCTGCAGTACACATTTTATAAACTAATATAAGGAAAACAGTTGATAAGGATCACATTTTTTTTCTCTCTAGTTCTGCCACTCTTACATTGCTCTTGGCCCTAATACCTTGATGCTCTATTCTTTACCTTTCATCTTCCCACCTTTCCTCTCATATTTGCTTGCTGATTCTGACCCTCTTACATTCACATCTCTTCCCTGCCCTACCCTTCACTTCTCAACTCTCCACCCATTCTTTATCTTCTCTGTTGGTTATGCCATCCTAAATACAGCTATGCCTTTTCCTTCTCCCCTTTTCTTTTATCTTCTATTGCTGTTCCTGCCCCATTACATACACCTCTCCCCTTACGCCTTACTTCTCCTCTTGCTGATTCTGCCCTTCTTACATCAAACTCTACCTCCCTGATCTAATCTTCATCTCTAATCTCTCACCAAGCCTTTAATGTTCTCTTGCTGGTTCTGCACACATTACATCCACCTTCTCCTCCTCCTTCCCTTTTCCTCCAACCTCTTGATATCTCTTGGTGGTTCTTCTCTCTTCCATCCACTTTTCTCTCTTGCCACTCTGCCTATGTGCTCTTGCTAGTTGTGTCTCTCTTATAGCCATGACTCCTATCCATGCACTACCTTCACTGCTCATCTCCCCCCAGCCTTATAACTTTTTTTCACTGGCTAAGCCCCATTTACATCTTGTCCACATTTTCATCCACCTAAACACTCTATTAGTCTCTCTGATTTTGCCATTTACACCACCTATTTCCATTCATCCTCTACTCTTATTCTCGTCTCTTCCTTAAACCTTAATTTGTGGACTCTGTCCTTTTACATCAAAATCTCTACTATCCCAACTTTGTTGCTTCTCTTTCTCATTATGTCCCTCTTATATCCACCTTTCTCCTCCATGCTGTATGCCTCGTCTCTCCCCCTGCCTCTTACCTTTCTCACTGATTCTGGTCTTCTGCATCTACCTCTCACCATTTCCTCTCTCTTCTCTGTGTAATGTTTCTTGATTGTTCCGCCTCTCTTACACCTACATGTCCCATGCACGTACTGCCAATCACTTCTCATTTCTTCATCCAGCCTCCTAGTGTTTTTTGCTGGTCTGCCCCCTTTACGCCCACCTCTTCTCTTATACCTCCCTGCTTCTTACCTTGTCTCACTGTTTCTGCCTCTCTTATATCTGCATCTCCCTTCCATGCTCGACACTTCACTTTATCTCTGCTACTGTCTCTTTCCTTTCTCACTAATTATGCCTCTATTACACTCAACTCTTACCTACCTACTGAACCTTTCACCTCTCATCTCGTCACAGCCTCTAACGTTCTCTCACAGGTTCTCCCTCTCTATATTCTGCCTCTCTCCCCTGCCTCTTACCTGCTGGTTGGTTGTCCTGCCCTCTTACATCCAACACTCACCATACCCTCTCCATGACACTTAAGTTCTCCTGATGGCTCCGCTTCTCTTACATCTACCTCTCCTATCCAAGCACTTCATTTCACCTATCATCTTTCTCTCCAGCCTCAACTTTGTTCACTGGTTCTGCCCCCTTTATGTCCACCTCTCCCTTCCATGGTCAACTCTTCATGTTTTATTTCCTCTCACTTCTAATCTCAATTCACTGTTTCTGTCCCTCAAGCTTCCACCTCTGCCCTACATGCACTGCTATTTACCACTCTTCTCCTCTGCCACTTACCTCGCTTCAGCTCTTGTGCCAGGACGCGATACAGGCCGCTGCAGCACAGATGGGCCCACAACACTTCAGGAGGTCCCCAACCCATCACGGGGCTCCCATTCAGCCCAGGGCCATTGAATATCTGTGAGACTCAGGGGCCCATTATCACATTCTGCGGAGGGGGACCCCATCATTTTGGGTTACACCACTGCTCCTGTTTTATTTACAGCATTCTCTCCCCTTCCATCTTTCCACTCTCCCCAAGCCTGTTACATTTCTCTTTTGCATGCTATTCCTTTTACCTCACCAAGACTCTTCCCTTCTCTCATTGATTCTGTCATTAGATACACATCACTCCTTCTCCATCTCCCTTTGCTTAAGCGTCTTGTTCTATATAGTTGTTTTGCCCCAGATGCTCAGTACCGGCAGTTCTAACAAGCATAAAAAAATGCAATAGGTCTCGCCTTTTATTAAGTTAAAGCCATTTGCTTTGCTATACAAGACCATTAGCAAAGCAAATGGCTTTAACTTAATCAAAGGCGAGACCTATTGCATTTTCAATGCTTGTTAATATTCTTTTATTGAGAGATGTATTCCATTCTAGCCCCAACCTTAAGGCTTCCAAATTAACAATAACTTTCCATTCCACCCTTGCCTGTTTACTGATTTGGGGTTGTCCTAACACCACCATGCAACTTTCACCTACTTACACATTTTAGTACGAAAATATACATTTTTGATTTTTCCTTTTTGCTGTTATGTATGTATTTTTAAACTTTGACAAAATATGAGGTTTGTTTTCAATATTTGTCTTATGGTTAGTGTTTTTTTTCTGTAATGAAAGTGGTACCAATTTGAAGAGGTTTGTGTACATTCAGTGCCTAGAGAGCGGTATAACTGGGGCCACAGGAATTATGGAGGAAGGTTGCTTAAATTATGCAGGAACAAAAACGCAAGTTATGCGGCTTAATGGGGCCCATTTTTTAAATAGTATTATTTCATTATTTTGTCATTTCTAAATTTGTTAACATTGGGCAAAGGTTTCACCTCATTAACACTCAAACACTTCGATAAGCAATTTAAAAGTGACCAGTCACAATTTACAATGGCCTTTCTGTTGCTCAGCAACATGCGTTGCAGCCTTTTCAGTAATTTTTGATCCATAAGAACTAGAAACTATTTTTTTTGTTAAAATCTGCAGATTATGAAGTTGATGGTGGATTATATGGAACATGTGCGTAACCTGTAATTATGAGGAAAACTCTGGAGATTTCATAAGTTCAGTGGCTTTGCGTATAACCAACAGAAAAGGGTAGGTGGTATGACCGCTGTGCTCATCACTGATGTGGTTGAGTGCATTTTACCAGTCGCAAACGAATCATGCCGTCTGCGACAGGTAAAATGCTTTTTGGCATGTATGAATTCCAATTTGCGATACGGTAACATGTTACCAAATCGCAATTTGGAATTGCGAATACATACTGATTCAATATTAGGAAGATACGTGTTTAAGGGATCCCTTCCTAATATCGAATCGCAGTGGTATGTAAGAATGTTTTACGACCGAAATGCGGCTGCAAATCATTCACATTTTCCACCTACTTCAAGTAGGTGGTAACCCATTCGCAAATGGGAAGGGGGTCCCCAAGAGACCTCTTCACCTTTGGGAATGGTAGCAAAAACGTTTTTTAAGATGCAGCAATGGTCCCACCAACCACAGCCTGCTCTTAAAAAAGAAAAGAAAACTTTTCATTTTTCTTTTCTAAACGCAGTCTGTTTTCCTTTAAGGAAAACGGGCTGCATAAAAAAAAAGATTGTTTAATATAAAAGCAATCAAGCACATGGCGGTCTGCTGACCCCAGCAGGCCACCATCCCCTTGAATTTAGCGATTCCTAATGGGTCGCAAATTGTACCTACCTCATTATTATTCATGAGGTAGGTCGATTTGTGAACCACTAGGAATCGCTATATAAATCTCATGGAGTTTCATACATTAGGGATAGCGATTTCCTAATTGCAAATCACAGAGAATCACAATTAGGTAATTGCTATTTCCAATATTGATACATATGGCCCAAAGTTTTATATATTAAAGTTCAAGAATTATTTTTTAAGAGTTCCTCCTTTTATTCAGGAGTAATATAGGTGTACAGGAACATTTTTGTACATTGGGTACTAAGAGAAGCAAAACTTAGAAAGCATGTAGTATACATTAATTCATTGTTGAGACTGACTGATCAGACTGACTGCGCGGGTCTCAGTGGGATTTTAAGATGAGCGACAGATGAGCTGCCAGCAGTAGGCACTGGCTGTAGGCAGTAAAGGTAGGTGCCCTGGAGCAGGGGTCCCCAACCTTGGTGGGCAGTGAGCCAGATTGAGGGTCAAAAGCAGTAGGAAGCAACATCGTCATAGGTATGACGTGCCTACTAAATACAATTCAATACAGCTCTAGAGGTTTCAATAACTTACTAAGTTGGTGTGCGATATACAACCCAATATTTATGATGAGAAGCTTATAATATAAGGGTTGCAATAATAGACATTCAGTTAACTCTGCAGTGCAAATGTTGCAGAAGAAGCCGTTACGGGGGCGGTCCCGTTTTAAGGAAAAAACAAATCTTCAGAGCAGGAAAGGCAAGTTTGAAAGTGAATTGAATACTTGAATTAACTTCCAAGGGGTTCTGTGGTAAAACCAGCAGCAGAATTTAAAACAAGCAATGCCAAAGCAAATAGTTCTGATCTTGGCAAGCCTGCAACTTTAAAAAAATGATTTCTTTGTTTTTGCAAGCACGTACAATAGAGATTAATTTTTTTAAAAAAAGGTAACAAAGTTACAAATATGAAAATGTGAAAAAGGTGGTGAATAGATTGTGCAAAATAAGTAAATTTGATATGGCTCGTCACAAATATACATTAAACAAGCATTTACAATGCAATGGTTTCGCCTTTGGAAAAGTTAGAGCTATTGGCATTGTAAATGACAAAATTTGTATTTATGTGTTGGTTTTGAAAACAGATAAATAAATGGCATTTACATTGCCATTAGCTTAATCTCTCGCAAATGTGAGACCTATTGTACCCTACGGACGAGCTCAGCAGACAGCAATTACTACCACACACACACACACCCAGAGCCACACACACACACCCAGAGCCACACACACACACCCAGAGCCACACACACACACCCAGAGCCACACACACACCCAGAGCCCCACACACACACACACACCCAGAGCCATATATATATATATATATGTAAAGTAATTATCCAAATGTGGGCAATACAAGCACCTACGCTCAACAAGAGCTTTATCAAAGGGCTGGTTGGTGGTTGACCGTTTTGCATGAAGCACAAGAAATGTGCTTTATGGCTCACAGGCACTCATAAATGTCCTCTGAAGGGTAGACAGGCGCAAAGTTTCCTGGGAAGTAATGGAAGAGGAAAGGAAGAGAGGAAATGGCAGGATGAAGATTGAAGCGAGGGAAGGAAGAAAGGGTCAGGGAAGAATAAAAAGAGGAGACGTGAATAGAGAAAGAATGAGGGTGAACACAGTGGTATAAACTTGGAACACAGCTAAGTATGGTGGCCAGATTTTGAGAAGCAAAAACTGGGACGCAAATACCAATACCATATTCCATATTCAGAACAACAACAGCTGCACTGTGTCCAAGGTAAAATCGCATGTATTGTCATTACTCTGCCATAAATATTTACTTGTATGCATGCTCAATAAACACATGAGAAGGTGCGGCGTCGACAGAGTGTGAGGTGAGGTGGTGAGGGGTGGGCTGCAGTATAGTGGGCAAAGGAGAGAGCGGGTGGGGGAGAGGCACTGGGCGGCAGGTGGGGGGAGGGGGCGAGAGTGCGGGGTATAGTGGGCAATTCAAGACAATAACACAGCAATGTGAAGATCATCAGGAGGGACCCCGTCAACCAGACCAGAGGAGGCATCGCCATCGTCCACAGGAACACCATCCGCATCACGACCGACTCAACCGACACTTTCGCCGCCGCCGAGCACCTCCACTTCCAGATTCACACCGACCCAAAGACGACCCTCAGAGGCACCCTCGTCTACAGACCCCCGGGACCACGCACACAATTCAGCGAAGACATCACGGACTTCATCAGCCCGCACGCCCTCCCCTCCGCTGACTACATCCTCCTAGGGGACCTCAACTTCCACCTGGAGAACAACAAGGACCGCAACACCGCCGCCCTGCTGGACAACCTCGCCAACCTCGGACTCAAGCAACTGGTCAACACCCCCACCCACTACGCCGGCCACACGCTTGACCCCCTCTTCTCATCCAGCAAGCACATCACCTTCAGCCACTCCACCGGACTCCACTGGACCGACCACAGCTGCGTCCACTTCAGCTTCAGAAGAACCACGACCCACCACCACACGCAACAGGCTCCCCACAGAAGCTGGAGCAAGATCACCGCCGACCAGCTCACCACCTCCCTCAGCCAGAACCCACCCGCCAGCACAACGGACCCCAACGAAGCAGCCCGCAACTTCACGCAGTGGCTGACCGCCTGCGCCGACGACCTCGCACCACTGAAGAACCCTCCCAGCAGACCCAGAAGCAAGAAGGCATCCTGGTTCACCGACGAACTCAAGGACTCCAAGAAGACCTGGCTCACCCTCGAGAAAGCCTGGCTCCGCGACCAGACCACTGACAACATGACCGCCCTCAAACGCGCCACCCGCAAGCACCACCAGCTTATCCGCACCACCAAGAAGAAATCACTGAAGGAACGACTGGACAACAACGCCCACGACAGCAAGGAACTCTTCAGCATCGTCAAGGAGTTCTCCAACCCCAGAACCGGCAACAACGACATCACTCCGTCACAAGATCTCTGCGACTCCCTCGCCTCGTTCTTCCACCGCAAGATCGCCGACATCCACAACAGCTTCGGCGCACCATCCACGCACCCAACCGTCGAACCAACGCCCCCCACCACCACCCTCCGCACCTGGACCACGGTGACCACCGAAGACACAGCCCGCACGATGAACACCATCCACTCTGGATCTCCAACCGACCCCTGCCTCCACCACGTCTTCAACAAGGCCGACTCCACCATCGCACCCCAACTCCGGAACATCATCAACACCTCCTTCAACACCGCCACCTTCCCGGAGAGCTGGAAGCATGCCGAGCTCAGCGCCCTACTGAAGAAACCGACAGCGGACCCCACCGACCTCAAAAACTTCCACCCCATCTCGCTCCTCTCTTTTCCTGCTAAAGTCATCGAGAAGATCGTCAACAGACAGCTTGCCGCCTTCCTCGAGACGAACGGATCCCTCGACCCCTCGCAGTCCGGTTTCAGAGCCAACCACAGCACCGAGACCGCCCTCATCGCAGCCACTGACAACATCCGAGCCCTGCTCGACAACGGGGAAACAGCGGCACTCATCCTCCTGGACCTCTCTGCAGCGATCAACACTGTCTGCCATCGCACCCTAGTTCAACGCCTCAGCAACATCGGCATCCAAGAGAAGGCACTGGAGTGGATCATCTCGTTCCTCGCCGGAAGAACACAGAGAGTCCGCCTCCCCCCGTTTCGATCTGAGGCCACCGAAGTCATCTGCGGCGTACCAAAAGGATCATCACTCAGCCCCACCCTCTTCAACGTCTACATGAGACCTCTTGCTGCCATCGCACGCCAACACAACCTCAACATCATCTCCTATGCCGACGACACCCAGCTGATCCTCTCCCTCACCAGAGACCCCGACACCGCCAGAACCAGCCTACACGAAGGGATGAAAGACGCCGCCCAGTGGATGAAGAACAGCCGTCTGAAACTGAACTCAGACAAGACGGAAGTCCTCATCCTGGGACCATCGCCCTCCGCCTGGGACGACTCCTGGTGGCCCCCCGCCCTGGGCACCACTCCCAAGCCAACAGACCACGCACGCAACCTGGGCTTCATCTTGGACTCCTCACTCTCAATGACCAGACAAGTCAACGCCGTCTCCTCATCATGCTTTCACACCCTACGCATGCTTCGCAAGATCTTCCGTTGGATCCCGACCGAAACCAGGAATACGGTCACCCAGGCACTCGTCACCAGCTGACTGGACTACGGAAACACCCTCTACGCCGGAACCACAGCCAAGCTACAGAAAAGACTCCAATGCATCCAGAACGCCTCCGCCCGACTCATCCTGGACATCCCCCGACGCAGCCACATCTCCGGCCACCTGAGAGACCTGCACTGGCTCCCCGTCAACAAGAGGATCACGTTCCGGCTCCTCACCCACGCACACAAGTCTCTCCACGACCTGGGCCCCAAGTACCTCAACGACCGCCTGACCTTCTACACGCCCACCCGCCAGCTACGGTCTACTAGCCTCGCCCTCGCCGCCGTACCACGCATCCGAAGAGCCACTGCCGGAGGCAGATCCTTCTCCTACCTGGCGGCCAAGACATGGAACTCCCTCCCCATCCACCTTCGGCTGACCCAGGACCATCTCGCCTTCAGGAGACAACTCAAGACCTGGCTGTTCGAGCAGTAGCGGACCCTTTCCCCCAAGCGCCTTGAGACCCTTCCGGGTGAGCAGTGCGCTATACAAGTGTTATGATTGATTGATTGATTGATTGAAGAGTGGGATGGCACAGCGAGCACTGAAGCAGGGCTGCGGCTGAAGCAAAATAAAAATGGCTTGTCACTACATGCAACATGAATATCGACGGCAGGAAGGGGCGTCAAAAGATGGGAGGGGGCGCGGGTATCCTTGGATTGCTTTCCCAGGAGGGTGGGGGCAGACGAGGTGCAGGGGGGAGATAGGCGGGCAGCTTCAGGGGGTTAAGCTCTGTCGGGTCATCGAGGAGCTGCACATGGTGCTTCAACGCTGGCTTCGGCCTTATGCTAGGGGGGGCCTCGCAAGTGAGCGTGACAAAAGTTTCCTAAAGCAGGGGTCTCCAAACCAGTCCTGGAGGGCCGGATCCATGCCAGATTTTTTGGATATCCCCATTGAGATACATGTAGTTATTTTAAAAATCTGGCATGTATCCGGCCCTCCAGGACCGGTTTGGAGACCCCTGTCTTAAAGAGTGACCGAAGGAGGCGGGCACCAATTTGGTCGGAGGGGTGGGATCTGGGGGAGGCAGGGAGCTGCGGCAGGTAGCGGGAGAAGGAGGTTACGGGATGGCTGGTATTGCAAGTAGAATAGGAAGTCCTCTTACGGTGCGCCAAGACAATGAACGTTTCCGCTCCACAGAGGCTAACACCATTGTTTTCTAAATACGCTATGTGTGGCTCCATATTCAAAATGACCTTTGTTATACAGGGCCAGCAATTTAATTTTGGTCTAGGACAAAAAATACATACACTATGCATTGGTAGGCGGTCGACGGTCTGGTGGATGGGGACGGGTTGTGGTCTTGGGGGTGTACGGGGCATCATTGGCGGCGTAAAATAAATACTGCGGGGAAAGAGAGGCTCGGGAGATGGCTGGTAATGCAGGAGATTTGGGGCTGTTGAAGGCTGTCGGGTGAGAGCATTTGGAGTCCGAAGCACGGGAAAGGCGGGCGGTGGTCGCGTGTAAGCACCACTGGGCACGGAGGTGCCGACTGAGTAATCGATCTGTTCCCAAAATGACCAGATGCACACTCATTCCATTGCCGCTGGAGTCCTGGCCAGTAAAGGCACGGACAACGGGAGGGGGGGGGCGGGAAAGGCACGGACAGCGGGAGGGGGGGCGGGAAAGGCACGGACAGCGGAAGGGGGGGCAGGAACGGCAAGAAAGGCACTCACCTGGACTTCTTCCGGCGCATACCGTGCAAAGCAAAACATTCACAACACGGGGCAGCAACTACACACACAAAGTCGAGAAACAAACAATTAAAAATATAAACAAAATGCATCTTACCTGAACGCAAATAAAAACAACACCAATCCGGATGAAGGCACTCCTGAAAAGACGAAAACAACATGGAAAGAAAAAAATAAATAAAACACGCCCACCGCCGCACTGACGTGTCAAAAGGGGCTGGATGAGAAAAATTCTCAGGAACACCCACGAGTCGCCTCACAGAATGACGGATGCCTCTGTTTTCCAATGGCTAGCCTCCATTTATGGAGCTAGCCAATGGAAAACAGAGGCGGGACAAGCCTACATACTGGTAAACAAAAGATTTTCGCCTGCGCCGAAAAGCTGCGCGGTGCAGCTTTCGACGAGGCGAAACCTAAAAACTGAAAGCAGAGTTTGGCCTACCAACCCGGTCAATGAAATTGGCTACTTTCCAGATGGATGGGCTGGCATATGTGCAACAGAAAAATGCAGTGAAAAAGTCAGTGGCTGAAGAGTGCTGCCCCGTGATGTAGGCTGTGGTGGATCAGGGCACAAGTCCTAAACAAGCATTGGCATAGCCAATAGGTCTCGCCTTTGGGACCTTGTAAGTGTTTGATAGAGCTACTGACTTTGGCAATGTTTTTAATGTATGTTGTTTGTAGAGCATTGTGGCTGCTGTGCAGCATGTTGAAAAGTTATAATAAAGTGAAATGAAAGCAGTCATAGAGCCGTCCGTCCTCCTTACCTCTTCATGCAGACATCCTTTCTTCCTGCGGTGAGAAGTTGGCCTGGCATAAGATGTCCACTACTCTAGTGGGCACCTTGCACCAGTCCAAACGACCCTTATTGATGGTAGGTTTAAAGTCAACCTTTATAGAAAGCTATCCTAGTGGTAGCTGTGGAGAGCAGCCTCCAGGCTAAGACTTAGAGGCGAGTTAAGCAAGTTGTTTTACCAGTCTACAATCTCTTGAATGATCAAATGAAAGCACACCACACAAGGTATATATCAAATATATATGTATTTAATCTAAACACAACCCCTCTGGTCTCTTTATGAGGCTAGAGGTAAAAGTACAATACAAGGAACTTAATTAGCATACTATAAGTTGCACAGTATACTTTTTGCCCTAGGGGCCTCACAATCCATATACTAAAATAGTGGTATAAGAACCACGTGAGAGTTAGAAAGCAGGCCTAGGGCCTGTAGAACTGCTGGGGCAACCAGGGACCACCCAAGGTTAGGATGCAGGAGACCCACGGGGGACGCGTGCAGTGTCTAATCACAGCTGCGAATCACCATTGACTTTCTATGGAAAACGAACAAGTTACAATTTTAAAGATTAAGGACACTTAGGGGTGAACTACGATGGAACTCTTTTAGACTTTGACACTTCGAGAGTCAAGACCCACGGGAGCACCGGAGTACTCGTGTTACCTCACCCAGGGAAGCCGGGTGCATAGGTGTCTTTTGGTGTCGGGTTTCGTCATCGATTCCAATGGAGAGCTGTGAAGAAATGATGCAGGCGACCAGAGGAATAGTGTCCGGGTGGATCCAAGGGTGGATCGGAGATCTGAAGAACCTGAAAGCAGAGGGGACAGAGTCTGGGTCACTTGCCAGTGACCAGGAAGGACCCGGGACGATGCCAAACAATGTCGGGTGCTTTAAGGTGAAAGAGGTGAAGCTTGACTCTTCAGCCACGAGGACCAGAAGGCGTCGACGATGACCAGGAGCTGGATTCGAGCTGTCCCACAACGGATCACAAGTGCTTCAGCATCAGAATCCAGACTGGACCCAACAAGCCTTGGCAACAGCAATCCACACAAGATGACAAGATTGGCTTTGATGCAGACCAGCAAAGTCTGAGGGACTCCACCTTTGGAGAGGAGTGAGAGCACGTCTGGAGCAAACAGGAAAGCTCAAGAAACAAAGGATTGTCCTTCGTGGGGGCCCACTAGCCAACGGACTAGGAACCGCAAAGGAGCCTCAAGCGGAAATGCACAAAGTGGGCCCATGGGACACTCGTGGAGTGAAGGCCTCTGCGCTTCAGTGCAAAAGGTGCTCGGGGTAGGGGCTTCAAATACCCCAATGCACAACTGTGGGAAACCTTGGGAAGTAGGTGCAGTTGCAAAAATGCAGGATGTCCAGGAGTTCCAGTCCCACGTCTCTCGTGTCCGCTACTGGTCTCAGCTTTGCTGAGAGCTTGGATCAGTGTCAGAGATGTCTGGAAGTCCATGTCCTGTGTTGCAGATTCTTCGGGATCCGGCGAGAGCCTCAAAAATGCAGACCGGCAAAGATGCTTCTTGGTGCCTGTTTGAACAGGGTGGTCACTCCTTGACCAAAAGGGAGATTCTTCCATCTTCCAGTCGATATGGAATGTCGAAGGTCCAAGGTAATCTGAAGTCCTAGGGATTGGGGTCCTATTCTTATACCAAGTTTAGGGGTTGGAGTAACTCTAGGGTCCCACCTATGGGTGGACCTGGGGTGGGGGTGGTTACAACCCTTTCCCTTTGTCCATTTTCGTGCCAGAGCTGGGGCTGAGCGCCCCAGCAACCGGTTTGAACTGGGAAATGCATGGAGCACCTTGTGTGCCCCAGCCAGTGTCTCAAAAGCATTCGCTGAGTGCACCCACCCTGCCCCAATACACTAAAGCCTGTCTGGGGAGGTGCTGGCACCTCTTTGGACAGGAAACCTATTGTCCAAGTCTCCCCTGCCGTCCAACAGCAGGAGGTCAGACTCGTGTCTGTGGCAGCAGCATCCATTTTGTGATGCTGAGGCTCTTTTAAACTTTAACCGGGTATACCAGTGTGTACATGTCTTCTCCCTCTAGAAGGGTGGAATGCTACCCCCGCCGCCAGTACTGGCGGGGTGAGGGGTAGTAGTTAGCATTAAACGCGAGGATTATAATGCACTTAAGAGTATATGGTATGGCTATATCATAGAACAGCTATAAGGAGGTATTTCCGAAAGCTGCAGAGGGGCTCAGCTCATGCTAGGGCACCCTCTCACACAAAACTAAGCACTCTGCCTTCAGGATTGTTAAGGCCTGCCATAGGAGTGACTTATAGGTTACTATGTGTGTGTATATATATATATATATATATATATATATATATATAGATATATATATATATAGATACATATAGATATAGATATAGATATATATAGTTATACTATATCTCAGTAAGGGGTGCTTACACCACCTTTGCAGACCTGTGGTGCCATTTTGGAAGGCTGTCCAGGGGTGGCATAATACATGCTTCAGCCCCTGGTAGGCCTCTGGGGTACCATATACAGGGACTCACAAGGGTAACCTAGTAACCAATCTGGTATGTACCTCAAGTACATGGTATCACTTTGGAGAGGGAACAGCTAGGCTGTGGTCCTGTTTAGCAGGGCCACAGCCAGACTAAAGTCGAAAAACCAGTGAAACACAGCAAAAAGTGGGGGTAACCATAGGAAGCAGATCCTATTCCCCTACACCTGCCTCTTCATTAGCTGGCATACGTTAGGTTGAACAGTGCTATGGGGAGCGGGCGGGGGAGCCTTCGTGCTGTTCCGGGTTGAAGCCTTATCTTTTTGAGGAACTAATCTGACACTTGCCTGATTACTTCTGTGCACCCATGTATCTGATCATTTTGACGAGGCGCTTCACAACAAGCTCAGTTGCATAGAAGTTTAGCAGCTCAGTCAAGGAAGAATGGAATTCAAGGTGTTTCCGAGAAAGTAACCTAACCAGATATTGTGAGTTTGTGAACGAGCTAGTGATTATGATAATAACTCAGCTGGTGGGGTAACCCGGGCAGAGAGTTGATGGCTACAGGCTTGTGAACAGCCCAGGGTCACAGTCTACAGGGAGACGAGCTCCGCTGACGTCCGGTGGTGAGACGACTACCGCCGACGTCTGGCGTTGAGACAGGTCGCTTTGTTCCAAGCCTTGTGATGAGTGACGGATTATTGTCTAGGAAAAAGCGTGCAGCAGCGGGTGATTTGTGCTTGCGGTGCCGACAGCAGGTGATTGACTGGAGATGATGTTGTTTGCCAACTTGCAAGGGTGCTGTGGAGCATCTAATGAATGATGAGGATACGTTAGCAACCCTCGATAGTCGCCCTTGTACACCTATGACTTACGGCACCAGGATTGCTGCACCACATTCCTGCTTTCACACAAATGACCATATTTGTAAACAAGTTGGCAAACGTCACAGGTTTAAACAAGCTGGCGGGGAGGAAGGGGCGGAGAACAACGCTCCACTGTCGCAAGTGATGCACGCGCAGGAAAAAACAAAAGCGAAAGAGCTGCGCCATACCTTGTATGGCCTACAGGAGCAAAACCCATCAACCGCGTTGGGATTGGGGTAAATAATATTGTACAAAAATATGGTATCCCAACTGGTATTAGTTAAAGACAATTTACAATGGACATGTTAAGAAACATTATCAGGAAGGAAAAAGGAGACTCATTTGTTAGTTATAGATGTGCCTATGGCATCATATTTATCCAAAACAAAGGTAAAACAAATTACAGTTGTAGCAGCACTGTAAAAGAACAAATTGGTACAACCCTAATTGTACTTGGTGCTCAATGGGTGCAAGTGGTGTGCACGGAGGCGATGCAAGTGACAATGTGAAAAGCAAAAAGGCGGAGCAAGGTGACTGGTGCATAGATATATATACAGTGAGTTATGGCAATAATGTGGTTCCAGCTGAATTGTGGTACATTTGGAGGCTGGCAATAGTCTTAGGTGAACCACATTGCATGATCGCGCCTTCAATTGCGCTGCATGGTCGACGGTGTTTCGATCCTCCTAATTCAGGATCTTCATCAGGACTGGGTTGGTTAATGGACAGTGCTGAAAAGTTAACGGCAGGGTAAAGAAATCTTGTGTGGTGGAAATCAATTAAGGAAAATCCGATTAGTTGGAGGTGCAGTCATCGGACGGAGTCAGCGGGGACTAGACCTCGAGGCTGGGGGCCCGTGTGAACGGGGACCGATGGTCCGTTCCTGTGGTTTCTGGCGGGAGTGAAATTCCTGTCCGGTCAGGTGGGGGCGGCAATCCAGAGTTGATCGGTGCGGGCGGGAATAAATCTAACGCAGTGGCCGGTTCCGAGTTAATCCAGGTTGTGAATGTAACCTGACACACCCGCAGAGCATTTGTTCATATTTGTAAACAAGTTGGCAAATGGCACAGGTTTAAACAAGCTGGCGGGGAGGAAGGGGCTGAGGACAACGCTCCACTGTCGCGAGTGGTGCACTTTCAAAAGCCGCTTACTAAATGTGTCGCAGAGTAGTGCTTGCGCTGGCTCAGTGAGTCCTAAAAAAATAATGCTGTTGCGCGAAAACAATTAATCAAAGGAGTGCTCGGAGGCTGTAATTGAAGCCTACTGAGCAACAACACGTGTAAAAGGGGGTGTCCACGTGGGAGGTAACAAATGAAGACAAGGCTTTACTAAGGAGGGACTAACAAGCCTCTTTTCAAATGAGAAGCCAGCATTTACGAAGGAGAATAACAAGCCAATGACAAACATGGGCGACGAGTGGGCGGGGATTCAAGTGCATACTCCAATACAGCAGGCCTCGCAGCTCATGCGCTGCCCAGGTCCGACCTAAAAAAAATTAAAAAAACAAGAACCATGTACAGTGCCTCATCAATGCTGACATTTTAAAGTCACACATGGAAGCCAGCCTGATCTAAAATCCAACTGACCAATTAAAAATGGTTTCTACTGGATCCCGTTTTATAGAATATGGATTTAAGACATCTACTAAAACACTGAGAGAAAACACAATTTGATTCTATTAGCAGGTTGGATATTTTCAATAGTGTGTATTGATGTGTGTTATTTAACCAATGCAATGTCCCTTTAATAGTGGACATGTGTTCTCCAATGTAAAACGTCCATGTACTGCAATGGAGCTTATAAGAAACAATCTGTAAACAGCCACCATGAAAGCATTTTGAGCATAGCAGTGATTGTGGTTTTGTAAATGCCACTTCAACCAATATCCTAATTAAACAAACAACGAATTGGAGTGAAAAGGCTACAACTCAATGCTTCAGTTGGCAAAAGGCTTCCAACAAAGCAGTAAAGTTGGGTATACAAACCGCAGAGCTGCAGAGGCATTTTACATTGAAAACAAATTAAAACAAGCATTGGCATAGCCAATAGGTCTAGCTTTTGGGACCTTCTAAGTATTTAGTTATGCAGCAAAATATCCTTGGTGCAACCACATCAACTGTTAAGTGGCTAAACACTTATAAGGTCCCAAAGGAGAGACCTATTGGCTATGCCAATGCTTGATGTGGTTGTGTGTGTGGTTGTGTGTGTGTGGTTGTGTGTGTGTGTGTGGTTGTGGGTGTGGTTGTGGGTGCGGGTGTGGTTGTGGGTGTGGATGTGTGGTTGGGTATGTGGTTGTGATTGTGTGGTTATGTGCGTGGTTGTGTGTGTGGTTGCGTGCGTGGTTGTGTGTGTGGTTGTGTATGGTTGTGTGGTTGTTTGTGTGTGTGGTTGTGTGTGTGTGGGTGCGGTTGTGGGTGCAGGTGTGGTTGTATGTGTGGTTGGATATGTGGTTGTGTGAGGGGTTGTTGTTGTGTGTGTGTGGTTGTGTGTGTGTGGTTGTTTGTGTGGTTGTGTGCGTGTGGTTGTGTGTGTGGTTGTGTGTGTGTGGTTGTGTGTGTCTGTCGTTCTGTGTGTGGTTGTAGTTGTTTGTGTGGTTGTGTGTGTGTTTCTGTGTGTATGGTTGTGTGTGTGGTGTGTGTGGTTATGTGTGGTTGTATGTGCGGTTGTATGTGTGGTGTTGGTTGTGTGTGTGGTTGTGCTTGTGTGTGGTTGTTTGTGTGGACGTGGTTGTATGTATGTGTGGTTGTGTGTGTGTGGTTGTGTGTGGTTGTGGGTGTGGTTGTGGCTGTGTGTGGTTGTGTGTGTGTGTGGTTGTGTATGTGTGTGGTTGTGTGTGTAGTTGTGTGTGTGGTTGTGTGTGGTTGTATGTGCGTTGTATGTGTGGTGTTGGTTGTGTGTGGTTGTGTGTGTGTGTATGTGGTTGCGTGTGTAGTTGTGTGTGTGTGGTTGTGGTTGTGTGGTTGTGGTTATGTGTGTGTGGTTATGTGTGTGTGGTTATGTGTGTGTGGTTATGTGTGTGTGGTTATGTGTGTGTGTGGTTGTGTGTGTGGTTGTGGTTGTGTGTGGGTGTGGTTTGGGTGTGTGTGGATGTGTGGTTGTGTGTGTGTTGTGTGTGTGTGGTTGTGTGTGTGGCTGTGTGTGTGGTTGTGGTGTGTGTGGTTGTGTTTGTGTGGTTGTATGTGTGTGGTTGTGTGTGTGGTTGTGTGTGTGGTTGTGTGTGTGGTTGTGTTTGTGGGTGCAGTTGTGGGTGTGGGTGTGGTTGCAGGTGTGTGTGTGGATGTGTGGCTGTGTGTGTGGTTGTGTGTGTGGTTGTGTGTGTGATTATGGTTGTGTGTGTGTGGTTGTGGTTGTGTGGTTGTGGGGCTGTGGTTATGTGTGTGGTTGTGTGTGTGTGGTTGTGGGGTTGTGGGGTTGTGGTTATGTGTATGTGTAGTTGTGTGTGGTTGTGTGTGTGGTGTGTGGGGTTGGTGTGTGTAGTTGTGTGTGTGGTTGTGTGTGTGTGTGTGTGTGTGGTTGTGTGTGTGTGTGTGTGTGGTTGTGTGTGGTTGTGTGTGTATGGTTTTGTGTGTGGTTCTGTGTGTGTGTGGTTCTGTGTGTGTGGTTGTGTGTGTGGTTGTGTGTATGGTTGTGTGTGTAGTCGTGTGTGAGGTTGTGTGTATGTGGTTCTATGTGTGGTTTTATGTGTGGTTATGGTTGTGTGTGTTGTTGTGTGTAGTTGTACGTGGTTGTGTGTGTGTGGTTGTGTGTGTGGTTGTGTGTGTGGTTGTGTGTGGTTGTGTGTGTGTGGTTGTGTGTGGGGTTGTGTGTGTGTGGTTATATGTGTGGTTGTGTGTGTGGTTGTGTGTGTGTGCGTGGTTAGGTGTGGTTGTGTGTGTGTGGTTGTGTGTGTGGAGGTGTGTGCATGTGTGTGGTTGTGTCTGTGTGGTTGTGTGTGTGGTTGTGTGTGTGGTTGTGTGTGGTTGTGGTTGTGTGTGGTTGTGTATGTGTGGTTAGGTGTGATTATGTGTGTGTGGTTGTGTGTGTGTGCGTGGTTGTGTGTGTGGGGGGTTGTGTGTGGGTGTGGGTGTGTGTGGTTATGTGTGTGTATGTGGAGGTGTGTGTGGTTGTGTGTGTGTGGTTGTGTGTGTGTCACGTTTCCTCTGTCCTTAATCCTCGGGGTTGTATTTAAGCGTGGGCGTAAAATCCGTTTCGCGGGCGAATTTGCGGATTTTTGACAATTTCGCGATCCGCGAATCGTGCGAAATTGCCCAATAATCCGCAAATTCGCAATCTATGAATTATTTTGCTTGGTCGCGCTTGAAAAATACAATATCGCGCGCGCGGCGTTGACTCTGAGCCTGCCAAGTTGTTTTTCTCCCGGTTTTGCGTGTGTTGCGCCATTTTCGATCTTGCTGCGTGATCGCGCGAGAGTTTTTCGAACGCAATTACGTCATCGCGGCTTGCCATCTTGCACGGCGAGAGTTTGACAACGCGAGTACGTCATAAATGCACGCGACGGCGCGCAGCTGACTTCCGCCGGGAGATTTGAATAGATCGCGTTCGCGAAATTGCAAAAATTGCAATTCTGCACAAGAAATCCACCGCAGGAAGCATAAACCTTGTGAAAATGATGATTTTGATCAGAATAACTCCTCAGATTGACATTTGGCTGCACTTTTTGGTGCAGGAGTCCATTTTTTGGGGTGGGGTGGGAGGAAGGAAGTGCCCCAGAGTCTCCAACTTCCTGTTCCTGTCCAGCAGGCTCCTCCCAGTGCTTTGTACATGTCCTGGTCACTTTTCATTTGGCTCTGGAGCTGGAAGGATTACTTTTTTTGGCTGCTGCTGGATATTTGTATTTGAGGACTTTTTGGACTTTGGAGTTTGGATCACTTTTGGACTTGAGATTTTACAAGTAAGTTGGTGTTGTTTGTTTGGGGCATTGCAGTTGAGGCAACTCCAGTTCTAAAACTTTTTTCACAACTTTAACAAAATATATATTGTGGTGGTTGCTAGCCACAGTATCCAGTAGGCTCAGGGTTAGTCATGGGTGCATGATACAACTGTTTCTCTGATTTTTTTAACTTAATTCTCATTTATGTCATGGAATTTTAGCTCACTGTTATATGTTTTTTATTTTTTTATTTTGGGGTGCCTGTAAAGCCTCACTAGCCAGTAGGCCCAGGGGTAGTGAGTGGTGCATGGGCCTAGTCTTTCTGTGGGGTGTCTTGAATTTAAACATCATTGAGGGCATGGATGGCATGGGATTGTGGTGATTTTTATGTGTTTTTCGATTTTTGGGGGTGTTGTTGGGGACTGGGCATGTGGGTGGGGGCCATTTTGAGTGCTGGTACAGGCAGGGCCTGGCCATGTGCTGGGGGGCAAGGGGCCATTTTGAAGGCAGGCAGTGGTCTCAGGCCTGCACCCATTTTGCCTAGCTTTCATCCATTATGCCCAGGGGTACTCAGTGATGCATGGGCCTAGTCTTTCTGTGGGGTGTCTTGAATTTAAACATCATTGAGGGCATGGATGGCATGGGATTGTGGTGATTTTTATGTGTTTTTCGATTTTTGGGGGTGTTGTTGGGGACTGGGCATGTGGGGGGGCATTTTGAGTGCTGGTACAGGCAGGGCCTGGCCATGTGCTGGGGGGCAAGGGGCCATTTTGAAGGCAGGCAGTGTTATCAGGCCTGCACCCATTTTGCCTAGCTTTCATCCATTATGCCCAGGGGTACTCAGTGGTGCATGGGCCTGGTCTTTCTGTGGGGTGTCTTGAATTTAAACATAATTGAGGGCATGGATGGCATGGGATTGTGGTGATTTTTATGTGTTTTTCGATTTTTGGGGTGTTGTTGGGGACTGGGCATGTGGGTGGGGGCCATTTTGAGTGCTGGTACAGGCAGGGCCTGGCCATGTGCTGGGGGGCAAGGGGCCATTTTGAAGGCAGGCAGTGTTCTCAGGCCTGCACCCATTTTGCCCAGCTTTCATCCATTATGCCCAGGGGTACTCAGTGGTGCATGGGCCTAGTCTTTCTGTGGGGTGTCTTGAATTTAAACATCATTGAGGACATTGATGGCATGGGATTGTGGTGATTTTGATGTGTTTTTCGATTTTTGGGGGTGTTGTTGGGGACTGGGCATGTGGGTGGGGGCCATTTTGAGTGCTGGTACAGGCAGGGCCTGGCCATGTGCTGGGGGGCAAGAGGCCATTTTGAAGGCAGGCAGTGTTCTCAGGCCTGCACCCATTTTGCCTAGCTTTCACCCATTATGCCCAGGGGTACTCAGTGGTGCATGGGCCTAGTCTTTCTGTGGGGTGTCTTGAATTTAAACATCATTGAGGGCATGGATGGCATGGGATTGTGGTGATTTTTATGTGTTTTTCAATTTTTGGGGGTGTTATTGGGGACTGGGCATGTGGGTGGGGGCCATTTTGAGTGCTGGTACAGGCAGGGCCTGGTCATGTGCTGGGCGGCAAGAGGCCATTTTGAAGGCAGGCAGTGTTCTCAGGCCTGCACCCATTTTGCCTAGCCTTCACCCATTATGCCCAGGGGTACTCAGTGGTGCATGGGCCTAGTCTTTCTGTGGGGTGTCTTGAATTTAAACATCATTGAGGGCATGGATGGCATGGGATTGTGGTGATTTTTATGTGTTTTTTGATTTTTGGGGGTGTTGTTGGGGACTGGGCATGTGGGTGGGGGCCATTTTGAGTGCTGGTACAGGCAGGGCCTGGCCATGTGCTGGGGGGCAAGGGGCTATTTTGAAGGCCGGCAGTGTTCTCAGGCCTGCACCCATTTTGCCTAGCTTTCATCCATTATGCCCAGGGGTACTCAGTGGTGCATGGGCCTAGTCTTTCTGTGGGGTGTCTTGAATTTAAACATCATTGAGGGCATGGATGGCATGGGATTGTGGTGATTTTTATGTGTTTTTCGATTTTTGGGGGTGTTGTTGGGGACTGGGCATGTGGGTTGGGGCCATTTTGAGTGCTGGTACAGGCAGGGCCTGGCCATGTGCTGGGGGGCAAGGGGCCATTTTGAAGGCAGGCAGTGTTCTCAGGCCTGCACCCATTTTGCCCAGCTTTCATCCATTATGCCCAGGGGTACTCAGTGGTGCATGGGCCTAGTCTTTCTGTGGGGTGTCTTGAATTTAAACATCATTGAGGGCATGGATGGCATGGGATTGTGGTGATTTTTATGTGTTTTTCGATTTTTGGGGGTGTTGTTGGGGACTGGGCATGTGGGGGGGCATTTTGAGTGCTGGTACAGGCAGGGCCTGGCCATGTGCTGGGGGGCAAGGGGCCATTTTGAAGGCAGGCAGTGTTATCAGGCCTGCACCCATTTTGCCTAGCTTTCATCCATTATGCCCAGGGGTACTCAGTGGTGCATGGGCCTGGTCTTTCTGTGGGGTGTCTTGAATTTAAACATAATTGAGGGCATGGATGGCATGGGATTGTGGTGATTTTTATGTGTTTTTCGATTTTTGGGGTGTTGTTGGGGACTGGGCATGTGGGTGGGGGCCATTTTGAGTGCTGGTACAGGCAGGGCCTGGCCATGTGCTGGGGGGCAAGGGGCCATTTTGAAGGCAGGCAGTGTTCTCAGGCCTGCACCCATTTTGCCCAGCTTTCATCCATTATGCTCAGGGGTACTCAGTGGTGCATGGGCCTAGTCTTTCTGTGGGGTGTCTTGAATTTAAACATCATTGAGGACATTGATGGCATGGGATTGTGGTGATTTTGATGTGTTTTTCGATTTTTGGGGGTGTTGTTGGGGACTGGGCATGTGGGTGGGGGCCATTTTGAGTGCTGGTACAGGCAGGGCCTGGCCATGTGCTGGGGGGCAAGAGGCCATTTTGAAGGCAGGCAGTGTTCTCAGGCCTGCACCCATTTTGCCTAGCTTTCACCCATTATGCCCAGGGGTACTCAGTGGTGCATGGGCCTAGTCTTTCTGTGGGGTGTCTTGAATTTAAACATCATTGAGGGCATGGATGGCATGGGATTGTGGTGATTTTTATGTGTTTTTCAATTTTTGGGGGTGTTATTGGGGACTGGGCATGTGGGTGGGGGCCATTTTGAGTGCTGGTACAGGCAGGGCCTGGCCATGTGCTGGGGGGCAAGAGGCCATTTTGAAGGCAGGCAGTGTTCTCAGGCCTGCACCCATTTTGCCTAGCTTTCACCCATTATGCCCAGGGGTACTCAGTGGTGCATGGGCCTAGTCTTTCTGTGGGGTGTCTTGAATTTAAACATCATTGAGGGCATGGATGGCATGGGATTGTGGTGATTTTTATGTGTTTTTTGATTTTTGGGGGTGTTGTTGGGGACTGGGCATGTGGGTGGGGGCCATTTTGAGTGCTGGTACAGGCAGGGCCTGGCCATGTGCTGGGGGGCAAGGGGCTATTTTGAAGGCCGGCAGTGTTCTCAGGCCTGCACCCATTTTGCCTAGCTTTCATCCATTATGCCCAGGGGTACTCAGTGGTGCATGGGCCTAGTCTTTCTGTGGGGTGTCTTGAATTTAAACATCATTGAGGGCATGGATGGCATGGGATTGTGGTGATTTTTATGTGTTTTTCGATTTTTGGGGGTGTTGTTGGGGACTGGGCATGTGGGTTGGGGCCATTTTGAGTGCTGGTACAGGCAGGGCCTGGCCATGTGCTGGGGGGCAAGGGGCCATTTTGAAGGCAGGCAGTGTTCTCAGGCCTGCACCCATTTTGCCCAGCTTTCATCCATTATGCCCAGGGGTACTCAGTGGTGCATGGGCCTAGTCTTTCTGTGGGGTGTCTTGAATTTAAACATCATTGAGGGCATGGATGGCATGGGATTGTGGTGATTTTTATGTGTTTTTCGACTTTTTGGGGTGTATAACTGATGTTCCTCTGTCTTCCAATGCTTTTAGGTGCACAAGAGAACCACCTGTGCCAATAAGAAGTCCTGCAGCGGTGTGTGCAGCATAACATCACGCGACGTCACGTGTGGCCACAGACAAGACAACTCTGCAACTCGTGCAACTGCGGCCTGCTGTTCTGACATCTGAAGAAGATGAGCCCAAAGAAAGGTGGCCGTAGCGCCTCAGCGAAGAAAGTTGCCAGTGCCACTGCCCGTAAGAAGGAGCAGAAGAAGCAAGTGGCACCACCTAGCAAGGAGACCGGTGTGCCCACGACACCTTTTTTGGGAGAAAAAAAAACTACGCCTGCAGCAGCAGCGGTGTCCGCCGGGGACCAAGCTGGAAGCAGCACCTCCGCCTCATTGGGGTCAGTGCCACCACGCCAAGTTAGGTCCAAGACCATGAGTGCTGTTGCGGCAGACACTTTGGTTGTTCAATCACCATCGACCAGTGATGTTGGCTCATCACAAGAAAGTACCATCCAATCAACGCCGGGTGTAACTCAGCTGGCGAGTGTCCAACAATCACAGCCGCAACGACAACCACAAGTGCAACTAGTACAAGCGCAAGTACATGGGCAAGGAGAGGCGCAAGTACATGGGCAAGGAGAGGCGCAAGTACATGGGCAAGGAGAGGCGCAAGTACATGGGCAAGGAGAGGCGCAAGTACATGGGCAAGGAGAGGCGCAAGTACATGCACAAGGAGAGGCGCAAGTAGAGGTGCATGGAGAGGTGCCACTAGAGGTTCATGGAGCGGCACAGCTGCCTACAAAGCTTGTTCCGCCAGAAGTAGGGGCACATCAGGAAATTGATATTCAAGTGGAAGAATCATCCGAGGAAGCCACTCCTCCTGAGGATGATCCATTGTCTTCCAGATCCCCAGCAAGAAAAAGGTTAAGGAGGGCTGCTACTACTACAAGTTCTTCTTCAAGCCCCCTTCATTCTGATGACCTTGATCTTAATTGGAACCAACCAATGCAGTCTGACAGTGAGGCACGCCATGAGCCGACAAAGGTAGCTAAGCCTAAAAGGAAGGTTCCCGCAAGGCTTCGACTTATGGTTGCTGACGATGAACAAGAAGTGGTGCCTTCTGCTGCTGATGAAGAGTCTGACGATGACCCAGTCATCACAAACGTCACTCCAGCCACAGCGGGCATGCAGCAGACAAACATTTTAACCCTAGCCCGAATGGCTGCTGAGCGGGATGTGGTCGGCCTGGCACTGGTACCACCACCAACACAGTTAACTACAACACCAACACGACCTCCAGCTTCCATATTTTCTCGTCAGAAGGGCCGGCAGGGACCTCCATCCAGCTCGACCTCCATTACCTCAAGTAGTGGTGCTGTAAGTGAAGATCAGAAACAAATTCAGCCACGCCCATCCTCCACTTCATCTGGCATTGAAAGTCAAAGTAGCGCCTCCACCACCAGCAGACATCTCCAGTCCCCAGTTTGGGACTTCTTTACTGTTAGCAAAAAGGCGGAAAACGTGGTCGTTTGTTCGATTTGTAAAGTATCAGTTAGTCGGGGTAAGCTTGGTACCAACTATGGTACCGGAGGCCAGAGAGGTCATCTCAAAAAACACCACCCTATCCAGTGGTATGCGCACCTAAGTAAGATCCAGGAAGTCCAAAGTAGAACTGATCCAAATGTATCCATTGAATTTGCATCTGATGATGATGACGAGAGGCTGATCGTGCAGGGGGGAAGTGAAGAAGCGACAGACATTTTTTCTGGTACACCCAGTACCCCTGGCAGCAGCACTGCAGTGGTAGCGCCCACACCCTCTACCCCTGCAACATGAATGAGGCACACTAAGAGTCTGGGACAGACACCAATGCAAAAAACTAAATCAATGAGCCTAACTGGTTTGAAGTCTGCATCATCATCATCAT
This sequence comes from Lissotriton helveticus, assembly GCF_964261635.1. NCBI lineage: Eukaryota > Metazoa > Chordata > Amphibia > Caudata > Salamandridae > Lissotriton > Lissotriton helveticus. The sequence continues at coordinate 683,015,550 of NC_136073.1, forward strand.
CACGTAAAACGGTCCAGCGCACCATTAGCAGCATGTTTTGGTCGGATGCGCCATTTGAACGCAACCACCCAAAGGTGCGTCTGTATAACGCAAAGCTCGCTAAAATGCTAGCGCTGGACCTTCTCCCTTTCTCTTTCGTGGAAGGGGTGGGTTTTCGTGAATTGGTGGCAACAGTCTGCCCTAAATGGAAGGTTCCTAGCCGGTCCTATTTTGCAAGGGTTGCTGTTCCAGCACTACATCAAGATGTGCTGGAGGTGATTGGCGCAGCTATTCTGAAGAGTGCTGTTCACACTATCCACATGACACAGACATGTGGACCAGTTGCCAAGCCCTTGATTACATGTGCATCACTGCACACTGGGTCTCTTTTGCAGGGGTCGAAAAACAGTTAAAACACAAAGATGTTGACACGGAGGAAGTTTTTCAAGCTACTCGCAAACATGCAACAGTAGGCATGTTTGCCATGGAGAAATCTCACACTGCACCTAACCTTTTGGAGGAGTTTAACAGGAAGGTCAATGAATGGCTGCATCCAAGAAACCGCACAGTTGGTTATGTTTCCACAGATAATGGCAGTAATATAGTTAAGGCCATGCAGGAAGGTGGCTATATCAGAGTGCCGTGTTTGGCGCACAGTATTAACATCGTGGTGTAAGCCTTCTTGAAAACAGAAGAGCCAGTCGTCAAAGTACTGACCATCTGCCGAAAAATCTGCTCACATTTCAACCATTCTTTTAAGGCCCGGAAGCAGCTGAGGAGCCTTCAATATGAACGTAAACTGCCAGTCAAAGGACTAATCCAGGAGGTGACAACACGTTGGAACTCAACCTTTTACATGCTTGAGCGTCTGTCTGAGCAGTGGGAGGTAATACATGAGTTTGTCTTTAAACTGGGTTCTACTCACAAAGACTTGATGCTAGAGTTGGAGGAATGGAAGCTAATTGCAAGCCTGACAGACATGCTTCGTCCTTTTGAGCTCTTCACTCGTGAAGTCAGCAGGGAGGACTGTTCTATGAGCAAAGCTATCCCATTGTTGCGCATGCTAGAGCACCAACTGAAGGAGGTGTCTTCAACGTTCCGAGATGATGGTGAAAAGCGAGAAGCATATGGTTTGGCCGAAAAGTTATTATGGCGCCTACTTGACAATGAAAGGCTTAAAAAGATACATACAGAACAACATTACATTTGTGCCATGCACCAAAGATGTAGCAGCGGACCTTACAATGCCGTACCTAAAACCCAGTTCCAAAAAGTCTTTAATAAGTTTCTATGCAGCCACCCTCGACTTCAGCTGCTAATTGGCGTCGCTGTGTTATCCAGATCATAGGTACTTTGTTAAGCTCATATGGTGGCGCACAGGAAAGAAGTCCAAGAGAGAGCTGTCAGTTTTGAATATATGAAAATTTCTCTTTATTTATTATTATTCATTCTTTTTAAAAGCAGTCACAATGCAATTTGCAACAGAGTCAGCCAACGCGTTTCACTCCCTACCAAGGAGTTTCTTCAGGGCTGAAATCAAGATAAAAAAAGACCTCCATGAGTTTTACATTTTATACCTAGGTCTTATTCCTGATCATTAACAAATAGACATAATTACCCTTATAGTTTAAAAACACATTTTAAAAAAACACAAAATGCAAAGAATAATACAATGATTGATGCAAACAGAGAAAAGACACATACAACCTCAATACAGACTCCATTATCATAGATAATGTAACCTCTATAACTCCATACATTTACATGTGTGTTCTGATGGGAAGCCACATACCAATAACCACACATTTTGGCTTGGGGCTTAGATCTAAAGTTTTTTCCGCCTATGGTTTTACCCACATGTGTGCAGTGTGTTTCTTAATCATTTATAAACATATTTTTCCTCCTTGTTTATAGACATTTTGAGATGTTTTAAACCAAATTATCCTTCCTTTTCAATCATGTGGAGTCGCAGAAGGGGGACACAAAGGGGGGGCAACACAAGCTTAGAAAAGGGAGAAAAAAGGGGGGGGAGGGAGGGGGTTAGACAAATTAACCCAATTGGTCATACAACTTGGCCACAAAGCCGTAATCATAACAATTCATCACATAAGTTGCAACTTAAAAATATAGTAGCCATATAGCTCAATATGGGTAGTGATCATAACAAATCATCAAGCAAGTCACATCCTGGAGGTGGTTTCCACTTATATGAGCTGGCACTAATGTCAAACATTGAACCCAAGTCCATTTGATCATATTTTTATCTTTTCTTGTTTACAAATACAGTCACCATTGGGATTGAGTTTCTAATAAGACAGATACACAGGCGAAATAGAAGTATACATATGGTGAATGGATCAGTAAAAAGAGAGAATTGGGGCAGTACCACAGAAGAGAGAAAGGGAGGAGCGGAACAGAGAAGAGGAAGGTGGTAGAGGAATGAGAAGTATAGAATGAAATGAAACGTAAATACTTGGCCGTCAGATAATAAACAGGGTATCCACAGCAAGAGTATCAGCTGTCTCACCCGTTTGTGTAAACACATAGTGAGATATAAACGATCATCATTGGGTCCAAATCTCGTCTATCTTTTTTTGTGAAAAGGTACTATATAACTGCGCTTACCGAGTAATGTTTAAACTGGTAGCACATGCTCAGATCCTCAATGGTTGTAAAGGAAGTTCCTTGCCTACTTGCTTGAGTCTCTGCATATAAAAGAGATGAGTCCATTATATACCGCCACCCCGACACATATGTTGATTACGAACTCGAACATTACAAAAAACAGTTTGAGAGCTAGAAACAGATCTACCGCTTCAAGCAGACTGACCTCGTTGCCCAAAACACCCCTAAGCACGAAATTTATATATAATAATCACACTTCAAAACACTTGTCTCCCATCCTTTATACTGACCTAATTAACCTGTTGATTCGGTTGTGCTGTGTAAAGGTACTTAGATTCCACCTTGCAATTGTTCGTGACTCTCAACCGAATCTATACTGATAGACGGAAACAGTATTACCTTATCTCTTAAATTATAGTGACAGCGATACATATGCAGATTTAAAGCATCAATGCCTACCTCACAGGATGATTATGAGAATTCCCATATTAGTGAAATGTCACGCTCCGATGTTTAAGATTCTGGTGGAGAAGATCATATTCGTTTCTTCTTCCACGTATAAGTAATGGTTCAAAGGTAGTGAACCTAATATAGGGAAAGCCACAATAGAACTGTGTCTCAAGATTTATATTATAACAGTATAGTAGTGAGCATCGTTCAAGCGTCTCCTTGTTTTGAAAGCCGCGGATACCAGTTTCTTTTTAGGTTACTTTCAGTTTTTACTTCTAACCCGGGACTACAGATCCCAGCAATCCCCTCCGTCGTGGCAAATAACAGGCACTGGGATTCCCGAGTGCTCATCATCATAATACAGGCAGTTTTTATGAAGACGAAAATAATGTTTCCCAGCTATTTTATATAAGGGGGTTAGCAACTGCAGTCGGATATTCTCCCCAAACCCCTAAACCTTTACAATCAATTAAATAGTTATCGCTCGAGTTTTAATATTGTAAAAAGCCAAGTACGGGCGACACATTAGTTTAAAAAAGGCCCGATATCGCTCCCAGTTTCACATTCTTGCTACAGGCGTGCTAGTACACAAAATTGCGTGTATTTCACCCACAATTCCCAGATTATTTTATCTCATAGATGCTTATTCAATTGCGCTTGAGCAGAGGCTTAACCCATACAGCATGACTTACCCAACAGGATTTCCTATTCTGCATCAAAGTAACGGCATGGATGGTACCAAAGTAGGACTTCCATTTGTGATATCGCCTTATATTTGCAGTACACACTCCTTAATTGCTTAAAGCCCTCCCCCGCACACGGGTGCATCGTGTTTTGGAGGAGGAAAAAAGCTTCAAATTGGAGCGCCATGTTGGAATGGTGCGTTTAGTAAATAGCGGGGATTGCATGACTAACTGTTATTAAGACATTGCTGAAGTTCCATTTGTTTTTATTTTTATTTTTATTTTTATTTTTAGTTATTATTATTCTTGTTACCTTATACATCATTACTTAAAATATTTCCAGGGACTTCTCTATAACCCTTTCTCAATCGAGATCTATTTGTCCTCTCAGAGGCAGTCAGTTCAGCCCAAAAAATGAGCGCTATATTTGAGAGATTGCACTTAGATACAACTGGTCATGTGCGCTCGACTATCACTAAAGCCACATATAAAGTGCAATCTTTTTCGGCGATTTTTCATAGTATAAGTGGCATTGTTTTTCCTAATATGAGCTGTATGGAAAACGTCATTATTATAAAAATAGAATTTTCACAAAAAGGTTTGCTAGGACTCGAAATTGCGAGTATGTACGTATATAAAAGCCTCATGGTGGGCGCAATAATTGAATATCAAGTTGGAATTCAAAAGGGCCTCATTTTATTACAATTCCTATTTTGATTTGTTTCACGATTGTCCCCAATTCTAATTCTTCAAATGGAACTATTCCAGGAAGCAACAAGATTGACCATTAAGCATCTACATATCGCCCCTGGTAGTTATTAATATTTTCTTTTGAAACATTTCTCACTAAGCCATAGTCAATCCTATCCATATAGTAGATAGAGAGAATAGCAACTTATAGTCCGTCAATTCCACCGGACGTGCCAGCACTTTTAGATTCTTGGCTATAGTATTTTCCATCTCACAGCGAGCCTGTCCAAAACTCAGTTCCCAAGAAAAAGTCAGAGATTAGAAAGAGTGACAGAGAGAGGGTATCAAAGTTAGGAAACATATTACCAGTACCCAATCTTCTATTAGTTCTTATACAATAATCCCACCTCAAAGAGCAACTCCTACATGGTATAGAGCTGGACATAACCTTTTTGAGTATCAGATATACTAATCTCCACATAGTGCAGTAGTTTGTTTCAGTTCTGTTGGTCTATACAGTTTAGACTTAAACTAGAAAGTGATGCATTTCATCAATATTCATACCATACATAATGCACTGCAGTTTACAGATCCATTTTGCCTCCTGCTGTCTTAGCAACAGTTCACGGTCCCCCCCCTGGCTGGCTGGTAAACTTGTTCCAGAGCGTGGAACCAAAATTCTGGGTTCCCACCATGTTTCTCCATAAAATGTTTGGTATGTGCATATTTCAGGTCTTTATTCAGAATCGCCCTCCTGTGCTCTTGTATTCTTATCCTTAGATTGCGTTTAGAGCTGCCCACGTATATTAGTCCGCAGGCGCATCCCAGGACATATACTACAAAAGTAGTTGCACAATTTATAAAGGAGAGAATATCAAAATCCTGAGACCCATTGTACGCAAATTTCTTAATTTTATCCCTGCCATATTCACAGATATTACAGTTTTTGCATACATAGAAACCTTTCGGTTTTGGTGGCAACCAATTAGAGCTTTCATTTGTTTCGGTCTGTAGGTAGCTGGGGCATAAGTCATTTTGCAGGGTCCTGCCTCTCCGAAAAGTCACAGAGGGGTTAGTCATTATGTGTAGGTGTAGTCCTGGAACCTATTTCAAGAGATGCCAGTTGCTTTTAAGGATTTTGAAAATTGCACCACTGTGTCTGGTATACTTAGTTATGAATCTCACATTGGTGTTGTAGTTCTCTCTTCCTGCTCTGCGTGGTTTTGTCATCAAAGTGGAGTCCCTATGGATTTTACGTGCCCTGTCCTCCGCCTTGTGTAGGGTGTCCCTGTTGTAGCTTCTGGACTCAAACCTGTTCTTAAGTTCTTGCATATTGGCATTGAACATTTCATCCTCACTACAATTCCGTTTGAGGCGCACCATTTCTCCAAACGGTATATTGTTAATCGTCGAGCTGGCGTGCGCACTACTTGCATGCAAGACAGCATTGCATGCAGTGTCCTTGCGAAAAAGGGTGCTTTGGATCTTGCCATTTTTTATGTAAAACTTCAGATCCAAAAAGTTTATGCTTTCCCTGCTGTATTCAATTGTGAGTTTGACATTCATGTCCTCCAAATAGCATTGGTGTCCATCAATTATCTTTTTAAAAATTTCATAATTCTTCTCAGTTAGCTCAGTATTCTCACAAGCCTCAATTTCCTTTTCTACATTCTCTATTTCTACCATTAATTTTGCCCCCTTCTCCTCCGCGTGTTTGATAAGTACCTTCATCATAACACACGATGCCCCTTCTAAGTTGGTTTCCCAGTCCTTCAACAAGTCCTCACTTAAGTCCTCACTGGTTGGAAAAATACGAATGCGTAAACCTCGAGGTACTTTTTTCTGGTTGATGTACTGCTGCAATGTTACGTCGTCCCACCAACGTGAGAGCTCCTGTTTCCTGAGACGTTCTAATTTTTGGAATAATGCTTTAAGCCCTCCAGTTTTTTGGGCATTCTGTGTTGTAGAGGTTGAATTTGTGTCCTTTTCGAATAGATCATGTGCCATCTCTTCGCGCTTATCATCGAATTTAGGCATTTTATTTGTTGGCGGATGGGTAGAAGTGCTTGCTGGTCCAGACAGAAATTGAAATGCACCAAAGATGTAGCAGCGGACCTTACAATGCCGCACCTAAAACCCAGTTCCAAAAAGTCTTTTATAAGTTTCTATGCAGCCACCCTCGACGTCAGCTGCTAATTGGCGTCGCTGTGTTATCCAGATCATAGGTACTTTGTTAAGCTCATATGGGGGCGCACAGGAAAGAAGTCCAAGAGAGAGCTGTCAGTTTTGAATATATGAAAATTTCTCTTTATTTAATATTATTCATTCTTTTTAAAAGCAGTCACAATGCAATTTGAAACAGAGTTAGCCAACGCGTTTCACTCCCTACCAAGGAGTTTCTTCAGGGCTGAAATCAAGATAAAAAAAGACCTCCATGAGTTTTACATTTTATACCTAGGTCTTATTCCTGATCATTAACAAATAGACATAATTACCCTTATAGTTTAAAAACACATTTTTAAAAAACACAAAATGCAAAGAATAATACAATGATTGATGCAAACAGAGGAAAGACACATACAACCTCAATACAGACTCCATTATCATAGATAATGTAACCTCTATAACTCCATACATTTACATGTGTGTTCTGATGGGAAGCCACATACCAATAACCACACATTATGGCTTGGGGCTTAGATCTAAAGTTTTTTCCGCCTATGGTTTTACCCACATGTGTGCAGTGTGTTTCTTAACCATTTATAAACATATATTTCCTCCTTGTTTATAGACATTTTGAGATGTTTTAAACCAAATTATCCTTCCTTTTCAATCATGTGGAGTCGCAGAAGGGGGACACAAAGGGGGGACAACACAAGCTTAGAAAAGGGAGAAAAAAGGGGGGGGAGGGAGGGGGTTAGACAAATTAACCCAATTGGTCATACAACTTGGCCACAAAGCCGTAATCATAACAGTTCATAACATAAGTTGCATCTTAAAAATATAGTAGCCATATAGCTCAATATGGGTAGTGATCATAACAAATCATCAAGCAAGTCACATCCTGGAGGTGGTTTCCACTTATATGAGCTGGCACTAATGTCAAACATTGAACCCAAGTCCATTTGATCATATTTTTATCTTTTCTTGTTTACAAATACAGTCACCATTGGGATTGAGTTTCTAATAAGACAGATACACAGGTTTTGGTGGCAACTAATTAGAGCTTTCATTTGTTTCGGTCTGTAGGTAGCTGGGGCATAAGTCGTTTCGCAGGGTCCTGCCTCTCCGAAAAGTCACAGAGGGGTTAGTCATTATGTGTGGGTGTAGTCCTGGAACCTCTTCCAAGAGATGCCAGTTGCTTTTAAGGATTTTGAAGATTGCACCACTGTGTCTGGTATACGTAGTTATAAATCTCACATTGGTGTTGTAGTTCTCTCTTCCTGCTCTGCGTGGTTGTGTCATCAAAGTGGAGTCCCTATGGATTTTACGTGCCCTGTCCTCCGCCTTGTGTAGGGTGTCCCTGTAGTAGCCTCTGGACTCAAACCTGTTCTTAAGTTCCTGCATATTGGCATTGAACATTTCATCCTCACTACAATTCCGTTTGAGGCGCACCATTTCTCCAAACGGTATATCAATTTCCTTTTCTACATTCTCTCTTTTTACTGATCCATTCACCATATGCATACTTCCATTTCGCCTGTGTATCTGTCTTATTAGAAAATCAATCCCAATGGTGACTGTATTTGTAAACAAGAAAAGATAAAAATATGATCAAATGGACTTGGGTTCAATGTTTGACATTAGTGCCAGCTCATATAAGTGGAAACCACCTCCAGGATGTGACTTGCTTGATGATTTGTTATGATCACTACCCATATTGAGCTATATGGCTACTATATTTTTAAGATGCAACTTATGTGATGAACTGTTATGATTACGGCTTTGTGGCCAAGTTGTATGACCAATTGGGTTAATTTGTCTAACCTCCTCCCTCCCCCCGCTTTTTTCTCCCTTTTCTAAGCTTGTGTTGTCCCCCTTTCGTGTCCCCCTTCTGCGACTCCACATGATTGAAAAGGAAGGATAATTTGGTTTAAAACATCTCAAAATGTCTATAAACAAGGAGGAAATATATGTTTATAAATGATTAAGAAACACACTGCACACATGTGGGTAAAACCATAGGCGGAAAAAACTTTAGATCTAAGCCCCAAGCCATAATGTGTGGTTATTGGTATGTGCCTTCCCATCAGAATACACATGTAAATGTATGGAGTTATAGAGGTTACATTATCTATGATAATGGAGTCTGTATTGAGGTTGTATGTGTCTTTTCTCTGTTTGCATCAATCATTGTATTATTCTTTGCATTTTGTGTTTTTTAAAAATGTGTTTTTAAACTATAAGGGTAATTATGTCTATTTGTTAATAATCAGGAATAAGACCTAGGTATACAATGTAAAACTCATGGAGGTCTTTTTTTATCTTGATTTCAGCCCTGAAGAAACTCCTTGGTAGGGAATGAAACGCGTTGGCTGACTCTGTTGCAAACTGCATTGTGACTGCTTTTAAAAAGAATGAATAATACTAAATAAAGAGAAATTTTCATAGATTCAAAACTGATAGCTCTCTCTTGGACTTCTTTCCTGTGCGCCCCCATATGAGCTTAACAAATTACATTTGTGCCACTATTCTTGATCCACGGTACAAAAAGGCACTGCCCACCAATACTTTCATTCCTTTTTCTGAAGCAGATGTTTCAAAGTACAAACATTGGCTAGCTGTGTCAGCCACTCGGTTCGAAAAAGACCGGCAGAACCTTCAAGGAGGCAGCACAAGTACAACTGAATCAGCAGGCCATCCGGCGTCAAGTTCCACTTCTCAATCCGTGGCCGAAGGGAGTCACTTTCCCTCACAGCCGTTAACAACACCAGCAACCATATCATCATCCTCACCTGCACCAGGCGCAAACAAATATTGTCGGAAGGGGATTGGCTAACTCAGTAAGGGTTAGCTCGGTCCACTGATGAAAAGGTCGCAGATGGTACGCAAAGTGGATCAACCCTGGAGAACCTTGAGTCGGTGGTGCAGGCCTATCTGGATGACCCAACAGAGGTCTGTCATAATGAGAACCCATTGGGATATTGGTATACGAAAAGCTCAAAATGGCGACTGATCACCAACCTGGCTCTAAATTATTTGTCTTGCCCACTCGCAAGCGTGTCTTCTAAACGTGTTTTCAGTGCTGCTGGTGCCATTGTTACTTCAAAAAGGACCCGCCTTTTGCCCAAAAATGTGGAGAGGTTAACAATAATCAAGATGAATCAGCACTTCATACCACCCGATTACAAAATACGTGAATGCACGTAGGAAGAAGAGGACACCGACTTAGGTGACGACGACGGAAGTTCTTCTCGGTCACCAGACCTACTCCGGTCTCAATTCATAGACTTGGAGGACGAGCTCTGCTTCCCTGACACCGAGGACTGAAAATTACTTCCTTTTTTCCATACTTATTCACTTTTATTCCTGTGTGTCTTTCTTTGTTTTGCTACTTTTACCACAACAAAACTCTAATCACCTAATCACAATAAGTCCATCATCAGCACTGTCTTCATCTTATTTTCCTTATTGATTTGAAGGTGCCGCAGTCTGCATTCAGATGTTCACAAGTTCACAACTCAATCATGCTCCTCTATCCTCCTCCTCCAGACTCCCCCTATCCATTTCTTTCAAGGCAGATGGATGGATTATGGAGAAAAAACAAACTTTGTCTTCATAGACGAGTCCCCTCAAGTGGGACTGAAATAACTAACTGACTACATGCTTGCTGATTGTTGACAGACCTACTTCTGAAATTTACAGGAGAGGCTGCCCTGTGGGCCCTCACTTTCCGAAGAAGATGCGGACATAAAGTAGAACAGGTAATGAATAATCCCAGACGGCTACAAGATCATCCGGAGGGACCGCATCAACCAGACAGGAGGAGGCATCGCCATCATCCACAGGAACTCCATCCGCATCACGACCAACACCGACAACACCCTCGCACCCGCCGAGCACCTGCACTTCCAGATCCACATCAACTCCAGGACCACCCTCAGAGGCACCCTCATCTACAGACCCCCGGGAACACGCACACAATTCAGTGAGGACATCGCCGACTTCATCAGCCCGCACGCCCTCTCCTCCGCTGACTACATCCTCCTCGGGGACCTCAACTTCCACCTGGAGAACAACAACGACGCAATACCACCACCCTGCTGGACAACCTCGCCAACCTCGGACTCAAGCAACTGGTGACCACCCCCACCCACTACGCCGGACACACTCTCGACCCAGTCTTCTCATCCAGCAAGGACATCACCTTCAGCCACGTCACCGGACTCCACTGGACGGACCACAGCTGTATCCACTTCAGCTTCAAAAGGACCACGATCCACCACCACCAGCAACAGGTTGCACGCAGAAGCTGGAACAAGATCACAGCCGACCAGCTCGCTACCTCCCTGAGCAAGAACCCACCCACCAGCGCACCGAACCCCAGCCAAGCGGCCACCAACCTCACAAAGTGGATCAGCGACTGCGCAGATGACCTCGCCCCTCTGAGGACCCCGCCTAGCAGACCCGGCAGCAAGAAAGCCCCATGGTTCACCGACGAACTCAAGAACTCTAAGAAGAACTGCAGAGCCCTCGAGAAAGCCTGGCGCAGAGACCCAACACCGGACAACATGATTGCCCTCAAGCTAGCCACCCGAAAATACCACCAACTGATCCACGCCACTAAGAAAACTGCATTCAAGGAACGACTGGACAACAACGCACACAACAGCAAGGAACTCTTCAACATCGTTAAAGAGCTCTCCAACCCCAACGCCGGAAACAACGACATCACCCCTTCGCAAGACCTCTGCAACTCCCTCGCCTCCTACTTCCACAACAAGATCGCGGACATACACAACAGCTTCAGCACTCAACCGACGCACGCCACGACCGAATCACCGCCCCCCACCACCACCCTCCGCGCCTGGACCCCGATCAGCACCGAAGACACCATCAGCACGATGAACACCATCCACTCCGGATCTCCGACCGACCCTTGCCCTCACCACGTCTTCAACAAGGCCGGCGCTGTCATCGCACCCCACCTGCGGGACATCATCAATACCTCCTTCAACACCGCCACCTTCCCGGAGAACTGGAAGCACGCCGAACTCAGCGCCCTACTAAAGAAGCCATCAGCCGACCCCTCCGACCTCAAGAACTACCGACCCATCTCACTGCTCCCGTTCCCCGCAAAAGTCATCGAGAAGACCGTCAACAAGCAGCTGGCCGCCTTCCTCGAGACGAACGGATCCCTCGACCTCTCGCAGTCTGGCTTCAGGGCCAACCACAGCACCGAGACCGCCCTGATCGCAGCCACCGATGACATCCGAGCTCTGCTCGACAACGGAGAAACAGCGGCCCTGATCCTCCTAGACCTCTCCGCGGCCTTCGACACCGTCTGCCACCGTACCCTAGTACAGCGCCTCAGCAACGTCGGAATCCGGGAGAAGGCGCTGCAATGGACCATCTCCTTCCTCGCCGGAAGGACACAGAGAGTCCGCCTCCCCCGTTCAGATCAGAAGCCACCGAAGTCATCTGCGGCGTACCTCAAGGCTCCTCGCTCAGCCCAACCCTCTTCAACGTCTACATGAGTCCCCTCGCAGCCATCGCACGACAGCACAACCTCAACATCATCTCCTACTCTGACGACACCCAGCTGATCCTCTCCCTCACCAACGACCTCGCCACCGCCAGAGCCAACCTACAAGAAGGGATGAAGAAGGTAGCCGAATGGAAGAAGAACAGCCGCCTGAAACTGAACTCGGACAAGACGGAAGTCCTCATCCTGGGATCCTCACCCTCCACCTGGGACGACTCCTGGTGGCCCCCCGCCCTAGGCAGCGCACCCAAACCAACAGACCACGCACGCAACCTGGGCTTCATCCTGGACTCATCCCTCTCCATGACCAGACAAGTCAACGCCGTCTCCTCGTCGTGCTTCAACATCCTACGCATGCTACGCAAGATCTTCCGGTGGATCCCCACCGAGACCAGGAAGACGGTCACCCAGGCCCTCGTCACCAGCCGAATGGACTACGGCAACTCCCTCTACGCCGGAATCACCGCCAAACTCCAGAAGAGACTCCAGCGGATCCAGAACGCCTCAGCAAGACTCATCCTGGACATCCCCCGTCGCAACCACATTTCCGGTCACTTACGAGACCTGCACTGGCTCCCGGTCAACAAGAGAATCACCTTCCGTCTCCTCACCCACCCACACAAAGACCTTCCCAACCAAGGACCAGGATACCTCAACTGCCGCCTCAATTTCTACGCTCCCAAACGCCAGCTTCGATCGACCGGCCACGCCCTCGCCGCCGTCCCCCGCATCCGAAGAGCTACCACAGGGGGAAGGTCCTTCTCCTACCTCGCCGCCAAGACCTGGAACTCCCTCCCGACCCACGTCCGCCTGACCCAGGACTACCTCGCCTTCAGGAAGCAGCTGAAGACCTGGCTGTTCCAGCAGTAGCGGACCCCCCCTCCCCAAGCGCCTTGAGACCCTCCGGGTGAGTAGCGCGCTATACAAATGCTCTGATTGATTGATTGATTGATTGATTGATTGAATAATGAAAAGATGGCATGCAGTGGACAGCAATGGCTGTCTGTCTCTGTTGAAACCAATTGCTGTTTGTTTTTTGTGAACAGCGCAATTTGCCATGTTTTTAATATACCAGTATTGCAGGTTTTTGGGTATATTTGGGGGTGTTCTAGATTTGCGGTGCTGGGTCGGGGGGTCTGGGAGCACTGCTGGCACAGTCTAATGTTGATTGCATTTGTTTTTCAGGAAATCCATGGTGGAAAAGGGGAGTTGGGGCCTAGCTGCACAGCGCATTTGGACTGAAATCCAGGTTGGCCCGAAATTTGCTAAGTCTCACTTTTTAAGGTTTTGCTTTTTGGCTGTTTGGGGGTCTTCTACTTGTTTCCGCCTGGGTTGACCGGTCTGGGGGCATTGCTGTGAATGTCTAATACCGGATAAAAGTGTTTGGAGAAAATCGGAGTTGAAAAAGTTTTTGCGTTTTTGCTCACTTGCTTGTCTTTGGGGTGCTGTTTGGGGGGTTCCTGGTGTTTAGGGGTGGGTTTTGGGGTCTTGGAGCAATGCTGGGTATGGATACTTTTGATTGCAAGAGGTTTGAAGCAAATCCATGGTGGCAAAGGGGAGTTAGGGCCTAGCTGCAGAGCGCGCGCGGAGTTATTTTGGAAATTTGCCTGAAAGTCCCCATTTTTGTATATTTGCTTTTTGGCTGTTTGGGGGTCTTCTACTTGTTTCCGCCTGGGTTGACGGGTCTGGGGGCATTGCTGGGAAGGTCTAATACCGGATATAAGTGTTTTGGAGAAAATCGGAGTTGAAAAAGTGTTTGCGTTTTTGCTCACTTGCTTGTCTTTGGGGTGCCGTTTGGGGGGGTTCCTGGTGTTTGGGGGTGGGTTTTGGGGTCTGGGAGCACTGCTGGCACAGTCTAATTTTGTTTGCATTTGTTTTTCAGGAAATCCATGGTTCGAAAACGGGAGTTATGGCCTAGCTGCACAGCGCGTTTGGACAGAATTGAAAGAAGGCCAATTCTAAGTATGAGATTTTCCATTTTTGCTTTTTGCCTGTTTGGGGGTGTTCTGCTTTTTTGCGGGTGGGTTGGCGGGTCTTGGGGCATTGCTGGGAAGGTCTAATACCGGATAAAAGTGTTTTGGAGAAAATCGGAGTTGAAAAAGTTTTTGCGTTTTTGCTCACTTGCTTGTCTTTGGGGTGCTGTTTGGGGGGTTCCTGGTGTTTGGGGGTGGGTTTTGTGCTCTTGCAGCAACGCTGGGTATGGATACTTTTGATTGCAAGAGGTTTGAAGCAAATACATGGTGGCAAAGGGGAGTTAGGGCCTAGCTGCAGAGCGCGTGCGGAGTGATTTTGGAAATTTGCCTGAAAATTTCGTAGTCCCCATTTTTGTATATTTGATTTTTGCCTGTGTGGGGGTCTTCTACTTGTTTCCGCCTGGGTTGACGGGTCTGGGGGCATTGCTGGGAAGGTCTAATACCGGATAAAAGTGGTTTGGAGAAAATCCATGCTGAAAAGCGTTTTTGCACTTTTTTTAACTCAGGGCTCGTTAGGGTTAGCACTGGCAGCAGTATTGCATGTGTTTGAGAGTGTTCTAGATTTTTGCAACTGGGTTCTGGGGTCTTAGAGCACTCGTGAGAATGTGTAATTTTGGTTGCAAGTGGTTTGAAGAAAATCCATGGTGGGAAAGGGGGGATTTGGCCTAGTTAAAGAAAGCGTTTGCCACTATTCTTAACTTAGGGCTCGTTAGGGTTAGCAGTATTGTATTGCATGTGTTTGGGCGGGGGTTCTAGATTTTTACGACTGGGTGGGGTCTTGGAACACTTGTTGGAATGTCTAATTTTGATTGCAAGTGGTTTGAAGAAAATCCATGGTGGGAAAGGGGGGATTTGGCCTAGTTAAAGAAAGCGTTTGCCACTATTCTTAACTTAGGGCTCGTTAGGGTTAGCAGTATTGTATTGCATGTGTTTGGGCGGGGTTTCTAGATTTTTACGACTGGGTGGGGTCTTGGAACACTTGTTGGAATGTCTGATTTTGATTGCAAGTGGTTTGAAGATAATCCATGGTGGGAAAGGGGGGTTTTGGGCATACTTTCTGAGTGCGTTTTGGCACGATTTGAAATTAGGCCTCTGCGAGGTAGCAGCAGTATTCTGCACGTTTTTGGGAAGGTAATGTGGGGTGTTCTAGATTTTGGGGATTGTCATCTCTGAAAGTGACAGTATAATTTTTGCACTACACAGCGTGCCTTATATATTTTTTTCTCCAAGGTGTCTTTAACACTTACTGTTGTGTTTTTCCATCATCAATTACAGGCAGGCTTTTACCCTGTGCCATCGATGTACTACTCAGGCTTACAATTAGCGATCCGCAAATCCACATCAGGCAAGCAGTGGACAGTCAGTGTGTCTGGTCACCAAGATTGATCGACGGAGCATCCGATGGAATGAAGGAGTACCGCGAATAAGAGGAATGGCTGGATGCATCAACTTCACAAATTCAACGGGACAACTACAAAAAACAGTAACAGTATCCAAAATTCTCCTTATCTTTTAAATGATATTCTTGTGAACTTGAACTTACTTCTACGAGTGTGACTCTGTGTGTTTGTTTGATCTCTGCTTCAAATTCATCCCTCCAGCTATTTGATACGTCTTTGCTATGTTTAACACTAATTTAATGTTCTAAGTGTTTATTCTCTGAGGGCAGAGAGGCAAGTGAAATTGCGTAATGACTGCAGCCCTGTATTGCCAACTTGTTCCTTCGTAGTTACTAGTAAGTTGTAGTAAGTAGTAGTACTACTTTTCAGTAAGCTAACCATCCATTTACTAAACAACTTCTGGCATGCAGTAGTGCACTTCCTTTATGTCCCTTTAAAGGTTTATCAATATCTTCAATCCAAAGATTTGTTTCTCTTCATTTGTTGTTTGACTGTCCATGCTGTGTTTTTTTTCCTCTCTACCAAACTTTCCCAAAAAACCCCATTCCCATCCAATTTTCAAACCCTAACCCTCTTCCCCCGGGCTGTGTGGTATTTCATTGGGGTGTGACTGACAACAACAATAAATTCTACACACTTGCTGGGGAGGATAAGGTCAAAGCAACCAGAAGTTCATGTGCGCCATCGTGGATTGATAATAAGAACATCCTCCTCCTACACGACGTGAACAATCTAATGCTTAATGCTTACCTTACGTTGGCACTGCTTAGGCTACGATTTAGGGCACTGTTCTGTACCGTACTATCTATTGTACTGTTTCTAATGCTACGCTCAGGCCACTCAATGTTTAATTTCCTCTTTTTTTCATATGGTGATACTGCAAGTGTGTACCACTACTGCTACCAGCACAACAATGATATTGCATCCGTCGAGGATTCAAGTCAACAACCAACCTTAATCACCATTTGCAATGCAGCCAGCCCTGGGGCTACCCCGATTCTCAAACACGAATCACAGGTAAGATAAGCATTTTGGAGAGGCGGAATAATGGGCTAGGACTGGGAGGAGAGCAGAGATTGCCAGTACTACTAGTAAAGTACTAGTAGGGCTACTGAATCCACTAACTCGGTTACTGGCACTTTGGTACATTTCAGGACTAGATGTTTCATTCATGCTGGTAAGTTGGAAGAAACCAAACGTCCAGTAACCACCGCCCACCACCACACAAAATAATATGAACGTGTATACTATGTTTTGGTATGAAAAATAATTATTAAGAAATATATTGAGGTAGTCAAAAAATGAAAAAAATTAACCCAACTCACCCCCCTACCTAACCCCAACCAATGTCCAAAAGTCCAAAAGTCAAAAAGTCCCCTTTCCCAAACACCCAATTCCCACCCCCCCAAAAGTCTTTAAAAAAGGGGCAAGGGACAGTCACTTCCTCCAGTGGCGTAGTTTTGCAAGCTGTTGCTTCATGTCCCGCTGCTCTTTGCGGAGGTCCCGGAGCTGGCGCTGATGTTTTTCGGCCAACCGCTCCAGGTAGTCCACTCTTTTGCGTAGTCGGCGCACACGAACGATCCAGGATCTGGGGAGGCGCTGATGTTGTTGCTGCTGTGCGGCGGCGGCGGGAGGCTGTCGGGCCACGGCTCCGTTTGGCTGGAGGCTTCTGGCTGGTGGACCCGGGGGCAGTGGAGGAGGATGTAGATGTTGATGTTGTCTCCTCATGCTCCCGAGCCCACAACCGCCGATAGTCGACACAAATAGCCTTCAGCTTACGGGACCTGGCCCGGACAGCCATCTCCTTACGGGTGAGCTTTTTGGGAGTAGCATCTATGAAGAAAGAAAGAAAAATACTGTAGCCAATAGTCTTTAACATAAAGTCAAAATATTTCAACGGAAGGTTGACACTCAGTAACACCAGCAAGTAGCAAACACAGTATAACATTTTGGCATGTATCTTTCCGCCGTCTTTGTAAGCCTGTGACACTGTGAGCTTCAGGAATTCCACTAGCAGCACTATAGGTGGACTCACTACTACATACATAGTCAGAGAGTACTAAAACAAGCATTGGCATAGCCAATAGGTCTCGCTTGTGGGACCTTATAAGTATTTAGTTACAAGGATATTGTGCTGCAAAACAAAATACTTATAAGGTCCCACAAGCGAGACCTATTGGCTATGCCAATGCTTGTTTTTTAGTCCCAGCTCTCCCCGTTGAGCTGGAGGGCTTCGCCACCGTTTGGCTCCTCTGCCTAGAGCTCGACTCCCCCTCCCCTCTGCAGCTCCAGCCTCAGCTTGCACCGATGCAGGATGCAATTCCAGCCGGTATATGCTGACTCTGCCGGATACAATTGAGGACCCCTGGAAGCCGCGCTGGGCAGCTGCGCGCCTATCCCGTCGAAACTGCAGAGCGGCAAGAGAACACGGTGAGCCCAAGGCCCCCACCACACAAGCCCCGTGTATGACAGAGGGGCTGACGCAGAAGCCCACAAGAGAGCGAGTCACATTTCAGACACCAGAGAGGAGTTAGCTTGTGGCGACAAACGGACAGTAAGACAGGGACAGGCATAGATAGGTGGGAAAAGGCAAACAAAAGGAGGAGTGCTGCTACGGGCTGGGGAGGGGGAGGAGAAATGAAAGGAAAGGCTGTGTTTGCGGGGAGAGAGAGGGGAGGTGCTGGTGTGGGAGGGGGGAGGCCGGGACTCGGAGGTAGTCTTCTTCTGTTCTTCATGGTCGTAAAATCATTGGTCAGACATTCTAGATAGTCGGTCAGGGGAATGGGGGTTCAACTTCTGTTCAGACTGAGGTATGTCGAAAGGCGAACTGCACCTATCATCAACAATGTCCTACTTATCTTGTCCATACTTCTTTGTGTGCAGAATAGTCCCTGAAACACTAGCGGTATGGGATGTGCTCCTCTCAAATCAAAAAGGCAACTGATACCTTTTACTTGGTGTAAACAATGACATTTTGTTGTTGGAAATTGTCAAAGCACTTACATTAAGAAGACTGGAATAGACAGCAAGGGCAACCCAGAGGACTGCACTCAGTGCCTATAGCTATTGCTGTATCAGAGTTTTGTTTCACACCGTTTGCCGAATGGGCAAGCTTAGTTACCTACACAGACCGACTCATAATTGTAAATAGTAGTAGCACAGAGAGTGATGGTAGAGGCAGGATAAGAATGTAGAAAGTAGTCTACATTAGAAGAAGATCAAAGACTATTTTGTACAACATGGAATTATTAGGAACCAGTTTGTAATGAATAGGAGCTGTAAAAGTTAGGGAAGTATAAGTATTAATATAACTATAGAACAACTTACTGGGGCCAGCAGAAGAGCCTGCAAGGGACTGAGCCTCTCCACCTTCTGCCACCGGAGTCTCTGTCGCCGCCGCCGCCTTGCCCCTCGGAGGTCCTGGTGATCATGTGAAACACAACATGGATGATTGTTTTTTGGGAAATATTTGATTTCTTTGTACTCAATCTAAAATTATGTCGGGGAAACAAATTAACATCAATTGCATCTGATCTGGACAACTAGGAGGATAGTAGTACAGTATTGCAGGATTCGCAGACCATCTAATAGGAAAGTTATGTAATTCCCTAACTACATCAACAACAAAAAGGTTCTACTACGACTGCCATCACTCAGCAGCACGAGACGTCGCGTGACAGACACAGTCCGTCATCATGATTGCAGACCACTAACAAATGTCCTATAACAAGTAAAAAATAATAAACTCAACGTATCAATCCACCACTATCTCATCAAAGTGGCAGCAGCAGGAGTACAAAGAAGGACTAGACTTGAGTCTACTGTCTCTAGCATTACGCAGTAATGCTCTCAAATGACTAAAAAGTTGCAAACAAGTAAGCATAGTAGCAACGTCAATAACCAGGCGAGCACCTGCAATGACAGAAGCTATTTAAACATTAGTTTACCTGCAATGTAATAGAATCAGCAGCATTCGTACTCTTCAAGAAAAAAATAGATTAGCAATATAACAGAGCAGAAGGAAAAAAAGTAGTTATTAAATAGCTACTTACCAAGGCCAGGGATCTCCACACCGAGCAGGTCGACCATGTCATGCTCCCGGTCCAAGATGTCACTCCACCGGTGCGTCACTTGCTGGTATGTGCGCCGGACCCCAGACTCCTTATACATGCGCCGGCACACCTTCTCCCACAGCTGGCGACGCTCCCGGAGGCCATAACCAGAAGTAATCCGCCCACCTGCTGCCACGGTTTTAGGGAGGTGGACTTGCACAAACACCATCAAGGCGGCCACCTCCACCGCGGAGAAGATCTCCCTGGCCTGGACTTCCTCGCCCCTCAAACGCCCGCAAGGGTGCCGGGTACGGGGTGCTGGGCCCTTCCCCTTGCCCTTGTCGCCTCCCTTAGCCATGGTCCTGGGCACAAGAAGAAGGAAAGAAGAATAGGTGTGAAAAAAATAAGAGAGAGAGCGAAAGAAAGTAGGTAATAAAGTAACAAAAAGTAAAAAAAAAACACAAAATATAGATATAGGAAATTGAAGAGAGAGATAATAAGCAAAAAAAGACAAAAAAAAGTTCAGAAAAACATAGGATTACGAAGATGTGAGACGGATAGAAAGGTAGCATGCCCAAAACCATAGCAGTGAATGAAAAACAAGATGGCCGCGCACGTAGAGGACCGCATAGGTAAGTTCGCGCAATATTTTCCCCGCGAGCACGCAAAAACGCCCATGAACACGTAATCGCGTGCCGCATACGTCGCGAGCATGCAACAAGCGCCTGGAAACGGAAACACGTCACGCAAACAAGATGGCCGCGCCCATACACGACCGCATGGGCAACCTCGGGGTCGGTGCGCTGCAAGCGGTCCGCGAATAAGCCGAAAAAAGCGCGAACACGCTATAAAGAAGAAATCAGCAAATTCGCACGAATATGCGGATTGCAAGTTCGATTTCGCACGAATACGCGCCCCGCGAATCTCGCGAAATGGCAGAAAAACAAATTTTGGAAAACTGAAAGCACTTAGCAGGTGCAAAAGTTCAAGCTAATTTGTAACCATTCCCTGTAGTGCTTCCTGAGGGGCCCCTCCAGAGTTCAGTTGCCTACTTGCAACTATTCTCTGACCCTGGTCTGACCCTCAAAGCAGGGTCAGAGAATAGTTAAAAGTATGGCCCAATGCTCCTGTAAAAAAAATAACTGCAACAGGAAGCACTTACAGCTAAGGAAACAGGTGCCAGACTTGAGGCTCAAACTCAGTGACACATTATTAACCAGCCCCAAATTAATTCATCTCAGTTGGGCAGGTGTGCTTTGCCCCCATAATCTACAGTGGTGAATCAGAGGGTGGCAGGGATGAACCAGAGGGTGGCACTGGTGAACGACGGTGCTGTGATGAACCAGAGGGTGCCAGTGAAGAACCAGAGGGTGGCACTGGTGAACCAGAGGGTGGCACTGGTGAACCAGAGGGTGGCAGTGATGAACCAGAGGGTGGCAGGGATGAACCAGAGGGTAACAGTGCTGTACCAGAGGGTGGCAGAGGTGAACCAGAGGTACTGTGATGAACCAGAGGGTGCTGTGATGAACCAGAGGGTGACAGTGCTGAACCAGAGGGTGGTAGTGATGAACCAGAGGGTGGTAGTGATGAACCAGAGGGTGCTGTGATGAACCAGAGGGTGGCAGTGCTGAACCAGAGGGTGGCAGTGATGAACCAGAGGGTGGCAGGGATGAACCAGAGGGTGGCAGGGATGAACCAGAGGGTGACAGTGCTGTACGAGAGGGTGGCAGGGGTGAACCAGAGGTACTGTGATGAACCAGAGGGTGCTGTGATGAACCAGAGGGTGGCAGGGATGAACCAGAGGGTGGCACTGGTGAACCAGAGGGTGCTGTGATGAACCAGAGGGTGGCAGTGCTGAACCAGAGGGTGGCAGTGATGAACCAGAGGGTGGCAGGGATAAACCATAGGGTGGCAGGGATGAACCAGAGGGTGACAGTGCTGTACCAGAGGGTGGCAGGGGTGAACCAGAGGTGCTGAGATAAACCAGAGGGTGCTGTGATGAACCAGAGGGTGGCAGTGCTGAACCAGAGGGTGGCAGTGATGAACCAGAGGGTGGCAGGGATGAAGCAGAGGGTGACAGGGATGAACCAGAGGGTGACAGTGCTGTACCAGAGGGTGGCAGGGGTGAACCAGAGGTACTGTGTTGAACCAGAGGGTGCTGTGATGAACCAGAGGGTGGCAGTGCTGAACCAGAGGGTGGCAGTGATGAACCAGAGGGTGGCAGGGATGAAGCAGAGGATGGCAGGGATGAACCAGAGGGTGATAGTGCTGTACCAGAGGGTGGCAGGGGTGTACCAGAGGTGCTGTGATAAACCAGAGGGTAGTGTGATGAACCTGAGGGTGGCAGTGCTGAACCAGAGGGTGGCAGGGATGAACCAGAGGGTGGCAGGGATGAAGCAGAGGGTGGCAGTGCTGTACCAGAGGGTGGCAGGGGTGAACCAGAGGTGCTGTGATGAACCAGAGGGTGCTGTGATCAACCAGAGGGTGGCAGTGCTGAACCAGAGGGTGGCAGTGATGAACCAGAGGGTGCTGTGATGAACCAGAGGGTGGCAGTGCTAACCGAGAGGGTGGCAGTGATGAACCAGAGGGTGGCAGGGATGAACCAGAGGGTGGCAGGGATGAACCAAAGGGTGACAGTGCTGTACCAGAGGGTGGCAGGGGTGAACCAGAGGTACTGTGATGAACCAGAGGGTGCTGTGATGAACCAGAGGGTGGCAGGGATGAACCAGAGGGTGGCACTGGTGAACCAGAGGGTGCTGTGATGAACCAGAGGGTGGCAGTGCTGAACTAGAGGGTGGCAGTGATGAACCAGAGGGTGGAAGGGATGAACCAGAGGGTGGCAGTGCTGTACCAGAGGGTGACAGGGGTGAACCAGAGGTGCTGTGATAAACGAGAGGGTGTTGTGATGAACCAGAGGGTGGCAGTGCTGAACCAGAGGGTGGCAGGGATGAACCAGAGGGTGGCAGGGATGAAGCAGAGGGTGACAGTGCTGTACCAGAGGGTGGCAGGGGTGAACCAGAGGTACTGTGATGAACCAGAGGGTGCTGTGATGAACCAGAGGGTGGCAGTGCTGAACCAGAGGGTGGTAGTGATGAACCAGAGGGTGGTAGTGATGAACCAGAGGGTGCTGTGATGAACCAGAGGGTGGCAGTGCTGAACCAGAGGGTGGCAGTGATGAACCAGAGGGTGGTAGGGATGAACCAGAGGGTGGCAGGGATGAACCAGAGGGTGATAGTGCTGTACCAGAGGGTGGCAAGGGTGAACCAGAGGTACTGTGATGAACCAGAGGGTGCTGTGATGAACCAGAGGGTGGCAGTGATGAACCAGAGGGTGGCACTGGTGAACCAGAGGGTGCTGTGATGAACCAGAGGGTGGCAGTGCTGAACCAGAGGGTGGCAGTGATGAACCAGAGGGTGGCAGGGATGAACCAGAGGGTGGCAGGGATGAACCAGAGGGTGCCAGTGCTGTACCAGAGGGTGGCAGGGGTGAACCAGAGGTGCTGAGATAAACCAGAGGGTGCTGTGATGAACCAGAGGGTGGCAGTGATGAACCAGAGGGTGGCAGGGATGAAGCAGAGGGTGACAGGGATGAACCAGAGGGTGACAGTGCTGTACCAGAGGGTGGCAGGGGTGAACCAGAGGTACTGTGTTGAACCAGAGGGTGCTGTGATTAACCAGAGGGTGGCAGTGCTGAACCAGAGGGTGGCAGGGATGAAGCAGAGGGTGGCAGGGATGAACCAGAGGGTGATAGTGCTGTACCAGAGGGTGGCAGGGGTGTACCAGAGGTGCTGTGATAAACCAGAGGGTGCTGTGATGAACCAGAGGGTGGCAGTGCTGAACCAGAGGGTGGCGGCAGGGATGAAGCAGAGGGTGGCAGTGCTGTACCAGAGGGTGGCAGGGGTGAACCAGAGGTGCTGTGATGAACCAGAGGGTGCTGTGATCAACCAGAGGGTGGCAGTGCTGAACCAGAGGGTGGCAGTGATGCACCAGAGGGTGCTGTGATGAACCAGAGGGTGGCAGTGATGCACCAGAGGGTGCAGTGATGAACCAGAGGGTGGCAGGGATGAAGCAGAGGGTGGCAGGGATGAACCAGAGGGTGATAGTGCTGTACCAGAGGGTGGCAGGGGTGTACCAGAGGTGCTGTGATAAACCAGAGGGTGCTGTGATGAACCAGAGGGTGGCAGTGCTGAACCAGAGGGTGGCGGCAGGGATGAAGCAGAGGGTGACAGTGCTGTACCAGAGGGTGGCAGGGGTGAACCAGAGGTGCTGTGATGAACCAGAGGGTGCTGTGATCAACCAGAGGGTGGCAGTGCTGAACCAGAGGGTGGCAGTGATGCACCAGAGGGTGCTGTGATGAACCAGAGGGTGGCAGTGCTGAACCAGAGGGTGGCAGTGATGAACCAGAGGGTGGCAGGGATGAACCAAAGGGTGACAGTGCTGTACCAGAGGGTGGCAGGGGTGAACCAGAGGTACTTTGATGAACCAGAGGGTGCTGTGATGAACCAGAGGGTGGCAGTGCTGAACCAGAGGGTGGCACTGGTGAACCAGAGGGTGCTGTGATGAACCAGAGGGTGGCAGTGCTGAACCAGAGGGTGGCAGTGATGAACCAGAGGGTGGCAGGGATGAACCAGAGGGTGGCAGGGATGAAACAGAGGGTGGCAGGGGTGAACCAGAGGGTGGCAGGGATGAACCAGAGGGTGGCAGGGATGAAGCAGAGGGTGACAGTGCTGTACCAGAGGGTGGCAGGGGTGAACCAGAGGTGCTGTGATGAACCAGAGGGTGCTGCGATCAACCAGAGGGTGGCAGTGCTGAACCAGAGGGTGGCAGTGATGAACCAGAGGGTGCTGTGATGAACCAGAGGGTGGCAGTGCTGAACCAGAGGGTGGCAGTGATGAACCAGAGGGTGGCAGTGCTGAACCAGAGGGTGGCAGGGATGAACCAGAGGGTGGCAGGGATGAAGCAGAGGGTGACAGTGCTGTACCAGAGGGAGGCAGGGGTGAACCAGAGGGTGGCAGTGATGAACCAGAGGGTGCTGTGATGAACCAGAGGGTGGCAGTGCTGTACCAGAGGGTGGCAGGGGTGAACCAGAGGTACTGTGATGAACCAGAGGGTGCTGTGATGAACCAGAGGGTGGCAGGGATGAACCAGAGGGTGGCACTGGTGAACCAGAGGGTGCTGTGATGAACCAGAGGGTGGCAGTGCTGAACCAGAGGGTGGCAGTGATGAACCAGAGGGTGGCGGGGATGAACCAGAGGGTGGCAGGGATGAACCGGAGGGTGACAGTGCTGTACCAGAGGGTGGCAGGGGTGAACCAGAGGTACTGTGATGAACCAGAGAGTGCTGTGATGAACCAGAGGGTGGCAGGGATGAACCAGAGGGTGGCACTGGTGAAACAGAGGGTGCTGTGATGAACCAGAGGGTGGCATTGCTGAACCAGAGGGTGGCTGTGATGAACCAGAGGGTGGCAGGGATGAACCAGAGGGTGGCAGGGATGAACCAGAGGGTGACAATGCTGTACCAGAGGGTGGCAGGGGTGAACCAGAGGGTGGCAGTGATGAACCAGAGGGTGCTGTGATGAACCAGAGGGTGGCAGTGCTGTACCAGAGGGTGGCAGGGGTGAACCAGAGGTACTGTGATGAACCAGAGGGTGCTGTGATGAACCAGAGGGTGGCAGGGATGAACCAGAGGGTGGCACTGGTGAACCAGAGGGTGCTGTGATGAACCAGAGGGTGGCAGTGCTGAACCAGAGGGTGGCAGTGATGAACCAGAGGGTGGCAGGGATGAACCAGAGGGTGGCAGGGATGAACCTGAGGGTGGCAGTGCTGTACCAGAGGGTGGCAGGGGTTAACCAGAGGTGCTGTGATAAACCAGAGGGTGCTGTGATGAACCAGAGGGTGGCAGTGCTGAACCAGAGGGTGGCAGGGATGAACCAGAGGGTGGCAGGGATGAAGCAGAGGGTGATAGTGCTGTACCAGAGGGTGGCAGGGGTGAACCAGAGGTGCAGTGATGAACCAGAGGGTGCTGTGATCAACCAGAGGTTGGCAGTGCTGAACCAGAGGGTGGCAGTGATGAACCAGAGGGTGCTGTGATGTACCAGAGGGTGGCAGTGCTGAACCAGAGGGTGGCAGTGATGAACCAGAGGGTGGCGGGGATGAACCAAAGGGTGGCAGGGATGAACCGGAGGGTGACAGTGCTGTACCAGAGGGTGGCAGGGGTGAACCAGAGGTACTGTGATGAACCAGAGGGTGCTGTGATGAACCAGAGGGTGGCAGGGATGAACCAGAGGGTGGCACTGGTGAAACAGAGGGTGCTGTGATGAACCAGAGGGTGGCATTGCTGAACCAGAGGGTGGCAGTGATGAACCAGAGGGTGGCAGGGATGAACCAGAGGGTGGCATGGATGAACCAGAGGGTGACAATGCTGTACCAGAGGGTGGCAGGGGTGAACCAGAGGTGCTGTGATAAACCAGAGGGTGCTGTGATGAACCAGAGGGTGGCAGTGCTGAACCAGAGGGTGGCAGTGATGTACCAGAGGGTGGCAGGGATGAACCAGAGGGTGGCAGGGATGAAGCAGAGGGTGCCAGTGCTGTACCAGAGGGTGGCAGGGGTGAACCAGAGGTGCTGAGATAAACCAGAGGGTGCTGTGATGAACCAGAGGGTGGCAGTGATGAACCAGAGGGTGGCAGGGATGAAGCAGAGGGTGACAGGGATGAACCAGAGGGTGACAGTGCTGTACCAGAGGGTGGCAGGGGTGAACCAGAGGTACTGTGTTGAACCAGAGGGTGCTGTGATGAACCAGAGGGTGGCAGTGCTGAACCAGAGGGTGGCAGGGATGAAGCAGAGGGTGGCAGGGATGAACCAGAGGGTGATAGTGCTGTACCAGAGGGTGGCAGGGGTGTACCAGAGGTGCTGTGATAAACCAGAGGGTGCTGTGATGAACCAGAGGGTGGCAGTGCTGAACCAGAGGGTGGCGGTAGGGATGAAGCAGAGGGTGACAGTGCTGTACCAGACGGTGGCAGGGGTGAACCAGAGGTGCTGTGATGAACCAGAGGGTGCTGTGATCAACCAGAGGGTGGCAGTGCTGAACCAGAGGGTGGCAGTGATGCACCAGAGGGTGCTGTGATGAACCAGAGGGTGGCAGTGATGCACCAGAGGGTGCAGTGATGAACCAGAGGGTGGCAGGGATGAAGCAGAGGGTGGCAGGGATGAACCAGAGGGTGATAGTGCTGTACCAGAGGGTGGCAGGGGTGTACCAGAGGTGCTGTGATAAACCAGAGGGTGCTGTGATGAACCAGAGGGTGGCAGTGCTGAACCAGAGGGTGGCGGCAGGGATGAAGCAGAGGGTGACAGTGCTGTACCAGAGGGTGGCAGGGGTGAACCAGAGGTGCTGTGATGAACCAGAGGGTGCTGCGATCAACCAGAGGGTGGCAGTGCTGAACCAGAGGGTGGCAGTGATGCACCAGAGGGTGCTGTGATGAACCAGAGGGTGGCAGTGCTGAACCAGAGGGTGGCAGTGATGAACCAGAGGGTGGCAGGGATGAACCAAAGGGTGACAGTGCTGTACCAGAGGGTGGCAGGGGTGAACCAGAGGTACTTTGATGAACCAGAGGGTGCTGTGATGAACCAGAGGGTGGCAGTGCTGAACCAGAGGGTGGCACTGGTGAACCAGAGGGTGCTGTGATGAACCAGAGGGTGGCAGTGCTGAACCAGAGGGTGGCAGTGATGAACCAGAGGGTGGCAGGGATGAACCAGAGGGTGGCAGGGATGAACCAGAGGGTGGCAGGGGTGAACCAGAGGGTGGCAGGGATGAACCAGAGGGTGGCAGGGATGAAGCAGAGGGTGACAGTGCTGTACCAGAGGGTGGCAGGGGTGAACCAGAGGTGCTGTGATGAACCAGAGGGTGCTGCGATCAACCAGAGGGTGGCAGTGCTGAACCAGAGGGTGGCAGTGATGAACCAGAGGGTGCTGTGATGAACCAGAGGGTGGCAGTGCTGAACCAGAGGGTGGCAGTGATGAACCAGAGGGTGGCAGTGCTGAACCAGAGGGTGGCAGGGATGAACCAGAGGGTGGCAGGGATGAACCAGAGGGTGGCAGTGATGAACCAGAGGGTGCTGTGATGAATCAGAGGGTGGCAGTGCTGTACCAGAGGGTGGCAGGGGTGAACCAGAGGTACTGTGATGAACCAGAGGGTGCTGTGATGAACCAGAGGGTGGCAGGGATGAACCAGAGGGTGGCACTGGTGAACCAGAGGGTGCTGTGATGAACCAGAGGGTGGCAGTGCTGAACCAGAGGGTGGCAGTGATGAACCAGAGGGTGGCAGGGATGAACCAGAGGGTGGCAGGGATGAACCTGAGGTGGCAGTGCTGTACCAGAGGGTGGCAGGGGTTAACCAGAGGTGCTGTGATAAACCAGAGGGTGCTGTGATGAACCAGAGGGTGGCAGTGCTGAACCAGAGGGTGGCAGGGATGAACCAGAGGGTGGCAGGGATGAAGCAGAGGGTGACAGTGCTGTACCAGAGGGTGGCAGGGGTGAACCAGAGGTGCTGTGATGAACCAGAGGGTGCTGTGATCAACCAGAGGTTGGCAGTGCTGAACCAGAGGGTGGCAGTGATGAACCAGAGGGTGCTGTGATGTACCAGAGGGTGGCAGTGCTGAACCAGAGGGTGGCAGTGATGAACCAGAGGGTGGCGGGGATGAACCAGAGGGTGGCAGGGATGAACCGGAGGGTGACAGTGCTGTACCAGAGGGTGGCAGGGGTGAACCAGAGGTACTGTGATGAACCAGAGGGTGCTGTGATGAACCAGAGGGTGGCAGGGATGAACCAGAGGGTGGCACTGGTGAAACAGAGGGTGCTGTGATGAACCAGAGGGTGGCATTGCTGAACCAGAGGGTGGCAGTGATGAACCAGAGGGTGGCAGGGATGAACCAGAGGGTGGCAGGGATGAACCAGAGGGTGACAATGCTGTACCAGAGGGTGGCAGGGGTGAACCAGAGGGTGGCAGTGATGAACCAGAGGGTGCTGTGATGAACCAGAGGGTGGCAGTGCTGTACCAGAGGGTGGCAGGGGTGAACCAGAGGTACTGTGATGAACCAGAGGGTGCTGTGATGAACCTGAGGGTGGCAGGGATGAACCAGAGGGTGGCACTGGTGAACCAGAGGGTGCTGTGATGAACCAAAGGGTGGCAGTGCTGAACCAGAGGGTGGCAGTGATGAACCAGAGGATGGCAGGGATGAACCAGAGGGTGGCAGGGATGAACCTGAGGGTGGCAGTGCTGTACCAGAGGGTGGCAGGGGTGAACCAGAGGTGCTGTGATGAACTAGAGGGTGCTGTGATCAACCAGAGGTTGGCAGTGCTGAACCAGAGGGTGGCAGTGATGAACCAGAGGGTGCTGTGATGTACCAGAGGGTGGCAGTGCTGAACCAGAGGGTGGCAGTGATGAACCAGAGGGTGGCGGGGATGAACCAGAGGGTGGCAGGGATGAACCGGAGGGTGACAGTGCTGTACCAGAGGGTGGCAGGGGTGAACCAGAGGTACTGTGATGAACCAGAGGGTGCTGTGATGAACCAGAGGGTGGCAGGGATGAACCAGAGGGTGGCACTGGTGAAACAGAGGGTGCTGTGATGAACCAGAGGGTGGCATTGCTGAACCAGAGGGTGGCAGTGATGAACCAGAGGGTGGCAGGGATGAACCAGAGGGTGGCAGGGATGAACCAGAGGGTGGCAGTGCTGTACCAGAGGGTGGCAGGGGTGAACCAGAGGTGCTGTGATAAACCAGAGGGTGCTGTGATGAACCAGAGGGTGGCAGTGCTGAACCAGAGGGTGGCAGTGATGTACCAGAGGGTGGCAGGGATGAACCAGAGGGTGGCAGGGATGAAGCAGAGGGTGACAGTGCTGTACCAGAGGGTGGCAGGGGTGAACCAGAGGTGCTGTGATGAACCAGAGGGTGCTGTGATCAACCAGAGGGTGGCAGTGCTGAACCAGAGGGTGGCAGTGATGAACCAGAGGGTGCTGTGATGAACCAGAGGG
Organism: Lissotriton helveticus; assembly: GCF_964261635.1. Classification (NCBI taxonomy): domain Eukaryota; kingdom Metazoa; phylum Chordata; class Amphibia; order Caudata; family Salamandridae; genus Lissotriton; species Lissotriton helveticus. The sequence goes on from NC_136073.1 coordinate 683,045,130, forward strand.
TGGCAGTGCTGAACCAGAGGGTGGCAGTGATGAACCAGAGGGTGGCAGGGATGAACCAGAGGGTGGCAGGGATGAACCAGAGGGTGACAGTGCTGTACCAGAGGGTGGCAGGGGTGAACCAGAGGTATTGTGATGAACCAGAGGGTGCTGTGATGAACCAGAGGGTGGCAGGAATGAACCAGAGGGTGGTACTGGTGAACCAGAGGGTGCTGTGATGAACCAGCGGGTGGCAGTGCTGAACCAGAGGGTGGCAGTGATGAACCAGAGTGTGGCAGGGATGAACCAGAGGGTGGCAGAGATGAACCAGAGGGTGACAGTGCTGTACCAGACGGTGGCAGGGGTGAACCAGAGGTGCTGTGATAAACCAGAGGGTGCTGTGATGAACCAGAGGGTGGCAGTGCTGAACCAGAGGGTGGCAGGGATGAACCAGAGGGTCGCAGGGATGAAGCAGAGGGTGACAGTGCTGTACCAGAGGGTGGCAGGGGCGAACCAGAGGTGCTGTGATGAACCAGAGGGTGCTGTGATGAACCAGAGGGTGGCAGGGATGAACCAGAGTGTGGCACTGGTGAACCAGAGGGTGCTGTGATGAACCAGAGGGTGGCAGTGCTGAACCAGAGGGTGGCAGTGATGAACCAGAGGGTGGCAGGGATGAACCAGAGGGTGGCAGGGATGAACCAGAGGGTGACAGTGCTGTACCAGAGGGTGGCAGGGGTGAACCAGAGGTGCTGAGATAAACCAGAGGGTGCTGTGATGAACCAGAGGGTGGCAGTGCTGAACCAGAGGGTGGCAGTGATGAACCAGAGGGTGGCAGGGATGAAGCAGAGGGTGACAGGGATGAACCAGAGGGTGACAGTGCTGTACCAGAGGGTGGCAGGGGTGAACCAGAGGTACTGTGTTGAACCAGAGGGTGCTGTGATGAACCAGAGGGTGGCAGTGCTGAACCAGAGGGTGGCAGTGATGAACCAGAGGGTGGCAGGGATGAAGCAGAGGGTGGCAGGGATGAACCAGAGGGTGGCAGGGGTGTACCAGAGGTGCTGTGATAAACCAGAGGGTGCTGTGATGAACCAGAGGGTGGCAGTGCTGAACCAGAGGGTGGCAGGGATGAACCAGAGGGTGGCAGGGATGAAGCAGAGGGTGACAGTGCTGTACCAGAGGGTGGCAGGGTGAACCAGAGGTGCTGTGATGAACCAGAGGGTGCTGTGATCAACCAGAGGGTGGCAGTGCTGAACCAGAGGGTTGCAGTGATGAACCAGAGGGTGCTGTGATGAACCAGAGGGTGGCAGTGCTGAACCAGAGGGTGGCAGTGATGAACCAGAGGGTGGCAGGGATGAACCAAAGGGTGACAGTGCTGTACCAGAGGGTGGCAGGGGTGAACCAGAGGTACTTTGATGAACCAGAGGGTGCTGTGATGAACCAGAGGGTGGCAGGGATGAACCAGAGGGTGGCACTGGTGAACCAGAGGGTGCTGTGATGAACCAGAGGGTGGCAGTGCTGAACCAGAGGGTGGCAGTGATGAACCAGAGGGTGGCAGGGATGAACCAGAGGGTGGCAGGGATGAACCAGAGGGTGACAGTGCTGTACCAGAGGGTGGCAGGGGTGAACCAGAGGGTGGCAGGGATGAACCAGAGGGTGGCAGGGATGAAGCAGAGGGTGACTGTGCTGTACCAGAGGGTGGCAGGGGTGAACCAGAGGTGCTGTGATGAACCAGAGGGTGCTGCGATCAACCGGAGGGTGGCAGTGCTGAACCAGAGGGTGGCAGTGAGGAACCAGAGGGTGCTGTGATGAACCAGAGGGTGGCAGTGCTGAACCAGAGGGTGGCAGTGATGAACCAGAGGGTGGCAGTGCTGAACCAGAGGGTGGCAGGGATGAACCAGAGGGTGGCAGGGATGAAGCAGAGGGTGACAGTGCTGTACCAGAGGGTGGCAGGGGTGAACCAGAGGTGCTGTGATGAACCAGAGGGTGCTGCAATCAACCAGAGGGTGGCAGTGATGAACCAGAGGGTGCTGTGCTGAACCAGAGGGTGGCAGGGATGAACCAGAGGGTGGCAGGGATGAACCAGAGGGTGGCAGGGATGAACCAGAGGGTGACAGTGCTGTACCAGAGGGTGGCAGGGGTGAACCAGAGGTACTGTGATGAACCAGAGGGTGCTGTGATGAACCAGAGGGTGGCAGGGATGAACCAGAGGGTGGTACTGGTGAACCAGAGGGTGGCAGTGCTGAACCAGAGGGTGGCAGTGATGAACCAGAGTGTGGCAGGGATGAACCAGAGGGTGGCAGAGATGAACCAGAGGGTGACAGTGCTGTACCAGAGGGTGGCAGGGGTGAACCAGAGGTGCTGTGATAAACCAGAGGGTGCTGTGATGAACCAGAGGGTGGCAGTGCTGAACCAGAGGGTGGCAGGGATGAACCAGAGGGTCGCAGGGATGAAGCAGTGGCTGACAGTGCTGTACCAGAGGGTGGCAGGGGCGAACCAGAGGTGCTGTGATGAACCAGAGGGTGCTGTGATCAACCAGAGAGTGGCAGTGCTGAACCAGAGGGTGGCAGTGATGAACCAGAGGGTGGCAGGGATGAACCAGAGGGTGGCAGGGATGAAGCAGAGGGTGACAGTGTTGTACCAGAGGGTGGCAGGGGTGAACCAGAGGTGATGTGATGAACCAGAGGGTCCTGTGATGAACCAGGGGGTGGCAGTGCTGAACCAGAGGGTGGAAGTGATGAACCAGAGGGTGGCAGGGATGAACCAGAGGGTGGCACTGGTGAACCAGAGGGTGCTGTGATAAACCAGAGGGTGGCAGTGCTGAACCAGAGGGTGGCAGAGATGAACCAGAGGGTGGCAGGGATGAACCAGAGGGTGGCAGGGATGAACCAGAGGGTGACAGTGCTGTACCAGAGGGTGGCAGGGGTGAACCAGAGGTGCTGTGATGAACCAGAGGGTGCTGTGATGAACCAGAGGGTGGCAGTGCTGTAGAAAGTGTGGTAGTGATGAAACAGAGGGTGGCAGGGATGAACCAGAGGGTGGCAGGGATGAACCAGAGGGTGGCACTGGTGAACCAGAGGGTGTTGTGATGAACCAGAGGGTGGCAGTGAAGAACCAGAGGGTGGCACTGGTGAACCAGAGGGTGGCAGTAATGAACCAGAGGGTGGCAGTGATGCACCAGAGGGTGCTGTGATGAACAAGAGGGTGGCAGTGGTGAGTGCTGTACCAGAGGGGGGTGAACCAGAGGGTGCTGTGATGAACCAGACGGTGGCAGTGGTGTGTGCTGAACCTGAGAGTGGCAGGGGTGAACCAGAGGGTGTCAGTGGTGAACCAGAGGGTGCTGTGATGAACCAGAGGGTGGCAGTGGTGAACCAGAGGGTGGCAGTGGTAAACTAGAGGGTGGCAGTCGTGAACCAGAGGGTGGCATTGGTGAACCAGAGGGTGACAGACTAATGCTGTACCAGAGGGTGGCAGGGGTGAACCAGAGGTGCTCTGTTGAACCAGAGGGTGGCAGTGATGAACCAGAGGGTGCTGTGATGAACCAGAGGATGGCAGTGCTGAACCAGAGGGTGACAGTGCTATACCAGAGGGTGGCAGGGGTGAACCAGAGGTACTGTGATGAACCAGAGGGTGCTGTGATGAACCAGAGGGTGGCAGGGATGAACCAGAGGGTGGCACTGTTGAACCAGAGGGTGCTGTGATGAACCAGAGGGTGGCAGTGATGAACCAGAGGGTGGCAGTGATGAACCAGAGGGTGGCAGGGATGAACCAGAGCATGGCAGGGATGAACCAGAGGGTGGCAGTGCTGTACCAGAGGTTGGCAGGGGTGAACCAGAGGTGCTGTGATAAACCAGAGGGTGCTGTGATGAACCAGAGGGTGGCAGTGCTGAACCAGAGGGTGGCAGGGATGAACCAGAGGGTGGCAGGGATGAAGCAGAGGGTGAGAGTGCTGTACCAGAGGGTGGCAGGGGTGAACTAGAGGTGCTGTGATGAACCAGAGGGTGGCAGTGCTGAACCAGAGGGTGGCACTGGTGAGCTAGAGGGTGCTGTGATGAACCAGAGGGTGGCAGTGCTGAACCAGAGGGTGGCAGTGATGAACCAGAGGGTAGAAGGGATGAACCAGACGGTGGCAGGGATGAACCAGAGGTTGACAGTGCTGTACCAGAGGGTGGCAGGGGTGAACCAGAGGTGCTGTGATAAACCAGAGGGTGCTATGATGAACCAGAGGGTGGCAGTGCTGAACCAGAGGGTGGCAGGGATGAACCAGAGGGTGGCAGGGAAGAAGCAGAGGGTGACAGTGCTGTACCAGAGGGTGGCAGGGGTGAACCAGAGGTGCTGTGATGAACCAGAGGGTGCTGTGATCAACCAGAGGGTGGCAGTGATGAACCAGAGGGTGCTGTGATGAACCAGAGGGTGGCAGTGCTGAACCAGAGGGTGACAGTGCTGTACCAGAGGGTGGCAGGGGTGAACCAGAGGTACTGCGATGAACCACAGGGTGCTGTGATGAACCAGAGGGTGGCAGGGATGAACCAGAGGGTGGCACTGGTGAACTAGAGGGTGCTGTGATGAACCAGAGGGTGGCAGTGCTGAACCAGAGGGTGGCAGTGATGAACCAGAGGGTAGAAGGGATGAACCAGAGGGTGGCAGAGATGAACCAGAGGGTGACAGTGCTGTACCAGAGGGTGGCAGTGGTGAACCAGAGGTGCTGTGATAAACCAGAGGGTGCTGTGATGAACCAGAGGGTGGCAGTGCTGAACCAGAGGGTGGCAGGGATGAACCAGAGGGTCGCAGGGATGAAGCAGTGGCTGACAGTGCTGTACCAGAGGGTGGCAGGGGCGAACCAGAGGTGCTGTGATGAACCAGAGGGTGCTGTGATCAACCAGAGAGTGGCAGTGTTGAACCAGAGGGTGGCAGTGATGAACCAGAGGGTGGCAGGGATGAACCAGAGGGTGGCAGGGATGAAGCAGAGGGTGACAGTGCTGTACCAGAGGGTGGCAGGGGTGAACCAGAGGTGATGTGATGAACCAGAGGGTCCTGTGATGAACCAGGGGGTGGCAGTGCTGAACCGGAGGGTGGAAGTGATGAACCAGAGGGTGGCAGGGATGAACCAGAGGGTGGCACTGGTGAACCAGAGGGTGCTGTGATAAACCAGAGGGTGGCAGTGCTGAACCAGAGGGTGGCAGGGATGAACCAGAGGGTGGCAGGGATGAACCAGAGGGTGGCAGGGATGAACCAGAGGGTGACAGTGCTGTACCAGAGGGTGGCAGGGGTGAACCAGAGGTGCTGTGATGAACCAGAGGGTGCTGTGATGAACCAGAGGGTGGCAGTGCTGTACCAGAGTGTGGTAGTGATGAACCAGAGGGTGGCAGGGATGAACCAGAGGGTGGCAGGGATGAACCAGAGGGTGGCACTGGTGAACCAGAGGGTGTTGTGATGAACCAGAGGGTGGCAGTGAAGAACCAGAGGGTGGCACTGGTGAACCAGAGGGTGGCAGTAATGAACCAGAGGGTGGCAGGGATGAAGCAGAGGGTGAGAGTGCTGTACCAGAGGGTGGCAGGGGTGAACTAGAGGTGCTGTGATGAACCAGAGGGTGCTGTGATCACCCAGAGGTTGGCAGTGCTGAACCAGAGGGTGGCAGTGATGAACCAGAGGGTGCTGTGATGTACCAGAGGGTGGCAGTGCTGAACCAGAGGGTGGCAGTGATGAACCAGAGGGTGGTGGGGATGAACCAGAGGGTGGCAGGGATGAACCAGAGGGTGACAGTGCTGTACCAGAGGGTGGCAGGGGTGAACCGGAGGTACTGTGATGAACCAGAGGGTGCTGTGATGAACCAGAGGGTGGCGGGGATGAACCAGAGGGTGGCACTGGTGAACCAGAGGGTGCTGTGATGAACCAGAGGGTGGCAGGTCTGAACCAGAGGGTGGCAGTGATGAACCAGAGGGTGGCAGGGATGAACCGGAGGGTGGCAGGGATGAACCAGAGGGTGACAGTGCTGTACCAGAGGGTGGCAGGGGTGAACCAGAGGTGCTGTGATAAACCAGAGGGTGCTGTGATGAACCAGAGGGTGGCAGTGCTGAACCAGAGGGTGGCAGTGATGTATCAGAGGGTGGCAGGGATGAAGCAGAGGGTGACAGTGCTGTACCGGAGGGTGGCAGGGGTGAACCAGAGGTGCTGTGATGAACCAGAGGGTGCTGTGATAAACCAGAGGGTGGCAGTGCTGAACCAGAGGGTCGCAGTGATGAACCAGAGGGTGCTGTGATGAACCAGAGGGTGGCAGTGCTGAACCAGAGGGTGGCAGTGATGAACCAGAGGGTGGCAGGGATGAACCAGAGGGTGGCAGGGATGAACCAGAGGGTGACAGTGCTGTACCAGAGGGTGGCAGGGGTGAACCAGAGGTACTGTGATGAACCAGAGGGTGCTGTGATTAACCAGAGGGTGGCAGGGATGAACCAGAGGGTGGTACTGGTGAACCAGAGGGTGCTGTGATGAACCAGAGGGTGGCAGTGCTGAACCAGAGGGTGGCAGTGCTGAACCAGAGGGTGGCAGGGATGAAACAGAGGGTGGCAGGGATGAACCAGAGGGTGGCAGGGATGAACCAGAGGGTGACAGTGCTGTACCAGAGGGTGGCAGGGGTGAACCAGAGGTGCTGTGATGAACCAGAGGGTGCTGTGATGAACCAGAGGGTGGCAGTGCTGTACCAGAGTGTGGCACTGTTGAACCAGAGGGTGCTGTGATGAACCAGAGGGTGGCAGTGCTGAACCAGAGGGTGGCAGTGATGAACCAGAGGGTGGCAGGGATGAACCAGAGGGTGGCAGTGCTGTACCAGAGGGTGGCAGGGGTGAACCAGAGGTGCTGTGATAAACCAGAGGGTGCTGTGATGAACCAGAGGGTGGCAGTGCTGAACCAGAGGGTGGCAGGGATGAACCAGAGGGTGACAGTGCTGTACCAGAGGGTGGCAGGGATGAACCGGAGGGTGGCAGGGATGAACCAGAGGGTGACAGTGCTGTACCAGAGGGTGGCAGGGATGAAGCAGAGGGTGACAGTGCTGTACCAGAGGGTGGCAGGGGTGAACCAGAGGTGCTGTGATGAACCAGAGGGTGCTGTGATAAACCAGAGGGTGGCAGTGCTGAACCAGAGGGTCGCAGTGATGAACCAGAGGGTGCTGTGATGAACCAGAGGGTGGCAGGGATGAACCAGAGGGTGGCAGGGATGAAGCAGAGGGTGAGAGTGCTGTATCAGAGGGTGGCAGGGATGAAGCAGAGGGTGACAGTGCTGTACCAGAGGGTGGCAGGGGTGAACCAGAGGTGCTGTGATGAACCAGAGGGTGCTGTGATAAACCAGAGGGTGGCAGTGCTGAACCAGAGGGTCGCAGTGATGAACCAGAGGGTGCTGTGATGAACCAGAGGGTGGCAGGGATGAACCAGAGGGTGGCAGGGATGAAGCAGAGGGTGAGAGTGCTGTACCAGAGGGTGGCAGGGGTGAACTAGAGGTGCTGTGATGAACCAGAGGGTGCTGTGATCAACCAGAGGTTGGCAGTGCTGAACCAGAGGGTGGCAGTGATGAACCAGAGGGTGCTGTGATGTACCAGAGGGTGGCAGTGCTGAACCAGAGGGTGGCAGTGATGAACCAGAGGGTGGTGGGGATGAACCAGAGGGTGGCAGGGATGAACCAGAGGGTGACAGTGCTGTACCAGAGGGTGGCAGGGGTGAACCAGAGGTACTGTGTTGAACCAGAGGGTGCTGTGATGAACCAGAGGGTGGCAGTGCTGAACCAGAGGGTGGCAGTGATGAACCAGAGGGTGGCAGGGATGAAGCAGAGGATGGCAGGGATGAACCAGAGGGTGATAGTGCTGTACCAGAGGGTGGCAGGGGTGTACCAGAGGTGCTGTGATAAACCAGAGGGTAGTGTGATGAACCTGAGGGTGGCAGTGCTGAACCAGAGGGTGGCAGGGATGAACCAGAGGGTGGCAGGGATGAAGCAGAGGGTGGCAGTGCTGTACCAGAGGGTGGCAGGGGTGAACCAGAGGTGCTGTGATGAACCAGAGGGTGCTGTGATCAACCAGAGGGTGGCAGTGCTGAACCAGAGGGTGGCAGTGATGAACCAGAGGGTGCTGTGATGAACCAGAGGGTGGCAGTGCTAACCGAGAGGGTGGCAGTGATGAACCAGAGGGTGGCAGGGATGAACCAGAGGGTGGCAGGGATGAACCAAAGGGTGACAGTGCTGTACCAGAGGGTGGCAGGGGTGAACCAGAGGTACTGTGATGAACCAGAGGGTGCTGTGATGAACCAGAGGGTGGCAGGGATGAACCAGAGGGTGGCACTGGTGAACCAGAGGGTGCTGTGATGAACCAGAGGGTGGCAGTGCTGAACTAGAGGGTGGCAGTGATGAACCAGAGGGTGGAAGGGATGAACCAGAGGGTGGCAGTGCTGTACCAGAGGGTGACAGGGGTGAACCAGAGGTGCTGTGATAAACGAGAGGGTGTTGTGATGAACCAGAGGGTGGCAGTGCTGAACCAGAGGGTGGCAGGGATGAACCAGAGGGTGGCAGGGATGAAGCAGAGGGTGACAGTGCTGTACCAGAGGGTGGCAGGGGTGAACCAGAGGTACTGTGATGAACCAGAGGGTGCTGTGATGAACCAGAGGGTGGCAGTGCTGAACCAGAGGGTGGTAGTGATGAACCAGAGGGTGGTAGTGATGAACCAGAGGGTGCTGTGATGAACCAGAGGGTGGCAGTGCTGAACCAGAGGGTGGCAGTGATGAACCAGAGGGTGGTAGGGATGAACCAGAGGGTGGCAGGGATGAACCAGAGGGTGATAGTGCTGTACCAGAGGGTGGCAAGGGTGAACCAGAGGTACTGTGATGAACCAGAGGGTGCTGTGATGAACCAGAGGGTGGCAGTGATGAACCAGAGGGTGGCACTGGTGAACCAGAGGGTGCTGTGATGAACCAGAGGGTGGCAGTGCTGAACCAGAGGGTGGCAGTGATGAACCAGAGGGTGGCAGGGATGAACCAGAGGGTGGCAGGGATGAACCAGAGGGTGCCAGTGCTGTACCAGAGGGTGGCAGGGGTGAACCAGAGGTGCTGAGATAAACCAGAGGGTGCTGTGATGAACCAGAGGGTGGCAGTGATGAACCAGAGGGTGGCAGGGATGAAGCAGAGGGTGACAGGGATGAACCAGAGGGTGACAGTGCTGTACCAGAGGGTGGCAGGGGTGAACCAGAGGTACTGTGTTGAACCAGAGGGTGCTGTGATTAACCAGAGGGTGGCAGTGCTGAACCAGAGGGTGGCAGGGATGAAGCAGAGGGTGGCAGGGATGAACCAGAGGGTGATAGTGCTGTACCAGAGGGTGGCAGGGGTGTACCAGAGGTGCTGTGATAAACCAGAGGGTGCTGTGATGAACCAGAGGGTGGCAGTGCTGAACCAGAGGGTGGCGGCAGGGATGAAGCAGAGGGTGGCAGTGCTGTACCAGAGGGTGGCAGGGGTGAACCAGAGGTGCTGTGATGAACCAGAGGGTGCTGTGATCAACCAGAGGGTGGCAGTGCTGAACCAGAGGGTGGCAGTGATGCACCAGAGGGTGCTGTGATGAACCAGAGGGTGGCAGTGATGCACCAGAGGGTGCAGTGATGAACCAGAGGGTGGCAGGGATGAAGCAGAGGGTGGCAGGGATGAACCAGAGGGTGATAGTGCTGTACCAGAGGGTGGCAGGGGTGTACCAGAGGTGCCGTGATAAACCAGAGGGTGCTGTGATGAACCAGAGGGTGGCAGTGCTGAACCAGAGGGTGGCGGCAGGGATGAAGCAGAGGGTGACAGTGCTGTACCAGAGGGTGGCAGGGGTGAACCAGAGGTGCTGTGATGAACCAGAGGGTGCTGTGATCAACCAGAGGGTGGCAGTGCTGAACCAGAGGGTGGCAGTGATGCACCAGAGGGTGCTGTGATGAACCAGAGGGTGGCAGTGCTGAACCAGAGGGTGGCAGTGATGAACCAGAGGGTGGCAGGGATGAACCAAAGGGTGACAGTGCTGTACCAGAGGGTGGCAGGGGTGAACCAGAGGTACTTTGATGAACCAGAGGGTGCTGTGATGAACCAGAGGGTGGCAGTGCTGAACCAGAGGGTGGCACTGGTGAACCAGAGGGTGCTGTGATGAACCAGAGGGTGGCAGTGCTGAACCAGAGGGTGGCAGTGATGAACCAGAGGGTGGCAGGGATGAACCAGAGGGTGGCAGGGATGAAACAGAGGGTGGCAGGGGTGAACCAGAGGGTGGCAGGGATGAACCAGAGGGTGGCAGGGATGAAGCAGAGGGTGACAGTGCTGTACCAGAGGGTGGCAGGGGTGAACCAGAGGTGCTGTGATGAACCAGAGGGTGCTGCGATCAACCAGAGGGTGGCAGTGCTGAACCAGAGGGTGGCAGTGATGAACCAGAGGGTGCTGTGATGAACCAGAGGGTGGCAGTGCTGAACCAGAGGGTGGCAGTGATGAACCAGAGGGTGGCAGTGCTGAACCAGAGGGTGGCAGGGATGAACCAGAGGGTGGCAGGGATGAAGCAGAGGGTGACAGTGCTGTACCAGAGGGAGGCAGGGGTGAACCAGAGGGTGGCAGTGATGAACCAGAGGGTGCTGTGATGAACCAGAGGGTGGCAGTGCTGTACCAGAGGGTGGCAGGGGTGAACCAGAGGTACTGTGATGAACCAGAGGGTGCTGTGATGAACCAGAGTGTGGCAGGGATGAACCAGAGGGTGGCACTGGTGAACCAGAGGGTGCTGTGATGAACCAGAGGGTGGCAGTGCTGAACCAGAGGGTGGCAGTGATGAACCAGAGGGTGGCGGGGATGAACCAGAGGGTGGCAGGGATGAACCGGAGGGTGACAGTGCTGTACCAGAGGGTGGCAGGGGTGAACCAGAGGTACTGTGATGAACCAGAGGGTGCTGTGATGAACCAGAGGGTGGCAGGGATGAACCAGAGGGTGGCACTGGTGAAACAGAGGGTGCTGTGATGAACCAGAGGGTGGCATTGCTGAACCAGAGGGTGGCTGTGATGAACCAGAGGGTGGCAGGGATGAACCAGAGGGTGGCAGGGATGAACCAGAGGGTGACAATGCTGTACCAGAGGGTGGCAGGGGTGAACCAGAGGGTGGCAGTGATGAACCAGAGGGTGCTGTGATGAACCAGAGGGTGGCAGTGCTGTACCAGAGGGTGGCAGGGGTGAACCAGAGGTACTGTGATGAACCAGAGGGTGCTGTGATGAACCAGAGGGTGGCAGGGATGAACCAGAGGGTGGCACTGGTGAACCAGAGGGTGCTGTGATGAACCAGAGGGTGGCAGTGCTGAACCAGAGGGTGGCAGTGATGAACCAGAGGGTGGCAGGGATGAACCAGAGGGTGGCAGGGATGAACCTGAGGGTGGCAGTGCTGTACCAGAGGGTGGCAGGGGTTAACCAGAGGTGCTGTGATAAACCAGAGGGTGCTGTGATGAACCAGAGGGTGGCAGTGCTGAACCAGAGGGTGGCAGGGATGAACCAGAGGGTGGCAGGGATGAAGCAGAGGGTGATAGTGCTGTACCAGAGGGTGGCAGGGGTGAACCAGAGGTGCAGTGATGAACCAGAGGGTGCTGTGATCAACCAGAGGTTGGCAGTGCTGAACCAGAGGGTGGCAGTGATGAACCAGAGGGTGCTGTGATGTACCAGAGGGTGGCAGTGCTGAACCAGAGGGTGGCAGTGATGAACCAGAGGGTGGCGGGGATGAACCAAAGGGTGGCAGGGATGAACCGGAGGGTGACAGTGCTGTACCAGAGGGTGGCAGGGGTGAACCAGAGGTACTGTGATGAACCAGAGGGTGCTGTGATGAACCAGAGGGTGGCAGGGATGAACCAGAGGGTGGCACTGGTGAAACAGAGGGTGCTGTGATGAACCAGAGGGTGGCATTGCTGAACCAGAGGGTGGCAGTGATGAACCAGAGGGTGGCAGGGATGAACCAGAGGGTGGCAGGGATGAACCAGAGGGTGACAATGCTGTACCAGAGGGTGGCAGGGGTGAACCAGAGGTGCTGTGATAAACCAGAGGGTGCTGTGATGAACCAGAGGGTGGCAGTGCTGAACCAGAGGGTGGCAGTGATGTACCAGAGGGTGGCAGGGATGAACCAGAGGGTGGCAGGGATGAAGCAGAGGGTGCCAGTGCTGTACCAGAGGGTGGCAGGGGTGAACCAGAGGTGCTGAGATAAACCAGAGGGTGCTGTGATGAACCAGAGGGTGGCAGTGATGAACCAGAGGGTGGCAGGGATGAAGCAGAGGGTGACAGGGATGAACCAGAGGGTGACAGTGCTGTACCAGAGGGTGGCAGGGGTGAACCAGAGGTACTGTGTTGAACCAGAGGGTGCTGTGATGAACCAGAGGGTGGCAGTGCTGAACCAGAGGGTGGCAGTGATGAACCAGAGGGTGGCAGGGATGAAGCAGAGGGTGGCAGGGATGAACCAGAGGGTGATAGTGCTGTACCAGAGGGTGGCAGGGGTGTACCAGAGGTGCTGTGATAAACCAGAGGGTGCTGTGATGAACCAGAGGGTGGCAGTGCTGAACCAGAGGGTGGCGGTAGGGATGAAGCAGAGGGTGACAGTGCTGTACCAGACGGTGGCAGGGGTGAACCAGAGGTGCTGTGATGAACCAGAGGGTGCTGTGATCAACCAGAGGGTGGCAGTGCTGAACCAGAGGGTGGCAGTGATGCACCAGAGGGTGCTGTGATGAACCAGAGGGTGGCAGTGATGCACCAGAGGGTGCAGTGATGAACCAGAGGGTGGCAGGGATGAAGCAGAGGGTGGCAGGGATGAACCAGAGGGTGATAGTGCTGTACCAGAGGGTGGCAGGGGTGTACCAGAGGTGCTGTGATAAACCAGAGGGTGCTGTGATGAACCAGAGGGTGGCAGTGCTGAACCAGAGGGTGGCGGCAGGGATGAAGCAGAGGGTGACAGTGCTGTACCAGAGGGTGGCAGGGGTGAACCAGAGGTGCTGTGATGAACCAGAGGGTGCTGCGATCAACCAGAGGGTGGCAGTGCTGAACCAGAGGGTGGCAGTGATGCACCAGAGGGTGCTGTGATGAACCAGAGGGTGGCAGTGCTGAACCAGAGGGTGGCAGTGATGAACCAGAGGGTGGCAGGGATGAACCAAAGGGTGACAGTGCTGTACCAGAGGGTGGCAGGGGTGAACCAGAGGTACTTTGATGAACCAGAGGGTGCTGTGATGAACCAGAGGGTGGCAGTGCTGAACCAGAGGGTGGCACTGGTGAACCAGAGGGTGCTGTGATGAACCAGAGGGTGGCAGTGCTGAACCAGAGGGTGGCAGTGATGAACCAGAGGGTGGCAGGGATGAACCAGAGGGTGGCAGGGATGAACCAGAGGGTGGCAGGGGTGAACCAGAGGGTGGCAGGGATGAACCAGAGGGTGGCAGGGATGAAGCAGAGGGTGACAGTGCTGTACCAGAGGGTGGCAGGGGTGAACCAGAGGTGCTGTGATGAACCAGAGGGTGCTGCGATCAACCAGAGGGTGGCAGTGCTGAACCAGAGGGTGGCAGTGATGAACCAGAGGGTGCTGTGATGAACCAGAGGGTGGCAGTGCTGAACCAGAGGGTGGCAGTGATGAACCAGAGGGTGGCAGTGCTGAACCAGAGGGTGGCAGGGATGAACCAGAGGGTGGCAGGGATGAACCAGAGGGTGGCAGTGATGAACCAGAGGGTGCTGTGATGAATCAGAGGGTGGCAGTGCTGTACCAGAGGGTGGCAGGGGTGAACCAGAGGTACTGTGATGAACCAGAGGGTGCTGTGATGAACCAGAGGGTGGCAGGGATGAACCAGAGGGTGGCACTGGTGAACCAGAGGGTGCTGTGATGAACCAGAGGGTGGCAGTGCTGAACCAGAGGGTGGCAGTGATGAACCAGAGGGTGGCAGGGATGAACCAGAGGGTGGCAGGGATGAACCTGAGGTGGCAGTGCTGTACCAGAGGGTGGCAGGGGTTAACCAGAGGTGCTGTGATAAACCAGAGGGTGCTGTGATGAACCAGAGGGTGGCAGTGCTGAACCAGAGGGTGGCAGGGATGAACCAGAGGGTGGCAGGGATGAAGCAGAGGGTGACAGTGCTGTACCAGAGGGTGGCAGGGGTGAACCAGAGGTGCTGTGATGAACCAGAGGGTGCTGTGATCAACCAGAGGTTGGCAGTGCTGAACCAGAGGGTGGCAGTGATGAACCAGAGGGTGCTGTGATGTACCAGAGGGTGGCAGTGCTGAACCAGAGGGTGGCAGTGATGAACCAGAGGGTGGCGGGGATGAACCAGAGGGTGGCAGGGATGAACCGGAGGGTGACAGTGCTGTACCAGAGGGTGGCAGGGGTGAACCAGAGGTACTGTGATGAACCAGAGGGTGCTGTGATGAACCAGAGGGTGGCAGGGATGAACCAGAGGGTGGCACTGGTGAAACAGAGGGTGCTGTGATGAACCAGAGGGTGGCATTGCTGAACCAGAGGGTGGCAGTGATGAACCAGAGGGTGGCAGGGATGAACCAGAGGGTGGCAGGGATGAACCAGAGGGTGACAATGCTGTACCAGAGGGTGGCAGGGGTGAACCAGAGGGTGGCAGTGATGAACCAGAGGGTGCTGTGATGAACCAGAGGGTGGCAGTGCTGTACCAGAGGGTGGCAGGGGTGAACCAGAGGTACTGTGATGAACCAGAGGGTGCTGTGATGAACCTGAGGGTGGCAGGGATGAACCAGAGGGTGGCACTGGTGAACCAGAGGGTGCTGTGATGAACCAAAGGGTGGCAGTGCTGAACCAGAGGGTGGCAGTGATGAACCAGAGGATGGCAGGGATGAACCAGAGGGTGGCAGGGATGAACCTGAGGGTGGCAGTGCTGTACCAGAGGGTGGCAGGGGTGAACCAGAGGTGCTGTGATGAACTAGAGGGTGCTGTGATCAACCAGAGGTTGGCAGTGCTGAACCAGAGGGTGGCAGTGATGAACCAGAGGGTGCTGTGATGTACCAGAGGGTGGCAGTGCTGAACCAGAGGGTGGCAGTGATGAACCAGAGGGTGGCGGGGATGAACCAGAGGGTGGCAGGGATGAACCGGAGGGTGACAGTGCTGTACCAGAGGGTGGCAGGGGTGAACCAGAGGTACTGTGATGAACCAGAGGGTGCTGTGATGAACCAGAGGGTGGCAGGGATGAACCAGAGGGTGGCACTGGTGAAACAGAGGGTGCTGTGATGAACCAGAGGGTGGCATTGCTGAACCAGAGGGTGGCAGTGATGAACCAGAGGGTGGCAGGGATGAACCAGAGGGTGGCAGGGATGAACCAGAGGGTGGCAGTGCTGTACCAGAGGGTGGCAGGGGTGAACCAGAGGTGCTGTGATAAACCAGAGGGTGCTGTGATGAACCAGAGGGTGGCAGTGCTGAACCAGAGGGTGGCAGTGATGTACCAGAGGGTGGCAGGGATGAACCAGAGGGTGGCAGGGATGAAGCAGAGGGTGACAGTGCTGTACCAGAGGGTGGCAGGGGTGAACCAGAGGTGCTGTGATGAACCAGAGGGTGCTGTGATCAACCAGAGGGTGGCAGTGCTGAACCAGAGGGTGGCAGTGATGAACCAGAGGGTGCTGTGATGAACCAGAGGGTGGCAGTGCTGAACCAGAGGGTGGCAGTGATGAACCAGAGGGTGGCAGGGATGAACCAGAGGGTGGCAGGGATGAACCAGAGGGTGACAGTGCTGTACCAGAGGGTGGCAGGGGTGAACCAGAGGTATTGTGATGAACCAGAGGGTGCTGTGATGAACCAGAGGGTGGCAGGAATGAACCAGAGGGTGGTACTGGTGAACCAGAGGGTGCTGTGATGAACCAGCGGGTGGCAGTGCTGAACCAGAGGGTGGCAGTGATGAACCAGAGTGTGGCAGGGATGAACCAGAGGGTGGCAGAGATGAACCAGAGGGTGACAGTGCTGTACCAGACGGTGGCAGGGGTGAACCAGAGGTGCTGTGATAAACCAGAGGGTGCTGTGATGAACCAGAGGGTGGCAGTGCTGAACCAGAGGGTGGCAGGGATGAACCAGAGGGTCGCAGGGATGAAGCAGAGGGTGACAGTGCTGTACCAGAGGGTGGCAGGGGCGAACCAGAGGTGCTGTGATGAACCAGAGGGTGCTGTGATGAACCAGAGGGTGGCAGGGATGAACCAGAGTGTGGCACTGGTGAACCAGAGGGTGCTGTGATGAACCAGAGGGTGGCAGTGCTGAACCAGAGGGTGGCAGTGATGAACCAGAGGGTGGCAGGGATGAACCAGAGGGTGGCAGGGATGAACCAGAGGGTGACAGTGCTGTACCAGAGGGTGGCAGGGGTGAACCAGAGGTGCTGAGATAAACCAGAGGGTGCTGTGATGAACCAGAGGGTGGCAGTGCTGAACCAGAGGGTGGCAGTGATGAACCAGAGGGTGGCAGGGATGAAGCAGAGGGTGACAGGGATGAACCAGAGGGTGACAGTGCTGTACCAGAGGGTGGCAGGGGTGAACCAGAGGTACTGTGTTGAACCAGAGGGTGCTGTGATGAACCAGAGGGTGGCAGTGCTGAACCAGAGGGTGGCAGTGATGAACCAGAGGGTGGCAGGGATGAAGCAGAGGGTGGCAGGGATGAACCAGAGGGTGGCAGGGGTGTACCAGAGGTGCTGTGATAAACCAGAGGGTGCTGTGATGAACCAGAGGGTGGCAGTGCTGAACCAGAGGGTGGCAGGGATGAACCAGAGGGTGGCAGGGATGAAGCAGAGGGTGACAGTGCTGTACCAGAGGGTGGCAGGGTGAACCAGAGGTGCTGTGATGAACCAGAGGGTGCTGTGATCAACCAGAGGGTGGCAGTGCTGAACCAGAGGGTTGCAGTGATGAACCAGAGGGTGCTGTGATGAACCAGAGGGTGGCAGTGCTGAACCAGAGGGTGGCAGTGATGAACCAGAGGGTGGCAGGGATGAACCAAAGGGTGACAGTGCTGTACCAGAGGGTGGCAGGGGTGAACCAGAGGTACTTTGATGAACCAGAGGGTGCTGTGATGAACCAGAGGGTGGCAGGGATGAACCAGAGGGTGGCACTGGTGAACCAGAGGGTGCTGTGATGAACCAGAGGGTGGCAGTGCTGAACCAGAGGGTGGCAGTGATGAACCAGAGGGTGGCAGGGATGAACCAGAGGGTGGCAGGGATGAACCAGAGGGTGACAGTGCTGTACCAGAGGGTGGCAGGGGTGAACCAGAGGGTGGCAGGGATGAACCAGAGGGTGGCAGGGATGAAGCAGAGGGTGACTGTGCTGTACCAGAGGGTGGCAGGGGTGAACCAGAGGTGCTGTGATGAACCAGAGGGTGCTGCGATCAACCGGAGGGTGGCAGTGCTGAACCAGAGGGTGGCAGTGAGGAACCAGAGGGTGCTGTGATGAACCAGAGGGTGGCAGTGCTGAACCAGAGGGTGGCAGTGATGAACCAGAGGGTGGCAGTGCTGAACCAGAGGGTGGCAGGGATGAACCAGAGGGTGGCAGGGATGAAGCAGAGGGTGACAGTGCTGTACCAGAGGGTGGCAGGGGTGAACCAGAGGTGCTGTGATGAACCAGAGGGTGCTGCAATCAACCAGAGGGTGGCAGTGATGAACCAGAGGGTGCTGTGCTGAACCAGAGGGTGGCAGGGATGAACCAGAGGGTGGCAGGGATGAACCAGAGGGTGGCAGGGATGAACCAGAGGGTGACAGTGCTGTACCAGAGGGTGGCAGGGGTGAACCAGAGGTACTGTGATGAACCAGAGGGTGCTGTGATGAACCAGAGGGTGGCAGGGATGAACCAGAGGGTGGTACTGGTGAACCAGAGGGTGGCAGTGCTGAACCAGAGGGTGGCAGTGATGAACCAGAGTGTGGCAGGGATGAACCAGAGGGTGGCAGAGATGAACCAGAGGGTGACAGTGCTGTACCAGAGGGTGGCAGGGGTGAACCAGAGGTGCTGTGATAAACCAGAGGGTGCTGTGATGAACCAGAGGGTGGCAGTGCTGAACCAGAGGGTGGCAGGGATGAACCAGAGGGTCGCAGGGATGAAGCAGTGGCTGACAGTGCTGTACCAGAGGGTGGCAGGGGCGAACCAGAGGTGCTGTGATGAACCAGAGGGTGCTGTGATCAACCAGAGAGTGGCAGTGCTGAACCAGAGGGTGGCAGTGATGAACCAGAGGGTGGCAGGGATGAACCAGAGGGTGGCAGGGATGAAGCAGAGGGTGACAGTGTTGTACCAGAGGGTGGCAGGGGTGAACCAGAGGTGATGTGATGAACCAGAGGGTCCTGTGATGAACCAGGGGGTGGCAGTGCTGAACCAGAGGGTGGAAGTGATGAACCAGAGGGTGGCAGGGATGAACCAGAGGGTGGCACTGGTGAACCAGAGGGTGCTGTGATAAACCAGAGGGTGGCAGTGCTGAACCAGAGGGTGGCAGAGATGAACCAGAGGGTGGCAGGGATGAACCAGAGGGTGGCAGGGATGAACCAGAGGGTGACAGTGCTGTACCAGAGGGTGGCAGGGGTGAACCAGAGGTGCTGTGATGAACCAGAGGGTGCTGTGATGAACCAGAGGGTGGCAGTGCTGTAGAAAGTGTGGTAGTGATGAAACAGAGGGTGGCAGGGATGAACCAGAGGGTGGCAGGGATGAACCAGAGGGTGGCACTGGTGAACCAGAGGGTGTTGTGATGAACCAGAGGGTGGCAGTGAAGAACCAGAGGGTGGCACTGGTGAACCAGAGGGTGGCAGTAATGAACCAGAGGGTGGCAGTGATGCACCAGAGGGTGCTGTGATGAACAAGAGGGTGGCAGTGGTGAGTGCTGTACCAGAGGGGGGTGAACCAGAGGGTGCTGTGATGAACCAGACGGTGGCAGTGGTGTGTGCTGAACCTGAGAGTGGCAGGGGTGAACCAGAGGGTGTCAGTGGTGAACCAGAGGGTGCTGTGATGAACCAGAGGGTGGCAGTGGTGAACCAGAGGGTGGCAGTGGTAAACTAGAGGGTGGCAGTCGTGAACCAGAGGGTGGCATTGGTGAACCAGAGGGTGACAGACTAATGCTGTACCAGAGGGTGGCAGGGGTGAACCAGAGGTGCTCTGTTGAACCAGAGGGTGGCAGTGATGAACCAGAGGGTGCTGTGATGAACCAGAGGATGGCAGTGCTGAACCAGAGGGTGACAGTGCTATACCAGAGGGTGGCAGGGGTGAACCAGAGGTACTGTGATGAACCAGAGGGTGCTGTGATGAACCAGAGGGTGGCAGGGATGAACCAGAGGGTGGCACTGTTGAACCAGAGGGTGCTGTGATGAACCAGAGGGTGGCAGTGATGAACCAGAGGGTGGCAGTGATGAACCAGAGGGTGGCAGGGATGAACCAGAGCATGGCAGGGATGAACCAGAGGGTGGCAGTGCTGTACCAGAGGTTGGCAGGGGTGAACCAGAGGTGCTGTGATAAACCAGAGGGTGCTGTGATGAACCAGAGGGTGGCAGTGCTGAACCAGAGGGTGGCAGGGATGAACCAGAGGGTGGCAGGGATGAAGCAGAGGGTGAGAGTGCTGTACCAGAGGGTGGCAGGGGTGAACTAGAGGTGCTGTGATGAACCAGAGGGTGGCAGTGCTGAACCAGAGGGTGGCACTGGTGAGCTAGAGGGTGCTGTGATGAACCAGAGGGTGGCAGTGCTGAACCAGAGGGTGGCAGTGATGAACCAGAGGGTAGAAGGGATGAACCAGACGGTGGCAGGGATGAACCAGAGGTTGACAGTGCTGTACCAGAGGGTGGCAGGGGTGAACCAGAGGTGCTGTGATAAACCAGAGGGTGCTATGATGAACCAGAGGGTGGCAGTGCTGAACCAGAGGGTGGCAGGGATGAACCAGAGGGTGGCAGGGAAGAAGCAGAGGGTGACAGTGCTGTACCAGAGGGTGGCAGGGGTGAACCAGAGGTGCTGTGATGAACCAGAGGGTGCTGTGATCAACCAGAGGGTGGCAGTGATGAACCAGAGGGTGCTGTGATGAACCAGAGGGTGGCAGTGCTGAACCAGAGGGTGACAGTGCTGTACCAGAGGGTGGCAGGGGTGAACCAGAGGTACTGCGATGAACCACAGGGTGCTGTGATGAACCAGAGGGTGGCAGGGATGAACCAGAGGGTGGCACTGGTGAACTAGAGGGTGCTGTGATGAACCAGAGGGTGGCAGTGCTGAACCAGAGGGTGGCAGTGATGAACCAGAGGGTAGAAGGGATGAACCAGAGGGTGGCAGAGATGAACCAGAGGGTGACAGTGCTGTACCAGAGGGTGGCAGTGGTGAACCAGAGGTGCTGTGATAAACCAGAGGGTGCTGTGATGAACCAGAGGGTGGCAGTGCTGAACCAGAGGGTGGCAGGGATGAACCAGAGGGTCGCAGGGATGAAGCAGTGGCTGACAGTGCTGTACCAGAGGGTGGCAGGGGCGAACCAGAGGTGCTGTGATGAACCAGAGGGTGCTGTGATCAACCAGAGAGTGGCAGTGTTGAACCAGAGGGTGGCAGTGATGAACCAGAGGGTGGCAGGGATGAACCAGAGGGTGGCAGGGATGAAGCAGAGGGTGACAGTGCTGTACCAGAGGGTGGCAGGGGTGAACCAGAGGTGATGTGATGAACCAGAGGGTCCTGTGATGAACCAGGGGGTGGCAGTGCTGAACCGGAGGGTGGAAGTGATGAACCAGAGGGTGGCAGGGATGAACCAGAGGGTGGCACTGGTGAACCAGAGGGTGCTGTGATAAACCAGAGGGTGGCAGTGCTGAACCAGAGGGTGGCAGTGCTGAACCAGAGGGTGGCAGGGATGAACCAGAGGGTGGCAGGGATGAACCAGAGGGTGACAGTGCTGTACCAGAGGGTGGCAGGGGTGAACCAGAGGTGCTGTGATGAACCAGAGGGTGCTGTGATGAACCAGAGGGTGGCAGTGCTGTACCAGAGTGTGGTAGTGATGAACCAGAGGGTGGCAGGGATGAACCAGAGGGTGGCAGGGATGAACCAGAGGGTGGCACTGGTGAACCAGAGGGTGTTGTGATGAACCAGAGGGTGGCAGTGAAGAACCAGAGGGTGGCACTGGTGAACCAGAGGGTGGCAGTAATGAACCAGAGGGTGGCAGGGATGAAGCAGAGGGTGAGAGTGCTGTACCAGAGGGTGGCAGGGGTGAACTAGAGGTGCTGTGATGAACCAGAGGGTGCTGTGATCACCCAGAGGTTGGCAGTGCTGAACCAGAGGGTGGCAGTGATGAACCAGAGGGTGCTGTGATGTACCAGAGGGTGGCAGTGCTGAACCAGAGGGTGGCAGTGATGAACCAGAGGGTGGTGGGGATGAACCAGAGGGTGGCAGGGATGAACCAGAGGGTGACAGTGCTGTACCAGAGGGTGGCAGGGGTGAACCGGAGGTACTGTGATGAACCAGAGGGTGCTGTGATGAACCAGAGGGTGGCGGGGATGAACCAGAGGGTGGCACTGGTGAACCAGAGGGTGCTGTGATGAACCAGAGGGTGGCAGGTCTGAACCAGAGGGTGGCAGTGATGAACCAGAGGGTGGCAGGGATGAACCGGAGGGTGGCAGGGATGAACCAGAGGGTGACAGTGCTGTACCAGAGGGTGGCAGGGGTGAACCAGAGGTGCTGTGATAAACCAGAGGGTGCTGTGATGAACCAGAGGGTGGCAGTGCTGAACCAGAGGGTGGCAGTGATGTATCAGAGGGTGGCAGGGATGAAGCAGAGGGTGACAGTGCTGTACCGGAGGGTGGCAGGGGTGAACCAGAGGTGCTGTGATGAACCAGAGGGTGCTGTGATAAACCAGAGGGTGGCAGTGCTGAACCAGAGGGTCGCAGTGATGAACCAGAGGGTGCTGTGATGAACCAGAGGGTGGCAGTGCTGAACCAGAGGGTGGCAGTGATGAACCAGAGGGTGGCAGGGATGAACCAGAGGGTGGCAGGGATGAACCAGAGGGTGACAGTGCTGTACCAGAGGGTGGCAGGGGTGAACCAGAGGTACTGTGATGAACCAGAGGGTGCTGTGATTAACCAGAGGGTGGCAGGGATGAACCAGAGGGTGGTACTGGTGAACCAGAGGGTGCTGTGATGAACCAGAGGGTGGCAGTGCTGAACCAGAGGGTGGCAGTGCTGAACCAGAGGGTGGCAGGGATGAAACAGAGGGTGGCAGGGATGAACCAGAGGGTGGCAGGGATGAACCAGAGGGTGACAGTGCTGTACCAGAGGGTGGCAGGGGTGAACCAGAGGTGCTGTGATGAACCAGAGGGTGCTGTGATGAACCAGAGGGTGGCAGTGCTGTACCAGAGTGTGGCACTGTTGAACCAGAGGGTGCTGTGATGAACCAGAGGGTGGCAGTGCTGAACCAGAGGGTGGCAGTGATGAACCAGAGGGTGGCAGGGATGAACCAGAGGGTGGCAGTGCTGTACCAGAGGGTGGCAGGGGTGAACCAGAGGTGCTGTGATAAACCAGAGGGTGCTGTGATGAACCAGAGGGTGGCAGTGCTGAACCAGAGGGTGGCAGGGATGAACCAGAGGGTGACAGTGCTGTACCAGAGGGTGGCAGGGATGAACCGGAGGGTGGCAGGGATGAACCAGAGGGTGACAGTGCTGTACCAGAGGGTGGCAGGGATGAAGCAGAGGGTGACAGTGCTGTACCAGAGGGTGGCAGGGGTGAACCAGAGGTGCTGTGATGAACCAGAGGGTGCTGTGATAAACCAGAGGGTGGCAGTGCTGAACCAGAGGGTCGCAGTGATGAACCAGAGGGTGCTGTGATGAACCAGAGGGTGGCAGGGATGAACCAGAGGGTGGCAGGGATGAAGCAGAGGGTGAGAGTGCTGTATCAGAGGGTGGCAGGGATGAAGCAGAGGGTGACAGTGCTGTACCAGAGGGTGGCAGGGGTGAACCAGAGGTGCTGTGATGAACCAGAGGGTGCTGTGATAAACCAGAGGGTGGCAGTGCTGAACCAGAGGGTCGCAGTGATGAACCAGAGGGTGCTGTGATGAACCAGAGGGTGGCAGGGATGAACCAGAGGGTGGCAGGGATGAAGCAGAGGGTGAGAGTGCTGTACCAGAGGGTGGCAGGGGTGAACTAGAGGTGCTGTGATGAACCAGAGGGTGCTGTGATCAACCAGAGGTTGGCAGTGCTGAACCAGAGGGTGGCAGTGATGAACCAGAGGGTGCTGTGATGTACCAGAGGGTGGCAGTGCTGAACCAGAGGGTGGCAGTGATGAACCAGAGGGTGGTGGGGATGAACCAGAGGGTGGCAGGGATGAACCAGAGGGTGACAGTGCTGTACCAGAGGGTGGCAGGGGTGAACCAGAGGTACTGTGATGAACCAGAGGGTGCTGTGATGAACCAGAGGGTGGCAGGGATGAACCAGAGGGTGGCACTGGTGAACCAGAGGGTGCTGTGATGAACCAGAGGGTGGCAGTGCTGAACCAGAGGGTGGCAGTGATGAACCAGAGGGTGGCAGGGATGAACCGGAGGGTGGCAGGGATGAACCAGAGGGTGACAGTGCTGTACCAGAGGGTGGCAGGGGTGAACCAGAGGTGCTGTGATAAACCAGAGGGTGCTGTGATGAACCAGAGGGTGGCAGTGCTGAACCAGAGGGTGGCAGTGATGTATCAGAGGGTGGCAGGGATGAAGCAGAGGGTGACAGTGCTGTACCAGAGGGTGGCAGGGGTGAACCAGAGGTGCTGTGATGAACCAGAGGGTGCTGTGATAAACCAGAGGGTGGCAGTGCTGAACCAGAGGGTGGCAGTGATGAACCAGAGGGTGCTGTGATGAACCAGAGGGTGGCAGTGCTGAACCAGAGGGTGGCAGTGATGAACCAGAGGGTGGCAGGGATGAACCAGAGGGTGGCAGGGATGAACCAGAGGGTGACAGTGCTGTACCAGAGGGTGGCAGGGATGAACCAGAGGGTGGCACTGGTGAACCAGAGGGTGCTGTGATGAACCAGAGGGTGGCAGTGCTGAACCAGAGGGTGGCAGGGGTGAACCAGAGGTGCTGTGATGAACCAGAGGGTGCTGTGATAAACCAGAGGGTGGCAGTGCTGAACCAGAGGGTGGCAGTGATGAACCAGAGGGTGCTGTGATGAACCAGAGGGTGGCAGTGCTGAACCAGAGGGTGGCAGTGATGAACCAGAGGGTGGCAGGGATGAACCAGAGGGTGGCAGGGATGAACCAGAGGGTGACAGTGCTGTACCAGAGGGTGGCAGGGATGAACCAGAGGGTGGCACTGGTGAACCAGAGGGTGCTGTGATGAACCAGAGGGTGGCAGTGCTGAACCAGAGGGTGGCAGGGGTGAACCAGAGGTGCTGTGATAAACCAGAGGGTGCTGTGATGAACCAGAGGGTGGCAGTGCTGAACCAGAGGGTGGCAGTGATGTATCAGAGGGTGGCAGGGATGAAGCAGAGGGTGACAGTGCTGTACCAGAGGGTGGCAGGGGTGAACCAGAGGTGCTGTGATGAACCAGAGGGTGCTGTGATAAACCAGAGGGTGGCAGTGCTGAACCAGAGGGTCGCAGTGATGAACCAGAGGGTGCTGTGATGAACCAGAGGGTGGCAGTGCTGAACCAGAGGGTGGCAGTGATGAACCAGAGGGTGGCAGGGATGAACCAGAGGGTGGCAGGGATGAACCAGAGGGTGACAGTGCTGTACCAGAGGGTGGCAGGGGTGAACCAGAGGTACTGTGATGAACCAGAGGGTGCTGTGATTAACCAGAGGGTGGCAGGGATGAACCAGAGGGTGGTACTGGTGAACCAGAGGGTGCTGTGATGAACCTGAGGGTGGCAGTGCTGAACCAGAGGGTGGCAGTGCTGAACCAGAGGGTGGCAGGGATGAACCAGAGGGTGGCAGGGATGAACCAGAGGGTGGCAGGGATGAACCAGAGGGTGACAGTGCTGTACCAGAGGGTGGCAGGGGTGAACCAGAGGTGCTGTGATGAACCAGAGGGTGCTGTGATGAACCAGAGGGTGGCAGTGCTGTACCAGAGTGTGGCACTGTTGAACCAGAGGGTGCTGTGATGAACCAGAGGGTGGCAGTGCTGAACCAGAGGGTGGCAGTGATGAACCAGAGGGTGGCAGGGATGAACCAGAGGGTGGCAGTGCTGTACCAGAGGGTGGCAGGGGTGAACCAGAGGTGCTGTGATAAACCAGAGGGTGCTGTGATGAACCAGAGGGTGGCAGTGCTGAACCAGAGGGTGGCAGGGATGAACCAGAGGGTGGCAGGGATGAACCAGAGGGTGGCAGGGATGAAGCAGAGGGTGAGAATGCTGTACCAGAGGGTGGCAGGGGTGAACTAGAGGTGCTGTGATGAACCAGAGGGTGCTGTGATCAACCAGAGGTTGGCAGTGCTGAACCAGAGGGTGGCAGTGATGAACCAGAGGGTGCTGTGATGTACCAGAGGGTGGCAGTGCTGAACCAGAGGGTGGCAGTGATGAACCAGAGGGTGGTGGGGATGAACCAGAGGGTGGCAGGGATGAACCAGAGGGTGACAGTGCTGTACCAGAGGGTGGCAGGGGTGAACCAGAGGTACTGTGATGAACCAGAGGGTGCTGTGATGAACCAGAGGGTGGCAGGGATGAACCAGAGGGTGGCACTGGTGAACCAGAGGGTGCTGTGATGAACCAGAGGGTGGCAGTGCTGAACCAGAGGGTGGCAGTGATGAACCAGAGGGTGGCAGGGATGAACCGGAGGGTGGCAGGGATGAACCAGAGGGTGACAGTGCTGTACCAGAGGGTGGCAGGGGTGAACCAGAGGTGCTGTGATAAACCAGAGGGTGCTGTGATGAACCAGAGGGTGGCAGTGCTGAACCAGAGGGTGGCAGTGATGTATCAGAGGGTGGCAGGGATGAAGCAGAGGGTGACAGTGCTGTACCAGAGGGTGGCAGGGGTGAACCAGAGGTGCTGTGATGAACCAGAGGGTGCTGTGATAAACCAGAGGGTGGCAGTGCTGAACCAGAGGGTGGCAGTGATGAACCAGAGGGTGCTGTGATGAACCAGAGGGTGGCAGTGCTGAACCAGAGGGTGGCAGTGATGAACCAGAGGGTGGCAGGGATGAACCAGAGGGTGGCAGGGATGAACCAGAGGGTGACAGTGCTGTACCAGAGGGTGGCAGGGGTGAACCAGAGGTACTGTGATGAACCAGAGGGTGCTGTGATGAACCAGAGGGTGGCAGGGATGAACCAGAGGGTGGTACTGGTGAACCAGAGGGTGCTGTGATGAACCAGAGGGTGGCAGTGCTGAACCAGAGAGTGGCAGTGCTGAACCAGAGGGTGGCAGTGCTGAACCAGAGGGTGGCAGGGATGAACCAGAGGGTGGCAGGGATGAACCAGAGGGTGACAGTGCTGTACCAGAGGGTGGCAGGGGTGAACCAGAGGTGCTGTGATGAACCAGAGGGTGCTGTGATGAACCAGAGGGTGGCAGTGCTGTACCAGAGTGTGGTAGTGATGAACCAGAGGGTGGCAGGGATGAACCAGAGGGTGGCAGGGAGGAACCAGAGGGTGGCACTGGTGAACCAGAGGGTGTTGTGATGAACCAGAGGGTGGCAGTGAAGAACCAGAGGGTGGCACTGGTGAACCAGAGGGTGGCAGTAATGAACCAGAGGGTGGCAGTGATGCACCAGAGGGTGCTGTGATGAACAAGAGGGTGGCAGTGGTGAGTGCTGTACCAGAGGGGGGTGAACCAGAGGGTGCTGTGATGAACCAGATGGTGGCAGTGGTGTGTGCTGAACCCGAGAGTGGCAGGGGTGAACCAGAGGGTGTCAGTGGTGAACCAGAGGGTGCTGTGATGAACCAGAGGGTGGCAGTGGTGAACCAGAGGGTGGCAGTGGTAAACTAGAGGGTGGCAGTCGTGAACCAGAGGGTGGCATTGGTGAACCAGAGGGTGACAGACTAATGCTGTACCAGAGGGTGGCAGGGGTGAACCAGAGGTGCTCTGATGAACCAGAGGGTGGCAGTGATGAACCAGAGGGTGCTGTGATGAACCAGAGGGTGGCAGTGCTGAACCAGAGGGTGACAGTGCTGTACCAGAGGGTGGCAGGGGTGAACCAGAGGTACTGTGATGAACCAGAGGGTGCTGTGATGAACCAGAGGGTGGCAGGGATGAACCAGAGGGTGGCACTGGTGAACCAGAGGGTGCTGTGATGAACCAGAGGGTGGCAGTGCTGAACCAGAGGGTAGCAGTGATGAACCAGAGGGTGGCAGGGATGAACCAGAGGGTGGCAGGGATGAACCAGAGGGTGGCAGTGCTGTACCAGAGGGTGGCAGGGGTGAACCAGAGGTGCTGTGATAAACCAGAGGGTGCTGTGATGAACCAGAGGGTGGCTGTGCTGAACCAGAGGGTGGCAGGGATGAACCAGAGGGTGGCAGGGATGAACCAGAGGGTGGCAGGGATAAACCAGAGGGTGACAGTGCTGTACCAGAGGGTGGCAGGGGTGAACCAGAGGTGCTGTGATAAACCAGAGGGTGCTGTGATGAACCAGAGGGTGGCAGTGCTGAACCAGAGGGTGGCAGGGATGAACCAGAGGGTGGCAGGGATGAAAAAGAGGGTGACAGTGCTGTACCAGAGGGTGGCAGGGGTGAACCAGAGGTGCTGTGATGAACCAGAGGGTGCTGTGATGAACCAGATGGTGGCAGTGCTGAACCAGAGGGTGGCAGTGATGAACCAGAGGGTGCTGTGATGAACCAGAGGGTGGCAGTGCTGAACCAGAGGGTGACAGTGCTGTACCAGAGGGTGCCAGGGGTGAACCAGAGGTACTGTGATGAACCAGAGGGTGCTGTGATGAACCAGAGGGTGGCAGGGATGAACCAGAGGGTGGCACTGGTGAACTAGAGGGTGCTGTGATGAACCAGAGGGTGGCAGTGCTGAACCAGAGGGTGGCAGTGATGAACCAGAGGGTAGAAGGGATGAACCAGACGGTGGCAGGGATGAACCAGAGGGTGACAGTGCTGTACCAGAGGGTGGCAGGGGTGAACCAGAGGTGCTGTGATAAACCAGAGGGTGCTGTGATGAACCAGAGGGTGGCAGTGCTGAACCAGAGGGTGGCAGGGATGAACCAGAGGGTGGCAGGGAAGAAGCAGAGGGTGACAGTGCTGTACCAGAGGGTGGCAGGGGTGAACCAGAGGTGCTGTGATGAACCAGAGGGTGCTGTGATCAACGAGAGGGTGGCAGTGATGAACCAGAGGGTGCTGTGATGAACCAGAGGGTGGCAGTGCTGAACCAGAGGGTGACAGTGCTGTACCAGAGGGTGGCAGGGGTGAACCAGAGGTACTGTGATGAACCAGAGGGTGCTGTGATGAACCAGAGGGTGGCAGGGATGAACCAGAGGGTGGCACTGGTGAACTAGAGGGTGCTGTGATGAACCAGAGGGTGGCAGTGCTGAACCAGAGGGTGGCAGTGATGAACCAGAGGGTAGAAGGGATGAACCAGAGGGTGGCAGGGATGAACCAGAGGGTGACAGTGCTGTACCAGAGGGTGGCAGGGGTGAACCAGAGGTGCTGTGATAAACCAGAGGGTGCTGTGATAAACCAGAGGGTGGCAGTGCTGAACCAGAGGGTGGCAGGGATGAACCAGAGGGTGGCAGGGATGAAGCAGAGGGTGACAGTGCTGTACCAGAGGGTGGCAGGGGTGAACCAGAGGTGCTGTGATGAACCAGAGGGTGCTGTGATCAACCAGAGGGTGGCAGTGCTGAACCAGAGGGTGGCAGTGATGAACCAGAGGGTGCTGTGATGAACCAGAGGGTGGCAGTGCTGAACCAGAGGGTGGCAGTGATGAACCAGAGGGTGGCGGGGATGAACCAGAGGGTGGCAGGGATGAACCAGAGGGTGACAGTGCTGTACCAGAGGGTGGCAGGGGTGAACCAGAGGTGCTGTGATGAACCAAAGGGTGCTGTGATCAACCAGAGGGTGGCAGTGCTGAACCGGAGGGTGGAAGTGATGAACCAGAGGGTGGCAGGGATGAACCAGAGGGTGGCACTGGTGAACCAGAGGGTGCTGTGATAAACCAGAGGGTGGCAGTGCTGAACCAGAGGGTGGCAGGGATGAACCAGAGGGTGGCAGGGATGAACCAGAGGGTGGCAGGGATGAACCAGAGGGTGACAGTGCTGTACCAGAGGGTGGCAGGGGTGAACCAGAGGTGCTGTGATGAACCAGAGGGTGCTGTGATGAACCAGAGGGTGGCAGTGCTGTACCAGAGTGTGGTAGTGATGAACCAGAGGGTGGCAGGGATGAACCAGAGGGTGGCAGGGATGAACCAGAGGGTGGCACTGGTGAACCAGAGGGTGTTGTGATGAACCAGAGGGTGGCAGTGAAGAACCAGAGGGTGGCACTGGTGAACCAGAGGGTGGCAGTAATGAACCAGAGGGTGGCAGGGATGAAGCAGAGGGTGAGAGTGCTGTACCAGAGGGTGGCAGGGGTGAACTAGAGGTGCTGTGATGAACCAGAGGGTGCTGTGATCACCCAGAGGTTGGCAGTGCTGAACCAGAGGGTGGCAGTGATGAACCAGAGGGTGCTGTGATGTACCAGAGGGTGGCAGTGCTGAACCAGAGGGTGGCAGTGATGAACCAGAGGGTGGTGGAGATGAACTAGAGGGTGGCAGGGATGAACCAGAGGGTGACAGTGCTGTACCAGAGGGTGGCAGGGGTGAACCGGAGGTACTGTGATGAACCAGAGGGTGCTGTGATGAACCAGAGGGTGGCAGGGATGAACCAGAGGGTGGCACTGGTGAACCAGAGGGTGCTGTGATGAACCAGAGGGTGGCAGGTCTGAACCAGAGGGTGGCAGTGATGAACCAGAGGGTGGCAGGGATGAACCGGAGGGTGGCAGGGATGAACCCGAGGGTGACAGTGCTGTACCAGAGGGTGGCAGGGGTGAACCAGAGGTGCTGTGATAAACCAGAGGGTGCTGTGATGAACCAGAGGGTGGCAGTGCTGAACCAGAGGGTGGCAGTGATGTATCAGAGGGTGGCAGGGATGAAGCAGAGGGTGACAGTGCTGTACCGGAGGGTGGCAGGGGTGAACCAGAGGTGCTGTGATGAACCAGAGGGTGCTGTGATAAACCAGAGGGTGGCAGTGCTGAACCAGAGGGTCGCAGTGATGAACCAGAGGGTGCTGTGATGAACCAGAGGGTGGCAGTGCTGAACCAGAGGGTGGCAGTGATGAACCAGAGGGTGGCAGGGATGAACCAGAGGGTGGCAGGGATGAACCAGAGGGTGACAGTGCTGTACCAGAGGGTGGCAGGGGTGAACCAGAGGTACTGTGATGAACCAGAGGGTGCTGTGATTAACCAGAGGGTGGCAGGGATGAACCAGAGGGTGGTACTGGTGAACCAGAGGGTGCTGTGATGAACCAGAGGGTGGCAGTGCTGAACCAGAGGGTGGCAGTGCTGAACCAGAGGGTGGCAGGGATGAAACAGAGGGTGGCAGGGATGAACCAGAGGGTGGCAGGGATGAACCAGAGGGTGACAGTGCTGTACCAGAGGGTGGCAGGGGTGAACCAGAGGTGCTGTGATGAACCAGAGGGTGCTGTGATGAACCAGAGGGTGGCAGTGCTGTACCAGAGTGTGGCACTGTTGAACCAGAGGGTGCTGTGATGAACCAGAGGGTGGCAGTGCTGAACCAGAGGGTGGCAGTGATGAACCAGAGGGTGGCAGGGATGAACCAGAGGGTGGCAGTGCTGTACCAGAGGGTGGCAGGGGTGAACCAGAGGTGCTGTGATAAACCAGAGGGTGCTGTGATGAACCAGAGGGTGGCAGTGCTGAACCAGAGGGTGGCAGGGATGAACCAGAGGGTGACAGTGCTGTACCAGAGGGTGGCAGGGATGAACCAGAGGGTGGCACTGGTGAACCAGAGGGTGCTGTGATGAACCAGAGGGTTGCAGTGCTGAACCAGAGGGTGGCAGTGATGAACCAGAGGGTGGCAGGGATGAACCGGAGGGTGGCAGGGATGAACCAGAGGGTGACAGTGCTGTACCAGAGGGTGGCAGGGATGAAGCAGAGGGTGACAGTGCTGTACCAGAGGGTGGCAGGGGTGAACCAGAGGTGCTGTGATGAACCAGAGGGTGCTGTGATAAACCAGAGGGTGGCAGTGCTGAACCAGAGGGTCGCAGTGATGAACCAGAGGGTGCTGTGATGAACCAGAGGGTGGCAGGGATGAACCAGAGGGTGGCAGGGATGAAGCAGAGGGTGAGAGTGCTGTATCAGAGGGTGGCAGGGATGAAGCAGAGGGTGACAGTGCTGTACCAGAGGGTGGCAGGGGTGAACCAGAGGTGCTGTGATGAACCAGAGGGTGCTGTGATAAACCAGAGGGTGGCAGTGCTGAACCAGAGGGTCGCAGTGATGAACCAGAGGGTGCTGTGATGAACCAGAGGGTGGCAGGGATGAACCAGAGGGTGGCAGGGATGAAGCAGAGGGTGAGAGTGCTGTACCAGAGGGTGGCAGGGGTGAACTAGAGGTGCTGTGATGAACCAGAGGGTGCTGTGATCAACCAGAGGTTGGCAGTGCTGAACCAGAGGGTGGCAGTGATGAACCAGAGGGTGCTGTGATGTACCAGAGGGTGGCAGTGCTGAACCAGAGGGTGGCAGTGATGAACCAGAGGGTGGTGGGGATGAACCAGAGGGTGGCAGGGATGAACCAGAGGGTGACAGTGCTGTACCAGAGGGTGGCAGGGGTGAACCAGAGGTACTGTGATGAACCAGAGGGTGCTGTGATGAACCAGAGGGTGGCAGGGATGAACCAGAGGGTGGCACTGGTGAACCAGAGGGTGCTGTGATGAACCAGAGGGTGGCAGTGCTGAACCAGAGGGTGGCAGTGATGAACCAGAGGGTGGCAGGGATGAACCGGAGGGTGGCAGGGATGAACCAGAGGGTGACAGTGCTGTACCAGAGGGTGGCAGGGGTGAACCAGAGGTGCTGTGATAAACCAGAGGGTGCTGTGATGAACCAGAGGGTGGCAGTGCTGAACCAGAGGGTGGCAGTGATGTATCAGAGGGTGGCAGGGATGAAGCAGAGGGTGACAGTGCTGTACCAGAGGGTGGCAGGGGTGAACCAGAGGTGCTGTGATGAACCAGAGGGTGCTGTGATAAACCAGAGGGTGGCAGTGCTGAACCAGAGGGTGGCAGTGATGAACCAGAGGGTGCTGTGATGAACCAGAGGGTGGCAGTGCTGAACCAGAGGGTGGCAGTGATGAACCAGAGGGTGGCAGGGATGAACCAGAGGGTGGCAGGGATGAACCAGAGGGTGACAGTGCTGTACCAGAGGGTGGCAGGGATGAACCAGAGGGTGGCACTGGTGAACCAGAGGGTGCTGTGATGAACCAGAGGGTGGCAGTGCTGAACCAGAGGGTGGCAGGGGTGAACCAGAGGTGCTGTGATGAACCAGAGGGTGCTGTGATAAACCAGAGGGTGGCAGTGCTGAACCAGAGGGTGGCAGTGATGAACCAGAGGGTGCTGTGATGAACCAGAGGGTGGCAGTGCTGAACCAGAGGGTGGCAGTGATGAACCAGAGGGTGGCAGGGATGAACCAGAGGGTGGCAGGGATGAACCAGAGGGTGACAGTGCTGTACCAGAGGGTGGCAGGGATGAACCAGAGGGTGGCACTGGTGAACCAGAGGGTGCTGTGATGAACCAGAGGGTGGCAGTGCTGAACCAGAGGGTGGCAGGGGTGAACCAGAGGTGCTGTGATAAACCAGAGGGTGCTGTGATGAACCAGAGGGTGGCAGTGCTGAACCAGAGGGTGGCAGTGATGTATCAGAGGGTGGCAGGGATGAAGCAGAGGGTGACAGTGCTGTACCAGAGGGTGGCAGGGGTGAACCAGAGGTGCTGTGATGAACCAGAGGGTGCTGTGATAAACCAGAGGGTGGCAGTGCTGAACCAGAGGGTCGCAGTGATGAACCAGAGGGTGCTGTGATGAACCAGAGGGTGGCAGTGCTGAACCAGAGGGTGGCAGTGATGAACCAGAGGGTGGCAGGGATGAACCAGAGGGTGGCAGGGATGAACCAGAGGGTGACAGTGCTGTACCAGAGGGTGGCAGGGGTGAACCAGAGGTACTGTGATGAACCAGAGGGTGCTGTGATTAACCAGAGGGTGGCAGGGATGAACCAGAGGGTGGTACTGGTGAACCAGAGGGTGCTGTGATGAACCTGAGGGTGGCAGTGCTGAACCAGAGGGTGGCAGTGCTGAACCAGAGGGTGGCAGGGATGAACCAGAGGGTGGCAGGGATGAACCAGAGGGTGGCAGGGATGAACCAGAGGGTGACAGTGCTGTACCAGAGGGTGGCAGGGGTGAACCAGAGGTGCTGTGATGAACCAGAGGGTGCTGTGATGAACCAGAGGGTGGCAGTGCTGTACCAGAGTGTGGCACTGTTGAACCAGAGGGTGCTGTGATGAACCAGAGGGTGGCAGTGCTGAACCAGAGGGTGGCAGTGATGAACCAGAGGGTGGCAGGGATGAACCAGAGGGTGGCAGTGCTGTACCAGAGGGTGGCAGGGGTGAACCAGAGGTGCTGTGATAAACCAGAGGGTGCTGTGATGAACCAGAGGGTGGCAGTGCTGAACCAGAGGGTGGCAGGGATGAACCAGAGGGTGGCAGGGATGAACCAGAGGGTGGCAGGGATGAAGCAGAGGGTGAGAGTGCTGTACCAGAGGGTGGCAGGGGTGAACTAGAGGTGCTGTGATGAACCAGAGGGTGCTGTGATCAACCAGAGGTTGGCAGTGCTGAACCAGAGGGTGGCAGTGATGAACCAGAGGGTGCTGTGATGTACCAGAGGGTGGCAGTGCTGAACCAGAGGGTGGCAGTGATGAACCAGAGGGTGGTGGGGATGAACCAGAGGGTGGCAGGGATGAACCAGAGGGTGACAGTGCTGTACCAGAGGGTGGCAGGGGTGAACCAGAGGTACTGTGATGAACCAGAGGGTGCTGTGATGAACCAGAGGGTGGCAGGGATGAACCAGAGGGTGGCACTGGTGAACCAGAGGGTGCTGTGATGAACCAGAGGGTGGCAGTGCTGAACCAGAGGGTGGCAGTGATGAACCAGAGGGTGGCAGGGATGAACCGGAGGGTGGCAGGGATGAACCAGAGGGTGACAGTGCTGTACCAGAGGGTGGCAGGGGTGAACCAGAGGTGCTGTGATAAACCAGAGGGTGCTGTGATGAACCAGAGGGTGGCAGTGCTGAACCAGAGGGTGGCAGTGATGTATCAGAGGGTGGCAGGGATGAAGCAGAGGGTGACAGTGCTGTACCAGAGGGTGGCAGGGGTGAACCAGAGGTGCTGTGATGAACCAGAGGGTGCTGTGATAAACCAGAGGGTGGCAGTGCTGAACCAGAGGGTGGCAGTGATGAACCAGAGGGTGCTGTGATGAACCAGAGGGTGGCAGTGCTGAACCAGAGGGTGGCAGTGATGAACCAGAGGGTGGCAGGGATGAACCGGAGGGTGGCAGGGATGAACCAGAGGGTGACAGTGCTGTACCAGAGGGTGGCAGGGATGAAGCAGAGGGTGACAGTGCTGTACCAGAGGGTGGCAGGGGTGAACCAGAGGTGCTGTGATGAACCAGAGGGTGCTGTGATAAACCAGAGGGTGGCAGTGCTGAACCAGAGGGTCGCAGTGATGAACCAGAGGGTGCTGTGATGAACCAGAGGGTGGCAGGGATGAACCAGAGGGTGGCAGGGATGAAGCAGAGGGTGAGAGTGCTGTATCAGAGGGTGGCAGGGATGAAGCAGAGGGTGACAGTGCTGTACCAGAGGGTGGCAGGGGTGAACCAGAGGTGCTGTGATGAACCAGAGGGTGCTGTGATAAACCAGAGGGTGGCAGTGCTGAACCAGAGGGTCGCAGTGATGAACCAGAGGGTGCTGTGATGAACCAGAGGGTGGCAGGGATGAACCAGAGGGTGGCAGGGATGAAGCAGAGGGTGAGAGTGCTGTACCAGAGGGTGGCAGGGGTGAACTAGAGGTGCTGTGATGAACCAGAGGGTGCTGTGATCAACCAGAGGTTGGCAGTGCTGAACCAGAGGGTGGCAGTGATGAACCAGAGGGTGCTGTGATGTACCAGAGGGTGGCAGTGCTGAACCAGAGGGTGGCAGTGATGAACCAGAGGGTGGTGGGGATGAACCAGAGGGTGGCAGGGATGAACCAGAGGGTGACAGTGCTGTACCAGAGGGTGGCAGGGGTGAACCAGAGGTACTGTGATGAACCAGAGGGTGCTGTGATGAACCAGAGGGTGGCAGGGATGAACCAGAGGGTGGCACTGGTGAACCAGAGGGTGCTGTGATGAACCAGAGGGTGGCAGTGCTGAACCAGAGGGTGGCAGTGATGAACCAGAGGGTGGCAGGGATGAACCGGAGGGTGGCAGGGATGAACCAGAGGGTGACAGTGCTGTACCAGAGGGTGGCAGGGGTGAACCAGAGGTGCTGTGATAAACCAGAGGGTGCTGTGATGAACCAGAGGGTGGCAGTGCTGAACCAGAGGGTGGCAGTGATGTATCAGAGGGTGGCAGGGATGAAGCAGAGGGTGACAGTGCTGTACCAGAGGGTGGCAGGGGTGAACCAGAGGTGCTGTGATGAACCAGAGGGTGCTGTGATAAACCAGAGGGTGGCAGTGCTGAACCAGAGGGTGGCAGTGATGAACCAGAGGGTGCTGTGATGAACCAGAGGGTGGCAGTGCTGAACCAGAGGGTGGCAGTGATGAACCAGAGGGTGGCAGGGATGAACCAGAGGGTGGCAGGGATGAACCAGAGGGTGACAGTGCTGTACCAGAGGGTGGCAGGGATGAACCAGAGGGTGGCACTGGTGAACCAGAGGGTGCTGTGATGAACCAGAGGGTGGCAGTGCTGAACCAGAGGGTGGCAGGGGTGAACCAGAGGTGCTGTGATGAACCAGAGGGTGCTGTGATAAACCAGAGGGTGGCAGTGCTGAACCAGAGGGTGGCAGTGATGAACCAGAGGGTGCTGTGATGAACCAGAGGGTGGCAGTGCTGAACCAGAGGGTGGCAGTGATGAACCAGAGGGTGGCAGGGATGAACCAGAGGGTGGCAGGGATGAACCAGAGGGTGACAGTGCTGTACCAGAGGGTGGCAGGGATGAACCAGAGGGTGGCACTGGTGAACCAGAGGGTGCTGTGATGAACCAGAGGGTGGCAGTGCTGAACCAGAGGGTGGCAGGGGTGAACCAGAGGTGCTGTGATAAACCAGAGGGTGCTGTGATGAACCAGAGGGTGGCAGTGCTGAACCAGAGGGTGGCAGTGATGTATCAGAGGGTGGCAGGGATGAAGCAGAGGGTGACAGTGCTGTACCAGAGGGTGGCAGGGGTGAACCAGAGGTGCTGTGATGAACCAGAGGGTGCTGTGATAAACCAGAGGGTGGCAGTGCTGAACCAGAGGGTCGCAGTGATGAACCAGAGGGTGCTGTGATGAACCAGAGGGTGGCAGTGCTGAACCAGAGGGTGGCAGTGATGAACCAGAGGGTGGCAGGGATGAACCAGAGGGTGGCAGGGATGAACCAGAGGGTGACAGTGCTGTACCAGAGGGTGGCAGGGGTGAACCAGAGGTACTGTGATGAACCAGAGGGTGCTGTGATTAACCAGAGGGTGGCAGGGATGAACCAGAGGGTGGTACTGGTGAACCAGAGGGTGCTGTGATGAACCTGAGGGTGGCAGTGCTGAACCAGAGGGTGGCAGTGCTGAACCAGAGGGTGGCAGGGATGAACCAGAGGGTGGCAGGGATGAACCAGAGGGTGGCAGGGATGAACCAGAGGGTGACAGTGCTGTACCAGAGGGTGGCAGGGGTGAACCAGAGGTGCTGTGATGAACCAGAGGGTGCTGTGATGAACCAGAGGGTGGCAGTGCTGTACCAGAGTGTGACACTGTTGAACCAGAGGGTGCTGTGATGAACCAGAGGGTGGCAGTGCTGAACCAGAGGGTGGCAGTGATGAACCAGAGGGTGGCAGGGATGAACCAGAGGGTGGCAGTGCTGTACCAGAGGGTGGCAGGGGTGAACCAGAGGTGCTGTGATAAACCAGAGGGTGCTGTGATGAACCAGAGGGTGGCAGTGCTGAACCAGAGGGTGGCAGGGATGAACCAGAGGGTGGCAGGGATGAACCAGAGGGTGGCAGGGATGAAGCAGAGGGTGAGAGTGCTGTACCAGAGGGTGGCAGGGGTGAACTAGAGGTGCTGTGATGAACCAGAGGGTGCTGTGATCAACCAGAGGTTGGCAGTGCTGAACCAGAGGGTGGCAGTGATGAACCAGAGGGTGCTGTGATGTACCAGAGGGTGGCAGTGCTGAACCAGAGGGTGGCAGTGATGAACCAGAGGGTGGTGGGGATGAACCAGAGGGTGGCAGGGATGAACCAGAGGGTGACAGTGCTGTACCAGAGGGTGGCAGGGGTGAACCAGATGTACTGTGATGAACCAGAGGGTGCTGTGATGAACCAGAGGGTGGCAGGGATGAACCAGAGGGTGGCACTGGTGAACCAGAGGGTGCTGTGATGAACCAGAGGGTGGCAGTGCTGAACCAGAGGGTGGCAGTGATGAACCAGAGGGTGGCAGGGATGAACCGGAGGGTGGCAGGGATGAACCAGAGGGTGACAGTGCTGTACCAGAGGGTGGCAGGGGTGAACCAGAGGTGCTGTGATAAACCAGAGGGTGCTGTGATGAACCAGAGGGTGGCAGTGCTGAACCAGAGGGTGGCAGTGATGTATCAGAGGGTGGCAGGGATGAAGCAGAGGGTGACAGTGCTGTACCAGAGGGTGGCAGGGGTGAACCAGAGGTGCTGTGATGAACCAGAGGGTGCTGTGATAAACCAGAGGGTGGCAGTGCTGAACCAGAGGGTGGCAGTGATGAACCAGAGGGTGCTGTGATGAACCAGAGGGTGGCAGTGCTGAACCAGAGGGTGGCAGTGATGAACCAGAGGGTGGCAGGGATGAACCAGAGGGTGGCAGGGATGAACCAGAGGGTGACAGTGCTGTACCAGAGGGTGGCAGGGGTGAACCAGAGGTACTGTGATGAACCAGAGGGTGCTGTGATGAACCAGAGGGTGGCAGGGATGAACCAGAGGGTGGTACTGGTGAACCAGAGGGTGCTGTGATGAACCAGAGGGTGGCAGTGCTGAACCAGAGAGTGGCAGTGCTGAACCAGAGGATGGCAGTGCTGAACCAGAGGGTGGCAGGGATGAACCAGAGGGTGGCAGGGATGAACCAGAGGGTGACAGTGCTGTACCAGAGGGTGGCAGGGGTGAACCAGAGGTGCTGTGATGAACCAGAGGGTGCTGTGATGAACCAGAGGGTGGCAGTGCTGTACCAGAGTGTGGTAGTGATGAACCAGAGGGTGGCAGGGATGAACCAGAGGGTGGCAGGGAGGAACCAGAGGGTGGCACTGGTGAACCAGAGGGTGTTGTGATGAACCAGAGGGTGGCAGTGAAGAACCAGAGGGTGGCACTGGTGAACCAGAGGGTGGCAGTAATGAACCAGAGGGTGGCAGTGATGCACCAGAGGGTGCTGTGATGAACAAGAGGGTGGCAGTGGTGAGTGCTGTACCAGAGGGGGGTGAACCAGAGGGTGCTGTGATGAACCAGATGGTGGCAGTGGTGTGTGCTGAACCCGAGAGTGGCAGGGGTGAACCAGAGGGTGTCAGTGGTGAACCAGAGGGTGCTGTGATGAACCAGAGGGTGGCAGTGGTGAACCAGAGGGTGGCAGTGGTAAACTAGAGGGTGGCAGTCGTGAACCAGAGGGTGGCATTGGTGAACCAGAGGGTGACAGACTAATGCTGTACCAGAGGGTGGCAGGGGTGAACCAGAGGTGCTCTGATGAACCAGAGGGTGGCAGTGATGAACCAGAGGGTGCTGTGATGAACCAGAGGGTGGCAGTGCTGAACCAGAGGGTGACAGTGCTGTACCAGAGGGTGGCAGGGGTGAACCAGAGGTACTGTGATGAACCAGAGGGTGCTGTGATGAACCAGAGGGTGGCAGGGATGAACCAGAGGGTGGCACTGGTGAACCAGAGGGTGCTGTGATGAACCAGAGGGTGGCAGTGCTGAACCAGAGGGTAGCAGTGATGAACCAGAGGGTGGCAGGGATGAACCAGAGGGTGGCAGGGATGAACCAGAGGGTGGCAGTGCTGTACCAGAGGGTGGCAGGGGTGAACCAGAGGTGCTGTGATAAACCAGAGGGTGCTGTGATGAACCAGAGGGTGGCTGTGCTGAACCAGAGGGTGGCAGGGATGAACCAGAGGCTGGCAGGGATGAACCAGAGGGTGGCAGGGATAAACCAGAGGGTGACAGTGCTGTACCAGAGGGTGGCAGGGGTGAACCAGAGGTGCTGTGATAAACCAGAGGGTGCTGTGATGAACCAGAGGGTGGCAGTGCTGAACGAGAGGGTGGCAGGGATGAACCAGAGGGTGGCAGGGATGAAAAAGAGGGTGACAGTGCTGTACCAGAGGGTGGCAGGGGTGAACCAGAGGTGCTGTGATGAACCAGAGGGTGCTGTGATGAACCAGAGGGTGGCAGTGCTGAACCAGAGGGTGGCAGTGATGAACCAGAGGGTGCTGTGATGAACCAGAGGGTGGCAGTGCTGAACCAGAGGGTGGCAGTGCTGTACCAGAGGGTGCCAGGGGTGAACCAGAGGTACTGTGATGAACCAGAGGGTGCTGTGATGAACCAGAGGGTGGCAGGGATGAACCAGAGGGTGGCACTGGTGAACTAGAGGGTGCTGTGATGAACCAGAGGGTGGCAGTGCTGAACCAGAGGGTGGCAGTGATGAACCAGAGGGTAGAAGGGATGAACCAGACGGTGGCAGGGATGAA
This sequence comes from Lissotriton helveticus, assembly GCF_964261635.1. Taxonomy (NCBI): domain Eukaryota; kingdom Metazoa; phylum Chordata; class Amphibia; order Caudata; family Salamandridae; genus Lissotriton; species Lissotriton helveticus. The sequence continues at coordinate 683,084,862 of NC_136073.1, forward strand.
CCAGAGGGTGACAGTGCTGTACCAGAGGGTGGCAGGGGTGAACCAGAGGTGCTGTGATAAACCAGAGGGTGCTGTGATGAACCAGAGGGTGGCAGTGCTGAACCAGAGGGTGGCAGGGATGAACCAGAGGGTGGCAGGGAAGAAGCAGAGGGTGACAGTGCTGTACCAGAGGGTGGCAGGGGTGAACCAGAGGTGCTGTGATGAACCAGAGGGTGCTGTGATCAACAAGAGGGTGGCAGTGATGAACCAGAGGGTGCTGTGATGAACCAGAGGGTGGCAGTGCTGAACCAGAGGGTGACAGTGCTGTACCAGAGGGTGGCAGGGGTGAACCAGAGGTACTGTGATGAACCAGAGGGTGCTGTGATGAACCAGAGGGTGGCAGGGATGAACCAGAGGGTGGCACTGGTGAACTAGAGGGTGCTGTGATGAACCAGAGGGTGGCAGTGCTGAACCAGAGGGTGGCAGTGATGAACCAGAGGGTAGAAGGGATGAACCAGAGGGTGGCAGGGATGAACCAGAGGGTGACAGTGCTGTACCAGAGGGTGGCAGGGGTGAACCAGAGGTGCTGTGATAAACCAGAGGGTGCTGTGATAAACCAGAGGGTGGCAGTGCTGAACCAGAGGGTGGCAGGGATGAACCAGAGGGTGGCAGGGATGAAGCAGAGGGTGACAGTGCTGTACCAGAGGGTGGCAGGGGTGAACCAGAGGTGCTGTGATGAACCAGAGGGTGCTGTGATCAACCAGAGGGTGGCAGTGCTGAACCAGAGGGTGGCAGTGATGAACCAGAGGGTGCTGTGATGAACCAGAGGGTGGCAGTGCTGAACCAGAGGGTGGCAGTGATGAACCAGAGGGTGGCGGGGATGAACCAGAGGGTGGCAGGGATGAACCAGAGGGTGACAGTGCTGTACCAGAGGGTGGCAGGGGTGAACCAGAGGTGCTGTGATGAACCAAAGGGTGCTGTGATCAACCAGAGGGTGGCAGTGCTGAACCAGAGGGTGGCAGTGATGAACCAGAGGGTGCTGTGATGAACCAGAGGGTGGCAGTGCTGAACCAGAGGGTGGCAGTGATGAACCAGAGGGTGGCAGGGATGAACCAGAGGTACTGTGATGAAGCAGAGGGTGCTGTGATGAACCAGAGGGTGGCAGGGATGAACCAGAGGGTGGCACTGGTGAACCAGAGGGTGCTGTGATGAACCAGAGGGTGGCAGTGCTGAACCAGAGGGTGGCAGTGATGAACCAGAGGGTGCTGTGATGAACCAGAGGGTGGCAGTGCTGAACCAGAGGGTGACAGTGCTGTACCAGAGGGTGGCAGGGGTGAACCAGAGGTACTGTGATGAACCAGAGTGTGCTGTGATGAACCAGAGGGTGGCAGGGATGAACCAGAGGGTGGCACTGGTGAACCAGAGGGTGCTGTGATGAACCAGAGGGTGGCAGTGCTGAACCAGAGGGTGGCAGTGATGAACCAGAGGGTGGCAGGGATGAACCAGAGGGTGGCAAGGATGAACCAGAGTGTGGCAGGGATGAACCAGAGGGTGACAGTGCTGTACCAGAGGGTGGCAGGGGTGAACCAGAGGTGCTGTGATGAACCAGAGGGTGCTGTGATGAACCAGAGGGTGGCAGTGCTGAACCAGAGGGTGGCAGGGATGAACCAGAGGGTGGCAGGGAAGAAGCAGAGGGTGACAGTGCTGTACCAGAGGGTGGCAGGGGTGAACCAGAGGTGCTGTGATGAACCAGAGGGTGCTGTGATCAACGAGAGGGTGGCAGTGATGAACCAGAGGGTGCTGTGATGAACCAGAGGGTGGCAGTGCTGAACCAGAGGGTGACAGTGCTGTACCAGAGGGTGGCAGGGGTGAACCAGAGGTACTGTGATGAACCAGAGGGTGCTGTGATGAACCAGAGGGTGGTAGGGATGAACCAGAGGGTGGCACTGGTGAACTAGAGGGTGCTGTGATGAACCAGAGGGTGGCAGTGCTGAACCAGAGGGTGGCAGTGATGAACCAGAGGGTAGAAGGGATGAACCAGAGGGTGGCAGGGATGAACCAGAGGGTGACAGTGCTGTACCAGAGGGTGGCAGGGGTGAACCAGAGGTGCTGTGATAAACCAGAGGGTGCTGTGATAAACCAGAGGGTGGCAGTGCTGAACCAGAGGGTGGCAGGGATGAACCAGAGGGTGGCAGGGATGAAGCAGAGGGTGACAGTGCTGTACCAGAGGGTGGCAGGGGTGAACCAGAGGTGCTGTGATGAACCAGAGGGTGCTGTGATCAACCAGAGGGTGGCAGTGCTGAACCAGAGGGTGGCAGTGATGAACCAGAGGGTGCTGTGATGAACCAGAGGGTGGCAGTGCTGAACCAGAGGGTGGCAGTGATGAACCAGAGGGTGGCGGGGATGAACCAGAGGGTGGCAGGGATGAACCAGAGGGTGACAGTGCTGTACCAGAGGGTGGCAGGGGTGAACCAGAGGTGCTGTGATGAACCAAAGGGTGCTGTGATCAACCAGAGGGTGGCAGTGCTGAACCAGAGGGTGGCAGTGATGAACCAGAGGGTGCTGTGATGAACCAGAGGGTGGCAGTGCTGAACCAGAGGGTGGCAGTGATGAACCAGAGGGTGGCAGGGATGAACCAGAGGTACTGTGATGAAGCAGAGGGTGCTGTGATGAACCAGAGGGTGGCAGGGATGAACCAGAGGGTGGCACTGGTGAACCAGAGGGTGCTGTGATGAACCAGAGGGTGGCAGTGCTGAACCAGAGGGTGGCAGTGATGAACCAGAGGGTGCTGTGATGAACCAGAGGGTGGCAGTGCTGAACCAGAGGGTGACAGTGCTGTACCAGAGGGTGGCAGGGGTGAACCAGAGGTACTGTGATGAACCAGAGTGTGCTGTGATGAACCAGAGGGTGGCAGGGATGAACCAGAGGGTGGCACTGGTGAACCAGAGGGTGCTGTGATGAACCAGAGGGTGGCAGTGCTGAACCAGAGGGTGGCAGTGATGAACCAGAGGGTGGCAGGGATGAACCAGAGGGTGGCAAGGATGAACCAGAGTGTGGCAGGGATGAACCAGAGGGTGACAGTGCTGTACCAGAGGGTGGCAGGGGTGAACCAGAGGTGCTGTGATGAACCAGAGGGTGCTGTGATGAACCAGAGGGTGGCAGTGCTGTACCAGAGTGTGGTAGTGATGAACCAGAGGGTGGCAGGGATGAACCAGAGGGTGGCAGGGATGAACCAGAGGGTGGCAGGGATGAAGCAGAGGGTGACAGTGCTGTACCAGAGGGTGGCAGGGGTGAACCAGAGGTGCTGTGATGAACCAGAGGGTGCTGTGATCAACCAGAGGGTGGCAGTGCTGAACCAGAGGGTGGCAGTGATGAACCAGAGGGTGCTTTGATGAACAAGAGGGTGGCAGTGCTGAACCAGAAGGTGGCAGTGATGAACCAGAGGATGGCGGGGATGAACCAGAGGGTGGCAGGGATGAACCAGAGGGTGACAGTGCTGTACCAGAGGGTGGCAGGGGTGAACCAGAGGTACTGTGATGAACCAGAGGGTGCTGTTATGAACCAGAGGGTGGCAGGGATGAACCAGAGGGTGGCACTGGTGAACCAGAGAGTGTTGTGATGAACCAGAGGGTGGCAGTGCTGAACCAGAGGGTGGCAGTGATGAACCAGAGGGTGGCAGGGATGAACCAGAGGGTGGCAGGGATGAACCAGAGGGTGACAGTGCTGTACCAGAGGGTGGCAGGGGTGAACCAAAGGTGCTGTGATAAACCAGTCGGTGCTGTGATGAACCAGAGGGTGGCAGTGCTGAACCAGAGGGTGGCAGGGATGAACCAGAGGGTGGCAGGGATGAAGCAGAGGGTGACAGTGCTATACCAGAGAGTGGCAGGGGCGAACCAGAGGTGCTCTGATGAACCAGAGGGTGCTGTGATCAACCAGAGGGTGGCAGTGCTGAACCAGAGGGTGGCAGTGATGAACCAGAGGGTGGCAGGGATGAACCAGAGGGTGGCAGGAATGAAGCAGAGGGTGACAGTGCTGTACCAGAGGGTGGCAGGGGTGAACCAGAGGTGCTGTGATGAACCAGAGGGTGCTGTGATGAACCAGAGGGTGGCAGTGCTGAACCAGAGGGTGGTAGTGATGAACCAGAGGGTGGCAGGGATGAACCAGAGGGTGGCACTGGTGAACCAGAGGGTGCTGTGATGAACCAGAGGGTGGCAGTGCTGAACCAGAGGGTGGCAGTGATGAACCAGAGGGTGGCAGGGATGAACCAGAGGGTGGCAGGGATGAACCAAAGGGTGACAGTGCTGTACCAGAGGGTGACAGGGGTGAAGCAGAGGTACTGTGATGAACCAGAGGGTGCTGTGATGAACCAGAGGGTGGCAGGGATGAACCAGAGTGTGGCACTGGTGAACCAGAGGGTGCTGTGATGAACCAGAGGGTGGCAGTGCTGAACCAGAGGGTGGCAGTGATGAACCAGAGGGTGGCAGGGATGAACCAGAGGGTGGCAGGGATGAACCAGAGGGTGACAGTGCTGTACCAGAGGGTGGCAGGGGTGAACCAGAGGTGCTGTGATAAACCAGAGGGTGCTGTGATGAACCAGAGGGTGGCAGTGCTGAACCAGAGGGTGGCAGGGATGAACCAGAGGGTGGCAGGGATGAAGCAGAGGGTGACAGTGCTGTACCAGAGGGTGGCAGGGGTGAACCAGAGGTACTGTGATGAACCAGAGGGTGCTGTGATGAACCAGAGGGTGGCAGTGCTGAACTAGAGGGTGGTAGTGATGAACCAGAGGGTGGTAGTGATGAACCAGAGGGTGCTGTGATGAACCAGAGGGTGGCAGTGCTGAACCAGAGGGTGGCAGTGATGAACCAGAGGGTGCCAGGGATGAACCAGAGGGTGGCAGGGATGAACCAGAGGGTGACAGTGCTGTACCAGAGGGTGGCAGGGGTGAACCAGAGGTACTGTGATGAACCAGAGGGTGCTGTGATGAACCAGAGGGTGGCAGGGATGAACCAGAGGGTGGCACTGGTGAACCAGAGGGTGCTGTGATGAACCAGAGGGTGGCAGTGCTGAACCAGAGGGTGGCAGTGATGAACCAGAGGGTGGCAGGGATGAACCAGAGGGTGGCAGGGATGAACCAGAGGGTGGCAGTGCTGTACCAGAGGGTGGCAGGGGTGAACCAGAGGTGCTGTGATAAACCAGAGGGTGCTGTGATGAACCAGAGGGTGGCAGTGCTGAACCAGAGGGTGGCAGGGATGAACCAGAGGGTGGCAGGGATGAAGCAGAGGGTGACAGTGCTGTACCAGAGGGTGGCAGGGGTGAACTAGAGGTGCTGTGATGAACCAGAGGGTGCTGTGATCAACCAGAGGTTGGCAGTGCTGAACCAGAGGGTGGCAGTGATGAACCAGAGGGTGCTGTGATGTACCAGAGGGTGGCAGTGCTGAACCAGAGGGTGGCAGTGATGAACCAGAGGGTGACAGTGCTGTACCAGAGGGTGGCAGGGGTGAACCAGAGGTGCTGTGATGAACCAGAGGGTGCTGTGATCAACCAGAGGGTGGCAGTGATGAACCAGAGGGTGCTGTGATGAACCAGAGGGTGGCAGTGCTGAACCAGAGGGTGGCAGTGATGAACCAGAGGGTGGCAGGGATGAACCAGAGGGTGGCAGGGATGAACCAGAGGGTGACAGTGCTGTACCAGAGGGTGGCGGGGGTGAACCAGAGGTACTGTGATGAACCAGAGGGTGCTGTGATGAACCAGAGGGTGGCAGGGATGAACCATAGGGTGGCACTGGTGAACCAGAGGGTGCTATGATGAACCAGAGGGTGGCAGTGCTGAACCAGAGGGTGGCAGTGATGAACCAGAGGGTGGCAGGGATGAACCAGAGGGTGGCAGGGATGAACCAGAGGGTGACAGTGCTGTACCAGAGGGTGGCAGGGGTGAACCAGAGGTGCTGTGATAAACCAGAGGGTGCTGTGATGAACCAGAGGGTGGCAGTGCTGGACCAAAGGGTGGCAGGGATGAACCAGAGGGTGGCAGGGATGAAGCAGAGGGTGACAGTGCTGTACCAGAGAGTGGCAGGGGCGAACCAGAGGTGCTCTGATGAACCAGAGGGTGCTGTGATCAACCAGAGGGTGGCAGTGCTGAACCAGAGGGTGGCAGGGATGAACCAGAGGGTGGCACTGGTGAACCAGAGGGTGCTGTGATGAACCAGAGGGTGGCAGTGCTGAACCAGAGGGTGGCAGTGATGAAACAGAGGGTGGCAGGGATGAACCAGAGGGTGGCAGGGTGGCAGTGCTGAACCAGAGGGTGGTAGTGATGAACCAGAGGGTGGCAGGGATGAACCAGAGGGTGGCACTGGTGAACCAGAGGGTGGCAGTGCTGAACCAGAGGGTGGCAGTGATGAACCAGAGGGTGGCAGTGATGAACCAGAGGGTGGCAGGGATGAACCAGAGGGTGACAGTGCTGTACCAGAGGGTGGCAGGGGTGAACCAGAGGTGCTGTGATAAACCAGAGGGTGCTGTGATGAACCAGAGGGTGACAGTGCTGTACCAGAGGGTGGCAGGGGTGAACCAGAGGTACTGTGATGAACCAGAGGGTGCTGTGATGAACCAGAGGATGGCAGTGCTGAACCAGAGGGTGGTAGTGATGAACCAGAGGGTAGTAGTGATGAACCAGAGGGTGCTGTGATGAACCAGAGGGTGGCAGTGCTGAACCAGAGGGTGGCAGTGATGAACCAGAGGGTGGCAGGGATGAACCAGAGGGTGGCAGGGATGAACCAGAGGGTGACAGTGCTGTACCAGAGGGTGGCAGGGGTGAACCAGAGGGTGGCAGTGATGAACCAGAGGGTGGCAGGGATGAACCAGAGGGTGGCAGGGATGAAGCAGAGGGTGACAGTGCTGTACCAGAGGGTGGCAGGGGTGAACCAGAGGTGCTGTGATGAACCAGAGGGTGCTGTGATCAACCAGAGGGTGGCAGTGATGAACCAGAGGGTGCTGTGATGAACCAGAGGGTGGCAGTGCTGAACCAGAGGGTGGTAGTGATGAACCAGAGGGTGGCAGGGATGAACCAGAGGGTGGCAGGGATGAACCATAGGGTGACAGTGCTGTACCAGAGGGTGGCAGGGGTGAACCAGAGGTACTGTGATGAACCAGAGGGTGCTGTGATGAACCGAAGGGTGGCAGGGGTGAACAAGAGGTGCTGTGATGAACCAGAGGGTGCTGTGATCAACCAGAGGGTGGCAGTGATGAACCAGAGGGTGCTGTGATGAACCAGAGGGTGGCAGTGCTGAACCAGAGGGTGGCAGTGATGAACCAGAGGGTGGCAGGGATGAACCAGAGGGTGGCAGGGATGAACCAGAGGGTGACAGTGCTGTACCAGAGGGTGGCAGGGGTGAACCAGAGGTACTGTGATGAACCAGAGGGTGCTGTGATGAACCAGAGGGTGGCAGGGATGAACCATAGGGTGGCACTGGTGAACCAGAGGGTGCTATGATTAACCAGAGGGTGGCAGTGCTGAACCAGAGGGTGGCAGGGATGAACCAGAGGGTGGCAGGGATGAACCAGAGGGTGACAGTGCTGTACCAGAGGGTGGCAGGGGTGAACCAGAGGTGCTGTGATAAACCAGAGGGTGCTGTGATGAACCAGAGGGTGGCAGTGCTGGACCAAAGGGTGGCAGGGATGAACCAGAGGGTGGCAGGGATGAAGCAGATGGTGACAGTGCTGTACCAGAGAGTGGCAGGGGCGAACCAGAGGTGCTCTGATGAACCAGAGGGTCCTGTGATCAACCAGAGGGTGGCAGTGCTGAACCAGAGGGTGGCAGTGATGAACCAGAGGGTGGCAGGGATGAACCAGAGGGTGGCAGGGATGAAGCAGAGGGTGACAGTGCTGTACCAGAGGGTGGCAGGGGTGAACCAGAGGTGCTGTGATGAACCAGAGGGTGCTGTGATGAACCAGAGGGTGGCAGTGCTGAACCAGAGGGTGGTAGTGATGAACCAGAGGGTGGCAGGGATGAACCAGAGGGTGGCACTGGTGAACCAGGGGGTGCTGTGATGAACCAGAGGGTGGCAGTGCTGAACCAGAGGGTGGCAGTGATGAACCAGAGGGTGGCAGGGATGAACCAGAGGGTGGCAGGGATGAACCAAAGGGTGACAGTGCTGTACCAGAGGGTGACATGGGTGAACCAGAGGTACTGTGATGAACCAGAGGGTGCTGTGATGAACCAGAGGGTGGCAGGGATGAACCAGAGTGTGGCACTGGTGAACCAGAGGGTGCTGTGATGAACCAGAGGGTGGCAGTGCTGAACCAGAGGATGGCAGTGATGAACCAGAGGGTGGCAGGGATGAACCAGAGGGTGGCAGGGATGAACCAGAGGGTGACAGTGCTGTACCAGAGGGTGGCAGGGGTGAACCAGAGGTGCTGTGATAAACCAGAGGGTGCTGTGATGAACCAGAGGGTGGCAGTGCTGAACCAGAGGGTGGCAGGGATGAACCAGAGGGTGGCAGGGATGAAGCAGAGGGTGACAGTGCTGTACCAGAGGGTGGCAGGGGTGAACCAGAGGTACTGTGATGACCCAGAGGGTGCTGTGATGAACCAGAGGGTGGCAGTGCTGAACCAGAGGGTGGTAGTGATGAACCAGAGGGTGGTAGTGATGAACCAGAGGGTGCTGTGATGAACCAGAGGGTGGCAGTGCTGAACCAGAGGGTGGCAGTGATGAACCAGAGGGTGGCAGTGCTGTACCAGAGGGTGGCAGGGGTGAACCAGAGGTACTGTGATGAACCAGAGGGTGCTGTGATGAACCAGAGGGTGGCAGGGATGAACCAGAGGGTGGCACTGGTGAACCAGAGGGTGCTGTGATGAACCAGAGGGTGGCAGTGCTGAACCAGAGGGTGGCAGTGATGAACCAGAGGGTGGCAGGGATGAACCAGAGGGTGGCAGGGATGAACCAGAGGGTGGCAGTGCTGTACCAGAGGGTGGCAGGGGTGAACCAGAGGTGCTGTGATAAACCAGAGGGTGCTGTGATGAACCAGAGGGTGGCAGTGCTGAACCAGAGGGTGGCAGGGATGAACCAGAGGGTGGCAGGGATGAAGCAGAGGGTGACAGTGCTGTACCAGAGGGTGGCAGGGGTGAACCAGAGGTACTGTGATGAACCAGAGGGTGCTGTGATGAACCAGAGGGTGGCAGGGATGAACCAGAGGGTGGCACTGGTGAACCAGAGGGTGCTGTGATGAACCAGAGGGTGGCAGTGCTGAACCAGTGGGTGGCAGTGATGAACCAGAGGGTGGCACGGATGAACCAGAGGGTGGCAGGGATGAACCAGAGGGTGGCAGTGCTGTACCAGAGGGTGGCAGGGGTGAACCAGAGGTGCTGTGATAAACCAGAGGGTGCTGTGATGAACCAGAGGGTGGCAGTGCTGAACCAGAGGGTGGCAGGGATGAACCAGAGGGTGGCAGGGATGAAGCAGAGGGTGACAGTGCTGTACCAGAGGGTGGCAGGGGTGAACTAGAGGTGCTGTGATGAACCAGAGGGTGCTGTGATCAACCAGAGGTTGGCAGTGCTGAACCAGAGGGTGGCAGTGATGAACCAGAGGGTGCTGTGATGTACCAGAGGGTGGCAGTGCTGAACCAGAGGGTGGCAGTGATGAACCAGAGGGTGGCGGGGATGAACCAGAGGGTGGCAGGGATGAAGCAGAGGGTGACAGTGCTGTACCAGAGGGTTGCAGGGGTGAACCAGAGGTACTGTGATGAACCAGAGGGTGCTGTGATGAACCAGAGGGTGGCAGGGATGAACCAGAGGGTGGCACTGGTGAACCAGAGGGTGCTGTGATGAACCAGAGGGTGGCAGTGCTGAACCAGAGGGTGGCAGTGATGAACCAGAGGGTGGCAGGGATGAACCAGAGGGTGGCAGGGATGAACCACAGGGTGACAGTGCTGTACCAGAGGGTGGCAGGGGTGAACCAGAGGTGCTGTGATAAACCAGAGGGTGCTGTGATGAACCAGAGGGTGGCAGTGCTGAACCAGAGGGTGGCAGTGATGTACCAGAGGGTGGAAGGGATGAACCAGAGGGTGGTAGGGATGAAGCAGAGGGTGACAGTGCTGTACCAGAGGGTGGCAGGGGTGAACCAGAGGTGCTGTGATTAACCAGAGGGTGCTGTGATAAACCAGAGGGTGGCAGTGCTGAACCAGAGGGTGGCAGTGATGAACCAGAGGGTGCTGTGATGAACCAGAGGGTGGGAGTGCTGAACCAGAGGGTGGCAGTGATGAACCAGAGGGTGGCAGGGATGAACCAGAGGGTGGCAGGGATGAACCAGAGGGTGACAGTGCTGTACCAGAGGGTGGCAGGGGTGAACCAGAGGTGCTGTGATAAACCAGAGGGTGCTGTGATGAACCAGAGGGTGGCAGTGCTGAACCAGAGGGTGGCAGGGATGAACCAGAGGGTGGCAGGGATGAAGCAGAGGGTGACAGTGCTGTACCAGAGGGTGGCGGGGATGAACCAGAGGGTGGCAGGGATGAACCAGAGGGTGACAGTGCTGTACCAGAGGGTGGCAGGGGTGAACCAGAGGTACTGTGATGAACCAGAGGGTGCTGTGATGAACCAGAGGGTGGCAGGGATGAACCAGAGGGTGGTACTGGTGAACCAGAGGGTCCTGTGATGAACCAGAGGGTTGCAGTGCTGAACCAGAGGGTGGCAGGGATGAACCAGAGGGTGGCAGGGATGAAGCAGAGGGTGACAGTGCTGTACCAGAGGGTGGCAGGGGTGAACTAGAGGTGCTGTGATGAACCAGAGGGTGCTGTGATCAACCAGAGGTTGGCAGTGCTGAACCAGAGGGTGGCAGTGATGAACCAGAGGGTGCTGTGATGTACCAGAGGGTGGCAGTGCTGAACCAGAGGGTGGCAGTGATGAACCAGAGGGTGGCGGGGATGAACCAGAGGGTGGCAGGGATGAACCAGAGGGTGACAGTGCTGTACCAGAGGGTGGCAGGGGTGAACCAGAGGTACTGTGATGAACCAGAGGGTGCTGTGATGAACCAGAGGGTGGCAGGGATGAACCAGAGGGTGGCACTGGTGAACCAGAGGGTGCTGTGATGAACCAGAGGGTGGCAGTGATGAACCAGAGGGTGGCAGTGATGAACCAGAGGGTGGCAGGGATGAACCACAGGGTGACAGTGCTGTACCAGAGGGTGGCAGGGGTGAACCAGAGGTGCTGTGATAAACCAGAGGGTGCTGTGATGAACCAGAGGGTGGCAGTGCTGAACCAGAGGGTGGCAGTGATGTACCAGAGGGTGGAAGGGATGAACCAGAGGGTGGTAGGGATGAAGCAGAGGGTGACAGTGCTGTACCAGTGGGTGGCAGGGGTGAACCAGAGGTGCTGTGATGAACCAGAGGGTGCTGTGATAAACCAGAGGGTGGCAGTGCTGAACCAGAGGGTGGCAGTGATGAACCAGAGGGTGCTGTGATGAACCAGAGGGTGGGAGTGCTGAACCAGAGGGTGGCAGTGATGAACCAGAGGGTGGCAGGGATGAACCAGAGGGTGGCAGGGATGAACCAGAGGGTGACAGTGCTGTACCAGAGGGTGGCAGGGGTGAACCAGAGGTACTGTGATGAACCAGAGGGTGCTGTGATGAACCAGAGGGTGGCAGGGATGAACCAGAGGGTGGTACTGGTGAACCAGAGGGTGCTGTGATGAACCAGAGGGTGGCAGTGCTGAACCAGAGGGTGGCAGGGATGAAGCAGAGGGTCGCAGGGATGAAGCAGAGGGTGACAGTGCTGTACCAGAGGGTGGCAGGGACGAACCAGAGGTGCTGTGATGAACCAGAGGGTGCTGTGATCAACCAGAGAGTGGCAGTGCTGAACCAGAGGGTGGCAGTGATGAACCAGAGGGTGGCAGGGATGAACCAGAGGGTGGCAGGGATGAAGCAGAGGGTGACAGTGCTGTACCAGAGGGTGGCAGGGGTGAACCAGAGGTGCTGTGATGAACCAGAGGGTGCTGTGATGAACCAGCGGGTGGCAGTGCTGAACCAGAGGGTGGTAGTGATGAACCAGAGGGTGGCAGGGATGAACCAGAGGGTGGCACTGGTGAACCAGAGGGTGCTGTGATGAACCAGAGGGTGGCAGTGCTGAACCAGAGGGTGGCAGTGATGAACCAGAGGGTGGCAGGGATGAACCAGAGGGTGGCAGGGATGAACAAGAGGGTGACAGTGCTGTACCAGAGGGTGGCAGGGGTGAACCAGAGGTGCTGTGATGAACCAGAGGGTGGCAGTGCTGTACCAGAGTGTGGTAGTGATGAACCAGAGGGTGGCAGGGATGAACCAGAGGGTGGCAGGGAGGAACCAGAGGGTGGCACTGGTGAACCAGAGGGTGTTGTGATGAACCAGAGGGTGGCAGTGAAGAACCAGAGGGTGGAACTGGTGAACCAGAGGGTGGCAGTAATGAACCAGAGGGTGGCAGTGATGCACCAGAGGGTGCTGTGATGAACAAGAGGGTGGCAGTGGTGAGTGCTGTACCAGAGGGGGGGTGAACCAGAGGGTGCTGTGATGAACCAGACAGTGGCAGTGGTGAATGCTGAACCTGAGAGTGGCAGGGGTGAACCAGAGGGTGTCAGTGGTGAACCAGAGGGTGCTGTGATGAACCAGAGGGTGGCAGTGGTGAACCAGAGGGTGGCAGTGGTAAACTATAGGGTGGCAGTCATGAACCAGAGGGTGGCATTGGTGAACCAGAGGGTGACAGACTAATGCTGTACCAGAGGGTGGCAGGGGTGAACCAGAGGTGCTGTGATGAACCAGAGGGTGGAAGTCATAAACCAGAGGGTGGCAGTGGTGTACCAGAGGGTGACAGTGCTGTACCAGAGGGTGAACCAGAGAGTGCTGTGATGAACCAGAGGGTGGCAGTGGTGAACCAGGGGGTGGCAGGGGTGAACCAGAGGGTGGCAGTGGTGAACCAGAGGGTGGCAGGGGTGAACCAGAGGTGCTGTGATGAACCAGAGGGTGGCAGTCATAAACCAGAGGGTGGCAGTGGTGAACCAGAGGGTGACAGTGGTGAACCAGAGGGTGCTGTGATGAACCAGAGGGTGGCAGTGGTGAGTGCTGAACCAGAGGGTGGCAGCAGGGGTGAACCAGAGGGTGCTGTGATGGACCAGAGGGTGGCAGTAGTGAGTGCTGAACCTGAGGGTGGCAGGGGTGAACCAGAGGGTGGCAGTGATCGACCAGAGGGTGGCAGTGGTGAACCAGAGGGTGTCAGTGGTGAACCAGAGGGTGTCAGTGATGAACCAGAGGGTGCTGTGATGAACCAGAGGGTGGCAGTGATGAACCAGAGGGTGGCAGTGATGAACCAGAGGGTGGCAGTGGTGAACCAGAGGGTGCTGTGATGAACCAGAGGGTGGCAGTGATGAACCAGAGGGTGGCAGTGATGAACCAGAGGGTGGCAGGGATGAACCAGAGGGTGGCAGGGATGAACCAGAGGGTGACAGTGCTGTACCAGAGGGTGGCAGGGGTGAACCAGAGGTGCTGTGATAAACCAGAGGGTGCTGTGATTAACCAGAGGGTGGCAGTGCTGAACCAGAGGGTGGCAGGGATGAACCAGAGGGTGGCAGGGATGAAAAAGAGGGTGACAGTGCTGTACCAGAGGGTGGCAGGGGTGAACCAGAGGTGCTGTGATGAACCAGAGGGTGCTGTGATGAACCAGAGGGTGGCAGTGCTGAACCAGAGGGTGGCAGTGATGAACCAGAGGGTGCTGTGATGAACCAGAGGGTGGCAGTGCTGAACCAGAGGGTGACAGTGTTGTACCAGAGGGTGGCAGGGGTGAACCAGAGGTACTGTGATGAACCAGAGGGTGCTGTGATGAACCAGAGGGTGGCAGGGATGAACCAGAGGGTGGCACTGGTGAACTAGATGGTGCTGTGATGAACCAGAGGGTGGCAGTGCTGAACCAGAGGGTGGCAGTGATGAACCAGAGGGTAGAAGGGATGAACCAGAGGGTGGCAGGGATGAACCAGAGGGTGGCAGTGCTGTACCAGAGGGTGGCAGGGGTGAACCAGAGGTGCTGTGATAAACCAGAGGGTGATGTGATGAACCAGAGGGTGGCAGTGCTGAACCAGAGGGTGGCAGGGATGAACCAGAGGGTGGCAGGGATGAAGCAGAGGGTGACAGTGCTGTACCAGAGGGTGGCAGGGGTGAACCAGAGGTGCTGTGATGAACCAGAGGGTGCTGTGATCAACCAGAGGGTGGCAGTGATGAACCAGAGGGTGCTGTGATGAACCAGAGGGTGGTAGTGCTGAACCAGAGGGTGACAGTGCTGTACCAGAGGGTGGCAGGGGTGAACCAGAGGTACTGTGATGAACCAGAGGGTGCTGTGATGAACCAGAGGGTGGCAGTGCTGAACCAGAGGGTGGCAGGGATGAACCAGAGGGTGGCAGGGATGAAAAAGAGGGTGACAGTGCTGTACCAGAGGGTGGCAGGGGTGAACCAGAGGTGCTGTGATGAACCAGAGGGTGCTGTGATGAACCAGAGGGTGGCAGTGCTGAACCAGAGGGTGGCAGTGATGAACCAGAGGGTGCTGTGATGAACCAGAGGGTGGCAGTGCTGAACCAGAGGGTGACAGTGCTGTACCAGAGGGTGGCAGGGGTGAACCAGAGGTACTGTGATGAACCAGAGGGTGCTGTGATGAACCAGAGGGTGGCAGGGATGAACCAGAGGGTGGCACTGGTGAACTAGAGGGTGCTGTGATGAACCAGAGGGTGGCAGTGCTGAACCAGAGGGTGGCAGTGATGAACCAGAGGGTAGAAGGGATGAACCAGAGGGTGGCAGGGATGAACCAGAGGGTGGCAGTGCTGTACCAGAGGGTGGCAGGGGTGAACCAGAGGTGCTGTGATAAACCAGAGGGTGATGTGATGAACCAGAGGGTGGCAGTGCTGAACCAGAGGGTGGCAGGGATGAACCAGAGGGTGGCAGGGATGAAGCAGAGGGTGACAGTGCTGTACCAGAGGGTGGCAGGGGTGAACCAGAGGTGCTGTGATGAACCAGAGGGTGCTGTGATCAACCAGAGGGTGGCAGTGATGAACCAGAGGGTGCTGTGATGAACCAGAGGGTGGCAGTGCTGAACCAGAGGGTGGCAGGGATGAACCAGAGGGTGGCAGGGATGAAGCAGAGGGTGACAGTGCTGTACCAGAGGGTGGCAGGGGTGAACCAGAGGTGCTGTGATGAACCAGAGGGTGCTGTGATCAACCAGAGGTTGGCAGTGCTGAACCAGAGGGTGGCAGTGATGAACCAGAGGGTGCTGTGATGTACCAGAGGGTGGCAGTGCTGAACCAGAGGGTGGCAGTGATGAACCAGAGGGTGGCGGGGATGAACCAGAGGGTGGCAGGGATGAACCGGAGGGTGACAGTGCTGTACCAGAGGGTGGCAGGGGTGAACCAGAGGTACTGTGATGAACCAGAGGGTGCTGTGATGAACCAGAGGGTGGCAGGGATGAACCAGAGGGTGGCACTGGTGAAACAGAGGGTGCTGTGATGAACCAGAGGGTGGCATTGCTGAACCAGAGGGTGGCAGTGATGAACCAGAGGGTGGCAGGGATGAACCAGAGGGTGGCAGGGATGAACCAGAGGGTGACAATGCTGTACCAGAGGGTGGCAGGGGTGAACCAGAGGGTGGCAGTGATGAACCAGAGGGTGCTGTGATGAACCAGAGGGTGGCAGTGCTGTACCAGAGGGTGGCAGGGGTGAACCAGAGGTACTGTGATGAACCAGAGGGTGCTGTGATGAACCAGAGGGTGGCAGGGATGAACCAGAGGGTGGCACTGGTGAACCAGAGGGTGCTGTGATGAACCAGAGGGTGGCAGTGCTGAACCAGAGGGTGGCAGTGATGAACCAGAGGGTGGCAGGGATGAACCAGAGGGTGGCAGGGATGAACCTGAGGGTGGCAGTGCTGTACCAGAGGGTGGCAGGGGTTAACCAGAGGTGCTGTGATAAACCAGAGGGTGCTGTGATGAACCAGAGGGTGGCAGTGCTGAACCAGAGGGTGGCAGGGATGAACCAGAGGGTGGCAGGGATGAAGCAGAGGGTGACAGTGCTGTACCAGAGGGTGGCAGGGGTGACCCAGAGGTGCTGTGATGAACTAGAGGGTGCTGTGATCAACCAGAGGTTGGCAGTGCTGAACCAGAGGGTGGCAGTGATGAACCAGAGGGTGCTGTGATGTACCAGAGGGTGGCAGTGCTGAACCAGAGGGTGGCAGTGATGAACCAGAGGGTGGCGGGGATGAACCAGAGGGTGGCAGGGATGAACCGGAGGGTGACAGTGCTGTACCAGAGGGTGGCAGGGGTGAACCAGAGGTACTGTGATGAACCAGAGGGTGCTGTGATGAACCAGAGGGTGGCAGGGATGAACCAGAGGGTGGCACTGGTGAAACAGAGGGTGCTGTGATGAACCAGAGGGTGGCATTGCTGAACCAGAGGGTGGCAGTGATGAACCAGAGGGTGGCAGGGATGAACCAGAGGGTGGCAGGGATGAACCAGAGGGTGGCAGTGCTGTACCAGAGGGTGGCAGGGGTGAACCAGAGGTGCTGTGATAAACCAGAGGGTGCTGTGATGAACCAGAGGGTGGCAGTGCTGAACCAGAGGGTGGCAGTGATGTACCAGAGGGTGGCAGGGATGAACCAGAGGGTGGCAGGGATGAAGCAGAGGGTGAGAGTGCTGTACCAGAGGGTGGCAGGGGTGAACCAGAGGTGCTGTGATGAACCAGAGGGTGCTGTGATCAACCAGAGGGTGGCAGTGCTGAACCAGAGGGTGGCAGTGATGAACCAGAGGGTGCTGTGATGAACCAGAGGGTGGCAGTGCTGAACCAGAGGGTGGCAGTGATGAACCAGAGGGTGGCAGGGATGAACCAGAGGGTGGCAGGGATGAACCAGAGGGTGACAGTGCTGTACCAGAGGGTGGCAGGGGTGAACCAGAGGTATTGTGATGAACCAGAGGGTGCTGTGATGAACCAGAGGGTGGCAGGAATGAACCAGAGGGTGGTACTGGTGAACCAGAGGGTGCTGTGATGAACCAGCGGGTGGCAGTGCTGAACCAGAGGGTGGCAGTGATGAACCAGAGTGTGGCAGGGATGAACCAGAGGGTGGCAGAGATGAACCAGAGGGTGACAGTGCTGTACCAGACGGTGGCAGGGGTGAACCAGAGGTGCTGTGATAAACCAGAGGGTGCTGTGATGAACCAGAGGGTGGCAGTGCTGAACCAGAGGGTGGCAGGGATGAACCAGAGGGTCGCAGGGATGAAGCAGAGGGTGACAGTGCTGTACCAGAGGGTGGCAGGGGCGAACCAGAGGTGCTGTGATGAACCAGAGGGTGCTGTGATGAACCAGAGGGTGGCAGGGATGAACCAGAGTGTGGCACTGGTGAACCAGAGGGTGCTGTGATGAACCAGAGGGTGGCAGTGCTGAACCAGAGGGTGGCAGTGATGAACCAGAGGGTGGCAGGGATGAACCAGAGGGTGGCAGGGATGAACCAGAGGGTGACAGTGCTGTACCAGAGGGTGGCAGGGGTGAACCAGAGGTGCTGAGATAAACCAGAGGGTGCTGTGATGAACCAGAGGGTGGCAGTGCTGAACCAGAGGGTGGCAGTGATGAACCAGAGGGTGGCAGGGATGAAGCAGAGGGTGACAGGGATGAACCAGAGGGTGACAGTGCTGTACCAGAGGGTGGCAGGGGTGAACCAGAGGTACTGTGTTGAACCAGAGGGTGCTGTGATGAACCAGAGGGTGGCAGTGCTGAACCAGAGGGTGGCAGTGATGAACCAGAGGGTGGCAGGGATGAAGCAGAGGGTGGCAGGGATGAACCAGAGGGTGGCAGGGGTGTACCAGAGGTGCTGTGATAAACCAGAGGGTGCTGTGATGAACCAGAGGGTGGCAGTGCTGAACCAGAGGGTGGCAGGGATGAACCAGAGGGTGGCAGGGATGAAGCAGAGGGTGACAGTGCTGTACCAGAGGGTGGCAGGGTGAACCAGAGGTGCTGTGATGAACCAGAGGGTGCTGTGATCAACCAGAGGGTGGCAGTGCTGAACCAGAGGGTTGCAGTGATGAACCAGAGGGTGCTGTGATGAACCAGAGGGTGGCAGTGCTGAACCAGAGGGTGGCAGTGATGAACCAGAGGGTGGCAGGGATGAACCAAAGGGTGACAGTGCTGTACCAGAGGGTGGCAGGGGTGAACCAGAGGTACTTTGATGAACCAGAGGGTGCTGTGATGAACCAGAGGGTGGCAGGGATGAACCAGAGGGTGGCACTGGTGAACCAGAGGGTGCTGTGATGAACCAGAGGGTGGCAGTGCTGAACCAGAGGGTGGCAGTGATGAACCAGAGGGTGGCAGGGATGAACCAGAGGGTGGCAGGGATGAACCAGAGGGTGACAGTGCTGTACCAGAGGGTGGCAGGGGTGAACCAGAGGGTGGCAGGGATGAACCAGAGGGTGGCAGGGATGAAGCAGAGGGTGACTGTGCTGTACCAGAGGGTGGCAGGGGTGAACCAGAGGTGCTGTGATGAACCAGAGGGTGCTGCGATCAACCGGAGGGTGGCAGTGCTGAACCAGAGGGTGGCAGTGAGGAACCAGAGGGTGCTGTGATGAACCAGAGGGTGGCAGTGCTGAACCAGAGGGTGGCAGTGATGAACCAGAGGGTGGCAGTGCTGAACCAGAGGGTGGCAGGGATGAACCAGAGGGTGGCAGGGATGAAGCAGAGGGTGACAGTGCTGTACCAGAGGGTGGCAGGGGTGAACCAGAGGTGCTGTGATGAACCAGAGGGTGCTGCAATCAACCAGAGGGTGGCAGTGATGAACCAGAGGGTGCTGTGCTGAACCAGAGGGTGGCAGGGATGAACCAGAGGGTGGCAGGGATGAACCAGAGGGTGGCAGGGATGAACCAGAGGGTGACAGTGCTGTACCAGAGGGTGGCAGGGGTGAACCAGAGGTACTGTGATGAACCAGAGGGTGCTGTGATGAACCAGAGGGTGGCAGGGATGAACCAGAGGGTGGTACTGGTGAACCAGAGGGTGGCAGTGCTGAACCAGAGGGTGGCAGTGATGAACCAGAGTGTGGCAGGGATGAACCAGAGGGTGGCAGAGATGAACCAGAGGGTGACAGTGCTGTACCAGAGGGTGGCAGGGGTGAACCAGAGGTGCTGTGATAAACCAGAGGGTGCTGTGATGAACCAGAGGGTGGCAGTGCTGAACCAGAGGGTGGCAGGGATGAACCAGAGGGTCGCAGGGATGAAGCAGTGGCTGACAGTGCTGTACCAGAGGGTGGCAGGGGCGAACCAGAGGTGCTGTGATGAACCAGAGGGTGCTGTGATCAACCAGAGAGTGGCAGTGCTGAACCAGAGGGTGGCAGTGATGAACCAGAGGGTGGCAGGGATGAACCAGAGGGTGGCAGGGATGAAGCAGAGGGTGACAGTGTTGTACCAGAGGGTGGCAGGGGTGAACCAGAGGTGATGTGATGAACCAGAGGGTCCTGTGATGAACCAGGGGGTGGCAGTGCTGAACCAGAGGGTGGAAGTGATGAACCAGAGGGTGGCAGGGATGAACCAGAGGGTGGCACTGGTGAACCAGAGGGTGCTGTGATAAACCAGAGGGTGGCAGTGCTGAACCAGAGGGTGGCAGAGATGAACCAGAGGGTGGCAGGGATGAACCAGAGGGTGGCAGGGATGAACCAGAGGGTGACAGTGCTGTACCAGAGGGTGGCAGGGGTGAACCAGAGGTGCTGTGATGAACCAGAGGGTGCTGTGATGAACCAGAGGGTGGCAGTGCTGTAGAAAGTGTGGTAGTGATGAAACAGAGGGTGGCAGGGATGAACCAGAGGGTGGCAGGGATGAACCAGAGGGTGGCACTGGTGAACCAGAGGGTGTTGTGATGAACCAGAGGGTGGCAGTGAAGAACCAGAGGGTGGCACTGGTGAACCAGAGGGTGGCAGTAATGAACCAGAGGGTGGCAGTGATGCACCAGAGGGTGCTGTGATGAACAAGAGGGTGGCAGTGGTGAGTGCTGTACCAGAGGGGGGTGAACCAGAGGGTGCTGTGATGAACCAGACGGTGGCAGTGGTGTGTGCTGAACCTGAGAGTGGCAGGGGTGAACCAGAGGGTGTCAGTGGTGAACCAGAGGGTGCTGTGATGAACCAGAGGGTGGCAGTGGTGAACCAGAGGGTGGCAGTGGTAAACTAGAGGGTGGCAGTCGTGAACCAGAGGGTGGCATTGGTGAACCAGAGGGTGACAGACTAATGCTGTACCAGAGGGTGGCAGGGGTGAACCAGAGGTGCTCTGTTGAACCAGAGGGTGGCAGTGATGAACCAGAGGGTGCTGTGATGAACCAGAGGATGGCAGTGCTGAACCAGAGGGTGACAGTGCTATACCAGAGGGTGGCAGGGGTGAACCAGAGGTACTGTGATGAACCAGAGGGTGCTGTGATGAACCAGAGGGTGGCAGGGATGAACCAGAGGGTGGCACTGTTGAACCAGAGGGTGCTGTGATGAACCAGAGGGTGGCAGTGATGAACCAGAGGGTGGCAGTGATGAACCAGAGGGTGGCAGGGATGAACCAGAGCATGGCAGGGATGAACCAGAGGGTGGCAGTGCTGTACCAGAGGGTGGCAGGGGTGAACCAGAGGTGCTGTGATAAACCAGAGGGTGCTGTGATGAACCAGAGGGTGGCAGTGCTGAACCAGAGGGTGGCAGGGATGAACCAGAGGGTGGCAGGGATGAAGCAGAGGGTGAGAGTGCTGTACCAGAGGGTGGCAGGGGTGAACTAGAGGTGCTGTGATGAACCAGAGGGTGGCAGTGCTGAACCAGAGGGTGGCACTGGTGAACTAGAGGGTGCTGTGATGAACCAGAGGGTGGCAGTGCTGAACCAGAGGGTGGCAGTGATGAACCAGAGGGTAGAAGGGATGAACCAGACGGTGGCAGGGATGAACCAGAGGTTGACAGTGCTGTACCAGAGGGTGGCAGGGGTGAACCAGAGGTGCTGTGATAAACCAGAGGGTGCTATGATGAACCAGAGGGTGGCAGTGCTGAACCAGAGGGTGGCAGGGATGAACCAGAGGGTGGCAGGGAAGAAGCAGAGGGTGACAGTGCTGTACCAGAGGGTGGCAGGGGTGAACCAGAGGTGCTGTGATGAACCAGAGGGTGCTGTGATCAACCAGAGGGTGGCAGTGATGAACCAGAGGGTGCTGTGATGAACCAGAGGGTGGCAGTGCTGAACCAGAGGGTGACAGTGCTGTACCAGAGGGTGGCAGGGGTGAACCAGAGGTACTGCGATGAACCACAGGGTGCTGTGATGAACCAGAGGGTGGCAGGGATGAACCAGAGGGTGGCACTGGTGAACTAGAGGGTGCTGTGATGAACCAGAGGGTGGCAGTGCTGAACCAGAGGGTGGCAGTGATGAACCAGAGGGTAGAAGGGATGAACCAGAGGGTGGCAGAGATGAACCAGAGGGTGACAGTGCTGTACCAGAGGGTGGCAGGGGTGAACCAGAGGTGCTGTGATAAACCAGAGGGTGCTGTGATGAACCAGAGGGTGGCAGTGCTGAACCAGAGGGTGGCAGGGATGAACCAGAGGGTCGCAGGGATGAAGCAGTGGCTGACAGTGCTGTACCAGAGGGTGGCAGGGGCGAACCAGAGGTGCTGTGATGAACCAGAGGGTGCTGTGATCAACCAGAGAGTGGCAGTGCTGAACCAGAGGGTGGCAGTGATGAACCAGAGGGTGGCAGGGATGAACCAGAGGGTGGCAGGGATGAAGCAGAGGGTGACAGTGCTGTACCAGAGGGTGGCAGGGGTGAACCAGAGGTGATGTGATGAACCAGAGGGTCCTGTGATGAACCAGGGGGTGGCAGTGCTGAACCGGAGGGTGGAAGTGATGAACCAGAGGGTGGCAGGGATGAACCAGAGGGTGGCACTGGTGAACCAGAGGGTGCTGTGATAAACCAGAGGGTGGCAGTGCTGAACCAGAGGGTGGCAGGGATGAACCAGAGGGTGGCAGGGATGAACCAGAGGGTGGCAGGGATGAACCAGAGGGTGACAGTGCTGTACCAGAGGGTGGCAGGGGTGAACCAGAGGTGCTGTGATGAACCAGAGGGTGCTGTGATGAACCAGAGGGTGGCAGTGCTGTACCAGAGTGTGGTAGTGATGAACCAGAGGGTGGCAGGGATGAACCAGAGGGTGGCAGGGATGAACCAGAGGGTGGCACTGGTGAACCAGAGGGTGTTGTGATGAACCAGAGGGTGGCAGTGAAGAACCAGAGGGTGGCACTGGTGAACCAGAGGGTGGCAGTAATGAACCAGAGGGTGGCAGTGATGCACCAGAGGGTGCTGTGATGAACAAGAGGGTGGCAGTGGTGAGTGCTGTACCAGAGGGGGGTGAACCAGAGGGTGCTGTGATGAACCAGACGGTGGCAGTGGTGTGTGCTGAACCTGAGAGTGGCAGGGGTGAACCAGAGGGTGTCAGTGGTGAACCAGAGGGTGCTGTGATGAACCAGAGGGTGGCAGTGGTGATCCAGAGGGTGGCAGTGGTAAACTAGAGGGTGGCAGTCGTGAACCAGAGGGTGGCATTGGTGAACCAGAGGGTGACAGACTAATGCTGTACCAGAGGGTGGCAGGGGTGAACCAGAGGTGCTCTGTTGAACCAGAGGGTGGCAGTGATGAACCAGAGGGTGCTGTGATGAACCAGAGGATGGCAGTGCTGAACCAGAGGGCGACAGTGCTATACCAGAGGGTGGCAGGGGTGAACCAGAGGTACTGTGATGAACCAGAGGGTGCTGTGATGAACCAGAGGGTGGCAGGGATGAACCAGAGGGTGGCACTGTTGAACCA
The DNA here is from genome assembly GCF_964261635.1 of Lissotriton helveticus. NCBI lineage: Eukaryota > Metazoa > Chordata > Amphibia > Caudata > Salamandridae > Lissotriton > Lissotriton helveticus. The sequence continues at coordinate 683,107,651 of NC_136073.1, forward strand.
GAGGGTGCTGTGATGAACCAGAGGGTGGCAGTGCTGAACCAGAGGGTGGCAGTGATGAACCAGAGGGTGGCAGGGATGAACCAGAGGGTGGCAGGGATGAACCAGAGGGTGGCAGTGCTGTACCAGAGGGTGGCAGGGGTGAACCAGAGGTGCTGTGATAAACCAGAGGGTGCTGTGATGAACCAGAGGGTGGCAGTGCTGAACCAGAGGGTGGCAGGGATGAACCAGAGGGTGGCAGGGATGAAGCAGAGGGTGAGAGTGCTGTACCAGAGGGTGGCAGGGGTGAACTAGAGGTGCTGTGATGAACCAGAGGGTGCTGTGATCACCCAGAGGTTGGCAGTGCTGAACCAGAGGGTGGCAGTGATGAACCAGAGGGTGCTGTGATGTACCAGAGGGTGGCAGTGCTGAACCAGAGGGTGGCAGTGATGAACCAGGGGGTGGTGGGGAAGAACCAGAGGGTGGCAGGGATGAACCAGAGGGTGACAGTGCTGTACCAGAGGGTGGCAGGGGTGAACCGGAGGTACTGTGATGAACCAGAGGGTGCTGTGATGAACCAGAGGGTGGCAGGGATGAACCAGAGGGTGGCACTGGTGAACCAGAGGGTGCTGTGATGAACCAGAGGGTGGCAGGTCTGAACCAGAGGGTGGCAGTGATGAACCAGAGGGTGGCAGGGATGAACCGGAGGGTGGCAGGGATGAACCAGAGGGTGACAGTGCTGTACCAGAGGGTGGCAGGGGTGAACCAGAGGTGCTGTGATAAACCAGAGGGTGCTGTGATGAACCAGAGGGTGGCAGTGCTGAACCAGAGGGTGGCAGTGATGTATCAGAGGGTGGCAGGGATGAAGCAGAGGGTGACAGTGCTGTACCGGAGGGTGGCAGGGGTGAACCAGAGGTGCTGTGATGAACCAGAGGGTGCTGTGATAAACCAGAGGGTGGCAGTGCTGAACCAGAGGGTCGCAGTGATGAACCAGAGGGTGCTGTGATGAACCAGAGGGTGGCAGTGCTGAACCAGAGGGTGGCAGTGATGAACCAGAGGGTGGCAGGGATGAACCAGAGGGTGGCAGGGATGAACCAGAGGGTGACAGTGCTGTACCAGAGGGTGGCAGGGGTGAACCAGAGGTACTGTGATGAACCAGAGGGTGCTGTGATTAACCAGAGGGTGGCAGGGATGAACCAGAGGGTGGTACTGGTGAACCAGAGGGTGCTGTGATGAACCAGAGGGTGGCAGTGCTGAACCAGAGGGTGGCAGTGCTGAACCAGAGGGTGGCAGGGATGAACCAGAGGGTGGCAGGGATGAACCAGAGGGTGGCAGGGATGAACCAGAGGGTGACAGTGCTGTACCAGAGGGTGGCAGGGGTGAACCAGAGGTGCTGTGATGAACCAGAGGGTGCTGTGATGAACCAGAGGGTGGCAGTGCTGTACCAGAGTGTGGCACTGTTGAACCAGAGGGTGCTGTGATGAACCAGAGGGTGGCAGTGCTGAACCAGAGGGTGGCAGTGATGAACCAGAGGGTGGCAGGGATGAACCAGAGGGTGGCAGTGCTGTACCAGAGGGTGGCAGGGGTGAACCAGAGGTGCTGTTATAAACCAGAGGGTGCTGTGATGAACCAGAGGGTGGCAGTGCTGAACCAGAGGGTGGCAGGGATGAACCAGAGGGTGACAGTGCTGTACCAGAGGGTGGCAGGGATGAACCAGAGGGTGGCACTGGTGAACCAGAGGGTGCTGTGATGAACCAGAGGGTGGCAGTGCTGAACCAGAGGGTGGCAGTGATGAACCAGAGGGTGGCAGGGATGAACCGGAGGGTGGCAGGGATGAACCAGAGGGTGACAGTGCTGTACCAGAGGGTGGCAGGGATGAAGCAGAGGGTGACAGTGCTGTACCAGAGGGTGGCAGGGGTGAACCAGAGGTGCTGTGATGAACCAGAGGGTGCTGTGATAAACCAGAGGGTGGCAGTGCTGAACCAGAGGGTCGCAGTGATGAACCAGAGGGTGCTGTGATGAACCAGAGGGTGGCAGGGATGAACCAGAGGGTGGCAGGGATGAAGCAGAGGGTGAGAGTGCTGTATCAGAGGGTGGCAGGGATGAAGCAGAGGGTGACAGTGCTGTACCAGAGGGTGGCAGGGGTGAACCAGAGGTGCTGTGATGAACCAGAGGGTGCTGTGATAAACCAGAGGGTGGCAGTGCTGAACCAGAGGGTCGCAGTGATGAACCAGAGGGTGCTGTGATGAACCAGAGGGTGGCAGGGATGAACCAGAGGGTGGCAGGGATGAAGCAGAGGGTGAGAGTGCTGTACCAGAGGGTGGCAGGGGTGAACTAGAGGTGCTGTGATGAACCAGAGGGTGCTGTGATCAACCAGAGGTTGGCAGTGCTGAACCAGAGGGTGGCAGTGATGAACCAGAGGGTGCTGTGATGTACCAGAGGGTGGCAGTGCTGAACCAGAGGGTGGCAGTGATGAACCAGAGGGTGGTGGGGATGAACCAGAGGGTGGCAGGGATGAACCAGAGGGTGACAGTGCTGTACCAGAGGGTGGCAGGGGTGAACCAGAGGTACTGTGATGAACCAGAGGGTGCTGTGATGAACCAGAGGGTGGCAGGGATGAACCAGAGGGTGGCACTGGTGAACCAGAGGGTGCTGTGATGAACCAGAGGGTGGCAGTGCTGAACCAGAGGGTGGCAGTGATGAACCAGAGGGTGGCAGGGATGAACCGGAGGGTGGCAGGGATGAACCAGAGGGTGACAGTGCTGTACCAGAGGGTGGCAGGGGTGAACCAGAGGTGCTGTGATAAACCAGAGGGTGCTGTGATGAGCCAGAGGGTGGCAGTGCTGAACCAGAGGGTGGCAGTGATGTATCAGAGGGTGGCAGGGATGAAGCAGAGGGTGACAGTGCTGTACCAGAGGGTGGCAGGGGTGAACCAGAGGTGCTGTGATGAACCAGAGGGTGCTGTGATAAACCAGAGGGTGGCAGTGCTGAACCAGAGGGTGGCAGTGATGAACCAGAGGGTGCTGTGATGAACCAGAGGGTGGCAGTGCTGAACCAGAGGGTGGCAGTGATGAACCAGAGGGTGGCAGGGATGAACCAGAGGGTGGCAGGGATGAACCAGAGGGTGACAGTGCTGTACCAGAGGGTGGCAGGGATGAACCAGAGGGTGGCACTGGTGAACCAGAGGGTGCTGTGATGAACCAGAGGGTGGCAGTGCTGAACCAGAGGGTGGCAGGGGTGAACCAGAGGTGCTGTGATGAACCAGAGGGTGCTGTGATAAACCAGAGGGTGGCAGTGCTGAACCAGAGGGTGGCAGTGATGAACCAGAGGGTGCTGTGATGAACCAGAGGGTGGCAGTGCTGAACCAGAGGGTGGCAGTGATGAACCAGAGGGTGGCAGGGATGAACCAGAGGGTGGCAGGGATGAACCAGAGGGTGACAGTGCTGTACCAGAGGGTGGCAGGGATGAACCAGAGGGTGGCACTGGTGAACCAGAGGGTGCTGTGATGAACCAGAGGGTGGCAGTGCTGAACCAGAGGGTGGCAGGGGTGAACCAGAGGTGCTGTGATAAACCAGAGGGTGCTGTGATGAACCAGAGGGTGGCAGTGCTGAACCAGAGGGTGGCAGTGATGTATCAGAGGGTGGCAGGGATGAAGCAGAGGGTGACAGTGCTGTACCAGAGGGTGGCAGGGGTGAACCAGAGGTGCTGTGATGAACCAGAGGGTGCTGTGATAAACCAGAGGGTGGCAGTGCTGAACCAGAGGGTCGCAGTGATGAACCAGAGGGTGCTGTGATGAACCAGAGGGTGGCAGTGCTGAACCAGAGGGTGGCAGTGATGAACCAGAGGGTGGCAGGGATGAACCAGAGGGTGGCAGGGATGAACCAGAGGGTGACAGTGCTGTACCAGAGGGTGGCAGGGGTGAACCAGAGGTACTGTGATGAACCAGAGGGTGCTGTGATTAACCAGAGGGTGGCAGGGATGAACCAGAGGGTGGTACTGGTGAACCAGAGGGTGCTGTGATGAACCTGAGGGTGGCAGTGCTGAACCAGAGGGTGGCAGTGCTGAACCAGAGGGTGGCAGGGATGAACCAGAGGGTGGCAGGGATGAACCAGAGGGTGGCAGGGATGAACCAGAGGGTGACAGTGCTGTACCAGAGGGTGGCAGGGGTGAACCAGAGGTGCTGTGATGAACCAGAGGGTGCTGTGATGAACCAGAGGGTGGCAGTGCTGTACCAGAGTGTGGCACTGTTGAACCAGAGGGTGCTGTGATGAACCAGAGGGTGGCAGTGCTGAACCAGAGGGTGGCAGTGATGAACCAGAGGGTGGCAGGGATGAACCAGAGGGTGGCAGTGCTGTACCAGAGGGTGGCAGGGGTGAACCAGAGGTGCTGTGATAAACCAGAGGGTGCTGTGATGAACCAGAGGGTGGCAGTGCTGAACCAGAGGGTGGCAGGGATGAACCAGAGGGTGGCAGGGATGAACCAGAGGGTGGCAGGGATGAAGCAGAGGGTGAGAGTGCTGTACCAGAGGGTGGCAGGGGTGAACTAGAGGTGCTGTGATGAACCAGAGGGTGCTGTGATCAACCAGAGGTTGGCAGTGCTGAACCAGAGGGTGGCAGTGATGAACCAGAGGGTGCTGTGATGTACCAGAGGGTGGCAGTGCTGAACCAGAGGGTGGCAGTGATGAACCAGAGGGTGGTGGGGATGAACCAGAGGGTGGCAGGGATGAACCAGAGGGTGACAGTGCTGTACCAGAGGGTGGCAGGGGTGAACCAGAGGTACTGTGATGAACCAGAGGGTGCTGTGATGAACAAGAGGGTGGCAGGGATGAACCAGAGGGTGGCACTGGTGAACCAGAGGGTGCTGTGATGAACCAGAGGGTGGCAGTGCTGAACCAGAGGGTGGCAGTGATGAACCAGAGGGTGGCAGGGATGAACCGGAGGGTGGCAGGGATGAACCAGAGGGTGACAGTGCTGTACCAGAGGGTGGCAGGGGTGAACCAGAGGTGCTGTGATAAACCAGAGGGTGCTGTGATGAACCAGAGGGTGGCAGTGCTGAACCAGAGGGTGGCAGTGATGTATCAGAGGGTGGCAGGGATGAAGCAGAGGGTGACAGTGCTGTACCAGAGGGTGGCAGGGGTGAACCAGAGGTGCTGTGATGAACCAGAGGGTGCTGTGATAAACCAGAGGGTGGCAGTGCTGAACCAGAGGGTGGCAGTGATGAACCAGAGGGTGCTGTGATGAACCAGAGGGTGGCAGTGCTGAACCAGAGGGTGGCAGTGATGAACCAGAGGGTGGCAGGGATGAACCAGAGGGTGGCAGGGATGAACCAGAGGGTGACAGTGCTGTACCAGAGGGTGGCAGGGGTGAACCAGAGGTACTGTGATGAACCAGAGGGTGCTGTGATGAACCAGAGGGTGGCAGGGATGAACCAGAGGGTGGTACTGGTGAACCAGAGGGTGCTGTGATGAACCAGAGGGTGGCAGTGCTGAACCAGAGAGTGGCAGTGCTGAACCAGAGGGTGGCAGTGCTGAACCAGAGGGTGGCAGGGATGAACCAGAGGGTGGCAGGGATGAACCAGAGGGTGACAGTGCTGTACCAGAGGGTGGCAGGGGTGAACCAGAGGTGCTGTGATGAACCAGAGGGTGCTGTGATGAACCAGAGGGTGGCAGTGCTGTACCAGAGTGTGGTAGTGATGAACCAGAGGGTGGCAGGGATGAACCAGAGGGTGGCAGGGAGGAACCAGAGGGTGGCACTGGTGAACCAGAGGGTGTTGTGATGAACCAGAGGGTGGCAGTGAAGAACCAGAGGGTGGCACTGGTGAACCAGAGGGTGGCAGTAATGAACCAGAGGGTGGCAGTGATGCACCAGAGGGTGCTGTGATGAACAAGAGGGTGGCAGTGGTGAGTGCTGTACCAGAGGGGGGTGAACCAGAGGGTGCTGTGATGAACCAGATGGTGGCAGTGGTGTGTGCTGAACCCGAGAGTGGCAGGGGTGAACCAGAGGGTGTCAGTGGTGAACCAGAGGGTGCTGTGATGAACCAGAGGGTGGCAGTGGTGAACCAGAGGGTGGCAGTGGTAAACTAGAGGGTGGCAGTCGTGAACCAGAGGGTGGCATTGGTGAACCAGAGGGTGACAGACTAATGCTGTACCAGAGGGTGGCAGGGGTGAACCAGAGGTGCTCTGATGAACCAGAGGGTGGCAGTGATGAACCAGAGGGTGCTGTGATGAACCAGAGGGTGGCAGTGCTGAACCAGAGGGTGACAGTGCTGTACCAGAGGGTGGCAGGGGTGAACCAGAGGTACTGTGATGAACCAGAGGGTGCTGTGATGAACCAGAGGGTGGCAGGGATGAACCAGAGGGTGGCACTGGTGAACCAGAGGGTGCTGTGATGAACCAGAGGGTGGCAGTGCTGAACCAGAGGGTAGCAGTGATGAACCAGAGGGTGGCAGGGATGAACCAGAGGGTGGCAGGGATGAACCAGAGGGTGGCAGTGCTGTACCAGAGGGTGGCAGGGGTGAACCAGAGGGTGCTGTGATGAACCAGAGGGTGGCTGTGCTGAACCAGAGGGTGGCAGGGATGAACCAGAGGGTGGCAGGGATGAACCAGAGGGTGGCAGGGATGAACCAGAGGGTGGCAGGGATGAACCAGAGGGTGACAGTGCTGTACCAGAGGGTGGCAGGGGTGAACCAGAGGTGCTGTGATAAACCAGAGGGTGCTGTGATGAACCAGAGGGTGGCAGTGCTGAACCAGAGGGTGGCAGGGATGAACCAGAGGGTGGCAGGGATGAAAAAGAGGGTGACAGTGCTGTACCAGAGGGTGGCAGGGGTGAACCAGAGGTGCTGTGATGAACCAGAGGGTGCTGTGATGAACCAGAGGGTGGCAGTGCTGAACCAGAGGGTGGCAGTGATGAACCAGAGGGTGCTGTGATGAACCAGAGGGTGGCAGTGCTGAACCAGAGGGTGACAGTGCTGTACCAGAGGGTGCCAGGGGTGAACCAGAGGTACTGTGATGAACCAGAGGGTGCTGTGATGAACCAGAGGGTGGCAGGGATGAACCAGAGGGTGGCACTGGTGAAATAGAGGGTGCTGTGATGAACCAGAGGGTGGCAGTGCTGAACCAGAGGGTGGCAGTGATGAACCAGAGGGTAGAAGGGATGAACCAGACGGTGGCAGGGATGAACCAGAGGGTGACAGTGCTGTACCAGAGGGTGGCAGCGGTGAACCAGAGGTGCTGTGATAAACCAGAGGGTGCTGTGATGAACCAGAGGGTGGCAGTGCTGAACCAGAGGGTGGCAGGGATGAACCAGAGGGTGGCAGGGAAGAAGCAGAGGGTGACAGTGCTGTACCAGAGGGTGGCAGGGGTGAACCAGAGGTGCTGTGATGAACCAGAGGGTGCTGTGATCAACGAGAGGGTGGCAGTGATGAACCAGAGGGTGCTGTGATGAACCAGAGGGTGGCAGTGCTGAACCAGAGGGTGACAGTGCTGTACCAGAGGGTGGCAGGGGTGAACCAGAGGTACTGTGATGAACCAGAGGGTGCTGTGATGAACCAGAGGGTGGCAGGGATGAACCAGAGGGTGGCACTGGTGAACTAGAGGGTGCTGTGATGAACCAGAGGGTGGCAGTGCTGAACCAGAGGGTGGCAGTGATGAACCAGAGGGTAGAAGGGATGAACCAGAGGGTGGCAGGGATGAACCAGAGGGTGACAGTGCTGTACCAGAGGGTGGCAGGGGTGAACCAGAGGTGCTGTGATAAACCAGAGGGTGCTGTGATAAACCAGAGGGTGGCAGTGCTGAACCAGAGGGTGGCAGGGATGAACCAGAGGGTGGCAGGGATGAAGCAGAGGGTGACAGTGCTGTACCAGAGGGTGGCAGGGGTGAACCAGAGGTGCTGTGATGAACCAGAGGGTGCTGTGATCAACCAGAGGGTGGCAGTGCTGAACCAGAGGGTGGCAGTGATGAACCAGAGGGTGCTGTGATGAACCAGAGGGTGGAAGTGCTGAACCAGAGGGTGGCAGTGATGAACCAGAGGGTGGCGGGGATGAACCAGAGGGTGGCAGGGATGAACCAGAGGGTGACAGTGCTGTACCAGAGGGTGGCAGGGGTGAACCAGAGGTGCTGTGATGAACCAAAGGGTGCTGTGATCAACCAGAGGGTGGCAGTGCTGAACCAGAGGGTGGCAGTGATGAACCAGAGGGTGCTGTGATGAACCAGAGGGTGGCAGTGCTGAACCAGAGGGTGGCAGTGATGAACCAGAGGGTGGCAGGGATGAACCAGAGGTACTGTGATGAAGCAGAGGGTGCTGTGATGAACCAGAGGGTGGCAGGGATGAACCAGAGGGTGGCACTGGTGAACCAGAGGGTGCTGTGATGAACCAGAGGGTGGCAGTGCTGAACCAGAGGGTGGCAGTGATGAACCAGAGGGTGCTGTGATGAACCAGAGGGTGGCAGTGCTGAACCAGAGGGTGACAGTGCTGTACCAGAGGGTGGCAGGGGTGAACCAGAGGTACTGTGATGAACCAGAGTGTGCTGTGATGAACCAGAGGGTGGCAGGGATGAACCAGAGGGTGGCACTGGTGAACCAGAGGGTGCTGTGATGAACCAGAGGGTGGCAGTGCTGAACCAGAGGGTGGCAGTGATGAACCAGAGGGTGGCAGGGATGAACCAGAGGGTGGCAAGGATGAACCAGAGTGTGGCAGGGATGAACCAGAGGGTGACAGTGCTGTACCAGAGGGTGGCAGGGGTGAACCAGAGGTGCTGTGATGAACCAGAGGGTGCTGTGATGAACCAGAGGGTGGCAGTGCTGTACCAGAGTGTGGTAGTGATGAACCAGAGGGTGGCAGGGATGAACCAGAGGGTGGCAGGGATGAACCAGAGGGTGGCAGGGATGAAGCAGAGGGTGACAGTGCTGTACCAGAGGGTGGCAGGGGTGAACCAGAGGTGCTGTGATGAACCAGAGGGTGCTGTGATCAACCAGAGGGTGGCAGTGCTGAACCAGAGGGTGGCAGTGATGAACCAGAGGGTGCTTTGATGAACAAGAGGGTGGCAGTGCTGAACCAGAAGGTGGCAGTGATGAACCAGAGGATGGCGGGGATGAACCAGAGGGTGGCAGGGATGAACCAGAGGGTGACAGTGCTGTACCAGAGGGTGGCAGGGGTGAACCAGAGGTACTGTGATGAACCAGAGGGTGCTGTTATGAACCAGAGGGTGGCAGGGATGAACCAGAGGGTGGCACTGATGAACCAGAGAGTGTTGTGATGAACCAGAGGGTGGCAGTGCTGAACCAGAGGGTGGCAGTGATGAACCAGAGGGTGGCAGGGATGAACCAGAGGGTGGCAGGGATGAACCAGACGGTGACAGTGCTGTACCAGAGGGTGGCAGGGGTGAACCAAAGGTGCTGTGATAAACCAGTCGGTGCTGTGATGAACCAGAGGGTGGCAGTGCTGAACCAGAGGGTGGCAGGGATGAACCAGAGGGTGGCAGGGATGAAGCAGAGGGTGACAGTGCTGTACCAGAGAGTGGCAGGGGCGAACCAGAGGTGCTCTGATGAACCAGAGGGTGCTGTGATCAACCAGAGGGTGGCAGTGCTGAACCAGAGGGTGGCAGTGATGAACCAGAGGGTGGCAGGGATGAACCAGAGGGTGGCAGGAATGAAGCAGAGGGTGACAGTGCTGTACCAGAGGGTGGCAGGGGTGAACCAGAGGTGCTGTGATGAACCAGAGGGTGCTGTGATGAACCAGAGGGTGGCAGTGCTGAACCAGAGGGTGGTAGTGATGAACCAGAGGGTGGCAGGGATGAACCAGAGGGTGGCACTGGTGAACCAGAGGGTGCTGTGTTGAACCAGAGGGTGGCAGTGCTGAACCAGAGGGTGGCAGTGATGAACCAGAGGGTGGCAGGGATGAACCAGAGGGTGGCAGGGATGAACCAAAGGGTGACAGTGCTGTACCAGAGGGTGACAGGGGTGAAGCAGAGGTACTGTGATGAACCAGAGGGTGATGTGATGAACCAGAGGGTGGCAGGGATGAACCAGAGTGTGGCACTGGTGAACCAGAGGGTGCTGTGATGAACCAGAGGGTGGCAGTGCTGAACCAGAGGGTGGCAGTGATGAACCAGAGGGTGGCAGGGATGAACCAGAGGGTGGCAGGGATGAACCAGAGGGTGACAGTGCTGTACCAGAGGGTGGCAGGGGTGAACCAGAGGTGCTGTGATAAACCAGAGGGTGCTGTGATGAACCAGAGGGTGGCAGTGCTGAACCAGAGGGTGGCAGGGATGAACCAGAGGGTGGCAGGGATGAAGCAGAGGGTGACAGTGCTGTACCAGAGGGTGGCAGGGGTGAACCAGAGGTACTGTGATGAACCAGAGGGTGCTGTGATGAACCAGAGGGTGGCAGTGCTGAACTAGAGGGTGGTAGTGATGAACCAGAGGGTGGTAGTGATGAACCAGAGGGTGCTGTGATGAACCAGAGGGTGGCAGTGCTGAACCAGAGGGTGGCAGTGATGAACCAGAGGGTGCCAGGGATGAACCAGAGGGTGGCAGGGATGAACCAGAGGGTGACAGTGCTGTACCAGAGGGTGGCAGGGGTGAACCAGAGGTACTGTGATGAACCAGAGGGTGCTGTGATGAACCAGAGGGTGGCAGGGATGAACCAGAGGGTGGCACTGGTGAACCAGAGGGTGCTGTGATGAACCAGAGGGTGGCAGTGCTGAACCAGAGGGTGGCAGTGATGAACCAGAGGGTGGCAGGGATGAACCAGAGGGTGGCAGGGATGAACCAGAGGGTGGCAGTGCTGTACCAGAGGGTGGCAGGGGTGAACCAGAGGTGCTGTGATAAACCAGAGGGTGCTGTGATGAACCAGAGGGTGGCAGTGCTGAACCAGAGGGTGGCAGGGATGAACCAGAGGGTGGCAGGGATGAAGCAGAGGGTGACAGTGCTGTACCAGAGGGTGGCAGGGGTGAACTAGAGGTGCTGTGATGAACCAGAGGGTGCTGTGATCAACCAGAGGTTGGCAGTGCTGAACCAGAGGGTGGCAGTGATGAACCAGAGGGTGCTGTGATGTACCAGAGGGTGGCAGTGCTGAACCAGAGGGTGGCAGTGATGAACCAGAGGGTGACAGTGCTGTACCAGAGGGTGGCAGGGGTGAACCAGAGGTGCTGTGATGAACCAGAGGGTGCTGTGATCAACCAGAGGGTGGCAGTGATGAACCAGAGGGTGCTGTGATGAACCAGAGGGTGGCAGTGCTGAACCAGAGGGTGGCAGTGATGAACCAGAGGGTGGCAGGGATGAACCAGAGGGTGGCAGGGATGAACCAGAGGGTGACAGTGCTGTACCAGAGGGTGGCGGGGGTGAACCAGAGGTACTGTGATGAACCAGAGGGTGCTGTGATGAACCAGAGGGTGGCAGGGATGAACCATAGGGTGGCACTGGTGAACCAGAGGGTGCTATGATGAACCAGAGGGTGGCAGTGCTGAACCAGAGGGTGGCAGTGATGAACCAGAGGGTGGCAGGGATGAACCAGAGGGTGGCAGGGATGAACCAGAGGGTGACAGTGCTGTACCAGAGGGTGGCAGGGGTGAACCAGAGGTGCTGTGATAAACCAGAGGGTGCTGTGATGAACCAGAGGGTGGCAGTGCTGGACCAAAGGGTGGCAGGGATGAACCAGAGGGTGGCAGGGATGAAGCAGAGGGTGACAGTGCTGTACCAGAGAGTGGCAGGGGCGAACCAGAGGTGCTCTGATGAACCAGAGGGTGCTGTGATCAACCAGAGGGTGGCAGTGCTGAACCAGAGGGTGGCAGGGATGAACCAGAGGGTGGCACTGGTGAACCAGAGGGTGCTGTGATGAACCAGAGGGTGGCAGTGCTGAACCAGAGGGTGGCAGTGATGAAACAGAGGGTGGCAGGGATGAACCATAGGGTGGCAGGGTGGCAGTGCTGAACCAGAGGGTGGTAGTGATGAACCAGAGGGTGGCAGGGATGAACCAGAGGGTGGCACTGGTGAACCAGAGGGTGGCAGTGCTGAACCAGAGGGTGGCAGTGATGAACCAGAGGGTGGCAGTGATGAACCAGAGGGTGGCAGGGATGAACCAGAGGGTGACAGTGCTGTACCAGAGGGTGGCAGGGGTGAACCAGAGGTGCTGTGATAAACCAGAGGGTGCTGTGATGAACCAGAGGGTGACAGTGCTGTACCAGAGGGTGGCAGGGGTGAACCAGAGGTACTGTGATGAACCAGAGGGTGCTGTGATGAACCAGAGGATGGCAGTGCTGAACCAGAGGGTGGTAGTGATGAACCAGAGGGTAGTAGTGATGAACCAGAGGGTGCTGTGATGAACCAGAGGGTGGCAGTGCTGAACCAGAGGGTGGCAGTGATGAACCAGAGGGTGGCAGGGATGAACCAGAGGGTGGCAGGGATGAACCAGAGGGTGACAGTGCTGTACCAGAGGGTGGCAGGGGTGAACCAGAGGGTGGCAGTGATGAACCAGAGGGTGGCAGGGATGAACCAGAGGGTGGCAGGGATGAAGCAGAGGGTGACAGTGCTGTACCAGAGGGTGGCAGGGGTGAACCAGAGGTGCTGTGATGAACCAGAGGGTGCTGTGATCAACCAGAGGGTGGCAGTGATGAACCAGAGGGTGCTGTGATGAACCAGAGGGTGGCAGTGCTGAACCAGAGGGTGGTAGTGATGAACCAGAGGGTGGCAGGGATGAACCAGAGGGTGGCAGGGATGAACCATAGGGTGACAGTGCTGTACCAGAGGGTGGCAGGGGTGAACCAGAGGTACTGTGATGAACCAGAGGGTGCTGTGATGAACCGAAGGGTGGCAGGGGTGAACAAGAGGTGCTGTGATGAACCAGAGGGTGCTGTGATCAACCAGAGGGTGGCAGTGATGAACCAGAGGGTGCTGTGATGAACCAGAGGGTGGCAGTGCTGAACCAGAGGGTGGCAGTGATGAACCAGAGGGTGGCAGGGATGAACCAGAGGGTGGCAGGGATGAACCAGAGGGTGACAGTGCTGTACCAGAGGGTGGCAGGGGTGAACCAGAGGTACTGTGATGAACCAGAGGGTGCTGTGATGAACCAGAGGGTGGCAGGGATGAACCATAGGGTGGCACTGGTGAACCAGAGGGTGCTATGATTAACCAGAGGGTGGCAGTGCTGTACCAGAGGGTGGCAGGGATGAACCAGAGGGTGGCAGGGATGAACCAGAGGGTGACAGTGCTGTACCAGAGGGTGGCAGGGGTGAACCAGAGGTGCTGTGATAAACCAGAGGGTGCTGTGATGAACCAGAGGGTGGCAGTGCTGGACCAAAGGGTGGCAGGGATGAACCAGAGGGTGGCAGGGATGAAGCAGAGGGTGACAGTGCTGTACCAGAGAGTGGCAGGGGCGAACCAGAGGTGCTCTGATGAACCAGAGGGTGCTGTGATCAACCAGAGGGTGGCAGTGCTGAACCAGAGGGTGGCAGTGATGAACCAGAGGGTGGCAGGGATGAACCAGAGGGTGGCAGGGATGAAGCAGAGGGTGACAGTGCTGTACCAGAGGGTGGCAGGGGTGAACCAGAGGTGCTGTGATGAACCAGAGGGTGCTGTGATGAACCAGAGGGTGGCAGTGCTGAACCAGAGGGTGGTAGTGATGAACCAGAGGGTGGCAGGGATGAACCAGAGGGTGGCACTGGTGAACCAGGGGGTGCTGTGATGAACCAGAGGGTGGCAGTGCTGAACCAGAGGGTGGCAGTGATGAACCAGAGGGTGGCAGGGATGAACCAGAGGGTGGCAGGGATGAACCAAAGGGTGACAGTGCTGTACCAGAGGGTGACATGGGTGAACCAGAGGTACTGTGATGAACCAGAGGGTGCTGTGATGAACCAGAGGGTGGCAGGGATGAACCAGAGTGTGGCACTGGTGAACCAGAGGGTGCTGTGATGAACCAGAGGGTGGCAGTGCTGAACCAGAGGATGGCAGTGATGAACCAGAGGGTGGCAGGGATGAACCAGAGGGTGGCAGGGATGAACCAGAGGGTGACAGTGCTGTACCAGAGGGTGGCAGGGGTGAACCAGAGGTGCTGTGATAAACCAGAGGGTGCTGTGATGAACCAGAGGGTGGCAGTGCTGAACCAGAGGGTGGCAGGGATGAACCAGAGGGTGGCAGGGATGAAGCAGAGGGTGACAGTGCTGTACCAGAGGGTGGCAGGGGTGAACCAGAGGTACTGTGATGACCCAGAGGGTGCTGTGATGAACCAGAGGGTGGCAGTGCTGAACCAGAGGGTGGTAGGGATGAACCAGAGGGTGGTAGTGATGAACCAGAGGGTGCTGTGATGAACCAGAGGGTGGCAGTGCTGAACCAGAGGGTGGCAGTGATGAACCAGAGGGTGGCAGTGCTGTACCAGAGGGTGGCAGGGGTGAACCAGAGGTACTGTGATGAACCAGAGGGTGCTGTGATGAACCAGAGGGTGGCAGGGATGAACCAGAGGGTGGCACTGGTGAACCAGAGGGTGCTGTGATGAACCAGAGGGTGGCAGTGCTGAACCAGAGGGTGGCAGTGATGAACCAGAGGGTGGCAGGGATGAACCAGAGGGTGGCAGGGATGAACCAGAGGGTGGCAGTGCTGTACCAGAGGGTGGCAGGGGTGAACCAGAGGTGCTGTGATAAACCAGAGGGTGCTGTGATGAACCAGAGGGTGGCAGTGCTGAACCAGAGGGTGGCAGGGATGAACCAGAGGGTGGCAGGGATGAAGCAGAGGGTGACAGTGCTGTACCAGAGGGTGGCAGGGGTGAACCAGAGGTACTGTGATGAACCAGAGGGTGCTGTGATGAACCAGAGGGTGGCAGGGATGAACCAGAGGGTGGCACTGGTGAACCAGAGGGTGCTGTGATGAACCAGAGGGTGGCAGTGCTGAACCAGAGGGTGGCAGTGATGAACCAGAGGGTGGCACGGATGAACCAGAGGGTGGCAGGGATGAACCAGAGGGTGGCAGTGCTGTACCAGAGGGTGGCAGGGGTGAACCAGAGGTGCTGTGATAAACCAGAGGGTGCTGTGATGAACCAGAGGGTGGCAGTGCTGAACCAGAGGGTGGCAGGGATGAACCAGAGGGTGGCAGGGATGAAGCAGAGGGTGACAGTGCTGTACCAGAGGGTGGCAGGGGTGAACTAGAGGTGCTGTGATGAACCAGAGGGTGCTGTGATCAACCAGAGGTTGGCAGTGCTGAACCAGAGGGTGGCAGTGATGAACCAGAGGGTGCTGTGATGTACCAGAGGGTGGCAGTGCTGAACCAGAGGGTGGCAGTGATGAACCAGAGGGTGGCGGGGATGAACCAGAGGGTGGCAGGGATGAACCAGAGGGTGACAGTGCTGTACCAGAGGGTGGCAGGGGTGAACCAGAGGTACTGTGATGAACCAGAGGGAGCTGTGATGAACCAGAGGGTGGCAGGGATGAACCAGAGAGTGGCACTGGTGAACCAGAGGGTGCTGTGATGAACCAGAGGGTGGCAGTGCTGAACCAGAGGGTGGCAGTGATGAACCAGAGGGTGGCAGGGATGAACCAGAGGGTGGCAGGGATGAACCACAGGGTGACAGTGCTGTACCAGAGGGTGGCAGGGGTGAACCAGAGGTGCTGTGATAAACCAGAGGGTGCTGTGATGAACCAGAGGGTGGCAGTGCTGAACCAGAGGGTGGCAGTGATGTACCAGAGGGTGGAAGGGATGAACCAGAGGGTGGTAGGGATGAAGCAGAGGGTGACAGTGCTGTACCAGAGGGTGGCAGGGGTGAACCAGAGGTGCTGTGATTAACCAGAGGGTGCTGTGATAAACCAGAGGGTGGCAGTGCTGAACCAGAGGGTGGCAGTGATGAACCAGAGGGTGCTGTGATGAACCAGAGGGTGGGAGTGCTGAACCAGAGGGTGGCAGTGATGAACCAGAGGGTGGCAGGGATGAACCAGAGGGTGGCAGGGATGAACCAGAGGGTGACAGTGCTGTACCAGAGGGTGGCAGGGGTGAACCAGAGGTGCTGTGATAAACCAGAGGGTGCTGTGATGAACCAGAGGGTGGCAGTGCTGAACCAGAGGGTGGCAGGGATGAACCAGAGGGTGGCAGGGATGAAGCAGAGGGTGACAGTGCTGTACCAGAGGGTGGCGGGGATGAACCAGAGGGTGGCAGGGATGAACCAGAGGGTGACAGTGCTGTACCAGAGGGTGGCAGGGGTGAACCAGAGGTACTGTGATGAACCAGAGGGTGCTGTGATGAACCAGAGGGTGGCAGGGATGAACCAGAGGGTGGTACTGGTGAACCAGAGGGTCCTGTGATGAACCAGAGGGTGGCAGTGCTGAACCAGAGGGTGGCAGGGATGAACCAGAGGGTGGCAGGGATGAAGCAGAGGGTGACAGTGCTGTACCAGAGGGTGGCAGGGGTGAACTAGAGGTGCTGTGATGAACCAGAGGGTGCTGTGATCAACCAGAGGTTGGCAGTGCTGAACCAGAGGGTGGCAGTGATGAACCAGAGGGTGCTGTGATGTACCAGAGGGTGGCAGTGCTGAACCAGAGGGTGGCAGTGATGAACCAGAGGGTGGCGGGGATGAACCAGAGGGTGGCAGGGATGAACCAGAGGGTGACAGTGCTGTACCAGAGGGTGGCAGGGGTGAACCAGAGGTACTGTGATGAACCAGAGGGTGCTGTGATGAACCAGAGGGTGGCAGGGATGAACCAGAGGGTGGCACTGGTGAACCAGAGGGTGCTGTGATGAACCAGAGGGTGGCAGTGATGAACCAGAGGGTGGCAGTGATGAACCAGAGGGTGGCAGGGATGAACCACAGGGTGACAGTGCTGTACCAGAGGGTGGCAGGGGTGAACCAGAGGTGCTGTGATAAACCAGAGGGTGCTGTGATGAACCAGAGGGTGGCAGTGCTGAACCAGAGGGTGGCAGTGATGTACCAGAGGGTGGAAGGGATGAACCAGAGGGTGGTAGGGATGAAGCAGAGGGTGACAGTGCTGTACCAGAGGGTGGCAGGGGTGAACCAGAGGTGCTGTGATGAACCAGAGGGTGCTGTGATAAACCAGAGGGTGGCAGTGCTGAACCAGAGGGTGGCAGTGATGAACCAGAGGGTGCTGTGATGAACCAGAGGGTGGGAGTGCTGAACCAGAGGGTGGCAGTGATGAACCAGAGGGTGGCAGGGATGAACCAGAGGGTGGCAGGGATGAACCAGAGGGTGACAGTGCTGTACCAGAGGGTGGCAGGGGTGAACCAGAGGTACTGTGATGAACCAGAGGGTGCTGTGATGAACCAGAGGGTGGCAGGGATGAACCAGAGGGTGGTACTGGTGAACCAGAGGGTGCTGTGATGAACCAGAGGGTGGCAGTGCTGAACCAGAGGGTGGCAGGGATGAAGCAGAGGGTCGCAGGGATGAAGCAGAGGGTGACAGTGCTGTACCAGAGGGTGGCAGGGACGAACCAGAGGTGCTGTGATGAACCAGAGGGTGCTGTGATCAACCAGAGAGTGGCAGTGCTGAACCAGAGGGTGGCAGTGATGAACCAGAGGGTGGCAGGGATGAACCAGAGGGTGGCAGGGATGAAGCAGAGGGTGACAGTGCTGTACCAGAGGGTGGCAGGGGTGAACCAGAGGTGCTGTGATGAACCAAAGGGTGCTGTGATGAACCAGCGGGTGGCAGTGCTGAACCAGAGGGTGGTAGTGATGAACCAGAGGGTGGCAGGGATGAACCAGAGGGTGGCACTGGTGAACCAGAGGGTGCTGTGATGAACCAGAGGGTGGCAGTGCTGAACCAGAGGGTGGCAGTGATGAACCAGAGGGTGGCAGGGATGAACCAGAGGGTGGCAGGGATGAACAAGAGGGTGACAGTGCTGTACCAGAGGGTGGCAGGGGTGAACCAGAGGTGCTGTGATGAACCAGAGGGTGGCAGTGCTGTACCAGAGTGTGGTAGTGATGAACCAGAGGGTGGCAGGGATGAACCTGAGGGTGGCAGGGAGGAACCAGAGGGTGGCACTGGTGAACCAGAGGGTGTTGTGATGAACCAGAGGGTGGCAGTGAAGAACCAGAGGGTGGAACTGGTGAACCAGAGGGTGGCAGTAATGAACCAGAGGGTGGCAGTGATGCACCAGAGGGTGCTGTGATGAACAAGAGGGTGGCAGTGGTGAGTGCTGTACCAGAGGGGGGGTGAACCAGAGGGTGCTGTGATGAACCAGACAGTGGCAGTGGTGAATGCTGAACCTGAGAGTGGCAGGGGTGAACCAGAGGGCGTCAGTGGTGAACCAGAGGGTGCTGTGATGAACCAGAGGGTGGCAGTGGTGAACCAGAGGGTGGCAGTGGTAAACTATAGGGTGGCAGTCGTGAACCAGAGGGTGGCATTGGTGAACCAGAGGGTGACAGACTAATGCTGTACCAGAGGGTGGCAGGGGTGAACCAGAGGTGCTGTGATGAACCAGAGGGTGGAAGTCATAAACCAGAGGGTGGCAGTGGTGTACCAGAGGGTGACAGTGCTGTACCAGAGGGTGAACCAGAGAGTGCTGTGATGAACCAGAGGGTGGCAGTGGTGAACCAGGGGGTGGCAGGGGTGAACCAGAGGGTGGCAGTGGTGAACCAGAGGGTGGCAGGGGTGAACCAGAGGTGCTGTGATGAACCAGAGGGTGGCAGTCATAAACCAGAGGGTGGCAGTGGTGAACCAGAGGGTGACAGTGGTGAACCAGAGGGTGCTGTGATGAACCAGAGGGTGGCAGTGGTGAGTGCTGAACCAGAGGGTGGCAGCAGGGGTGAACCAGAGGGTGCTGTGATGGACCAGAGGGTGGCAGTAGTGAGTGCTGAACCTGAGGGTGGCAGGGGTGAACCAGAGGGTGGCAGTGATCGACCAGAGGGTGGCAGTGGTGAACCAGAGGGTGTCAGTGGTGAACCAGAGGGTGTCAGTGATGAACCAGAGGGTGCTGTGATGAACCAGAGGGTGGCAGTGATGAACCAGAGGGTGGCAGTGATGAACCAGAGGGTGGCAGTGGTGAACCAGAGGGTGCTGTGATGAACCAGAGGGTGGCAGTGATGAACCAGAGGGTGGCAGTGATGAACCAGAGGGTGGCAGGGATGAACCAGAGGGTGGCAGGGATGAACCAGAGAGTGACAGTGCTGTACCAGAGGGTGGCAGGGGTGAACCAGAGGTGCTGTGATAAACCAGAGGGTGCTGTGATGAACCAGAGGGTGGCAGTGCTGAACCAGAGGGTGGCAGGGATGAACCAGAGGGTGGCAGGGATGAAAAAGAGGGTGACAGTGCTGTACCAGAGGGTGGCAGGGGTGAACCAGAGGTGCTGTGATGAACCAGAGGGTGCTGTGATGAACCAGAGGGTGGCAGTGCTGAACCAGAGGGTGGCAGTGATGAACCAGAGGGTGCTGTGATGAACCAGAGGGTGGCAGTGCTGAACCAGAGGGTGACAGTGTTGTACCAGAGGGTGGCAGGGGTGAACCAGAGGTACTGTGATGAACCAGAGGGTGCTGTGATGAACCAGAGGGTGGCAGGGATGAACCAGAGGGTGGCACTGGTGAACTAGAGGGTGCTGTGATGAACCAGAGGGTGGCAGTGCTGAACCAGAGGGTGGCAGTGATGAACCAGAGGGTAGAAGGGATGAACCAGAGGGTGGCAGGGATGAACCAGAGGGTGGCAGTGCTGTACCAGAGGGTGGCAGGGGTGAACCAGAGGTGCTGTGATAAACCAGAGGGTGATGTGATGAACCAGAGGGTGGCAGTGCTGAACCAGAGGGTGGCAGGGATGAACCAGAGGGTGGCAGGGATGAAGCAGAGGGTGACAGTGCTGTACCAGAGGGTGGCAGGGGTGAACCAGAGGTGCTGTGATGAACCAGAGGGTGCTGTGATCAACCAGAGGGTGGCAGTGATGAACCAGAGGGTGCTGTGATGAACCAGAGGGTGGTAGTGCTGAACCAGAGGGTGACAGTGCTGTACCAGAGGGTGGCAGGGGTGAACCAGAGGTACTGTGATGAACCAGAGGGTGCTGTGATGAACCAGAGGGTGGCAGTGCTGAACCAGAGGGTGGCAGGGATGAACCAGAGGGTGGCAGGGATGAAAAAGAGGGTGACAGTGCTGTACCAGAGGGTGGCAGGGGTGAACCAGAGGTGCTGTGATGAACCAGAGGGTGCTGTGATGAACCAGAGGGTGGCAGTGCTGAACCAGAGGGTGGCAGTGATGAACCAGAGGGTGCTGTGATGAACCAGGGGTGGCAGTGCTGAACCAGAGGGTGACAGTGCTGTACCAGAGGGTGGCAGGGGTGAACCAGAGGTACTGTGATGAACCAGAGGGTGCTGTGATGAACCAGAGGGTGGCAGGGATGAACCAGAGGGTGGCACTGGTGAACTAGAGGGTGCTGTGATGAACCAGAGGGTGGCAGTGCTGAACCAGAGGGTGGCAGTGATGAACCAGAGGGTAGAAGGGATGAACCAGAGGGTGGCAGGGATGAACCAGAGGGTGGCAGTGCTGTACCAGAGGGTGGCAGGGGTGAACCAGAGGTGCTGTGATAAACCAGAGGGTGATGTGATGAACCAGAGGGTGGCAGTGCTGAACCAGAGGGTGGCAGGGATGAACCAGAGGGTGGCAGGGATGAAGCAGAGGGTGACAGTGCTGTACCAGAGGGTGGCAGGGGTGAACCAGAGGTGCTGTGATGAACCAGAGGGTGCTGTGATCAACCAGAGGGTGGCAGTGATGAACCAGAGGGTGCTGTGATGAACCAGAGGGTGGTAGTGCTGAACCAGAGGGTGACAGTGCTGTACCAGAGGGTGGCAGGGGTGAACCAGAGGTACTGTGATGAACCAGAGGGTGCTGTGATGAACCAGAGGGTGGCAGGGATAAACCAGAGGGTGGCACTGGTGAACTAGAGGGTGCTGTGATGAACCAGAGGGTGGCAGTGCTGAACCAGAGGGTGGCAGTGATGAACCAGAGGGTAGAAGGGATGAACCAGAGGGTGGCAGGGATGAACCAGAGGGTGACAGTGCTGTACCAGAGGGTGGCAGGGGTGAACCAGAGGTGCTGTGATAAACCAGAGGGTGCTGTGATGAACCAGAGGGTGGCAGGGATGAACCAGAGGGTGGCAGGGATGAACCAGAGGGTGGCAGGGATGAAGCAGAGGGTGACAGTGCTGTACCAGAGGGTGGCAGGGGTGAACCAGAGGTACTGTGATGAACCAGAGGGTGCTGTGATGAACCAGAGGGTGGCAGGGATGAACCAGAGGGTGGCACTGGTGAACCAGAGGGTGCTGTGATGAACCAGAGGGTGGCAGTGCTGAACCAGAGGGTGGCAGTGATGAACCAGAGGGTGGCACGGATGAACCAGAGGGTGGCAGGGATGAACCAGAGGGTGGCAGTGCTGTACCAGAGGGTGGCAGGGGTGAACCAGAGGTGCTGTGATAAACCAGAGGGTGCTGTGATGAACCAGAGGGTGGCAGTGCTGAACCAGAGGGTGGCAGGGATAAACCAGAGGGTGGCAGGGATGAAGCAGAGGGTGACAGTGCTGTACCAGAGGGTGGCAGGGGTGAACCAGAGGTGCTGTGATGAACCAAAGGGTGCTGTGATGAACCAGCGGGTGGCAGTGCTGAACCAGAGGGTGGTAGTGATGAACCAGAGGGTGGCAGGGATGAACCAGAGGGTGGCACTGGTGAACCAGAGGGTGCTGTGATGAACCAGAGGGTGGCAGTGCTGAACCAGAGGGTGGCAGTGATGAACCAGAGGGTGGCAGGGATGAACCAGAGGGTGGCAGGGATGAACCAGAGGGTGACAGTGCTGTACCAGAGGGTGGCAGGGGTGAACCAGAGGTACTGTGATGAACCAGAGGGTGCTGTTATGAACCAGAGGGTGGCAGGGATGAACCAGAGGGTGGCACTGGTGAACCAGAGAGTGTTGTGATGAACCAGAGGGTGGCAGTGCTGAACCAGAGGGTGGCAGTGATGAACCAGAGGGTGGCAGGGATGAACCAGAGGGTGGCAGGGATGAACCAGAGGGTGACAGTGCTGTACCAGAGGGTGGCAGGGGTGAACCAAAGGTGCTGTGATAAACCAGTCGGTGCTGTGATGAACCAGAGGGTGGCAGTGCTGAACCAGAGGGTGGCAGGGATGAACCAGAGGGTGGCAGGGATGAAGCAGAGGGTGACAGTGCTATACCAGAGAGTGGCAGGGGCGAACCAGAGGTGCTCTGATGAACCAGAGGGTGCTGTGATCAACCAGAGGGTGGCAGTGCTGAACCAGAGGGTGGCAGTGATGAACCAGAGGGTGGCAGGGATGAACCAGAGGGTGGCAGGAATGAAGCAGAGGGTGACAGTGCTGTACCAGAGGGTGGCAGGGGTGAACCAGAGGTGCTGTGATGAACCAGAGGGTGCTGTGATGAACCAGAGGGTGGCAGTGCTGAACCAGAGGGTGGTAGTGATGAACCAGAGGGTGGCAGGGATGAACCAGAGGGTGGCACTGGTGAACCAGAGGGTGCTGTGATGAACCAGAGGGTGGCAGTGCTGAACCAGAGGGTGGCAGTGATGAACCAGAGGGTGGCAGGGATGAACCAGAGGGTGGCAGGGATGAACCAAAGGGTGACAGTGCTGTACCAGAGGGTGACAGGGGTGAAGCAGAGGTACTGTGATGAACCAGAGGGTGCTGTGATGAACCAGAGGGTGGCAGGGATGAACCAGAGTGTGGCACTGGTGAACCAGAGGGTGCTGTGATGAACCAGAGGGTGGCAGTGCTGAACCAGAGGGTGGCAGTGATGAACCAGAGGGTGGCAGGGATGAACCAGAGGGTGGCAGGGATGAACCAGAGGGTGACAGTGCTGTACCAGAGGGTGGCAGGGGTGAACCAGAGGTGCTGTGATAAACCAGAGGGTGCTGTGATGAACCAGAGGGTGGCAGTGCTGAACCAGAGGGTGGCAGGGATGAACCAGAGGGTGGCAGGGATGAAGCAGAGGGTGACAGTGCTGTACCAGAGGGTGGCAGGGGTGAACCAGAGGTACTGTGATGAACCAGAGGGTGCTGTGATGAACCAGAGGGTGGCAGTGCTGAACTAGAGGGTGGTAGTGATGAACCAGAGGGTGGTAGTGATGAACCAGAGGGTGCTGTGATGAACCAGAGGGTGGCAGTGCTGAACCAGAGGGTGGCAGGGGTGAACTAGAGGTGCTGTGATGAACCAGAGGGTGCTGTGATCAACCAGAGGTTGGCAGTGCTGAACCAGAGGGTGGCAGTGATGAACCAGAGGGTGCTGTGATGTACCAGAGGGTGGCAGTGCTGGACCAGAGGGTGGCAGTGATGAACCAGAGGGTGACAGTGCTGTACCAGAGGGTGGCAGGGGTGAACCAGAGGTGCTGTGATGAACCAGAGGGTGCTGTGATCAACCAGAGGGTGGCAGTGATGAACCAGAGGGTACTGTGATGAACCAGAGGGTGGCAGTGCTGAACCAGAGGGTGGCAGTGATGAACCAGAGGGTGGCAGGGATGAACCAGAGGGTGGCAGGGATGAACCAGAGGGTGACAGTGCTGTACCAGAGGGTGGCGGGGGTGAACCAGAGGTACTGTGATGAACCAGAGGGTGCTGTGATGAACCAGAGGGTGGCAGGGATGAACCATAGGGTGGCACTGGTGAACCAGAGGGTGCTATGATGAACCAGAGGGTGGCAGTGCTGAACCAGAGGGTGGCAGTGATGAACCAGAGGGTGGCAGGGATGAACCAGAGGGTGGCAGGGATGAACCAGAGGGTGACAGTGCTGTACCAGAGGGTGGCAGGGGTGAACCAGAGGTGCTGTGATAAACCAGAGGGTGCTGTGATGAACCAGAGGGTGGCAGTGCTGGACCAAAGGGTGGCAGGGATGAACCAGAGGGTGGCAGGGATGAAGCAGAGGGTGACAGTGCTGTACCAGAGAGTGGCAGGGGCGAACCAGAGGTGCTCTGATGAACCAGAGGGTGCTGTGATCAACCAGAGGGTGGCAGTGCTGAACCAGAGGGTGGCAGGGATGAACCAGAGGGTGGCACTGGTGAACCAGAGGGTGCTGTGATGAACCAGTGGGTGGCAGTGCTGAACCAGAGGGTGGCAGTGATGAAACAGAGGGTGGCAGGGATGAACCAGAGGGTGGCAGGGTGGCAGTGCTGAACCAGAGGGTGGTAGTGATGAACCAGAGGGTGGCAGGGATGAACCAGAGGGTGGCACTGGTGAACCAGAGGGTGGCAGTGCTGAACCAGAGGGTGGCAGTGATGAACCAGAGGGTGGCAGTGATGAACCAGAGGGTGGCAGGGATGAACCAGAGGGTGACAGTGCTGTACCAGAGGGTGGCAGGGGTGAACCAGAGGTGCTGTGATAAACCAGAGGGTGCTGTGATGAACCAGAGGGTGACAGTGCTGTACCAGAGGGTGGCAGGGGTGAACCAGAGGTGCTGTGATAAACCAGAGGGTGCTGTGATGAACCAGAGGGTGGCAGTGCTGAACCAGAGGGTGGCAGGGATGAACCAGAGGGTGGCAGGGATGAAGCAGAGGGTGACAGTGCTGTACCAGAGGGTGGCAGGGGTGAACCAGAGGTACTGTGATGAACCAGAGGGTGCTGTGATGAACCAGAGGATGGCAGTGCTGAACCAGAGGGTGGTAGTGATGAACCAGAGGGTAGTAGTGATGAACCAGAGGGTGCTGTGATGAACCAGAGGGTGGCAGTGCTGAACCAGAGGGTGGCAGTGATGAACCAGAGGGTGGCACGGATGAACCAGAGGGTGGCAGGGATGAACCAGAGGGTGACAGTGCTGTACCAGAGGGTGGCAGGGGTGAACCAGAGGGTGGCAGTGATGAACCAGAGGGTGGCAGGGATGAACCAGAGGGTGGCAGGGATGAAGCAGAGGGTGACAGTGCTGTACCAGAGGGTGGCAGGGGTGAACCAGAGGTGCTGTGATGAACCAGAGGGTGCTGTGATCAACCAGAGGGTGGCAGTGATGAACCAGAGGGTGCTGTGATGAACCAGAGGGTGGCAGTGCTGAACCAGAGGGTGGTAGTGATGAACCAGAGGGTGGCAGGGATGAACCAGAGGGTGGCAGGGATGAACCATAGGGTGACAGTTCTGTACCAGAGGGTGGCAGGGGTGAACCAGAGGTACTGTGATGAACCAGAGGGTGCTGTGATGAACCGAAGGGTGGCAGGGGTGAACAAGAGGTGCTGTGATGAACCAGAGGGTGCTGTGATCAACCAGAGGGTGGCAGTGATGAACCAGAGGGTGCTGTGATGAACCAGAGGGTGGCAGTGCTGAACCAGAGGGTGGCAGTGATGAACCAGAGGGTGGCAGGGATGAACCAGAGGGTGGCAGGGATGAACCAGAGGGTGACAGTGCTGTACCAGAGGGTGGCAGGGGTGAACCAGAGGTACTGTGATGAACCAGAGGGTGCTGTGATGAACCAGAAGGTGGCAGGGATGAACCATAGGGTGGCACTGGTGAACCAGAGGGTGCTATGATGAACCAGAGGGTGGCAGTGCTGAACCAGAGGGTGGCAGGGATGAACCAGAGGGTGGCAGGGATGAACCAGAGGGTGACAGTGCTGTACCAGAGGGTGGCAGGGGTGAACCAGAGGTGCTGTGATAAACCAGAGGGTGCTGTGATGAACCAGAGGGTGGCAGTGCTGGACCAAAGGGTGGCAGGGATGAACCAGAGGGTGGCAGGGATGAAGCAGAGGGTGACAGTGCTGTACCAGAGAGTGGCAGGGGCGAACCAGAGGTGCTCTGATGAACCAGAGGGTGCTGTGATCAACCAGAGGGTGGCAGTGCTGAACCAGAGGGTGGCAGTGATGAACCAGAGGGTGGCAGGGATGAACCAGAGGGTGGCAGGGATGAAGCAGAGGGTGACAGTGCTGTACCAGAGGGTGGCAGGGGTGAACCAGAGGTGCTGTGATGAACCAGAGGGTGCTGTGATGAACCAGAGGGTGGCAGTGCTGAACCAGAGGGTGGTAGTGATGAACCAGAGGGTGGCAGGGATGAACCAGAGGGTGGCACTGGTGAACCAGAGGGTGCTGTGATGAACCAGAGGGTGGCAGTGCTGAACCAGAGGGTGGCAGTGATGAACCAGAGGGTGGCAGGGATGAACCAGAGGGTGGCAGGGATGAACCAAAGGGTGACAGTGCTGTACCAGAGGGTGACATGGGTGAACCAGAGGTACTGTGATGAACCAGAGGGTGCTGTGATGAACCAGAGGGTGGCAGGGATGAACCAGAGTGTGGCACTGGTGAACCAGAGGGTGCTGTGATGAACCAGAGGGTGGCAGTGCTGAACCAGAGGATGGCAGTGATGAACCAGAGGGTGGCAGGGATGAACCAGAGGGTGGCAGGGATGAACCAGAGGGTGACAGTGCTGTACCAGAGGGTGGCAGGGGTGAACCAGAGGTGCTGTGATAAACCAGAGGGTGCTGTGATGAACCAGAGGGTGGCAGTGCTGAACCAGAGGGTGGCAGGGATGAACCAGAGGGTGGCAGGGATGAAGCAGAGGGTGACAGTGCTGTACCAGAGGGTGGCAGGGGTGAACCAGAGGTACTGTGATGACCCAGAGGGTGCTGTGATGAACCAGAGGGTGGCAGTGCTGAACCAGAGGGTGGTAGTGATGAACCAGAGGGTGGTAGTGATGAACCAGAGGGTGCTGTGATGAACCAGAGGGTGGCAGTGCTGAACCAGAGGGTGGCAGTGATGAACCAGAGGGTGGCAGTGCTGTACCAGAGGGTGGCAGGGGTGAACCAGAGGTACTGTGATGAACCAGAGGGTGCTGTGATGAACCAGAGGGTGGCAGGGATGAACCAGAGGGTGGCACTGGTGAACCAGAGGGTGCTGTGATGAACCAGAGGGTGGCAGTGCTGAACCAGAGGGTGGCAGTGATGAACCAGAGGGTGGCAGGGATGAACCAGAGGGTGGCAGGGATGAACCAGAGGGTGGCAGTGCTGTACCAGAGGGTGGCAGGGGTGAACCAGAGGTGCTGTGATAAACCAGAGGGTGCTGTGATGAACCAGAGGGTGGCAGTGCTGAACCAGAGGGTGGCAGGGATGAACCAGAGGGTGGCAGGGATGAAGCAGAGGGTGACAGTGCTGTACCAGAGGGTGGCAGGGGTGAACCAGAGGTACTGTGATGAACCAGAGGGTGCTGTGATGAACCAGAGGGTGGCAGGGATGAACCAGAGGGTGGCACTGGTGAACCAGAGGGTGCTGTGATGAACCAGAGGGTGGCAGTGCTGAACCAGAGGGTGGCAGTGATGAACCAGAGGGTGGCACGGATGAACCAGAGGGTGGCAGGGATGAACCAGAGGGTGGCAGTGCTGTACCAGAGGGTGGCAGGGGTGAACCAGAGGTGCTGTGATAAACCAGAGGGTGCTGTGATGAACCAGAGGGTGGCAGTGCTGAACCAGAGGGTGGCAGGGATAAACCAGAGGGTGGCAGGGATGAAGCAGAGGGTGACAGTGCTGTACCAGAGGGTGGCAGGGGTGAACTAGAGGTGCTGTGATGAACCAGAGGGTGCTGTGATCAACCAGAGGTTGGCAGTGCTGAACCAGAGGGTGGCAGTGATGAACCAGAGGGTGCTGTGATGTACCAGAGGGTGGCAGTGCTGAACCAGAGGGTGGCAGTGATGAACCAGAGGGTGGCGGGGATGAACCAGAGGGTGGCAGGGATGAACCAGAGGGTGACAGTGCTGTACCAGAGGGTGGCAGGGGTGAACCAGAGGTACTGTGATGAACCGGAGGGTGCTGTGATGAACCAGAGGGTGGCAGGGATGAACCAGAGGGTGGCACTGGTGAACCAGAGGGTGCTGTGATGAACCAGAGGGTGGCAGTGCTGAACCAGAGGGTGGCAGTGATGAACCAGAGGGTGGCAGGGATGAACCAGAGGGTGGCAGGGATGAACCACAGGGTGACAGTGCTGTACCAGAGGGTGGCAGGGGTGAACCAGAGGTGCTGTGATAAACCAGAGGGTGCTGTGATGAACCAGAGGGTGGCAGTGCTGAACCAGAGGGTGGCAGTGATGTACCAGAGGGTGGAAGGGATGAACCAGAGGGTGGTAGGGATGAAGCAGAGGGTGACAGTGCTGTACCAGAGGGTGGCAGGCGTGAACCAGAGGTGCTGTGATGAACCAGAGGGTGCTGTGATAAACCAGAGGGTGGCAGTGCTGAACCAGAGGGTGGCAGTGATGAACCAGAGGGTGCTGTGATGAACCAGAGGGTGGGAGTGCTGAACCAGAGGGTGGCAGTGATGAACCAGAGGGTGGCAGGGATGAACCAGAGGGTGGCAGGGATGAACCAGAGGGTGACAGTGCTGTACCAGAGGGTGGCAGGGGTGAACCAGAGGTGCTGTGATAAACCAGAGGGTGCTGTGATGAACCAGAGGGTGGCAGTGCTGAACCAGAGGGTGGCAGGGATGAACCAGAGGGTGGCAGGGATGAAGCAGAGGGTGACAGTGCTGTACCAGAGGGTGGCGGGGATGAACCAGAGGGTGGCAGGGATGAACCAGAGGGTGACAGTGCTGTACCAGAGGGTGGCAGGGGTGAACCAGAGGTACTGTGATGAACCAGAGGGTGCTGTGATGAACCAGAGGGTGGCAGGGATGAACCAGAGGGTGGTACTGGTGAACCAGAGGGTCCTGTGATGAACCAGAGGGTGGCAGTGCTGAACCAGAGGGTGGCAGGGATGAACCAGAGGGTGGCAGGGATGAAGCAGAGGGTGACAGTGCTGTACCAGAGGGTGGCAGGGGTGAACTAGAGGTGCTGTGATGAACCAGAGGGTGCTGTGATCAACCAGAGGTTGGCAGTGCTGAACCAGAGGGTGGCAGTGATGAACCAGAGGGTGCTGTGATGTACCAGAGGGTGGCAGTGCTGAACCAGAGGGTGGCAGTGATGAACCAGAGGGTGGCGGGGATGAACCAGAGGGTGGCAGGGATGAACCAGAGGGTGACAGTGCTGTACCAGAGGGTGGCAGGGGTGAACCAGAGGTACTGTGATGAACCAGAGGGTGCTGTGATGAACCAGAGGGTGGCAGGGATGAACCAGAGGGTGGCACTGGTGAACCAGAGGGTGCTGTGATGAACCAGAGGGTGGCAGTGATGAACCAGAGGGTGGCAGTGATGAACCAGAGGGTGGCAGGGATGAACCACAGGGTGACAGTGCTGTACCAGAGGGTGGCAGGGGTGAACCAGAGGTGCTGTGATAAACCAGAGGGTGCTGTGATGAACCAGAGGGTGGCAGTGCTGAACCAGAGGGTGGCAGTGATGTACCAGAGGGTGGAAGGGATGAACCAGAGGGTGGTAGGGATGAAGCAGAGGGTGACAGTGCTGTACCAGAGGGTGGCAGGGGTGAACCAGAGGTGCTGTGATGAACCAGAGGGTGCTGTGATAAACCAGAGGGTGGCAGTGCTGAACCAGAGGGTGGCAGTGATGAACCAGAGGGTGCTGTGATGAACCAGAGGGTGGGAGTGCTGAACCAGAGGGTGGCAGTGATGAACCAGAGGGTGGCAGGGATGAACCAGAGGGTGGCAGGGATGAACCAGAGGGTGACAGTGCTGTACCAGAGGGTGGCAGGGGTGAACCAGAGGTACTGTGATGAACCAGAGGGTGCTGTGATGAACCAGAGGGTGGCAGGGATGAACCAGAGGGTGGTGCTGGTGAACCAGAGGGTGCTGTGATGAACCAGAGGGTGGCAGTGCTGAACCAGAGGGTGGCAGGGATGAAGCAGAGGGTCGCAGGGATGAAGCAGAGGGTGACAGTGCTGTACCAGAGGGTGGCAGGGACGAACCAGAGGTGCTGTGATGAACCAGAGGGTGCTGTGATCAACCAGAGAGTGGCAGTGCTGAACCAGAGGGTGGCAGTGATGAACCAGAGGGTGGCAGGGATGAACCAGAGGGTGGCAGGGATGAAGCAGAGGGTGACAGTGCTGTACCAGAGGGTGGCAGGGGTGAACCAGAGGTGCTGTGATGAACCAGAGGGTGCTGTGATGAACCAGCGGGTGGCAGTGCTGAACCAGAGGGTGGTAGTGATGAACCAGAGGGTGGCAGGGATGAACCAGAGGGTGGCACTGGTGAACCAGAGGGTGCTGTGATGAACCAGAGGGTGGCAGTGCTGAACCAGAGGGTGGCAGTGATGAACCAGAGGGTGGCAGGGATGAACCAGAGGGTGGCAGGGATGAACAAGAGGGTGACAGTGCTGTACCAGAGGGTGGCAGGGGTGAACCAGAGGTGCTGTGATGAACCAGAGGGTGGCAGTGCCGTACCAGAGTGTGGTAGTGATGAACCAGAGGGTGGCAGGGATGAACCAGAGGGTGGCAGGGAGGAACCAGAGGGTGGCACTGGTGAACCAGAGGGTGTTGTGATGAACCAGAGGGTGGCAGTGAAGAACCAGAGGGTGGAACTGGTGAACCAGAGGGTGGCAGTAATGAACCAGAGGGTGGCAGTGATGCACCAGAGGGTGCTGTGATGAACAAGAGGGTGGCAGTGGTGAGTGCTGTACCAGAGGGGGGGTGAACCAGAGGGTGCTGTGATGAACCAGACAGTGGCAGTGGTGAATGCTGAACCTGAGAGTGGCAGGGGTGAACCAGAGGGTGTCAGTGGTGAACCAGAGGGTGCTGTGATGAACCAGAGGGTGGCAGTGGTGAACCAGAGGGTGGCAGTGGTAAACTATAGGGTGGCAGTCGTGAACCAGAGGGTGGCACTGGTGAACCAGAGGGTGACAGACTAATGCTGTACCAGAGGGTGGCAGGGGTGAACCAGAGGTGCTGTGATGAACCAGAGGGTGGAAGTCATAAACCAGAGGGTGGCAGTGGTGTACCAGAGGGTGACAGTGCTGTACCAGAGGGTGAACCAGAGAGTGCTGTGATGAACCAGAGGGTGGCAGTGGTGAACCAGGGGGTGGCAGGGGTGAACCAGAGGGTGGCAGTGGTGAACCAGAGGGTGGCAGGGGTGAACCAGAGGTGCTGTGATGAACCAGAGGGTGGCAGTCATAAACCAGAGGGTGGCAGTGGTGAACCAGAGGGTGACAGTGGTGAACCAGAGGGTGCTGTGATGAACCAGAGGGTGGCAGTGGTGAGTGCTGAACCAGAGGGTGGCAGCAGGGGTGAACCAGAGGGTGCTGTGATGGACCAGAGGGTGGCAGTAGTGAGTGCTGAACCTGAGGGTGGCAGGGGTGAACCAGAGGGTGGCAGTGATCGACCAGAGGGTGGCAGTGGTGAACCAGAGGGTGTCAGTGGTGAACCAGAGGGTGTCAGTGATGAACCAGAGGGTGCTGTGATGAACCAGAGGGTGGCAGTGATGAACCAGAGGGTGGCAGTGATGAACCAGAGGGTGGCAGTGGTGAACCAGAGGGTGCTGTGATGAACCAGAGGGTGGCAGTGATGAACCAGAGGGTGGCAGTGATGAACCAGAGGGTGGCAGGGATGAACCAGAGGGTGGCAGGGATGAACCAGAGGGTGACAGTGCTGTACCAGAGGGTGGCAGGGGTGAACCAGAGGTGCTGTGATAAACCAGAGGGTGCTGTGATGAACCAGAGGGTGGCAGTGCTGAACCAGAGGGTGAACCAGAGAGTGCTGTGATGAACCAGAGGGTGGCAGTGGTGAACCAGGGGGTGGCAGGGGTGAACCAGAGGGTGGCAGTGGTGAACCAGAGGGTGGCAGGGGTGAACCAGAGGTGCTGTGATGAACCAGAGGGTGGCAGTCATAAACCAGAGGGTGGCAGTGGTGAACCAGAGGGTGACAGTGGTGAACCAGAGGGTGCTGTGATGAACCAGAGGGTGGCAGTGGTGAGTGCTGAACCAGAGGGTGGCAGCAGGGGTGAACCAGAGGGTGCTGTGATGGACCAGAGGGTGGCAGTAGTGAGTGCTGAACCTGAGGGTGGCAGGGGTGAACCAGAGGGTGGCAGTGATCGACCAGAGGGTGGCAGTGGTGAACCAGAGGGTGTCAGTGGTGAACCAGAGGGTGTCAGTGATGAACCAGAGGGTGCTGTGATGAACCAGAGGGTGGCAGTGATGAACCAGAGGGTGGCAGTGATGAACCAGAGGGTGGCAGTGGTGAACCAGAGGGTGCTGTGATGAACCAGAGGGTGGCAGTGATGAACCAGAGGGTGGCAGTGATGAACCAGAGGGTGGCAGGGATGAACCAGAGGGTGGCAGGGATGAACCAGAGGGTGACAGTGCTGTACCAGAGGGTGGCAGGGGTGAACCAGAGGTGCTGTGATAAACCAGAGGGTGCTGTGATGAACCAGAGGGTGGCAGTGCTGAACCAGAGGGTGGCAGGGATGAACCAGAGGGTGGCAGGGATGAAAAAGAGGGTGACAGTGCTGTACCAGAGGGTGGCAGGGGTGAACCAGAGGTGCTGTGATGAACCAGAGGGTGCTGTGATGAACCAGAGGGTGGCAGTGCTGAACCAGAGGGTGGCAGTGATGAACCAGAGGGTGCTGTGATGAACCAGAGGGTGGCAGTGCTGAACCAGAGGGTGACAGTGTTGTACCAGAGGGTGGCAGGGGTGAACCAGAGGTACTGTGATGAACCAGACGGTGCTGTGATGAACCAGAGGGTGGCAGGGATGAACCAGAGGGTGGCACTGGTGAACTAGAGGGTGCTGTGATGAACCAGAGGGTGGCAGTGCTGAACCAGAGGGTGGCAGTGATGAACCAGAGGGTAGAAGGGATGAACCAGAGGGTGGCAGGGATGAACCAGAGGGTGGCAGTGCTGTACCAGAGGGTGGCAGGGGTGAACCAGAGGTGCTGTGATAAACCAGAGGGTGATGTGATGAACCAGAGGGTGGCAGTGCTGAACCAGAGGGTGGCAGGGATGAACCAGAGGGTGGCAGGGATGAAGCAGAGGGTGACAGTGCTGTACCAGAGGGTGGCAGGGGTGAACCAGAGGTGCTGTGATGAACCAGAGGGTGCTGTGATCAACCAGAGGGTGGCAGTGATGAACCAGAGGGTGCTGTGATGAACCAGAGGGTGGTAGTGCTGAACCAGAGGGTGACAGTGCTGTACCAGAGGGTGGCAGGGGTGAACCAGAGGTACTGTGATGAACCAGAGGGTGCTGTGATGAACCAGAGGGTGGCAGTGCTGAACCAGAGGGTGGCAGGGATGAACCAGAGGGTGGCAGGGATGAAAAGGAGGGTGACAGTGCTGTACCAGAGGGTGGCAGGGGTGAACCAGAGGTGCTGTGATGAACCAGAGGGTGCTGTGATGAACCAGAGGGTGGCAGTGCTGAACCAGAGGGTGGCAGTGATGAACCAGAGGGTGCTGTGATGAACCAGAGGGTGGCAGTGCTGAACCAGAGGGTGACAGTGCTGTACCAGAGGGTGGCAGGGGTGAACCAGAGGTACTGTGATGAACCAGAGGGTGCTGTGATGAACCAGAGGGTGGCAGGGATGAACCAGAGGGTGGCACTGGTGAACTAGAGGGTGCTGTGATGAACCAGAGGGTGGCAGTGCTGAACCAGAGGGTGGCAGTGATGAACCAGAGGGTAGAAGGGATGAACCAGAGGGTGGCAGGGATGAACCAGAGGGTGGCAGTGCTGTACCAGAGGGTGGCAGGGGTGAACCAGAGGTGCTGTGATAAACCAGAGGGTGATGTGATGAACCAGAGGGTGGCAGTGCTGAACCAGAGGGTGGCAGGGATGAACCAGAGGGTGGCAGGGATGAAGCAGAGGGTGACAGTGCTGTACCAGAGGGTGGCAGGGGTGAACCAGAGGTGCTGTGATGAACCAGAGGGTGCTGTGATCAACCAGAGGGTGGCAGTGATGAACCAGAGGGTGCTGTGATGAACCAGAGGGTGGTAGTGCTGAACCAGAGGGTGACAGTGCTGTACCAGAGGGTGGCAGGGGTGAACCAGAGGTACTGTGATGAACCAGAGGGTGCTGTGATGAACCAGAGGGTGGCAGGGATAAACCAGAGGGTGGCACTGGTGAACTAGAGGGTGCTGTGATGAACCAGAGGGTGGCAGTGCTGAACCAGAGGGTGGCAGTGATGAACCAGAGGGTAGAAGGGATGAACCAGAGGGTGGCAGGGATGAACCAGAGGGTGACAGTGCTGTACCAGAGGGTGGCAGGGGTGAACCAGAGGTGCTGTGATAAACCAGAGGGTGCTGTGATGAACCAGAGGGTGGCAGGGATGAACCAGAGGGTGGCAGGGATGAACCAGAGGGTGGCAGGGATGAAGCAGAGGGTGACAGTGCTGTACCAGAGGGTGGCAGGGGTGAACCAGAGGTGTTGTGATGAACCAGAGGGTGCTGTGATCAACCAGAGGGTGGCAGTGCTGAACCAGAGGGTGGCAGTGATGAACCTGAGGGTGCTGTGATGAACCAGAGGTGGCAGTGCTGAACCAGAGGGTGGCAGTGATGAACCAGAGGGTGGCGGGGATGAACCAGAGGGTGGCAGGGATGAACCAGAGGGTGACAGTGCTGTACCAGAGGGTGGCAGGGGTGAACCAGAGGTACTGTGATGAACCAGAGGGTGCTGTGATGAACCAGAGGGTGGCAGGGATGAGCCAGAGGGTGGCACTGGTGAACCAGAGGGTGCTGTGATGAACCAGAGGGTGACAGTGCTGTACCAGAGGGTGGCAGGGGTGAACCAGAGGTGCTGCGATGAACCAGAGGGTGCTGTGATGAACCAGAGGCTGGCAGTGCTGAACCAGAGGGTGGTAGTGATGAACCAGAGGGTGGCAGGGATGAACCAGAGGGTGGCACTGGTGAACTAGAGGGTGCTGTGATGAACCAGAGGGTGGCAGTGCTGAACCAGAGGGTGGCAGTGATGAACCAGAGGGTGGCAGGGATGAACCAGAGGGTGGCAGGGATGAACCAGAGGGTGACAGTGCTGTACCAGAGGGTGGCAGGGGTGAACCAGAGGTGCTGTGATGAACCAGAGGGTGCTGTGATGAACCAGAGGGTGGCAGTGCTGAACCAGAGGGTGGCAGTGATGAACCAGAGGGTGCTGTGATGAACCAGAGGGTGGCAGTGCTGAACCAGAGGGTGACAGTGCTGTACCAGAGGGTGGCAGGGGTGAACCAGAGGTACTGTGATGAACCAGAGGGTGCTGTGATGAACCAGAGGGTGGCAGTGCTGAACCAGAGGGTGGCAGTGATGAACCAGAGGGTGGCATGGATGAACCAGAGGGTGGCAGGGATGAACCAGAGGGTGGCACTGGTGAACTAGAGGGTGCTGTGATGAACCAGAGGGTGGCAGTGCTGAACCAGAGGGTGGCAGTGATGAACCAGAGGGTGGCATGGATGAACCAGAGGGTGGCAGGGATGAACCAGAGGGTGGCAGGGATGAACCAGAGGGTGGCAGGGGTGAACCAGAGGTGATGTGATGAACCAGAGGGTGCTGTGATCAACCAGAGGGTGGCAGTGCTGAACCAGAGGGTGGCAGTGATGAACCAGAGGGTGCTGGGATGAACCAGAGGGTGGCAGTGCTGAACCAGAGGGTGGCAGTGATGAACCAGAGGGTGGCGGGGATGAACCAGAGGGTGGCAGGGATGAACCAGAGGGTGACAGTGCTGTACCAGAGGGTGGCAGGGGTGAACCAGAGGTACTGTGATGAACCAGAGGGTGCTGTGATGAACCAGAGGGTGGCAGGGATGAGCCAGAGGGTGGCACTGGTGAACCAGAGGGTGCTGTGATGAACCAGAGGGTGACAGTGCTGTACCAGAGGGTGGCAGGGGTGAACCAGAGGTGCTGTGATGAACCAGAGGGTGCTGTGATGAACCAGAGGCTGGCAGTGCTGAACCAGAGGGTGGTAGTGATGAACCAGAGGGTGGCAGGGATGAACCAGAGGGTGGCACTGGTGAACTAGAGGGTGCTGTGATGAACCAGAGGGTGGCAGTGCTGAACCAGAGGGTGGCAGTGATGAACCAGAGGGTGGCAGGGATGAACCAGAGGGTGGCAGGGATGAACCAGAGGGTGACAGTGCTTTACCAGTGGGTGGCAGGGGTGAACCAGAGGTGCTGTGATGAACCAGAGGGTGCTGTGATGAACCAGAGGGTGGCAGTGCTGTACCAGAGTGTGGTAGTGATGAACCAGAGGGTGGCAGGGATGAACCAGAGGGTGGCAGGGATGAACCAGAGGGTGGCACTGGTGAACCAGAGGGTGTTGTGATGAACCAGAGGGTGGCAGTGAAGAACCAGAGGGTGGCACTGGTGAACCAGAGGGTGGCAGTAATGAACCCGAGGGTGGCAGTGATGCACCAGAGGGTGCTGTGATGAACCAGAGGGTGGCAGTGGTGAGTGCTGTACCAGAGGGGGGGTGAACCAGAGGGTGCTGTGATGAACCAGACGGTGGCAGTGGTGAGTGCTGAACCTGAGAGTGGAAGGGGTGAACCAGAGGGTGTCAGTGGTGAACCAGAGGGTGCTGTGATGAACCAGAGGGTGGCAGTGGTGAACCAGAGGGTGGCAGTGGTAAACTAGAGGGTGGCAGTCGTGAACCAGAGGGTGGCATTGGTGAACCAGAGGGTGACAGACTAATGCTGTACCAGAGGGTGGCAGGGGTGAACCAGAGGTGCTGTGATGAACCAGAGGGTGGAAGTCGTAAACCAGAGGGTGGCAGTGGTGAACCAGAGGGTGACAGTGCTGTACCAGAGGGTGGCAGGGGTGAACCAGAGGTACTGTGATGAACCAGAGGGTGCTGTGATGAACCAGAGGGTGGCAGGGATGAACCAGAGGGTGGCACTGGTGAACTAGAGGGTGCTGTGATGAACCAGAGGGTGGCAGTGCTGAACCAGAGGGTGGCAGTGATGAACCAGAGGGTAGAAGGGATGAACCAGAGGGTGGCAGGGATGAACCAGAGGGTGACAGTGCTGTACCAGAGGGTGGCAGGGGTGAACCAGAGGTGCTGTGATAAACCAGAGGGTGCTGTGATGAACCAGAGGGTGGCAGTGATGAACCAGAGGGCGGCGGGGATGAACCAGAGGGTGGCAGGGATGAACCAGAGGGTGACAGTGCTGTACCAGAGGGTGGCAGGGGTGAACCAGAGGTACTGTGATGAACCAGAGGGTGCTGTGATGAACCAGAGGGTGGCAGGGATGAGCCAGAGGGTGGCACTGGTGAACCAGAGGGTGCTGTGATGAACCAGAGGGTGACCGTGCTGTACCAGAGGGTGGCAGGGGTGAACCAGAGGTGCTGCGATGAACCAGAGGGTGCTGTGATGAACCAGAGGCTGGCAGTGCTGAACCAGAGGGTGGTAGTGATGAACCAGAGGGTGGCAGGGATGAACCAGAGGGTGGCACTGGTGAACTAGAGGGTGCTGTGATGAACCAGAGGGTGGCAGTGCTGAACCAGAGGGTGGCAGTGATGAACCAGAGGGTGGCAGGGATGAACCAGAGGGTGGCAGGGATGAACCAGAGGGTGACAGTGCTGTACCAGAGGGTGGCAGGGGTGAACCAGAGGTGCTGTGATGAACCAGAGGGTGCTGTGATGAACCAGAGGGTGGCAGTGCTGTACCAGAGTGTGGTAGTCATGAACCAGAGGGTGGCAGGGATGAACCAGAGGGTGGCAGGGATGAACCAGAGGGTGGCACTGGTGAACCAGAGGGTGTTGTGATGAACCAGAGGGTGGCAGTGAAGAACCAGAGGGTGGCACTGGTGAACCAGAGGGTGGCAGTAATGAACCAGAGGGTGGCAGTGATGCACCAGAGGGTGCTGTGATGAACCAGAGGGTGGCAGTGGTGAGTGCTTTACCAGAGGGGGGGGTGAACCAGAGGGTGCTGTGATGAACCAGACGGTGGCAGTGGTGAACCAGAGGGTTGCAGTGGTAAACTAGAGGGTGGCAGGGATGAACCAGAGGGTGGCAGGGATGAAAAAGAGGGTGACAGTGCTGTACCAGAGGGTGGCAGGGGTGAACCAGAGGTGCTGTGATGAACCAGAGGGTGCTGTGATGAACCAGAGGGTGGCAGTGCTGAACCAGAGGGTGGCAGTGATGAACCAGAGGGTGCTGTGATGAACCAGAGGGTGGCAGTGCTGAACCAGAGGGTGACAGTGCTGTACCAGAGGGTGGCAGGGGTGAACCAGAGGTACTGTGATGAACCAGAGGGTGCTGTGATGAACCAGAGGGTGGCAGGGATGAACCAGAGGGTGGCACTGGTGAACTAGAGGGTGCTGTGATGAACCAGAGGGTGGCAGTGCTGAACCAGAGGGTGGCAGTGATGAACCAGAGGGTAGAAGGGATGAACCAGAGGGTGGCAGGGATGAACCAGAGGGTGGCAGTGCTGAACCAGAGGGTGGCAGTGATGAACCAGAGGGTGCTGTGATGAACCAGAGGGTGGCAGTGCTGAACCAGAGGGTGACAGTGCTGTACCAGAGGGTGGCAGGGGTGAACCAGAGGTACTGTGATGAACCAGAGGGTGCTGTGATGAACCAGAGGGTGGCAGGGATGAACCAGAGGGTGGCACTGGTGAACTAGAGGGTGCTGTGATGAACCAGAGGGTGGCAGTGCTGAACCAGAGGGTGGCAGTGATGAACCAGAGGGTAGAAGGGATGAACCAGAGGGTGGCAGGGGTGAACCAGAGGTGCTGTGATAAACCAGAGGGTGCTGTGATGAACCAGAGGGTGGCAGTGCTGAACCAGAGGGTGGCAGGGATGAACCAGAGGGTGGCAGGGATGAAGCAGAGGGTGACAGTGCTGTACCAGAGGGTGGCGGGGATGAACCAGAGGGTGGCAGGGATGAACCAGAGGGTGACAGTGCTGTACCAGAGGGTGGCAGGGGTGAACCAGAGGTACTGTGATGAACCAGAGGGTGCTGTGATGAACCAGAGGGTGGCAGGGATGAAGCAGAGGGTGGCACTGGTGAATCAGAGGGTGCTGTGATGAACCAGAGGGTGACAGTGCTATACCAGAGGGTGGCAGGGGTGAACCAGAGGTGCTGTGATGAACCAGAGGGTGCTGTGATGAACCAGAGGCTGGCAGTGCTGAACCAGAGGGTGGTAGTGATGAACCAGAGGGTGGCAGGGATGAACCAGAGGGTGGCACTGGTGAACTAGAGGGTGCTGTGATGAACCAGAGGGTGGCAGTGCTGAACCAGAGGGTGGCAGTGATGAACCAGAGGGTGGCAGGGATGAACCAGAGGATGGCAGGGATGAACCAGAGGGTGGCAGGAATGAACCAGAGGGTGGCAGGGGTGAACCAGAGGTGATGTGATGAACCAGAGGGTGCTGTGATCAACCAGAGGGTGGCAGTGCTGAACCAGAGGGTGGCAGTGATGAACCAGAGGGTGCTGGGATGAACCAGAGGGTGGCAGTGCTGAACCAGAGGGTGGCAGTGATGAACCAGAGGGTGGCGGGGATGAACCAGAGGGTGGCAGGGATGAACCAGAGGGTGACAGTGCTGTACTAGAGGGTGGCAGGGGTGAATCAGAGGTGCTGTGATGAACCAGAGGGTGCTGTGATGAACCAGAGGGTGGCAGTGCTGTACCAGAGTGTGGTAGTGATGAACCAGAGGGTGGCAGGGATGAACCAGAGGGTGGCAGGGATGAACCAGAGGGTGGCACTGGTGAACCAGAGGGTGTTGTGATGAACCAGAGGGTGGCAGTGAAGAACCAGAGGGTGGCACTGGTGAACCAGAGGGTGGCAGTAATGAACCCGAGGGTGGCAGTGATGCACCAGAGGGTGCTGTGATGAATCAGAGGGTGGCAGTGGTGAGTGCTGTACCAGAGGGGTGTGAACCAGAGGGTGCTGTGATGAACCAGACGGTGGCAGTGGTGAGTGCTGAACCTGAGAGTGGAAGGGGTGAACCAGAGGGTGTCAGTGGTGAACCAGAGGGTGCTGTGATGAACCAGAGGGTGGCAGTGGTGAACCAGAGGGTGGCAGTGGTAAACTAGAGGGTGGCAGTCATGAACCAGAGGGTGGCATTGGTGAACCAGAGGGTGACAGACTAATGCTGTACCAGAGGGTGGCAGGGGTGAACCAGAGGTGCTGTGATGAACCAGAGGGTGGAAGTCGTAAACCAGAGGGTGGCAGTGGTGAACCAGAGGGTGACAGTGCTGTACCAGAGGGTGGCAGGATGAACCAGAGGGTGCTGTGATGAACCAGAGGGTGGCAGTGGTGAACC
Organism: Lissotriton helveticus; assembly: GCF_964261635.1. Classification (NCBI taxonomy): domain Eukaryota; kingdom Metazoa; phylum Chordata; class Amphibia; order Caudata; family Salamandridae; genus Lissotriton; species Lissotriton helveticus. Next base: position 683,147,603 of record NC_136073.1, read on the forward strand.
AGGGGGTGGCAGGGGTGAACCAGAGGGTGACAGTGGTGAACCAGAGGGTGGCAGGGGTGAACCAGAGGTGCTGTGATGAACCAGAGGGTGGCAGTCGTAAACCAGAGGGTGGCAGTGGTGAACCAGAGGGTGACAGTGGTGAACCAGAGGGTGCTGTGATGAACCAGAGGGTGGCAGTGGTAAGTGCTGAACCAGAGGGTGGCAGCAGGGGTGAACCAGAGGGTGCTGTGATGAACCAGAGGGTGGCAGTAGTGAGTGCTGAACCTGAGGGTGGCAGGGGTGAACCAGAGGGTGGCAGTGATCGACCAGAGGGTGGCAGTGGTGAACCAGAGGGTGTCAGTGGTGAACCAGAGGGTGTCAGTGGTGAACCAGAGGGTGCTGTGATGAACCAGAGGGTGGCAGTGATGAACCAGAGGGTGGCAGTGATGAACCAGAGGGTGGCAGTGGTGAACCAGAGGGTGCTGTGATGAACCAGAGGGTGGCAGTGATGAACCAGAGGGTGGCAGTGATGAACCAGAGGGTGGCAGGGATGAACCAGAGGGTGGCAGGGGTGAACCAGAGGTGCTGTAATAAACCAGAGGGTGCTGTGATGAATCAGAGGGTGGCAGTGCTGAACCAGAGGGTGGCAGGGGTGAACCAGAGGGTGGCAGGGATGAAGCAGAGGGTGACAGTGCTGTACCAGAGGGTGGCAGGGGTGAACCAGAGGTGCTGTGATGAACCAGAGGGTGCTGTGATCAACCAGAGGGTGGCAGTGCTGAACCAGAGGGTGGCAGTGATGAACCAGAGGGTGCTGTGATGAACCAGAGGGTGGCAGTGCTGAACCAGAGGGTGGCAGTGATGAACCAGAGGGTGGCAGGGATGAACCAGATGTACTGTGATGAACCAGAGGGTGCTGTGATGAACCAGAGGGTGGCAGGGATGAACCAGAGGGTGGCACTGGTGAACCAGAGGGTGCTGTGATGAACCAGAGGGTGGCAGTGCTGAACCAGAGGGTGGCAGTGATGAACCAGAGGGTGCTGTGATGAACCAGAGGGTGGCAGTGCTGAACCAGAGGGTGAGAGTGCTGTACCAGAGGGTGGCAGGGGTGAACCAGAGGTACTGTGATGAACCAGAGTGTGCTGTGATGAACCAGAGGGTGGCAGGGATGAACCAGAGGGTGGCACTGGTGAACCAGAGGGTGCTGTGATGAACCAGAGGGTGGCAGTGCTGAACCAGAGGGTGGCAGTGATGAACTAGAGGGTGGCAGGGATGAACCAGAGGGTGGCAGGAATGAACCAGAGGGTGACAGTGCTGTACCAGAGGGTGGCAGGGGTGAACCAGAGGTGCTGTGATAAACCAGAGGGTGCTGTGATGAACTAGAGGGTGGCAGTGCTGAACCAGAGGGTGGCAGGGATGAACCAGAGGGTGGCAGGGATGAAGCAGAGGGTGACAGTGCTGTACCAGAGGGTGGCAGGGGTAAACCAGAGGTGCTGTGATGAACCAGAGGGTGCTGTGATCAACCAGAGGGTGGCAGTGCTGAACCAGAGGGTGGCAGTGATGAACCAGAGGGTGCTTTGATGAACAAGAGGGTGGCAGTGCTGAACCAGAGGGTGGCAGTGATGAACCAGAGGATGGCGGGGATGAACCAGAGGGTGGCAGGGATGAACCAGAGGGTGACAGTGCTGTACCAGAGGGTGGCAGGGGTGAACCAGAGGTACTGTGATGAACCAGAGGGTGCTGTTATGAACCAGAGGGTGGCAGGGATGAACCAGAGGGTGGCACTGGTGAACCAGAGAGTGCTGTGATGAACCAGAGGGTGGCAGTGCTGTACCAGAGGGTGGCAGTCATGAACCAGAGGGTGGTAGGGATGAACCAGAGGGTGGCAGGGATGAACCAGAGGGTGACAGTGCTGTACAAGAGGGTGGCAGGGGTGAACCAGAGGTGCTGTGATAAACCAGTCGGTGCTGTGATGAACCAGAGGGTGGCAGTGCTGAACCAGAGGGTGGCAGTGATGAACCAGAGGGTGGCAGGGATGAACCAGAGGGTGGCAGGGATGAAGCAGAGGGTGACAGTGCTGTACCAGAGGGTGGCAGGGGTGAACCAGAGGTGCTGTGATGAACCAGAGGGTGCTGTGATCAACCAGAGGGTGGCAGTGATGAACCAGAGGGTGCTGTGATGAACCAGAGGGTGGCAGTGCTGAACCAGAGGGTGGCAGTGATGAACCAGAGGGTGGCAGGGATGAACCAGAGGGTGGCAGGGATGAACCAGAGGGTGACAGTGCTGTACCAGAAGGTGGCAGGGGTGAACCAGAGGTACTGTGATGAACCAGAGGGTGCTGTGATGAACCAGAGGGTGGCAGGGATGAACCATAGGGTGGCACTGGTGAACCAGAGGGTGCTATGATGAACCAGAGGGTGGCAGTGCTGAACCAGAGGGTGGCAGTGATGAACCAGAGGGTGGCAGGGATGAACCAGAGGGTGGCAGGGATGAACCAGAGGGTGGTACTGGTGAGCCAGAGGGTGCTGTGATGAACCAGAGGGTGGCAGTGCTGAACCAGAGGGTGGCAGGGATGAACCAGAGGGTCGCAGGGATGAAGCAGAGGGTGACAGTGCTGTACCAGAGGGTGGCAGGGACGAACCAGAGGTGCTGTGATGAACCAGAGGGTGCTGTGATCAACCAGAGAGTGGCAGTGCTGAACCAGAGGGTGGCAGTGATGAACCAGAGGGTGCTCTGATGAACCGGAGGGTGGCAGTGCTGAACCAGAGGGTGGCAGTGATGAACCAGAGGGTGGCAGGGATGAACCAGAGCGTGGCAGGGATGAAGCAGAGGGTGACAGTGCTGTACCAGAGGGTGGCAGGGGTGAACCAGAGGTGCTGTGATGAACCAGAGGGTGCTGTGATGAACCAGCGGGTGGCAGTGCTGAACCAGAGGGTGGTAGTGATGAACCAGAGGGTGGCAGGGATGAACCAGAGGGTGGCAGGGGTGAACCAGAGGTGCTGTGATGAACCAGAGGGTGGCAGTGCTGTACCAGAGTGTGGTAGTGATGAACCAGAGGGTGGCAGGGATGAACCAGAGGGTGGCAGGGAGGAACCAGAGGGTGGCACTGGTGAACCAGAGGGTGTTGTGATGAACCAGAGGGTGGCAGTGAAGAACCAGAGGGTGGAACTGGTGAACCAGAGGGTGGCAGTAATGAACCAGAGGGTGGCAGTGATGCACCAGAGGGTGCTGTGATGAACAAGAGGGTGGCAGTGGTGAGTGCTGTACCAGAGGGGGGGTGAACCAGAGGGTGCTGTGATGAACCAGACGGTGGCAGTGGTGAGTGCTGAACCTGAGAGTGGCAGGGGTGAACCAGAAGGTGTCAGTGGTGAACCAGAGGGTGCTGTGATGAACCAGAGGGTGGCAGTGGTGAACCAGAGGGTGGCAGTGGTAAACTAGAGGGTGGCAGTCATGAACCAGAGGGTGGCATTGGTGAACCAGAGGGTGACAGACTAATGCTGTACCAGAGGGTGGCAGGGGTGAACCAGAGGTGCTGTGATGAACCAGAGGGTGGAAGTCATAAACCAGAGGGTGGAAGTGGTGAACCAGAGGGTGCTGGGATGAACCAGAGGGTGGCAGTGCTGAACCAGAGGGTGGCAGTGATGAACCAGAGGGTGGCGGGGATGAACCAGAGGGTGGCAGGGATGAACCAGAGGGTGCTGTGATGAACCAGAGGGTGGCAGTGCTGAACCAGAGGGTGACAGTGCTGTACCAGAGGGTGGCAGGGGTGAACCAGAGGTACTGTGATGAACCAGAGGGTGCTGTGATGAACCAGAGGGTGGCAGGGATGAACCAGAGGGTGGCACTGGTGAACTAGAGGGTGCTGTGATGAACCAGAGGGTGGCAGTGCTGAACCAGAGGGTGGCAGTGATGAACCAGAGGGTAGAAGGGATGAACCAGAGGGTGGCAGGGATGAACCAGAGGGTGGCAGTGCTGAACCAGAGGGTGGCAGTGATGAACCAGAGGGTGCTGTGATGAACCAGAGGGTGGCAGTGCTGAACCAGAGGGTGACAGTGCTGTACCAGAGGGTGGCAGGGGTGAACCAGAGGTACTGTGATGAACCAGAGGGTGCTGTGATGAACCAGAGGGTGGCAGGGATGAACCAGAGGGTGGCACTGGTGAACTAGAGGGTGCTGTGATGAACCAGAGGGTGGCAGTGCTGAACCAGAGGGTGGCAGTGATGAACCAGAGGGTAGAAGGGATGAACCAGAGGGTGGCAGGGGTGAACCAGAGGTGCTGTGATAAACCAGAGGGTGCTGTGATGAACCAGAGGGTGGCAGTGCTGAACCAGAGGGTGGCAGGGATGAACCAGAGGGTGGCAGGGATGAAGCAGAGGGTGACAGTGCTGTACCAGAGGGTGGCGGGGATGAACCAGAGGGTGGCAGGGATGAACCAGAGGGTGACAGTGCTGTACCAGAGGGTGGCAGGGGTGAACCAGAGGTACTGTGATGAACCAGAGGGTGCTGTGATGAACCAGAGGGTGGCAGGGATGAAGCAGAGGGTGGCACTGGTGAATCAGAGGGTGCTGTGATGAACCAGAGGGTGACAGTGCTATACCAGAGGGTGGCAGGGGTGAACCAGAGGTGCTGTGATGAACCAGAGGGTGCTGTGATGAACCAGAGGCTGGCAGTGCTGAACCAGAGGGTGGTAGTGATGAACCAGAGGGTGGCAGGGATGAACCAGAGGGTGGCACTGGTGAACTAGAGGGTGCTGTGATGAACCAGAGGGTGGCAGTGCTGAACCAGAGGCTGGCAGTGATGAACCAGAGGGTGGCAGGGATGAACCAGAGGATGGCAGGGATGAACCAGAGGGTGGCAGGAATGAACCAGAGGGTGGCAGGGGTGAACCAGAGGTGATGTGATGAACCAGAGGGTGCTGTGATCAACCAGAGGGTGGCAGTGCTGAACCAGAGGGTGGCAGTGATGAACCAGAGGGTGCTGGGATGAACCAGAGGGTGGCAGTGCTGAACCAGAGGGTGGCAGTGATGAACCAGAGGGTGGCGGGGATGAACCAGAGGGTGGCAGGGATGAACCAGAGGGTGACAGTGCTGTACCAGAGGGTGGCAGGGGTGAATCAGAGGTGCTGTGATGAACCAGAGGGTGCTGTGATGAACCAGAGGGTGGCAGTGCTGTACCAGAGTGTGGTAGTGATGAACCAGAGGGTGGCAGGGATGAACCAGAGGGTGGCAGGGATGAACCAGAGGGTGGCACTGGTGAACCAGAGGGTGTTGTGATGAACCAGAGGGTGGCAGTGAAGAACCAGAGGGTGGCACTGGTGAACCAGAGGGTGGCAGTAATGAACCCGAGGGTGGCAGTGATGCACCAGAGGGTGCTGTGATGAACCAGAGGGTGGCAGTGGTGAGTGCTGTACCAGAGGGGGGTGAACCAGAGGGTGCTGTGATGAACCAGACGGTGGCAGTGGTGAGTGCTGAACCTGAGAGTGGAAGGGGTGAACCAGAGGGTGTCAGTGGTGAACCAGAGGGTGCTGTGATGAACCAGAGGGTGGCAGTGGTGAACCAGAGGGTGGCAGTGGTAAACTAGAGGGTGGCAGTCATGAACCAGAGGGTGGCATTGGTGAACCAGAGGGTGACAGACTAATGCTGTACCAGAGGGTGGCAGGGGTGAACCAGAGGTGCTGTGATGAACCAGAGGGTGGAAGTCGTAAACCAGAGGGTGGCAGTGGTGAACCAGAGGGTGACAGTGCTGTACCAGAGGGTGGCAGGATGAACCAGAGGGTGCTGTGATGAACCAGAGGGTGGCAGTGGTGAACCAGGGGGTGGCAGGGGTGAACCAGAGGGTGACAGTGGTGAACCAGAGGGTGGCAGGGGTGAACCAGAGGTGCTGTGATGAACCAGAGGGTGGCAGTCGTAAACCAGAGGGTGGCAGTGGTGAACCAGAGGGTGACAGTGGTGAACCAGAGGGTGCTGTGATGAACCAGAGGGTGGCAGTGGTAAGTGCTGAACCAGAGGGTGGCAGCAGGGGTGAACCAGAGGGTGCTGTGATGAACCAGAGGGTGGCAGTAGTGAGTGCTGAACCTGAGGGTGGCAGGGGTGAACCAGAGGGTGGCAGTGATCGACCAGAGGGTGGCAGTGGTGAACCAGAGGGTGTCAGTGGTGAACCAGAGGGTGTCAGCGGTGAACCAGAGGGTGCTGTGATGAACCAGAGGGTGGCAGTGATGAACCAGAGGGTGCCCTTTAAATTATATACCCGCAGCCACGGTCTGGCGCTTATTCTTACCGTGGCTGCGGGTATATAATTTAAAGGGTGCGCGACTATTTTGTGCAACGGTTCCGTAGGCGACCTCCTTGAGGGTCCTGCGGTGATTATCCGAAAATAAATAAACAAAATATAAAAAACCTTATTAGGCATGTATATATTTTGGCAGGCAGCATGGTGATGTTATACATAGATTTCCCGGTATTTTGGAGAGAAGTGGGGACACGAAGGCAGTGGAAGTCCAGCATTTGACATGGGACGAGTACCGCTTTAAGATGGCGCCTCCGTTTGTGGCTGTATGACTTGCCTAGGCGCATGCGCGGCCGTCCACCTGACCGGACTTCGCCAGGCTGGTAATTAAAAACAAACGCCGGCTTGGGCGCAGCGTTCCTGGGATGAGATACAGTCCCGGTTTCCAAGTGTACGGTGAGGAGTGGGGGAGAGTAAGCGTTTGCGCAAGCATTAAGCCTTGCTGAGGGGGATCCGCTTTTAATGGATCTCGTGTACTGGCAATGGGGAATCAGGCATTGCGAAGTATGTGGTGTGGAAAACAGAGCACTCGCGCGGACTTTTGATTAAATGCGTGAGCAGGGGTGATATGGTCATGCGGGACCCCTTACCCTGTAAATGATAAAAGCAGACACGGACGCGCAACTCTGGAGCATAAGGTCTGTCAGTGTTATTATCTCCTGAGTTGCATTGCCCATTTGAGAGTGTGTGTCAGCAATGCGAGTAGAGCTGGCAAACGACGAAAATGGACACTTACACACAATTCTGCATGAAAGGGCTTGGCAGTTGTAATCGTGTCCAGAGCGGCCAGACATCATTGGATTATGGGCCAGAAAGGGCGAGTAGGGGTGTCAGGGCATGCATGCCCTCAGAATGATTGGAGTTGACACTGCGGTGCAATGTTGGTGCCTAAGTCGCGACAGCTCTAGAATATTTGTTTTCTCCCCTTCTCTTTCATTTGCACAGATTGCTACTTCAATCGTTTTTAAACGAGTCAAAGTGTGATTCGGCCAGCCGGTATGAGCGGTCCATGCTGGTCAGGGGTAATTATAAGTATGGATATATGCGCCTAACCATTACTTGAGTGTGGAAACCCATGATTTTATACTGACTATTGGGCATGTTTGTGGTTTTTATTTTTGTCTCAATGCAATAGTGTCCAGAAAGGATGTGCAAACAATTGGTGCAGTGACCGAGTGTGTAAATACCCTGATGAATCTGCCGAAATCAATGGGGCAGTGAAACATGTCGGTATCAGGTACTGGTAGGCGACACTAAGCTACCAACCTTTGTTTTAACTCTTCAGCTCACACTGATACGAAGAATAAAGTTATTGAGTGGGTGTGGCTGTCGATTTTATGTCACTCTGTCCTGTATGAGTTAATGTTGTTATACTCTTTATGTTGCACCTTTACACACATTTCAGTTTATGTGGTATTTCTAGTTTGTTGTTTCTGGATTGGAAGGCAACCGATGATGAGAAAGGGGCATTGAGTTGGTAACATCTGCCAACATCCCCGAGGGTGTTCGCCCGTGAGGTGCCTTCCTTTCCACCACACTTTTTTCCTTTCAAAGTGTGCGCACAAGTGGTGAAGTGTGGTTAGATGTGTTGTCAGTATAGATGGCAGACATCTGTTGAACATCACACTGGACACTATGTGAGTTGAGACAATAGTATTTGATTAACTGTTTGGAACCATAAAGTGGATGGGGATTATGAGATATTAGAGGAGTGATACCTCACTGCGATAGATAGCAGGAGTCCACCCCGGTATGTAAACAAAGAATACAACCTGAGTGATGTGTACTCATGTCTTGGTAATGTAACAATCACCCCAGGTGGCAGTGATGAACCAGAGGGTGGCAGTGATGAACCAGAGGGTGGCAGGGATGAACCAGAGGGTGGCAGGGGTGAACCAGAGGTGCTGTAATAAACCAGAGGGTGCTGTGATGAATCAGAGGGTGGCAGTGCTGAACCAGAGGGTGGCAGGGGTGAACCAGAGGGTGGCAGGGATGAAGCAGAGGGTGACAGTGCTCTACCAGAGGGTGGCAGGGGTGAACCAGAGGTGCTGTGATGAACCAGAGGGTGCTGTGATCAACCAGAGGGTGGCAGTGCTGAACCAGAGGGTGGCAGTGATGAACCAGAGGGTGCTGTGATGAACCAGAGGGTGGCAGTGCTGAACCAGAGGGTGGCAGTGATGAACCAGAGGGTGGCAGGGATGAACCAGATGTACTGTGATGAACCAGAGGGTGCTGTGATGAACCAGAGGGTGGCAGGGATGAACCAGAGGGTGGCACTGGTGAACCAGAGGGTGCTGTGATGAACCAGAGGGTGGCAGTGCTGAACCAGAGGGTGGCAGTGATGAACCAGAGGGTGCTGTGATGAACCAGAGGGTGGCAGTGCTGAACCAGAGGGTGAGAGTGCTGTACCAGAGGGTGGCAGGGGTGAACCAGAGGTACTGTGATGAACCAGAGTGTGCTGTGATGAACCAGAGGGTGGCAGGGATGAACCAGAGGGTGGCACTGGTGAACCAGAGGGTGCTATGATGAACCAGAGGGTGGCAGTGCTGAACCAGAGGGTGGCAGTGATGAACCAGAGGGTGGCAGGGATGAACCAGAGGGTGGCAGGGATGAACCAGAGGGTGACAGTGCTGTACCAGAGGGTGGCAGGGGTGAACCAGAGGTGCTGTGATAAACCAGAGGGTGCTGTGATGAACTAGAGGGTGGCAGTGCTGAACCAGAGGGTGGCAGGGATGAACCAGAGGGTGGCAGGGATGAAGCAGAGGGTGACAGTGCTGTACCAGAGGGTGGCAGGGGTAAACCAGAGGTGCTGTGATGAACCAGAGGGTGCTGTGATCAACCAGAGGGTGGCAGTGCTGAACCAGAGGGTGGCAGTGATGAACCAGAGGGTGCTTTGATGAACAAGAGGGTGGCAGTGCTGAACCAGAGGGTGGCAGTGATGAACCAGAGGATGGCGGGGATGAACCAGAGGGTGGCAGGGATGAACCAGAGGGTGACAGTGCTGTACCAGAGGGTGGCAGGGGTGAACCAGAGGTACTGTGATGAACCAGAGGGTGCTGTTATGAACCAGAGGGTGGCAGGGATGAACCAGAGGGTGGCACTGGTGAACCAGAGAGTGCTGTGATGAACCAGAGGGTGGCAGTGCTGTACCAGAGGGTGGCAGTCATGAACCAGAGGGTGGTAGGGATGAACCAGAGGGTGGCAGGAATGAACCAGAGGGTGACAGTGCTGTACAAGAGGGTGGCAGGGGTGAACCAGAGGTGCTGTGATAAACCAGTCGGTGCTGTGATGAACCAGAGGGTGGCAGTGCTGAACCAGAGGGTGGCAGTGATGAACCAGAGGGTGGCAGGGATGAACCAGAGGGTGGCAGGGATGAAGCAGAGGGTGACAGTGCTGTACCAGAGGGTGGCAGGGGTGAACCAGAGGTGCTGTGATGAACCAGAGGGTGCTGTGATCAACCAGAGGGTGGCAGTGATGAACCAGAGGGTGCTGTGATGAACCAGAGGGTGGCAGTGCTGAACCAGAGGGTGGCAGTGATGAACCAGAGGGTGGCAGGGATGAACCAGAGGGTGGCAGGGATGAACCAGAGGGTGACAGTGCTGTACCAGAGGGTGGCAGGGGTGAACCAGAGGTACTGTGATGAACCACAGGGTGCTGTGATGAACCAGAGGGTGGCAGGGATGAACCATAGGGTGGCACTGGTGAACCAGAGGGTGCTATGATGAACCAGAGGGTGGCAGTGCTGAACCAGAGGGTGGCAGTGATGAACCAGAGGGTGGCAGGGATGAACCAGAGGGTGGCAGGGATGAACCAGAGGGTGGTACTGGTGAGCCAGAGGGTGCTGTGATGAACCAGAGGGTGGCAGTGCTGAACCAGAGGGTGGCAGGGATGAACCAGAGGGTCGCAGGGATGAAGCAGAGGGTGACAGTGCTGTACCAGAGGGTGGCAGGGACGAACCAGAGGTGCTGTGATGAACCAGAGGGTGCTGTGATCAACCAGAGAGTGGCAGTGCTGAACCAGAGGGTGGCAGTGATGAACCAGAGGGTGCTCTGATGAACCGGAGGGTGGCAGTGCTGAACCAGAGGGTGGCAGTGATGAACCAGAGGGTGGCAGGGATGAACCAGAGCGTGGCAGGGATGAAGCAGAGGGTGACAGTGCTGTACCAGAGGGTGGCAGGGGTGAACCAGAGGTGCTGTGATGAACCAGAGGGTGCTGTGATGAACCAGCGGGTGGCAGTGCTGAACCAGAGGGTGGTAGTGATGAACCAGAGGGTGGCAGGGATGAACCAGAGGGTGGCAGGGGTGAACCAGAGGTGCTGTGATGAACCAGAGGGTGGCAGTGCTGTACCAGAGTGTGGTAGTGATGAACCAGAGGGTGGCAGGGATGAACCAGAGGGTGGCAGGGAGGAACCAGAGGGTGGCACTGGTGAACCAGAGGGTGTTGTGATGAACCAGAGGGTGGCAGTGAAGAACCAGAGGGTGGAACTGGTGAACCAGAGGGTGGCAGAAATGAACCAGAGGGTGGCAGTGATGCACCAGAGGGTGCTGTGATGAACAAGAGGGTGGCAGTGGTGAGTGCTGTACCAGAGGGGGGGTGAACCAGAGGGTGCTGTGATGAACCAGACGGTGGCAGTGGTGAGTGCTGAACCTGAGAGTGGCAGGGGTGAACCAGAAGGTGTCAGTGGTGAACCAGAGGGTGCTGTGATGAACCAGAGGGTGGCAGTGGTGAACCAGAGGGTGGCAGTGGTAAACTAGAGGGTGGCAGTCATGAACCAGAGGGTGGCATTGGTGAACCAGAGGGTGACAGACTAATGCTGTACCAGAGGGTGGCAGGGGTGAACCAGAGGTGCTGTGATGAACCAGAGGGTGGAAGTCATAAACCAGAGGGTGGAAGTGGTGAACCAGAGGGTGACAGTGCTGTACCAGAGGGTGGCAGGGTGAACCAGAGAGTGCTGTGATGAACCAGAGGGTGGCAGTGGTGAACCAGGGGGTGGCAGGGGTGAACCAGAGGGTGGCAGTGGTGAACCAGAGGGTGGCAGGGGTGAACCAGAGGTGCTGTGATGAACCAGAGGGTAGCAGTCATAAATCAGAGGGTGGCAGTGGTGAACCAGAGGGTGACAGTGGTGAACCAGAGGGTGCTGTGATGAACCAGAGGGTGGCAGTGGTGAGTGCTGAACCAGAGGGTGGCAGCAGGGGTGAACCAGAGGGTGCTGTGATGAACCAGAGGGTGGCAGTAGTGAGTGCTGAACCTGAGGGTGGCAGGGGTGAACCAGAGGGTGGCAGTGATCGACCAGAGGGTGGCAGTGGTGAACCAGAGGGTGTCAGTGGTGAACCAGAGGGTGTCAGTGATGAACCAGAGGGTGCTGTGATGAACCAGAGGGTGGCAGTGATGAACCAGAGGGTGGCAGTGATGAACCAGAGGGTGGCAGTGGTGAACCAGAGGGTGCTGTGATGAACCAGATGGTGGCAGTGATGAACCAGAGGGTGGCAGTGATGAACCAGAGGGTGGCATGGATTAACCAGAGGGTGGCAGGGATGAACCAGAGGGTGACAGTGCTGTACCAGAGGGTGGCAGGGGTGAACCAGAGGTGCTGTGATAAACCAGAGGGTGCTGTGATGAACCAGAGGGTGGCAGTGCTGAACCAGAGGGTGGCAGGGATGAACCAGAGGGTGGCAGGGATGGAAAGGAGGGTGACAGTGCTGTACCAGAGGGTGGCAGGGGTGAACCAGAGGTGCTGTGATGAACCAGAGGGTGCTGTGATGAACCAGAGGGTGGCAGTGCTGAACCAGAGGGTGGCAGTGATGAACCAGAGGGTGCTTTGATGAACCAGAGGGTGGCAGTGCTGAACCAGAGGGTGACAGTGCTGTACCAGAGGGTGGCAGGGGTGAACCAGAGGTACTGTGATTAACCAGAGGGTGCTGTGATGAACCAGAGGGTGGCAGGGATGAACCAGAGGGTGGCACTGGTGAACTAGAGGGTGCTGTGATAAACCAGAGGGTGGCAGTGCTGAACCAGAGGGTGGCAGTGATGAACCAGAGGATAGAAGGGATGAACCAGAGGGTGGCAGGGATGAACCAGAGGGTGACAGTGCTGTACCAGAGGGTGGCAGGGGTGAACCAGAGGTGCTGTGATAAACCAGAGGGTGCTGTGATGAACCAGAGGGTGGCAGTGCTGAACCAGAGGGTGGCAGGGATGAACCAGAGGGTGGCAGGGATGAAGCAGAGGGTGACAGTGCTGTACCAGAGGGTGGCAGGGGTGAACCAGAGGTGCTGTGATGAACCAGAGGGTGCTGTGATCAACCAGAGGGTGGCAGTGAAGAACCAGAGGGTGCTGTGATGAACCAGAGAGTGGCAGTGCTGAACCAGAGGGTGACAGTGCTGTACCAGAGGGTGGCAGGGGTGAACCAGAGGTACTGTGATGAACCAGAGGGTGCTGTGATGAACCAGAGGGTGGCAGGGATGAACCAGAGGGTGGCACTGGTGAACTAGAGGGTGCTGTGATTAACCAGAGGGTGGCAGTGCTGAACCAGAGGGTGTCAGTGATGAACCAGAGGGTAGAAGGGATGAACCAGAGGGTGGCAGGGATGAACCAGAGGGTGACAGTGCTGTACCAGAGGGTGGCAGGGGTGAACCAGAGGTGCTGTGATAAACCAGAGGGTGCTGTGATGAACCAGAGGGTGGCAGTGCTGAACCAGAGGGTGGCAGTGATGAACCAGAGGGTGGCAGGGATTAAGCAGAGGGTGACAGTGCTGTACCAGAGGGTGGCAGGGGTGAACCAGAGGTGCTGTGATGAACCAGAGGGTGCTGTGATGAACCAGAGGGTGGCAGTGCTGAACCAGAGGGTGGCAGTGATGAACCAGAGGGTGGCGGGGATGAACCAGAGGGTGGCAGGGATGAACCAGAGGGTGACAGTGCTGTACCAGAGGGTGGCAGGGGTGAACCAGAGGTACTGTGATGAACCAGAGGGTGCTGTGATGAACCAGAGGGTGGCAGGGATGAGCCAGAGGGTGGGACTGGTGAACCAGAGGGTGCTGTGATGAACCAGAGGGTGACAGTGCTGTACCAGAGGGTGGCAGGGGTGAACCAGAGGTGCTGCGATGAACCAGAGGGTGCTGTGATGAACCAGAGGCTGGCAGTGCTGAACCAGAGGGTGGTAGTGATGAACCAGAGGGTGGCAGGGATGAACCAGAGGGTGGCACTGGTGAACTAGAGGGTGCTGTGATGAACCAGAGGGTGGCAGTGCTGTACCAGAGGGTGGCAGTGATGAACCAGAGGGTGGCAGGGATGAACCAGAGGGTGGCAGGGATGAACCACAGGGTGACAGTGCTGTACCAGAGGGTGGCAGGGGTGAACCAGAGGTGCTGTGATGAACCAGAGGGTGCTGTGATGAACCAGAGGGTGGCAGTGCTGTACCAGAGTGTGGTAGTGATGAACCAGAGGGTGGCAGGGATGAACCAGAGGGTGGCACTGGTGAACCAGAGGGTGTTGTGATGAACCAGAGGGTGGCAGTGAAGAACCAGAGGGTGGCACTGGTGAACCAGAGGGTGGCAGTAATGAACCAGAGGGTGGCAGTGATGCACCAGAGGGTGCTGTGATGAACCAGAGGGTGGCAGTGGTGAGTGCTGTACCAGAGGGGGGGTGAACCAGAGGGTGATGTGATGAACTAGACGGTGGCAGTGGTGAGTGCTGAACCTGAGAGTGGCAGGGGTGAACCAGAGGGTGTCAGTGGTGAACCAGAGGGTGCTGTGATGAGCCAGAGGGTGGCAGTGGTGAACCAGAGGGTGGCAGTGGTAAACTAGAGGGTGGCAGGGATGAACCAGAGGGTGGCAGGGATGAAAAAGAGGGTGACAGTGCTGTACCAGAGGGTGGCAGGGGTGAACCAGAGGTGCTGTGATGAACCAGAGGGTGCTGTGATGAACCAGAGGGTGGCAGTGCTGAACCAGAGGGTGGCAGTGATGAACCAGAGGGTGCTGTGATGAACCAGAGGGTGGCAGTGCTGAACCAGAGGGTGACAGTGCTGTACCAGAGGGTGGCAGGGGTGAACCAGAGGTACTGTGATGAACCAGAGGGTGCTGTGATGAACCAGAGGGTGGCAGGGATGAACCAGAGGGAGGCACTGGTGAACTAGAGGGTGCTGTGATGAACCAGAGGGTGGCAGTGCTGAACCAGAGGGTGGCAGTGATGAACCAGAGGGTAGAAGGGATGAACCAGAGGGTGGCAGGGATGAACCAGAGGGTGACAGTGCTGAACCAGAGGGTGGCAGGGATGAACCAGAGGGTGGCAGGGATGAAGCAGAGGGTGACAGTGCTGTACCAGAGGGTGGCAGGGGTGAACCAGAGGTACTGTAATGAACCAGAGGGTGCTGTGATGAACCAGAGGATGGCAGTGCTGAACCAGAGGGTGGTAGTGATGAACCAGAGGGTAGTAGTGATGAACCAGAGGGTGCTGTGATGAACCAGAGGGTGGCAGTGCTGAACCAGAGGGTGGCAGTGATGAACCAGAGGGTGGCACGGATGAACCAGAGGGTGGCAGGGATGAACCAGAGGGTGACAGTGCTGTACCAGAGGGTGGCAGGGGTGAACCAGAGGGTGGCAGTGATGAACCAGAGGGTGGCAGGGATGAACCAGAGGGTGGCAGGGATGAAGCAGAGGGTGACAGTGCTGTACCAGAGGGTGGCAGGGGTGAACCAGAGGTGCTGTGATGAACCAGAGGGTGCTGTGATCAACCAGAGGGTGGCAGTGATGAACCAGAGGGTGCTGTGATGAACCAGAGGGTGGCAGTGCTGAACCAGAGGGTGGTAGTGATGAACCAGAGGGTGGCAGGGATGAACCAGAGGGTGGCAGGGATGAACCATAGGGTGACAGTGCTGTACCAGAGGGTGGCAGGGGTGAACCAGAGGTACTGTGATGAACCAGAGGGTGCTGTGATGAACCGAAGGGTGGCAGGGGTGAACAAGAGGTGCTGTGATGAACCAGAGGGTGCTGTGATGAACCAGAGGGTGGCAGTGATGAACCAGAGGGTGCTGTGATGAACCAGAGGGTGGCAGTGCTGAACCAGAGGGTGGCAGTGATGAACCAGAGGGTGGCAGGGATGAACCAGAGGGTGGCAGGGATGAACCAGAGGGTGACAGTGCTGTACCAGAGGGTGGCAGGGGTGAACCAGAGGTACTGTGATGAACCAGAGGGTGCTGTGATGAACCAGAGGGTGGCAGGGATGAACCATAGGGTGGCACTGGTGAACCAGAGGGTGCTATGATGAACCAGAGGGTGGCAGTGCTGAACCAGAGGGTGGCAGGGATGAACCAGAGGGTGGCAGGGATGAACCAGAGGGTGACAGTGCTGTACCAGAGGGTGGCAGGGGTGAACCAGAGGTGCTGTGATAAACCAGAGGGTGCTGTGATGAACCAGAGGGTGGCAGTGCTGGACCAAAGGGTGGCAGGGATGAACCAGAGGGTGGCAGGGATGAAGCAGAGGGTGACAGTGCTGTACCAGAGAGTGGCAGGGGCGAACCAGAGGTGCTCTGATGAACCAGAGGGTGCTGTGATCAACCAGAGGGTGGCAGTGCTGAACCAGAGGGTGGCAGTGATGAACCAGAGGGTGGCAGGGATGAACCAGAGGGTGGCAGGGATGAAGCAGAGGGTGACAGTGCTGTACCAGAGGGTGGCAGGGGTGAACCAGAGGTGCTGTGATGAACCAGAGGGTGCTGTGATGAACCAGAGGGTGGCAGTGCTGAACCAGAGGGTGGTAGTGATGAACCAGAGGGTGGCAGGGATGAACCAGAGGGTGGCACTGGTGAACCAGAGGGTGCTGTGATGAACCAGAGGGTGGCAGTGCTGAACCAGAGGGTGGCAGTGATGAACCAGAGGGTGGCAGGGATGAACCAGAGGGTGGCAGGGATGAACCAAAGGGTGACAGTGCTGTACCAGAGGGTGACATGGGTGAACCAGAGGTACTGTGATGAACCAGAGGGTGCTGTGATGAACCAGAGGGTGGCAGGGATGAACCAGAGTGTGGCACTGGTGAACCAGAGGGTGCTGTGATGAACCAGAGGGTGGCAGTGCTGAACCAGAGGATGGCAGTGATGAACCAGAGGGTGGCAGGGATGAACCAGAGGGTGGCAGGGATGAACCAGAGGGTGACAGTGCTGTACCAGAGGGTGGCAGGGGTGAACCAGAGGTGCTGTGATAAACCAGAGGGTGCTGTGATGAACCAGAGGGTGGCAGTGCTGAACCAGAGGGTGGCAGGGATGAACCAGAGGGTGGCAGGGATGAACCAGAGGGTGACAGTGCTGTACCAGAGGGTGGCAGGGGTGAACCAGAGGTACTGTGATGACCCAGAGGGTGCTGTGATGAACCAGAGGGTGGCAGTGCTGAACCAGAGGGTGGTAGTGATGAACCAGAGGGTGGTAGTGATGAACCAGAGGGTGCTGTGATGAACCAGAGGGTGGCAGTGCTGAACCAGAGGGTGGCAGTGATGAACCAGAGGGTGGCAGTGCTGTACCAGAGGGTGGCAGGGGTGAACCAGAGGTACTGTGATGAACCAGAGGGTGCTGTGATGAACCAGAGGGTGGCAGGGATGAACCAGAGGGTGGCACTGGTGAACCAGAGGGTGCTGTGATGAACCAGAGGGTGGCAGTGCTGAACCAGAGGGTGGCAGTGATGAACCAGAGGGTGGCAGGGATGAACCAGAGGGTGGCAGGGATGAACCAGAGGGTGGCAGTGCTGTACCAGAGGGTGGCAGGGGTGAACCAGAGGTGCTGTGATAAACCAGAGGGTGCTGTGATGAACCAGAGGGTGGCAGTGCTGAACCAGAGGGTGGCAGGGATGAACCAGAGGGTGGCAGGGATGAAGCAGAGGGTGACAGTGCTGTACCAGAGGGTGGCAGGGGTGAACCAGAGGTACTGTGATGAACCAGAGGGTGCTGTGATGAACCAGAGGGTGGCAGGGATGAACCAGAGGGTGGCACTGGTGAACCAGAGGGTGCTGTGATGAACCAGAGGGTGGCAGTGCTGAACCAGAGGGTGGCAGTGATGAACCAGAGGGTGGCACGGATGAACCAGAGGGTGGCAGGGATGAACCAGAGGGTGGCAGTGCTGTACCAGAGGGTGGCAGGGGTGAACCAGAGGTGCTGTGATAAACCAGAGGGTGCTGTGATGAACCAGAGGGTGGCAGTGCTGAACCAGAGGGTGGCAGGGATGAACCAGAGGGTGGCAGGGATGAAGCAGAGGGTGACAGTGCTGTACCAGAGGGTGGCAGGGGTGAACTAGAGGTGCTGTGATGAACCAGAGGGTGCTGTGATCAACCAGAGGTTGGCAGTGCTGAACCAGAGGGTGGCAGTGATGAACCAGAGGGTGCTGTGATGTACCAGAGGGTGGCAGTGCTGAACCAGAGGGTGGCAGTGATGAACCAGAGGGTGGCGGGGATGAACCAGAGGGTGGCAGGGATGAACCAGAGGGTGACAGTGCTGTACCAGAGGGTGGCAGGGGTGAACCAGAGGTACTGTGATGAACCGGAGGGTGCTGTGATGAACCAGAGGGTGGCAGGGATGAACCAGAGGGTGGCACTGGTGAACCAGAGGGTGCTGTGATGAACCAGAGGGTGGCAGTGCTGAACCAGAGGGTGGCAGTGATGAACCAGAGGGTGGCAGGGATGAACCAGAGGGTGGCAGGGATGAACCACAGGGTGACAGTGCTGTACCAGAGGGTGGCAGGGGTGAACCAGAGGTGCTGTGATAAACCAGAGGGTGCTGTGATGAACCAGAGGGTGGCAGTGCTGAACCAGAGGGTGGCAGTGATGTACCAGAGGGTGGAAGGGATGAACCAGAGGGTGGTAGGGATGAAGCAGAGGGTGACAGTGCTGTACCAGAGGGTGGCAGGGGTGAACCAGAGGTGCTGTGATGAACCAGAGGGTGCTGTGATAAACCAGAGGGTGGCAGTGCTGAACCAGAGGGTGGCAGTGATGAACCAGAGGGTGCTGTGATGAACCAGAGGGTGGGAGTGCTGAACCAGAGGGTGGCAGTGATGAACCAGAGGGTGGCAGGGATGAACCAGAGGGTGGCAGGGATGAACCAGAGGGTGACAGTGCTGTACCAGAGGGTGGCAGGGGTGAACCAGAGGTGCTGTGATAAACCAGAGGGTGCTGTGATGAACCAGAGGGTGGCAGTGCTGAACCAGAGGGTGGCAGGGATGAACCAGAGGGTGGCAGGGATGAAGCAGAGGGTGACAGTGCTGTACCAGAGGGTGGCGGGGATGAACCAGAGGGTGGCAGGGATGAACCAGAGGGTGACAGTGCTGTACCAGAGGGTGGCAGGGGTGAACCAGAGGTACTGTGATGAACCAGAGGGTGCTGTGATGAACCAGAGGGTGGGAGGGATGAACCAGAGGGTGGTACTGGTGAACCAGAGGGTCCTGTGATGAACCAGAGGGTGGCAGTGCTGAACCAGAGGGTGGCAGGGATGAACCAGAGGGTGGCAGGGATGAAGCAGAGGGTGACAGTGCTGTACCAGAGGGTGGCAGGGGTGAACTAGAGGTGCTGTGATGAACCAGAGGGTGCTGTGATCAACCAGAGGTTGGCAGTGCTGAACCAGAGGGTGGCAGTGATGAACCAGAGGGTGCTGTGATGTACCAGAGGGTGGCAGTGCCGAACCAGAGGGTGGCAGTGATGAACCAGAGGGTGGCGGGGATGAACCAGAGGGTGGCAGGGATGAACCAGAGGGTGACAGTGCTGTACCAGAGGGTGGCAGGGGTGAACCAGAGGTACTGTGATGAACCAGAGGGTGCTGTGATGAACCAGAGGGTGGCAGGGATGAACCAGAGGGTGGCACTGGTGAACCAGAGGGTGCTGTGATGAACCAGAGGGTGGCAGTGATGAACCAGAGGGTGGCAGTGATGAACCAGAGGGTGGCAGGGATGAACCACAGGGTGACAGTGCTGTACCAGAGGGTGGCAGGGGTGAACCAGAGGTGCTGTGATAAACCAGAGGGTGCTGTGATGAACCAGAGGGTGGCAGTGCTGAACCAGAGGGTGGCAGTGATGTACCAGAGGGTGGCAGGGGTGAACCAGAGGTGCTGTGATGAACCAGAGGGTGCTGTGATAAACCAGAGGGTGGCAGTGCTGAACCAGAGGGTGGCAGTGATGAACCAGAGGGTGCTGTGATGAACCAGAGGGTGGGAGTGCTGAACCAGAGGGTGGCAGTGATGAACCAGAGGGTGGCAGGGATGAACCAGAGGGTGGCAGGGATGAACCAGAGGGTGACAGTGCTGTACCAGAGGGTGGCAGGGGTGAACCAGAGGTACTGTGATGAACCAGAGGGTGCTGTGATGAACCAGAGGGTGGCAGGGATGAACCAGAGGGTGGTACTGGTGAACCAGAGGGTGCTGTGATGAACCAGAGGGTGGCAGTGCTGAACCAGAGGGTGGCAGGGATGAAGCAGAGGGTCGCAGGGATGAAGCAGAGGGTGACAGTGCTGTACCAGAGGGTGGCAGGGACGAACCAGAGGTGCTGTGATGAACCAGAGGGTGCTGTGATCAACCAGAGAGTGGCAGTGCTGAACCAGAGGGTGGCAGTGATGAACCAGAGGGTGGCAGGGATGAACCAGAGGGTGGCAGGGATGAAGCAGAGGGTGACAGTGCTGTACCAGAGGGTGGCAGGGGTGAACCAGAGGTGCTGTGATGAACCAGAGGGTGCTGTGATGAACCAGCGGGTGGCAGTGCTGAACCAGAGGGTGGTAGTGATGAACCAGAGGGTGGCAGGGATGAACCAGAGGGTGGCACTGGTGAACCAGAGGGTGCTGTGATGAACCAGAGGGTGGCAGTGCTGAACCAGAGGGTGGCAGTGATGAACCAGAGGGTGGCAGGGATGAACCAGAGGGTGGCAGGGATGAACAAGAGGGTGACAGTGCTGTACCAGAGGGTGGCAGGGGTGAACCAGAGGTGCTGTGATGAACCAGAGGGTGGCAGTGCTGTACCAGAGTGTGGTAGTGATGAACCAGAGGGTGGCAGGGATGAACCAGAGGGTGGCAGGGAGGAACCAGAGGGTGGCACTGGTGAACCAGAGGGTGTTGTGATGAACCAGAGGGTGGCAGTGAAGAACCAGAGGGTGGAACTGGTGAACCAGAGGGTGGCAGTAATGAACCAGAGGGTGGCAGTGATGCACCAGAGGGTGCTGTGATGAACAAGAGGGTGGCAGTGGTGAGTGCTGTACCAGAGGGGGGGTGAACCAGAGGGTGCTGTGATGAACCAGACAGTGGCAGTGGTGAATGCTGAACCTGAGAGTGGCAGGGGTGAACCAGAGGGTGTCAGTGGTGAACCAGAGGGTGCTGTGATGAACCAGAGGGTGGCAGTGGTGAACCAGAGGGTGGCAGTGGTAAACTATAGGGTGGCAGTCGTGAACCAGAGGGTGGCATTGGTGAACCAGAGGGTGACAGACTAATGCTGTACCAGAGGGTGGCAGGGGTGAACCAGAGGTGCTGTGATGAACCAGAGGGTGGAAGTCATAAACCAGAGGGTGGCAGTGGTGTACCAGAGGGTGACAGTGCTGTACCAGAGGGTGAACCAGAGAGTGCTGTGATGAACCAGAGGGTGGCAGTGGTGAACCAGGGGGTGGCAGGGGTGAACCAGAGGGTGGCAGTGGTGAACCAGAGGGTGGCAGGGGTGAACCAGAGGTGCTGTGATGAACCAGAGGGTGGCAGTCATAAACCAGAGGGTGGCAGTGGTGAACCAGAGGGTGACAGTGGTGAACCAGAGGGTGCTGTGATGAACCAGAGGGTGGCAGTGGTGAGTGCTGAACCAGAGGGTGGCAGCAGGGGTGAACCAGAGGGTGCTGTGATGGACCAGAGGGTGGCAGTAGTGAGTGCTGAACCTGAGGGTGGCAGGGGTGAACCAGAGGGTGGCAGTGATCGACCAGAGGGTGGCAGTGGTGAACCAGAGGGTGTCAGTGGTGAACCAGAGGGTGTCAGTGATGAACCAGAGGGTGCTGTGATGAACCAGAGGGTGGCAGTGATGAACCAGAGGGTGGCAGTGATGAACCAGAGGGTGGCAGTGGTGAACCAGAGGGTGCTGTGATGAACCAGAGGGTGGCAGTGATGAACCAGAGGGTGGCAGTGATGAACCAGAGGGTGGCAGGGATGAACCAGAGGGTGGCAGGGATGAACCAGAGGGTGACAGTGCTGTACCAGAGGGTGGCAGGGGTGAACCAGAGGTGCTGTGATAAACCAGAGGGTGCTGTGATGAACCAGAGGGTGGCAGTGCTGAACCAGAGGGTGGCAGGGATGAACCAGAGGGTGGCAGGGATGAAAAAGAGGGTGACAGTGCTGTACCAGAGGGTGGCAGGGGTGAACCAGAGGTGCTGTGATGAACCAGAGGGTGCTGTGATGAACCAGAGGGTGGCAGTGCTGAACCAGAGGGTGGCAGTGATGAACCAGAGGGTGCTGTGATGAACCAGAGGGTGGCAGTGCTGAACCAGAGGGTGACAGTGATGAACCAGAGGGTAGAAGGGATGAACCAGAGGGTGGCAGGGATGAACCAGAGGGTGGCAGTGCTGTACCAGAGGGTGGCAGGGGTGAACCAGAGGTGCTGTGATAAACCAGAGGGTGATGTGATGAACCAGAGGGTGGCAGTGCTGAACCAGAGGGTGGCAGGGATGAACCAGAGGGTGGCAGGGATGAAGCAGAGGGTGACAGTGCTGTACCAGAGGGTGGCAGGGGTGAACCAGAGGTGCTGTGATGAACCAGAGGGTGCTGTGATCAACCAGAGGGTGGCAGTGATGAACCAGAGGGTGCTGTGATGAACCAGAGGGTGGTAGTGCTGAACCAGAGGGTGACAGTGCTGTACCAGAGGGTGGCAGGGGTGAACCAGAGGTACTGTGATGAACCAGAGGGTGCTGTGATGAACCAGAGGGTGGCAGTGCTGAACCAGAGGGTGGCAGGGATGAACCAGAGGGTGGCAGGGATGAAAAGGAGGGTGACAGTGCTGTACCAGAGGGTGGCAGGGGTGAACCAGAGGTGCTGTGATGAACCAGAGGGTGCTGTGATGAACCAGAGGGTGGCAGTGCTGAACCAGAGGGTGGCAGTGATGAACCAGAGGGTGCTGTGATGAACCAGAGGGTGGCAGTGCTGAACCAGAGGGTGACAGTGCTGTACCAGAGGGTGGCAGGGGTGAACCAGAGGTACTGTGATGAACCAGAGGGTGCTGTGATGAACCAGAGGGTGGCAGGGATGAACCAGAGGGTGGCACTGGTGAACTAGAGGGTGCTGTGATGAACCAGAGGGTGGCAGTGCTGAACCAGAGGGTGGCAGTGATGAACCAGAGGGTAGAAGGGATGAACCAGAGGGTGGCAGGGATGAACCAGAGGGTGGCAGTGCTGTACCAGAGGGTGGCAGGGGTGAACCAGAGGTGCTGTGATAAACCAGAGGGTGATGTGATGAACCAGAGGGTGGCAGTGCTGAACCAGAGGGTGGCAGGGATGAACCAGAGGGTGGCAGGGATGAAGCAGAGGGTGACAGTGCTGTACCAGAGGGTGGCAGGGGTGAACCAGAGGTGCTGTGATGAACCAGAGGGTGCTGTGATCAACCAGAGGGTGGCAGTGATGAACCAGAGGGTGCTGTGATGAACCAGAGGGTGGTAGTGCTGAACCAGAGGGTGACAGTGCTGTACCAGAGGGTGGCAGGGGTGAACCAGAGGTACTGTGATGAACCAGAGGGTGCTGTGATGAACCAGAGGGTGGCAGGGATAAACCAGAGGGTGGCACTGGTGAACTAGAGGGTGCTGTGATGAACCAGAGGGTGGCGGTGCTGAACCAGAGGGTGGCAGTGATGAACCAGAGGGTAGAAGGGATGAACCAGAGGGTGGCAGGGATGAACCAGAGGGTGACAGTGCTGTACCAGAGGGTGGCAGGGGTGAACCAGAGGTGCTGTGATAAACCAGAGGGTGCTGTGATGAACCAGAGGGTGGCAGGGATGAACCAGAGGGTGGCAGGGATGAACCAAAGGGTGGCAGGGATGAAGCAGAGGGTGACAGTGCTGTACCAGAGGGTGGCAGGGGTGAACCAGAGGTGTTGTGATGAACCAGAGGGTGCTGTGATCAACCAGAGGGTGGCAGTGCTGAACCAGAGGGTGGCAGTGATGAACCTGAGGGTGCTGTGATGAACCAGAGGTGGCAGTGCTGAACCAGAGGGTGGCAGTGATGAACCAGAGGGTGGCGGGGATGAACCAGAGGGTGGCAGGGATGAACCAGAGGGTGACAGTGCTGTACCAGAGGGTGGCAGGGGTGAACCAGAGGTACTGTGATGAACCAGAGGGTGCTGTGATGAACCAGAGGGTGGCAGGGATGAGCCAGAGGGTGGCACTGGTGAACCAGAGGGTGCTGTGATGAACCAGAGGGTGACAGTGCTGTACCAGAGGGTGGCAGGGGTGAACCAGAGGTGCTGCGATGAACCAGAGGGTGCTGTGATGAACCAGAGGCTGGCAGTGCTGAACCAGAGGGTGGTAGTGATGAACCAGAGGGTGGCAGGGATGAACCAGAGGGTGGCACTGGTGAACTAGAGGGTGCTGTGATGAACCAGAGGGTGGCAGTGCTGAACCAGAGGGTGGCAGTGATGAACCAGAGGGTGGCAGGGATGAACCAGAGGGTGGCAGGGATGAACCAGAGGGTGACAGTGCTGTACCAGAGGGTGGCAGGGGTGAACCAGAGGTGCTGTGATGAACCAGAGGGTGCTGTGATGAACCAGAGGGTGGCAGTGCTGAACCAGAGGGTGGCAGTGATGAACCAGAGGGTGCTGTGATGAACCAGAGGGTGGCAGTGCTGAACCAGAGGGTGACAGTGCTGTACCAGAGGGTGGCAGGGGTGAACCAGAGGTACTGTGATGAACCAGAGGGTGCTGTGATGAACCAGAGGGTGGCAGGGATGAACCAGAGGGAGGCACTGGTGAACTAGAGGGTGCTGTGATGAACCAGAGGGTGGCAGTGCTGAACCAGAGGGTGGCAGTGATGAACCAGAGGGTAGAAGGGATGAACCAGAGGGTGGCAGGGATGAACCAGAGGGTGACAGTGCTGTACCAGAGGGTGGCAGGGGTGAACCAGAGGTGCTGTGATAAACCAGAGGGTGCTGTGATGAACCAGAGGGTGGCAGTGCTGAACTAGAGGGTGGCAGGGATGAACCAGAGGGTGGCAGGGATGAAGCAGAGGGTGACAGTGCTGTACCAGAGGGTGGTGGGGATGAACCAGAGGGTGGCAGGGATGAACCAGAGGGTGACAGTGCTGTACCAGAGGGTGGCAGGGGTGAACCAGAGGTACTGTGATGAACCAGAGGGTGCTGTGATGAACCAGAGGGTGGCAGGGATGAGCCAGAGGGTGGCACTGGTGAATCGGAGGGTGCTGTGATGAACCAGAGGGTGACAGTGCTGAACCAGAGGGTGGTAGTGATGAACCAGAGGGTGGCAGGGATGAACCAGAGGGTGGCACTGGTGAACTAGAGGGTGCTGTGATGAACCAGAGGGTGGCAGTGCTGAACCAGAGGGTGGCAGTGATGAACCAGAGGGTGGCATGGATGAACCAGAGGGTGGCAGGGATGAACCAGAGGGTGGCACTGGTGAACTAGAGGGTGCTGTGATGAACCAGAGGGTGGCATTGCTGAACCAGAGGGTGGCAGTGATGAACCAGAGGGTGGCATGGATGAACCAGAGGGTGGCAGGGATGAACCAGAGGGTGGCAGGGATGAACCAGAGGGTGGCAGGGGTGAACCAGAGGTGATGTGATGAACCAGAGGGTGCTGTGATCAACCAGAGGGTGGCAGTGCTGAACCAGAGGGTGGCAGTGATGAACCAGAGGGTGCTGGGATGAACCAGAGGGTGGCAGTGCTGAACCAGAGGGTGGCAGTGATGAACCAGAGGGTGGCGGGGATGAACCAGAGGGTGGCAGGGATGAACCAGAGGGTGACAGTGCTGTACCAGAGGGTGGCAGGGGTGAACCAGAGGTACTGTGATGAACCAGAGGGTGCTGTGATGAACCAGAGGGTGGCAGGGATGAGCCAGAGGGTGGCACTGGTGAACCAGAGGGTGCTGTGATGAACCAGAGGGTGACAGTGCTGTACCAGAGGGTGGCAGGGGTGAACCAGAGGTGCTGTGATGAACCAGAGGGTGCTGTGATGAACCAGAGGCTGGCAGTGCTGAACCAGAGGGTGGTAGTGATGAACCAGAGGGTGGCAGGGATGAACCAGAGGGTGGCACTGGTGAACTAGAGGGTGCTGTGATGAACCAGAGGGTGGCAGTGCTGAACCAGAGGGTGGCAGTGATGAACCAGAGGGTGGCAGGGATGAACCAGAGGGTGGCAGGGATGAACCAGAGGGTGACAGTGCTTTACCAGCGGGTGGCAGGGGTGAACCAGAGGTGCTGTGATGAACCAGAGGGTGCTGTGATGAACCAGAGGGTGGCAGTGCTGTACCAGAGTGTGGTAGTGATGAACCAGAGGGTGGCAGGGATGAACCAGAGGGTGGCAGGGATGAACCAGAGGGTGGCACTGGTGAACCAGAGGGTGTTGTGATGAACCAGAGGGTGGCAGTGAAGAACCAGAGGGTGGCACTGGTGAACCAGAGGGTGGCAGTAATGAACCCGAGGGTGGCAGTGATGCACCAGAGGGTGCTGTGATGAACCAGAGGGTGGCAGTGGTGAGTGCTGTACCAGAGGGGGGGTGAACCAGAGGGTGCTGTGATGAACCAGACGGTGGCAGTGGTGAGTGCTGAACCTGAGAGTGGAAGGGGTGAACCAGAGGGTGTCAGTGGTGAACCAGAGGGTGCTGTGATGAACCAGAGGGTGGCAGTGGTGAACCAGAGGGTGGCAGTGGTAAACTAGAGGGTGGTAGTCGTGAACCAGAGGGTGGCATTGGTGAACCAGAGGGTGACAGACTAATGCTGTACCAGAGGGTGGCAGGGGTGAACCAGAGGTGCTGTGATGAACCAGAGGGTGGAAGCCGTAAACCAGAGGGTGGCAGTGGTGAACCAGAGGGTGACAGTGCTGTACCAGAGGGTGGCAGGGGTGAACCAGAGGTACTGTGATGAACCAGAGGGTGCTGTGATGAACCAGAGGGTGGCAGGGATGAACCAGAGGGTGGCACTGGTGAACTAGAGGGTGCTGTGATGAACCAGAGGGTGGCAGTGCTGAACCAGAGGGTGGCAGTGATGAACCAGAGGGTAGAAGGGATGAACCAGAGGGTGGCAGGGATGAACCAGAGGGTGACAGTGCTGTACCAGAGGGTGGCAGGGGTGAACCAGAGGTGCTGTGATAAACCAGAGGGTGCTGTGATGAACCAGAGGGTGGCAGTGCTGAACCAGAGGGTGGCAGGGATGAACCAGAGGGTGGCAGGGATGAAGCAGAGGGTGACAGTGCTGTACCAGAGGGTGGCAGGGGTGAACCAGAGGTGCTGTGATGAACCAAAGGGTGCTGTGATCAACCAGAGGGTGGCAGTGCTGAACCAGAGGGTGGCAGTGATGAACCAGAGGGTGCTGTGATGAACCAGAGGGTGGCAGTGCTGAACCAGAGGGTGGCAGTGATGAACCAGAGGGCGGCGGGGATGAACCAGAGGGTGGCAGGGATGAACCAGAGGGTGACAGTGCTGTACCAGAGGGTGGCAGGGGTGAACCAGAGGTACTGTGATGAACCAGAGGGTGCTGTGATGAACCAGAGGGTGGCAGGGATGAGCCAGAGGGTGGCACTGGTGAACCAGAGGGTGCTGTGATGAACCAGAGGGTGACCGTGCTGTACCAGAGGGTGGCAGGGGTGAACCAGAGGTGCTGCGATGAACCAGAGGGTTCTGTGATGAACCAGAGGCTGGCAGTGCTGAACCAGAGGGTGGTAGTGATGAACCAGAGGGTGGCAGGGATGAACCAGAGGGTGGCACTGGTGAACTAGAGGGTGCTGTGATGAACCAGAGGGTGGCAGTGCTGAACCAGAGGGTGGCAGTGATGAACCAGAGGGTGGCAGGGATGAACCAGAGGGTGGCAGGGATGAACCAGAGGGTGACAGTGCTGTACCAGAGGGTGGCAGGGGTGAACCAGAGGTGCTGTGATGAACCAGAGGGTGCTGTGATGAACCAGAGGGTGGCAGTGCTGTACCAGAGTGTGGTAGTGATGAACCAGAGGGTGGCAGGGATGAACCAGAGGGTGGCAGGGATGAACCAGAGGGTGGCACTGGTGAACCAGAGGGTGTTGTGATGAACCAGAGGGTGGCAGTGAAGAACCAGAGGGTGGCACTGGTGAACCAGAGGGTGGCAGTAATGAACCAGAGGGTGGCAGTGATGCACCAGAGGGTGCTGTGATGAACCAGAGGGTGGCAGTGGTGAGTGCTGTACCAGAGGGGGGGTGAACCAGAGGGTGCTGTGATGAACCAGACGGTGGCAGTGGTGAACCAGAGGGTTGCAGTGGTAAACTAGAGGGTGGCAGGGATGAACCAGAGGGTGGCAGGGATGAAAAAGAGGGTGACAGTGCTGTACCAGAGGGTGGCAGGGGTGAACCAGAGGTGCTGTGATGAACCAGAGGGTGCTGTGATGAACCAGAGGGTGGCAGTGCTGAACCAGAGGGTGGCAGTGATGAACCAGAGGGTGCTGTGATGAACCAGAGGGTGGCAGTGCTGAACCAGAGGGTGACAGTGCTGTACCAGAGGGTGGCAGGGGTGAACCAGAGGTACTGTGATGAACCAGAGGGTGCTGTAATGAACCAGAGGGTGGCAGGGATGAACCAGAGGGTGGCACTGGTGAACTAGAGGGTGCTGTGATGAACCAGAGGGTGGCAGTGCTGAACCAGAGGGTGGCAGTGATGAACCAGAGGGTAGAAGGGATGAACCAGAGGGTGGCAGGGATGAACCAGAGGGTGGCAGTGCTGAACCAGAGGGTGGCAGTGATGAACCAGAGGGTGCTGTGATGAACCAGAGGGTGGCAGTGCTGAACCAGAGGGTGACAGTGCTGTACCAGAGGGTGGCAGGGGTGAACCAGAGGTACTGTGATGAACCAGAGGGTGCTGTGATGAACCAGAGGGTGGCAGGGATGAACCAGAGGGTGGCACTGGTGAACTAGAGGGTGCTGTGATGAACCAGAGGGTGGCAGTGCTGAACCAGAGGGTGGCAGTGATGAACCAGAGGGTAGAAGGGATGAACCAGAGGGTGGCAGGGGTGAACCAGAGGTGCTGTGATAAACCAGAGGGTGCTGTGATGAACCAGAGGGTGGCAGTGCTGAACCAGAGGGTGGCAGGGATGAACCAGAGGGTGGCAGGGATGAAGCAGAGGGTGACAGTGCTGTACCAGAGGGTGGCGGGGATGAACCAGAGGGTGGGAGGGATGAACCAGAGGGTGACAGTGCTGTACCAGAGGGTGGCAGGGGTGAACCAGAGGTACTGTGATGAACCAGAGGGTGCTGTGATGAACCAGAGGGTGGCAGGGATGAAGCAGAGGGTGGCACTGGTGAATCAGAGGGTGCTGTGATGAACCAGAGGGTGACAGTGCTATACCAGAGGGTGGCAGGGGTGAACCAGAGGTGCTGTGATGAACCAGAGGGTGCTGTGATGAACCAGAGGCTGGCAGTGCTGAACCAGAGGGTGGTAGTGATGAACCAGAGGGTGGCAGGGATGAACCAGAGGGTGGCACTGGTGAACTAGAGGGTGCTGTGATGAACCAGAGGGTGGCAGTGCTGAACCAGAGGGTGGCAGTGATGAACCAGAGGGTGGCAGGGATGAACCAGAGGATGGCAGGGATGAACCAGAGGGTGGCAGGAATGAACCAGAGGGTGGCAGGGGTGAACCAGAGGTGATGTGATGAACCAGAGGGTGCTGTGATCAACCAGAGGGTGGCAGTGCTGAACCAGAGGGTGGCAGTGATGAACCAGAGGGTGCTGGGATGAACCAGAGGGTGGCAGTGCTGAACCAGAGGGTGGCAGTGATGAACCAGAGGGTGGCGGGGATGAACCAGAGGGTGGCAGGGATGAACCAGAGGGTGACAGTGCTGTACTAGAGGGTGGCAGGGGTGAATCAGAGGTGCTGTGATGAACCAGAGGGTGCTGTGATGAACCAGAGGGTGGCAGTGCTGTACCAGAGTGTGGTAGTGATGAACCCGAGGGTGGCAGGGATGAACCAGAGGGTGGCAGGGATGAACCAGAGGGTGGCACTGGTGAACCAGAGGGTGTTGTGATGAACCAGAGGGTGGCAGTGAAGAACCAGAGGGTGGCACTGGTGAACCAGAGGGTGGCAGTAATGAACCCGAGGGTGGCAGTGATGCACCAGAGGGTGCTGTGATGAATCAGAGGGTGGCAGTGGTGAGTGCTGTACCAGAGGGGTGTGAACCAGAGGGTGCTGTGATGAACCAGACGGTGGCAGTGGTGAGTGCTGAACCTGAGAGTGGAAGGGGTGAACCAGAGGGTGTCAGTGGTGAACCAGAGGGTGCTGTGATGAACCAGAGGGTGGCAGTGGTGAACCAGAGGGTGGCAGTGGTAAACTAGAGGGTGGCAGTCATGAACCAGAGGGTGGCATTGGTGAACCAGAGGGTGACAGACTAATGCTGTACCAGAGGGTGGCAGGGGTGAACCAGAGGTGCTGTGATGAACCAGAGGGTGGAAGTCGTAAACCAGAGGGTGGCAGTGGTGAACCAGAGGGTGACAGTGCTGTACCAGAGGGTGGCAGGATGAACCAGAGGGTGCTGTGATGAACCAGAGGGTGGCAGTGGTGAACCAGGGGGTGGCAGGGGTGAACCAGAGGGTGACAGTGGTGAACCAGAGGGTGGCAGGGGTGAACCAGAGGTGCTGTGATGAACCAGAGGGTGGCATTCGTAAACCAGAGGGTGGCAGTGGTGAACCAGAGGGTGACAGTGGTGAACCAGAGGGTGCTGTGATGAACCAGAGGGTGGCAGTGGTAAGTGCTGAACCAGAGGGTGGCAGCAGGGGTGAACCAGAGGGTGCTGTGATGAACCAGAGGGTGGCAGTAGTGAGTGCTGAACCTGAGGGTGGCAGGGGTGAACCAGAGGGTGGCAGTGATCGACCAGAGGGTGGCAGTGGTGAACCAGAGGGTGTCAGTGGTGAACCAGAGGGTGTCAGTGGTGAACCAGAGGGTGCTGTGATGAACCAGAGGGTGGCAGTGATGAACCAGAGGGTGGCAGTGATGAACCAGAGGGTGGCAGTGGTGAACCAGAGGGTGCTGTGATGAACCAGAGGGTGGCAGTGATGAACCAGAGGGTGGCAGTGATGAACCAGAGGGTGGCAGGGATGAACCAGAGGGTGGCAGGGGTGAACCAGAGGTGCTGTAATAAACCAGAGGGTGCTGTGATGAATCAGAGGGTGGCAGTGCTGAACCAGAGGGTGGCAGGGGTGAACCAGAGGGTGGCAGGGATGAAGCAGAGGGTGACAGTGCTGTACCAGAGGGTGGCAGGGGTGAACCAGAGGTGCTGTGATGAACCAGAGGGTGCTGTGATCAACCAGAGGGTGGCAGTGCTGAACCAGAGGGTGGCAGTGATGAACCAGAGGGTGCTGTGATGAACCAGAGGGTGGCAGTGCTGAACCAGAGGGTGGCAGTGATGAACCAGAGGGTGGCAGGGATGAACCAGATGTACTGTGATGAACCAGAGGGTGCTGTGATGAACCAGAGGGTGGCAGGGATGAACCAGAGGGTGGCACTGGTGAACCAGAGGGTGCTGTGATGAACCAGAGGGTGGCAGTGCTGAACCAGAGGGTGGCAGTGATGAACCAGAGGGTGCTGTGATGAACCAGAGGGTGGCAGTGCTGAACCAGAGGGTGAGAGTGCTGTACCAGAGGGTGGCAGGGGTGAACCAGAGGTACTGTGATGAACCAGAGTGTGCTGTGATGAACCAGAGGGTGGCAGGGATGAACCAGAGGGTGGCACTGGTGAACCAGAGGGTGCTGTGATGAACCAGAGGGTGGCAGTGCTGAACCAGAGGGTGGCAGTGATGAACCAGAGGGTGGCAGGGATGAACCAGAGGGTGGCAGGAATGAACCAGAGGGTGACAGTGCTGTACCAGAGGGTGGCAGGGGTGAACCAGAGGTGCTGTGATAAACCAGAGGGTGCTGTGATGAACTAGAGGGTGGCAGTGCTGAACCAGAGGGTGGCAGGGATGAACCAGAGGGTGGCAGGGATGAAGCAGAGGGTGACAGTGCTGTACCAGAGGGTGGCAGGGGTAAACCAGAGGTGCTGTGATGAACCAGAGGGTGCTGTGATCAACCAGAGGGTGGCAGTGCTGAACCAGAGGGTGGCAGTGATGAACCAGAGGGTGCTTTGATGAACAAGAGGGTGGCAGTGCTGAACCAGAGGGTGGCAGGGGTGAACCAGAGGTACTGTGATGAACCAGAGGGTGCTGTTATGAACCAGAGGGTGGCAGGGATGAACCAGAGGGTGGCACTGGTGAACCAGAGAGTGCTGTGATGAACCAGAGGGTGGCAGTGCTGTACCAGAGGGTGGCAGTCATGAACCAGAGGGTGGTAGGGATGAACCAGAGGGTGGCAGGGATGAACCA
Source organism: Lissotriton helveticus (assembly GCF_964261635.1). NCBI lineage: Eukaryota > Metazoa > Chordata > Amphibia > Caudata > Salamandridae > Lissotriton > Lissotriton helveticus. The sequence goes on from NC_136073.1 coordinate 683,179,350, forward strand.
GAGGGTGACAGTGCTGTACAAGAGGGTGGCAGGGGTGAACCAGAGGTGCTGTGATAAACCAGTCGGTGCTGTGATGAACTAGAGGGTGGCAGTGCTGAACCAGAGGGTGGCAGTGATGAACCAGAGGGTGGCAGGGATGAACCAGAGGGTGGCAGGGATGAAGCAGAGGGTGACAGTGCTGTACCAGAGGGTGGCAGGGGTGAACCAGAGGTGCTGTGATGAACCAGAGGGTGCTGTGATCAACCAGAGGGTGGCAGTGATGAACCAGAGGGTGCTGTGATGAACCAGAGGGTGGCAGTGCTGAACCAGAGGGTGGCAGTGATGAACCAGAGGGTGGCAGGGATGAACCAGAGGGTGGCAGGGATGAACCAGAGGGTGACAGTGCTGTACCAGAAGGTGGCAGGGGTGAACCAGAGGTACTGTGATGAACCAGAGGGTGCTGTGATGAACCAGAGGGTGGCAGGGATGAACCATAGGGTGGCACTGGTGAACCAGAGGGTGCTATGATGAACCAGAGGGTGGCAGTGCTGAACCAGAGGGTGGCAGTGATGAACCAGAGGGTGGCAGGGATGAACCAGAGGGTGGCAGGGATGAACCAGAGGGTGGTACTGGTGAGCCAGAGGGTGCTGTGATGAACCAGAGGGTGGCAGTGCTGAACCAGAGGGTGGCAGGAATGAACCAGAGGGTCGCAGGGATGAAGCAGAGGGTGACAGTGCTGTACCAGAGGGTGGCAGGGACGAACCAGAGGTGCTGTGATGAACCAGAGGGTGCTGTGATCAACCAGAGAGTGGCAGTGCTGAACCAGAGGGTGGCAGTGATGAACCAGAGGGTGCTCTGATGAACCGGAGGGTGGCAGTGCTGAACCAGAGGGTGGCAGTGATGAACCAGAGGGTGGCAGGGATGAACCAGAGCATGGCAGGGATGAAGCAGAGGGTGACAGTGCTGTACCAGAGGGTGGCAGGGGTGAACCAGAGGTGCTGTGATGAACCAGAGGGTGCTGTGATGAACCAGCGGGTGGCAGTGCTGAACCAGAGGGTGGTAGTGATGAACCAGAGGGTGGCAGGGATGAACCAGAGGGTGGCAGGGGTGAACCAGAGGTGCTGTGATGAACCAGAGGGTGGCAGTGCTGTACCAGAGTGTGGTAGTGATGAACCAGAGGGTGGCAGGGATGAACCAGAGGGTGGCAGGGAGGAACCAGAGGGTGGCACTGGTGAACCAGAGGGTGTTGTGATGAACCAGAGGGTGGCAGTGAAGAACCAGAGGGTGGAACTGGTGAACCAGAGGGTGGCAGTAATGAACCAGAGGGTGGCAGTGATGCACCAGAGGGTGCTGTGATGAACAAGAGGGTGGCAGTGGTGAGTGCTGTACCAGAGGGGGGGTGAACCAGAGGGTGCTGTGATGAACCAGACGGTGGCAGTGGTGAGTGCTGAACCTGAGAGTGGCAGGGGTGAACCAGAAGGTGTCAGTGGTGAACCAGAGGGTGCTGTGATGAACCAGAGGGTGGCAGTGGTGAACCAGAGGGTGGCAGTGGTAAACTAGAGGGTGGCAGTCATGAACCAGAGGGTGGCATTGGTGAACCAGAGGGTGACAGACTAATGCTGTACCAGAGGGTGGCAGGGGTGAACCAGAGGTGCTGTGATGAACCAGAGGGTGGAAGTCATAAACCAGAGGGTGGAAGTGGTGAACCAGAGGGTGCTGGGATGAACCAGAGGGTGGCAGTGCTGAACCAGAGGGTGGCAGTGATGAACCAGAGGGTGGCGGGGATGAACCAGAGGGTGGCAGGGATGAACCAGAGGGTGCTGTGATGAACCAGAGGGTGGCAGTGCTGAACCAGAGGGTGACAGTGCTGTACCAGAGGGTGGCAGGGGTGAACCAGAGGTACTGTGATGAACCAGAGGGTGCTGTGATGAACCAGAGGGTGGCAGGGATGAACCAGAGGGTGGCACTGGTGAACTAGAGGGTGCTGTGATGAACCAGAGGGTGGCAGTGCTGAACCAGAGGGTGGCAGTGATGAACCAGAGGGTAGAAGGGATGAACCAGAGGGTGGCAGGGGTGAACCAGAGGTGCTGTGATAAACCAGAGGGTGCTGTGATGAACCAGAGGGTGGCAGTGCTGAACCAGAGGGTGGCAGGGATGAACCAGAGGGTGGCAGGGATGAAGCAGAGGGTGACAGTGCTGTACCAGAGGGTGGCGGGGATGAACCAGAGGGTGGCAGGGATGAACCAGAGGGTGACAGTGCTGTACCAGAGGGTGGCAGGGGTGAACCAGAGGTACTGTGATGAACCAGAGGGTGCTGTGATGAACCAGAGGGTGGCAGGGATGAAGCAGAGGGTGGCACTGGTGAATCAGAGGGTGCTGTGATGAACCAGAGGGTGACAGTGCTATACCAGAGGGTGGCAGGGGTGAACCAGAGGTGCTGTGATGAACCAGAGGGTGCTGTGATGAACCAGAGGCTGGCAGTGCTGAACCAGAGGGTGGTAGTGATGAACCAGAGGGTGGCAGGGATGAACCAGAGGGTGGCACTGGTGAACTAGAGGGTGCTGTGATGAACCAGAGGGTGGCAGTGCTGAACCAGAGGCTGGCAGTGATGAACCAGAGGGTGGCAGGGATGAACCAGAGGATGGCAGGGATGAACCAGAGGGTGGCAGGAATGAACCAGAGGGTGGCAGGGGTGAACCAGAGGTGATGTGATGAACCAGAGGGTGCTGTGATCAACCAGAGGGTGGCAGTGCTGAACCAGAGGGTGGCAGTGATGAACCAGAGGGTGCTGGGATGAACCAGAGGGTGGCAGTGCTGAACCAGAGGGTGGCAGTGATGAACCAGAGGGTGGCGGGGATGAACCAGAGGGTGGCAGGGATGAACCAGAGGGTGACAGTGCTGTACCAGAGGGTGGCAGGGGTGAATCAGAGGTGCTGTGATGAACCAGAGGGTGCTGTGATGAACCAGAGGGTGGCAGTGCTGTACCAGAGTGTGGTAGTGATGAACCAGAGGGTGGCAGGGATGAACCAGAGGGTGGCAGGGATGAACCAGAGGCTGGCACTGGTGAACCAGAGGGTGTTGTGATGAACCAGAGGGTGGCAGTGAAGAACCAGAGGGTGGCACTGGTGAACCAGAGGGTGGCAGTAATGAACCCGAGGGTGGCAGTGATGCACCAGAGGGTGCTGTGATGAACCAGAGGGTGGCAGTGGTGAGTGCTGTACCAGAGGGGGGTGAACCAGAGGGTGCTGTGATGAACCAGACGGTGGCAGTGGTGAGTGCTGAACCTGAGAGTGGAAGGGGTGAACCAGAGGGTGTCAGTGGTGAACCAGAGGGTGCTGTGATGAACCAGAGGGTGGCAGTGGTGAACCAGAGGGTGGCAGTGGTAAACTAGAGGGTGGCAGTCATGAACCAGAGGGTGGCATTGGTGAACCAGAGGGTGACAGACTAATGCTGTACCAGAGGGTGGCAGGGGTGAACCAGAGGTGCTGTGATGAACCAGAGGGTGGAAGTCATAAACCAGAGGGTGGCAGTGGTGAACCAGAGGGTGACGGTGCTGTACCAGAGGGTGGCAGGATGAACCAGAGGGTGCTGTGATGAACCAGAGGGTGGCAGTGGTGAACCAGGGGGTGGCAGGGGTGAACCAGAGGGTGACAGTGGTGAACCAGAGGGTGGCAGGGGTGAACCAGAGGTGCTGTGATGAACCAGAGGGTGGCAGTCGTAAACCAGAGGGTGGCAGTGGTGAACCAGAGGGTGACAGTGGTGAACCAGAGGGTGCTGTGATGAACCAGAGGGTGGCAGTGGTAAGTGCTGAACCAGAGGGTGGCAGCAGGGGTGAACCAGAGGGTGCTGTGATGAACCAGAGGGTGGCAGTAGTGAGTGCTGAACCTGAGGGTGGCAGGGGTGAACCAGAGGGTGGCAGTGATCGACCAGAGGGTGGCAGTGGTGAACCAGAGGGTGTCAGTGGTGAACCAGAGGGTGTCAGTGGTGAACCAGAGGGTGCTGTGATGAACCAGAGGGTGGCAGTGATGAACCAGAGGGTGGCAGTGATGAACCAGAGGGTGGCAGTGGTGAACCAGAGGGTGCTGTGATGAACCGGAGGGTGGCAGTGATGAACCAGAGGGTGGCAGTGATGAACCAGAGGGTGGCAGGGATGAACCAGAGGGTGGCAGGGGTGAACCAGAGGTGCTGTAATAAACCAGAGGGTGCTGTGATGAATCAGAGGGTGGCAGTGCTGAACCAGAGGGTGGCAGGGGTGAACCAGAGGGTGGCAGGGATGAAGCAGAGGGTGACAGTGCTGTACCAGAGGGTGGCAGGGGTGAACCAGAGGTGCTGTGATGAACCAGAGGGTGCTGTGATCAACCAGAGGGTGGCAGTGCTGAACCAGAGGGTGGCAGTGATGAACCAGAGGGTGCTGTGATGAACCAGAGGGTGGCAGTGCTGAACCAGAGGGTGGCAGTGATGAACCAGAGGGTGGCAGGGATGAACCAGATGTACTGTGATGAACCAGAGGGTGCTGTGATGAACCAGAGGGTGGCAGGGATGAACCAGAGGGTGGCACTGGTGAACCAGAGGGTGCTGTGATGAACCAGAGGGTGGCAGTGCTGAACCAGAGGGTGGCAGTGATGAACCAGAGGGTGCTGTGATGAACCATAGGGTGGCAGTGCTGAACCAGAGGGTGAGAGTGCTGTACCAGAGGGTGGCAGGGGTGAACCAGAGGTACTGTGATGAACCAGAGTGTGCTGTGATGAACCAGAGGGTGGCAGGGATGAACCAGAGGGTGGCACTGGTGAACCAGAGGGTGCTATGATGAACCAGAGGGTGGCAGTGCTGAACCAGAGGGTGGCAGTGATGAACCAGAGGGTGGCAGGGATGAACCAGAGGGTGGCAGGGATGAACCAGAGGGTGACAGTGCTGTACCAGAGGGTGGCAGGGGTGAACCAGAGGTGCTGTGATAAACCAGAGGGTGCTGTGATGAACTAGAGGGTGGCAGTGCTGAACCAGAGGGTGGCAGGGATGAACCAGAGGGTGGCAGGGATGAAGCAGAGGGTGACAGTGCTGTACCAGAGGGTGGCAGGGGTAAACCAGAGGTGCTGTGATGAACCAGAGGGTGCTGTGATCAACCAGAGGGTGGCAGTGCTGAACCAGAGGGTGGCAGTGATGAACCAGAGGGTGCTTTGATGAACAAAAGGGTGGCAGTGCTGAACCAGAGGGTGGCAGTGATGAACCAGAGGATGGCGGGGATGAACCAGAGGGTGGCAGGGATGAACCAGAGGGTGACAGTGCTGTACCAGAGGGTGGCAGGGGTGAACCAGAGGTACTGTGATGAACCAGAGGGTGCTGTTATGAACCAGAGGGTGGCAGGGATGAACCAGAGGGTGGCACTGGTGAACCAGAGAGTGCTGTGATGAACCAGAGGGTGGCAGTGCTGTACCAGAGGGTGGCAGTCATGAACCAGAGGGTGGTAGGGATGAACCAGAGGGTGGCAGGGATGAACCAGAGGGTGACAGTGCTGTACAAGAGGGTGGCAGGGGTGAACCAGAGGTGCTGTGATAAACCAGTCGGTGCTGTGATGAACCAGAGGGTGGCAGTGCTGAACCAGAGGGTGGCAGTGATGAACCAGAGGGTGGCAGGGATGAACCAGAGGGTAGCAGGGATGAAGCAGAGGGTGACAGTGCTGTACCAGAGGGTGGCAGGGGTGAACCAGAGGTGCTGTGATGAACCAGAGGGTGCTGTGATCAACCAGAGGGTGGCAGTGATGAACCAGAGGGTGCTGTGATGAACCAGAGGGTGGCAGTGCTGAACCAGAGGGTGGCAGTGATGAACCAGAGGGTGGCAGGGATGAACCAGAGGGTGGCAGGGATGAACCAGAGGGTGACAGTGCTGTACCAGAGGGTGGCAGGGGTGAACCAGAGGTACTGTGATGAACCAGAGGGTGCTGTGATGAACCAGAGGGTGGCAGGGATGAACCATAGGGTGGCACTGGTGAACCAGAGGGTGCTATGATGAACCAGAGGGTGGCAGTGCTGAACCAGAGGGTGGCAGTGATGAACCAGAGGGTGGCAGGGATGAACCAGAGGGTGGCAGGGATGAACCAGAGGGTGGTACTGGTGAGCCAGAGGGTGCTGTGATGAACCAGAGGGTGGCAGTGCTGAACCAGAGGGTGGCAGGGATGAACCAGAGGGTCGCAGGGATGAAGCAGAGGGTGACAGTGCTGTACCAGAGGGTGGCAGGGACGAACCAGAGGTGCTGTGATGAACCAGAGGGTGCTGTGATCAACCAGAGAGTGGCAGTGCTGAACCAGAGGGTGGCAGTGATGAACCAGAGGGTGCTCTGATGAACCGGAGGGTGGCAGTGCTGAACCAGAGGGTGGCAGTGATGAACCAGAGGGTGGCAGGGATGAACCAGAGCGTGGCAGGGATGAAGCAGAGGGTGACAGTGCTGTACCAGAGGGTGGCAGGGGTGAACCAGAGGTGCTGTGATGAACCAGAGGGTGCTGTGATGAACCAGCGGGTGGCAGTGCTGAACCAGAGGGTGGTAGTGATGAACCAGAGGGTGGCAGGGATGAACCAGAGGGTGGCAGGGGTGAACCAGAGGTGCTGTGATGAACCAGAGGGTGGAAGTGCTGTACCAGAGTGTGGTAGTGATGAACCAGAGGGTGGCAGGGATGAACCAGAGGGTGGCAGGGAGGAACCAGAGGGTGGCACTGGTGAACCAGAGGGTGTTGTGATGAACCAGAGGGTGGCAGTGAAGAACCAGAGGGTGGAACTGGTGAACCAGAGGGTGGCAGTAATGAACCAGAGGGTGGCAGTGATGCACCAGAGGGTGCTGTGATGAACAAGAGGGTGGCAGTGGTGAGTGCTGTACCAGAGGGGGGGTGAACCAGAGGGTGCTGTGATGAACCAGACGGTGGCAGTGGTGAGTGCTGAACCTGAGAGTGGCAGGGGTGAACCAGAAGGTGTCAGTGGTGAACCAGAGGGTGCTGTGATGAACCAGAGGGTGGCAGTGGTGAACCAGAGGGTGGCAGTGGTAAACTAGAGGGTGGCAGTCATGAACCAGAGGGTGGCATTGGTGAACCAGAGGGTGACAGACTAATGCTGTACCAGAGGGTGGCAGGGGTGAACCAGAGGTGCTGTGATGAACCAGAGGGTGGAAGTCATAAACCAGAGGGTGGAAGTGGTGAACCAGAGGGTGACAGTGCTGTACCAGAGGGTGGCAGGGTGAACCAGAGAGTGCTGTGATGAACCAGAGGGTGGCAGTGGTGAACCAGGGGGTGGCAGGGGTGAACCAGAGGGTGGCAGTGGTGAACCAGAGGGTGGCAGGGGTGAACCAGAGGTGCTGTGATGAACCAGAGGGTGGCAGTCATAAATCAGAGGGTGGCAGTGGTGAACCAGAGGGTGACAGTGGTGAACCAGAGGGTGCTGTGATGAACCAGAGGGTGGCAGTGGTGAGTGCTGAACCAGAGGGTGGCAGCAGGGGTGAACCAGAGGGTGCTGTGATGAACCAGAGGGTGGCAGTAGTGAGTGCTGAACCTGAGGGTGGCAGGGGTGAACCAGAGGGTGGCAGTGATCGACCAGAGGGTGGCAGTGGTGAACCAGAGGGTGTCAGTGGTGAACCAGAGGGTGTCAGTGATGAACCAGAGGGTGCTGTGATGAACCAGAGGGTGGCAGTGATGAACCAGAGGGTGGCAGTGATGAACCAGAGGGTGGCAGTGGTGAACCAGAGGGTGCTGTGATGAACCAGATGGTGGCAGTGATGAACCAGAGGGTGGCAGTGATGAACCAGAGGGTGGCATGGATTAACCAGAGGGTGGCAGGGATGAACCAGAGGGTGACAGTGCTGTACCAGAGGGTGGCAGGGGTGAACCAGAGGTGCTGTGATAAACCAGAGGGTGCTGTGATGAACCAGAGGGTGGCAGTGCTGAACCAGAGGGTGGCAGGGATGAACCAGAGGGTGGCAGGGATGGAAAGGAGGGTGACAGTGCTGTACCAGAGGGTGGCAGGGGTGAACCAGAGGTGCTGTGATGAACCAGAGGGTGCTGTGATGAACCAGAGGGTGGCAGTGCTGAACCAGAGGGTGGCAGTGATGAACCAGAGGGTGCTTTGATGAACCAGAGGGTGGCAGTGCTGAACCAGAGGGTGACAGTGCTGTACCAGAGGGTGGCAGGGGTGAACCAGAGGTACTGTGATTAACCAGAGGGTGCTGTGATGAACCAGAGGGTGGCAGGGATGAACCAGAGGGTGGCACTGGTGAACTAGAGGGTGCTGTGATAAACCAGAGGGTGGCAGTGCTGAACCAGAGGGTGGCAGTGATGAACCAGAGGATAGAAGGGATGAACCAGAGGGTGGCAGGGATGAACCAGAGGGTGACAGTGCTGTACCAGAGGGTGGCAGGGGTGAACCAGAGGTGCTGTGATAAACCAGAGGGTGCTGTGATGAACCAGAGGGTGGCAGTGCTGAACCAGAGGGTGGCAGGGATGAACCAGAGGGTGGCAGGGATGAAGCAGAGGGTGACAGTGCTGTACCAGAGGGTGGCAGGGGTGAACCAGAGGTGCTGTGATGAACCAGAGGGTGCTGTGATCAACCAGAGGGTGGCAGTGATGAACCAGAGGGTGCTGTGATGAACCAGAGAGTGGCAGTGCTGAACCAGAGGGTGACACTGCTGTACCAGAGGGTGGCAGGGGTGAACCAGAGGTACTGTGATGAACCAGAGGGTGCTGTGATGAACCAGAGGGTGGCAGGGATGAACCAGAGGGTGGCACTGGTGAACTAGAGGGTGCTGTGATTAACCAGAGGGTGGCAGTGCTGAACCAGAGGGTGTCAGTGATGAACCAGAGGGTAGAAGGGATGAACCAGAGGGTGGCAGGGATGAACCAGAGGGTGACAGTGCTGTACCAGAGGGTGGCAGGGGTGAACCAGAGGTGCTGTGATAAACCAGAGGGTGCTGTGATGAACCAGAGGGTGGCAGTGCTGAACCAGAGGGTGGCAGTGATGAACCAGAGGGTGGCAGGGATTAAGCAGAGGGTGACAGTGCTGTACCAGAGGGTGGCAGGGGTGAACCAGAGGTGCTGTGATGAACCAGAGGGTGCTGTGATGAACCAGAGGGTGGCAGTGCTGAACCAGAGGGTGGCAGTGATGAACCAGAGGGTGGCGGGGATGAACCAGAGGGTGGCAGGGATGAACCAGAGGGTCACAGTGCTGTACCAGAGGGTGGCAGGGGTGAACCAGAGGTACTGTGATGAACCAGAGGGTGCTGTGATGAACCAGAGGGTGGCAGGGATGAGCCAGAGGGTGGCACTGGTGAACCAGAGGGTGCTGTGATGAACCAGAGGGTGACAGTGCTGTACCAGAGGGTGGCAGGGGTGAACCAGAGGTGCTGCGATGAACCAGAGGGTGCTGTGATGAACCAGAGGCTGGCAGTGCTGAACCAGAGGGTGGTAGTGATGAACCAGAGGGTGGCAGGGATGAACCAGAGGGTGGCACTGGTGAACTAGAGGGTGCTGTGATGAACCAGAGGGTGGCAGTGCTGTACCAGAGGGTGGCAGTGATGAACCAGAGGGTGGCAGGGATGAACCAGAGGGTGGCAGGGATGAACCACAGGGTGACAGTGCTGTACCAGAGGGTGGCAGGGGTGAACCAGAGGTGCTGTGATGAACCAGAGGGTGCTGTGATGAACCAGAGGGTGGCAGTGCTGTACCAGAGTGTGGTAGTGATGAACCAGAGGGTGGCAGGGATGAACCAGAGGGTGGCAGGGATGAACCAGAGGGTGGCACTGGTGAACCAGAGGGTGTTGTGATGAACCAGAGGGTGGCAGTGAAGAACCAGAGGGTGGCACTGGTGAACCAGAGGGTGGCAATAATGAACCAGAGGGTGGCAGTGATGCACCAGAGGGTGCTGTGATGAACCAGAGGGTGGCAGTGGTGAGTGCTGTACCAGAGGGGGGGTGAACCAGAGGGTGCTGTGATGAACTAGACGGTGGCAGTGGTGAGTGCTGAACCTGAGAGTGGCAGGGGTGAACCAGAGGGTGTCAGTGGTGAACCAGAGGGTGCTGTGATGAGCCAGAGGGTGGCAGTGGTGAACCAGAGGGTGGCAGTGGTAAACTAGAGGGTGGCAGGGATGAACCAGAGGGTGGCAGGGATGAAAAAGAGGGTGACAGTGCTGTACCAGAGGGTGGCAGGGGTGAACCAGAGGTGCTGTGATGAACCAGAGGGTGCTGTGATGAACCAGAGGGTGGCAGTGCTGAACCAGAGGGTGGCAGTGATGAACCAGAGGGTGCTGTGATGAACCAGAGGGTGGCAGTGCTGAACCAGAGGGTGACAGTGCTGTACCAGAGGGTGGCAGGGGTGAACCAGAGGTACTGTGATGAACCAGAGGGTGCTGTGATGAACCAGAGGGTGGCAGGGATGAACCAGAGGGAGGCACTGGTGAACTAGAGGGTGCTGTGATGAACCAGAGGGTGGCAGTGCTGAACCAGAGGGTGGCAGTGATGAACCAGAGGGTAGAAGGGATGAACCAGAGGGTGGCAGGGATGAACCAGAGGGTGACAGTGCTGTACCAGAGGGTGGCAGGGGTGAACCAGAGGTGCTGTGATAAACCAGAGGGTGCTGTGATTAACCAGAGGGTGGCAGTGCTGAACCAGAGGGTGGCAGGGATGAACCAGAGGGTGGCAGGGATGAAGCAGAGGGTGACAGTGCTGTACCAGAGGGTGGCGGGGATGAACCAGAGGGTGGCAGGGATGAACCAGAGGGTGACAGTGCTGTACCAGAGGGTTGCAGGGGTGAACCAGAGGTACTGTGATGAACCAGAGGGTGCTGTGATGAACCAGAGGGTGGCAGGGATGAGCCAGAGGGTGGCACTGGTGAATCAGAGGGTGCTGTGATGAACCAGAGGGTGACAGTGCTATACCAGAGGGTGGCAGGGGTGAACCAGAGGTGCTGTGATGAACCAGAGGGTGCTGTGATGAACCAGAGGCTGGCAGTGCTGAACCAGAGGGTGGTAGTGATGAACCAGAGGGTGCTGTGATGAACCAGAGAGTGGCAGTGCTGAACCAGAGGGTGACAGTGCTGTACCAGAGGGTGGCAGGGGTGAACCAGAGGTACTGTGATGAACCAGAGGGTGCTGTGATGAACCAGAGGGTGGCAGTGCTGAACCAGAGGGTGGCAGTGATGAACCAGAGGGTGCTGTGATGAACCAGAGGGTGGCAGTGCTGAACCAGAGGGTGACAGTGCTGTACCAGAGGGTGGCAGGGGTGAACCAGAGGTACTGTGATTAACCAGAGGGTGCTGTGATGAACCAGAGGGTGGCAGGGATGAACCAGAGGGTGGCACTGAAGAACTAGAGGGTGCTGTGATGAACCAGAGGGTGGCAGTGCTGAACCAGAGGGTGGCAGTGATGAACCAGAGGGTAGAAGGGATGAACCAGAGGGTGGCAGGGATGAACCAGAGGGTGACAGTGCTGTACCAGAGGGTGGCAGGGGTGAACCAGAGGTGCTGTGATAAACCAGAGGGTGCTGTGATGAACCAGAGGGTGGCAGTGCTGAACCAGAGGGTGGCAGGGATGAACCAGAGGGTGGCAGGGATGAAGCAGAGGGTGACAGTGCTGTACCAGAGGGTGGCAGGGGTGAACCAGGGGTGCTGTGATGAACCAGAGGGTGCTGTGATCAACCAGAGGGTGGCAGTGATGAACCAGAGGGTGCTGTGATGACCCAGAGAGTGGCAGTGCTGAACCAGAGGGTGACAGTGCTGTACCAGAGGGTGGCAGGGGTGAACCAGAGGTACTGTGATGAACCAGAGGGTGCTGTGATGAACCAGAGGGTGGCAGGGATGAACCAGAGGGTGGCACTGGTGAACTAGAGGGTGCTGTGATTAACCAGAGGGTGGCAGTGCTGAACCAGAGGGTGGCAGTGATGAACCAGAGGGTAGAAGGGATGAACCAGAGGGTGGCAGGGATGAACCAGAGGGTGACAGTGCTGTACCAGAGGGTGGCAGGGGTGAACCAGAGGTGCTGTGATAAACCAGAGGGTGCTGTGATGAACCAGAGGGTGGCAGTGCTGAACCAGAGGGTGGCAGGGATGAACCAGAGGGTGGCAGGGATTAAGCAGAGGGTGACAGTGCTGTACCAGAGGGTGGCAGTGCTGAACCAGAGGGTGGCAGGGATGAACCAGAGGGTGGCAGGGATTAAGCAGAGGGTGACAGTGCTGTACCAGAGGGTGGCAGGGGTGAACCAGAGGTGCTGTGATGAACCAGAGGGTGCTGTGATCAACCAGAGGGTGGCAGTGCTGAACCAGAGGGTGGCAGTGATGAACCAGAGGGTGCTGTGATGAACCAGAGGGTGGCAGTGCCGAACCAGAGGGTGGCAGTGATGAACCAGAGGGCGGCGGGGATGAACCAGAGGGTGGCAGGGATGAACCAGAGGGTGACAGTGCTGTACCAAAAGGTGGCAGGGGTGAACCAGAGGTACTGTGATGAACCAGAGGGTGCTGTGATGAACCAGAGGGTGGCAGGGATGAGCCAGAGGGTGGCACTGGTGAACCAGAGGGTGCTGTGATGAACCAGAGGGTGACAGTGCTGTATCAGAGGGTGGCAGGGGTGAACCAGAGGTGCTGCGATGAACCAGAGGGTGCTGTGATGAACCAGAGGCTGGCAGTGCTGAACCAGAGGGTGGCAGTGCTGAACCAGAGGGTGGCAGTGATGAACCAGAGGGTGGCAGGGATGAACCAGAGGGTGGCAGGGATGAACCAGAGGGTGACAGTGCTGTACCAGAGGGTGGCAGGGGTGAACCAGAGGTGCTGTGATGAACCAGAGGGTGCTGTGATGAACCAGAGGGTGGCAGTGCTGTACCAGAGTGTGGTGGTGATGAACCAGAGGGTGGCAGGGATGAACCAGAGGGTGGCAGGGATGAACCAGAGGGTGGCACTGGTGAACCAGAGGGTGTTGTGATGAACCAGAGGGTGGCAGTGACGAACCAGAGGGTGGCACTGGTGAACCAGAGGGTGGCAGTAATGAACCAGAGGGTGGCAGTGATGCACCAGAGGGTGCTGTGATGAACCAGAGGGTGGCAGTGGTGAGTGCTGTACCAGAGGGGGGGGGGTGAACCAGAGGGTGCTGTGATGAACCAGACGGTGGCAATGGTGAGTGCTGAACCTGAGAGTGGCAGGGGTGAACCAGAGGGTGTCAGTGGTGAACCAGAGGGTGCTGTGATGAGCCAGAGGGTGGCAGTGGTGAACCAGAGGGTGGCAGTGCTAAACTAGAGGGTGGCAGGGATGAACCAGAGGGTGGCAGGGATGAAAAAGAGGGTGACAGTGCTGTACCAGAGGGTGGCAGGGGTGAACCAGAGGTGCTGTGATGAACCAGAGGGTGCTGTGATGAACCAGAGGGTGGCAGTGCTGAACCAGAGGGTGGCAGTGATGAACCAGAGGGTGCTGTGATGAACCAGAGGGTGGCAGTGCTGAACCAGAGGGTGACAGTGCTGTACCAGAGGGTGGCAGGGGTGAACCAGAGGTACTGTGATGAACCAGAGGGTGCTGTGATGAACAAGAGGGTGGCAGGGATGAACCAGAGGGAGGCACTGGTGAACTAGAGGGTGCTGTGATGAACCAGAGGGTGGCAGTGCTGAACCAGAGGGTGGTAGTGATGAACCAGAGGGTAGAAGGGATGAACCAGAGGGTGGCAGGGATGAACCAGAGGGTGACAGTGGTGTACCAGAGGGTGGCAGGGGTGAACCAGAGGTGCTGTGATAAACCAGAGGGTGCTGTGATGAACCAGAGGGTGGCAGTGCTGAACCAGAGGGTGGCAGGGATGAACCGGAGGGTGGCAGGGATGAAGCAGAGGGTGACAGTGCTGTACCAGAGGGTGGCGGGGATGAACCAGAGGGTGGCAGGGATGAACCAGAGGGTGAAAGTGCTGTACCAGAGGGTTGCAGGGGTGAACCAGAGGTACTGTGATGAACCAGAGGGTGCTGTGATGAACCAGAGGGTGGCAGGGATGAGCCAGAGGGTGGCACTGGTGAATCAGAGGGTGCTGTGATGAACCAGAGGGTGACAGTGCTATACCAGAGGGTGGCAGGGGTGAACCAGAGGTGCTGTGATGAACCAGAGGGTGCTGTGATGAACCAGAGGCTGGCAGTGCTGAACCAGAGGGTGGTAGTGATGAACCAGAGGGTGGCAGGGATGAACCAGAGCGTGGCACTGGTGAACTAGAGGGTGCTGTGATGAACCAGAGGGTGGCAGTGCTGAACCAGAGGGTGGCAGTGATGAACCAGAGGGTGGCAGGGATGAACCAGAGGGTGGCAGGGATGAACCAGAGGGTGGCAGGGATGAACCAGAGGGTGGCAGGGGTGAACCAGAGGTGATGTGATGAACCAGAGGGTGCTGTGATCAACCAGAGGGTGGCAGTGCTGAACCAGAGGGTGGCAGTGATGAACCAGAGGGTGCTGGGATGAACCAGAGGGTGGCAGTGCTGAACCAGAGGGTGGCAGTAATGAACCAGAGGGTGGCGGGGATGAACCAGAGGGTGGCAGGGATGAACCAGAGGGTGACAGTGCTGTACCAGAGGGTGGCAGGGGTGAACCAGAGGTACTGTGATGAACCAGAGGGTGCTGTGATGAACCAGAGGGTGGCAGGGATGAGCCAGAGGGTGGCACTGGTGAACCAGAGGGTGCTGTGATGAACCAGAGGGTGACAGTGCTGTACCAGAGGGTGGCAGGGGTGAACCAGAGGTGCTGTGATGAACCAGAGGGTGCTGTGATGAACCAGAGGCTGGCAGTGCTGAACCAGAGGGTGGTAGTGATGAACCAGAGGGTGGCAGGGATGAACCAGAGGGTGGCACTGGTGAACAAGAGGGTGCTGTGATGAACCAGAGGGTGGCAGTGCTGAACCAGAGGGTGGCAGTGATGAACCAGAGGGTGGCAGGGATGAACCAGAGGGTGGCAGTGATGCACCAGAGGGTGCTGTGATGAACAAGAGGGTGGCAGTGGTGAGTGCTGTACCAGAGGGGGGTGAACCAGAGGGTGCTGTGATGAACCAGACGGTGGCAGTGGTGAGTGCTGAACCTGAGAGAGGCAGGGGTAAACCAGAGGGTGTCAGTGGTGAACCAGAGGGTGCTGTGATGAACCAGAGGGTGGCAGTGGTGAACCAGAGGGTGGCAGTGGTAAACTAGAGGGTGGCAGTCGTGAACCAGAGGGTGGCATTGGTGAACCAGAGGGTGACAGACTAATGCTGTACCAGAGGATGGCAGGGGTGAACCAGAGGTGCTGTGATGAACCAGAGGGTGGAAGTCGTAAACCAGAGGGTGGCAGTGGTGAACCAGAGGGTGACAGTGCTGTACCAGAGGGTGGCAGGGGTGAACCAGAGGTGCTATGATGAACCAGAGGGTGCTGTGATGAACCAGAGGGTGGCAGTGCTGTACCAGAGTGTGGTAGTGATGAACCAGAGGGTGGCAGGGATGAACCAGAGGGTGGCAGGGATGAACCAGAGGGTGGCACTGGTGAACCAGAGGGTGTTGTGATGAACCAGAGGGCGACAGTGCTGTACCAGAGGGTGGCAGGGGTGAACCAGAGGTGCTGTGATGAACCAGAGGGTGCTGTGATGAACCAGAGGCTGGCAGTGCTGAACCAGAGGGTGGTAGTGATGAACCAGAGGGTGGCAGGGATGAACCAGAGGGTGGCACTGGTGAACAAGAGGGTGCTGTGATGAACCAGAGGGTGGCAGTGCTGAACCAGAGGGTGGCAGTGATGAACCAGAGGGTGGCAGGGATGAACCAGAGGGTGGCAGGGATGAACCAGAGGGTGACAGTGCTGTACCAGAGGGTGGCAGGGGTGAACCAGAGGTGCTATGATGAACCAGAGGGTGCTGTGATGAACCAGAGGGTGGCAGTGCTGTACCAGAGTGTGGTAGTGATGAACCAGAGGGTGGCAGGGATGAACCAGAGGGTGGCAGTGAAGAACCAGAGGGTGGCACTGGTGAACCAGAGGGTGGCAGTAATGAACCCGAGGGTGGCAGTGATGCACCAGAGGGTGCTGTGATGAACCAGAGGGTGGCAGTGGTGAGTGCTGTACCAGAGGGGGGGTTAACCAGAGGGTGCTGTGATGAACCAGACGGTGGCAGTGGTGAGTGCTGAACCTGAGAGTGGAAGGGGTGAACCAGAGGGTGTCAGTGGTGAACCAGAGGGTGCTGTGATGAACCAGAGGGTGGCAGTGGTGAACCAGAGGGTGGCAGTGGTAAACTAGAGGGTGGCAGTCGTGAACCAGAGGGTGGCATTGGTGAACCAGAGGGTGACAGACTAATGCTGTACCAGAGGGTGGCAGGGGTGAACCAGAGGTGCTGTGATGAACCAGAGGGTGGAAGTCGTAAACCAGAGGGTGGCAGTGGTGAACCAGAGGGTGACAGTGCTGTACCAGAGAGTGGCAGGGGTGAACCAGAGGTACTGTGGTGAACCAGAGGGTGCTGTGATGAACCAGAGGGTGGCAGGGATGAACCAGAGGGTGGCACTGGTGAACTAGAGGGTGCTGTGATGAACCAGAGGGTGGCAGTGCTGAACCAGAGGGTGGCAGTGATGAACCAGAGGGTAGAAGGGATGAACCAGAGGGTGGCAGGGATGAACCAGAGGGTGACAGTGCTGTACCAGAGGGTGACAGGGGTGAACCAGAGGTGCTGTGATGAACCAGAGGGTGCAGGGATGAACCAGAGGGTGGCAGTGCTGAACCAGAGGGTGGCAGGGATGAACCAGAGGGTGGCAGTGGTAAACTAGAGGGTGGCAGGGATGAACCAGAGGGTGGCAGGGATGAAAAAGAGGGTGACAGTGCTGTACCAGAGGGTGGCAGGGGTGAACCAGAGGTGCTGTGATGAGCCAGAGGGTGCTGTGATGAACCAGAGGGTGGCAGTGCTGAACCAGAGGGTGGCAGTGATGAACCAGAGGGTGCTGTGATGAACCAGAGGGTGGCAGTGCTGAACCAGAGGGTGACAGTGCTGTACCAGAGGGTGGCAGGGGTGAACCAGAGGTACTGTGATGAACCAGAGGGTGCTGTGATGAACCAGAGGGTGGCAGGGATGAACCAGAGGGTGGCACTGGTGAACTAGAGGGTGCTGTGATGAACCAGAGGGTGGCAGTGCTGAACCAGAGGGTGGCAGTGATGAACCAGAGGGTCGAAGGGATGAACCAGAGGGTGGCAGGGATGAACCAGAGGGTGACAGTGCTGTACCAGAGGGTGGCAGGGGTGAACCAGAAGTGCTGTGATAAACCAGAGGGTGCTGTGATGAACCAGAGGGTGGCAGTGCTGAACCAGAGGGTGGCAGGGATGAACCAGAGGGTGGCAGGGATGAAGCAGAGGGTGACAGTGCTGTACCAGAGGGTGGCAGGGGTGAACCAGAGGTGCTGTGATGAACCAGAGGGTGCTGTGATCAACCAGAGGGTGGCAGTGCTGAACCAGAGGGTGGCAGTGATGAACCAGAGGGTGCTGTGATGAACCAGAGGGTGGCAGTGCTGAACCAGAGGGTGGCAGTGATGAACCAGAGGGCGGCGGGGATGAACCAGAGGGTGGCGGGGATAAACCAGAGGGTGACAGTGCTGTACCAGAGGGTGGCAGGGGTGAACCAGAGGTACTGTGATGAACCAGAGGGTGCTGTGATGAACCAGAGGGTGGCAGGGATGAGCCAGAGGGTGGCACTGGTGAACCAGAGGGTGCTGTGATGAACTAGAGGGTGACAGTGCTGTACCAGAGGGTGGCAGGGGTGAACCAGAGGTGCTGCGATGAACCAGAGGGTGCTGTGATGAACCAGAGGCTGGCAGTGCTGAACCGTAGGGTGATAGTGATGAACCAGAGGGTGGCAGGGATGAACCTGAGGGTGGCACTGGTGAACTAGAGGGTGCTGTGATGAACCAGAGGGTGGCAGTGCTGAACCAGAGGGTGGCAGTGATGAACCAGAGGGTGGCAGGGATGAACCAGAGGGTGGCAGGGATGAACCAGAGGGTGACAGTGCTGTACCAGAGGGTGTCAGGGGTGAACCAGAGGTGCTGTGATGAACCAGAGGGTGCTGTGATGAACCAGAGGGTGGCAGTGCTGTACCAGAGTGTGGTAGTGATGAACCAGAGGGTGGCAGGGATGAACCAGAGGGTGGCAGGGATGAACCAGAGGGTGGCACTGGTGAACCAGAGGGTGTTGTGATGAACCAGAGGGTGGCAGTGAAGAACCAGAGGGTGGCACTGGTGAACCAGAGGGTGGCAGTAATGAACCAGAGGGTGGCAGTGATGCACCAGAGGGTGCTGTGATGAACCAGAGGGTGGCAGTGGTGAGTGCTGTACCAGAGGGGGGGTGAACCAAAGGGTGTTGTGATGAACCAGACGGTGGCAGGGGTGAGTGCTGAACCTGAGAGTGGCAGGGGTGAACCTGAGGGTGTCAGCGGTAAACCAGAGGGTGCTGTGATGAACCAGAGGGTGGCAGTGGTGAACCAGAGGGTGGCAGTGGTAAACTAGAGGGTGGCAGGGATGAACCAGAGGGTGGCAGGGATGAAAAAGAGGGTGACAGTGCTGTACCAGAGGGTGGCAGGGGTGAACCAGAGGTGCTGTGATGAGCCAGAGGGTGCTGTGATGAACCAGAGGGTGGCAGTGCTGAACCAGAGGGTGGCAGTGATGAACCAGAGGGTGCTGTGATGAACCAGAGGGTGGCAGTGCTGAACCAGAGGGTGACAGTGCTGTACCAGAGGGTGGCAGGGGTGAACCAGAGGTACTGTGATGAACCAGAGGGTGCTGTGATGAACCAGAGGGTGGCAGGGATGAACCAGAGGGTGGCACTGGTGAACTAGAGGGTGCTGTGATGAACCAGAGGGTGGCAGTGCTGAACCAGAGGGTGGCAGTGATGAACCAGAGGGTAGAAGGGATGAACCAGAGGGTGGCAGGGATGAACCAGAGGGTGACAGTGCTGTACCAGAGGGTGGCAGGGGTGAACCAGAGGTGCTGTGATAAACCAGAGGGTCCTGTGATGAACCAGAGGGTGGCAGTGCTGAAACAGAGGGTGGCAGGGATGAACCAGAGGGTGGCAGGGATGAAGCAGAGGGTGACAGTGCTGTACCAGAGGGTGGCGGGGATGAACCAGAGGGTGGCAGGGATGAACCAGAGGGTGGCAGTGCTGTACCAGAGGGTGGCAGGGGTGAACCAGAGGTACTGTGATGAACCAGAGGGTGCTGTGATGAACCAGAGGGTGGCAGGGATGAGCCAGAGGGTGGCACTGGTGAATCAGAGGGTGCTGTGATGAACCAGAGGGTGACAGTGCTATACCAGAGGATGGCAGGGGTGAACCAGAGGTGCTGTGATGAACCAGAGGGTGCTGTGATGAACCAGAGGCTGGCAGTGCTGAACCAGAGGGTGGTAGTGATGAACCAGAGGGTGGCAGGGATGAACCAGAGGGTGGCACTGGTGAACTAGAGGGTGGCAGTGCTGAACCAGAGGGTGGCAGTGATGAACCAGAGGGTGGCAGGGATGAACCAGAGGGTGGCAGCGATGAACCAGAGGGTGGCAGGAATGAACCAGAAGGTGGCAGGGGTGAACCAGAGGTGATGTGATGAACCAGAGGGTGCTGTGATCAACCAGAGGGTGGCAGTGCTGAACCAGAGGGTGGCAGTGATGAACCAGAGGGTGCTGGGATGAACCAGAGGGTGGCAGTGCTGAACCAGAGGGTGGCAGTGATGAACCAGAGGGTGGCGGGGATGAACCAGAGGGTGGCAGGGATGAACCAGAGGGTGACAGTGTTGAGCCAGAGGGTGGCACTGGTGAACCAGAGGGTGCTGTGATGAACCAGAGGGTGACAGTGCTGTACCAGAGGGTGGCAGGGATGAACCAGAGGTGCTGTGATGAACCAGAGGGTGCTGTGATGAACCAGAGGCTGGCAGTGCTGAACCAGAGGGTGGTAGTGATGAACCAGAGGGTGGCAGGGATGAACCAGAGGGTGGCACTGGTGAACTAGAGGGTGCTGTGATGAACCAGAGGGTGGCAGTGCTGAACCAGAGGGTGTCAGAGATGAACCAGAGGGTGGCAGGGATGAACCAGAGGGTGGCAGGGATGAACCAGAGGGTGACAGTGCTGTACCAGAGGGTGGCAGGGGTGAACCAGAGGTGCTGTGATGAACCAGAGGGTGCTGTGATGAACCAGAGGGTGGCAATGCTGTACCAGAGTGTGGTAGTGATGAACCAGAGGGTGGCAGGGATGAACCAGAGGGTGGCAGGATGAACCAGAGGGTGGCACTGGTGAACCAGAGGGTGTTGTGATGAACCAGAGGGTGGCAGTGAAGAACCAGAGGGTGGCACTGGTGAACCAGAGGGTGGCAGTAATGAACCCGAGGGTGGCAGTGATGAACCAAAGGGTGCTGTGATGAACCAGACGGTGGCAGTGGTGAGTGCTGAACCTGAGAGTGGAAGGGGTGAACCAGAGGGTGTCAGTGGTGAACCAGAGGGTGCTGTGATGAACCAGAGGGTGGCAGTGGTGAACCAGAGGGTGGCAGTGGTAAACTAGAGGGTGGCAGTAGTGAACCAGAGGGTGGCATTGGTGAACCAGAGGGTGACAGACTAATGCTGTACCAGAGGGTGGCAGGGGTGAACCAGAGGTGCTGTGATGAACCAGAGGGTGGAAGTCGTAAACCAGAGGGTGGCAGTGGTGAACCAGAGGGTGACAGTGCGGTACCAGAGGGTGGCAGGGTGAACCAGAGGGTGCTGTGATGAACCGGAGGGTGGCAGTGGTGAACCAGAGGGTGGCAGTGGTGAACCAGAGGGTGGCAGTGGTGAACCAGAGGGTGACAGTGGTGAACCAGAGGGTGCTGTGATGAACCAGAGGGTGGCAGTGGTGAGTGCTGAACCAGAGGGTGGCAGCAGGGGTGAACCAGAGGGTGCTATGATGAACCAGAGGGTGGCAGTAGTGAGTGCTGAACCTGAGGGTGGCAGGGGTGAACCAGAGGGTGGCAGTGATCGACCAGAGGGTGGCAGTGGTGAACCAGAGGGTGTCAGTGGTGAACCAGAGGGTGTTGTGATGAACCAGAGGGTGGCAGTGATGAACCAGAGTGTGGCAGTGATGAACCAGAGGGTGGCAGTGGTGAACCAGAGGGAGCTGTGATGAACCAGAGGGTGGCAGTGATGAACCAGAGGGTGGCAGTGATGAACCAGAGGGTGGCATGGATGAACCAGAGGGTGGCAGGGGTGAACCAGAGGTGCTGTGATAAACCAGAGGGTGCTGTGATGAACCAGAGGGTGGCAGTGCTGAACCAGAGGGTGGCAGGGGTGAACCAGAGGGTGGCAGGGATGAAGCAGAGGGTGACAGTGCTGTACCAGAGGGTGGCAGGTGTGAACCAGAGGTGCTGTGATGAACCAGAGGGTGCTGTGATCAACCAGAGGGTGGCAGTGCTGAACCAGAGGGTGGCAGTGATGAACCAGAGGGTGCTGTGATGAACCAGAGGGTGGCAGTGCTGAACCAGAGGGTGGCACTGGTGAACCAGAGGGTGCTGTGATGAACCAGAGGGTGGCAGGGATGAACCAGAGGGTGGCACTGGTGAACCAGAGGGTGCTGTGATGAACCAGAGGGTGGCAGTGCTGAACCAGAGGGTGGCAGTGATGAACCAGAGGGTGCTGTGATGAACCAGAGGGTGGCAGTGCTGAACCAGAGGGTGACAGTGCTGTACCAGAGGGTGGCAGGGGTGAACCAGAGGTACTGTGATGAACCAGAGTGTGCTGTGATGAACCAGAGGGTGGCAGGGATGAACCAGAGGGTGGCACTGGTGAACCAGAGGGTGCTGTGATGAACCAGAGGGTGGCAGTGCTGAACCAGAGGGTGGCAGTGATGAACCAGAGGGTGGGAGGGATGAACCAGAGGGTGGCAGGGATGAACCAGAGGGTGACAGTGCTGTACCAGAGGGTGGCAGGGGTGAACCAGAGGTGCTGTGATAAACCTGAGGGTGCTGTGATGAACTAGAGGGTGGCAGTGCTGAACCAGAGGGTGGCAGGGATGAACCAGAGGGTGGCAGGGATGAACCAGAGGGTGACATTGCTGTACCAGAGGGTGGCAGGGGTGAACCAGAGGTACTGTGATGAACCAGAGGGTGCTGTGATGAACCAGAGGGTGGCAGGGATGAACCAGAGGGTGGCACCGGTGAACCAGAGGGTGCTGTGATGAACCAGAGGGTGGCAGTGCTGAACCAGAGGGTGGCAGTGATGAACCAGAGGGTGACAGGGATGAACCAGAGGGTGGCAGGGATGAACCAGAGGGTAACAGTGCTGTACCAGAGGGTGGCAGGGGTGAACCAGAGGTGCTGAGATAAACCAGAGGGTGCTGTGATGAACCAGAGGGTGGCAGTGCTGAACCAGAGGGTGGCAGTGATGAAGCAGAGGGTGGCAGGGATGAAGCAGAGGGTGACAGGGATGAACCAGAGGGTGACAGTGCTGTACCAAAGGGTGGCAGGGGTGAACCAGAGGTACTGTGTTGAACCAGAGGGTGCTGTGATGAACCAGAGGGTGGCAGTGCTGAACCAGAGGGTGGCATTGATGAACCAGAGGGTGGCAGGGATGAAGCAGAGGGTGGCAGGGATGAACCAGAGGGTGATAGTGCTGTACCAGAGGGTGGCAGGGGTGTACCAGAGGTGCTGTGATAAACCAGAGGATGCTGTGATGAACCAGAGGGTGGCAGTGCTGAACCAGAGGGTGGCAGGGATGAACCAGAGGGTGGCAGGGATGAAGCAGAGGGTGACAGTGCTGTAACAGAGGGTGGCAGGGGTGAACCAGAGGTGCTGTGATGAACCAGAGGGTGCTGTGATCAACCAGAGGGTGGCAGTGCTGAACCAGAGGTGCTGTGATGAACCAGAGGGTGGAAGTCGTAAACCAGAGGGTGGCAGTGGTGAACCAGAGGGTGACAGTGCGGTACCAGAGGGTGGCAGGGTGAACCAGAGGGTGCTGTGATGAACCAGAGGGTGGCAGTGGTGAACCAGAGGGTGGCAGTGGTGAACCAGAGGGTGGCAGTGGTGAACCAGAGGGTGACAGTGGTGAACCAGAGGGTGCTGTGATGAACCAGAGGGTGGCAGTGGTGAGTGCTGAACCAGAGGGTGGCAGCAGGGATGAACCAGAGGGTGCTATGATGAACCAGAGGGTGGCAGTAGTGAGTGCTGAACCTGAGGGTGGCAGGGGTGAACCAGAGGGTGGCAGTGATCGACCAGAGGGTGGCAGTGGTGAACCAGAGGGTGTCAGTGGTGAACCAGAGGGTGCTGTGATGAACCAGAGGGTGGCAGTGATGAACCAGAGGGTGGCAGTGATGAACCAGAGGGTGGCAGTGGTGAACCAGAGGGTGCTGTGATGAACCAGAGGGTGGCAGTGATGAACCAGAGGGTGGCAGTGATGAACCAGAGGGTGGCATGGATGAACCAGAGGGTGGCAGGGGTGAACCAGAGGTGCTGTGATAAACCAGAGGGTGCTGTGATGAACCAGAGGGTGGCAGTGCTGAACCAGAGGGTGGCAGGGGTGAACCAGAGGGTGGCAGGGATGAAGCAGAGGGTGACAGTGCTGTACCAGAGGGTGGCAGGTGTGAACCAGAGGTGCTGTGATGAACCAGAGGGTGCTGTGATCAACCAGAGGGTGGCAGTGCTGAACCAGAGGGTGGCAGTGATGAACCAGAGGGTGCTGTGATGAACCAGAGGGTGGCAGTGCTGAACCAGAGGGTGGCACTGGTGAACCAGAGGGTGCTGTGATGAACCAGAGGGTGGCAGGGATGAACCAGAGGGTGGCACTGGTGAACCAGAGGGTGCTGTGATGAACCAGAGGGTGGCAGTGCTGAACCAGAGGGTGGCAGTGATGAACCAGAGGGTGCTGTGATGAACCAGAGGGTGGCAGTGCTGAACCAGAGGGTGACAGTGCTGTACCAGAGGGTGGCAGGGGTGAACCAGAGGTACTGTGATGAACCAGAGTGTGCTGTGATGAACCAGAGGGTGGCAGGGATGAACCAGAGGGTGGCACTGGTGAACCAGAGGGTGCTGTGATGAACCAGAGGGTGGCAGTGCTGAACCAGAGGGTGGCAGTGATGAACCAGAGGGTGGGAGGGATGAACCAGAGGGTGGCAGGGATGAACCAGAGGGTGACAGTGCTGTACCAGAGGGTGGCAGGGGTGAACCAGAGGTGCTGTGATAAACCTGAGGGTGCTGTGATGAACTAGAGGGTGGCAGTGCTGAACCAGAGGGTGGCAGGGATGAACCAGAGGGTGGCAGGGATGAACCAGAGGGTGACATTGCTGTACCAGAGGGTGGCAGGGGTGAACCAGAGGTACTGTGATGAACCAGAGGGTGCTGTGATGAACCAGAGGGTGGCAGGGATGAACCAGAGGGTGGCACCGGTGAACCAGAGGGTGCTGTGATGAACCAGAGGGTGGCAGTGCTGAACCAGAGGGTGGCAGTGATGAACCAGAGGGTGACAGGGATGAACCAGAGGGTGGCAGGGATGAACCAGAGGGTAACAGTGCTGTACCAGAGGGTGGCAGGGGTGAACCAGAGGTGCTGAGATAAACCAGAGGGTGCTGTGATGAACCAGAGGGTGGCAGTGCTGAACCAGAGGGTGGCAGTGATGAACCAGAGGGTGGCAGGGATGAAGCAGAGGGTGACAGGGATGAACCAGAGGGTGACAGTGCTGTACCAAAGGGTGGCAGGGGTGAACCAGAGGTACTGTGTTGAACCAGAGGGTGCTGTGATGAACCAGAGGGTGGCAGTGCTGAACCAGAGGGTGGCATTGATGAACCAGAGGGTGGCAGGGATGAAGCAGAGGGTGGCAGGGATGAACCAGAGGGTGATAGTGCTGTACCAGAGGGTGGCAGGGGTGTACCAGAGGTGCTGTGATAAACCAGAGGATGCTGTGATGAACCAGAGGGTGGCAGTGCTGAACCAGAGGGTGGCAGGGATGAACCAGAGGGTGGCAGGGATGAAGCAGAGGGTGACAGTGCTGTAACAGAGGGTGGCAGGGGTGAACCAGAGGTGCTGTGATGAACCAGAGGGTGCTGTGATCAACCAGAGGGTGGCAGTGCTGAACCAGAGGGTGGCAGTGATGAACCAGAGGGTGCTGTGATGAACCAGAGGGTGGCAGTGCTGAACCAGAGGGTGGCAGTGATGAACCGGAGGGTGGCAGTGATGAACCAGAGGGTGGCAGGGATGAACCAGAGGGTGGCAGGGATGAACCAAAGGGTGCTGTGATGAACCAGAGGGTGGCAGTGCTGAACCAGAGGGTGGCAGTGATGAACCAGAGGGTGGCAGGGATGAACCAGAGGGTGGCAGGGATGAACCAAAGGGTGACAGTGCTGTACCAGAGGGTGACAGGGGTGAACCAGAGGTACTGTGATGAACCAGAGGGTGCTGTGATGAACCAGAGGGTGGCAGGGATGAACCAGAGTGTGGCACTGGTGAACCAGAGGGTGCTGTGATGAACCAGAGGGTGGCAGTGCTGAACCAGAGGGTGGCAGTGATGAACCAGAGGGTGGCAGGGATGAACCAGAGGGTGGCAGGGATGAACCAGAGGGTGACAGTGCTGTACCAGAGGGTGGCAGGGGTGAACCAGAGGTGCTGTGATAAACCAGAGGGTGCTGTGATGAACCAGAGGGTGGCAGTGCTGAACCAGAGGGTGGCAGGGATGAACCAGAGGGTGGCAGGGATGAAGCAGAGGGTGACAGTGCTGTACCAGAGGGTGGCAGGGGTGAACCAGAGGTACTGTGATGAACCAGAGGGTGATGTGATGAACCAGAGGGTGGCAGTGCTGAACCAGAGGGTGGTAGTGATGAACCAGAGGGTGGTAGTGATGAACCAGAGGGTGCTGTGATGAACGAGAGGGTGGCAGTGCTGAACCAGAGGGTGGCAGTGATGAACCAGAGGGTGGCAGGGATGAACCAGAGGGTGGCAGGGATGAACCAGAGGGTGACAGTACTGTACCAGAGGGTGGCAGGGGTGAACCAGAGGTACTGTGATGAACCAGAGGGTGCTGTGATGAACCAGAGGGTGGCAGGGATGAACCAGAGGGTGGCACTGGTGAACCAGAGGGTGCTGTGATGAACCAGAGGGTGGCAGTGCTGAACCAGAGGGTGGCAGTGATGAACCAGAGGGTGGCAGGGATGAACCAGAGGGTGGCAGGGATGAACCAGAGGGTGACAGTGCTGTACCAGAGGGTGGCAGGGGTGAACCAGAGGTGCTGAGATAAACCAGACGGTGCTGTGATGAACCAGAGGGTGGCAGTGCTGAGCCAGAGGGTGGCAGTGATGAACCAGAGGGTGGCAGGGATGAAGCAGAGGGTGACAGGGATGAACCAGAGGGTGACAGTGCTGTACCAAAGGGTGGCAGGGGTGAACCAGAGGTACTGTGTTGAACCAGAGGGTGCTGTGATGAACCAGAGGGTGGCAGTGCTGAACCAGAGGGTGGCATTGATGAACCAGAGGGTGGCAGGGATGAAGCAGAGGGTGGCAGGGATGAACCAGAGGGTGATAGTGCTGTACCAGAGGGTGGCAGGGGTGTACCAGAGGTGCTGTGATAAACCAGAGGATGCTGTGATGAACCAGAGGGTGGCAGTGCTGAACCAGAGGGTGGCAGGGATGAACCAGAGGGTGGCAGGGATGAAGCAGAGGGTGACAGTGCTGTAACAGAGGGTGGCAGGGGTGAACCAGAGGTGCTGTGATGAACCAGAGGGTGCTGTGATCAACCAGAGGGTGGCAGTGCTGAACCAGAGGGTGGCAGTGATGAACTAGAGGGTGCTGTGATGAACTAGAGGGTGGCAGTGCTGAACCAGAGGGTGGCAGTGATGAACCGGAGGGTGGCAGTGATGAACCAGAGGGTGGCAGGGATGAACCAGAGGGTGGCAGGGATGAACCAAAGGGTGACAGTGCTGTACCAGAGGGTGGCAGGGGTGAACCAGAGGTACTTTGATGAACCAGAGGGTGCTTTGATGAACCAGAGGGTGGCAGGGATGAACCAGAGGGTGGCACTGGTGAACCAGAGGGTGCTGTGATGAACCAGAGGGTGGCAGTGCTGAACCAGAGGGTGGCAGGGGTGAACCAGAGGTACTGTGATGAACCAGAGGGTGCTGTGATGAACCAGAGGGTGGCAGTGCTGAACCAGAGTGTGGCACTGGTGAACCAGAGGGTGCTGTGATGAACCAGAGGGTGGCAGTGCTGAACCAGAGGGTGGCAGTGATGAACCAGAGGGTGGCAGGGATGAACCAGAGGGTGGCAGGGATGAACCAGAGGGTGACAGTGCTGTACCAGAGGGTGGCAGGGGTGAACCAGAGGTGCTGTGATAAACCAGAGGGTACTGTGATGAACCAGAGGGTGGCAGTGCTGAACCAGAGGGTGGCAGGGATGAACCAGAGGGTGGCAGGGATGAAGCAGAGGGTGACAGTGCTGTACCAGAGGGTGGCAGGGGTGAACCAGAGGTACTGTGATGAACCAGAGGGTGATGTGATGAACCAGAGGGTGGCAGTGCTGAACCAGAGGGTGGTAGTGATGAACCAGAGGGTGGTAGTGATGAACCAGAGGGTGCTGTGATGAACGAGAGGGTGGCAGTGCTGAACCAGAGGGTGGCAGTGATGAACCAGAGGGTGGCAGGGATGAACCAGAGGGTGGCAGGGATGAACCAGAGGGTGACAGTGCTGTACCAGAGGGTGGCAGGGGTGAACCAGAGGTGCTGTGATAAACCAGAGGGTGCTGTGATGAACCAGAGGGTGGCAGTGCTGAACCAGAGGGTGGCAGGGATGAACCAGAGGGTGGCAGGGATGAAGCAGAGGGTGACAGTGCTGTACCAGAGGGTGGCAGGGGTGAACCAGAGGTACTGTGATGAACCAGAGGGTGATGTGATGAACCAGAGGGTGGCAGTGCTGAACCAGAGGGTGGTAGTGATGAACCAGAGGGTGGTAGTGATGAACCAGAGGGTGCTGTGATGAACGAGAGGGTGGCAGTGCTGAACCAGAGGGTGGCAGTGATGAACCAGAGGGTGGCAGGGATGAACCAGAGGGTGGCAGGGATGAACCAGAGGGTGACAGTGCTGTACCAGAGGGTGGCAGGGGTGAACCAAAGGTACTGTGATGAACCAGAGGGTGCTGTGATGAACCAGAGGGTGGCAGGGATGAACCAGAGGGTGGCAGGGGTGAACCAGAGGTGCTGAGATAAACCAGAGGGTGCTGTGATGAACCAGAGGGTGGCAGTGCTGAGCCAGAGGGTGGCAGTGATGAACCAGAGGGTGGCAGGGATGAACCAGAGGGTGGCAGGGATGAACCAGAGGGTGACAGTGCTGTACCAGAGGGTGGCAGGGGTGAACCAGAGGTGCTGTGATAAACCAGAGGGTGCTGTGATGAACCAGAGGGTGGCAGTGCTGAACCAGAGGGTGCTGTGATGAACGAGAGGGTGGCAGTGCTGAACCAGAGGGTGGCAGTGATGAACCAGAGGGTGGCAGGGATGAACCAGAGGGTGGCAGGGATGAACCAGAGGGTGACAGTGCTGTACCAGAGGGTGGCAGGGGTGAACCAGAGGTGCTGTGATAAACCAGAGGGTGCTGTGATGAACCAGAGGGTGGCAGGGATGAACCAGAGGGTGGCAGGGATGAACCAGAGGGTGGCAGGGATGAAGCAGAGGGTGACAGTGCTGTACCAGAGGGTGGCAGGGGTGAACCAGAGGTACTGTGATGAACCAGAGGGTGATGTGATGACCCAGAGGGTGGCAGTGCTGAACCAGAGGGTGGTAGTGATGAACCAGAGGGTGGTAGTGATGAACCAGAGGGTGCTGTGATGAACAAGAGGGTGGCAGTGCTGAACCAGAGGGTGGCAGTGATGAACCAGAGGGTGGCAGGGATGAACCAGAGGGTGGCAGGGATGAACCAGAGGGTGACAGTGCTGTACCAGAGGGTGGCAGGGGTGAACCAGAGGTACTGTGATGAACCAGAGGGTGCTGTGATGAACCAGAGGGTGGCAGGGATGAACCAGAGGGTGGCACTGGTGAACCAGAGGGTGCTGTGATGAACCAGAGGGTGGCAGTGCTGAACCAGAGGGTGGCAGTGATGAACCAGAGGGTGGCAGGGATGAACCAGAGGGTGGCAGGGATGAACCAGAGGGTGACAGTGCTGTACCAGAGGGTGGCAGGGGTGAACCAGAGGTGCTGAGATAAACCAGAGGGTGCTGTGATGAACCAGAGGGTGGCAGTGCTGAGCCAGAGGGTGGCAGTGATGAACCAGAGGGTGGCAGGGATGAAGCAGAGGGTGACAGGGATGAACCAGAGGGTGACAGTGCTGTACCAAAGGGTGGCAGGGGTGAACCAGAGGTACTGTGTTGAACCAGAGGGTGCTGTGATGAACCAGAGGGTGGCAGTGCTGAACCAGAGGGTGGCATTGATGAACCAGAGGGTGGCAGGGATGAAGCAGAGGGTGGCAGGGATGAACCAAAGGGTGATAGTGCTGTACCAGAGGGTGGCAGGGGTGTACCAGAGGTGCTGTGATAAACCAGAGGATGCTGTGATGAACCAGAGGGTGGCAGTGCTGAACCAGAGGGTGGCAGGGATGAACCAGAGGGTGGCAGGGATGAAGCAGAGGGTGACAGTGCTGTAACAGAGGGTGGCAGGGGTGAACCAGAGGTGCTGTGATGAACCAGAGGGTGCTGTGATCAACCAGAGGGTGGCAGTGCTGAACCAGAGGGTGGCAGTGATGAACTAGAGGGTGCTGTGATGAACTAGAGGGTGGCAGTGCTGAACCAGAGGGTGGCAGTGATGAACCGGAGGGTGGCAGTGATGAACCAGAGGGTGGCAGGGATGAACCAGAGGGTGGCAGGGATGAACCAAAGGGTGACAGTGCTGTACCAGAGGGTGGCAGGGGTGAACCAGAGGTACTTTGATGAACCAGAGGGTGCTTTGATGAACCAGAGGGTGGCAGGGATGAACCAGAGGGTGGCACTGGTGAACCAGAGGGTGCTGTGATGAACCAGAGGGTGGCAGTGCTGAACCAGAGGGTGGCAGGGGTGAACCAGAGGTACTGTGATGAACCAGAGGGTGCTGTGATGAACCAGAGGGTGGCAGTGCTGAACCAGAGGGTGGTAGTGATGAACCAGAGGGTGGTAGTGATGAACCAGAGGGTGCTGTGATGAACCAGAGGGTGGCAGTGCTGAACCAGAGGGTGGTAGTGATGAACCAGAGAGTGGTATTGATGAACCAGAGGGTGCTGTGATGAACCAGAGGGTTACAGTGCTGAACCAGAGGGTGGCAGTGATGAACCAGAGGGTGGCAGGGATGAACCAGAGGGTGGCAGGGATGAACCAGAGGGTGACAGTGCTGTACCAGAGGGTGGCAGGGGTGAACCAGAGGTACTGTGATGAACCAGAGGGTGCTGTGATGAACCAGAGGGTGGCAGGGATGAACCAGAGGGTGGCACTGGTGAACCATAGGGTGCTGTGATGAACCAGAGGGTGGCAGTGCTGAACCAGAGGGTGGCAGTGATGAACCAGAGGGTGGCAGGGATGAACCAGAGGGTGGCAGGGATGAACCAGAGGGTGACAGTGCTGTACCAGAGGGTGGCAGGGGTGAACCAGAGGTACTGAGATAAAAAAGAGGGTGCTGTGATGAACCAGAGGGTGGCAGTGCTGAACCAGAGCGTGGCAGTGATGAACCAGAGGGTGGCAGGGATGAAGCAGAGGGTGACAGGGATGAACCAGAGGGTGACAGTGCTGTACCAAAGGGTGGCAGGGGTGAACCAGAGGTACTGTGTTGAACCAGAGGGTGCTGTGATGAACCAGAGGGTGGCAGTGCTGAACCAGAGGGTGGCAGTGATGAACCAGAGGGTGGCAGGGATGAAGCAGAGGGTGGCAGGGATGAACCAGAGGGTGATAGTGCTGTACCAGAGGGTGGCAGGGGTGTACCATAGGTGCTGTGATAAACCAGAGGATGCTGTGATGAACCAGAGGGTGGCAGTGCTGAACCAGAGGGTGGCAGGGATGAACCAGAGGGTGGCAGGGATGAAGCAGAGGGTGACAGTGCTGTACCAAAGGGTGGCAGGGGTGAACCAGAGGTGCTGTGATGAACCAGAGGGTGCTGTGATCAACCAGAGGGTGGCAGTGCTAAACCAGAGGGTGGCAGTGATGAACCAGAGGGTGCTGTGATGAACCAGCGGGTGGCAGTGCTGAACCAGAGGGTGGCAGTGATGAACCAGAGGGTGGCAGTGATGAACCAGAGGGTGGCAGGGATGAACCAGAGGGTGGCAGGGATGAACCAAAGGGTGACAGTGCTGTACCAGAGGGTGGCAGGGGTGAACCAGAGGTACTTTGATGAACCAGAGGGTGCTGTGATGAACCAGAGGGTGGCAGGGATGAACCAGAGGGTGGCACTGGTGAACCAGAGGGTGCTGTGATGAACCAGAGGGTGGCAGTGCTGAACCAGAGGGTGGCAGTGATGAACCAGAGGGTGGCAGGGATGAACCAGAGGGTGGCAGGGATGAACCAGAGGGTAACAGTGCTGTATCAGAGGGTGGCAGGGGTGAACCAGAGGTGCTGTGATAAACCAGAGGGTGCTGTGATGAACCAGAGGGTGGCAGTGCTGAACCAGAGGGTGGCAGGGATGAACCAGAGGGTGGCAGGGATGAAGCAGAGGGTGACAGTGCTGTACCAGAGGGTGGCAGGGGTGAACCAGAGGTGCTGTGATGAACCAGAGGGTGCTGTGATCAACCAGAGGGCGGCAGTGCTGAACCAGAGGGTGGCAGTGATGAACCAGAGGGTGCTGTGATGAACCAGAGGGTGGCAGTGCTGAACCAGAGGGTGGCAGTGCTGAACCAGAGGGTGGCAGTGATGAGCCAGAGAGTGGCAGGGATGAACCAGAGGTACTGTGATGAACCAGAGGGTGCTGTGATGAACCAGAGGGTGGCAGGGATGAACCAGAGGGTGGCACTGGTGAACCAGAGGGTGCTGTGATGAACCAGAGGGTGGCAGTGCTGAACCAGAGGGTGGCAGGGATGAAGCAGAGGGTGACAGGGATGAACCAGAGGGTGACAGTGCTGTACCAAAGGGTGGCAGGGGTGAACCAGAGGTACTGTGTTGAACCAGAGGGTGCTGTGATGAACCAGAGGGTGGCAGTGCTGAACCAGAGGGTGGCATTGATGAACCAGAGGGTGGCAGGGATGAAGCAGAGGGTGGCAGGGATGAACCAAAGGGTGATAGTGCTGTACCAGAGGGTGGCAGGGGTGTACCAGAGGTGCTGTGATAAACCAGAGGATGCTGTGATGAACCAGAGGGTGGCAGTGCTGAACCAGAGGGTGGCAGGGATGAACCAGAGGGTGGCAGGGATGAAGCAGAGGGTGACAGTGCTGTAACAGAGGGTGGCAGGGGTGAACCAGAGGTGCTGTGATGAACCAGAGGGTGCTGTGATCAACCAGAGGGTGGCAGTGCTGAACCAGAGGGTGGCAGTGATGAACTAGAGGGTGCTGTGATGAACTAGAGGGTGGCAGTGCTGAACCAGAGGGTGGCAGTGATGAACCGGAGGGTGGCAGTGATGAACCAGAGGGTGGCAGGGATGAACCAGAGGGTGGCAGGGATGAACCAAAGGGTGACAGTGCTGTACCAGAGGGTGGCAGGGGTGAACCAGAGGTACTTTGATGAACCAGAGGGTGCTTTAATGAACCAGAGGGTGGCAGGGATGAACCAGAGGGTGGCACTGGTGAACCAGAGGGTGCTGTGATGAACCAGAGGGTGGCAGTGCTGAACCAGAGGGTGGCAGGGGTGAACCAGAGGTACTGTGATGAACCAGAGGGTGCTGTGATGAACCAGAGGGTGGCAGTGCTGAACCAGAGGGTGGTAGTGATGAACCAGAGGGTGGTAGTGATGAACCAGAGGGTGCTGTGATGAACCAGAGGGTGGCAGTGCTGAACCAGAGGGTGGTAGTGATGAACCAGAGAGTGGTATTGATGAACCAGAGGGTGCTGTGATGAACCAGAGGGTTACAGTGCTGAACCAGAGGGTGGCAGTGATGAACCAGAGGGTGGCAGGGATGAACCAGAGGGTGGCAGGGATGAACCAGAGGGTGACAGTGCTGTACCAGAGGGTGGCAGGGGTGAACCAGAGGTGCTGTGATGAACCAGAGGGTGCTGTGATCAACCAGAGAGTGGCAGTGCTGAACCAGAGGGTGGCAGTGATGAACCAGAGGGTGGCAGGGATGAACCAGAGGGTGGCAGGGATGAACCAGAGGGTGACAGTGCTGTACCAGAGGGTGGCAGGGGTGAACCAGAGGTACTGAGATAAAAAAGAGGGTGCTGTGATGAACCAGAGGGTGGCAGTGCTGAACCAGAGCGTGGCAGTGATGAACCAGAGGGTGGCAGGGATGAAGCAGAGGGTGACAGGGATGAACCAGAGGGTGACAGTGCTGTACCAAAGGGTGGCAGGGGTGAACCAGAGGTACTGTGTTGAACCAGAGGGTGCTGTGATGAACCAGAGGGTGGCAGTGCTGAACCAGAGGGTGGCAGTGATGAACCAGAGGGTGGCAGGGATGAAGCAGAGGGTGGCAGGGATGAACCAGAGGGTGATAGTGCTGTACCAGAGGGTGGCAGGGGTGTACCATAGGTGCTGTGATAAACCAGAGGATGCTGTGATGAACCAGAGGGTGGCAGTGCTGAACCAGAGGGTGGCAGGGATGAACCAGAGGGTGGCAGGGATGAAGCAGAGGGTGACAGTGCTGTACCAAAGGGTGGCAGGGGTGAACCAGAGGTGCTGTGATGAACCAGAGGGTGCTGTGATCAACCAGAGGGTGGCAGTGCTAAACCAGAGGGTGGCAGTGATGAACCAGAGGGTGCTGTGATGAACCAGCGGGTGGCAGTGCTGAACCAGAGGGTGGCAGTGATGAACCAGAGGGTGGCAGTGATGAACCAGAGGGTGGCAGGGATGAACCAGAGGGTGGCAGGGATGAACCAAAGGGTGACAGTGCTGTACCAGAGGGTGGCAGGGGTGAACCAGAGGTACTTTGATGAACCAGAGGGTGCTGTGATGAACCAGAGGGTGGCAGGGATGAACCAGAGGGTGGCACTGGTGAACCAGAGGGTGCTGTGATGAACCAGAGGGTGGCAGTGCTGAACCAGAGGGTGGCAGTGATGAACCAGAGGGTGGCAGGGATGAACCAGAGGGTGGCAGGGATGAACCAGAGGGTAACAGTGCTGTATCAGAGGGTGGCAGGGGTGAACCAGAGGTGCTGTGATAAACCAGAGGGTGCTGTGATGAACCAGAGGGTGGCAGTGCTGAACCAGAGGGTGGCAGGGATGAACCAGAGGGTGGCAGGGATGAAGCAGAGGGTGACAGTGCTGTACCAGAGGGTGGCAGGGGTGAACCAGAGGTGCTGTGATGAACCAGAGGGTGCTGTGATCAACCAGAGGGCGGCAGTGCTGAACCAGAGGGTGGCAGTGATGAACCAGAGGGTGCTGTGATGAACCAGAGGGTGGCAGTGCTGAACCAGAGGGTGGCAGTGCTGAACCAGAGGGTGGCAGTGATGAGCCAGAGAGTGGCAGGGATGAACCAGAGGTACTGTGATGAACCAGAGGGTGCTGTGATGAACCAGAGGGTGGCAGGGATGAACCAGAGGGTGGCACTGGTGAACCAGAGGGTGCTGTGATGAACCAGAGGGTGGCAGTGCTGAACCAGAGGGTGGCAGTGATGAACCAGAGGGTGCTGTGATGAACCAGAGGGTGGCAGTGCTGAACCAGAGGGTGACAGTGCTGTACCAGAGGGTGGCAGGGGTGAACCAGAGGTACTGTGATGAACCAGAGGGTGCCGTGATGAACCAGAGGGTGGCAGGGATGAACCAGAGGGTGGCACTGGTGAACCAGAGGGTGCTGTGATGAACCAGAGGGTGGCAGTGCTGAACCAGAGGGTGGCAGTGATGAACCAGAGGGTGGCAGGGATGAACCAGAGGGTGGCAGGGATGAACCAGAGGGTGGCAGTGCTGTACCAGAGGGTGGCAGGGGTGAACCAGAGGTGCTGTGATAAACCAGAGGGTGCTGTGATGAACCAGAGGGTGGCAGTGCTGAACCAGAGGGTGGCAGGGATGAACTAGAGGGTGGCAGGGAAGAAGCAGAGGGTGACAGTGCTGTACCAGAGGGTGGCAGGGGTGAACCAGAGGTGCTGTGATGAACCAGAGGGTGCTGTGATCAACCAGAGGTTGGCAGTGCTGAACCAGAGGGTGGCAGTGATGAACCAGAGGGTGCTGTGATGTACCAGAGGGTGGCAGTGCTGAACCAGAGGGTGGCAGTGATGAACCAGAGGGTGGCGGGGATGAACCAGAGGGTGGCAGGGATGAACCAGAGGGTGACAGTGCTGTACCAGAGGGTGGCAGGGGTGAACCAGAGGTACTGTGATGAACCAGAGGGTGCTGTGATGAACCAAAGGGTGGCAGGGATCAACCAGAGGGTGGCACTGGTGAACCAGAGGGTGCTGTGATGAACCAGAGGGTGGCAGTGCTGAACCAGAGGGTGGCAGTGATGAACCAGAGGGTGGCAGGGATGAACCAGAGGGTGGCAGGGATGAACCAGAGGGTGACAGTGCTGTACCAGAGGGTGACAGGGGTGAACCAGAGGTGCTGTGATAAACCAGAGGGTGCTGTGATGAACCAGAGGGTGGCAGTGCTGAACCAGAGGGTGGCAAGT
This sequence comes from Lissotriton helveticus, assembly GCF_964261635.1. Taxonomy (NCBI): domain Eukaryota; kingdom Metazoa; phylum Chordata; class Amphibia; order Caudata; family Salamandridae; genus Lissotriton; species Lissotriton helveticus. The sequence goes on from NC_136073.1 coordinate 683,214,947, forward strand.
GATGAACCAGAGGGTGCTGTGATGTACCAGAGGGTGGCAGTGCTGAACCAGAGGGTGGCAGTGATGAACCAGAGGGTGGTGGGGATGAACCAGAGGGTGGCAGGGATGAACCAGAGGGTGACAGTGCTGTACCAAAGGGTGGCAGGGGTGAACCATAGGTACTGTGATGAACCAGAGGGTGCTGTGATGAACCAAAGGGTGGCAGGGATGAACCAGAGGGTGGCACTGGTGAACCAGAGGGTGCTGTGATGAACCAGAGGGTGGCAGTGCTGAACCAGAGGGTGGCAGTGATGAACCAGAGGGTGGCAGGGATGAACCAGAGGGTGGCAGGGATGAACCAGAGGGTGGCAGGGATGAACCAGAGGGTGACAGTGCTGTACCAGAGGGTGGCAGGGGTGAACCAGAGGTGCTGTGATAAACCAGAGGGTGCTGTGATGAACCAGATGGTGGCAGTGCTGAACCAGAGGGTGGCAGTGATGAACCAGAGGGTGCTGTGATGTACCAGAGGGTGGCAGTGCTGAACCAGAGGGTGGCAGTGATGAACCAGAGGGTGGCGGGGATGAACCAGAGGGTGGCAGGGATGAACCAGAGGGTGACAGTGCTGTATCAGAGGGTGGCAGGGGTGAACCAGAGGTACTGTGATGAACCAGAGGGTGCTGTGATGAACCAAAGGGTGGCAGGGATGAACCAGAGGGTGGCACTGGTGAACCAGAGGGTGCTGTGATGAACCAGAGGGTGGCAGTGCTGAACCAGAGGGTGGCAGTGATGAACCAGAGGGTGGCAGTGCTGAACCAGAGGGTGGCAGGGATGAACCAAAAGGTCGCAGGGATGAAGCAGAGGGTGACAGTGCTGTACCAGAGGGTGGCAGGGGCGAACCAGAGGTGCTGTGATGAACCAGAGGGTGCTGTGATCAACCAGAGAGTGGCAGTGCTGAACCAGAGGGTGACAGTGCTGTACCAGAGGGTGGCAGGGGTGAACCAGAGGTGCTGAGATAAACCAGAGGGTGCTGTGATGAACCAGAGGGTGGCAGTGCTGAGCCAGAGGGTGGCAGTGATGAACCAGAGGGTGGCAGGGATGAAGCAGAGGGTGACAGGGATGAACCAGAGGGTGACAGTGCTGTACCAAAGGGTGGCAGGGGTGAACCAGAGGTACTGTGTTGAACCAGAGGGTGCTGTGATGAACCAGAGGGTGGCAGTGCTGAACCAGAGGGTGGCATTGATGAACCAGAGGGTGGCAGGGATGAAGCAGAGGGTGGCAGGGATGAACCAGAGGGTGATAGTGCTGTACCAGAGGGTGGCAGGGGTGTACCAGAGGTGCTGTGATAAACCAGAGGATGCTGTGATGAACCAGAGGGTGGCAGTGCTGAACCAGAGGGTGGCAGGGATGAACCAGAGGGTGGCAGGGATGAACCAGAGGGTGACAGTGCTGTAACAGAGGGTGGCAGGGGTGAACCAGAGGTGCTGTGATGAACCAGAGGGTGCTGTGATCAACCAGAGGGTGGCAGTGCTGAACCAGAGGGTGGCAGTGATGAACTAGAGGGTGCTGTGATGAACTAGAGGGTGGCAGTGCTGAACCAGAGGGTGGCAGTGATGAACCGGAGGGTGGCAGTGATGAACCAGAGGGTGGCAGGGATGAACCAGAGGGTGGCAGGGATGAACCAAAGGGTGACAGTGCTGTACCAGAGGGTGGCAGGGGTGAACCAGAGGTACTTTGATGAACCAGAGGGTGCTTTGATGAACCAGAGGGTGGCAGGGATGAACCAGAGGGTGGCACTGGTGAACCAGAGGGTGCTGTGATGAACCAGAGGGTGGCAGTGCTGAACCAGAGGGTGGCAGGGGTGAACCAGAGGTACTGTGATGAACCAGAGGGTGCTGTGATGAACCAGAGGGTGGCAGTGCTGAACCAGAGGGTGGTAGTGATGAACCAGAGGGTGGTAGTGATGAACCAGAGGGTGCTGTGATGAACCAGAGGGTGGCAGTGCTGAACCAGAGGGTGGTAGTGATGAACCAGAGAGTGGTATTGATGAACCAGAGGGTGCTGTGATGAACCAGAGGGTTACAGTGCTGAACCAGAGGGTGGCAGTGATGAACCAGAGGGTGGCAGGGATGAACCAGAGGGTGGCAGGGATGAACCAGAGGGTGACAGTGCTGTACCAGAGGGTGGCAGGGGTAAACCAGAGGTACTGTGATGAACCAGAGGGTGCTGTGATGAACCAGAGGGTGGCAGGGATGAACCAGAGGGTGGCACTGGTGAACCAGAGGGTGCTGTGATGAACCAGAGGGTGGCAGTGCTGAACCAGAGGGTGGCAGTGATGAACCAGAGGGTGGCAGGGATGAACCAGAGGGTGGCAGGGATGAACCAGAGGGTGACAGTGCTGTACCAGAGGGTGGCAGGGGTGAACCAGAGGTACTGAGATAAAAAAGAGGGTGCTGTGATGAACCAGAGGGTGGCAGTGCTGAACCAGAGGGTGGCAGTGATGAACCAGAGGGTGGCAGGGATGAACCAGAGGGTGGCAGGGATGAACCAGAGGGTGGCAGTGCTGTACCAGAGGGTGGCAGGGGTGAACCAGAGGTGCTGTGATAAACCAGAGGGTGCTGTGATGAACCAGAGGGTGGCAGTGCTGAACCAGAGGGTGGCAGGGATGAACTAGAGGGTGGCAGGGAAGAAGCAGAGGGTGACAGTGCTGTACCAGAGGGTGGCAGGGGTGAACCAGAGGTGCTGTGATGAACCAGAGGGTGCTGTGATCAACCAGAGGTTGGCAGTGCTGAACCAGAGGGTGGCAGTGATGAACCAGAGGGTGCTGTGATGTACCAGAGGGTGGCAGTGCTGAACCAGAGGGTGGCAGTGATGAACCAGAGGGTGGCGGGGATGAACCAGAGGGTGGCAGGGATGAACCAGAGGGTGACAGTGCTGTACCAGAGGGTGGCAGGGGTGAACCAGAGGGTGGTAGTGATGAACCAGAGGGTGGTAGTGATGAACCAGAGGGTGCTGTGATGAACCAGAGGGTGGCAGTGCTGAACCAGAGGGTGGTAGTGATGAACCAGAGAGTGGTATTGATGAACCAGAGGGTGGCAGTGATGAACCAGAGGGTGGTGGGGATGAACCAGAGGGTGGCAGGGATGAACCAGAGGTGCTGTGATAAACCAGAGGGTGCTGTGATGAACCAGAGGGTGGCAGTGCTGAACCAGAGGGTGGCAGTGCTGAACCAGAGGGTGGCAGGGATGAACCAGAGGGTGACAGTGCTGTACCAGAGGGTGGCAGGGGTGAACCAGAGGTGCTGTGATAAACCAGAGGGTGCTGTGATGAACCAGAGGGTGGCAGTGCTGAACCAGAGGGTGGCAAGTGATGAACCAGAGGGTGCTGTGATGTACCAGAGGGTGGCAGTGCTGAACCAGAGGGTGGCAGTGATGAACCAGAGGGTGGTGGGGATGAACCAGAGGGTGGCAGGGATGAACCAGAGGGTGACAGTGCTGTACCAAAGGGTGGCAGGGGTGAACCATAGGTACTGTGATGAACCAGAGGGTGCTGTGATGAACCAAAGGGTGGCAGGGATGAACCAGAGGGTGGCACTGGTGAACCAGAGGGTGCTGTGATGAACCAGAGGGTGGCAGTGCTGAACCAGAGGGTGGCAGTGATGAACCAGAGGGTGGCAGGGATGAACCAGAGGGTGGCAGGGATGAACCAGAGGGTGGCAGGGATGAACCAGAGGGTGACAGTGCTGTACCAGAGGGTGGCAGGGGTGAACCAGAGGTGCTGTGATAAACCAGAGGGTGCTGTGATGAACCAGATGGTGGCAGTGCTGAACCAGAGGGTGGCAGTGATGAACCAGAGGGTGCTGTGATGTACCAGAGGGTGGCAGTGCTGAACCAGAGGGTGGCAGTGATGAACCAGAGGGTGGCGGGGATGAACCAGAGGGTGGCAGGGATGAACCAGAGGGTGACAGTGCTGTATCAGAGGGTGGCAGGGGTGAACCAGAGGTACTGTGATGAACCAGAGGGTGCTGTGATGAACCAAAGGGTGGCAGGGATGAACCAGAGGGTGGCACTGGTGAACCAGAGGGTGCTGTGATGAACCAGAGGGTGGCAGTGCTGAACCAGAGGGTGGCAGTGATGAACCAGATGGTGGCAGTGCTGAACCAGAGGGTGGCAGGGATGAACCGAAAGGTCGCAGGGATGAAGCAGAGGGTGACAGTGCTGTACCAGAGGGTGGCAGGGGCGAACCAGAGGTGCTGTGATGAACCAGAGGGTGCTGTGATCAACCAGAGAGTGGCAGTGCTGAACCAGAGGGTGACAGTGCTGTACCAGAGGGTGGCAGGGGTGAACCAGAGGTGCTGAGATAAACCAGAGGGTGCTGTGATGAACCAGAGGGTGGCAGTGCTGAGCCAGAGGGTGGCAGTGATGAACCAGAGGGTGGCAGGGATGAAGCAGAGGGTGACAGGGATGAACCAGAGGGTGACAGTGCTGTACCAAAGGGTGGCAGGGGTGAACCAGAGGTACTGTGTTGAACCAGAGGGTGCTGTGATGAACCAGAGGGTGGCAGTGCTGAACCAGAGGGTGGCATTGATGAACCAGAGGGTGGCAGGGATGAAGCAGAGGGTGGCAGGGATGAACCAGAGGGTGATAGTGCTGTACCAGAGGGTGGCAGGGGTGTACCAGAGGTGCTGTGATAAACCAGAGGATGCTGTGATGAACCAGAGGGTGGCAGTGCTGAACCAGAGGGTGGCAGGGATGAACCAGAGGGTGGCAGGGATGAAGCAGAGGGTGACAGTGCTGTAACAGAGGGTGGCAGGGGTGAACCAGAGGTGCTGTGATGAACCAGAGGGTGCTGTGATCAACCAGAGGGTGGCAGTGCTGAACCAGAGGGTGGCAGTGATGAACTAGAGGGTGCTGTGATGAACTAGAGGGTGGCAGTGCTGAACCAGAGGGTGGCAGTGATGAACCGGAGGGTGGCAGTGATGAACCAGAGGGTGGCAGGGATGAACCAGAGGGTGGCAGGGATGAACCAAAGGGTGACAGTGCTGTACCAGAGGGTGGCAGGGGTGAACCAGAGGTACTTTGATGAACCAGAGGGTGCTTTGATGAACCAGAGGGTGGCAGGGATGAACCAGAGGGTGGCACTGGTGAACCAGAGGGTGCTGTGATGAACCAGAGGGTGGCAGTGCTGAACCAGAGGGTGGCAGGGGTGAACCAGAGGTACTGTGATGAACCAGAGGGTGCTGTGATGAACCAGAGGGTGGCAGTGCTGAACCAGAGGGTGGTAGTGATGAACCAGAGGGTGGTAGTGATGAACCAGAGGGTGCTGTGATGAACCAGAGGGTGGCAGTGCTGAACCAGAGGGTGGTAGTGATGAACCAGAGAGTGGTATTGATGAACCAGAGGGTGCTGTGATGAACCAGAGGGTTACAGTGCTGAACCAGAGGGTGGCAGTGATGAACCAGAGGGTGGCAGGGATGAACCAGAGGGTGGCAGGGATGAACCAGAGGGTGACAGTGCTGTACCAGAGGGTGGCAGGGGTGAACCAGAGGTACTGTGATGAACCAGAGGGTGCTGTGATGAACCAGAGGGTGGCAGGGATGAACCAGAGGGTGGCACTGGTGAACCAGAGGGTGCTGTGATGAACCAGAGGGTGGCAGTGCTGAACCAGAGGGTGGCAGTGATGAACCAGAGGGTGGCAGGGATGAACCAGAGGGTGGCAGGGATGAACCAGAGGGTGACAGTGCTGTACCAGAGGGTGGCAGGGGTGAACCAGAGGTACTGAGATAAAAAAGAGGGTGCTGTGATGAACCAGAGGGTGGCAGTGCTGAACCAGAGGGTGGCAGTGATGAACCAGAGGGTGGCAGGGATGAACCAGAGGGTGGCAGGGATGAACCAGAGGGTGGCAGTGCTGTACCAGAGGGTGGCAGGGGTGAACCAGAGGTGCTGTGATAAACCAGAGGGTGCTGTGATGAACCAGAGGGTGGCAGTGCTGAACCAGAGGGTGGCAGGGATGAACTAGAGGGTGGCAGGGAAGAAGCAGAGGGTGACAGTGCTGTACCAGAGGGTGGCAGGGGTGAACCAGAGGTGCTGTGATGAACCAGAGGGTGCTGTGATCAACCAGAGGTTGGCAGTGCTGAACCAGAGGGTGGCAGTGATGAACCAGAGGGTGCTGTGATGTACCAGAGGGTGGCAGTGCTGAACCAGAGGGTGGCAGTGATGAACCAGAGGGTGGCGGGGATGAACCAGAGGGTGGCAGGGATGAACCAGAGGGTGACAGTGCTGTACCAGAGGGTGGCAGGGGTGAACCAGAGGTACTGTGATGAACCAGAGGGTGCTGTGATGAACCAAAGGGTGGCAGGGATCAACCAGAGGGTGGCACTGGTGAACCAGAGGGTGCTGTGATGAACCAGAGGGTGGCAGTGCTGAACCAGAGGGTGGCAGTGATGAACCAGAGGGTGGCAGGGATGAACCAGAGGGTGGCAGGGATGAACCAGAGGGTGACAGTGCTGTACCAGAGGGTGGCAGGGGTGAACCAGAGGTGCTGTGATAAACCAGAGTGTGCTGTGATGAACCAGAGGGTGGCAGTGCTGAACCAGAGGGTGGCAAGTGATGAACCAGAGGGTGCTGTGATGTACCAGAGGGTGGCAGTGCTGAACCAGAGGGTGGCAGTGATGAACCAGAGGGTGGTGGGGATGAACCAGAGGGTGGCAGGGATGAACCAGAGGGTGACAGTGCTGTACCAAAGGGTGGCAGGGGTGAACCATAGGTACTGTGATGAACCAGAGGGTGCTGTGATGAACCAAAGGGTGGCAGGGATGAACCAGAGGGTGGCACTGGTGAACCAGAGGGTGCTGTGATGAACCAGAGGGTGGCAGTGCTGAACCAGAGGGTGGCAGTGATGAACCAGAGGGTTTGCAGGGATGAACCAGAGGGTGGCAGGGATGAACCAGAGGGTGGCAGGGATGAACCAGAGGGTGACAGTGCTGTACCAGAGGGTGGCAGGGGTGAACCAGAGGTGCTGTGATAAACCAGAGGGTGCTGTGATGAACCAGATGGTGGCAGTGCTGAACCAGAGGGTGGCAGTGATAAACCAGAGGGTGCTGTGATGTACCAGAGGGTGGCAGTGCTGAACCAGAGGGTGGCAGTGATGAACCAGAGGGTGGCGGGGATGAACCAGAGGGTGGCAGGGATGAACCAGAGGGTGACAGTGCTGTATCAGAGGGTGGCAGGGGTGAACCAGAGGTACTGTGATGAACCAGAGGGTGCTGTGATGAACCAAAGGGTGGCAGGGATGAACCAGAGGGTGGCACTGGTGAACCAGAGGGTGCTGTGATGAACCAGAGGGTGGCAGTGCTGAACCAGAGGGTGGCAGTGATGAACCAGAGGGTGGCAGTGCTGAACCAGAGGGTGGCAGGGATGAACCAAAAGGTCGCAGGGATGAAGCAGAGGGTGACAGTGCTGTACCAGAGGGTGGCAGGGGCGAACCAGAGGTGCTGTGATGAACCAGAGGGTGCTGTGATCAACCAGAGAGTGGCAGTGCTGAACCAGAGGGTGGCAGTGATGAACCAGAGGGTGGCAGGGATGAACCAGAGGGTGGCAGGGATGAAGCAGAGGGTGACAGTGCTGTACCAGAGGGTGGCAGGGGTGAACCAGAGGTGCTGTGATGAACCAGAGGGTGCTGTGATGAACCAGGGGGTGTCAGTGCTGAACCAGAGGGTGGTAGTGATGAACCAGAGGGTGGCAGGGATGAACCAGAGGGTGGCACTGGTGAACCAGAGGGTGCTGTGATGAACCAGAGGGTGGCAGTGCTGAACCAGAGGGTGGCAGTGATGAACCAGAGGGTGGCAGGGATGAACCAGAGGGTGGCAGGGTTGAACCAGAGGGTGACAGTGCTGTACCAGAGGGTGGAAGGGGTGAACAAGAGGTGCTGTGATGAACCAGAGGGTGCTCAGATGAACCAGAGGGTGGCAGTGCTGTACCAGAGTGTGGTAGTGATGAACCAGAGGGTGGCAGGGATGAACCAGAGGGTGGCAGGGAGGAACCAGAGGGTGGCACTGGTGAACCAGAGGGTGGCAGTAATGAACCAGAAGGTGGCAGTGATGCACCAGAGGGTGCTGTGATGAACAAGAGGGTGGCAGTGGTGAGTGCTGTACCAGAGGGGGGGTGAACCAGAGGGTGCTGTGATGAACCAGAGGGTGGCAGTGGTGAACCAGAGGGTGGCAGTGGTAAACTAGAGGGTGGCAGTCGTGAACCAGAGGGTGGCATTGGTGAACCAGAGGGTGACAGACTAATGCTGTACCAGAGGGTGGCATGGGTGAACCAGAGGTGCTGTGATGAACCAGAGGGTGGCAGTGATGAACCAGAGGGTGCTGTGATGAACCAGAGGGTGGCAGTGCTGAACCAGAGGGTGACAGTGCTGTACCAGAGGGAGACAGTGCTGTACCAGAGGGTGGCAGGGGTGAACCAGAGGTACTGTGATGAACCAGAGGGTGCTGTGATGAACCAGAGGGTGGCAGGGATGAACCAGAGGGTGGCACTGGTGAACCAGAGGGTGCTGTGATGAAAAAGAGGGTGGCAGTGCTGAACCAGAGGGTGGCAGTGATGAACCAGAGGGTGGCAGGGATGAACCACAGGGTGGCAGGGATGAACCAGAGGGTGGCAGTGCTGTACCAGAGGGTGGCAGGGGTGAACCAGAGGTGCTGTGATAAACCAGAGGGTGCTGTGATGAACCAGAGGGTGGCAGTGCTGAACCAGAGGGTGGCAGGGATGAACCAGAGGGTGGCAGGGATGAAGCAGAGGGTGACAGTGCTGTACCAGAGGGTGGCAGGGGTGAACCAGAGGTGCTGTGATGAACCAGAGGGTGCTGTGATCAACCAGAGGTTGGCAGTGCTGAACCAGAGGGTGGCAGTGATGAACCAGAGGGTGCTGTTATGTACCAGAGGGTGGCAGTGCTGAACCAGAGGGTGGCAGTGATGAACCAGAGGGTGTTGTGATGAACCAGAGGGTGACAGGGATGAACCAGAGGATGACAGTGCTGTACCAGAGGGTGGCAGGGGTGAACCAGAGGTACTGTGATGAACCAGAGGGTGCTGTGATGAACCAGAGGGTGGCAGGGATGAACCAGAGGGTGGCACTGGTGAACCAGAGGGTGCTGTGATGAACCAGAGGGTGGCAGTGATGTACCAGAGGGTGGCAGGGATGAACCAGAGGGTGGCAGGGATGAAGCAGAGGGTGACAGTGCTGTACCAGAGGGTGGCAGGGGTGAACCAGAGGTGCTGTGATGAACCAGAGGGTGCTGTGATCAACCAGAGGGTGGCAGTGCTGAACCAGAGGGTGGCAGTGATGAACCAGAGGGTGCTCTGATGAACCAGAGGGTGGCAGTGCTGAACCAGAGGGTGGCAGTGGTGAACCAGAGGGTGCTGTGATCAACCAGAGGGTGGCAGTGCTGAAACAGAGGTGCTTTGATAAACCAGAGGGTGCTGTGATGAACCAGAGGGTGGCAGTGCTGAACCAGAGGGTGGCAGTGATGTACCAGAGGGTGGCAGGGATGAACCAGAGGGTGGCAGGGATGAAGCAGAGGGTGACAGTGCTGTATCAGAGGGTGGCAGGGGTGAACCAGAGGTACTGTGATGAACCAGAGGGTGCTGTGATGAACCAAAGGGTGGCAGGGATGAACCAGAGGGTGGCACTGGTGAACCAGAGGGTGCTGTGATGAACCAGAGGGTGGCAGTGCTGAACCAGAGGGTGGCAGTGATGAACCAGAGGGTGGCAGTGCTGAACCAGAGGGTGGCAGGGATGAACCAAAAGGTCGCAGGGATGAAGCAGAGGGTGACAGTGCTGTACCAGAGGGTGGCAGGGGTGAACCAGAGGTGCTGTGATAAACCAGAGTGTGCTGTGATGAACCAGAGGGTGGCAGTGCTGAACCAGAGGGTGGCAAGTGATGAACCAGAGGGTGCTGTGATGTACCAGAGGGTGGCAGTGCTGAACCAGAGGGTGCTGTGATGAACCAGAGGGTGGCAGGGATGAACCAGAGGGTGGCACTGGTGAACCAGAGGGTGCTGTGATGAACCAGAGGGTGGCAGTGCTGAACCAGAGGGTGGCAGTGATGAACCAGAGGGTGGCAGGGATGAACCAGAGGGTGGCAGGGATGAACCAGAGGGTGACAGTGCTGTACCAGAGGGTGGCAGGGGTGAACCAGAGGTACTGAGATAAAAAAGAGGGTGCTGTGATGAACCAGAGGGTGGCAGTGCTGAACCAGAGGGTGGCAGTGATGAACCAGAGGGTGGCAGGGATGAACCAGAGGGTGGCAGGGATGAACCAGAGGGTGGCAGTGCTGTACCAGAGGGTGGCAGGGGTGAACCAGAGGTGCTGTGATAAACCAGAGGGTGCTGTGATGAACCAGAGGGTGGCAGTGCTGAACCAGAGGGTGGCAGGGATGAACTAGAGGGTGGCAGGGAAGAAGCAGAGGGTGACAGTGCTGTACCAGAGGGTGGCAGGGGTGAACCAGAGGTGCTGTGATGAACCAGAGGGTGCTGTGATCAACCAGAGGTTGGCAGTGCTGAACCAGAGGGTGGCAGTGATGAACCAGAGGGTGCTGTGATGTACCAGAGGGTGGCAGTGCTGAACCAGAGGGTGGCAGTGATGAACCAGAGGGTGGCGGGGATGAACCAGAGGGTGGCAGGGATGAACCAGAGGGTGACAGTGCTGTACCAGAGGGTGGCAGGGGTGAACCAGAGGTACTGTGATGAACCAGAGGGTGCTGTGATGAACCAAAGGGTGGCAGGGATGAACCAGAGGGTGGCACTGGTGAACCAGAGGGTGCTGTGATGTACCAGAGGGTGGCAGTGCTGAACCAGAGGGTGGCAGTGATGAACCAGAGGGTGGTGGGGATGAACCAGAGGGTGGCAGGGATGAACCAGAGGTGCTGTGATAAACCAGAGGGTGCTGTGATGAACCAGAGGGTGGCAGTGCTGAACCAGAGGGTGGCAGTGCTGAACCAGAGGGTGGCAGGGATGAACCAGAGGGTGACAGTGCTGTACCAGAGGGTGGCAGGGGTGAACCAGAGGTGCTGTGATAAACCAGAGGGTGCTGTGATGAACCAGAGGGTGGCAGTGCTGAACCAGAGGGTGGCAAGTGATGAACCAGAGGGTGCTGTGATGTACCAGAGGGTGGCAGTGCTGAACCAGAGGGTGGCAGTGATGAACCAGAGGGTGGTGGGGATGAACCAGAGGGTGGCAGGGATGAACCAGAGGGTGACAGTGCTGTACCAAAGGGTGGCAGGGGTGAACCATAGGTACTGTGATGAACCAGAGGGTGCTGTGATGAACCAAAGGGTGGCAGGGATGAACCAGAGGGTGGCACTGGTGAACCAGAGGGTGCTGTGATGAACCAGAGGGTGGCAGTGCTGAACCAGAGGGTGGCAGTGATGAACCAGAGGGTGGCAGGGATGAACCAGAGGGTGGCAGGGATGAACCAGAGGGTGGCAGGGATGAACCAGAGGGTGACAGTGCTGTACCAGAGGGTGGCAGGGGTGAACCAGAGGTGCTGTGATAAACCAGAGGGTGCTGTGATGAACCAGATGGTGGCAGTGCTGAACCAGAGGGTGGCAGTGATGAACCAGAGGGTGCTGTGATGTACCAGAGGGTGGCAGTGCTGAACCAGAGGGTGGCAGTGATGAACCAGAGGGTGGCGGGGATGAACCAGAGGGTGGCAGGGATGAACCAGAGGGTGACAGTGCTGTATCAGAGGGTGGCAGGGGTGAACCAGAGGTACTGTGATGAACCAGAGGGTGCTGTGATGAACCAAAGGGTGGCAGGGATGAACCAGAGGGTGGCACTGGTGAACCAGAGGGTGCTGTGATGAACCAGAGGGTGGCAGTGCTGAACCAGAGGGTGGCAGTGATGAACCAGAGGGTGGCAGTGCTGAACCAGAGGGTGGCAGGGATGAACCAAAAGGTCGCAGGGATGAAGCAGAGGGTGACAGTGCTGTACCAGAGGGTGGCAGGGGCGAACCAGAGGTGCTGTGATGAACCAGAGGGTGCTGTGATCAACCAGAGAGTGGCAGTGCTGAACCAGAGGGTGACAGTGCTGTACCAGAGGGTGGCAGGGGTGAACCAGAGGTGCTGAGATAAACCAGAGGGTGCTGTGATGAACCAGAGGGTGGCAGTGCTGAGCCAGAGGGTGGCAGTGATGAACCAGAGGGTGGCAGGGATGAAGCAGAGGGTGACAGGGATGAACCAGAGGGTGACAGTGCTGTACCAAAGGGTGGCAGGGGTGAACCAGAGGTACTGTGTTGAACCAGAGGGTGCTGTGATGAACCAGAGGGTGGCAGTGCTGAACCAGAGGGTGGCATTGATGAACCAGAGGGTGGCAGGGATGAAGCAGAGGGTGGCAGGGATGAACCAGAGGGTGATAGTGCTGTACCAGAGGGTGGCAGGGGTGTACCAGAGGTGCTGTGATAAACCAGAGGATGCTGTGATGAACCAGAGGGTGGCAGTGCTGAACCAGAGGGTGGCAGGGATGAACCAGAGGGTGGCAGGGATGAAGCAGAGGGTGACAGTGCTGTAACAGAGGGTGGCAGGGGTGAACCAGAGGTGCTGTGATGAACCAGAGGGTGCTGTGATCAACCAAAGGGTGGCAGGGATGAACCAGAGGGTGGCACTGGTGAACCAGAGGGTGCTGTGATGAACCAGAGGGTGGCAGTGCTGAACCAGAGGGTGGCAGTGATGAACCAGAGGGTGGCGGGGATGAACCAGAGGGTGGCAGGGATGAACCAGAGGGTGACAGTGCTGTATCAGAGGGTGGCAGGGGTGAACCAGAGGTACTGTGATGAACCAGAGGGTGCTGTGATGAACCAAAGGGTGGCAGGGATGAACCAGAGGGTGGCACTGGTGAACCAGAGGGTGCTGTGATGAACCAGAGGGTGGCAGTGCTGAACCAGAGGGTGGCAGTGATGAACCAGAGGGTGGCAGTGCTGAACCAGAGGGTGGCAGGGATGAACCAAAAGGTCGCAGGGATGAAGCAGAGGGTGACAGTGCTGTACCAGAGGGTGGCAGGGGCGAACCAGAGGTGCTGTGATGAACCAGAGGGTGCTGTGATCAACCAGAGAGTGGCAGTGCTGAACCAGAGGGTGGCAGTGATGAACCAGAGGGTGGCAGGGATGAACCAGAGGGTGGCAGGGATGAAGCAGAGGGTGACAGTGCTGTACCAGAGGGTGGCAGGGGTGAACCAGAGGTGCTGTGATGAACCAGAGGGTGCTGTGATGAACCAGGGGGTGTCAGTGCTGAACCAGAGGGTGGTAGTGATGAACCAGAGGGTGGCAGGGATGAACCAGAGGGTGGCACTGGTGAACCAGAGGGTGCTGTGATGAACCAGAGGGTGGCAGTGCTGAACCAGAGGGTGGCAGTGATGAACCAGAGGGTGGCAGGGATGAACCAGAGGGTGGCAGGGTTGAACCAGAGGGTGACAGTGCTGTACCAGAGGGTGGAAGGGGTGAACAAGAGGTGCTGTGATGAACCAGAGGGTGCTCAGATGAACCAGAGGGTGGCAGTGCTGTACCAGAGTGTGGTAGTGATGAACCAGAGGGTGGCAGGGATGAACCAGAGGGTGGCAGGGAGGAACCAGAGGGTGGCACTGGTGAACCAGAGGGTGGCAGTAATGAACCAGAAGGTGGCAGTGATGCACCAGAGGGTGCTGTGATGAACAAGAGGGTGGCAGTGGTGAGTGCTGTACCAGAGGGGGGGTGAACCAGAGGGTGCTGTGATGAACCAGACGGTGGCAGTGGTGAGGGCTGAACCTGAGAGTGGCAGGGGTGAACCAGAGGGTGTCAGTGGAGAACCAGAGGGTGCTGTGATGAACCAGAGGGTGGCAGTGGTGAACCAGAGGGTGGCAGTGGTAAACTAGAGGGTGGCAGTCGTGAACCAGAGGGTGGCATTGGTGAACCAGAGGGTGACAGACTAATGCTGTACCAGAGGGTGGCATGGGTGAACCAGAGGTGCTGTGATGAACCAGAGGGTGGCAGTGATGAACCAGAGGGTGCTGTGATGAACCAGAGGGTGGCAGTGCTGAACCAGAGGGTGACAGTGCTGTACCAGAGGGAGACAGTGCTGTACCAGAGGGTGGCAGGGGTGAACCAGAGGTACTGTGATGAACCAGAGGGTGCTGTGATGAACCAGAGGGTGGCAGGGATGAACCAGAGGGTGGCACTGGTGAACCAGAGGGTGCTGTGATGAAAAAGAGGGTGGCAGTGCTGAACCAGAGGGTGGCAGTGATGAACCAGAGGGTGGCAGGGATGAACCACAGGGTGGCAGGGATGAACCAGAGGGTGGCAGTGCTGTACCAGAGGGTGGCAGGGGTGAACCAGAGGTGCTGTGATAAACCAGAGGGTGCTGTGATGAACCAGAGGGTGGCAGTGCTGAACCAGAGGGTGGCAGGGATGAACCAGAGGGTGGCAGGGATGAAGCAGAGGGTGACAGTGCTGTACCAGAGGGTGGCAGGGGTGAACCAGAGGTGCTGTGATGAACCAGAGGGTGCTGTGATCAACCAGAGGTTGGCAGTGCTGAACCAGAGGGTGGCAGTGATGAACCAGAGGGTGCTGTTATGTACCAGAGGGTGGCAGTGCTGAACCAGAGGGTGGCAGTGATGAACCAGAGGGTGTTGTGATGAACCAGAGGGTGACAGGGATGAACCAGAGGATGACAGTGCTGTACCAGAGGGTGGCAGGGGTGAACCAGAGGTACTGTGATGAACCAGAGGGTGCTGTGATGAACCAGAGGGTGGCAGGGATGAACCAGAGGGTGGCACTGGTGAACCAGAGGGTGCTGTGATGAACCAGAGGGTGGCAGTGATGTACCAGAGGGTGGCAGGGATGAACCAGAGGGTGGCAGGGATGAAGCAGAGGGTGACAGTGCTGTACCAGAGGGTGGCAGGGGTGAACCAGAGGTGCTGTGATGAACCAGAGGGTGCTGTGATCAACCAGAGGGTGGCAGTGCTGAACCAGAGGGTGGCAGTGATGAACCAGAGGGTGCTCTGATGAACCAGAGGGTGGCAGTGCTGAACCAGAGGGTGGCAGTGGTGAACCAGAGGGTGCTGTGATCAACCAGAGGGTGGCAGTGCTGAAACAGAGGTGCTTTGATAAACCAGAGGGTGCTGTGATGAACCAGAGGGTGGCAGTGCTGAACCAGAGGGTGGCAGTGATGTACCAGAGGGTGGCAGGGATGAACCAGAGGGTGGCAGGGATGAAGCAGAGGGTGACAGTGCTGTACCAGAGGGTGGCAGGGGTGAACCAGAGGTGCTGTGATGAACCAG
Organism: Lissotriton helveticus; assembly: GCF_964261635.1. NCBI lineage: Eukaryota > Metazoa > Chordata > Amphibia > Caudata > Salamandridae > Lissotriton > Lissotriton helveticus. The sequence continues at coordinate 683,230,227 of NC_136073.1, forward strand.
AGGGTGCTGTGATCAACCAGAGGGTGGCAGTGCTGAACCAGAGGGTGGCAGTGATGAACCAGAGGGTGCTCTGATGAACCAGAGGGTGGCAGTGCTGAACCAGAGGGTGGCAGTGCTGAACCAGAGGGTGGCAGGGATGAACCAGAGGGTGGCAGGGATGAACCAGAGGGTGACAGTGCTGTACCAGAGGGTGGCAGGGGTGAACCAGAGGTACTGTGATGAACCAGAGGGTGGCAGTGCTGAACCAGAGGGTGGCAGTGATGAACCAGAGTGTGGCAGGGATGAACCAGAGGGTGGCAGAGATGAACCAGAGGGTGACAGTGCTGTACCAGAGGGTGGCAGGGGTGAACCAGAGCTGCTGTGATAAACCAGAGGGTGCTGTGATGAACCAGAGGGTGGCAGTGCTGAACCAGAGGGTGGCAGGGATGAACCAGAGGGTCGCAGGGATGAAGCAGAGGGTGACAGTGCTGTACCAGACGTGGCAGGGACAAACCAGAGGTGCTGTGATGAACCAGAGGGTGCTGTGGTCAACCAGAGAGTGGCAGTGCTGAACCAGAGGATGGCAGTGATGAACCAGAGGGTGACAGGGATGAACCAGAGGGTGGCAGGGATGAAGCATAGGGTGACAGTGCTGTACCAGAGGGTGGCAGGGGTGAACCAGAGGTGCTGTGATGAACCAGAGGGTGCTGTGATGAACCAGGGGGTGGCAGTGCTGAACCAGAGGGTGGTAGTGATGAACCAGAGGGTGGCAGGGATGAACCAGAGGGTGGCACTGGTGAACCAGAGGGTGCTGTGATGAACCGGAGGGTGGCAGTGCTGAACCAGAGGATGGCAGTGATGAACCAGAGGGTGGCAGGGATGAACCAGAGGGTGACAGTGCTGTACCAGAGGGTGGCAGGGGTGAAGCAGAGGTGCTGTGATGAACCAGAAGGTGCTGTGATGAACCAGAAGGTGGCAGTGCTGTACCAGAGTGTGGTAATGATGAACCAGAGGGTGGCAGGGATGATCCAGATGGTGGCAGGGAGGAACCAGAGGGTGGCACTGGTGAACCAGAGGGTGTTGTGATGAACCAGAGGGTGGCAGTGAAGAACCAGAGGGTGGCACTGGTGAACCAGAGGGTGGCAGTAATGAACCAGAGGGTGGCAGTGATGCACCAGAGGGTGCTGTGATGAACAAGAGGGTGGCAGTGGTGAGTGCTGTACCAGAGGGGGGTGAACCAGAGGGTGCTGTGATGAACCAGACGGTGGCAGTGGTGAGTGCTGAACCTGAGAGAGGCAGGGGTAAACCAGAGGGTGTCAGTGGTGAACCAGAGGGTGCTGTGATGAACCAGAGGGTGGCAGTGGTGAACCAGAGGGTGGCACTGGTGAACCAGAGGGTGCTGTGATGAACCAGAGGGTGGCAGTGCTGAACCAGAGGGTGGCAGTGATGAACCAGAGGGTGGCAGGGATGAACCAGAGGGTGGCAGTGCTGAAGCAGAGGGTGGCAGTGGTGAACCAGAGGGTGCTGTGATCAACCAGAGGGTGGCAGTGCTGAAACAGAGGTGCTTTGATAAACCAGAGGGTGCTGTGATGAACCAGAGGGTGGCAGTGCTGAACCAGAGGGTGGCAGTGATGTACCAGAGGGTGGCAGGGATGAACCAGAGGGTGGCAGGGATGAAGCAGAGGGTGACAGTGCTGTACCAGAGGGTGGCAGGGGTGAACCAGAGGTGCTGTGATGAACCAGAGGGTGCTGTGATCAACCAGAGGGTGGCAGTGCTGAACCAGAGGGTGGCAGTGATGAACCAGAGGGTGCTCTGATGAACCAGAGGGTGGCAGTGCTGAACCAGAGGGTGGCAGTGATGAACCAGAGGGTGGCAGGGATGAACCAGAGGGTGGCAGGGATGAACCAGAGGGTGACAGTGCTGTACCAGAGGGTGGCAGGGGTGAACCAGAGGTACTGTGATGAACCAGAGGGTGGCAGTGCTGAACCAGAGGGTGGCAGTGATGAACCAGAGTGTGGCAGGGATGAACCAGAGGGTGGCAGAGATGAACCAGAGGGTGACAGTGCTGTACCAGAGGGTGGCAGGGGTGAACCAGAGCTGCTGTGATAAACCAGAGGGTGCTGTGATGAACCAGAGGGTGGCAGTGCTGAACCAGAGGGTGGCAGGGATGAACCAGAGGGTCGCAGGGATGAAGCAGAGGGTGACAGTGCTGTACCAGACGTGGCAGGGACAAACCAGAGGTGCTGTGATGAACCAGAGGGTGCTGTGGTCAACCAGAGAGTGGCAGTGCTGAACCAGAGGATGGCAGTGATGAACCAGAGGGTGACAGGGATGAACCAGAGGGTGGCAGGGATGAAGCATAGGGTGACAGTGCTGTACCAGAGGGTGGCAGGTGTGAACCAGAGGTGCTGTGATGAACCAGAGGGTGCTGTGATGAACCAGGGGGTGGCAGTGCTGAACCAGAGGGTGGTAGTGATGAACCAGAGGGTGGCAGGGATGAACCAGAGGGTGGCACTGGTGAACCAGAGGGTGCTGTGATGAACCGGAGGGTGGCAGTGCTGAACCAGAGGATGGCAGTGATGAACCAGAGGGTGGCAGGGATGAACCAGAGGGTGACAGTGCTGTACCAGAGGGTGGCAGGGGTGAAGCAGAGGTGCTGTGATGAACCAGAAGGTGCTGTGATGAACCAGAAGGTGGCAGTGCTGTACCAGAGTGTGGTAATGATGAACCAGAGGGTGGCAGGGATGATCCAGATGGTGGCAGGGAGGAACCAGAGGGTGGCACTGGTGAACCAGAGGGTGTTGTGATGAACCAGAGGGTGGCAGTGAAGAACCAGAGGGTGGCACTGGTGAACCAGAGGGTGGCAGTAATGAACCAGAGGGTGGCAGTGATGCACCAGAGGGTGCTGTGATGAACAAGAGGGTGGCAGTGGTGAGTGCTGTACCAGAGGGGGGTGAACCAGAGGGTGCTGTGATGAACCAGACGGTGGCAGTGGTGAGTGCTGAACCTGAGAGAGGCAGGGGTAAACCAGAGGGTGTCAGTGGTGAACCAGAGGGTGCTGTGATGAACCAGAGGGTGGCAGTGGTGAACCAGAGGGTGGCACTGGTGAACCAGAGGGTGCTGTGATGAACCAGAGGGTGGCAGTGCTGAACCAGAGGGTGGCAGTGATGAACCAGAGGGTGGCAGGGATGAACCAGAGGGTGGCAGGGATGAACCAGAGGGTGACAGTGCTGTACCAGAGGGTGGCAGGGGTGAACCAGAGGTGCTGAGATAAACCAGAGGGTGCTGTGATGAACCAGAGGGTGGCAGTGCTGAGCCAGAGGGTGGCAGTGATGAACCAGAGGGTGGCAGGGATGAAGCAGAGGGTGACAGGGATGAACCAGAGGGTGACAGTGCTGTACCAAAGGGTGGCAGGGGTGAACCAGAGGTACTGTGTTGAACCAGAGGGTGCTGTGATGAACCAGAGGGTGGCAGTGCTGAACCAGAGGGTGGCATTGATGAACCAGAGGGTGGCAGGGATGAAGCAGAGGGTGGCAGGGATGAACCAGAGGGTGATAGTGCTGTACCAGAGGGTGGCAGGGGTGTACCAGAGGTGCTGTGATAAACCAGAGGATGCTGTGATGAACCAGAGGGTGGCAGTGCTGAACCAGAGGGTGGCAGGGATGAACCAGAGGGTGGCAGGGATGAAGCAGAGGGTGACAGTGCTGTAACAGAGGGTGGCAGGGGTGAACCAGAGGTGCTGTGATGAACCAGAGGGTGCTGTGATCAACCAGAGGGTGGCAGTGCTGAACCAGAGGGTGGCAGTGATGAACTAGAGGGTGCTGTGATGAACTAGAGGGTGGCAGTGCTGAACCAGAGGGTGGCAGTGATGAACCGGAGGGTGGCAGTGATGAACCAGAGGGTGGCAGGGATGAACCAGAGGGTGGCAGGGATGAACCAAAGGGTGACAGTGCTGTACCAGAGGGTGGCAGGGGTGAACCAGAGGTACTTTGATGAACCAGAGGGTGCTTTGATGAACCAGAGGGTGGCAGGGATGAACCAGAGGGTGGCACTGGTGAACCAGAGGGTGCTGTGATGAACCAGAGGGTGGCAGTGATGAACCAGAGGGTGGCAGGGGTGAACCAGAGGTACTGTGATGAACCAGAGGGTGCTGTGATGAACCAGAGGGTGGCAGTGCTGAACCAGAGGGTGGTAGTGATGAACCAGAGGGTGGTAGTGATGAACCAGAGGGTGCTGTGATGAACCAGAGGGTGGCAGTGCTGAACCAGAGGGTGGTAGTGATGAACCAGAGAGTGGTATTGATGAACCAGAGGGTGCTGTGATGAACCAGAGGGTTACAGTGCTGAACCAGAGGGTGGCAGTGATGAACCAGAGGGTGGCAGGGATGAACCAGAGGGTGGCAGGGATGAACCAGAGGGTGACAGTGCTGTACCAGAGGGTGGCAGGGGTGAACCAGAGGTACTGTGATGAACCAGAGGGTGGCAGGGATGAACCAGAGGGTGGCACTGGTGAACCAGAGGGTGCTGTGATGAACCAGAGGGTGGCAGTGCTGAACCAGAGGGTGGCAGTGATGAACCAGAGGGTGGCAGGGATGAACCAGAGGGTGGCAGGGATGAACCAGAGGGTGACAGTGCTGTACCAGAGGGTGGCAGGGGTGAACCAGAGGTACTGAGATAAAAAAGAGGGTGCTGTGATGAACCAGAGGGTGGCAGTGCTGAACCAGAGCGTGGCAGTGATGAACCAGAGGGTTGCAGGGATGAAGCAGAGGGTGACAGGGATGAACCAGAGGGTGACAGTGCTGTACCAAAGGGTGGCAGGGGTGAACCAGAGGTACTGTGTTCAACCAGAGGGTGCTGTGATGAACCAGAGGGTGGCAGTGCTGAACCAGAGGGTGGCAGTGATGAACCAGAGGGTGGCAGGGATGAAGCAGAGGGTGGCAGGGATGAACCAGAGGGTGATAGTGCTGTACCAGAGGGTGGCAGGGGTGTACCATAGGTGCTGTGATAAACCAGAGGATGCTGTGATGAACCAGAGGGTGGCAGTGCTGAACCAGAGGGTGGCAGGGATGAACCAGAGGGTGGCAGGGATGAAGCAGAGGGTGACAGTGCTGTACCAAAGGGTGGCAGGGGTGAACCAGAGGTGCTGTGATGAACCAGAGGGTGCTGTGATCAACCAGAGGGTGGCAGTGCTAAACCAGAGGGTGGCAGTGATGAACCAGAGGGTGCTGTGATGAACCAGCGGGTGGCAGTGCTGAACCAGAGGGTGGCAGTGATGAACCAGAGGGTGGCAGTGATGAACCAGAGGGTGGCAGGGATGAACCAGAGGGTGGCAGGGATGAACCAAAGGGTGACAGTGCTGTACCAGAGGGTGGCAGGGGTGAACCAGAGGTACTTTGATGAACCAGAGGGTGCTGTGATGAACCAGAGGGTGGCAGGGATGAACCAGAGGGTGGCACTGGTGAACCAGAGGGTGCTGTGATGAACCAGAGGGTGGCAGTGCTGAACCAGAGGGTGGCAGTGATGAACCAGAGGGTGGCAGGGATGAACCAGAGGGTGGCAGGGATGAACCAGAGGGTAACAGTGCTGTATCAGAGGGTGGCAGGGGTGAACCAGAGGTGCTGTGATAAACCAGAGGGTGCTGTGATGAACCAGAGGGTGGCAGTGCTGAACCAGAGGGTGGCAGGGATGAACCAGAGGGTGGCAGGGATGAAGCAGAGGGTGACAGTGCTGTACCAGAGGGTGGCAGGGGTGAACCAGAGGTGCTGTGATGAACCAGAGGGTGCTGTGATCAACCAGAGGGCGGCAGTGCTGAACCAGAGGGTGGCAGTGATGAACCAGAGGGTGCTGTGATGAACCAGAGGGTGGCAGTGCTGAACCAGAGGGTGGCAGTGCTGAACCAGAGGGTGGCAGTGATGAGCCAGAGAGTGGCAGGGATGAACCAGAGGTACTGTGATGAACCAGAGGGTGCTGTGATGAACCAGAGGGTGGCAGGGATGAACCAGAGGGTGGCACTGGTGAACCAGAGGGTGCTGTGATGAACCAGAGGGTGGCAGTGCTGAACCAGAGGGTGGCAGTGATGAACCAGAGGGTGCTGTGATGAACCAGAGGGTGGCAGTGCTGAACCAGAGGGTGACAGTGCTGTACCAGAGGGTGGCAGGGGTGAACCAGAGGTACTGTGATGAACCAGAGGGTGCCGTGATGAACCAGAGGGTGGCAGGGATGAACCAGAGGGTGGCACTGGTGAACCAGAGGGTGCTGTGATGAACCAGAGGGTGGCAGTGCTGAACCAGAGGGTGGCAGTGATGAACCAGAGGGTGGCAGGGATGAACCAGAGGGTGGCAGGGATGAACCAGAGGGTGGCAGTGCTGTACCAGAGGGTGGCAGGGGTGAACCAGAGGTGCTGTGATAAACCAGAGGGTGCTGTGATGAACCAGAGGGTGGCAGTGCTGAACCAGAGGGTGGCAGGGATGAACTAGAGGGTGGCAGGGAAGAAGCAGAGGGTGACAGTGCTGTACCAGAGGGTGGCAGGGGTGAACCAGAGGTGCTGTGATGAACCAGAGGGTGCTGTGATCAACCAGAGGTTGGCAGTGCTGAACCAGAGGGTGGCAGTGATGAACCAGAGGGTGCTGTGATGTACCAGAGGGTGGCAGTGCTGAACCAGAGGGTGGCAGTGATGAACCAGAGGGTGGCGGGGATGAACCAGAGGGTGGCAGGGATGAACCAGAGGGTGACAGTGCTGTACCAGAAGGTGGCAGGGGTGAACCAGAGGTACTGTGATGAACCAGAGGGTGCTGTGATGAACCAAAGGGTGGCAGGGATCAACCAGAGGGTGGCACTGGTGAACCAGAGGGTGCTGTGATGAACCAGAGGGTGGCAGTGCTGAACCAGAGGGTGGCAGTGATGAACCAGAGGGTGGCAGGGATGAACCAGAGGGTGGCAGGGATGAACCAGAGGGTGACAGTGCTGTACCAGAGGGTGGCAGGGGTGAACCAGAGGTGCTGTGATAAACCAGAGGGTGCTGTGATGAACCAGAGGGTGGCAGTGCTGAACCAGAGGGTGGCAAGTGATGAACCAGAGGGTGCTGTGATGTACCAGAGGGTGGCAGTGCTGAACCAGAGGGTGGCAGTGTTGAACCAGAGGGTGGTGGGGATGAACCAGAGGGTGGCAGGGATGAACCAGAGGGTGACCGTGCTGTACCAAAGGGTGGCAGGGGTGAACCATAGGTACTGTGATGAACCAGAGGGTGCTGTGATGAACCAAAGGGTGGCAGGGATGAACCAGAGGGTGGCACTGGTGAACCAGAGGGTGCTGTGATGAACCAGAGGGTGGCAGTGCTGAACCAGAGGGTGGCAGTGATGAACCAGAGGGTGGCAGGGATGAACCAGAGGGTGGCAGGGATGAACCAGAGGGTGGCAGGGATGAACCAGAGGGTGACAGTGCTGTACCAGAGGGTGGCAGGGGTGAACCAGAGGTGCTGTGATAAACCAGAGGGTGCTGTGATGAACCAGATGGTGGCAGTGCTGAACCAGAGGGTGGCAGTGATGAACCAGAGGGTGCTGTGATGTACCAGAGGGTGGCAGTGCTGAACCAGAGAGTGGCAGTGATGAACCAGAGGGTGGCGGGGATGAACCAGAGGGTGGCAGGGATGAACCAGAGGGTGACAGTGCTGTATCAGAGGGTGGCAGGGGTGAACCAGAGGTACTGTGATGAACCAGAGGGTGCTGTGATGAACCAAAGGGTGGCAGGGATGAACCAGAGGGTGGCACTGGTGAACCAGAGGGTGCTGTGATGAACCAGAGGGTGGCAGTGCTGAACCAGAGGGTGGCAGTGATGAGCCAGAGAGTGGCAGGGATGAACCAGAGGTACTGTGATGAACCAGAGGGTGCTGTGATGAACCAGAGGGTGGCAGGGATGAACCAGAGGGTGGCACTGGTGAACCAGAGGGTGCTGTGATGAACCAGAGGGTGGCAGTGCTGAACCAGAGGGTGGCAGTGATGAACCAGAGGGTGCTGTGATGAACCAGAGGGTGGCAGTGCTGAACCAGAGGGTGACAGTGCTGTACCAGAGGGTGGCAGGGGTGAACCAGAGGTACTGTGATGAACCAGAGGGTGCCGTGATGAACCAGAGGGTGGCAGGGATGAACCAGAGGGTGGCACTGGTGAACCAGAGGGTGCTGTGATGAACCAGAGGGTGGCAGTGCTGAACCAGAGGGTGGCAGTGATGAACCAGAGGGTGGCAGGGATGAACCAGAGGGTGGCAGGGATGAACCAGAGGGTGGCAGTGCTGTACCAGAGGGTGGCAGGGGTGAACCAGAGGTGCTGTGATAAACCAGAGGGTGCTGTGATGAACCAGAGGGTGGCAGTGCTGAACCAGAGGGTGGCAGGGATGAACTAGAGGGTGGCAGGGAAGAAGCAGAGGGTGACAGTGCTGTACCAGAGGGTGGCAGGGGTGAACCAGAGGTGCTGTGATGAACCAGAGGGTGCTGTGATCAACCAGAGGTTGGCAGTGCTGAACCAGAGGGTGGCAGTGATGAACCAGAGGGTGCTGTGATGTACCAGAGGGTGGCAGTGCTGAACCAGAGGGTGGCAGTGATGAACCAGAGGGTGGCGGGGATGAACCAGAGGGTGGCAGGGATGAACCAGAGGGTGACAGTGCTGTACCAGAGGGTGGCAGGGGTGAACCAGAGGTACTGTGATGAACCAGAGGGTGCTGTGATGAACCAAAGGGTGGCAGGGATCAACCAGAGGGTGGCACTGGTGAACCAGAGGGTGCTGTGATGAACCAGAGGGTGGCAGTGCTGAACCAGAGGGTGGCAGTGATGAACCAGAGGGTGGCAGGGATGAACCAGAGGGTGGCAGGGATGAACCAGAGGGTGACAGTGCTGTACCAGAGGGTGGCAGGGGTGAACCAGAGGTGCTGTGATAAACCAGAGGGTGCTGTGATGAACCAGAGGGTGGCAGTGCTGAACCAGAGGGTGGCAAGTGATGAACCAGAGGGTGCTGTGATGTACCAGAGGGTGGCAGTGCTGAACCAGAGGGTGGCAGTGATGAACCAGAGGGTGGTGGGGATGAACCAGAGGGTGGCAGGGATGAACCAGAGGGTGACAGTGCTGTACCAAAGGGTGGCAGGGGTGAACCATAGGTACTGTGATGAACCAGAGGGTGCTGTGATGAACCAAAGGGTGGCAGGGATGAACCAGAGGGTGGCACTGGTGAACCAGAGGGTGCTGTGATGAACCAGAGGGTGGCAGTGCTGAACCAGAGGGTGGCAGTGATGAACCAGAGGGTGGCAGGGATGAACCAGAGGGTGGCAGGGATGAACCAGAGGGTGGCAGGGATGAACCAGAGGGTGACAGTGCTGTACCAGAGGGTGGCAGGGGTGAACCAGAGGTGCTGTGATAAACCAGAGGGTGCTGTGATGAACCAGATGGTGGCAGTGCTGAACCAGAGGGTGGCAGTGATGAACCAGAGGGTGCTGTGATGTACCAGAGGGTGGCAGTGCTGATCCAGAGAGTGGCAGTGATGAACCAGAGGGTGGCGGGGATGAACCAGAGGGTGGCAGGGATGAACCAGAGGGTGACAGTGCTGTATCAGAGGGTGGCAGGGGTGAACCAGAGGTACTGTGATGAACCAGAGGGTGCTGTGATGAACCAAAGGGTGGCAGGGATGAACCAGAGGGTGGCACTGGTGAACCAGAGGGTGCTGTGATGAACCAGAGGGTGGCAGTGCTGAACCAGAGGGTGGCAGTGATGAACCAGAGGGTGGCAGTGCTGAACCAGAGGGTGGCAGGGATGAACCAAAAGGTCGCAGGGATGAAGCAGAGGGTGACAGTGCTGTACCAGAGGGTGGCAGGGGCGAACCAGAGGTGCTGTGATGAACCAGAGGGTGCTGTGATCAACCAGAGAGTGGCAGTGCTGAACCAGAGGGTGGCAGTGATGAACCAGAGGGTGGCAGGGATGAACCAGAGGGTGGCAGGGATGAAGCAGAGGGTGACAGTGCTGTACCAGAGGGTGGCAGGGGTGAACCAGAGGTGCTGTGATGAACCAGAGGGTGCTGTGATGAACCAGGGGGTGTCAGTGCTGAACCAGAGGGTGGTAGTGATGAACCAGAGGGTGGCAGGGATGAACCAGAGGGTGGCACTGGTGAACCAGAGGGTGCTGTGATGAACCAGAGGGTGGCAGTGCTGAACCAGAGGGTGGCAGTGATGAACCAGAGGGTGGCAGGGATGAACCAGAGGGTGGCAGGGTTGAACCAGAGGGTGACAGTGCTGTACCAGAGGGTGGAAGGGGTGAACAAGAGGTGCTGTGATGAACCAGAGGGTGCTCAGATGAACCAGAGGGTGGCAGTGCTGTACCAGAGTGTGGTAGTGATGAACCAGAGGGTGGCAGGGATGAACCAGAGGGTGGCAGGGAGGAACCAGAGGGTGGCACTGGTGAACCAGAGGGTGGCAGTAATGAACCAGAGGGTGGCAGTGATGCACCAGAGGGTGCTGTGATGAACAAGAGGGTGGCAGTGGTGAGTGCTGTACCAGAGGGGGGGTGAACCAGAGGGTGCTGTGATGAACCAGACGGTGGCAGTGGTGAGGGCTGAACCTGAGAGTGGCAGGGGTGAACCAGAGGGTGTCAGTGGAGAACCAGAGGGTGCTGTGATGAACCAGAGGGTGGCAGTGGTGAACCAGAGGGTGGCAGTGGTAAACTAGAGGGTGGCAGTCGTGAACCAGAGGGTGGCATTGGTGAACCAGAGGGTGACAGACTAATGCTGTACCAGAGGGTGGCATGGGTGAACCAGAGGTGCTGTGATGAACCAGAGGGTGGCAGTGATGAACCAGAGGGTGCTGTGATGAACCAGAGGGTGGCAGTGCTGAACCAGAGGGTGACAGTGCTGTACCAGAGGGAGACAGTGCTGTACCAGAGGGTGGCAGGGGTGAACCAGAGGTACTGTGATGAACCAGAGGGTGCTGTGATGAACCAGAGGGTGGCAGGGATGAACCAGAGGGTGGCACTGGTGAACCAGAGGGTGCTGTGATGAAAAAGAGGGTGGCAGTGCTGAACCAGAGGGTGGCAGTGATGAACCAGAGGGTGGCAGGGATGAACCACAGGGTGGCAGGGATGAACCAGAGGGTGGCAGTGCTGTACCAGAGGGTGGCAGGGGTGAACCAGAGGTGCTGTGATAAACCAGAGGGTGCTGTGATGAACCAGAGGGTGGCAGTGCTGAACCAGAGGGTGGCAGGGATGAACCAGAGGGTGGCAGGGATGAAGCAGAGGGTGACAGTGCTGTACCAGAGGGTGGCAGGGGTGAACCAGAGGTGCTGTGATGAACCAGAGGGTGCTGTGATCAACCAGAGGTTGGCAGTGCTGAACCAGAGGGTGGCAGTGATGAACCAGAGGGTGCTGTTATGTACCAGAGGGTGGCAGTGCTGAACCAGAGGGTGGCAGTGATGAACCAGAGGGTGTTGTGATGAACCAGAGGGTGACAGGGATGAACCAGAGGATGACAGTGCTGTACCAGAGGGTGGCAGGGGTGAACCAGAGGTACTGTGATGAACCAGAGGGTGCTGTGATGAACCAGAGGGTGGCAGGGATGAACCAGAGGGTGGCACTGGTGAACCAGAGGGTGCTGTGATGAACCAGAGGGTGGCAGTGATGTACCAGAGGGTGGCAGGGATGAACCAGAGGGTGGCAGGGATGAAGCAGAGGGTGACAGTGCTGTACCAGAGGGTGGCAGGGGTGAACCAGAGGTGCTGTGATGAACCAGAGGGTGCTGTGATCAACCAGAGGGTGGCAGTGCTGAACCAGAGGGTGGCAGTGATGAACCAGAGGGTGCTCTGATGAACCAGAGGGTGGCAGTGCTGAACCAGAGGGTGGCAGTGGTGAACCAGAGGGTGCTGTGATCAACCAGAGGGTGGCAGTGCTGAAACAGAGGTGCTTTGATAAACCAGAGGGTGCTGTGATGAACCAGAGGGTGGCAGTGCTGAACCAGAGGGTGGCAGTGATGTACCAGAGGGTGGCAGGGATGAACCAGAGGGTGGCAGGGATGAAGCAGAGGGTGACAGTGCTGTACCAGAGGGTGGCAGGGGTGAACCAGAGGTGCTGTGATGAACCAGAGGGTGCTGTGATCAACCAGAGGGTGGCAGTGCTGAACCAGAGGGTGGCAGTGATGAACCAGAGGGTGCTCTGATGAACCAGAGGGTGGCAGTGCTGAACCAGAGGGTGGCAGTGATGAACCAGAGGGTGGCAGGGATGAACCAGAGGGTGGCAGGGATGAACCAGAGGGTGACAGTGCTGTACCAGAGGGTGGCAGGGGTGAACCAGAGGTACTGTGATGAACCAGAGGGTGGCAGTGCTGAACCAGAGGGTGGCAGTGATGAACCAGAGTGTGGCAGGGATGAACCAGAGGGTGGCAGAGATGAACCAGAGGGTGACAGTGCTGTACCAGAGGGTGGCAGGGGTGAACCAGAGCTGCTGTGATAAACCAGAGGGTGCTGTGATGAACCAGAGGGTGGCAGTGCTGAACCAGAGGGTGGCAGGGATGAACCAGAGGGTCGCAGGGATGAAGCAGAGGGTGACAGTGCTGTACCAGACGTGGCAGGGACAAACCAGAGGTGCTGTGATGAACCAGAGGGTGCTGTGGTCAACCAGAGAGTGGCAGTGCTGAACCAGAGGATGGCAGTGATGAACCAGAGGGTGACAGGGATGAACCAGAGGGTGGCAGGGATGAAGCATAGGGTGACAGTGCTGTACCAGAGGGTGGCAGGGGTGAACCAGAGGTGCTGTGATGAACCAGAGGGTGCTGTGATGAACCAGGGGGTGGCAGTGCTGAACCAGAGGGTGGTAGTGATGAACCAGAGGGTGGCAGGGATGAACCAGAGGGTGGCACTGGTGAACCAGAGGGTGCTGTGATGAACCGGAGGGTGGCAGTGCTGAACCAGAGGATGGCAGTGATGAACCAGAGGGTGGCAGGGATGAACCAGAGGGTGACAGTGCTGTACCAGAGGGTGGCAGGGGTGAAGCAGAGGTGCTGTGATGAACCAGAAGGTGCTGTGATGAACCAGAAGGTGGCAGTGCTGTACCAGAGTGTGGTAATGATGAACCAGAGGGTGGCAGGGATGATCCAGATGGTGGCAGGGAGGAACCAGAGGGTGGCACTGGTGAACCAGAGGGTGTTGTGATGAACCAGAGGGTGGCAGTGAAGAACCAGAGGGTGGCACTGGTGAACCAGAGGGTGGCAGTAATGAACCAGAGGGTGGCAGTGATGCACCAGAGGGTGCTGTGATGAACAAGAGGGTGGCAGTGGTGAGTGCTGTACCAGAGGGGGGTGAACCAGAGGGTGCTGTGATGAACCAGACGGTGGCAGTGGTGAGTGCTGAACCTGAGAGAGGCAGGGGTAAACCAGAGGGTGTCAGTGGTGAACCAGAGGGTGCTGTGATGAACCAGAGGGTGGCAGTGGTGAACCAGAGGGTGGCACTGGTGAACCAGAGGGTGCTGTGATGAACCAGAGGGTGGCAGTGCTGAACCAGAGGGTGGCAGTGATGAACCAGAGGGTGGCAGGGATGAACCAGAGGGTGGCAGGGATGAACCAGAGGGTGACAGTGCTGTACCAGAGGGTGGCAGGGGTGAACCAGAGGTGCTGAGATAAACCAGAGGGTGCTGTGATGAACCAGAGGGTGGCAGTGCTGAGCCAGAGGGTGGCAGTGATGAACCAGAGGGTGGCAGGGATGAAGCAGAGGGTGACAGGGATGAACCAAAGGGTGACAGTGCTGTACCAAAGGGTGGCAGGGGTGAACCAGAGGTACTGTGTTGAACCAGAGGGTGCTGTGATGAACCAGAGGGTGGCAGTGCTGAACCAGAGGGTGGCATTGATGAACCAGAGGGTGGCAGGGATGAAGCAGAGGGTGGCAGGGATGAACCAGAGGGTGATAGTGCTGTACCAGAGGGTGGCAGGGGTGTACCAGAGGTGCTGTGATAAACCAGAGGATGCTGTGATGAACCAGAGGGTGGCAGTGCTGAACCAGAGGGTGGCAGGGATGAACCAGAGGGTGGCAGGGATGAAGCAGAGGGTGACAGTGCTGTAACAGAGGGTGGCAGGGGTGAACCAGAGGTGCTGTGATGAACCAGAGGGTGCTGTGATCAACCAGAGGGTGGCAGTGCTGAACCAGAGGGTGGCAGTGATGAACTAGAGGGTGCTGTGATGAACTAGAGGGTGGCAGTGCTGAACCAGAGGGTGGCAGTGATGAACCGGAGGGTGGCAGTGATGAACCAGAGGGTGGCAGGGATGAACCAGAGGGTGGCAGGGATGAACCAAAGGGTGACAGTGCTGTACCAGAGGGTGGCAGGGGTGAACCAGAGGTACTTTGATGAACCAGAGGGTGCTTTGATGAACCAGAGGGTGGCAGGGATGAACCAGAGGGTGGCACTGGTGAACCAGAGGGTGCTGTGATGAACCAGAGGGTGGCAGTGCTGAACCAGAGGGTGGCAGGGGTGAACCAGAGGTACTGTGATGAACCAGAGGGTGCTGTGATGAACCAGAGGGTGGCAGTGCTGAACCAGAGGGTGGTAGTGATGAACCAGAGGGTGGTAGTGATGAACCAGAGGGTGCTGTGATGAACCAGAGGGTGGCAGTGCTGAACCAGAGGGTGGTAGTGATGAACCAGAGAGTGGTATTGATGAACCAGAGGGTGCTGTGATGAACCAGAGGGTTACAGTGCTGAACCAGAGGGTGGCAGTGATGAACCAGAGGGTGGCAGGGATGAACCAGAGGGTGGCAGGGATGAACCAGAGGGTGACAGTGCTGTACCAGAGGGTGGCAGGGGTGAACCAGAGGTACTGTGATGAACCAGAGGGTGGCAGGGATGAACCAGAGGGTGGCACTGGTGAACCAGAGGGTGCTGTGATGAACCAGAGGGTGACAGTGCTGAACCAGAGGGTGGCAGTGATGAACCAGAGGGTGGCAGGGATGAACCAGAGGGTGGCAGGGATGAACCAGAGGGTGACAGTGCTGTACCAGAGGGTGGCAGGGGTGAACCAGAGGTACTGAGATAAAAAAGAGGGTGCTGTGATGAACCAGAGGGTGGCAGTGCTGAACCAGAGCGTGGCAGTGATGAACCAGAGGGTTGCAGGGATGAAGCAGAGGGTGACAGGGATGAACCAGAGGGTGACAGTGCTGTACCAAAGGGTGGCAGGGGTGAACCAGAGGTACTGTGTTCAACCAGAGGGTGCTGTGATGAACCAGAGGGTGGCAGTGCTGAACCAGAGGGTGGCAGTGATGAACCAGAGGGTGGCAGGGATGAAGCAGAGGGTGGCAGGGATGAACCAGAGGGTGATAGTGCTGTACCAGAGGGTGGCAGGGGTGTACCATAGGTGCTGTGATAAACCAGAGGATGCTGTGATGAACCAGAGGGTGGCAGTGCTGAACCAGAGGGTGGCAGGGATGAACCAGAGGGTGGCAGGGATGAAGCAGAGGGTGACAGTGCTGTACCAAAGGGTGGCAGGGGTGAACCAGAGGTGCTGTGATGAACCAGAGGGTGCTGTGATCAACCAGAGGGTGGCAGTGCTAAACCAGAGGGTGGCAGTGATGAACCAGAGGGTGCTGTGATGAACCAGCGGGTGGCAGTGCTGAACCAGAGGGTGGCAGTGATGAACCAGAGGGTGGCAGTGATGAACCAGAGGGTGACAGTGCTGTACCAGAGGGTGGCAGGGGTGAACAAGAGGTGCTGTGATGAACCAGAGGGTGCTGTGATGAACCAGAGGGTGGCAGTGCTGAACCAGAGGGTGGCAGTGATGAACCAGAGGGTGGCAGGGATGAACCAGAGGTACTGTGATAAACCAGAGGATGCTGTGATGAACCAGAGGGTGGCAGTGCTGAACCAGAGGGTGGCAGGGATGAACCAGAGGGTGGCAGGGATGAAGCAGAGGGTGACAGTGCTGTAACAGAGGGTGGCAGGGGTGAACCAGAGGTGCTGTGATGAACCAGAGGGTGCTGTGATCAACCAGAGGGTGGCAGTGCTGAACCAGAGGGTGGCAGTGATGAACTAGAGGGTGCTGTGATGAACTAGAGGGTGGCAGTGCTGAACCAGAGGGTGGCAGTGATGAACCGGAGGGTGGCAGTGATGAACCAGAGGGTGGCAGGGATGAACCAGAGGGTGGCAGGGATGAACCAAAGGGTGACAGTGCTGTACCAGAGGGTGGCAGGGGTGAACCAGAGGTACTTTGATGAACCAGAGGGTGCTGTGATGAACCAGAGGGTGGCAGGGATGAACCAGAGGGTGGCACTGGTGAACCAGAGGGTGCTGTGATGAACCAGAGGGTGGCAGTGCTGAACCAGAGGGTGGCAGTGATGAACCAGAGGGTGGCAGGGATGAACCAGAGGGTGGCAGGGATGAACCAGAGGGTAACAGTGCTGTATCAGAGGGTGGCAGGGGTGAACCAGAGGTGCTGTGATAAACCAGAGGGTGCTGTGATGAACCAGAGGGTGGCAGTGCTGAACCAGAGGGTGGCAGGGATGAACCAGAGGGTGGCAGGGATGAAGCAGAGGGTGACAGTGCTGTACCAGAGGGTGGCAGGGGTGAACCAGAGGTGCTGTGATGAACCAGAGGGTGCTGTGATCAACCAGAGGGCGGCAGTGCTGAACCAGAGGGTGGCAGTGATGAACCAGAGGGTGCTGTGATGAACCAGAGGGTGGCAGTGCTGAACCAGAGGGTGGCAGTGCTGAACCAGAGGGTGGCAGTGATGAGCCAGAGAGTGGCAGGGATGAACCAGAGGTACTGTGATGAACCAGAGGGTGCTGTGATGAACCAGAGGGTGGCAGGGATGAACCAGAGGGTGGCACTGGTGAACCAGAGGGTGCTGTGATGAACCAGAGGGTGGCAGTGCTGAACCAGAGGGTGGCAGTGATGAACCAGAGGGTGCTGTGATGAACCAGAGGGTGGCAGTGCTGAACCAGAGGGTGACAGTGCTGTACCAGAGGGTGGCAGGGGTGAACCAGAGGTACTGTGATGAACCAGAGGGTGCCGTGATGAACCAGAGGGTGGCAGGGATGAACCAGAGGGTGGCACTGGTGAACCAGAGGGTGCTGTGATGAACCAGAGGGTGGCAGTGCTGAACCAGAGGGTGGCAGTGATGAACCAGAGGGTGGCAGGGATGAACCAGAGGGTGGCAGGGATGAACCAGAGGGTGGCAGTGCTGTACCAGAGGGTGGCAGGGGTGAACCAGAGGTGCTGTGATAAACCAGAGGGTGCTGTGATGAACCAGAGGGTGGCAGTGGTGAACCAGAGGGTGGCAGGGATGAACTAGAGGGTGGCAGGGAAGAAGCAGAGGGTGACAGTGCTGTACCAGAGGGTGGCAGGGGTGAACCAGAGGTGCTGTGATGAACCAGAGGGTGCTGTGATCAACCAGAGGTTGGCAGTGCTGAACCAGAGGGTGGCAGTGATGAACCAGAGGGTGCTGTGATGTACCAGAGGGTGGCAGTGCTGAACCAGAGGGTGGCAGTGATGAACCAGAGGGTGGCGGGGATGAACCAGAGGGTGGCAGGGATGAACCAGAGGGTGACAGTGCTGTACCAGAGGGTGGCAGGGGTGAACCAGAGGTACTGTGATGAACCAGAGGGTGCTGTGATGAACCAAAGGGTGGCAGGGATCAACCAGAGGGTGGCACTGGTGAACCAGAGGGTGCTGTGATGAACCAGAGGGTGGCAGTGCTGAACCAGAGGGTGGCAGTGATGAACCAGAGGGTGGCAGGGATGAACCAGAGGGTGGCAGGGATGAACCAGAGGGTGACAGTGCTGTACCAGAGGGTGGCAGGGGTGAACCAGAGGTGCTGTGATAAACCAGAGGGTGCTGTGATGAACCAGAGGGTGGCAGTGCTGAACCAGAGGGTGGCAAGTGATGAACCAGAGGGTGCTGTGATGTACCAGAGGGTGGCAGTGCTGAACCAGAGGGTGGCAGTGATGAACCAGAGGGTGGTGGGGATGAACCAGAGGGTGGCAGGGATGAACCAGAGGGTGACAGTGCTGTACCAAAGGGTGGCAGGGGTGAACCATAGGTACTGTGATGAACCAGAGGGTGCTGTGATGAACCAAAGGGTGGCAGGGATGAACCAGAGGGTGGCACTGGTGAACCAGAGGGTGCTGTGATGAACCAGAGGGTGGCAGTGCTGAACCAGAGGGTGGCAGTGATGAACCAGAGGGTGGCAGGGATGAACCAGAGGGTGGCAGGGATGAACCAGAGGGTGGCAGGGATGAACCAGAGGGTGACAGTGCTGTACCAGAGGGTGGCAGGGGTGAACCAGAGGTGCTGTGATAAACCAGAGGGTGCTGTGATGAACCAGATGGTGGCAGTGCTGAACCAGAGGGTGGCAGTGATGAACCAGAGGGTGCTGTGATGTACCAGAGGGTGGCAGTGCTGAACCAGAGAGTGGCAGTGATGAACCAGAGGGTGGGGGGGATGAACCAGAGGGTGGCAGGGATGAACCAGAGGGTGACAGTGCTGTATCAGAGGGTGGCAGGGGTGAACCAGAGGTACTGTGATGAACCAGAGGGTGCTGTGATGAACCAAAGGGTGGCAGGGATGAACCAGAGGGTGGCACTGGTGAACCAGAGGGTGCTGTGATGAACCAGAGGGTGGCAGTGCTGAACCAGAGGGTGGCAGTGATGAACCAGAGGGTGGCAGTGCTGAACCAGAGGGTGGCAGGGATGAACCAAAAGGTCGCAGGGATGAAGCAGAGGGTAACAGTGCTGTACCAGAGGGTGGCAGGGGCGAACCAGAGGTGCTGTGATGAACCAGAGGGTGCTGTGATCAACCAGAGAGTGGCAGTGCTGAACCAGAGGGTGGCAGTGATGAACCAGAGGGTGGCAGGGATGAACCAGAGGGTGGCAGGGATGAAGCAGAGGGTGACAGTGCTGTACCAGAGGGTGGCAGGGGTGAACCAGAGGTGCTGTGATGAACCAGAGGGTGCTGTGATGAACCAGGGGGTGTCAGTGCTGAACCAGAGGGTGGTAGTGATGAACCAGAGGGTGGCAGGGATGAACCAGAGGGTAGCACTGGTGAACCAGAGGGTGCTGTGATGAACCAGAGGGTGGCAGTGCTGAACCAGAGGGTGGCAGTGATGAACCAGAGGGTGGCAGGGATGAACCAGAGGGTGGCCGGGTTGAACCAGAGGGTGACAGTGCTGTACCAGAGGGTGGAAGGGGTGAACAAGAGGTGCTGTGATGAACCAGAGGGTGCTCAGATGAACCAGAGGGTGGCAGTGCTGTACCAGAGTGTGGTAGTGATGAACCAGAGGGTGGCAGGGATGAACCAGAGGGTGGCAGGGAGGAACCAGAGGGTGGCACTGGTGAACCAGAGGGTGGCAGTAATGAACCAGAGGGTGGCAGTGATGCACCAGAGGGTGCTGTGATGAACAAGAGGGTGGCAGTGGTGAGTGCTGTACCAGAGGGGGGGTGAACCAGAGGGTGCTGTGATGAACCAGACGGTGGCAGTGGTGAGGGCTGAACCTGAGAGTGGCAGGGGTGAACCAGAGGGTGTCAGTGGAGAACCAGAGGGTGCTGTGATGAACCAGAGGGTGGCAGTGGTGAACCAGAGGGTGGCAGTGGTAAACTAGAGGGTGGCAGTCGTGAACCAAAGGGTGGCATTGGTGAACCAGAGGGTGACAGACTAATGCTGTACCAGAGGGTGGCATGGGTGAACCAGAGGTGCTGTGATGAACCAGAGGGTGGCAGTGATGAACCAGAGGGTGCTGTGATGAACCAGAGGGTGGCAGTGCTGAACCAGAGGGTGACAGTGCTGTACCAGAGGGAGACAGTGCTGTACCAGAGGGTGGCAGGGGTGAACCAGAGGTACTGTGATGAACCAGAGGGTGCTGTGATGAACCAGAGGGTGGCAGGGATGAACCAGAGGGTGGCACTGGTGAACCAGAGGGTGCTGTGATGAAAAAGAGGGTGGCAGTGCTGAACCAGAGGGTGGCAGTGATGAACCAGAGGGTGGCAGGGATGAACCACAGGGTGGCAGGGATGAACCAGAGGGTGGCAGTGCTGTACCAGAGGGTGGCAGGGGTGAACCAGAGGTGCTGTGATAAACCAGAGGGTGCTGTGATGAACCAGAGGGTGGCAGTGCTGAACCAGAGGGTGGCAGGGATGAACCAGAGGGTGGCAGGGATGAAGCAGAGGGTGACAGTGCTGTACCAGAGGGTGGCAGGGGTGAACCAGAGGTGCTGTGATGAACCAGAGGGTGCTGTGATCAACCAGAGGTTGGCAGTGCTGAACCAGAGGGTGGCAGTGATGAACCAGAGGGTGCTGTTATGTACCAGAGGGTGGCAGTGCTGAACCAGAGGGTGGCAGTGATGAACCAGAGGGTGTTGTGATGAACCAGAGGGTGACAGGGATGAACCAGAGGATGACAGTGCTGTACCAGAGGGTGGCAGGGGTGAACCAGAGGTACTGTGATGAACCAGAGGGTGCTGTGATGAACCAGAGGGTGGCAGGGATGAACCAGAGGGTGGCACTGGTGAACCAGAGGGTGCTGTGATGAACCAGAGGGTGGCAGTGATGTACCAGAGGGTGGCAGGGATGAACCAGAGGGTGGCAGGGATGAAGCAGAGGGTGACAGTGCTGTACCAGAGGGTGGCAGGGGTGAACCAGAGGTGCTGTGATGAACCAGAGGGTGCTGTGATCAACCAGAGGGTGGCAGTGCTGAACCAGAGGGTGGCAGTGATGAACCAGAGGGTGCTCTGATGAACCAGAGGGTGGCAGTGCTGAACCAGAGGGTGGCAGTGGTGAACCAGAGGGTGCTGTGATCAACCAGAGGGTGGCAGTGCTGAAACAGAGGTGCTTTGATAAACCAGAGGGTGCTGTGATGAACCAGAGGGTGGCAGTGCTGAACCAGAGGGTGGCAGTGATGTACCAGAGGGTGGCAGGGATGAACCAGAGGGTGGCAGGGATGAAGTAGAGGGTGACAGTGCTGTACCAGAGGGTGGCAGGGGTGAACCAGAGGTGCTGTGATGAACCAGAGGGTGCTGTGATCAACCAGAGGGTGGCAGTGCTGAACCAGAGGGTGGCAGTGATGAACCAGAGGGTGCTCTGATGAACCAGAGGGTGGCAGTGCTGAACCAGAGGGTGGCAGTGATGAACCAGAGGGTGGCAGGGATGAACCAGAGGGTGGCAGGGATGAACCAGAGGGTGACAGTGCTGTACCAGAGGGTGGCAGGGGTGAACCAGAGGTACTGTGATGAACCAGAGGGTGCTGTGATGAACCAGAGGGTGGCAGGGATGAACCAGAGGGTGGTACTGGTGAACCAGAGGGTGCTGTGATGAACCAGAGGGTGGCAGTGCTGAACCAGAGGGTGGCAGTGATGAACCAGAGTGTGGCAGGGATGAACCAGAGGGTGGCAGAGATGAACCAGAGGGTGACAGTGCTGTACCAGAGGGTGGCAGGGGTGAACCAGAGCTGCTGTGATAAACCAGAGGGTGCTGTGATGAACCAGAGGGTGGCAGTGCTGAACCAGAGGGTGGCAGGGATGAACCAGAGGGTCGCAGGGATGAAGCAGAGGGTGACAGTGCTGTACCAGACGTGGCAGGGACAAACCAGAGGTGCTGTGATGAACCAGAGGGTGCTGTGGTCAACCAGAGAGTGGCAGTGCTGAACCAGAGGATGGCAGTGATGAACCAGAGGGTGACAGGGATGAACCAGAGGGTGGCAGGGATGAAGCATAGGGTGACAGTGCTGTACCAGAGGGTGGCAGGGGTGAACCAGAGGTGCTGTGATGAACCAGAGGGTGCTGTGATGAACCAGGGGGTGGCAGTGCTGAACCAGAGGGTGGTAGTGATGAACCAGAGGGTGGCAGGGATGAACCAGAGGGTGGCAGTGGTGAATCAGAGGGTGGCAGGGGTGAACCAGAGGTGCTGTGATGAACCAAAGGGTGGCAGTCATAAACCAGAGGGTGGCAGTGGTGAACCAGAGGGTAACAGTGGTGAACCAGAGGGTGCTGTGATGAACCAGAGGGTGGCAGTAGTGAGTGCTGAACCTGAGGGTGGCAGGGGTGAACCAGAGGGTGGCAGTGATCGACCAGAGGGTGGCAGTGGTGAACCAGAGGGTGTCAGTGGTGAACCAGATGGTGTCAGTGGTGAACCAGAGGGTGTTGTGATGAACCAGAGGGTGGCAGTGATGAACCAGAGGGTGGCAGTGATGAACCAGAGGGTGGCAGTGGTGAACCAGAGGGTGCTGTGATGAACCAGAGGGTGGCAGTGATGAACCAGAGGGTGGCAGTGATGAACCAGAGGGTGGCAGGGATGAACCAGAGGGTGGCAGGGATGAACCAGAGGGTGACAGTGCTGTACCAGAGGGTGGCAGGGGTGAACCGGAGGTGCTGTGATGAACCAGAGGGTGCTGTGATGAACCAGAGTGTGGCAATGCTGAACCAGAGGGTGGCAGTGATGAACCAGAGGGTGCTGTGATGAACCAGAGGGTGGCAGTGCTGAACTAGAGGGTGACAGTGCTATACCAGAGGGTGGCAGGGGTGAACCAGAGGTACTGTGATGAACCAGAGGGTGCTGTGATGAACCAGAGGGTGGCAGGGATGAACCAGAGGGTGGCACTGGTGAACTAGAGGGTGCTGTGATGAACCAGAGGGTGGCAGTGCTGTACCAGAGGGTGGCAGTGATGAACCAGAGGGTGGCAGGGATGAACCAGAGGGTGGCAGGGATGAGCCAGAGGGTGACAGTGCTGTACCAGAGGGTGGCAGGGGTGAACCAGAGGTGCTGTGATAAACCAGAGGGTGCTGTGATGAACCAGAGGGTGGCAGTGCTGAACCAGAGGGTGGCAGGGATGAACCAGAGGGTGGCAGGGATGAAGCAGAGGGTGACAGTGCTGTACCAGAGGGTGGCAGGGGTGAACCAGAGGTGCTGTGATGAACCAGAGGGTGCTGTGATCAACCAGAGGGTGGCAGTGCTGAACCAGAGGGTGGCAGTGATGAACCAGAGGGTGCTGTGATGAACCAGAGGGTGGCAGTGCTGAACCAGAGGGTGGCAGTGACGAACCAGAGGGTGGCGGGGATGAACCAGAGGGTGGCAGGGATGAACCAGAGGGTGGCAGGGATGAACCAGAGGGTGGCAGGGGTGAACCAGAGGTACTGTGATGAACCAGAGGGTGCTGTGATGAACCAGAGGGTGGCAGGGATGAGCCAGAGGGTGGCACTGGTGAACCAGAGGGTGCTCTGATGAACCAGAGGGTGACAGTGCTATACCAGAGGGTGGCAGGGGTGAACCAGAGGTGCTGTGATGAACCAGAGGGTGCTGTGATGAACCAGAGGCTGGCAGTGCTGAACCAGAGGGTGGCAGGGATGAACCAGAGGGTGGCACTGGTGAACCAGAGGGTGCTGTGATGAACCAGAGGGTGGCAGTGCTGAACCAGAGGGTGGCAGTGATGAACCAGAGGGTGGCAGGGATGAACCAGAGGGTGGCAGGGATGAACCAGAGGGTGACAGTGCTGAACCAGAGGGTGGCAGGGGTGAACCAGAGGTGCTGTGATGAACCAGAGGGTGCTGTGATGAACCAGAGGGTGGCAGTGCTGTACCAGAGTGTGGTAGTGATGAACCAGAGGGTGGCAGGGATGAACCAGAGGGTGGCAGGGATGAACCAGAGGGTGGCACTGGTGAACCAGAGGGTGTTGTGATGAACCAGAGGGTGGCAGTGAAGAACCGGATGGTGGCACTGGTGAACCAGAGGGTGGCAGTAATGAACCAGAGGGTGGCAGTGATGCACCAGAGGGTGCTGTGATGAACCAGAGGGTGGCAGTGGTGAGTGCTGTACCAGAGGGGGGTAAACCAGAGAGTGCTGTGATGAACCAGACGATGGCAGTGGTGAGTGCTGAACCTGAGAGTGGCAGAGGTGAACCAGAGGGTGTCAGTGGTGAACCAGAGGGTGATGTGATGAACCAGAGGGTGGCAGTGGTGAACCAGAGGGTGGCAGTGGTAAACTAGAGGGTGGCAGTCGTGAACCAGAGGGTGGCATTGGTGAACCAGAGGGTGACAGACTAATGCTGTACCAGAGGGTGGCAGGGGTGAACCAGAGGTGCTGTGATGAACCAGAGGGTGGCAGTGATGAACCAGAGGGTGCTGTGATGAACCAGAGGGTGGCAGTGCTGAACCAGAGGGTGACAGTGCTGTACCAGAGGGTGACAGTGCTGTACCAGAGGGTGGCAGGGGTGAACCAGAGGTACTGTGATGTACCAGAGGGTGCTGTGATGAGGCAGAGGGTGGCAGGGATGAACCAGAGGGTGGCACTGGTGAACCAGAGGGTGCTGTGATGAACCAGAGGGTGACAGTGCTGAACCTGAGGGTGGCAGTGATGAACCAGAGGGTGGCATGGATGAACCAGAGGGTGGCAGGGATGAACCAGAGGGTGACAGTGCTGTACCAGAGGGTGGCAGGGGTGAACCAGAGGTGCTGTGATAAACCAGAGGGTGCTGTGATGAACCAGAGGGTGGCAGTGCTGGACCAAAGGGTGGCAGGGATGAACCAGAGGGTGGCAGGGATGAAGCAGAGGGTAACAGTGCTGTACCAGAGAGTGGCAGGGGCGAACCAGAGGTGCTGTGATGAACCAGAGGGTGCTGTGATCAACCAGAGGGTGGCAGTGCTGAACCAGAGGGTGGCAGTGATGAACCAGAGGGTGTCATGGATGAACCAGAGGGTGGCAGGGAGGAACCAGAGGGTGGCAGGGATGAACCAGAGGGTGGCAGGGATGAACCAGAGGGTGGCAGGGATGAACCAGAGGGTGGCAGTGCTGTACCAGAGGGTGGCAGGGGTGAACCAGAGGTGCTGTGATAAACCAGAGGGTGCTGTGATGAACCAGAGGGTGGCAGTGCTGAACCAGAGGGTGGCAGGGATGAACCAGAGGGTGGCAGGGATGAAGCAGAGGGTGGCAGTGCTGTACCAGAGGGTGGCAGGGGTGAACCAGTGGTGCTGTGATGAACCAGAGGGTGCTGTGATCAACCAGAGGTTGGCAGTGCTGAACCAGAGGGTGGCAGTGATGAACCAGAGGGTGCTGTGATGTACCAGAGGGTGGCAGTGCTGAACCAGAGGGTGGCAGTGATGAACCAGAGGGTGGCGGGGATGAACCAGAGGGTGGCAGGGATGAACCAGAGGGTGACAGTGCTGTACCAGAGGGTGGCATGGGTGAACCAGAGGTACTGTGATGAACCAGAGGGTGCTGTGATGAACCAATGGGTGGCAGGGATGAACCAGAGGGTGGCACTGGTGAACCAGAGGGTGCTGTGATGAACCAGAGGGTGGCAGTGCTGAACCAGAGGGTGGCAGTGATGAACCAGAGGGTGGCAGGGATGAACCAGAGGGTGGCAGGGATGAACCAGAGGGTGGCAGTGACGAACCAGAGGGTGGCATGGATGAACCAGAGGGTGGCAGGGATGAACCAGAGGGTGGCAGGGATGAACCAGAGGGTGGCAGGGATGAACCAGAGGGTGGCAGGGATGAACCAGAGGGTGGCAGTGCTGTACCAGAGGGTGGCAGGGGTGAACCAGAGGTGCTGTGATAAACCAGAGGGTGCTGTGATGAACCAGAGGGTGGCAGTGCTGAACCAGAGGGTGGCAGGGATGAACCAGAGGGTGGCAGGGATGAAGCAGAGGGTGGCAGTGCTGTACCAGAGGGTGGCAGGGGTGAACCAGAGGTGCTGTGATGAACCAGAGGGTGCTGTGATCAACCAGAGGTTGGCAGTGCTGAACCAGAGGGTGGCAGTGATGAACCAGAGGGTGCTGTGATGTACCAGAGGGTGGCAGTGCTGAACCAGAGGGTGGCAGTGATGAACCAGAGGGTGGCGGGGATGAACCAGAGGGTGGCAGGGATGAACCAGAGGGTGACAGTGCTGTACCAGAGGGTGGCAGGGGTGAACCAGAGGTACTGTGATGAACCAGAGGGTGCTGTGATGAACCAATGGGTGGCAGGGATGAACCAGAGGGTGGCACTGGTGAACCAGAGGGTGCTGTGATGAACCAGAGGGTGGCAGTGCTGAACCAGAGGGTGGCAGTGATGAACCAGAGGGTGGCAGGGATGAACCAGAGGGTGGCAGGGATGAACCAGAGGGTGGCGGGATGAACCAGAGGGTGACAGTGCTGTACCAGAGGGTGGCAGGGGTGAACCAGAGGTGCTGTGATAAACCAGAGGGTGCTGTGATGAACCAGAGGGTGGCAGTGCTGAACCAGAGGGTGGCAGTGATGAACCAGAGTGTGCTGTGATGTACCAGAGGGTGGCAGTGCTGAACCAGAGGGTGGCAGTGATGAAGCAGAGGGTGGCGGGGATGAACCGGAGGGTGGCAGGGGTGAACCAGAGGTGCTGTGATGAACCAGAGGGTGCTGTGATGAACCAGGGGGTGGCAGTGCTGAACCAGAGGGTGGTAGTGATGAACCAGAGGGTGGCAGGGATGAACCAGAGGGTGGCACTGGTGAACCAGAGGGTGCTGTGATGAACCGGAGGGTGGCAGTGCTGAACCAGAGGATGGCAGTGATGAACCAGAGGGTGGCAGGGATGAACCAGAGGGTGACAGTGCTGTACCAGAGGGTGGCAGGGGTGAAGCAGAGGTGCTGTGATGAACCAGAAGGTGCTGTGATGAACCAGAAGGTGGCAGTGCTGTACCAGAGTGTGGTAATGATGAACCAGAGGGTGGCAGGGATGATCCAGATGGTGGCAGGGAGGAACCAGAGGGTGGCACTGGTGAACCAGAGGGTGTTGTGATGAACCAGAGGGTGGCAGTGAAGAACCAGAGGGTGGCACTGGTGAACCAGAGGGTGGCAGTAATGAACCAGAGGGTGGCAGTGATGCACCAGAGGGTGCTGTGATGAACAAGAGGGTGGCAGTGGTGAGTGCTGTACCAGAGGGGGGGTGAACCAGAGGGTGCTGTGATGAACCAGACGGTGGCAGTGGTGAGTGCTGAACCTGAGAGAGGCAGGGGTAAACCAGAGGGTGTCAGTGGTGAACCAGAGGGTGCTGTGATGAACCAGAGGGTGGCAGTGGTGAACCAGAGGGTGGCAGTGGTAAACTAGAGGGTGGCAGTCATGAACCAGAGGGTGGCATTGGTGAACCAGAGGGTGACAGACTAATGCTGTACCAGAGGGTGGCAGGGGTGAACCAGAGGTGCTGTGATGAACCAGAGGGTGGAAGTCATAAACCAGAGGGTGGCAGTGGTGAACCAGAGGGTGACAGTGCTGTACCAGAGGGTGGCAGGGTGAACCAGAGAGTGCTGTGATGAACCAGAGGGTGGCAGTGGTGAACCAGGGGGTGGCAGGGGTGAACCAGAGGGTGGCAGTGGTGAATCAGAGGGTGGCAGGGGTGAACCAGAGGTGCTGTGATGAACCAAAGGGTGGCAGTCATAAACCAGAGGGTGGCAGTGGTGAACCAGAGGGTAACAGTGGTGAACCAGAGGGTGCTGTGATGAACCAGAGGGTGGCAGTAGTGAGTGCTGAACCTGAGGGTGGCAGGGGTGAACCAGAGGGTGGCAGTGATCGACCAGAGGGTGGCAGTGGTGAACCAGAGGGTGTCAGTGGTGAACCAGATGGTGTCCGTGGTGAACCAGAGGGTGTTGTGATGAACCAGAGGGTGGCAGTGATGAACCAGAGGGTGGCAGTGATGAACCAGAGGGTGGCAGTGGTGAACCAGAGGGTGCTGTGATGAACCAGAGGGTGGCAGTGATGAACCAGAGGGTGGCAGGGATGAACCAGAGGGTGGCAGGGATGAACCAGAGGGTGACAGTGCTGTACCAGAGGGTGGCAGGGGTGAACCGGAGGTGCTGTGATGAACCAGAGGGTGCTGTGATGAACCAGAGGGTGGCAATGCTGAACCAGAGGGTGGCAGTGATGAACCAGAGGGTGCTGTGATGAACCAGAGGGTGGCAGTGCTGAACTAGAGGGTGGCAGTGATGAACCAGAGGGTGCTGTGATGAACCAGAGGGTGGCAGTGCTGAACTAGAGGGTGACAGTGCTATACCAGAGGGTGGCAGGGGTGAACCAGAGGTACTGTGATGAACCAGAGGGTGCTGTGATGAACCAGAGGGTGGCAGGGATGAACCAGAGGGTGGCACTGGTGAACTAGAGGGTGCTGTGATGAACCAGAGGGTGGCAGTGCTGTACCAGAGGGTGGCAGTGATGAACCAGAGGGTGGCAGGGATGAACCAGAGGGTGGCAGGGATGAGCCAGAGGGTGACAGTGCTGTACCAGAGGGTGGCAGGGGTGAACCAGAGGTGCTGTGATAAACCAGAGGGTGCTGTGATGAACCAGAGGGTGGCAGTGCTGAACCAGAGGGTGGCAGGGATGAACCAGAGGGTGGCAGGGATGAAGCAGAGGGTGACAGTGCTGTACCAGAGGGTGGCAGGGGTGAACCAGAGGTGCTGTGATGAACCAGAGGGTGCTGTGATCAACCAGAGGGTGGCAGTGCTGAACCAGAGGGTGGCAGTGATGAACCAGAGGGTGCTGTGATGAACCAGAGGGTGGCAGTGCTGAACCAGAGGGTGGCAGTGACGAACCAGAGGGTGGCGGGGATGAACCAGAGGGTGGCAGGGATGAACCAGAGGGTGGCAGGGATGAACCAGAGGGTGGCAGGGGTGAACCAGAGGTACTGTGATGAACCAGAGGGTGCTGTGATGAACCAGAGGGTGGCAGGGATGAGCCAGAGGGTGGCACTGGTGAACTAGAGGGTGCTCTGATGAACCAGAGGGTGACAGTGCTATACAAGAGGGTGGCAGGGGTGAACCAGAGGTGCTGTGATGAACCAGAGGGTGCTGTGATGAACCAGAGGCTGGCAGTGCTGAACCAGAGGGTGGCAGGGATGAACCAGAGGGTGGCACTGGTGAACCAGAGAGTGCTGTGATGAACCAGAGGGTGGCAGTGCTGAACCAGAGGGTGGCAGTGATGAACCAGAGGGTGGCAGGGATGAACCAGAGGGTGGCAGGGATGAACCAGAGGGTGACAGTGCTGTACCAGAGGGTGGCAGGGGTGAACCAGAGGTGCTGTGATGAACCAGAGGGTGCTGTGATGAACCAGAGGGTGGCAGTGCTGTACCAGAGTGTGGTAGTGATGAACCAGAGGGTGGCAGGGATGAACCAGAGGGTGGCAGGGATGAACCAGAGGGTGGCACTGGTGAACCAGAGGGTGTTGTGATGAACCAGAGGGTGGCAGTGAAGAACCGGAGGGTGGCACTGGTGACTCAGAGGGTGGCAGTAATGAACCAGAGGGTGGCAGTGATGCACCAGAGGGTGCTGTGATGAACCAGAGGGTGGCAGTGGTGAGTGCTGTACCAGAGGGGGGTGAACCAGAGAGTGCTGTGATGAACCAGACGATGGCAGTGGTGAGTGCTGAACCTGAGAGTGGCAGAGGTGAACCAGAGGGTGTCAGTGGTGAACCAGAGGGTGATGTGATGAACCAGAGGGTGGCAGTGGTGAACCAGAGGGTGGCAGTGGTAAACTAGAGGGTGGCAGTCGTGAACCAGAGGGTGGCATTGGTGAACCAGAGGGTGACAGACTAATGCTGTACCAGAGGGTGGCAGGGGTGAACCAGAGGTGCTGTGATGAACCAGAGGGTGGCAGTGATGAACCAGAGGGTGCTGTGATGAACCAGAGGGTGGCAGTGCTGAACCAGAGGGTGACAGTGCTGTACCAGAGGGTGACAGTGCTGTACCAGAGGGTGGCAGGGGTGAACCAGAGGTACTGTGATGTACCAGAGGGTGCTGTGATGAGGCAGAGGGTGGCAGGGATGAACCAGAGGGTGGCACTGGTGAACCAGAGGGTGCTGTGATGAACCAGAGGGTGGCAGTGCTGAACCTGAGGGTGGCAGTGATGAACCAGAGGGTGGCATGGATGAACCAGAGGGTGGCAGGGATGAACCAGAGGGTGACAGTGCTGTACCAGAGGGTGGCAGGGGTGAACCAGAGGTGCTGTGATAAACCAGAGGGTGCTGTGATGAACCAGAGGGTGGCAGTGCTGGACCAAAGGGTGGCAGGGATGAACCAGAGGGTGGCAGGGATGAAGCAGAGGGTGACAGTGCTGTACCAGAGAGTGGCAGGGGCGAACCAGAGGTGCTGTGATGAACCAGAGGGTGCTGTGATCAACCAGAGGGTGGCAGTGCTGAACCAGAGGGTGGCAGTGATGAACCAGAGGGTGGCATGGATGAACCAGAGGGTGGCAGGGATGAACCAGAGGGTGGCAGGGATGAACCAGAGGGTGGCAGGGATGAACCAGAGGGTGGCAGGGATGAACCAGAGGGTGGCAGTGCTGTACCAGAGGGTGGCAGGGGTGAACCAGAGGTGCTGTGATAAACCAGAGGGTGCTGTGATGAACCAGAGGGTGGCAGTGCTGAACCAGAGGGTGGCAGGGATGAACCAGAGGGTGGCAGGGATGAAGCAGAGGATGGCAGTGCTGTACCAGAGGGTGGCAGGGGTGAACCAGAGGTGCTGTGATGAACCAGAGGGTGCTGTGATCAACCAGAGGTTGGCAGTGCTGAACCAGAGGGTGGCAGTGATGAACCAGAGGGTGCTGTGATGTACCAGAGGGTGGCAGTGCTGAACCAGAGGGTGGCAGTGATGAACCAGAGGGTGGCGGGGATGAACCAGAGGGTGGCATGGATGAACCAGAGGGTGACAGTGCTGTACCAGAGGGTGGCAGGGGTGAACCAGAGGTACTGTGATGAACCAGAGGGTGCTGTGATGAACCAATGGGTGGCAGGGATGAACCAGAGGGTGGCACTGGTGAACCAGAGGGTGCTGTGATGAACCAGAGGGTGGCAGTGCTGAACCAGAGGGTGGCAGTGATGAACCAGAGGGTGGCAGGGATGAACCAGAGGGTGGCAGGGATGAACCAGAGGGTGGCAGGGATGAACCAGAGGGTGACAGTGCTGTACCAGAGGGTGGCAGGGGTGAACCAGAGGTGCTGTGATAAACCAGAGGGTGCTGTGATGAACCAGAGGGTGGCAGTGCTGAACCAGAGGTTGGCAGTGATGAACCAGAGTGTGCTGTGATGTACCAGAGGGTGGCAGTGGTGAACCAGAGGGTGGCAGTGATGAAGCAGAGGGTGGCGGGGATGAACCGGAGGGTGGCAGGGATGAACCAGAGGGTGACAGTGCTGTACCCGAGGGTGGCAGGGGTGAACCAGAGGTACTGTGATGAACCAGAGGGTGCTGTGATGAACCAAAGGGTGACAGGGATGAACCAGAGGGTGGCACTGGTGAACCAGAGGGTGCTGTGATGAACCAGAGGGTGGCAGTGCTGAACCAGAGGGTGACAGTGATGAACCAGAGGGTGGCAGGGATGAACCAGAGGGTGGCAGGGATGAACCAGAGGGTGCTGTGATGAACCAGAGGGTGGCAGTGCTGAACCAGAGGGTGGCAGGGATGAACCAAAAGGTTGCAGGGATGAAGCAGAGGGTGACAGTGCTGTACCAGAGGGTGGCAGGGGCGAACCAGAGGTGCTGTGATGAACCAGAGGGTGCTGTGATCAACCAGAGAGTGGCAGTGCTGAACCAGAGGGTGGCAGTGATGAACCAGAGGGTGGCAGGGATGAACCAGAGGGTGGCAGGGATGAAGCAGAGGGTGACAGTGCTGTACCAGAGGGTGGCAGGGGTGAACCAGAGGTGCTGTGATGAACCAGAGGGTGCTGTTATGAACCAGGGGGTGTCAGTGCTGAACCAGAGGGTGGTAGTGATGAACCAGAGGGTGGCAGGGATGAACCAGAGGGTGGCACTGGTGAATCAGAGGGTGCTGTGATGAACCAGAGGGTGGCAGTGCTGAACCAGAGGGTGGCAGTGATGAACCAGAGGGTGGCAGGGATGAACCAGAGGGTGGCAGGGTTGAACCAGAGGGTGACAGTGCTGTACCAGAGGGTGGAAGGGGTGAACAAGAGGTGCTGTGATGAACCAGAGGGTGCTCAGATGAACCAGAGGGTGGCAGTGCTGTACCAGAGTGTGGTAGTGATGAACCAGAGGGTGGCACTGGTGAACCAGAGGGTGTTGTGATGAACCAGAGGGTGGCAGTGAAGAACCAGAGGGTGGCACTGGTGAACCAGAGGGTGGCAGTAATGAACCAGAGGGTGGCAGTGATGCACCAGAGGGTGCTGTGATGAACAAGAGGGTGGCAGTGGTGAGTGCTGTACCAGAGGGGGGGTGAACCAGAGGGTGCTGTGATGAACCAGACGGTGGCAGTGGTGAGTGCTGAACCTGAGAGTGGCAGGGGTGAACCAGAGGGTGTCAGTGGAGAACCAGAGGGTGCTGTGATTAACCAGAGGGTGGCAGTGGTGAACCAGAGGGTGGCAGTGGTAAACTAGAGGGTGGCAGTCGTGAACCAGAGGGTGGCATTGGTGAACCAGAGGGTGACAGACTAATGCTGTACCAGAGGGTGGCATGGGTGAACCAGAGGTGCTGTGATGAACCAGAGGGTGGCAGTGATGAACCAGAGGGTGCTGTGATGAACCAGAGGGTGGCAGTGCTGAACCAGAGGGTGACAGTGCTGTACCAGAGGGAGACAGTGCTGTACCAGAGGGTGGCAGGGGTGAACCAGAGGTACTGTGATGAACCAGAGGGTGCTGTGATGAACCAGAGGGTGGCAGGGATGAACCAGAGGGTGGCACTGGTGAACCAGAGGATGCTGTGATGAACCAGAGGGTGGCAGTGCTGAACCAGAGGGTGGCAGTGATGAACCAGAGGGTGGCAGGGATGAACCACAGGGTGGCAGGGATGAACCAGAGGGTGGCAGTGCTGTACCAGAGGGTGGCAGGGGTGAACCAGAGGTGCTGTGATAAACCAGAGTGTGCTGTGATGAACCAGAGGGTGGCAGTGCTGAACCAGAGGGTGGCAGGGATGAACCAGAGGGTGGCAGGGATGAAGCAGAGGGTGACAGTGCTGTACCAGAGGGTGGCAGGGGTGAACCAGAGGTGCTGTGATGAACCAGAGGGTGCTGTGATCAACCAGAGGTTGGCAGTGCTGAACCAGAGGGTGGCAGTGATCAACCAGAGGGTGCTGTTATGTACCAGAGGGTGGCAGTGCTGAACCAGAGGGTGGCAGTGATGAACCAGAGGGTGTTGTGATGAACCAGAGGGTGACAGGGATGAACCAGAGGATGACAGTGCTGTACCAGAGGGTGGCAGGGGTGAACCGGAGGTACTGTGATGAACCAGAGGGTGCTGTGATGAACCAGAGGGTGGCAGGGATGAACCAGAGGGTGGCACTGGTGAACCAGAGGGTGCTGTGATGAACCAGAGGGTGGCAGTGCTGAACCAGAGGGTGGCAGTGATGAACCAGAGTGTGGCAGGGATGAACCAGAGGGTGGCAGAGATGAACCAGAGGGTGACAGTGCTGTACCAGAGGGTGGCAGGGGTGAACCAGAGCTGCTGTGATAAACCAGAGGGTGCTGTGATGAACCAGAGGGTGGCAGTGCTGAACCAGAGGGTGGCAGGGATGAACCAGAGGGTGGCAGGGATGAAGCAGAGGGTGACAGTGCTGTACCAGAGGGTGGCAGGGGTGAACCAGAGGTGCTGTGATGAACCAGAGGGTGCTGTGATCAACCAGAGGGTGGCAGTGCTGAACCAGAGGGTGGCAGTGATGAACCAGAGGGTGCTGTGATGAACCAGAGGGTGGCAGTGCTGAACCAGAGGGTGGCAGTGACGAACCAGAGGGTGGCAGGGATGAACCAGAGGGTGGCAGGGATGAACCAGAGGGTGGCAGGGATGAACCAGAGGGTGGCAGGGGTGAACCAGAGGTACTGTGATGAACCAGAGGGTGCTGTGATGAACCAGAGGGTGGCAGGGATGAGCCAGAGGGTGGCACTGGTGAACTAGAGGGTGCTCTGATGAACCAGAGGGTGACAGTGCTATACAAGAGGGTGGCAGGGGTGAACCAGAGGTGCTGTGATGAACCAGAGGGTGCTGTGATGAACCAGAGGCTGGCAGTGCTGAACCAGAGGGTGGCAGGGATGAACCAGAGGGTGGCACTGGTGAACCAGAGAGTGCTGTGATGAACCAGAGGGTGGCAGTGCTGAACCAGAGGGTGGCAGTGATGAACCAGAGGGTGGCAGGGATGAACCAGAGGGTGGCAGGGATGAACCAGAGGGTGACAGTGCTGTACCAGAGGGTGGCAGGGGTGAACCAGAGGTGCTGTGATGAACCAGAGGGTGCTGTGATGAACCAGAGGGTGGCAGTGCTGTACCAGAGTGTGGTAGTGATGAACCAGAGGGTGGCAGGGATGAACCAGAGGGTGGCAGGGATGAACCAGAGGGTGGCACTGGTGAACCAGAGGGTGTTGTGATGAACCAGAGGGTGGCAGTGAAGAACCGGAGGGTGGCACTGGTGACTCAGAGGGTGGCAGTAATGAACCAGAGGGTGGCAGTGATGCACCAGAGGGTGCTGTGATGAACCAGAGGGTGGCAGTGGTGAGTGCTGTACCAGAGGGGGGTGAACCAGAGAGTGCTGTGATGAACCAGACGATGGCAGTGGTGAGTGCTGAACCTGAGAGTGGCAGAGGTGAACCAGAGGGTGTCAGTGGTGAACCAGAGGGTGATGTGATGAACCAGAGGGTGGCAGTGGTGAACCAGAGGGTGGCAGTGGTAAACTAGAGGGTGGCAGTCGTGAACCAGAGGGTGGCATTGGTGAACCAGAGGGTGACAGACTAATGCTGTACCAGAGGGTGGCAGGGGTGAACCAGAGGTGCTGTGATGAACCAGAGGGTGGCAGTGATGAACCAGAGGGTGCTGTGATGAACCAGAGGGTGGCAGTGCTGAACCAGAGGGTGACAGTGCTGTACCAGAGGGTGACAGTGCTGTACCAGAGGGTGGCAGGGGTGAACCAGAGGTACTGTGATGTACCAGAGGGTGCTGTGATGAGGCAGAGGGTGGCAGGGATGAACCAGAGGGTGGCACTGGTGAACCAGAGGGTGCTGTGATGAACCAGAGGGTGGCAGTGCTGAACCTGAGGGTGGCAGTGATGAACCAGAGGGTGGCATGGATGAACCAGAGGGTGGCAGGGATGAACCAGAGGGTGACAGTGCTGTACCAGAGGGTGGCAGGGGTGAACCAGAGGTGCTGTGATAAACCAGAGGGTGCTGTGATGAACCAGAGGGTGGCAGTGCTGGACCAAAGGGTGGCAGGGATGAACCAGAGGGTGGCAGGGATGAAGCAGAGGGTGACAGTGCTGTACCAGAGAGTGGCAGGGGCGAACCAGAGGTGCTGTGATGAACCAGAGGGTGCTGTGATCAACCAGAGGGTGGCAGTGCTGAACCAGAGGGTGGCAGTGATGAACCAGAGGGTGGCATGGATGAACCAGAGGGTGGCAGGGATGAACCAGAGGGTGGCAGGGATGAACCAGAGGGTGGCAGGGATGAACCAGAGGGTGGCAGGGATGAACCAGAGGGTGGCAGTGCTGTACCAGAGGGTGGCAGGGGTGAACCAGAGGTGCTGTGATAAACCAGAGGGTGCTGTGATGAACCAGAGGGTGGCAGTGCTGAACCAGAGGGTGGCAGGGATGAACCAGAGGGTGGCAGGGATGAAGCAGAGGATGGCAGTGCTGTACCAGAGGGTGGCAGGGGTGAACCAGAGGTGCTGTGATGAACCAGAGGGTGCTGTGATCAACCAGAGGTTGGCAGTGCTGAACCAGAGGGTGGCAGTGATGAACCAGAGGGTGCTGTGATGTACCAGAGGGTGGCAGTGCTGAACCAGAGGGTGGCAGTGATGAACCAGAGGGTGGCGGGGATGAACCAGAGGGTGGCATGGATGAACCAGAGGGTGACAGTGCTGTACCAGAGGGTGGCAGGGGTGAACCAGAGGTACTGTGATGAACCAGAGGGTGCTGTGATGAACCAATGGGTGGCAGGGATGAACCAGAGGGTGGCACTGGTGAACCAGAGGGTGCTGTGATGAACCAGAGGGTGGCAGTGCTGAACCAGAGGGTGGCAGTGATGAACCAGAGGGTGGCAGGGATGAACCAGAGGGTGGCAGGGATGAACCAGAGGGTGGCAGGGATGAACCAGAGGGTGACAGTGCTGTACCAGAGGGTGGCAGGGGTGAACCAGAGGTGCTGTGATAAACCAGAGGGTGCTGTGATGAACCAGAGGGTGGCAGTGCTGAACCAGAGGTTGGCAGTGATGAACCAGAGTGTGCTGTGATGTACCAGAGGGTGGCAGTGCTGAACCAGAGGGTGGCAGTGATGAAGCAGAGGGTGGCGGGGATGAACCGGAGGGTGGCAGGGATGAACCAGAGGGTGACAGTGCTGTACCCGAGGGTGGCAGGGGTGAACCAGAGGTACTGTGATGAACCAGAGGGTGCTGTGATGAACCAAAGGGTGACAGGGATGAACCAGAGGGTGGCACTGGTGAACCAGAGGGTGCTGTGATGAACCAGAGGGTGGCAGTGCTGAACCAGAGGGTGACAGTGATGAACCAGAGGGTGGCAGGGATGAACCAGAGGGTGGCAGGGATGAACCAGAGGGTGCTGTGATGAACCAGAGGGTGGCAGTGCTGAACCAGAGGGTGGCAGGGATGAACCAAAAGGTTGCAGGGATGAAGCAGAGGGTGACAGTGCTGTACCAGAGGGTGGCAGGGGCGAACCAGAGGTGCTGTGATGAACCAGAGGGTGCTGTGATCAACCAGAGAGTGGCAGTGCTGAACCAGAGGGTGGCAGTGATGAACCAGAGGGTGGCAGGGATGAACCAGAGGGTGGCAGGGATGAAGCAGAGGGTGACAGTGCTGTACCAGAGGGTGGCAGGGGTGAACCAGAGGTGCTGTGATGAACCAGAGGGTGCTGTGATGAACCAGGGGGTGTCAGTGCTGAACCAGAGGGTGGTAGTGATGAACCAGAGGGTGGCAGGGATGAACCAGAGGGTGGCACTGGTGAATCAGAGGGTGCTGTGATGAACCAGAGGGTGGCAGTGCTGAACCAGAGGGTGGCAGTGATGAACCAGAGGGTGGCAGGGATGAACCAGAGGGTGGCAGGGTTGAACCAGAGGGTGACAGTGCTGTACCAGAGGGTGGAAGGGGTGAACAAGAGGTGCTGTGATGAACCAGAGGGTGCTCAGATGAATCAGAGGGTGGCAGTGCTGTACCAGAGTGTGGTAGTGATGAACCAGAGGGTGGCACTGGTGAACCAGAGGGTGTTGTGATGAACCAGAGGGTGGCAGTGAAGAACCAGAGGGTGGCACTGGTGAACCAGAGGGTGGCAGTAATGAACCAGAGGGTGGCAGTGATGCACCAGAGGGTGCTGTGATGAACAAGAGGGTGGCAGTGGTGAGTGCTGTACCAGAGGGGGGGTGAACCAGAGGGTGCTGTGATGAACCAGACGGTGGCAGTGGTGAGTGCTGAACCTGAGAGTGGCAGGGGTGAACCAGAGGGTGTCAGTGGAGAACCAGAGGGTGCTGTGATTAACCAGAGGGTGGCAGTGGTGAACCAGAGGGTGGCAGTGGTAAACTAGAGGGTGGCAGTCGTGAACCAGAGGGTGGCATTGGTGAACCAGAGGGTGACAGACTAATGCTGTACCAGAGGGTGGCATGGGTGAACCAGAGGTGCTGTGATGAACCAGAGGGTGGCAGTGATGAACCAGAGGGTGCTGTGATGAACCAGAGGGTGGCAGTGCTGAACCAGAGGGTGACAGTGCTGTACCAGAGGGAGACAGTGCTGTACCAGAGGGTGGCAGGGGTGAACCAGAGGTACTGTGATGAACCAGAGGGTGCTGTGATGAACCAGAGGGTGGCAGGGATGAGCCAGAGGGTGGCACTGGTGAACCAGAGGATGCTGTGATGAACCAGAGGGTGGCAGTGCTGAACCAGAGGGTGGCAGTGATGAACCAGAGGGTGGCAGGGATGAACCACAGGGTGGCAGGGATGAACCAGAGGGTGGCAGTGCTGTACCAGAGGGTGGCAGGGGTGAACCAGAGGTGCTGTGATAAACCAGAGTGTGCTGTGATGAACCAGAGGGTGGCAGTGCTGAACCAGAGGGTGGCAGGGATGAACCAGAGGGTGGCAGGGATGAAGCAGAGGGTGACAGTGCTGTACCAGAGGGTGGCAGGGGTGAACCAGAGGTGCTGTGATGAACCAGAGGGTGCTGTGATCAACCAGAGGTTGGCAGTGCTGAACCAGAGGGTGGCAGTGATCAACCAGAGGGTGCTGTTATGTACCAGAGGGTGGCAGTGCTGAACCAGAGGGTGGCAGTGATGAACCAGAGGGTGTTGTGATGAACCAGAGGGTGACAGGGATGAACCAGAGGATGACAGTGCTGTACCAGAGGGTGGCAGGGGTGAACCAGAGGTACTGTGATGAACCAGAGGGTGCTGTGATGAACCAGAGGGTGGCAGGGATGAACCAGAGGGTGGCACTGGTGAACCAGAGGGTGCTGTGATGAACCAGAGGGTGGCAGTGCTGAACCAGAGGGTGGCAGTGATGAACCAGAGTGTGGCAGGGATGAACCAGAGGGTGGCAGAGATGAACCAGAGGGTGACAGTGCTGTACCAGAGGGTGGCAGGGGTGAACCAGAGCTGCTGTGATAAACCAGAGGGTGCTGTGATGAACCAGAGGGTGGCAGTGCTGAACCAGAGGGTGGCAGGGATGAACCAGAGGGTCGCAGGGATGAAGCAGAGGGTGACAGTGCTGTACCAGAGGGTGGCAGGGACGAACCAGAGGTGCTGTGATGAACCAGAGGGTGCTGTGATCAACCAGAGAGTGGCAGTGCTGAACCAGAGGATGGCAGTGATGAACCAGAGGGTGGCAGGGATGAACCAGAGGGTGGCAGGGATGAAGCATAGGGTGACAGTGCTATACCAGAGGGTGGCAGGGGTGAACCAGAGGTGCTGTGATGAACCAGAGGGTGCTGTGATGAACCAGGGGGTGGCAGTGCTGAACCAGAGGGTGGTAGTGATGAACCAGAGGGTGGCAGGGATGAACCAGAGGGTGGCACTGGTGAACCAGAGGGTGCTGTGATGAACCAGAGGGAGGCAGTGCTGAACCAGAGGATGGCAGTGATGAACCAGAGGGTGCTCTGATGAACCAGAGGGTGGCAGTGCTGAACCAGAGGGTGGCAGTGGTGAACCAGAGGGTGCTGTGATCAACCAGAGGGTGGCAGTGCTGAAACAGAGGTGCTTTGATAAACCAGAGGGTGCTGTGATGAACCAGAGGGTGGCAGTGCTGAACCAGAGGGTGGCAGTGATGTACCAGAGGGTGGCAGGGATGAACCAGAGGGTGGCAGGGATGAAGCAGAGGGTGACAGTGCTGTACCAGAGGGTGGCAGGGGTGAACCAGAGGTGCTGTGATGAACCAGAGGGTGCTGTGATCAACCAGAGGGTGGCAGTGCTGAACCAGAGGGTGGCAGTGATGAACCAGAGGGTGCTCTGTTGAACCGGAGGGTGGCAGTGCTGAACCAGAGGGTGGCAGTGATGAACCAGAGGGTGGCAGGGATGAACCAGAGGGTGGCAGGGATGAACCAGAGGGTGACAGTGCTGTACCAGAGGGTGGCAGGGGTGAACCAGAGGTACTGTGATGAACCAGAGGGTGCTGTGATGAACCAGAGGGTGGCAGGGATGAACCAGAGGGTGGTACTGGTGAACCAGAGGGTGCTGTGATGAACCAGAGGGTGGCAGTGCTGAACCAGAGGGTGGCAGTGATGAACCAGAGTGTGGCAGGGATGAACCAGAGGGTGGCAGAGATGAACCAGAGGGTGACAGTGCTGTACCAGAGGGTGGCAGGGGTGAACCAGAGCTGCTGTGATAAACCAGAGGGTGCTGTGATGAACCAGAGGGTGGCAGTGCTGAACCAGAGGGTGGCAGGGATGAACCAGAGGGTCGCAGGGATGAAGCAGAGGGTGACAGTGCTGTACCAGAGGGTGGCAGGGACGAACCAGAGGTGCTGTGATGAACCAGAGGGTGCTGTGATCAACCAGAGAGTGGCAGTGCTGAACCAGAGGATGGCAGTGATGAACCAGAGGGTGGCAGGGATGAACCAGAGGGTGGCAGGGATGAAGCATAGGGTGACAGTGCTATACCAGAGGGTGGCAGGGGTGAACCAGAGGTGCTGTGATGAAGCAGAGGGTGCTGTGATGAACCAGGGGGTGGCAGTGCTGAACCAGAGGGTGGTAGTGATGAACCAGAGGGTGGCAGGGATGAACCAGAGGGTGGCACTGGTGAACCAGAGGGTGCTGTGATGAACCAGAGGGAGGCAGTGCTGAACCAGAGGATGGCAGTGATGAACCAGAGGGTGGCAGGGATGAACCAGAGGGTGACCGTGCTGTACCAGAGGGTGGCAGGGGTGAAGCAGAGGTGCTGTGATGAACCAGAAGGTGCTGTGATGAACCAGAAGGTGGCAGTGCTGTACCAGAGTGTGGTAGTGATGAACCAGAGGGTGGCAGGGATGAACCAGAGGGTGGCAGGGAGGAACCAGAGGGTGGCACTGGTGAACCAGAGGGTGTTGTGATGAACCAGAGGGTGGCAGTGAAGAACCAGAGGGTGGCACTGGTGAACCAGAGGGTGGCAGTAATGAACCAGAGGGTGGCAGTGATGCACCAGAGGGTGCTGTGATGAACAAGAGGGTGGCAGTGGTGAGTGCTGTACCAGAGGGGGGGTGAACCAGAGGGTGCTGTGATGAACCAGACGGTGGCAGTGGTGAGTGCTGAACCTGAGAGAGGCAGGGGTAAACCAGAGGGTGTCAGTGGTGAACCAGAGGGTGCTGTGATGAACCAGAGGGTGGCAGTGGTGAACCAGAGGGTGGCAGTGGTAAACTAGAGGGTGGCAGTCGTGAACCAGAGGGTGGCATTGGTGAACCAGAGGGTGACAGACTAATGCTGTACCAGAGGGTGGCAGGGGTGAACCAGAGGTGCTGTGATGAACCAGAGGGTGGAAGTCATAAACCAGAGGGTGGCAGTGGTGAACCAGAGGGTGACAGTGCTGTACCAGAGGGTGGCAGGGTGAACCAGAGAGTGCTGTGATGAACCAGAGGGTGGCAGTGGTGAACCAGGGGGTGGCAGGGGTGAACCAGAGGGTGGCAGTGGTGAACCAGAGGGTGGCAGGGGTGAACCAGAGGTGCTGTGATGAACCAAAGGGTGGCAGTCGTAAACCAGAGGGTGGCAGTGGTGAACCAGAGGGTAACAGTGGTGAACCAGAGGGTGCTGTGATGAATCAGAGGGTGGCAGTAGTGAGTGCTGAACCTGAGGGTGGCAGGGGTGAACCAGAGGGTGGCAGTGATCGACCAGAGGGTGGCAGTGGTGAACCAGAGGGTGTCAGTGGTGAACCAGATGGTGTCAGAGGTGAACCAGAGGGTGCTGTGATGAACCAGAGGGTGGCAGGGATGAACCAGAGGGTGGTACTGGTGAACCAGAGGGTGCTGTGATGAACCAGAGGGTGGCAGTGCTGAACCAGAGGGTGGCAGTGATGAACCAGAGTGTGGCAGGGATGAACCAGAGGGTGGCAGAGATGAACCAGAGGGTGACAGTGCTGTACCAGAAGGTGGCAGGGGTGAACCAGAGCTGCTGTGATAAACCAGAGGGTGCTGTGATGAACCAGAGGGTGGCAGTGCTGAACCAGAGGGTGGCAGGGATGAACCAGAGGGTCGCAGGGATGAAGCAGAGGGTGACAGTGCTGTACCAGACGGTGGCAGGGACAAACCAGGGGTGCTGTGATGAACCAGAGGGTGCTGTGGTCAACCAGAGTGGCAGTGCTGAACCAGAGGATGGCAGTGATGAACCAGAGGGTGACAGGGATGAACCAGAGGGTGGCAGGGATGAAGCATAGGGTGAGAGTGCTGTACCAGAGGGTGGCAGGGGTGAACCAGAGGTGCTGTGATGAACCAGAGGGTGCTGTGATGAACCAGGGGGTGGCAGTGCTGAACCAGAGGGTGGTAGTGATGAACCAGAGGGTGGCAGGGATGAACCAGAGGGTGGCACTGGTGAACCAGAGGGTGCTGTGATGAACCAGAGGGTGGCAGTGCTGAACCAGAGGATGGCAGTGATGAACCAGAGGGTGGCAGGGATGAACCAGAGGGTGACAGTGCTGTACCAGAGGGTGGCAGGGGTGAAGCAGAGGTGCTGTGATGAACCAGAAGGTGCTGTGATGAACCAGAAGGTGGCAGTGCTGTACCAGAGTGTGGTAATGATGAACCAGAGGGTGGCAGGGATGATCCAGATGGTGGCAGGGAGGAACCAGAGGGTGGCACTGGTGAACCAGAGGGTGTTGTGATGAACCTGAGGGTGGCAGTGAAGAACCAGAGGGTGGCACTGGTGAACCAGAGGGTGGCAGTAATGAACCAGAGGGTGGCAGTGATGCACCAGAGGGTGCTGTGATGAACAAGAGGGTGGCAGTGGTGAGTGCTGTACCAGAGGGGGGGTGAACCAGAGGGTGCTGTGATGAACCAGACGGTGGCAGTGGTGAGTGCTGAACCTGAGAGAGGCAGGGGTAAACCAGAGGGTGTCAGTGGTGAACCAGAGGGTGCTGTGATGAACCAGAGGGTGGCAGTGGTGAACCAGAGGGTGGCAGTGGTAAACTAGAGGGTGGCAGTCATGAACCAGAGGGTGGCATTGGTGAACCAGAGGGTGACAGACTAATGCTGTACCAGAGGGTGGCAGGGGTGAACCAGAGGTGCTGTGATGAACCAGAGGGTGGAAGTCATAAACCAGAGGATGGCAGTGGTGAACCAGGGGGTGGCAGGGGTGAACCAGAGGGTGGCAGTGGTGAATCAGAGGGTGGTAGGGGTGAACCAGAGGTGCTGTGATGAACCAAAGGGTGGCAGTCGTAAACCAGAGGGTGGCAGTGGTGAACCAGAGGGTAACAGTGGTGAACCAGAGGGTGCTGTGATGAACCAGAGGGTGGCAGTAGTGAGTGCTGAACCTGAGGGTGGCAGGGGTGAACCAGAGGGTGGCAGTGATCGACCAGAGGGTGGCAGTGGTGAACCAGAGGGTGTCAGTGGTGAACCAGATGGTGTCAGTGGTGAACCAGAGGGTGCTGTGATGAACCAGAGGGTGGCAGTGAAGAACCAGAGGGTGGCAGTGATGAACCAGAGGGTGGCAGTGGTGAACCAGAGGGTGCTGTGATGAACCAGAGGGTGGCAGTGATGAACCAGAGGGTGGCAGGGATGAACCAGAGGGTGGCAGGGATGAACCAGAGGGTGACAGTGCTGTACCAGAGGGTGGCAGGGATGAACCGGAGGTGCTGTGATGAACCAGAGGGTGCTGTGATGAACCAGAGGGTGGCAATGCTGAACCAGAGGGTGGCAGTGATGAACCAGAGGGTGCTGTGATGAACCAGAGGGTGGCAGTGCTGAACTAGAGGGTGACAGTGCTGTACCAGAGGGTGGCAGGGGTGAACCAGAGGTACTGTGATGAACCAGAGGGTGCTGTGATGAACCAGAGGGTGGCAGGGATGAACCAGAGGGTGGCACTGGTGAACTAGAGGGTGCTGTGATGAACCAGAGGGTGGCAGTGCTGTACCAGAGGGTGGCAGTGATGAACCAGAGGGTGGCAGGGATGAACCAGAGGGTGGCAGGGATGAGCCAGAGGGTGACAGTGCTGTACCAGAGGGTGGCAGGGGTGAACCAGAGGTGCTGTGATAAACCAGAGGGTGCTGTGATGAACCAGAGGGTGGCAGTGCTGAACCAGAGGGTGGCAGGGATGAACCAGAGGGTGGCAGGGATGAAGCAGAGGGTGACAGTGCTGTACCAGAGGGTGGCAGGGGTGAACCAGAGGTGCTGTGATGAACCAGAGGGTGCTGTGATCAACCAGAGGGTGGCAGTGCTGAACCAGAGGGTGGCAGTGCTGAACCAGAGGGTGGCAGTGATGAACCAGAGGGTGGCGGGGATGAACCAGAGGGTGGCAGGGATGAACCAGAGGGTGACAGTGCTGTACCAGAGGGTGGCAGGGGTGAACCAGAGGTACTGTGATGAACCAGAGGGTGCTGTGATGAACCAGAGGGTGGCAGGGATGAGCCAGAGGGTGGCACTGGTGAACCAGAGGGTGCTCTGATGAACCAGAGGGTGACAGTGCTATACCAGAGGGTGGCAGGGGTGAACCAGAGGTGCTGTGATGAACCAGAGGGTGCTGTGATGAACCAGAGGCTGGCAGTGCTGAACCAGAGGGTGGCAGTGCTGAACCAGAGGGTGGCACTGGTGAACCAGAGGGTGCTGTGATGAACCAGAGGGTGGCAGTGCTGAACCAGAGGGTGGCAGTGATGAACCAGAGGGTGGCAGGGATGAACCAGAGGGTGGCAGGGATGAACCAGAGGGTGACAGTGCTGTACCAGAGGGTGGCAGGGGTGAACCAGAGGTGCTGTGATGAACCAGAGGGTGCTGTGATGAACCAGAGGGTGGCAGTGCTGTACCAGAGTGTGGTAGTGATGAACCAGAGGGTGGCAGGGATGAACCAGAGGGTGGCAGGGATGAACCAGAGGGTGGCACTGGTGAACCAGAGGGTGTTGTGATGAACCAGAGGGTGGCAGTGAAGAACCAGAGGGTGGCACTGGTGAACCAGAGGGTGGCAGTAATGAACCAGAGGGTGGCAGTGATGCACCAGAGGGTGCTGTGATGAACCAGAGGGTGGCAGTGGTGAGTGCTGTACCAGAGGGGGGTGAACCAGAGAGTGCTGTGATGAACCAGACGGTGGCAGTGGTGAGTGCTGAACCTGAGAGTGGCAGAGGTGAACCAGAGGGTGTCAGTGGTGAACCAGAGGGTGATGTGATGAACCAGAGGGTGGCAGTGGTGAACCAGAGGGTGGCAGTGGTAAACTAAAGGGTGGCAGTCGTGAACCAGAGGGTGGCATTGGTGAACCAGAGGGTGACAGACTAATGCTGTACCAGAGGGTGGCAGGGGTGAACCAGAGGTGCTGTGATGAACCAGAGGGTGGCAGTGATGAACCAGAG
Source organism: Lissotriton helveticus (assembly GCF_964261635.1). Taxonomy (NCBI): domain Eukaryota; kingdom Metazoa; phylum Chordata; class Amphibia; order Caudata; family Salamandridae; genus Lissotriton; species Lissotriton helveticus. Next base: position 683,275,038 of record NC_136073.1, read on the forward strand.
GGTGCTGTGATGAACCAGAGGGTGGCAGTGCTGAACCAGAGGGTGACAGTGCTGTACCAGAGGGTGACAGTGCTGTACCAGAGGGTGGCAGGGGTGAACCAGAGGTACTGTGATGTACCAGAGGGTGCTGTGATGAGGCAGAGGGTGGCAGGGATGAACCAGAGGGTGGCACTGGTGAACCAGAGGGTGCTGTGATGAACCAGAGGGTGGCAGTGCTGAACCTGAGGGTGGCAGTGATGAACCAGAGGGTGGCATGGATGAACCAGAGGGTGGCAGGGATGAACCAGAGGGTGACAGTGCTGTACCAGAGGGTGGCAGGGGTGAACCAGAGGTGCTGTGATAAACCAGAGGGTGCTGTGATGAACCAGAGGGTGGCAGTGCTGGACCAAAGGGTGGCAGGGATGAACCAGAGGGTGGCAGGGATGAAGCAGAGGGTGACAGTGCTGTACCAGAGAGTGGCAGGGGCGAACCAGAGGTGCTGTGATGAACCAGAGGGTGCTGTGATCAACCAGAGGGTGGCAGTGCTGAACCAGAGGGTGGCAGTGATGAACCAGAGGGTGGCAGGGATGAACCAGAGGGTGGCAGGGATGAACCAGAGGGTGGCAGGGATGAACCAGAGGGTGGCAGGGATGAACCAGAGGGTGGCAGTGCTGTACCAGAGGGTGGCAGGGGTGAACCAGAGGTGCTGTGATAAACCAGAGGGTGCTGTGATGAACCAGAGGGTGGCAGTGCTGAACCAGAGGGTGGCAGGGATGAACCAGAGGGTGGCAGGGATGAAGCAGAGGGTGACAGTGCTGTACCAGAGGGTGGCAGGGGTGAACCAGAGGTGCTGTGATGAACCAGAGGGTGGCAGTGCTGAACCAGAGGGTGGCAGTGATGAACCAGAGGGTGGCGGGGATGAACCAGAGGGTGGCAGGGATGAACCAGAGGGTGACAGTGCTGTACCAGAGGGTGGCAGGGGTGAACCAGAGGTACTGTGATGAACCAGAGGGTGCTGTGATGAACCAAAGGGTGGCAGGGATGAACCAGAGGGTGGCACTGGTGAACCAGAGGGTGCTGTGATGAACCAGAGGGTGGCAGTGCTGAACCAGAGGGTGGCAGTGATGAACCAGAGGGTGGCAGGGATGAACCAGAGGGTGGCAGGGATGAACCAGAGGGTGGCGGGGATGAACCAGAGGGTGACAGTGCTGTACCAGAGGGTGGCAGGGGTGAACCAGAGGTGCTGTGATAAACCAGAGGGTGCTGTGATAAACCAGAGGGTGGCAGTGCTGAACCAGAGGGTGGCAGTGATGAACCAGAGTGTGCTGTGATGTACCAGAGGGTGGCAGTGCTGAACCAGAGGGTGGCAGTGATGAACCAGAGGGTGGCGGGGATGAACCGGAGGGTGGCAGGGATGAACCAGAGGGTGACAGTGCTGTACCCGAGGGTGGCAGTGCTGAACCAGAGGTACTGTGATGAACCAGAGGGTGCTGTGATGAACCAAAGGGTGACAGGGATGAACCAGAGGGTGGCACTGGTGAACCAGAGGGTGCTGTGATGAACCAGAGGGTGGCAGTGCTGAACCAGAGGGTGGCAGTGATGAACCAGAGGGTGGCAGGGATGAACCAGAGGGTGGCAGGGATGAACCAGAGGGTGCTGTGATGAACCAGAGGGTGGCAGTGCTGAACCAGAGGGTGGCAGTGCTGAACCAAAAGGTCGCAGGGATGAAGCAACTGGTGACAGTGCTGTACAAGAGGGTGGCAGGGGCGAACCAGAGGTGCTGTGATGAACCAGAGGGTGCTGTGATCAACCAGAGAGTGGCAGTGCTGAACCAGAGGGTGGCAGTGATGAACCAGAGGGTGGCAGGGATGAACCAGAGGGTGGCAGGGATGAAGCAGAGGGTGGCAGTGCTGTACCAGAGGGTGGCAGGGGTGAACCAGAGGTGCTGTGATGAACCAGAGGGTGCTGTGATGAACCAGGGGGTGTCAGTGCTGAACCAGAGGGTGGTAGTGATGAACCAGAGGGTGGCAGGGATGAACCAGAGGGTGGCACTGGTGAACCAGAGGGTGCTGTGATGAACCAGAGGGTGGCAGTGCTGAACCAGAGGGTGGCAGTGATGAACCAGAGGGTGGCAGGGATGAACCAGAGGGTGGCAGGGTTGAACCAGAGGGTGACAGTGCTGTACCAGAGGGTGGAAGGGGTGAACAAGAGGTGCTGTGATGAACCAGAGGGTGCTCAGATGAACCAGAGGGTGGCAGTGCTGTACCAGAGTGTGGTAGTGATGAACCAGAGGGTGGCACTGGTGAACCAGAGGGTGTTGTGATGAACCAGAGGGTGGCAGTGAAGAACCAGAGGGTGGCACTGGTGAACCAGAGGGTGGCAGTAATGAACCAGAGGGTGGCAGTGATGCACCAGAGGGTGCTGTGATGAACAAGAGGGTGGCAGTGGTGAGTGCTGTACCAGAGGGGGGGTGAACCAGAGGGTGCTGTGATGAACCAGACGGTGGCAGTGGTGAGTGCTGAACCTGAGAGTGGCAGGGGTGAACCAGAGGGTGTCAGTGGAGAACCAGAGGGTGCTGTGATTAACCAGAGGGTGGCAGTGGTGAACCAGAGGGTGGCAGTGGTAAACTAGAGGGTGGCAGTCGTGAACCAGAGGGTGGCATTGGTGAACCAGAGGGTGACAGACTAATGCTGTACCAGAGGGTGGCATGGGTGAACCAGAGGTGCTGTGATGAACCAGAGGGTGGCAGTGATGAACCAGAGGGTGCTGTGATGAACCAGAGGGTGGTAGTGCTGAACCAGAGGGTGACAGTGCTGTACCAGAGGGAGACAGTGCTGTACCAGAGGGTGGCAGGGGTGAACCAGAGGTACTGTGATGAACCAGAGGGTGCTGTGATGAACCAGAGGGTGGCAGGGATGAACCAGAGGGTGGCACTGGTGAACCAGAGGATGCTGTGATGAACCAGAGGGTGGCAGTGCTGAACCAGAGGGTGGCAGTGATGAACCAGAGGGTGGCAGGGATGAACCACAGGGTGGCAGGGATGAACCAGAGGGTGGCAGTGCTGTACCAGAGGGTGGCAGGGGTGAACCAGAGGTGCTGTGATAAACCAGAGGGTGCTGTGATGAACCAGAGGGTGGCAGTGCTGAACCAGAGGGTGGCAGGGATGAACCAGAGGGTGGCAGGGATGAAGCAGAGGGTGACAGTGCTGTACCAGAGGGTGGCAGGGGTGAACCAGAGGTGCTGTGATGAACCAGAGGGTGCTGTGATCAACCAGAGGTTGGCAGTGCTGAACCAGAGGGTGGCAGTGATGAACCAGAGGGTGCTGTTATGTACCAGAGGGTGGCAGTGCTGAACCAGAGGGTGGCAGTGATGAACCAGAGGGTGTTGTGATGAACCAGAGGGTGACAGGGATGAACCAGAGGATGACAGTGCTGTACCAGAGGGTGGCAGGGGTGAACCAGAGGTACTGTGATGAACCAGAGGGTGCTGTGATGAACCAGAGGGTGGCAGGGATGAACCAGAGGGTGGCACTGGTGAACCAGAGGGTGCTGTGATGAACCAGAGGGTGGCAGTGTTGTACCAGAGGGTGGCAGGGATGAACCAGAGGGTGGCAGGGATGAAGCAGAGGGTGACAGTGCTGTACCAGAGGGTGGCAGGGGTGAACCAGAGGTGCTGTGATGAACCAGAGGGTGCTGTGATCAACCAGAGGGTGGCAGTGCTGAACCAGAGGGTGGCAGTGATGAACCAGAGGGTGCTCTGATGAACCAGAGGGTGGCAGTGCTGAACCAGAGGGTGGCAGTGGTGAACCAGAGGGTGCTGTGATCAACCAGAGGGTGGCAGTGCTGAAACAGAGGTGCTGTGATAAACCAGAGGGTGCTGTGATGAACCAGAGGGTGGCAGTGCTGAACCAGAGGGTGGCAGTGATGTACCAGAGGGTGGCAGGGATGAACCAGAGGGTGGCAGGGATGAAGCAGAGGGTGACAGTGCTGTACCAGAGGGTGGCAGGGGTGAACCAGAGGTGCTGTGATGAACCAGAGGGTGCTGTGATCAACCAGAGGGTGGCAGTGCTGAACCAGAGGGTGGCAGTGATGAACCAGAGGGTGCTCTGATGAACCGGAGGGTGGCAGTGCTGAACCAGAGGGTGGCAGTGATGAACCAGAGGGTGGCAGGGATGAACCAGAGGGTGGCAGGGATGAACCCGAGGGTGACAGTGCTGTACCAGAGGGTGGCAGGGGTGAACCAGAGGTACTGTGATGAACCAGAGGGTGCTGTGATGAACCAGAGGGTGGCAGGGATGAACCAGAGGGTGGTACTGGTGAACCAGAGGGTGCTGTGATGAACCAGAGGGTGGCAGTGCTGAACCAGAGGGTGGCAGTGATGAACCAGCGTGTGGCAGGGATGAACCAGAGGGTGGCAGAGATGAACCAGAGGGTGACAGTGCTGTACCAGAGGGTGGCAGGGGTGAACCAGAGCTGCTGTGATAAACCAGAGGGTGCTGTGATGAACCAGAGGGTGGCAGTGCTGAACCAGAGGGTGGCAGGGATGAACCAGAGGGTCGCAGGGATGAAGCAGAGGGTGACAGTGCTGTACCAGAGGGTGGCAGGGACGAACCAGAGGTGCTGTGATGAACCAGAGGGTGCTGTGATCAACCAGAGAGTGGCAGTGCTGAACCAGAGGATGGCAGTGATGAACCAGAGGGTGGCAGGGATGAACCAGAGGGTGGCAGGGATGAAGCATAGGGTGACAGTGCTATACCAGAGGGTGGCAGGGGTGAACCAGAGGTGCTGTGATGAACCAGAGGGTGCTGTGATGAACCAGGGGGTGGCAGTGCTGAACCAGAGGGTGGTAGTGATGAACCAGAGGGTGGCAGGGATGAACCAGAGGGTGGCACTGGTGAACCAGAGGGAGCTGTGATGAACCAGAGGGAGGCAGTGCTGAACCAGAGGATGGCAGTGATGAACCAGAGGGTGGCAGGGATGAACCAGAGGGTGACAGTGCTGTACCAGAGGGTGGCAGGGGTAAAGCAGAGGTGCTGTGATGAACCAGAAGGTGCTGTGATGAACCAGAAGGTGGCAGTGCTGTACCAGAGTGTGGTAGTGATGAACCAGAGGGTGGCAGGGATGAACCAGAGGGTGGCAGGGAGGAACCAGAGGGTGGCACTGGTGAACCAGAGGGTGTTGTGATGAACCAGAGGGTGGCAGTGAAGAACCAGAGGGTGGCACTGGTGAACCAGAGGGTGGCAGTAATGAACCAGAGGGTGGCAGTGATGCACCAGAGGGTGCTGTGATGAACAAGAGGGTGGCAGTGGTGAGTGCTGTACCAGAGGGGGGGTGAACCAGAGGGTGCTGTGATGAACCAGACGGTGGCAGTGGTGAGTGCTGAACCTGAGAGTGGCAGGGGTGAACCAGAGGGTGTCAGTGGAGAACCAGAGGGTGCTGTGATTAACCAGAGGGTGGCAGTGGTGAACCAGAGGGTGGCAGTGGTAAACTAGAGGGTGGCAGTCGTGAACCAGAGGGTGGCATTGGTGAACCAGAGGGTGACAGACTAATGCTGTACCAGAGGGTGGCATGGGTGAACCAGAGGTGCTGTGATGAACCAGAGGGTGGCAGTGATGAACCAGAGGGTGCTGTGATGAACCAGAGGGTGGTAGTGCTGAACCAGAGGGTGACAGTGCTGTACCAGAGGGAGACAGTGCTGTACCAGAGGGTGGCAGGGGTGAACCAGAGGTACTGTGATGAACCAGAGGGTGCTGTGATGAACCAGAGGGTGGCAGGGATGAACCAGAGGGTGGCACTGGTGAACCAGAGGATGCTGTGATGAACCAGAGGGTGGCAGTGCTGAACCAGAGGGTGGCAGTGATGAACCAGAGGGTGGCAGGGATGAACCACAGGGTGGCAGGGATGAACCAGAGGGTGGCAGTGCTGTACCAGAGGGTGGCAGGGGTGAACCAGAGGTGCTGTGATAAACCAGAGGGTGCTGTGATGAACCAGAGGGTGGCAGTGCTGAACCAGAGGGTGGCAGGGATGAACCAGAGGGTGGCAGGGATGAAGCAGAGGGTGACAGTGCTGTACCAGAGGGTGGCAGGGGTGAACCAGAGGTGCTGTGATGAACCAGAGGGTGCTGTGATCAACCAGAGGTTGGCAGTGCTGAACCAGAGGGTGGCAGTGATGAACCAGAGGGTGCTGTTATGTACCAGAGGGTGGCAGTGCTGAACCAGAGGGTGGCAGTGATGAACCAGAGGGTGTTGTGATGAACCAGAGGGTGACAGGGATGAACCAGAGGATGACAGTGCTGTACCAGAGGGTGGCAGGGGTGAACCAGAGGTACTGTGATGAACCAGAGGGTGCTGTGATGAACCAGAGGGTGGCAGGGATGAACCAGAGGGTGGCACTGGTGAACCAGAGGGTGCTGTGATGAACCAGAGGGTGGCAGTGTTGTACCAGAGGGTGGCAGGGATGAACCAGAGGGTGGCAGGGATGAAGCAGAGGGTGACAGTGCTGTACCAGAGGGTGGCAGGGGTGAACCAGAGGTGCTGTGATGAACCAGAGGGTGCTGTGATCAACCAGAGGGTGGCAGTGCTGAACCAGAGGGTGGCAGTGATGAACCAGAGGGTGCTCTGATGAACCAGAGGGTGGCAGTGCTGAACCAGAGGGTGGCAGTGGTGAACCAGAGGGTGCTGTGATCAACCAGAGGGTGGCAGTGCTGAAACAGAGGTGCTGTGATAAACCAGAGGGTGCTGTGATGAACCAGAGGGTGGCAGGGATGAACCAGAGGGTGGCAGTGATGTACCAGAGGGTGGCAGGGATGAACCAGAGGGTGGCAGGGATGAAGCAGAGGGTGACAGTGCTGTACCAGAGGGTGGCAGGGGTGAACCAGAGGTGCTGTGATGAACCAGAGGGTGCTGTGATCAACCAGAGGGTGGCAGTGCTGAACCAGAGGGTGGCAGTGATGAACCAGAGGGTGCTCTGATGAACCGGAGGGTGGCAGTGCTGAACCAGAGGGTGGCAGTGATGAACCAGAGGGTGGCAGGGATGAACCAGAGGGTGGCAGGGATGAACCCGAGGGTGACAGTGCTGTACCAGAGGGTGGCAGGGGTGAACCAGAGGTACTGTGATGAACCAGAGGGTGCTGTGATGAACCAGAGGGTGGCAGGGATGAACCAGAGGGTGGTACTGGTGAACCAGAGGGTGCTGTGATGAACCAGAGGGTGGCAGTGCTGAACCAGAGGGTGGCAGTGATGAACCAGCGTGTGGCAGGGATGAACCAGAGGGTGGCAGAGATGAACCAGAGGGTGACAGTGCTGTACCAGAGGGTGGCAGGGGTGAACCAGAGCTGCTGTGATAAACCAGAGGGTGCTGTGATGAACCAGAGGGTGGCAGTGCTGAACCAGAGGGTGGCAGGGATGAACCAGAGGGTCGCAGGGATGAAGCAGAGGGTGACAGTGCTGTACCAGAGGGTGGCAGGGACGAACCAGAGGTGCTGTGATGAACCAGAGGGTGCTGTGATCAACCAGAGAGTGGCAGTGCTGAACCAGAGGATGGCAGTGATGAACCAGAGGGTGGCAGGGATGAACCAGAGGGTGGCAGGGATGAAGCATAGGGTGACAGTGCTATACCAGAGGGTGGCAGGGGTGAACCAGAGGTGCTGTGATGAACCAGAGGGTGCTGTGATGAACCAGGGGGTGGCAGTGCTGAACCAGAGGGTGGTAGTGATGAACCAGAGGGTGGCAGGGATGAACCAGAGGGTGGCACTGGTGAACCAGAGGGAGCTGTGATGAACCAGAGGGAGGCAGTGCTGAACCAGAGGATGGCAGTGATGAACCAGAGGGTGGCAGGGATGAACCAGAGGGTGACAGTGCTGTACCAGAGGGTGGCAGGGGTAAAGCAGAGGTGCTGTGATGAACCAGAAGGTGCTGTGATGAACCAGAAGGTGGCAGTGCTGTACCAGAGTGTGGTAGTGATGAACCAGAGGGTGGCAGGGATGAACCAGAGGGTGGCAGGGAGGAACCAGAGGGTGGCACTGGTGAACCAGAGGGTGTTGTGATGAACCAGAGGGTGGCAGTGAAGAACCAGAGGGTGGCACTGGTGAACCAGAGGGTGGCAGTAATGAACCAGAGGGTGGCAGTGATGCACCAGAGGGTGCTGTGATGAACAAGAGGGTGGCAGTGGTGAGTGCTGTACCAGAGGGGGGGTGAACCAGAGGGTGCTGTGATGAACCAGACGGTGGCAGTGGTGAGTGCTGAACCTGAGAGAGGCAGGGGTAAACCAGAGGGTGTCAGTGGTGAACCAGAGGGTGCTGTGATGAACCAGAGGGTGGCAGTGGTGAACCAGAGGGTGGCAGTGGTAAACTAGAGGGTGGCAGTCGTGAACCAGAGGGTGGCATTGGTGAACCAGAGGGTGACAGACTAATGCTGTACCAGAGGGTGGCAGGGGTGAACCAGAGGTGCTGTGATGAACCAGAGGGTGGAAGTCATAAACCAGAGGGTGGCAGTGGTGAACCAGAGGGTGACAGTGCTGTACCAGAGGGTGGCAGGGTGAACCAGAGAGTGCTGTGATGAACCAGAGGGTGGCAGTGGTGAACCGGGGGGTGGCAGGGGTGAACCAGAGGGTGGCAGTGGTGAACCAGAGGGTGGCAGGGGTGAACCAGAGGTGCTGTGATGAACCAAAGGGTGGCAGTCGTAAACCAGAGGGTGGCAGTGGTGAACCAGAGGGTAACAGTGGTGAACCAGAGGGTGCTGTGATGAATCAGAGGGTGGCAGTAGTGAGTGCTGAACCTGAGGGTGGCAGGGGTGAACCAGAGGGTGGCAGTGATCGACCAGAGGGTGGCAGTGGTGAACCAGAGGGTGTCAGTGGTGAACCAGATGGTGTCAGTGGTGAACCAGAGGGTGCTGTGATGAACCAGAGGGTGGCAGTGATGAACCAGAGGGTGGCAGTGATGAACCAGAGGGTGGCAGTGGTGAACCAGAGGGTGCTGTGATGAACCAGAGGGTGGCAGTGATGAACCAGAGGGGGGCAGTGATGAACCAGAGGGTGGCAGGGATGAACCAGAGGGTGGCACTGGTGAACCAGAGGGTGCTGTGATGAACCAGAGGGTGGCAGTGCTGAACCAGAGGATGGCAGTGATGAACCAGAGGGTGAGAGTGCTGTACCAGAGGGTGGCAGGGGTGAACCAGAGGTGCTGTGATGAACCAGAAGGTGCTGTGATGAACCAGAAGGTGGCAGTGCTGTACCAGAGTGTGGTAATGATGAACCAGAGGGTGGCAGGGATGATCCAGATGGTGGCAGGGAGGAACCAGAGGGTGGCACTGGTGAACCAGAGGGTGTTGTGATGAACCTGAGGGTGGCAGTGAAGAACCAGAGGGTGGCACTGGTGAACCAGAGGGTGGCAGTAATGAACCAGAGGGTGGCAGTGATGCACCAGAGGGTGCTGTGATGAACAAGAGGGTGGCAGTGGTGAGTGCTGTACCAGAGGGGGGGTGAACCGGAGGGTGCTGTGATGAACCAGACGGTGGCAGTGGTGAGTGCTGAACCTGAGAGAGGCAGGGGTAAACCAGAGGGTGTCAGTGGTGAACCAGAGGGTGCTGTGATGAACCAGAGGGTGGCAGTGGTGAACCAGAGGGTGGCAGTGGTAAACTAGAGGGTGGCAGTCATGAACCAGAGGGTGGCATTGGTGAACCAGAGGGTGACAGACTAATGCTGTACCAGAGGGTGGCAGGGGTGAACCAGAGGTGCTGTGATGAACCAGAGGGTGGAAGTCATAAACCAGAGGGTGGCAGTGGTGAACCAGAGGGTGACAGTGCTGTACCAGAGGGTGGCAGGGTGAACCAGAGAGTGCTGTGATGAACCAGAGGGTGGCAGTGGTGAACCAGGGGGTGGCAGGGGTGAACCAGAGGGTGGCAGTGGTGAATCAGAGGGTGGTAGGGGTGAACCAGAGGTGCTGTGATGAACCAAAGGGTGGCAGTCGTAAACCAGAGGGTGGCAGTGGTGAACCAGAGGGTAACAGTGGTGAACCAGAGGGTGCTGTGATGAACCAGAGGGTGGCAGTAGTGAGTGCTGAACCTGAGGGTGGCAGGGGTGAACCAGAGGGTGGCAGTGATCGACCAGAGGGTGGCAGTGGTGAACCAGAGGGTGTCAGTGGTGAACCAGATGGTGTCAGTGGTGAACCAGAGGGTGCTGTGATGAACCAGAGGGTGGCAGTGATGAACCAGAGGGTGGCAGTGATGAACCAGAGGGTGGCAGTGGTGAACCAGAGGGTGCTGTGATGAACCAGAGGGTGGCAGTGATGAACCAGAGGGTGGCAGTGATGAACCAGAGGGTGGCAGGGATGAACCAGAGGGTGGCAGGGATGAATCAGAGGGTGACAGTGCTGTACCAGAGGGTGGCAGGGGTGAACCGGAGGTGCTGTGATGAACCAGAGGGTGCTGTGATGAACCAGAGGGTGGCAATGCTGAACCAGAGGGTGGCAGTGATGAACCAGAGGGTGCTGTGATGAACCAGAGGGTGGCAGTGCTGAACTAGAGGGTGACAGTGCTGTACCAGAGGGTGGCAGGGGTGAACCAGAGGTACTGTGATGAACCAGAGGGTGCTGTGATGAACCAGAGGGTGGCAGAGATGAACCAGAGGGTGGCACTGGTGAACTAGAGGGTGCTGTGATGAACCAGAGGGTGGCAGTGCTGTACCAGAGGGTGGCAGTGATGAACCTGAGGGTGGCAGGGATGAACCAGAGGGTGGCAGGGATGAGCCAGAGGGTGACAGTGCTGTACCAGAGGGTGGCAGGGGTGAACCAGAGGTGCTGTGATAAACCAGAGGGTGCTGTGATGAACCAGAGGGTGGCAGTGCTGAACCAGAGGGTGGCAGGGATGAACCAGAGGGTGGCAGGGATGAAGCAGAGGGTGACAGTGCTGTACCAGAGGGTGGCAGGGGTGAACCAGAGGTGCTGTGATGAACCAGAGGGTGCTGTGATCAACCAGAGGGTGGCAGTGCTGAACCAGAGGGTGGCAGTGATGAACCAGAGGGTGCTGTGATGAACCAGAGGGTGGCAGTGCTGAACCAGAGGGTGGCAGTGATGAACCAGAGGGTGGCGGGGATGAACCAGAGGGTGGCAGGGATGAACCAGAGGGTGACAGTGCTGTACCAGAGGGTGGCAGGGGTGAACCAGAGGTACTGTGATGAACCAGAGGGTGCTGTGATGAACCAGAGGGTGGCAGGGATGAGCCAGAGGGTGGCACTGGTGAACCAGAGGGTGCTCTGATGAACCAGAGGGTGACAGTGCTATACCAGAGGGTGGCAGGGGTGAACCAGAGGTGCTGTGATGAACCAGAGGGTGCTGTGATGAACCAGAGGCTGGCAGTGCTGAACCAGAGGGTGGCAGGGATGAACCAGAGGGTGGCACTGGTGAACCAGAGGGTGCTGTGATGAACCAGAGGGTGGCAGTGCTGAACCAGAGGGTGGCAGTGATGAACCAGAGGGTGGCAGGGATGAACCAGAGGGTGGCAGGGATGAACCAGAGGGTGACAGTGCTGTACCAGAGGGTGGCAGGGGTGAACCAGAGGTGCTGTGATGAACCAGAGGGTGCTGTGATGAACCAGAGGGTGGCAGTGCTGTACCAGAGTGTGGTAGTGATGAACCAGAGGGTGGCAGGGATGAACCAGAGGGTGGCAGGGATGAACCAGAGGGTGGCACTGGTGAACCAGAGGGTGTTGTGATGAACCAGAGGGTGGCAGTGAAGAACCAGAGGGTGGCACTGGTGAACCAGAGGGTGGCAGTAATGAACCAGAGGGTGGCAGTGATGCACCAGAGGGTGCTGTGATGAACCAGAGGGTGGCAGTGGTGAGTGCTGTACCAGAGGGGGGTGAACCAGAGAGTGCTGTGATGAACCAGACGGTGGCAGTGGTGAGTGCTGAACCTGAGAGTGGCAGAGGTGAACCAGAGGGTGTCAGTGGTGAACCAGAGGGTGATGTGATGAACCAGTGGGTGGCAGTGGTGAACCAGAGGGTGGCAGTGGTAAACTAGAGGGTGGCAGTCGTGAACCAGAGGGTGGCATTGGTGAACCAGAGGGTGACAGACTAATGCTGTACCAGAGGGTGGCAGGGGTGAACCAGAGGTGCTGTGATGAACCAGAGGGTGGCAGTGATGAACCAGAGGGTGCTGTGATGAACCAGAGGGTGGCAGTGCTGAACCAGAGGGTGACAGTGCTGTACCAGAGGGTGACAGTGCTGTACCAGAGGGTGGCAGGGGTGAACCAGAGGTACTGTGATGTACCAGAGGGTGCTGTGATGAGGCAGAGGGTGGCAGGGATGAACCAGAGGGTGGCACTGGTGAACCAGAGGGTGCTGTGATGAACCAGAGGGTGGCAGTGCTGAACCTGAGGGTGGCAGTGATGAACCAGAGGGTGGCATGGATGAACCAGAGGGTGGCAGGGATGAACCAGAGGGTGACAGTGCTGTACCAGAGGGTGGCAGGGGTGAACCAGAGGTGCTGTGATAAACCAGAGGGTGCTGTGATGAACCAGAGGGTGGCAGTGCTGGACCAAAGGGTGGCAGGGATGAACCAGAGGGTGGCAGGGATGAAGCAGAGGGTGACAGTGCTGTACCAGAGAGTGGCAGGGGCGAACCAGAGGTGCTGTGATGAACCAGAGGGTGCTGTGATCAACCAGAGGGTGGCAGTGCTGAACCAGAGGGTGGCAGTGATGAACCAGAGGGTGGCAGGGATGAACCAGAGGGTGGCAGGGATGAACCAGAGGGTGGCAGGGATGAACCAGAGGGTGGCAGGGATGAACCAGAGGGTGGCAGGGATGAACCAGAGGGTGGCAGTGCTGTACCAGAGGGTGGCAGGGGTGAACCAGAGGTGCTGTGATAAACCAGAGGGTGCTGTGATGAACCAGAGGGTGGCAGTGCTGAACCAGAGGGTGGCAGGGATGAACCAGAGGGTGGCAGGGATGAAGCAGAGGGTGACAGTGCTGTACCAGAGGGTGGCAGGGGTGAACCAGAGGTGCTGTGATGAACCAGAGGGTGGCAGTGCTGAACCAGAGGGTGGCAGTGATGAACCAGAGGGTGGCGGGGATGAACCTGAGGGTGGCAGGGATGAACCAGAGGGTGACAGTGCTGTACCAGAGGGTGGCAGGGGTGAACCAGAGGTACTGTGATGAACCAGAGGGTGCTGTGATGAACCAAAGGGTGGCAGGGATGAACCAGAGGGTGGCACTGGTGAACCAGAGGGTGCTGTGATGAACCAGAGGGTGGCAGTGCTGAACCAGAGGGTGGCAGTGATGAACCAGAGGGTGGCAGGGATGAACCAGAGGGTGGCAGGGATGAACCAGAGGGTGGCAGGGATGAACCAGAGGGTGACAGTGCTGTACCAGAGGGTGGCAGGGGTGAACCAGAGGTGCTGTGATAAACCAGAGGGTGCTGTGATGAACCAGAGGGTGGCAGTGCTGAACCAGAGGGTGGCAGTGATGAACCAGAGTGTGCTGTGATGTACCAGAGGGTGGCAGTGCTGAACCAGAGGGTGGCAGTGATGAACCAGAGGGTGGCGGGGATGAACCGGAGGGTGGCAGGGATGAACCAGAGGGTGACAGTGCTGTACCCGAGGGTGGCAGTGCTGAACCAGAGGTACTGTGATGAACCAGAGGGTGCTGTGATGAACCAAAGGGTGACAGGGATGAACCAGAGGGTGGCACTGGTGAACCAGAGGGTGCTGTGATGAACCAGAGGGTGGCAGTGCTGAACCAGAGGGTGGCAGTGATGAACCAGAGGGTGGCAGGGATGAACCAGAGGGTGGCAGGGATGAACCAGAGGGTGCTGTGATGAACCAGAGGGTGGCAGTGCTGAACCAGAGGGTGGCAGGGATGAACCAAAAGGTCGCAGGGATGAAGCAGAGGGTGACAGTGCTGTACAAGAGGGTGGCAGGGGCGAACCAGAGGTGCTGTGATGAACCAGAGGGTGCTGTGATCAACCAGAGAGTGGCAGTGCTGAAGCAGAGGGTGGCAGTGATGAACCAGAGGGTGGCAGGGATGAACCAGAGGGTGGCAGGGATGAAGCAGAGGGTGGCAGTGCTGTACCAGAGGGTGGCAGGGGTGAACCAGAGGTGCTGTGATGAACCAGAGGGTGCTGTGATGAACCAGGGGGTGTCAGTGCTGAACCAGAGGGTGGTAGTGATGAACCAGAGGGTGGCAGGGATGAACCAGAGGGTGGCACTGGTGAACCAGAGGGTGCTGTGATGAACCAGAGGGTGGCAGTGCTGAACCAGAGGGTGGCAGTGATGAACCAGAGGGTGGCAGGGATGAACCAGAGGGTGGCAGGGTTGAACCAGAGGGTGACAGTGTTGTACCAGAGGGTGGAAGGGGTGAACAAGAGGTGCTGTGATGAACCAGAGGGTGCTCAGATGAACCAGAGGGTGGCAGTGCTGTACCAGAGTGTGGTAGTGATGAACCAGAGGGTGGCACTGGTGAACCATAGGGTGTTGTGATGAACCAGAGGGTGGCAGTGGTAAGTGCTGTACCAGAGGGGGGTGAACCAGAGAGTGCTGTGATGAACCAGACGGTGGCAGTGGTGAGTGCTGAACCTGAGAGTGGCAGAGGTGAACCAGAGGGTGTCAGTGGTGAACCAGAGGGTGATGTGATGAACCAGAGGGTGGCAGTGGTGAACCAGAGGGTGGCAGTGGTAAACTAGAGGGTGGCAGTCGTGAACCAGAGGGTGGCATTGGTGAACCAGAGGGTGACAGACTAATGCTGTACCAGAGGGTGGCAGGGGTGAACCAGAGGTGCTGTGATGAACCAGAGGGTGGCAGTGATGAACCAGAGGGTGCTGTGATGAACCAGAGGGTGGCAGTGCTGAACCAGAGGGTGACAGTGCTGTACCAGAGGGTGACAGTGCTGTACCGGAGGGTGGCAGGGGTGAACCAGAGGTACTGTGATGTACCAGAGGGTGCTGTGATGAGGCAGAGGGTGGCAGGGATGAACCAGAGGGTGGCACTGGTGAACCAGAGGGTGCTGTGATGAACCAGAGGGTGGCAGTGCTGAACCTGAGGGTGGCAGTGATGAACCAGAGGGTGGCATGGATGAACCAGAGGGTGGCAGGGATGAACCAGAGGGTGACAGTGCTGTACCAGAGGGTGGCAGGGGTGAACCAGAGGTGCTGTGATAAACCAGAGGGTGCTGTGATGAACCAGAGGGTGGCAGTGCTGGACCAAAGGGTGGCAGGGATGAACCAGAGGGTGGCAGGGATGAAGCAGAGGGTGACAGTGCTGTACCAGAGAGTGGCAGGGGCGAACCAGAGGTGCTGTGATGAACCAGAGGGTGCTGTGATCAACCAGAGGGTGGCAGTGCTGAACCAGAGGGTGGCAGTGATGAACCAGAGGGTGGCAGGGATGAACCAGAGGGTGGCAGGGATGAACCAGAGGGTGGCAGGGATGAACCAGAGGGTGGCAGGGATGAACCAGAGGGTGGCAGGAATGAACCAGAGGGTGGCAGTGCTGTACCAGAGGGTGGCAGGGGTGAACCAGAGGTGCTGTGATAAACCAGAGGGTGCTGTGATGAACCAGAGGGTGGCAGTGCTGAACCAGAGGGTGGCAGGGATGAACCAGAGGGTGGCAGGGATGAAGCAGAGGGTGACAGTGCTGTACCAGAGGGTGGCAGGGGTGAACCAGAGGTGCTGTGATGAACCAGAGGGTGGCAGTGCTGAACCAGAGGGTGGCAGTGATGAACCAGAGGGTGGCGGGGATGAACCAGAGGGTGGCAGGGATGAACCAGAGGGTGACAGTGCTGTACCAGAGGGTGGCAGGGGTGAACCAGAGGTACTGTGATGAACCAGAGGGTGCTGTGATGAACCAAAGGGTGGCAGGGATGAACCAGAGGGTGGCACTGGTGAACCAGAGGGTGCTGTGATGAACCAGAGGGTGGCAGTGCTGAACCAGAGGGTGGCAGTGATGAACCAGAGGGTGGCAGGGATGAACCAGAGGGTGGCAGTGATGAACCAGAGGGTGGCAGGGATGAACCAGAGGGTGACAGTGCTGTACCAGAGGGTGGCAGGGGTGAACCAGAGGTGCTGTGATAAACCAGAGGGTGCTGTGATGAACCAGAGGGTGGCAGTGCTGAACCAGAGGGTGGCAGTGATGAACCAGAGTGTGCTGTGATGTACCAGAGGGTGGCAGTGCTGAACCAGAGGGTGGCAGTGATGAACCAGAGGGTGGCGGGGATGAACCGGAGGGTGGCAGGGATGAACCAGAGGGTGACAGTGCTGTACCCGAGGGTGGCAGTGCTGAACCAGAGGTACTGTGATGAACCAGAGGGTGCTGTGATGAACCAAAGGGTGACAGGGATGAACCAGAGGGTGGCACTGGTGAACCAGAGGGTGCTGTGATGAACCAGAGGGTGGCAGTGCTGAACCAGAGGGTGGCAGTGATGAACCAGAGGGTGGCAGGGATGAACCAGAGGGTGGCAGGGATGAACCAGAGGGTGCTGTGATGAACCAGAGGGTGGCAGTGCTGAACCAGAGGGTGGCAGGGATGAACCAAAAGGTCGCAGGGATGAAGCAGAGGGTGACAGTGCTGTACAAGAGGGTGGCAGGGGCGAACCAGAGGTGCTGTGATGAACCAGAGGGTGCTGTGATCAACCAGAGAGTGGCAGTGCTGAACCAGAGGGTGGCAGTGATGAACCAGAGGGTGGCAGGGATGAACCAGAGGGTGGCAGGGATGAAGCAGAGGGTGGCAGTGCTGTACCAGAGGGTGGCAGGGGTGAACCAGAGGTGCTGTGATGAACCAGAGGGTGCTGTGATGAACCAGGGGGTGTCAGTGCTGAACCAGAGGGTGGTAGTGATGAACCAGAGGGTGGCAGTGATGAACCAGAGGGTGGCACTGGTGAACCAGAGGGTGCTGTGATGAACCAGAGGGTGGCAGTGCTGAACCAGAGGGTGGCAGTGATGAACCAGAGGGTGGCAGGGATGAACCAGAGGGTGGCAGGGTTGAACCAGAGGGTGACAGTGCTGTACCAGAGGGTGGAAGGGGTGAACAAGAGGTGCTGTGATGAACCAGAGGGTGCTCAGATGAACCAGAGGGTGGCAGTGCTGTACCAGAGTGTGGTAGTGATGAACCAGAGGGTGGCACTGGTGAACCAGAGGGTGTTGTGATGAACCAGAGGGTGGCAGTGAAGAACCAGAGGGTGGCACTGGTGAACCAGAGGGTGGCAGTAATGAACCAGAGGGTGGCAGTGATGCACCAGAGGGTGCTGTGATGAACAAGAGGGTGGCAGTGGTGAGTGCTGTACCAGAGGGGGGGTGAACCAGAGGGTGCTGTGATGAACCAGACGGTGGCAGTGGTGAGTGCTGAACCTGAGAGTGGCAGGGGTGAACCAGAGGGTGTCAGTGGAGAACCAGAGGGTGCTGTGATTAACCAGAGGGTGGCAGTGGTGAACCAGAGGGTGGCAGTGGTAAACTAGAGGGTGGCAGTCGTGAACCAGAGGGTGGCATTGGTGAACCAGAGGGTGACAGACTAATGCTGTACCAGAGGGTGGCATGGGTGAACCAGAGGTGCTGTGATGAACCAGAGGGTGGCAGTGATGAACCAGAGGGTGCTGTGATGAACCAGAGGGTGGCAGTGCTGAACCAGAGGGTGACAGTGCTGTACCAGAGGGAGACAGTGCTGTACCAGAGGGTGGCAGGGGTGAACCAGAGGTACTGTGATGAACCAGAGGGTGCTGTGATGAACCAGAGGGTGGCTGGGATGAACCAGAGGGTGGCACTGGTGAACCAGAGGATGCTGTGATGAACCAGAGGGTGGCAGTGCTGAACCAGAGGGTGGCAGTGATGAACCAGAGGGTGGCAGGGATGAACCACAGGGTGGCAGGGATGAACCACAGGGTGGCAGTGCTGTACCAGAGGGTGGCAGGGGTGAACCAGAGGTGCTGTGATAAACCAGAGGGTGCTGTGATGAACCAGAGGGTGGCAGTGCTGAACCAGAGGGTGGCAGGGATGAACCAGAGGGTGGCAGGGATGAAGCAGAGGGTGACAGTGCTGTACCAGAGGGTGGCAGGGGTGAACCAGAGGTGCTGTGATGAACCAGAGGGTGCTGTGATCAACCAGAGGTTGGCAGTGCTGAACCAGAGGGTGGCAGTGATGAACCAGAGGGTGCTGTTATGTACCAGAGGGTGGCAGTGCTGAACCAGAGGGTGGCAGTGATGAACCAGAGGGTGTTGTGATGAACCAGAGGGTGACAGGGATGAACCAGAGGATGACAGTGCTGTACCAGAGGGTGGCAGGGGTGAACCAGAGGTACTGTGATGAACCAGAGGGTGCTGTGATGAACCAGAGGGTGGCAGGGATGAACCAGAGGGTGGCACTGGTGAACCAGAGGGTGCTGTGATGAACCAGAGGGTGGCAGTGTTGTACCAGAGGGTGGCAGGGATGAACCAGAGGGTGGCAGGGATGAAGCAGAGGGTGACAGTGCTGTACCAGAGGGTGGCAGGGGTGAACCAGAGGTGCTGTGATGAACCAGAGGGTGCTGTGATCAACCAGAGGGTGGCAGTGCTGAACCAGAGGGTGGCAGTGATGAACCAGAGGGTGCTCTGATGAACCAGAGGGTGGCAGTGCTGAACCAGAGGGTGGCAGTGGTGAACCAGAGGGTGCTGTGATCAACCAGAGGGTGGCAGTGCTGAAACAGAGGTGCTGTGATAAACCAGAGGGTGCTGTGATGAACCAGAGGGTGGCAGTGCTGAACCAGAGGGTGGCAGTGATGTACCAGAGGGTGGCAGGGATGAACCAGAGGGTGGCAGGGATGAAGCAGAGGGTGACAGTGCTGTACCAGAGGGTGGCAGGGGTGAACCAGAGGTGCTGTGATGAACCAGAGGGTGCTGTGATCAACCAGAGGGTGGCAGTGCTGAACCAGAGGGTGGCAGTGATGAACCAGAGGGTGCTCTGATGAACCGGAGGGTGGCAGTGCTGAACCAGAGGGTGGCAGTGATGAACCAGAGGGTGGCAGGGATGAACCAGAGGGTGGCAGGGATGAACCAGAGGGTGAC
Organism: Lissotriton helveticus; assembly: GCF_964261635.1. Classification (NCBI taxonomy): domain Eukaryota; kingdom Metazoa; phylum Chordata; class Amphibia; order Caudata; family Salamandridae; genus Lissotriton; species Lissotriton helveticus. Next base: position 683,294,025 of record NC_136073.1, read on the forward strand.
AGTGCTGTACCAGAGGGTGGCAGGGGTGAACCAGAGGTACTGTGATGAACCAGAGGGTGCTGTGATGAACCAGAGGGTGGCAGGGATGAACCAGAGGGTGGTACTGGTGAACCAGAGGGTGCTGTGATGAACCAGAGGGTGGCAGTGCTGAACCAGAGGGTGGCAGTGATGAACCAGAGTGTGGCAGGAATGAACCAGAGGGTGGCAGAGATGAACCAGAGGGTGACAGTGCTGTACCAGAGGGTGGCAGGGGTGAACCAGAGCTGCTGTGATAAACCAGAGGGTGCTGTGATGAACCAGAGGGTGGCAGTGCTGAACCAGAGGGTGGCAGGGATGAACCAGAGGGTCGCAGGGATGAAGCAGAGGGTGACAGTGCTGTACCAGAGGGTGGCAGGGACGAACCAGAGGTGCTGTGATGAACCAGAGGGTGCTGTGATCAACCAGAGAGTGGCAGTGCTGAACCAGAGGATGGCAGTGATGAACCAGAGGGTGGCAGGGATGAACCAGAGGGTGGCAGGGATGAAGCATAGGGTGACAGTGCTATACCAGAGGGTGGCAGGGGTGAACCAGAGGTGCTGTGATGAACCAGAGGGTGCTGTGATGAACCAGGGGGTGGCAGTGCTGAACCAGAGGGTGGTAGTGATGAACCAGAGGGTGGCGGGGATGAACCAGAGGGTGGCACTGGTGAACCAGAGGGTGCTGTGATGAACCAGAGGGAGGCAGTGCTGAACCAGAGGATGGCAGTGATGAACCAGAGGATGGCAGGGATGAACCAGAGGGTGACAGTGCTGTACCAGAGGGTGGCAGGGGTAAAGCAGAGGTGCTGTGATGAACCAGAAGGTGCTGTGATGAACCAGAAGGTGGCAGTGCTGTACCAGAGTGTGGTAGTGATGAACCAGAGGGTGGCAGGGATGAACCAGAGGGTGGCAGGGAGGAACCAGAGGGTGGCACTGGTGAACCAGAGGGTGTTGTGATGAACCAGAGGGTGGCAGTGAAGAACCAGAGGGTGGCACTGGTGAACCAGAGGGTGGCAGTAATGAACCAGAGGGTGGCAGTGATGCACCAGAGGGTGCTGTGATGAACAAGAGGGTGGCAGTGGTGAGTGCTGTACCAGAGGGGGGGTGAACCAGAGGGTGCTGTGATGAACCAGACGGTGGCAGTGGTGAGTGCTGAACCTGAGAGAGGCAGGGGTAAACCAGAGGGTGTCAGTGGTGAACCAGAGGGTGCTGTGATGAACCAGAGGGTGGCAGTGGTGAACCAGAGGGTGGCAGTGGTAAACTAGAGGGTGGCAGTCGTGAACCAGAGGGTGGCATTGGTGAACCAGAGGGTGACAGACTAATGCTGTACCAGAGGGTGGCAGGGGTGAACCAGAGGTGCTGTGATGAACCAGAGGGTGGAAGTCATAAACCAGAGGGTGGCAGTGGTGAACCAGAGGGTGACAGTGCTGTACCAGAGGGTGGCAGGGTGAACCAGAGAGTGCTGTGATGAACCAGAGGGTGGCAGTGGTGAACCAGGGGGTGGCAGGGGTGAACCAGAGGTGCTGTGATGAACCAAAGGGTGGCAGTCGTAAACCAGAGGGTGGCAGTGGTGAACCAGAGGGTAACAGTGGTGAACCAGAGGGTGCTGTGATGAATCAGAGGGTGGCAGTAGTGAGTGCTGAACCTGAGGGTGGCAGGGGTGAACCAGAGGGTGGCAGTGATCGACCAGAGGGTGGCAGTGGTGAACCAGAGGGTGTCAGTGGTGAACCAGATGGTGTCAGTGGTGAACCAGAGGGTGCTGTGATGAACCAGAGGGTGGCAGTGATGAACCAGAGGGTGGCAGTGATGAACCAGAGGGTGGCAGTGGTGAACCAGAGGGTGCTGTGATGAACCAGAGGGTGGCAGTGATGAACCAGAGGGTGGCAGTGATGAACCAGAGGGTGGCAGGGATGAACCAGAGGGTGGCAGGGATGAACCAGAGGGTGGCAGGGATGAACCAGAGGGTGACAGTGCTGTACCAGAGGGTGGCAGGGGTGAACCGGAGGTGCTGTGATAAACCAGAGGGTGCTGTGATGAACCAGAGGGTGGCAGTGCTGAACCAGAGGGTGGCAGTGATGAACCAGAGGGTGGCAGGGATGAACCAGAGGGTGGCAGGGATGAACCAGAGGGTGGCAGGGATGAACCAGAGGGTGGCAGGGATGAACCAGAGGGTGGCAGGGATGAACCAGAGGGTGACAGTGCTGTTCCAGAGGGTGGCAGGGGTGAACCGGAGGTGCTGTGATAAACCAGAGGGTGCTGTGATGAACCAGAGGGTGGCAGTGCTGAACCAGAGGGTGGCAGGGATAAACCAGAGGGTGGCAGGGATGAAAAAGAGGGTGACAGTGCTGTACCAGAGGGTGGCAGGGGTGAACCAGAGGTGCTGTGATGAACCAGAGGGTGCTCTGATGAACCAGAGGGTGGCAGTGCTGAACCAGAGGGTGGCAGTGATGAACCAGAGGGTGCTGTGATGAACCAGAGGGTGGCAGTGCTGAACCAGAGGGTGACAGTGCTGTACCAGAGGGTGGCAGGGGTGAACCAGAGGTACTGTGATGAACCAGAGGGTGCTGTGATGAACCAGAGGGTGGCAGGGATGAACCAGAGGGTGGCACTGGTGAACTAGAGGGTGCTGTGATGAACCAGAGGGTGGCAGTGCTGAACCAGAGGGTGGCAGTGATGAACCAGAGGGTGGCAGGGATGAGCCAGAGGGTGACAGTGCTGTACCAGAGGGTGGCAGGGGTGAACCAGAGGTGCTGTGATAAACCAGAGGGTGCTGTGATGAACCAGAGGGTGGCAGTGCTGAACCAGAGGGTAGCAGGGATGAACCAGAGGGTGGCAGGGATGAAGCAGAGGGTGACAGTGCTGTACCAGAGGGTGGCAGGGGTGAACCAGAGGTGCTGTGATGAACCAGAGGGTGCTGTGATGAACCAGGGGGTGTCAGTGCTGAACCAGAGGGTGGTAGTGATGAACCAGAGGGTGGCAGGGATGAACCAGAGGGTGGCACTGGTGAACCAGAGGGTGCTGTGATGAACCAGAGGGTGGCAGTGCTGAACCAGAGGGTGGCAGTGATGAACCAGAGGGTGGCAGGGATGAACCAGAGGGTGGCAGGGTTGAACCAGAGGGTGGCAGGGATAAACCAGAGGGTGGCAGGGATGAAAAAGAGGGTGACAGTGCTGTACCAGAGGGTGGCAGGGGTGAACCAGAGGTGCTGTGATGAACCAGAGGGTGCTCTGATGAACCAGAGGGTGGCAGTGCTGAACCAGAGGGTGGCAGTGATGAACCAGAGGGTGCTGTGATGAACCAGAGGGTGGCAGTGCTGAACCAGAGGGTGACAGTGCTGTACCAGAGGGTGGCAGGGGTGAACCAGAGGTACTGTGATGAACCAGAGGGTGCTGTGATGAACCAGAGGGTGGCAGGGATGAACCAGAGGGTGGCACTGGTGAACTAGAGGGTGCTGTGATGAACCAGAGGGTGGCAGTGCTGAACCAGAGGGTGGCAGTGATGAACCAGAGGGTGGCAGGGATGAGCCAGAGGGTGACAGTGCTGTACCAGAGGGTGGCAGGGGTGAACCAGAGGTGCTGTGATAAACCAGAGGGTGCTGTGATGAACCAGAGGGTGGCAGTGCTGAACCAGAGGGTAGCAGGGATGAACCAGAGGGTGGCAGGGATGAAGCAGAGGGTGACAGTGCTGTACCAGAGGGTGGCAGGGGTGAACCAGAGGTGCTGTGATGAACCAGAGGGTGCTGTGATCAACCAGAGGGTGGCAGTGCTGAACCAGAGGGTGGCAGTGATGAACCAGAGGGTGCTGTGATGAACCAGAGGGTGGCAGTGCTGAACCAGAGGGTGGCAGTGACGAACCAGAGGGTGGCGGGGATGAACCAGAGGGTGGCAGGGATGAACCAGAGGGTGACAGTGCTGTACCAGAGGGTGGCAGGGGTGAACCAGAGGTACTGTGATGAACCAGAGGGTGCTGTGATGAACCAGAGGGTGGCAGGGATGAGCCAGAGGGTGGCACTGGTGAACCAGAGGGTGCTCTGATGAACCAGAGGGTGACAGTGCTATACCAGAGGGTGGCAGGGGTGAACCAGAGGTGATGTGATGAACCAGAGGGTGCTGTGATGAACCAGAGGCTGGCAGTGCTGAACCAGAGGGTGGCAGTGATGAACCAGAGGGTGGCAGGGATGAACCAGAGGGTGGCAGGGATGAACCAGAGGGTGACAGTGCTGTACCAGAGGGTGGCAGGGGTGAACCAGAGGGTGCTGTGATGAACCAGAGGGTGCTGTGATGAACCAGAGGGTGGCAGTGCTGTACCAGAGTGTGGTAGTGATGAACCAGAGGGTGGCAGGGATGAACCAGAGGGTGGCAGGGATGAACCAGAGGGTGGCACTGGTGAACCAGAGGGTGTTGTGATGAACCAGAGGGTGGCAGTGAAGAACCAGAGGGTGGCACTGGTGAACCAGAGGGTGGCAGTAATGAACCAGAGGGTGGCAGTGATGCACCAGAGGGTGCTGTGATGAACCAAAGGGTGGCAGTGGTGAGTGCTGTACCAGAGGGGGGTGAACCAGAGAGTGCTGTGATGAACCAGACGGTGGCAGTGGTGAGTGCTGAACCTGAGAGTGGCAGGGGTGAACCAGAGGGTGTCAGTGGTGAACCAGAGGGTGATGTGATGAACCAGAGGGTGGCAGTGGTGAACCAGAGGGTGGCAGTGGTAAACTAGAGGGTGGCAGTCGTGAACCAGAGGGTGGCATTGGTGAACCAGAGGGTGACAGACTAATGCTGTACCAGAGGGTGGCAGGGGTGAACCAGAGGTGCTGTGATGAACCAGAGGGTGGCAGTGATGAACCAGAGGGTGCTGTGATGAACCAGAGGGTGGCAGTGCTGAACCAGAGGGTGACAGTGCTGTACCAGAGGGTGACAGTGCTGTACCAGAGGGTGGCAGGGGTGAACCAGAGGTACTGTGATGAACCAGAGGGTGCTGTGATGAGGCAGAGGGTGGCAGGGATGAACCAGAGGGTGGCACTGGTGAACCAGAGGGTGCTGTGATGAACCAGAGGGTGGCAGTGCTGAACCTGAGGGTGGCAGTGATGAACCAGAGGGTGGCATGGATGAACCAGAGGGTGGCAGGGATGAACCAGAGGGTGACAGTGCTGTACCAGAGGGTGGCAGGGGTGAACCAGAGGTGCTGTGATAAACCAGAGGGTGCTGTGATGAACCAGAGGGTGGCAGTGCTGGACCAAAGGGTGGCAGGGATGAACCAGAGGGTGGCAGGGATGAAGCAGAGGGTGACAGTGCTGTACCAGAGAGTGGCAGGGGCGAACCAGAGGTGCTGTGATGAACCAGAGGGTGCTGTGATCAACCAGAGGGTGGCAGTGCTGAACCAGAGGGTGGCAGTGATGAACCAGAGGGTGGCAGGGATGAACCAGAGGGTGGCAGGGATGAAGCAGAGGGTGACAGTGCTGTACCAGAGGGTGGCAGGGGTGAACCAGAGGTGCGGTGATGAACCAGAGGGTGCTGTGATGAACCAGAGGGTGGCAGTGCTGAACCAGAGGGTGGTAGTGATGAACCAGAGGGTGGCAGGGATGAACCAGAGGGTGGCACTGGTGAACCAGAGGGTGCTGTGATGAACCAGAGGGTGGCAGTGCTGAACCAGAGGGTGGCAGTGATGAACCAGAGGGTGGCAGGGATGAACCAGAGGGTGGCAGGGATGAACCAAAGGGTGACAGTGCTGTACCAGAGGGTGACAGGGGTGAACCAGAGGTACTGTGATGAACCAGAGGGTGCTGTGATGAACCAGAGGGTGGCAGGGATGAACCAGAGTGTGGCACTGGTGAACCAGAGGGTGCTGTGATGAACCAGAGGGTGGCAGTGCTGAACCAGAGGGTGGCAGTGCTGAACCAGAGGGTGGCAGGGATGAACCAGAGGGTGGCAGGGATGAACCAGAGGGTGACAGTGCTGTACCAGAGGGTGGCAGGGGTGAACCAGAGGTGCTGTGATAAACCAGAGGGTGCAGTGATGAACCAGAGGGTGGCAGTGCTGAACCAGAGGGTGGCAGGGATGAACCAGAGGGTGACAGGGATGAACCAGAGGGTGACAGTGCTGTACCAGAGGGTGGCAGGGGTGAACCAGAGGTACTGTGTTGAACCAGAGGGTGCTGTGATGAACCAGAGGGTGGCAGTGCTGAACCAGAGGGTGGCAGTGATGAACCAGAGGGTGGCAGGGATGAAGCAGAGGGTGGCAGGGATGAACCAGAGGGTGATAGTGCTGTACCAGAGGGTGGCAGGGGTGTACCAGAGGTGCTGTGATAAACCAGAGGGTGCTGTGATGAACCAGAGGGTGGCAGTGCTGAACCAGAGGGTGGCAGGGATGAACCAGAGGGTGGCAGGGATGAAGCAGAGGGTGACAGTGCTGTACCAGAGGGTGGCAGGGGTGAACCAGAGGTACTGTGATGAACCAGAGGGTGATGTGATGAACCAGAGGGTGGCAGTGCTGAACCAGAGGGTGGTAGTGATGAACCAGAGGGTGGTAGTGATGAACCAGAGGGTGCTGTGATGAACCAGAGGGTGGCAGTGCTGTACCAGAGGGTGGCAGGGGTGAACCAGAGGTACTGTGATGAACCAGAGGGTGCTGTGATGAACCAGAGTGTGGCACTGGTGAACCAGAGGGTGCTGTGATGAACCAGAGGGTGGCAGTGCTGAACCAGAGGGTGGCAGTGCTGAACCAGAGGGTGGCAGGGATGAACCAGAGGGTGGCAGGGATGAACCAGAGGGTGACAGTGCTGTACCAGAGGGTGGCAGGGGTGAACCAGAGGTGCTGTGATAAACCAGAGGGTGCTGTGATGAACCAGAGGGTGGCAGTGCTGAACCAGAGGGTGGCAGGGATGAACCAGAGGGTGGCAGGGATGAAGCAGAGGGTGACAGTGCTGTACCAGAGGGTGGCAGGGGTGAACCAGAGGTACTGTGATGAACCAGAGGGTGATGTGATGAACCAGAGGGTGGCAGTGCTGAACCAGAGGGTGGTAGTGATGAACCACAGGGTGGTAGTGATGAACCAGAGGGTGCTGTGATGAACAAGAGGGTGGCAGTGCTGAACCAGAGGGTGGCAGGGATGAACCAGAGGGTCGCAGGGATGAAGCAGAGGGTGACAGTGCTGTACCAGAGGGTGGCAGGGGTGAACCAGAGGTACTGTGATGAACCAGAGGGTGCTATGATGAACCAGAGGGTGGCAGGGATGAACCAGAGGGTGGCACTGGTGAACCAGAGGGTGCTGTGATGAACCAGAGGGTGGCAGTGATGTACCAGAGGGTGGCAGGGATGAACCAGAGGGTGGCAGGGATGAAGCAGAGGGTGACAGTGCTGTACCAGAGGGTGGCAGGGGTGAACCAGAGGTGCTGTGATGAACCAGAGGGTGCTGTGATCAACCAGAGGGTGGCAGTGCTGAACCAGAGGGTGGCAGTGATGAACCAGAGGGTGCTCTGATGAACCAGAGGGTGGCAGTGCTGAACCAGAGGGTGGCAGTGGTGAACCAGAGGGTGCTGTGATCAACCAGAGGGTGGCAGTGCTGAAACAGAGGTGCTGTGATAAACCAGAGGGTGCTGTGATGAACCAGAGGGTGGCAGTGCTGAACCAGAGGGTGGCAGTGATGTACCAGAGGGTGGCAGGGATGAACCAGAGGGTGGCAGGGATGAAGCAGAGGGTGACAGTGCTGTACCAGAGGGTGGCAGGGGTGAACCAGAGGTGCTGTGATGAACCAGAGGGTGCTGTGATCAACCAGAGGGTGGCAGTGCTGAACCAGAGGGTGGCAGTGATGAACCAGAGGGTGGCAGGGATGAACCAGAGGGTGGCAGGGATGAACCAGAGGGTGACAGTGCTGTACCAGAGGGTGGCAGGGGTGAACCAGAGGTACTGTGATGAACCAGAGGGTGCTGTGATGAACCAGAGGGTGGCAGGGATGAACCAGAGGGTGGTACTGGTGAACCAGAGGGTGCTGTGATGAACCAGAGGGTGGCAGTGCTGAACCAGAGGGTGGCAGTGATGAACCAGAGTGTGGCAGGGATGAACCAGAGGGTGGCAGAGATGAACCAGAGGGTGACAGTGCTGTACCAGAGGGTGGCAGGGGTGAACCAGAGCTGCTGTGATAAACCAGAGGGTGCTGTGATGAACCAGAGGGTGGCAGTGCTGAACCAGAGGGTGGCAGGGATGAACCAGAGGGTCGCAGGGATGAAGCAGAGGGTGACAGTGCTGTACCAGAGGGTGGCAGGGACGAACCAGAGGTGCTGTGATGAACCAGAGGGTGCTGTGATCAACCAGAGAGTGGCAGTGCTGAACCAGAGGATGGCAGTGATGAACCAGAGGGTGGCAGGGATGAACCAGAGGGTGGCAGGGATGAAGCATAGGGTGACAGTGCTATACCAGAGGGTGGCAGGGGTGAACCAGAGGTGCTGTGATGAACCAGAGGGTGCTGTGATGAACCAGGGGGTGGCAGTGCTGAACCAGAGGGTGGTAGTGATGAACCAGAGGGTGGCAGGGATGAACCAGAGGGTGGCACTGGTGAACCAGAGGGTGCTGTGATGAACCAGAGGGAGGCAGTGCTGAACCAGAGGATGGCAGTGATGAACCAGAGGGTGGCAGGGATGAACCAGAGGGTGACAGTGCTGTACCAGAGGGTGGCAGGGGTGAAGCAGAGGTGCTGTGATGAACCAGAAGGTGCTGTGATGAACCAGAAGGTGGCAGTGCTGTACCAGAGTGTGGTAGTGATGAACCAGAGGGTGGCAGGGATGAACCAGAGGGTGGCAGGGAGGAACCAGAGGGTGGCACTGGTGAACCAGAGGGTGTTGTGATGAACCAGAGGGTGGCAGTGAAGAACCAGAGGGTGGCACTGGTGAACCAGAGGGTGGCAGTAATGAACCAGAGGGTGGCAGTGATGCACCAGAGGGTGCTGTGATGAACAAGAGGGTGGCAGTGGTGAGTGCTGTACCAGAGGGGGGGTGAACCAGAGGGTGCTGTGATGAACCAGACGGTGGCAGTGGTGAGTGCTGAACCTGAGAGAGGCAGGGGTAAACCAGAGGGTGTCAGTGGTGAACCAGAGGGTGCTGTGATGAACCAGAGGGTGGCAGTGGTGAACCAGAGGGTGGCAGTGGTAAACTAGAGGGTGGCAGTCGTGAACCAGAGGGTGGCATTGGTGAACCAGAGGGTGACAGACTAATGCTGTACCAGAGGGTGGCAGGGGTGAACCAGAGGTGCTGTGATGAACCAGAGGGTGGAAGTCATAAACCAGAGGGTGGCAGTGGTGAACCAGAGGGTGACAGTGCTGTACCAGAGGGTGGCAGGGCGAACCAGAGAGTGCTGTGATGAACTAGAGGGTGGCAGTGGTGAACCAGGGGGTGGCAGGGGTGAACCAGAGGGTGGCAGTGGTGAACCAGAGGGTGGCAGGGGTGAACCAGAGGTGCTGTGATGAACCAAAGGGTGGCAGTCGTAAACCAGAGGGTGGCAGTGGTGAACCAGAGGGTAACAGTGGTGAACCAGAGGGTGCTGTGATGAATCAGAGGGTGGCAGTAGTGAGTGCTGAACCTGAGGGTGGCAGGGGTGAACCAGAGGGTGGCAGTGATCGACCAGAGGGTGGCAGTGGTGAACCAGAGGGTGTCAGTGGTGAACCAGATGGTGTCAGTGGTGAACCAGAGGGTGCTGTGATGAACCAGAGGGTGGCAGTGATGAACCAGAGGGTGGCAGTGATGAACCAGAGGGTGGCAGTGGTGAACCAGAGGGTGCTGTGATGAACCAGAGGGTGGCAGTGATGAACCAGAGGGTGGCAGTGATGAACCAGAGGGTGGCAGGGATGAACCAGAGGGTGGCAGGGATGAACCAGAGGGTGGCAGGGATGAACCAGAGGGTGACAGTGCTGTACCAGAGGGTGGCAGGGGTGAACCGGAGGTGCTGTGATAAACCAGAGGGTGCTGTGATGAACCAGAGGGTGGCAGTGCTGAACCAGAGGGTGGCAGGGATAAACCAGAGGGTGGCAGGGATGAAAAAGAGGGTGACAGTGCTGTACCAGAGGGTGGCAGGGGTGAACCAGAGGTGCTGTGATGAACCAGAGGGTGCTCTGATGAACCAGAGGGTGGCAGTGCTGAACCAGAGGGTGGCAGTGATGAACCAGAGGGTGCTGTGATGAACCAGAGGGTGGCAGTGCTGAACCAGAGGGTGACAGTGCTGTACCAGAGGGTGGCAGGGGTGAACCAGAGGTACTGTGATGAACCAGAGGGTGCTGTGATGAACCAGAGGGTGGCAGGGATGAACCAGAGGGTGGCAGGGGTGAACCAGAGGTACTGTGATGAACCAGAGGGTGGCAGTGATGAACCAGAGGGTGGCAGGGATGAGCCAGAGGGTGACAGTGCTGTACCAGAGGGTGGCAGGGGTGAACCAGAGGTGCTGTGATAAACCAGAGGGTGCTGTGATGAACCAGAGGGTGGCAGTGCTGAACCAGAGGGTAGCAGGGATGAACCAGAGGGTGGCAGGGATGAAGCAGAGGGTGACAGTGCTGTACCAGAGGGTGGCAGGGGTGAACCAGAGGTGCTGTGATGAACCAGAGGGTGCTGTGATCAACCTGAGGGTGGCAGTGCTGAACCAGAGGGTGGCAGTGATGAACCAGAGGGTGCTGTGATGAACCAGAGGGTGGCAGTGCTGAACCAGAGGGTGGCAGTGACAAACCAGAGGGTGGCGGGGATGAACCAGAGGGTGGCAGGGATGAACCAGAGGGTGACAGTGCTGTACCAGAGGGTGGCAGGGGTGAACCAGAGGTACTGTGATGAACCAGAGGGTGCTGTGATGAACCAGAGGGTGGCAGGGATGAGCCAGAGGGTGGCACTGGTGAACCAGAGGGTGCTCTGATGAACCAGAGGGTGACAGTGCTATACCAGAGGGTGGCAGGGGTGAACCAGAGGTGATGTGATGAACCAGAGGGTGCTGTGATGAACCAGAGGCTGGCAGTGCTGAACCAGAGGGTGGTAGCGATGAACCAGAGGGTGGCAGGGATGAACCAGAGGGTGGCACTGGTGAACCAGAGGGTGCTGTGATGAACCAGAGGATGGCAGTGCTGAACCAGAGGGTGGCAGTGATGAACCAGAGGGTGGCAGGGATGAACCAGAGGGTGGCAGGGATGAACCAGAGGGTGACAGTGCTGTACCAGAGGGTGGCAGGGGTGAACCAGAGGTGCTGTGATGAACCAGAGGGTGCTGTGATGAACCAGAGGGTGGCAGTGCTGTACCAGAGTGTGGTAGTGATGAACCAGAGGGTGGCAGGGATGAACCAGAGGGTGGCAGGGATGAACCAGAGGGTGGCACTGGTGAACCAGAGGGTGTTGTGATGAACCAGAGGGTGGCAGTGAAGAACCAGAGGGTGGCACTGGTGAACCAGAGGGTGGCAGTAATGAACCAGAGGGTGGCAGTGATGCACCAGAGGGTGCTGTGATGAACCAAAGGGTGGCAGTGGTGAGTGCTGTACCAGAGGGGGGTGAACCAGAGAGTGCTGTGATGAACCAGACGGTGGCAGTGGTGAGTGCTGAACCTGAGAGTGGCAGGGGTGAACCAGAGGGTGTCAGTGGTGAACCAGAGGGTGATGTGATGAACCAGAGGGTGGCAGTGGTGAACCAGAGGGTGGCAGTGGTAAACTAGAGGGTGGCAGTCGTGAACCAGAGGGTGGCATTGGTGAACCAGAGGGTGACAGACTAATGCTGTACCAGAGGGTGGCAGGGGTGAACCAGAGGTGCTGTGATGAACCAGAGGGTGGCAGTGATGAACCAGAGGGTGCTGTGATGAACCAGAGGGTGGCAGTGCTGAACCAGAGGGTGACAGTGCTGTACCAGAGGGTGACAGTGCTGTACCAGAGGGTGGCAGGGGTGAACCAGAGGTACTGTGATGAACCAGAGGGTGCTGTGATGAGGCAGAGGGTGGCAGGGATGAACCAGAGGGTGGCACTGGTGAACCAGAGGGTGCTGTGATGAACCAGAGGGTGGCAGTGATGAACCAGAGGGTGGCATGGATGAACCAGAGGGTGGCAGGGATGAACCAGAGGGTGACAGTGCTGTACCAGAGGGTGGCAGGGGTGAACCAGAGGTGCTGTGATAAACCAGAGGGTGCTGTGATGAACCAGAGGGTGGCAGTGCTGGACCAAAGGGTGGCAGGGATGAACCAGAGGGTGGCAGGGATGAAGCAGAGGGTGACAGTGCTGTACCAGAGAGTGGCAGGGGCGAACCAGAGGTGCTGTGATGAACCAGAGGGTGCTGTGATCAACCAGAGGGTGGCAGTGCTGAACCAGAGGGTGGCAGTGATGAACCAGAGGGTGGCATGGATGAACCAGAGGGTGGCAGGGATGAAGCAGAGGGTGACAGTGCTGTACCAGAGGGTGGCAGGGGTGAACCAGAGGTGCGGTGATGAACCAGAGGGTGCTGTGATGAACCAGAGGGTGGCAGTGCTGAACCAGAGGGTGGTAGTGATGAACCAGAGGGTGGCAGGGATGAACCAGAGGGTGGCACTGGTGAACCAGAGGGTGCTGTGATAAACCAGAGGGTGGCAGTGCTGAACCAGAGGGTGGCAGTGATGAACCAGAGGGTGGCAGGGATGAACCAGAGGGTGGCAGGGATGAACCAAAGGGTGACAGTGCTGTACCAGAGGGTGACAGGGGTGAACCAGAGGTACTGTGATGAACCAGAGGGTGCTGTGATGAACCAGAGGGTGGCAGGGATGAACCAGAGTGTGGCACTGGTGAACCAGAGGGTGCTGTGATGAACCAGAGGGTGGCAGTGCTGAACCAGAGGGTGGCAGTGCTGAACCAGAGGGTGGCAGGGATGAACCAGAGGGTGGCAGGGATGAACCAGAGGGTGACAGTGCTGTACCAGAGGGTGGCAGGGGTGAACCAGAGGTGCTGTGTTAAACCAGAGGGTGCAGTGATGAACCAGAGGGTGGCAGTGCTGAACCAGAGGGTGGCAGGGATGAACCAGAGGGTGGCAGGGATGAACCAGAGGGTGACAGTGCTGTACCAGAGGGTGGCAGGGGTGAACCAGAGGTACTGTGTTGAACCAGAGGGTGCTGTGATGAACCAGAGCGTGGCAGTGCTGAACCAGAGGGTGGCAGTGATGAACCAGAGGGTCGCAGCGATGAAGCAGAGGGTGGCAGGGATGAACCAGAGGGTGATAGTGCTGTACCAGAGGGTGGCAGGGGTGTACCAGAGGTGCTGTGATAAACCAGAGGGTGCTGTGATGAACCAGAGGGTGGCAGTGCTGAACCAGAGGGTGGCAGGGATGAACCAGAGGGTGGCAGGGATGAAGCAGAGGGTGACAGCGCTGTACCAGAGGGTGGCAGGGGTGAACCAGAGGTGCTGTGATGAACCAGAGGGTGCTCTGATGAACCAGAGGGTGGCAGTGCTGAACCAGAGGGTGGCAGTGATGAATCAGAGGGTGCTGTGATGAACCAGAGGGTGGCAGTGCTGAACCAGAGGGTGACAGTGCTGTACCAGAGGGTGGCAGGGGTGAACCAGAGGTACTGTGATGAACCAGAGGGTGCTGTGATGAACCAGAGGGTGGCAGGGATGAACCAGAGGGTGGCAGGGGTGAACCAGAGGTACTGTGATGAACCAGAGGGTGGCAGTGATGAACCAGAGGGTGGCAGGGATGAGCCAGAGGGTGACAGTGCTGTACCAGAGGGTGGCAGGGGTGAACCAGAGGTGCTGTGATAAACCAGAGGGTGCTGTGATGAACCAGAGGGTGGCAGTGCTGAACCAGAGGGTAGCAGGGATGAACCAGAGGGTGGCAGGGATGAAGCAGAGGGTGACAGTGCTGTACCAGAGGGTGGCAGGGGTGAACCAGAGGTGCTGTGATGAACCAGAGGGTGCTGTGATCAACCAGAGGGTGGCAGTGCTGAACCAGAGGGTGGCAGTGATGAACCAGAGGGTGCTGTGATGAACCAGAGGGTGGCAGTGCTGAACCAGAGGGTGGCAGTGACAAACCAGAGGGTGGCGGGGATGAACCAGAGGGTGGCAGGGATGAACCAGAGGGTGACAGTGCTGTACCAGAGGGTGGCAGGGGTGAACCAGAGGTACTGTGATGAACCAGAGGGTGCTGTGATGAACCAGAGGGTGGCAGGGATGAGCCAGAGGGTGGCACTGGTGAACCAGAGGGTGCTCTGATGAACCAGAGGGTGACAGTGCTATACCAGAGGGTGGCAGGGGTGAACCAGAGGTGATGTGATGAACCAGAGGGTGCTGTGATGAACCAGAGGCTGGCAGTGCTGAACCAGAGGGTGGTAGCGATGAACCAGAGGGTGGCAGGGATGAACCAGAGGGTGGCACTGGTGAACCAGAGGGTGCTGTGATGAACCAGAGGATGGCAGTGCTGAACCAGAGGGTGGCAGTGATGAACCAGAGGGTGGCAGGGATGAACCAGAGGGTGGCAGGGATGAACCAGAGGGTGACAGTGCTGTACCAGAGGGTGGCAGGGGTGAACCAGAGGTGCTGTGATGAACCAGAGGGTGCTGTGATGAACCAGAGGGTGGCAGTGCTGTACCAGAGTGTGGTAGTGATGAACCAGAGGGTGGCAGGGATGAACCAGAGGGTGGCAGGGATGAACCAGAGGGTGGCACTGGTGAACCAGAGGGTGTTGTGATGAACCAGAGGGTGGCAGTGAAGAACCAGAGGGTGGCACTGGTGAACCAGAGGGTGGCAGTAATGAACCAGAGGGTGGCAGTGATGCACCAGAGGGTGCTGTGATGAACCAAAGGGTGGCAGTGGTGAGTGCTGTACCAGAGGGGGGTGAACCAGAGAGTGCTGTGATGAACCAGACGGTGGCAGTGGTGAGTGCTGAACCTGAGAGTGGCAGGGGTGAACCAGAGGGTGTCAGTGGTGAACCAGAGGGTGATGTGATGAACCAGAGGGTGGCAGTGGTGAACCAGAGGGTGGCAGTGGTAAACTAGAGGGTGGCAGTCGTGAACCAGAGGGTGGCATTGGTGAACCAGAGGGTGACAGACTAATGCTGTACCAGAGGGTGGCAGGGGTGAACCAGAGGTGCTGTGATGAACCAGAGGGTGGCAGTGATGAACCAGAGGGTGCTGTGATGAACCAGAGGGTGGCAGTGCTGAACCAGAGGGTGACAGTGCTGTACCAGAGGGTGACAGTGCTGTACCAGAGGGTGGCAGGGGTGAACCAGAGGTACTGTGATGAACCAGAGGGTGCTGTGATGAGGCAGAGGGTGGCAGGGATGAACCAGAGGGTGGCACTGGTGAACCAGAGGGTGCTGTGATGAACCAGAGGGTGGCAGTGATGAACCAGAGGGTGGCATGGATGAACCAGAGGGTGGCAGGGATGAACCAGAGGGTGACAGTGCTGTACCAGAGGGTGGCAGGGGTGAACCAGAGGTGCTGTGATAAACCAGAGGGTGCTGTGATGAACCAGAGGGTGGCAGTGCTGGACCAAAGGGTGGCAGGGATGAACCAGAGGGTGGCAGGGATGAAGCAGAGGGTGACAGTGCTGTACCAGAGAGTGGCAGGGGCGAACCAGAGGTGCTGTGATGAACCAGAGGGTGCTGTGATCAACCAGAGGGTGGCAGTGCTGAACCAGAGGGTGGCAGTGATGAACCAGAGGGTGGCATGGATGAACCAGAGGGTGGCAGGGATGAAGCAGAGGGTGACAGTGCTGTACCAGAGGGTGGCAGGGGTGAACCAGAGGTGCGGTGATGAACCAGAGGGTGCTGTGATGAACCAGAGGGTGGCAGTGCTGAACCAGAGGGTGGTAGTGATGAACCAGAGGGTGGCAGGGATGAACCAGAGGGTGGCACTGGTGAACCAGAGGGTGCTGTGATGAACCAGAGGGTGGCAGTGCTGAACCAGAGGGTGGCAGTGATGAACCAGAGGGTGGCAGGGATGAACCAGAGGGTGGCAGGGATGAACCAAAGGGTGACAGTGCTGTACCAGAGGGTGACAGGGGTGAACCAGAGGTACTGTGATGAACCAGAGGGTGCTGTGATGAACCAGAGGGTGGCAGGGATGAACCAGAGTGTGGCACTGGTGAACCAGAGGGTGCTGTGATGAACCAGAGGGTGGCAGTGCTGAACCAGAGGGTGGCAGTGCTGAACCAGAGGGTGGCAGGGATGAACCAGAGGGTGGCAGGGATGAACCAGAGGGTGACAGTGCTGTACCAGAGGGTGGCAGGGGTGAACCAGAGGTGCTGTGTTAAACCAGAGGGTGCAGTGATGAACCAGAGGGTGGCAGTGCTGAACCAGAGGGTGGCAGGGATGAACCAGAGGGTGGCAGGGATGAACCAGAGGGTGACAGTGCTGTACCAGAGGGTGGCAGGGGTGAACCAGAGGTACTGTGTTGAACCAGAGGGTGCTGTGATGAACCAGAGCGTGGCAGTGCTGAACCAGAGGGTGGCAGTGATGAACCAGAGGGTCGCAGCGATGAAGCAGAGGGTGGCAGGGATGAACCAGAGGGTGATAGTGCTGTACCAGAGGGTGGCAGGGGTGTACCAGAGGTGCTGTGATAAACCAGAGGGTGCTGTGATGAACCAGAGGGTGGCAGTGCTGAACCAGAGGGTGGCAGGGATGAACCAGAGGGTGGCAGGGATGAAGCAGAGGGTGACAGCGCTGTACCAGAGGGTGGCAGGGGTGAACCAGAGGTACTGTGATGAACCAGAGGGTGATGTGATGAACCAGAGGGTGGCAGTGCTGAACCAGAGGGTGGTAGTGATGAACCAGAGGGTGGTAGTGATGAACCAGAGGGTGCTGTGATGAACCAGAGGGTGGCAGTGCTGTACCAGAGGGTGGCAGGGGTGAACCAGAGGTACTGTGATGAACCAGAGGGTGCTGTGATGAACCAGAGTGTGGCACTGGTGAACCAGAGGGTGCTGTGATGAACCAGAGGGTGGCAGTGCTGAACCAGAGGGTGGCAGTGCTGAACCAGAGGGTGGCAGGGATGAACCAGAGGGTGGCAGGGATGAACCAGAGGGTGACAGTGCTGTACCAGAGGGTGGCAGGGGTGAACCAGAGGTGCTGTGATAAACCAGAGGGTGCTGTGATGAACCAGAGGGTGGCAGTGCTGAACCAGAGGGTGGCAGGGATGAACCAGAGGGTGGCAGGGATGAAGCAGAGGGTGACAGTGCTGTACCAGAGGGTGGCAGGGGTGAACCAGAGGTACTGTGATGAACCAGAGGGTGATGTGATGAACCAGAGGGTGGCAGTGATGAACCAGAGGGTGGTAGTGATGAACCACAGGGTGGTAGTGATGAACCAGAGGGTGCTGTGATGAACCAGAGGGTGGCAGTGCTGAACCAGAGGGTGGCAGTGATGAACCAGAGGGTGGCAGGGATGAACCAGAGGGTGGCAGGGATGAACCAGAGGGTGACAGTGCTGTACCAGAGGGTGGCAGGGGTGAACCAGAGGTACTGTGATGAACCAGAGGGTGCTATGATGAACCAGAGGGTGGCAGGGATGAACCAGAGGGTGGCACTGGTGAACCAGAGGGTGCTGTGATGAACCAGAGGGTGGCAGTGCTGAACCAGAGGGTGGCAGTGATGAACCAGAGGGTGGCAGGGATGAACCAGAGGGTGGCAGGGATGAACCAGAGGGTGACAGTGCTGTACCAGAGGGTGGCAGGGGTGAACCAGAGGTACTGTGTTGAACCAGAGGGTGCTGTGATGAACCAGAGGGTGGCAGTGCTGAACCAGAGGGTGGCAGTGATGAACCAGAGGGTGGCAGGGATGAAGCAGAGGGTGGCAGTGCTGTACCAGAGGGTGGCAGGGGTGAACCAGAGGTGCTGTGATGAACCAGAGGGTGCTGTGATCAACCAGAGGGTGGCAGTGCTGAACCAGAGGGTGGCAGTGATGAACCAGAGGGTGCTGTGATGAACCAGAGGGTGGCAGTGCTGAACCAGAGGGTGGCAGTGATGAACCGGAGGGTGGCAGGGATGAACCAGAGGGTGGCAGGGATGAACCAAAGGGTGACAGTGCTGTACCAGAGGGTGGCAGGGGTGAAACAGAGGTACTTTGATGAACCAGAGGGTGCTGTGATGAACCAGAGGGTGGCAGGGATGAACCAGAGGGTGGCACTGGTGAACCAGAGGGTGCTGTGATGAACCAGAGGGTGGCAGTGCTGAACCAGAGGGTGGCAGGGGTGAACCAGAGGTACTGTGATGAACCAGAGGGTGCTGTGATGAACCAGAGGGTGGCAGTGCTGAACCAGAGGGTGGTAGTGATGAACCAGAGGGTGGTAGTGATGAACCAGAGGGTGCTGTGATGAACCAGATGGTGGCAGTGCTGAACCAGAGGGTGGTAGTGATGAACCAGAGGGTGGTAGTGATGAACCAGAGGGTGCTGGGATGAACCAGATGGTGGCAGTGCTGAACCAGAGGGTGGCAGTGATGAACCAGAGGGTGGCAGGGATGAACCAGAGGGTGGCAGGGATGAACCAGAGGGTGACAGTGCTGTACCAGAGGGTGGCAGGTGTGAACCAGAGGTACTGTGATGAACCAGAGGGTGCTGTGATGAACCAGAGGGTGGCAGGGATGAACCAGAGGGTGGCACTGGTGAACCAGAGGGTGCTGTGATGAACCAGAGGGTGGCAGTGCTGAACCAGAGGGTGGCAGTGATGAACCAGAGGGTGGCAGGGGTGAACCAGAGGGTGGCAGGGAT
The DNA here is from genome assembly GCF_964261635.1 of Lissotriton helveticus. NCBI lineage: Eukaryota > Metazoa > Chordata > Amphibia > Caudata > Salamandridae > Lissotriton > Lissotriton helveticus. Next base: position 683,312,700 of record NC_136073.1, read on the forward strand.
GAACCAGAGGGTGACAGTGCTGTACCAAAGGGTGGCAGGGGTGAACCAGAGGTACTGTGTTGAACCAGAGGGTGCTGTGATGAACCAGAGGGTGGCAGTGCTGAACCAGAGGGTGGCAGTGATGAACCAGAGGGTGGCAGGGATGAAGCAGAGGGTGGCAGGGATGAACCAGAGGGTGATAGTGCTGTACCAGAGGGTGGCAGGGGTGTACCAGAGGTGCTGTGATAAACCAGAGGATGCTGTGATGAACCAGAGGGTGGCAGTGCTGAACCAGAGGGTGGCAGGGATGAACCAGAGGGTGGCAGGGATGAAGCAGAGGGTGACAGTGCTGTACCAGAGGGTGGCAGGGGTGAACCAGAGGTACTGTGATGAACCAGAGGGTGATGTGATGAACCAGAGGGTGGCAGTGCTGAACCAGAGGGTGGCAATGATGAACCAGAGGGTGCTGTGATGAACCAAAGGGTGCTGTGATGAACCAGAGGGTGGCAGTGCTGAACCAGAGGGTGGCAGTGATGAACCAGAGGGTGGCAGGGATGAACCAGAGGTAGCAGGGATGAACCAAAGGGTGACAGTGCTGTACCAGAGGGTGGCAGGGGTGAACCAGAGGTACTTTGATGAACCAGAGGGTGCTGTGATGAACCAGAGGGTGGCAGGGATGAACCAGAGGGTGGCACTGGTGAACCAGAGGGTGCTGTGATGAACCAGAGGGTGGCAGTGCTGAACCAGAGGGTGGCAGTGATGAACCAGAGGGTGGCAGGGATGAACCAGAGGGTGGCAGGGATGAACCAGAGGGTGACAGTGCTGTATCAGAGGGTGGCAGGGGTGAACCAGAGGTGCTGTGATAAACCAGAGGGTGCTGTGATGAACCAGAGGGTGGCAGTGCTGAACCAGAGGGTGGCAGGGATGAACCAGAGGGTGGCAGGGATGAAGCAGAGGGTGACAGTGCTGTACCAGAGGGTGGCAGGGGTGAACCAGAGGTGCTGTGATGAACCAGAGGGTGCTGTGATCAACCAGAGGGCGGCAGTGCTGAACCAGAGGGTGGCAGTGATGAACCAGAGGGTGCTGTGATGAACCAGAGGGTGGCAGTGCTGAACCAGAGGGTGGCAGTGCTGAACCAGGGGGTGGCAGTGATGAACCAGAGGTACTGTGATGAACCAGAGGGTGGCAGTGCTGAACCAGAGGGTGGCAGGGATGAACCAGAGGGTGGCAGGGATGAAGCAGAGGGTGACAGTGCTGTACCAGAGGGTGGCAGGGATGAACCAGAGGTACTGTGATGAACCAGAGGGTGCTGTGATGAACCAGAGGGTGGCAGGGATGAACCAGAGGGTGGCACTGGTGAACCAGAGGGTGCTGTGATGAACCAGAGGGTGGCAGTGCTGAACCAGAGGGTGACAGTGCTGTACCAGAGGGTGGCAGGGGTGAACCAGAGGTACTGTGATGAACCAGAGGGTGCTGTGATGAACCAGAGGGTGGCAGGGATGAACCAGAGGGTGGCACTGGTGAACCAGAGGGTGCTGTGATGAACCAGAGGGTGGCAGTGCTGAACCAGAGGGTGGCAGTGATGAACCTGAGGGTGGCAGGGATGAACCAGAGGGTGGCAGGGATGAACCAGAGGGTGGCAGTGCTGTACCAGAGGGTGGCAGGGGTGAACCAGAGGTGCTGTGATAAACCAGAGGGTGCTGTGATGAACCAGAGGGTGGCAGTGCTGAACCAGAGGGTGGCAGGGATGAACCAGAGGGTGGCAGGGATGAAGCAGAGGGTGACAGTGCTGTCCCAGAGGGTGGCAGGGGTGAACCAGAGGTGCTGTGATGAACCAGAGGGTGCTGTGATCAACCAGAGGTTGGCAGTGCTGAACCAGAGGGTGGCAGTGATGAACCAGAGGGTGCTGTGATGTACCAGAGGGTGGCAGTGCTGAACCAGAGGGTGGCAGTGATGAACCAGAGGGTGGCGGGGATGAACCAGAGGGTGGCAGGGATGAACCAGAGGGTGACAGTGCTGTACCAGAGGGTGGCAGGGGTGAACCAGAGGTACTGTGATGAACCAGAGGGTGCTGCGATGAACCAAAGGGTGGCAGGGATGAACCAGAGGGTGGCACTGGTGAACCAGAGGGTGCTGTGATGAACCAGAGGGTGGCAGTGCTGAACCAGAGGGTAGCAGTGATGAACCAGAGGGTGGCAGGGATGAACCAGAGGGTGGCAGGGATGAACCAGAGGGTGACAGTGCTGTACCAGAGGGTGGCAGGGGTGAACCAGAGGTGCTGTGATAAACCAGAGGGTGCTGTGATGAACCAGAGGGTGGCAGTGCTGAACCAGAGGGTGGCAGTGATGAACCAGAGGGTGCTGTGATGTACCAGAGGGTGGCAGTGCTGAACCAGAGGGTGGCAGTGATGAACCAGAGGGTGGCGGGGATGAACCAGAGGGTGGCAGGGATGAACCAGAGGGTGACAGTGCTGTACCAGAGGGTGGCAGGGGTGAACCAGAGGTACTGTGATGAACCAGAGGGTGCTGTGATGAACCAAAGGGTGGCGGCAGGGATGAACCAGAGGGTGGCACTGGTGAACCAGAGGGTGCTGTGATGAACCAGAGGGTGCTGTGATCAACCAGAGGGTGGCAGTGATGAACCAGAGGGTGGCAGGGATGAACCAGAGGGTGGCATGGATGAACCAGAGGGTGCTGTGATGAACCAGAGGGTGGCAGGGATGAATCAGAGGGTGGTACTCGTGAACCAGAGGGTGCTGTGATGAACCAGAGGGTGGCAGTGCTGAACCGGAGGGTGGCAGTGATGAACCAGAGTGTGGCAGGGATGAACCAGAGGGTGGCAGAGATAAACCAGAGGGTGACAGTGCTGTACCAGAGGGTGGCAGGGGTGAACCAGAGGTGCTGTGATAAACCAGAGGGTGCTGTGATGAACCAGAGGGTGGCAGTGCTGAACCAGAGGGTGGCAGGGATGAACCAAAAGGTCGCAGGGATGAAGCAGAGGGTGACAGTGCTATACCAGAGGGTGGCAGGGGCGAACCAGAGGTGCTGTGATGAACCAGAGGGTGCTGTGATCAACCAGAGAGTGGCAGTGCTGAACCAGAGGGTGGCAGTGATGAACCAGAGGGTGGCAGGGATGAACCAGAGGGTGGCAGGGATGAAGCAGAGGGTGACAGTGCTGTACCAGAGGGTGGCAGGGGTGAACCAGAGGTGCTGTGATGAACCAGAGGGTGCTGTGATGAACCAGGGGGTGTCAGTGCTGAACCAGAGGGTGGTAGTGATGAACCAGAGGGTGGCAGGGATGAACCAGAGGGTGGCAGGGATGAACCAGAGGGTGACAGTGCTGTACCACAGGGTGGAAGGGGTGAACCAGAGGTGCTGTGATGAACCAGAGGGTGGCAGTGCTGAACCAGAGGGTGGCAGTGATGAACCAGAGGGTGGCAGGGATGAACCAGAGGGTGGCAGGGATGAACCAGAGGGTGACAGTGCTGTACCAGAGGGTGGAAGGGGTGAACCAGAGGTGCTGTGATGAACCAGAGGGTGCTGTGATGAACCAGAGGGTGGCAGTGCTGTACCAGAGTGTGGTAGTGATGAACCAGAGGGTGGCAGGGATGAACCAGAGGGTGGCAGGGAGGAACCAGAGGGTGGCACTGGTGAACCAGAGGGTGTTGTGATGAACCAGAGGGTGGCAGTGAAGAACCAGAGGGTGGCACTGGTGAACCAGAGGGTGGCAGTAATGAACCAGAGGGTGGCAGTGATGCACCAGAGGGTGCTGTGATGAACAAGAGGGTGGCAGTGGTGAGTGCTGTACCAGAGGGGGGGTGAACCAGAGGGTGCTGTGATGAACCAGATGGTAGCAGTGGTGAGTGCTGAACCTGAGAGTGGCAGGGGTGAACCAGAGGGTGTCAGTGGAGAACCAGAGGGTGCTGTGATGAACCAGAGGGTGGCAGTGGTGAACCAGAGGGTGGCAGTGGTAAACTAGAGGGTGGCAGTCGTGAACCAGAGGGTGGCATTGGTGAACCAGAGGGTGACAGACTAATGCTGTACCAGAGGGTTGCATGGGTGAACCAGAGGTGCTGTGATGAACCAGAGGGTGGCAGTGATGAACCAGAGGGTGCTGTGATGAACCAGAGGGTGGCAGTGCTGAACTAGAGGGTGACAGTGCTGTACCAGAGGGTGACAGTGCTGTACCAGAGGGTGGCAGGGGTGAACCAGAGGTACTGTGATGAACCAGAGGGTGCTGTGATGAACCAGAGGGTGGCAGGGATGAACCAGAGGGTGGCACTGGTGAACCAGAGGGTGCTGTGATGAACCAGAGGGTGGCAGTGCTGAACCAGAGGGTGGCAGTGATGAACCAGAGGGTGGCAGGGATGAACCACAGGGTGGCAGGGATGAACCAGAGGGTGGCAGTGATGTACCAGAGGGTGGCAGGGGTGAACCAGAGGTGCTGTGATAAACCAGAGGGTGCTGTGATGAACCAGAGGGTGGCAGTGCTGAACCAGAGGGTGGCAGGGATGAACCAGAGGGTGGCAGGGATGAAGCAGAGGGTGACAGTGCTGTACCAGAGGGTGGCAGGGGTGAACCAAAGGTGCTGTGATGAACCAGAGGGTGCTGTGATCAACCAGAGGTTGGCAGTGCTGAACCAGAGGGTGGCAGTGATGAACCAGAGGGTGCTGTTATGTACCAGAGGGTGGCAGTGCTGAACCAGAGGGTGGCAGTGATGAACCAGAGGGTGCTGTGATGAACCAGAGGGTGACAGGGATGAACCAGAGGGTGACAGTGCTGTACCAGAGGGTGGCAGGGGTGAACCAGAGGTACTGTGATGAACCAGAGGGTGCTGTGATGAACCAGAGGGTGGCAGGGATGAACCAGAGGGTGGCACTGGTGAACCAGAGGGTGCTGTGATGAACCAGAGGGTGGCAGTGATGTACCAAAGGGTGGCAGGGATGAACCAGAGGGTGGCAGTGGTGAAGCAGAGGGTGCTGTGATCAACCAGAGGGTGGCAGTCCTGAAACAGAGGTGCTGTGATAAACCAGAGGGTGCTGTGATGAACCAGAGGATGGCAGTGCTGAACCAGAGGGTGGCAGTGATGTACCAGAGGGTGGCAGGGATGAACCAGAGGGTGGCAGGGATGAAGCAGAGGGTGACAGTGCTGTACCAGAGGGTGGCAGGGGTGAACCAGAGGTGCTGTGATGAACCAGAGGGTGATGTGATCAACCAGAGGGTGGCAGTGCTGAACCAGAGGGTGGCAGTGATGAACCAGAGGGTGCTCTGATGAACCAGAGGGTGGCAGTGCTGAACCAGAGGGTGGCAGTGATGAACCAGAGGGTGGCAGGGATGAACCAGAGGGTGGCAGGGATGAACCAGAGGGTGACAGTGCTGTACCAGAGGGTGGCAGTGGTGAACCAGAGGTACTGTGATGAACCAGAGGGTGCTGTGATGAACCAGAGGGTGGCAGGGATGAACCAGAGGGTGGTACTGGTGAACCAGAGGGTGCTGTGATGAACCAGAGGGTGGCAGGGATGAAACAGAGGGTGGCAGTGATGAACCAGAGTGTGGCAGGGGTGAACCAGAGGGTGGCAGAGATGAACCAGAGGGTGACAGTGCTGTACCAGAGGGTGGCAGGGGTGAACCAGAGCTGCTGTTATAAACCAGAGGGTGCTGTGATGAACCAGAGGGTTGCAGTGCTGAACCAAAGGGTGGCAGGGATGAACCAGAGGGTCGCAGGGATGAAGCAGAGGGTGACAGTGCTGTACCAGAGGGTGGCAGGGACGAACCAAAGGTGCTGTGATGAACCAGAGGGTGCTGTGATCAACCAGAGAGTGGCAGTGCTGAACCAGAGGATGGCAGTGATGAACCAGAGGGTGGCAGGGATGAACCAGAGGGTGGCAGGGTTGAAGCATAGGGTGACAGTGCTGTACCAGAGGGTGGCAGGGGTGAACCAGAGGTGCTGTGATGAACCAGAGGGTGCTGTGATGAACCAGGGGGTGGCAGTGCTGAACCAGAGGGTGGTAGTGATGAACCAGAGGGTGGCAGGGATGAACCAGAGGGTGGCACTGGTGAACCAGAGGGTGCTGTGATGAACCAGAGGGTGGCAGTGCTGAACCAGAGGATGGCAGTGATGAACCAGAGGGTGGCAGGGATGAACCAGAGGGTGGCAGGGATGAACCAGAGGGTGACAGTGCTGTACCAGAGGGTGGCAGGGGTAAAGCAGAGGTGCTGTGATGAACCAGAAGGTGCTGTGATGAACCAGAAGGTGGCAGTGCTGTACCAGAGTGTGGTAGTGATGAACCAGAGGGTGGCAGGGATGAACCAGAGGGTGGCAGGGAGGAACCAGAGGGTGGCACTGGTGAACCAGAGGGTGTTGTGATGAACCAGAGGGTGGCAGTGAAGAACCAGAGGGTGGCACTGGTGAACCAGAGGGTGGCAGTAATGAACCAGAGGGTGGCAGTGATGCACCAGAGGGTGCTGTGATGAACAAGAGGGTGGCAGTGGTGAGTGCTGTACCAGAGGGGGGGTGAACCAGAGGGTGCTGTGATGAACCAGACGGTGGCAGTGGTGAGTGCTGAACCTGAGAGAAGCAGGGGTAAACCAGAGGGTGTCAGTGGTGAACCAGAGGGTGCTGTGATGAACCAGAGGGTGGCAGTGGTGAACCAGAGGGTGGCAGTGGTAAACTAGAGGGTGGCAGTCGTGAACCAGAGGGTGGCATTGGTGAACCAGAGGGTGACAAACTAATGCTGTACCAGAGGGTGGCAGGGGTGAACCAGAGGTGCTGTGATGAACCAGAGGGTGGAAGTCATAAACCAGAGGGTGGCAGTGGTGAACCAGAGGGTGACAGTGCTGTACCAGAGGGTGGCAGGGTGAACCAGAGAGTGCTGTGATGAACCAGAGGGTGGCAGTGGTGAACCAGGGGGTGGCAGGGGTGAACCAGAGGGTGGCAGTGGTGAACCAGAGGGTGGCAGGGGTGAACCAGAGGTGCTGTGATGAACCAAAGGGTGGCAGTCGTAAACCAGAGGGTGGCAGTGGTGAACCAGAGGGTGACAGTGGTGAACCAGAGGGTGCTGTGATGAACCAGAGGGTGGCAGTAGTGAGTGCTGAACCTGAGGGTGGCAGGGGTGAACCACAGGGTGGCAGTGATCGACCAGAGGGTGGCAGTGGTGAACCAGAGGGTGTCAGTGATGAATCAGATGGTGTCAGTGGTGAACCAGAGGGTGCTGTGATGAACCAGAGGGTGGCAGTGATGAACCAGAGGGTGGCAGTGATGAACCAGAGGGTGGCAGTGGTGAACCAGAGGGTGCTGTGATGAACCAGAGGGTGGCAGTGATGAACCAGAGGGTGGCAGTGATGAACCAGAGGGTGGCAGTGATGAACCAGAGGGTGGCAGGGATAAACCAGAGGGTGGCAGGGATGAACCAGAGGGTGACAGTGCTGTACCAGAGGGTGGTAGGGGTGAACCAGAGGTGCTGTGATAAACCAGAGGGTGCTGTGATGAACCAGAGGGTGGCAGTGCTGAACCAGAGGGTGGCAGGGATGAACCAGAGGGTGGCAGGGATGAAAAAGAGGGTGACAGTGCTGTACCAGAGGGTGGCAGGGGTGAACCAGAGGTGCTGTGATGAACCAGAGGGTGCTGTGATGAACCAGAGGGTGGCAGTGCTGAACCAGAGGGTGGCAGTGATGAACCAGAGGGTGCTGTGATAAACCAGAGGGTGGCAGTGCTGAACCAGAGGGTGACAGTGCTGTACCAGAGGGTGGCAGGGGTGAACTAGAGGTACTGTGATGAACCAGAGGGTGCTGTGATGAACCAGAGGGTGGCAGGGATGAACCAGAGGGTGGCACTGGTGAACTAGAGGGTGCTGTGATGAACCAGAGGGTGGCAGTGCTGAACCAGAGGGTGGCAGTGATGAACCAGAGGGTGGCAGGGATGAACCAGAGGGTGGCAGGGATGAACCAGAGGGTGACAGTGCTGTACCAGAGGGTGGCAGGGGTGAACCAGAGGTGCTGTGATAAACCAGAGGGTGCTGTGATGAACCAGAGGGTGGCAGTGCTGAACCAGAGGATGGCAGTGATGAACCAGAGGGTGGCAGGGATGAACCAGAGGGTGGCAGGGATGAACCAGAGGGTGACAGTGCTGTACCAGAGGGTGGCAGGTGTGAAGCAGAGGTGCTGTGATGAACCAGAAGGTGCTGTGATGAACCAGAAGGTGGCAGTGCTGTACTAGAGTGTGGTAGTGATGAACCAGAGGGTGGCAGGGATGAACCAGAGGGTGGCAGGGAGGAACCAGAGGGTGGCACTGGTGAACCAGAGGGTGTTGTGATGAACCAGAGGGTGGCAGTGAAGAACCAGAGGGTGGCACTGGTGAACCAGAGGGTGGCAGTAATAAACCAGAGGGTGGCAGTGATGCACCAGAGGGTGCTGTGATGAACAAGAGGGTGGCAGTGGTGAGTGCTGTACCAGAGGGGGGGTGAACCAGAGGGTGCTGTGATGAACCAGACGGTGGCAGTGGTGAGTGCTGAACCTGAGAGAGGCAGGGGTAAACCAGAGGGTGTCAGTGGTGAACCAGAGGGTGCCGTGATGAACCAGAGGGTGGCAGTGGTGAACCAGAGGGTGGCAGTGGTAAACTAGAGGGTGGCAGTCGTGAACCAGAGGGTGGCATTGGTGAACCAGAGGGTGACAGACTAATGCTGTACCAGAGGATGGCAGGGGTGAACCAGAGGTGCTGTGATGAACCAGAGGGTGGAAGTCGTAAACCAGAGGGTGGCAGTGGTGAACCAGAGGGTGACAGTGCTGTACCAGAGGGTGGCAGGGTGAACCAGAGAGTGCTGTGATGAACCAGAGGGTGGCAGTGGTGAACCAGGGGGTGGCAGGGGTGAACCAGAGGGTGGCAGTGGTGAACCAGAGGGTGGCAGGGGTGAACCAGAGGTGCTGTGATGAACCAAAGGGTGGCAGTCGTAAACCAGAGGGTGGCAGTGGTGAACCAGAGGGTGACAGTGGTGAACCAGAGGGTGCTGTGATGAACCAGAGGGTGGCAGTGGTGAGTGCTGAACCAGAGGGTGGCAGCAGGGGTGAACCAGAGGGTGCTGTGATGAACCAGAGGGTGGCAGTAGTGAGTGCTGAACCTGAGGGTGGCAGGGGTGAACCAGAGGGTGGCAGTGGTGAACCAGAGGGTGTCAGTGGTGAACCAGAGGGTGCTGTGATTAACCAGAGGGTGGCAGTGATGAACCAGAGGGTGGCAGTGATGAACCAGAGGGTGGCAGTGGTGAACCAGAGGGTGCTGTGATGAACCAGAGGGTGGCAGTGATGAACCAGAGGGTGGCAGTGATGAACCAGAGGGTGGCAGGGATGAACCAGAGGGTGGCAGGGATGAACCAGAGGGTGACAGTGATGTACCAGAGGGTGGCAGGGGTGAACCAGAGGTGCTGTGATAAACCAGAGGGTGCTGTGATGAACCAGAGGGTGGCAGTGCTGAACCAGAGGGTGGCAGGGATGAACCAGAGGGTGGCAGGGATGAAGCAGAGGGTGACAGTGCTGTACCAGAGGGTGGCAGGGGTGAACCAGAGGTTCTGTGATGAACCAGAGGGTGCTGTGATCAACCAGAGGGTGGCAGTGCTGAACCAGAGGGTGGCAGTGATGAACCAGAGGGTGCTGTGATGAACCAGAGGGTGGCAGTGCTGAACCAGAGGGTGGCAGTAATGAACCAGAGGGTTGCAGGGATGAACCAGAGGTACTGTGATGAACCAGAGGGTGCTGTGATGAACCAGAGGGTGGCAGGGATGAACCCGAGGGTGGCACTGGTGAACCAGAGGGTGGCAGTCATGTACCAGAGGGTGGCAGGGATGAACCAGAGGGTGGCAGGGATGAAGCAGAGGGTGACAGTGCTGTACCAGAGGGTGGCAGGGGTGAACCAGAGGTACTGTGATGAACCAGAGGGTGCTGTGATGAACCAGAGGGTGGCAGGGATGAACCAGAGGGTGGCACTGGTGAACCAGAGGGTGATGTGATGAACCAGAGGGTGGCAGTGCTGAACCAGAGGGTGGCAGTGATGAACCAGATGGTGGTAGGGATGAACCAGAGGGTGGCAGGGATGAACCAAAGGGTGACAGTGCTGTACCAGAGGGTGGCAGGGGTGAACCAGAGGTACTTTGATGAACCAGAGGGTGCTGTGATGAACCAGAGGGTGGCAGGGATGAACCAGAGGGTGGCACTGGTGAACCAGAGGGTGCTGTGATGAACCAGAGGGTGGCAGTGCTGAACCAGAGGGTGGCAGTGATGAACCAGAGGGTGGCAGGGATGAACCAGAGGGTGGCAGGAATGAACCAGAGGGTGACAGTGCTGTACCAGAGGGTGGCAGGGGTGAACCAGAGGTGCTGTGATAAACCAGAGGGTGCTGTGATGAACCAGAGGGTGGCAGTGCTGAACCAGAGGGTGGCAGGGATGTACCAGAGGGTGGCAGGGATGAAGCAGAGGGTGACAGTGCTGTACCAGAGGGTGGCAGGGGTGAACCATAGGTGCTGTGATGAACCAGAGGGTGCTGTGATCAACCAGAGGGTGGCAGTGCTGAACCAGAGGGTGGCAGTGATGAACCAGAGGGTGCTGTGATGAACCAGAGGGTGGCAGTGCTGAACCAGAGGGTGGCAGTGATGAACCAGAGGGTGGCAGGGATGAACCAGAGGTACTGTGATGAACCAGAGGGTGCTGTGATGAACCAGAGGAAGGCAGGGATGAACCAGAGGGTGGCACTGGTGAACCAGAGGGTGCTGTGATGAACCAGAGGGTGGCAGTGCTGAACCAGAGGGTGGCAGTGATGAACCAGAGGGTGCTGTGATTAACCGGAGGGTGGCAGTGCTGAACCAGAGGGTGACAGTGCTGTACCAGAGGGTGGCAGGGGTGAACCAGAGGTACTGTGATGAACCAGAGGGTGCTGTGATGAACCAGATGGTGTCAGGGATGAACCAGAGGGTGGCACTGGTGAACCAGAGGGTGGCGGTGATGAACCAGAGGGTACTGTGATGAACCAGAGGATGGCAGTGCTGAACCGGAGGGTGACAGTGCTGTACCAGAGGGTGGCAGGGGTGAACCAGAGGTACTGTGATGAACCAGAGGGTGCTGTGATGAACCAGAGGGTGGCAGGGATGAACCAGAGGGTGGCACTGGTGAACCAGAGGGTGCTGTGATGAACCAGAGGGTGGCAGTGCTGAACCAGAGGGTGGCAGTGATGAACCAGAGGGTGGCAGGGATGAACCAAAGGGTGACAGTGCTGTACCAGAGGGTGGCAGGGGTGAACCAGAGGTACTTTGATGAACCAGAGGGTGCTGTGATGAACCAGATGGTGGCAGGGATGAACCAGAGGTTGGCACTGGTGAACCAGAGGGTGCTGTGATGAACCAGAGGGTGGCAGTGCTGAACCAGAGGGTGGCAGTGATGAACCAGAGGGTGGCAGGGATGAACCAGAGGGTGGCAGGGATGAACCAGAGGGTCACAGTGCTGTACCAGAGGGTGGCAGGGGTGAACCAGAGGTGCTGTGATAAACCAGAGGGTGCTGTGATGAACCAGAGGGTGGAGTGCTGAACCAGAGGGTGGCATGGATGAACCAGAGGGTGGCAGGGATGAAGCAGAGGGTGACAGTGCTGTACCAGAGGGTGGCAGGGGTGAACCAGAGGTGCTGTGATGAACCAGAGGGTGCTGTGATCAACCAGAGGGTGGCAGTGCTGAACCAGAGGGTGGCAGTGATGATCCAGAGGGTGCTGTGATGAACCAGAGGGTGGCAGTGCTGAACCAGAGAGTGGCAGTGATGAACCAGAGGGTGGCAGGGATGAACCAGAGGTACTGTGATAAACCAGAGGGTGCTGTGATGAACCAGAGGGTGGCAGGGATGAACCAGAGGGTGGCACTGGTGAACCAGAGGGTGCTGTGATGAACCAGAGGGTGGCAGTGCTGAACCAGAGGGTGGCAGTGATGAACCAGAGGGTGGCAGGGAGGAACCAGAGGGTGGCAGGGATGTACCAGAGGGTGGCAGTGCTGTACCAGAGGGTGGTAGGGGTGAACCAGAGGTGCTGTGATAAACCAGAGGGTGCTGTGATGAACCAGAGGGTGGCAGTGCTGAACCAGAGGGTGGCAGGGATGAACCAGAGGGTGGCAGGGATGAAGCAGAGGGTGGCAGGGGTGAACCAGAGGTGCTGTGATGAACCAGAGGGTGCTGTGATCAACCAGAGGGTGGCAGTGCTGAACCAGAGGGTGGCAGTGATGAACCAGAGGGTGCTGTGATGAACTAGAGGGTGGCAGTGCTGAACCAGAGGGTGGCAGTGATGAACCAGAGGGTGGCGGGGATGAACCAGAGGGTGGCAGGGATGAACCAGAGGGTGACAGTGCTGTACCAGAGGGTGTCAGGGGTGAACCAGAGGTACTGTGATGAACCAGAGGGTGCTGTGATGAACCAGAGGGTGGCAGGGATGAACCAGAGGGTGGCCCTGGTGAACCAGAGGGTGCTGTGATGAACCAGAGGATGGCAGTGCTGAACCGGAGGGTGGCAGTGATGAACCAGAGGGTGGCAGGGATGAACCAGAGGATGACAGTGCTGTACCAGAGGGTGGCAGGGGTGAACCAGAGGTGCTGTGATAAACCAGAGGGTGCTGTGATGAACCAGAGGGTGGAAGTGCTGAACCAGAGGGTGGCAGTCATGTACCAGAGGGTGGCAGGGATGAACCAGAGGGTGGCAGGGATGAAGCAGAGGGTGACAGTGCTGTACCAGAGGGTGGCAGGGGTGAACCAGAGGTGCTGTGATGAACCAGAGGGTGCTGTGATCAACCAGAGGGTGGCAGTGCTGAACCAGAGGGTGGCAGTGATGAACCAGAGGGTGATGTGATGAACCAGAGGGTGGCAGTGCTGAACCAGAGGGTGGCAGTGATGAACCAGAGGGTGGCAGGGATGAACCAGAGGGTGGCAGGGATGAACCAGAGGGTGACAGTGCTGTACCAGAGGGTGGCAGGGGTGAACCAGAGGTGCTGTGATAAACCAGAGGGTGCTGTGATGAACCAGAGGGTGGAGTGCTGAACCAGAGGGTGGCATGGATGAACCAGAGGGTGGCAGGGATGAAGCAGAGGGTGACAGTGCTGTACCAGAGGGTGGCAGGGGTGAACCAGAGGTGCTGTGATGAACCAGAGGGTGCTGTGATCAACCAGAGGGTGGCAGTGCTGAACCAGAGGGTGGCAGTGATGATCCAGAGGGTGCTGTGATGAACCAGAGGGTGGCAGTGCTGAACCAGAGAGTGGCAGTGATGAACCAGAGGGTGGCAGGGATGAACCAGAGGTACTGTGATAAACCAGAGGGTGCTGTGATGAACCAGAGGGTGGCAGGGATGAACCAGAGGGTGGCACTGGTGAACCAGAGGGTGCTGTGATGAACCAGAGGGTGGCAGTGCTGAACCAGAGGGTGGCAGTGATGAACCAGAGGGTGGCAGGGAGGAACCAGAGGGTGGCAGGGATGAACCAGAGGGTGGCAGTGCTGTACCAGAGGGTGGTAGGGGTGAACCAGAGGTGCTGTGATAAACCAGAGGGTGCTGTGATGAACCAGAGGGTGGCAGTGCTGAACCAGAGGGTGGCAGGGATGAACCAGAGGGTGGCAGGGATGAAGCAGAGGGTGGCAGGGGTGAACCAGAGGTGCTGTGATGAACCAGAGGGCGCTGTGATCAACCAGAGGGTGGCAGTGCTGAACCAGAGGGTGGCAGTGATGAACCAGAGGGTGCTGTGATGAACTAGAGGGTGGCAGTGCTGAACCAGAGGGTGGCAGTGATGAACCAGAGGGTGGCGGGGATGAACCAGAGGGTGGCAGGGATGAACCAGAGGGTGACAGTGCTGTACCAGAGGGTGTCAGGGGTGAACCAGAGATACTGTGATGAACCAGAGGGTGCTGTGATGAACCAGAGGGTGGCAGGGATGAACCAGAGGGTGGCCCTGGTGAACCAGAGGGTGCTGTGATGAACCAGAGGATGGCAGTGCTGAACCGGAGGGTGGCAGTGATGAACCAGAGGGTGGCAGGGATGAACCAGAGGATGACAGTGCTGTACCAGAGGGTGGCAGGGGTGAACCAGAGGTGCTGTGATAAACCAGAGGGTGCTGTGATGAACCAGAGGGTGGAAGTGCTGAACCAGAGGGTGGCAGTCATGTACCAGAGGGTGGCAGGGATGAACCAGAGGGTGGCAGGGATGAAGCAGAGGGTGACAGTGCTGTACCAGAGGGTGGCAGGGGTGAACCAGAGGTGCTGTGATGAACCAGAGGGTGCTGTGATCAACCAGAGGGTGGCAGTGCTGAACCAGAGGGTGGCAGTGATGAACCAGAGGGTGATGTGATGAACCAGAGGGTGGCAGTGCTGAACCAGAGGGTGGCAGTGATGAACCAGAGGGTGGCAGGGATGAACCAGAGGGTGGCAGGGATGAACCAGAGGGTGACAGTGCTGTACCAGAGGGTGGCAGGGCTGAACCAGAGGTACTGTGATGAACCAGAGGGTGCTGTGATGAACCAGAGGGTGGCAGGGAAGAACCAGAGGGTGGTACTGGTGAACCAGAGGGTGCTGTGATGAACCAGAGGGTGGCAGTGCTGAACCAGAGGGTGGCAGTGATGAACCAGAGTGTGTCAGAGATGAACCAGAGGGTGGCAGAGATGAACCAGAGGGTGACAGTGCTGTACCAGAGGGTGGCAGGGGTGAACCAGAGGTGCTGTGATAAACCAGAGGGTGCTGTGATGAACCAGAGGGTGGCAGTGCTGAACCAGAGGGTGGCAGGGATGAACCAGAGGGTCACAGGGATGAAGCAGAGGGTGACAGTGCTGTACCAGAGGGTGGCAGGAGCGAACCAGAGGTGCTGTGATGAACCAGAGGGTGCTGTGATCAACCAGAGAGTGGCAGTGCTGAATCAGAGGGTGGCAGTGATGAACCAGAGGGTGGCAGTGATGAACCAGAGGGTGGCAGGGATGAAGCAGAGGGTGACAGTGCTGTACCAGAGGGTGGCAGGGGTGAACCAGAGGAGCTGTGATGAACCAGGGGGTGGCAGTGCTGAACCAGAGGGTGGTAGTGATGAACCAGAGGGTGGCACGGATGAACCAGAGGGTGGCACTGGTGAACCAGAGGGTGCTGTGATGAACCAGAGGGTGGCAGTGCTGAACCAGAGGGTGGCAGTGATGAACCAGAGGGTGGCAGGGATGAACCAGAGGGTGGCAGGGATGAACCAGAGGGTGACAGTGCTGTACCAGAGGGTGGCAGGGGTGAACCAGGGGTGCTGTGATGAACCAGAGGGTGCTGTGATGAACCAGAGGGTGGCAGTGCTGTACCAGAGTGTGGTAGTGATGAACCAGAGGGTGGCAGGGATGAACCAGAGGGTGGCAGGGAGGAACCAGAGGGTGGTACTGGTGAACCAGAGGGTGTTGTGATGAACCAGAGGGTGGCAGTGAAGAACCAGAGGGTGGCACTGGTGAACCAGAGGGTGGCAGTAATGAACCAGAGGGTGGCAGTGATGCACCAGAGGGTTCTGTGATGAACAAGAAGGTGGCAGTGGTGAGTGCTGTACCAGAGGGGGGTGAACCAGAGGGTGCTGTGATGAACCAGACGGTGGCAGTGGTGAGTGCTGAACCTGAGAGTGGCAGGGGTGAACCAGAGGGTGTCAGTGGTGAACCAGAGGGTGCTGTGATGAACCAGAGGGTGGCAGTGGTGAACCAGAGGGTGGCAGTGGTAAACTAGAGGGTGGCAGTCGTGAACCAGAGGGTGGCATTGGTGAACCAGAGGGTGACAGACTAATGCTGTACCAGAGGGTGGCAGGGGTGAACCAGAGGTGCTGTGATGAACCAGAGGGTGGAAGTCGTAAACCAGAGGGTGGCAGTGGTGAACCAGAGGGTGACAGTGCTGTACCAGAGGGTGGTAGGGTGAACCAGAGGGTGCTGTGATGAACCAGAGGGTGGCAGTGGTGAACCAGGGGGTGGCAGGGGTGAACCAGAGGGTGGCAGTGGTGAACCAGAGGGTGGCAGGGGTGAACCAGAGGTGCTGTGATGAACCAGAGGGTGGCAGTCGTAAACCAGAGGGTGGCAGTGGTGAACCAGAGGGTGACAGTGGTGAACCAGAGGGTGCTGTGATGAACCAGAGGGCGGCAGTGGTGAGTGCTGAACCAGAGGGTGGCAGCAGGGATGAACCAGAGGGTGCTGTGATGAACCAGAGGGTGGCAGTAGTGAGTGCTGTACCTGAGGGTGGCAGGGGTGAACCAGAGGGTGGCAGTGATCGACCAGAGGGTGGCAGTGGTGAACCAGAGGGTGTCAGTGGTGAACCAGAGGGTGTCAGTGGTGAACCAGAGGGTGCTGTGATGAACCAGAGGGTGGCAGTGATGAACCAGAGGGTGGCAGTGATGAACCAGATGGTGGCAGTGGTGACCCAGAGGGTGCTGTGATGAACCAGAGGGTGGCAGTGATGAACCAGAGGGTGGCAGTGATGAACCAGAGGGTGGCAGGGATGAACCAGAGGGTGGCAGGGATGAACCAGAGGGTGACAGTGCTGTACCAGAGGGTGGCAGGGGTGAACCAGAGGTGCTGTGATAAACCAGAGGGTGATGTGATGAACCAGAAGGTGGCAGTGCTGAACCAGAGGGTGGCAGGGATGAACCAGAGGGTGGCAGGGATGAAAAATAGGGTGACTGTGCTGTACCTGAGGGTGGCGGGGGTGAACAAGAGGGTGTCAGTGGTGAACCAGAGGGTGCTGTGATGAACCAGAGGGTGGCAGTAATGAACCAGAGGGTGGCAGTGATGAACCAGAGGGTGGCAGTGGTGAACCAGAGGGTGGCAGTGGTGAACCAGAGGGTGCTGTGATGAACCAGAGGGTGGCAGTGATGAACCAGAGGGTGGCAGTGATGAACCAGAGGGTGGCAGTGCTGTACCAGAGTGTGGTAGTGATGAACCAGAGGGTGGCAGGGATGAACCAGAGGGTGGCAGGGAGGAACCAGAGGGTGGTACTGGTGAACCAGAGGGTGTTGTGATGAACCAGAGGGTGGCAGTGAAGAACCAGAGGGTGGCAGTAATGAACCAGAGGGTGGCAGTGATGCACCAGAGGGTTCTGTGATGAACAAGAGGGTGGCAGTGGTGAGTGCTGTACCAGAGGGGGGTGAACCAGAGGGTGCTGTGATGAACCAGACGGTGGCAGTGGTGAGTGCTGAACCTGAGAGTGGCAGGGGTGAACCAGAGGGTGTCAGTGGTGAACCAGAGGGTGCTGTGATGAACCAGAGGGTGGCAGTGGTGAACCAGAGGGTGGCAGTGGTAAACTAGAGGGTGGCAGTCGTGAACCAGAGGGTGGCATTGGTGAACCAGAGGGTGACAGACTAATGCTGTACCAGAGGGTGGCAGGGGTGAACCAGAGGTGCTGTGATGAACCAGAGGGTGGAAGTCGTAAACCAGAGGGTGGCAGTGGTGAACCAGAGGGTGACAGTGCTGTACCAGAGGGTGGTAGGGTGAACCAGAGGGTGCTGTGATGAACCAGAGGGTGGCAGTGGTGAACCAGGGGGTGGCAGGGGTGAACCAGAGGGTGGCAGTGGTGAACCAGAGGGTGGCAGGGGTGAACCAGAGGTGCTGTGATGAACCAGAGGGTGGCAGTCGTAAACCAGAGGGTGGCAGTGGTGAACCAGAGGGTGACAGTGGTGAACCAGAGGGTGCTGTGATGAACCAGAGGGCGGCAGTGGTGAGTGCTGAACCAGAGGGTGGCAGCAGGGATGAACCAGAGGGTGCTGTGATGAACCAGAGGGTGGCAGTAGTGAGTGCTGTACCTGAGGGTGGCAGGGGTGAACCAGAGGGTGGCAGTGATCGACCAGAGGGTGGCAGTGGTGAACCAGAGGGTGTCAGTGGTGAACCAGAGGGTGTCAGTGGTGAACCAGAGGGTGCTGTGATGAACCAGAGGGTGGCAGTGATGAACCAGAGGGTGGCAGTGATGAACCAGATGGTGGCAGTGGTGACCCAGAGGGTGCTGTGATGAACCAGAGGGTGGCAGTGATGAACCAGAGGGTGGCAGTGATGAACCAGAGGGTGGCAGGGATGAACCAGAGGGTGGCAGGGATGAACCAGAGGGTGACAGTGCTGTACCAGAGGGTGGCAGTGGTGAACCAGAGGTGCTGTGATAAACCAGAGGGTGCTGTGATGAACCAGAAGGTGGCAGTGCTGAACCAGAGGGTGGCAGGGATGAACCAGAGGGTGGCAGGGATGAAAAATAGGGTGACTGTGCTGTACCTGAGGGTGGCGGGGGTGAACAAGAGGGTGTCAGTGGTGAACCAGAGGGTGCTGTGATGAACCAGAGGGTGGCAGTGATGAACCAGAGGGTGGCAGTGATGAACCAGAGGGTGGCAGTGGTGAACCAGAGGGTGCTGTGATGAACCAGAGGGTGGCAGTGATGAACCAGAGGGTGGCAGTGATGAACCAGAGGGTGGCAGGGATGAACCAGAGGGTGGCAGGGATGAACCAGAGGGTGACAGTGCTGTACCAGAGGGTGGCAGGGGTGAACCAGAGGTGCTGTGATAAACCAGAGGGTGCTGTGATGAACCAGAAGGTGGCAGTGCTGAACCAGAGGGTGGCAGGGATGAACCAGAGGGTGGCAGGGATGAAAAAGAGGGTGACAGTGCTGTACCTGAGGGTGGCAGGGGTGAACAAGAGGTGCTGTGATGAACCAGAGGGTGCTGTGATGAACCAGAGGGTGGCAGTGCTGAACCAGAGGGTGGCAGTGATGAACCAGAGGGTGGCAGGGATGAACCAGAGGTACTGTGATGAACCAGTGGGTGCTGTGATGAACCAGAGGGTGTCAGGGATGAGCCAGAGGGTGGCACTGGTGAACCAGAGGGTGCTGTAATGAACCAGAGGGTGGCAGTGCTGAACCAGAGGGTGGCAGTGATGAACCAGAGGGTGCTGTGATGAACCAGAGGGTGGCAGTGCTGAACCAGAGGGTGACAGTGCTGTACCAGAGGGTGGCAGGGGTGAACCAGAGGTACTGTGATGAACCAGAGAGTGCTGTGATGAACCAGAGGGTGGCAGGGATGAACCAGAGGGTGGCACTGGTGAACCAGAGGGTGCTGTGATGAGCCAGAGGGTGGCAGTGCTGAACCTGAGGGTGGCAGGGGTAACCCAGAGGGTGGCAGGGATTAACCAGAGGGTGGCAGGGATGAACCAGAGGGTGACAGTGCTGTACCAGAGGGTGGCTGGGGTGAACCAGAGGTGCTGTGATAAACCAGAGGGTGCTGTGATGAACCAGAGGGTGGCAGTGCTGAACCAGAGGGTGGCAGGGATGAACCAGAGGGTGGCAGGGATGAAGCAGAGGGTGACAGTGCTGTACCAGAGGGTGGCAGGGGTGAACCAGAGGTGCTGTGATGAACCAGAGGGTGCTGTGATCAACCAGAGGGTGGCAGTGCTGAACCAGAGGGTGGCAGTGATGAACCAGAGGGTGCTGTGATGAACCAGAGGGTGGCAGTGCTGAACCAGAGGGTGGCAGTGATGAACCAGAGGGTGGCGGGGATGAACCAGAGGGTGGAAGGGATGAACCAGAGGGTGACAGTGCTGTACCAGAGGGTTGCAGGGGTGAAGCAGAGGTACTGTGATGAACCAGAGGGTGCTGTGATGAACCAGAGGGTGGCAGGGATGAGCTAGAGGGTGGCACTGGTGGTGAACCAGAGGGTGCTGTGATGAACCAGAGGGTGACAGTGCTGTACCAGAGGGTGGCAGGAGTGAACCAGAGGTGCTGTGATGAACCAGAGGGTGCTGTGATGAACCAGAGGCTGGCAGTGCTGAACCAGAGGGTGGTAGTGATGAACCAGAGGCAGGCAGGGATGAACCAGAGGGTGGCACTGGTGAACCAGAGGGTGCTGTGATGAACCAGAGGGTGGCAGTGCTGAACCAGAGGGTGGCAGTGATGAACCAGAGGGTGGCAGGGATGAACCAGAGGGTGGCAGGGATGAACCAGCGGGTGACAGTGCTGTACCAGAGGGTGGCAGGGGTGAACCAGAGGTGCTGTGATGAACCAGAGGGTGCTGTGATGAACCAGAGGGTGGCAGTGCTGTACCAGAGTGTGGTAGTGATGAACCAGAGGGTGGCAGGGATGAACCAGAGGGTGGCAGGGATGAACCAGAGGGTGGCACTGGTGAACCAGAGGGAGTTGTGATGAACCATAGGGTGGCAGTGAAGAACCAGAGGGTGGCACTGGTGAACCAGAGGGTGGCAGTAATGAACCAGAGGGTGGCAGTGATGACCCAGAGGGTGGCAGTGATGCACCAGAGGGTGCTGTGATGAACCAGAGGGTGGCAGTGGTGAGTGCTGTACCAGAGGGGGGGTGAACCAGAGGGTGCTGTGATGAACCAGACGGTGGCAGTGGTGAGTGCTGAACCTGAGAGTGGCAGGGGTGAACCAGAGGGTGTCAGTGGTGAACCAGAGGGTGCTGTGATGAACCAAAGGGTGGCAGTGGTGAACCAGAGGGTGGCAGTGGTAAACTAGAGTGTGGCAGTCGTGAACCAGAGGGTGGCATTGGTGAACCAGAGGGTGACAGACTAATGCTGTACCAGAGGGTGGCAGGGGTGAACCAGAGGTGCTGTGATGAACATGAGGGTGGAAGTCGTAAACCAGAGGGTGGCAGTGGTGAACCAGAGGGTGACAGTGCTGTACCAGAGGGTGGCAGGGTGAACCAGAGGGTGCTGTGATGAACCAGAGGGTGGCAGTGGTGAACCAGGGGGTGGCAGGGGTGAACCAGAGGGTGGCAGTGGTGAACCAGAGGGTGGCAGGGGTGAACCAGAGGTGCTGTGATGAACCAGAGGGTGGCAGTCATAAACCAGAGGGTGGCAGTGGTGAACCAGAGGGTGACAGTGGTGAACTAGAGGGTGCTGTGATGAACCAGAGGGTGGCAGTGGTGAGTGCTGAACCAGAGGGTGGCAGCAGGGGTGAACCAGAGGGTGCTGTGATGAACCAGAGGGTGGCAGTAGTGAGTGCTGAACCAGAGGGTGGCAGGGGTGAACCAGAGGGTGGCAGTGATCGACCAGAGGGTGGCAGTGGTGAACCAGAGGGTGTCAGTGGTGAACCAGAGGGTGTCAGTGGTGAACCAGAGGGTGCTGTGATGAACCAGAGGGTGGCAGTGATGAACCAGAGGGTGGCAGTGATGAACCAGAGGGTGGCAGTGGTGAACCAGAGGGTGTTGTGATGAACCAGAGGGTGGCAGTGATGAACCAGAGGGTGGCAGTGATGACCAGAGGGTGGCAGGGATGAACCAGAGGGTGGCAGGGATGAACCAGAGGCTGACAGTGCTGTACCAGAGGGTGGCAGGGGTGAACCAGAGGTGCTGTGATGAACCAGAGGGTGCTGTGATCAACCAGAGGGTGGCAGTGCTGAACCAGAGGGTGGCAGTGATGAACCAGAGGGTGCTGTGATGAACCAGAGGGTGACAGTGCTGAACCAGAGGGTGGCAGTGATGAACCAGAGGGTGGCAGGGATGAACCAGAGGTACTGTGATGAACCAGAGGATGCTGTGATGAACCAGAGGGTGGCAGGGATGAACCAGAGGGTGGCACTGGTGAACCAGAGGGTGCTGTGATGAACCAGAGGGTGGCAGTGCTGAACCAGAGGGTGGCAGTGATGAACCAGAGGGTGCTTTGATGAACCAGAGGGTGGCAGTGCTGAACCAGAGGGTGACAGTGCTGTACCAGAGGGTGGCAGGAGTGAACCAGAGGTACTGTGATGAACCAGAGGGTGCTGTGATGAACCAGAGGGTGGCAGGGATTAACCAGAGGGTGGCACTGGTGAACCAGAGGGTGCTGTAATGAACCAGAGGGTGGCAGTGCTGAACCAGAGGTGGCAGTGATGAACCAGAGGGTGGCAGGGATGAACCAGAGGGTGGCAGGGATGAACCAGAGGGTGACAGTGCTGTACCAGAGGGTGGCAGGGATGAACCAGAGGTGCTGTGATAAACCAGAGGGTGCTGTGATGAACCAGAGGGTGGCAGTGCTGAACCAGAGGGTGGCAGGGATGAACCAGAGGGTGGCAGGGATGAAGCAGAGGGTGACAGTGCTGTACCAGAGGGTGGCAGGGGTGAATCAGAGGTGCTGTGATGAACCAGAGGGTGCTGTGATCAACCAGAGTGTGGCAGTGCTGAACCAGAGGGTGGCAGTGATGAACCAGAGGGTGCTGTGATGAACAAGAGGGTGGCAGTGCTGAACCAGAGGGTGGCAGTGATGAACCAGAGGGTGGCAGGGATGAACCAGAGGGTGGCAGGGATGAACCAGAGGGTGACAGTGCTGTACCAGAGGGTGGCAGGGGTGAACCAGAGGTACTGTGATGAGCCAGAGGGTGCTGTGATGAACCAGAGGGTGGCAGGGATGAACCAGAGGGTGGCACTGGTGAACCAGAGAGTGCTGTGATGAACCAGAGGGTGGCAGTGCTGAACCAGAGGGTGGCAGTGATGAACCAGAGGGTGGCAGGGATGAACCAGAGGGTGGCAGGGATGAACCAGAGGGTGACAGTGCTGTACCAGAGGGTGGCAGGGGTGAGCCAGAGGTGCTGTGATAAACCAGAGGGTGCTGTGATGAACCAGAGGGTGGCAGTGCTGAACCAGAGGGTGGCAGTGATGAACCAGAGGGTGGCAGGGATGAACCAGAGGGTGGCAGGGATGAAGCAGAGGGTGACAGTGCTGTACCAGAGGGTGGCAGGGGTGAACCAGAGGTGCTGTGATGAACCAGAGGGTGGCAGTGAAGAACCAGAGGGTGGCACTGGTGAACCAGAGGGTGGCAGTAATGAACCAGAGGGTGGCAGTGATGCACCAGAGGGTGCTGTGATGAACCAAAGGGTGGCAGTGGTGAGTGCTGTACCAGAGGGGGGTGAACCAGAGAGTGCTGTGATGAACCAGACGGTGGCAGTGGTGAGTGCTGAACCTGAGAGTGGCAGGGGTGAACCAGAGGGTGTCAGTGGTGAACCAGAGGGTGATGTGATGAACCAGAGGGTTATGGTGAGTGGTGTCCCACCTAATCATGCACTGTTCACCTGGTGCTATGCACTTTAAACAATACTCAAAATGTTATACCATAATAAATGTTCATAGTGATAATTCTCACATTTATTCAACAATTTTTTGAAATGATTCGTGCAAAAAAGCTTATTATATGTTATTGTGTCATCATAACAATTTGTTCATATACATATACAAATCAATTGTAGAAGCATAACAGTCTGTACAGCATTTTAACTGTGTTTTACATATCGAACAATCAACATGAAGCCCAATGCATTTCGGCACGTTAGCCGTGCCTTCATCAGGGGCAGTTCTAAAAGAAATGAGAAAATAATATATGTCAGTGTCTATGTATTGGGAGACATGGGGGGTTAAAAAGTCGTGATGTTTGACGTACCTTACTGTTCAACTACTGGTGACGTAATAGCGGTGAATACCAACTCTACAAACAAAAAGATTAATGCGGTAGATAGTACTAATGTATGCTCATGAATTAAATATTGAGCAATAAAGATGTCTGTGTAACATACCTGATAATCTGAATACCAATGGCTGTAATAATAAATAATAATTGTGGTTCAGTGTTAAAACCATGATACCAATCAAAAATATTCCACAAGCCATGAGGTCAAAATAGCCCTACCTTATCTTCATGAATATCCAAATACTACACGGAAAAAAGCGAAGGCAATGTGTTATTTCCAACTATGAAAAATTTTTTTTAAATAAAAGCGTGCACAGTATAATGCGCAACAATGGATTACTGCCACTTTACCTTGCACTAGATAACAGGTCGTGTATCTCAAACGTTCACTGTTAGCCGGTTTGGTCCTATGCGGAGTGATGCCGACAGACTCCATTAAAATATCCGGATGAACACATGGTGATGTGTCCATGAACATCAAAAACGGACTAACCGCATTACAAAAAAGTGTTCATGCACGCCATCTTAGAATGGGGGAATTAACTAGTGATAACTTATGTTTGCTGTTGCATCATTGTAAGTAACTACAGCCGTGTGAATACTAATAATACTCTAAGGTCACTTTCAATAGATACAAAATGTATCATAACAAATATCAGGAATATGTAATACCCGCGTGGGAATGTGGTGTGTCCCAAATGTACGATGTTATATAAATGTAGCGCGATTAGACAACAGTCTCAATACCAAAGATACTGTGCATTATACCGTGGGGTGTGACCACCCGTATACACCTAATGACAAATGAATGTGTGTTGAGATGATCAGTGGTGCATCATGGACTATGTAGTGCAAAAAAATAACGATGACATCATATAGTGATTATTTTGCACACTATCAACAACATAAAAAGTGCATTAACCTGAACTGTTGTATTCAGGGCCAATATTCAATAATTTCAAAATCAAACAAAACGGAAAATAATAGTAAACCCTAACGTTTTCTATCAACGATGTAAATGTAATATTCATCACCAAAGTTGCAAAAGGTAATACGTTAATGTATGAAACATTTGCTGCCATGATACATCATAGATGCTTCTATGAACATACTAAAGGTAATCTACATCAACTGAGCCTCAGAATGCATGTATCATAGATAAGAATGAAAGTTTCTGTGTGTGATTAAGCAGTCACATAATACCTATGATTGAATTTGCAAATATACATGCTATAAATAACATGAAAGGTCATATTTGTCATTTAAACCCACTGGGGTCAAAGTCCCGAGAAATTTAATCCAAAATATTTCTCTTCGTAACAGTCTTTGGTGATTGTCTAGACCTTGCTGAATTTTCACGTGTTCAAGAATGAGAAACCTCAGTTGTGAAATAGTGTGTCGTTGTTCCTTCCAATGTACCACCAACGGTGAAGTCAGATTCTCATTGCGGATGCGGCTTTTATGCTCTGTAATACGTACTTTGGTTTTGCGTTCTGTTTTTCCTACGTACATTTTACCGCATGGGCATTTTATAGCGTACACAACATTGGTCGTGTTGCAATCACTTGAATGTTTAAGTTGAATAGTTTTTCCTGAGGTTGGATGTGGACATGTATTTCCTAAAATTACATTATTGCAGTTTGTGCAATTGAGGCATCGTGTAGTGCCCTTGTAAGATGTTGGTTCAATTGAGCGTGTTTTCTTCTTTAGTCTCTCCCTTAGGTTTGGTCCTCGTGTGTACGCATGTAAAGGAAGTTCATTAAAGATACCATGAAAGTCTGGTTCCAATGTCAGCAGTTCCCATCGGTTGTTAATGATCCTCTTAATCTGTGTTGCGAGGGTTGTGTATTTAGTCACAAATACCATCCGGTTCTGTGAAGATTTCTTTTTTTGTAGCAATAGATCCTGTCTTTGCATCTGTTGTACCCTGTTCAATTGCATTGTAATGACATCTGATGGATATCCTCTATCCGCATATTTTTGAGCTTGATTAGCAAGTGTAGTTTGGCACGTTTCTTTATTGGAGCATATGCGTTTGATGCGGATAAATTGTGATACTGGTAAATTCCTAATCAAATTCTTAGGATGGAAACTGGTGTATTCAAGTGCACTGTTCCGGTCAGTAGGTTTAGTGTACAAGGCTGTGTCAAAGCCATTCCTTGTTTTCGTGATTCTGACGTCTAGATAGTCAATTGTGTCTTTACTGATTTTGTGAGTAAATTGAATCCGCGCATCAACTTGGTTTAATCTATTGATCAAAGATTCCAGCAGATCCTGGGTGTCATTCCAGATTAAGAATATGTCGTCGATATATCGTCCATACATCAACACGTGCTTCCATTCATCCTGGGACATGAGATTTTGTGATTCAAAGTGAGCCATATATGTGTTCGCATACGCAGGAGCCCCTGCAAATCCCATAGCTGTCCCACTTAACTGGGCATAGAACTCATTTTGCCAAATGAAATGGCTGTTGTATAAACAGAATTTCAGCAATTGCAGCAAAAAGATTTTTTTAGTAGTGGAAAACTGCTCCATTTTTAGTAAAGCCCATTCAATGGCTTCCAGTCCTGCTTCATGAGGAATAGAGGTGTAAAGGGCCACCACATCTATAGTACACATGATCCAATGATCCTGATACCCTTCTTCGATCCACTTAAGTTTATTCAGGAAATCCGTGGTATCTCGTATATAAGAACCCCAATGTTGTACAAACTCCTGCAGATGATGATCAATGTATTGTCCGAGTGGGTCAAATATGGACCCGCATCCCGAAACAATTGGTCTAAACGGTGGGTTAATGGGGTGCTTATGGATTTTTGGGATCATGTATATCAATGGCCGTCTCGGGTGTTTTTGTGTCAAAAATGCAGCAGTCTGGTCATCTATCCATTCTTGTTGTATGGCTGTTGTCAAAATAGTTTGCAACATCTGTTGTAACGTAATTGTAGGATCAGATGGTAATTTGGAATAAATGTTTGTATCCTTCACATGCTCATTGACTTTAAGTTCATAATACGTCGTGTTCATAAGAACCAAGGCGCCACCTTTATCCGCTGGTTGTATGGTAATATTCGGATCAGCAGACAAATTATTGATGGTGTTCAATTCGTTTTTAGTTAGATTGTTGTGGTGAGTTCTTGTGTACTTTAATGAGCGTAGATCCTTTTTGACTAGCGACTCAAAAGCATCCAGCATCTTGTGTGAGACTGGAGCTTGAAAAACACTCTTGGGTTTAAATTGTCTTTCAGATATATCCTGAATGGAAACTGTAGGTTCTGCCACATTTTCAAAGTAGTGTTTAAGTTTAAGTGTCCTCATAAATCTAAAAAATGCTCCTTCCGTTTCAATCTCATTGGTCATGATTGTGGGAACAAATGAGAGTCCTCTGTTTAATGTTCTCATTTGTTGTTTAGTGAGAACGGTAGACGAGAGGGTGTTGTGATGAACCATAGGGTGGCAGTGAAGAACCAGAGGGTGGCACTGGTGAACCAGAGGGTGGCAGTAATGAACCAGAGGGTGGCAGTGATGAACCAGAGGGTGGCAGTGATGCACCAGAGGGTGCTGTGATGAACCAGAGGGTGGCAGTGGTGAGTGCTGTACCAGAGGGGGGGTGAACCAGAGGGTGCTGTGATGAACCAGACGGTGGCAGTGGTGAGTGCTGAACCTGAGAGTGGCAGGGGTGAACCAGAGGGTGTCAGTGGTGAACCAGAGGGTGCTGTGATGAACCAAAGGGTGGCAGTGGTGAACCAGAGGGTGGCAGTGGTAAACTAGAGGGTGGCAGTCGTGAACCAGAGGGTGGCATTGGTGAACCAGAGGGTGACAGACTAATGCTGTACCAGAGGGTGGCAGGGGTGAACCAGAGGTGCTGTGATGAACATGAGGGTGGAAGTCGTAAACCAGAGGGTGGCAGTGGTGAACCAGAGGGTGACAGTGCTGTACCAGAGGGTGGCAGGGTGAACCAGAGGGTGCTGTGATGAACCAGAGGGTGGCAGTGGTGAACCAGGGGGTGGCAGGGGTGAACCAGAGGGTGGCAGTGGTGAACCAGAGGGTGGCAGGGGTGAACCAGAGGTGCTGTGATGAACCAGAGGGTGGCAGTGGTGAACCAGAGGGTGACAGTGGTGAACCAGAGGGTGCTGTGATGAACCAGAGGGTGGCAGTGGTGAGTGCTGAACCAGAGGGTGGCAGCAGGGGTGAACCAGAGGGTGCTGTGATGAACCAGAGGGTGGCAGTAGTGAGTGCTGAACCAGAGGGTTGCAGGGGTGAACCAGAGGGTGGCAGTGATCAACCAGAGGGTGGCAGTGGTGAACCAGAGGGTGTCAGTGGTGAACCAGAGGGTGTCAGTGGTGAACCAGAGGGTGCTGTGATCAACCAGAGGGTGGCAGTGCTGAACCAGAGGGTGGCAGTGATGAACCAGAGGGTGCTGTGATGAACCAGAGGGTGACAGTGCTGAACCAGAGGGTGGCAGTGATGAACCAGAGGGTGGCAGGGATGAACCAGAGGTACTGTGATGAACCAGAGGATGCTGTGATGAACCAGAGGGTGGCAGGGATGAACCAGAGGGTGGCACTGGTGAACCAGAGGGTGCTGTGATGAACCAGAGGGTGGCAGTGCTGAACCAGAGGGTGGCAGTGATGAACCAGAGGGTGCTGTGATGAACCAGAGGGTGGCAGTGCTGAACCAGAGGGTGACAGTGCTGTACCAGAGGGTGGCAGGAGTGAACCAGAGGTACTGTGATGAACCAGAGGGTGCTGTGATGAACCAGAGGGTGGCAGGGATGAACCAGAGGGTGGCACTGGTGAACCAGAGGGTGCTGTAATGAACCAGAGGGTGGCAGTGCTGAACCAGAGGTGGCAGTGATGAACCAGAGGGTGGCAGGGATGAACCAGAGGGTGACAGTGCTGTACCAGAGGGTGGCAGGGATGAACCAGAGGTGCTGTGATAAACCAGAGGGTGCTGTGATGAACCAGAGGGTGGCAGTGCTGAACCAGAGGGTGGCAGGGATGAACCAGAGGGTGGCAGGGATGAAGCAGAGGGTGACAGTGCTGTACCAGAGGGTGGCAGGGGTGAATCAGAGGTGCTGTGATGAACCAGAGGGTGCTGTGATCAACCAGAGTGTGGCAGTGCTGAACCAGAGGGTGGCAGTGATGAACCAGAGGGTGCTGTGATGAACAAGAGGGTGGCAGTGCTGAACCAGAGGGTGGCAGTGATGAACCAGAGGGTGGCAGGGATGAACCAGAGGGTGGCAGGGATGAACCAGAGGGTGACAGTGCTGTACCAGAGGGTGGCAGGGGTGAACCAGAGGTACTGTGATAAGCCAGAGGGTGCTGTGATGAACCAGAGGGTGGCAGGGATGAACCAGAGGGTGGCACTGGTGAACCAGAGAGTGCTGTGATGAACCAGAGGGTGGCAGTGCTGAACCAGAGGGTGGCAGTGATGAACCAGAGGGTGGCAGGGATGAACCAGAGGGTGGCAGGGATGAACCAGAGGGTGACAGTGCTGTACCAGAGGGTGGCAGGGGTGAGCCAGAGGTGCTGTGATAAACCAGAGGGTGCTGTGATGAACCAGATGGTGGCAGTGCTGAACCAGAGGGTGGCAGTGATGAACCAGAGGGTGGCAGGGATGAACCAGAGGGTGGCAGGGATGAAGCAGAGGGTGACAGTGCTGTACCAGAGGGTGGCAGGGGTGAACCAGAGGTGCTGTGATGAACCAGAGGGTGCTGTGATCAACCAGAGGGTGGCAGTGCTGAACCAGAGGGTGGCAGTGGTGAACCAGAGGGTGTCAGTGGTGAACCAGAGGGTGTCAGTGGTGAACCAGAGGGTGCTGTGATGAACCAGAGGGTGGCAGTGATGAACCAGAGGGTGGCAGTGATGAACCAGAGGGTGGCAGTGGTGAACCAGAGGGTGTTGTGATGAACCAGAGGGTGGCAGTGATGAACCAGAGGGTGGCAGTGATGACCAGAGGGTGGCAGTGATGAACCAGAGGGTGGCAGGGATGAACCAGAGGCTGACAGTGCTGTACCAGAGGGTGGCAGGGGTGAACCAGAGGTGCTGTGATGAACCAGAGGGTGCTGTGATCAACCAGAGGGTGGCAGTGCTGAACCAGAGGGTGGCAGTGATGAACCAGAGGGTGCTGTGATGAACCAGAGGGTGACAGTGCTGAACCAGAGGGTGGCAGTGATGAACCAGAGGGTGGCAGGGATGAACCAGAGGTACTGTGATGAACCAGAGGATGCTGTGATGAACCAGAGGGTGGCAGGGATGAACCAGAGGGTGGCACTGGTGAATCAGAGGGTGCTGTGATGAACCAGAGGGTGGCAGTGCTGAACCAGAGGGTGGCAGTGATGAACCAGAGGGTGCTGTGATGAACCAGAGGGTGGCAGTGCTGAACCAGAGGGTGACAGTGCTGTACCAGAGGGTGGCAGGAGTGAACCAGAGGTACTGTGATGAACCAGAGGGTGCTGTGATGAACCAGAGGGTGGCAGGGATGAACCAGAGGGTGGCACTGGTGAACCAGAGGGTGCTGTAATGAACCAGAGGGTGGCAGTGCTGAACCAGAGGTGGCAGTGATGAACCAGAGGGTGGCAGGGATGAACCAGAGGGTGGCAGGGATGAACCAGAGGGTGACAGTGCTGTACCAGAGGGTGGCAGGGATGAACCAGAGGTGCTGTGATAAACCAGAGGGTGCTGTGATGAACCAGAGAGTGGCAGTGCTGAACCAGAGGGTGGCAGGGATGATAAATAAACAAGAAGAATCCTACTTCCAGTGTGCACCACAGGGATGGGGAACACTCAGTGTTGTGTAAAATACCCCTCACACACCAACAGGCCCCTTGGTGTCATGCTTCATCATCGGGGTCTTCGCACCCCGCTAAGGGGATGCGGCACGCTACGACCTGCGAGTACGCGGGAGCGTTGACAAGAATTGACTATGTGTGGTGTATGTTGAGTGCATGTGAGGGGATTAATGTGAGTGAAGGGTGTAGTGAAAAATTAAAAAGTACCTGGCTAGTGGGTGGTGCGAAAAAACTTTATTCCGTACCCCTAGCTGGTGCTATTAAAAAGATGTGCAAAAAAGCGAGGTTAGTTGTCTTAATTAGGGACAAAACCTCTGGTGTGCGTCGACATGTTTCGGAACTGGTGTTCCTTCTTCAGGACGGGGCACAACTTCCCAACCCTACTCACGTATTCCTATAAAAAAGTGTTATTTTAATTATCTTTTTACTAAAAAGTGGTAACAATCTCACGAAGGCTAACAATGTGCCTACAGCGGTATCTTCGGTTCATGCAGTTGCATGCCCTGAAAAAAGAAAAACTCAATTTAGTTTGGTTGCCATATAGGACTGGCTCAGACAGGTGCAGTCACCTGGAGCCCCAAACAGTTAAATTAACCTGTAAAAAAGAGGGACATACATGACACACAACATACAAGACACACTTAAGGTTTTTTTATATTTTAGTTCTTTTGGACATACTCATAATCACTGTTGTATATTGCCTCATGAGCATATCCAGAACATCAAGGTAGGTAGGTGGATCCACAATCTGTGAGGGTAAAGAAGTAGTTTCAGTATTGTTACTCCTTTTACTCACTGTTTGACTCCACGCTAGATCTGGATATCTGAGAGTTGTTTTTGTGTGTAACATATACTCACGAAATCCGCCTAAATTGGCCTCCTTCTACCACCCTGTGCTGCTCCGCTGGAAATGCGTTAGCGAGCGACATTGTGGTTTATATTGGGGATTTTGGTGTTGTCTCATTCGTTAATTGGCGGAAGTCGGAAGATGGCCATAAAAGGGACATCCGTGTCCCCGCCTATCGTATACATGTTCATGGTCTCAATGTAACACATATTCTTTTTCTCATTCGTTAATTACCGGTTTTTTTTTGCAGACCAAATATGGAGTATCCGCTTCCCTGCCTATCGCATGTCCGGACATAAGTTCCTGTGGACACGGGTCCTTCTACGCATGCCTGGTTATTGAGCTGTACAAGGCGCTCGCGCATGCGCATATTGTATTCGCTGTGCCTTGGTTTGCTAGTTACCGGCGCATGCGCGGACGAGTGAAAACGTCTCTCATAGTGGCACTGATCTCGTGCGGTGTATACCATCTCGGGCCATCGGAAATACTGTTGCTTTTCACGAACTTTGAATATTGTTTACTTCAGTTCTGGGGCATCCCATAGGGCCAACCATAATTCTGTTTGTCATGATGGGCAAAAGCCTGAACAGAAAGAGTTATTAACACTGTCCTAGTCCATTTACGTGCATGCTTTTACAGGGCTTTCCGTGATTTCCTATATCATTCTTTTGGTGAAGGACACATCAGGTTAATTTCGGTATTATAGGGCCTTCTTTTTCAACCCCAAAAATTGAAAAAATGAATTTAATGACGTTGTAGTGTTACAATTACGGTCCAATAATTTGGCTCCATGGAATGTCATCATTAAGACCTGTAATATGGGTTCCCAAGCGAAATACCCATCGTTCTTTCTGGAACAGGCCTGTTTCAGATGTTAGACGTTCAATAACCGTCCAACGTAAATCATTAATGCAATGCTGACGTTCCAAAAAATGTGATGCCATCTTGGTGGTCGTTTTTTTTTTTACAACGTATGTTGCTTTTATGTTCCCCTATCCTCACTTTGACAGGTCGGGTGGTCATGCCTATATATTCTAGACCACATGGGCACGTTATCATGTAGACCACGTTCTTCGTGTTACAATTGGAGAATTGGCGTTGTTCCCATGATGTGCCATTTCTAAAGGTTAGGGTTTTGCTTTTTTGGGTTTGATGACAGCAGCTGCAATCGCCACAGGGGAAGTGTCCTTGGACCCCCGTCACATTCTGTCTTCCAGTGGGGTTTTGTCGTGGTCTAGTATGTACCAGCATGTCTTTAATGTTTCTGCCCCTCCGGTGTGCATGCATTGGTTTCTCAAAATCCAGGTCTCCACAGTTCAGTATTCCCCAATGTTTGTTTATGACTTTCGATACCTGGTTTGATATGGATGTATATGTCGTAACACAAATTGGTCTTTTGTTTGTTCCTTTGTCTTGTGGATTGTTTTCTAGAAGTGCCTCCCTGTGGTTGTTCCTTGCGCGTTTCATCGCCTTATCAATGGTTTTGACAGGGTATTGTCTCTGTATTAGTTTGGTTTTTAAATCTTTGGCCTGTTTGTTAAATTGGTTCAATTCTGTGCAGTTTCTTCTGAGTCGTAAGAATTGGCCATACGGTAGATTCTCCCTTAGGTGTCTGGGATGGAAGCTATCGTATCACAACAAACAGTTCCTGGAGGTGGGTTTAAAATGGGTGGTACTTTTCAGCCTTCCCTCCTCGGTGTATATATTCAAATCCAGGAAAACCATTGATGTGTTGGAGATAGTACTGGTAAATTTCAGGTACTCATTCTGGTTGTTGAGCCAAGCTACAAAATTCGTGGCACTGTTTATATCCCCATTCCATATGATGAAGATATCATCTATGTACTGTTTCCAGGTGTTAATCTGGGAATAGTATGGGTTGTCTTCATGTAGGATCTTATGCTGTTCCAGATGGTGGACGTATAGTCCCGCTAGACTTGGGGCAAAAGTACTACCCATGCTTGTTCCATGGGTCTGTAGGTATAGGGTCTCTTTGTATTTGAAAAAGTTGTCTTTCAAGGCCATGGTGATGCATTCTAAGACCAGGTTTCTTGGTGTCTGGTACTTCCATGTACTACTGAAGAGCACTTCCTCTATGATCTGTAGTGTCTCCTCATGAGGCAGGCTCGTATATAAGCTCTCCACGTCGAGGCTTAGTAGGAGCTGTGTGGATGGATCAAATTCCTTCTCTTCCAGTAGCTGTAAGACCGCTTTTGTGTCTTTCAAATACGTGTTTGTAGATTGTACCATTGGTCTGAGGAAAGCGTCCGAGAATTTAGACAGAGGCTCCAGAATCGACCCAATCCCGGAAACAATGGGTCTTCCCGGTGGATTTTCGATGTTTTTATGTATCTTCGGGATACAGTAGAAGTATGGTATTTTTGGAGTAGGTTGTTGTAGGAAATCCGCTTCCTTTTTGCTGAGACAGTCATGGGCTAGGCCTTCCTCTACCATGCCGCCAATCCGGATCCGGAGTCCTTCCGTTGGATCTCTTTCCAACATTTTATAGTTCCGTTCATCCGATAGTAAACGCTGGCATTCTTTATCATATGCCTCCAAAGTTTGCAAAACTATCGCTCCCCCTTTATCTGCTGGTTTTATAACGAGCTCATTGTTGGTTGTCAGCTCTCTTAGGGCTTGTTGTTCATCACCGCTTGTATTATAGAAGACGTTCTTCCCTTTTGTATTCAGTTGGTTCCCGAAGATACATAAAAACATCGAAAATCCACCGGGAAGACCCATTGTTTCCGGGATTGGGTCGATTCTGGAGCCTCTGTCTAAATTCTCGGACGCTTTCCTCAGACCAATGGTACAATCTACAAACACGTATTTGAAAGACACAAAAGCGGTCTTACAGCTACTGGAAGAGAAGGAATTTGATCCATCCACACAGCTCCTACTAAGCCTCGACGTGGAGAGCTTATATACGAGCCTGCCTCATGAGGAGACACTACAGATCATAGAGGAAGTGCTCTTCAGTAGTACATGGAAGTACCAGACACCAAGAAACCTGGTCTTAGAATGCATCACCATGGCCTTGAAAGACAACTTTTTCAAATACAAAGAGACCCTATACCTACAGACCCATGGAACAAGCATGGGTAGTACTTTTGCCCCAAGTCTAGCGGGACTATACGTCCACCATCTGGAACAGCATAAGATCCTACATGAAGACAACCCATACTATTCCCAGATTAACACCTGGAAACGGTACATAGATGATATCTTCATCATATGGAATGGGGATATAAACAGTGCCACGAATTTTGTAGCTTGGCTCAACAACCAGAATGAGTACCTGAAATTTACCAGTACTATCTCCAACACATCAATGGTTTTCCTGGATTTTAATATATACACCGAGGAGGGAAGGCTGAAAAGTACCACCCATTTTAAACCCACCTCCAGGAACTGTTTGTTGCGATACGATAGCTTCCATCCCAGACACCTAAGGGAGAATCTACCGTATGGCCAATTCTTACGACTCAGAAGAAACTGCACAGAATTGAACCAATTTAACAAACAGGCCAAAGATTTAAAAACCAAACTAATACAGAGACAATACCCTGTCAAAACCATTGATAAGGCGATGAAACGCGCAAGGAACAACCACAGGGAGGCACTTCTAGAAAACAATCCACAAGACAAAGG
Organism: Lissotriton helveticus; assembly: GCF_964261635.1. Classification (NCBI taxonomy): domain Eukaryota; kingdom Metazoa; phylum Chordata; class Amphibia; order Caudata; family Salamandridae; genus Lissotriton; species Lissotriton helveticus. The sequence continues at coordinate 683,347,373 of NC_136073.1, forward strand.
AACAAACAAAAGACCAATTTGTGTTACGACATATACATCCATATCAAACCAGGTATCGAAAGTCATAAACAAACATTGGGGAATACTGAACTGTGGAGACCTGGATTTTGAGAAACCAATGCATGCACACCGGAGGGGCAGAAATATTAAAGACATGCTGGTACATACTAGACCACGACAAAACCCCACTGGAAGACAGAATGTGACGGGGGTCCAAGGACACTTCCCCTGTGGCGATTGCAGCTGCTGTCATCAAGCCCAAAAAAGCAAAACCCTAACCTTTAGAAATGGCACATCATGGGAACAACGCCAATTCTCCAATTGTAACACGAAGAACGTGGTCTACATGATAACGTGCCCATGTGGTCTAGAATATATAGGCATGACCACCCGACCTGTCAAAGTGAGGATAGGGGAACATAAAAGCAACATACGTTGTAAAAAAACGACCACCAAGATGGCATCACATTTTTTGGAACGTCAGCATTGCATTAATGATTTACGTTGGACGGTTATTGAACGTCTAACATCTGAAACATGCCTGTTCCAGAAAGAACAACGATGGGTATTTCGCTTGGGAACCCATATTACAGGTCTTAATGACGACATTCCATGGAGCCAAATTATTGGACCGTAATTGTAACACTACAACGTCATTAAATTCATTTTTTCAATTTTTGGGGTTGAAAAAGAAGGGCCTATAATACCGAAATTAACCTGATGTGTCCTTCACCAAAAGAATGATATAGGAAATCACGGAAAGCCCTGTAAAAGCATGCACGTAAATGGACTAGGACAGTGTTAATAACTCTTTCTGTTCAGGCTTTTGCCCATCATGACAAACAGAATTATGGTTGGCCCTATGGGATGCCCCAGAACTGAAGTAAACAATATTCAAAGTTCGTGAAAAGCAACAGTATTTCCGATGGCCCGAGATGGTATACACCGCACGAGATCAGTGCCACTATGAGAGACGTTTTCACTCGTCCGCGCATGCGCCGGTAACTAGCAAACCAAGGCACAGCGAATACAATATGCGCATGCGCGAGCGCCTTGTACAGCTCAATAACCAGGCATGCGTAGAAGGACCCGTGTCCACAGGAACTTATGTCCGGACATGCGATAGGCAGGGAAGCGGATACTCCGTATTTGGTCTGCAAAAAAAACCCGGTAATTAACGAATGAGAAAAAGAATATGTGTTACATTGAGACCATGAACATGTATACGATAGGCGGGGACACGGATGTCCCTTTTATGGCCACTTTCCGACTTCCGCCAATTAACGAATGAGACAACACCAAATTCCCCAATATAAACCACAATGTCGCTCGCTAACGCATTTCCAGCGGAGCAGCACAGGGTGGTAGAAGGAGGCCAATTTAGGCGGATTTCGTGAGTATATGTTACACACAAAAACAACTCTCAGATATCCAGATCTAGCGTGGAGTCAAACAGTGAGTAAAAGGAGTAACAATACTGAAACTACTTCTTTACCCTCACAGATTGTGGATCCACCTACCTACCTTGATGTTCTGGATATGCTCATGAGGCAATATACAACAGTGATTATGAGTATGTCCAAAAGAACTAAAATATAAAAAAACCTTAAGTGTGTCTTGTATGTTGTGTGTCATGTATGTCCCTCTTTTTTACAGGTTAATTTAACTGTTTGGGGCTCCAGGTGACTGCACCTGTCTGAGCCAGTCCTATATGGCAACCAAACTAAATTGAGTTTTTCTTTTTTCAGGGCATGCAACTGCATGAACCGAAGATACCGCTGTAGGCACATTGTTAGCCTTCGTGAGATTGTTACCACTTTTTAGTAAAAAGATAATTAAAATAACACTTTTTTATAGGAATACGTGAGTAGGGTTGGGAAGTTGTGCCCCGTCCTGAAGAAGGAACACCAGTTCCGAAACATGTCGACGCACACCAGAGGTTTTGTCCCTAATTAAGACAACTAACCTCGCTTTTTTGCACATCTTTTTAATAGCACCAGCTAGGGGTACGGAATAAAGTTTTTTCGCACCACCCACTAGCCAGGTACTTTTTAATTTTTCACTACACCCTTCACTCACATTAATCCCCTCACATGCACTCAACATACACCACACATAGTCAATTCTTGTCAACGCTCCCGCGTAGTCGCAGGTCGTAGCGTGCCGCATCCCCTTAGCGGGGTGCGAAGACCCCGATGATGAAGCATGACACCAAGGGGCCTGTTGGTGTGTGAGGGGTATTTTACACAACACTGAGTGTTCCCCATCCCTGTGGTGCACACTGGAAGTAGGATTCTTCTTGTTTATTTATCAGTGCCTGTGGAGTAGGAATCCTATCTTTTTACTCTACCTCCCTTCATTGTTATTTCAGGTGGCAGGGATGAACCAGAGGGTGGCAGGGATGAAGCAGAGGGTGACAGTGCTGTACCAGAGGGTGGCAGGGGTGAATCAGAGGTGCTGTGATGAACCAGAGGGTGCTGTGATCAACCAGAGTGTGGCAGTGCTGAACCAGAGGGTGGCAGTGATGAACCAGAGGGTGCTGTGATGAACAAGAGGGTGGCAGTGCTGAACCAGAGGGTGGCAGTGATGAACCAGAGGGTGGCGGGGATGAACCAGAGGGTGGCAGGGATGAACCAGAGGGTGACAGTGCTGTACCAGAGGGTGGCAGGGGTGAACCAGAGGTACTGTGATAAGCCAGAGGGTGCTGTGATGAACCAGAGGGTGGCAGGGATGAACCAGAGGGTGGCACTGGTGAACCAGAGAGTGCTGTAATGAACCAGAGGGTGGCAGTGCTGAACCAGAGGGTGGCAGTGATGAACCAGAGGGTGGCAGGGATGAACCAGAGGGTGGCAGGGATGAACCAGAGGGTGACAGTGCTGTACCAGAGGGTGGCAGGGGTGAGCCAGAGGTGCTGTGATAAACCAGAGGGTGCTGTGATGAACCAGAGGGTGGCAGTGCTGAACCAGAGGGTGGCAGTGATGAACCAGAGGGTGGCAGGGATGAACCAGAGGGTGGCAGGGATGAAGCAGAGGGTGACAGTGCTGTACCAGAGGGTGGCAGGGGTGAACCAGAGGTGCTGTGATGAACCAGAGGGTGCTGTGATCAGCCAGAGGGTGGCAGTGCTGAACCAGAGGGTGGCAGTGATGAACCAGAGGGTGCTGTGATGAACCAGAGGGTGGCAGTGATGAACCAGAGGGTGGCAGGGATGAACCAGAGGGTGGCAGGGATGAACCAGAGGGTGGCAGGGATGAACCAGAGGGTGACAGTGCTGTACCAGAGGGTGGCAGGGGTGAACCAGAGGTACTTTGATGAACCAGAGGGTGCTGTGATGAACCAGAGGGTGGCAGGGATATTTTGATATTTTTTTGATATTTTGATATTTTGTGTGGTATTTCTAGAGCGCGACGTTCGCTCCGGAGGGAGCATCTTGGCGCTTGGAACCTAAATGAACCAGTCCAGGAGGATTAGATGGAAGTTTTGGAATAAACGTCCGGGAGGTTAAAGATCCATGTTTTTAGCAGCTTTCTAAAAGATTTTTCCTGGGTTTGTTGTCTGAGGGTTTTGGGCAGTTTGTTCCAGGCTTTAGATGCAAGGAAGCTGAGGGTCTTTTCACCTTTCGTTTTCAGATTGTATTTCGGAATGTATTTCGGGATGAACCATAGGGTGGCACTGGTGAACCAGAGGGTGCTGTGATGAACCAGAGGGTGGCAGTGCTGAACCAGAGGGTGGCAGTGATGAACCAGAGGGTGGCAGGGATGAACCAGAGGGTGGCAGGGATGAACCAGAGGGTGACAGTGCTGTACCAGAGGGTGGCAGGGGTGAACCAGAGGTGCTGTGATAAACCAGAGGGTGCTGTGATGAACCAGAGGGTGGCAGTGCTGAACCAAAGGGTGGCAGGGATGAACCAGAGGGTGCTGTGATGAACCAGAGGGTGGCAGTGCTGAACCAGAGGGTGGTAGTGATGAACCAGAGGGTGGCAGGGATAAACCAGAGGGTGGCACTGGTGAACCAGAGGGTGCTGTGATGAACCAGAGGGTGGCAGTGCTGAACCAGAGGGTGGCAGTGATGAACCAGAGGGTGGCAGGGATGAACCAGAGGGTGGCAGGGATGAACCAGAGGGTGACAGTGCTGTACCAGAGGGTGGCAGGGGTGAACCAGAGGTGCTGTGATGAACCAGAGGGTGCTGTGATGAACCAGAGGGTGGCAGTGCTGTACCAGAGTGTGGTAGTGATGAACCAGAGGGTGGCAGGGATGAACCAGAGGGTGGCAGGGATGAACCAGAGGGTGGCACTGATGAACCAGAGGGTGCTGTGATGAACCAGAGGGTGGCAGTGAAGAACCAGAGGGTGGCACTGGTGAACCAGAGGGTGGCAGTAATGAACCAGAGGGTGGCAGTGATGCACCAGAGGGTGCTGTGATGAACCAGAGGGTGGCAGTGGTGAGTGCTGTACCAGAGGGGGGTGAACCAGAGGGTGCTGTGATGAACCAGACGGTGGCAGTGGTGAGTGCTGAACCTGAGACTGGCAGGGGTGAACCAGAGGGTGGCAGGGATGAGCCAGAGGGTGGCAGGGATGAACCAGAGGGTGGCACTGGTGAACCAGAGGGTGCTGTGATAAACCAAAGGGTGGCAGTGCTGAACCAGAGGGTGGCAGTGATGAACCAGAGGGTGGCGGGGATGAACCAGAGGGTGGCAGGGATGAACCAGAGGGTGACAGTGCTGTACCAGAGGGAGGCAGGGGTGAACCAGAGGTACTGTGATAAGCCAGAGGGTGCTGTGATGAACCAGAGGGTGGCAGGGATGAACCAGAGGGTGGCACTGGTGAACCAGAGAGTGCTGTGATGAACCAGAGGGTGGCAGTGCTGAACCAGAGGGTGGCAGTGATGAACCAGAGGGTGGCAGGGATGAACCAGAGGGTGGCAGGGATGAACCAGAGGGTGACAGTGCTGTACCAGAGGTTGGCAGGGGTGAGCCAGAGGTGCTGTGATAAACCAGAGGGTGCTGTGATGAACCAGAGGGTGGCAGTGCTGAACCAGAGGGTGGCAGTGATGAACCAGAGGGTGGCAGGGATGAACCAGAGGGTGGCAGGGATGAAGCAGAGGGTGACAGTGCTGTACCAGAGGGTGGCAGGGGTGAACCAGAGGTGCTGTGATGAACCAGAGGGTGCTGTGATCAGCCAGAGGGTGGCAGTGCTGAACCAGAGGGTGGCAGTGATGAACCAGAGGGTGCTGTGATGAACCAGAGGGTGGCAGTGATGAACCAGAGGGTGGCAGGGATGAACCAGAGGGTGGCAGGGATGAACCAGAGGGTGGCAGGGATGAACCAGAGGGTGACAGTGCTGTACCAGAGGGTGGCAGGGGTGAACCAGAGGTACTTTGATGAACCAGAGGGTGCTGTGATGAACCAGAGGGTGGCAGGGATATTTTGATATTTTTTTGATATTTTGATATTTTGTGTGGTATTTCTAGAGCGCGACGTTCGCTCCGGAGGGAGCATCTTGGCGCTTGGAACCTAAATGAACCAGTCCAGGAGGATTAGATGGAAGTTTTGGAATAAACGTCCGGGAGGTTAAAGATCCATGTTTTTAGCAGCTTTCTAAAAGATTTTTCCTGGGTTTGTTGTCTGAGGGTTTTGGGCAGTTTGTTCCAGGCTTTAGATGCAAGGAAGCTGAGGGTCTTTTCACCTTTCGTTTTCAGATTGTATTTCGGAATGTATTTCGGGATGAACCATAGGGTGGCACTGGTGAACCAGAGGGTGCTGTGATGAACCAGAGGGTGGCAGTGCTGAACCAGAGGGTGGCAGTGATGAACCAGAGGGTGGCAGGGATGAACCAGAGGGTGGCAGGGATGAACCAGAGGGTGACAGTGCTGTACCAGAGGGTGGCAGGGGTGAACCAGAGGTGCTGTGATAAACCAGAGGGTGCTGTGATGAACCAGAGGGTGGCAGTGCTGAACCAAAGGGTGGCAGGGATGAACCAGAGGGTGCTGTGATGAACCAGAGGGTGGCAGTGCTGAACCAGAGGGTGGTAGTGATGAACCAGAGGGTGGCAGGGATAAACCAGAGGGTGGCACTGGTGAACCAGAGGGTGCTGTGATGAACCAGAGGGTGGCAGTGCTGAACCAGAGGGTGGCAGTGATGAACCAGAGGGTGGCAGGGATGAACCAGAGGGTGGCAGGGATGAACCAGAGGGTGACAGTGCTGTACCAGAGGGTGGCAGGGGTGAACCAGAGGTGCTGTGATGAACCAGAGGGTGCTGTGATGAACCAGAGGGTGGCAGTGCTGTACCAGAGTGTGGTAGTGATGAACCAGAGGGTGGCAGGGATGAACCAGAGGGTGGCAGGGATGAACCAGAGGGTGGCACTGATGAACCAGAGGGTGCTGTGATGAACCAGAGGGTGGCAGTGAAGAACCAGAGGGTGGCACTGGTGAACCAGAGGGTGGCAGTAATGAACCAGAGGGTGGCAGTGATGCACCAGAGGGTGCTGTGATGAACCAGAGGGTGGCAGTGGTGAGTGCTGTACCAGAGGGGGGTGAACCAGAGGGTGCTGTGATGAACCAGACGGTGGCAGTGGTGAGTGCTGAACCTGAGACTGGCAGGGGTGAACCAGAGGGTGGCAGGGATGAGCCAGAGGGTGGCAGGGATGAACCAGAGGGTGGCACTGGTGAACCAGAGGGTGCTGTGATAAACCAGAGGGTGGCAGTGCTGAACCAGAGGGTGGCAGTGATGAACCAGAGGGTGGCGGGGATGAACCAGAGGGTGGCAGGGATGAACCAGAGGGTGACAGTGCTGTACCAGAGGGTGGCAGTGCTGAACCAAAGGGTGGCAGGGATGAACCAGAGGGTGCTGTGATGAACCAGAGGGTGGCAGTGCTGAACCAGAGGGTGGTAGTGATGAACCAGAGGGTGGCAGGGATAAACCAGAGGGTGGCACTGGTGAACCAGAGGGTGCTGTGATGAACCAGAGGGTGGCAGTGCTGAACCAGAGGGTGGCAGTGATGAACCAGAGGGTGGCAGGGATGAACCAGAGGGTGGCAGGGATGAACCAGAGGGTGACAGTGCTGTACCAGAGGGTGGCAGGGGTGAACCAGAGGTGCTGTGATGAACCAGAGGGTGCTGTGATGAACCAGAGGGTGGCAGTGCTGTACCAGAGTGTGGTAGTGATGAACCAGAGGGTGGCAGGGATGAACCAGAGGGTGGCAGGGATGAACCAGAGGGTGGCACTGATGAACCAGAGGGTGCTGTGATGAACCAGAGGGTGGCAGTGAAGAACCAGAGGGTGGCACAGGTGAACCAGAGGGTGGCAGTAATGAACCAGAGGGTGGCAGTGATGCACCAGAGGGTGCTGTGATGAACCAGAGGGTGGCAGTGGTGAGTGCTGTACCAGAGGGGGGTGAACCAGAGGGTGCTGTGATGAACCAGATGGTGGCAGTGGTGAGTGCTGAACCTGAGACTGGCAGGGGTGAACCAGAGGGTGGCAGGGATGAGCCAGAGGTACTGTGATGAACCAGAGGGTGCTGTGATGTACCAGAGGGTGGCAGGGATGACCCAGAGGGTGGCACTGGTGAACCAGAGGGTGCTGTGATGAACCAGAGGGTGGCAGTGCTGAACCAGAGGGTGGCAGTGATGAACCAGAGGGTGCTGTGATGAACCAGAGGGTGGCAGTGCTGAACCAGAGGGTGACAGTGCTGTACCAGAGGGTGGCAGGGGTGAACCAGAGGTACTGTGATGAACCAGAGGGTGCTGTGATGAACCAGAGGGTGGCAGGGATGAACCAGAGGGTGGCACTGGTGAACCAGAGGGTGCTGTGATGAACCAGAGGGTGGCAGTGCTGAACCAGAGGGTGGCAGGGATGAACCAGAGAGTGGCAGGGATGAAGCAGAGGGTGACAGTGCTGTACCAGAGGGTGGCAGTGCTGAACCAGAGGGTGGCAGTGATTAACCAGAGGGTGCTGTGATGAACCAGAGGGTGGCAGTGCTGAACCAGAGGGTGGCAGCGATGAACCAGAGGGTGGCGGGGATGAACCAGAGGGTGGCAGGGATGAACCAGAGGGTGACAGTGCTGTACCAGAGGGTGGCAGGGGTGAACCAGAGGGTGGCACTGGTGAACCAGAGGGTGCTATGAAGAACCAGAGGGTGACAGTGCTGTACCAGAGGGTGGCAGGGGTGAACCAGAGGTGCTGTGATGAACCAGAGGGTAATGTGAGGGTGGTAGTGATGAACCAGAGGGTGGCAGGGATGAACCAGAGGGTGGCACTGGTGAACCAGAGGGTGCTGTGATGAACCAGAGGGTGGCAGTGCTGAACCAGAGGGTGGCAGTGATGAACCAGAGGGTGGCAGGGATGAACCAGAGGGTGGCAGGGATGAACCAGAGGGTGACAGTGCTGTACCAGAGGGTGGCAGGGGTGAACCAGAGGTGCTGTGATGAACCAGAGGGTGCTGTGATGAACCAGAGGGTGGCAGTGCTGTACCAGAGTGTGGTAGTGATGAACCAGAGGGTGGCAGGGATGAACCAGAGGGTGGCAGGGATGAACCAGAGGGTGAAACTGGTGAACCAGAGGGTGTTGTGATGAACCAGAGGGTGGCAGTGAAAAACCAGAGGGTGGCACTGGTGAACCAGAGGGTGGCAGTAATGAACAAGAGGGTGGCAGTGATGCACCAGAGGGTGCTGTGATGAACCAGAGGGTGGCAGTGGTGAGTGCTGTACCAGAGGGGGGTGAACCAGAGGGTGCTGTGATGAACCAGACGGTGGCAGTGGTGAGTGCTGAACCTGAGAGTGGCAGGGGTGAACCAGAGGGTGTCAGTGGTGAACCAGAGGGTGCTGTGATGAACCAGAGGGTGGCAGTGGTGAACCAGAGGGTGGCAGTGGTAAACTAGAGGGTGGCAGTCGTGAACCAGAGGGTGGCATTGGTGAACCAGAGGGTGACAGACTAATGCTGTACCAGATGGTGGCAGGGGTGAACCAGAGGTGCTGTGATGAACCAGAGGGTGGAAGTCATAAACCAGAGGGTGGCAGTGGTGAACCAGAGGGTGACAGTGCTGTACCAGAGGGTGGCAGGGTGAACCAGAGGGTGCTGTGATGAACCAGAGGGTGGCAGTGGTGAACCAGGGGGTGGCAGGGGTGAACCAGAGGGAGGTAGTGGTGAACCAGAGGGTGGCAGGGGTGAACCAGAGGTGCTGTGATGAACCAGAGGGTGGCACTGATGAGTGCTGAACCAGAGGGTGGCAGCAGGGGTGAACCAGAGTGTGCTGTGATGAACCAGAGGGTGGCAGTAGTGAGTGCTGAACCTGAGGGTGGCAGGGGTGAACCAGAGGGTGGCATTGATCGACCAGAGGGTGGCAGTGGTGAACCAGAGGGTGTCAGTGGTGAACCAGAGGGTGTCAGTGGTGAACCAGAGGGTGCTGTGATGAACCAGAGGGTGGCAGTGATGAACCAGAGGGTGGCAGTGATGAACCAGAGGGTGGCAGTGGTGAACCAGAGGGTGCTGTGATGAACCAGAGGGTGGCAGTGATGAACCAGAGGGTGGCAGTGATGAACCAGAGGGTGGCAGGGATGAATCAGAGGGTGGCAGGGATGAACCAGAGGGTGACAGTGCTGTACCAGTGTTGTATAGCTCCTATATATCCTTATATCGTGTTAAGTTAGCATAGGTACATTTGAGATTTAAACGCCATTTTTTCCTTTCTTGCAACTTCTGCACACGACCCTCATTTGTTGACTTAGCTTTCAACCTAGTAGTTTGCCGTGGTGAATGTGAGAATAATATGTTATTGCTCTGATATCTGCTTTGTTTAATAAAACATGTCTGCACGGAGAGTGCTGAAGTTTCAGGAGCAACACGATATGGAATTGTTATGAGGTCTGATCTTCACGCCTTCATAGTCATAACACAAGTGCAGCCTTTGCCAACTTGGACTTGAGGCGGGATTGATATTGCTTTGCACGAGAATTGTTAACACACTTGATGCGGTGCACATGCAGAGAGAGCTGGTGTATGCTGATGTGATTCCTTCATGCTAGGACACTAAGGTATGGGCCCGCCCTAAAACAACCCAAAGAGACCTTCTTAGATAATAATATAATATATGTGTTAGGGAGGGTGAGATATAAGTGTTGTTAACTCTTATTCATTATAGCATGTTAACATGCTGTCACCATTCGCTTTTTATGTCTTAGTAACTATGCTGATAATTTTGCTATTGATAATAAGTATACTTGTATTATCAAAGATACTGCGCCTGAGAAGACGGCATTAGTAAATAAACATTTCAAATGCACATGTGTCTTCTTTACTCCATGTTCTGGTTTGTAATGATAATATAACGAAAGAGTGTTCATGAGTCCCACGTACCCTGAGGTACTGTAAGTTCATGTTCTGGTTTGTCTAAACATTGGGTGTTTGATATGTCCAATGAGACACTGTAGCTAGCTAGGTAAGGGGTGAGTTGGTTGCTAAGGTAAGTTTTGGGACATCCTAATTTGCCGAGGTTCCACTCCTCTGTGCACAGTTCTGTGTGAGTACAGAAACCCTGCAACATGGCGCCCAACGGTTTCGGTGGTCTTATATCATGACACTCGAGTAGTTTATCATTCATGCCTTAACCCCTTCACATCCGTTTCCGGAAAACGGGGTGTTGGTGAAACCTACCTATTTTTTGAAATAGGTCTTTATTCAAGCTTGATTCTTACTCAAACGGTTTCTTTGAATTACTACCCAGTTGTGCTACAAAGTATTCTTTGTGTTTTCTTGTTTCCAATTCTGTAATGGCGGCAGCGGTGGCTATTGCGCAGCATAGTCGCGTAGCGATACGCAACCATCTTCAGACGTACCAGGTCCCAGTAGATGGGATGGCTGTGATTTTCGTGGTAAGTGCAGATCCGGCGTTTCCTTACGAGTTGTTTTACTCTTGGGTTACGTTTCCGGCTGTGGACGCTAATTCTGGTTTGTACCACTCCTACACCGCCTCGGATGTCCCGGCTGAATATACGCCATACAGGGCATTGGAAATACCTATTGATCATTGGCAGCATCGAGTTTGGTTTGATGGCGCCCTCCCCCACTCTATGTCCCGTGCGAGGTTAGGTCCACTCTCAATTCCAGGTACTAATTGGCCTGCATTGGGTGGCTTTACCCCGCACCCGAATCACGGGGCTTGTACCCTGGCAGAAATACGCAGGCTGCATGTAGTTTCCATTTCCGTGATTCGTGCTTTAGTGCAATACATCGGTCGACATCTTCCTGGTGGTCCCCAGGGGGGTGCGGCCGCCCCCATGGAACGAGGCGGAATGCGTCTCAATCCTGTTATGGTAAATTCGGTTTTTGGTGCGCGTCCTGTTGACAACGATGACTTCCCATTCTGGCTAGCAGAGAAGTTTGATCAACTGGAAGCGGTTTTTCCGAACTCTACTCCTGCTGATAAACATAGAATGTTGACGATTACTCTACCGAAGGATATTACTCCTGAACTTGCTGACTGTGACAGCTGGGGAAAAACATTTGCGGCAGTTTATACAAGGTGCTTCGGCACCCCGTCTATGACTGCCCTGCCTGAAATCGTTAGACGTGTTCAGAATGATCACGGTCCAGAGGCAGCGGTTGAATTGGGTATGCGCCTGTGTGGTTCTTTTGAGATTGTAAGTGATCTCATTCTCTCCAATGTTAAAGGAGATGCAGTTAACTTTCAGGTGTCGAATGCTTTGGCTGCTCTGCCCGATGCCGACAAACCCCGCCAGTTAGCAAAGATTGTGGTGGCCGCTTATAAAACGATTGGCCGCACAAGTAGAGGTCTGAAATATTTTCCAGTGAAGGAGAAAAAACAACCACAGGGACAATCTGCAGTGACAGATGCCCAGCCCAAGTCCAAGAAACAAAATTGGCCTAAAAAACAGACACAGGGGAAGCAGACAATGCAGACTCAGAGTACTTTTCCTGCAATAGAAGCTCCTGCGCCATCCGAAAAAGTTTATGATTTGCGCGACCGCGCGATGATTAAATCACCTGATCGTTTTCAGGGTTCTGATCAACGCTCTCCTCGTTCCTTTCAGGACACATCGGCCCCGAAGACCGGTGGAGGAGGAGGGGGTGGACGTGGACGTGGTGGCCAACAAGGACGTGGTCAGTCCCGCCAGACGGACGGCGCGGTGAAGCAGGAGGATTCTACGCCTAGGCGTCCGCAGTTTGCGAAAAAGAAAGTCGCAGCCTTAACAGCGCATCGATATGCCACAGATAGTGAGAACGCGGCTTCGGAATCTGACTTGGGCTCTGACGTTGCTGGACAGCGCGGCGGAGATAACAATAGTCAGAGAGGCGCTGCGTCCACTACTGAGGGTGACAGCGACTGATGTCTACGTTGTGATAGAAACAGCGGATACGAGACTTGCTCCCCCTGAAAGACTATATGAAATTGTCCTGTTAATTGAAGGTGACATACAGCGTACCGTTAGAGGTGTATTTTGGGAGAATCTGTCTTCCACATATGATATTTTACTTTCGGAGGCTGACTGGCCCCCACCTTTTGTGCTCGCGGCGCCGCGAGGGGAGGAGGTAATCCTACCCAGTTTCGCGAACACTGTCTCGAAAGAGCATGCGCAGCATTTTGCAGAAGAGTGGGCTCGGGCTCTCGCGCCGGCTCTGTACCGTAACCAATGTGGTTGGGATAAATTGTCGCCTTGCCACGAAATTCCGTTGCGGTCTCAGCCGCAGCCTCAACCTCAATATCCCATTCGGCGTGAAGCAAAATCTTCCGTCGCGGAAATCCTTGAACAATTGGAATATCAGGGAGTTATTGAAACGTGTGTGTCACCGATGAATAATCCCCTTTTTACTGTGAATAAACCTGACGGATCATATCGTTTGGTTTTGGATTACCGGCATTTAAACTCGCATTGCCGTAACTGTGCAGTACAGAATACCCACGGCTCTGCCCTAGTGGATAGTCTCGTGCGTAAGCGTTTCAAGACAACGCTTGACATATCCAATGGTTTTTATGCCCACAGATTGGACAGCTTTAGCTCCCAATGGACCAGTTTTACAAGCGCTGGAGTCCAAAAGCAATTCCGGCGTCTTCCAATGGGCTACAAGAATAGTCCTGGTGTATTTACCGCTCGAATTGTCTCTATTCTGGAGGCACTCGACCCTGATGCTTTTTCGTATGTGGATGACATATATCTCACAGACGACGATATTTGGGAGCATCTGTGTCGTGTAAATTCTCTTGTTTGCAACTTCGCAGACATGGGTTACAAATTCAACTTTGCAAAATCGCACATTGCTGAACACACAGTGTTGTTTTTGGGCTATGAGCTCAACAATGAAGGTAGAGGTTTGGCTCCTCACTTCTTGGAGAAGTGCGCACAATTGCGCGCACCAACAACTCTGAAAAAATTACAATCCTTACTGGGCTTTTTGAATTTCGGCAGAACTTACATTCCGGAATATGCCCAGCGTATCAAGCCTTTGTATGCTTTGATACAACCAACTTTCTCAAAATCATGCTGGCTGCCTGAGCATTCAGCCATTTTGCAATCCTTGCAGGCTGATCTGCTCGCTTCTAAATATTTACTGACTCGTGATAACCACACCAACCTGGTCATAAGAATAATTCCTGGGACGGTGGGTTTCACTTACCTCACTTTTAATGAAGGTGACACAGTACCTATCGCTTACAAGTCACACTTGTACACTTCGGCTGAGATGCGGTTTCCCACAGTGGAAAAAGTTTTAACTGCTGTACAGATGGCAATTCTAAAAGAACGAGCTCTGTCACAGGGGAAACGCATGCTAGTGGTAACACCCTGTCCTCATTTGGAGGCAGTCACGAAAGCCAGTGTACCAAATTCAAAAGCTTTGCACCCTCGGTGGATTCAGTGGGCTGCGTCATTGTCATCCTCGGATGTCATGTTTATTTTTGACGCTACCTTACGGTCGCAGGAGTTCTTGCAGTATGAATTCGTTCACCCTGCTCCTCTGGCGATGCGACCTTTGGAGGACTTCCATTGCATCATTTACACTGATGGGTCGGCGCAGGTTGCGCATGGCTCTAAACATGCCTACGTTTCCGCATGCGCCATTGTGGTCGGTGCTATGTTGAATGATGAGTTCATTTCCAGGGAGGTACACACGTTGCCCCTGGGGGATTGCACCGCACAATTGGCAGAGCTTCGTGCTCTCTTACTAGCTTTGGAGTACACAGATCCAAGTGTTACTACTCTAATTGTAAGTGATTCTTACTACTGTGTCCAGTCTTACAATGAAAACTTGTTCTTTTGGATTCAAAATGATTTTCATGATTCCAAGGGTAGCACAATAAAACATAAAATGATCTGGGTTCGAGTGGCAGAGCTTAAGGCTATGTTGCCACTCGTTTATGTGATTCATACTCTCGGTCATCAGCGCGTGGGAGTACACGCTCTTGGCAACTCGCTTGCTGATGAAGCGGCGAAATCAGCAGTATCTACATACTTAGTTGCAGCAGTTACTAGGTCTAAAACCAAGATTGATAGCGACATCTTGGCAGCGATTGCTGCCTCTGAGAAGGGAAGTAAACATCCTTCGGGATTCCCTTCGAAGTATAAATACCACTTAAGTCCCGAAAAGGTTCCTTTTGTGACAATTCCTGATGTTGGGGAACGGCTGATTCCCAACTCGGATCGCAGAACAGACTTGATTGCAGCGGCTCATGAAGGTGTGGCGTCTGCGCATGCGGGCGTCTCAGCCACTGTAACGCACCTACAACAACGTTTCTGGTGGCGGGGACTGTACAAACAGACGCGTGATTATGTCCTTCTTTGTGACATATGCCAGCAGATTAAACCTTCAACTGCTACGCGTCCGCCTCAGACTCAGTTGTACATTTCTAATAAACCACTAGGCTGTGTTTATTTAGATCACTGCGGTCCATTTTCATCTGATACTGCGTATAAATACATCTTAGTAGCAGTTGACTCATGCACACGCTTTGTGTGGTTATGGCCACATCGCAGCGCTGATTCCCGGACTGTCATCAGAGATTTGCGTATCTTTATAGGGATTTTTGCCTGTGGTACCTTCCATTCGGATCAGGGTCCGGCTTTCGCCTCTAAGGCGTATAAGGATGCCATGACTTCGATGGGGGTCCAAGTCAAGTTTTCGTCACCCTACAGACCCGAGGGTAATAGTGTAGTTGAACGAATGAACCGTGATTTAAAGCAATCTTTGACAGCCCGAGTTATAGGCACTGGCAGAAATTGGCTGGCTCACCTCTATGGCGTGCAGCGTGCTCTTAATAATCTCCCTAGAAGGTCTCTGGGTGGGCGGACCCCATACGAAATGCTCTTTGGCATCAAGATGTTCGTCCCTGACCTTGACGGTCTAGACTCGGTGGTTCGCGCCACTTCCTTTGACGCAGATGAACATTGCAATGTTTTACAGAATCTACAAAAGACGAGAGACGCTCTTGCAAAGGAACATTTGCCCTCCACATCGGATGATGCGTTGCAGATCCCGGTAGTTGGCTGGCTACCCCAAGTTGGAGAACTGGTTCGAGAGAAGATCGACAACAAGAAAGAGTTTGGTCCCTCCTATCGAGCTCCGGTCCCAGTGCTTGGAGTGAAGGGCACAAGAACAGTCATTTTACCACCACTTCCAGGTCGTAAGGAAAACAGGTTTATTTCTATTGACAATGTCAAGATACACAGAGTGGCCGATTCTTCTTAGCATGACACCGGCTGTTTCCTGTCCTTCCATTGTGAGAAATTCAATTATGCCCACTGCTTCTAATAATGAACCTGAGGTGGCCATCGAATTACCTGCTGTTTCCACTCCATTATTGAATAATTTCCCAGGAACTAACCTTGATGAGACAGACTATACATACCCCACTGATTTGTCCATGCCTGACCTGCAAGCTCGTTTAGCCACGGAATCCAGATTTTCATTTGACTCTGCTTCCCTTGCCTCGAAAAAACCCTCTAAAATTGCATTATATGCTAGCCTGTTTAAAAAACATTTTTTGATACCTCCTTGGATATACATTTGGCTGGTCCTTTTTTCAGTTTACCTTTTTATGTCAATTGGTTTTGTGTTTTATTTTTTTCGGATTATGAATGGACACTATGTCGAGGAGAGAACTTGCATTACTCATTTGAATGGAACTTTGGCCCCACTTTCCTCTTCACATTCTACACACAGATTAAAAAGAGACTTGACTTTGGTTAACATCACGGCTTGGCCTGTTCTGGATGGAATCGCGTGGGATGCTGTTCGTTTTCAGATTCATGGTCCAACGGAAGTCGTTAATGTTCCTAATGTACTGAGAGTTAATATGGGGGATGTGGTGAAACAAAACATTCGTTCTGATGATTGGGATGTTAATGCTGTGGAAAGTTTGTTTTCTGATTTGAAATACTATGCTGCCTTTGATGCTGAGGATTTATATTTAGAATCTGCTAATTATGGTGAATTGTTCTGTTACCAACATTATGGCAATCACTTCTTACACAAGACATCTTCCCGAAGGGATGCGGTTAATTTTACTCAGTGGGAACATTGCCCAGCACCTACACAAGGGAGTTCAGAAACGTTTCTTAAAAAGTATACTTATTTCACTGACTTTAATCAGTCCAATCCCGAGTCCTTTTATTTTAAATTTCAGAAACAGCCACTGTCCAAGGTTCGACTTACAAATACAAAATTGTTGTATTCGAAGGCCTTCCTAGATGAATTAGTTACTGGGGGGTATGAGTTATGGAAGGATACCATAGACCTTAAATCAGTTTGGGGCTCAAGGGCCTGGCAGGTACGAGGCACTGAGGCTTTGCACCGTGCATGTCTCATCCCAAATCATATGTGGTTTTTGAATGAAACCATTTCCCAAACCACATGCTTTGGATTGGCTACATCTAAAAGGTTAAACACCCCGTCTTTCCCGGAGTTGGAGGAATATGAGAATTGGAGTAATTTTACTAAATTGTCCATTAAAGATATACAGGCTCTGCTTCTGAATTCCTCCTTTAACATTTCCAGTATGAATCCCAAGGGTTGGCTGCTTTGGCACCGTGGTGCTGATTCTTGCCAAAAAAGATTTTTAAATATGACTGACGGTTTTAAGGCTGTTAGATCTGATCCCCGTTTTGATTTGAGTCATACTGTCACCTCTTACTCTGTGGGCAAGTTGTGTCAAGCTTGGCTGAAACATTCAACTTTACCTGCGGTTAAGTATCACCTTTCCAAACTGGATGCAGACGTGGATTTGAATGATTTCATTAAGGGCCCAGCTAGTGGCAGGTCGAAAAGGTGGTTATATGGCGTTTACAATGAAATTTGGAAACTCTCACAGATTGAGGCTGCTTCACGCCTTAGGGCTATTGATCAGGCGAATCTTGAGAAAGTGCTTGCAGTGGTTGACAATAGCATTAACGTGCTTTCCTCTAGAATTTACACATTAGATAATATTGTGTCGTCTGTTGTTGATATTGTGCATGATGAAGTGTCTGTATTATACCATGGTCAAAATCAATTACGTTCAATCATGCAGTTTGCATGGACACTACAGACTCTAAAAATGGGTAAAGTTCCCTGGGGATACATGAACGTTTCCTCTTTATTTGCACCTTTTAATTTGACAGACAAACAACGCTTGCTTTCAATGCGTGATGCTTCCTTTTCTATGCTCCATATTGAAAGATTGGAATCTTTACCTTTTTCTGTGGCTGAGACCACTGCTGCTACGTGGCTTATCCACGGTTTAATAACGCTGCCTTTTGCTTTATATAAGTTTTCAAATTGTATGAAATATGTGCCAATAGGTCGTTTTGAACCCTTAGGTAGCGGTTTTCTTCATGAGGTCTGGTCACTCCCATACACATACAGATGTTTCAAGGATGAACAAGAAGTTTATCTAACAGGGGATGAGTGTACCGAGACGCCAGATCATTCTTTAATGTGCAGACACATACAATTACACGGTTCATGTAACAAGGACCGCCCGAATATGGCTTGCGTTTTACAGGGCACGCCAGTTCCTGCTATCATCCCCACGTTTAAATTGTTAGAGAATGGTAGTTATTTAATGCTCAATAATGAAAACTGTTGTGGTTTAATTAAAGGTATAGCTTTCATAGTAACAGTTAGTGAGCGAGTTATTTGCTGCAGAAATGTTCTTTATCCTCCCACACGTGAACATAGGGAGTCTTCCATTTGGCCACAGATACCGACCTTGGGAGCAGAATTCAGCGGCATGGCTAGAATAAGAGCTCTATTGTCCCAGAAAGAGGTGGCCTTGAGCTCGGCCCGTGAAACTTTCGTGCTTCACATTGCTAACACCCGCACGGAGGTTCAGGCTCTTTTAAACACTGATTTGCCCTTGCATTTCGGAGCCATGGTCCGTTCTATCTTTAACGCGTCCTCCACGACGGGCCTAGCACATTTTTTTAAAGTTGTTAGCGGTGGTCTCGTGACTTCCTTTGAGAAGATTTTTGGAGTCATCCCTGCTTTCTTCCATTCTATTTTTTCATCCTTGTTTGGAGGATTTCCGTTTTTGCTTGCATTAGCGGCTGGCGCATTGGTGGTTTTCTGCCTTTTTAAATATGGATGCCCTTCCTGTGCAAGGCCACGCACAGCTACTACTGACGCGGTTTCGCAACCGCATGCTTGATTACTATGGCACACTGCCGTTAGCGACTCCAAGCACGGCGTTTGGATTATCTTTTCGGTTCTCCTATTTCACCTGTGTCCAGCCTGTATTTCACTGCCTGACCTGTGATTTCCTTTGGGCCATTGATTTGTGTCTCTGCGGACCAATATCTTCTGACGTCGATTTTGATCAACTGATGAGTCCTATCATTGCTCACGAGTTGGTTTGTTCTGACGAAAGGATTATGGCCTTGGCGGTGGCACATGGACTAATGGGTCCCTGGGATGTGTTGTCGGCAGCGCAAAATTTCTTGGAACGAAGTTTTCTTGAAAACCCACCGAGCTGTCCTCTGATGGTTATAGAGGATGCGGTGCTGGAAGATCACGTATGTTCCTTTCATCTTTTAAATTGGATGGCTGAACTGTTTTCGGATGAGGACAGTGACTTCCTCCTGGAGGCTGTTGCAGCTTACTTTTCATATACAGTCTTATCATAGACACTGCCTCAAACTGACATGCTGATTGATAGCATTTCCTTGATTTTATTGACTTTTGGTCAAGACATTTTATTTTTTTGCTTGCCTATTGGCTTGAGCCACATTATGCTTGTGGGCTATTTTTTAGCATTAGTTTTTATAATTGAATTTTTATTCATGCTCGTTTATAAATGGATTCTGCTCTCATGTGATGGCACTTCTGTTATCTTATTTAGTCCGTTCTCGGATCATGGGGGGGTGTTGTATAGCTCCTATATATCCTTATATCGTGTTAAGTTAGCATAGGTACATTTGAGATTTAAACGCCATTTTTTCCTTTCTTGCAACTTCTGCACACGACCCTCATTTGTTGACTTAGCTTTCAACCTAGTAGTTTGCCGTGGTGAATGTGAGAATAATATGTTATTGCTCTGATATCTGCTTTGTTTAATAAAACATGTCTGCACGGAGAGTGCTGAAGTTTCAGGAGCAACACGATATGGAATTGTTATGAGGTCTGATCTTCACGCCTTCATAGTCATAACACAAGTGCAGCCTTTGCCAACTTGGACTTGAGGCGGGATTGATATTGCTTTGCACGAGAATTGTTAACACACTTGATGCGGTGCACATGCAGAGAGAGCTGGTGTATGCTGATGTGATTCCTTCATGCTAGGACACTAAGGTATGGGCCCGCCCTAAAACAACCCAAAGAGACCTTCTTAGATAATAATATAATATATGTGTTAGGGAGGGTGAGATATAAGTGTTGTTAACTCTTATTCATTATAGCATGTTAACATGCTGTCACCATTCGCTTTTTATGTCTTAGTAACTATGCTGATAATTTTGCTATTGATAATAAGTATACTTGTATTATCAAAGATACTGCGCCTGAGAAGACGGCATTAGTAAATAAACATTTCAAATGCACATGTGTCTTCTTTACTCCATGTTCTGGTTTGTAATGATAATATAACGAAAGAGTGTTCATGAGTCCCACGTACCCTGAGGTACTGTAAGTTCATGTTCTGGTTTGTCTAAACATTGGGTGTTTGATATGTCCAATGAGACACTGTAGCTAGCTAGGTAAGGGGTGAGTTGGTTGCTAAGGTAAGTTTTGGGACATCCTAATTTGCCGAGGTTCCACTCCTCTGTGCACAGTTCTGTGTGAGTACAGAAACCCTGCAACACCAGAGGGTGGCAGGGGTGAACCAGAGGTGCTGTGATAAACCTGAGGGTGCTGTGATGAACCAGAGGGTGGCAGTGCTGAACCAGAGGGTGGCAGGGATGAACCAGAGGGTGGCAGGGATGAAGCAGAGGGTGACAGTGCTGTACCAGAGGGTGGCAGGGGTGAACCAGAGGTGCTGTGATGAACCAGAGGGTGCTGTGATCAACCAGAGGGTGGCAGTGCTGAACCAGAGGGTGGCAGTGATGAACCAGAGGGTGCTGTGATGAACCAGAGGGTGGCAGTGCTGAACCAGAGGGTGGCAGTGATGAACCAGAGGGTGGCAGGGATGAACCAGAGGTACTGTGATGAACCAGAGGGTGCTGTGATGAACCAGAGGGTGGCAGGGATGAACCAGAGGGTGGCACTGGTGAACCAGAGGGTGCTGTGATGAACCAGAGGGTGGCAGTGCTAAACCAGAGGGTGGCAGTGATGAACCAGAGGGTGCTGTGATGAACCAGAGGGTGGCAGTGCTGAACCAGAGGGTGACAGTGCTGTACCAGAGGGTGGCATGGGTGAACCAGAGGTACTGTGATGAACCAGAGGGTGCTGTGATGAACCAGAGGGTGGCAGGGATGAACCAGAGGGTGGCACTGGTGAACCAGAGGGTGCTGTGATGAACCAGAGTGGCAGTGCTGAACCAGAGGGTGGCAGTGATGAACCAGAGGGTGGCAGGGATGAACCAGAGGGTGGCAGGGATGAACCAGAGGGTGACAGTGCTGTACCAGAGGGTGGCAGGGGTGAACCAGAGGTGCTGTGATAAACCAGAGGGTGCTGTGATGAACCAGAGGGTGGCAGTGCTGAACCAGAGGGTGGCAGGGATGAAGCAGAGGGTGACAGTGCTGTACCAGAGGGTGGCAGGGGTGAACCAGAGGTGCTGTGATGAACCAGAGGGTGCTGTGATCAACCAGAGGGTGGCAGCGCTGAACCAGAGGGTGGTAGTGATGAACCAGAGGGTGCTGTGATGAACAAGAGGGTGTCAGTGCTGAACCAGAGGGTGGCAGTGATGAACCAGAGGGTGGCAGGGATGAGCCAGAGGGTGGCAGGGATGAACCAGAGGGTGACAGTGCTGTACCAGAGGGTGGCAGGGGTGAACCAGAGGTACTGTGATGAACCAGAGGGTGCTTTGATGAACCAGAGGGTGGCAGGGATGAACCATAGGGTGGCACTGGTGAACCAGAGGGTGCTGTGATGAGCCAGAGGGTGGCAGTGCTGAACCAGAGGGTGGCAGTGATGAACCAGAGGGTGGCAGGGATTAACCAGAGGGTGGCAGGGATGAACCAGAGGGTGACAGTGCTGTACCAAAGGGTGGCAGGGGTGAACCAGAGGTGCTGTGATAAACCAGAGGGTGCTGTGATGAACCAGAGGGTGGCAGTGCTGAACCAAAGGGTGGCAGGGATGAACCAGAGGGTGGCAGGGATGAAGCAGAGGGTGAAAGTGCTGTACCAGAGGGTGGCAGGGGTGAACCGGAGGTGCTGTGATGAACCAGAGGGTGCTGTGATCAACCAGAGGGTGGCAGTGCTGAACCAGAGGGTGGCAGTGATGAACCAGAGGGTGGCATGGATGAACCAGAGGGTGGCAGGGATGAAGCAGAGGGTGACAGTGCTGTACCAGAGGGTGGCAGGGGTGAACCAGAGGTGCTGTGATGAACCAGAGGGTGCTGTGATGAACCAGAGGGTGGCAGTGCTGAACCAGAGGGTGGTAGTGATGAACCAGAGGGTGGCAGGGATGAACCAGAGGGTGGCACTGGTGAACCAGAGGGTGCTGTGATGAACCAGAGGGTGGCAGTGCTGAACCAGAGGGTGGCAGTGATGAACCAGAGGGTGGCAGGGATGAACCAGAGGGTGGAAGGGATGAACCAGAGGGTGACAGTGCTGTACCAGAGGGTGGCAGGGGTGAACCAGAGGTGCTGTGATGAACCAGAGGGTGCTGTGATGAACCAGAGGGTGGCAGTGCTGTACCAGAGTGTGGTAGTGATGAACCAGAGGGTGGCAGGGATGAACCAGAGGGTGGCAGGGATGAACCAGAGGGTGGCACTGATGAACCAGAGGGTGACAGTGAAGAACCAGAGGGTGGCACTGGTGAACCAGAGGGTGGCAGCAATGAACCAGAGGGTGGCAGTGATGCACCAGAGGGTGCTGTGATGAACCAGACGGTGGCAGTGGTGAGTGCTGAACCTCAGAGTGGCAGGGGTGAACCAGAGGGTGTCAGTGGTGAACCAGAGGGTGCTGTGATGAACCATAGGGTGGCAGTGGTGAACCAGAGGGTGGCAGTGGTAAACTAGAGGGTGGCAGTCATGAACCAGAGGGTGGCATTGGTGAACCAGAGGGTGACAGACTAATGCTGTACCAGAGGGTGGCAGGGGTGAACCAGAGGTGCTGTGATGAACCAGAGGGTGGAAGTCGTAAACCAGAGGGTGGCAGTGGTGAACCAGAGGGTGGCAGTGGTGAACCAGAGGGTGGCAGGGGTGAACCAGAGGTGCTGTGATGAACCAGAGGGTGGCAGTCGTTAACCAGAGGGTGGCAGTGGTGAACCAGAGGGTGACAGTGGTGAACCAGAGGGTGCTGTGATGAACCAGAGGGTGGCAGTGATGAGTGCTGAACCAGAGGGTGGCAGCAGGGGTGAACCAGAGGGTGCTGTGATGAACCAGAGGGTGGCAGTAGTGAGTGCTGAACCTGAGGGTGGCAGGGTTGAACCAGAGGGTGGCAGTGATCGGCCAGAGGGTGGCAGTGGTGAACCAGAGGTTGTCAGTGGTGAACCAGAGGGTGTCAGTGGTGAACCAGAGGGTGCTGTGATGAACCAGAGGGTGGCAGTGATGAACCAGAGGGTGGCAGTGATGAACCAGAGGGTGGCAGTGATGAAGCAGAGGGTGCTGTGCCCATACACAACCGCATGGGTAACTTCGCCATGCAAGCGGCCCGCGAACACGCAAAAAGCCCCGCGAACACGCAAAAATGCCCGCGAACACGCAAAAAAACAAAAATTTGCAATTTCGCACGAATTCGCGAATTATGCGGATCGCGAATTTGCTTTCGCACGATTTCCCTGACCGCGATTACGCTGATTTTGCCCATACTTAGTTGTATTGAAGTTCAGGGGGGTCCACCTCTCAATGGCCCCAAGTCCGCAATCTCAATATACGCGGACTAGTGGGATAGTCAAGCGGGGGAAGGAAAGGGTAGGAACAGCGTGGAGGGAAATCTGAGGATGACAAAGGGACACAATATAAATACAAGCTCGGTATGTTTGATGACACAGTTAACCAAAACACCCCAAATGTTACTGTATTCTATATTAAGAACACACTACCTGAAAAATAAGAAGGTGAGTGAAAAAACGTCAGGAGAGAGTTGAGGGTGGTTGCAAAGGATCCACCATGAACTGAATAGAGAAAGAGATTACACGTTTATCACAATTATACAAGACCACAATCTCAGCAACACCAATATTATTAACGAAGAATCCCCCGGTAATCACATACCAGGAGTCACATGTGGTGATGCTTGATATGCAGGGCAGACAATATCTGCACACCCTCTCTGGATATTCTCTCTCCTAGACAATGATGAAAACAAAGAACAACCAACTTAAAGAAGCGTTAACTGGGGCCTAGGTACAATACGTCTTGTACTATCCCCCGGTGCTAAAAGTCCAAATAAAGTCACTGCTAACACAATTCCATACACAGTTCAAAAAGGCACTTAGTTCGTATGCACCAGTAAATCTCTCAGGATAATCCACCACACTCCAGTGTGCATTAGTCTCAGGAATGTACCTAAATTCCTTAGGAAGTTCTGTGGCCTACAACCAACAACAAAGTATATCCGTATCCCACAAGAGTTGAAGAAACACAGTACCTGTTCTTTGACCGAAGAGTGATCCTGTGGGCTAAAGAAGGAATTCACGGCACAGCTGTAAAGGCAGGAGCAGCCGCTGCCACTCATGGAAATAGGCTGTACACCTCCCAAGACGGCAAATATTTGCTCAGTTTCTCCAACAGGGAGGGAATCAGGAATAAATATGCCCTCCTTTACCTGAAACACTCCTCTGCAAGAGAACGCAAGAGAACGCCGGTTCTCGGCCAACAGAGGAGATTACGAGGAAGCGCCCGAGGTGGTAACGACCACCCCAGCCTTCGGGTATCTAGAAAGTCGGACTCTTACCACCTCAAGGTGAAGTCTGACGGGGAACTCGGCTCAAGAAAATGCTCTGAATTATCGGCAGCGTTACAAAGGCCAGCCGTCTCATATCCGCATCTGACGTTGCATCCGAGTCACGTGGGGCGTGACTCGCGCATTGCATGCCGGGAGATGTAGTCTTCAGCGCAGTTCTTTCTCCCTTGTTAACGCACTACAGGCAGTTAATGCGCAACCGGACGTGGGATCCTGACAGTGTGTTTCTGGTTATGTTTGTGTGTGGTTGTGTGTGTTGTGTGTGTGGTTGAGTGTGGTGTGTGTGTGCTTGTGGTTGTGTGTGTGGTTGTGTGTGGTTGTGTGTGGTTGTGTGTGTAGTTGTGTGTGTGTGGTTGTGAGTGTGTGTGGTTGTGTTTGTGTGTGGTTGTGTGTTTATGGTTGTGTGTGTGTGGTTGTGTGTGGTTGTGTGTGTGGTTGTGTATAGTTGTGGTTGTGTGTGTGTGGTTGTGTGTGTGGTTGTGTGTGTTGTGATTGTGGTTGTGTGTGTGTGTGGTTGTGTGTGTTGTGTGTGTGCTTGTGGTTGTGTGTGTGTGGTTGTGTGTGTGTGTGTGGCTGTGTGTGTGGTTGTGTGTGTGGTTGTGTGTGTGTGTGGTTTTGTGTGTGTGGTTGTGTGTGTTGTTGTGGTTGGGTGTGTGGTTGTGAGGTTGGGTGTGGTTGTGTGTCATTGTGGGTGTGGTTGTGTGTGTGGTTGTGTGTGTGTGGTTGTGGGTGTGGTTGTGTGTGAGTATGGTTGTGTGTGTGGTTGTGTGTGTGGGGTTGTGTGGTTGTGTGTGGTTGTGTGTGTGTGGTTGTGTGTGTGGTTGTGGTTGTGTGTGGGGTTGTGTGTGTGGTTGTGTGGCTGTGTGTGTGGTTGTGTGTGTGGTTGTGGTTCTGTGTGTGACAGTAATACTAA
This sequence comes from Lissotriton helveticus, assembly GCF_964261635.1. NCBI lineage: Eukaryota > Metazoa > Chordata > Amphibia > Caudata > Salamandridae > Lissotriton > Lissotriton helveticus. The sequence continues at coordinate 683,372,767 of NC_136073.1, forward strand.
AAGCATCTCAAAATAAGGAACACAAACATCGAGTTTGGGGTAAGCGAAAACACATTGTAAGTCAAACGGGCGCAGCAAAGCATTGACACAACAACAAAACAAGATCACTTAGCGAAGACTGAGTGCTGATAATGGATACACACAGCCCATCATCTTAAGAGTTTGATTGCAGCCAATGTGCACTCAAACCTGTCCCCTCCTTGTGAGTTGCACCCCATATTTAATGAGTTATAACTGCTGCACCCACCATAGCGCTTTGAGATCTAAAGCGCTACATAGGTGTAATCAACTAACCAGTTGCCAACATGCTGTGCTTTTAAAGAGAATGTGCCAAAAGATTATAGCTAACCTCATCATGTCCTCATGAAAGCGCCAACGAAAGTACTCATTGAATGGTGCAACGAACATGAAGCAGCTGCTGCGATCAGAAATAAACACTGTGAACGTTGTCCAGTTTCACAGTAACATTTCCTTAATGTTCCTTAAGTCACAAAACAGTAATACTAAAAGCATCTCAAAATAAAGGAACACAGACATCGTGTTTGTGGAAAGAGAAAGCACGTTGTAAGTCAAACGGGCGCAGCAAAGCATTAACACAACAACATGTTCTTTGATGCTTGATGTTCTTTGAATGAGAACATCAAAGGGGCACCGCGAAAGTGATCGCGGGCGCTTAATGAGCATGATGAGGTTTGCCATATTGCGCCTCAGCTCCTAAGCGCGCGCCCGCGCACATGCACTGTATCTCTAGGCTGGCCATGGTAGCATTTTATTAGCCCTCACTAAATGTCTCGCCAGACCGGCGCAAACGCTGGGTCAGGCAAGACCTAAAAAAGAAGTGGGGGGACTAACCTAAATAATCAGTATGCAAGTGGCATTGTGGCACGTGACATCATGGCGCATGACATCACGGCGAGTGACATTGTGGCGTGTGACATCATAAGGAGTGGCATCACAAGAAGTGACATCAGATCTTAAGCCCTCACATATATGTTTAGCAGGTCTATCATGAGTACATTTGAGCACATTTTGAGTATACTTGCAAACCCTCCTGATTTAGTCAGAAGATACACACTTTTGTAAGCTTCACATAAACCAATGTTGCCTTTGGTTAGCATAAAGCTTCCTCTACCCATAGTGCTTTAAAAGAAAAAATAGTGATATATGAATTATTACAATGCCTCCTCAGCAGTGGTATGCGCTATATAAATGTTATTTATTTGGTGCAAATACTGGGAAAGATCCACACATCTGGTCTTCTTAAAGTGCAAGCATATCTCCTAAACGGAGCCTGAACAAAGTAAAATGCTGCCTCTCTTAAGTATGTGTGAAGAGCTAAAAAGATGTGAGCCTTTGTTTCCCCTCTGCTGCATTTGCTTCTAGGTGCGAGGCTCCTGACTGCTGCCAGCCAGGAGACTTGAACAAAAGGAGGCCTGATGACTCCTCAGATTGGGCCTTTGTTCTGGGCCCACCAGGAGTCTGAACTAAGAAATCCCCGTCCCCGTCTGCACGTTGTTGCCCATCGAAAGCAGACAATGTGCAGGCGCTGCTGAAAGTGTCCCGGTGTTTGGAAACTACACCGGGACGAATTCAGCATCTTTTTCAGAGGGGCCTAATTTCTTGGCAGGGTGGACGGCGTCCACCCTGTGAAAAAAGTGGGTGGACACCGGCCACCTGCGTGTACCCCCGATTCGTTCCCTGTGGTGGATGGAACAAAAATTATGAATGCGACTTGTCCAAGAAACTGTGGTATATGCCAAATAGCGAGTCGCAAATTGCCAGTCGCAAAAGCGATGCAATTTGCGAGTCGCTATTTGGCAGGTCGTACAAGTGACCCAAAGAATAGGCCCAGCACCCAAAGCTGAGACACTACTTCATTGTGTCCATTCCACGTCCAGCATCCCACACTGAGTTTGCCCCATTCCCCTTGCTGTAGATAAACCCACTACTTTTTAGGTCTTGCCTAGGCAGCGCTTGCTTTGTTTCTTTGAATCATGCTGTTTTCAGGATATGGGCCTAAAGCTCCGCTCACTTTATGCCCATCTTTTTTATTGGCCTCATGTCCTTGTCTTTTGTAAATGGTGGCTTTTCATTGGTCAATAGCCTTAGTAGTTCCTCCTTAGTACCCTCTTGTCTCTTCTTGTAACCTCCCATGAGAACACCCCCTGTTGCATGTGTTATTACTCCGAAGATTTTAATTACAGCCTTAAGGAACTATGTTCTTAAAAGGCTTCAAGCAGAACACACACTTGGTCCTAAACTAGGCTGGCAGTGGCTACTTCACTCACTAGAACATCTCATATTTTCATGAGACCGTCTATAAATTTCCCTTAATCAGCTCCACACAGAGTACAACCTAATCCGAAATGAATGTAATAATGAATCTTTTGTCACATTTCAAAGCTACTAATTGTATATATGAACATTGTTATTTGTATCAAATATACTTTATTTTGGTCATTACGGCATTAAAAGTACAAAGCATACAGTGCAATGTGAATAGTGCAGGCAAATAAAATCAGCAACTAAAGCTTGGTCAAGACTATTTGAATGTACTCGTAGTACTGTATTGCATGCAATGCATTATGGGTAGGGTGGATTTACCATAACTCCTGCAGGGTGCATTACCATATATGACCAAAGGAGGTAGCCTTTTACCACATATGGTACTGAACCCTTTTTTTTTTATTAACTTTATTTATTGGATTTTCAATACGAAACAATACAAAGGTTGGTATTGTGGCATTAAGTAGTTACACCTGGTCGCACAACATAGACAGTTCATGGCAATTCAACAGCATCACATAGCGGAGGAAAGGGCATCTGGCTAAATATAGTGTATGTCAATCAAGGATAGTTTCCCATGGTCATTGTACAGCATGAGAGCACCATGCATCAAACCCATTACGGAGGTATCTAGAGGGTGTTATCCAGACTTACATGCATAGCGACATTGAACAGTGATAAGTTATGCTAGACGTTTGTTCATACAGTCACATATGTAGCAAATGTTCATAATTATAAGCAAACCATTGATAGTTTCACATGGCAATTCAGTCACACCCCACATGGCTATCACCGCCAGTCCGAGGCCTGCCTCCATCCAAATCATCATCCCCATCTCCCTGTGCTAGCCGATACACGACCAGAGGACCCCAGATGTCTTTAGGCCTACTGGAAATCGGAAGTGTTTCAGCAAAAATTACATATTGTTCCTGACAGTGAGTCATGTCTGCAAGTCAGTCTTTAACCCCTTCGATGCTGATGACGGAGCGGTTCCGTCATCAGCATCGGTTGGGCTGTGCTGATGACTGAACCGTTCCGTCATCAGTACAGCCCTGGGGGGGAGCGCTGGCGCTCCCCCCCCTGTGCAGCGATCTTTGGTTTTTTTGCAGGGGTGGCAGCGGAAGACTTTCCGCTGCCACCCCCTGGCCCCCCCACGCTTCCTGGTGACGTCAGCGCGCACAGCGCGCGCCGACGTCATCAGGAAGCGCTGGACGCGCTGGAAGCCATTTCTTTCCAGCGTGTCCAGCACAGAGGTGGGTGTTCGGTGCTCCGGTGGGGCGGGGGGGCCGGTTTTCGGTGCCTTGAGGCATCGGGGGGGAGGAAACTGTGTTTCCTCTCCCCTGATGTCCCAATGCAGGGCATTCCTGGTGCACGATCGCGCACAGCGTCGCGATCGTGCACCGGGAATGCCCCACTAGACACCAGGGATTGCGTTTGTGTGGTTTGGTGTGTGCTGGAAGCGACCCCTTGGGCAAGGGTCGCTTCCGTTTTGGGGGCGAATAATTTTTCAGACTTTTCTGCCCCCCCTGGGGCAGATCGGCCGTTTTTTCGGCCGATCTGCACCCAGGGGAGCAGAAAAGCCCACTAGACACCAGGGATTGCGTTTGTGTGGTTTGTTGTGTGCTGGAAGCGACCCCTTGGGTAAGGGTCGCTTCCATTTTGGGGGCAAATAATTTTTCAGACTTTTCTGCCCCCCCTGGCGCAGATCGGCCGTTTTTTCGGCCGATCTGCACCCAGGGGGAGCAGAAAAGCCCACTAGACACCAGGGATTGCGTTTGTGTGGTTTGTTGTGTGCTGGAAGCGACCCCTTGGGCAAGGGTCGCTTCCATTTTGGGGGCAAATAATTTTTCAGACTTTTCTGCCCCCCCTGGGGCAGATCGGCCGTTTTTTCGGCCGATCTGCACCCAGGGGGAGCAGAAAAGCCCACTAGACACCAGGGATTGCGTTTGTGTGGTTTGTTGTGTGCTGGAAGCGACCCCTTGGGCAAGGGTCGCTTCCATTTTGGGGGCAAATAATTTTTCTGACTTTTCTGCCCCCCCTGGGGCAGATCGGCCGTTTTTTCAGCCGATCTGCACCCAGGGGGAGCAGAAAAGCCCACTAGACACCAGGGATTGTTTTTTATTTATAAAGGAAGCGACCCCTTGGGCAAGGGTCGCTTCCTTAGGGAGATAAAATATTTTTCAGACTTTTCTGCCCCCCCTGGGGCAGATCGGCCGTTTTTTCAGCCGATCTGCACCCAGGGGGAGCAGAAAAGCCCACTAGTCACCAGGGATTTGTTTGGATTTGAAAAGGAAGTGATCCTTGGGGAAGGGTCGCTTCCTAGTGGCCCTAATTTTTTTATAGACTTTTCTGGGGGCAGATTGGCTGTTTTTTTACCGTTTCTGGACCCAGGGGGGGGGAATAGAAAAGCCCACTAGACTCCAGGGTTATTTTTTTTTATAGGGAGCGACCCCTTGGCCAAGGGTTGCTTCCTTGGGCCCATTTGTTTTCAGTATGTTCTGCCGTGTCTTTATTTGGCCTCTCTGCCCTCCGTAGGGTTGCTTCCAGGGGGCCCACGTTTGTAATGATTTATAATCTTCCCCCCTTGGGGACAGACACCCCATTTGTGACATACCCTGTGACATAGCCTGTTGTAATGTGTGTTGTTTTTGTTTCTTCTAATGTGTATTGTTTTTTTTTCTCTTTAGATTGTTGCAGTGTGCGGTTCTGTTACTGGTGGTTCTGTTGTTCTGCTGTTTCTGTAGTTGCATGTGTTTGGTAAGAGACCTTTTTTTTGTTCAATTGTAATGTAATTGTTTATTTTGCAAAGTGTGTAGTAATACGAGTATGTTTTGTTTCTGTTTGTTGTGATTGTAAAACATGTTTTGCATTTGTTTTTGATGTGTCCTTCTGTAGATGTAAGTTTTTTTTTTCTTCTTTCTAGTGGGATATCGTTGCCTATTTGCTGTGTCCTTGCAGAGTAGGTGCTGGTGAGTGTAGTTGTGTCTTGTAAGTGAATTGTATATTTTTTCTAAATATAGTTTTTTGTGAAAAAGTCTTACATTTTTTATCTTACTTTGCGCAGTGTTGGGGTGGTTGAGTTGTTTGTGCAGACTCCTTTATTTGTAAGGATAATGGCTAGCCGCCGGATTACTGCTCAACAAGTTGTTGGAATGCTTTTTGATTCTTCCTCTGACCATGGTCCAGAGTCTGACTCTGATTCTGAGCCAGAGGTGGGAGGTGAAGATTCAGGTAGTGAGTTTTCTCTACACATGGCTTCATCTGATGATGAAGACACTTTGAGTGCTGATGAAGCTACTTTTGGTGGGGATGATGTGCCTGTGGTCGGGGAGGACATTGCTGTGGTTACGGTTTGGGAGGACATTGTTGTGCCTGTGGTTGCGGAGGACATTGATGTGCCAATAGTGCGGCAAGAGACATCTGGGCTGCAGCCTGGGGCTGCTAGACTTCGAGTTGGTGTAGTGAGACAAGAGGCAGCTGGGCGGCGGCCTGCGGCTGAAAGACTTGACGATGAGAGTTCTGACCTCTGGGTTGCACCAGGCATGGTGCAGCCGGCATTGCCTGAATTTACTGGTGTTCCAGGGTGTAGGGTGAACACTGAAAACTTTTTGCCTATTGATTTTTTCAAGTTGTTTATGGATGATGTGTTTTTGGCAGAGATTGTAGAGCAGACTAATTTGTATGCTGAAAATGTTTTGAGGGTGAACAGTGCCAGCCTTAAGCCCCACGCTAGAGCTACCCGGTGGACTCCCACAAATTTGGAGGAGATGAAAAAGTTTTGGGGCTTAACTTTTTTGATGGGCTTGCTTAGGAAACCATCAATGGCTTCATATTGGTCTACTAGTCCCTTGATGGCAACAGCTATAATTCCGGCAGTCATGAGTCGTGATAGGTATTTGCTTCTGCTGCGGATGATGCATTTTGTTGACAATAGTCTTGCTTTGCCATGAGATCACCCTGAATGTGACCGTCTTTTCAAGATTCGGCCTGTCATTGATCATTTGGTTGATCGATTTTCTGAGATCTTTTATCCTGGGAAAGAAATTGCAGTGGATGAGTCTTTGCTGTTGTTCAAGGGCCGCTTGGTATTTTGGCAATACATTCCTAGTAAGAGGGCACGCTATGGAATCAAACTGTATATGCTGTGTGACAGTGAGACTGGATATGTCTCTAATTTCAGGGTGTACACTGGTAAGGAATCCAGGATTAACGCCCCTGGTTGTCCGTCGACTTTTGGAGTGACTGAGAAAATTGTGTGGGAACTTGGTCGTGGATTGTTTAACAAAGGCCATCATTTGTATGTCGATAACTTCTACACTGGTGTGCGGTTGTTCAGGGAATTGGCCAAAGTGGACACTGTTGCTTGTGGCACAATCCGCTCAAACCGTAAAGGTTTCCCAAAAGAACTTGTTTGTCGAAAGCTTGCTCGGGGACAGTGCAGTGCATTGCGTTGTGAGGAGCTTCTAGCTGTGAAGTTTACAGACAGGAGAGATGTCTACATGTTGACTACAATACATGATGAAAGCACTGAACCGCGGACTGTTTGGGGTCAGGTTGCAGAAGTGCGCAAACCTGTGTGCATACTGGACTACAATAAGTACATGGGTGGTGTTGACAGAGTTGATCAGAGGTTGGAACCGTATGCTGCTCTTCGTAAGGCTTACATTTGGTACAAGAAGTTGGCTATCCATCTTTTCCACTTGGCAACCTTTAATGCTTTTATTGTGTTCCAGAAATCTTGTCCCCAGTCAAAGATGACTTTTGTAAAGTTTCAGGAGTCTGTAATAGGCAGCCTTGTTTTAGTGGAACAGGCAAGTGTTCCTAGAGTTGGAGTGGTGGAGGATGTTGCCAGATTAAAAGATCGCCACTTTCCTGATACAATTCCTCCTACAACCTCAAAAGACTTTCCCAGTCGGAGATGTAGAGTCTGTTGGCGAAGAGGTTTGCGGAAGGAGGTTCGCATGTACTGCCCCGACTGCCCTTCAAACCCCGGGCTGTGTGTACCTGCTTGTTGTAGATTGTACCACACGCAAAATAATTTTTGGGAGTATCAATGAGTGGTAAAGTGAACTGGTTGGTCTTTATTCTGTAAAACTTATTGTTCAGTTTCAAAGTTTGTATTTGTGTAGTCTTTTTAGATTTAGTTGTCGAGTTAGTAGATTTGTATCAATTTGCAATTTGTTTTTGTTTCTCTTTTATTTAAAAAAAAAACTAAAGTATGATGTTGGTTTGCGTGTAGTGTCCATTGTCTGACTGTGTGCATGGTTTGGCGCTTGGCTGCCGGTGTCTGTGGACTGCTGCTTGTCTGGCGGTGTCTGCGGACTGGTGCTTGACTGGCGGTGTGCGTGGTCTGGTGTTTGGTTGGCGGTGTGCGTGCTCTTGCGCTTGCCTGGTGTTGTGTTTGGATTTGTCTTTGGCTGGTGGTGTGTGTGGAGTTGTGCTTGGCTGGTGGTGTGTGTTAAGTGGCGCTTGGCTGGTCGTGTGTGTTAAGTGGCGCTTGGCTGGTCGTGTGTGTGGAGTGGCGCTTGGCTGGTGGTGTGCGTGGAGTGGTACTTGGCTGTCTGTGCACGGAGTGTTGCTTGGCTGGTGTTGTGTTTGTGGAGTGGCGCTTGGCTGGTGGTGTGTGTGGAGGGGCGCTTGGCTGGTGGTGTGCATGGAGTGGTACTTGGCTGTCTGTGCACGGAGTGGTGCTTGGCTGGCGGTGTGTGTGGAGTGGTGCTTGGCTGGCGGTGTGTGTGGAGTGGTGCTTGGCTGGCGGTGTGTGTGGAGTGGTGCTTGGCTGGTGTTGTGTTTGTGGAGTGGTGCTTGGCTGGTGGTGTGCGTGGAGTGATGCTTGGCTGGTGGTGTGTGTGGAGTGGTACTTGGCTGTCGGTGTGCGCTGAGTGGTGTTTGGCTGGCGGTGTGCATGGTCTGGTGCTTGGATGGTGGTGTGGGTGTACTGGCGCTCGGCAGGCGGTGTGTGAGTAGTTACTTTCTGTTGGTCACTACACACACTGCTAGTTGAGTGACACTCCACACAGTCCATCATTTTGTGTAGTTGCAGTGTCAGAAATGTGGGCGTGTGAAAGTGATGGGCCCTTGAATGGCGCTGTTTGCTGGTGTGAGTGTTGAAATGTCATGGGTCCGCGGCTGGCGGTGTGAATGTTTTGTATGTGTCACGCGTACGAAAGGTGTATGAATGGCCTGTAAAGAGGTTGGTGCCTTGACGTGGCTTTACAGCTCACGAGCTGTGAGTCAGTGGTTCAGTTTATCATACTTTCAATTATACGCAGTGTATTTCATTTTTGATGAAATTACTTGCGTATCCAATTGTATGTACTGAATCATCACTCACCCTCGTGCCAAATCCAACCAGTATGTGTGTGTGCTTGCGGATTAGATGGGTGTGCAGTAATAATTGTTTTTTTTCCTCTTTCTGCAGTAGGGTGTACCTTGTCCCTTATTGTGATTGTTGTTATGTGTTGCTTTTCCATTCGGATGGTGTCAATGGTCTGGTTTGTATCAGGTATGAAAGGTGCGTGAATGGCCTGTAAAACGGTTGGTGCCTTGTTGTGGCTTTACAGCTCACGAGTTGCGAGTCACTGGTTCGGTTTTTATGCATTTATTTATTGACAGAGCATTTCATTTTTTTGAAATATCTTGTTAATAAAATTTTATGTACTGAACCATCACTCGCCCTCGTGCCAAATCCAACCTGTATGTGTGTGTCTTTGAGGAATAGATAGCCGTGCTTGAATGTTTGACTTTTGAGTAACTCTGTTAAGGTGTGGTATCCTTTTACTCGGGAGAACAAGGGGAACGCAGGGTGGTAGGACTTTTTTGCCGGCACGGCGATCCCACGCCAAAAAGTTTGGAAAAGTGCTATTTTTACCTAATTTTAAGGTTTGCAAGGAGTTCTGGGTAGGAAAACATTGGGGGACCCACGCATGCCATACCTCCCTGGACTCTCCCGGGTGTCTAGTTTTAAGAACTGCTTGGGTTTGCTACTTTCCAAAGAATACCACCCAGCCCCGGGCCAAAAACTCAGGTGCCCCCCCCCCCCCCCCCCCCCAAATCAAAGTTATATTGCTTCAGGGTATTTTAAATTCACCACCGTACGATTTGGACCTTTTCCTGTTGCAGCCACTATGGCTACCCACGCAAGTGAGGTACCGTTTTTATCGGGAGACCTGGGGGAACGCTGGGTGGGAGGTAATTTGTGTGAGCCCAGTGATGCCACGCTTTCCCAGACTACAACGTGTGAAAAAATTGATTTTTTTCTGCTAACATTGAGGTTTGCAAGGGATTCTGGGTAAAGGAACGTTGGAGGATCCACGCAAGCCATACCTCCTTGGAAGCCCCCGGGTGTCTACTTTTCAGAAATGTGTGGGTTTGGTAGGTTTCCATAGATGGCTGTCTCGCACGCGGCCAGAAACCCAGGTAACCCCTCTTGCAATAGTTGGTGAATTTAACAATGGTGAAAATGTCAAGTCCACCAGCTTTTGCAAGAGGGGTTACCTGGGTTTTTGGCCCCGTGCGAGACAGCCATCTAGGGAAACCTACCAAACCCACACATTTCTGAAAAGTAGACACCCGGGGGCTTCCAAGGAGGTATGGCTTGCATGGATCCTCCAACGTTCCTTTACCCAGAATCCCTTGCAAACCTCATTTTTTGCTTGGAAAAAATCAGTTTTTTCACACGTTTTAGTGTGGGAAAGCGTGGCATCACTGGGCTCACACAAATTACCTCCCACCCAGCGTTCCCCAAGGTCTCCTGATAAAAATGGTACCTCACTTGCGTGGGTAGGCATAGTGGCTGCTTTAGGAAAAGGCCCAATTCATACTGTGGAGACCAAAAAATTACCTTTAGCCAAATAATCTTATTTTTTGAGGGGGTCACCTGAGCTTTTGGCCCGGGGATTGGCGGGCATCTTTGAAAACTACCAAACCCAAACAGTTCTGAGAACTAGACACCCGGGGGAGTCCAGGGAGGTATGGCATGCATGGGTCCCCCAATGTTTTCCTACCCAGAAACCCCTGCAAACCTTAAATTTTGGTCAAAAAACCCACTTTTCCGTACTTTTTTGGGTGGGATCTCGCTGCCGGCACAAATGTCCTACCACCCAGCGTTTCCCTTGTTCTCCCGAGTAAAATGATACCTCACTTGTGTGGGTGGGCCAAAGGCATGTGACTCAGGCTGGGGGGCTTAATTTGTAAAACTTAAATATGACTAAAAACTACTTTTTTCAAAATTCATTTTTGGCGTGTTCTGCTTTGGGGCACCCACACAAGTGAGGTATCCTTTTACTCGGGAGAACAAGGGGAACGCAGGGTGGTAGGACTTTTTTGCCAGCACGGCGATCCCACGCCAAAAAGTTTGGAAAAGTGCTATTTTTACCTAATTTTAAGGTTTGCAAGGAGTTCTGGGTAGGAAAACATTGGGGGACCCAAGCATGCCATACCTCCCTGGACTCTCCCGGGTGTCTACTTTTCAGAAATGTGTGGGTTTGGTAGGTTTCCATAGATGGCTGTCTCGCACGGGGCCAGAAACCCAGGTAACCCCTCTTGCAATAGCTGGTGAATTTAACAATGGAGAAAATGTCAAGTCCACCAGCTTTTGCAAGAGGGGTTACCTGGGTTTTTGGCCCCGTGCGAGACAGCCATCTAGGGAAACCTACCAAACCCACACATTTCTGAAAAGTAGACACCCGGGGGCTTCCAAGGAGGTATGGCTTGCGTGGATTCTCCAACGTTCCTTTACCCAGAATCCCTTGCAAACCTCATTTTTTGCTTGGAAAAAAAATCAGTTTTTTCACACGTTTTAGTGTGGGAAAGCGTGGCATCACTGGGCTCACACAAATTACCTCCCACCCAGCGTTCCCCAAGGTCTCTCGATAAAAATGGTACCTCACTTGCGTGGGTAGGCATAGTGGCTGCTTTAGGAAAAGGCCCAATTCATACTGTGGAGACCAAAAAATTACCTTTAGCCAAATAATCTTATTTTTTGAGGGGGTCACCTGAGCTTTTGGCCCGGGGCTTGGCGGACATCTTTGGAAACTACCAAACCCAAACAGTTCTGAGAACTAGACACCCGGGGGAGTCCAGGGAGGTATGGCATGCATGGGTCCCCCAATGGTTTCCTACCCAGAAACCCCTGCAAACCTTACATTTTGGTCAAAAAACACACTTTTCCGTACTTTTGTGGGTGGGATCTCGCTGCCGGCACAAATGTCCTACCACCCAGCGTTTCCCTTGTTCTCCCGAGTAAAATGATACCTCACTTGTGTGGGTGGGCCAAAGGCATGTGACTCAGGCTGGGGGGCTTAATTTGTAAAACTTAAATATGATTAAAAACTACTTTTTTCAAAATTCATTTTTGGCGTGTTCTGCTTTGGGGCACCCACACAAGTGAGGTATCCTTTCACTCGGGAGAACAAGGGGAACGCAGGGTGGTAGGACTTTTTTGCTGGGACGGCGATCCCACGCCAAAAAGTTTGGAAAAGTGCTATTTTTACCTAATTTTAAGGTTTGCAAGGAGTTCTGGGTAGGAAAACATTGGGGGACCCACGCATGCCATACCTCCCTGGACTCTCCCGGGTGTCTAGTTTTCAGAACTGTTTCGGTTTGCTACTTTCCAAAGAATACCACCCAGCCTCGGGTCAAAAACTCAGCTGCCCCCCCCCCAAATCAAAGTTATATTGCTTCAGGGTATTTTAAATTCACCACCGTATGATTTGGACCTTTTCCTGTTGCAGCCACTATGGCTACCCACGCAAGTGAGGTACCGTTTTTATCGGGAGACCTGGGGGAACGCTGGGTGGGAGGTAATTTGTGTGAGCCCAGTGATGCCACGCTTTCCCAGACTACAACGTGTGAAAAAATTGATTTTTTTCTGCTAAAATTGAGGTTTGCAAGGGATTCTGGGTAAAGGAACGTTGGAGGATCCACGCAAGCCATACCTCCTTGGAAGCCCCCGGGTGTCTACTTTTCAGAAATGTGTGGGTTTGGTAGGTTTCCATAGATGGCTGTCTCGCACGGGGCCAGAAACCCAGGTAACCCCTCTTGCAATAGCTGGTGAATTTAACAATGGTGAAAATGTCAAGTCCACCAGCTTTTGCAAGAGGGGTTACCTGGGTTTTTGGCCCCGTGCGAGACAGCCATCTAGGGAAACCTACCAAACCCACACATTTCTGAAAAGTAGACACCCGGGGGCTTCCAAGGAGGTATGGCTTGCGTGGATCCTCCAACGTTCCTTTACCCAGAATCCCTTGCAAACCTCATTTTTTGCTTGAAAAAAATCAGTTTTTTCACACGTTTTAGTGTGGGAAAGCGTGGCATCACTGGGCTCACACAAATTACCTCCCACCCAGCGTTCCCCAAGGTCTCCCGATAAAAATGGTACCTCACTTGCGTGGGTAGGCATAGTGGCTGCTTTAGGAAAAGGCCCAATTCATACTGTGGAGACCAAAAAATTACCTTTAGCCAAATAATCTTATTTTTTGAGGGGGTCACCTGAGCTTTTGGCCCGGGGCTTGGCGGGCATCTTTGGAAACTACCAAACCCAAACAGTTCTGAGAACTAGACACCCGGGGGAGTCCAGGGAGGTATGGCATGCGTGGGTCCCCCAATGTTTTCCTACCCAGAAACCCCTGCAAACCTTACATTTTGGTCAAAAAACCCACTTTTCCGTACTGTTTTGGGTGGGATCTCGCTGCCGGCACAAATGTCCTACCACCCAGCGTTTCCCTTGTTCTCCCGAGTAAAATGATACCTCACTTGTGTGGGTAGGCCAAAGGCATGTGACTCAGGCTGGGGGGCTTAATTTGTAAAACTTAAATATGACTAAAAACTACTTTTTTCAAAATTCATTTTTGGCGTGTTCTGCTTTGGGGCACCCACACAAGTGAGGTATCCTTTTACTCGGGAGAACAAGGGGAACGCAGGGTGGTAGGATTTTTTTGCCGGCACGGCGATCCCATGCCAATAAGTTTGGAAAAGTGCTATTTTTACCTAATTTTAAGGTTTGCAAGGAGTTCTGGGTAAGAAAACATTGGGGGACCCACGCATGCCATACCTCCCTGGACTCCCCCGGGTGTCTAGTTTTCAGAACTGTTTGGGTTTGCTACTTTGCAAAGAATTCCACCGAGCCCCAGGCCACAAACTCAGATGCCCCCCCCCAAAATCAAGGTAGTTTTGCAATAAGGTAATGTAAATTCACCACCGTACGATTTGAACCGTTTCCTGTTGCAGCCACTATGTCTATCCACGCAAGTGAGGTACCATTTTTTTCAGGAGACCTGGGGGCACGCTGGGTGGGTGGAATGTTGTGGATCCACGCAGATTCCAGAACTTTCCACCACAGAAATGTGAGGAAAATGTGTTTTTTTTGTCAAATTGTTAGGTTTGCAAGGGATTCTGGGTAACAAAACCTGGGGGTAGGCAGACGAGTCACCCCATCCTGAATTCCCCTGGGTGTCTAGTTTTCAAAAAGTATAGGTTTGCTAGGTTTCCCTAGGTGCTGGCAGAGCTACGGCGCAAAAAGAAAAGGTAGTCTTTTTGTCCAAAACGTGCTAAATTTCACTGGGAAATTGAGGTGCGACCATGCTGTGTTTTGCGCTGTTTCATGTCGCAGCCACTATGCCTACCCACGCAAGTGAGGTACCATTTTTTTCGGGAGACCTGGGGGCACGCTGGGTGGGTGGAAATTTGTTGATCCACACAGATTCCAGAACTTTCCACCACAGAAATGTGAGGAAAATGTGTTTTTTTGGTCAAATTTTTATGTTTGCAAGGGATTCTGGGTAACAAAACCTGGGGGTAGGCAGACGAGTCTCCCCATCCTGAATTCCCCTGGGTGTCTAGTTTTCAAAAATGTATAGGTTTGCTAGGTTTCCCTAGGTGCTGGCATAGCTACGGTGCAAAAAGAAAAGGTAGTCTTTTTGTCCAAAACGTGCTAAATTTCACTGGGAAATTGAGGTGCGACCATGCTGCATTTTGCGCTGTTTCATGTCGCAGCCACTATGCCTACCCACGCAAGTGAGGTACCCTTGTTTTCAGGAGACCTGGGGGCACGCTGGGTGGGTGGAAATTTGTTGATCCACACAGATTCCAGAACTTTCCACCACAGAAATTTGAGGAAAATGTGTTTTCTTGTCAAATTTTTGTTTGCAAGGGATTCTGGGTAACAAAACCTGGGGGTAGGCAGACGAGTCACCCCATCCTGAATTCCCCTGGGTGTCTAGTTTTCAAAAATGTATAGGTTTGCTAGGTTTCCCTAGGTGCTGGCAGAGCTACGGCGAAAAAAGAAAAGGTAGTCTTTTTGTCCAAAACGTGCTAAATTTCACTGGGAAATTGAGGTGCGACCATGCTGCATTTTGCGCTGTTTCATGTCGCAGCCACTATGCCTACCCACGCAAGTGAGGTACCATTTTTTTCGGGAGACCTAGGGGCACGCTGGGTGGGTGGAAATGTGTTGATCCACACAGATTCCAGAACTTTCCACCACAGAAATGTGAGGAAAATGTGTTTTTTTTGTCAAATTTTTATGTTTGCAAGGGATTCTGGGTAACAAAACCTGGGGGTAGGCAGACAAGTCACCCCATCCTGAATTTCCCTGGGTGTCTAGTTTTCACAAATGTATAGGTTTGCTAGGTTTCCCTAGGTGCTGGCAGAGCTACGGCGCAAAAAGAAAAGGTAGTCTTTTTGTCCAAAACGTGCTAAATTTCACTGGGAAATTGAGGTGCGACCATGCTGCGTTGGATGTATGACGTTCCATCGCGCACATTTACATCGCGCGCTTTTTCCCCGCATCTATTTGATCGCCGAGTCCATTACATCGCCTGTTTTCACCTCGCAATCTATTGCAACGCGATTCCATTGCTTTCTATTGGGCCGTACTTTACCCCGCAGTACAGCATGTCGCATGGCAAAACAACGCGGTCTTTGGAATCTTCCTCTCACATGAGGTAACTGCAGCAGAGGTTTTAGAAGGGCAGGGCAGAAGGGATGTGTGAATGTGAAAATGAAAAAAACGTATAACGTGGCAAGATAGGTTCGTGCTGGGGGGAATCGTGAACTCATTAACAGGAAAGATATCAGAACAAAAACGGAGGGAAGTTCAAATCAATGTCTGTAGTTTGGGCGGTAACATTCAGAAGTATAATTGAGGTGGCGCTGTATACATAATCTTTGTGTTCATGTAAAATATGTTTTCTTGACATGCTTACATTGGCACGGAAAGCAGCACGGCCTGTGTTTGTGGCGAGTGTTTCTTCCTGCACTCCGAGGCCAAACACATGTAGAAAACACCGTGGTTGCCATCCTCTGCAAAAACAGCTGTGCCAAAATCACTGGAAGCCTGCTAATTGGTAACTCACACAATCTCACCTTCTTTCTCCTAGTACATTGAACGCGACTCCCCTCTACACTTATACATGAACAGCATCTGCTAAAAATGCCCTTTGCCTGCGCATCTGTGCCAGTCATTGCACTCCGTGCCTAACAGCAAGCTTGGCAGCGCACGCCAATATTGACAACATTGTTGAAATTGTTGGAATATTGCAGGTAATCATAAATCAGAAATATAAAAAAGAAGCACTTGTAAGTGTGTATTTTTTTTGTGGCTCAGGCGAGTCTCGATCCTTGGTTCCAAGCACCAAAGTCAGCAGCGCTATCCGTGTTTCCACCTCCTCTCCCTCTGTGCAGGGACTGCATTTTGCATGCCTTTCACTTATTCCACTGTCGTCTCTTCTCAAAAGGGCCAGAATATGTTAAAAAAACGTCGTGTTGTGCCCTTCAACGCGTGCACCTGCTTTATTATCGATCTGTAAGTGCTTCGTGTTGATGCTCCTGCCCCAAAAAGTCACATTTCAACACGAAGCACTTATAGATCAGAATAAAGCAGGTGCACGCGTTGAAGGGCACAACCCGACGTTTTTTAACATTTCCTGGCCCTTTTGATATTCCGTTTTTTTTTATAAAATAAAGCAGGTGCACGCGTTGAAGGGCACAATCCGTTTTTTGTTGTATCAAAATAAAGCAGGTGCACCTGCTTATGGCACCCACCCACCCACGCATCCATCCACGCATCCATCCATCCACGCATCCACCCACCCACGCATCCATCCACGCATCCATCCACGCATCCATCCACCCACCCATCCACCCACCCATCCACCCACCCACGCATCCATCCACCCACGCATCCAACCCACCCATCCATGCATCCAACCCACGCACGCATCCAACCCACGCATCCACGCATCCATCCACGCATCCAACCCGCGCACGCATCCAACCCACGCATCCACCCACCCACGCATCCGTCCATCCACCCATCCATCCACCCACCCACACACACACTCATCCATGCATCCATCCACCGACCCACGCATCCATCCACCCACCCATCCACGCATCCCCCCACCCACCCACTCATCCATGCATCCATCCACCAACCCATGCATCCACCCTCCCACCCACGCATCCAACCCACGCATCCATCCACCCACCCATCCACCCACCCATTCACGCACCCAGCAAGCGACCCATTCACGCACCCACCAACCAACCCACCCATCCACCCCATGCACGCAGCCATAGAAAGCAAATATATATGTTTTTTTTTCCCATCCACCCAATCACACACAGTAAGTAACAAAAACACTTAAAATGTATTAAGGGTATATTGTTGAATCTTCCACGCAGTGTATAAAAAGTAAGTTCTTCTTGGAATGTTGGGCACCAAAACAAAATGTACATTGTTTATGTTTTTTTTATTGTAGACGTGACAGGAGGTTCGAACATTAGTCCCGGGCACCAAAGTTGGGCGCGTTGCCCTCAGACCACATCGTTGTCCGTTTTGTGGCCGTGAATCATTTGGCCGTGAATCATTTCTGGTATTTGGGGCCCTCGGACAGATATATAATATACAGAATTAACGTAAATTCAAGTAGCAGAGCAAATGTTATATAAGCAGATCTTAACTGCTGTTCTTCAAAGAGAATTCTGCTTGTGGAGTGTAAGTATAAATTAGATCAGGTGAAGATTAGCAACATTGCAAGGACCGCTAACTAGCATGCACCACTTCCCAGTAGGGTTGTATATTTATGCGCATTAGCAGCTTGAGGCCTATGTCCAATTTGGCAGCAAAAAAAGGCAGCTGGAAAGTATGAACTGATATAGAAGGGTTCAAAATCTTAGTTCTATGAACTGATATACAAGGGTTCAAATTCTTAGTTCATCCAGTAACTGCCACTATAAAACAGAGAAGTATGACGTGGGACTGCTGGTGTGGCCAAAAGGCGAAAATCCTAATTGTATATCAGATAATATCATAACTTTATATGTGTTGGAAACGTGACAGGAGGTTCGAACATTAGTCCCCTGCACCAAAGTTGGCCTCGTTGCCCTCAGACCATCGTTGTCCGTTATGCGGAAATCATAATTGTATATCAGATAATATCATCTCTTTATATGTGTTGGAGACGGTTTGACCATCATTGTCCGTTGTGAGGTCGTAAATGATTTCTATAATTTGGTGCCCTCGAAGTCATAATTGTATCATACAATATGTGCTCGTAAATCTTTTCTATTATTTGGGTCGTAATCATTTCTATTTTGGTGCCCTCGCCCATCATGTGTCATATCCGTTCTTTATGCTTTTCTTTTCTATTATTTGGTGCCCTCGCCCATCATGTGTCATTTCCGTTATATCTTTTTTTTCGTATTAACTTTGGTGTACATTTGCATGCCTTTTGCCCTGCCGTTTTGTGGCGATGTAATTGCTTTTGCATGTGTCATATCCGTTCGTTTATGCTTTTCTTTTCTATTATTTTGTGCCCTCGCCCATCATGTGTCATTTCCGTTATATATTTTTTTTCGTAATAACTTTGGTGTACATTTGCATGCCTTTTGCCCTGCCGTTATATCTTTTTTTTCGTAATAACTTTGGTGTACATTTGCATGCCTTTTGCCCTGCCGTTTTGTGGCGATGTAATTGCTTTTGCCCTGTAATGCGATGTAATACCTAGCGCTTTAAAAGTCATTGCGGCGTCTTAGCATGCGACGCGGTAGCATGCGGTGTGCAGCCATCTGCGATGTAATAGTCGCGATGCGATAGCAGCGCGATGCAGTGCTTCCGCTGTGATGGGTGTTTCCCGCTGCGTTTTGTGCTGTTTCATGTCGCAGCCACTATGCCTACCCACTCAAGTGAGGTACCATTTTTTTCGGGAGACCTGGGGGCACGCTGGGTGGGTGGAAATTTGTTGATCCACGCAGATTCCAGAATTTTCCACCACAGAAATGTGAGGAAAATGTGTTTTTGTTGTCAAATGTTTATGTTTGCAAGGGATTCTGGGTACCAAACCTGGGGGTAGACAGACGAGTCACCCTATCCTGAATTCCCCTTGGGGTGTCTAGTTTTCAAAAATGTATAGGTTTGCTAGGTTTCCCTAGGTGCTGGCAGAGCTACGGCGCAAAAACAAAAGGTAGTCTTTTTGTCAAAAACGTGCTAAATTTCACTGGGAAATTGAGGTGCGACCATGCTGCGTTTTGCGCTGTTTCATGTCGCAGCCACTATGCCTACCCACGCAAGTGAGGTACCCTTGTTTTCAGGAGACCTGGGGGCACGCTGGGTGGGTGGAAATTTGTTGATCCACACAGATTCCAGAACTTTCCACCACAGAAATTTGAGGAAAATGTGTTTTCTTGTCAAATTTTAGTTTGCAAGGGATTCTGGGTAACAAAACCTGGGGGTAGGCAGACGAGTCACCCCATCCTGAATTCCCCTGGGTGTCTAGTTTTCAAAAATGTATAGGTTTGCTAGGTTTCCCTAGGTGCTGGCAGAGCTACGGCGAAAAAAGAAAAGGTAGTCTTTTTGTCCAAAACGTGCTAAATTTCACTGGGAAATTGAGGTGCGACCATGCTGCGTTTTGCGCTGTTTCATGTCGCAGCCACTATGCCTACCCACGCAAGTGAGGTACCATTTTTTTCGGGAGACCTAGGGGCACGCTGGGTGGGTGGAAATGTGTTGATCCACACAGATTCCAGAACTTTCCACCACAGAAATGTGAGGAAAATGTGTTTTTTTTGTCAAATTTTTATGTTTGCAAGGGATTCTGGGTAACAAAACCTGGGGGTAGGCAGACAAGTCACCCCATCCTGAATTTCCCTGGGTGTCTAGTTTTCACAAATGTATAGGTTTGCTAGGTTTCCCTAGGTGCTGGCAGAGCTACGGCGCAAAAAGAAAAGGTAGTCTTTTTGTCCAAAACGTGCTAAATTTCACTGGGAAATTGAGGTGCGACCATGCTGCGTTTTGTGCTGTTTCATGTCGCAGCCACTATGCCTACCCACTCAAGTGAGGTACCATTTTTTTCGGGAGACCTGGGGGCACGCTGGGTGGGTGGAAATTTGTTGATCCACGCAGATTCCAGAATTTTCCACCACAGAAATGTGAGGAAAATGTGTTTTTGTTGTCAAATGTTTATGTTTGCAAGGGATTCTGGGTACCAAACCTGGGGGTAGACAGACGAGTCACCCTATCCTGAATTCCCCTTGGGGTGTCTAGTTTTCAAAAATGTATAGGTTTGCTAGGTTTCCCTAGGTGCTGGCAGAGCTACGGCGCAAAAACAAAAGGTAGTCTTTTTGTCAAAAACGTGCTAAATTTCACTGGGAAATTGAGGTGCGACCATGCTGCGTTTTGCGCTGTTTCATGTCGCAGCCACTTTGCCTACCCACGCAAGTGAGGTACCATTCTTTTTGGGAGACCTGGGGGCACGCTGGGTGGGTGGAAATTTGTTGATCCACGCAGATTCCAGAACTTTCCACCACAGAAATGTGAGGAAAATGTGTTTTGTTGGTCAAATTTATATGTTTGCAAGGGATTCTGGGTAACAAAACCTGGGGGTAGGCAGACGAGTCACCCCATCCTGAATTCCCCTGGGAGTCTAGTTTTCAAAAATGTATAGGTTTGCTAGGTTTCCCTAGGTGCTGGCAGAGCTACGGTGCAAAAACAAAAGGTAGTCTTTTTGTCCAAAACGTGCTAAATTTCACTGGGAAATTGAGGTGCGACCATGCTGCGTTTTGCGCTGTTTCCTGTTGCAGCCACTATGCCTACCCACGCAAGTGAGGTACCATTTTTTTTGGGAGACCTGGGGGCACGCTGGGTGGGTGGAAATTTGTTGATCCACGCAGATTCCAGAACTTTCCACCACAGAAATGTGAGGAAAATGTGTTTTTATTGTCAAATTTTTAGGTTTGCAAGGGATTCTGGGTAACAAAACCTGGGTGTAGGCAGACGAGTCACCCCATCCTGAATTCCCCTGGGTGTCTAGTTTTAAAAATTGTATAGGTTTGCTAGGTTTCCCTAGGTGCTGGCTGAGCTACGGCACAAAAACAAAAGGTAGTCTTTTTGTCCGAAACGTGCTAAATTTCACTGGGAAATTGAGGTGCGACCATGCTGCGTTTTGCGCTGTTTCATGTCGCAGCCACTATGCCTACCCACGCAAGTGAGGTACCATTTTTTTCGGGAGACCTGGGGGCACGCTGGGTGGGTGGAAATTTGTTGATCCACGCAGATTCCAGAACTTTCCACCACAGAAATGTGAGGAAAATGTGTTTTTATTGTCAAATTGTTAGGTTTGCAAGGGATTCTGGGTAACAAAACCTGGGTGTAGGCAGACGAGTCACCCCATCCTGAATTCCCCTGGGTGTCTAGTTTTAAAAATTGTATAGGTTTGCTAGGTTTCCCTAGGTGCTGGCTGAGCTACGGCGCAAAAACAAAAGGTAGTATTTTTGTCCGAAACGTGCTAAATTTCACTGGGAAATTGAGGTGCGACCATGCTGCGTTTTGCGCTGTTTCATGTCGCAGCCACTATGCCTACCCACGCAAGTGAGGTACCATTTTTTTCGGGAGACCTAGGGGCACGCTGGGTGGGTGGAAATGTGTTGATCCACACAGATTCCAGAACTTTCCACCACAGAAATGTGAGGAAAATGTGTTTTTTTTGTCAAATTTTTATGTTTGCAAGGGATTCTGGGTAACAAAACCTGGGGGTAGGCAGACAAGTCACCCCATCCTGAATTTCCCTGGGTGTCTAGTTTTCACAAATGTATAGGTTTGCTAGGTTTCCCTAGGTGCTGGCAGAGCTACGGCGCAAAAAGAAAAGGTAGTCTTTTTGTCCAAAACGTGCTAAATTTCACTGGGAAATTGAGGTGCGACCATGCTGCGTTTTGTGCTGTTTCATGTCGCAGCCACTATGCCTACCCACTCAAGTGAGGTACCATTTTTTTCGGGAGACCTGGGGGCACGCTGGGTGGGTGGAAATTTGTTGATCCACGCAGATTCCAGAATTTTCCACCACAGAAATGTGAGGAAAATGTGTTTTTGTTGTCAAATTTTTATGTTTGCAAGGGATTCTGGGTACCAAACCTGGGGGTAGACAGACGAGTCACCCTATCCTGAATTCCCCTTGGGGTGTCTAGTTTTCAAAAATGTATAGGTTTGCTAGGTTTCCCTAGGTGCTGGCAGAGCTACGGCGCAAAAACAAAAGGTAGTCTTTTTGTCAAAAACGTGCTAAATTTCACTGGGAAATTGAGGTGCGACCATGCTGCGTTTTGCGCTGTTTCATGTCGCAGCCACTATGCCTACCCACGCAAGTGAGGTACCATTCTTTTTGGGAGACCTGGGGGCACGCTGGGTGGGTGGAAATTTGTTGATCCACGCAGATTCCAGAACTTTCCACCACAGAAATGTGAGGAAAATGTGTTTTGTTGGTCAAATTTATATGTTTGCAAGGGATTCTGGGTAACAAAACCTGGGGGTAGGCAGACGAGTCACCCCATCCTGAATTCCCCTGGGAGTCTAGTTTTCAAAAATGTATAGGTTTGCTAGGTTTCCCTAGGTGCTGGCAGAGCTACGGTGCAAAAACAAAAGGTAGTCTTTTTGTCCAAAACGTGCTAAATTTCACTGGGAAATTGAGGTGCGACCATGCTGCGTTTTGCGCTGTTTCCTGTTGCAGCCACTATGCCTACCCACGCAAGTGAGGTACCATTTTTTTTGGGAGACCTGGGGGCACGCTGGGTGGGTGGAAATTTGTTGATCCACGCAGATTCCAGAACTTTCCACCACAGAAATGTGAGGAAAATGTGTTTTTATTGTCAAATTTTTAGGTTTGCAAGGGATTCTGGGTAACAAAACCTGGGTGTAGGCAGACGAGTCACCCCATCCTGAATTCCCCTGGGTGTCTAGTTTTAAAAATTGTATAGGTTTGCTAGGTTTCCCTAGGTGCTGGCTGAGCTACGGCACAAAAACAAAAGGTAGTCTTTTTGTCCGAAACGTGCTAAATTTCACTGGGAAATTGAGGTGCGACCATGCTGCGTTTTGCGCTGTTTCATGTCGCAGCCACTATGCCTACCCACGCAAGTGAGGTACCATTTTTTTCGGGAGACCTGGGGGCACGCTGGGTGGGGGGAAATTTGTTGATCCACGCAGATTCCAGAACTTTCCACCACAGAAATGTGAGGAAAATGTGTTTTTATTGTCAAATTGTTAGGTTTGCAAGGGATTCTGGGTAACAAAACCTGGGTGTAGGCAGACGAGTCACCCCATCCTGAATTCCCCTGGGTGTCTAGTTTTAAAAATTGTATAGGTTTGCTAGGTTTCCCTAGGTGCTGGCTGAGCTACGGCGCAAAAACAAAAGGTAGTATTTTTGTCCGAAACGTGCTAAATTTCACTGGGAAATTGAGGTGCGACCATGCTGCGTTTTGCGCTGTTTCATGTCGCAGCCACTATGCCTACCCACGCAAGTGAGGTACCATTTTTTTTGGGAGACCTGGGGGCACGCTGGGTGGGTGGAAATTTGTTGATCCACGCAGATTCCAGAACTTTCCACCACAGAAATGTGAGGAAAATGTGTTTTTTTGGTCAAATTGTTATGTTTGCAAGGGATTCTGGGTAACAAAACCTGGGGGTAGGCAGACGAGCCACCCCATCCTGAATTCCCCTGGGTATCTAGTTTTCAAAAATGTATAGGTTTGCTAGGTTTTCCTAGGTGCTGGCAGAGCTACGGTGCAAAAACAAAAGGTAGTCTCTTTGTCCAAAGAGCGCAAGATTTCACTGGGAAATTGAGGTGCGACCACGTTGCATTTTGTGCCGTTTCCTGTCGTAGGCACAAGGCCGACCCACACAAGTGAGGTACCGTTTTTATCGGGAGACCTGGGGGAACGCTGGGTGGGTGGAAATTTGTTGATCCACGCAGATTCCAGAACTTTCCACCACAGAAATGTGAGGAAAATGTGTTTTTTTTGTCAAAATCTTAGCTTTGCAAGGGATTCTGGGTAACAAAACCTGGTGGTAGGCAGTCGAGTCACCCCATCCTGAATTCCCCTGGGTGTCTACATTTCAAAAATGAATAGGTTTGCTAGGTTTCCCTAGGTGCCGGCAGAGCTAGGGTGCAAAAACTACAGGTAGGCACTTTTCCAAAAAAGGGTCAATTTGTAACTGCAAAATTTAGGTGTGACCACTTTGCATTTTGCGCCGTTTCCTGTCGCAGGCACAAGGCCGACCCACACAAGTGAGGTACCGTTTTTATCGGGACACTTGGGGTAATTCAGATTTGTAAATCAACTGTTATTACCAATTGATCTTTCATGCATTTCTCCCTTTCAATGAAAGACATTGTGTAAAAAAGAAATCTTTTTGAAAAATGACCAATAATTCTCATGCTAGTATGAGTATTCCCAATTTTGAAAATGTGCAATTATATACTGTTTCTGAACTCTATAATTTGTACCCAATTCAGAAATACATAGGTGTCTTTCATACCGATTATTCCATGTATACATTTTCCAAGACAAAGTGCTCTATACCCAGTAAATGAAAAAATACCATTGCAAGTTGCTGCTCAGTTTTTGGATCTGGGTTCGTCGGGTTCTTGGTGAAACTACAAGTCCTATATATCCCCACAACCAGGAAGGTCTATCGGATGTAACGGTATATTGCTTTCCAAGAGCTGTCAAAATTAGAAAAAGTTATAGGTGAAAACGTTGAGACAAAAGGCTGTTTTTTTCAACAAATTTTCAATTATTCCAATATCTAACTGTTAGTTTCTATAACGAAACTTTCATGGATTTAGACAAATGACCCCTTTCTGAATTTAGAATTTTGTCTACGTTTCGAAAATGTAAAGCTTTCCAGGATCCATTATTGCTTTCAAACTCATTTCTACCATTAACTGGAAGGAGGTGGAAAGCTCTAAAAATAGCAAAAATAGGCTATGTCCCAGAAAAATGCCAAAACTGAGTGAAAAATTTCGGTTCTCTGACAAAAGACTGTCATTCCCTAAAAGCTGAGAAAATGGAAATTTCAGCCCCACAAACCCTTTTTTGATACCATTTTCAGGGAAAAACCCAGAGGCCTTCATTTGCAGCCCGTTTTTCCAATTTGTCTGAAAAAAACAAAAACATCACTATATTTTTGTTAATTTCTGGGACCCCTCCAAGGGAATCCACAAACCCTGGGCGCCTTTAGAATTCACATGATGTTGGAAGAAAAGGACACAAATTTGGCGTGGATACCTTATGTGGTCAAAAAGTTACAAGGGCCTAAGCGCGCACTACTCCAAAACGCCAAAAAAAGCCTTAGCACAGGAGGTGAAAAGGCCTAGCAGCGAAGGGGTTAAACTTTGGGGCCCTGCCACGACCCCATCTACACGTAACGTGCCGTTTTGCAAGAAGCAGAGCAATATCTAATAATTTCCTATAAGTCTTAGGGATGTGTGGTGTGTACCCCAGGAGCATCAGTAATGGATCAGGATTTATCGATTCCCCGGCCATAGTTTCGAGGGCACCATGCAACTGTTGCCAGTAGGCATGGACAATGGGGCATTCCCAGGCCAGGTGTAGGAAACCAGCATGTTCCGTGTGACAGCAGTCACATCTATCATCACTGGACAAGCGGAACTTGTATTTTTTGACCGGCGTATAGTACAGCCGCTGCAGGAACTTGTAGTGTATCATCTTGAGCCTACTGCTGGCCGATATCCGAGCCGTGAGGTTACAGCAGTATAGCCACTGTTCATCAGTGACCTCCGTTGCCAGGTCAGCAGTCCAATGCAATCGGGCCGAGTTCTCCGGTCCCGGGCTGGACGCCCTAATGTGGCGGTACATGCCCGACACCAGATGCGAACCGTCTTGTGAGCACAGCATGAAGTGTAACGGAGAGAGTACTTCAGGGTTATTGGGAAAGTCAGGCAGAATCTCCCTCATCCCCTGGCGCAGATGCATGTAATAGAACGTGTCAAGTGGAGTAGGGTTGTAAGATGCAAAAAACAGGTCTGCAGAGTTGAACTGGCCATCGGAGAAGAGGTTGCCCCAACAGGTGATTCGTAGGTGCCGACAGAGCAGCTGGAAACCACGTGCCTGTAGGAGTGCAAGCTTAGGGTGGTATGTCAGTGGTAGCCGAGGAGAATACGGAAAGGTACAGTCCAGCCTTTTAGCCATGCGTCGCCAGGCATCCATGGTGCATGTGACTGAGGTATACGGTGTTTCCATGGACGTCACTGGGCAATGTAGGAGCCCATTGAGGGGAAGGGGGTTCGCGATCCAGTCCTCAACTGCCAGTTGAGGCATATAAGGAGTGGGGACCATCCAGTGATATGCGTAATGCGCTTGAGCACATAAATACTATGCCTCGAAATCGGGTACATCAAAGCCCCCCTTATCATATGGTTGTGTCAACATTGACCATCGCAGCCGCAGGTGTTTACCCCCCAGAACAATCGACAGAGTTCGGCCTTCAGTGTTTTGAAAAAAAACGCACCCGGGTAATAAGGGATAGTAAGAAAAAGATACAGAAATCGGGGCAGCACCACCATTTTGATAAGCGATGCCCTTCCCGCCATAGAAAGGGATAACCAACGATCGACCGATGCGGTAAGTTTCGTGACTGCCACACCGTAGTTCAGCCGCAACATTTCGTCTTTATCACGAGAGATTTGTACCCCAAGGTAACGCAAGTCCGAACGACACCACTCCAAAGGAAAGTCGAGAGGGAAATCAGTAACCACGTCCGTAAGAGGGTAAAATTGTGACTTAGCCCAATTAATATGCATTCCAGACAGTCTGCCGAAGACAACAAATTCCCGAAGCAGTGGGTTCAAGTTACATACCGGATCTTTGACAAATAGCGTCATGTCGTCTGCATATAACGACACATCAATCTGGCGCTGGAAACAGCGAACTGCGCCTTCATGGTGCAACTGACAGAGCCTGCAAGCCAGTGGTTCAATGGCTATCGGGAAGAGGAGAGGGGATAGCGGGCATCCCTGCCGGGTGCCCCTTGTGATCGCAATGGAGGGAGAGAGGCGTCCATTAATCAGGACTTTCGCTGATGGTTTCGTATACAGGAGTTGGACCCAGGAAATAAATAATTTAGAGAATCCCATACGTGTCAGGACGGTGAATAGGTACGGCCATTAAACAGAATCGAAGGCCTTAGTGGCATCCAAAAAAAACGCTGCGACTGGAGTATCAGGGTGCACCGTGCGGAGAAGGGAAAATAATGTGCGTAGGTGATGGGAGGTGGATCGACCAGGGACAAACCCAGACTGGTCAGGTAATACGATCCGGGTCATCAAAAGGGACAGTCTGGTGACCAGCACCCTCGCCAGTATTTTAACATCACAATTCAAGAGCGAAAGCGGGTGATAGGAATCACAGGCGCTGGGGCTCTTGCCTGGTTTCAGTAGTGAGGTAATAACGACTTCGCGCATTGAGCAGGGAAGGACCCCGTCAGCCAAAGATTCTTTGAAGACCTCACGGAGGACAGGGGCCATAATGTCTATATATGCTTTATAAAACTCGGATGGGATCCCATCTAGGCCGGGTGCTTTTCCATTTTTTAGTGACATAATAGCATCCCTGATTTCGTCCAATTCTAAAGGAGCGGCCAGGAAGGCCCTATCAACGTCACTGAGCCAGCAGAGTGCTATGTCACCAAGGAAGTCATTATACGACACGTCAGTGTTCGTGGCCGTGGTATAAAGCGCACGGTAATGAGACATGAACGCAGTCAATATGCCATCTGCATCTATGACTGTTTGTCTCTGTTCACCTACAAGCTCTAATATGGTATTATGAGTGTGCGGGGTACGTATTAACACTGCCAGGGCCTTGCCAGGTCTGTCTCCCTAACAGTATTTTCTCGCCTGCCAGTATTTCCCTTTAAACTTTGCTTCCCTGGCCGCCTCCTCTTCATATCGTGTCAATTTATCCCTAAACTCTGCATGTGTCAGTATTATCTCCCGCTACCATTCGAGCCTCCAAGTCCTTCAGTTCGCTATCAAGTGTGTGAATTGTGCATTGAATGTCGCGCAACACTCCAAAGCTTTTCGATATGCAATACCCCCTGATCGTAACCTTGAATGCCTCCCAAATGTGTTCGACTGAGTCCACAGTCCCCTTATTTCGGGGGAAGAAAGCAGCAATCTCCTCGCCAAGTTCAGTGCGAAACACTGTGTCTAATAGGGCCGCTGGTAGCCTCCAGTGTGGTCGGGGGTTGTCCCATCCAGGCACCTGTAGGTGTACCAGGACCGGACTATGATCAGAGTATGTCCTCAGGAGGTGTGCCACCTTGGTTACCCCGCACTAATCTCCCTAGACATAAAAAGTAGTCCAGTCGCGCCCATGTGCCAGTCAGTGATGTAAAGTGTGTGCCCTCTTTCCGGAAAGGATGTAAGTAGCGCCAGATATCCACCAAGTTGCTCTCCGAAATCACACCCATCAGAGCCTCCCTGGACATAGGCTTGTAATGCGGCACTCCGTCTGCTCTATCCAGGTGGGGCGCCAGCGCTAAATGAAAGTCGCCCCCCCAGATAACATGCCGGGATCCCACGTCCAGAATTTGGCCCCACAATGTGGTAAAAAAAATTGGCATATCTACATTAGGTGCATAACAGTTCACTAATGTAATGGTGTCACGGCCTAGGCACCCCCATATCAGATCAAAGCGGCCCTCCACATCTGTCAATTCACCACACACTTGAAA
This sequence comes from Lissotriton helveticus, assembly GCF_964261635.1. Lineage (NCBI taxonomy): Eukaryota > Metazoa > Chordata > Amphibia > Caudata > Salamandridae > Lissotriton > Lissotriton helveticus. Next base: position 683,401,076 of record NC_136073.1, read on the forward strand.
TGGCACAGTTCGCCTAATCAGGATAGCCACCCCCCTTGCATAAGTGGAGTAAGACAAAAAAACTCGGGCGCCTGCCCATTTGCTTGCGAAGGTGGTACGTGCCCGCGGTGCAATGTGCGTTTCCTGCAACATGGCAATCTGAACTTGGTGGCGATCCAAGTATGCAATCACATTACGACATTTCTTGGCATTGTTAAGAACCCTTATATTCCATGACATACAACTCAATTGCGCATCAGACCTTGACCCCGCCATAAGCTAAAAAACATCATATTATTGCAGCATGCCATAGTAGAATCTATAGAGCCATCTCTTCTCAGGTGATGTGCTATACCACAAATTCCAAACAACCGCTGTACCACCCTGTAAAGTAAAATTCCCTCCCCATCAACACTCTTCCCCCTCCCACTACTGCATCTCAATCATGCCAGCAGCCCCCCGTTCCCACCCTGCCCCTCCCTCCTACCCCCCTCAACTTTCACAACTTGGTCCCATGGTTGGAGTATACCCGTAGGGGAAACAACATCAAGAGCGCACAGCCACTTCTCCCTCCGTTAGACTCTTGCTCTGTACCACCCTCAGTGGAGGCCTAGGCGGGATAGTGGTCCCTGGAATACTTTACCACTGGACGAGATCAATAGTCCCCAACTTCAGTATGGTGTCTGAGCCGCCGGACACAATGTTTTCAAGTTCCAGCCAACCAGGATAGGATCCTAGTTGTCTATGCTATTGGCGGCACTCTGCATCAGTCAGCGTCATCCACTATCGGTGGGTCGTCCTTGTGGTCAGCATTGCAGCCCCGACCACCCCTCTATGCTTTTCTGACTGCTTTCAAGTAATCCTCCACTTTTTGCGGGTTCGTGAAGAATCGCTGCTTTCCTTGGTGTGTCACTCGTAGCTTCGCAGGGTAGAGCAATGCATAGTCTATCTGGGCGTCACGCCATTTTTTTTTACATTCAGGAATTTCCGTCTCTCCTCCTGCACTAGAGGAGTAAAATCAGGATAGATGGTAAAGGCGACACCATTGTAGTTCAGGTTCTGCTTGGTGCGGGCTGCTCTCAGTGCGACGTCCCGATCACGATAGTTCAGGAGGCAAGCGATGATAGGTCTCGGTGGTGTTCCGGGCTTAGGCACGGGGGCCAGTGATCTATGCGCCCTTTCGACAATGAACTGAGGTGAGAAGGCATCTTCACCCACCGATGTTCTGAGGAGTTTCTCCACATATAGCTCCATCCTGCCCGTGTCTGTGGATTCCGGAATGCCGGTAACGCGAATGTTGTTGCGCCTGCTACGGGCTTCCAAATCCTCATTTTTGGCCGCTATAACCCGCAGTAGGTTGTCCATGCGGGCAAGTTGAGATGTATGTGAGGCGGTGATGTCGTCATTGTCCGAGATACGTTGTTCCGTCGCCGTTATCCGCTCTTCATGTTGGTCCACTTTATGCACAAGGGCGTCCATCCTGGAGGACATCCTGTCCACTTTCTCCACCACCGTGGCAAAGCCCTGTCGCATCTCCTGCAAGAGTCGGTGCATGTCTAGTTCTTAAGGAGGAGAGTCTGTGTCGGTGAGATCCACTCCATTAGGCCTTGGTTCCTCCGGCATCATCTTCGACCCTTTCTTCGCGTTTTCAAAATTTATTTTCGGTTGGCGATTGTCTGGACGCACCATTGTGCCTCTGCGTCTCTCGCTGCCCGCCACCGTGGGGTCCAACGGTGTTACAGCGCGCCACTTCTGGCCAAATGGGGATTCACGATACCTGTTAGCACGTCCGTAAGCGTGGTATTACACCAGTTCTGTATTTTGTGCCTCCTCGTGCAGTCGAATCACCACAAACGTAGTGGCCACCCAAAGTGCTGTCTAATCAATGTGCAGGTACCGGGGGGGCCATGTAGAACAAGGATTTCCCACTGGCCACTACCAACAGCAAGTTCAGGCCGAGTTAGTCTGTTGCCTGTTCCTTAGCGATATGTGCAGCCTAATCCAAAGAGTAGGTAAACGTGGTTGTGCACTGCAAGACGTTGGAGCCCTCTTATGCTTGTAATGTATCAGCGGCAGGCGCCTCTAGATGAGTAATATCCAGCCACTGTTAGCCCTCTCACAGCTCCATACTGTAACGCTGTTGCAGGGCAATGGAGCAGGTCTTCGTAGAGTCCCGCGGCTGGCAGCAGCCGTCTCTGCAGCCTCCCCTGCGCCCCTACCAGCGCCGCGCAGGCCGGTCTCAATAGGCCGCCTTGGGATCAGGGGGTTTGCAACTCCACCGGTGTAGCGGTTGGTCCTCCGACGAGGACCGTACGAGTGCCAGTCGCGTCGAGGACTCAAAGGGACCGGGAACTACCTCCAGGTCGGGCCGCCCTCACATCCCCCACCAGTAGTCGGCCTAAGCGGGCTCGTCCCAGATGTCCACACCGGCAGCCTCTTTACCCCCAGCAGCGCTCCGTACCTTCGTGTTGACAGCGGAGGCTAGACAGGATAGGCGGATCATCCGACGGCGCCCCAGTTCACAGCCACGGCCGCCGGGAACCGCAGCACTCTTCTCGGCCAGCGCCAACTCCCTCACAGAACGCCTGTCTCCGCCCACAGATATGCGCTCGCTATGCCAGGGCTGGTTAATCCAATAGTCACACGTCACCAGGCGTCGGGGCTCCGGGGTGGTCTCCCAGTAGACGAGGGAAGGGGCAGGTCGCCACACCGATAGTGTCGGTCACCACGGTCTCCGCAGTCAGGGCTTATGGTCAGGGCCCTCCGCCTCGTGGCAATCACCGGCCTCGCGTAGCAGCTGTAATCCGATCCTCACGTCTCTCCAGCTCCAGTGGCGCTACCGGGGAGTTTCAGCAGGGTCTCTTTCTCGGCCCCAATTGCACCTAGAGATCCACAAGTTGGACCGAGCGTAGTTGGCCGTATGCTTTACCAAATCAGCTGCATTTGGGGGCTCTCACTCTCCAGTAAGGTAGGATTATTTAAGGATAAGTTCTCCAGGGTTCGGGAGCCTCACCGTTAGGCGGCCATTCCTTGTGTGCGCCCTCTAGCGCCCCCACATATGGTACTGAACCCTGCAACATGGCAATGTAACATTGCCATTTATAATGCCAATAACTCCAATACATGCAGTGCTTGTGCCTTGCTCACTAGGGACCTCTAGGAGCAGCTTGCGATACTGCACCTATACATGCAAAGCTGGTGCCTTGCTCACTAGGGACCTCTAGGAGAAGCGTGCGGTACAGCATTGAGTCATGCAGTGCTAGTGCCCTGCTCACTATGGACCTCTAGGAGCAGCTTGTGGTACTGCACCTAGACATGCAGTACTGGTGCCTTGCTCACTAGGGACCTCTAGGAGCAGCTTGCGGAACTGCACCGAGACATGCAGTGCTGGTGCCTTGGTCACTAGGGACCTCTAGGAGCAGTGTGTGGTACTGCACCTAAACATACAATGCTGGTGCCTTGCTCACTAGGGACCTTTAGGAACAGGTTGCAGTACTGCACTGAGGTATACAAGGCTGGGTCCTGGCCCACTAAGCAAGCATTTGCAATGCACTACTTTACTGAAAGTATGAGCTATTGGCGTTACATTATTATTTGCAACGCCAATACCTCAAACGATAAGTAATGCAAGAACTTTTGCATTGCAAATGCTTGTTATTCTTTGAATCCCTGCAGCAAGCCTGAGTGGTAGGCCAGATCAATGGCTTTGGAGTTGGCATTTAACAAATGGCTATCAGATATTGAAAACTATGCTTCTATTGTTCATTATCTAATGCACTGTTTAAATCTAACACCAAGAGAGACATACTTTGCAAGCTAAAATGTACAGAAAAGAATCATTGTCAAAGCCAGTAGGTCTAGAGTTGGCTGCTAATTTTTGTTTGTGAGTGTTTTTTGTTTAAAGACTCATAACAGGGAAGCAGCTGGCAGCAGTGTTTGGGGACCTACCAGACCCTTGACTTAGTCAAACAAAAGTTATGTTTATTTTTAGGTTGAAGCCTACTAGACAGTGCACCTGTCTGGTTACAAAGACATGCTCCGAAAGCTTCCCTAGGAAAGTATTCAGTCCATCGCTTAACATTGGCCTTTTTGTTTTTGTCATTCACTGATGCTTTCTTTCTATTCACTGGCTCTACGTGTTTTAGCATTTCCAGCATGTGCTTGTTCTTCCCTTGGAAAATAACCTCTTTATCACCGCTCTAATTGGCCTCTTTGTTTCTTCCACGAGTGCTTGCTTTTTGGAAACTCTTTTTAGGTTTCGCCTGTAAATGGTCTGTCAGCAAAATCTATTGTTAACCAAAAATACGCTTAAAAAAAGGGCCAGGGGGAGGGGGGCGTGGCTAGCGACCAGCCAAGATGAGCGCAGCATAACGGAGCTCTGTAACTAACGAGCCCTTCCCCATAATATCCGACCATTAATCCTGCACGCAGACGGTGCTGCACACCAAAATCGGAGGTGGGAGGACCTCCAGTGCACACCGCACTAACCCCGATTGCGGAACTCCTGAAATTCGCGCCACAGTGCTGCGGCGAAAATCGCAGCCTATCTCGGCGCTGGAACCGGGGACTGGAGTGCCGACGTGTCCCGGAAGCGTGGAGCCCAGATCGGAGGCCAAATTGTCAACAGAGGGAGCCGGCGGCCGAGACGCAGAGATCCGGGCCCAACCATACGCCGCTCCGACTGGGCCACAAAAGTGAAGACCCTGCATGAAATAGGTGAAGGGGAGCCATGGCATATATATAGGAAGCGGCGCCTGGACTCCGTCGGCGGGGAACATTAGCGCCATTAGCGCCAGTGGTGGCGGCTGGCATTCAGCGCACGGAACACTGCTCAGAGGGGCATAGGACTCTTGCTGGCCTGCAGATCTCGGCATAACCACGGTACTATAGCCCTAACGACGCTCACATAGCGCAACAGTGGTGAGACAATACGAATCCCTGGGAGCTATCGACGGCGCTAGACACCTGGTACAGACGGGTCGCCCCAGAAGCGTCAAACGTCTTCTTAGCGCACACTTGAACGGTGGGTGCTGACGAGGCGCCCAGGCTACGGATTATCAGTCGGTGGACCGTCAGTCGCGAGGACACTGGTGAGCGCCACTGCAGAAATGCTGAAGCAGACCCTACCCCGGCAGATTGGTCATTTTACCGCCCCAACCTCTCCACAGTGGAAGGGGACGACCGGAGCGAAAGAAGGTCCACCTGCAGAAATGCTATCGCGCAGACTATTTCCTATCCAAGCGGGACTCTCCTAAAGTATATCACGTAAGGACAGACATAATGAGTGGCAGGGGGCCGAGAGCCCAGCAGGCTCCGAGACTGGAAAAATATGCATATAACAAGGATCCCCCGGACAACTCAAGGGAGGAAACACCGCGAACGCCGCCCCGACCGAACGGTGAATCTGATGATGTTGAGAAGGTTACCCTGCAGATCATAATGGCGGCCTTGAAAATGATGCAATCCTCGATGGGCACAATCTCCACGGACATCTCCCTACTGAGGACAGACTTCGCCAAGATGTCGGATCGCCTGATAGAGGTTGAAAAAGCGACAACGGAACTCACGGGAGACACAACGGTGCTCAAACAAAAAGTACAGAAACTGGAAGAAGACAACCATATGTTGAAGGCTAAGCTTGACGAGCAAGAAGGCCACTCAAGACGCAATAACGTACGCCTGGTAGGTGTCCCAGAGTCCGCAGGAGGTCCAGCCCTAGACCTATTTGTGGAAGACCTCATCCACACTCGGCTTCAGCCTAAAGGACTGTCCACCTATTTCTCGGTAGAACGGGCACACCGAGTACCTGGGGGAAAGCCAAGACCGGGGGCACCATCGGGCCCCATTTTGGCGCGGATCTTCAATTTCAGAGATCGTGACGCCATTTTGCAGGCCGCACGTATTACCCCACCGATCAAAATCGACAACTCTGAAGTCGCATTCTATCCTAACTACACTGCGGCAGTGGCCCAACAAAGGCGAAGTTTCACGGAAATAAAGAAAGAACTCCGAGTTCGAGAACTCAAATATTCGATGATTTTCCCAGTAAAACTGCGCGTTGAATCAGAAGGAAAAGCGTGGTTTCTTGCATCACCGAGGGAAGCGCAGGAATGGCTGGATGGCTGGAGACCGGCTAAAGGACCCAAGAACCAGGACACGAGGTGCAACAACTGTTGAGGAAGCGGACATGTACACAGCAGAGGAGTTCTGAGCTGAAACGTCGCAATGGGGACATCTACGGAGCGCGATCTACAACAAGCCACACTCTGTATGACACTGTGATCTGGCGCTAATATCCTGGATAATGCCCAAGGTTGGTCGGTAACACTGCGGGGGAGTGATAACAAGCGGCCCACAGTCTCAAGGGACGGTATGAGGTGAGATATCGAGACAAGGGACAGGGACTCCTGCAGGTAGGACACATTGAACTAAAGCAGCACCGCGTGGAACATTTCAGGGGAAGGGGGGGTTTCTAAAGGTTGCAGAAGTCTCACCGTCACGAACAATGCACCTTGTTTGGGTTAATAAGCACTCTGCTCAGTTAGGGTGGTGGAAGGTTCTTGATCTGCCGGGCAGGGAGGCAGGGAGGGGGGCAAGGGTTTTAGATGCTGTAAGTTTTCTTTTGTTTTGTTCTAAGCTGATTAGTTTTCAATCTCTCCACAAACGCTTGTTGTTGACTCTATGGAACATGCATACACGAACTTGTATGACGGTTCGACTGTTACAGTCTCTCCCTGAACTATCGCTGTCACCTACATCACTAGTCTGTTCACCTACGGGGCAATCATTAGCAACGATGGAACGCACTAGGAGGGAGGACATACACTCTGTTTTACTTACGACAGGGAGCGCAGCTATGAGGCAGAAATCACACCACACACACTATGTTACGACGTGAAATAACGGGGAAGGGCACACAGAGGCCACAGACGATTCCCCCCCCTGACAATCATCTCATGGAATGTAAACGTGCTGGGACACAAAATCAAAAGGAGATTGGTCCTGCAATATTTAAAGCGGAAGGCCACAACGGTGGCATTACTCCAAGAAACGCACCTGACAGGCACGACCTGTAAAGCATTAAACCGATGGGGTTTCAAAATGGCCGCACATGCGGAGTTCTCCTTAGAGTCACGATGGGTTGGCATCCTAACACATAAAAGCTCACCACTGATACTCAAAAACACTTGGACGGACGACCAGGGACGTTTTGCTGCAATCACTTGCCAATGGGAGGGACGCAGCTATAACATGGTCTCAGTGTATGTCCCCCCGACGCTCCATCAGACAGCCTTCCAGGACCTCGGGATATTCCTGCTTGATCTCCCCGAGGGGGAATTGATTATAGGGGGAGACTTAAATACGGTGATTTACACGGCTTTAGACCGTAAGCCACCCAGGGCAGCCACTAGAGGTGCGCCCGCAGCGCCCCCACGCCCGCAGCTCCCTCGGCGTTTGAACTTAAGTAAACTGAATCAGTTTACTGAAGCTCAAAGACGCCGAGGGAGAACTAGTCAGCATGACGTCGGACTGCTCACGAAGGGGGTGGGCGGTCTGGCGGCATGTTGACTGACATGACTGTCACCAGGGATAGCAGCAAAACACAAGTGCGCATGAGTGGGGACGGAGGGCGAATTTTCGCACCTTGTCCACTCATGCGCACTTGTGTTTTACCTTGTTTGCGCATGCCCATAGGAGCCCTTATGGCTCCTAATGGGCGTGCCTCGGGCGAAAATTAGTCGTGCCCTTTGCCATGCCTGGCGCTGCTGGCAGCGCCAGGATTGGCTGAGAGGGGCCACTCAAGGGACGTTCGTGAAGAAGGCGGCGGCGCCAAGGGGAGCAGCAGAAGTGGCACGGATCGGCTAAGGTAAGTTTTCCTATTTATATTATATTTAATTGCATTCCCTGCCACCTACCCCCCGCGTGAACCCCACCCCGCCCCCCCCTCCCGAGCCGCGACTGATAATGTTTGTGTGCAGGCTATTCCATTTCGCTTCTGTTTCTGGTCAATGGCATTAGAAATGCTTGGGAATTGAATCAGTTGGTGGCGCCGGCAGAATCAGAAACGTGCCTGCTTTTATCACTAGAGAAATAATTTCATTAGGACTGGAGCATCGTTCGACATTTCCAAATTCCACGGTGGACGGATGTAGATAGATATTTATCATATATATAGGATACATGTCAGCTCGCTTTGTATTTTTTAATCTTCTGCTCGCTTTAACACATGCGTGTGGTGTGCACTTTTCTAATCTGAATGAAAGGACGAAAAGCAATAGGATCAGGGTGGACAAAATGAAGCAGTTTGCAGATTTATTTTATCAAAGCCCCCCCCCACGCCCCCCCTCCACGCACACACACATAGCCAGCTTCTTTCCCTGTTGACACCAGTTTGGCCCTTGAGGCAAGGGTGCTAAAGCTTTAAAAAGTCTATGGTAGTGGCCCGAGCCCTGCGGAGCAAAAAACAAGGAAGGAAAATAGGCCCCCATCATCTGTCTTCTTGGTTCAAAAACACCTTTGGGGTGCAGAGGGCCCTTGTGCAACAGTACCTGTTGCACTAATGCTGTTTATGTTGCTGCAACCATGTGAAGTAGTCACAATTCCAATTTCATAATTGCTTTTTTAGGTCTCGCCTGTCGATGCGCATGCGCATCGAGCTTGCGAGACTATGGGGGCTTAAACAGTCTTTAACCAACTTGCAAGGAATCGTGGCGATTCCTTGCAGTGCCCGTGAAATTCAAGCTCAATGCGCATGCGCATTGAGCTTAAAAGTGCGTGCACATGCCCCCAGCCGCCTGCCTTGCATGTATTTTCCCTCAGGCGCACTCCTCCCACACCCCCGCTCCGCCCCCTCCCCTGCCTGCCGTGTCGCATTTCTTAAGTTCCCTCAGCCGCACTCCAGACCCCTGCTGCTTTCACACCCTCTCCCCGCTCCGCCCCCTCCCCTGCCCGCCGTGTCGCATTTCTCCTCACCCCTCCCCTTCTCTGCCTTCCCTCCGTCTTGTTTTTTTTTTTTACCCGCTCCGCCCCCTCCCTTTTCCCCGGAGTCACTTATTCCTCTGAAGAAATGACACAATGCTTTTAACAATCTCACAATTTGCACTCGTGTACCACTACCCCCTCTCTTCTCCCCCTTCCTCTCTCTCACTACCCCTCCCTTCTTTGTGTGCGCACGCACCACGTGAAATCCCAGCGAAAAGTTAGCAGCGCTGAAACCCTCCCAATCTCAGCCCGCCAGAATCGCTCTGGATGAAGGCAAAGCTTCTAGTGGCTCCCTAAGCTGTTTTCCTCTTACATACTCGGCTCAATCAGCGCTGCCGCACGGAAGCATTTTTTTCCATTTATTCCTCTCCGCTCCGCCCCCTCCCTTTTCCCCGGAGTCACTTATTCCTCTGAAGAAATGACACAATGCTTTTAACAATCTCACAATTTGCACTCGTGTACCACTACCCCCTCTCTTCTCCCCCTTCCTCTCTCTCACTACCCCTCCCTTCTTTGTGTGCGCACGCACCACGTGAAATCCCAGCGAAAAGTTAGCAGCGCTGAAACCCTCCCAATCTCAGCCCGCCAGAATCGCTCTGGATGAAGGCAAAGCTTCTAGTGGCTCCCTAAGCTGTTTTCCTCTTACATACTCGGCTCAATCAGCGCTGCCGCACGGAAGCATTTTTTCCATTTATTCCTCTGAAGGAATGACACAATGCATTTCCCGATCTCACAATTTGCACGTGTGTAGTTGAAGTTGATCCCAAAACATGCCCTTTCACGTGAAAACCGTTTCTTCTCCCTTTTTCACAAGCGAGGGATCATCCCAGGTAGGAGGGACCAGAGGGAGAAAGAGAACCGCAACGCCTCATTCTTTTCTCGAACCCTCACTCTCTCTCTGCCTGCATTGCTCAGGTTTCCCTCTCGTCTTTTGTCTAGATCATTTCCATCTGCCCCTTTGCAAAGCTGGTTCCGTCTCTTTTTTGCTTTCCTTTTCACCCGTCTCTTTTCTGTCATTCTGTATTTTCTGTTTGCCTCTCTCAACTACAAAGAATTTGACAACTATAAAATTCACACACAAACATATAAGCCCCTTCATACAGACTCATGAACACTTTCACAGAACAGATGCACCCCCCTCCCCCACCACAAAGCGCGTCCGCTTCATTACTTCATGCGCGGCCTCTCCTTAACCTAATCTACCTCACCATCTATTCTGTGTTGTCAGACTGGAAGGCACCTTCGATGCATCTGCTACTATTTGCTTGACGTCCTGCGCGCTCCTCTCATCCTGTGTCCTACAAGTCCCTTCTTTTATTTTAATTAAATACCGGACCATTTACTTGCAAAAAAAAAAAATACAGACTGCAAGGCGCCTTCAGTGCATCTGCTACTATTTGCTTTAACACAAACTAACACTTTACCATACTGCACTTCCTGCTTTCTCCCTCCCTACCTCCCTTTTTCTTGAGTCCCTTCTGCTTTAGCTACATGCCACTACTATTTGCTTGCCATCTTTCGTGCTCTTAACCCTCCCTTTCTCCATTAAGCCCTTATTGTTTTTTTATAATACATCATACCATTTGCACACAATACTACCTTACTCTTACGCAACTGCTACTATCTTCTTCTCTCCCTCCCTGTCTCTACCTACTACAGCATCCATTTTAATATAACAATTTGGAGCTGTACTGCAACTTTTGTATTTCTACTACTTCTCATTATTGTTTACTTGTTTTTATATGTTATTACAATGCTACAATTGTTAGTTATTTCTGTTAAATAACACGACAACACACAAAAACAATTTAGTTCGCCTCTACAAATATGCTCACATTCCTTTTGCCTCCCATAACTTTACTATCAACAAGTTGCTGCTCTTATATCTTTTGCCCCCACTCTTCCTTATCCATACTCTGCCATTCACCCATACAATCTTCCTTCACACACACAATACTTTTGAAATAACTTTCTCGCATATTACCTTTTAGCACTCCATACTAACAAGCATTTTTGCTGCCTACTCCCACAGTCCCCCGCAGCCCAAACTCACACGTTGCACAAAACTCCATATTGTATTAAAATAGCGTGCCACTTGCCAGCCGCAATTAACCTCCTGGTCCAAGTACGCCCACCCCTCCCCTGGAGGGTTTGAATGCGCATTGTTTGTGTTGAGGAAGGTCACGTGAGCACTCTCTGCAACAGCCCACCCCCAAAAGGCACGTGCTCATCTCCCAGCTGGCTGCTGCTTTGACACAGGCCGACACTTCCTGCCGTGCGTTCCTTGCCCCCACCCCGAAAGAATTTGAGATGGCATGTTTGACCTCCGACCTTGCTTATCCATCCCAGTCCTCTTCTGTTCTTAATTTCAGCTTCTATACCCCTGCACACCAACTGTTTGAAAACCACGTAGGGTATACTTATACTGGGTTAGACTTTGGCACGTCAGTAATGGGTTTATGTGGTCAGCGGAATCTTTTTGGGGGTGGAAATAGGGGAAGAGGGTGTTATGCCAGGCACCCTTTGAGGCCTTATTGCCTCCTTGTGCTTTCACCAACACATCCACCATCACCTCCACATCCACCACCACCACATCCACCACCACCACATCCACCACCACCACATCCACCACCACCGCATCCACCACCACCACCACACCCACCACCACCACACCCACCACCACTACATCCACCACCACATCCACTACAACCACCACCCCATCCACCACTACCACCACCACCCCATCCACCACCACCGCCGCATCCACCACATCCACCACCACCACATCCACCGCATCCACCACCACCACATCCACCGCATCCATCACCACCACATCCACCATCACATCCACCATCACATCCACCACCACATCCACCACCACATCCACCACCACATCCACCATGACATCCAACGCCACATCCACCACCACATCCACCACATCCACCACCACTTCACCACCGCATCCACCACCACATCCACCACTCATCCACGCAATGCCACTCACACACGCAACGGCACTCACACACGCAACGCCACTCACACACACAACGCCACTCACACACGCCACTCACCCACGCAATGCCACTCATCCACGCAACGCCACTCATCCATTTGCAAAACGAAAAAGGTCAAACTCTTCTATTGCGAGACCTATTGCATTTTCAATAGAAGAGTTTGACCTTTTTCGTTTTGCAAATGGATGAGTGGCGTTGCGTGGATGAGTGGCGTTGCGTGGATGAGTGGCGTGTGTGAGTGGCGTTGCGTGTGTGAGTGGCGTTGCGTGTGTGAGTGCCGTTGCGTGTGTGAGTGGCGTTGCGTGGATGAGTGGTGGATGTGGTGGTGGATGCGGTGGTGAAGTGGTGGTGGATGTGGTGGGTGTGGTGGTGGATGTGGCGTTGGATGTCATGGTGGATGTGGTGGTGGATGTGGTGGTGGATGTGGTGGTGGATGTGATGGTGGATGTGATGGTGGATGTGGTGGTGATGGATGCGGTGGATGTGGTGGTGGTGGATGCGGTGGATGTGGTGGTGGTGGATGTGGTGGATGCGGCGGTGGTGGTGGATGGGGTGGTGGTGGTAGTGGTGGATGGGGTGGTGGTTGTAGTGGATGTGGTGGTGGATGTAGTGGTGGTGGGTGTGGTGGTGGTGGGTGTGGTGGTGGTGGTGGATGCGGTGGTGGTGGATGTGGTGGTGGTGGATGTGGTGGTGGTGGATGTGGTGGTGGTGGATGTGGAGGTGATGGTGGATGTGTTGGTGAAAGCACAAGGAGGCAATAAGGCCTCAAAGGGTGCCTGGCATAACACCCTCTTCCCCTATTTCCACCCCCAAAAAGATTCCGCTGACCACATAAACCCATTACTGACGTGCCAAAGTCTAACCCAGTATAAGTATACCCTACGTGGTTTTCAAACAGTTGGTGTGCAGGGGTATAGAAGCTGAAATTAAGAACAGAAGAGGACTGGGATGGATAAGCAAGGTCGGAGGTCAAACATGCCATCTCAAATTCTTTCGGGGTGGGGGCAAGGAACGCACGGCAGGAAGTGTCGGCCTGTGTCAAAGCAGCAGCCAGCTGGGAGATGAGCACGTGCCTTTTGGGGGTGGGCTGTTGCAGAGAGTGCTCACGTGACCTTCCTCAACACAAACAATGCGCATTCAAACCCTCCAGGGGAGGGGTGGGCGTACTTGGACCAGGAGGTTAATTGCGGCTGGCAAGTGGCACGCTATTTTAATACAATATGGAGTTTTGTGCAACATGTGAGTTTGGGCTGCGGGGGACTGTGGGAGTAGGCAGCAAAAATGCTTGTTAGTATGGAGTGCTAAAAGGTAATATGCGAGAAAGTTATTTCAAAAGTATTGTGTGTGTGAAGGAAGATTGTATGGGTGAATGGCAGAGTATGGATAAGGAAGAGTGGGGGGCAAAAGATATAAGAGCAGCAACTTGTTGATAGTAAAGTTATGGAAGGCAAAAGGAATGTGAGCATATTTGTAGAGGCGAACTAAATTGTTTTTGTGTGTTGTCGTGTTATTTAACAGAAATAACTAACAATTGTAGCATTGTAATAACATATAAAAACAAGTAAACAATAATGAGAAGTAGTAGAAATACAAAAGTTGCAGTACAGCTCCAAATTGTTATATTAAAATGGATGCTGTAGTAGGTAGAGACAGGGAGGGAGAGAAGAAGATAGTAGCAGTTGCGTAAGAGTAAGGTAGTATTGTGTGCAAATGGTATGATGTATTATAAAAAAACAATAAGGGCTTAATGGAGAAAGGGAGGGTTAAGAGCACGAAAGATGGCAAGCAAATAGTAGTGGCATGTAGCTAAAGCAGAAGGGACTCAAGAAAAAGGGAGGTAGGGAGGGAGAAAGCAGGAAGTGCAGTATGGTAAAGTGTTAGTTTGTGTTAAAGCAAATAGTAGCAGATGCACTGAAGGCACCTTGCAGTCTGTATTTTTTTTTTTTGCAAGTAAATGGTCCGGTATTTAATTAAAATAAAAGAAGGGACTTGTAGGACACAGGATGAGAGGAGCGCGCAGGACGTCAAGCAAATAGTAGCAGATGCATCGAAGGTGCCTTCCAGTCTGACAACACAGAATAGATGGTGAGGTAGATTAGGTTAAGGAGAGGCCGCGCATGAAGTAATGAAGCGGACGCGCTTTGTGGTGGGGGAGGGGGGTGCATCTGTTCTGTTAAAGTGTTCATGAGTCTGTATGAAGGGGCTTATATGTTTGTGTGTGAATTTTATAGTTGTCAAATTCTTTGTAGTTGAGAGAGGCAAACAGAAAATACAGAATGACAGAAAAGAGACGGGTGAAAAGGAAAGCAAAAAAGAGACGGAACCAGCTTTGCAAAGGGGCAGATGGAAATGATCTAGACAAAAGACGAGAGGGAAACCTGAGCAATGCAGGCAGAGAGAGAGTGAGGGTTCGAGAAAAGAATGAGGCGTTGAGGTTCTCTTTCTCCCTCTGGTCCCTCCTACCTGGGATGATCCCTCGCTTGTGAAAAAGGGAGAAGAAACGGTTTTCACGTGAAAGGGCATGTTTTGGGATCAACTTCAACTACACACGTGCAAATTGTGAGATCGGGAAATGCATTGTGTCATTCCTTCAGAGGAATAAATGGAAAAAATGCTTCCGTGCGGCAGCGCTGATTGAGCCGAGTATGTAAGAGGAAAACAGCTTAGGGAGCCACTAGAAGCTTTGCCTTCATCCAGAGCGATTCTGGCGGGCTGAGATTGGGAGGGTTTCAGCGCTGCTAACTTTTCGCTGGGATTTCACGTGGTGCGTGCGCACACAAAGAAGGGAGGGGTAGTGAGAGAGAGGAAGGGGGAGAAGAGAGGGGGTAGTGGTACACGAGTGCAAATTGTGAGATTGTTAAAAGCATTGTGTCATTTCTTCAGAGGAATAAGTGACTCCGGGGAAAAGGGAGGGGGCGGAGCGGAGAGGAATAAATGGAAAAAAATGCTTCCGTGCGGCAGCGCTGATTGAGCCGAGTATGTAAGAGGAAAACAGCTTAGGGAGCCACTAGAAGCTTTGCCTTCATCCAGAGCGATTCTGGCGGGCTGAGATTGGGAGGGTTTCAGCGCTGCTAACTTTTCGCTGGGATTTCACGTGGTGCGTGCGCACACAAAGAAGGGAGGGGTAGTGAGAGAGAGGAAGGGGGAGAAGAGAGGGGGTAGTGGTACACGAGTGCAAATTGTGAGATTGTTAAAAGCATTGTGTCATTTCTTCAGAGGAATAAGTGACTCCGGGGAAAAGGGAGGGGGCGGAGCGGAGAGGAATAAATGGAAAAAAATGCTTCCGTGCGGCAGCGCTGATTGAGCCGAGTATGTAAGAGGAAAACAGCTTAGGGAGCCACTAGAAGCTTTGCCTTCATCCAGAGCGATTCTGGCGGGCTGAGATTGGGAGGGTTTCAGCGCTGCTAACTTTTCGCTGGGATTTCACGTGGTGCGTGCGCACACAAAGAAGGGAGGGGTAGTGAGAGAGAGGAAGGGGGAGAAGAGAGGGGGTAGTGGTACACGAGTGCAAATTGTGAGATTGTTAAAAGCATTGTGTCATTTCTTCAGAGGAATAAGTGACTCCGGGGAAAAGGGAGGGGGCGGAGCGGGTAAAAAAAAAAAACAAGACGGAGGGAAGGCAGAGAAGGGGAGGGGGAGGAGAAATGCGACACGGCGGGCAGGGGAGGGGGCGGAGCGTTGAGAGGGTGTGAAAGCAGCAGGGGTCTGGAGTGCGGCTGAGGGAACTTAAGAAATGCGACACGGCAGGCAGGGGAGGGGGCGGAGCGGGGGTGTGGGAGGAGTGCGGCTGAGGGAAAATACATGCAAGCAGGCGGCTGGGGGCATGTGCACGCGCTTTTAAGCTCAATGCACATGCGCATTAAGCTTGAATTTCACGGGCACTGCAAGGAATCGCCACGATTCCTTGCAAGTTGGTTAAAGACTGTTTAAGCCCCCATAGTCTCGCAAGCTCGATGCGCATGCGCATGACCTTCTTGCTTTTGTCAAATTTGTTTGGTAGTGCACCATTTGCCCACTCTTTGTCCCCCGCGGAACACTAAACCCAAACTTTTACGCCCCCCACTTTAAAATGTCACCAGCCGCCACTGGACCCAACCAAGCTCTTAAAAAATTTCTAGATGCCATGGGACTGACAGACGTGTGGAGACTTAAACACCCTACCGAGCACCAATACACGTTTTATTTAGGAGCACATAACAGTCTCTCCCGCATAGATTACATATTGACATTAGCGGTACCTCCAGAAAGAAAACAGGCATTTACAATGCAATAGGTCTCGCAGCATTACATTTTGAGTTACTGGCATTGTAAATGACAATGCTTTGCATTAATTTTTTTTTTTTACTTTGCAATTGGTATATAAGCATTGTTTGTGAATGGTTAGTTGTTGCTTATGCTAAGCAAAGTTGGCAGTAATATAGACTGCTAGTCTTGCTTGTTATAAGCATGCTGATTTAAAGCGCTCTGATACCTGCGGGTAAAGTTTGCGCTATATAAAAGTGAAAATGTATAAATAAATAAAAAAAAAGCCTACCTGTACCACGTCCGTTCTTATTCTGCGATGCCACATATCTTTGGGTCCCTGTACTTATTAACTGCACCCGGCTGTGGGAAACCACCATGGCAGGAACAACGTGTTGCGGGGTAGACACGGACAATGTAGCCACTGTCCTGTGGCTGCACCGCGGGGTAACAGTGTAGGGGCAGGAAGGCAGGCAGTTGGTAGTGCTGTGCCATAGCAGTGTAGTTCTCTGTGTATGCTGGCCATGGGGGTTGCTATTGGCTGACAAGAAGTGGCGAGGAGGTGCCAGTTTGGTGTGCCTGCTTCCTGATCTTGGGCAGGCGACAGGTAAAAAAACAAGCATTAAAGGGCCGGAGGAAATCGGAGCTGGGTTGATGGGTTTGTACAGAAAAGTCGGGGACTGCCTGTGTTAGAATTTGTGTATGTCATTCCATGGGCATCAATGCCCCTCTTGTGAACAATAACACCTTCTTCGGCCAGATAGTTTCTCAGATGGTTATATTCAAACACACCTGTTTAGCCTACCAATGCCTTCACAAAAAAGCACCTCTTAATCTTTTCAAGCAAATTTACATACAATAGGTAGCAGAAGTCTTGGGTTGGCTCACTAAGAATAGTATTCTGTCCTGAACTTACATCTGATCTAAAAGAAACTAGATATTTTTGACATAGGCCCCCTAATGCACAGTTCTGCTACACATGTCTTATTTGACCGTAGATGCTTTTTTCCAATGCCTGCAAGTGCCAAGCAACCAATAGCTGTCAGGTCCTTGTGACGCCGTAGAACACATTGTGCTGAATCTCCGGGGAGTGTTTGTGGTGGACACAGAAATTCATGGTGTAATTATATTGTTGTTTTCCTTTCCCCTCACGTGGGCCAAGGTTTTCCATGTGGTCAGCAATTTTGTGGCTTAAGTCACATGCTGCACTACACTAGTAGTGTCTTTGAATCTTCTAAACACAGACAACTTAGAAATAGGCAGGTATTTTTTTACACCAAATATTCTTTAATGGTGTAAGCCAAACACATTTTTGGTGGAGGGAAATACTGGGACCCAATTTCAATTCAATTACCCTTATACCTACTATTATACAGCTTGGATACCATTGACATGAACAGAACACTTGTTTGAAGACGAGTGGCGGCCTGGTTACTGGACTGCCAGTAAGATATAAATTACACAGGTAATTGTACAAAACGTTGTGCCACCTTCCCCTACTTCCAAAACAGAAATACGAAATACTTTAAGCTGTGCCTACATTACCCCTGCCACTGTACTCCTGTACTTGAGGGCAGCTAAAACACTGGAATTCGGAGAGGTAAGAGAAGGATTTTAAAGCTTGTGATAGAATTTTGGTGGCTTTAAATTGGGCCTTGCCTCCAGCATTGAGCAGGAACTGAAAAGTCTGTATTGGGCCAGTTTGCAACCAAGGAGAGTGCGAGCTGGGCAGCAACGTCCGTGCCCCTCTGAATACCAGTTTCAGGTTAACTGATTGGGCTTGGGCCCAGAGTAACCTGACCAGGCTTTCCTCCTCTGCTCCCTCCTAGCACAGCTCCATTTGGGAAAGGAATCCCAAGAAAACCATCTCCATTAGGTGCCCCCCACCTTCTGTGAGCCTTGAGGAGCCCAGGGGAAAGCTGGTAAGAGCAGGCAGCTTTTGCTCTGAAATTTCACATTTGAATCTGTGCTTGGTGTGCAGCCCTGTATTTCTTCCTTTTTGTCCAAACTGTACTAAAGTGACAAAAGACAGTTTTTTCCCTGCCAAAAAAGGGAAAGCATTTGCAATGCAATAGGTCTTGCATTACTAAAAGTTTGAGCTATTGGCGTTGCAAATAATAATGCAACGCCAATAGCTCAAATCTCGTGCAACACCATCTGTGAAAGTTTATCACCATGAACATGCACTCACCTTAAATGTGCAGCTCCGTCTGAAAACGTCTATCACCATGAATGTGCACTTATGTGTAGCACCATTAGTGTAAGTCTCTCACCATGAATGTGCACTCGTGCAGCACCATCTGTGAAAGTTTTTCACCATAAACATGCACATTATGGAAGGTGGTGGGAACATAAGACCAACATGGGAGACATTACTGAGTTGAGTTGAGGGAAAATGTGTTTAGCGCTACTTTACCCGTAGGCGTCAAGGCGCTAAAGATGGGAAAGGAAAACTGTGTGAGGGGAAAGCAGGGAGGTTAATGGTAGGCCTCCCTGAATAGCCAGGTCTTCAAAGTCTTTCGGAAGAGAGGGTGAGAGGTGAGTTCCTTAATCTCAGCCGGAAGAGTATTCCACATTTTGGGAGCACGGGAGCTGAAAGCTCTGTCGCCCCATCTGACTTTGTTGGTTTTAGGAACAGACAGAAGATATTTATTGGCTGAGCGAAGTGCCCTGCAGGGGACGTGAGGGGTCACCAAGGGTTTAATGTCTTCAGAGCCAAGCCTGTGCAGTGCACGATGGGTAAGACACAGAACCTTGAACTCTATTCTGGCCTGGATAGGAAGCCAATGAAGGTCCTTCCTAATAGAGGTGGCTGAGGCAAACCTCGGGGAATCAGCAACAAACCAAGCTGCTGCGTTTTGTACTGTTTGAAGACGCTGTATCTGGGATTTATTAATTCCAAGGTACAACGAGTTACAGTAATCTAGCCTTGAGGAAATTAGGGCCACCGTAACCAATTTACGGGCATCGGTGGAAAGATAGTGTATTAATTTCCTCAAGGTTCTAAGGACACCACAGCAAGTAGAGGTCGTCCTGCTGACTTGTTTTTGGAAGGAGAGCTTGGTATCAAAAATAACACCTAAGTTCCGAGCAGACTGGGAGGGCGATGGACAGGCTCCAAGGGAGGGAGGCCACCAGTCCATTGACCAAATCTCCTCCTTGCCTCCGAAGATCAGCACCTCCGTTTTTTCCCCATTCAATTTAAGGGAATTCCTCACCATCCAGTTTGCAACTGCTTCCATGCAGTTCTTAAAGTTTCGGGCTGTAATGTCAGCAGTTTGAGAAAGAGAGACCATAATCTGAGTGTCATCAGCATAGGAGAGAACTTCCAGCCCAAAAGATCTTACGAGCCTGGCAAGAGGTGTAACATAAATGTTGAAGAGCGTGGGGCTCAGGGACAAGCCCTGAGGCACCCCGCACTGCACAGGTTTGGCTGGGGAAAGAAAGTCACCCAGCTTGAACCTCTGTGCACGGCCATCCAGGAAAGATTTCAAAAGACTAAGTGCAGGTCCGTCCACTACTACCTCCTTGAGCCGTTTGACTAAGATGGAGGGGGATAGGGTGTCGAACGCGGCAGTAAGGTCGAGCAGGACCAGAAGGGTAGTCTGGCCACTGTCGACCTTAGCACGGATGTTATTGGTTACGACTGTCAGGGCGGACTCGGTACTATGAGACCTGCGAAAGCCGTGCTGGGAGGGGTCAAGAAGGCTGGAGTTCTCCAGGAAGGCACTCAGATGGTGTTTTAAGTGGGCCTCTAGCATTTTAGCGGGTGCCGGGAGTAGAGAGATAGGCCGAAATTTTTTTAGGATGCTAGGATCCAACGAGGCCTTTTTAAGAAGGGGCTTAACTATGGCCATTTTCCAGGAGGTCGGAAAAGAACCTTGATGGATGGCCAGATTAATAACTTTCAGGAACGCAGGGAGTAAAACATCTCTGCATTCTTTGAAGACCTTCAGAGGACAAGGGTCGAGGGGAGAACCTGATTTAAGCCTATCTAAATGCACATTAAGTTGCTCTAGAGTGATCGGGGGAAGATAAAAGAACCACCCTGTGGTGGCTCTGTAGAGTCTTCTGTGACAAGATATGGCAGTGGGGCTGGAGGGGATCCTAATTCTTGGTTAAGAGCTTCTAGGCTAGAGTGAATGTCAACTATCTTTGTGTGAAAAAAGGTGGATATCTGGTCACAGAGCTCCTGGGTTTCTGTTACCAGATTAGGGGATTGCAAAGCCGACAGAGAGTCAACAATTTTGAACAGTTCCCTAGAGGAGCTGAGGGAAGCAGTCAGCTTAGAAAAATGTAGTTTCTTTTCTGCAAGAACCGCAGTTTTGTAGTCTTTGAGTAGGAGTTTGTGTTTGTTCTTTTCCTCTGGATCTAGATTGACTCTCCAGAGCCTCTCTTGTCTCCTACATCCTTGCCTCAGTGACCTGAGAGTATCAGAGTACCAAGGGGCCGAGGGGCGCTTCCTAGCAGAATAAGTCTGTTTGACCGGAGCCAGTTTATCTACCGCTTTTAAAATAGCATTATGCAGATCAGAGGCTGCAGAGTCAATGTCATTTGCTAGTGATAGGTGTTGGCTGGGCAAAAGGGGAGCTAATAGTTCACTATTTTTCCCTCTGAAGTTTCTTTTGGGTTCCCATTTACAGGGGTCTGCTAAGGGGGTGGGAAAACTGGAGTAAGTAAAGTCCAAGGGGATGGCCATGTGGTCTGACCAGGACAGAGAAAGGGGGATCCCAGTCTTCACCCTGGGGTCATTGGTAAAGACCCCGTCCAGGGTGTGACCGGCTGAGTGTGTGGGGCCCTCTACTATCTGGTTTAGACCAAAAGAAGCAAATGAATCCATCAGGGAAGCAGTGTCTGTGTAATCCTCTATATCCAAATGAAAATTAAAATCTCCAAGAATGGTGAAGTTGGGTCTATCAATGTAGGGTTCAAGCAGCTTAAGAAGCTTCTGAACGAAGGAGGACCGGGGGCCTGGAGGCCTGTAGATCAAAATCCCAGCGAAGGAGATTGAGGGGGAGGAGTTGAGCACAAAATAAAGAGCCTGAAAGGAGTCAGATGGCAAAGAAAGGTGCTCAGTTCGGCATCTTATAGAGGATCTGTGTAAAATGCCCAGCCCCCACCCATTCGCCCTACTCTGTCCATTATGGACAGGGAATAACCCTCCGGAAGGGCATCCAAGAGTTCTGGTCCAGAGTGATCTGCTGCCCAGGTCTCCGTAATAAAGACCCAGGGAGGTTTTCTGTTAGAAGTAAAATCCCTGAACGCAATATTATTTTTAATTAGGGATCTGGTGTTAATAAGGAACCCAGTCTCTTTGCTAGGCTGGGGGGGCTTGTACCTTCCCGGTCTAGAGTGTCTATATCGGGGGATATGGAGGCGGGGACTAGCCTCCTTCCCCGTACATAAACACTTGAGGGCCTCCGGGAAGCCCTCAGGTGGGACCATATGATGACAAGGTGTTGGTGAGGGTTTGAATGATAGCAGGGTATGTACGGAATATGTACATCTACCAGGGACGGGAAGATCTAGCTGAACAGCCTGCCCGGCCCCCGGCGCTTCCTCAGCGCTGACGGGCGCAGACGGGCAGGACTCTGGCGCGACTCCGGCGCAGGTCCGGCACGTCCGCTGCGCGGAGCCATATGCAACGGCAAACGGCAAAGTAACACGGGGGCTTGAGGGAGAGGACGAGAAACATTCAAATTGTACATATTAGGGGTTAAAAGCGCGTTACTGTTAAGCAGATGTTAAGAAAAAACTTCCCAATGCAAAATAAAACCAGCCATAACCACATTACAGAATGTCTCATTTTCCTTCTCCTGTGGCACTATCCCGAGACTTTGGGTCTGTTTTTGTTCCGTCTCTCACATGTAAAAACAAGGCTTAAGAAAAACAATCCATTTACACTATCTAAAGAAGAAACTAGCAATCTGCAGGAACCAGCCACAAACCTGAAAACTCGTCTTTTCCCTGCTGATTAGTACCTGGTTACCAGGGCAGTGTGGACTGACAAGGGGCTGCAGGCTGCTGCGCGAGAGAGAGTGAACCCGATTTAAGGTATATTTTAAATCATGTTCTGCCTCGTCATGCCGTCTTTAACGCCTGGCATCTATAAAACGCCCAAGACCAGTCCACCCTACGATCACTGCCACCCACCTGTGCGCTGCGATGCTGCAAGTGTCAGGACAGGCGGCTCAGGAGCAGAACAGCAAGGAAAGCTCTGATAGTGGATCGATGCTGCGGAGTCAATGAACGGCAATAAGAAGAGGTTAGCACCGACGGTCTGGCGCACAGCGTCCCAGAGCATGGAAACCACAACAAACAAGCATTGCAAGCAGCCGCAGCAGTTTAAATGGCAGCACTGGTAGAGGTCCGGGTGACTGTTAAAATGCGCTCTGGAGCGAGAAGTGTGAATATTTGGCACAACGCCTTCTTACCATAGTATGTGTTTTCCATGAAGTCCCCCACGCATGCACACAGCTTCCCCAGTAAGGCAGGATTCAGTGTCGGGAGCCGCTCCTTGGCGCCCCGGCTGGCATCTAGTATTTTGCAGGAGCTACTGAAGTGCACCTGAAGTGGGCAGAGCGCTTCTTCCAGGCAGGCGTCAGCAGACAAAGACCTCCCTCCATCAGAAAGTCAGCCGGCACCCGATGACGAGCCGCCGAGCCACCAGATGGGCAGCGCCTGCCGGCAGAGCCGCACTCACCGGGTGGAGGAGTGCTGCGGAGGGGACGTTTCCGGGGTAGAGCGCGAGGCTAGAGGGGGACACAAGTCCTCTGGCAAGGAGGACACGCGCAGTCTCATCTCTGACTATGGGAGGCGTGAGAACGTTCCTCAGCGCGCGAAACTGAAAGCGCGGTGAGAGCAAGACGACGTGAGCGTGCACATCGGCTGTCCCGGTGCTGAGGATCGATGGAGAAGACACGGCGTTTACCTGCCCTGAGGCTCCAAGTCTGAATTGGAGATTGAACTGTCCTTGAGCCTGGCCCGCTCCTAAAACAGCACGGACAGCGTGATGGCGGCCGCCTGGGCTGAACGGCGGTAAGGAATGCGGGGAGAGAGTAGCTGTTGGTAGATGGCGCATGGCTGGCTGAGACCGGAGGGGGTGCAAGGAGAGCTCGGGATTCAGAACAAAACTGAAACCTAAGGAAACTGAAAGCTGGAAATGAAAAAAAAAATAACGTTAAAAGTTCACTGTCTGTGTAAGCACGCATTGTAAGGGAATTGTGGCCTGCTCAATAGAGCGCACGTTCACGTGAGCGTGGCCCGCTCCGATCCGATTCTTCACGATGTGCCTGGCCAGCTATTATCTCCTGGAAAGCTGAGTCGCTGACAATAGGTCTCTGGCGAGACAGCGCTTCGCGCTGTAAACGCCACGAGACCTAAACAGCTATAGAACATTTACCAAGAGGGATTTCAGACCACTCTCCGATTCAGCTTACTTATACGACGCAACTCCCTAGAAGACAGAGACTCTACCCGGTCTACCCCGGCTACCTCCAAAATCACAAGATAGCCAAGGCATTAACAACGTCCACTGTACACTACTTTGAGGAAAATACGTCAACAGTAAACTCACCGTCCATCCTCTGGGAGGCGTACAAATCGGTAATCAGAGGACAAGCCATTTCCACTATTACACGGCACAGGAGGGAACATAGAGAAAACCTTGAATCCCTAGAGGCTGGAGTGCAAAGAGCAGAGACTGCCCATGCGCTAGATCCCACAAATACCACTGCACACACCTTGACACTAACAACTCAGGAGTACAGAGCATACACAGAAGATATGGCAAAAACTAGGCACACGGATACACTACATAGGGTTTATGAGCTAGGGGACAAGACGGGGAAAATGCTGGCATGGTTAGAGAGAAGAGAAAAGGCAGATAGGTGGATTGCCCAACTAACACTAGCAGATGGCTCCACCACAACGGACCCCCACTTAATAGTAGAGGAATTGGCCACCTATTATGAAAAGGTATATACACCACGTAACACAATGACAGTAGAGTACTGCACACAATTTTTACACAACATACCATTGACTGCACTATCACCAGAAGATGCGCAAGCACTTGAGGAAGACTTAACAATAGAAGAATTAGGAAAGGCACTGGCGGCGCTTCACACCGGGAAGGCGCTGGGTCCAAATGGCCTACTGGTGGAACTCTACAAAAAAGTCGCACAAAAGATCACCCCCCACCTGCTCCCCCTGTATAATGACTGTTTAACACAAGGCATACTCTCCAGAGACCAAAGATTAGCCACAATCGTGGCAATCCACAAACCGGGGAAGCCTCTGGAACAGACCTCTTCATATGGTCCGATATCCCTAATGAATGCGGACGCAAAAATATTGGCAAAACTATTGGCGCTCCGACTACAACCTCACCTCACGACATTGGTCCACCCGGACCAGTCGGGCTTCATGCCTGGACGCAACATCTCCCTTAACATAAGGCGTCTGAATGGGGTTCTTAACCGCACTCAACTGCTGCAGGAAGATGCGGTCATTCTCTCATTGGACGCCACAATGGTGTTTGACCTTGTGGAGTGGCCATTTCTATTTGCAGTGCTCCAAAAGATGGGTTTTGGCCCCAAGTTTTGTGGCTGGATTAAGCTGCTATACACAGCGCCTCTCGCCCAAGTGGTAGCCAATGGCCATATTTCACGGGAGATCACACTGGGGCGAGGGACGAGGCAGGGATGCCCGCTGTCCCCGCTTCTTTTTGCGCTTATATTGGAACCACTGGCGACGAGAATACGCACAGCCCCGTTGATCCGTGGGATAACATGGAAGGCAGGCTGGGAAGACCGAATCTCCCTATATGCCGATGACGAGCTGATATATTTAACGTCCCCAACGCAGTCACTGGAGGTCTTACTAGATGTCATCATGACATATGGAGCAGTGTCCGGCTACACCATAAATTGAACAAAATCACTGCTATACCTATTGTATGGCCAGATGCCTCCTCTTCCCTTTGGTTGCGCATTTCAAGTGGCGATTAGTGGGCGTAAATATTTGGGAATATATGTCACCCCACAATAATCAGTATTCATGGAAGAAAATTTACTAAAACCCCTCAAGAGGCTCAAATCGGATGTTACACACTGGAGATCCCTCCCGCTGACACTTCTGGGAAGGGCAGCACTCTTCAAAATGCTTGCACTCCCCAGGTTTCTTTATGCGCTCCAGAACACCCCTTTCCCGGTCCCTCTTTCTTATTTCAAAGCTATTGATGCCGAAATCTCCTCATTGCTCTGGGATGGGAGACCGGCCCGTATATCGCAATCAAAATTGATACGTAGTTGGTACGATGGGGGAATAGCCTTACTGAGTGTTAAATTATACTACTGGGCCGCACAACTGATGATTGTTAATCAATGGCTACATGCCCCACAGCAAGACCCAGCATATAGATTAGACAGAAGCATGCTGCCACTGGAACACTTGCTGAAGGCCCTCTACACTAACAAAAGACGGTATACGCTCACAGGCCCTATGGCTCATACAATAAAAATCTGGCATACAGCACAGAGAACCCAGGGATGGGAGGGAGTGCTCACATTGGCCACCCCACTCTGGGAAACTCGCCGCCTTGGCACCCTGGCCAACACCAAGGGGTTCCGGCAATGGGACCTAATTGGCATTACAAAAATAGGGGACCTATGGGTGAGGGGAGAAATTATTACATTCGCAGCCTTACAAGAGAAATACGGAATGGCCGAGACTGAGTTATACCCCTACATCCAAATCCGACACGCACTCCAGAGTGCAATCCCTCCAGGCACCAAATTAGCTGAATCTTCCCCCCTCGAAGACAGACTCCTCGCCGACTACTTGGACAAAAAGGCCGTATCACTAACATACCGTAAACTGGTCAACAATCTTCCGGACCCCACGGTGGTTCTCCGGCTCAAATTAGTGCAACTCAAAGTGCTGCACCGCATATATTACTCATGCACCATGTTACACAAGTTGGGACACACGCTTGATTCACTCTGCCTACGGGGTTGCGGACTACTCGGACATACTTTCATATTATATGGGAATGTCCAAAAATACAAACCTATTGGGAACATGTTTTAAATGAAATCTCAGGAGTGGGCGAGGTCGAAATCCAGCTAGACCCCGGATGTTGCCTGTTAAATATCTGGAAACCCACAGACCTCAACTTGGGACTGCAGACTTGGGCAGCGCTTGGGATGGCAATTGCTAAGCGGAACATTGCCAGGAATTGGGGTTCAGGGACAGTGCTCACACTGACACAATGGAAAAATGACATGGACACAGATATAGTGGCGGGAAGAGCGGTCTACACACACAGGGGATGTCCCAAAAAATGGTCCAGGATATGGGGGTGATGGAATGAATCCCGGGGAAATATTTGTGACCCCCGCAAGCATTATCCGACCCCGCCGATAGCCCTTAAAATAGGAGGTGAAACTGTGTTACATACATATTGCAACCGGAGAGTGGGGCAAGGGGAGGGAACGAAGTGGTGGACGTTAACCATTGTGCACCTGCAAAAGTAATGCAATTATTTGTCCTATACACTGAGAGCTGTATGCTGTATCGATGTATCACCAATGGAGAAGATTAATGTTTATTGATGAATGTACACTCCTGATAACAAAACGCTAATAAAAACTTAAAAAATAAAAATAAAAAAAAAGGGCCAGGAGCTCGCCTATTACTTACTGTTGTCGGTTTCCATGTCACACTTGTTTCCTTGCTTCTGATTGGCCAGCTCCTCCTGCTCCTTTCTGCTTTTTCCAGCTGCTTATGGTGTCGGTCCCTGCCATGGAGGATGGACCTTTTACAGTTTCCTCTCTGCAGCCAGAGTCCTTCCACTGGCTGCAGGCTCCTGCAGGAACTTTTTTTTAATACCTTTGGACATACACACTTGAAAAGTGTATGTCGGCAGTCCCTCTCCCACCCCTTATATTTGGATGCTCATGTCAAAATGCATGTCAACAGAATCCCCCGTCTTTGTAATTCATGCTACCAGCATTTTGGTGTTCCTCATCACAGTTACAGAGTGGGACATAAAGGAGATCTGACATCCTAATTAGAGTACTGTCTAAAAGTAGCCTGCGTCACAATAACAGATCGGGCCAAAAAGTGGCACTGCGTCATAGAATCAGGCCTTACAGTGCCCCGGCATCATGATTATAGTTGTTTTGAGAGTCAATCATTTGTACTATGCGGGATCGCATCATGGTACACAGCCCAGCTGCCTACATCAACTTGCTGGCAGGGCGTAGTCTCATAGCAATGACACAGCGTCTGGGCCTACATTCCGGAGGATGACCCCGCATAGGTAAAAGAGCTTGAGCAGCACCCTCGCCTGAGCAATGACCTCCGCTTTTATCAAGTACCGAACAAGAAAAAACAAACCCCCCTCCCCCCTCAAAACAACCCCCCCTCCCAATCCCACCCCGCTCCGCATCAGCTTCTATCTGCACTATTCACTCTCCAGGATCCACCCGTTCTGCCAGGCAAAGACTCAATCCACGGGCTTAACCTCCCCCGTCTCTAACGGAATGAGCTGCAGGATTTGCAGATACTTCAGGCATGTCACTTCTCGGAGGTCTTTGGATAGGAGTTGCAAGAACGGGCCCCAAAGCTTAGCATATTCAGAACTTTTCCCATCCATTCCCAACAAGAGTCGTTCCATAGCTAGAATGTGACAGAGTCTTTGAATCCAGTCTCGGGGGTCAGGTACAGTTGGGGAACCCCAGTCCGCCAGGAGAACCTGCCTCGCGGCCAACAAAGCCAACGCAATCCGCCTACCCTTCAGCGAGCTCAGGGGAAAGAACTTAGGGTGGGGAAGCCCCAACAGTGCATGCTCAGGCCTCCGGGGGAATGTAATCTGAAACGCAGCATCCAACTCATCTAATATCATGGTCCAATACCGCCCCAGGTTTGGGCAATGCCATAGCAAGTGCGCAAGTGTCCCCGAAAGACCACACCGTCGCCAGGAGAGGCCTGACTTCGTGACATCCCATGCCTTAACGCGCGCTGGAGTATAATACCAATAGGCCGCTACCTTGTAGGCCGACTCGGTACCCGCAGTATTAGAGGCCGTGTGCTGCGCACGGTAGAAAACGTGCTCCCACTCTTTTCTCGTCAACGGACGTCCCAACTCAGCTTCCCAGTGGACTTGTGTAGGCGTACGCTGCCTCCACGACTGACGCAAAATCATCGCATACAATTCTGAGATGAGTCTCCGGTCGTCCTTCTTGCACACCAACCATTTTTCAAACGCCGTCAAGGGCCGGGACATGGAGGCAACATTGGCTGGTTGGGTCATCCAATGCGCCACTTGCGAGTAGTGAAAAGCATCAGCCATCGGTAGCTGGAAGAACTCCGTACGTAACCGGGTGAACGTAATCAGGCCATCTAAGTCAAAGAGGGAACCCACCCTCTTAAAGCCTTCCTCTCGCCAGCGATGGAAGACTGAGGACGCGCGGCCTGGTGGAAAGTCCGGGTTATCAATGATAGGGGTAATTGCGGAGGGGAACGTAGTCCACCCCTTACGCTGCGCCAGTTGATCCCATTCCTTTAGGGTCGGGGAAGTCACTGGGGAGGAATAAAGATCCCAAACTCTATGCTTGCGCGGCAACCACAACTCACGCCATATATTACAACCCGCTACTGTCTGGTCCATAAAGTTCCAATGCTTACTAGACAGGGGCCTGTTCCATACGACTATGTACCTAAGACAAGATGCTTGAAAGTACTCTATCAGCAGGGGAAATCCCAGCCCCCATGCCACCTTCGGGGTAGTCGCTATAGACAACGCCTGCCGCGGCCTTTTATTGTTCCATAAGAACCTATTGAGGAGCCCCTGCAGCTTCAGCAGGGCGCCCTGCGGAGGACTCAAAGGCAGCATTTGAAAGAGGTATAATATACGGGGAAGTACAGTCATTTTTATCACAGCCAACCTCCCATACCAGGCCAAATTAAGACGGGACCAGTCCGAAAGGGCTTTGGTAACATGATCAACCAGCACTTTATAGTTCAGGGACACTGTTTTAGGAATAGATGGGGCCAATCGGACACCCAAGTATGGAATGTCGGAGTGTACCTACTGGAAGGCAAAGTCCTGCTTCAGATCCAGTACGTCTGCCTCAGGGGCGGAAATATTAAGAATTTGTGATTTGGAGAAGTTAACTTTAAATCCCGCCACCTTCTGGAATTCTAGGAGTTTCGTCGATAGACACCGCAAGGAGGAGTGAGGGTGAGTTAATGGCAGAATGACATCGTCTGCGTATAGACTGATCTTATGAGTATCAGCCCCAAATTTGATCCCGGAGATATCTACGTTAGACCGGACGCGCTGAGCAAAGTGCTCCATATAGAGCGCAAAAAGCAACGGGGATAGGGGACACCCCTGTCAGATCCCCTAGTAATGGGGAACAGGGCAGATCTGCAGCCATTTACACGCACTGCCGCCTTAGGAGATTCATAGAGGCACTGAACCCACCGCAGGAAATTATCCCCCACCCCGAATGCCCTCAACACAGCAAACAGGTAGTCCCAGTCTACGCAGTCGAAGGCCTTCTCCGCGTCGATAGGAAGCAAGAAAGCCTGCGTCCTAGAGCGATGAATCAAATCTATGAGGTGAAGCAACCGTTTAGTGTTGTCCCTCCCTTGCCGAGTTGGGATAAATCCCGCGTGGTCCGGCTTAATGATTCCGTCCATCAAGGGGCTAAGCCTCGCAGCTAGCACACCCGCAAACAACTTGGCATCGATGTTGAGCAGCGAGATCGGCCTATACGAGCCACACTCTTTAGGGTCCTTCCCAGGTTTAAGGATGACCGTAATCGCCGCCTCTGCCATGGATGGAGCCACCGTTCCCGTATCAAGAAAGGAATTAAAAAGGCGAGTCAAAAGAGGAGCCAGCTTCACACAGTAAGTTTTATAAAATATAGCGGAAAAGCCACTGGCCCAGGCGATTTAGCTACCTTCAACTATGCAATAGCAGAGATGACCTCCTCAATGCGGATCGCAGAGTCTAAAGCCTCCACCGACCCCCGATGGAGGGGCGTAACTTTGCACAACGCAAGATAGTCCGCCACTCCCCTAGACGTCGCCCCCTCTCTCTTATATAAGGTCTGATAGAATTGGCGAAAAGTATAAGAGAAGATGGCCGCCGCGAGTAGGGAGTGACTGGGACGAGCTCCGGTCTAAGGTTCACTTATAGTGATTATCCCTGACCGGAGCGACCCCACCGAAGCCCCCTCGCTGGAAGGCTCGACTATCTCCGGCTGACAACACAGAACCGGGCTGCCTCCGTTTACCACCCGCCCAGAACGGAGAATGCTCGAAGATCTCTGGCTGCCGACCGGAGGCTGAAGGTACATGCGCGCCGCCCTACCCGCTCCCGATCTGCTGCTCCGCTTCCCTTCCGCAACAGCCCCCCGCCCCCCGGTATTCAACTACTCACTTACCGGGGGGTACTCAACCAAATCATCTGCGGCTCGGAAGGGCGAGCATTGAGAAGAGCTCCGAAATAAGCGCGAAAAGCCCCGCAGCATGTACGGCGAGGGATGTAAAGCTGGGCACCTCAACGGACCAACGCGGGCTCCCGGCATATATCGCATGAGGCTGCTCTCCCCTCTCCGGTCGATGCCTGCCCCCAAGATGGCGGCTCGACGCTAGTAAAAAGTTACTAGGAGACTCTGCTCATGCTGCTCATCCTCTGGGCCCCAGCAGCGCCTGTCTGACACCGCAATCACTCGACTCCTGCCTTAACTAAAAAAACTTTACCCGGCCCCCAGGAAAGCTCCTACTCGTCCCTCGCCTCGAAATGCCTGGACCTAATATGGCCACCATATCAGACATCCCAGCACTCTAAGAGATTCTGATCGTGAATCTCACCACTTGGGCCCCCGCTGACACGACCCAAGGACTTCTCTTGCCTGACGCCAGAATCAGAAGGCGCATTAACCCCTCTGCAGGCACCTACCCACCCGACACGCAAGCTCCAGCTTATTTCCCCCTTGCCTAAGGCTGCCTGGCTTCAAGATGGCCGCCACTTCGGACATTACTGCAAATTAAAGGAGCTTCTGACCAAGAAGCACTCCCCTGGTCCCCTACCGGCCCCCAAGATGGTGACTCGACATTAAAACAAAGGACATTTGGAGTCTTTGGGCATGATGCTTATCTTCTGGGCCCCAGCTGCATCTACCTGACGTCTCGACCACTTGACTAATTATCGGATCCGCAGGCACGTTCCCAGGCCCCTTGAATAATCTCCCACTCGTCCCTTACCTTCTGAAGGGATGCTTGAACTCAAGATGGCTGCCACTACGGACATCCTAACTCTCGAAATGATTCCGATCGTAAATCTCACCATTTTAGCCCCCGCTGACACTTCCAGAGTACTACGCATGCCCGGCGCCACGAATAGAGGGTACTTTGACCGCTTTCCAGGCACAATAACCGCTCCCCACGCAAGCTCCAGTTCTCTTATCCACTGCTAGGAGCTGCCTAGCACCAATAGGGACACCACCCCAGATCAAAGGAGCTTCGGAACAAGAAACACTCCTCTGGACCCCTGCCTCGCCGCCCTTCGCCTCTGCCGCAACCTAATTATCACGCCTTAAGCAAGGAGCTCAACGCAAAAGCGCAATCTCCAATCATCAAGAGCACCCTACTCGGCCCCCCACGCCAGCCTGCACGTTTCTGCCCCCCCGAGGGCTGACGGCCCACATTATGGCTGCCATCCTGACCATACCACTACTCTCTTCGCTTCTTCCACAATCTAACAATCTTGCCTCAACGTAAGAAGCCTTTTCTCTAGTACGGACTCCTCTGACCTTAAAGGTGCATTGGTGGCCTCAGGCCAAACTCCTCGCTCAGGATCTTGCAGTTAAGTCCTACAACCGCTAACTACCCTGGACACTCCAGTAGATCAACAAACCATTCCCCCTAATTGCTCCAGGATGCCTCCGGCCATGAGTTCAGTCATGCAGTCCTGCCCGTTACAGAAACTCCTTTCCCCTCTTGGCCAGAACACCTACACCATAACTTTCCCACAAAGACTCTCCTTCAAAGCAAAAAAACGCTTTAAACAGAATCTAATTAGGCAACATCCCGAAACACTTATTGTGGACACCTACCACTGCTCATCAAGAGGGCAAAGAAAAATGGACCTCATTTTTCACACCTTAAGACCTGACTTATGGGTTACCATCTTTAACTCACTCCTCCCTGTCTCAAAAACCACCCTCACAGAACACAACCGGAAACTAACTATCTCCCCCCTTAACCAACAGTCTCTCTCCGGAGACATCACCATCACCATTTTCCTGAATGGCACCATTCTTATTCAGGCGAAAGATGAAAACCTAGAGTTCTTCGACTCCCTCTTCCCCACTCTAAAGACGGCTACTGCTCTCTACCCTCACCAGCCACGCACCTCCCCCCCCCCAGTGGCTCCTGTCAAACCCCCAAGCCGCAAAGCAGGCTTCCATCACCTCTTCGTGCACCACCCCCCATGCCTACTCACGTCACCAGTCAGTCGCCTCCCCCAGCCCCGTCCCTCAATTCCCCTCACCCCCGGGCCACCTCCACTTCCACCCTACCTCACAGAACTCTGCCCCACCCTCCTTCCCTTCCATCTCCCAATCTCCCGAACACCCCCCCTCCCTACCTACCTCCCAGAACACTAGCTTGCACCATTCCACTCAGTGAAGATAACCACCTCTTCCAAGGGGGCCGGAACCCTCCTCCCTCTCGTTTCCTCGACCACCCGACCTCGAAACCTGAACCTGATTCTCCCACCCCTGTTATCCCCCCGATCATTATCTCACCCCAAACCCTTTCCCCCTCTCTAGCCCTCACCCATCTGAACCCCAATCCTGATTCAGTCCCTCCCTCCCCAACTATCCCTCCAAACAGCAACTCACCTCATTACCCCTCTCCCTCCCTAGTCCTCTCCAAACCGGAACCGGTCCCTCCTACCTCTTCTCTCCCCCCCACTAAGGCCCTACCCCTTCGCCCCTCTCACCTAAGGCCCTGCTCCTCCCTCACTACCCCCCCCCCCAGCTCCCTTGATGACACATCGCTTGGACCTTCTTGAAGCCCAGATCGCCACGCTGATCCTCGGACTAAAAGAAACCCTTTCCTCCCTAGAGAAACTCCAGCTACCCCCCCATCTCGTCTCACCTCCCCACCTCCAGCAACCACCCATTAGAAATGACTCCCCCCCCCCGACAAGATCCCTGTCCCCCCCAGGCTCTCGGCCTCCCCTCACTGAACCCCGAACTGCATCACAAGTTGACTGTCCCAGAAGAACTTCTCCCTCTCTCTCCCCTCAGGAAGTGAGCTCCCTCGTCGCATCCTACAAACCCCCTCCCAACCATCCAGCCCAAGCTCTACCCCCGCACCCCCCTCCCCTTTCTTCGATCCAAGTCATCACTGGTATGAGAAGAGACCCGCCTCACCGAAAACCCGCCAGACCCCCAGCCCATCTCGCATCCCTACCCAGAGCGAATTCGGTCAACCGGAACCCGGATGCAGACCCCCATTAACTGCATGCTTATCAACTGCAGATCAGCCGTCAAACATGCAACGGAATTAGCCGAAACTATCCTCTCCCATGACCTAGATGTAGCCTTCATCACTGAAACTTGGCTGAACACCCTATTCCCCCCCATCTTGGACACGCTGGTGCCTCCCGGCTTCTCACTTATCCAAAAAGACAGGCCCATACGCAAAGGAGGCGGAACAGCAATTATCCACAAAAGTGACCTCTCCATTACTGAGTCCCCCTCCCTCCTTTACAACTCCTTTGAATGCATCTTGGTCAACATCAATTCGCCCCACCACAGCCCACTCCAATGCCTTCTCCTGTACCACCCTCCAGGCAACGCAATTGAATTTGGCGAACAGCTTTCGGATCTGATCACTCAAACCGCTCTCATCAGTGACTTCAGAATAATTCTGGGCGACCTCAACCTAAGATGGAATGAAACCAATAACCCGCTCATCCAATCTCTCACCTCCCTTCTACAAGACCACGATATGATCCAACACTGCTCAGAAGAAACACACCATAGAGGAGCGATCTTGGATGCAATCATTGCGGACAAAAAGACAATTTCAATTGACCACATCATCCCAGTGGACTGGTCTGACCACCACGCCATCCTCTTTCATATCAACCATTCGGCTCTTTCCCTCTCACCCACCCAAACCTCCCCCAAGTGGGTCAGAAAAATATCGAAAGTCCCACCTGACAAGCTACAAGATGCTCTTAGCTCACTCCTTCCGAGCTCGACGGAGCTCCTCTCAACCACGGAACTCACCTCGCTCTATCATTCCAACCTGGAGCGCGTCCTGGATCAGCTGGCACCTAGAAAGCTAAAAAAAAAACAGAAGCATTCCCTCCAGGTCTTGGTTCTCCACTGATATCAATGATGAGCGCAGACTCCTAAGAGCCATGGAAAGATCCTGGAGGAACAACCCCACTGCCCTCAACCGGGACCAACTCAAAGCAGCTCGCAAAACCTACCTTAATCATATCAAGAACAAAAAGTCATCCTTCTTCTGCTCTGCTCTATACGAGGCTAAAAACCGCCCCAACGAACTCTTCAATATCATCAGGAACCAAATCTCCATGCCTATGACAGACAGCTTAACAGCGTCCAAATCCCAGTGCGACGACTTTGCTAACTTCTTCAACGAAAAAATTGCCTCAATTGACCGATCTTGCAGCGATCTTTCCGCCCTCACAGAGTTGCTCCCCACTGCTTCTACCCACTCAAGACCAACAACCGCAGCCACTCGCTGGTCTTCCTTCCAACCCATCCAAACGGAAGCGATAAGTGATCTCATTGCCATGGCTAATACCTCGTCACACTCCCTTGATCAGCTACCCTTGAGACTGACCAAAGACCTGAAACTTACTCTAGCCCCTATCTGAGCCAAGATCATCAACAGCTCTTTGAGTGATGGCTCCATTCCTGACTGCCTTAAACTAGGTCAAGTCACGCCACTCCTAAAAAAAAACGGCCTCGACCCTATGGTCTTGAACAACTTCAGACCAGTGTCGAACCTTCCGCTCTTATCGAAAATATTTGAAAAATTTGTGCTGTCTCAGCTAACCCATCACCTAGAGATCTTGAATCTTCTTGACCAACACCAATCTGGGTTCAGAAAGGGCTGCAGCACAGAAACCGCAATCCTCAATGTGATGGATGACCTACACATGTCTCTCGACTCCAACCAATGTAGCCTCCTCATCCTCTTAGACCTCTAGGCAGCATTCGACACAGTGGATCACAACCTATTACTCAATGTCCTCCAGAAGAGAGCGGGTTTAGAAAAAACAGTTTTCAAATGGTTCGCCTCCTTTCTCAACAACCGCGCACAAATTATCAAAATTAAAAGCTTCAAATCGGACCCCCTCCCCATTACTAGAGGAGTCCCACAGGGGTCAGTACTCTCTCCACAACTTTTCAACATCTACAAGGAGCCCCTCACTACTATTCTAAGGAACTTCAACATCCCCTTTCACCTCTATGCGGACGACACACAACTCTACCTGGAAACCACTTCGATCGCAGACATACACAGACTAAATGGCACACTCACAGAGGTCCAACACTGGCTCTCATCCAACCACCTCAAACTTAATGAAGAAAAGACAGAAGTGCTCCTCATCTCAAACAAAAGTGAAAATCCCCAAATACTTGAATGGCTCAAAGCCTTAAACGCCCTCAATGTTCCTCTTGTTCCTACAACCTTCGTCAAATCACTGGGGATCACTCTGGACCCAAAACTGGACATGAAAGAACACGTCTCTAAAACTGCCAAAAGTGCTTTCCTTAACTTGAAACTTCTCTACAAACTAAAACCCTTCCTCCACTTGAAAGACCTGAAACAGGCCACTCAGGCACTGGTACTCTCCAGGATTGACTATGGCATTGCGACTCTGACTGGAACAGCCAAATCTCATCTAGGTCCTTTGACTGCTACCCTTTACGCAGCAGCTAGAATGGTCACGGGAACTAAGAAATATGAGCACTCAAGGGTCTGAAATGGCTTCCTATTAACCTACGAGTCAACTTCCGCACAGCTTGCCTCACACACAAAGCCCTGCATACAGGAAAACCGGAATATCTGGCCAATAAACTCAATAGAGCCGATCAGTCTAGGAAGCTCAGAAGCTCCATAACGCTACTACTCATACCTCTGAAATCACAGAAACGTAAAAGATCTAACAGATCCTTTGCGGGTAATGCTCCAAAGATGTGGAACTCCATCCCCCCCACATCAGGATGACCGCCTCCTTCCTGAAATTCAAGATACTACTCAAAGCCTTCTTTCTTGAGCAGGCTGGATCGTAACGAGAATCCCTAGTCTGACTTTGATAGTTCACTATCTCTATGGTCCTAGAGAGAACCAGATGACTCTCCCTTGATCTCCGCCATGTCGCCCTCATGCTGATATTGTATAGACTTTTACTTGCTACCATGTTTACCTATGCTCTCCCTAACTTGCTTCGACCTACCTGTCTTTTTGATGCTTATTTGTATTCGATGTGAAGCGCACTGATACCTTCGGGTCTAGCTAGTGCTATACAAAACTTAAATAAATATCCACAATGGCAGCATCAGTGGTGTTCTCTGTCGCTTGAGGGTCTCTAATGTTTTGGATAGTGGTCAATTGAGTGCGCACCCGCAACCTATGCGCAAGCATCCTTCGCCCTTTGCCCCCCCATAGATAGAACTTGTGTCATAAACGTAATAAGGTATGCGCAGCCCTATCTAGGTCAAGGTGCTTCAACATGCGCCGCTTCGCCTCTAACTCCCTCTAAACCCTCGGTGCCCCAGTCCTCTTATGAATCGCCTCCAAGCCACTAACTTCCTTCTGCAATTCAGCGCGCTTCTCTTTGCGCAGACGGGAATATGTCGCTGCAATCACCATAAATTTGCCCCATACTACCAATTTCAGGGCCTCCCAGATCGATGCTAGAGCGGTATCCCCTACCTCATTTTCGGCTAAGTAATGTGTGATGGTGTCACATATCTTCGCAACCACCGAGTCTGAGTGGAACAAGGATCTGCAAAGGCGCCAGCCAGCCGGCGGCGGCCTAACGCCTCTGGAAGTAAGGATAACTGAGATAAGCGCATGGTCTGACAAGGAACGCGGCACAATATCTGCTGCTGGCAAATGAGGCAAGAGAGAGAAAGTGATCTAAGCGTGTATATGTCTTATGGGCTGTCGAGTACTAGGTGTAATCGTGCTCCTGGGGATGCTGAACGCGCCATACATCATGCAACCCTCCCTCTAAGAGCCACTGCTTTCCCCCTGCGGCATCGCCCCTGCCTGGTGGGACCTCTGCTCAGACCTGTCAATCCCCGACTCCATAACAATGTTCAGGTCACCACCCACCAGAATCAGGGGGTCCGGCGATGCCAACACCTGTGACAGAGCCGCCTGCAAAAAGGACTCCTGTTTAACGTTTGGAGCATAAATGGACCCTATTGTGAATTGCATCTCCCCCCATTGCACACGAACAGCCAGAAATCTACCTTTAATGTCCACCAGTTGGGAGATAATTTTACAATACGCGCGCGCACTAAAAAGAATAGCCACCCCATTCATTTTATTTGGTCCCGAAGACCACAGCTGGAGCGAGAAGCGCTTGTCTGCCATGCTCCTGACATCTTTAGAGAGGAGATGGGTCTCCTGTAACAGGCACACACCACTTTCCGCATTCTCCAGGAGGGATAGAATAGCAGCACGTTTCACTGGGCTATTAAGGCCCCTGACATTGAGGCTCACTACCTTCAAATCCCTGCCCATCGTATCAATGAAAGGGACAGATAGCCAATACACATTCCTATTCTAAAGCCCCTTTTGTACCACATTGCCCCTATAGCTCCCTGGATCCTCGCCCAGTTCCCCCGAAAGCTGATGCGGAGCCCACAAAACAACCTCAAACCCCAGCCCACCACCCCAGCCCCAAACACATGAAAACCCAGAAGAACAAAGGACTCAACATTCACGGAAGAGAAGAGAAAACAATAGTCAGTTAAACAGGCCCCAATAGCAGGGGAACATGGCATCAAAATCTCACCCTCCCAGTTCCTGATACAGGACTCATCACCGTCCAAGGACATAAGGGAGCTACCAAACTGCATCAGGTAAACGTTCACCTCCGGCGCCAGCTACTGGCCCAGCTAGTGCCAAGCCGTCGGGCCTCAAGAGACCCTGGACGTGTCGTTGACCAGAGCCACAGAAGCAACTGCAGCCCCCCTCTCCAGCAGGCTCGCTGACAGGTCAGGCCTTGTAACGGAAGCAGGCTTTCCAACTCATTGCCACTCCATGGAGCGCACGCGCTGTCTGTTAGGCGACCTGTCCTTTCTAGGCGCGGGAGCGGCCAGCTCCAGTCCCAAAATGTCGAAGGTCGACTCCAAGGAGCGGACCTGAACCAGCTTGCTCTTGAACTTGAAAATTAGCCGGAACGGGTGTCCCCATGAGTAGGGAATGCCCTGCTCTCTCAGATGATTAGTGATGGGCTTGAATTCCCTGCGCTTGACAAGCGTGGAGGCCGCCAAGTCCCGGAAAGGCGCGGGGTGGTGGTCGAGGAATTGAAGGGGATTAAGATCACGTGCTTTCCGGAGGATCCTCTCCTTGAGTTTAAAATCGTGCACACACACCAATATGTCAGGGGGAGGGGCCTTGGCCCCCGCGACAGACACACACGGTGGACACGGTCCAATTAAATATCTTGTAGGTCATCCTCATCTAGGATCTGACGGAAAAGGGCTCCTACATACTCGCGTGGATCATTCCCCTCTCCTTTCCACGGAACTGCCCGAATCCGGATATTATTCCGCCAAGATCTATTCTCTAAGTCCTCGGCATGTGCCTGAAGGTCCATGTTCTGTTCCGTGAGGCAAATCACATCCTGTTGGAGCTAATGGATGTCCTCCGCTGTTCCCAGGTCATGCTCCTCGAGAGTCGCCAACCGCTCCCCCACAGCATCCACATCACGCCTCATCTCCCTCAGGTCGGACTTAAGTTTTGAGCGCAGCTCTAAAATGTCCTCCTTGATGGCAGAGAACAACTCTAGCATGAAGGCCTTGGTTGCCGGTGCTTCGCTATCATCAGTTCGCGGGGATTTATCAGCAGCCGGCGAGGTAGACTGCCCCGTCACCTTCTGGGGCACATCCTTCAGGGGTTTATCTTTTCGATTTCTGGCCGCCGCAATCTTGCCCCTTGAGGGGGCCCGCGCCCCAGCTCTCAAAGCTATGCAGGAAGCGCAGCCACCGGACAGGGCCCCAACCAAGAGCCCAAACCGTCACCCCCAGACACAAGTTTAGCTCCACCCGAGATCTCC
Source organism: Lissotriton helveticus (assembly GCF_964261635.1). Classification (NCBI taxonomy): domain Eukaryota; kingdom Metazoa; phylum Chordata; class Amphibia; order Caudata; family Salamandridae; genus Lissotriton; species Lissotriton helveticus. The sequence goes on from NC_136073.1 coordinate 683,440,664, forward strand.
AAAGCGGGGGGTTGGGAGAAAGCCGGCCCACCCCGTGTCTGGAAGAGCGGGCAGCGTCTCAACGGCCCAGCGGCCCGCCCAAATTGTCGCGGCCTGTCACCAGAGGGAGAGGGGTAGCACAGTCTAGGCCAGTTCAATGGCAATCCTCCTACACAAAGGCACAAGCCAGGACTGGGCTCCCTGCGCCCCAACGCTCAAGTCTGCAGATCCCTGGTCCAGAAACAAGGGCGGAAGGTACTCTCCTGCTGTGGCCCGCTTACAGGGAGACCCCAGCCACACTTCCCAACAGCCTGCCGCTCCAGAGGGCTAACGCCTGCCCCACGCTTCCTCCAGTGCTCCCCTGCTGTACCACGGGTTCGGGGGCCAAGCTGTCCCGGGGCTCCCAAATTGCCCACAGACCCACGCGTCAGAGCAGCCGTTCTCAAAGCTACCACGTGACAAGGCCTCCCCGCCGATACGCGGGTCGAGAAGCGGGCGAGCAGTCCAGTAACCCCCAACAAGGCCTCTCTCGGCCGTCCAGAGATTTGTCTTTCACAGGCGCCCGGGGAGGGGGAGGAATAACAGTCTGCTGCTGCTGGACGGGCCCACTGTCAACCCTCAGGTATCTGACCCCTCCAGGCCGCAAGACCCCAGATCCAGGAGCCGCTGGGATCACCAAAGGCAGGCCGCTCCCGCCCTCCACACCGGGGCCACAGCGCATCGCTCACTCGCACAGGCCCCGCACCATCCGCCGGCCTGCGGACCGAGCCGCAAGTCTCCCGGTCGCCGCCCTCTTGCTCCTCACCTCACTCGGGGTAGAAGGCGCTTGCAGCCGCTGCTCAATGCCTCGCAGCGCAGGAGCACACGCCCGCCCTGCGGGGGTCTCAACCGCTGCCGCCACTCCAGACGTCTAGGCCGCCCCAGCTCCTCCCGGCCAGGCCGCCGCACCACTTTCCTGCGGGCGCGGCTCAGGATTTAGCTGCGGCCACCCGTCTCCTCTGCTGCCACAGCCTCAGCGCCTCTCTCTGCCCCTCCTATATGGGGCCAACAGCACTCGACCGTCGCGGCGCTGCTCCAGTGAGTACAGGCCTCTTCGTTCCTCCCGCCACGAGGTTCGCCCGGCCCGGAGCCGGTCAGGGCCTCACCGTCTAGCGCCGCTCGTTAGCTGCACCGCTCGCCAAAATAGGGGCCCAAATAGCGTCAGGGCAACTGGGGGACACCGTAGCGCACCTTTGCTAAGGTGGATGGGCACTAGCCAGGGTGATCTACAAAGCGCAATGTCAGGCGGCGCCGGAGGGACTAAGAAGCACGTCCTACTCTGCCGCCATCTTGGCCACGCCCCCTATAGTTGTTTTTAAAGGTATTCCTGCATCATAAAAGCAGGATATGGCCTAAAAGTGTCCCTGCATCACAATGACATTGTCGGGTCTAACAGTGCCTGAGACACAAGCAAGCATTGGCAAAGCCGATAGGTTTTCCCGGGGAGAGATCTATTGGCTTAGTCAGTGCTATTTTAGAAATGTTGCACAGCAGTGCAAGCTGCTGTGCAACTAGGCTTAAAGTAAAGAAACAAAAGCAATGATGCGGCCAACATTGAGCCAACCATAGAGCTTTTTTCTAAATGTTAAGCCTTGTTGAACAGCAGTCCGCGCTGCTGTGTAACATGGCTTACAAAGCATTGATGCAGCCAATAGATCTCGCATGGGAGAAACCTATCTGCATGTCTTCTTTTTAGGTTTGGCCCTCCCCTGGAGCAAGGACCAGGTACTTTTGTCCATCCACAGCTCCCATTTTTGGAACTACTTTTTTCTTTGTGTTCAAGCACTCCAAATGAGTGCTTGTGTTTTTAGTCTGTCTCCCATATCCTCATCCATGTAGCTTCTTTTCCCTTCCACTTCCCTACCCTGCACTCTACACAACTGCACTCTACTCTACTGTAAACTACTGCACTCTACTCTACACCACTTTACACCACAGAACTATAGCCAACTGTACTCTACTCTGCACCACACTACTCTACGCCACTGCACTCTGCACCGCTGCACTTTGCGCCACTGCTCTCTACTCCACGCCTCTACACACTATTTGACACCACAGCCATACACACCACTACACTCTACTCTGCACCACTTTATGCCTCGACACTGTATTCCACTGCACTCTACTGTGCACCACTCTATGCCAGTGCAGTTTATGTCACTCTACTCTACGCCTCTCCGCTCTATACCACTATACCCAAACTCATTGCACTACACGCACCTGCACTCTACTCTGCACCACTCTACACCACTGCACTCTATTCTGAACCACTCCATACCACTGCACTCTACTCAGCTTCAATCTGTGCCACTGTACTCTAAGTCACTGCTCTGTACGCCACTCTGCTTGTTTCTGTACCGTGGATTGGTTCTCAACGCACTGCGAGGCTTGTAAGGCGATTGCCAGGATGCAGGCATATATGTCATTTGGACTTAATATGAGCATTGTGAGACGCAGCTTTAAACATTTTTTAACAGTAAGAGAATTACACCTGAACAAAGTTCTAACACAAACTCGTCTATCACATACAATCTATTTATTATTCAGCTCTGTAGTTGATCTTACCCCGCATTGCTCCTCATATCTGAGCTGTCATAGTAGTACTGGCCTTTGTTACCACCAATCTTTTGAGAAACTACCGACCTCGAGAGATCACCCAGCTCTGAGCAGAAGGAAAAACAGGCAACCAATAGGAAATAAGCCTAAGTCCTTAATGTGTGTGCATCGGTGCGAGGGAGGCCCATAAAATATACACTGGGCATTTGTCTGGAAATATGTGTACTGAGGGTTTTGGCATAAAAGCTGGTTGTGATGAAAAGCTTGGACAGTGGGGTGACTGGTCTCAGACTTAGGTATGTTGGTATTACAGAAGGGGCCACAGATGCATGTGCGCCCCCTGCTGGCACACATGTAGCACCAGCCCTGTCATTAGAGCACATTCCCTCATTTACATTGGGGCGTGGCCCCATGCAAACAAGGGAATCACTTTGCCTCTGCGCCCACGACATATTATGGACAAGGAGGCAGAGGCAAACATGCGTTTAGGAGGAGCACTAAAAGTGTGCCACCAAAAGATGCCGCACTTTAGGACGCCTCCTAAAGACAGATCTTTGGAGAGGAGAAAGGGGATCCCACGGATCCCCCCCGAAATCTCCATGCAGGTGGGTGCAGTCACTCATTGCACCCGCCTTCAAGGGATCTCTTTCCCCTCTTGAAAGTGCAGGCACTTTGCTGTTTGCAAAGTGAAGCAAGGGGTGGCTTTGAAAGAGCCAATCTGTATTTCACTTGAATGCGCCGTCCCCAGCGCAGCATGAGTTCACGGCTGCCCTGAGGGCATTACCTTCACCATAATAGGATCACTTTCCCTGTTTGCACCCAGTGCACCTGTTTTAAGTTATGCTGTGGCACAAACAGGAAAAGTGTGCCCTGAAGGTAATACAGGCCCAGATGTTTCCGGGACTTCTCAAATGCAAGGCTGTTGATTAATTTTCGTAATGGCCACTGAAATTATGTGACAAAGATGGCTCAAATGAAACATCATGGTTGAATGAATTACATGACACGAAAGCCAAACTATTTGTCATACACAAATTATATAGTAGACTTCCTGGCATTAAGTACCATATTTGACCTTTGAACTCACAGTCCTTGTTACAAGAATAGATTACAGTTCTTTAGAATATTGAGGTTTACTAAGAAAGACAACTAAAGACATTCCACTGATACTACACAACATGATATTGTTCAACAAATGATATGTTTGTCTTACATTGAAGCACTGTAACACAATGTTATCACTATTGAGCTCGGAACCTTCCAGAGTCAAGTAGTTTAGATACAATTTTTACAATCTTTCACTGACCAGGAGGCAAATAGATATTTACTTGCTTCATGTACCAAAAGTTCTGCTTCGTTTATATTGCTTATCCCAACTATGACTTAAAACTTTGCTCCCGGAATTCCTTATCTGGTTTATTCAGTGCTCAGACCATGGGGTGTCTGACAGACACCTCAGCTAATAGGGATTTTGCAAATTGCTATTTTACCACGAAATAGGTGAAGGACTGCAATGACCACAATTTCTAACACAAACTCGGCTTCGAGACATTCCGTCAGCTTTGAGCCCACCCATAGCTTACCATTGATTGGGTTTATTGTCACTCTCAGTTGTTTGCTCCTCTCTGGTCAATGCATGCCAGCTTAACTTCCTCTTCTTGGGTTTGTCCTCACAGAGAGCATGGCCCAAGTGCTGCTCCTTTGCCCATTGCCCTTCCACTTTTCACACACTCACAGCTATTTATTTCTTCTTGTAAAAGCACTTCATAAGAGTGCATGTGTTTACTCACACTGTCCGTTGTGATGCTTGACCCTCTCACTCTCCTCCTGCTATCTGTCATGTTACTTGCCCCTCCCACCCTCCTCCTGCTGTCTGTCATGTTACTTGCCCCTCTTCCCTCCTCCTGTTACCACTGAGCTTCTTACTCCTCCCACTGTCCATCATGTTGCTTGCCCCTCCCACCCTCCTCCCACTGTCCATCATGTTGCTTGCCTCCTCTCACCCTCCTCCATCTGTCTGTCATGTTACTTGCCTCCTCCCACCCTCCTCCATCTGTCTGTCATGTTACTTGCCCCTCTTCCCTCCTCCTGTTACCACTGAGCTTCTTACTCCTCCCACTGTCCATCATGTTGCTTGCCCCTCCCACCCTCCTCCTGCTGTCCATCATGTTGCTTGCCCCTCCCACCCTCCTCCTGCTATCTGTCATGTTACTTGCCTCCTCCCACCCTCCTCCAGCTGTCTGTCATGTTACTTGCCCCTCTTCCCTCCTCCTGTTACCACTGAGCTTCTTACTCCTCCCACTGTCCATCATGTTGCTTGCCCCTCCCACCCTCCTCCTGCTGTCCCTCATGTTGCTTGCTTCTCCCGCCAACCTTCTAATGTCCATCATGTTGCTGCTCTCTCCCATCTTCCTTCCTCTATGCAATGTGTTCTTGGCTTCTCTCTCTCTTCACGCGATGAACCTTTTGTTGCTTGCCCACTCTTGCCTAGTCCTGCATTCAGTGTGGGCCTGCCCTCATCCACAATAACAAACAAGCATACGCAATGCAATAGGTCTTTAATTTGTGAGAGTTTAAGCTATTGGCATTGTAAATGACAATGCTTTTTATTTATCTGTTTTAATAGTTAACATAAATAAAAGGCATTGTTATTTACAATGCCAATAGCTCAAACTCTTTTAAATGTGAGAACTATTTATTTTCAAAGAAGCGACCGCCATCGTCCTAGGCAGCTTGGAAAGTGAAAGTGTGCATGGTGTGCTGAATGTTGTAGGAAAGCATGTTGTACCTGCGGGAGGAAAAACTCATTTAAAAATAGTACTTACAGACTAAATAAGAAATGCCGTGTAACAGAAGTAAAAGGGCAGTCCTCATGGGAGGTTACAAATGAAGACAAGGCGGTACTAAGGAGAGGCTAACAAGCCTACTAACGAATCAGAAGCCAGCATTTACAAAGGACAATGACACAAGCCAATGAAAAATATGGGCGGAGAGTGTGCGGCGCTTCAAGTACATACTCAAATGCAGCATGCCTCACAGAGCAGGGCAAGCGCTGCCCAGGCTTGACCTTAAAAACCTTATGACTTAGCCAGCACTTTTTTTCCACCTTTTTTTTTTTCTTAAGCTGAGGTCTCTGCTCCATTGTTGCTTGTCACCATCCCCTCCAACCCACATTTTTGTGTACCCCTCTAACCATCCCGCCCCGTTAGGATTTCTTTTACCCCCTATTGCCCACCCACATTTTGTGCACCCTTCGGCAGTGCTTTCCCCTCTTGTCCTGTATATGTATGTATGTATGTATATATATATATATATATGATTAACACAGTGCTATCCAGGTGAGATAGAAAGGGACAAAGTCTTTTGCCATTTCCACAGCAAAGTCTTTAAGCATAGGACTAGCTCAGTGCTGTCCATGCAGAGCTGTAAAATGACAAAAGCCAATTACCACTCCAGGTGCAGTATTACAGCTTTGAATTTGTAAAATACCAAACAAGCCAACCTGAAATTAGTAAAAGCAACCCCTGACACAGTGTTTTGCTCTACTTCGAGCTCTTCAGAGAGGTATAGCTCTGGCCAGACACAAGGGAGCATCCAGTATAAGTCAAAACAATACCCTTTACGGCATAGAGTGATGCATAAATTATGCAAAAAAGAAGCAGAGAACTCTGGGTAGTTCTCAAGTTTAGGTGGAAGGCAGCTGCTGTAAAGAGCACTCTCAACACCAGCGACACTCTAGATCTGTTCACCTCAAATGTCTGCTTTTCTATCAAAATCTTTAAGCATAGGATTAGCACAGTGCCATCCACGCCGAGATAGAAAGGGACAAAGTATTTTGCCGTTTCTACAGCAAAGTCTTTAAGCATAGGACTAGACCAGTGCTGTTCATGTCGAGCTGTAAAATGTCAAAAGCCAATTACCACTCCAGGCATAGTATTACAGTTTGAAATGGTAAAATACCAACCATGTTGTACAGTAGCTCGGCACACTTCATTTGGTTCTGCAAGTTTTGCAAGAAAATGTTTAACCATCCTCAGCAACCAGTGCTTTGATCAAAGGTATAATACCCAAGATGAAACTAATAAAAAGGTATCAATGCACCTACCACAATAAACAAGAATTAGCTTAGATCCTTTTTAGAATTAGCTGAATTTTACTCAAAGTTTATTCCTCATTTTAGGTCGAGGCCTACAAGACAGTGGAGCTGTTTAGTTTACGAAAGATATCCTGAGGACATTCTGAAAGCTTCCAAAGGAATACATTTCAACTATGGCTTACCATTGGTTTTGTGCATTGTAACTCACAATTGCTTGCTCTCTGTTTTCTGGCTTTATTTGTTTTAGGTTTTCCAGCTTGAGTTAGTCCCTTCATGGAGCATAGCCTGTTTATTGGATTATTCCACGAGTGCTTGCATTCTGTAAACAGACCTTCACATTTTTTTCTTATCCTGTCACATTTACTGTGCATTGCAAGACAGAGGTCACATGTCAGGCCCTGTCTTCTGAGGAAACTTGGTGTTTACTTTTCTTTCTCTGACTTCAAAGCAAGAGGCTTTATGAATAATCATGCTGGCCACTGGAGTTGTGAAAGGAACTTCTTTTTTCTACCACACCACAAAATATAGATGTCTGGTAATGAATTGTGCAGATATTCCAGAATATATGAGAATTTGAAATGCATAAATGAAGCACATTGTTTTGTAAATCTGAAGTTTGGTGGAAAACAAATATTTGAATACGATCAAAACAAATCAATACACTATGTGATGCCATATCCACAGATTAATTTTGTGCGCTGTACAGTTTTATCAGTAAAACTGTATGTCTGTGCAAACGTAATGGTCATTTTAATTGAAAATATCATGTCTGTTTTGGCAGTGCACTACCACACCATGCATACTCTATACCTCTCCACAACACTCTGCTACACTCTATGTCACGCTACACCCCTCCACTCTGGTTCATTCTCCAACATGCCAGTCCACTTTACAACACTCCACTCTATGAAACTCCACTCTACAATACACCACTCCACTCGAGGACACTCCACTTTACGCCTAGTCACCCTGCTCCACTCTACTCTACGACCTTCCATGCTATTACACGCCACTCCATACTATACCATGCCACTCCACTGTAGCGACCTGGGACAATCACAACAGCAGGGGTGGATACAGAGTTCGCTTAACCAAAGGTCCGATACCACCTCTCATTCATTATACCCCCCACAGAACGTCAACAGTGATTTTGGTATACAAGAAGAGGAGACGGATCACTGGCCCTTTAATGTAGAATGGAGCCAAGAGTGGGAGGAGTCACGACAAGACGGAGAGACGTCATATACCCCGAACGACGAATCACAGGCGTGCTTGTTCACCCGGAGGGAGCGGAGCGGAGAGGAGAGAGAGCGTGGAGAAGAGAGGAGTTTGGCGGAGTTCGAGACAGCGGAGACGAGAAGCGGAGAGGACGAAGCGAAGGGAGAGAAGCCAGGAGGCCACCGACACCGCGGATCGCCCAGCCATACACCCGCGGAGGTGTATGGCTTACCCAGGTACGCAACACTATTAAGGGCTGGGTCAGTCGTAAAGGAGGGATCTTCGAATAATCCCGGTATCCCCACCTCCCTGGTATTGTGTTCCTATCCCGAGCACTGATCCTTCACATCGGCACTTTTACTAGACGTGTGGCACAGATGGTTATTTCCCTCACTCCCTTCCCCTTAGTGTAGTAACTCGACTGGACATCCGACTCATACCTTGTATTTCTCCTTCTGTTTGGGGTCGAGAGACACGACGGAGCCAGACGAGACATCACCTCGACGGACACCCGAGAGAGGCCGTCGAACAGCAACCGCCGAGTCCTGTGTCAAAAGTACCGCGAGGAGCCGGTCGCCAAGAGGAATTGTAAACAGAGGAAAGAAAAGCTCTGGTATATTGTTTGGTAAAATAAAACCTAAGAAGACCAAAATTCACGTATTGCCTATTCATCCCGAACCCGTAACAGTGGTGGAGAATGCGGGCATAGGCACCATCTCTGAAAAAAAGATGGAAACGGTAGTAGAACAACTCGTAAAAGGTCAAGAAAGACTCGAATAGGCCTTAGAGCAACATCTGGTATCCACCCAGGCAGATAGAGAGGTAATAAAAAAAGTATTTGAGGACAAAAGCGAACAACCCTGGGTTGACCCCATGGTTAGGGCTGGATCAACGGAAAGAACCATATCACATGGAACACCGGCCATCTCTCTACAAAAATATAGAAGCGGAGAAGATCCAGATGCTTTTTTATTAAATTTCGAAAGAGCAGCACGAGCTTGTGGCTGGCCAGTAGCTAAATGGCCTTTCTTTTTAGCACCGCTATTGGGAGGAGAAGCTCAGGCAGCTTATCAAGTGGCCAATCCAAATGGAAACAGTGCTTACGCCGACATAAAAAGAATAATACTCGACCATCTAGGTTTAGATCCAGAAGCATATCGTCTACGCTTTCGTAAAGAGAGGGGCGCAGTGGGAGAAAACCCCAAAACTTTGTTTGTAAGGTTAAAAATGGCCGCCGATAAGTGGCTTACACCTGCTACTAGCAGTGAAGAAGAAATACTCGACCGAATATATTTAGAGCAATTTCTAGAGGCACTCCCCTACACCACACAAAAGTGGCTTCGACAACATCATAGTCTAACAACGGCTCAGGCAGTTGAGATGGCCTCGTCATTTGCCAGAGCACAACCGAAAAATTTTCCATTTGATTTGGAGAAAGAGAAAAAAATGGTGATCCGACAGGAAAGAAATTTTTCTAAAGGAAGAGAACCTACACGATCTCGCACATGGAGAACAGAGAACCCAGGAACATCAGGACCGCAATGTTTTGATTGTGGACATTGGGGACACATCGCTAGATTGTGTCCCAAAAAGAGACTGGAAGAGGAACCCATGGAAGTTGGGTATCTCCCTAAATCTGTGTTTTACTCGGCAGAACTGGGCGGATCATTCCGAGTAAGTGTGAAAGTTAACGGGCAATCCCTGATAGCCTTGTTAGACTCCGGCTGCCGCCAGTCGGTCATACAGTCTCAATACGTAAACCCAAAGCAATACATTACTAAGGGGACTGTTAACATTAAATGTGTCCACGGGGATGTCAAAATGTACCCTATAGCCAATATCACTATAGACCACACAGCAGGAACTCCACACATAGTGAGGGTGGGAGTAATGTCAAAGCTGTCTGAAGACTTAATCATTGGGACCGATAATCCCGATTTCTTGCGTATGTTTAAAAAAACCCTAGAACCGGGTCATAAAGATAGACTTAAGGGACTACACACCACAAGGGAGGAAGGCAGGGACCCATCTGTACAACCCCAGAAGGTCACTCTTAAGTTTGTGAAATTGTCTTAAAAATGCAACTTCACCCACCAAGGGTTCGGCTAAAGCAGCCGGATATGATTTATGTAGCGCATACGACTATGAAATACCCGCCAAGGCAAAGGAATTAATCAAAACCGACCTGCAAATCGCAGTACCAACCGGCTGCTACGGTAGGATAGCTCCCCGTTCTGGACTGGCCGCGAAACACTTTATAGACGTAGGAGCTGGCGTCATTGACGAAGATTACAGGGGTAATGTAATGGTTCTCCTATTTAACCTTGGAACAGAAACCTTTCTAGTACACAAAGGAGACCGAGTGGCACAATTGATATGCGAGAGCATAGCTTCACCTACTCTGCAAGAGTTGGAGGAATTGGACATTACAGATCGAGGCTCAAACGGGTTTGGGTCCACTGAGGAACAAGGTGAAACAATACACGCAGTTCTTTCACCCGACCCGTGGGTTCTCGATAAGAGTTTTAAATTTGCACAAATAAGTGACACCACTCTTTTCAATGCGTGGGAACAGGCCCACCAAAGAACCACTGAGTCTACGGCATACCCAGCCTTCGTGATTCAAGAAGGGTTACTGTATAGGATAGGAAAGGAGGGAGACTCTCCTCAGCTTCTGGTCCCCGAGTCTTTCAGAGAACAGGTCCTTTTTTTTGGGCATAGCCATCTAGTTGCCGGACATAGCGGCGCAGAAAAAACTACCCAAAATATCCTCCGAAATTTTTTTTGGCCCGGGATATATAAAGACACGGAAACGTATTGTAGAACTTGCGACATATGTCAGAGGTTAAACATGAGCAGACCCCCGGCTGTCCCTCTTCAGCCGTTGCCGGTCATTGGGAAACCTTTCGAACGTGTCGGGATGGACCTTATTGGGCCGTTGCCTAAAACTCGAAAAGGTTTCCAGCACATATTGGTAGTGGTTGATTATGCCACGAGGTTCCCTGAGGCTTTTCCCTTATCTGCGGCTAATTCCAAACAGGTGGGTGATAAGATGATTGAACTGTTTAGTCGGGTGGGATTTCCGAAAGAAATTCTAACGGACCAGGGCACTCCGTTCGTTTCTAAGTTAATGAAGGAGATATGCCACACGTTGCACATCCACCAGATCCGTACCTCTGTTTACCATCCTCAGACGGACAGACTGGTGGAACGTTATAATCGTACCCTGAAAGCCACCCTCCGTAAAATGATGGAAGTCAGCGGGGATGATTGGGACAGGATGTTGCCGCCAGCGTTGTACGCTATCCGGGCTCAGAGACAGTCCAGCCTGGGTCTATCGCCCTTTGAGCTCATCTACGGGCGTCAACCCCGCTCCCTGTTGGAGATGACTAAGGATGCTTGGGTTAATGAAGCCTCGGAGGAAACGTCATCGACTCTTGACTATGCTCAGAGTCTGAGGTCAAAGATTGGCAAATTGAGAGAACTAGCGGTGGCCCACCTTGAGAATAGCCAACTTAAACAGAAGATTGCCTATGACAGGGGAAAGAAGTGGAGACAGCTCCAGGTCAATGACTGGGCATTGGTTCTCCTACCATCCTCATCTCAGAAATTCAAAGCTGCATGGACAGGTCCGTATAAAGTAGTTGGGGTGGTTGGTCGCACTAGTTATAAATTGCAAGTCACTCACAACAAACAACAGTCTTATCACATCAACCTGTTGAAAAAGTGGTTGGGTCCCCCGCCAGCACAAGTAAACTTGACTGATACCACCTCGCCTCTGGGTTCTACGTGTGAACAGCTTATCCATAATGAGGAACTGACTAGGGGGCAACAAAAGGAACTGAAACAGACTCTTGAGCGTTACGCTGGTGTCTTTTCTAATCGACCAGGGCGCACTTCCCTAGCTGAACACTGCATTGTGACCCCCCCTGATAAAAAGATTAGAATTAGACCATACCGAGTCCCGGAGGCTAGGCGGGCCGCTATTAAGGCGGAAATAGACGAGATGCTTCGCCTTGGGGTTATCCGACCTTCCAAGAGTGATTGGTCTAGCCCCATCGTCATGGTCCCTAAGCCTGATGGTAGCAGGAGGTTTTGTATGGACTTTCGTGCCCTTAATGATATATGACTCTTTGACGCCTATCCCATCCCTAGAGTGGATGAATTGATTGAGAAACTAGGCAACTCAAAATACATCACTACCCTAGATTTAACTAAGGGTTATTGGCAAGTTCCCCTACGACCCGAGGATGCAAAAAAAACGGCATTTTCAACAGAGGAAGGACATTTTGAGTTTACTGTACTCCCCTTTGGACTCCATGGGGCGCCTGCGACGTTCCAACGCCTAATGAACACTGTTTTGGCAGGATTGTCCGGATTCACGTCAGCTTATCTGGACGACATTGTGATCTACAGTCCGGATTGGCGTACTCACCTAGAACATTTGAGCGAGGTACTGATGGCTCTCCAGAAAGCAGGACTCACTGTTAACGCAAAGAAATGCAAAATGGCTTTTCAAAAGGTGAAATATCTTGGCTATGTGCTGGGTCACGGGTTGATTGAACCCCAAATTGAGAAGGTTCGTGCAATTGCCGACACTCCTTTTCCCTCGACTAGAAAAGAACTGAGGTCTTTCCTAGGACTTGTCGGTTATTACCGGCGGTTTATTCCAAAATTTGCGGACATAGCCACCCCCCTTACTGATGCTCTGAGAGACACTGGAAAATCATCCACGCCGGTACATCCGTCAGTAAGAATGCTGGAAGCCTTTAGAATACTGAAGTCGATTATCACATCTACTCCGGTACTCTCCTCCCCAGACTTTTCTCGCCCGTATTCATTACATACGGATGCCTCTGATTACGGCATCGGGCGGTACTATCCCAAGTAGGTAGCGACGGTCACGATCATCCGATACTGTATGTCAGCAGGAAACTGTTTCCTCGGGAGCTAAAATATGCTACCATTGAGAAAGAATGCCTCGCAATAAAATGGGCTATTGACAAACTGGCGTACTATCTAGAAGGACGACGGTTTGACATATTTACGGATCATGCCCCGCTACTATGGATGGCTCGCAACAAGGCTAATAATGCTAGGGTCATGCGCTGGTTCCTATCCCTACAGCCTTACGTATTTTCGATTCATCACCGAAAAGGCGTTGATAACGTGGGTGCTGACTTTCTATCCCGTCACCCACTCACCGATCGTGAGTGTCCGGTGGGGGAGGTGTGTAGCGACCTGGGACAATCACAACAGCAGGGGTGGATACAGAGTTCGCTTAACCAAAGGTCCGATACCACCTCTCATTCATTATACCCCCCACAGAACGTCAACAGTGATTTTGGTATACAAGAAGAGGAGACGGATCACTGGCCCTTTAATGTAGAATGGAGCCAAGAGTGGGAGGAGTCATGACAAGACGGAGAGACGTCATATACCCGGAACAACGAATCACAGGCGTGCTTGTTCACCCGGAGGGAGCGGAGCGGAGAGGAGAGAGAGCGTGGAGAAGAGAGGAGTTTGGCGGAGTTCGAGACAGCGGAGACGAGAAGCGGAGAGGACGAAGCGAAGGGAGAGAAGCCAGGAGGCCACCGACACCGCGGATCGCCCAGCCATACACCCGCGGGAGGTGTATGGCTTACCCAGGTACGCGACACTATTAAGGGCTGGGTCAGTCGTAAAGGAGGGATCTTCGAATAATCCCGGTATCCCCACCTCCCTGGTATTGTGTTCCTATCCCGAGCACTGATCCTTCACATCGGCACTTTTACTAGACGTGTGGCACAGATGGTTATTTCCCTCACTCCCTTCCCCTTAGTGTAGTAACTCGACTGGACATCCGACTCATACCTTGTATTTCTCCTTCTGTTTGGGGTCGAGAGACACGACGGAGCCAGACGAGACATCACCTCGACGGACACCCGAGAGAGGCCGTCGAACAGCAACCGCCGAGTCCTGTGTCAAAAGAACCGCGAGGAGCCGGTCGCCACGAGGAATTGTAAACAGAGGAAAGAAAAGCTCTGATATATTGTTTGGTAAAATAAAACCTAAGAAGACCAAAATTCACGTATTGCCTATTCATCCCGAACCCGTAACATCCACCCTATACCATTCCACTCTACGATACTCCATTATGTGACATGCCACTCTAGAGGTAAATGAAGTGTCGTGGATTAGAGTGGCATGTCGTAGAGTAGCATGGCATGTTGTAAAGTGTTGCAGAGTGGAGTGGCATAGAACAAAGTAGCTTAGAGTGCAGTGTTGTGTCAGTAGAGTGGCATGTCAGAGTGGTGTGTGGTTGTTGGGTGTGTCAGTAGAGTGACGTGTCGCCACTCTACTGACACACCCAACAACCACACACCACTCTGACATGCCACTCTACTGACACAACACTGCACTCTAAGCTACTTTGTTCTATGCCACTCCACTCTGCAACACTTTACAACATGCCATGCTACTCTACGACATGCCACTCTAATCCACGACACTTCATTTACCTCTACGCGACTCCGTTCTACTCTATGGTACACTATTCTACTCTACAACATGCCACTCTATTGCAAATCACTTCACTCGTTGCCCATCCACTCTACACTCCTCCACTCTATGCCACAACATTGTACGCCACTCCGCTCTATGGCACCCCACTCTATGACACTTTACTCCACTCTGTGCCACTCCACAACACTTTGTTTCACTCTCCAACACACCACTCTGAACTCCTCCACTCTATGCCACTCCATTATAAAGATACTTTATGCCTTCCACTCTACAACTGTAAACCTTTTTATGCACTGTATGATACTGTACTCAACTCTAAGCCATTCTACAACACTCTACTCAGCTCCCTCTACACCACTCTGTCACTCCACTCCATGATACTCTGTGCCACTCCATGCTATTATGTGCCAATTCACTCTATGACTCTACTCCACTCTATACCACTCCACTCAATGTCATTCCATCTACGACACACCACTCCTCTCTATGCCACTTTTCTCTACAACACTCCACCCCATGCCACTCCACTTTTTTACTCTCTGATTCGCTCTACGCAACACTCTCTATGCCACGCCACACCACTTTACACCACTCTACACCACTCCACGACAAGCTATACCACTCAAATCTACTCCACTCTACTCCACTCTATGACAGTCTACTCCAGTTTATACCCCTCCACTCTACGACACTCCACTTCCTCCAAGCCACTCTACTCCACTCGATGCCACTCGATTCAACAACATATTACTCCTCTCTATGCTACTCTACTCTATAACACTTTACTCCACTGTACACAACTTCCTCTACATCATCACCCCAAGCCACTTTATGCCACGCCACTCCACTCCACTCTATTGCACTCTATCCCACTCCATGACACTCTAGGCCACCCCACTCTAAGGTACTATACTCAAACTCTGCATCACTTCACTATACTCTGCTCTACGCCACTCCACTTTACGCCCTTCCACTCTACAACACTGTACACCACTCTACTCCCCTCTATGCCTCTACAATCCTCTCTATGCGACTCTCCTATAGGTTACTACCTTTTGGCCATGCTGAACAACAGCCATGCTGGTGTACAGCATGGCTAAAATACATTGGCAAAACCTACAGCTCTTTCATAGGCGAGTCCTATTGGCTGATATTACCAAGCCACTAAGAAACTTATTAACACAAGGTGCATTGTATGAATTGAACGATGGATGTCAGAGTGCTTTTGAGAAGGTAAAATGGCACATTGTTGCTGCCAAACTCTTGAACCATTCTTTATTAGGGATACTAGCATAATCATTATGAATGCTAGTTATTTTGGATCAGGTGAGCTGTTAGTGCAAAAAAATAGGAAATCGTATTAAATAGATATTTGGTTTTGCTTTTTGAACTCTCCGCAGTTCCGAACATCCATGTTCAGTCATTGAAAATGAGGCTTTGTGGTAGGGCACGCAGTCTTTTTACATGCATGTTTGGGAAGTATCCTTTATTGTCAATACTGATCACAATCCTTTAATTGCCCTTTTCAGTACTAAGGGTGGTTAAAAAGCCATCCTAGAATTGCCAAACTCCAGTACTGTTAACAAGAATACAACTGTGGCATTGAATATGTGCCCAGGAAGGGAGATTGTTGCTGATTTTCTATCCAGGGTGCCATTGGATGAATAGTATAAGTGGGAGTGTAATGAAAATGAGAGGGTATGTCACACCTATCAATGGGATGATACATTGCATGAGACTTTATCTGAAAATGAGTGAAGAGATGTTTTGGCTGAAGATGTACAGCTGAAGAAAATCATGGCCTGGGTAGTTTCAGGTTGGACAGGTCCAAGAATTTATCTCAAGATGTCAAACCATTTGCACAAATGTTGTTTGAATTGACATGTAAGAATAGTATCCTATGTAGGCTAGCTTAATCGGTTGTGCTGACTTTGAGGAGAAAGGTGTTGGAACTAGCTTATTGGGATTCATGCCATGGAAAGGAGGGTGCATGAAGATTTTTTGTGGCCTGGCATTTATAACGCCCTTGAAAATGTTGTTAAGGATTGTGGACCTTGCATATTGAGTGATACATCTCAGGTGACTCTGCGATTGCCTGTCTTACTTGTAGATTTCCCTACTGTATTTGGGTTGAAATTCGCCTTGCATGTTACTGGTCCCATAAGTGGTGGGCAATAATTCTAAATATGCCATAGTTTTGATAAGCTACATGTCTGAATGACCAACAGTTAGCTTTGGGAGCAACATAAATACCAAATCCAACATTCAATATATACGGAGAATATTTATAAGGGAAAGATTTCTAAATGGTTTTGTTCCTTCTTTCCACCATCCCCAGAAGCAACGGTTTGGTAGATTGGGCTCCAAATCAAACAGGGAATATATGGGCCTTGGTGAGGTAGATACATCTCGGTTGTCTAGTATGTTGGATGTATGAAAAAGTTCAGGGTGCAAATGCGCACAGAAGAGGCAGAAACCTGGGAATAAGAGCAATGGGGGGGGGGGGAAGGAACACAGCAGGCGGTCTGGCCAAGGAACAGTCAGAGCATCCAAGCCCAGGCCCATCCTGATGGGAGCAAGAACAAAACCTGGGAACCTGTGCATTGTGCCGGGAAGCAAATAGGCCCAAGAAAGGCACACCAAACCTCTTGACGAAAGACCTCCGGGTAAGAGCCAGCTCATGACAGGGAGGGAGAAACTGACTGAAGGCATCCGCCACCCCATTGTCCACTCCTGGGACATGCACTGCAACCAGAGACTGAAGATTCTTCTCCCCGAAATGGAGTAAAAGCAGAACCACCACACTGAGAGACCTGGAACGAATCCTGCCCGGATGGTTCAGATAAGCCAGTTACCTGGTTGTCTGACCGGACAACCAGGTTGTGACCCCCCCAGAAGATTACGAAAACTCATGACAGCCCTGTAGACCGCCATCAGTTCCCTCCAATTGGAAGAACGTCTCCCCTCCTGAGGAGGCCAGTGTGCCTGCAGGGATCTGTCCCTCAGAGCTGCACATCAACCAAATGCACTGGCATGTGTGAGGAATGATTCAAGAGATTTGTTCATTGGCCAGTGGGTTAGGATTAAAAAACCTGATTTAGTGGCAAAAGAGGTATCCAAGTTTTCACCTCCTGTGCATGTGGAACGTGTTATTTCGAATCGCAGTGACGTTAATGGGGTCACCGGCTTTGCACACCTATACGTCCTTCCAAAGTGCGCGCTCTGATTCACCATATTGAACTCACCCTCTTAATTTCCTGACTTCCCCAGCATTTTTGAGTCAATAAGTTAATATGTATGCATGCATCCCCAAAAATGGTGTGTGTTTCCTTACAGTTTCTAGCCAGGCAGGATAACTGGTCATTCTTCCTTCCAGCCAGGGCCGGCTTTAGCGCTGGTGGCGCCCGGTGCGATAATCATTTCTGGCGCCCCCTCAACCCATGACCACCTCCTCGGATTCTCTCAGTACCACTGGGCAAAAGTGCAAAAGTGCCCCTCATGTGTCCAATCATAAGTTATAACTCAACACAGCACTCCCCCCCCCCCCCCCCCCCCGCAGAGATCTGGGCCCTGCTTCCATCCACCCCTATAAGGCTACTGATCATTTCCCCTCTGTCCTAAATGTCAAGTCCAGCCCGGCTCCATTGGCTATTCAACAGGCACTGTTATTATCTCCTCACTGGATTTTACACACACTGGCTTGTGCCACTGTGGTTTCAGACGAGAGGCCAGGACTTGAATGGGAATGGAGCATGAGATAGCTAACTCACCTCAGGACAGGACTGTGGAGCCCCCGTGGTAGGACAGTGTGCGCTGCTGCGGCCCATGCTGTACCAATACGTGCAAGGGCTGTTGTGTGTCCGCGCTGCTAATCCCACTGACTGCACGAGAAGCGTTTGTTTGTATTTTTTGTGATTTTTAAGTACTCTCAATCAAAGATTAAGTGGGGGAGAGGGGACGGAAACAAACACAGCTTAGCTTTAAAAAGAACAAATTGCCTATGCTTTTCACAGGCCCAGTAGATGGTTTCTAGCCTTTTGAATTAAATACTAAGTCATTTTAAGGACTTATTATCGGAGAAAAATTCAAGAAGAGAATTCGAGGGCCCTTTGGGAGTCACAAGTACTCAGGGCGACCGCTCGCTGCAGAATTCTCAGGAATACGCCAAAGCCGCTCATATGGTGCAAAGACGCGGCCTTTTCATCATGCATTGCATCAAAAAAGAAAAAACACATATTTCTTAGGTCATATTTACAGCGCTTTTTACACTTTGAAGCAACTTCAGTGCGCCCGCATGCGAGAACACATGAAAAAATACATTTAAAATACAAACGGGACTATAAAAGAAAGAACATGGGGAACTATGTTTAGGAGTGGGGTCTAGTTTATAGGCAGCGCCACTGGAATTAAGCAGCAGGAGATGGCCAAATTAAGCGGCCGTGGTGACTAAATTATTCGGCAAATAGAGGCAAATTAGGTGGCATAATCCCATGTGGTAATTTTCACCAATTTTAACACTGTTTTAGCAAAGATCTCACCTCAGTACCAATGAGCTACTAAAAGATGACCAGTCAACCTTTGTGAAGGGCTTTCCACTGCATGTTGCTGTTTTTTTTTTAAATGTACGTAACTTGTTTGAGTAGAAAAAAATGTTTTCCCCCAAATCTGTAAATGATGCAGCAGATTATGGATTGTATTGCCCATGCGGCAAATTCATAATTATGTGGAAAACGCTGAAAAAAAATCATATAATTACAGTGGCCCTTAAAGGAAGGTTTTCTGATCCTGGTTAGTTTGATGGGCGGTAGAGCTGGGACTTTGTCATGGAAATTTCAACCAAACAGCGCAGGACCCCCAGTGGGTCCAAACACCAGCCTGTCGGGTGTGCCCTCATGTGGCACTAAGGTGGTGGCGGCTCTACTACGGGGGCTCCCGGGGTGGGCCGCAGGCAGCCTCACTAAGGGCTAAAGACGCGTTAGCACCTGCGCACATAGAGGGCGACTTAGGTTGTGTGTTAACGATGGAAAGCCCTAAAACTTTGTTTATTCCCGTTTCTTTGTATTCCACCTGGCTGGGGACCTCGTGATGTGTGTGTGTCCGGTACCAGGAGGTGTTCTGGTGTCAGATCTGGGGACTCTCTGGTCCCTCCGGACGCACAGAGTGCAGCGTTGTGGAAACGGGCCACTTCCACGGAAAAAGGGATGCGCGGGAGGCCGCCTGCTTCCTGCAGGAATGTTCGCCCGAGAGTCTTGGGTCACATCCATCCATGCCAGGGGCTCGAGGAGCCCCCTCGCAGGCTCTGAAGGGCCCGGCGTGCCCAGGAAAGGCGCACAGCACGCGCAGTGACATCCATCCATGCCAGGGGCTCGAGGAGCCCCCTCGCAGGCTCTGAAGGGCCAGGCGTGCCCAGGAAAGAGCACGTGCAGTGACATCCATCCATGCCAGGGGCTCGAGGAGCCCCCTCGCAGGCTCTGAAGGGCCAGGCGTGCCCATGAAAGGAGCACAGCACGCGCAGTGACATCCATGCATGCCAGGGGCTCGAGGAGCCCCCTCACAGGCTCTGAAGGGCCAGGAGTGCCCAGGAAAGGCGCACAGCACGTGCAGTGACATCCATCCATGCAAGGGGCTCGAGGAGCCCCCTCGCAGGCTCTGAAGGGCCAGGCGTGCCCAGGAAAGGCGCACAGCACGCGCAGTGACATCCATCCATGCCAGGGGCTCGAGAGCCCCCTCACAGGCTCTGAAGGGCCAGGCGTGCCCAGGAAAGGCGCACAGCACGCGCAGTGACATCCATCCATGCCAGGGGCTCGAGGAGCCCCCTCACAGGCTCTGAAGGGCCAGGCGTGCCCAGGAAAGGCGCACAGCACGTGCAGTGACCCACACACGGGATGACAAGGCTGCACCGCTCAGGGTGCGGACACACTGAGACACCCAGGGTTGATGCTGTATGGGACGCAAGGCGCGTTGACTCGACGTAACAGTGCGGGGGTGAATTCACAACGACGTCATAATGCGTGAGGCTGAGCAGGGCTATATAAGGCCGCGCAGGGCCCAGGAGGCTGTCAGTCGGACATTGCGGTCAAGATGATCACGGGAGTCCGAGGGCCCGGCCCTCCGGGCAGGCAGATGAGGATAATGCAGGCAGTCTTCAGCCTGCTGGCCTTCCTGGCGTGCCTGGGGTTCGTGCTCTACCTGTACAGGCACTGGCAGTCCCAGCAGCAGCAGCAGGGGGCGCTCTCTGCCGAGCTGGAAGAGATGTATGAGCAGCGGTCCGCGCTGGAGCAGACCCTCCAGAAGGAGCGTGCGGAGCACAAGAAGGCCAAGGAAGATGCTGTGGTGCATACATTAAAAGCTCCAGAAGCCCTGAGCAAGGAGAAGGAAGGCGCCATGAGCCACGACGCCGCCCTCCCCTCTCGGCACATGATCCCGAAGAACCAGCATGAAGGCGCCAAGAAGCAGCTCCTGGACTTGCAGGCGCAGTATAACTCCCTAAAGCTGGAAAACCAGCGCGCCTTGGAGAGCCACAACCAGAAATATGCCCAGCTCCAGCGGGAGAATGAGAACCACGTGCAGATGCTGATGGATACTATATCAAAACTACTGGAAGACAGTACGGTTCTTCGCAATGCATTTGAAGAGGTCCGCTCTAAGCTGCGTAGTGCGCAGGAGCAGCTGAATAAGATGCATCAGCTGAATGAAGCTCTTCGGAGGATACCAAGCTACAAGCTGGTCCCAGCCCTGAGGAACCACCCATTGAAATTACAGGCCCCAGATGAGAAGCCTTCCCGAGCCTTTGAAGCTGAATTGCAGCGTATTCGCGAACAAACTGGCCCACAAGCGAATACTCTTGAGACGCCGACAGACTCTGGGAAGAAAACCCCAGAAAGTGCTGCCAAGACTCGCAGAAAATTGTTGGTACCCCGGACAGGGTCTCTTGAAGTTCTGACTGGCCTCCAAGCGAACACTCTGGAGACAACGAGAGACTCTGGGAAGAAAACCCCAGAAAGTGCTGCCCAGACTGCAGAATCTGTCATAAAATTGTTGGTACCCCGGAAGGGGTCTCTTGAAGTTCCGACTGGCCTCCAAGCGAACACTCTGGAGACACCGAGAGACTCTGGGAAGAAAACCCCAGAAAGTGCTGCCCAGACTGCAGAATCTGTCATAAAATTGTTGGTACCACGGAAGGGGTCTCTTGAAGTTGCGACTGGCCTCCAAGCGAACACTCTGGAGACACCGAGAGACTCTGGGAAGAAAACCCCAGAAAGTGCTGCCCAGACTGTAGACTCAATCAGAAAATTGTTGGTACCCTGGACAGGGTCTCTTGAAGTTCTGCCACAACCAGCCTTACCTCTGTGGCTAGCGATGGATAGAGATGGCCGTGCCGTGCGTTTCTAGAGGACGGTGAATAGCATCCAGGCTGGAGACGAGCTGCTGAAAAAATGGAAGACGATAAACTTCACCATCAGAAACAACAGCATCTACTATGATGAATTTGGGACCATGAATATTGGCTATGACATTCTGACTTGGACGGTGGACAAGAATGGGATGTCTTTTACGCCCTGTTGGCGAGTACACAGGAAATCTGACCCTTGATGCTGATCAGATTCAGTGCCACACGGAGAGACAGCTAACAACCTTTGATAGCCCTATACTCCAGTGTGTGTGTGAAAGAGAAAGGGACTGTGCAAGCTCTCCATCGAAGGGGCCAAATTAGGAATTTAAGGAAAATTGGATTCCACTTCATTCTTGCAAGCCAGGTACTGGAAGCAATATTACACTCTCCCTTGCTGACGACAGTAGTGGAAAACCTCTTATTCCCGGCCAACCAGGAGAGACTAATGGAAGCCAGGCTACTCTTCTTCATTCAAATAGAATCCACTGACTCTCAGCCAGCAGAGATTATTGGAAACCACTCTCGCTCTCTCAGTGGAGCATAATGGAAGCAATGCCATCCACTTCCACCCGAGAGAGTATTGGGTGCTCTTTTATTCCCTTCACGGCAGAGAGTAATGGAAGACATAGCACTTTTTTCCACCCAGAAGACAGCCGTGGAAGTCACCCTACTCTTCCCGCTCAGAAGAGAGGAGTAGAATCTTCCTACTCACTCCAGTCAAGACAGATGCCAACCACCTCTCCACCCAGAAGAGAACAGTAGCAGCCATGTTACCTTCTCCACCCAGCCATTATACACTCCACCTTTCTCACCATGGCAGTGCCAAGGGGCTAAATATCCTTTGCAGACTTTTTGCCCACTAGTTTTTCAAAATTAGTTTAGCTCTTTTTTGAGAAAGGTCCCTTTGCTGCCCTTTGTTTTAAAAAATTTTCATAATGTCTCTCAGCACAGTGGTACCCCTACACCGCCGCTATACTTTTTAAATACTAATTCATTGTTACTTACCTTCATGACGGCTATTCCTTTCACTGTTCAAAGATGGCCGCTGGGCTGATGATCATCTCTAAATCTGAGGGTCGTGATCCATCAGCATGATGGAGGTAATGCTCTCCGCCACTCTGTCAAATAGAGCACCGTCTTTCAGATGCTAAATCAGCCCTCAGTAAAGAATAATTATACATGAACTCAGTTTGTGGAATCCCATACATCCAGTGATCCTTATACTCTGTAATAAAACATCAGAAAAATAAAAAAATTCAACCCAACAAGTGACTACTCTGGTGAAAATTCCCGGTGACCAGATAGAAATGATTTCTAGCTACTTCAGTTGCTGGCATGTAGATTTTTGGACCCAGACTCAGCTGTAATGGGGACCATTTCCTTGCATTCCATTGACATCTTGGAACTATTACTATGGTTGACTAATGGTTTTAGTGTGCATTTTCCTTTAGCCTGATTTTCTTTCGTTTGTTTCCATTGCATATATGGACCGAGCGCCTCAACACTATCAGTGGAAGCAGGAGCTATATAAATGCAATTATAATACAATGCAATATAAGGTTCCATCTGCTGAAGTGACGCTTGTAGAATCCACTTATAACAGGTTAACTGGGATTTCCTCCAAAGCATTCTATTGCAGCATTTTAACACTTGAGAGGCCACAGCTGGTCACCATATCCCCTTAAGCATGTCCTGCAACGTGCTCTGATCCAGCCCTACTGGTTTTTCAGAGGCGCCGACCTACATAGGGAAATGTCCCCCTGCTTCCCCACAGATCAGACTACAGACAGCTTCAAGGACAGAGGGACTGCCCGGGCCCAGTATCTAATGTATAAGCCCGCCCACAAGAAAGGAGTATTGAAGTTTATTTTTAAGCCTTTGTTTTCACGTCTGACTGTAGACCAGACCTCTACTTGTATCTTGCTTATTCTTCACAAACGGTAATGTTTTTGGTGTGAGACCACGGCAAGGAAACCATGTTTTTTCCTTTCTGTGTACTGGACCAGGTACTCTGGTTTCAGAGCTGCAGATGTATGGTCACCAGAGCGCTCGAATCATTACCAGCTCAATCACCACAGTCCACTCCACGCCCGCTAGATGTAGCCTGCTAATGGTTGGTAACCAGAGATGTGGGATGTTAGCATAAATGCTGTTTAAAATGTAATAATATTTACAGCACGCGTTTACATTTTGATTAATAATGCCTCAAAGTCAATCGCCGTGACATCCTTGTCATCACATACTTCAGCACAAAACAGGGCTAGGGGGTAACGTTGTGTTGAAATAGCTTAGAAGCCTTCTTTGGTTACTAGCCTGCAAACACCTGAACCTCTATGGCTAATTGCCCATGAAATTCCTGAGCCACATGATGACTTTACTGTCTCCAGGTCAGAAACAATTACTTTGATATGCGTTCTTCATCATTGAAATGCTGTTTGTATTCCACAAGCAGCAAAAGTATTTATGGGTGAGATTTCCTACTTCGAGCTAGTCTAGTAAAAGCAAGTGCTGTGAATGCAGTGTATTTTCACTAGATCCTTCACTTGTGATTATTTCATCTTAATATATTTGAGCCACAAAGTATTTCTCTTACATTTTTGCTTCTTGTTTAGTGCTGATTTAGCATATTTAAATCCTTGGAGAGGGACAGATTTACTCTTCATTTTATTGTTGCCAAAAAGTGTTTAGTAGTGTTTACATTTACTTCCAGTGAATGCTTTGTGTGCAGGCTCACTTGCAACATGATGGACCTTTAAATAGATGCATATTTTTGTAATAGCCTCTGACTAAATGCAGTAAAATGGTGCATGGATCACCATCAACTTACTTGTGTCGTAGGAATCACTGTAAAAGGGCTTTGGGCATCAAGGTTTCTTCAGATGAGTCTGGGTATCTGGGTTGAGGGAAGGATTCATGGGAATGTTTTCTATACAAAGGGTAAAGTCATGCAATCCGTAATAAGCATATATGTTATATAGATTTTCGTACCCGAGTCTCACAGTAGTAACTGTTTGGTTCCTAATTAATGCTGAAAGGTGAGGAGGAAAGCAGCCCACGAGGTGGAAAGGTTGCGATAGTCTAGTAACTGGTGGAAGTCTTTAAAACAAGAAAAATCTCTTTGTGGGTGAAGTGGTAACATACACATTTCAGGCGACAGACCCGTAGTATGGAAATTCCACCCTACTACATTGCATGTCGGTATTCATTCCTGACTCGAGGTTCTTTCTTACGACAAACCAATGGTAGGATAATGTGCTAGCAGTTAAGAATGTATTTATGAGAGACCCAAACATCAACAAAGGAGACTTTAACAGAGCACCAAAATATATTTTAACAAGCATCACTTTTTTTATTTTTTAGATTTCTCCGCAAAACCCCTTGTACGTACTACAGTGGGAAATAAATGATTTGCTTGTAATAGTGTGACCTAGATGAAACCTTTCTTGCAGGTGCTGCTCTGGGAAAATGGGCCAAACAGATTGTTGGTGCTTCTCTGCCATGAATATCTGGTTTAGGTGGTTGTTTATGAATTGTTTGTTTATGCTATTTTTTAAGACCCTTTTGCCTTCACTGTATGAAAAACAATATTAGTTTTCACAGTCCCGGATTACTTTTTTCCTATTGGTTGATAAACATTTCTGCTGGTTGGTATGATTTAGAGAATGTTGATCCAAAAATTCCCCGTGCTATTTTAGTGTAACGGAAAACAAGTGTACTTGGTATTCTGACTATTAAGCACCTGCTTATTATTTATGTAATTGGCTCAGGGTTTCAATGTTAATGAATGACTTAAATATCAAAAAGTCGGTGTATTATAATCTTCTACGGTTGTGATAGCACTACCTCTCAAATCAATTATACCATGTCTCAGAGTTTAAAATGCTATTTTTGTTTATTTTACCTGGCAGTTCTCTCAGTCCTGTACCTTTTCCATGTCTCTTACTTGATCGGTTACTGTGTTTTTGCAGTGAATGAACACATTTTTCAGTGATTTTGCTTCCCTGTTTGCGGGGAGTGCCTATTTGTGCGACAGGACCTGCATAATCAAATTTTGGTTTTTTCTTATCCCCAAATTTTTCTTTGTTTTTAGGTCGAGCCTACTAGACGGCACCTGCACTGGTCTTGCAAGGCATATTGTGGCTACCAAAAACATGGAGGGACTTCGATCCCACCCATTGCTTACCATTGGTTTTCTTTCCTTGTCATTCTCATTTGCCTGCTTCTTATCTTGCCAGTCTTGTGTTTGTCCTTCCCATGTAGCATGCATCTTTACAATCTGCATCTTTACAATTTACAATCACTTTTTTCATTTTTAGGTCGAGCAATTTATTGCTCGAAACCAATTACATGTGACCAAACTCTCTTGGACAAGCCGGATTTCCTACAATGCATGTTGTGTACTGGAGCGTAAAAGCTTCCCCAGGCGCGTGCTTTGCCTCGCTCACACCCCATATGCCTGCTCTTCCTCTATTTCTGTCTCACTCTCTCCTGCCCCTTCTCTGTCTTGGCCTCTCCACTCTTCCTCTGTTTCCGCCTCACTCTCTCCTGCCCCTTCACTGTCTTGGCCTCTCCACTCTTCCTCTATTACTGTCTCACTCTCTCCTGCCCCTTCACTGTCTTGGCCTCTCCACTCTTCCTCTATTTCTGTCTCACTCTCTCCTGCCCCGTCCCTGTCTTGGCCTCTCCACTCTTCCTCTTTTTCCGTCTCACTCTCTCCTGCGCCTTCCCTGTCTTGGCCTCTCTACTCTTCCTCTATTTCTGTCTCACTCTCTCCTGCCCCTTCACTGTCTTGGCCTCTCCACTCTTCCTCTATTTCTGTCTCACTCTCTCCTGCCCCTTCCCTGTCTTGACCTGTCTTGGCCTCTCCACTCTTCCTCTGTTTCCGTCTCACACTCTCCTGCCCCTTCACTGTCTTGGCCTCTCCACTCTTCCTCTGTTTCCGTCTCACTCTCTCCTGCCCCTTCACTGTCTTGGCCTCTCCACTCTTCCTCAGTTTTCGTCTCTCTCTCTCCTGCCCCTTCATTGTCATGGCGAGGTATTAATGAACTTGGGTCTGAATGAAATGTGGGAAGACCCTGTAAATGCAAGATTTCCTCCTAAAAAAGTTCTAAAAAGACTGTACTGGGAGACTGTTGCTTCGAAAGTCCATAGGAATTCTGCTCCACTTTCATTGACTGGTACCTTCCTGACTCTTAAAGACGAGGTTGGTCTTGAAGATTTGTGGGATGCTATTACAAAACCTCTAGACCGAAAGCTTTATTTCCAACTCAGAATTGGAAGACTACCAGTCAGTGTTTACTAATCGCTGGTCTAGTGGGGGAAAGGTTGCCTGTCCTGGTTGCCTGGCCCCTAGGGAAACTATTGACCATCTACTATTTGTTTGCCCTGTGTACGCAGCACCACGTAGGACATGGCTAACTCCCATGTGTAAATTACTGAGTACCAGGAGTGGGATGGTGGCTGCCAGAATAATTTGTACATGTACCAACCAAACTGTGTTTACAGCTGTGGGAAAGTTTCTAGGGTCGGCTTGGGCTATAAGAAGTAAACTGTTAAAAGGGGCAAAACCCCCACAGGCCAACCAATACATTTACGTACCCCATGTATGCACTTTAGTACCCTGGAATTACATTGTATATATATTAAGAGAACCTTTTTTGTGAAATTGTAATTTTAACCTTATTTATTGTTTTATTCCTCAATGAATTGTATTGTATTAGATGCTTTTATGACAACCGTCGAATAAATCTTGTTGTTTTTTTCACTTGGCTAAACCTCTTTTGGGATCCAGAAAAGAATAATGTTGTGAAACAGTAGATATCACGTTTATCACACTCACAACCTTGTTTGTGCCTCAGTGACCCAGGTGTGTCATCCTCATTATGGAAGCGGAGAGCGTGCGTGCATTTGAGGGGGCAGGCTAGCTTTATATGACACATACGCTATTCATCCAATCTGTTTAGCGCCAAACATATCAGCTTGCACCGTCAGGGCGCTTCTTGATTTAAAAGTCCACATTTGTAAAGCGCACAATCACCCGTAAGGGTCTCTAGGCGCTGGGGGGCCGTCGGGAAGATTAAGCGAGCTATTGCCCAGAGTCACATGGTGCTGGGCTGACCTGCCGCCGGAGCCGGGAATCGAACCGTGGTCCCCAGATTCCAGCGTCAGTCGCCCTGGCCGCGGCGCCACACCTCTAGTGTTTGCGCTGACGCAATGATTCAGGGAGGTCACCGCAGGGAGGCACGGACCACAGCCTGAAGGGGTTAAAAGGGAACGGAGTCCGTAGCAGGGAACGGCCCTCTTTCGATGACAGGTTCTGTGTGCAGGCCTCTGCTTGCGCCCGTCAGCAGGCCTCGAGCAGAGGTGGAGATAACAGAGGATCAGGGGGTACCCCCAAACACACACATGCACACACACACTCTCGCGTGCTGGATATACCCCATGCACCCCCGATGCAAGTGTTGATGGGCTGGGACTCCGGAACGCATGCATTTCAAATTGAAATGCAAACAATTCATTTGCAAAAGCAGGCCTAGTCCTTTGACTTTCCCAATTAAAATGTTTGCATTTCAAAATAAAATGTATTGTAATTAATACATACAGCTTTAAATGTTTCCCTTTCGTGTATTACTTTAGCTGAACACGTGCGTCTTGGGACCAGGAAAGGACGCGGAGGGGGGGGGGGGGGACTTAGAGAGAAGCGTGCAGCAGGTGCTGGGTCTCTGCAAGGAGAGCGACTACTTGCCTCTATCTCTCTCTCTCTCAATATCTCCATCTCTATCTATATATAGATATCTTTCTCAAAAGCTCTCTCTCTTAGAGACAATGTCGAAATGGCTCCCGCTTGTGTTGAGTAGTCCTCCCCCCGCCCGCCCGCACCACTTATATGCTCTGCCACTGGACCCAATCACGGGGGCCCTAAACTGTAAATGGACACTATATAATGTAGTCTTTTGCTGAATGGGTTTCATCACAAGCCATGGGCATCCACAGAAATATTTCTAGGGGGGGGGGGCAACATTTTACTTCATCACCATTCTCCGACATGATTGAGCACAAGTATTAAATAAATAAATAATCTAATAAGACAAAGAGCTTAAATAAACAAAGAAACCCATGGGAGGGGAGGGGGAGGTGAAAATCCTGTGAGGCGCCACAGCAGAAGACCTGGCAACTACAATGAAACAGAGGGAAAAGAAAATGGCTGGAAAAAGAAATCTGAATCAGATTGATGTGGTTCTAGAGAGATCCACATTAGCAAACCTTTCAATGATGATACAGTGGACGATTGTGTCAAATTCAAGAGCTCGTAGGATCAGCCTCGCTAAGCTACATTGTCTGGAACAATATTAATGAAGGAACTCATTAAGTACCAAAACAATGACTGATTCCATCTATCTACTTGGACAGAGGAATGTCCTCTTTAGAGTCTGTGGGAAAGCAAGAGAGGGAGATCTCAGTGCAGAAGTAAAGGCCAGGTGCAGGAAAACTGAAACGAGGAAAGCAGGGGACTGATAAATGGGTAGGTTTTAGGTGTTTGGTGAGGAGGAGGTCTGACAGACTTGGGAGTAACATTCAGCTAGGAGTAGGGGGGCAAGAAAATGGAGGATGAGCGTGATGCTAAAAAGGTGATGTGGTGAGAGTAAAAAAGTACTGTAGATGGTGGGGGGGGGGGGGTATGAGGTAGCCCAGTTCTTTCTGGTGTTGCTAAAGCTAGGACACAGATGTCCAGGGCTAACAGATACATTTAGGAGTAATCTGTTAAAGAGGCAGGGCCGGAAGCAATAAATCATATCAAGTAAGACTTGCTGGGGATTGATGAGGGATGACCAAATGGTGGAGATGGACGAATACAGTTGCTTCTAATTTTAAGATAAAGGAGGTGGGGTAGCAAGTCAAGTGAACATTCTACCTCTTAATTTGCTTAGAGGGTCCGGGTCAGACATAATATAACCTGGAATCACTGAGATATGGCAGTGCTTGCCTGATACCGGCAAGTTTGAGAAAGGACTAAAAGATCCGTGTGAAGATGGTGTCTGGTAGGCCTAAGAGGAGACCCATATGCCAATGCAAAGTGGACAGGGCCTAGAACCCAAAGAACTATGTAAAGTGGTGAGAGAGATAGCCGAGAGTCAAATACAGGCTAGGTTATTGCATAGTAGATGGTAATGGTATGATGTATTTATTTTTCATTGAAGTAAACTAGATGGGTGGGGAATTATTTCTAGTTTTTTCTTGTCTCAATAATAACATGAACTTTATTTAACTTTAGAGTTTGCCTGTGCTGATTTCATTGCTCCTTTTCGTCCTTCAATGACAAGCCAATTAGTTTGATGCCAAAGAGATAATTCTCCAG
The DNA here is from genome assembly GCF_964261635.1 of Lissotriton helveticus. Classification (NCBI taxonomy): domain Eukaryota; kingdom Metazoa; phylum Chordata; class Amphibia; order Caudata; family Salamandridae; genus Lissotriton; species Lissotriton helveticus. The sequence goes on from NC_136073.1 coordinate 683,470,805, forward strand.
TTGCTAGCCCAAGAGAAGTGGCTTCAAATATGCACAACCCATGTTGACACCATTGCATACACACACACACGTATAGTCTCCACACCCATTCCTGTCTACAGAGCTGCATTTCACACTGACAATGCCCTAATGGAGCTTGAGGTTAAATTTTGTTCAAAATAGTGACACCTCACACAGATCCCAACAGAAGCATAGCTCTTTGCAGACACTTCTTCAAAAAACTGCATCTCGGGGGCGTGGCCTGCAGCCGATCATGGCGGCAGCCTAGAGGACGAGCTCCGTGGTTTGAGCGGCCTCTCCATAAATCCGTGCTCACATCCGAAACTTAACAGACCTCTGACGGAGGGTCCCGACGCCCGGGACCGGGCGGCATCACTGGCAGTGTTTCTGGTTCCATTCGAACGCTGAGTGACCGAGTTACCGCCGACTATCTGAGCGGCCTACGAAGAAGGGGAAAGCCGGGGACTGCGGCTCCAGACCGACCCGGCCGGAAGTGCCAGCATCCGGGGCGGACCGACCGGAAGTGCCTGAGCGCAGGGAGACAAGCCAAGGGGCTCGGACTATAATGCAGGGAGTGTGCTGGGTAACTTGATAACTACGACCATGCTATCGGAGGGGTCGTGAACGAAGGACCGCGGTAGGCGGAACACCAACACATTCACGGCGACCGGCCCGAATCACCATCTTGGGTGACATCGCTCCGCATAGGGGCCCATGACGGAATCCACGAGCGAGAGAGCAAAAGCGGCGCGGACACATCGTGGGTGAGGCACAGCGGCAGGACACGCCTGCATCGTTCGGAAGACGAACTCCGGTGCATTACTCGGCCCGGCGGGGGGGACACTGGGAGCGCCCCCGACCCTCGGCTGAGGGGGGTCAGAGTGAGAGACACCTGTGACGGGCGGCATCACGGTGCTCACACCGACTGGGCCCGCACGGAAGACCTTCGCGGGTGGAGTGCCGGCGTATGCGGTCTACCGGGGTGGCTCCTACACCCGGTGGAAAAGAATCTTTTCGCACTGGTGGCCTGGCAACGGCCTGGACTCACTGCGGCTTCCAGAGTCTGCGGCGTGCAGGGGGCGAGTGATAGCACCGCCGTGGATAGCCCGAGACGGCCAGCCAACCGACACCCGGCCCAGGCCCCCCGCACCCTCACTGTCGGAAGCCACGGGGGGGGGGTTGATAGCCTCAGACGGATCGGACACCACAGTGCACCCCACTAGGCGCCAGGATGGCGGGTCGAAGCACCAAAGGCGGCGCGGCACAGGCGCGCCTGGAAAAATTCGCCTACGATAAAGGCGCTTCCTCCCCGCCGGAGGGGCGGCCACCCAGCGGTAAATCAACAGATGGACCAGGAGGGAAGAAGGCGACGCTGGACGATGTCATGCGAGCTTTGTCTCAAGTGCAAACTACGGTGGGCTCAATCTCCACCGAGATCACTCTGCTGCGGGCAGATCTCCACAAGATGTCAGAGAAGGTGGGCTCGCTTGAGGTGGTCACTAAATCGTTGGTGGAAGACGTCTCGGAACTACAAACTGCGATGGAACATGTGATGGCAGAGAACAAATCACTGAAGGAAAAGCTTGATGACCAAGAAGGGCGCTCCAGGCGGAATAACATCAGGATTCTTGGCGTTCCGGAATCGGAGGGTACGGGAGCGACGGATCTTTTTGTGGAGGACTTAATTAAGACTAAACTGCAACCTAAAGGTCTCTCCGCCTTCTTCTCCGTAGAGAGGGCGCATAGAGTGCCGGGGTGCGGCCTAAACAAGGTGTAGCCCCGAGGCCCATTATAGCGCGCCTTTTTAACTTTCGTGATAGGGATGTCATCCTCCAGGCTGCGAGAAAGTCTCCTCCGGTTCGGTTACAAAATGCGACACTGGCCTTCTTCCCGGACTACACGGCAGACGTCGCCAGGCGCAGGCGGATGTTCCTAGAGATCAAAAAAGAGTTGAGAACACGAGAACTGCCGTATTCGATGCTCTTTCCGACCAGGTTGCGAGTAGTGGCAGAAAATAAGACCTGGTTTTTTGACACACCTGAAATCGCCAGAGAATGGCTAGACGGATGGCGTCCTGCCACACGGCCGCGCCGATCGAACAGGACGCAGGGACACAGAAGTGCAGAGGGTCGCGAAGGTTCACTGACCTCAGACCGTGGGGATAAGGAGCCGTCCTCGTTGGGAGATGGTTTGGAGGACGAGGCTGCCTCGGAACACTGATCACCCGGCGGAAGATGGACTACTATTCTTTTTGTTAGCTGCCTGGGAGGCTGCCACAGGACACTGGGCGGAGGGCCTCCGGAGAGCGTACTGAGAGGCCGCCGACTATGGGGTGTTCCTCGCCTCAACGAGCAAGTATTTCTTCTGTGGGGAGGGTAAAGCACTCTGCTAAGTTGGGGAGGCGGGTGGTTGTAGGTCCGTGTAGCAAGAGGGCAGGGAGGGGGGGAGTTTGGGAGGGGGTGGTTGTTCAAGTTTGCACCTCCGGACAGGGGGTATTGTTTGGTTATGTTTTGACTCGATATAGAAGGACACATGCTGTGAGTGTTGAACACCTACTGATATCGACACTGGGATGGTCACGCGGATACTCCCCCATGACACCCATAGAGACCCTACCACGTACCACCCATGACACAAGAACCCCCACTTGAGACCCCGCAGGGCGGACCTCAGACGACACCAGTGGCACCACTACACCTCATGTCCTGGAATGTAAGGGGCCTTGGGGACAAGATCAAACGGGGACTAGTCATGCAGGGCATTAGGAGATTGAACCCATCCCTGGTGCTACTTCAGGAGACACATTTAGTGGGCACTGCGAGTAAGGCCTTAAATAGAAGGGGATACCAAATGATAGTGCACTCCGAGTTCACGTCTGGGTCACGTGGGACAGGTATATTGCTGCGTAGGTCATCCCCATTTCTGCTCCTGAACACCAAAACTGTTAGGACACGGAACGTGGCAAAGAAACGAACAGCGCTGCCTCCACGGTAACCAAACTACAATCCCCAGACAAACCCCGGTGGGAACTACGATACCCATCATGCTGCGCGCGACGCATGCGCGAGGCTTGCAGGCGGAAGCGCCGACATAAAACGGACCGGGATGCAGAGACAGCCGTCAGATATTTCGAGTCCGCCGTGGAGTCCGTGCTTCGACTCAGGTGAGCTGTATCACAGGAGAGAGGTTCTCTCACGTCTTGGTTTGCGCGCACCCAGGCGCCGGCGTACCCTGTCCCCGCTCGAGGGTTCGAGCATTCACCTTAGCGCACTTGAAGCGCCTACACGCCCTGTCCCCGCTCGAGGGTTCGAGCATTACAAACTTCGCGCACTTGAAGCGCCAGCACGCCCTGTCCCCGCTCGAGGGTTCGAGCATTCACCTTAGCGCACTTGAAGCGCCTACACGCCCTGTCCCCGCTCGAGGGTTCGAGCATTACAAACTTCACGCACTTGAAGCGCCAGCACGCTCCGTCCCCGCTCGAGGGTCGAGCATTGAATAGCGCATTGAAGCGCCAACGCACTTTGTCCCCGCTCGAGGGTATTCGAGTGACTTTGAACTCGACACGCAGAGCGACAGTCCCCGTTCGAAGGTGATCGAACGTTTGGGCTCCGCCTTTTGATTTCCCGTACTACTTTACTTTTGCCCTCTGTTGGGAGGTGTCGGGACCGGCATCTATGCAGAGGACGAACTAGGGAGTACACTTTCCACTACCCCCGCTACCACAGTTCGAGTGGCATTGTCGGCCACTGCTTAGCACGGTGTCCTCTGTTGGGTGGCTGTCGGGACCGACAGTCGTGCAGAGGACGGTTGGACGCCCTTAACATCGGCTTCTCCTCACCTCTCTGGCCCACCGGCTTTGCTGTATACGTGTACTCCTTTGTATGATTAAACAAACTAGTGTATCACCACAATATCGAGTTGGTCCTGAGTTTCTGGTACTAAGGCTGTGCCCACCTCAACCCCGGGGTACTCAGGGGGTTACATAATATCCGACCTTATAACATTAATCCACCTCCTGGTTGAGAAAGGAAAGATGGCAGCCATGGACGACGTATTGGCCGCATTACTCGATGTACAAACAGAACTAGCCGCATACCGTCAGGAAACCGCTGACCTAAAGGCAAGGATGGACCATGTACAGCGGAACCCCTTCAACGCAGGGGCTCATGGCGCAGGCCCACAAGCAGCGGTAGTGGTGGAAATGCCGGTAGCCATACCGTTGGCCACACCGGAAAGATACAGCGGTGACCCGGCGACAGTACAGGTGTTCATAACGCAGGTGGCTCTGCATTTCTCTTGTAAGCCCAAGTCGTTTCCAACGAATCAGGCGAGGGTGGCTTTCATGATCTCGTATTTGGCAGGAAACGCGGCTCAATGGGCAGTTCCTTTGGTGAGCAGAGACAATCCATTGCTGTATGATTGGGAGGCTTTTCAGGAGGAGTTTGTCAAAGTCTTCGACAGAAGAGCTGATTCCCATACAGCGGACCGCGAACTGCTCCAGCTGAAACAGGGGTCCACGGGCCTCGTCCAATATCTGAACGCGTTCAGGCGTCTCATAGCGGAAACCAAATGGCCACCGGCCAAACAGACAACGCTTTTCCACCAGGGTCTGAGCGAGGAGCTGAAGGACGTAATCGCGCAGATAGACCCCCAACCTGCGCATTGTGAAGACCTGATCAGTCTAGCGCTACGCCTTGAGCATAGACTAAGCGAACGCCGTGGTGTGGGGCCAAGAAAGGACAAGACCCCCTCCGCTTCAGGCCACACCAGTGCCAACTAACCGCCTACAACTCCACGAAGTGAACCCATGGATATCGGGGCTGTCAGAGCCAGCCTAAGAGCAACCGAGAAAGAATCCCGCAGGAAACAGGGCCTTTGTTTGTACTGCGGAAAAAAGGGACACTACGTCCGGGAGTGTCCGGTGAAACCTAGAACAGGTCCCTCGCGCCCCAGCCGGCTGTCCACCGCGTTGGTGGAAAAGAAGGCGGAAAACTAACGGGCTTCCGGAACAATGAAGGGGATTCTGGGAGTCATGGATACATCCCTTCCGTACAGCGGCGCGACTTAACCGGTTCCAGACACCTATTCATCCCTCTGCGTGTCAAGGTACAGGAGGAATGGGTCGCTGTTTCAGCAATGGTGGATTCCGGGGCCACGGGGCTGTTCATGGATGAGAAGGAGGCAGAAAGAATAGGGGTCCCTCTTCTACTCTGTTCGACACCCGAGGATGTGTATGCGGTGGATGGGCGCCGTTTGGTTTCTGGGCCCATCAGTCAACACACGGGGAAGTTGGAGGCATGCTATGGACCGCAACATCAGGAAGTCTTGGATTTCAATATTACCTGTGCCCCGCAGTATGGAATCATTTTGGGGTTACCATGGCTGAAGAAACATAACCCTTCCATCGATTGGGAAACACTCACCGTAAAGATGGATTCCCTGTTCTGTTCCCGGTTCTGCATGTCATCAGGGTGCTCAGTCACGGAGAAGGCCCAAGGGTACAAGGTGGCCACGGCAGCCGAAAAGGAAGTAGCGCTCCCACGAGCCTATCTAGGATACCAGGACGTGTTTGATGATAGGCAGGCGGAAACGCTTCCTCCACACCGTACCTATGACTGTCAAATCGATCTGGTTCCTGGTGCTACTGTTCCTAGCGGGAGACTGTATGCGCTCTCAGACCCCGAGAACGTACACCTCCGCTCATATTTGGATACTATGCTTAGGTTGGTGTTCATCAGGCCTTCCAAGTCAACCTTTATTGATATCAAAAGAAGACAAATCGAGGCCCACAACCAAGCCGGCCGGCCGCAGTGTATAAAACAGTCAGGAGTCATCAGGCAAATAGTACATAATCAATCAATACAAAGCAGAGGCCGTACAATCGCAATAGGGGAAAAATATACAGAAACTAAAGGGCTAAAACACAGGAGTAAAGAAGGCTTAATTTTACAATAAGGGGAGAGGACATATGACAGGCACACCTGCAATACGGAGGCATCCGATATCCCATAATCAACCTCAACATTAAGAAGGGGGCGTGGGGCAAAATATCAGGGGGACAACACAATGTAATCAAGAAATCAGGATATGTGAGATACAGTCAACCCCTGAGCGTTATCCTCGTAACACGTCCGCCACCCGGGACACTACCAAGCCAGAACAGTGGGATCGGAAGACAATGCGTGAAAACCCGCCCGTCACAGTACCCTCTGGGACGCAGGAAGGAAAAAGGGGAAGGGGGACTAGGTAGGGGGGGGGAAGAGGAAGGGAAAGGCAAATGGAGGGAAGAAAAACCAAACAATAAAAAGGGAATAGGGAAATATGAAAAAAGAAAGGTAAAAGACACGCCGACATGGCACCCTGTGGTGAGAAGACAGGAGACAAAAGGATTAGCGGCCCAAGTGGGGCATGGCAATCGGATGAAAAGACAGTCGAAATGTAGCAGGAGGAGTAACGACGCCATACCCCCACCCGAAACACACCATAGGAGGTCGGGACAGACGCGGCCTCACGAAAAAGATATACAAAAGGGCCATAGAACCAGAAGACAAACAAAAAATAGGACCCAACCCACCTGTCCCACCCTGCACCCCTGTAGAAGGCTACGGCCTACCCTTCAAACAGCGTGCCTGTCGCCCTAAACCAGAACCCGAAATATAGCAAGAAGAAAGAATGAAAAACGAGACAAAAAGACCACAAAAGCGGAGAAAGAAAACAGGAGGGAGGAGCAGAAGAACTATAATACAAACGATAGGCCACAGCCCTCCGCCCAACCCGACAAGTACAATCAAAAAACAGACCAGGATGACACCCCATCACGCGCCACAAAATATTAGGAGAAGGGGACCTCCCACCCCTCTACGATCAGAGACAATTGTGCAACGAAATCGCATAACGGGAATCAAGCAGAAGTCGTACATTTCACCCCCAACCCTTCCGAGCGACAAATCCCATCCACCACATGGCAATGTACAACCACATACAAAATACGAAAGCAGCATATAATCGAGTGGAATGGAGACTAGCATAGCTACGTGGGGAGTAGATAGATCGACAAGTGAGCAATAGTTCAAACTGAAAGTTTCGATGCATCAACAATCGAAGCACGAGCCATGAGAAACAGGAGTTCAGTTGCGCCACTGGAGCGGGCGAGGTGGTCCCAATTTTAAACACAGGCAAAGTCATTGAAGCAGGCACAGGAGGAAGTCCACCCATAATTCCAGGCAACAATGTCGAACAGGGTCGCAGTACAGCATCCGAGTCCCCGGGGTCCGAACCTTGAAAAGCAGGGCGCCCCAAAGTCACCAGCACATTACACGATCTTCGATCAGCGGTGGAGACACTCAGGTCAATCGAGGGGGGTGAGGCAATGGAGGCATCGAAACAAGAGGGCGACAAGAAGAAACGGCCGCCCAAAATGGCGGCGGATCGTGGCGGACCCACGGAGACGCCCAGGGCCAGGGAAGCGTGCAGGGATCTGAGGGCTTCCAGGATATCTCCGACTGTCGGCTCACGCCCACCAGATCCGATCCCCACACAATCAGGCAACTCGGGCCCGCCGCCACAAGGTGACTCTCGATCCAGAGGGTCGGCCGCCATTTCGTGAATCAGCCCAATCGCCGCCCACGAGGACCCCCGGAAATAACAGTTCTCAAATGTAGGACTTTACAAGCGTCGGGGGTCCCAGCAAGGGCGGCTTCGATGCCAAAAGGATGTCCGCCCAAAACGGGTCTCCGCCCGCACCAGCACCGGTGCCCCAAACAAGCGGAGTCCGGGCCTCGAGGACCAGGGCCGCCGGACAAAGCAGCGGCGGGGGGAGACCCCCTCTCAGAATCAGGTCCCGGGGCTTCTCACCCACGTCGGCAACGCGACCAGCAGGGCAGGTCCGGGTCAGGATCGCCGGGATCTTCGCACATCGGCTCCCAACACTGGTTCTCGCTCTCGGCCGGGGCCGAGAGCCGTCGGATCCCACCGGCCAGGTCCCGGTCCAAGTCTCGCAGAGGCCCCGATCTCTCGGAGGCCGGAACTCCGGAGCCACTGCACGTCAAGACCCCGGGGTCAGATGGTAAGTACAAACAAGCCGTAATGTTTCCAATTCCCCAAAAGTGTGCCGTCCCGGGACAGGATAAAAGACAGGATAGGCAGTCAGGATGGAGGGCTGCGGGAGCCGAGCTAAAAGGCGACCATCACGGCCGCGAGCTAGGCTCCTCCCCCTCCCCACTTTTTTTTATCCCAAAAGCCAACGGAGAATTGCACGCGTGCGTGGACTTTAGGGCGTTAAACGCCATAACAGTGAAGAACAGCTACCCCCTGCCACTCATCAACGTACTCTTGGAGCAGGTCAAGGGCGCAAAGGTATACACCAAGTTAGATCTGAAAGGGGCCTACCACCTCGTTCGTATGCGTGGAGGCGACGAATGGAAGACCGCTTTCAAGACAAGATACGGCCTCTTTGAATACAGAGTGATGCCCTTTGGGCTGTGTAACGCCCCTGCGGCGTTCCAGTTCTTCTTGAATGACGTGCTCAGAGACATACTGGACGTCTATGTTGTAGTCTACATAGACGACATACTGGTGTATTCGGAGAACATGGAGGACCACGTGAAACACGTGTCATCAGTTCTGCAGATCCTCAGAAAAAAACTCCTTATACTGCAAGCTCAGCAAATGTGATTTCCACGTCACCACCGTGGAGTTCTTGGGGGTGATGTTAAGCCCCAACGGCCAGACAATGGCCGAAAGGAAAGTGAAGGCTGTCGTAGCTTGGCAGTCTCCCACGAACGTTAAGGAAGTGCAGAGCTTCCTTGGCTTTGCCAACTTTTATAGGAGGTTCCTCGAGGGGTTTTCTGGGATGGTGGCTCCCATCACCCATCTGCTGAGGAAATCAACAACATTTATGTGGGACGCAGGAGCACAGAGAGCGTTCGAGGCGTTGAAACAAGCCTTCATCACTGCTCCTGTGTTGGCTCATCCCGACCCTGCACTACCGTACGTTGTAGAAGCAGACGCCTCCGATCTGGCAGTGGGGGCCATCCTCTCACAGAGTAACGGAACAGGAGTACTACATCCGGTGGCTTTCATGTCCAGGAAGCTTAACAATGCCGAGAGGAATTACCATGTAGCCGAGAAGGAACTATTGGCCATCAGGGAAGCCTTCATGGATTGGAGGCACTTGCTGATGGGGGCCCGACACGTGGTCATGTTGTTCACAGACCACCGGAACCTCCAGTTCATGACCGCGGCCAGACAGCTGTCGCCGCGTCAAATGAGGTGGATGCAGTTCTTCTCAGGCTTTCACTTCACCATCACGTACCGGCCAGACACGGAAAACAAGAAAGCCGATGCTTTATCTAGGCAGTCCAGCGGTGGGGAGCGCCCCTCGCCGATCATCAGGCCCATCATCCCTCCGGGTGTCGTGGTAGGTGCTATTCAGCCGGGGGCCTTCCTCAGCGGTATCCAAGGAGGGATCCGCACCTTCGAGTGGAGGGCATGGCTTCAAAGACATGAGGAATGGAGGGTTAAGGACGGGATACCGGCGAAGGGCGATTGCATCCTAGTCCCCACGTTGAAACTGAGGAAACAGGTCTTCGTGTGGTGTCACGAGTCACCTAGCGCGGGCCACTTCGGGCTGGAGAAGACGCTGGACTACGTGTTGCGGCGATTTTGGTGGCCCTCGGTTCGAGCGGATGTTCGTGGGTGGGTTGCTGCATGCTCGGTATGCGCAACCATGAAATCGGATCACCGGCAGCCCCAGGGACTCTTGCGCCCTCTACCAACCCCGGTCCGACCCTGGGAATGCATTTAATTGGATTTCATAGTCGGGTTGCCCAAGGACAAAGGGTGTACCGCCATCCTCGTTGTGGTGGATTACCTCACCAAGATGGGATGTTTCGTCGCCTGCAAAGGGGTACCGACAGCAGGTCAACTGGCAAGCATTCTCCTGAAGGAGGTGGTGCGTGTTCACGGCCTGCCCAGTATGATCGTATCGGACCGCGGATCACAGTTCACGGCCCGGTTCTGGAAGGCATGGTGTTCGGCTCTCCACGTGACAACAGCCTTATCCACCAGCTATCACCCGCAGACGGATGGCCAAACGGAACGCCTCAACCAGACTCTGAAACAGTATCTCCGATGTTTTATCGACCAGGGCAAGGAGGAGTGGGTGGATTTGCTGTGGCTTGCTGAAATCGCATACAATAATGCCACTCACAGCTCCACAAAGGTGTCGCCTTTCTACTGCACCTACGGTCACCACCCCAGGTTCCTTCCGTTATCCCCTCCTGTGGCAGCCTCCGGGGTGCCTGAAACCAACAAGAGGGTGGCCCACATCAAGGAAACGATCGGGAGGGCCAGAAGATGTTTGGTGACAGCCAAGGAGGCTTACAAGGCGTATGCTGACAGGAGAAGACGGCCGGGGCCGATATACAGACAAGGGGATTACGTATGGGTGTCCTCAAGAAACCTGAGATTCCGCAAACACAGCGTGTTCCACCCTCGTTTCATAGGGCCATACAGAATCAAGAACTGTCTCAGCCCTGTAACGATGCGGTTGGAGCTTCCGGACAATATGCGGATCCATCCGGTGTTTCATGTGTCGCTTCTCAAACCGGCCCGCTCGGCCAGGTGGCCTGTACCGTCTCCGAATGTGGTAGAAGCCGACACGGAGTATGAGGTCGAGGGCATCAGAGATTCCAAATGGAGCAGGGGCAAGCTCTGGTATCTGGTGGCATGGAAAGGTTTCGGGCCGGAGGATCAGACTTGGGAGCCAGTGGCCGGATTAAACGCACCTCGTTTGGTGTCCGCCTTCCACCAGAAGCATCCGGACAAACCGGGCCCGGGTTAGGGGCGGTTGGGTGGGGGAGGATGTACTGTTAGGACACGGAACGTGGCAAAGAAACGAACAGCGCTGCCTCCACGGTAACCAAACTACAATCCCCAGACAAACCCCGGTGGGAACTACGATACCCATCATGCTGCGCGCGACGCATGCGCGAGGCTTGCACGCGGAAGCGCCGACATAAAACGGACCGGGATGCAGAGACAGCCGTCGGATATTTCGAGTCCGCCGTGGAGTCCGTGCTTCGACTCAGGTGAGCTGTATCACAGGAGAGAGGTTCTCTCACGTCTTGGTTTGCGCGCACCCAAGCGCCAGCGTACCCTGTCCCCGCTCGAGGGTTCGAGCATTCACCTTAGCGCACTTGAAGCGCCTACACGCCCTGTCCCCGCTCGAGGGTTTGAGCATTACAAACTTCGCGCACTTGAAGCGCCAGCACGCCCTGTCCCCGCTCGAGGGTTCGAGCATTCACCTTAGCGCACTTGAAGCGCCTACACGCCCTGTCCCCGCTCGAGGGTTCGAGCATTACAAACTTCACGCACTTGAAGCGCCAGCACGCCCCGTCCCCACTCGAGGGTTCGAGCATTGAATAGCGCATTGAAGCGCCAACGCACTTTGTCCCCGCTCGAGGGTATTCGAGTGACTTTGAACTCGACACGCAGAGCGACAGTCCCCGTTCGAAGGTGATCGAACGTTTGGGCTCCGCCTTTTGATTTCCCGTACTACTTTACTTTTGCCCTCTGTTGGGAGGTGTCGGGACCGGCATCTATGCAGAGGACGAACTAGGGAGTACACTTTCCACTACCCCCACTACCACAGTTCGAGTGGCATTGTCGGCCACTGCTTAGCACGGTGTCCTCTGTTGGGTGGCTGTCGGGACTGACAGTCGTGCAGAGGACGGTTGGACGCTCTTAACATCGGCTTCTCCTCACCTCTCTGGCCCACCGGCTTTGCTGTATACGTGTACTCCTTTGTATGATTAAACAAACTAGTGTATCACCACAATATCGAGTTGGTCCTGAGTTTCTGGTCCTAAGGCTGTGCCCACCTCAACCCCGGGGTACTCAGGGGGTTACAAAAACAGACAATCAAGGCCGATTCGCGGCTGCGCACGGGCAGTGGGAGGGTAAACCTTTGACCTTGGTTTCAGTCTACATTCCTCCAGCGCTGCATGCCATAGCATTTCCTGCTTTGGGGACGTTCCTCTTGGAGCTCCCGGAGGGAGACCTAATCATCGGGGGGGACTTCAACGCGGTTGCGCACAACACACGAGATAGGTTCCCGGTTAGGACACACACCCCGGGTCCCTCACGCTTTAGCGATTTCCTGGAAGCACAAGGACTGGTAGACATATGGCGAAGGTTGCACCCCACTGAGCAGCAGTACACTTATTATTCAGCGACACATAACAGTATGTCCCGCATTGATTACTTCCTTACCTTAGGCGGTGGCCTCCTTACCATAGACGAGGTGCAAATCAAACCCAGGGGAATTTCAGACCACTCACCACTAACATTAACTCTATCATGTGCGGAAAGGGCCCATAGACGGTTGTACCAGATACGCCCAGGGTATCTTGCGATACCGGCGGTGAGAAAGGAGTTGAAAAAGACTACACTGTACTACTTTGCGGAGAATCAGGCATCGGTAGAGTCCCCCACGGTTCTGTGGGAAGCGTACAAGGCGGTTCTACGGGGACAGGCCATTTCCACAATAGCGGGACACAAACGAGAAAAGGGGAGGGAACTCCTACAGTTGGACCTCGACCTAGCCGAGGCGAACACTGCACATATGACGGATCCCACGACGGAAACGCTACACTCCCTTCAACTCTGCCAACAACTACATAACAATCATCTGAAACAGCGCACTATGGAGTCCTTGGCGGCGACCACGCATAAAATATACGATGTAGGGGATAAAGCGAATAAACTCCTAGCCTGGTTAGCAAAAAAGGAGAGTGGAAATAGGAACATACTACAGATAGTGGATGGGAACGGGCGAATACACACGAGCCCAGCGGCAATTGTAGAGACGTTGGCGGATCACTTTCAAGGGGTTTACACCCCTGACTTCGAAGTCACGACCGAGATAGCGGTAGCGGCGCTCGTTGGGGTACCGACGCCTACTCTGTCGCAAGACGCAGTTGACGAACTCGACGCAGCCCTCACAGTGGAGGAGGTGCAAGCGGCTATCAATATGATACATTCCGGGAGGGCACTGGGCCCTAACGGAATACCTATCGAATGGTACAAATCAATGGCAGACACTTTGAGTCCGCCGCTGCTAGCCATGTATGTGGATAGTCTTGATCGAGGAATCCTGCCCCTTGACCAGCGGCTGGCGACCGTCGTGGCGATTCCGAAGCCGGGCAAACCGACCACTGACTGCGGGTCTTACCGCCCCATCTCGCTTATTAATGCTGAGGCCAAAATATTGGCAAAACTGTTAGCCACTCGACTACAACCCCACCTTGCTCAGCTGATCCACCCGGACCAATCGGGCTTTATGCCCCATAGAAGCAAGGCATTAAACCTCCGGAGGGTTCACGGAGTGATGGCGCGGGCGCCCTCGCTTACTGAACCGGCGGCCATACTCTCTCTTGACGCCAGAATGGCGTTTGATATGGTGGAGTGGAGATATCTTTTTGCGGTGCTAGCCCATATGGGATTTGGTCCCAATTTCATTGCCTGGATCAAACTGCTATACAATGCACCGGTGGCGCGGGTAGCGGCGAACGGGCATATCTCTCGTGCGATCCCATTGCATAGAGGGACGAGACAGGGCTGCCCGCTTTCCCCGTTGCTATTCGCCATAGTCCTAGAGCCCTTAGCCACGATCCTTAGAACCACCCCGCTGCTCAAGGGAATCAGATGGAGGGACGACTGGGAGGATAGAGTGTCCCTCTACGCTGACGATATGTTGATTTATCTGTCAGACCCGGAAGAGTGCATCCCGGAACTCCTCACACTGTGCGAGGAACACGGACGGGCATCAGGCTACATGATCAACTGGGCAAAATCAGTGCTCTTCGAGCTGCGGCGAGTGCCAATTAGAGATAGCAGGCGCCTCATTTAAATATTTGGGAATACACATCACCCGTAACGCTACAGAATTTTACGACAGGAACCTGATGCCACCCCTAACCAGGTTGAGAAAGGATGTAGGTCACTGGATGACCCTCCCTCTGACACTACTGGGGAGTGCAGCTTTATATAAGATGATGGCCCTACCCAGACTTTTATACGTACTTGAGAATACACCGAGTTTGGTGCCACCGCGGTATCTGCGGAGCATTGCAGCGGTGGTGAATAGCTTGCAATGGGGGCAGCGCCCGGCACGCATAGCTCATCTGAAACTCAACAGGAGCTGGTACGAAGGAGGGATAGCGTTGCCCAACATACAATTATATTACTGGGCGTCACAACTTAAGGTTGTCAACCACTGGCTGCATGCACCGCAAGACGACCCGGCCTACTGGGCAGACAGAATACAGCTAGGCACACACAGCCTACTGGCTCCACTATACCACAAGGGACTACTGGGGAAACTGATAGGTCCGACCAAACATACGGTCACGCTGTGGCACAGGGCGCAGAAGAGGCTCCAATGGGAGGGAGTTATAACTAAAATGACACCTCTGTGGGACACCAGGGCGCTGGGCCACTTGCGACGTACCAAAGGCTTCACCCAATGGGATATTATAGGCCTTTCTACGGTGGGGGACCTATGGTCGAGTGATGGAGTGGTGCCATTCACACTCCTTCAGCAGACCTACAACCTGAGTTCAACCGAAACGTACAGATATTTCCAGATTAGGCATGCGCTGCAAGCGGCGATACCAACCAGAACCCAGATCGCAGAGTCGTCTCCATTAGAAGATCGCTTGCTCACTGACTTTCTACAAACACACGCCACCTCACTGACATATCGTAAACTCCTGAATAATCTGCCGGACCCCCTAGATAAACTGAGGGAGACCTGGGTGGGAGAATTAGGAGACATGAGTGAATTGGAATGGAATATGGCTCTGGCGTCCCCAAGGGAGGCGGGCATTTCGTCTAGATTCCGATTAGTGCAGCTTAAGGTCCTGCATAGGGTCTACTTCACTAGAACACTATTGCATAGATTACATAGGGCAGTGCACCCGTTCTGTTTAAGGGGTTGTAATGAGGAGGGTTCCTTTAAACACACATAATGGGACTGCTCGATTATTACCTCATACTGGCGTCAGATTTTCCGCACCATCACTCAGGCACTGGGAAAGACGCTGCTACCCGACCCCCGCACATGCCTTTTACATATATGGGGCCCTACAGACCTTACACGACACGACCAACAATGGGTTATTATAGGCCTAATGGTAGCCAAGAGGGACATAGCGCAGAAATGGGGGGCGGTGGAAACCCCGACACTGGCCCTATGGTGCAGAAATATGGACACGATGATGGTGACTGAGAGAGCGGTTTATAAACTGAGAGCTAACCCACGCAAGTGGAATAAGATCTGGACACTCTGGAATAAATATCGGGGTGATCTGTGTGAACCCCTGTCGGAGGACGAGGAGGATAGTTCTGAAGACGAAGAAGGGTAGGGGGGTGGGATAGTAACCGGAGACTCACTCCACGATCCCACCAGTGGACCAGCACCCGAGCCAGACACAGCCGGGAGACTGGAGGTATCCCCGATAGAGAGTGGGAAGGGGGAGAGAACTAGACGGACCTTTATTAAACACAGGTGTATTGAAAGTACCATCACGTACAAATTGTCATTCTACAGAGTCGAAAGTTATGTTACGTTTTGTTAAAAATATAAAAGTGAGATAAACGGTGGAGATAAGTTGTAAGCCATTACATCTGTATGATCATTCTGCCTGATTTGCTGCCGGACCTCGGGTTGTCGGCTGAATAGCTGTGTTACTTCCATATGAGACATATTACCATGGTAGAGCAGCCGGCCTCAGGGTTGTAGGCTTATAACCTTGTATTATTTGAAACTCCGAATAAAGCTCTTACGTTTAAAAAAAAAAAAAAAAAAAACTGCATCTCTAAAATACACCAAGGAAGAGTTCTTCCTTTCTGAGACACTGCCCGTTGGTGCTACATATTCAAGGCGACAAGATGAATGCAAGTGATGGGGAGAATTACTTTTTCAGACCTGGGTTTTGCTTTTACATTATTAGCTAGTGTGTTCGACCAATTGGTTGAAATACAATTAACCTAGACTACAGCTCCCAGAATGCACTGGTATGGCAAATCAAAGCTGGAAAAGTTGTGCCCTGGTGAGAGTCATCTGGTCACCCTATACATACGACTGATACTGCCTCAAAAAATGTATATTCCCAGACAGTGCCCAACCGCCACAATGTAACCAAAGCTCTGCAGATCACCCAAACAAAGACACACATATAGGGTGAGCCTCATACCAATACTTATTTCTTCCAAACAACATTAATATCGACCCCGCCAAAAAGGTAAAATAACAATTCCGCGGCATGGGGTACTTAATACCAGCACAGTACTCCCAGAGACATAGCCCACACAACTGGTTTTAGCTGCAACTACCTGAAGAGGCCCTCCTCAGAAATAACCCCCAAAACACACACAGAAAAGAGCGAAACCCCACAAATATGCCACCACAACGAGCTGTCAATTAAGTCATTCTATACTGTCCGCCTCCCCCAGCCCCCTCCCCCCAATGCAAAACGAAAAACTATTTCTGTTCATGAAATGGGGGCTAGCTCACTTCTCCCTCACCACAGGTACTAAACCAACTTCTAGGCGGTGTTGCATCACAAACACACAATGCACCTCCTCTCAAGTTTTGCATAACCAACTGAAACCCTTATCCCTAATACATAGCATAGCATTCCTCTATGTACCAATATTTCACACAGCCCGAGATGTACTTTAACAAAAATCGGTATCATCCCCAATCAAATAAACGGTTTATCATACCGACACTTTGAGGATACCAAAGATAAGCAAAACATGCCGTAATCTGACTGCTAATTTAAGCAACATTTTGTATCTAAAAGGTGTAAACCAACGCCAAAAAGCAAGAACGTCAATGTCCATTGCTTAAATCCTTACAAAACATAAGGAGCATGGTTTTAATAGACCACATTCATGAACATAAAGCTACAGTACACATTTTATAAACTAATATAAGGAAAACAGTTGATAAGGATCACATTTTTTTTCTCTCTAGTTCTGCCACTCTTACGTTGCTCTTGGCCCTAATACCTTGATGCTCTATTCTTTACCTTTCATCTTCCCACCTTTCCTCTCATATTTGCTTGCTGATTCTGACCCTCTTACATTCACATCTCTTCCCTGCCCTACCCTTCACCTCTCAACTCTCCACCCATTCTTTATCTTCTCTGTTGGTTATGCCATCCTAAATACAGCTATGCCTTTTCATTCTCCCCTTTTCTTTTATCTTCTATTGCTGTTCCTGCCCCATTACATACACCTCTCCCCTTCCGCCTTCCCTCTCCTCTTGCTGATTCTGCCCTTCTTACATCAAAGTCTACCTCCCTGATCTAATCTTCATCTCTAATCTCTCACCAAGCCTTTAACGTTCTCTTGCTGGTTCTGCACATCTTACATCCACCTTCTGCTCCTCCTTACCTCTTCATCCAACCTCTTAATATCGCTTGGTGGTATTTCTCTCTTCCATCCACTTCTCTCTCTTGCCACACTGCCTATGTGCTCTTGCTGGTTGTGTCTCTCTTATAGCCATGACTCCTATCCATGCACTACCTTCACTGCTGATCTCCCCCCAGCCTTATAACTTTTTTTCACTGGCTAAACCCCATTTACACCTTGTCCACATTTTCATTCTCCTAAACACTCTATTAGTCTCTCACTGATTTTGCCACTTACACCACCTATTTCCATTCATCCTCTACTCTTATTCTCGTCTCTTCCTTAAACCTTAATTTGTGGACTCTGCCCTTTAACATCAAAATCTCTGCTATCCCAACTTTGTTGCTTCTCTCTCATTATGTCCCTCTTATATCCACCTTTCTCCTCCATGCTGTATAACTTGTCTCTCCCCCTGCCTCTTACCTTTCTCACTGATTCTGCCCTTCTGCATCCACCTCTCACCATTTCCTCTCTCTTCTCTGTGTAAGGTTTCTTCATTGTTCTGCCTCTCTTACATCTACATGTCCCATGCATGTACTGCCATTCACTTCTAATTTCTTCATCCAGCCTCCTAGTGTTTTTGCTGGTCTGCCCCCTTTACACCCACCTCTTCTCTTATACCTCCCTACTTCTTACCTTGTCTCACTGTTTCTGCCTCTCTTATATCTGCGTCTCCCTTCCATGCTCGACACTTCACTTTATCTCTACTACTGTCTCTTTCCTTTCTCACTAATTCTGCCTCTATTACACTCAACTCTTACCTACCTAATGAACCTTTCACCTCTCATCTCTTCACAGCCTCTAACGTTCTCTCACAGGTTCTCCCTCTCTATATTCTGCCTCTCTCCCCTGCCTCTTACCTGCTCTTGCTTGTCCTGCCCTCTTACATCTAACACTCACCATACCCTCTCCATGACACTTAAGTTCTCCTGATGGCTCCGCTTCTCTTACATCTACCTCTCCTATCCAAGCACTTCATTTCACCTATCATCTTTCTCTCCAGCCTCAACTGTGTTCACTGGTTCTGCCCCCTTTATGTCCACCTCTTCCTTCCATGCTCAACTCTTCATGTTTTATTTCCTCTCACTTCTACCCTCAATTCACTGTTTCTGTCCCTCAAGCTTCCACCTCTGCCCTACATGCACTGCTATTTACCACTCTTCTCCTCTGCCTCTTACCTTGCTTCACCTCTTGTGCCAGGACGCAATACAGGCCGCTGCAGCACAGATGGGCCCACAACACTTCAGGAGGTCCCCAACCCATCACGGGGCTCCCATTCAGCCCAGGGCCATTGAATATCTGTGAGACTCAGGGGCCCATTATCACATTCTGCGGAGGGGGACCCCATCATTTTGGGTTACACCACTGCTCTTGTTTTATTTACAGCATTCTCTCCCCTTCCATCTTTCCACTCTCCCCAAGCCTGTTACATTTCTCTTTTGCATGCTATTCCTTTTACCTCACCAAGACTCTTCCCTTCTCTCATTGATTCTGTCATTAGATACACATCACTCCTTCTCCATCTCCCTTTGCTTAAGCGTCTTGTTCTATATAGTTGTTTTGCCCCAGATGCTCAGCACCGGCAGTTCTAACAAGCATTAAAAATGCAAAAGGTCTCACCTTTTATTAAGTTAAAGCCATTTGCTTTGCTATACAATACCATTAGCAAAGCAAATGGCTTTAACTTAATCAAAGGCGAGACCTATTGCATTTTCAATGCTTGTTAATATTCTTTTATTGAGAGATGTATTCCATTCTAGCCCCAACCTTAAGGCTTCCAAATTAACAATAACTTTCCATTCCACCCTTGCCTGTTTACTGATTTGGGGTTGTCCTAACACCACCATGCAACTTTCACCTACTTACACATTTTAGTACGAAAATATACATTTTTGATTTTTCCTTTTTGCTGTTATGTATGTATTTTTAAACTTTGACAAAATATGAGGTTTGTTTTCAATATTTGTCTTATGGTTAGTGTTTTTTCTGTAATGAAAGTGGGACCAATTTGAAGAGGTTTGTGTACATTCAGTGCCTAGAGAGAGGTATAACTGGGACCACCGGAATTATGGAAGAAGGTTGCCTAAATTATGCAGGAACCAAAACGCAAGTTATGCGGCTTAATGGGGCCCATTTTTTAAATAGTATTATTTCATTATTTTGTCATTTCTAAATATGTTAACACTGGGCAAAGGTTTCACCTCATTAACACTCAAACACTTCGATAAGCAATTTAAAAGTGACCAGTCACAATTTACATTGGCCTTTCTGTTGCTCAGCAACATGCGTTGCAGCCTTTTCAGTAATTTTTGATCCATTTGAACTAGAAACTTTTTTTTTTGTTAAAATCTGCAGATTATGAAGTTGATGGTGGATTATATGGAACATGTGCCTAACCTGTAATTATGAGGAAAACTCTGGAGATTTCATAAGTTCAGTGGCTTTGCGTATAACCAACAGAAAAGGGTAGGTGGTATTACCGCTGTGCTCATCACTGATGTGGTTTAGTGCATTTTACCAGTCGCAAACGAATCATGCCGTCGGTGACAGGTAAAAAGCTTTTTGGCATGTATGAATTCCAATTTGCGATACGGTAACATGTTGGAATTGCGAATACATACTGATTCAATATTAGGAAGGTACGTGTTTAAGGGATCCCTTCCAAATATCGAATCGCAGTGGTATGTAAGAATGTTTTGCGACCGAAATGCGGCCGCAAATCATTCACATTTTTCCACCTACTTCAAGTAGGTGGTAACCCATTCGCAAATGGGAAGGTGGTCCCCAAGAGACCTCTTCACCTTTGGGAATGGTAGCAAAAACGTTTTTTTAGATGCGGCAATGGTCCCACCAACCACAGCCTGCTCTTAAAAAAGAAAAGAAAACTTTTCATTTTTCTTTTCTAAACGCAGTCTGTTTTCCTTTAAGGAAAACGGGCTGCACAAAAAAAAGATTGTTTAATATAAAAGCAATCAAGCACATGGCGGTCTGCTGACCCCAGCAGGCCACCATCCCCTTGAATTTAGCGATTCCTAATGGGTCGCAAATTGTACCTACCTTATTATTATTCATGAGGTAGGTCGATTTGTGAACCACTAGGAATCGTTATATAAATCTCATGGAGTTTCATACATTAGGGATAGCGATTTCCTAATTGCAATTCACAGAGAATCGCAATTAGGTAATTGCTATTTTCAATATTGATACATATGGCCCAAAGTTTTATATATTAAAGTTCAAGAATTATTTTTTAAGAGTTCCTCCTTGTATTCAGGAGTAATATAGGAGTACTACAAGATTAAGTCACAGGAACATTTTTGTACATTGGGTCCTAGGAGAAGCAAAACTTAGAAAGCATGTAGTATACATTAATTCATTGTTGAGACTGACTGATCAGACTGACTGCGCGGGTCTCAGTGGGATTTTAAGATGAGCGACAGATGAGCTGCCAGCAGTAGGCACTGGGTGTAGGCAGTAAAGGTAGGTGCCCTGGAGCAGGGGTCCCCAACCTTGGTGGGCAGTGAGCCAGATTGAGGGTCAAAAGCAGTAGGAAGCAACACCGTCATAGGTATGACGTGCCTACTAAATACAATTCAATACAGCTCTAGAGGTTTCGATAACTTACTAAGTTGGTGTGCGATATACAACCCAAGATTTATGATGAGAGGCTTATAATATAAGGGTTGCAATAATAGACATTCAGTTAACTCTGCAGTGCAAATGTTGCAGAAGAAGCCGTTTTGGGGGCGGTCCCGTTTTAGGGAAAAAACGAATCTTCAGAGCAGGAAAGGCAATTTTGAAAGTGAGTTGAATACTTGAATTAACTTCCAAGGGGTTCTGTGGTAAAACCAGCAGCAGAATTTAAAACAAGCAATGCCAAAGCAAATAGTTATGATCTTGGGAAGCCTGCAACGTTAAAAAAATGATTTCTTTGTTTTTGCAAGCACGTACAATAGAGATTAAAAATAAAAATAAAAAAAGGTAACAAAGTTACAAATATGAAAATGTGTAAAGGTGGTGAATAGATTGTGCAAAATAAGTAAATATATGGCTCGTCACAAATATACATTAAAAAACGGAAAGCAGAGTTTGGCCTACCAACCCGGTCAATGAAATTGACTACTTTCCAGATGGATGGGCTGGCATATGTGCAACAGAAAAATGCAGTGAAAAAGTCGGTGGCTGAAGAGTGCTGCCCCGTGATGTAGGCTGTGGTGGATCAGGGCACAAGTCCTAAACAAGCATTGGCATAGCCAATAGGTCTCGCCTTTGGGACCTTGTAAGTGTTTGATAGAGCTACTGACTTTGGCAATGTTTTTAATGTATGTTGTTTGTAGAGCATTGTGGCTGCTGTGCAGCATGTTGAAAAGTTATAATAAAGTGAAATGAAAGCAGTCATAGAGCCGTCCGTCCTCCTTACCTCTTCACACAGACATCCTTTCTTCCTGCGGTGAGAAGTTGGCCTGGCATATGATGTCCACTATTCTAGTGGGCACCTTGCACCAGTCCAAACGACCCTTATTGATGGTAGGTTTAAAGTCAACCTTTATAGAATGCTATCCTAGTGGTAGCTGTGGAGAGCAGCCTTCAGGCTAAGACTTAGAGGCGAGTTAAGCAAGTTGTTTTACCAGTCTACAATCTCTTGAATGATCAAATGAAAGCACACCCCACAAGGTATGAACAATTGTTACTTACCTGTAAACAGGTGGTTCTCCAGTATTGGTGTCTTTCATAGATTCACATGCTTGAATATTCCCCGTCGTCGAAGTGGGAGTCCCACGGTAAATAAAATAGCAATAATGCTAATAAATATATATATATATATATACATATAGTATCATATAAGTAATAAAACAGATAAAATATGTACTGAAAAAACCTTTACAAAGGTTACTACATAGGAATGCATTAGAGAGAAAAAACTCATTTGCAACATATCAGTGTCATTATGTTAGTCCAAACTGCAGCCAATCAGGCTCAAGCACCCTCTAGAACCTTCTCCTCAGAAGCTCAAACCCTCAGATTTTCGTAGCACTAGTAATAATAGCGCATGAGGAGAACAGAGCCTCTGAGGGGAGGATGGGTGGGTCGCATGTGAATCTATGAAAGACACCAATACTGGAGAACCACCTGTTTACAGGTAAGTAACAATTGTTCTTCTCCAGTATTAGGGGTGTCTTTCATAGATTCACATGCTTGAATAGAATAGATAGCAGTAACCTCCTAGAGCTGAGATTGCAATATTTCCAAACCATTGAAGAACAATATATAGCATAAAAGCAAGGCAATCTCAAGAATGGAGGAGGGAAAGAGGCTCACCTTATTTGAAAAGATGACGAAGCACTGCTTGCCCCACTGCGGTATCCGCTTCGTTAACAGCTTCCAAACAATAATGTCTGATAAAGGTGTGCCTGCTGGACCATGTCGCTGCACGACAAATCTGGTGTAGAGGCACTCCGGCAAACAATGCGATGGACGACGCCATCGCTCTCGTAGAATGTGCCCTCACTGGAGTAGGTAAAGGCCTGCCAGCCTGCTGATGGCAAAATGATATGGCTGAAGAGAGCCATCGTGTTATTGTTTGTTTAGTCACTGAGTGTCCTTTGCGCAGTAGTCCATATGCTATAAATAGCTGATTGGATTTACGGAAAGGGGCTGTTCTTGAAATGTAGAATTTTAGACAACGTTTGATGTCTAAAGAATGTAGTCGCTGTTCCGCAGGGGATTTAGGATCCGGGAAAAAAGTCTTTAAGAAAACTGGCTCGTTCAAATGGAAGTCCGTAGGTACTTTTGGAAGAAAAGAAGGATTGGTACGAAGTGATACTCCATCTGGTTTGAACTGTAAATATGGAGGTTTGATTGTGAAAGCGTGCAAGTCACTTACGCGACGAGACGAAGTCAAAGCCAAAAGCAAAGCCACTTTCCAGGTCAGAAACTTGAGGTGTGAGCGATGAATTGGCTCAAATGGAGGTTTCATAAGTTGTGATAACACCACGTTGAGGTGCCACGCTGGAGGAGGGCGCCTTAACGGAGGGAACTTCCTGAAAAGTCCTTTAAAGAACTGTCGAATGATTCTGGATGAACAGAGAGACGTAGATCTATCATGACGGTAGCGTGAGATAGCCGCCAAAAAGACTCTCAATGTGGCATGTGAAAGACCAGACTGAGCAAGACTTAAAAAGAACGGTAACAGTTGGTCTGGAGTGGAACTGATAGGGTGTACGTTGGATGCTGCGCACCAATGACAGAAACGTTTCCACTTTAACCTATATGTCTTGATGGTTGATGGAGCTCTAGCCGACGCTAGAATGTCTCTACAGTCTTGAGGTATATTTAAAGAGGCAAATTCAATGAATTCAGGTTCCATGCCCACAATTGAAGCGTTGATAGGTCTGGATGACAAACTTGTCCGCTGTCCATTGTCAGAAGATCCGGACGTGGATGGAGACGAATGGGTTTGCATTGGGACATTAGAAGGAGTTCTGAAAACCACGCCTGTCTGGGCCAACGTGGGGCGATTAAAATCAAGCGGCAGGGTTGTCTGCGCATCTTCCACAACATTCTTGGTACCAATGGGAGTGGTGGAAACGCATAGGCAAATAGGCCGGTCCAATCCATGAGTAGGGCATTGCCGCTGGATTCTGGATGTGGATGCCAACTGGCGAAAGTCTGGCACTTCCGATTCACTGGAGTTGCAAAGAGGTCCATCTTGGGATGACCCCATTGGTGGAACACGAGGTCCAGAGTCGGCTGGTGTAACTCCCATTCGTGAGTGGATGACGCAGACCTGCTTAGGGAATCTGCCAGTATGTTTGACGCTCCCGGCAGATGGACTGCTGTCAAACAAATGTGATGACGAAGTGCCCATTCCCAAATCTTTTGGGCAAGACGAGACAGGGGCTGAGATTTTGTGCCTCCCTGTTTGTTCATGTAGTGCATGCTGGTGGTGTTGTCTGTTTGAACCAGCACCGATTCTCCGTGCACCACTGGTAAGAAAGCCTTTAGCGCTAGGAAGATTGCCAGCAATTCTAGTCTGTTGATATGCCAGGTCTTCTGAGTCGCTGTCCATTTTCCTTTGATGGAAAGGTCCAGGAGATGGGCTCCCCATCCGTCCATGGACGCATCCGTGGTCAATGTTAGATCTGGAGGCTGGGCAAGGAAGGAGGCCCCTTGGATCAGATTGGTTCGTTGCTCCCACCAGAGCAGACTGGTCTTCATGCAAGATGTGACTGTCACCTGGTCGTTGAACGACCCCGACACCTGTCGCCATTGTAGGTCCAATTCCTCCTGAATGGGGCGGGTACGTAACCTGCAATTCGGGATCAGTGCGATACAAGATGATGCCATTCCCAGAAATGATTTTAACATTCGCACTGAAACTGACTTTTTTGATCTGATGGTGGAGACCAGATGAACTATCCTCTGTCTCCGCTCGGCGGAGATGAACGCTTTTGACACGTCCGTGTCTATAACAGCTCCGAGGAATGTCCTGTGTCGCAGAGGTGTGAAATGTGACTTCTTTACATTGATGGTCAACCCTAGAGAATTGAATAGGGTGAGGCACAAACGTGTGTCGTGATGCAGCTGGCTTGCGGATTGGGATTTTAAAAGACAATCGTCCAGGTAAGGAAATATTTGGACTCCTTGAAGACGCAGATAAGCCATGACCGGGGCCAGAACCTTCGTGAACACACGAGGAGCTGATCTGAGGCCAAAAGGTAGAACTTTGAACTGATAGTGATTGTGTCCCACTTTGAACCTCAAGTACTTCCGATGCTGAGGAATAATTGGTACATGAAAATAGGCGTCTTGCAGGTCTATTGTCGTTAAAAAAATCGCCGCTGCAGAGAAGCCGCAAGACTTCTGACAACGTTAACTTCCGGAAGGACTGTTGTTTTAGGAATAGATTGAGATACCTCAAATCCATAATGGGACGCCACTCCCCCGTCTTCTTTAGAATGAGGAAGAACCTCGAATAGAAGCCTTTCCCCCGCTGAGATACAGGAACCACTTCGACTGCACCCTTTGTTAATAAAAGTAGAACTTGATGTTGCAGTTCTTCCAGGTGGGGAGGTGGCGGACCCGAAGGTGGAGATGGAGGAGGAAACTCTGTGAATTCCAAGGCGTGACCCTTGCGCACAATGTCCAACACCCATTGGTCCGATGTTATTTGAGACCACTGAGAGTAAAACTGCGAGATTCGACCTCCAACATCCTGCTGAACTGGCAAGTCATTGCCGCTTGTTGGCGTTGTTGGCACCTCTATAATTGGACTTTCCTCTATAGGGTCTGGATTGTTGTTGACGAGAAGACTGCTGATTTGAGTACCGTTGGTTTCCATGATTGTACTGGCGGTACTGTGACTGTCCTCCTCGGGAAAAATTGGACGAGGTGCCCCGTCCCCGTGCTGCACGAAAGGGCTGTTTCTTAAATTGTAAGGATCCAAGCGATTTTGCCTTGTCGGTATCCTTCTTAATGGTTTCCAAAGAAGCATCGATTTGGGAACCGAACAAAGATTGGCCATCATACGGCATATCAATTATCTTTGACTGAACCTCTTGCCTGAAAGATGTAGATTTTAACCATCCCTGGCGTCGGAGCGCCGCAGCACTGGCAAGGATACGGAATGCAGTATTCGCAATATCCACAGCACAGTCTATAATCTCCTCCGAAGCTCTTTGTCCATCCTGAAGGACCTGGAGCGCTTCCGCTTTGGATGACTCTGGAAGCTGTGCAAGGAAGATGGACACGTCTGACCACATTTGTCGGTCGAAACGACCCAAAATAGCGAGAGCATTCGCAGCACGGGCTGAGGTGGATGCCATGGATGAAAACTTCTTTCCGATCGCATCCAATCGTCGACCCTCTCTATCGGGAGGGGAAGTGACAGGCGCTGCAGGATTGCGCGCACGACGTTGTGCTGCCTGAGTCACCACAGAGTCCGGCTTTGGATGAGAGAGTAGACAAACAGGCGAGCCTGTTGGAGCCTTGTACTTTTTCTCCAATCTAGGTATTTGGGCAGGCAAAGAGTTAGGAGCCTTCATAATCTTTTGCCCTTCCTTCCAAATAAATTCTATAATTGGTATGGTATGCACCTGCTTATAAGGCTGATTCTTAAAATCATACAGGAAACATTCTTCGTCTCGCTGGACCCTTGTCAACTTGAAGCGGTCCGCCGCTTTGTCCATAAGCTTATGAAAACTAGCGATGTCCACAGGAGGTGAATCACCTGAAGTGCCCTGTTGTGGCGAGGGTGTTTGAACTCGATAATCATCGAATTCCGCCATATAAGGATCTTGCTCACCATCTGTATCTGGATAAACCTCTCCTTCCTCTCTCTCTGGTTCTGAGTCAGTGTCCATATGTGGATTAGGAGATAGAGGAGCGCTCAAATGTATTGACGGTCTAGGTGGTGATTGTAGAGGTTGATGCGAAACTGCTACCTCAGCAGATTCATGAACCGGAGTACCCTGGGGGGTAGGTGGAAAGCGTCTATTGTAATCGTCCAACATGTGTTGGAGGTTAGAGAAAAGCGTCATTGGAATAGACGTCATCGGAATTTGCACGCATTGGTCTTCGTGCTGATCTACGTGCTCATCTACTTCTTCATCCTCCGAAGTAGTGTCCTGGCATTTAATTATCAAATCTGATGGACTCCGGGCGTCCCCATAAACAGTGTCATCCGGAACTGACTCAGTCTCATGGTCTGAGACAAACAACTGAAGTGGTGGTTGTGGAGCAGGGGATTGTAGATGGAAAGCAGAATCTTCCTCCCTATTGAATGAGGACTGTACAGCAGAAACTGAAGTGTCCAAGGGCACTAAAGGCATGTTGGCGTAGGATGAAGAACCAGAAGTTGCTGTCAACGCAGATCCCTGCGTAGACGATGACGATTTGGAAGCAGTCGTCGTAGACGGTGAGTCTGTAGGCGTCTCCGTAGACCTAGAAGGCTTAGGCACTACTGTAGCTGATGTGCTCGTCGACGAGCTCGTCAACGATGTTTTCGTCGACGATGTAGTTGACAGCATCTTAGATGTCGACGGCGTCTTCGTCGACGGCGCCTTCGTCGACGGCGCCTGCGTCGACGGAATCTTCGTCGACGGCGCCTGCGTCGACGGAATCTTCGTCGACGGCGCCTGCGTAGACGGAACCTTCGTCGACGGCGCCTGCGTAGACGGAACCTTCGTCGACGGAATCTTCGTCGACGGAATCTTCGTCGTCGCCGTCGACGGTAGCTGCGTCGTCGACGGGAGCTTCGTCGACGAAGGTAATGACGACGATGGTTTCTTCGTCGACGATGGCTTCTTCGTCGACGATAAGATAGGGATCGTCGACGGGATTGAAGAGACAGAGGCTTTCGTCGACGTGCAAGCCGTCGTCGAGACTCTCGTCGACGATGATGACGCCGACGTCGTCGTGACTGTAGTCGTAGACGAAGCCACAGCAGCCAATCTCGTCGTCGGAGTGGTCGTCGACGAGCCCGTCGACGACCGCGCTGTTAAAAGTGTAACCACTTTAATAGATGCTGGAAAAGGCGCCTGAGAGCCAGGTCTCGTGGGCGTAGTTATAACAGGCACAGAAGTAGTAGGTGGCGCTGCAGCCACAGTTAAAGCCAGCTTTCTTTTCTTTAGGAAAGGAGATGGTAACTCCTGAACACTGCCACGCTTAGAAGCCACAGAAGAAGGAGCTGACTGAAGGCTTGCCACTGCCAGTGACCAGGAAGGCGCTGGGACGATGCCAAACAATGTCGGGTGCTTTAACCCCTTGCATGCTGGGGACGAACCCCAGCCGTCACGCTCCGCGGTGCTCGTGTGCGGATGACGGCTGGGGTTCGTCACGGCCCCGCCCTGTTCGTTTGTTTACCGCACAGCGGCGGAAATGGGCCAGCATCGAAGGGGTTAAGGTGAAAGAGGTGAAGCTTGACTCTTCAGCCACGAGGACCAGAAGGTGTCGAAAATGACCAGGAGCTGTATTCGAGCTGTCCCACAAAGGATCTCAAGTGCTGCAGCATCAGAATCCAGACTGGACCCAACAAGCCTTGGCAACAGCAATCCACACAAGATGACAAGATTGGCTTTGATGCAGACCAGCAAGGTCTGAGGGACTCCAAGTTTGGAGAGTAGTGAGAGCACGTCTGGAGCAAACAGGAAAGCTCAAGAAACAAAGGATTGTCCTTCGTGGGGGCCCACTACCCAACGGACTAGGAACCACAAAGGAGCCTCAAGCGGAAATGCACAAAGCGGGCCCATGGGACACTCGTGGAGTGAAGGCCTCTGAGCTTCGGTGCAAAAGGTGCTCGGGGTAGGGGCTTCAAATACCCCAATGCACAACTTTGGGAAACCTCGGGAAGTAGGTGCAGTTGCAAAAATGCAGGATGTCCAAGAGTTCCAGTCCCACGTCTCTCGTGTCCGCTACTGGTCTCAGCTTTGCTGAGAGCTTGGATCAGTGTCGGAGATGTCTGGAAGTCCATGTCCTGTGTTGCAGATTCATCGGGATCCGGCGAGAGCCTCGAAAATGCAGACCGGCAAAGATGCTTCATGGTGCCTTTGACCAAAAGGGAGATTCTTCCATCTTCCAGTCGATATGGAATGTCGAAGGTCCAAGATTTATGTATCAGAGTTTTGTCCAGGGTAATCTGAAGTCCTAGGGACTGGGGTCCTATTCTTATACCAAGTTTAGGGGTTGGAGTAACTCTAGGGTCCCACCTATGGGTGGACCTGGGGTGGGGGTGGTTACAACCCTTTCCCTTTGTCCATTTTCGCGCCAGAGCTGGGGCTGAGCGCCCCAGCAACCGGTTTGAACTGGGAAATGCATGGAGCACCTTGTGTGCCCCAGCCAGTGTCTCAAAAGCATTCGCTGAATGCACCCACCCTGCCCCAATACACTAAAGCCTGTCGGGGGAGGTGCTGGCACCTCTCTGGACAGGAAACCTATTGTCCAAGTCTCCCTTGCCGTCCAACAGCAGGAGGTCAGACTCGTTTCTGTGGCAGCAGCATTCATTTTGTGATGCTGAGGCTCTTTTAAACTTTAACCGGGTATACCAGTGTGTACGTGTCTTCTCCCTCTAGAAGGGTGAAATGCTACCCCCGCCGCCAGTACTGGCGGGGTGAGGGGTAGTATTCCAAAGTGTTTGAGTCCTTACACGAAATGTTTTGATAAAGCCAAACCAAAGTTAGCATTAAACGCGAGGATTATAATGCACTTAAGAGTATATGGTATGGCTATATCATAGAACAGCTATAAGGAGGTATTTCCGAAAGCTGCAGACGGGCTCAGCTCATGCTAGGGCACCCTCTCACACAAAACTAAGCACTCTGCCTTCAGGATTGTTAAGGCCTGCCATAGGAGTGACTTCTAGGTTACTATGTGTATATATATATATATATATATATATATATATATATATATATATATATATATATATATATATATATATATATATATATATATATATATATATATATATATAGTTATACTATATCCCAGTAAGGTGTGCTTACACCACCTTACCCAGGCTGCAAGTGCAGACCTGTGGTGCCATTTTGGAAGGCTGTCCAGGGGTGGCATAATACATGCTTCAGCCCCTGGTAGGCCTCTGGGGTACCTATGCCCTGGGTACCTAAGGTACCATATATAGGGACTCACAAGGGTAACCCAGTAACCAGTCTGGTATGTACCTAAAGTACATGGTATCACTTTGGAGAGAGAACAGCTAGGCTGTGGTCCTGATTAGCAGGGCCACAGCCAGACTAAAGTCGAAAAACCAGTGAAACACAGCAAAAAGTGGGGGTTACCATAGGAAGTAGATCCTATTCCCCTACACCTGCCTCCTCATTAGCTGGCATACGTTAGGTTAAACAGTGTTATGGGGAGCGGGTGGGGGTGCCTTCGGCTGTTCCGGGTTGAAGCCTTACCTTTTTGAGGAACTAATCTGACACTTGCCTGATTACTTCTGTGCACCCATGTATCTGATCATTTTGATGAGGCGCTTCACAACAAGCTCAGTTGCATAGAATTTTAGCAGCTCAGTCAAGGAAGTGTTGGACCCGGCCTCATGGCGTGGTCCTACCCCTCCCGCATGGAGGGCCCAGGACGACATCGGCCCTCCACCCAGCATCGGGCAGCCCTTTTGCCCGACACTGCACGCCCCAACATTGCTGGTCCGGTCACCATCCCGGACCCCCACTACCGGCCTGGCTCCATCGTGGGCCCCTCACGACCTAAGCACAAGGCCGCGCCCGACTCCATCTTGGGCCCACCACGTCACGACCACGTGGCTTTGGCCCCGGCCCAGGCCCCAGCTAAGCCCAGACATCGAGGCACCAAGATCCACCCAGGAGGTCGAGTGGCCACTCGACAGATCCCGGAGAAAAGGGAGTTTCGATGGCTCTCCAGCCGTCCCCGGATGCCTGGTAACGATCGCCCTCCGGCCTCCCTGGGCGCTGGCTCCACCCCCCTGCTGGGTGTCTGGACACCATCATCCCGGCCCCTCTGACCCCCAGGCGAGAGGGTCCGGACATCAAAGGACTCCAGTCCTATATCTGGGCCAGCCCCGGAGTAGGACGTCAGTTGTATCCTGGACTGGAAGCCCTGCTGACGCTGTCACGGCCGACACCAGAAGAACTCATTGCCTGTAACCTGAAGAGACCCTGAGAGCCTGCTGGCACTGCCGCGGCCCACCTTTGCTGTACCATCTTAAGAGCCTGCTGGCGCTGCCGCGGCTGAACCACCTGAGAGCCTGCTGGCGCTGCCGCGGCTGAACTATCTTGAGAGCCTGCTGGCGCTGCCGCGCTGAACCATCTTGAGAGCCTGCTGGTGCTGCCGCGGCTGAACCATCTTGAGTGCCTGCTGGCGATGCCGCGGCCTCCTCTCCGTTAAGACCACCTGTCGAGTCCTGCTGGCGCTGCCGCGGCTCGACCTCTCCGAACCCCCGGCTCGAGGATTGAGAGCTGTGCGCAGGGTATCACTTCCTGTATCCATACCGAGACTGTCCCGCTACCCTGTCCCTTTTACGAGACTCTATAGATCCCTCGATCTGCCTGTATATACCGCTGAAACCCAGCAACCTTTATTCTTGATAAAGCCTAAGAACTTAACCTCTTGTGTGGTGTCCGTTTGTAGTGTTGTGGTTACCCTGCTGTACGATCCTAGGAGAGGACCCTCACCCAGGAGGTCTCTCGATAACGCTCGGCTACTTCTCGACGGAGGGGTGGACCTAGGGGTGGTCAGTCAGACATCTTCTGCCTCCCCCGGGATCGCCTTTCTAACATTGGTGGCAAGCGACGGGATCCGAGCCGACGCAGATCGTACAGAGGGTGATTCACTCACTACCGAGAAATACACACTACGACCATGACTACGCAAGAGACAAGACCGACTACGGAATTCCAGAAAGAAAAAATGGAAGATTACAGTCACAAAGAATCAAAACAATTCTGCAAAGACCTGGGCATCGCTACCACTGGGCTAAGCACCAAGGAAGACTTTAAATCAGCCCTACAAGCATGGGTGGACACCGATGATACACCACCCCGGAATGAAGACAACCCGGGCCCGGGCGGACGCCCGGAGACCGACACGACCCCAGCGGGGGAGAGACCCGCCAA
The DNA here is from genome assembly GCF_964261635.1 of Lissotriton helveticus. Lineage (NCBI taxonomy): Eukaryota > Metazoa > Chordata > Amphibia > Caudata > Salamandridae > Lissotriton > Lissotriton helveticus. Next base: position 683,502,895 of record NC_136073.1, read on the forward strand.
TCCAGGCACGAGCCCCCATGAAGACGCCCGAGAGCGAGAGAGGAACCGGCTCCACGAGTTGGAGCTCGCCCGACTCCGGTTGGATGGAGAACTACAACTGGCGGAAAGGAAAATCGCACTCGAGCAACTACGGCTAGAAGGAGACCTGGAGGAGAAGCGAAGACAAAGAGACCTCGAAGAAAAGAGACTCATGCTCGAGCATGAGCGCGGCCTAAAAGAACTAGAACTCAAGGCCAAAACGAATGATGCCAACGCATCCGGGGGCAAGACCTCGCCCCCGCCCTTGGACACAAAGGTGCACATACCAAAGGATGTCGTCAAGGAATACTACAAGAACGACGACATCCAACAATGGTTCAAAGCCTACGAGGTCGCCATGACCGCACATCGAGTACCCCTCAAGGACTGGGGCGCCGGCCTGAGGGGGAAGTTCGTCAATGAGGGGAGAGACGCCCTGCTAGAGCTCCCCGACGCCGAGATGACCTCGTACGAGCACATGAAAACCGCTCTCCTCACTCGCTATGGACTCACCCCCGAGATGTACCGGCAGCGATTCCGAGACTGTAAAAAAATCCCCGGTACCACATGGGTGGAATACGTGAACTTTTACAGCAGAGCCTTCGAGGGGTGGATCAAAGGCAGCAAGGTCACCACCTACCAGCAGTTGGTCGATCTCATTATATGGGAACATCTGTCCAACAACTGCTTCATCGAACTCCGGCAGCACCTCCTCGACAGCAAACTGACTGAGCCCCGAAAACTCGCTGTCGAGGCGGATAGATGGGTGAGCACCCGAGTCCCCCGGAGTCCGATGGGAGACTACGGCCGGGGATCCCCGGGGAACCACCGACCACGAGGCGGCGGAGGAGGCCAGAGCAAGGGACGAGACACCCCCACGGGGTCCTCCCCTACCTCCACTTCACCAGCCCTGGGCCGAAGGGGGGTTCCCCTAGCCCGACCCGGGCCCCGCCCGAATGTGACGTGCCACAGATGCCAGCGACAGGGTCACTACGCGAATGACCCCCTCTGCCCGATGAACCAGCGACCCGGCACCACCGGTCCTCCCAACCGCCAGATCGCGGCCGCCGCCCTGGGGGAAGAAAGAGGCGAGGAAGACGACAACGACCCCGAACAGGCCGAGTGGGAGCCCGCCGCCATGATCTTGGCATGCCTGGGTGATCGAGACATGGTCCCCCGAGACCCGATCCCAGGCAACACCCAGAAATATCGCCAATGGGTCACCATCAACGGCCGCCGGGCCGAAGCCCTCCGAGACACTGGAGCCAGCGTAACAGCGGTCCAACGCCACTTGGTGACCCCAGAGCAAATTCTCCCCAATATCATGTGCCCGGTGCGGACGGCGGACAACTCCGAGAGTTTGTGCCAGATGGCCCGCATCCCCTTCGAATGGGGAGGGGTGTCGGGTATGCTGAAGGTGACCGTCCGGGACGATGCCCCCGTGGACTGCCTCCTCGGGAACGACCTGGAAAGTTCCCCATGGGCCAGCGTCGAGCGGAGAGAGCATCTGGGGATGCTAGGCCTGCCAGAGTGGGTCTGTGCGACCACCCGCTCCATGTCCGCCCGAGCCTTCGCCTCACCGGAGGATGCTCCGACTGAGGAACCAGAGTGGCCCGCACCGCCACCGCCCGCCGTCCCCGAGGACGCCGACCCTGAACCTGGCCCCCAGGGACCCAACCATGAAGACCTCACCGAGCTCGGCCACCTTCCAGAACTAGCTCAATGGCGCCAAGAAGGTGGCCCCACCCGCGAACAATTCCGGCAGGAACAGAAAACCTGTCCCTCCCTCGAGGGAATCCGACAACAAGCCGCCACTCAAGCCGCTGGAGGCCCCTCGGGGTCCCACTGGGTCTATTGGGACCACGACCTTCTCTACAGCGAGCAGAAAGTTGCCGAACTAGGGGCCAGCCGAGTACTGGTCGTTCCCCTCGTTTCAGAGACTTCCTCTTGAACTTGGCACACGACGTGCCCCTCGCCGGGCACCTGGGGCAGGATAAAACTTACAGCCGCCTGGTGACCCATTTCTACTGGCCGAAGATGCGCAACGATGTGCACAACCACTGCCGATCCTGTCCGACGTGTCAAGCCAGCGGGAAGAGCGGGGGAAAAGTCAAGGCCCCACTCCAGCCCTTTCCTGTGGTCACCACCCCCTTCGAGAGAGTGGGGATCGACATTGTGGGACCCTTGGACCCCCGCACCTCTCAGGGGCACCGCTTCATCCTCGTTCTGGTGTACCATGCCACCCGCTATCCTGAGGCCATCCCCCTCCGAACCATCACGGCCCCAGTAGTAGGCCGAGCCCTGATGGGGATCTTCTCCAGAGTCGGCTTCCCCCGAGAAGTCGTGAGTGATCGGGGTACAAACTTTATCTCCAAGCATATGCGATCCCTGTGGCAACAGTGCGGGGTCACATATAAATTCACCACCCTGTATCACCCCCAAGGAAATGGACTTGTAGAACGGTTTAACCGAACACTGAAGGGGATGATCAAGGGCTTAGACGAGCCACTACGACGCAGATGGGACATCCTGCTGCCCTGCCTCCTGTTTGCGTATCGAGAGGTACCCCAGAAGTCCCTGGGGTTCAGCCCCTTCGAACTATTGTATGGGCACCCGGTCCGTGACCCCCTCAGCCTGGTCAAAGAAGGCTGGGAGACGGCTGTTCGAGGTGCCCCACCAGATGTCTACCAGTACCTCCTGACACTCCGCAACCAGACTCGGAAGTTCCGGGAACTTGCCGAGGCCAACCTCAAGGCCAGTCAGGAGGAGATGAAACGCTGGTACGACCAGAACGCCTCATCCATCGAATTCGAGCCGGGCCAGCAAGTCTGGGTCATGTCCCCGGTTGAACCTTGCGCCCTCCAGGACAAATGGACGGGGCCCTTCAAAGTGGTGGAGCGCAAGAGCCCCGTCACTTACCTGGTGGACCTGGAATCCCCCCGGAACCCCCTCCGGGTTCTGCACGCTAACCGGCTCAAGCCACACTTCGCCCGCACTAAGCTAAGTCTGCTGCTAGCGACCGATGACGGAGCTGAAGACGACTCCGAACCCGTACCAGATCTCATGAGCATCACCAAGAAAGACGGCTCCATCGAAGGGGTCACGCTCTCCTCTACCCTGACCCCAGAACAGCACCAAGACTGCCGGGAGCTGCTGGGGCAATTTGCAGACCTATTTTCCCTCACCCCTGGAGTCACCCGGTGGTGTGTCCACGATGTAGACACCGGAGACAACCCGCCTATAAGACACCGAGCTTTCCGAGTGCCCGACCGAGTTTGGGCCTGCATTCAATCCGAAGTGGCCAAGATGCTAGTTCTGGGGGTAGTCGAACCCTCCGACAGTCCCTGGGCCAGTCCCGTTGTCCTGGTCCCAAAAGCCACCGTCCCTGGCACACCCCCGGAGCTCCGGTTCTGTGTTGACCACCGGGGGCTGAATGCAGTCACCCGGACCGACGCCCATCCCATCCCCCGGGCAGATGAACTGATCGATCGCCTGGGGGCCGCCAAATATCTCAGCATCTTCGACCTCACGGCTGGGTATTGGCAGATCGGCCTCACCCCTGGAGCACAAGAGTGATCGGCCTTCTCGACCCCTGATGGCCACTACCACTTCAAAGTGATGCCCTTCGGCATGAAAAACGCCCCGGCCACCTTCCAGAGACTCGTGAACCGGGTACTGTCCGGACTAGAAGAATTCAGTGCCGCCTATCTAGACGACATTGCGGTGTACAGCCGCCACTGGGGTGAGCACCTGACCCACCTCCGGGAGGTCCTGTCGGCCCTCCGACGGGCCGGACTAACAATAAAGGCCAGCAAGTGCCAGATCGGCCAAGGGTCCGTGATGTATCTGGGACACCAAGTGGGGAGCGGCCTGGTGGCTCCCCTCCAGCCAAAGATTGACGCCATCCGGGCCTGGGAGCCCCCAATCACCCAAACAGCCGTCCGAGCCTTCCTGGGGCTCACAGGATACTATCGGCGCTTCATAAAAGACTATGGAAGCATTGTGGGGCCCCTCACAGAACTGACCTCCAAGAAGCTACCCCAGAAGGTGCGCTGGACCCCAGAGTGCCAAGCAGCCTTCGAGGCTCTAAAGACTGCCATGTGCACCGCCCCTGTGCTCCAGGCCCCCGACTACAGCCGAGAGTTTGTGGTCCAAACCGACGCCTCGGAGCACAGCATTGGGGCGGTCCTCTCACAAGTGAACCCTGAGGGAATCGACCTTCCCGTTGCCTTCATCAGCCGGCGGCTGCTGGCCAGAGAACAGCGCTGGAGCACCATCGAGAGGGAAGCCTTCGCCGTCGTGTGGGCACTAAAGAGCTCCGGCCCTACCTCTTCGGCACCCACTTCCGGGTCCAGACCGACCACCGGCCCCTGCGGTGGTTGATGCAGATGCGGGGAGAAAACCCGAAACTGTTGCGATGGTCCATCTCCCTGCAAGGGATGGACTTCACTGTGGAGCATCGCCCCGGCAACGACCACGCCAATGCTGACGGCCTGTCCCGACTTTTCCGCCTCGGCGAGGAGAATCCCCAAGAAGATGGGTGACTCTCCCCTGCCTGCAGCTGGGGGGGACGCGTGTTGGACCCGGCCTCATGGCGTGGTCCTACCCCTCCCGCATGGAGGGCCCAGGACGACATCGGCCCTCCACCCAGCATCGGGCAGCCCTTTTGCCCGACACTGCACGCCCCAACATTGCTGGTCCGGTCACCATCCCGGACCCCCACTACCGGCCTGGCTCCATCGTGGGCCCCTCACGACCTAAGCACAAGGCCGCGCCCGACTCCATCTTGGGCCCACCACGTCACGACCACGTGGCTTCGGCCCAGGCCCCAGCGAAGCCCAGACATTGAGGCACCAAGATCCACCCAGGTGGTCGAGTGGCCACTCGACAGATCCCGGAGAAAAGGGAGTTTCGATGGCCCTCCAGCCGTCCCCGGACGCCTGGTAACGATCGCCCTCCGGCCTCCCTGGGCGCTGGCTCCACCCCCCTGCTGGGTGTCTGGACACCATCATCCCGGCCCCTCTGACCCCCAGGCGAGAGGGTCTGGACATCAAAGGACTCCAGTCCTATATCTGGGCCAGCCCCGGAGTAGGACGTCAGTTGTATCCTGGACTGGAAGCCCTGCTGACGCTGTCACGGCCGACACCAGAAGAACTCATTGCCTGTAACCTGAAGAGACCCTGAGAGCCTGCTGGAGCTGCCGCGGCCCACCTTTGCTGTACCATCTTAAGAGCCTGCTGGCGCTGCCGCGGCTGAACCACCTGAGAGCTTGCTGGCGCTGCCGCGGCTGAACTATCTTGAGAGCCTGCTGGCGCTGCCACGGCTGAACCATCTTGAGAGCCTGCTGGCGCTGCCGCGGCTGAACCATCTTGAGTGCCTGCTGGCGCTGCCGCGGCCTCCTCTCCGTTAAGACCACCTGTCGAGTCCTGCTGGCGCTGCCGCGGCTCGACCTCTCGGAACCCCCGGCTTGAGGATTGAGAGCTGTGCGCAGGATATCCCTTCCTGTATCCATACCGAGACTGTCCCGCTACCCTGTCCCTTTTACGAGACTCTATAGATCCCTCGATCTGCCTGTATATACCGCTGAGACGCAGCAACCTTTATTCTTGATAAAGCCTAAGAAGTTAACCTCTTGTGTGGTGTCCGTTTGTAGTGTTGTGGTTACCCTGCTGTACGATCCTAGGAGAGGACCTTCACCCAGGAGGTCTCTCGATAACGCTCGGCTACTTCTCGACAGAGGGGTGGACCTAGGGGTGGTCAGTCAGACATCTTCTGCCTCCCCCGGGATCGCCTTTCTAACAGGAAGAATGGAATTCAAGGTGTTTCCGAGAAAGTAACCTAACCAGATATTGTGAGTTTGTGAACGAGCTAGTGAGTGGAGTCAGAATTCTGGATGTTATGTGGAGGCAGGCCAAATGCACGTTACCAAAAGGCAGATGAATAGTCAAAATTACATTATTATGATTATAACTCAGCTGGTGGGGTAACCCTGGCAGAGAGTTGATGGCTACAGGCTGGTGAACAGCCCAGGGTCACAGTCTACAGGGAGATGAGCTCCGCTGACGTCCGGTGGTGAGACGACTACCGCTGACGTCTGGCGGTGAGACAGGTCGCTTTGTTCCAAGCCTTGTGAGGAGTGACGGATTATTGTCTAGGAAAAAGCGTGCCGCAGCGGGTGATTTGTGTTAGCGGTGCCGACAGCAGGTGATTGACTGGAGATGATGCCGTTTGCCAACTTGCAAGGGTGCTGTGGAACATCTAATGAATGATGAGGATACGTTAGCAACCCTCGATAGTCACCCTTGTACACCTATGACTTACGGCACCATGATTGCTGCACCGCATTCCTGCTTTCACACAAATGACCATATTTGTAAACAAGTTGGCAAACGGCACAGGTTTAAACAAGCTGGCGGGGAGGAAGGGGCGGAGGACAACGCTCCACTGTCGCAAGTGATGCACGAGCAGGAAAAAACAAAAGCGAAAGAGCTGCGCCTTGAATGTAACCTTGTATGGCCTACAGGAGCAAAACCCATCAACCGCGTTGGGATTGGGTAAATAATATTGTACAAAAATATGGTATCCCAACTGGTATTAGTTAAAGACAATTTACAATGGAGATGTTAAGAAACATTATCAGGAAGGAAAAAGGAGACTCATTTGTTAGTTATAGATGTGCCTATGGCATCATATTTATCCAAAACAAAGGTAAAACAAATTACAGTTGTAGCAGCACTGTAAAAGAACAAATTGGTACAACCCTAATTGTACTTGGTACTCAATGGGTGCAATGAAGCTTATAAGAAACAATCTGTAAACAGCCACCATGAAAGCATTTTGAGCATAGCGGTGATTGTTGTTTTGTAAATGCCACTTCAACCAATATCCTAATTAAACAAACAACGAATTGGAGTGAAAAGGCTACAACTCAATGCTTCAGTTGGCAAAAGGCTTCCAACAAAGCAGTAAAGTTGGGTATACAAACAGCAGAGCTGCAGAGGCATTTTACATTAAAAAAATTAAAACAAGCATTGGCATAGCCAATAGGTCTAGCTTTTGAGACCTTCTAAGTATTTAGTTAGGCAGCAAAATATCCTTGGTGCAACCACATCAACTGTTAAGTGGCTAAACACTTATAAGGTCCCAAAGGAGAGACCTATTGGCTATGCCTATGCTTGATGTGGTTGTGTGTGTGGTTGTGTGTGTGGTTGTGTATGTGTGTGGTTGTGGGTGTGGGTGCGGTTGTGGGTGCGGGTGTGGGTGTTTGTGGATGTGTGGTTGATCATGTGGTTGTGGGAGTGGTTGTGATTGTGTGGTTGTGATTGTGTGGTTGTGTGCGTGGTTGTGTGTGGTTGCGTGTGTGGTTGTGTGTGTGGTTGTGTGTGGTTGTGTGGTTGTTTGTGTGTGTGGTTTTGTGTGTGTGGGTGCGGTTGTGGGTGCGGGTGTGGTTGTGGGTGTGTGTGTGGATGTGTGATTGGGTATGTGGTTGTGTGAGTGGTTGTGATTGTGTGGTGATTGTGTGGTTGTGTGCGTGGTTGTGTGTGTGGTTGCGTGTGTGGTTGTGTGTGATTATGTGGTTGTTTGTGTGTGTGGTTGTGTGTGTGTGGGTACGGTTGTGGGTGCTGGTGTGGTTGGGGGTGTGTGTGTATGTGTGGTTGGATATGTGGTTGTGTGAGTGGTTGTGATTGTGTGTGTGTGGTTGTGTGTGTGTCGTTGTGTGTGTGGTTGTGTGTGTGGTTGTGTGTGTGTGGTTGTGTGTGTCTGTCATTGTGTGTGTTGTTGTAGTTGTCTGTGTGGTTGTGTGTGTGGTTCTGTGTGTGTGGTTGTGTGTGTGGTGTGTGTGGTTATGTGTGGTTGTATGTGCGGTTGTATGTGTGGTGTTGGTTGTGTGTGTGGTTGTGCTTGTGTGTGGTTGTGTGTGTGGCCGTGGTTGTATGTATGTGTGGTTGTGTGTGTGTGTGGTGTGTGTGGTTGTGGTTGTGTGTGTGGTTGTGTGTTTGGCTGTGTGTGGTTGTGTGTGTGTGGTTGTGTATGTGTGTGGTTGTGGGTGTAGTTGTGTGTGTGGTTGTGTGTGGTTGTATGTGCGGTTGTATGTGTGGTGTTGGTTGTGCGTGGTTGTGTGTGTGTGTGTGTGGTTGTGTGTGTGTAGTTGTGTGTGTGTGGTTGTGGTTGTGTGGTTGTGGTTATGTGTGTGTGGTTATTTGTGTGTGGTTATGTGTGTGTGGTTATGTGTGTGTGTGGTTATGTGTGTGTGTGGTTGTGTGTGTGGTTGTGGTTGTGTGTGGGTTTGGTTTGGGTGTGTGTGGATGTGTGGTTGTGTGTGTGGTGTGTGTGTATGTGGTTGTGTGTGGTTGTGTGTGTGTGGTTGTGTGTGTGGCTGTGTGTGTGGTTATGGTGTGTGTGGTTGTGTTTGTGTTGTGTGTGTGTGGTTGTGTGTGTGGTTGTGGTTGTGTGTGTGGTTGTGGGTGCAGTTGTGGGTGCGGGTGTGGTTACGGGTGTGTGTGTGGATGTGTGGCTGTGTGTGTGTGGTTGTGTGTGTGGTTGTGTGTGGTTGTGTATGTGATTGTGGTTGTGTGTGTGGTTGTGGTTGTGTGGTTGTGGGGCTGTGGTTATGTGTGTGTGGTTGTGTGTGTGTGATGGTATGGTTGTGGGGTTGTGGTAATGTGTATGTGTAGTTGTGTGTGGTTGTGTGTGTGGTTGGTGTGTGTAGTTATGTGTGTGGTTGTGTGTGTGTTTGGTTGTGTGTGTATGGTTGTGTGTGTGGTTGTGTGTGTGTGTGGTTGTGTGTGTGTGGTTGTGTGTGCGGTTGTGTGTGTAGTCGTCCGTGTGGTTGTGTGTATGTGGTTCTATGTGTGGTTGTGTGTGTGTAGTTGTGTGTGTGGTTGTGTGTGTGGTTGTGTGTGTGGTTGTGTATGGTTGTGTGTGGGGTTGTGTGTGTGTGGTTATATGTGTGGTTGTGTGTGGTTGTGGTTGTGTGTGTGGTTGTGTGTGTGTGTGCGTGGGTAGGTGTGGTTGTGCGTGTGTGGTTGTGTGTGTGTGTGGAGGTGTGTGCGTGTGTGGTTGTGTCTGTGTGGTTGTGTGTGTGGTGTGTGTGTGGTTGTGGTGTGTGTGTGGTTGTGGTTGTGTGTGGTTGTGTATGTGTGGTTAGGTGTGGTTGTGTGTGTGTGGTTGTATGTGTGTGTGTGTTGTTGTGTGTGTGGGGGGTCGTGTGTGGTTGTGGTTGTGTGTGTGTGTGGTTGTGTGTGTGTATGTGGAGGTGTGTGTGGTTGTGTGTGTGTGTGTGTGTGTGGTTGTGTGTGTGTCACGTTTCCTCTGTCCTGAATCCTCGGGGTTGTATTGATGTTCAGGGGGGTCCACCTCTCAACGGCCCCAATTCCGCAATCTCAATGTGCGCGGACTAGTGGGATAGTCAAGCGGGGGAAGGAAAGGGTAGGAACAGCGTGGAGGGAAATCTGAGGATGACAAAGGGACACAATATAAATACAAGCTCGGTATGTTTGATGACACAGTTAACCAAATCACCCCAGATGTTACTGTATTCTATATTAAGAACACACTGCCTGAAAAATAAGAAGGTGAGTGAAAAAACGTCAGGAGAGAGTTGAGGGTGGTTGCAAAGGATCCACCATGAACTGAATAGAGAAAGAGATTACACGCTTATCACAATTATACAAGACCACAATATCAGTAACACCACTATTATAAACGAAGAATCCCCCGGTAATCACATACCAGGAGTCACATTTGGTGATGCTTGATATGCAGGGCAGACAAGATCTGCACACCCTCTCTGGATATTCCCTCTCCTAGACAAGGGTGAAAACATAGAACAACCAACTTAAAGAAGCGTTAAAGGGGGCCTAGGTACAATACGTCTTGTACTATCCCCCGGTGCTAAAAGTCCAAATAAAGTCACTGCTAACACAATTCCATACACAGTTCAAAAAGGCACTTAGTTCGTATGCACCAGTAAATCCCTCAGGATAATCCACCACACTCCGGTGTGTATTAGTCTCAGGAATGTACCTACATTCCTTAGGAAGTTCTGTGCCCTACAACCAACAACAAAGTATATCAGTATTCCACAAGAGTTGAAGAAACACAGTACCTGTTCTTTGACCGAAGAGTGATCCTGTGGGCTAAAGAAAGAGTTCACAGCACAGCTGTAAAGGCAGGAGCAGCCGCTGCCACTCATGGAAATAGGCTGTACACCTCCCAAAACGGCAAATATTTGCTCAGTTTCTTCAACAGGGAGGGAATCAGGAATAAATATGCCCTCCTTTACCTGAAACACTCCTCTGCAAGAGAACGCCGGTTCTCCGCCAACAGAGGAGATTACGAGGAAGCGCCCGAGGTGGTAACAACCACCCCAGCCTTCGGGAATCTAGAAAGTCGGACTCTTACCTCCTCAAGGTGAAGTCTGAAGGGGAACTCGGCTCAAGAAAATGCTCTGAATTATCGGCAGCGTTAGAAAGGCCAGTCGCCCCATATCCGCATCTGACTTTGCGTCCGAGTCACGTGGGGCGTGACTCGCGCATTGCACACCGGGCTATGTAGTCTTCAGCAAGGTTCTTTCTCCCTTGTTAACGCAGTACAGGCAGTTAGTGCGCAACCGGATGTGGGATCCTGACAGTGTGTTTGTGGTTGTGTGTGTGGTTGTGTTTGTGTGTGGCTGTGTGTGTTGTGTGTGTGGTTGATTGTGTTGAGTGTGTGCTTGTGGTCGTGTGTGTGGTTTGTGTGTAGTTGTGTGTATGTGGTTGTGAGTGTGTGTGGTTGTGTTTGTGTGTGGTTGTGTGTTTATGGTTGTGTGTGTGTGTGGTTGTGTGTGGTTGTGGTTGTGTGTGTGTGGTTGTGTGTAGTTGTGGTTGTGTGTGTGGTTGTGTGTGTTGTGATTGTGGTTGTGTGTGTGCTTGTGGTTGTGTGTGTGTGGTTGTGTGTGTGTGTGGTTGTGTGTGGTTGTGTGTGTGTGTGTGGTTGTGTGTGTGTGGGTTTGTGTGTGTGGTTGTGTGTCTTGTTGTGGTTGTGTGTGATTGTGGGTGTGGTCGTGCATGTGGTTGTGTGTGTGTGGTTGTGGGTGTGGTTGTGTGTGAGTGTGGTTGTGAGTGTGGTTTGTGTGTGGTTGTGTGTGTGCTTGTGTGTGGTTGTGTGTGTGGGGTTGAGTGGTTGGGTGTGGTTGTGTGTGTGGTTGTGGTTGTGTGTGGGGTTGTGTGTGTGGTTGTGTGGTTGTGCGTGTGGTTGTGTGTGTGGTTGCGGTTGTGTGTGTGGTTGTGTGGTGTTGTGGTTGTGTGTGTGTGTGGTTATGTGTGTGTGTGTGGTTGTGTGTGTGGTTGTGTGTGTGTGGTTGTATGTGTGGTTGTGTGTGTGGTTGTGTGTGTGTGGTTGTGGGTGTGTGTGGTTGTGTGTGTGGTTGTGGTTCTGTGTGTGACAGTAATTCTAAAAGCATCTCAAAATAAGGAACACAAACATCGAGTTTGGGGAAAGCGAAAACACATTGTAAGTCAAACGGGCGCAGCAAAGCATTGACACAACAACAAAACAAGATCACTTAGCGAAGACTGAGTGCTGATAATGGATACACACAGCCCATCATCTTAAGAGTTCGATTGCAGCCAATGTGCACTCAAACCTGTCCCCTCCTTGTGAGTTGCACCCCATATTTAATGAGTTATAACTGCTGCACCCACCATAGCGCTTTGAGATCTAAAGCGTTACATAGGTGTAATCAACTAATCAGTTGCCAACATGCTGTGCTTTTAAATAGAATGTGCCAAAAGTTTCCAGCTAACCTCATCATGTCCTCATGAAAGCGCCAACGAAAGGACTCCTTGAATGGTGCAATGAACATGAAGCAGCCGCTGCAATCAGAAATAAACACTGTGAACGTTGTCCAGTTTCACAGTAACATTTCCTTAATGTTCCTTAAGTCACAAAACAGTAATACTAAAAGCATCTCAAAATAAAGGAACACAAACATCGAGTTTGTGGAAAGAGAAAGCACGTTGTAAGTCAAACGGGTGCAGCAAAGCATTAACACAACAACATGTTCTTTGATGCTTGATGTTCTTTGAACGAGAACATCAAAGGGGCACCGTGAAAGTGATCGGGGGCAAAAGGGAAAGTGATCGCGGGCGCTTAATGAGCATGACGAGGTTTGCCATATTGCGCCTCTGCTCCTAAGCGCGCGCCTGCGCACATGCACTGTATCTCTACGCTGGCCATGGTAGCATTTTTTTAGTCCTCACTAAATGTCTCGCCAGACCGGCGCAAACGCTGGGTAAGGCGAGACCTAAAAAAGAAGTGGGGGGACTAACCTAAATAATCAGTATGCAAGTGGCATTGTGGCGCGTGACATTGTGGCGCGTGACATCGTGGCGCGTGACATCGAGACGAGTGACATTGTGGCGTGTGACATCATAAGGAGTGGCATCACAAGAAGTGACATCAGATCTTAAGCCCTCACATATATGTTTAGCAGGTCTATCATGAGTACATTTGAGCACTTTTTGAGTTTACTTGCAAACCCTCCTGATTTAGTCAGAAGATTCACATTTTTGTAAGCTTTACATAAACCAATGTTGCCTTTGGTTAGCGTAATGCTTCCTCTACCCATAGTGCTTTAAAAGAAAAAATAGTGATATATGAATTAATACAATGCCTCCTCAGCAGTGGTATGCGCTATATAATTGTTATTTATTTTGTGCAAATACTGGGAAAGATCAACACATCTGGTCTTCTTATAATGCAACCATATCTCCTAAACAGAGCCTGAAGAAAGTAAAATGCTGCCTCTCTTAAGTATGTGTGAAGAGCTAAAAAGATGTGAGCCTTTGTTTCCCCTCTGCTGCATTTGCTTCTAGGTGTGAGGCTCCTGACTGCTGCCAGCCAGGAGACTTGAACAAAAGGAGGCCTGATGACTCCTCAGATTGGGCCTTTGTTCTGGGCCCACCAGGAGTCTGAACTAAGAAAGCCCCGTCCCCGTCTGCACGTTGTTGCCCATCGAAAGCAGACAACGTGCAGGCGCTGCTGAAAGTGTCCCGGTGTTTGGAATTTACACCGGGACAAATTCAGCATCTTTTTCAGAGGGGCCTAACTTCTTGGCAGGGTGGACGGCGTCCACCCTGTGAAAAAAGTGGGTGGACACCGGCCACCTGCGTGTACCCCCGATTCGTGCCCTGTGGTGGATGGAACAAAAATTATGAATGCGACTTGTCCAAGAAACTGTGGTACATGCCAAATAGCGAGTCACAAATTGCCAGTCGCAAAAGCGATGCAATTTGCGAGTCGCTATTTGGCAGGTCATACAAGTGGCCCAAAGAGTAGGCCCAGCACCCAAAGCTGAGACACTACTTCATTGTGTCCATTCCATGTCCTGCATCCCACAGTGAGTTTGCCCCATTCCCCTTGCTGTATTTATTTATTTATTTATTATTGCAATTTGTAAAGCGCAACGTATGCCTTGGCGCTGTGATTTCAATTTGAGTCTCTAAGGAAGTGGCAGCCTATCATTAAATGGGAGAGAACGGACTTGTTACTGGTTGAACAACCACGTCTTCAACAATTTCCTTAATTGGAGAAGGGATTGACTTGATCTGATCGTTAATGGAAGAGAGTTCCAGAGTCTGGCTGCTGTCACCGTAAAGCGTCTGTCTCCCCAGGTGACCGTCCTTGTGCGCCGTACCGCTAGTTGATACAGCCTCTTGTAGATCTTATTTGTCTGGTCGGACGGTAAGTGGAAAGCTGCTCTTTGAGGAACTTCGGCCCTTGTTTGTGAATAGCTTTGAAAGTCAAGCAAAGCGTTTTAAATTTAATCCGATTTTTAATTGTTACCCAGTGGTAGCTTCTGATTATTTGGCTGATCGGTTTAAATTTAGGGGTCCTGGAGAGTAATCTTGCTGCCGCGTTCTGAATCATTTGTAATTTGGAGATTACCCGGGCTTGGGCATTGGCAAATAGGCCATTGCAATAATCTAATGAGGAGAGCACAAGTGTACTCACCACAGTTTTTCCAGCGCTTTCTGAAAGGAAAGGGATTATCTTTTTTATGAGCCTAAGTTTATGAAATGCGTTGGACACTGTTTGATTTGCATGTGCAACAAAATTAAGCTTCTCATCCAAGACAATTCCGAAATTTCTGACCCTTGGGACTGGCATTGGTAAGGCTCCCAAAGATGGAGGCCACCAGACTGAAGATCATAACGGGGAAATCTTCCGGAAGATGACCACCTCTGTCTTCTCGGAGTTCAACCTGAGGCAGTTGGCATTCATCCAATCTTTAATCGCTAACATACCTTCTTGGAAGCGTGCCACTACCTCTTCTCCATCGTTGTTAATAGCGAGCACAAGCTGAGTATCATCAGCATAGGAAGTAAGGCTCATCTGGTCGGTTTTAATAACTCTTGCTAAGTCCGACACATAGATGTTAAAAAGTGTCGGACTTAGAGATGAGCCTTGGGGAACTCCACAGGGTAGAGCCAGTTCAGCCGATTTAAATGGTCCTAGCGTTACAGCTTGTGTTCTGCTAGATAGAAACGAGGCAAGCAGGTCCTTTGCTTCAGATTGAATGCCCAGATTTCCGACACGGTCAATCAGAATGGAATGACTGACCGTGTCGAAAGCCGCAGATAAGTCCAGCAGTATAAGCACTGCTGTCCCCCCCGATCTCTAATGATTCTAATGTCATCAGCGGCTTTAATGAGGGCCGTCTCCGTGCCGTGAAGCTTACGAAACCCAAACTGTGAGTCATCTAGCAGGTTGTTTTGTTCGATGTAATTAGACAGCTGAACATTCATTGCCCTCTCGAGCACTTTGGCTAAAAACGGCAAGCTGGCTATTGGTCTGTAATTCTTCAGCAAGTCCTTGTCTAAGCATGGTTTTTTGAGGAGCGGTTTTAGAAGAGTGTTCTTCAGCATATCCGGATAAATCCCTGACGTAAGTATCACATTACAAACTTGTGTGATGACTTCGCTAATAGAATCAATTACAGGAGGGTAAACTTTGGGAGGGCACGGATCTAAGGCCGATCCTGTTTTTATGAGTTGCATGATGTCCCTAATTTGTTGCTCCTCCAGTTCTTCAAATCATTACTCCTGAGGCGGAAAGCCGGGAGCCGTATTTTATTTTATGCTGTGCTGACTTTCAAGCTTTTTAACTGTTTGAGTGTGATTTTCAAATTGTGCATTTTAAAAACGATCGCACCTGACAAAGCCCTCTTGATCACGTCCTGGGACCCTGCTGAATGCGAGCAGCGCCCCCCTAACTCCGACAACGCCCTCTGGCTGCCGCCATTCACGGCGTGCACCGAGGCCACGCCCCCTCTCTGGCCACGCCCCCCCGCCCATCTTAAAAGGCGCTGAGTGCGAGCGCGCTTTCAAGAATCATTACTCCTGAGGCGGAAAGCCGGGAGCCGTACTTTATTTTATGCTGTGCTGACTTTCAAGCTTTTTAACTGTTTGAGTGTGATTTTCAAATTGTGCATTTTAAAAACGATCGTACCTGACAAAGCCCTCTTGATCACGTCCTGGGACCCTGCTGAATGCGAGCAGCGCCCCCCTAACTCCGACAACGCCCTCTGGCTGCCGCCATTCACGGCGTGCACCGAGGCCACGCCCCCTCTCTGGCCACGCCCCCCCGCCTCATCCTCACTACAAAATGTGCCATTGGAGGAAGCGCAGCGTACGAGCGCAGCGGGAGCGCCGTTTGCGCGCCGAAGGCGCGCCTAAGGCAAGCCCGTCTGCGCCCGTCCGCGCCTGGCCGGGCCCAGGGCCCTTAAACGCTGGCGGAGTGTTCTCCTACACACCCGACCTATTACGCTCCCTACGTCCTCCTGTTAAACACGCATGCAAAACTCTAACTAACTACAGAGACAATAACATCGCATGTCGCGCGTGTAACTTCCATCTCGACACCCCACAACTATGTAGCCAACGACCTAGACCCAAAGACCACAAGACGACTCACTCTTGGCTATTCGGCAGTCTAAACTGCAGGTCGCTCTGCAAACACAAAAGGGAGCTCTTCGACCTCTTGTCCGACAACTCCCTTGACGCTCTCTTTCTCACCGAGACATGGCTACATGCTAGTTCTGGCCCAGACATCGCCGAAGCCTTACCGTCCAATTATGCTATCATTCGTCAGGACCGACCTTCCGGTAGCGGAGGCGGAATAGCAGTCATTTTTAGGAATACGCTGCAATGCCTTCTGGAGCCTATCCAGCTTCCTGCAAGTGAGGCGGCTCTCTTCAAGCTTCAACTTCATCCGACCTTTACTTTTACCGGCCTTCTGATTTACCGCCCGCCTGGCCCCACTCTACCTTGGGCCACACAACTTGCGGACTGGATTGCCTCGGTAAGGGTAAACTACAACCATCTATCCGTTCTCGGAGATCTAAACATCCATTTCGATGATTCTTCCAACAAACCTGGCACTAACTTAATTCAAGATCTCGCCGCTATGAATCTCTTACTATGGAACTCTGGTCCTACCCACAATAAGGGGCACCTTCTGGACCCCATTTTTTCCAGTCTCCCCCAGGTACAGTGCCAGCAGGCCCTGCCCTTAGATTGGTCAGACCATTTCCTAATAAAATTTCATCTGGGCAACCACCTAGCCGTCAGCCCCACCAATGGGACTACTAAGTCCATTAAAAGAAACTGGAAAAATCTGGACATCAAACGCCTTATGTCCACTCTAAGCCTGACTACTCCAGAGGAAATCTTAAACACTGGCGACATCGAATTGGCAGCCTCCAACGTCAATAAATGGCTCATAGATGCCTTAGACACCTGCCTACCCCTAGCCCACAAAAAAAACACTCCTCACAAACCACCTGCCCCATGGTACAACGAGCAGCTAAAAGCCTTTAAATCCAAATGCAAACGTTTAGAACGCCTGTGGAGGAAGGAGTACTCCCCAGCCGCCAATCTACTCTATAAAAGTGAGCTCAAGCTCTACCACAAAGCCTGCAAGAATGCTAGATCCATCTACGTTACTAAATCCATAACTGAAGCTACTAATAAATCAAAAACTCTTTTTAATCTTGTAAAAGAGCTTGCAGGCGCTAACACTTCTTCCAAACCTCTTCCCCTTGACAGCCTGAAATGTGAGGAACTGGCCAAATACTTCACTTCCAAGATCGAGACCATTCATCAAGACATAACTATACAACAGCAAGCCCAGTCTACAAGCACGCAAAACCTCACACCCAATACAGAAGTTATCCCCACCCAACCTCATCTGTCTCACTTGCCTCTCAATTCATGGCCCGAGATTGACGTCCAAGGCCTACAGGACATCTTAGGAAAGGTCAAATCCGGGTCGCCAGTCGACCCTCTTCCGATCTCCATCCTCAGACTCTTCGACACTCCTCTCCTTGCCGTGCTAAGCCAAACCTTAAACTTATCCCTCACCACGGCCACAGTCCCGTCATCTTGGAAACACGCCATGGTCTCCCCCCTCCTTAAGAAACCAACGGCTGACCCCAAGATCTTGGCTAATTTCCGTCCAATATCCCTCCTGCCTGCACTCTCTAAAATTCTGGAAAAGCATGTCCATGAACATCTCTCCAAGTTTACTGAGTCAAACAACATCTTGCACCCTTCCCAATCTGGTTTCCGTACGGGATTCTCGACGGAAACCACACTATTTGGAGTTGTAGAAAACCTCCGACATCTGGTCGACTCGGGCAACACTGCCGCGCTGATCCTTTTAGATCTCAGCGCGGAGTTTGACACCATCTCCCATCAAACACTGCTCGCGTCCCTTTCCAAGATAGGCATAAGAGGTAAGGCACTAGATTGGATAGCATCCTTTCTGACGCTTAGAACATTCCAAATCTCCTCCAGTAATGCGACATCTAAGGTCCGCTCTTCCCCACACGGGGTTCCTCAAGGATCTATATTAAGCCCCCTGCTTTTTAACCTCTACGCAGCCCCGTTGGCCCAGATTGCTGAAAGCGCAGGTCTCACTATGTATACATATGCTGACGACTCCCAAATAGTCTTCTCTCTGTCAAATGACAACCAAGATACCCCCTCACGCCTTCAGGCAGGCCTTAGGGACATCTCATCTTGGATGAACAAAAATATGCTCAAACTCAACGGCAGCAAAACCGAGGTTCTAATAGTAGGCCCCGACCAGAACCTCTGGAATTCCAGACATTGGCCATTTGAAATGGGCCCGCTGCCAATACCTTCACAACAGGTCCGCAACTTGGGCTTTATCATTGATAGAGAACTGACCATGGAGTCCCGGGTGAACATCCTCTTAGCCACCTGTTTCACAATCCTAAGATGGCTCAGAAAGATCATATGGATGCACCCTGATGACACTCAAAAGACGGTGATAAATGCATTAATTACCTCCCGCTTGGACTACGGGAATGTCCTTTACTTAGGGCCACCTCAGGCAATTACAAAACGCATCCAACTGGTACAGAATGCGGCAGCTAGACTGCTCTGCAAATGCAATAGGAGAGACCGTATGTCTAGCCACCTTAAGGCACTTCACTGGCTCAAAATCGAAAACAGGGTCAAATTTAAGACACTCAGCATCATGCACAGGATAAAGTGGGGCAAGGCTCCCAAACACCTCCAGACCCTGGTGCACACCTATATGCCAACCCGCTGCCTGAGATCTGCCACCCACGGTCTCTTCTGCGTCCCTAAGACACGTCGGGCAAGGATGGGAGGTAGATCTTTCTCCCTCCTCGGCCCAAAACTCTGGAACTCCCTTCCCCAACCGCTCCGTCTTGAAAGCAGGTATTCGTACTTTCGCAAAGCCATCAAGACCTGGCTCTTTAATCAGTGACCTCATTCATCCTCCCATTCTCAACCAACTCCTACCCTCGAGTACATTATTCTGCCCAACGCCGGGAAGCCCTTTTTGGGTATCTGTCGCGCTTTACAAATCAAATAAATAAATAAATAAATTGAACTAGTGAGCAATCAGGGGGTTTAATGTAAGCCGCAAAAGTGACCGGTTTATCCTTAGCTGAAAACTCTGAGTAAATGTGGTTGACTTTGGCAAAGAAAAAATTAGCCAAGGAGTCACAGAAGGCCTGCGATGGGATTGGAGCTGTATCTGGAGAGTTCCCAGCCAGTTGTTTCACTACGTCGAATAGTTGTTTGCTGGAGTTCTTTGCGTTATCAATTTGTTCTCCAAAGAACTTCTTTTTGGCCTCAGTAATCGTTTTTTTGTAACTAACCTGTGTCTCCTCATAACGTAGTTTATTATCCTGGTCATAGGACCTACGCCAATATCTTTCATACTTTCTACATTCTTGCTTTTGTTTCCTTAGTTCTTCTGTGAACCAAGGTGCCGAAGGCACCGTCCTATTTCTCGAAATGGTCTTGGATGGAACCAATAAATCCATCGCATTACCTATCCAATCTGAGAATTGTTTGGCAGCTAAATTAGCAACCGCAGAAATAATAGGGCGGGTCTTGACCAGCAGCTCTCTAAGGGCTACATTATCTATATCCTTCCACACTTTAAAAGGCTATTGACTTAGGGGGACCTGTCTGTTTAAGGGAGCGTCAGTGATGGAAAAAACACATAGAATGGCGTAGTGATCGGACCATGTGAGGGGCAAGATGTCTTGAATTGTTATCCCTTTTATATTAGAAAAAATGCCATCCAGAGTGTGGGTGCTTTAACCATTTGAACAAGCCCTAGGCTTTCCAGGTCGCCCATTAGTGCGGGCTTGCCTTTGGCGCGCCCGCTGCGCGGGCGAGATGACGCCATCCTTATATCCAATGTGGAGGAGGGTGGGATGCGGCCAGCAACTGGACCGCAACCCTTTCCTCCGCCCAGTATGGTGGCTGTCAGCACTCTCTCCTGCAGCGTCAGCACGTAATCTGCTGCGCTGGGAGATGCGGTGTAATCGGAGGTGAGGCTTGCTAATTTAAAAGTTTTTCCCAAACTTAAATGAAAATGCCACAAACCAAAATTAAAATGCACACATTTAAAAAAGGCACGCTAGCCCCCGGCTTTCCGCCTCAGAGGTGAGCCCAATAGAAATCAGCGCGCTCGCGCTAAGGTGCAAGTTTAAATACCCTGGGAGGGCGGGATGCGGCCAGCAACTGGACCGCAACCCTTTCCTCCGCCCAGTATGGCGGCTGTCAGCACTCTCTCCTGCAGCGTCAGCACGTAATCTGCTGCGCTGGGAGATGCGGTGTAATCGGAGGCGAGGCTTGCTAATTTAAAAGTTTCCCAAACTTAAATGAAAATGCCACAAACCAAAATTAAAATGCACACATTTAAAAAAGGCACGCTAGCCCCCGGCTTTCCGCCTCAGAGGTGAGCCAAATAGAAATCAGCGCGCTCGCGCTAAGGTGGGCGTAAAGCTCCGCTCACTTTATGTCCATCTTTTTTATTGGCTCATGTCCTTGTCTTTT
Source organism: Lissotriton helveticus (assembly GCF_964261635.1). Classification (NCBI taxonomy): domain Eukaryota; kingdom Metazoa; phylum Chordata; class Amphibia; order Caudata; family Salamandridae; genus Lissotriton; species Lissotriton helveticus. The sequence goes on from NC_136073.1 coordinate 683,523,306, forward strand.
GTAAATGGTGGCTTTTCATTGGTCAATAGGCTTAGTAGTTCCTCCTTAGTACCCTCTTGTCTCTTCTTGTAAACTCCCATGAGAACACCCCCTGTTACATGTGTTTTTAATTACAGCCTTAAGGAAGTATGTTCTTAAAAGGCTTCAAGCAGAACACACACTTGGTCCTAAACTAGGCTGGCAGTGGCTACTTCACTCACTAGAACATCTCATATTTTTATGAGACCGTCTATAAATTTCCCTTCATCAGCTCCACACAGAGTACAACCTAATCCGAAATGAATGTAATAATAAATCTTTTGTCACATTTCAAAGCTACTAATTGTATATATGAACATTGTTATTTGTATCAAATATACTTTATTTTGGTCATTACGACCTTAAAAGTGCAAAGCATACAGTGCAATGTGAATAGTGCAGGCAAATAAAATCAGCAACTAAAGCTTGGTCAAGACTATTTGAATGTACTCGTAGTACTGTATTGCATGCAATGCATTATGGGTAGGGTGGATTTACCATATCTCCTGCAGGGTGCAGTACCATATATGACCAAAGGAGGTAGCCTTTTACCACATATGGTACTGAACCCTGCAACATAGCAATGTAACATTGCCATTTATAATGCCAATAACTCCAATATATGCAGTGCTTGTGCCTTGCTCACTAGGGACCTCTAGGAGCAGCTTGCGGAACTGCACCGAGACATGCAGTGCTGGTGCCTTGGTCACTAGGGACCTCTAGGAGCAGCGTGTGGTACTGCACCTAAACATACAATGCTGGTGCCTTGCTCACTAGGGATCTTTAGGAGCAGGTTGCAGTACTGCACTGAGGTATACAAGGCTGGTTCCTGGCCCACTAAGCAAGCATTTGCAATGCACTACTTTACTGAAAGTATGAGCTATTGGCGTTGCATTATTATTTGCAACGCCAATACCTCAAACGATAAGTAATGCAAGACATTTTGCATTGCAAATGCTTGTTATTCTTTGAATCCCTGCAGCAAGCCTGAGTGGTAGGCGAGATCAATGGCCTTGGAGTTGGCATTTAACACATGGCTATCAGATATTGACAACTATGCTTCTATTGTTCATTATCTAATGCACTGTTTAAATCTAACACCAAGAGAGACGTACTTTGCAAGCTAAAATGTACAGAAAAGAATCATTGTCAAAGCCAGTAGGTCTAGAGTTGGCTGCTAATTTTTGTTTGTGAGTGTTTTTTGTTTAAAGACTCATAACAGGGAAGCAGCTGGCAGCAGTGTTTGGGACCAGACCAGACCCTTGACTAAGTCAAACCAAAGTTACGTTTATTTTTAGGTTGAAGCCTACTAGACAGTGCACCTGTCTGGTTACAAAGACATGCTCCGAAAGCTTCCCTAGGAAAGTATTCAGTCCATCGCTTAGCATTGGCCTTTTTGTTTTTGTCCTTCACTGATGCTTTCTTTCTACTAACTGGCTCTACGTGTTTTAGCATTTCCAGCATGTACATGTTCTTCCCTTGGAAAATAGCCTCTTTATCTCCGCTCTGATTGGCTTCTTTGTTTCTTCCAGGAGTGCTTGCTTTTTGGAAACTCTTTTTAGGTTTCGTCTGTAACTGGTCTGTCAGCAAAATCTATTGTTAACCAAAAATACGCTTAATAAAAGGGCCATGGTGGGGGGGGCGTGGCTAGTGACCAGCCAAGATGGCCGCAGCATAACGGAGCTCTGTAACTAACAAGCCCTTCCCCATAATATCCGACCGTTATTCCTGCACGCAAACGGTGCTGCACACCAAAATCGGAGACGGAAGAACCTCCAGTGCACACCGCACTAACCCTGATCGCGGAACTCCTGAAATTCGCGCCACAGTGCTGTGGCGAAAATCGCAGCCTATCTCGGCGCTGGAACCGGGGACTGGAGTGCCGACGTGTCCCGGAAGCGTGGAGCCCAGATAGGAGGCCAAATTGTCAACAGAGGGAAGCGGCGGCCTAGACGCAGAGATCCGGGCCCAACCATACGCCGCTCCGACTGGGCCACAAAAGTGAAGACTCCTGCATGAAATAGGTGAAGGGGAGCCATGGCATATATATAGGAAGCGGCGCCTGGACTCCGTCGGCGGGAACATTCGCGCCATTAGCGCCGGTGGTGGCGGCTGGCATTCAGCGCACGGAACACTGCTCAGAGGGGCATGGGACTCTTGCTGGCCTGCAGATCTCGGCATAACCACGGTACTATAGCGCTAACGATGCTCACATAGCGCAACAGTGGTGAGACGATATGAATCCCTGAGAGCTATCCACGGCGCTAGACACCTGGTACAGACGGGTCGCCCCAGAAGCGTCAAACATCTTCTTAGCGCACACTTGACAGGCTACGGACAATCAGTCGGTGGACCGTCAGTCGCGAGGACACTGGTGAGCGCCACTGCAGAAACGCTGAAGCAGACCCTACCCCGGCAGATTGGTCATTTTACCGCCCCAACCTCTCTACAGTGGAAGGGGACGACCGGAGCGAAAGAAGGTCCACCTGCAGAACTGCTATCGCGCAGACTATTTCCTATCCAAGCGGGACTCTCCTAAAGTATATTACGTAAGGACAGACATAATGAGTGGCAGGGGGCCGAGAGCCCAGCAGGCTCAGAGACTGGAAAAATATGCATATAACAAGGATCCCCCGGACAACTCAAGGGGGGAAACACCGCGAACGCCGCCCCGACCGAACTGTGAATCTGATGATGTTGAGAAGGTTACCCTGCAGGACATAATGGCGGCCTTGAAGGCGATGCAATCCTCGATGGGCACAATCTCCAATGACATCTCCCTACTGAGGGCAGACTTCGCCAAGATGTCGGATCCACTGATAGAGGTTGAAAAAGCGACAACAGAACTCACGGTAGACACAACGGTGCTCAAACAAAAAGTACAGAAACTGGAAGAAGACAACCATATGTTGAAGGCTAAGCTTGACGAGCAAGAAGGCCGCTCAAGGCGCAATAACGTACGTCTGGTAGGTGTCCCGGAGTCCGCAGGAGGTCCAGCCCTAGACCTATTTGTGGAAGACCTCATCCACACTCGGCTTCAGCCTAAAGGACTGTCCACCTATTTCAAGGTAGAACGGGCACACCGAGTACCTGGGGGAAAGCCAAGACCGGGAGCACCACCGCGCTGCATTTTGGCGCGGATCTCCAATTTCAGAGATCGTGACACCATTTTGCAGGCCGCACGAATTACCCCACCGATCAAAATCGACAACTCTGAAGTCGCATTCTATCCTGACTACACTGCGGCAGTGGCCCAACAAAGGCGAAGTTTCACGGAAATAAACAAAGAACTCCGAGAACTCAAATATTCGATGATTTTCCCAGCAAAACTGCGCGTTGAATCAGAAGGAAAAGCGTGGTTTCTTGCATCACCGAGGGAAGCGCAGGAATGGCTGGATGGCTGGAGACCGGCTAAAGGACCCAAGAACCAGGGCACGAGGCGCAACAACTGTTGAGGAAGCGGACATGTACACAGCAGAGGAGTTCTGAGCTGAAACGTTGCAATGGGGACATCTACGGAGCGCGATCTACAACAAGCCACACGCTGTATGACACTGTGATCTGGCGCTAATATCCTGGATAATGCCCAAGGTTGGTTGGTAACACTGCGGGGGAGTGATAACAAGCGGCCCACAGTCTCGAAGGGACAGTATGAGGTGAGATATCGAGACAAGGGACAGGGACTCCCGCAGGTAGGACACATTGAACAAAAGCGGCACCGCGTGGAACATTTCAGGGGAAGGGGGGGGGTTTCTAAAGGTTGCAGAAGTCTCACCCTCACGAACAATGCACCTTGTTTGGGTTAATAAGCACTCTGCTCAGTTGGGGTGGTGGAAGGTTCTTGATCCGCCGGGTAGGGAGGCAGGGAGGGGGGCAAGGGTTTTAGATGCTGTAAGTTTTCTTTTGTTTTGTTCTAAGCTGATTAGTTTTCAATCTCTCCACAAACGCTTGTTGTTGACTCTATGGAACATGCATACACGAACAGGTATGACGGTTCGACTGTTACAGTCTCTAACCTGAACTATCGCTGTCACCTACATCACTAGTCTGTTCACCTACGGGGCAATCATTAGCAATGATGGAACGCACTAGGAGGGAGGACATACACTCTGTTTTACTTACGACAGGAAGCGCAGCTATGAGGCAGAAATCACACCACACACACTATGTTACGACGTGAAATAACGGGGAAGGGCACACAGACGCCACAGAAGATTCCCCCCCCTGACAATCATCTCATGGAATGTAAACGGGCTCGGACACAAAATCAAAAGGGGATTGGTCCTGCAATATTTAAAGCGGAAGGCCCCAACGGTGGCATTACTCCAAGAAACGCACCTGACGGGCACGACCTGTAAAGCATTAAACCGATGGGGTCTCAAAATGGCCGCACATGCGGAGTTCTCCTCAGGGTCACGAGGGGTTGGCATCCTAATACATAAAAGCTCACCACTGATACTCAAAAACACTTGGACGGACGACCAGGGACGTTTTGCTGCAATCACTTGCCAATGGGAGGGTCGCAGCTATAACATGGTCGCAGTGTATGTCCTCCCGACGCTCCATCAGACAATCTTCCAGGACCTCGGGAGATTCCTGCTTGATCTCACCGAGGGGGAATTGATTATAGGGGGAGACTTAAATATGGTGATTGACACGGCTTTAGACCGTAAGCCACCCAGGCCAGCCACTAGACCCAACCAAGCTCTTAAAGAATTTCTAGATGCCATGGGACTGACAGACGTGTGGAGACTTAAACACCCTACCGAGCACCAATACACGTTTTATTTGGGAGCACATAACAGTCTCTCCCGCATCGATTACATATTGACATTAGCGGTACCTCCAGAAAGAAAACAAGCATTTACAATGCATTAGGTCTCGCAGCATTAAAGTTTGAGTTACTGGCATTGTAAATGACAATGCTTTGCATTAATTAATCTTTTTTACTTTGCAATTGGTATATAAGCATTGTTTGTGAATGGTTAGTTGTTGCTTATGCTAAGCAAAGTTGTCAGTAATATAGACTGCTAGTCTTGCTTGTTATAAGCATGCTGATTTAAAGCGCTCTGATACCTGCGGGTAAAGTTTGCGCTATATAAAAGTGAAAATTAATAAATAAATAAAAAAAAAGCCTACCTGTACCACGTCCGTTCTTATTCTGCGATGCCACATATCTTTGGGTCCCTGTACTTAGTAACTGCACCCGACTGTGGGAAACCACCATGGCAGGAACAACGTGTTGCGGGGTAGACACGGACAATGTAGCCACTGTCCTGTGGCTGCACCGCGGGGTAACAGTGTAGGGGCAGGAAGGCAGGCAGTTGGTAGTGCTGTGCCATAGCAGTGTAGTTCTCCGTGTATGCTGGCCATGGGGGTTGCTATTGGCTGACAAGAAGTGGTGAGGAGGTGCCGGTTCGGTGTGCCTGCTTCCTGATCTTGGGCAGGCGACAGGTAAAAAAACAAGCATTAAAGGGCTGGAGGAAATCGGAGCTGGGTTGATGGGTTTGTACAGAAAAGTCGGGGACTGCCTGTGTTAGAATTTGTGTATAAAGTCCATAGGTCGCACGCTACTCCACCATTCCAGCGTGTATACCCCAAGAGCATCCTGGTAAATGCAGTTTTCTCAAAGCGGGTGCGCTTATTCTAAAGTTCCGAAGTGTAATGCTAGCCAACTCTGGACACCGGTGTTTCAGGATTATTGTCCTTCATCAGCAGAGTGTAGGAAGATTTACAGGGGTTGCTGTGCAGGCTGCCACAGTGTTCTCAGGTCTGGTACCTCTCCAGGCGCGTAGGGCGTTACCTGAGCTCGTCAGCTCAAAGGCTCGAGGGAGCCGTATTTAAGTAAAAAGTCCATAGGTCGCATGCTACTCCACCATTCCAGCGTGTATACCCCAAGAGCATCCTGGTAAATGCAGTTTTCTCAAAGCAGGTGCGCTTATTCTAAAGTTCCGAAGTGTAATGCTAGCCAACTCTGGACACCGGTGTTTCAGGATTATTGTCCTTCATCAGCAGAGTGTAGGAAGATTTACAGGGGTTGCTGTGCAGGCTGCCACAGTGTTCTCAGGTCTGGTACCTCTCCAGGCGCGTAGGACGTTACCTGAGCTCGTCAGCTCAAAGGCTCGAGGGAGCCGTATTTAAGTAAAAAGTCCATAGGTCGCACGCTACTCCACCATTCCAGCGTGTATACCCCAAGAGCATCCTGGTAAATGCAGTTTTCTCAAAGCGGGTGCGCTTATTCTAAAGTTCCGAAGTGTAATGCTAGCCAACTCTGGACACCGGTGTTTCAGGATTATTGTCCTTCATCAGCAGAGTGTAGGAAGATTTACAGGGGTTGCTGTGCAGGCTGCCACAGTGTTCTCAGGTCTGGTACCTCTCCAGGCGCGTAGGGCGTTACCTGAGCTCGTCAGCTCAAAGGCTCGAGGGAGCCGTATTTAAGTAAAAAGTCCATAGGTCGCACGCTACTCCACCATTCCAGCGTGTATACCCCAAGAGCATCCTGGTAAATGCAGTTTTCTCAAAGAATTTGTGTATGTCATTCCATGGGCATCAATGCCCCCCTTGTGAACAATAACACCTTCTTCGGCCAGATAGTTTCTCAGATGGTTATATTCAAACACACCTGTTTAGCCTACCAATGCCTTCACAAAAAAGCACCTCTTAATCTTTTCAAGCAAATTTACATACAATAGGTAGCAGAACTCTTGGGTTGGCTCACTAAGAATAGTATTCTGTCCTGAACTTACATCTGATCTAAAAGAAACTAGATATTTTTGACATAGGCCCCCTAATGCACAGTTCTGCTACACATGTCTTATTTGACCGTAGATGCTTTTTTCCAATGCCTGCAAGTGCCAAGCAACCAATACCTGTCAGGTCCTTGTGGCGCCGTAGAACACATTGTGCTGGATCTCCGGGGAGTGTTCGTGGTGGACACAGAAATTCATGGTGTAATTATATTGTTGTGTTCCTTTCCCCTCACGTGGGCCAAGGTTTTCCATGTGGTCAGCAATTTTGTGGCTTAAGTCACATGCTGCACTACACTAGTAGTGTCTTTGAATCTTCTAAACACAGACAACTTAAAAATAGGCAGGTATTTTTTTCCACCAAATATCCTTTAATGGTGTAAGCCAAACACATTTTTGGTGGAGGGAAATACTGTGGCCCAATTTCAATTCAATTACCCATATACCTACTATTATACAGCTTGGATACCATCGACATGAACAGAACACTTGTTTGAAGACGAGTGGGGGCCTGGTTACTGGACTGCCAGTAAGATGTAAATTACACAGGTAATTGTACAAAACGTTGTGCCACCTTCCCCTACTTCAAAAACAGAAATACGAAATACTTTAAGCTGTGCCTACATTACCCCTGCCACTGTACTCCTGTACTTGAGGGCAGCTAAAACACTGGAATTCGGAGAGGTAAGAGAAGGATTTTAAAGCTTGTGATAGAATTTTTGTGGCTTTAAATTGGGCCTTGCCTCCAGCATTGAGCAGGAACTGAAAAGTCTGTATTGGGCCAGTTTGCAACCAAGGAGAGTGCGAGCTGGCAGCAACGTCCGTGCCCCTCTGAATACCAGTTTCAGGTTAACTGATTGGGCTTGGGCCCAGAGTAACCTGACCAGGCTTTCCTCCTCTGCTCCCTCCTAGCACAGCTCCATTTGGGAAAGGAATCCCAAGAAAGCCATCTCCATTAGGTGCCCCCACCTTCTGTGAGCCTTGAGCAGCCCAGGGGAAAGCTGGTAAGAGCAGGCAGCTTTTGCTCTGAAATTTCACATTTGAATCTGTGCTTGGTGTGCAGCCCTGTATTTCTTCCTTTTTTTCCAAACTGTACTAAAGTGACAAAAGACAGTTTTTTCCCTGCCAAAAAAGGGAAAGCATTTGCAATGCAATAGGTCTTGCATTACTAAAAGTTTGAGCTATTGGCGTTGCAAATAATAATGCAACGCCAATAGCTCAAATCTCGTGCAACACCATCTGTGAAAGTTTATCACCATGAACATGCACTCACCTTAAATGTGCAGCTCCGTCTGAAAACGTCTATCACCATGAATGTGCACTTATGTGTAGCACCATTAGTGTAAGTCTCTCACCATGAATGTGCACTCGTGCAGCACCATCTGTGAAAGTTTTTCACCATAAACATGCACATTATGGAAGGTGGTGGGAACATCAGACCAACATGGGAGACATTACTGAGTTGAGTTGAGTTGAGGGAAAATTTGTATAGTGCTACTTTACCCGTAGGTGTCAAGGCGCTAAAGATGGGAAAGGAAAACTGTGTGAGGGGAAAGCAGGGAGGATGGTTAATGGTAGGCCTCCCTGAATAGCCAGGTCTTCAAAGTCTTTCGGAAGAGAGGGTGAGAGGTGAGTTCCTTAATCTCAGCCGGAAGAGTATTCCAAATTTTGGGAGCACGGGAGCTGAAAGCTCTGTCGCCCCATCTGACTTGGTTTTAGGAACAGACAGAAGATATTTATTGGCTGAGCGAAGTGCCCTGCCGGGGACGTAAGGGGTCACCAAGGGTTTAATGTCTTCAGAGCCAAGCCTGTGCAGTGCACGATGGGTAAGACACAGAACCTTGAACTCTATTCTGGCCTGGATAGGAAGCCAATGAAGGTCCTTCCTATATGAGGTGGCTGAGGCAAACCTCGGGGCATCAGCAACAAACCAAGCTGCTGCGTTTTGTACTGTTTGAAGACGCTGTATCTGGGATTTATTAATTACAAGGTACAACGAGTTACAGTAATCTAGCCTTGAGGAAATTAGGGCCACCGTAACCAATTTACGGGCATCGGTGGAAAGATAGTGTACTAATTTCCTCAAGGTTCTAAGGACACCACAGCAAGTAGAGGTCGTCCTGCTGACTTGTTTTTGGAAGGAGAGCTTGGTATCAAAAATAACACCTAAGTTCCGAGCAGAGTGGGAGGGCGATGGACAGGCTCCAAGGGAGGGAGGCCACTAGTCCATTGACCAAATTTCCTCCTTGCCTCCGAAGATCAGCACCTCAGTTTTTTCCCCATTCAATTTAAGGGAATTCCTCACCATCCAGTTTGCAACCGCTTCCATGCAGTTCTTAAAGTTTCGGGCTGTAATGTCAGCAGTTTGAGAAAGAGAGACCATAATCTGAGTGTAATCAGCATAGGAGAGAACTTCCAGCCCAAAAGATCTTACGAGCCTGGCAAGAGGTGTAACATAAATGTTGAAGAGCGTGGGGCTCAGGGACGAGCCCTGAGGCACCCCGCACTGCACAGGTTTGGCTGGGGAAAGAAAGTCACCCAGCTTGACCCTCTGTGCACGGCCATCCAGGAAAGATTTCAAAAGACTAAGTGCAGGTCCGTCCACTCCTATCTCCTTGAGCCGTTTGACTAAGATGGAGGGGGATAGGGTGTCGAACGCGGCAGTAAGGTCGAGCAGGACCAGAAGGGTAGTCTGGCCACTGTCGACCTTAGCACGGATGTTATTGGTTACGACTGTCAGGTGCGGACTCGGTACTATGAGACCTGTGAAAGCCGTGCTGGGAGGGGTCAAGAAGGCTGGAGTTCTCCAGGAAGGCACTCAGATGGTGATTTAAGTGGGCCTCTAGCATTTTAGCGGGTGCCGGGAGTAGAGAGATAGGCAGAAATTTTTTTAGGATGCTAGGATCCAACGAGGCCTTTTTAAGAAGGGGCTTAACTATGGCCATTTTCCAGGAGGTCGGAAAAGAACCTTGATGGATGGCCAGATTAATAACTTCCAGGAACGCAGGGAGTAAAACATCTCTGCATTCTTTGAAGACCTTCAGAGGACAAGGGTCGAGGGGAGAACCTGATTTAAGCCTATCTAAATGCACATTAAGTTCCTCTAGAGTGATCGGGGGGAAGATAAAAGAACCACCCTGTGGTGGCTCTGTAGAGACTTCTGTGACAAGATATGGCAGTGGGGCTGGAGGGGATCCTAATTCTTTTTTTTTTTTTAAACCTTTATTTTGGAAAAAGAACACAGATACAGACCTACAGCCACCAAGGCTGGTCAATCATACGAAATAGCAAGAACAGATCAATACACAGCTCATCAGCCGACAACCCGAGGGTTCGGCAGCGTAACAGTGTGGTGTGATTCGGAGCATTTGGCAGATGAGGATAAATAAAAGGTTGTCATGTTTTAGTATATACAAACAACAAGAAAAAACATAAGAAACAGAATCGAGGCAAAATTATCAATATTAGGCCTGCAATGTACGGTAGGGGGGAGACAAACGAAAAGCAAGCATCAAACAATCGTAGAGGCGGGGAGCGGGGACCAAGAGTGAATAGCACTTCACAAAGAACAGAAAATCAAAACACTGGAACGTACAGTCAAGGAGATCTCGGAAGGTCTGGGGGCTCAGCAAAGGGAGGGTCACAAATCTCTCCACGGTACGAATTCCACTGACCCCAAATCCTCCCCCACTTCTTGGGCCTACCTCGGGAGATGTACACAATTTTTTCTCTAAACATGCACCAATCCATGTTCTCCTCCCAGGTCGAGACCAATGGTGCCCTATGAGACCCCCAGAGTTGAGCGATATCTCTCTTTGCAATCATGTTGCCCAGCGTAACCCATTGAGTCTGAGCAATGGTACAGTCATTTGGTTCCCAAACATTCAGCAAACAGCGTCTGGCCTCGGGGAGTAACCCGACACCCGTCACTTCTCCCATCACCGCATGCACTCGATTCCAAAAAACCACGACCGCCGGGCATTCCCATATAATGTGGAGGAAGGTAGCAAGCAAACCACATCCACGCGACATAACCCATCCACAGAATAACCCATATGGATCAATCGTGGACCCGTGACATAGATACGACGTAGAATCTTGAGCTGCACCAGTCAGAGACGCGCCGGAATAGCGACTTCTTTTGGGGCGGATATTGCAGCCTGCCAGTCTTCATCGTCTAATTCCAGACCGTCGCCAGTCCATGCCTCTCGTAGCTGTACAAGAAGGTCCGAACGGGCATTAATATGTTTTTTATATATGAGGGAGATAGTGCTGTCAGGGACATGTCCATCCAGCACTCTATTTCCAGGGGAGAAGACTCAGGGATCGAAGTACCAGCAGGGAAGACCGAAGCAAGTGCATGGCGGACCTGAAGATATCGGAAATATTCCCTATCACTCAGCTTATATTCCCGTTTTAGCTCATCAAAAGTTTTGACTCTGTCAACGGCCCAAAGATTACCCACTTTGCTAATACCGATAAGGTCCCATCTATCGAATCCCTTCGAGGACCACAGACCACCCAGTCTCTCAGCTGCATACAGGGGAGTCGCCCTAGTCAGTTTATCCGTCCAGCCCGTGGCCGATGTTGCACTATCCCACACACGTATCGCCACCGCAGTGGGGCCCGTCAGACTCCTCCTGGCGGTCCTGGAGTATAGCGCTCTATTATAATCGCCCCCCGGTAGTTGCCACCTATCCATATCATAGGCGGGATTAGGAACAGGGCCATACATGGCATGGTTAATAGCACTCAACTGTGACGCCCAATAATAGCGTCTGACATCCGGCAAAGCTATACCACCGTCATACCAGGGCAAAGTCAATTTCGCCAACGCTATACGCGGCCGTCCACCCCAAACCAATTTCCTCTGAAGGCCCTCGATTTCACGGAAATAGCCGGCCGGAACCAGATCAAGCGTGTTCTGGATGGCATAGAGGAATCGGGGAAGAGACATCATTTTGAACAGGGCCGCTCTCCCTAAAGGAGACAGAGGCAATCCACACCATGCCACTACATCCGACCGAAGTCGGGCAAGTGGAGGTAGTAGATTCCGCTCAAATCGTACCCTGGGGTCCATAGAAATGTAGATCCCCAAGTACTTGAAACCAACACTGGAGACAGGTATAGGGAAGAAACGGGGCAAAGACGGTTGTCCAGCTGCAAGCGGGTAAATACAGGATTTAGCCCAGTTGATAACCAAACCAGAGTTCTTCCCGAAAGAGCTCAGGACGTCAATCAGAACACCCAATGACTTACTGGGAGAAGTAAGGTATAACAGTATATCATCGGCGTAAAGCGACACCCGATCCTCGAAGGTAGGGGACCACCATATGCCCCTGAGCGAGGGCTCCCAGCGGAGCCACGCGGCAAGGGGTTCAAGAGCGAGCGCAAAGAGAAGAGGCGACAGAGGGCAGCCCTGCCGCGTGCCACGTCCGAGGACAAAAGGGTCAGAGGCCCTTCCATTAACCACCACCTGTGCCAGCGGTTGCTCATATAAAAGCCTAACTCACCCGATAAACTTGGGACCAAATCCAAACTTGGCAAGGGCAGCCCACAAATAAGGCCATTCCACCGTGTCAAAGGCCATCGAGGCGTCAAGGGAGACCAAGATGGCCGGTTCCTCAAGAGACCCCGCCCTTGCCAAGGCACCATGAAGGCGTCGAAGATTGAGTGCGGTATTACGGTGGGGATAAACCCGGACTGATCAGGGTGCACCAAATCACCAATCACCGTAACCATGCGGCTCGCCAAGATCTTAGCGAGAACCTTAGGCTCCACATTCAAAAGCGAGATCGGCCGATATGACGAACATTGTTCCCGAGGCTTTCCATCCTTATGGATGACCACAATGGATGCCAGTCTCTGATCCCGGGGAAGAAGCCCGAGATCTCGCGACGCCAAGAACATCCGACGAAGGTATGGCGCCATTTTGTCGGGGCACAGCTTATACAGCTCGACTGGCATACCGTTCGGGCCCGAAGCCTTTCCCGAGCGAAGCGCACGGATAGCGAGCGCTACTTCATCGGTAGAGAAATCCGCCTCCATAAGCTCCCTGTCCGAGTCCGACAGACTAGGCAACGTTATATCTCGGAGCAACAGGTGCGAGTCCTCCTCGGGTCTGTCTGAGACCGACGCGTAAACCTTCCGAAAGTGCTGGGCAAAGACCTCTACTATCTCGACAGGGTCCACAACTCGCACACCATCCACTCGTTCAATCACGGGCACCACCCGGTTCAATCTATCCCTTCTGTCAAGCCAAGCAATCAACTTCCCCGCCTTGTCACCAACATCATATAGGCGCCCCTGCTGCTCACGATTCATCGCCTTAGCCGCATCAGTCACCAGAGCTCTGTATTCAGACTGTTTAAGCGCCAGGGAGTGCAAGCTACCAGGCGTAGTTCCAGACTCCATCCGCTCCTCCAACTCAGAGATATCATTTTCCAGACGTACCACTTCCATAGTTCTGCGCCTCCTTTCGCTGGCAATCAAAGAGAGAGTCTGACCCCGGATCACAGTTTTATATGCCTCCCATAAAGAAACAGGGGAGGATACTGACCCCTCATTCTCAGCAAAATAGTAATCCATACATTTAACCACTTCCGTACCAATGCTGGGGTTACGAAGATGCCACAGATTAATAGGAGCGATCCGACCCCCGGACTCCAGCTGCACGTCAATAGTGAGCCAGAGTGGGGAGTGGTCCGAAATCCCCCTAGCCAAATGTCTAATTTCCCTCACTGAGACCATCTGTGCCGCTGGTATAAGGATGTAGTCGAGTCTCGAGAGACTACCATGAGCCCCTGAATAAAAGGTGTATTGGAGCTGTCCAGGATGGAGTTGTCTCCAACAATCCGCTAATCCCAGTGTGTCCAAGAAATTCCCCAGCCATAACTGCGATGCGGGGAGGGTTCTACGGGGGCTACGATCCTCCTCTCCACTGATGACCGAATTAAAGTCGCCACCCACTACCAGCAAGCCATCGGGGAGTCCCAGGACAACCCCGCCCAAATCAGAAAACGTGGTGGACTGAAGACCAGGGGGAACATGCACAGACAAAATGGAGATCGTCTTCCCCTCCCAGCGACCCACAACAGCGGCATAGCGGCCCCTATCATCTAGCACCTTATCATCCACTTCGAGGGGGAGGGAGTTTCTAACCAGGATACCCGCCCCCTCGACCCAGTGGTGAATCCAGAGTGGGCCACCAAGCGGTAGCCTCGTCTATTCAATGCATGGCACGTATTTCCTACAAGATGCGTCTCCTGTAGTAAAACGATATCCGGGGATTGTCGCTTCAAGTATTGCAAAACTATCCCCCGTTTTATCCTATCCCCGAGACCATTAACGTTCCAGCTCAGTACCCTGAGCCCCCTACCCCCCATCCCAGACAGGAACAAACAGTCCTCCCCGACACAAAACAGGCACAAATGATAAAATAGCGACCAAATCGTAGCCTCGTAACAAGCAAACAAGAAAAGACCCCCCCACCACCCCCCAAGGAACCCTCAACACACAACCCCCCACCCTGCACCCCTGCGGTAGACCAAAAAGCCACCCCAACTTGCAGTGTGCCTGTCGCCCCATTAAACTAACCTACAAGAAGAGAGAGAAAAACGTCCCCTGAGGAGGAAGAGTCCTGAATCCCTCCACCCCCGGGTATCTACAACGTAGAAACATCGCAATCACAGAGGCACTGCAAAGCGTCCAACAAATTGGCTCGTCGGCACAGACTCACTACTCCTGTTCTTCCAAGCCGCCCTCGGCGCCCCTCGAGCTCTCCGGGCTGGTGTGTTGCGTCGGCAGGGCGTCCAGCCAGTCACTGGCCACCTCGGGGCGATCAAAGAAAAATGCACGTTCATTATGTTCAATCCTCAGGCGAGCCGGAAAAAGCATGGCGTATTTCAGTCCCATGTCCCTGAGACGTCTCTTCACCCCCGTAAAGCCCAGACGTTGCTTCTGCACCGCCTGCGTGAAGTCCGGATAGAAACTGATCGACACGTTTTCAAACTTAGTGGGACCATTAGTACGGGAGGCCTGCAGGATAGCGTCTCTGTCTCGGAAATTAAAAATCCTGGCTATTATAGGCCGCGGAGCGGCACCAAGCTTGGGCTTCCCACCTGGAATTCTGTGAGCACGCTCCACCGCAAAAAGATGACTAAGACCCTTTGGTGCCAAGTGGTTCCGAATAAGATCCTCCACCAGAAGGTCCGTAGGCGAGTCTGTAGAGTTCTCCGGAACACCTACGATGCGGACGTTGTTGCGTCTGGCCCGGCTCTCGAAATCATCCAGCCGACGGGCGAACGAATCTCTGGCCATGCGTAGATCGCGGACCTCGGTCTGAAGATCTGAGATATCCTTAATCAGGCTCGCTGTCTTGATGTCCAGGGATTTAACCCGTTCATTGGTTTTCCCCAAGTCCGTCCTGATAAGGTTGACCTCGATTGCCACTGTGTCCAGCTTAGCGGCCAGAGTTTCATATTGCCGACCCATCGCAGTCTGGATACTGGCAATGGCGACCATGACATCCTTTAGAGTCGGCTCTTCAGTCGCAGGAGCATCGTCACCAGACTCCCCTAGGGCCTTGCTCGGTCCACCCGGGGATCCCTTCGGGCGGGTAAAGCGATCTATAGTCTGTGCCTGAACAGCCCCTCCACGATTCGGGCCTCGGGTGTTGCGCCTCTCAGAGTCCGTCCTGCCCGTCATGGTGGGCGACGAGCTCCGACAGGACCTCTGGAATCTGGTCAAAATGATGCCCTCTATGACAAGCCTGTTGTGTCGAGAGGTTGAGGAACGACAACCAGAGTGGAATTGACAGCTAGCCCAGGGCAGCAGTATCAATCAGCAGCGAGTTGGCATCAACAATGACCAAAATCGAAACTGAAAGTACCACAGGGGCAGCGGATGCATCTCTCCAGCCGTTGTTGTTCAATTGCCACCTGGCCACCTCGGGAACTCAAGCCCCCGGATGGCCTCTGCCATAGGCCTCAAATTATGAGGAGCAGCAAGTCCAGCTCCCGGTGGCCAAATCGAGTTTTGGAAAAAGCTTTTGATATCAGCAGGGCATCAGCAAAAAATACCCGTCGTCCAAATCAGGATTTGTTCCAGGATAGATGAGGATGGCGGAAGGGGTCTCGGGAGCCCTCTGCTCACGCGTCCATCTTGGATCCGCGCGTACCTCCTCCTCCCGGGATCCTAATTCTTGGTTAAGAGCTTCTAGGCTAGAGTGAATGTGAACTATCTTTGTGTGAAAAAAGGTGGATATCTGGTCACAGAGCTCCTGGGTTTCTGTTACCAGATTAGGGGATTGCAAAGCCGACAGAGAGTCAACAATTTTGAACAGTTCCCTAGAGGAGCTGAGGGAAGCAGTCAGTTTAGAAAAATTCAACTTCAGTGGAGTGGTGTGGCTCACTGGTTAGAGGTGGCAGACCCGGAAGCAGAGGTCGGCCCGGGACCAGGGTTCGATTCCCGACGCTGCAGGGTCTTGGGCCATGGTCAGCAGACTCGATAATTCTCGCCTCGGTGCCTACTCCAACCATGGGTCCCACTCAGCAACTCTGGGCAATAGCTTGCTTAATCTCTACTAATGGCCCCATCAGCGCCGGGGATGCTTGTCTTCACCTTGGAGATGCCCAGGAGGGACCATCTCACAGGGAAAGCCAGGATGGGTTCCCCAGCGGTATACAGCGCCGGGACGCCCCTTTGCTGGGGCAGCTGTGCGCTTTACAAGTATACGACATTTAACATTTAACATTTTCTGCAAGAACCGCAGTTTTGTAGTCTTTGAGTAGGAGCTTGTGTTTGTTCTTTTCCTCTGGATCTAGATTGACTCTCCAGAGCCTCTCTTGTCTCCTACATCCTTGCCTCAGTGACCTGAGAGTATCGGAGTACCAAGGGGCCGAGGGGCGCTTCCTAGCAGAATAAGTCTGTTTGACCGGAGCCAGTTTATCTACCGCTTTTAAAATAGCATTATGCAGATCAGAGGCTGCAGAGTCAATGCCATTTGCTAGTGATAGGTGTTGGCTGGGCAAAAGGGGAACTAATAGTTCACTATTTATCCCTCTGAAGTTTCTTTTGGGTTCCCACTTACAGGGGTCTGCTAAGGGGGTGGGGAAACTGGAGTAAGTAAAGTCCAAGGGGATGGCCATGTGGTCTGACCAGGACAGAGAAAGGGGGATCCCAGTCTTCACCCTGGGGTCATTGGTAAAGACCCCGTCCAGGGTGTGACCGTCTAAGTGTGTGGGGCCCTCTACTATCTGGTTTAGACCAAAAGAAGCAAATGAATCCATCAGGGAAGCAGTGTCTGTGGAATCCTCTATATCCAAATGAAAATTAAAATCTCCAAGAATGGTGAAGTTGGGTCTATCAATGTAGGGTTCAAGCAGCTTAAGAAGCTTCTGAACGAAGGAGGGCCGGGGGCCTGGAGGCCTGTAGATCAAAATCCCAGCAAAGGAGATTGAAGGGGAGGAGTTGAGCACAAAATAAAGAGCCTGAAAGGAGTCAGATGGCAAAGAAAGGTGCTCAGTTCGGCATCTTATAGAGGATCTGTGTAAAATGCCCAGCCCCCCACCCATTCGCCCTACTCTGTCCATTCTGGACAGGGAATAACCCTCCGGAATGGCATCCAGGAGTTCTGGTCCAGAGTGATCTGCTGCCCAGGTCTCCGTAATAAAGACCCAGGGAGGTTTGCTGTTAGAAGTAAAATCCCTGAACGCAAGATTATTTTTAATTAGGGATCTGGTGTTAATAAGGAACCCAGTCTCTTTGCTAGGCTGGGGGGGCTTGTACCTTCCCAGTCTAGAGTGTCTATATCGGGGGATATGGAGGCGGGGACTAGCCTCCTTCCCCGTACATAAACACTTGAGGGCCTCCGGGAAGCCCTCAGGTGGGACCATATGATGACAAGGTGTTGGTGAGGGTTTGAATGATAGCAGGGTATGTGCGGAATATGTACATCTACCAGGGATGGTAAGATCTAGCTGATCAGCCTGCCCGGCCCCCGGCGCTTCCTCAGCGCTGACGGGCGCAGACGGGCAGGACTCTGGCGCGACTTCGGCGCAGGTCCGGCACGTCCGCTGCGCGGAGCCATATGCAACGGCAAACGGCAAAGTAACACGGGGGCTTGAGGGAGAGGACGAGAAACATTCAAATTGTACATATTAGGGGTTAAAAGCGCGTTACTGTTAAGCGGTTGTTAAGAAAAAACTTCCCAATGCAAAATAAAACCAGCCATAACCACATTACAGAATGTATCATTTTCCTTCTCCTGTGGCACTATCCCGAGACTTTGGGTCTGTTTTTGTTCTGTCTCTCACATGTAAAAACAAGGCTTAAGAAAAACAATCCATTTACACTATCTAAAGAAGAAACTAGCAATCTGCAGGAACCAGCCACAAACCTGAAAAATCGTCTTTTCCCTGCTGATTAGTACCTGGTTACCAGGGCAGTGTGGACTGACAAGGGGCTGTAGGCTGCTGCGCGAGAGAGAGTAAACTCGATTTAAGGTATATTTTAAATCATGTTCTGCCTCGTCACGCCGTCTTTAATGCCTGGCATCTATAAAACGCCCAAGACCAGTCCACCCTATGATCACTGCCACCCACCTGTGCGCTGCGATGCTGCAAGTGTCAGGACAGGCGGCTCAGGAGCAGAACAGCAAGGAAATCTCTGATAGTGGATCGATGCTGCGGAGTAAATGAACGGCAATAAGAAGAGGTTAGCACCGACGGGCTGGCGCACAGCGTCCCAGAGCATGGAAACCACAACAAACAAGCATTGCAAGCAGCCGCGGCAGTTTAAATAGCAGCACTGGTAGAGGTCCGGTTGACTGTTAAAATGCGCTCTGGAGCGAGAAGTGTGAATATTTGGCACAACGCCTTCTTACCATAGTATGTGTTTTCCATGAAGCCCCCCACGCATGCACACAGCTTCCCCAGTAAGGCAGGATTCAGTGTCGGGAGCCGCTCCTTGGTACCCCGGCTGGCATCTAGTATTTTGCAGGGGCTACTGAAGTGCACCTGAAGTGGGCATTGCGCTTCTTCCAGGCAGGCGTCAGCAGACAAAGACCTCCCTCCATCAGAAAGTCAGCCGGCACCCGATGACGAGCCGCCGAGCCACCATATGGGCAGCGCCTGACGGCAGAGCCGCACTCACCGGGGGGAGGAGTGCTGCGGAGGGGAGGCTTCCGGGGTAGAGCGCGAGGCTAGAGGGGGACACAAGTCCTCTGGCAAGGAGGCCACGCGCAGTCTCATCTCTGACTATGGGAGGCGTGAGAACGTTCCTCAGCGCGCGAAACTGAAAGCACGGTGAGAGCAAGACGACGTGAGCGTGCACATCGGCTGTCCCGGCGCTGAGGATCGATGGAGAAGACACGGCGTTTACCTGCCCTGAGGCTCCAAGTCTGAATTGGAGATTGAACTGTCCTTGAGCCTGGCCCGCTCCTAAAACAGCACGGACAGCGTGACGGCGGCCGCCTGGGCTGAACGACGGTAAGGAATGCGGGGAGAGAGTAGCTGTTGGCAGATGGCGCATGGCTGGCTGAGACCGGAGGGGGTGCAAGGAGAGCTTGGGATTCAGAACAAAACTGAAACCTAAGGAAACTGAAAGCTGGAAATGAAAAAAAAAATAACGTTAAAAGTTCACTGTCTGTGTAAGCACGCATTGTAAGGGAATTGTGGCCTGCTCAATAGAGCGCGCGTTCACGTGAGCGTGGCCCGCTCCGATCCGATTCTTCACGATGCGCCTGGCCAGCTCTTATCTCCTGGAAAGCTGAGTCGCTGACAATAGGTCTCTGGCGAGACAGCGCTTCGCGCTGTAAACGCCACGAGACCTAAACAGCTATAGAACATTTACCAAGAGGGATTTCAGACCACTCTCCGATTCAGCTTACTTATACGACGCAACTCCCTAGAAGACAGAGACTCTACCCGGTCTACCCCGGCTACCTCCAAAATCACAAGATAGCCAAGGCATTAACAACGTCCACTGTACACTACTTTGAGGAAAATACGTCGACAGTAAACTCACCGTCCATCCTCTGGGAGGCGTACAAGTCGGTAATCAGAGGACAAGCCATTTCCACTATTACACGGCACAGGAGGGAACATAGAGGAAACCTTGAATCCCTAGAGGCTGGAGTGCAAAGAGCAGAGACTGCCCACGCGCTAGATCCCACAAATACCACTGCACACACCTTGACACTAACAACTCAGGAGTACAGAGCATACACAGAAGATATGGCAAAAACTAGGCACACGGATACACTACATAGGGTTTATGAGCTAGGGGACAAGACGGGGAAAATGCTGGCATGGTTAGAGAGAAGAGAAAAGGCAGATAGGTGGATTGCCCAACTAACACTAGCAGATGGCTCCACCACAACGGACCCCCACTTAATAGTAGAGGAATTGGCCACCAATTATGAAAAGGTATATACAGCACGTAACACAATGACAGTAGAGTACTGCACACAATTTTTACACACCATACCATTAACTACACTATCACCAGAAGATGCGCAAGCACTTGAGGAAGACTTAACAATAGAAGAATTAGGAAAGGCACTGGCGGCGCTTCACACCGGGAAGGTGCTGGGTCCAAATGGCCTACTGGTGGAACTCTACAAAAAAGTCGCACAAAAGATCACCCCCCACCTGCTCCCCATGTATAATGACTGTTTAACACAAGGCATACTCTCCAGAGACCAAAGATTAGCCACAATCGTGGCAATCCACAAACCGGGGCAGCCTCTGGAGCAGACCTCTTCATATCGTCCGATATCCCTAATGAATGCGGACGCAAAAATATTGGCAAAACTATTGGCGCTCCGACTACAACCTCACCTCACGACATTGGTCCACCCGGACCAGTCAGGCTTCATGCCTGGACGCAACATCTCCCTTAACATAAGGCGTCTTAATGGGGTTCTTAACCGCACTCAACTGCTGCAGGAAGATGCGGTCATTCTCTCATTGGACGCCACAATGGCGTTTGACATTGTGGAGTGGCCATTTCTATTTGCAGTGCTCCAAAAGATGGGTTTTGGCCCCAAGTTTTGTGGCTGGATTAAGCTGCTATACACAGCGCCTCTCGCCCAAGTGGTAGCCAATGGCCCTATTTCACGGGAGATCACACTGGGGCGAGGGACGAGGCAGGGATGCCCGCTGTCCCTGCTTCTTTTTGCGCTTATATTGGAACCACTGGCGACGAGAATACGCACAGCCCCGTTGATCCGTGGGATAACATGGGAGGCAGGCTGGGAAGACCGAATATCCCTAAATGCCGATGACGAGCTGATATATTTAACGTCCCCAACGCAGTCACTGGAGGTCTTACTAGATGTCATCATGACATATGGAGCAACGTCCGGCTACACCATAAATTGGACAAAATCACTGCTATACCTATTGTATGGCCAGATGCCTCCTCTTCCCTTTGGTTGCGCATTTCAAGTGGCGATTAGTGGGCTTAAATATTTGGGAATATATGTCACCCCACAATAATCAGTATTCATGGAAGAAAATTTACTAAAACCCCTCAAGAGGCTCAAATCGGATGTTACACACTGGAGATCCCTCCCGCTGACACTTCTGGGAAGGGCAGCACTCTTCAAAATGCTTGCACTCCCCAGGTTTCTTTATGCGCTCCAGAACACCCCTTTCCCGGTCCCTCTTTCTTATTTCAAAGCTATTGATGCCGAAATCTCCTCATTGCTCTGGGATGGGAGACCGTCCCGTATATCGCAATCAAAATTGATACGTAGTTGGTACGATGGGGGAATAGCCTTACTGAGCGTTAAATTATACTACTGGGCCGCACAACTGATGATTGTTAATCAATGGCTACATGCCCCACAGCAAGACCCAGCATATAGATTAGACAGAAGCATGCTGCCGCTGGAACACTTGCTGAAGGCCCTCTACACTAACAAAAGACGGTATACGCTCACAGGTCCTATGGCTCATACGATAAAAATCTGGCATACAGCACAGAGAACCCTGGGATGGGAGGGAGTGCTCACATTGGCCACCCCACTCTGGGAAACTCGCCGCCTTGGCACCCTGGCCAACAACAAGGGGTTCCGGCAATGGGACCTAATTGGCATTACAAAAATAGGGGACCTATGGGTGAGGGGAGAAATTATTACATTCGCAGCCTTACAAGAGAAATACGGAATGGCCGAGACTGAGTTATACCCCTACATCCAAATCCGGCACGCACTCCAGAGTGCAATCCCTCCAGGCACCAAATTAGCTGAATCTTCCCCCCTTGAAGACAGACTCCTCGCCGACTACTTGGACAAAAAGGCCGTATCACTAACATACCGTAAACTGGTCAACAATCTTCCGGACCCCACGGTGGTTCTCTGGCTCAAATTAGTGCAACTCAAAGTGCTGCACCGCATATATTACTCATGCACCATGTTACACAAGTTGGGACACACGCTTGATTCACTCTGCCTACGGGGTTGCGGACTACTCGGGACATACTTTCATATTATATGGGAATGTCCAAAAATACAAACCTATTGGGAACATGTTTTAAATAAAATCTCAGGAGCGGGCGAGGTCGAAATCCAGCTAGACCCCGGATGTTGCCTGTTAAATATCTGGAAACCCACAGACCTCAACTTGGGACTGCAGACTTGGGCAGCGCTTGGGATAGCAATTGCTAAGCGGAACATTGCCAGGAATTGGGGTTCAGGGACAGTGCTCACATTGACACAATGGAAAAATGACATGGACACAGATATGGTGGCGGGAAGAGCGGTCTACACCCACAGGGGATGTCCCAAAAATGGTCCAGGATGTGGGAGATGGAATGAATCCCGGGGAAATATTTGTGACCCCCCGCAAGCATTATCCGACCCCGCCGATAGCCCTTAAAATAGGAGGTGAAACTGTGTTACATACATATTGCAACCGGAGAGTGGGGCTAGGGGAGGGAACGAAGTGGTGGACGTTAACCATTGTGCACCTGCAAAAGTACAATTTTGTCCTATACACTGAGAACTGTATGCTGTATCGATGTATCACCAATGGAGAAGATTAATGTTTATTGATGAATGTACACTCCTGATAACAAAATGCTAATAAAAACTTAAAAAATAAAAATTAAAAAAAAGGGCCAGGAGCTCGCCTATTACTTACTGTTGTCGGTTTCCATGTCACTATTGTTTCCTTGCTTCTGATTGGCCAGCTCCTCCTGCTCCTTTCTGCTTTTTCCAGCTGCTTATGGTGTCGGTCCCTGCCATGGAGGATGGACCTTTTACAGTTTCCTCTCTGCAGCCAGAGTCCTTCCACTGGCTGCAGGCTCCTGCAGGAACTTTTTTTTAATACCTTTGGACATACACACTTGAAAAGTGTATGTCGGCAGTCCCTCTCCCACCCCTTATATTTGGATGCTCATGCCAAAATGCATGTCAACAGAATCCCCAGTCTTTGTAATTCATGCTACCAGCATTTTGGTGTTCCTCATCACAGTTACAGAGTGGGACATAAAGGAGATCTGACATCCTAATTAGAGTACTGTCTAAAAGTAGCCTGCGTCACAATAACAGATCGGGCCAAAAAGTGGCACTGCGTCATAGAATCAGGCCTTACAGTGCCCCGGCATCATGATTATAGTTATTTTGAGAGTCAATCATTTGTACTATGCGGGAACGCATCATGGTACACAGCCCAGCTGCCTACATCAACTTGCTGGCAGGGCGTAGTCTCATAGCAATGACACAGCGTCTGGGCCTACATTCCGGAGGATGACCCCGCATAGGTAAAAAAGCTTGAGCAGCAGCCCCGCCTGAGCAATGACCTCCGCTTTTATCAAGTACCGAACAAGAAAAAACAAACCCCCCAACCCCCCTCCCCCTCAAAACAATCCCCCCCTCCCAATCCCACCCCGCTCCGCATCAGCTTCTATCTGCACTATTCACTCTCCAGGATCCACCCGTTCTGCCAGGCAAAGACTCAATCCACGGGCTTAACCTCCCCCGTCTCTAACGGAAGAGCTGCAGGATCTGCAGACACTTCAGGCATGTCACTTCTCGGAGGTCTTTGGATAGGAGTTGTAAGAACGGGCCCCAAAGCTTAGCATATTCAGAACTTTGCCCATCCATTCCCAACAAGAGTCGTTCCATAGCTAGAATGTGACAGAGTCTTTGAATCCAGTCTCGGGGGTCAGGTACAGTCGGGGAACCCCAGTGCGCCAGGAGAACCTGCCTCGCGGCCAACAAAGCCAACGCAATCTGCCTACCCTTCAGCGAGCTCAGGGGAAAGAACTTAGGGTGGGGAAGCCCCAACAGTGCATGCTCAGGCCTCCGGGGGAATGTAATCTGAAACGCAGCATCCAACTCAACTAATATCATGGTCCAATACCGCCCCAGGTTTGGGCAATGCCATAGCAAGTGCGCCAATGACTGATTTCGTGACATCCCATGCCTTAACGCGCGCTGGAGTATAATACCCATAGGCCG
The DNA here is from genome assembly GCF_964261635.1 of Lissotriton helveticus. Lineage (NCBI taxonomy): Eukaryota > Metazoa > Chordata > Amphibia > Caudata > Salamandridae > Lissotriton > Lissotriton helveticus. The sequence continues at coordinate 683,547,540 of NC_136073.1, forward strand.
CTACCTTGTAGGCCGACTCGGTACCCGCAGTATTAGAGGCTGTGTGCTGCGCACGGTAGAAAACGTGCTCCCACTCTTTTCTCGTCAACGGACGTCCCAACTCAGCTTCCCAGTGGACTTGTGTAGGCGTACGCTGCCTCCGCGACTGACGTAAAATCATCGCATACAATTCTGAGATGAGTCTCCGGTCGTCCTTCTTGCACACCAACCATTTTTCAAACGCCGTCAAGGGTCGAGACATGGAGGCAACATTGGCTGGTTGGGTCATCCAATGCGCCACTTGCGAGTAGTGAAAAGCATCAGCCATCGGTAGCTGGAAGAACTCCGTACGTAACCGGGTGAACGGAATCAGGCCATCTAAGTCAAAGAGGGAACCCACCCTCTTAAAGCCTTCCTCTCGCCAGCGATGGAAGACTGAGAACGCGCGGCCTGGTGGAAAGTCCGGGCTATCAATGATAGGGGTCATTGGGGAGGGGAACATAGTCCACCCCTTACGCTGTGCCAGTTGATCCCATTCCTTTAGGGTCGGGGAAGTCACTGGGGAGGAATAAAGACACCAAACTCTATACTTGCGCGGCAACCACAACTCACGCCATATATTACAACCCGCTACTGTCTGGTCCATAAAGTTCCAATGCTTACTAGACAGGGGCCTGTTCCATACGACTATGTACCTAAGACAAGATGCTTGAAAGTACTCTATCAGCAGGGGAAATCCCAGCCCCCATGCCACCTTCGGGGTAGTCGCTATAGACAACGCCTGCCGCGGCCTTTTATTGTTCCATAAAAACCTTCTGAGGAGCCCCTGCAGCTTCAGCAGGGCGCCCTGCGGGGGACTCAAAGGCAGCATTTGAAAGAGGTATAATATACGGGGAAGTACAGTCATTTTTATCACAGCCAACCTCCCATACCAGGCCAAATTAAGACGGGACCAGTCCGAAAGGGCTTTGGTAACATGATCAACCAGCACTTTATAGTTCAGGGACACTGTTTTAGGAATAGATGGGGCCAATCGGACACCCAAGTATGGAATGTCGGCGTGTACCTATTGGAAGGCAAAGTCCTGCTTCAGATCCAGTACGTCTGCCTCAGGGACGGAAATATTAAGAATTTGTGATTTGGAGAAGTTAACTTTAAATCCCGCCACCTTCTGGAATTCTAGGAGTTTCGTCGATAGACACCGCAAGGAGGAGTGAGGGTGAGTTAATGGCAGAATGACATCGTCTGCGTATAGACTGATCTTATGAGTATCAGCCCCAAATTTGATCCCGGAGATATCTACGTTAGACCGGACGCGCTGAGCAAAGTGCTCCATATAGAGCGCAAAAAGCAACGGGGATAGGGGACACCCCTGTCAGATCCCCTAGTAATGGGGAACAGGGCAGATCTGCAGCCATTTACATGCACTGCCGCCTTAGGAGATTCATAGAGGCACTGAACCCACCGCAGGAAATTATCCCCCACCCCGAATGCCCTCAACACAGCAAACAGGTAGTCCCAGTCTACGCAGTCGAAGGCCTTCTCCGCGTCGATAGGAAGCAAGAAAGCCTGCGTCCTAGAGCGATGAACCAAATCTATGAGGTGAAGCAACCGTTTAGTGTTGTCCCTCCCTTGCCGAGTTGTGATAAATCCCGCTTGGTCCGGCTTAATGATTCCGTCCATCAAGGGGCTAAGCCTCGCAGCTAGCACACCCGCAAACAACTTGGCATCGATGTTGAGCAGCGAGATCGGCCTATACGAGCCACACTCTTTAGGGTCCTTCCCAGGTTTAAGGATGACCGTAATCGCCGCCTCTGCCATGGATGGAGCCACCGTTCACGTATCAAGAAAGGAATTAAAAAGGCGAGTCAAAAGAGGAGACAGCTTCACACAGTAAGTTTTATAAAATATAGCGGAAAAGCCACGGGCCCAGGGGATTTAGCTAAGTTCAACTTTGCAATAGCAGAGATGACCTCCTCAATGCGGATCGCAGAGTCTAAAGCCTCCACCGACTCCCGATGGAGGGGCGTAACTTTGCACAACGCAAGATAGTCCGCCAATCCCCTAGACGTCGCCCCCTCCCTCCTATATAAGGTCTGATAGAATAGGCGAAAAGTATAAGAGAAGATGGCCGCCGCGAGTAGGGAGTGACTGGGACGAGCTCCGGTCTAAGGTTCACTTATAGTGATTATCCCTGACCGGAGCGACCCCACCGAAGCCCCCTCGCTGGAAGGCTCGACTATCTCCGGCTGACAACACAGAACCGGGCTGCCTCCGTTTACCACCCGCCCAGAACGGAGAAGGCTCGAAGATCTCTGGCTGCCGACCGGAGGCTGAAGGTACATGCGCGCCGCCCTACCCGCTCCCGATCTGCTGCTCCGCTTCCCTTCCGCAACAGCCCCCCCCCGGTATTCAACTACTCACTTACCGGGGGTACTCAACCAAATCATCTGCGGCTCGGAAGGGCGAGCATTGAGAAGAGCTCCGAAATAAGCGCGAAACGCCTCGCAGCATGTACGGCGAGGGATGTAAAGCTGGGCACCTCAACGGACCAACGCGGGCTCCCGGCATATATCCCATGAGGCTGCTCTCCCCTCTCCGGTCGATGCCTGCCCCCAAGATGGCGGCTCGACGCTAGTAAAAAGTTACTAGGAGACTCTGCTCATGCTGCTCATCCTCTGGGCCCCAGCAGCGCCTGTCTGATGCCGCAATCACTCGACTCCTGCCTTAACTACAAAAACTTTACCCGGCCCCCAGGAAGCTCCTACTCGTCCCTCGCCTCGGAATGCCTGGGCCTAATATGGCCACCACATCAGACATACCAGCACTCTAAGAGATTCTGATCGTGAATCTCACCACTTGGGCCCCCGCTGACACGACCCAAGGACTTCTCTTGCCTGATGCCAGGATCAGAAGGCGCATTAACCTCTCTGCAGGCACCTACCCACCCGGCACGCAAGCTCCAGCTTATTTCCCCCTTGCCTAAGGCTGCCTGGCTTCAAGATGGCCGCCACTTCGGACATTACTGCAAATTAAAGGAGCTTCTGACCAAGAAGCACTCCCCTGGTCCCCTACCGGCCCCCAAGATGGCGACTCGACATTAAAACAAAGGACATTTGGAGTCTTTGGGCATGATGCATATCTTCTGGGCCCCAGCTGCATCTACCTGACGTCTCGACCACTTGACTAATTATCGGATCCGCAGGCACGTTCTAGGCCCCTTGAATAATCTCCCACTCGTCCCTTACCTTCTGAGCGGATGCTTGAACTCAAGATGGCTGCCACTACGGACATCCTAACTCTCGAAAAGATTCCGATCGTAAATCTCACCATTTTAGCCCCCGCTGACACTTCCAGAGTACTACGCACGCCCGACGCCACGAATAGAGGGGACTTTGACCGCTTTCCAGGCACAATAACCGCTCCCCACGCAAGCTACAGTTCTCTTATCCACTGCTAAGAGCTGCCTAGCACCAATAGGGACACCACCCCAGATCAAAGGAGCTTCGGAACAAGAAACACTCCTCTGAACCCCTTCCTCGGCGCCCTTCGCCTCTGCCGCAACCTAATTATCACGCCTTAAGCAAGGAGCTCAACGCAAAAGCACAATCTCCAATCATCAAGAGCACCCTACTCGGCCCCCCACACCAACCTGCACGTTTCCGCCCCCCGAGGGCTGACGGCCCACATTATGGCTGCCATCCTGACCATACCACTACTCTCTTTGCTTCTTCCACAATCTAACAATCTCGCCTCAACGTAAGAAGCCTTTTCTCTAGTACGGACTCCTCTGACCTTAAGGGTGCATTGGTGGCCTCAGGCCAGGCTCCTCGCTCAGGATCTTGCAGTTAAGTCCTACAACCGCTAACTACCCTGGACACTCCAGTAGATCAACAAACCATTACCCCTAATTGCTCCAGGATGCCTCCGGCCATGAGTTCAGTCATGCAGTCCTGCCCGTTACAGAAACTCCTTTCCCCTCTTGGTCAGAACACCTACACCATAACTTTCCCACAAAGACTCTCCTTCAAAGCAAAAAAACGCTTTAAACAGAATATAATTAGGCAACATCCCGAAACACTTATTGTGGACACCTACCACTGCTCATCAAGAGGGCAAAGAAAAATGGACCTCATTTTTCACACCTTAAGACCTGACTTATGGGTTACCATCTTTAACTCACTCCTCCCTGTCTCAAAAACCACCCTCACAGAACACAACCGGAAACTAACTATCTCCCCCCTTAACCAACAGTCTCTCTCCGGAGACATCACCATCACCATTTTCCTGAATGGCACCATTCTTATTCAGGCGAAAGATGAAAACCTAGAGTTCTTCGGCTCCCTCTTCCCCACTCTAAAGACGGCTACTGCTCTCTACCCTCACCAGCCACGCACCTCCCCCCCCCAGTGGCTCCTGTCAAACCCCCAAGCCGCAAAGCAGGCTTCCATCACCTCTTCGTGCACCACCCCCCATGCCTACTCACGTCACCAGTCATTCGCCTCCCCCAGCCCCATCCCTCAATTCCCCTCACCCCCCGGCCACCTCCACTTCCACCCTACCTCACAGAACTCTGCCCCACCCTCCTTCCCTTCCATCTCCCAATCCCCCAAACACCCCCCCCTCCCTACCTACCTCCCAGAACACTAGCTTGCACCATTACACTCAGTGAAGATAACCACCTCTTCCAAGGGGGCCGGAACCCTCCTCCCTCTCGTTTCCTCGACCACCCGACCTCGAAACCTGAACCTGATTCTCCCACCCCTGTTATCCCCCCGATCATTATCTCACCCCAAACCCTTTCCCCTTCTCTAGCCCTCGCCCATCTGAACCCCAATCCTGATTCAGTCCCTCCCTCCCCAACTATCCCTCCAAACAGCAACTCACCTCATTACCCCTCTCCCTCCCTAGTCCTCTCTAAACCGGAACCGGTCCCTCCTACCTCTTCTCTCCCCCCACTAAGGCCCTACCCCTTCACCCCTCTCACCTAAGGCCCTGCTCCCCCCTCACTACCCCCCCAGCTCCCTTGATGACACGTCGCTTGGACCTTCTTGAAGCCCAGATCGCCACGCTGATCCTCGGACTGAAAGAAACCCTTTCCTCCCTAGAGAAACTCCAGCTTCCCCCCCATCTCGTCTCACCTCCCCACCTCCAGCAACCACCCATTAGAAATGACTCCCCCCCGACCAGATCCCTGTCCCCCCCAGGCTCTCGGCCTCCCCTCACTGAACCCCGGACTGCATCACAAGTTGACTGTCCCAGAAGAACTTCTCCCTCTCTCTCCCCTCAGGAAGTGAGCTCCATCGTCGCCAACCATCCAGCCCAAGCTCTACCCCCGCACCCCCCACCCCTTTCTTCGATCCAAGTCATCACTGGTATGAGAAGAGACCCGCGTCACCGAAAACCCGCCAGACCCCCAGCCCATCTCGCATCCCTACCCAGAACGAATTCGGTCAACCGGAACCCGGATGCAGACCCCCCATTAACTGCATGCTTATCAACTGCAGATCAGCCGTCAAACATGCAACGGAATTAGCCGAAACTATCCTCTCCCATGACCTAGATGTAGCCTTCATCACTGAAACTTGGCTGAACACCCTATCCCCCCCATCTTGGACACTTTGGTGCCTCCCGGCTTCTCACTTATCCAAAAAGACAGGCCCATACGCAAAGGAGGCGGAACAGCAATTATCCACAAAAGTGACCTCTCTATTACTGAGTCCCCCTCCCTCCTTTACAACTCCTTTGAATGCATCTCGGTCAACATCGATTCGCCCCACCACAGCCCACTCCAATGCCTTCTCCTGTACCACCCTCCAGGCAACGCAATTGAATTTGGCGAACAGCTTTCGGATCTGATCACTCAAACCGCTCTCATCAGTGACTTCAGAATAATTCTGGGCGACCTCAACCTAAGATGGAATGAAACCAATAACCCGCTCATCCAATCTCTCACCTCCCTTCTACAACACCACGATATGATCCAACACTGCTCAGAAGAAACACACCATAGAGGAGCGATCTTGGATGCAATCATTGCGGACAAAAGAGACAATTTCAATTGACCACATCATCCCAGTGGACTGGTCTGACCACCACGCCATCCTCTTTCATATCAACCATTCGGCTCTTTCCCTCTCACCCACCCAAACCTCCCCCAAGTGGGTCAGAAAAATATCGAAAGTCCCACCTGACAAGCTATAAGATGCTCTTAGCTCACTCCTCCCGAGCTCGACGGAGCTCCTCTCAACCACGGAACTCACCTCGCTCTATCATTCCAACCTGGAGCGCGTCCTGGATCAGCTGGCACCTAGAAAACTAAAAAAAAAACAGAAGCATTCCCTCCAGGTCTTGGTTCTCCACTGATATCAATGATGAGCGCAGACTCCTAAGAGCCATGGAAAGATCCTGGAGGAACAACCCCACTGCCCTCAACCGGGACCAACTCAAAGCAGCTCGCAAAACCTACCTTAATCATATCAAGAACGAAAAGTCATCCTTCTTCTGCTCTGCTCTATACGAGGCTAAAAACCGCCCCAACGAACTCTTCAATATCATCAGGAACCAAATCTCCATGCCTATGACAGACAGCTTAACAGCGTCCAAATCCCAGTGCGACGACTTTGCTAACTTCTTCAACGAAAAAATTGCCTCAATTGACCAATCTTGCAGCGATCTTTCCGCCCTCACAGAGTTGCTCCCCACTGCTTCTACCCACTCAAGACCAACAACCTCAGCCACTCGCTGGTCTTCCTTCCAACCCATCCAAACGGAAGCGATAAGTGATCTCATTGGCATGGCTAATCCCTCGTCACACTCCCTTGATCAGCTACCCTTGAGACTGACCAAAGACCTGAAACTTACTCTAGCCCCTATCTGGGCCAAGATCATCAACAGCTCTTTGAGTGATGGCTCCATTCCTGACTGCCTTAAACTAGGTCAAGTCACGCCACTCCTAAAAAAAACAGCCTCGACCCTATGGTCTTGAACAACTTCAGACCAGTGTCGAACCTTTAGCTCTTATCGAAATTTTTTGAAAAATGTGTGCTGTCTCAGCTAACCCATCACCTAGAGATCTTGAATCTTCTTGACCCACACCAATCTGGGTTCAGAAAGGGCTGCAGCACAGAAACCGCAATCCTCAATGTGATGGATGACCTACACATGTCTCTCGACTCCAAACAATGTAGCCTCCTCATCCTCTTAGACCTCTCGGCAGCATTCGACACAGTGGATCACAACCTACTACTCAATGTCCTACAGAAGAGAGCGGGTTTAGAAAAAACAGTTTTCAAATGGTTCGCCTCCTTTCTCAACAACTGCGCACAAATTATCAAAATTAAAAGCTTCAAATCGGACCCCCTCCCCATTACTAGAGGAGTTCCACAGGGGTCAGTACTCTCTCCACAACTTTTCAACATCTACATGGAGCCCCTCACTACTATTCTAAGGAACTCCAACATCCCCTTTCACCTCTATGCGGACGACACACAACTCTACCTGGAAACCACTTCGATCGCATACATACACAGACTAAATGGCACACTCACAGAGGTCCAACACTGGCTCTCATCCAACCACCTCAAACTTAATGAAGAAAAGACAGAAGTGCTACTCATCTAAAAAAAAAGTGAAAATCCCCAAATACTTGAATGGCTCAAAGCCTTAAACGCCCTCAATGTTCCTCTTGTTCCTACAACCTCCGTCAAATCACTGGGGATCACTCTGGACCCAAAACTGGACATGAAAGAACACATCTCTAAAACTGCCAAAAGTGCTTTCCTTAACTTGAAACTTCTCTATAAACTAAAACCCTTCCTCCCCTTGAAAGACCTGAAACAGGCCACTCAGGCACTGGTACTCTCCAGGATTGACTATGGCATTGCGACTCTGACTGGAACAGCCAAATCTCATCTAGGTCCTTTGACTGCTACCCTTTACGCAGCAGCTAGAATGGTCACGGGAACTAAGAAATATGAGCACTCAAGGATCTGAAATGGCTTCCTATTAACTTACGAGTCAACTTCCGCACAGCTTGCCTCACACACAAAGCCCTGCATACAGGAAAACCGGAATATCTGGCCAATAAACTCAATAGAGCCGATCAGTCTAGGAACCTCAGAAGCTCCATAACGCTACTACTCATACCTCTGAAATCACAGAAACGTAAAAGATCTAACAGGTCCTTTGCGGGTAATGCTCCAAAGATGTGGAACTCCACCCCCCCCCCCACATCAGGATGACCGCCTCCTTCCTGAAATTCAAGATACTACTCAAAGCCTTCTTTCTTGAGCGGGCTGGATCGTAACGAGAATCCCTCGTCTGACTTTGATAGTTCACTATCTCTATGGTCCTAGAGAGAACCAGATGACTCTCCCTTGATCTCCGCCATGTCGCCCTCATGCTGATATTGTATAGACTTTTACTTGCTACCATGTTTACCTATGCTCTCCCTAACTTGCTTCGACCTACCTGTCTTTTTGATGCTTATTTGTATTCGATGTGAAGCGCACTGATAACTTCGGGTCTAGCTGGTGCTATACAAAACTTAAATAAATATCCACAATGGCAGCATCAGTGGTGTTCTCTGTCGTTTGAGGGTCTCTAATGTTTTGGATAGTGGTCAACTGAGTGCGCACCCGCAACCTATGCGCAAGCATCCTTCCCCCTTTGCCCCCCCATAGATAGAACTTGTGTCATAAACGTAATAAGGTATGCGCAGCCCTATCTAGGTCAAGGTGCTTCAACATGCGCCGCTTCGCCTCTAACTCCCTCTAAACCCTCGGTGCCCCAGTCCTCTTATGAATCGCCTCCAAGCCACTAACTTCCTTCTCCAATTCAGCGCGCTTCTCTTTGCGCAGACGGGAATATGTCGCTGCAATCACCATAAATTTGCCCCGTACTACCAATTTCAGGGCCTCCCAGATCGATGCTAGAGCGGTATCCCCTACCTCATTTTCGGCTAAGTAATGTGTGATGGTGTCACATATCTTCGCAACCACCGAGTCTGAGTGGAACAATGAGCTGCGAAGGCGCCAGCCAGCCGGCGGCTGCCTAACGCCTCTGGAAGTAAGGATAACTGAGATAAGCGCATGGTCTGACAAGGAACGCGGCACAATATCTGCTGCTGGCAAATGAGGCAAGAGAGAGAAAGTGATCTAAGCGTGTATATGTCTTATGGGCTGCCGAGTACTAGGTGTAATCGCGCTCCTGGGGATGCTGAACGCGCCATACATCATGCAACCCTCCCTCTAAGAGCCACTGCTTTCCCCCTGCGGCATCGCCCCTGCCTGGTGGGACCTCTGCTCAGACCTGTCAATCCCCGCCTCCATAACAATGTTCAGGTCACCGCCCACCAGAATCAGGGGGTCCGGCGATGCCAACACCTGTGACAGAGCTGCCTGCAAAAAGGACTCCTGTTTAACGCTTGGAGCATAAATGGACCCTATTGTGAATTGCATCTCCCCCCATTGCTCACGAACAGCCAGAAATCTACCTTTAATGTCCACCACTTGGGAGATAATTTTACAATGCGCGCGCGCACTAAAAAGAATGGCCACCCCATTCATTTTATTCGGTCCCGAAGACCACAGCTGGAGCGAGAAGCGCTTGTTTGCCATGCCCCTGACATCTTTAGAGAGGAGATGGGTCTCCTGTAACAGGCACACACCACTTTCCGCATTATCCAGGAGGGATAGAATAGCAGCACGTTTCACTGGGCTATTAAGGCCCCTGACATTGAGGCTCACTACCTTCAAATCCCTGCCCATCGTATCAATGAAAGGGACAGATAGCCAATACACATTCCTATTCTAAAACCCCTTTTGTACCACATTGCCCCAATAGCTCCCTGGATCCTCGCCCAGTTCCCCCGAAAGCTGATGCGGAGCCCCCAAAACAACCTCAAACCCCAGCCCCCCACCCCAGCCCCAAACAGATGAAAACCCAGAAGAACAAAGGACTCAACATTCACGGAAGAGAAGAGAAAACAATAGTCAGTTAAACAGGCCCCAATAGCAGGGGAACATGGCATCAAAATCTCACCCTCCCAGTTCCTGATACAGGACTCATCACCGTCCAAGGACATAAGGGAGCTACCAAACTGCATCAGGTAAACGTTCACCTCCGGCGCCAGCTACTGGCCCAGCTAGTGCCAAGCCGTCGGGCCTCAAGAGACCCCGGACGTGTCGTTGACCAGAGCCACAGAAGCAACTGCAGTCCCCCTCTCCAGCAGGCTCGCTGACAGGTCAGGCCTTGTAACGGAAGCAGGCTTTCCAACTCATTGCCACTCCGTGGAGCGCACGCGCTGTCTGTTAGGCGACCTGTCCTTTCTAGGCGCGGGAGCGGCCAGCTCCAGTCCCAAAATGTCGAAGGTCGACTCCAAGGAGCGGACCTGAACCAGCTTGCTCTTGAACTTGAAAATTAGCCGGAACAGGTGTCCCCATGAGTAGGGAATGCCCTGCTCTCTCAGATGATTAGTGATGGGCTTGAATTCCCTGCGCTTGACAAGCGTGGAGGCTGCCAAGTCCCGGAAAAGCGCAGGGTGGTGGTAGAGGAATTGAAGGGGATTAAGATCACGTGCTTTCCGGAGGATCCTCTCCTTGAGTTTAAAATCGTGCACACACACCAATATGTCAGGGGGAGGGGCCTTGCCACCCGCGACAGACACACACGGTGGACACGGTCCAATTAAATATCTTGTAGGTCATCCTCATCTAGGATCTGACGGAAAAGGGCTCCAACATACTCGCGTGGATCATTCCCCTCTCCTTTCCACGGAACTGCCCGAATCGGATATTATTCCGCCGAGATCTATTCTCTAAGTCCTTGGCATGCGCCTGAAGGTCCATGTTCTGTTCCGTGAGGGAAATCACATCCTGTTGGAGCTAATGGATGTCCTCCGCTGTTCCCAGGTCATGCTCCTCGAGAGTCGCCACCCGCTCCCCCACAGCATCCACCTCACGCCTTATCTCCCTCAGGTCGGACGTAAGTTGTGAGCGCAGCTCTAAAATGTCCTCTTTGATGGCAGAGAACAACTCTAGCGTGAAGGCCTTGGTTGCCGGTGCTTCGCTATCATCCGTTCGCGGGGATTTATCAGCAGCCGGCGAGGTAGACTGCCCCGTCACCTTCTGGGGCACATCCTTCAGGGGTTTATCTTTTTGATTTCTGGCCGCCGCCATCTTGCCCCTTGAGGGGGCCCGCGCCCCAGCTTTCAAAGCTATGCAGGAAGCGCAGCCACCGGACAGGGCCCCAACCAAGAGCCCACACCGTCACCCCCAGACACAAGTTTAGCTCCACCCGAGATCTCCAAAGCGGGGGGTTGGGAGAAAGCCGGCCCACCCCGTGTCTGGAAGAGCGGGCAGCGTCTCAACGGCCCAGCGGCCCGCCCAAATTGTCGCGGCCTGTCACCAGAGGGAGAGGGGTAGCACAGTCTAGGCCAGTTCAATAGCAATCCTCCTACACAAAGGCACAAGCCAGGACTGGGCTCCCTGCACCCCAACGCTCAAGTCTGCAGATCCCTGGTCCAGAAACAAGGGCGGAAGGTACTCTCCTGCTGTGGCCTGCTCACAGGGAGACCCCAGCCACACTTCCCAACAGCCTGCCACTCCAGAGGGCTAACGCCTGCCCCACGCTTCCTCCAGTGCTCCCCTGCGGTACCACGGGTTCGGGGGCCAAGCTGTCCCGGGGCTCCCAAATTGCCCACAGACCCACGCGTCAGAGCAGCCGTTCTCAAAGCTACCACGTGACAGGCCTCCCCGCCGATACGCGGGTCGAGAAGCGGGCGAGCAGTCCAGTAACCCCCAACAAGGCCTCTCTCGGCCGTCCAGAGGTTTGTCTTTCACAGGCGCCCGGGGAGGGGGAGGAATAACAGTCTGCTGCTGCTGGACGGGCCCGCTGTCAACCCTCAGGTATCTGACCCCTCCAGGCCGCAAGACCCCAGATCCAGGAGCCGCTGGGATCACCAAAGGCAGGCCGCTCCCGCCCTCCACACCGGGGCCACAGCGCATCGCTCACTCGCACAGGCCACGCACCATCCGCCGGCCTGCGGACCGAGCCGCAAGTCTCCCGGGCGCCGCCCTCTTGCTCCTCACCTCACTCGGGGTAGAAGGCGCTTGCAGCCGCTGCTCAATGCCTCGCAGCGCGGGAGCACACGCCCGCCCTGCGGGGGTCTCAACCGCTGCCGCCACTCCAGACGTCTAGGCCGCCCCAGCTCCTCCCGGCCAGGCCGCCGCACCACTTTCCTGCAGGCGCGGCTCAGGATTTAGCTGCGGCCACCCGTCTCCTCTGCTGCCACAGCCTCAGCGCCTCTCTCCGCCCCTCCTATATGGGGCCAACAGCACTCGACCGTCGCGGCGCTGCTCCAGTGAGTACAGGCCTCCTCGCTCCTCCCGCCACGAGGTTTGCCCGGCCCGGAGCCGGTCAGGGCCTCACCGTCTAGCGTCGCTCGTTAGCTGCACCGCTCGCCAAAATAGGGGTCCAAATAGCATCTGGGCAACTGGGGGACACCGTAGCGCACCTTTGCTAAGGTGGATGGGCACTAGCCAGGGTGATATACAAAGCGCAATGTCAGGCGGCGCCGGAGGGACTAAGAAGCACGTCCTACTCTGCCGCCATCTTGGCCACGCCCCCTATAGTTGTTTTTAAAGGTATTCCTGCATCATAAAAGCAGGATATGGCCTAAAAGTGTCCCTGCATCACAATGACATTGTCGGGTCTAACAGTGCCTGAGACACAAGCAAGCATTGGCAAAGCCGATAGGTTTTCCCGGGGCGAGATCTATTGGCTTTGTCAGTGCTATTTTAGAACTGTTGCACAGCAGTGCGAGCTGCTGTGCAACTAGGCTTAAAGTAAAGAAACAAACGCAATGATGCGGCCAACATTGAGCCAACCATAGAGCTTTTTTCTAAATGTTAAGCCTTGTTGAACAGCAGTCCGCGCTGCTGTGTAACATGGCTTACAAAGCATTGATGCAGCCAATAGATCTCGCATGGGAGAAACCTATCGGCATGTCTTCTTCTTAGGTTTGGCCCTCCCCTGGAGCAAGGACCAGGTACTTTTGTCCATCCACAGCTCCCATTTTTGGAACTACTTTTTTCTTTGTGTTCAAGCACTCCAAATGAGTGCTTGTGTTTTTAGTCTGTCTCCCATATCCTCATCCATGTAGCTTCTTTTCCCTTCCACTTCCCTACCCTGCACTCTACACAACTGCACTCTACTCTACTGTAAACCACTGCACTCTACTCTACACCACTTTACACTACAGAACTATAGCCAACTGTACTCTACTCTGCACCACACTACTCTACGCCACTGCACTCTGCACCGCTGCACTTTGCGCCACTGCTCTCTACTCCACGCCTCTACACACTATTCGACACCACAGCCATACACACCACTACACTCTACTCTGCACCACTTTATGCCTCAACACTGTATTCCACTGCACTCTACTGTGCACCACTCTATGCCAGTGCAGTTTATGTCACTCTACTCTACGCCTCTCCGCTCTATACCACTATACCTAAACTCATTGCACTACACGCACCTGTACTCTACTCTGCACCACTCTACACCACTGCACTCTATTCTGAACCACTCCATACCACTGCACTCTACTCAGCTTCAATCTGTGCCACTGTACTCTAAGTCACTGCTCTGTACGCCACTCTGCTTGTTTCTGTACCCTAGATTGGTTCTCACCGCACTGCGAGGCTTGTAAGGCGATTGCCAGGATGCAGGCATATATGTCATTTGGACTTAATATGAGCATTGTGAGACGCAGCTTTAAACATTTTTTAACAGTAAGAGAATTACACCTGAACAGAGTTCTAACACAAACTCGTCTATCACATACAATCTATTTATTATTCAGCTCTGTAGTTGATCTTACCCCGCATTGCTCCTCTGTTTCTGTCCAATGCATTTCTGAGCTGTCATAGTAGTACTGGCCTTTGTTACCACCAATCTTTTGAGAAACTACCGACCTCGAGAGATCACCCAGCTCTGAGCAGAAGGAAAAACAGGCAACCAATAGGAAAGAAGCCTAAGTCCTTAATGTGTGTGCATCGGTGCGAGGGAGGCCCATAAAATATACACTGGGCATTTGTCTGGAAATATGTGTACTGAGGGTTTTGGCGTAAAAGCTGGTTGTGAGGAAAAGCTTGGACAGTGGGGTGACTGGTCTCAGACTTAGGTATGTTGGTATTACAGAAGGGGCCACAGATGCATGTGCGCCCCCTGCTGGCACACATGTAGCACCAGCCCTGTCATTAGAGCACATTCCCTCATTTACATGGGGGCGTGGCCCCATGCAAACAAGGGAATCACTTTGCCTCTGCGCCCACGACATATTATGGACAAGGAGGCAGAGGCAAACATGCGTTTAGGAGGAGCACTGAAAGTGTGCCACCAAAAGATGCCGCACTTTAGGACGCCTCCTAAAGACAGCTCTTTGGAGAGGAGAAAGGGGGTCCCACGGATCCCTCCCCCCCCCCGAAATCTCCATGCAGGTGGGTGCAGTCACTCATTGCACCCGCCTTCAAGGGATCTCTCTCCCCTCTTGAAAGTGCAGGCACTTTGCTGTTGCAAAGTGAAGCAAGGGGTGGCTTTGAAAGAGCCAATCTGTATTTCACTTGAATGCGCCGTCCCCAGCGCAGCATGAGTTCACGGCTGCCCTGAGGGCATTACCTTCACCATAATAGGATCACTTTCCCTGTTTGCACCCAGTGCACCTGTTTTAAGTTATGCTGTGGCACAAACAGGGAAAGTGTGCCATGAAGGTAATACAGGCCCAGATGTTTCCGGAACTTCTCAAATGCAAGGCTGTTGATTAATTTTCGTCATGGCCACTGAAATTATGTGACAAAGATGGCTCAAATGAAACATCATTGTTGAATGAATTACATGTCACGAAAAGACAAACTATTTGTCATACACAAATTATATAGTAGACTTCCTGGGATTAAGTACCATATTTGACCTTTCAACTCACAGTCCTTGTTGCAAGAATAGATTGCAGTGCTTTAGAATATTGAGGTTTACTAAGAAAGACAACTAAAGACATGCCCCTGATACTACACAAAATGATATGGTTCAACAAATGATATGTTTGTCTTACATTGAAGCACTGTAACACAATGTTATCACTATTGAGCTCGGAACCTTCCAGAGTCAAGTAGTTTAGATACAATTTTTACAATCTTTCACTGAGCAGGAGGCAAATAGATATTTACTTGCTTCATATACCAAAGGTTCTGCTTCGTTTATATTGCTCATCCCAACTATGACTTAAAACTTTGCTCCTGGAATTCCTTATCTGGTTTATTCAGTGCTCAGACCATGGGGTGTCTGACAGACACCTCAGCTAATAGGGATTTTGCAAATTGCTATTTTACCACGAAATAGGTGGAGGACTGCAATGACCACAATTTCTTACACAAACTCGGCTTCGAGACATTCCGTCAGCTTTGAGCCCACCCATAGCTTACCATTGATTGGGTTTATTGTCACTCTCAGTTGTTTGCTCCTCTCTGGTCAATGCATGCCAGCTTAACTTCCTCTTCTTGGGTTTGTCCTCCCAGAGAGCATGGCCCAAGTGCTGCTCCCTTGCCCATTGTCCTTCCACTTTTCACACACTCACAGCTATTTATTTCTTCTTGTAAAAGCACTTCATAAGAGTGCATGTGTTTACTCACACTGTCCGTTGTGATGCTTGACCCTCTCACTCTCCTCCTGCTATCTGTCATGTTACTTGCCTCCTCCCACCCTCCTCCAGCTGTCTGTCATGTTACTTGCCCCTCTTCCCTCCTCCTGTTACCACTGAGCTTCTTACTCCTCCCACTGTCCATCATGTTGCTTGCCCCTCCCACCCTCCTCCTGCTGTCCCTCATGTTGCTTGCCCCTCCCACCCTCCTCCTGCTATCTGTCATGTTACTTGCCTCCTCCCACCCTCCTCCATCTGTCTGTCATGTTACTTGCTTCCTCCCACCCTCCTCCAGCTGTCTGTCATGTTACTTGCCCCTCTTCCCTCCTCCTGTTACCACTGAGCTTCTTACTCCTCCCACTGTCCATCATGTTGCTTGCCCCTCCCACCCTCCTCCTGCTGTCCCTCATGTTGCTTGCCCCTCCCACCCTCCTCCTGCTATCTGTCATGTTACTTGCCTCCTCCCACCCTCCTCCAGCTGTCTGTCATGTTACTTGCCTCCTCCCACCCTCCTCCATCTGTCTGTCATGTTACTTGCCTCCTCCCACCCTCCTCCAGCTGTCTGTCATGTTACTTGCCCCTCTTCCCTCCTCCTGTTACCACTGAGCTTCTTACTCCTCCCACTGTCCATCATGTTGCTTGCCCCTCCCACCCTCCTCCTGCTGTCCCTCATGTTGCTTGCCCCTCCCACCCTCCTCCTGCTATCTGTCATGTTACTTGCCTCCTTCCACCCTCCTCCAGCTGTCTGTCATGTTACTTGCCTCCTCCCACCCTCCTCCATCTGTCTGTCATGTTACTTGCTTCCTCCCACCCTCCTCCAGCTGTCTGTCATGTTACTTGCCCCTCTTCCCTCCTCCTGTTACCACTGAGCTTCTTACTCCTCCCACTGTCCATCATGTTGCTTGCCCCTCCCACCCTCCTCCTGCTGTCCCTCATGTTGCTTGCCCCTCCCACCCTCCTCCTGCTATCTGTCATGTTACTTGCCTCCTCCCACCCTCCTCCAGCTGTCTGTCATGTTACTTGCCTCCTCCCACCCTCCTCCATCTGTCTGTCATGTTACTTGCCTCCTCCCACCCTACTCCAGCTGTCTGTCATGTTACTTGCCCCTCTTCCCTCCTCCTGTTACCACTGAGCTTCTTACTCCTCCCACTGTCCATCATGTTGCTTGCCCCTCCCACCCTCCTCCTGCTGTCCCTCATGTTGCTTGCCCCTCCCACCCTCCTCCTGCTGTCCCTCATGTTGCTTGCCCCTCCCACCCTCCTCCAGCTGTCTGTCATGTTACTTGCCCCTCTTCCCTCCTCCTGTTACCACTGAGCTTCTTACTCCTCCCACTGTCCATCATGTTGCTTGCCCCTCCCACCCTCCTCCTGCTGTCCCTCATGTTGCTTGCTTCTCCCGCCAACCTTCTAATGTCCATCATGTTGCTGCTCTCTCCCATCTTCCTACCTCTATGCAATGTGTTCTTGGCTTCTCTCTCTCTTCACGCGATGAACCTTTTGTTGCTTGCCCACTCTTGCCTAGTCCTGCATTCAGTGTGGGCCTGCCCTCATCCACAATAACAAACAAGCATACGCAATGCAATAGGTCTTTCATTTGTGAGAGTTTAAGCTATTGGCATTGTAAATGACAATGCCTTTTATTTATCTGTTTTAATAGTTAACATAAATAAAAGGCATTGTTATTTACAATGCCAATAGCTCAAACTCTTTTAAATGTGAGAACTATTTATTTTCAAAGAAGCGACCGCCATCGTCCTAGGCAGCTTGGAAAGTGAAAGTGTGCATGGTGTGCTGAATGTTGTAGGAAAGCATGTTGTACCTGCGGGAGGAAAAACTCATTTAAAAATAGTACTTACAGACTAAATAAGAAATGCCGTGTAACAACAGAAGTAAATGGGCAGTCCTCATGGGAGGATACAAATGAAGACAAGGCGGTACTAAGGAGAGGCTAACAAGCCTACTAACGAATCAGAAGCCAGCATTTACAAAGGACAATGACACAAGCCAATGAAAAATATGGGCGGAGAGTGTGCGGCGCTTCAAGTACATACTCAAATGCAGCATGCCTCACAGAGCAGCGCATGCGCTGCCCAGGCTTGACCTTAAAAACCTCATGACTTGGCCAGCACTTTTTTCCAACTTTTTTTTTTTTTCTTAAGCTGAGGTCTCTGCCCCATTGTTGCTTGTCGCCATCCCCTCCGACCCACATTTTTGTGTACCCCTCTAACCATCCCGCCCCGTTAGGATTTCTTTTACCCCCTACTGCCCACCCACATTTTGTGCACCCTTCGGCAGTGCTTTCACCTCTTGTCCTGTATATGTATGTATGTATATATATATATATATATGATTAACACAGTGCTATCCAGGTGAGATAGAAAGGGACAAAGTCTTTTGCCATTTCTACAGCAAAGTCTTTAAGCATAGGACTGGCTCAGTGCTGTCCGTGCAGAGCTGTAAAATGACAAAAGCCAATTACCACTCCAGGTGCAGTATTACAGCTTTGAATTGGTAAAATACCAATCAAGCCAACCTGAAATTAGTAAAAGCAACCCCTGACACAGTGTTTTGCTCTACTACGAGCTCTTCAGAGAGGTATAGCTCTGGCCAGACACAAGGGAGCATCCAGTATAAGTCAAAACAATACCCTTTACGGCATAGAGTGATGCATAAATTATGCAAAAAAGAAGCAGAGAACTCTGGGTAGTTCTCAAGTTTAGGTGGAAGGCAGCTGCTGTAAAGAGCACTCTCAACACCAGCGACACTCTAGATCTGTTCACCACAAATGTCTGCTTTTCTATCAAAATCTTTAAGCATAGGATTGGCACAGTGCCATCAACGCCGAGATAGAAAGGGACAAAGTATTTTGCCGTTTCTACAGCAAAGTCTTTAAGCATAGGACTAGACCAGTGCTGTTCATGTCGAGCTGTAAAATGTCAAAAGCCAATTACCACTCAGGCATAGTGTTACAGCTTTGAAATGGTAAAATACCAACCATGTTGTACAGTAGCTCGGCACACTTCATTTGGTTCTGCAAGTTTTGCAAGAAAATGTTTAACCATCCTCAGCAACCAGTGCTTTGATCAAAGGTATAATACCCAAGATGAAACTAATAAAAAGGTATCAATGCACCTACCACAATAAACAAGAATTAGCTTAGATCCTCTTTAGAATTAGCTGAATTTTACTCAAAGTTTATTCCTCATTTTAGGTCGAGGCCTACAAGACAGTGGAGTTGTTTAGTTTATGAAAGATATCCTGAGGACATTCTGAAAGCTTCCAAAGGAATACATTGGAACTATGGCTTACCATTGGTTTTGTGCATTGTAACTCACAATTGCTTGCTCTCTGTTTTCTGGCTTTATTTGTTTTAGGTTGTCCAGCTTGAGTTAGTCCCTTCATGGAGCATAGCCTGTTTATTGGATTATTCCACGAGTGCTTGCATTCTGTAAACAGACCTTCACATTTTTTTTCTTATCCTGTCACATTTACTGTGCATTGAAAGACAGAGGTCACATGTCAGGCCCTGTCTTCTGAGGAAACTTGGTGTTTACTTTTCTTTCTCTGACTTCAAAGCAAGAGGCTTTATGAATAATCATGCTGGCCACTGGAGTTATGAAAGGAACTTCTTTTTTCTACCACACCACAAAATATAGATGTCTGGTAATGAATTGTGCAGATATTCCAGAATATATGAGAATTTGAAATGCATAAATGAAGCACATTGTTTTGTAAATCTGAAGTGTGGTGGAAAACAAATATTTGAATACAATCAAAACAAATCAATACACTAGGTGATGCCATATCCACAGATTAATTTTGTGCGCTGTACAGTTTTATCAGTAAAACTGTATGTCTGTGCAAACGTAATGGTCATTTTAATTGAAAATATCATGTCTGTTTTGGCAGTGCACTACCACACCATGCATACTCTATACCTCTCCATAACACTCTGCTACACTCTATGTCACGCTACACCCCTCCACTCTGGTTCATTCTCCAACATGCCAGTCCACTTTACAACACTCCACTCTATGAAGCTCCACTCTACAATACACCACTCCACTCGAGAACACTCCACTTCACGCCTAGTCACCCTGCTCCACTCTACTCTACGACCTTACACGCTATTACACGCCACTCCATACTATACCATGCCACTCCACCCTATACCATTCCACTCTACGATACTCCATTATGTGACATGCCACTCTACGACACGCCACTCTACTGACACACCCATCAACCACACACCACTCTGACATGCCACTCTACTGACACAACACTGCACTCTAAGCTCCTTTGTTCTATGCCACTCCACTCTGCAACACTTTACAACATGCCATGCTACTCTACGACATGCCACTCTAATCCACGACACTTCATTTACCTCTACACGACTCCGTTCTACTCCATGGTACATTATTCTACAACATGCTACTCTATTGCAAATCACTTCACTCGTTGCCCATCCACTCTACACTCCTCCACTCTATGCCACAACATTGTACGCCACTCCGCTCTATGGCACCCCCCTCTATGACACTTTACTCCACTCTGTGCCACTCAACAAAACTTTATTTCACTCTCCAACACACCACTCTGAACTCCTCCACTCTATGCCACTCCATTATAAAGACACTTTATGCCCTCCACTCTACAACTGTACACCTTTTTATGCACTGTATGACACTGTACTCCACTGTAAGCCATTCTACAACACTCTACTCAGCTCCCTCTACACCACTCTGTCACTCCACTCCATGATACTCTGTGCCACTCCATGCTATTATGTGGCAATCCACTCTATGACACTCTACTCCACTCTATACCACTCCACTCAATGTCATTCCATCTACGACACACCACTCCTCTCTATGCCACTTTTCTCTACAACACTCCACCCCATGCCACTCCACTTTTTTACTCTCTGATTCACTCTACGCAACACTCTCTATGCCATGCCACACCACTTTACTCCACTCTACACCACTCCACGACAAGCTATACCACTCAAATCTACTCCACTCTATGACAGTCTACTCCATTTTATACCCCTCCCCTCTACGACACTCAACTTCCTCCAAGCCACTCTACTCCACTCGATGCCACTCGATTCAACAACATATTACTCCTCTCTATGCTACTCTACTCTAACACTTTACTCCACTGTACACAACTTCCTCTACATCATCACCCCAAGCCACTTTATGCCACGCCACTCCACTCTATTGCACTCTACCCCACTCCATGACACTCTATGCCACCCAACTCTAAGGTACTATACTCAAACTCTGCATCACTTCACTATACTCTGCTCTACACCACTCCACTTTACGCCCTTCCACTCTACAACACTGTACACCACTCTACTCCCCTCTATGCCTCTACAATCCTCTCTATGCCACTCTCCTATAGGTTACTACCTTTTGGCCATGCTGAACAACAGCCATGCTGGTGTACAGCATGGCTAAAATACATTGGCAAAACCTACCGCTCTTTCATAGGCGAGTCCTATTGGCTGATATTACCAAGCCACTAAGAAACTTATTATCACAAGGTGCATTGTATGAATTGAACGATGGATGTCAGAGTGCTTTTGATAAGGTAAAATGGCACATTGTTGCTGCCAAACTCTTGAGACCATTCTTTATTAGGGATACTAGCATAATCATTATGAATGCTAATTATTTTGGATCAGGTGAGCTGTTAGTGCAAAAAAATAGGAAATCGTATTAAAGAGATATTTGGTTTTGCTTTTTGAACTCTCCGCAGTTCCGAACATCCATGTTCATTAATTGAAAATGAGTCTTTGTGGTAGGGCACGCAGCATTTTTACATGCATGTTTGGGAAGTATCCTTTATTGTCAATACTGATCACAATCCTTTAATTGCCCTTTTCAGTACTAAGGGTGGTTAAAAAGCCATCCTAGAATTGCCAAACTCCAGTACTGTTAACAAGAATACAACTGTGGCATTGAATATGTGCCCAGGAAGGGAGATTGTTGCTGATTTTCTATCCAGGGTGCCATTGGATGAATAGTATAAGTGGGGGTGTAAAGAAAATGAGAGGGTATGTCACACCTATCAATGGGATGATACATTGCATGAGACTTTATCTGAAAATGAGTGAAGAGATGTTTTGGCTGAAGATGTACAGCTGAAGAAAATCATGGCATGGGTAGTTTCAGGTTGGACAGGTCCAAGAATTTATCTCAAGATGTCAAACCATTTGCACAAATGTTGTTTGAATTGACATGTAAAAATAGTGTCCTATGTAGGCTAGCTTAATCGGTTGTGCTGACTTTGAGGAGAAAGGTGTTGGAACTAGCTTATTGGGATTCATGCCAAGGAAAGGAGGGTGCGTGAAGATTTTTTGTGGCCTGGCATTTATAAACGCCCTTGAAAATGTTGTTAAGGATTGTGGACCTTGCATATTGAGTGATACATCTCAGGTGACTCTGCGATTGCCTGTCTTACTTGTAGATTTCCCTACTGTATTTGGGTTGAAATTCGCCTTGCATGTTACTGGTCCCATAAGTGGTGAGCAATAATTCTAAATATGCCATAGTTTAGATAAGCTACATGTCTAAATGACCAACAGTTAGCTTTGGAAGCAACATAAATAGCAAATCCAACGTTCAATATATACGGAGAATATTTATAAGGGAAAGATTTCTGAATGATTTTGTTACTTGGTAGATTGGGCTCCACATCAAACAGGGAATATATGGGCCTTGTTGAGGTAGATACATCTTGGTTGTCTAGTATGTTGGATGTATGAAAAAGTTCAGGGTGCATATGCGCACAGAAGAGGCAGAAACCTGGGAATAAGAGCAATCGGGGGAAGGAACACAGCAGGCGGTCTGGCCAAGGAACGGTCAGAGCATCCAAACCCAGGCCCATCCTGATGGGAGCAAGAACAAAACCTGGGAACCTGTGCATTGTGCCGGGAAGCAAATAGGCCCAAGAAAGGCACACCAAACCTCTTGACGAAAGACCTCCGGGTAAGAGCCAGCTCATGAGAGGGACGGAGAAACTGACTGAGGGCATCCGCCACCCCATTGTCCACTCCTGGGACATGCACTGCAACCAGAGACTGAAGATTCTTCTCCCCGAAATGGAGTAAAAGCAGAACCACCACACTGAGAGACCTTGAACGAATCCCGCCCGGATGGTTCAGATAAGCCAGTTACCTGGTTGTCTGACCGGACAACCAGGTTGTGACCCCCCCAGAAGATTACGAAAACTCATGACAGCCCTGTAGACCGCCATCAGTTCCCTCCAATTGGAAGAACGTCTCCCCTCCTGAAGAGGCCAGTGTGCCTGCAGGGATCTGTCCCTCAGAGCTGCACATCAACCAAATGCACTGGCATGTGTGAGGAATGATTCAAGAGATTTTTAATTGGCCAGTGGGTTAGGATTAAAAAACCCGATTTAGTGGCAAAGGGGTATCCAATTTTTCACCTCCTGTGCATGTTGAACGTGTTATTTCGAATCGCAGTGACGTTAAAGGGGTCACCGGTTTTGCACACCTATACGTCCTTCCAAAGTGCTCGCTCTGATTCACCATATTGAACTCACCCTCTTAATTTCCTGACTTCCCCAGCATTTTTGAGTCAATAAGTTAATATGTATGCATGCATCCCCAAAAATGGTGTGTGTTTCCTTACAGTTTCTAGCCAGGCTGGATAACTGGTCTTTCTTCCTTCCAGCCAGGGCCGGCTTTAGCGCTGGTGGCGCCTGGTGCGATAATCATTTCTGGCGCCCCCACAACCCATGACCACCTCCTCGGATTCTCTCACTACCACTGGGCAAAAGTGCCTCTCATGTGTCCAATCATAAGTTATAACTCAACGCAGCACTCCCCCCGCAGAGATCTGGGCCCTGCTCCCAGCCACCCCTATAAGGCTACTGATCATTTCCCCTCTGTCCTAAATGTCAAGTCCAGCCCTGCTCCTTTGGCTATTCAACAGGCACTGTTATTATCTCCTCACTGGATTTTACACACACTGGCTTGTGCCACTGTGGTTTCAGACGAGAGGCCAGGACTTGAATGGGAATGGAGCATGAGATAGCTAACTCACCTCAGGACAGGACTGTGGAGCCCCCGTGGTAGGACAGTGTGCGCTGCTGCAGCCCATGCTGTACCAATACGTGCAAGGGCTGTTGTGTGTCCGCGCTGCTAATCCCACTGACTGCACGAGAAGCGTTTGTGTGTATTTTTTGTGATTTTTAAGTACTCTCAATCAAAGATTAAGTGAGGAGAGGGGACGGAAACAAACACAGCTTAGCTTTAAAAGGAACAAATTGCCTCTGCTATTCACAGGCCCAGTAGATGGCTTTCAAGCCTTTTGAATTAAATACTCAGTCATTTTAAGGACTTATTATCGGAGAAAAATTCAAGAAGAGAATTTGAGGGCCCTTTGGGAGTCACAAGTACTCAGGGCGACCGCTCGCTGCAGAATTCTCAGGAATACGCCAAAGCCGCTCATATGGTGCAAAGACGCGGCCTTGTCATCATGCATTGCATCAAAAAAGAAAAAACACATATTACTTAGGTCATATTTACAGTGCTTTTTACACTTTGAAGCAACTTCAGTGCGCCCGCATGCGAGAACACATGAAAAAATACATTTCAAATACAAACGGGACTATAAAAGAAAGAACATAGGGAACTAGGTTTAGGAGTGGGATCTAGTTTATAGGCAGCGCCACTGGAATTAAGCAGCAGGAGATGGACAAATTAAGCGGCCGTGGTGACTAAATTATTCGGCAAATAGAGGAAAATTAGGTGGCATAACCCAATGTTGTCATTTTCACCAATTTTAACACTGTTTTAGCAAAGATCTCACCTCAGTACCAATGAGCTACTAAAAGATGACCAGTCAACCTTTGTGAAGGGCTTTCCACTGCATGTTGCTGTTTTTTTTTAATGTAAGTAACTTGTTTGAGTAGAAAAAAAATGTTTCCCCCAAATCTGTAAATGATGCAGCAGATTATGGATTGTATTGCCCATGCGGCAAATTCATAATTATGTGGAAAACGCTGAAAAAAATCATATAATTTCAGTGGCCCTTAAAGGAAGGTTTTCTGATCCTGGTTAGTTTGATGGGCGGCAGAGCTGGAACTTTGTCATGGAAATTTCAACCAAACAGCGCAGGACCCCCAGTGGGTCCAAACACCAGCCTGTCGGGTGTGCCCTCATGTGGCACTAAGGGGGTGGCGGCTCTACTACGGGGGCTCCCGGGGTGGGCCGCAGGCAGCCTCACTCAAGGGCTAAAGACGCGTTAGCACCTGCGCACATAGAGGGCGACTTAGATTGTGTGTTAACGATGGAAAGCCCTAAAACTTTGTTTATTCCTGTTTCTTTGTCTTCCACCTGGCTGGGGACCTCGTGGTGTGTGTGTGTCCGGTACCAGGAGGTGTTCTGGTGTCAGATCTGGGGACTCTCTGGTCCCTCCGGACGCACAGAGTGCAGCGTTGTGGAAACGGGCCACTTCCACGGAAAAAGGGATGCGCGGGAGGCCGCGTGCTTCCTGCAGGAATGTTCTCCCGAGAGTCGTGGGTCACATCCATCCATGCCAGGGGCTCAAGGAGCCCCCTCACAGGCTCTTAAGGGCCAGGCGTGCCCAGGAAAGGAGCACAGCACGCGCAGTGACATCCATCCATGCCAGGGGCTCGAGGAGCCCCCTCACAGGCTCTGAAGGGCCAGGGGTGCCCAGGAAAGGCGCACAGCACGCGCAGTGACATCCATCCATGCCAGGGGCTCGAGGAGCCCCCTCACAGGCTCTGAAGGGCCAGGCGTGCCCAGGAAAGGAGCACAGCACGCGCAGTGACATCCATGCATGCCAGGGGCTCGAGGAGCCCCCTCACAGGCTCTGAAGGGCCAGGCGTGCCCAGGAAAGGAGCACAGCACGCGCAGTGACATCCATCCATGCCAGGGGCTCGAGAGCCCCCTCACAGGCTCTGAAGGGCCAGGAGTGCCCAGGAAAGGCGCACAGCACGTGTAGTGACATCCCTCCATGCCAGGGGCTCGAGGAGCCCCCTCGCAGGCTCTGACGGGCCAGGCGTGCCCAGGAAAGGCGCACAGCACGCGCAGTGACATCCATCCATGCCAGGGGCTCGAGGAGCCCCCTCGCAGGCTCTGAAGGGCCAGGCGTGCCCAGGAAAGGCGCACAGTGACATCCATCCATGCCAGGGGCTAGAGGAGCCCCCTCGCAGGCTCTGAAGGGCCAGGCGTGCCCAGGAAAGGCGCACAGCACGCGCAGTGACATCCATCCATGCCAGGGGCTCGAGGAGCCCCCTCACAGGCTCTGAAGGGCCAGGGGTGCCCAGGAAAGGCGCACAGCACGCGCAGTGACATCCATCCATGCCAGGGGCTCGAGGAGGCCCCTCGCAGGCTCTGAAGGGCCAGGCGTGCCCAGGAAAGGCGCACAGCACGCGCAGTGACATCCATCCATGCCAGGGGCTCGAGGAGGCCCCTCGCAGGCTCTGAAGGGCCAGGCGTGCCCAGGAAAGGCGCACAGCACGTGCAGTGACATCCATCCATGCCAGGGGCTCGAGGAGCCCCCTCGCAGGCTCTGAAGGGCCAGGTGTGCCCATGAAAGGCGCACAGCACGCGCAGTGACATCCATCCATGCCAGGGGCTCGAGGAGCCCCCTCGCAGGCTCTGAAGGGCCAGGCGTGCCCAGGAAAGGCGCACAGCACGCGCAGTGACATCCATCCATGCCAGGGGCTCGAGGAGCCCCCTCACAGGCTCTGAAGGGCCAGGCGTGCCCAGGAAAGGCGCACAGCACGTGCTGTGACATCCATCCATGCCAGGGGCTCGAGGAGCCCCCTCGCAGGCTCTGAAGGGCCAGGTGTGCCCATGAAAGGCGCACAGCACGCGCAGTGACATCCATCCATGCCAGGGGCTCGAGGAGGCCCCTCGCAGGCTCTGAAGGGCCAGGCGTGCCCAGGAAAGGCGCACAGCACGCGCAGTGACATCCATCCATGCCAGGGGCTCGAGGAGCCCCCTCACAGGCTCTGATGGGCCAGGCGTGCCCAGGAAAGGCGCACAGCACGCGCAGTGACATCCATCCATGCCAGGGGCTCGAGGAGCCCCCTCGCAGGCTCTGAAGGGCCAGGCGTGCCCAGGAAAGGCGCACAGCACGCGCAGTGACATCCATCCATGCCAGGGGCTCGAGGAGCCCCCTCACAGGCTCTGACGGGCCAGGCGTGCCCAGGAAAGGCGCACAGCACGCGCAGTGACCCACACACGGAATGACCAGGCTACACCGCTCAGGGTGCGGACACACTGAGACACGCAGGGTTGATGCTGTGTGGGACGCAAGGCGCGTTGACCCGACGTCACAGTGCGGGGGTGAATTCACAACGACGTCATAATGCGTGAGGCTGAGCAGGGCTATATAAGGCCGCGCAGGGCCCAGGAGGCTGTCAGTCGGACATTGCGGTCAAGATGATCACGGGAGTCCGAGGGCCCGGCCCTCCGGGCAGGCAGATGCGGATAATGCAGGCAGTCTTCAGCCTGCTGGCCTTCCTGGCGTGCCTGGGGTTCGTGCTCTACCTGTACAGGCACTGGCAGTCCCAGCAGCAGCAGCAGGGGGCGCTCTCTGCTGAGCTGGAAGAGATGTATGAGCAGCGGTCCGCGCTGGAGCAGACCCTCCAGAAGGAGCGTGCGGAGCACAAGAAGACCAAGGAAGATGCTGTGGTGCATACATTAAAAGCTCCAGAAGCCCTGAGCAAGGAGAAGGAAGGCGCCATGAGCCACGACGCCGCCCTCCCCTCTCGGCACATGATCCCGAAGAACCAGCATGAAGGCGCCAAGAAGCAGCTCCTGGACTTGCAGGCGCAGTATAACTCCCTAAAGCTGGAAAACCAGCGCGCCTTGGAGAGCCACAACCAGAAATATGCCCAGCTCCAGCGGGAGAATGAGAACCACGTGCAGATGCTGATGGATACTATATCAAAACTACTGGAAGACAGTACGGTTCTTCGCAATGCATTTGAAGAGGTCCGCTCTAAGCTGCGTAGTGCGCAGGAGCAGCTGAATAAGATGCATCAGCTGAATGAATCTCTTCGGAGGATACCAAGCTACAAGCTGGTCCCAGCCCTGAGGAACCACCCATTGCAATTACAGGCCCCAGATGAGAAGCCTTCCCGAGCCTTTGAAGCTGAATTGCAGCGTATTCGTGAACAAACTGGCCCACAGGCGAATACTCTTGAGACGCCGACAGACTCTGGGAAGAAAACCCCAGAAAGTGCTGCCAAGACTCGCAGAAAATTGTTGGTACCCCGGACAGGGTCTCTTGAAGTTCTGACTGGCCTCCAAGCGAACACTCTGGAGACAACGACAGACTCTGGGAAGAAAACCCCAGAAAGTGCTGCCCAGACTGCAGAATCTGTCATAAAATTGTTGGTACCTCGGAAGGGGTCTCTTGAAGTTCTGACTGGCCTCCAAGCGAACACTCTGGAGACACCGAGAGACTCTGGGAAGAAAACCCCAGAAAGTGCTGCCCAGACTGCAGAATCTGTCATAAAATTGTTGGTAACCCGGAAGGGGTCTCTTGAAGTTCTGACTGGCCTCCAAGCGAACACTCTGGAGACACCGAGAGACTCTGGGAAGAAAACCCCAGAAAGTGCTGCCCAGACTGCAGAATCTGTCATAAAATTGTTGGTACCACGGAAGGGGTCTCTTGAAGTTGCGACTGGCCTCCAAGCGAACACTCTGGAGACACCGAGAGACTCTGGGAAGAAAACCCCAGAAAGTGCTGCCCAGACTGCAGACTCAATCAGAAAATTGTTGGTATCCCGGAAGGGGTCTCTTGAAGTTCTGCCACAACCAGCCTTGCCTCTGTGGCTAGCGATGGATAGAGATGGCCGTGCCGTGCGTTTCTAGAGGACGGTGAATAGCATCCAGGCTGGAGACGAGCTGCTGAAAAAATTGAAGACGATAAACTTCACCATCAGAAACAGCATCTACTATGATGAATTTGGGACCATGAATATTGGCTATGACATTCTGACTTGGACGGTGGACAAGAATGGGATGTCTTTTACGCCCTGTTGGCGATTACACAGGGAATCTGACCCTTGATGCTGATCAGATTCAGTGCCACACGGAGAGACAGCTAACAACCTTTGATAGCCCTATACTCCAGTGTGTGTGAAAGAGAAAGGGACTGTGCAAGCTCTCCATCGAAGGGGCCAAATTAGGAATTTAAGGAAAATTGGATTCCACTTCATTCTTGCAAGCCAGGTACTGGAAGCAATATTACACTTTCCCTTGCTGACGACAGTAGTGGAAAACCTCTTATTCCCGGCCAACCTGGAGAGACTAATGGAAGCCAGGCTACTCTTCTTCATTCAAATAGAATCCACTGACTCTCATCCAGCAGAGATTAGTGGAAACCACTCTCGCTCTCTCAGTGGAGCATAATTGAAGCAATGCCATCCACTTCCACCCGAGAGAGTATTGGGTGCTCTTTTATTCCCTTCACGGCGGAGAGTAATGGAAGACATAGCACTTTTTTCCACCCAGAAGACAGCCGTGGAAGTCACCCTACTCTTCCCGCTCAGAAGAGAGGAGTAGTATCTTCTTACTCACTCCAGCCAAGACAAATGAAAGCCAACCACCTCTCCACCCAGAAGAGAACAGTAGCAGTCATGTTACCTTCTCCACCCAGCCATTATACACTCCACCTTTCTCACCATGGCAGTGCCAAGGGGCTAAATATCCTTTGCAGACTTTTTGCCCACTAGTTTTTCAAAATTAGTTTAGCACTTTTTTGAGAAAGGTCCCTCTGCTGCCCTTTGTTTTACATTTTTTGTCATAATGTCTCTCAGCACAGTGGTACCCCTACACCGCTGCTATACTTTTTAAATGCTAATTCATTGTTACTTACCTTCATGATGGCTATTCCTTTCACTGTTCAAAGATGGCCGCTGGGCTGATGATCATCTCTAAATCTGAGGGTCGTGATCCATCAGCATGATGGAGGTAATGCTCTCCGCCACTCTGTCAAATAGAGCACCGTCTTTCAGATGCTAAATCAGCCTTCAGTAAATAATTATACATGAACTCAGTTTGTGGAATCCCATACATCCAGTTATCCTTATACTCTTTAATAAAACATCAGAAATAAACAAATTCAACCTAACAAGTGACTACTCTGGTGTAAATTCCAGGTGACCAGATAGAAAGGATTTCTAGCTACTTCAGTTGCTGGCATGTAGATTTTTGGACCCAGACTCAGCTGTAATGGGGAACATTTCATTGCATTTTATTGACATCTTGGAACTATTACTATGGTTGACTAATGGTTTTAGTGTGCATTATCCTTTAGCCTGATTTTCTTTAGTTTGTTTCCATTGCATATATGGACCGAGCGCCTCAACACTATCAGTGGAAGCAGGAGCTATATAAATGCAATTATAATACAATGCAATATAAGGTTCCATCTGCTGAAGTGACGCTTGTAGAAGCCACTTATAACAGGTTAACTGGGATTTCCTCCAAAGCATTCTATTGCAGCATTTTAACACTTGAGAGGCCACAGCGGGTCACCATATCACCTTAAGCATGTCCTGCAACGTGCTCTGATCCAGCCCTACTGGTTTTTCAGAGGCGCCGACCTACAAAGGGAAATGTCCCCCTGCTTCCCCACAGATCAGACTACAGAGAGCTTCAAGGACAGAGGGACTGCCCGGGCCCAGTATCTAATGTATAATCCCGCCCACAAGAAAGGAGTATTGAAGTTTATTTTTAAGCCTTTGTTTTCACGTCTGACCATAGACCAGACCTTTACTTGTATCTTGCTTATTCTTCACAAACGGTAATGTTTTTGGTGTGAGACCACGGCAAGTAAACCATGTTTTTTCCTTTCTGTGTACTGGACCAGGTACTCTGGTTTCAGAGCTGCAGATGTATGGTCACCAGAGCGCTCGAATCATTACCAGCTCAATCACCACAGTCCACTCCACTCCGCTAGATGTAGCCTGCTAATGGTTGGTAACCAGAGATGTGGGATGTTAGCATAAATGCTGTTTAAAATGTAATAATATTTACAGCACGCGTTTACATTTTGATTAATAATGCCTCAAAGTCCATCGCCGTGACATCCTTGTCATCACATACTTCAGCACAAAACAGGGCTAGGGGGTAACGTTGTGTTGAAATAGCTTAGAAGCCTTCTTTGGTTACTAGCCTGCAAACACCTGAACCTCTATGGCTAATTGCCCATGAAATTCCTGAGCCACATGATGACTTTACTGTCTCCAGGTCAGAAACAATTACTTTGATATGCGTTCTTCATCATTGAAATGCTGTTTGTATTCCACAAGCAGCAAAAGTATTTATGGGTGAGATTTCCTACTTCGAGCTAGTCTAGTAAAAGCAAGTGCTGTGAATGCAGTGTATTTTCACTAGATCCTTCACTTGTGATTATTTAATCTTAATATATTTGAGCCACAAAGTATTTCTCTTGCATTTTAGCTTCTTGGTTAGTGCAGATTTAGCATATTTAAATCCTTGGAGAGTGACAGATTTACTCTTCATTTTATTGTTGCCAAGAAGTGTTTAGTAGTGTTTACATTTACTTCCAGTGAATGCTTTGTGTGCAGGCTCACTTGCAACATGATGGACGTTTAAATAGATGCATATTTTTGTAATAGCCTCTGAATAAATGCAGTAAAATGGTGCATGGATCACCATTAACTTACTTGTGTGGTAGGAATCACTGTAAAAGAGCTTTGGGCATCAAGGTTTCTTCAGATGAGTCTGGGTATCTGGGTTGAGGGAAGGATTCATGGGAATGTTTTCTATACAAAGGGTAAAGTCATGCAATCCGTAATAAGCATATATGTTATATAGATTTTCGTACCCGAGTCGCACAGTAGTAACAGTTTGGTTCCTAATAATGCTGAAAGGTGAAACGAGAAACGCGGCCCACGAG
Source organism: Lissotriton helveticus (assembly GCF_964261635.1). NCBI lineage: Eukaryota > Metazoa > Chordata > Amphibia > Caudata > Salamandridae > Lissotriton > Lissotriton helveticus. Next base: position 683,579,177 of record NC_136073.1, read on the forward strand.
GTGGAAAGGTTGCGATAGTCTAGTAACTGGTGGAAGTCTTTAAAAAATCTCTGTGGGTGAAGTGGTAACATACACATTTCAGGCGACAGACCCGTAGTATGAAAATTCCATCCTACTACATTGCATGTCGGTATTCATTCCTGACTCGAGGTTCTTTCTTACGACAAACCAATGGTAGGATAATGTGCTAGCAGTTAAGAATGTATTTATGAGAGACCCAAACATCAACAAAGGAGACTTTAACAGAGCACCAAAATATACTTTAACAAGCATCACTTTTTTTTTATTTTTTAGATTTCTCCGCAATACCCCTTGTACGTACTACAGTGGGAAATAAATGCTTTGGTTGTAATAGTGTGACCAAGATGAAACCTTTCTTGCAGGTGTTGCTCTGGGAAAATGGGCCAAACCGATTGTTGGTGCTTCTCTGCCATGAATATCTGGTTTAGGTGGTTGTTTATGAATTGTTTGTTTATGCTATTTTTTAAGATCCTTTTGCCTTCACTGTATGAAAAACAATATTAGTTTTCACAGTCCCGGATTACTTTTTTTCTATTGGTTGATAAACATTTCTGCTGGTTGGTATGATTTAGAGAATGTTGATCCAAAAATTCCCCGTGCTATTTTAGTGTAACAGAAAACAAGTGTACTTGGTATTTTGACTATTAAGCACCTGCTTATTTTTTATGTAAGTGGCTGAGGGTTTCAATGTTAATGCATGACTTAAATATCAAAAAGTCGGTGTATTATAATCTTCTACTGTTGTGATAGCACTACCTCTCAAATCAATTATACCATGTCTCAGAGTTTTAAAATGCTATTTTTGTTTATTTTCCCTGGCAGTTCTTTCAGTCCTGTACCTTTTCCATGTCTCTTACTTGATCGGTTACTACGTTTTTGCAGTGAATGAATACATTTTTCAGTGATTTTGCTCCCCTGTTTGCGGGAAGTGCCCATTTGTGCGACAGGACTTGCATAATCACATTTTGGCTTTTTCTTATCCCCAAATTTTTCTTTGTTTTTAGGTCGAGCCTACTAGACGGCACATGCACTGTCTTGCAAGGCATATTGTGGCTACCAAAAACATGGAGGGACTTCGATCCCACCCATTGCTTACCATTGGTTTTCTTTCCTTGTCATTCTCATTTGCCTGCTTCTTATCTTGCAAGTCTTGTGTTTGTCCTTCCCATGTAGCATGCATCTTTACAATCTGCATCTTTACAATTTACAATCACTTTTTTAATTTTTAGGTCGAGCAATTTATTGCTTGAAACCTATTACATGTGACCAAACTCTCTTGAACAAGCTGGATTTCCTACAATGCATGTTGTGTACTGGAGCGTAAAAGCTTCACCAGGCGCGTGCTTGGCCTCACTCACACCCCATATGCCTGCTCCCCCCTCCCCCTCCCCCGCCCCCCACACCTCGCACCAGACTCCCCCGCCGCTCGCCATATGCTCGTTCCCTCCCACTGGCAGCCTGCGGCCACTGATCACAGTAAAGGCTTTGATCTATCTCACACCCCTCTCCCACTCCCTCCTCCCACTTGCTCCTACTGACCATGTAAAGGGGACGACACTGGAACAATGTCTGCCTCGCCAGGAATGGCCTTCTGTCGACCCCTTCTTACATCCTCCAGACATGGCTGAGGCAGCTTCTTCCTGCAGTTTGTTCTTTGGGCGAGGGTATTCCTGGGTGTGGCAGAGCTGCATGCAGTGTAGGTCCATGCAAACCACAACTTCGCCTTGCTTGGTTGTATTTTTGCATTGCTAATGTTCACATTTGTTCACAATTCGCCATGTTCCTTTCGATTCTGTCTCACTCTCTCCTGTCCCTTCCCTGTCTTGGCCACTCCACTCTTCCTCTGTTTCTGTCTCACTCTCTCCTGCCCCTTCACTGTCTTGGCCTCTCCACTCTTCATCTATTTCGGTCTCACTCTCTCCTGCCCCTTCCCTGTCTTGGCCTCTCCACTCTTCCTCTGTTTCCGTCTCACACTCTCCTGCCCCTTCACGGTCTTGGCCTCTCCACTCTTCCTCTGTTTCCGTCTCACTCTCTCCTGCCCCTTCACTGTCTTGGCCTCTCCACTCTTCCTCAGTTTCCGTCTAACTCTCTCCCGCCCCTTCACTGTCTTGGCCTCTCCACTCTTCCTCTATTTCTGTTTCACTCTCTCCTGCCCCTTCACTGTCTTGGCCTCTCCACTCTTCCTCGGTTTCCATCTCACTCTCTCCTGCCCCTTCACTGTCTTGGCCTCTCCACTCTTCCTCAGTTTCCGTCTAACTCTCTCCCGCCCCTTCACTGTCTTGGCCTCTCCACTCTTCCTCTATTTCTGTTTCACTCTCTCCTGCCCCTTCACTGTCTTGGCCTCTCCACTCATTCTCAGTTTCCGCCTCATTCTCTCCTGCCCCTTCTCTGTCTTGGCCTCTCCACTCTTCCTCTGTTTCCATCTCACTCTCTCCTGCCCCTTCACTGTCTTGGCCTCTCCACTCTTCCTCGGTTTCCATCTCACTCTCTCCTGCCCCTTCACTGTCTTGACCTCTCCACTCTTCCTCTATTTCTGTCTCACTCTCTCCTGCCCCTTCCCTGTCTTGGCCTCTCCACTCTTCCTCAGTTTCTGTCTCACTCTCTCCTGCCCCTTCACTGTCTTGGCCTCTCCACTCTTCCTCTGTTTCGGTCTCACTCTCTCCTGCCCCTTCCCTGTCTTGGCCTCTCCACTCTTCCTCTGTTTCCATCTCACTTTCTCCTGCCCCTTCACTTTCTTGGGCTCTCCACTCTTCCTCTGTTTCCGTCTCACACTCTCCTGCCCCTTCACTGTCTTGGCCTCTCCACTCTTCCTCTGTTTCCATCTCACTCTCTCCTGCCCCTTCACTGTCTTGGCCTCTCCACTCTTCCTCAGTTTCCGTCTCACTCTCTCCTGCCCCTTCACTGTCTTGACCTCTCCACTCTTCCTCTATTTCTGTCTCACTCTCTCCTGCCCCTTCACTGTCTTGGCCTCTCCACTCTTCCTCTATTTCTGTCTCACTCCCTCCTGCCCCTTCACTGTCTAGGCCTCTCCACTCTTCCTCTATTTCGGTCTCACTCTCTCCTGCCCCTTCCCTGTCTTGGCCACTCCACTCTTCCTCTGTTTCCGTCTAACTCCCTCCTGCCCCTTCACTGTCTTGGCCTCTCCACTCTTCCTCTATTTCTGTTTCACTCTCTCCTGCCCCTTCACTGTCTTGGCCTCTCCACTCTTCCTCAGTTTCCGCCTCACTCTCTCCTGCCCCTTCACTGTCTTGGCCTCTCCACTGTTCCTCAGTTTCCGCCTCACTCTCTCCTGCCCCTTCACTGTCTTGGCCTCTCCACTCTTCCTCTGTTCCTGTCTCACTCTCTCCTGCCCCTTCACTGTCTTGACCTCTCCACTCTTCCTCTATTTCTGTCTCACTCTCTCCTGCCCCTTCCCTGTCTTGGCCTCTCCACTCTTCCTCTGTTCCTGTCTCACTCTCTCCTGCCCCTTCCCTGTCTTGGCCTCTCCACTCTTCCTCTGTTTCCGTCTCACTCTCTCCTGCCCCTTCACTGTCTTGGCCTCTCCACTCTTCCTCTATTTCTCTCTCACTCTCTCCTGCCCCATCACTGTCTTGGCCTCTCCACTATTCCTCTATTTCTGTATCACTCTCTCCTGCCCCTTCCCTGTCTTGGCCTCTCCACTCTTCCTCTGTTTCCGTCTCACTCTCTCCTGTCCCTTCACCGTCTTGGCCTCTCCACTCTTCCTCTGTTTCCGTCTCACTCTCTCCTGCCCCTTCACTGTCTTGCTTCTGTTTGTTGTATTTGCACAAATCTAATATCTTGGTCTATTCCTTTTCAATAATCAGGCATTTTTGTTTATTAGGTGTTCATGTTTTTGATGGGTTTATTTATAGGCACTATCTATCTATCGCCCTCACTCTATCTATCGCCCTCACTCTATTTATCTATCGCCCTCACTTTATCTATCTATGTCTCAAACTTTATTACAAATGTCACAAAAAGATGTTATTATTTCACTTCTGTTCTTGGATTTTCGTCACAATAAAATACACTTAACACAATCTTCACAAAAGTTATTTACAAAAGTTTAAGCTATTGCTATTATAAATTACAATAACTTTTATTTAAGTATTATTTAAAAAAATTAAAAGCCATTGTTATTTGTAATAGCAATACATCTAAGTCACGTAAATACAACACATATTGCATTACAAATGCTATAGTTGTCACATTTGCGAAAGTTATAACTATTGGCATTGTAAATGACAAAGCTATTAATTTAGCTATTTTCAAAACCAATACAGAAATAAAAAAAATTGTCATTTACAATACCCATACCTCAAAATTTCCTAATGCGAGACCTATTGCATTGCAAATGCTTGTTATGAAGTACTGCTGTAAGTGCATGTGTTTTCATGCCTCCTCATGTACATATCTACCCCCCTCACTCGGTTAGCTTTGTTGCCGGACTGGTTCTCCACGCCATCTTGATCTTTCCCCCGTGCTTCAAGTATTGCTTCCCACAACCAGCACCCTCCGTTGTGCTTCGACCCACCAATGTGTTGCTTTCTGTTCTTCCTTTCCCTGTTGCTTTTGCGTGCACTCCTGCCCTCCCTCTATTGCTTTTGTATACCCTCCTGTGTTGCTTCACCATCACCACCCCTTCTTTCTTCACCTTCTTCCCCTCACCCTACCCATGTTGCTGTGTAGCATCACTCAGCGTCACCACAGCATCACTCAGCGTCACCACATCATTCCTCAGCGCCACCACAGCATCACTTAGCGCCACCACAGCATCACTTAGCGCCACCACAGCATCACTCAGCACCACCGCAGCATCACTCAGCGCCACCGCAGCATCACTCAGCGCAACAGCAGCATCACTCGGCGCCACCACAGCATCACTCGGCGCCACCACAGCGTCACTCGGCGTCACTCAGCGTCACCACAGCATCACTCAGCGCCACTACAGCACCACTCGGGGCCACCACAGCATCACTCAGCACCACATCAGTATCACTCGGCATCGCCTTTGCACTAATACACCACCACATCATCATCACTCAGCAAGACCTGAGTATCATTCAGCATCATCTCCGCACCAGTCTCCACTACCACCTCAGCATCCCCTCCGCCTGCTCTCGGAATCTGGCATCTGTTGATTCTCCCCTAGCGTCTGGCCGCTGCTAGTGTTATAATACGGGTACTAGTTCCCAACCTTCACCCTCGGATTGTTTATGCCCCCTCAAAAATAAACTTTAACAAACAACCATTGGAATAGGCAGAAACACGTTGCCAGCATTGCAAGAACAAAAGAAAACTGATGACATGTTTTTATTGTTAATACTTTTTTTAATATGGCCATTCAGTTGTACAGAATGCCTTCTTGGTCATATATAAGGTGACAGAAATGCTTCTGACACTTTTTTTATTAAAATGTTTCAGCATGCTGCACAGCACCCACACTTCTCTACAGCACAGTTTAAAGACATTGGTAAAGTCAATAGCTGTGGCTAAACACTTATAAGGCCCCAAAGGCGAGACCTATTGGCTATGCCAATGCTTGTTCTTACTCTTGCCAAAGAAGCACTGTATAATAGTTTGATGTATGACATATAGCTCAGGCCAACCCAGAGGTGCATTATTGGGGCGAAAAAACAATCCCGGGAAAGAATTTCAAAAGCCTTTTCAAAGTCTATGAGCGGTAGAGCCAAAGACTCATGTATCCTTTCCATGGAGATTACATGATAATATTTGTGCCGCTCTGTTCTTAGATTACGGCTTTTAAATGCCCGAAATAGGATAATTAATATGCAATCGTAAGGTATGCTTTACATTTTTTTCATAACACTTTTTATGCATACCATCTGTATATTTTTAACCCTTAATTATTTTGAGTTAATACCCAAGCTTTAATTTGTCAAAAAGTTAGGAAGCCTCTAGATGAGCATGCAACATTCAGTAACAATTCTTTACCAGCACAGTCACTTTTTTCGAAATTTTTCACTGTCCGAAAAGGTTGTGCACCACAACCGATTAGGCATGGTATGGAATTTCTAAGCTTTAATGCTGCAGAAGGCCGAATTTTCAATGTTAAATCTGGAATGTGAATATTTTTAATTGACACAGACAACCATTTAATGTTGTGGTTTGTTAAGAAAACATATACACAGAGCACTTTTGTGAAAGTACAGCCGTAAACCTATACCATAGTCGGCATTTATGTAAATAGACTAAAAACGCACTTGCTAAAGCTACATTTGCACAACAGCAGAGAGCATGAGCCAAAATGAACATTTCTGGGTAGTGAGCCGCACTCCCTCCCAGAACCAGTGAATCTTTGTTGTGTAAGTGGTGGCATCACCAAGGTGGCACTGACAGAGGCCTTAAACACCTACTTCATAATCCGCAGCTATCGCCGCCACAGAGTCTACAAGGAGCCTTTATTGGAGCACCCTGCCAGTTAAGCCATGGCTTGAGACTGCGCCTCCTGCAGGGAATGTGTTGCTTGTACCCACACACTCCCACAGTGGCGTGGCAAGGGGGGGGATCTACAAGGAGCCTTTATTGGAGCACCCTGCCAGTTAAGCCATGGATTGAGACTGTGCCCCCTGCGGGGAATGTCTTGCTTGTACCCACACACTCCCATAGTGGCGTGGCAAGGGGGGGGGGTATACAAGGAGCCTTTATTGGAGCACCCTGCCAGTTAAGCCATGGCTTGAGACTGCGCCTCCTGCAGGGAATGTCTTGCTTGTACCCACACACTCCCACAGTGGCGTGGCAAGGGGGGGATCTACAAGGAGCCTTTATTGGAGCACCCTGCCAGCTAAGCCATGGCTTGAGACTGTGCCTCCTGCAGGGAATGTCTTGCTTGTACCCACACACTCCCACAGTGGCGTGGCAAGGGGGGGGTCTACAAGGAGCCTTTATTGGAGCACCCTGCCAGCTAAGCCATGGCTTGAGACTGTGCCTCCTGCAGGGAATGTCTTGCTTGTACCCACACACTCCCACAGTGGCGTGGCAAGGGGGGGTCTACAAGGAGCCTTTATTGGAGCACCCTGCCAGTTAAGCCATGGCTTGAGACTGTGCCTCCTGCAGGGAATGTCTTGCTTGTACCCACACACTCCCACAGTGGCGTGGCAAGGGGGGGTCTACAAGGAGCCTTTATTGGAGCACCCTGCAGTTAAGCCATGGCTTGAGACTGTGCCCCCTGCGGGGAATGTCTTGCTTGTACCCACACACTCCCACAGTGGCGTGGCAAGGGGGGGGATCTACAAGGAGCCTTTATTGGAGCACCCTGCCAGCTAAGCCATGGCTTGAGACTGTGCCTCCTGCAGGGAATGTCTTGCGTGTACCCACACACTCCCACAGTGGCGTGGCAAGGGGGGGGGGGTATACAAGGAGCCTTTATTGGAGCACGCTGCCAGTTAAGCCATGGCTTGAGACTGTGCCTCCTGCAGGGAATGTCTTGCATGTACCCACACACTCCCACAGTGGCGTGGCAAGGGGGGGGTCTGCCCCAAGCAAAATGGGGGCGGCGGTCAGCGCCCCCCTCTTACCTGCACGACTGGCGACCCAAGGTATAGCTACGCCACTGCCCTCCCGAGTCCCATTCTGTAGTGCTCGACTCTAAACTAGCAAAGGCTGAGTCCCTGCACTGTCAAGCACCCAATGATCCATGCAGTATTTCATAAGTGCCAAGAGCGGTAGGAGAGAGTAGCAGGAGCTGTTCACTCAGTGGCTCGTGCAGTAGCAGCCAACCCTGGGATTCCTACTGGGAGCCATCATTAAGCCTGCTTGCTTCCCTGGAGGACTCCTACATGGCTTGTGTCCTAGGAGGGGATATCTCTTATTGCGTGTTCCCATACAAGCAATAAAAAGTAGCCGCTGTTTGGAAGTGATGTTGGGCACGCTTTCTTGGGCAGGGAAGTTTACTCTGACTTAAAAGCAGCAACCATAACAGTAGCCTCAATTTTTCTGTTCCCATGCCACTCCACACGAGGATCTGTCCTATAGGCAGACTTAGGCATCCCACGTGGTTGAGTCTTGTGATCAGATGGTATACGCGTCCAAGACGTGGGACCAAGTCTTCAACGAACCTGAAACAAAAAGCATTGAAAGGTCCACGGTGGCCATTGTTGAATGGATTTGTACTTTTTTTTAAAAATGCCTTGCAAAGATTACTGTGGTGAATACATGCACATCTGCAGTGGCTATCTCTGACTTGAATTTGTCAAAGTAAAAGCATTCATAGGTGCCTACTGGTGGCCAAAAGGTGTATTAAAAAAAGCGGGTGTCTGGGGTTTCAAGGGTGAAAGATAATGCTGGGTGGGGTGACTAAGGAAGTTTGAAGAGAGTGAGATGGGGACCATAGAGAGAGAGATGGGGAGAAAATAAAGCTTCCCATGCACTGCAAACCAAGATCTGTCAGCAGTAGAAGGATAGCATTGTATGCCCTTTCTAATGCTGTATCTGTTGACCTGTTGGGCATGAAGCCACTTTGGTATATATGTATCAGGTCTGTGATGATGGCAGTAGGTTGGTTAGCTATGATCTTGGCGAACATATTTATTAAATAAATGGGTCTCTGGGAGGTGTATTGGTCCGCTGGTTTATCAGTCTTTAAAATTACAACTGTATGTGTCTCCTTAAGAACTCTTGGTAGGATACCCACTTCCTTGCTATTGGAATAGATGCTGAGTAGTGGCTGAAGAGGTGACAGAGAGACCCATGGAAAAGTCAATTGCGAGCCCATTTGGTCCTGGTGTTTTACCCATTGTTAGTTGGTCATTAGCTTCAGCTATTTTAACTGTTGTTAAGGTTGCTTACGGGGCACTCCTATGAGCGGCCACGAGGTGAGAAAGGGAGGCTTCTTAAGCATTGAGGTGAGGTAGGGGTTGCGAAAGAACGACTTATAAAAACATACAAAGGTATTTCCTATATCATTGGGGGAGGCACTATTATTACCCTTAATGTCTCTAATACACATTATATGTTAATAGAGGCCTGGATGTAGACCCTAGGGAAGCCAGAGAGCTGCAAGCATCTATAGTCATTCTCTTAGAGGAAAGTCTCTTGCAATGGATACTTGAAAGTCGCGTTTTAAGAGAACTGGTCGCATTTTGCTACATGCTGGAATTAGATTCCTCATTAGCGCTTTTTAAACTTGCTTGCCTCTGATAGAAATCATACCTAATTTTTAACTTCAGAACTCTACGCACTGCTCGCTCAGACCCCGGTCCACCACAGCTGTTGCTTCTTGTGTGGAGGGCACACCGGCAGAGCGCGACACGCCCCCCTGACTCGTCTCACGTCAGGGCTGCTGCCAAGGACGCACTGCTGGATACTTGTAAGTCGCGTTTTAAGAGAACTGGTCGCATTTTGCTACATGCTGGAATTAGAATCCTCATTTGCGCTTTTTAAACTTGCTTGCCTCTGATAGAAATCATACCTCATTTTTAACTTCAGAACTCCTCGCACTGCTCGCTCCGACCCCGGTCCACCACAGCTGTTGCTGCTTGGGTGGAGTGCGGACCGGCAGAGGGCGACACCCCCCCCTGACTCGTCACACGTCAGGGCTTCAAAAGGCCAATGTCGGGTTTGCGCAGCGAACGCGCCTAAGGCAAGCCCGTCTGTGCCCGTCTGCGCCTATCCGCGCCCGGCACGGGCTTAGGGCCAGAAGTCCTGGTCCATCCCCATACGATTATGACTATGGACTCACCAACAATGTCCAGCCTGAATCCAGCCTCAGGCTTCGGTATTCTTTTGAACAATTATAGAAATACAATTCGTCCTTCCACCCTCAATGCACTGTACTTCACCTCAACGGCAAAAAAGAAACCTGTCTCAAGTGTGGATACACCACCACTCCAACTTCTAAATCCACGAAAGTTAGTAAATCCGCTAATCTTCACCAGATAACGCCATCCATCAGAAACTTTTCTTTTATAAGCTTCAATTGCCAGTCCCTTCCCAAACACAAACATGAACTATTTGATTTGTTGGTTAGTGAACAACCTGATGCAATCTTTCTTACAGAAACCTGGCTTCAAGAAAGCTCTGGTCCAGACATTGCGGTTGCTCTACCTGAAAATTACGCTATAGTTAGGAAGGATCGCAACACCAAAACAGGAGGGGGCATTGCCATCATTTTTAAAAAGGTCCTCCAACGTAACTTTGAACATCTCATGCTCCCCAACTCTGAGGCAGCCTTATTCAAGCTGACTCTCCTTTAAGTTCACTTTCTTAGGCGCTCTTATTTATCGACCCTCAGGTCCCTCGTGTCTCTGGGCTTCCACCTCTCCTGAATTAATAGCGCCCCTGATTATGAAAACTGCCAATTTCTCTATCCTGGGAGACTTAAACCTTCATCTTGAGGACCCCTCCTGCAAAACTAGTATTAATTTGATCTCTGATTTGGCCTCTCTCAATGTGGATCTAATCAACTCCGGACCCATACATGAAGCGGGCCATTTACTGGACCCCATTTTCTCAAATCTTACCGGAATTAAATGTTCTCCGGCACTCCCCACATGCTGGTCCGATCACTTTCTCATAAGGTTTAACCTGACTTTGCCTGTATCCCCAACAAAGAACCCCGACCCGGGACCACTAACCAGGAACTGGAAAAAAAAATGGATATCATGGCCCTTAACAATATGCTTAGTTCTCAGATGCCCGTCTCCACACAATCGGTAAACACACTTTCAGTCTCGGTGCAAAAATGGCGTCTTTCTGCCATCAACACCTGCCTGCCGCTCTCTAAAAACAGAGCTAATTACCACTGGCCCCCAGCACCATGGTTTTCAGAAGCGCTTAAAAAAGAGAAATCCAACTGCAAAGTTTTTGAACGAAAATGGAGGAACTACTTGCCAGAATCCAAAATGAGTTACAAAGCTGCCTTAAAAGCTTATCATACCCTTTGTAAAGCTGCTCGTGTAGACTATGTCGCCACCTCCATTTCCAATGCTCTTAACGGCTCAAAAACTCTTTTCAACTTAGTCAAAGAGCTTGCCGGCTCCAAAATCCACTCTAACCCGCCTACACTCAGCAAACAGAAATGTGAGGCCCCGGCCTCGTTCTTTGTTCAGAAAGTGGATAAAATATATCGGGACATAGTGATTGCACAAAACACGAATCCCCCTCCACCTCTTATACTATCCTCATCTCCCCCAATAAATGATAACCAGGCTGAATTTTCCAGCACCCCTGCCAATTATTTGGATACTTGGTCCATTTTAAGCTTAGACACATTGAAAAAACTTTTAAATAGTATCAAATCAGGGTCGCTCAGGGATCCTTTGCCGATCCACGTACTGCGGATGTTGGAAACATCGACACTGAATGTGATCCTGGAACTCCTCAATGCCTCTTTGCGGGAAGCTAACCGTCCAACAGACTGGAAACATGCAATGATTCTTCCGCTCCTTAAAAAGACAAATGCGGATCCTGATTTACCCATGAACTAGCGACCGATCTCCTTACTACCTGCCTTCTCTAAAATCCTGGAGAAACACGTTCATACACAACTATCCCAGTTTGTTGAAACACATGATCTTTTCCATCCAGCCCAATCCGGCTTCAGAGCTGTTTTTTCTACCGAAACCACACTTCTAGGGGTAACAGAGACAATACGACGCCATCTAGAAATAGGGACACCGTGGCACTAATTTTGTTGGAGCTGAGTGCTGCGTTCAACACGGTGTTCCACGCAGTGCTGATCAGAACTCTTAGATCTCTGGGCATCTGTGGACCAGCTCTGAACTGGCTTATTTTATTTCTCTCCAACCGCACCTTCCAAGTTTTCTCCCCTTCCGCCAGTTCTGAAATCCGCTCTTTCACAAATGGAGTGCCACAGGGATCCATCCTCAGCCCCTTACTATTCAATTTATATGTAAGACCCCTGGCAGACTAGTCAGGGCTGTCCTTGTTCTCATACGCAGATGATTCACAAATCATCTTCTCCCTTTCCATGAAGAGCATTGGTAGCTCCTCTCCCCTCCAATTGGGACTGAACAGGATAGCATCATGGATGCAACAAAATTATCTCAAATTGAACGGTGAAAAGACTGAGGTCCTCGTATTCGGGAAACAAAAGGAACTCTGGGGCCCTCAACATTGGCCAAGCGAGTTGGGCACTCTTCCTACACCCTCGTGCCGAGCCCGGAACTTGGGTTTCATAATTGATGATTCACTAAATCTGCACTCCCGATCAGTTAAAGTTGCTGCAACCTGCAACACCATACTCAAATGGCTAAAATAAATATGCTGGATGTTGGCAGTATCCACCCAAAAGACTGTGATCAATGCCCTAATCACGTCTAGGCTGGATTACGGCAACGTGCTCTATTTGGGCTCTAACAAGATGGTAACCAACAGGTTACAGATGGTGCAGAACTCCGCAGCTAGGCTCTTATGCCGTGTACCCAGATCTTCATCAATTTCAGGGCACCTAAGGAATCTGCATTGGCTCAGGGTTGAGAACCAAGTTAAATTCAAAGCCCTCATTTATATGCATAAAATAAAAGCAAGAAATGCCCCCGCTATCTTCAAACACTTGTTTCTCCTTACGTCCCTTCTCGTTGCCTCCGCTCCTCCACCCAGGGAAAATTCACCATTTCTAAGGTTAAACTTTCCCGGATGGGCGGAAGGTCTTTCTCTTATTTAGGCCCCTCACTGTGTAATTCTATGCCTGCAGCTCTTCGTAACAACACTGACAATATCCATTTCCTCAAATCTTTGAAGACATGGCTTTTCAACAAATAATTTGCTAGCCTCCTCCACTCTGTCTCTGATCTGCTTTTGCGCCGGGAAACCCTTTTTGGGTAGCTGTTACGCATTACAAATTGAATAAATAAATAAATAAAATAGCAGGATACTTCCGCAACAGTGTGTTGCATGCTTAAGAAGTACACTTCTCTTTATTTTATTCCGTAAGCAATTGGCTTTCATGAGATATTTCAGTACCTTGGTCATGTGGGTAGAATAACATTGCCTTGAGTGACTGTGAGATTGTTTGTGGCAGAACAAAAAATAGCTACAAAACCCTAACTCAAACTCTAGGTATAACATATAAACAATATCCCACTCTATATTTCCAAATGTGGAGAATCTATTGCAAAAACTAGCACCATTAGTCCAAACTCGTAAGAGAGAGGTAGGCATAGCTGACTTCCCATAACTTAACCCCAAAGAACAATAATCTTATGCTTTTAACCTTACTCTTAAATGGTTGCCTAGCATAATGTCACACATATAGTGTTTCCATTGATTCTCCAAATAGAGTAATGTATCTGCCACTGTCCTATGCACCCTTTAAATTACGAAGTACTGTGAGGATAAATTTTTGGGATGACTGATGTGAGCCAGTTCTTTAAAAATAATTCTGGACCTTTTCACTCAGCTCCCTCTGGCAATCCCACGAAGTGCAGATTGTTCTGCCCCTCTGCATCGGTTCCTTGGAGGATGTGGACAGCTGGGCAGTTGTGACCCAAACTTCTTTATCACTTCCCTCAAGTTAGGATAATTGCCCTTCCGCTTCAGTGATTCTTTCTACCATGGTTCGCAGGTCTTTTCTCAGAAGGGTCATATCAGACCCCACTTATCCAATTTTAGTCTCAAGTGCACCCCTAGTCTTGAAATGCTTGCAGGTAGACTGCTGGATGATACAGAGGGACTAGGAGGATTCAGGTCTGCTGACCCATAGCTAGTGTAGATTCAGCAGCAGGATGCATTGCTGGTAACAGTATATTTATCCTTTTTGCCTTGTTGCTGTCATGGGTGGCGTTTCTTTACACATGAGCCACCAAGTGGCAATACCAGTTTATTGCCATGAACAGTTCTGAGAGTGCCAGGCCAGCTGTGAGGGTTAGAGGAGCTAGTACCGTTATAAAGGAGTTGTAACTCCACATTCCTCTTATGCTGCTTGTGTATGACTAAATATAGATTCGATGTTTCATCAGTCCCTACCCTGCCACTTAGGAAGCAGGTGCAGGAACCCTGTAATGTGTCTCACCAGACCAGAAGTAAGATGGAAAGGCTCCTCGGTGGCTTTTAAGGCGCATCAGGCCAGATCCAGTGTGGGTCAGAAGTCACAAATAACTGTGCCAAGTTCATACCACCCACACAGTCCAGCAGGGGTGGGAAACAATGGCCAACTTTCCATCTATAAATTACCTAACATTGTCTCTTCAACATACAGCAGGGCTGTGGCCAGTGACCACCCTGCTAGTATACCACCCCACGCCCCTCCATGCTCACACAACGGTTGGCATCTTGTTTATATCGCCGGGACTGGAGCCGTCAGGCCGCATATCTGATGGCGAAGGGTAACCATACGGTAGCATGGAGGTCAGGCACAGAGCTCCCACAATTTATTTTTAGAACCAACAGGTATAAAAATATACTTTTCTCAATAATGAGTGATCTCAGGTAATTGCATTGCAGAAAGGTAATGACTTTGTAAACACAATAGGTACAGGGGTTGCAATAGGCAACAGTTCTAAACACAATTTAGCATTCAGCTCAATGGGTTTTTCTACACAAATACAGTTGATTACTTTGTAGAGTACTTTGGTAATTCCAGGACTGGATCCTAGATTCAGTCCTGGGGTCTAAGCTGGAAACAGTTTAGTAAAAACGTTTTGGTTATTGCAATGATTTTTAAGGAATAAAAAGGTATTTTAAAAGTTCACACTTAGAAACTTTTCAGTGAAAATCTAGCAATGTTATCCAATTGGAGAAAATTCAGGTTACAGGTAAAGTATGCTCTTGTTACTTTTGTAATCCAGTACTGGGCTCCTAGGTCCAGCACTGGGGTCTCTACTTAAGACAGGTAAGTAATTACGTTTCAGTAGTTGGTACGATTTTTAAGAAATATTTCAAGTTTTCAAAAGTAGACACTTAGAAGAAATTTCACAGAAAAGCAGACAATGGATTCCTTTGGAGAAAATTCAGGTTACTAGTAAACCCGGTTAGGATTACTTTTGCGGTTCAGTACTGGGCTACAAGGTCCAGTACTGGCTTCTCTCCTGATCAAAGGTGAGAACTTTGAAATTCGGTATTCGGCTGATTTTATAGGAATAATTTAGAGTTTCAAAACTTCACACTTAGAAGATTTTTCGAGTCAAACCAGTCAATGTTATCCTATGGCAGGTAAGTGAGTTATCGGTTTCCAGGTGAGTACTCGCATGGTGAAGTTAAGGTTCTGGGCATAGACTCAGGGGTCCCCCAGGCTCAGGTAGTGTTGGACTGGGCCCTTCTGGCAGGTCCACCCCTGAAGTTTTTGCTTGTTATATGTGACCTGGGGATGGTGATTCCCACTCTGAGTGCGTGTAGATGAGAGAGGCCTGCCCTCCCATAGGAATGCATGGGGAATATGTTCGTCCCTGATAGTTCCTGATGCGTGGGGGGTACAGGCTCGAGTCTGGTATGTGTGGACTCGTGTGATTGAATCCTGCAAGATGATGTATGCGGCGTGTGTGTGTCTAAAATGGAAGTGCCACTTCTAGACATGGGTGTGTGTGTGCAGTAGGTGTGCTGGCGCGTGATTGGCTGAAGCCGGCTAGGGAGCCTGGCTCCAGGAGTCTGTGTGGGTCTGCCCCGGTGGTGAATGGAGAGATTAACATGCTGATGTGAGGGAGGGGCTGCGCCTGCATCCTGTATGGGGCTGGGCTTTCCCCCACAATGCTGGCTCCACCCCCCTGGGGTGCGTCTGACAACCCTAGCCTGACTGATGAATGGAAAGGGTGGCTGGGGAAAACAAGATACTCCCAAAACCAGCTGCGACTGGTTTCTCCCCCACCCAGCACCTTTAGACAAAGGAATTTCATGTATAAAAAGAGGCTGTGACCTCTTCTGAATCGTTCTTGTTCCCAACTTGAATCTACCAGGGGCGTGCTGCTGCTGCTTGGGCTCAGGGTATGGCTTGCCTCCCTGGGCCCTGCCCAGCTCCTGGACTTCTGATGGCCTTTCCCTTCTAGGAGCTGCTCTGCTCCACCTGAGGTCCTGGACTCTTTATGGACTTTGCTGCTTTCTGTGCATCTAGCGCTTGGGAGCGCTTTACCCTGCTTGTAGCGCTGGGAGCGCTCTATTTCCACTGATAGCGCTGGGAGCGCTGTAATTCTGTCCTAGCGCTTGGGGAGCGCTGTATTTCTGTCCTAGCGCTTGGGAGTGCTGTTTGTTCAAGCCGGTGCCCACCCGGCATTTGCCCTGTCCCACGGAGGTTCCTGAAGCCCCCCAGCGAGTGCCTACCTCGCCTATTCCCTTTTTTGCCGTATTTACGAGGGAGCTCACCGCCGCTGGCCCGGACCCCTCATGACGTCTGCCCCGGGCCGCGCTGAGATTGGCTGCCGGCCCGGGATTCCTGAGTGACGTCATCCCCCGGGCAGCGCCGTGATTGGCTGCTGGCCCGAGGAAATTGCAAAGTCCGGCCCTTGGAGCCCGAGGAAGCAGGAGGAGCGGGAGCCTACTCCGCGCTCCTGCATTGCCCCCGAGAAGCTGCCGACCCCCCCGGGGCTCCTGAGAGTGAGGGAGAGCCCCGGAGAGCGAGAGGAGACCAGCGCAGCAGAGGAGACCGGCGCGTACAACCCAGTGAGTGTACTGAGGGAGAGGAGGGGGCATCGGGGCACATTGCCGGTACCCGCCCCTCCCCTCCAGAGCGAGACCCGTTGTGCGGAGAGGCCCGGGAGACCTCCAGTGATGCCGGGTCCCCCGAGGGGGACCTCACCTGCCCACATCTTGGTTCCCGAGCCCGAGAGGCTCCCCCGGCCCTGAGATGTTTCCGAGTCCCCCGGGAGGGACTCCAACCAAGGTCCCACTTTGTTAGACCCACGAGAGGCTCTCCAGTTATTCCTGGGTCCCCCATGAGGGACCCCACCGCTCCCACAATCTTAGGGGGCACTCTCGTTTTCCTTCCGAGCCTGCGAGGCTCGACCCCAGCATCTTCGTTGTCGAGCCCAGAGAGGCTCGAGTGCCAGTTCTTTGCCTCCCGAGCCCCGAGAGGCTCCACCATTTGCTGCTCATTCCTCCTGAGCCTGCGAGGCTCAACCCCTGCACCTTTGTTCTCGAGCCGGAGAGGCTCCATCATTGCACATTTGTTCCGAGCCTGCGAGGCTCCAACCTGTTGGCCCCATCCGTGCCCATCAGCTGCCCAGCACTTCGTGGGCAGCTGCCACGTGTAGGTTTCTTGTTGGCTACCTGCAGCCTGTCCTGACACTGTGAAATTGGGAGTCCTAGTCCATAGAGTCCCGAGGGCCTGTTGAAGTGGTGGGCTCATTTATATATGGTTCCTGAGAGTTATTATGTGTTGCACCTCTGAAGGTGCTTCTGTTACGTTATGTGCTTTGTCATTTCCTTCTTCCTGAATATCCTAGGTCTCATGTATGTGGCTTCTGATTATAGGGAGTCCTTATGCTAGTTCTATGAAGTCCCTGATTGTTATGTGTTCTAATGCCAGTTCCATCATGTGCATATTCCTAGCAGGGGTCCCATGGCCCTGCCCTGTACATAGTCCCTTGTAAATTCTGCCCGTGCCCCTGGCACCTCGTAAATTGCGTGTTCATATCTAAGTGTGTTTTTCAATACAAAGGCTATTTTCATATATACCTTGTGTGGAGTTCCTTTTGTGGGGGGGGCCTGGAGGTTGTTGCTGGTGGGTGCATGCGCAAATGCTTTACACATCGCCTCCGAGATAGGCCTGACTGCTCATGCCAAGCTACCAAGGGGGTGAGCAGGGGTTGTCTTGGCGGGTGACTTCCTTACCCTAACTAGGAATGGTGATTTCTGCCTGGCCTTGGAGCAAGGCTTGGCCAACCAGGGATCCCATTTCTAACATTGTTGGCTAGCGGTGGGATTTGGACTTGTGTTTGCGCAGTACCACAGCGATAACTGGCCTCACTACAAAACTCTGCATTTTAGATGGTCGCAAAGAAAGGGGATTATTGTTTCAAGTTTGCTAAAAATATCTGTTTCTGTGGAAAATGTGGTTCTGGTGCACTGTGAGTTAGGTGTCCCTAGCTCGGGAGGGTAGATCATCCCCCTAAGTGCAATGTGTTTCTGGATTCACCAGAAGGGTGGGATCCAGTGGTGGCAGCGAAATTGTGTGTCCAATGTGTGTGGTCCTTGTGCCTTCCCTAGAGTAATGGTACCTGTGCCACATGGGTCAGGTTGAGGAATCAGGGGCGGTAGAAACTGTCTTACCAGTCCGGGGGAGGGTGTGTGGATGAATGTTGAGGTGTGCTGAATAATGGAGTGTAAGTCCTCTGAGATGGGGAGCTTGCTGAATGCTTGGGTGTAAGTTCTCTGAGATGGGGAGCTTGCTGAATAATGGAGTGTAAGTTCTCTGAGATGGGGAGCTTGCTGAATCAACAATAAGTGTGTCCTTCCTTACACCGCTGAATGTGTTTTATGCGTACTGTGTTAGTCTCTGAGACCGGGAGCGTGTTGAATACTGGAGTGTAAGTTCTCTGAGATGGGGATGCTTGCTAAATGAATGTTAAGTTGTATCCCGGACAAGGAAGCCCTGCTGACTGGGTTGCGGCTTGCCTTGGGGAGAGCTGAACTCGGAGCCCTGCTGACGTTGTCGCGGCTCATCTTGCTGAATGAATGTTAAGTTGTATCCCGGACAAGGAACCCCTGCTGATTGGATCGCGGCTTGCCTTGGGGAGAGCTGAACTCGGAGCCCTGCTGACGTGGTCGCGGCTCATCCTAGTACAAGAGGGAACACATGCCTGAAGAGGAGGAGCCGGGTAAGCTGTATGGGGTATTGACCTGCAGTGGTTGCCTGCCTGCTGAAGGAGGAGAGAAAGTCTTAGATATTATTTTCATCTTGTAGAAGTCCTAGTACGCCAGGCATCTGGCCAAAGGGTACTGCCCGCGGTTGGGGAGCCAGTAGTCGGTGTTTCCGGATCTGGACGGCAGAGCGACTGTAGCTAGTGTCCTGGCCGGTGTGTCTCCTAGGCGTACTCCTGTGGACACAGGTGGGGCTCATCTTAAGTGAAGAGACCCTGTGTTTCCCAGAAGGGGTGGTACAGGCCTAGCAGGGATCTTTAGGGTTCTTGGCTGAGTGTCACGGTACTGCCCTGAGAGCAGGTGGGGCCCACCTTAAGTGGAGGGACCCTGTTCTACATGGGAGGGTGCGGAACTGGAAGGGGGTCAGAGGGAGTCTGACCCCTGGGCATCCGGTGAAATTAGTTCCCAGGTGGTAGACCAGTGGAGGGAGAGAGTTCCGAGACTGGTGAGAGAAGGTGTTCTGGAGGGTGCTTCTCCTGGGAGAGCACGGAACCTCAGAAGTAGAGGTAGGGTGGGGCGAGCTTGCCCGTGCCCTCTGGCCAGCCTGAGGGTGCGGACCCTAGGTGGAGGAGAAAGTGGTAAAGTGGAACTACACGGAGAAAGGGAGTGGAGAATGGCTATCGTGGGCCAGGGGTTACCACCCCCCACTCTGGCTTGGCAGGGACCAGTGGTATCTGGGTGGCCTAGGGCCTGGTCCTAGCCGTGGACAACTACGGAGTGCCATTGGGGTAGCCTAGTTGGGCCTGTTTTTTTTTTTAAGTATGTGCTTGTCTTATGAATCAACGTGGCGTAGAACCGGAGGGTGTCCCTGCAGTGTGGGCCGCGTCCGTGTTTTATCGCCCAAAGCAGGGAAGTCCATCTCAGTGGTGATTGGCCTACCCTGCGTTTTGGCTGGAAGGGGGTAGTGTTGGACTGGGCCCTTCTGGCAGGTCCACCCCTGAAGTTTTTGCTTGTTATATGTGGGGATGGTGATTCCCACTCTGAGTGCGTGTAGATGAGAGAGGCCTGCCCTCCCATAGGAATGCATGGGGAATGTGTGTGTCCCTGATAGTTCCTGATGCGTGGGGGGTACAGGCTCGAGTCTGGTATGTGTGGACTCGTGTGATTGAATGCTGCAAGATGATGTATGCGGCGTGTGTGTGTCTAAAATGGAAGTGCCACTTCTAGACATGGGTGTGTGTGTGCAGTAGGTGTGCTGGCGCGTGATTGGCTGAAGCCGGCTAGGGAGCCTGGCTCCAGGAGTCTGTGTGGGTCTGCCCCGGTGGTGAATGGAGAGATTAACATGCCGATGTGAGGGAGGGGCTGCGCCTGTATCCTGTATGGGGCTGGGCTTTCCCCCACAATGCTGGCTCCACCCCCCTGGGGTGCGTCTGACGACCCTAGCCTGACTGATGAATGGAAAGGGTGGCTGGGGAAAACAAGATACTCCCAAAACCAGCTGCGACTGGTTTCTCCCCCACCCAGCACCTTTAGACAAAGGAATTTCATGTATAAAAAGAGGCTGTGACCTCTTCTAAATCGTTCTTGTTCCCAACTTGAATCTACCAGGGGCGTGCTGCTGCTTGGGCTCAGGGTATGGCTTGCCTCCCTGGGCCCTGCCCAGCTCCTGGACTTTTGATGGCCTTTCCCTTCTAGGAGCTGCTGTGCTCCACCTGAGGTCCTGGACTCTTTATGGACTTTGCTGCTTTCTGTGCATCTAGCGCTTGGGAGCGCTTTACGCTGCTTGTAGCGCTGGGAGCGCTCTATTTCCACTGATAGCGCTGGGAGCGCTGTAATTCTGTCCTAGCGCTTGGGGAGCGCTGTATTTCTGTCCTAGCGCTTGGGAGCGCCGTTTGTTCAAGCCGGTGCCCACCCGGCAGTTGCCCTGTTCCACGGAGGTTCCTGAAGCCCCCCAGCGAGTGCCTACCTCGCCTATCCCCTTTTTTGCCGTATTTACGAGGGAGCCTACCCCTCGCTATCCCCCCGAGCTCACCGCCGCTGGCCCGAACCCCTCATGACGTCTGCCCCAGGCCGCGCTGAGATTGGCTGCCGGCCTGGGATTCCTGAGTGACGTCATCCCCCGGCCGCCCCGTGATTGGCTGCCGGCCCGAGGAAATTGCAAAGTCCGGCCCTTGGAGCCCGAGGAAGCAGGAGCGGCGGGAGCCTACTCCGAGCTCCTGCATTGCCCCCGAGAAGCTGCCGACCCCCCCCGGGGCTCCCGAAAGTGAGGGAGAGCCCCGGAGAGTGAGAGGAGACCAGCGCAGCAGAGGAGACCGGCGCGTACAACCCGGTGAGTGTACTGAAGGAGAGGAGGGGCATCGGGGCACATTGCCGGTGCCCGTCCCTCTCCTCCAGAGCAAGACCCGTTGTGTGGAGAGGCCCGGGAGACCTCCAGTGATGCCGGGTCCCCCGAGGGGGACCCCACCTACCCACATCTTGGTTCCTGAGCCCGAGAGGCTCCCCCGGCCCTGAGATGTTTCCGAGTCCCCCGGGAGGGACTCCAACCAAGGCCCCACTTTGTTAGAGCCACGTGAGGCTCTCCAGTTATTCCTGGGTCCCCCGTGAGGGACCCCACCGCTCCCACGATCTTAGGGGGCACTCACGTTTTCCTTCCGAGCCTGCGAGGCTCGCCCCAGCATCTTCGTTGTCGAGCCCAGAGAGGCTCGAGTGCCAGTTCTTTGCTTCCCGAGCCCCCGAGAGGCTCCACCATTTGGCGCCCATTCCTCCTGAGCCTGCGAGGCTCAACCCCTGCACCTTTGTTCTCAATCCAGAGAGGCTCCATCATTGCACATTTGTTCAGAGCCTGCGAGGCTCCAACGTGTTGGCCCCATCCGTGCCCCTCAGCTGCCCAGCAATTCGTGGGCAGCTGCCACGTGTAGGTTTCTTGTTGGCTACCTGCAGCCTGTCCTGACACTGTGACTTTGGGCGTTCTAGCCCATAGAGGCCCGAGGGCCTGTTGAAGTGGTGGGCTCATATATATATGGTTCCTGAGAGTTATTATGTGTTGCACCTCTGAAGGTGCTTCTGTTACGTTATGTGCTTTGTCATTTCCTTCTTCCTGAATATCCTAGGTCTCATGTATGTGGCTTCTGATTATAGGGAGTCCTTATGCTAGTTCTATGAAGTCCCTGATTGTTATGTGTTCTAATGCCAGTTCCATCATGTGCATATTCCTAGCAGGGGTCCCATGGCCCTGCCCAGTACATAGTCCCTTGTAAATTCTGCCCGTGCCTCTGGCACCTTGTAAATTGCGTGTTCATATCTAAGTGTGTTTTTCAATACAAAGGCTATTTTCATATATACCTTGTGTGGAGTTCCTTTTGTGGGGGGGCCCTGGAGGTTGTTGCTGGTGAGTGCGTGCGCAAATGCTTTACACATCGCCTCCGAGATAGGCCTGACTGCTCGTGCCAAGCTACCAAGGGGGTGAGCAGGGGTTGTCTTGGCGGGTGACTTCCTTACCCTAACTAGGAATGGTGATTTCTGCCTGGCCTTGGCGCAAGCCTTGGCCAACCAGGGATCCCATTTCTAACAGGTAGGTACAGTTGGTACACCCTCAGCGGCACAGGGGCAGCCGGGTGCAGAGGTAGTTAGGCCCAATGTTATCCAATGAGGGGCAGGGGGCCTCCGGTTGGTGGCTGCTGGCTAGCAGGCCACGCAGCTGTGAGAGCTGGGCTCCTGGTCACTTGCTAAGGGCAAATGGGGAAGTAGGATAGGACACAGGGTGCACTGCCATAGGCACTCGGGCGGCTGGGTGCAGGGTGCTTTTGAGCCGTCGGGCGCTCAATGTTATTCAATGAGAAAGGTAAAAAGGAACAAAGGCTGCAGACTCGGGGACGGTGATTCTTCAGGTGCGACCACCACTTCGAGAGGTAAGTTGGAATCTTGGAAAAGAGGTAGGTACCCCAAAGGACGGCACAGGGCGCCGCAGGGCGCCAGGTGCAGGGGTGTCTTTGGGCGGCGTTAAATCTTACCCTCAGCTGGTCGCAGTTGGAGGGGTCCCTGGTTCTGAGGCTGCAGGGGTCGTCTGGTTCGTCGAGGAGGGTTTTTGGGCACTGGACTATGGGTCCCAGTCGCTGGGGGGACGTCCTTGTGGTGATGGATCACTCGGGCACGGGCTGGGCTCGGCGGGTGCAGAGTGAGTTGGTCTTGTGCTTCCCTGGCTGGCACCAGGGGTATGGTTGTTGAATCAGAGCCTCTGCTTGTGAGAGTCCCAGTCTTTAAGAGGGTCAAAGCAGGCAGGTCCTCCGGGTGTCCCAAGGTTTCTGTCCGCAGGAGTCGCCGGGATTAAGTAGGAACAGGTTCCAGGATCGACAGGCCGGTAGGGCTGGGGCCAAGTCAGTTGGTGTTGTCCTGTTAGCAGCTGCACGGCGGGTCTTCTTCTTCTTGATCTTCTTTCTTATCGGGATCTGAGGAAGGAAGGTTCAGGGTGCCCCTAAATACTAAGTTTAGGGGCGTTACAGGTAGGGCAAAGGCAGGGACCAATAGGTCCCTCTCCTGGGGTGGGTACATCCCCTAGCCTGCTCCTCTCCTGTGGGAAGGGGCAGGAGCCTAGCTGTGATGGGCAGGGCTCCTCATCTTCAAGATGGCCGGAGCCCGGGGTCGTGCTTCACCTCGCCTCTCCTACCTGAGGGGTGGGGTTGGCACAGGCTGGCACCCCCCCTTCCTGACGAAGGGTTTCCCGCCAGTCTTCCCACCACAGTGGGGGTTAGAACTGGTGGGGGCAGTTGCTGAGTACAGCAAGTGGCCTGGAGAAGCTCACAAAGGCAGCATGCCTTTGAAGCTTCCACCTGCCCACCCTGGGGAAGGAGACCTAGCACCTCGCCCAGGATGTGCATTGTTGCAAGCCCAGGAGAGTGGGGGCTCTCCACCCAGGGGTCCAGCAACATGTCTGCTGTGTGGCAGCCTGGGCAGCCACTCAGACCAGACGTGGATTGTAGGTTAGGTTTCAGGGGGCATCTCTAAGATGCCCTCTGTGGTGCATTTTACATTAAATACCACACTGGCATCAGTGTGGGTTTAATGTGCTGAGAAGTTTGATATCAAACTTGTCAGTTTTCAGTGTAGCAATTATGGTGCTGTGGAGTTCATAATGACAACCTCCCAGCAGCATATACTCTTAATGGCAGCACTGCACTTACAGTGCCCAGGAATGGCCCTGGGTACTGTAGGCGCACAGGGCTCATGCACCTGTGCCCACACCACAGGCATAGGGCACCCAGCTAGAGGGGTGACTGATGTATGCCAGGGCAGTGAGTTTGTGGGCATGGCACACAGGGATGTGTGCCATGTCGACTCTGTTTGGTTCTGTACTTAGACACTCAGCCTGCAAAGGCAGTGTGTGGGTGTCAGGGTACAGGGCCCCTAAGGGTGGCACAATAAGTGCTGCAGCCCTTAGGGGTCTTCTCTGGTCACCATGCCCTGGGTACAATTTACTAGAGGCCGACAGGTGGCCAGAGATGCCAATTGGGTTTTGTTTCAACACAGTTTTTAGGGAAGGAACACAGGCCCTGGGTACCTGGTTGGCAGGAGCCCAGGGTACACTCAATCAAAGCACATCAGTAGTTCAGAAAAAAGTGGGGGCATACCAATGCTAGAAAGATGGTACTTTCTCACAACCCCCCCCCCGCCCCCTTCCCCTCCAAACAAAAGGTGATGAGACTAACCTTGCCCTAGGGAGTCTTCATTTTCTAAGTGGAAGAACCTGGAAAGTCCATCGGCATGGGCATGGGCAGTCTCTGATCGCTGTTCCA
Organism: Lissotriton helveticus; assembly: GCF_964261635.1. Taxonomy (NCBI): domain Eukaryota; kingdom Metazoa; phylum Chordata; class Amphibia; order Caudata; family Salamandridae; genus Lissotriton; species Lissotriton helveticus. The sequence continues at coordinate 683,603,695 of NC_136073.1, forward strand.
CTTCAAAGTCCATTCCCTGTAGGGCGATGGACCATCTCAGTAGTGTTGGATTTTCCCCTTTCATCTACATTAGCCATCTGAGAGGTCTATGGTCAGTTTGAACCAGGAAGTGAGTTCCAAACAAGTAGGGCCTTAAATTCTTCAGGGACCAAACCACAGCAAAGGTCTCCCTCTAAATGGCACTCCAACGCTGCTCTCTTGGGAGTAGCCTCCTGCTGACAAAAGCAATAGGTTGGTCTTGGCCTTCCTCATTGATCTGGGATAGGACTGCTCCTATCCCCAGCTCCGAGGCATCAGTCTGCACTACGAACTGCTTGGAGTGGTCTGGTGCTTTTAGAATGGGTGCTGAGCACATTGATTCTTTCACGGTGTCAAAAGCCTTTTGGCAGCTAACAGTCCAGTTTACATTCTTGGCATTTTCTTGGAGGTGAGTCACAATGGACCCATATCCCTTAACAAACCTCCTGTAGTACCCAGTCAAGCCAAGGAATGCCCTGTCTTGGGTCTGGGTTGTTGGAGCTGCCCAGTCCATGATACTCTGGATCTTGGGCTGTAAGGGTTGGACCTGGCCTCCACCAACAAGGTGGCCAAGTACACTAAACGTGCCCTGCCCTATCTGGTATTTGGATGCCTTGATAGTCAGTCCTGCAGATTGCAGGGCTTGTAGACCCCCCCCCCCCCCTAGGTGGATCAGGTGATCCTGCCAGGTGGAGCTAAAGACAGAAATATCATCAAGATAAGCTGCACTAAAGGACTCCAACCCAGTCAGGATTTGGTTCACCAACCTCTGGAAGGTGGCAGGGGCCTTCTTTAACCTAAAAGGAATTACAGTAAACTGATAGTGCCCATCAGGGGTGGAGAATGCTGTTTTCTCTTTGGCTCCTGGGGCCATGCCAATCTGCCAGTACCCTGCAGTTAAGTCAAAGGTACTGAGAAATGTGGCTGCCCCTAACTTGTCTATCAACTCATTTGCTCTTGGAATGGGGTGAGCATCTGTCTTGGTGACATAGTTGAGCCCTCTATAGTCCACACAGTACCTCATCTCTCTCTTTCCAACCTGGTGATGAGGCTTGGGGACCAGAACCACTGGGCTAGCCCAGGGGCTCTCAGAGGGTTCAATAACCCCTAGCTCCAGCATCTTGCTGACTTCAAGCTTTGATGCTTTCCTTGACTTGGTCTGATTGTCGATAGATTTTGTTTTTGACAGGGTTACTGTCACCAGTGTCCACATCATGGATTCACCAATTGGGCAGACCAGGGGTAATGGAAAAGAGACAAGCAAACTGTTGCAAGACTTGCTTGCAGTCAGTCTGCTGTTGGGTAGAGAGGGTGTCTAAAAAGACCACTCCATCCACGGATCCATCTTTTGGGCTGTAAGAGAGGAGATCAGGGAGAGGTTCGCTCTTTGCTTCCTGTTCCTCATCAGTCACCATCAGCATGTTGATGTCAGCACTGTCATTGTAGAGTTTAAGGCCGTTCACCTGGATAACCCTTTTGGGTGTCCTGCTTGTGACCTCACTCTTTTTCTCCAGGATAGGGTGAGGGCCACTCCATCTGTCTTGGAGAGCCCTTGATGCCACTGGCTCCAAAACCCACACATGTTGCCCAGGTTGAAATTCAACCATGGAAGCTTTTTGGTCATACCAGAGCTTCTGAAGCTCCTGGCTGGCCTCAAGATTTGTGTATGCCTTTTCCATATACTCAGCCATTCTGGACCTTAGGCCAAGCACATAGTCCACAATGTCTTGCTTGGGTTCTTGGAGAGGCCTCTATCAACCCTCTTTCACAAGACAAAGTGGTCCCCTTACAGGATGACCAGACAGAAGTTCAAAGGGGGAAAACCCTACTCCCTTCTGTGGTACTTCCCTATAGGCGAAAAGCAAACAGGACATCCCATCTCCTTTTGAGTTTTTCAGGGAGTCCTATGATCATACCTTTCAATGTCTTGTTGAATCTCTCAACAAGGCCATTGGTTTGTGGGTAGTATGGGGTAGTAAACTTGTACTGCACAGCACACTCCTTCCACATGTGCTTCAGGTAAGCAGACATGAAGTTGGAACCTTTGTCTGAAACCACCTCCTTAAGAAACCCTACCCTTGTGAAGACACCCAGGAGGGCCTTGGCTACTGCGGGAGCTGTAGTAACCCTAAGGGGATTTGTTTCAGGGTACCTAGTAGCATGATCCACTACTAATAGAATGAATTTGTTCCCCGAGGCTGTGGGAGGTTCAAGTGGAACCACAACGTCCACTCCTACCCTGTCAAAGGGTACCCCTGGTAGTGGTATCAGGGGGGCCTTTGGGTAGCCACCTGTCTTGCCACTGGCCTGACGGGTAACACAGGAGCTCACAAACTCCTTCACCTTTTGGTGCATATGGGGCTAGTAGAAGCGACTAACCAGCCTTTCCCAAGTTTTGTTCTGCCCCAGATATCCAGCTAGGGGGATGTCATGAGCTAAAGTTAGGAGGAACTCCCTGTATTTCTGTGGCACTACCACCCTCCTGGTAGCTCCAGGAGTGGGGTTTCTTGCCTCAGCATACAGTAATCCCTCTTCCCAATGATCTCTGTGGGTACCACTGACATCTCCCTGTGCTTCTGAAACAGCTTGCTGCCTCAGGCTTTCAAGAGGGGGAAGTCTTGCTGACCCTGGCGCAGCTCTTCCATAGTAGGTCCCCCTGGGCCCAGGAGTCCAACCTGGTAAGGTTCAAGCTCCATGGGTTCAGTTCCCTCTAGGGTTTCCAAGTACTTTCCCTGAGGAGAGGGGTCCTGAGAGGCTGGCTGTGTAGAAGCTGGTCCCCCAGTGTTCTTGCTTTTTGTCTTGGTTGGGCCATACTTTCAGGCTCCAAATCTACTTGTTTACCCTTTGTTTTGCTTTGTGCTCTGGTTTGCACACACACCAGTCTATGGATACCCAGCATGGCTGCATGGGTTACTTGCTCAACCTCAGCCCAGGCTGAGGTTTCCAGGTCATTTCCAATCAGACAGTCAGCTGGCAATTGTGGAGAGACCACTACCAGTTTAAGGCCAGTAACCCCCACCAACCGAATGTCACCATAGACATAGGGCGTTGGGTAGTGATGCTGTCAGCTTTGGTGACTGGGAAAGTTCTCCCAACCAAGTATTGCTCGTGGGAATCCAGTATATCCTTCACCATAGTGATACTGGCACCTGTATCCCTCAGTGCTTCTATTCTAGTTCCATTAATGGAGGGGTATTGCAAATATTTTTTTAAGTTGGGTGGCCAACCAGCTACATTGGCAAACTCCATTTGCCCCAAAGAGACTAGACTAGCTTGAGTGTATTCCAGATTTACTCTGGGCACTCCTGTGATCCCATCTGTAGACTTGCTCTCCCTGGAATAGCTGTACTGGGTGCCTTAGGAGCTTTGTTGTATGGGCAGTTTCTTTCTCTGGTTAAATGTCCCAACTTCTTACAGTTGTCACATTAGGCCTTGTTGGGATCAAAGTTCTTCCCCCTTTAGGGCTGAGGCATATAGGGAGTAGTTTGGGACCCACCCCCCTGTACAGGTTTTGGGGCCCTTTGGAAGACTCAGACTTTTTATCTTGGGGATTCTCACCACCCTTCCCCTGGGGAGGTTTTGTAACCACCTTCTTTTGGTCATCCCCAGTGGTCGTCCTTGTCACTCTAGTCTTGACCCAATGGTCTGCCTTCTTTCCCAATTCTTTGGGAGAAATTAGACCTAGGTCTACCAAATGCGGATGCAACTTTTAATTTGTGCAATTACTCAAAATGTGTTCCTTCATAAACAAATCGTAAAGTTCAGAAAAATCATTCACATTATGTCCAGTTAACCAACCATCCAGTGTCTTTACTGAGTAGTCTACAAAATCTATCCATGATTGGGTCTGGGTTTTGTGAGTTCCCCTGAACCTGATTATATACTCCTCAGAAGTGAGCCCAAATCCCTCAATCAGAGTTTTGTTCATGAGGTCATACGACCCTGCATCTGGCCCAGAGAGGGTCAGAAGCCTGTCTCTGCAGTTACCAGAGAACAGTTTCCACAGGAGTGCCCCCCAGAGAGGTTTCTTTAATCTTCTGATATCACAAGCCCTCTTAAAGGCTGTGAACCACTTGGTGATATCATTACCTTCCTCAAAGTTAGGGACAATCCCTTTGGGGATTTTAGGATCATAAGATTGCTCTCTATCCTTATTATTGGTATTGCTGCCACCAGAGATGGGGGCTAAACCCATCCCTTTCCTGTCTTTTTCCAGAGCCAGGAGTCTGGACTCTAGAACTACTCTCATGGCCAACTTTGATAAGTTGTCCTAATCATTGGGGCTCTCCCCAATGTGTTCTCTGGGGCCCAGCCCACCTGTGTGGTTCCCAGGCTCCCAGAAGCGGACTCTTGGAGTTAAGGGTGTGGAGACCCTTACTTCCCTAGAGATTGGGGGGATATATTAGTATTATCCTCCTCCTCCTCCTCTTCTCCTTCTGACTGGGTGTCACCCTGTTCAGAGGGGTGGCCCTTTGCATACTCAGCCAGGAGCTCCTGGAGCCCTTGTTTGGTTGGATACAGGCCCATGATTATGTTTTTAATTTTGCATAAGGACCTCAATTCCTTGAAATTCAAGTGTAAGTAAGGTGTGAGGTCGAGCTCCTCAACGACCAGGTCCATGGTGTCGTCTTCACTAATAGCAGGGTTCTTTTGAGACATTCTAACCTGACAGTTCTTACCCTCTACCCTAGCAGTAGTGACTTATTTTTCTAAAATCCTAATGGGACTTAAGCAAGGCCCTACCAGATTTTTTGTGTTTTGGAAAATGGCAACCAAGTAGTCCAACAAATGCAAGTTTGTATCCCACCGCTGATCCACCAATGTGAGAAAGTGGCTCTATATATACAGGACCAAAGTAAGGTACAGTGTGTATAGAGACCACAAACCCCAGAGTTATAACAGAGGTTAAAGCCAGGGCGGACCTTACTCTCAAAAATGGTAGCTTGGTCGAGCAGTAAGGCAGTACCAGAGGACAGTGTAAAGCATTTGTTGTACACACTCAGTCAGCAAAAGGTTTCACACAGTCAAGGACTGAACTCCAGGCCAATGGTTTTTATATCAAAAGATATAGTTGTTTTATTTTTAGAACCAACAGGTATAAAAATATACTTTTCTCAATAATGAGTGATCTCAGGTAACTGCTTTGCAGAAAGGTAATGACTTTGTAAACACAATAGGTACAGGGGTTGCAATAGGCACCACAGTTCTAAACACAATTTAGCATTGAGCTCAATGGGTTTTTCTACACAAATACAGTTGATTACTTTGTAGAGTACTTTGGTAAGTCCAGTACTAGATCCTAGATTTAGTCTTGGGGTCTAAGCTGGAAACAGTTTATTAAAACGTTTTGGTTATTGCAATGATTTTTATGGAATAAAAAGGTATTTTAAAAGTTAACACTTAGAAACTTTTCAGTGAAAATCTAGCAATGTTATCCAATTGGAGAAAATTAAGGTTACAGGTAAAGTATGTTCTTGCTACTTTTGTAATCCAGTACTGGGCTCCTAGGTCCAGCACTGGGGTCTCTACTTAAGACAGGTAAGTAATTATGTTTCAGTAGTTGGTACGATTTTTAAGGAATATTTCAAGTTTTCAAAAGTAGACACTTGGAAGAAATTTCACAGAAAAGCAGACAATGGATTCCTTTGGAGAAAATTCACGTTAATAGTAAACCCGGTTAGGATTACTTTTGCGGTTCAGTACTGGGCTACAAGGTACAGTATTGGCTTCTCTCCTGATCACAGGGGAGTACTTTGAAATTCGGTATTCGGCTGATTTTATAGGAATATTTTAGAGTTTCAAAACTTCACAGAAGATTTTTCGAGTCAAACCAGTCAATGTTATCCTATGGCAGGTAAGTGAGTTATCGATTTCCAGGTGAGTACTCGCCTGGTGAAGTTAAGGTTCTGGGCATAGACTCAGGGGTTCCCCAGGCTCAGGTAGGTACAGTTGGTACACCCTCAGCGGCACAGGGGCAGCCGGGTGCAGAGGTAGTTAGGCCCAATGTTATCCAATGAGGGGCAGGGGGCCTCCGGTTGGTGGCTGCTGGCTAGCAGTCCACGCAGCTGTGGGAGCTGGGCTCCTGGTCACTTGCTAAGGGCAAATGGGAAAGTAGGATAGGACACAGGGTGCACGGCCATAGGCACTCGGTCGGCTGGGTGCAGGGTGCTTTTGAGCCGTCGAGCGTTCAATGTTATTCAATGAGAAAGGTAACAAGCATTTACAATGCAATGGTTTCGCCTTTGGAAAAGTTAGAGCTATTGGCATTGTAAATGACAAAATTTGTATTTATGTGTTGGTTTTGAAAACAGATAAATAAATGGCATTGTCATTTACATTGCCATTAGCTTAATCTCTCGCAAATGTGAGACCTATTGTACCCTACGGACGATCTCAGCAGACAGCAGTTACTACCACACACACACACACACACACACACACCCAGAGCCACACACACACCCAAAGCCAGCCACACACCCAGAGCCAGCCACACACACCCAGAGCCAGCCACACACACACACCCAGAGCATTTCAGCAATAAAAAGCAAGCAGCATTCATCTAGAGCAAACTGTTCAGAATGGGGAATAATCTGCGACCTCAGATCCCCCGCAGTTATTCCCCCATTTCGATATTCAAACCTTATATTAGCACAGAACTGCTGCAACTGGTAATTACAACACTTGACATTGTCGGCAATTATAGTGTTAACGCAGCGTTTAAAGCAGACGTCATGAGACCCTAAATGGGAAAGATTGATCCTCTTGGAAACAGGGGGAGTTTTAGGATTTACACATCAGCGGCCCCTGGGAGCCACTGTTATACAGCAAGATCAGTTTTCTTCTGTAAATTAAAAAAAAATACAGTGTTCAACTGCACCAGGTGAACGTCTGCCAATCTCTCTCCACCCCTCATGATGTTTTGTTTTCTTTGCCTGCCCCTAGGTCTTCTTTTGAAATGTCTGGAACTCAGGACCGAGAACCATTACAAGGAAAAGCAGAAAGAGGAATAGAGGGAGAGCATCACTGAATGGCTGAATTAGCTGAGGGGCCCCAAGGGGCCGAGAAGGTAAACAGAGAGCAAGGGACTGTGATAAGAGCAGGGGGTCTGTGAGTGATCTAACTATCCCTCAGAGGGTAGGGGCAGACCCCCGAAAGGGCACCCTAGGGAGATGCGCGTGAGAGGCAGGAGAAATTCGAACACCGAGCAATAAAGATCTTATCTGAGAGAGCGCGGATACCGGAGGCGGGGGCCCCGCCAGGGGGCGGCACGAGCGGTACCACTCTAAGAGGCAGGAAAACAAACTGGAGGGACGCCACCAATGAGCTGCAGGAGGCCCACCAGGAACTTCCTCAGAGTACACGAGAGTGGCCACGAGGGACCTCAGAACTCACATGAATGATTCATGAGGGGCCTCGAGAGAGGACAGGTGGGAACCCGAGAGGACCTCGTACCTGGTCAGAGTGATAAAGTAGAGAGATCACTAGTGACCTGAAAGCGAGAGGACCCTCGGAATTGCAGGGCATGAGACTCCGGAGGGCGAAGGAGGCCCGCCTGTGACTTCAGAGGGCAGGGACGGAGCAGAAGTCCCCTCACCTGAGGACAAAGGTAAGGCATGGCCCTCAACTCATAGGACAAGAGGGACCTCAATGCAGGGCGTGAACACGCGAGGGATCCTATCAGAGGACAGTGGGGCTAGTATGAGGGACATCAGAGGGCGTGGAAAGGACCTGGAGGAGCCCCTTGAATGGGCCGAATGAGGGACTTAATGAGAGGGCAGGAGAAGGGCTGCAGGGCAGCAATAAGGTATGAAGGACCGCAAAGGGCAAGTCAGGAGCTGAGGAGAGACTCGCCAAAGGACAAGTGAAGTACGAGAGGGGTGCCCTAGGGCCCAGGAGTGACCTCTTCTGAGGGCAGTCGGAGACTCCCCACCCGGGGCGGGGACTGGCGGGGTCAAGGAGTGACTAGGGCAACGCTAGGTGAACGTGAAAGGTTACTTTTACAGGCGGCGTCTTTGAAAGCCTACCTTCCGTCCGGGCGTGCAGCAGCAGAGCGGCGAGCAGCAGGCAGGCAGCAAACATGGTGCACGGAGATCCCTCGCCGTCCGCGAGGACCCGGATCCAGCCTCCCCCTCCTCCCGGCTGGCTGGCACCGAGATACTTTGTGCAGAAGAGAGCTCTGGAGCAGGGTGAGGAGACACACTGGGGGGCCACAGGGGCTTCGAGGCGGAGGACCGAAGGGGCCGCAGGAGGGGCTCAGTGACGCCCCTCCCTGGGCTGGGGAGGCAGGCAGCTTGCTGGGGCTGGCAGCGGCTCTGTTGTGTGATTGCAATCAACTGAAGTGGGGAGGGAGGGGGCTCGGAGCTGTCGGAGCTGTCGGTAATTCAGGAGGAGCAATTAAAAACCGCTCAATGCACAGGGCATGAGGGAATCAGTCGGTCACAACAAACACCAGTCTACAACAGAACAAGGTCAATATTTGCTTTACTAACTCGTACATTAAGGGAGCGTGTTGCTTCCCTGTGTGCTAATTAATGGGGAAGAAGCATGTGTAAATAAAAGCGGGAATGGCACGGACAGCAGGAGGGGGGGCGGGAACGGCACGGACAGCGGGAGGGGGGGCGGGAACGGCACAGACAGCGGGAGGGGTGGCGGGAACGGCACGGACAGCGGACTCAAGCACTCACCTGGACTTCTTCCGGTGGCGGTCGGCCTGCAATGAGCAAAACAAACCTCCCCCCCCCAAAAAAAAGCACCGCCCACAGCCGCATGCCGTAGGCAAAAGCCTAAAAGTCTCGGGAACACCCACGAATCTACTCCGGCTTTGACGGACAGATCTCTGTTCCAATGGCTAGCCTCCATTTATGGAGCTAGCCAATGGAACAGAGGGGCGGTACTACACTCACACACTCTAACAAAAGCTTTCGCCGCAGCTTTCGACAGGCGAAACCTAAAAAGGAACAAAGGCTGCAGACTCGGGGACGGTGATTCTTCAGGTGCGACCACCACTTCGAGAGGTAAGTTGGAATCTTGGAAAAGAGGTAGCTACCCCAAAGGACGGCACAGGGCACCGCAGGGCGCCAGGTGCAGGGGTGTCTTTGGGCGGTGGGAAATTTTACCCTCAGCTGGTCGCAGTTGGAGGGGTCCCTGATTCTGAGGCTGCAGGGGTCGTCTGGTTCGTCGAGGAGGGTCTTTGGGCACTGGACTATGGGTCCTAGTCGCTGGGGGGGACATCCTTGTGGTGATGGATCACTCGGGCACGGGCTGGGCTCGGCGGGTGCAGAGTGGGTTGGTCTTGTGCTTCCTGGCTGGCACCAGGGGTATGGTTGTTGAAGCAGAGCCTCTGCTTGTGGGAGTCCCAGTCTTTAAGAGGGTCAAAGCAGACAGGTCCTCCTGGTGTCCCAAGGTTGCTGTCTGCAGGAGTCACCGGGATTAAGCAGGAGCAGGTTCCAGGATCGACAGGCCGGTAGGGCTGGGGCCAAGTCAGTTGGTGTTGTCCTGTTAGCAGCTGCACGGCGGGTCTTCTTCTTCTTGATCTTCTTTCTTCTTTTCTTATCGGGATCTGAGGAAGGAAGGTTCAGGGTGCCCCTAAATACTAAGTTTAGGGGTATTACAGGTAGGGCAAAGGCAGGGACCAATAGGTCCCTGTCCTGGGGTGGGTACATCCCCTAGCCTGCTCCTCTCCTGTGGGAAGGGGCAGGAGCCTAGCTGTGATGGGCAGGGCTCCTCATCTTCAAGATGGCCGGTGCCCGGTGTCGTGCTTCACCTCGCCTCTCCTACCTGAGGGGTGGGGTTGGCACAGGCTGGCACACCCCCCTTCCTGACAAAGGGTTTCCCGCCAGTCTTCCCGCCACAGTGGGGTTTAGAACTGGTGGGGGGCAGTTGCTGAGTACAGCAAGTGGCCTGGAGAAGCTCACAGAGGCAGCATGCCTTTGAAGCTTCCACCTGCCCATCCCGGGGAAGGAGACCTAGCACCTCGCCCAGGATGTGCATTGTTACAAGCCCAGGAGAGCGGGGGCTCTCCACCCAGGTGTCCAGCAACATGTCTGCTGTGTGGCAGCCTGGGCAGCCACTCAGACCAGACGTGGATTGTAGGTTAGGTTTCAGGGGGCATCTCTAAGATGCCCTCTGTGGTGCATTTTACATTAAATCCCACACTAGCATCAGTGTGGGTTTAATGTGCTGAGAAGTTTGATATCAAACTGGTCAGTTTTCAGTGTAGCAATTATGGTGCTGTGGAGTTCATAATGACAACCTCCCAGCACCATATACTCTTAATGGCAGCACTACACTTACAGTACCCAGGAATGGCCCTGGGTACTGTAGGGGCACAGGGCTCATGCACCTATGCCCACACCACGGGCATAGGGCACCCAGCTAGAGGGGTGACTGATGTATGCCAGGGCAGTGAGTTTGTGAGCATGGCACACAGGGATGTGTGCCATGTCGACTCTGTTTGGTTCTGTACTTAGACACTCAGCCTGCAAAGGCAGTGTGTGGGTGTCAGGGTACAGGGCCCCTAAGGGTGGCACAATAAGTGCTGCAGCCCTTAGGGGTCTTCTTTGGTCACCATGCCCTGGGTACCTAGGGTACAATTTACTAGGGGCCGACAGGTGGCCAGAGATGCCAATTGGGTTTTGTTTCAACACAGTTTTTAGGGAAGGAACACAGGCCCTGGGTACCTGGTTGGCAGGAGCCCAGGGCACATTCAATCAAAGCACATCAGTAGTTCAGAAAAAAGTGGGGGCATACCAATGCTAGAAAGATGGTACTTTCTCACAACCCCCCCCCCTTCCCCTCCAAACAAAAGGTGATAAGACTAACCTTGCCCTAGGGAGTCTTCATTTTCTAAGTGGAAGAACCTGGAAAGTCCATCGGCATGGGCATGGGCAGTCCCTGATCGCTGTTCCACTTCAAAGTCCATTCCCTGTAGGGAGATGGACCATCTCAGTAGTGTTAGATTTTCCCCTTTCATCTGCATTAGCCATCTGAGAGGTCTATGGTCAGTTTGAACCAGGAAGTGAGTTCCAAACAAGTAGGGCCTTAATTTCTTCAGGGACCAAACCACAGCAAAGGCCTCCCTCTAAATGGCACTCCAACGCTGCTCTCTTGGGAGTAGCCTCCTGCTGATAAAAGCAATAGGTTGGTCTTGGCCTTCCTCATTGATCTGGGATAGGACTGCTCCTATCCCCAGCTCCGAGGCATCAGTCTGCACTACGAACTGCTTGGAGTGGTCTGGTGCGTTTAGAATGGGTGCTGAGCACATTGCTTCTTTCACGGTGTCAAAAGCCTTTTGGCAGCAAACAGTCCAGTTAACATTCAGGGCATTTTCTTGGAGGTGAGTTCTGTGAGGGGAGTCACAATGGACCCATATCCCTTAACAAACCTCCTGTAGTACCCAGTCAAGCCAAGGAATGCCCTGTCTTGGGTCTGGGTTGTTGGAGCTGCCCAGTCCATGATATTCTGGATCTTGGGCTGTAAGGGTTGGACCTGGCATCCACCAACAAGGTGGCCCAAGTACACTACAGTGCCCTGTACTATCTGGTATTTGGATGCCTTGATAGTCAGTCCTGCAGATTGCAGGGCTTGTAGAACCTCCCCTAGGTGGATCAGGTGATCCTGCCAGGTGGAGCTAAAGACAGCAATAACATCAAGATAAGCTGCACTAAAGGACTGCAACCCAGTCAGGATTTGGTTCACCAACCTCTCGAAGGTGGCAGGGGCCTTCTTTAACCCAAAAGGTATTACAGTAAACTGATAGTACTCATCAGGGGTGGAGAGTGCTGTTTTCTCTTTGGCTCCTGGGGCCATACCAATCTGCCAGTACCCTGCAGTTAAGTCAAAGGTACTGAGAAATGTGGCTGCCCCTAATTTGTCTATCAACTCATTTGCTCTTGGAATGGGGTGAGCATCTGTCTTGGTGACATAGTTGAGCCCTCTATAGTCCCCACAGAACCTCATCTCTCTCTTTCCACCCTGTTGATGAGGCTTGGGGACCAGAACCACTGGGCTAGCCCAGGGGATCTCAGAGGGTTCAATAACCCCTAGCTCCAGCATCTTGCTGACTTCAAGCTTTGATGCTTTCCTTGACTTGGTCTGATTGTCGATAGATTTTGTTTTTGACAGGGTTACTGTCACCAGTGTCCACATCATGGGTACACCAATTGGTCAGACCAGGGGTCAAGGAAAAGAGACAAGCAAACTGTTGCAAGACTTGCTTGCAGTCAGACTGCTGTTGGGTAGAGAGGGTGTCTGAAAAGACCACTCCATCCACGGACCCATCTTTTGGGCTGTAAGAGAGGAGATCAGGGAGAGGTTCGCTCTTTGCTTCCTGTTCCTCATCAGTCACCATCAGCATGGTGATGTCAGCCCTGTCATTGTAGAGTTTAAGGCCGTTCACCTGGATAACCCTTTTGGGTGTCCTGCTTGTGCCCAGGTCCACTAGGTAAGTGACCTCAATCTTTTTCTCCAGGATAGGGTGAGGGCCACTCCATCTGTCTTGGAGAGCCCTTGGTGCCACTGGCTCCAAAACCCACACCTGTTGCCCAGGTTGAAATTCAACCATGGAAGCTTTTTGGTCATACCAGTGCTTCTGAAGCTCCTGGCTGGCCTCAAGATTTGTGTATGCCTTTTCCATATACTCAGCCATTCTGGACCTTAGGCAAAGCACATAGTCCACAATGTTCTTGCTTGGGTTCTTGGAGAGGCCTCTACCAACCCTCTTTCACAAGACAAAGTGGTCCCCTTACAGAATGACCAAACAGAAGTTCAAAGGGTGAAAACCCTACTCCCTTCTGTGGTACTTCCCTATAAGCGAAAAGCAGGCATGGCAACAGGACATCCCATCTCCTTTTGAGTTTTTCAGGGAGTCCCATGATCATATCTTTCAATGTCTTGTTGAATCTTTCAACAAGGCCATTGGTTTGAGGGTAGTATGCGGTAGTAAAGTTGTACTGCACACCACACTCCTTCCACATGTGCTTCAGGTAAGCAGACATGAAGTTGGAACCTCTGTCTGAAACCACCTCCTTAGGAAACCCTACCCTGGTGAAGACACCCAGGAGGGCCTTGGCTACTGCGGGAGCTGTAGTAACCCTAAGAGGATTTGTTTCAGGGTACCTAGTAGCATGATCCACTACTAATAGAATGAATTTGTTCCCTGAGGCTGTGGGAGGTCTAAGTGGATCCACAATGTCCACACCTACCCTGTCAAAGGGTACCCCCACCGCTGGTAGTGGTATCAGGGGGGGCTTTGGGTAGCCACCTGTCTTGCCACTGGCCTGACAGGTAACACAGGAGCTCACAAACTCCTTCACCTTTTGGTGCATCTGGGGCTAGTAGAAGCGACTAACCAGCCTTTCCCAAGTTTTGTTCTGCCCCAGATGTCCAGCTAGGGGGATGTCATGAGCTAAAGTTAGGAGGAACTCCCTGTATTTCTGTGGCACTACCACCCTCCTGGTAGCTCAGGGAGTGGGGTTTCTTGCCTCAGCATACAGTAATCCCTCTTCCCAATGATCTCTGTGGATACCACTGACATCTCCCTGTGCTTCTGAAACAGCTTGCTGCCTCAGGCTTTCAAGAGTGGGGCAGTCTTGCTGACTCTGGCACAGCTCTTCCCTAGTAGGTCCCCCTGGGCCCAGGAGTCCAACCTGGTAAGGAATCCATGGGTTCAGTTCCCTCTAGGGTTTCCAAGTACTTTCCCTGAGGAGAGGGATCCTGAGAGGCTGGCTGTGTAGAAGCTGGTCCCCCAGTCTTCTTGCTTTTTCTCTTGGTTGGGCCATACTTTCAGGCTCCAAATCTACTTGTTCACCCTTCGTTTTGCTTTGTGCTCTGGTTTGCACACACACCGGTCTATGGATACTCAGCATGGCTGCATGGGTTACTTGCTCAACCTCAGCCCAGGCTGAGGTTTCCAGGTCATTTCCAATCAGACAGTCAGCTGGCAATTGTGGAGAGACCATGTCCCAGGGCAGGGGAAACAGCTATGTTGGTTTCGGTACTCGGGGGACTAACCAGGGGTGAAGGAGGGAAGGTAGAGACAGAGTCTTTTAATAGTGCTTTTAAAGAGGGTTTTATTTTTATATAGCAGCGTCTCTGCCGACTAGTTATTCGTTCCCGGGCAAACGCTGCAGAGTCAAAGGGCGGCTTTCGCGGTGGCTCCAGTTTGCTTCACAGGATCCACGGGGCTGTCTTCCTCTCTCCTCATCTCCAATCACGCCGTGTTTGCCCAAAACAAAAGAGAAACGGGAGTCAGGCAGCCATACGCGACCATACAGTTCATAGGGGCCGGTGGTGAGGAAACATCCGTGAATGTGCTCAGCCTGTACAAGCAGTGAGGGAGTGCTCGTGCAGGGAAGGGTCTTGGAGGGGACTAAATTACAAGGGGCTGTACAACTATTCAGTCGGCTGTACGTGCTGCGCCACCCAACCCGCTACGCGGCCCCGTACCTGTTGCAGCCACGCCCCTCCCTTGGGTGCGTGGCGTGGCGACTCGTGGGTCCGTGGGCCTCCTGGCTTCGTCTCGGCTCCTCTGCTCCACGCCTCTTGTCTCTGTTCTCCTTCACTGGCCTCTCCTCTGCTCTCCGCTCTCGATCCACCTCGCTCCTCCAGGGATACTCCGTCCGCCGTTTCCGGGGCCGGTCTCTCTTTTGCTGTTCCCGGCCTGCTGATGGGCGGGGCGTCGTCAGTCCATGCCGAGGATTTAAAGGGACCTCCGTCCACCGTCTCACTCGGCCAACCTGATTCCTGCTCTTCCGTCCAGGTGGGGCCAGGCAGCTGTTGAGAACCAAAGGTATGGGATGAAAGGGGGGTGGTTTCCCACCAATTGCTGAGTTGCTCATTGTCCGGAGGAGGGACCCCGTCACAGACCACTACCAGTTTAAGGCCAGTAACCTCCCCCCAACCGAATGTCACCATAGCCGTAGGGCGTTGGGTAGTGATGCTGTCAGCTTTGGTGACTGGGTAAGTTCTCCCAACCAAGTATTGCTTGTGGGAAACCAGTATATCCTTCACCATAGTGACACTGGCACCTGTATCCCTCAGTGCTTATATTCTAGTTCCATTAATGGAGGGGTATTGCAAATACTTTAAGTTGGGTGGCCAACCAGCTACATTGGCAAACTCCATTTGCCCCAAAGAGACTAGACTAGCTTGAGTGTATTCCCAGATTTGCTCTGGGCACTCCTGTGATCCCATCTGTAGATTTGCTCTCCCTGGAATAGCTGTACTGGGCGCCCGTCACATACCTCCCCCCCTGGCATCTCCCGATCGGGGAGAGGAAAGATACGGGACAAAAAGTCAGCATTTCCATTTTCTCTACCCTTGCGATGAGTTACAGTGAAGGAGTAGGGTTGTAATGAAAGGATCCACCTTAGCACCCTAGCGTTCTTGCTGCTGTTTTGATGCATCCACTTTAAGGGAGCGTGATCTGTATGCAGGATGAACGGTTTCCCTTCCAAATAATAACGTAGCTTCTCTACCGCCCACTTAATGGCTAGGCCCTCCCTCTCAATGGTGGAATATCTGCATTCCCTGGGGAACAACTTTCTACTAATATATAGAAGGGGATGCTCCTGCCCATCTGTTCCTGTTTGGGACAACACTGCACCAATGCCGACACTAGAGGCATCGGTAGCAAGGGTAAACGGTTTATTGAAGTCGGGAGACATAAGCACCGGGGCTGAGGTCATGCTTTCTTTTAGCTGATGAAAGGCGGTAAGAGCTGCTGGGGATGGATTCATTATGTGTCGTGTTTTAGTCTCTTTACCTAGGAGATCAGTCAAAGGGGCAGCCCTCTCGGCAAAGTTATGGATAAAGCGGCGATAATAGCCTATGAGGCCCAAGAAGGCCCTTAGATAGTAGGGAAAGGGACATTGGCGATGGCTCTCACCTTCTCACTTTGGGGAGCTATGGTTACCTCTCCCAAGACGTACCCCAGATACCGGACCATAGTAAACGCTGCTCTGGATTTTTGTGAGTTGATGTGCAATCCGGCTTGACGCAATGCGTCAAAGATGAGTTTCAGATGTTCCAGATGAGTAGTCCAGTCTTTGCTGTAGATCACTATGTCGTCCAAATAGGCCGAGCTGAAAGCAGAGTAGGGCTGCAGGACTGAGTTCATGAGTCTCTGGAACGTCGCAGGAGCTCCATGAAGGCCAAAGGGGAGTACGGTAAACTCATATAGACCGCTGTCTGTGACGAATGCCATTTTCTTGCGGTCCTCCTCACGAAGAGGCACCTGCCAGTACCCCTTCGTGAGGTCGATGGTCGTGATATACTGTGCGTCGCCAATTTTTTCGATCAGCTCATCCACCCTCGGAATCGGATAGGTGTTGAAATTGGAGATGGCGTTCAAAGCCCTAAAATCCATACAAAAGCGTTTTGATCCGTCCGGCTTGGGTATCATGACTATTGGGGACGACCAGTGACTTGTGGAGGGGCGTATCACCCCTAGCTTGAGCATTTCTTGTACTTCCTTTTGAACCGCTTCCCGGCAGGCCGCTGGGATTCGGTACGGTCGTTGTCTTACGGTTTTCCCTAG
Organism: Lissotriton helveticus; assembly: GCF_964261635.1. Classification (NCBI taxonomy): domain Eukaryota; kingdom Metazoa; phylum Chordata; class Amphibia; order Caudata; family Salamandridae; genus Lissotriton; species Lissotriton helveticus. The sequence goes on from NC_136073.1 coordinate 683,620,250, forward strand.
GGGAGTATCGATACAATGTTCGATTCTGTTGGTCCTTCCCGGTAGGTCGGAAAAGATGTCGATGTATGACATGAGGACTTCCTGCAAGCTTGACTTCATCGATGCAGTTAGCTCCGGATTTACTACAAGCTGATCCAAAGTGGACACTTCCAGGTTGGGAACGGCTTCCATCCAATGGGTTTCCTGGGGTATAGGACCCACCCACTCCTTCAGCAGATTAATATGGTACGTCTGCGTCTTGTTGGGGGGAGAGCCGTAACCTATAGGTGGTCTTTCCTATGGTTTCTATGACCTGAAAGGGTCCCTTCCACTCGTTCTTTGAATTGCTGCTTATGGGGGGGAGTAGTACCAGGGCCCATTTCCCTACGGCAATGGTTTGTAATTTTTTTCTTTTGTCGTAGTTCTTTTTGTAACGGTGTTGGTGTTGTTCCAAGCTAGTATGGGCCAGGTTCCGCAGTTTGCCCAGTCTGGACCTGAGTTGGGTGGTGAATTCCAACATATTTTTCTGTTCTTGGAGTTCTTCGGTTTCCCATAGGTCTTTGGTAATTTCTAGGAGAGACCTGGGCAGACGTTCGTACAATAACTCGAATGAGGAACACCCCAGACTGCTTTGTTTCTGGGATCTTAGAACATATAGAGCCAAAGGGAGCAACCGGTCCCAGTTCGTGCCTTCGGAGGATAACATCTTTTTCAGGGTCGTTTTTAGTGATCGATTATACCGCTCAACGAGGCCATCGGTCTGCGGGTGGTATACCGAAGTTTTTAGATGTTTAATATCCAGGGATTTACATACTTCCCGCATGAGTTTAGAGGAAAAAGGAGTGCCCTGAGCCGTCAAGACTTCCTTCGGGAAACCGACGCGGGCAAACAGTTCCACAAACCTTTCTGCTATGGCGGAGGTGGTAGTGGTCCTCAAGGGGAACGCCTCCACGAACCTAGTGGCGTAATCCACTATGACTAGGGCGTATATGTTCCCTTTTGTGGACCGGGGTAATGGTACGATGAGGTCCATGCCTACCCGTTCAAAAGGTACGCCTATAATAGGCATGGGTTGTAGTGGTGCTGCGCTAGGACGATGGGTGTTTTTCCTTTGACACACCTCACACTTGGCACAATACTCTTGTACATCCCTATAGATTCCTGGCCAGAAGAAATGTCGGGTTATGCTATCGGTAGTTTTCTCTTTCCCCGCATGTCCTGCGATGAGATGGGTGTGGGCGAAAAACAATACTTGTTCTCTGAAAGAAGAGGGCACCAATAATTGACAGCAGCTGGTTTCTGTGGCCTGTCTATACAGCAGTTCATTCTTAGTCAGGAATCAGGGGTACGTCGGGGAGGGATTATCTTGAGTCTGGTGCGCACTGTCCCACGCATTAAAGAGGGTTCTATCTTCTGTCTGCGCGAACCTAAAACTCCTATCTATTTCCCAAGGTTCTGGCGTTAAAAATGCGGGAGAGGGTCTGTCCTTCCTAGAGGGACTCGGGGTTAGTTTCTCCTTGAAAAGGGATAAGAACTCGGGGTTGTCTGTGCCCCAAAATCATCTCCTCAGGCAAGGTGTCTACCACTCCCACCCTGACTTTACATGTAACCCTATTCGGTAGTTCCACCGAGATGGAAGCCAAAGGGTATGGCTTCACATCTCCGTGGACACAGCGTATATACACCTGGGTCTCTTGTATGTACTGTTCGGGCCGGACAAAGCGCACCTGTACTACAGACTGTTTGCACCCCGAATCAAGGAGGGCCCTTATCCTAAAACCATTCATCCTCATACTCACGTAGAAGGAACTGCCCAACTCGGCGGAATACATCACGGTCTTTGGGAGGTATCCAACCTCCATCGGTTCCTCCGGTGGTCTTTTGCGGGGACACATCCTCGCTATGTGTCCCCACTCTCCACATTCATAACACTGGGGTCCTTTAAACATTGGGGAGAGCATTCCGCTTGCCCGAGGTCTGGGGGCTTCGAGTGGGGGTCGGGGTTTCTTCTCGCTCTTCATGGGCGGGAGACATCTGCTGAATTTATCTGAGTCCCCGGTACCGAGTCGGGGCTGTGCCCGGGCATACTGGGCTGCCATTTCAATCGCTTGGTCTACTTCCAACCCTACGTGTTGGCGCAGCCATCTTTGAGTAGCGTAGGGCAAAGCGTCCATGAATTGTTCCAGATATATTTTGTTGAGGATTTCCTCCTTGCTACAGATCTCCGGTTTTAGCCATTTATTGGCGGCCATTCTCAAACGAAAGAACAGGGTTTTAGGGTTCTCCACTGGCAGGCCTCGTTCTTTTCAGAATTTTACACGATATGCTTCCTGGTCTAGACCCAGATGGTCTAGTATGACTTCCTTCACCACCGCATACGGCGTGTTGCCTAGGGCATTCGCCGCTTGGTAGGCCGATTGCGCTTCCCCGGTTAGGAGGGGGGCAAGAAAGAAAGGCCATTTGTCCTCGGGCCATCCTAAGGCCCTGGCGGCTCGCTCAAAGTTAAGAAGGAAAGCATCCGGGTCTTCCCCTGGAATGTACTTCTGCAATGAAATACCTGTTGGGTGCGGCGTGTGTGCGCGGGCTTCCCTGGCAAACAGCGGAACGGGAGGCGGCACGCTCTTCAACCCCTCTATCTGTGCCGTTAACGAGGTTTTAAACAACTCCCTATCCGCTTGAGCGGCGGACAACTGGCGTTCCACTGCCCACTCGAGTTTCTGTTGTCCCTTGATGATATGCTCGATTAGGGTATCCATCTTGTCACCACAGATGGGAGATGTAACTGATCCCACTTCTGACACCACGTGTCCCAGGGCAGGGAAACAGCTATGTTGGTTTCGGTACTCGGGGGACTAACCAGGGGTGAAGGAGGGAAGGTAGAGACAGAGTCTTTTAATAGTGCTTTTAAAGAGGGTTTTATTTTTATATAGCAGCGTCTCTGCCGACTAGTTATTCGTTCCCGGGCAAACGCTGCAGAGTCAAAGGGCGGCTTTCGCGGTGGCTCCAGTTTGCTTCACAGGATCCACGGGGCTGTCATCCTCTCTCCTCGTCTCCAATCACGCCGTGTTTGCCCAAAACAAAAGAGAAACGGGAGTCAGGTAGCCATACGTGACCATACAGTTCATAGGGGCCGGGGGTGAGGAAACATCCGTGAATGTGCTCAGCCTGTACAAGCAGTGAGGGAGTGCTCGTGCAGGGAAGGGTCTTGGAGGGGACTAAATTACAAGGGGCTGTACAACTATTCAGTCGGCTGTACGTGCTGTGCCACCCAACCCGCTACGCGACGCCGTACCTGTTGCAGCCACGCCCCTCCCTTGGATGCGTGGCGGGGCGACTTGTGGGTCCGTGGGCCTCCTGGCTTCATCTCGGCTCCTCCGCTCCACGCCTCTCGTCTCTGTTCTCCTTCACTGGCCTCTCCTCTGCTCTCCGCTCTCGATCCACCTCGCTCCTCCAGGGATACTCCGTCCGCCGTTTCCGGGGCCGGTCTCTCTTTTGCTGTTCCCGGCCTGCTGATGGGCGGGGCTTCGTCAGTCCATGCCGAGGATTTAAAGGGACCTCCGTCCACCGTCTCACTCGGCCAACCTGATTCCTGCTCTTCCGTCCAGGTGGGGTCAGGCAGCTGTTGAGAACCAAAGGTAGTGGGTGAAAGGGGGGTGGTTTCCCACCAATTGCTGAGTTGCTCATTGTCCGGAAGAGGGACCCCGTCACAGACCACTACCAGTTTAAGGCCAGTAACCACCCCCCAACCGAATGTCACCATAGCCGTAGGGCGTTGGGTAGTGATGCTGTCAGCTTTGGTGACTGGGTAAGTTCTCCCAACCAAGTATTGCTTGTGGGAAACCAGTATATCCTTCACCATAGTGATACTGGCACCTGTATCCCTCAGTGCTTATATTCTAGTTCCATTAATGGAGGGGTATTGCAAATACTTTTTTAAGTTGGGTGGCCAACCAGCTACATTGGCAAACTACATTTGCCCCAAAGAGACTAGACTAGCTTGAGTGTATTCCCAGATTTGCTCTGGGCACTCCTGTGATCCCATCTGTAGATTTGCTCTCCCTGGAATAGCTGTACTGGGTGCCTTAGGAGCTTTGTTGTAGGGGCAGTTTTTTCTCTAGTAAATGTCCCAACTTCTTACAGTTGTCACAATAGGCCTTGTTGGGATCGAAGTTCTTCCCCCTTTAGGGCTGAGGCACATAGGGAGTAGTTTGGGACCTGCGGAGGTTTTGTAACCACCTTCTTTTGGTCACCCCCAGTGGTCTTCCTTGTCACTCTAGTCTTGACCCAATGGTCTGCCTGCTTTCCCACATCTTTGGGAGAAATTAGACCTAGGTCTACCAAAAGCGGATGAACTTTTCATTTGTGCAATTACTCAAAATGTGTTCCTTCATAAACAAATCGTAAAGTCCAGAAAAATCATGCACATTATGTCCAGTTAACCAACCATCCAGTGTCTTTACTGAGTAGTCTACAAAATATATCTAGGATTGGGTCTGGGTTTTGTGAGTTCCCCTGAACCTGATTCTATACTCCTCAGAAGTGAGCCCAAATCCCTCAATCAGAGTTTTGTTCATGAGGTCATAGGACCCTGCATCTGGCCCAGAGAGGGTCAGAAGCCTGTCTCTGCAGTTACCAGAGAACAGTTCCCACACGAGTGCCCCCAGAGAGGTTTCTTTAATCGTCTGATATCACAAGCCCTCTTGAAGGCTGTGAACCACTTGGTGATATCATTACCTTCCTCAAAGTTAGGGACAATCCCTTTGGGGATTTTACGATCATAAGATTGCCCTCTATCCTTATTATTGGTATTGCTGCCACCAGAGATGGGGGCTAAATCCATCCCTTTCCTGTCTTTTTCCAGAGCCAGGAGTCTGGACTCTAGAACTAATCTCATGGCCAACTGTGATAAGTTGTCCTCTTCATTGGAGCTCTCCCCAATGTGTTCTCTGGGGCCCAACCCACCTGTGTGGTTCCCAGGCTCCCAGAAGCGGACTCTTGGAGTTAAGGGTGTGGAGACCCTTACTTCCCTAGAGATGGGGGGGAGATTAGTATTATCCTCCTCCTCCTCCTCTTCTCCTTCTGACTGGGTGTCACCCTGTTCAGAGGGGTGGCCTTTTGCATACTCAGCCAGGAGCTCCTGGAGCCCTTGTTTGGTTGGATACAGGCCCATGATTAGGTTTTTAATTTTACATAAGGACCTCAGTTCCTTGAAATTCAAGTGTAAGTAAGGTGTGAAGTCGAGCTCCTCAACGACCAGGTCCATGGTGTCATCTTCACTAATAGCAGGGTTCTTTTGAGACATTCTAACCTGACAGTTCTAACCCTCTATCCTAGCTGTAGTGACTTATTTTTCTAAAATCCTAATGGGACTTAAGCAAGGCCCTACCAGATTTTTTGTGTTTTGGAAAATGGCAACCAAGTAGTCCAACAAATGCAAGTTTGTATCCCACCGCTGATCCACCAATCTGAGAAAGTGGCTCTATATATACAGGACCAAAGTAAGGTACAGTGTGTATAGAGACCACAAACCCCAGAGGTATAACAGAGGTTAAAGCCAGGGCGGACCTTACTCTCAAAAATGGTAGCTTGGTCGAGCAGTAAGGCAGTACCAGAGGACAGTGTAAAGCATTTGTTGTACACACTCAGTCAGCAAAAGGTTTCACACAGTCAAGGACTGAACTCCAGGTCAATGGTTTTTATATCAAAATATATAGTTGTTTTATTTTTAGAACCAACAGGTATAAAAATATACTTTTCTCAATAATGAGTGATCTCAGGTAACTGCTTTGCAGAAAGGTAATGACTTTGTAAACACAATAGGTACAGGGGTTGCAATAGGCACCACAGTTCTAAACACAATTTAGCATTGAGCTCAATGGGTTTTTCTACACAAATACAGTTGATTACTTTGTAGAGTACTTTGGTAAGTCCAGGACTAGATCCTAGATTCAGTCTTGGGGTCTAAGCTGGAAACAGTTTATTAAAACGTTTTGGTTATTGCAATGATTTTTAAGGAATAAAAAGGTATTTTAAAAGTTAACACTTAGAAACTTTTCAGTGAAAATCTAGCAATGTTATCCAATTTGAGAAAATCAGGTTACAGGCAAAGTATGTTCTTGTTACTTTTGTAATCCAGTTCTGGGCTCCTAGGTCCAGCACTGGGGTCTCTACTTAAGACAGGTAAGTAATTACGTTTCAGTAGTTGGTTCGATTTTTAAGGAATATTTCAAGTTTTCAAAAGTAGACAAAAGAAATTTCACAGAAAAGCAGACAATGGATTCCTATGGAGAAAATTCAGGTTACTAGTAAACCCGGTTAGGATTACTTTTGCGGTTCAGTACTGGGCTACAAGGTACAGTACTGGCTTCTCTCCTGATCACAGGTGAGTACTTCGGAATTCGGTTTTCGACTGATTTTATAGGAATATTTTAGAGTTTCAAAACTTCACACATAGAAGATTTTTCAAGTCAAACCAGTCAATGTTATCCTATGGCAGGTAAGTGAGTTATTGGTTTCCAGTTGAGTACTCGACTGGTGAAGTTAAGGTTTTGAGCATAGACTTCGGGGTCTCCCAGGGTCAGGTAGGTACAGTTGGTACACCCTCAGCGGCACAGGGGCAGCCAGGTGCAGAGGTAGTTAGGCCCAATGTTATCCAATGAGAGGGGCAGGGGGCCTCCGGTTGGTGGCTGCTGGCTAGCAGGCCCCGCGGCTGTGGGAGCTGGGCTCCTGGTCACTTGCTCATGGCAAATGGAGTAGTAGGATAGGACACAGGGTGCACGGCCAGAGGCACTCGGGCGGCTGGGTGCAGGGTGCTTTTGAGCCGACGGGCGCTCAATGTTAATCAATGAGAAAGGTAAAAAGGGAAGGAGTAGTTTCTTACCTGTAACTCCAGTTCTGTAGTAGGGGTATCTCTGTTATAGTCATAATCTAGTAACCTAGTGAATAGTCCCACCCATGTGCGTGGACCCCGGAGCAATCAAAAATAATCTCTTAGGCTGTCTTCATTTCAGTCCTACATAGACACTTAAGAGAAAATTAAAGACAATAATGCAGCCTGTACCTACAAGGCTACACTGTCCAGTACTTCAGCTAGAAATGCCAAGGATATAACATCAAAAACACATTTAACACAATCTGTCAAGTTTCACCCATAGAGAAACTTTCCTCCCCTCACCAAATCCTTGGAATGATAGAGAGGAAGGTAGGGACAGACAAGCCTCCATAGGCTGCCATTATGTGTCTGGAAAAGGGATACCGTGCCTTTAAGTAACTCTCTGGAGACACTCGGTATCCCAGCATGCTCAGCCCCTTCCTTTTACTTTCAGTTCTTTTTGAAGGTGCATTAAGCAAGGCCTGTAGCATACATCACAGTACCATTTTCTCCACCGGGGAGGAGGGCGGGCGCTTATGACTATAACAGAGACACCCCTACTACAAAACTGGAGTTACAGGTAAGAAAATACTCCTTTTGTAGTAGGGGATCTCTGTGTATAGTCATAATCTAGTGAATAGAATGGCAAGCCCATCCAAAGACAATCCGACGGTGGAGAAATAAAGACAACACCACTATTGTGCGAACAGATTCCGCAGCGAAGCCTGCCCAACCTGAGCATCTGCTCTGGCATCCGAGTCCAGACAGTAGTGCTTAGCAAAGGTGTGGACCGACTTCCAAGTGGCCGCCCTGCAGATCTCTGCAATGGGAAAATTTCAAAGCAAAGCTGTTGTAGCTGCTTTGCCCCTGGTAGAATGAGCCTTAGGCTTACCCCCTAAGGTCTTATTCGCTTTCTGATAACAGAGCTGGATACATGACACAATCCACCTAGAGATGGACTGTTTCGAAGTAGCCAGACCAGTCCTAACCGACCCATAGTTGACAAACAGCTGGTCGGACCTACGAATAACCTTGGTCTTATCCAGATAGAATTTCTGACATCCAGGGACTGTAGAGACCGTTCCGCTGGAGTGGAAGGATTCTGGAAAAATGTTGGTAAAGTTATAGTCTGATTAACATGAAAATCAGAAATCACCTTGGGAAGGAACTTAGGGTGAGTACGCATAACAACCTTAGCAGCATGAAATACAGTATAAGGTTCCTGGCAACACAATGCCTGAATCTCACTCACCCTGCGGGCCGATGTAATGGCCACCAGGAACGCCGCCTTCCAAGACAGGTGCTGCAGTGAAGCCTTATGAATAGGCTCGAAGGGTTCCTTCATCAGCCTGGACAGCACCACATTCAGCTCCCATGAAGGCGAAGGAAGCCGAACAGGAGGGAACACCTTCTTCCCCCCTTCCAAACAATCCTTAATCACAGGAATCTGGAAGAAGGATGTCTGTGAAGGGCATTTTCTGTAAGCAGTCAATGCAGCCAGATGAACCTTAATGGAATGGAAATTAAGGCCAGGCTGAGCTAGATGCAGAAGGTACGGGAGGATAACGTCCTCCTTGCAGGTCGTTGGATCATAGTTCTTAGACATGCACCAGATGCAGAATCTCTTCCATTTGTAAGCATAAGAGGTCCTATTAGATGGCCTCTTAGCCTCCTTCAATATGTTCATGCAATCCTCAGGAAGATTCAAGTGGCCATATTGCACTATCTCAGGAGCCATGCCGCCAAACTCAACAATGAGAGGTTGGGGTGCACCATCTGCCCCCTGAACTTCGACACGGCAGGATTGACCGGTGAAGCAGGTCCGTGAACCACCACTGCCTGGGCCATTCCAGAGCAATGAGGATCATCCGCGCCCGGGACTGGGCCAGCTTGATGAGCACCGCCGGAATCAGGGGAATGGGTGGAAAAGCATACAGAAAGCTGTTCGACCAGCTGATCCATAACGCGTTCCTCAGGGTTCCCGGTTGGTAATACCTCGAGGCGAAGTCGCGGCATTTGCTGTTTTCGGCTGCGGCGAACAGATCCACGTCTGGAGTGCCCCACATGGCGAAGATGTCGTCGAGCACCTAGTCGTTTATGACCCACTCGTGGTTTTCTCTAAGTAACCTGCTGAGGGCGTCCGCCTGAACATTCTACACACCGGGCAGATGAGTTGCCATTATCATCAGTCCTCTGACCAGAGCCAGTGCCAGATCGTCTGCGCCTCCTGTGACAGTGTGCACCATCTTGAGCCCCCCTGCTTGTTGAGGTAATACATCATGGTCGTATTGTCCGTCTGCACAAGCAAGGAGTTGGTCTGGAAGGATGGATGAAAGGCCTTCTCTGCCAAGTGAACCGCTCTGAGTTCCAGGAAATTGATGTGATACATGGACTCCACCGGAGACCACGTTCCCTGGATCTGTAGATGGTCTGAATGTGATCCCCAGCCCAGGGGAGACGCATCCGTCACAATAGTCTGAGTTGGGATGTCCTTGTGGAAAGGAACCCCTCTGAGGAGATTCTCTGCCGAGCACCACCATCTCAGGGATTGTTGGGCGTGAAGAGACAACTGAATCCGGTCGCCCCAACACCCTTTCCTCTGGTCCCACTGGTCCTCCAAACATTCCTGTAGCGGCCTCATGTGTAGGCGCGTGTGCGGAGTGAGGAAGATACAAGAGGCCATCGATCCCAGTAGAGAAGACACCGTCCTCACTGATGTAGATGGAGCAGCTATGAGAGCCTGAGCCTTCCGAAGGATGGATAAGCGTCTCCTCCGAAGGAGACACGCTTGCAGACAGCATATTGATGGAGGCTCCCAAGTACTGCAGGCACCGCACAGGAATCGGGACAGACTTGGACAGATTTATGTGCAACCCCAGACTGTTCAACAGGACGGGCATCCTGTTGAAGTGCAACTGTGCATCCTGGAAGGTGGAGGCTGCTATCAACCAGTCGTCCAGGTACGGGTAGACAAACACCTTGTTCTTTCTCAGGTGTGCTGCTACCACAGCCATGCATTTCGAAAAAGTCCTGGGTGCAGACTTCAGTCCAAACGGTAGAACGGTGTACTGATAGTGATTGGCGCCGACGAGGAAGCGCAGGAACTTCCGATGTTTCCGTGCAATGGGCACATGGAAGTACGCATCTTGCAGATCTATCGCTCACAGCCAGTCTCCTCTCTGCAGCTGAGGATAAATCTGGTGCAAAGACAGCATTCGAAACTTTTCCCTGCGAATCCACTTGTTTGCTTGTCGCAAATCCAGAATGGGTCTGAACTCGTTCTTGTCCTTCTTCTGGACTAGGAAGAAGCGTGATTAAAGGCCCTTTCCCCTTTGAGACAGAGGGACGTCTTCTATCGCCCTTTTTCTTAACAGGGTATCGGACTCCGCCTGGAGCTTGCGAGCTGACCGGTGGAATCGCTGGAGGCGGACTGGTGAACCGAAGACTGTATCCATTGCAAACAATATTCAGCACCCACTTGTCTTGAGTAATTGTTTCTCCACTCTGCCAGATAATGTTGGATGCTCCCCCCCCACCGGAGCGGGAAACAGATGAGGGGGAAGAAGCACCTCAGGGCCTAGACCCAGACGGGCCTTTGGTCGCTGTTAGAAACGGCATCCCTGGCTGACCAGGGCTCACGCCAAAGTCAGTCAGAGACCACCATTCCCAAGTCAGGGCAAGGGAGTCACACACCAAGATAACCCCTGCTCACCCTCTAGGTAACGTGACGCGAGCAGCCAGGCTAAACTTGGAGGCTATGTAGGTTAAGTGTTTGCGCGCGCACCCAGCAACAACACCCAAGGCCCACCACAAAGGAAACTCCACACATGGGTATATCTAAAAATAGTCTTTGTATTATACCACAAACATTAGATAATAAACATATACTTTACAATGTGCCAACAGGCACGGGCAGAATTTACAGGGGATATGTACAAGACCGGGCCACCTGGACCACTGTCAGGAATCAGCACTTTTAGGAATAGTAATTAGCACATAGAACACTTGTAGAACCAAATAGAAAATGTAGCACACAACCAGTGATTACTGGTAAAGGGTAAGTACCTCCTACGCAACCCTAACCACCTTAGGAAAATATTGCGCAGGGAACCAGGACCTCACTAGCAACACCTGCACTAGGAGAAAAACAACCACCTAAGTATCACAATACCTGTAGGGGTATAAGCAAAAACACATTACACATGATGCATCACAACATTCAGAGGTGTAGGAAAGGAAAACACATGATGCATCAAAACACATTCAGAGGTGTAAGAACCAGCAATTGCGCAAAAATCACATGAGTCACCACCTGTGACTGTCCCTAGGCCCTCTGGCCTTTCTAGGGCTAGGACGCCCTGTGTCCCAAAGTTAGGGGCCTAAACGTGGCAGCTGCCCACGAAGTGCTGGGCAGCTGGGTAGACACTGATGGGGCCAGCGTTGGAGCCTCACAGGCTCTGACGAACCAACTGTCTGCCTTCTGAGCCACTCTGGCTCAACCAACAAGAAATGCCCCCTAGAGCCTCCGTGGCTCTAAACACAATGTGAGCTGTGAGCTCTAAAGAAAGAAATGCCCCCGTGTGAGGGGGGAGCTGCCCGCTGCCAACTAGGGCCGCTCGCGCTTCCTCTGTGCCTGAAAGGCCCCCTTAAGGGATTCGGGAGAGAAATGAGGCCCTAGAGCCCTCGTGGCTCTAAAACAAATATGGCCCGTCGTTGGAGTCCTTCTTTGACTCAAGAACAAGTAATGCCCCCGGAGCCTCTCTTAGGCTCGAAGAAAGACTGCCCCGGTCGTTGGAGCCTAGACAGGCTCGAGCAAAGAATGCCCCGGTCGTTGGAGCCCCCCTTCTGGGGGCTCGAGATCAAGTGAGGCCCCACGGGCCTCCCAACACTCCGGGCCTTGCACTAGCGGGGAGGGGCGGGCACCGGCAATGTGCCCCGACGGCCCCCTCCCTTCACTGGCACTCACCGGGTCTCGCGGTGGCTGAACTTCCAGCGCTGCTCCCGAGGGTGGCTCTGCTTCTCCTCACCTGCAGTTGCGGGCGGACTCCTAAACTCCTCTGGGCAGCGCGGGGCTCTCCTTCCCTCAACGGAGCCCCACCTGCACCTTCCGCCGCCTTAGCTCTTCTCGTCCAGCCCTGCGAGGGCGGGACTTCCTGTTTGGACCCCCAGTACTTCCGGGTCGTCGCAGGCAGCGCGGTGGCCCGGCGGGGAGGACCGCAGTTGGAGGCACAATCCGGGGCAAATGCCGGGTGGGCACCGGCTCTTTTTAAATAAATAATGAATCGAGGTGGGCACTCCATTGGAATACAACCGGCAATAAAAACGGGTCAAATGCCGGGTGGGCACCGACGAAGAGCCAGTGAAGCGCTCTCAAGCGCTAGGGACAAAGAAAAGCGCTCTCAGCGCTAGGCAAGGAATCACAGCGCTACCCAGCGCTGAAGGACAAGAGAAAAGCGCTCTCAGCGCTATAAGTAAAATAAAGCGCTCCCAGGCGCTAGGGGAAAGTCCAGATCCAGCAAGGTTCTTTAGGTTGGCAGGGGGGGCAAGGCTGGGCCCAGAGCCAGCTCACTGGGTCTCCAGGCAAGGAGGCAGTCCAAGTGGCGGTCCTCCTGGCGCCCGGCAGCAGCCCCCCTCAAGACAGGATTCCAGAAGAGAACAACTTGCAAGGGGACACAGCCCCTTTTTGGTCTGGCATCAGGGTGAGGGGGCAAAACCAGTCGCAGCTGGTTTGTGAGCACTCTTGATGTGCTCAGCCCCTCACTCTATTCACTGGCAGGGCTAGGGTCGTTAGACGCACCGCAGGGGGCGGAGCCAGCATTGTGTGGGGAAAGCCCAGCCCTATTCAGGACCCAGGTGCACCCCTCCCTCACATCACTCATGCTAATCTCTCCACTCACCACCGGGCAGACCCATCCAGACTCCTGGAGCCAGGCTCCAGCCAATCACACGCCAGCACCTTCACTGCACACACACATCAATGTCTAGAAGTGGCCCTTCCCCACTAGACACATACATGCCGCATACATCATCATGCAGCATTCAATCTCACGAGTTTGCACATACCAAACTCGAGCCTGCACTCCCCACACATCAGGAATTAACTTGGGCACACACATTCCCCATGCATTCCTATGGGAGGGCAGGCCAACCTCACTGCGCACGCACTTTACCCTGGGACACAGGGGAAAAAGTGCCCCAAGCCAGAAATCACAGACACCAGGTCGCCATGGAAAGCAAAAAGTTCAGGGGTGAACCAACCAAAAAGGCCCGGGTCCAACAGTCGCGGATTAGGCCTGCTGACCACCACTGCCCCTCTGGCGCTTTTGGAACGGGCGCCGCTGGAACTGCTGCAGCTGCTGTTGTTGTTGCTGCCCAGCCAGTCGACCTTGCCGTCTACCTTGCGCCCGTACCGTCTTTGGAATGAGTGGAAGGTCTTCTTCTGTTCCTTCGGCTTCTCCAATCTGACAGCCGTCAATGTCTCCACCTCCGCCTTCATGCGGGCCATCTCCTCATCCGCATGTTTTCCAAAGAGGGTCTCACCCGAGAAGGGTAGATTGGCAACCCTCTGCTGCGCCTCGGGCTTCAAGGACGTCAGACGCAGCCAGGCGTGGCGCCTCAGGTTGACCGCATGGCAGTATCCATGCGCTGCCAGGAGGGAGGAATCCGCAGCTGAACTGATCACCTGGTTGGAGACCATCAGTCCTTCATTAAGGAGTTCTTGGAAATCCTCCCTGTTCTCCCGGGGAAGGAGTTCCATGAACCATGTAAGGGACTCCCAGAGGGACCGATCATAACGTCCCAACAAGGCCGAGGCACTTGCGGCCTTCATAGACGTGGATGCCGTCCCGCAGACCTTCCTGCCTGCCGAATCCATCCAGCGTCTCTCCTTGTCAGGAGGCACTGTCGATGACGGGGTGGTGGCGTGTTGCTTCCTCGCCGCCGTCACAATCAATCACTGAGTCCGGCGCAGGGTCCAAGCGAAGAAACGCAGGATCCGAGTCAGGGGCCCGATACTTCTTTTGCAGCCTGGAAGGCGCTGATTTCGTAACCGCTGGGGTGAGGAAGAGCTCCATGGCGGGTTCCACCAGCCCAGGCACCAACGGCAACAAGGGGAGAGACAACTGTTTCTTGTGCAGGGTCTCAAAGATGACGGACGTCGAGGGCGTGGGCACCGTGAGTGTGATGCCCAGCTTTGCCGCACCTCGCAGCAACACCTCCTGGAAGGAGACAATGTCATCGATCAGGGACACCCTCGTCCGAGGGGAGTCCGACAGGGTCGGCGAGTAGTCCCTGGCACTGGACGAATCCGTGTGGCGGGATCTAGACCTGTCTCTCCTACGGCGCCGTCTGGACCTCGTAGACGAGCGACGGCGACTCCTGGACCTATCTCTCTGTCTTGAGCGAGACCAGACCTCCGTGGCCTCGGACGTTCCGCGGGCCGGAAAGGAGGGCGCTGTGGAGGCCGAACCGGGAGTATAGGTTGCGGAGGCCACGTAGGCGGCGTCGGCAATCGAGGTAGCGAGGCCGACCTTGGCGGAGCCGGTGGAGGAGGACGGTGAGGAGGAACCTGAGGCGGTGGAGGAGTAGGAGGTTGTGGAGGAGGAGTATGGGTACGCGGAGGAGGATCCACGGGCAAAGGAGGAGGTGTAGGAGACCTCGGTTTGGAGGGTGAGTAAACTTGAGAGTACTCCGAGCCCGGAGACTGTCCCCCTCTCCTTTTCTTCTTTTTCTGTCCAGAGGGGGGCGATCTTGAGACCCTACCCCTCGTAGACGAGCGAGGGCGCCGCTGCGACCGTGTGCTCGCTGAAGCCAAAGACTCCGTCCTGGTCCTAGAACGTCTAGGCTTCCTCCTCGACACGGAGCGTCCTTTCGACGCCGACGAGCGTCTCCTTGACGTCGACGAACGTCGCCTCGTGTCTGCTCAGCGTCAATGGCCGTCGCTTCGACGTCGACGCCAATCGTCTTCTCGACGACGGCGATCTCCTCGGCGTCGACGACCTCTGTCTCGACGCTGATCTTCGTCTCAACGCCGCTGACTTACGCGTCGACGGGCGGTGTCGCCTCGACGGCGAGCGCCGTTGTCTTAACCCCTCTCAACGTCGATAATGGCTCGACGACGAGTCAGTCCTCGACGTCGACCTTGTCGGAGGTCTCGACGTCAGTCCCCTCGACATCGAACGTCGACGGCGCTTCGACCCAGAGCCCTGGGGAGCCGGGGAACAGACTGTGGTCATTCCTTTTGATGCCGACGTCGAGGCCATCGACGTCGACGGAGACCAGTGACGTTTTCTGGCCTTTTCCTTACTGGGGAGCCCCCCAGAGGCCTGCGCACGGGCAGAGGAAGGAGCCCCTTCATGCCCAGACCCACCTTGTCCTTGCTGCCTTCTCTGCTCCAAACCTTGGAGCCTGGTCTTCTCCCTGTCCTTCAGGGTCCTTTTAGGGAACTGTAGACAGATATCACACTCCTCAGGAACATGAGAAGAAGGCAGACACAGGATGCACACCCTGTGAGGATCTGATTTTGCCTTTTTTCTAGAGCACTCAGGGCATTTATCAAATAAGGCAGGCATATTTGATAAAAGAGCAGTCACAATACCAGAGAAACTCCAGCAAAGATGAGTAAAGGCAAAAACACGTCGAGTGAACACACTAACACTTTAAAAGTGCCAAATTTGTAGAAAAAAACTCAAAAAATGGAGAGCTCAATGCTCCAGGGTCCTGCTAGCAGGTGCCGGAAAAAAGAACTGAAAGTAAAAGGAAGGGGCTGAGCATGCTGGGATACCGAGGGTCTCCAGAGAGTTCCTTAAAGGCACGGTATCCCTTTTCCAGACACATAATGACAGCCTATGAAGGCTTGTCTGTCCCTACCTTCCTCTCTATCATTCCAAGGATTTGGTGAGGGGAGGAAAGTTTCTCTATGGGTGAAACTTGACAGATTGTGTTAAATGTGTTTTTGATGTTATATCCTTGGCATTTCTAGCTGAAGTACTGGACAGTGTAGCCTTGTAGGTACAGGCTGCATTATTGTCTTTAATTTTCTCTTAAGTGTCTATGCAGGACTGCAATGAAGACAGTTTAAGAGATTATTTTTGATTGCTCCGGGGTCCACGCACATGGGCGGGGACTATTCACTAGATTACTAGATTATGACTATACATAGAGATCCCCTACTACAGAACAAAAGCTGCAGACTCAGGAACGGTGATTCTTCAGGTGCGACCACCACTTCGAGAGGTAAGTTGGGACCATGGAGAAGAGGTAGGTACCCCAAAGGGAGGCACAGGGCGCCGCAGGGCGCCAGGTGCAGGGTGTCTTTAGGCGTCGGGAAATCTTACCCTCAGCTGGTAGCGGTTGGAGGGGTCCCTGGTTCTGAGGCTGCAGGCGTTGTCTGGTCTGTCGAGGAGGGTCTTTGGGCACTGGACTTCGGGTCCCAGTCGCCGGGGGGACGCCCTCATGGTGTTGGATCACTCGGGCATAGGCCGGGCTCGGCGGGTGCAGAGTGGATTGGTCTTGTGCTTCCTGGCTGGCACCTGGGGTATGGTTGTTGAAGCAGAGCCTCTGCTTGTGGGAGTCCCAGTCTTTAAGAGGGTCAAGGAAGGCAGGTCCTCCAGGTGTCCCAAGGTTGCTGTCCGCAGGAGTCGCCGGGATTAAGCAGGAGCTGGCTCCAGGATCAACAGGCCGGTAGGCCTGGGACCAAGTCAGTTGGTGTTGTCCTGTTGTTAGCAGCTGCACGGCGGGTCTTCTTCTTCTTGATCTTCTTTTCTTATCGGGATCTGAGGAAGGAAGGTTCAGGGTGCCCCTAAATACTAAGTTTAGGGGCATTACAGGTAGGGCAAGGGCAGGGACCAATAGGTCCCTGTCCTGGGGTGGGTACACCCCCTAGCCTGCTCCTCTCCAGTGGGAGGGGGGCAAGAGCCTAGCTGTGATTGGGCAGGGCTCCTCATCTTAAAGATGGCCGGTGCCCGGGGTCGTGCTTCACCTCGCCTCTCCCACCTGAGAGGTTTGGTTGGCACAGTCTGGCACCTCCCCCTTCCCCCTTCTCTCCCCACCCACCTCCGCCTTACACAGAACCACCTCTCCTTCAGAAAACAACTAAAAACCTGGATATTCGATAAGTAAAGTACCACCCTCCCTCAAGCACCTTGAGACCCTCTGGGTGAGTAGTGCGCTATACAAATATTGAACTTGAACTTGACGTAGGGTTTCCAGCCAGTCTTCCCGCCAGAGTGGGGTTTAGAAGGATTAGTTACTTACCTGTAATCCTAGTTCTCTTCCAGGGGTATACTCATTAAAGTCATAAGCACTGAATTATCTCCGCCCATGAGCGGGAACCCGGAACACATAACAATATACATATATATGTGTAAATATATCAAAAAGTACATAGTACTAAACTAATTATACACATATACATGTATAATAACCATAATATGCAGCCTAACATATATACATAAGCTAATAAAGCCAACATTACACACGTTCTGAAGCATGAAAATATGCTGTATATAAATGCAATAAACGGGCATGAGCCCAAAATGCATTTCATAACCATGAAAAACTTTTATTTTCATCAAAGAACCTGTTGTAAACAGTTATTAGCCTAAAAGGCTGCATATGAAAAATTGTCTGTGTACAGAAAATCAGACTGGCACCCTGCCTTTAAGGCCCCAGAGAATCTGCACACTTTGCCTTTAAGGCCTCTAGGAGAACTCTGTTCCCATCATGCACCACAGGTGACAGTTAGGTCAGTTCTTTTGTACGGTACAGTAAACTATTAGCAGGAATCTGCACTTAAAAACTTCATAATACATATTGAAAAAACTTCAATGCTACTGCTCGCCCGGGGAGGCGGGAGGGTGCTTATGACTTTAATGAGTATACCCCTGGAAGAGAACTAGGATTACAGGTAAGTAACTAATCCTTCTCTTCCAGGGGATACTCATTAATAGTCATAAGCACTGAATAGAGTAGCAAGCTCATACCCACTAGAAGCGGGCGAACAGATAAATGCATAGCTGCACTTTTAAAAATACAGTGTTTAACTAGAAACAGCAAACAAATTTCTGAGTGATGCTTGTCCCACTTGTGCATCAACCTGCGCATCAGAATCTAGACAGTAATGGCGTGTAAACGTATGCACTGAACGCCAAGTAGCTGCTTTACATATCTCTGACATAGCCACATCCCTAAGGAGAGCTGTGGTAGAAGCTTTCCCTCTCGTAGAATGAGCCCTAGGTCTACCTGATAAAGACTTGTGGGCTAGCTGATAAGCCAGTAAGATACATGACACTATCCATCTAGAAATGGATCTCTTGGATGCTGCCAAACCAGTATTCGTAGGACCATAGTTCACAAACAAATGGTCCGTGTGTCTCAACGACTTCGTTTTATCTAAGTAAAATTTCAAAACCCTCTTTAGATCTAATGAATGCAAAGTCCGCTCAGCCGGACTCGAAGGGTTTGGAAAGAAAGTAGGTAATGTTATGGATTGGTTAATATGAAAATCCGACACCACCTTAGGCAGAAAAGCAGGATGAGTCCTGAGCACCACTCTGTTTCCATGAAAAACTGTGTACGGTTCCTTGCAACACAGAGCCTGAATTTCGCTCACTGTACGAGCAGAAGTGATGGCCACCAGGAATGCTATTTTCCAAGATAAGTGTTGCAAAGACGCTTTATGTATGGGCTCAAATGGTGGACCCATCAACTTAGTCAACACCACATTAAGCTCCCAAGGTGGAGAAGGAGACCTGACTGGAGGAAACACCTTCCTTAACCCCTCTAGAAAACCCTTCACCACAGGCATCAGAAAAAACGATATCTGTGTTGGCGATTTTCTATAAGCAGTTATTGCAGCAAGATGGACTTTGATAGAACTAAACTGCAAACCAGACTCAGCAAGGTAAAGAAGATAAGGCAAGATCACCTGTTCTTGACCATGAAAAGGGTCAAGACCTTTACTCTGACACCAAAGATAAAAGCGTTTCCACTTAAATCCGTAGGATTGTCTTGTAGAAGGCCGCTTTGCCTCCTTAAGAATGTTCATACACTCCGGATTCAGCTGTAAATGCCCGTACTGGATGACTTCAGGAGCCATGCTGCCAAGCGCAGGGAGGGCAGATTGGGGTGAAACACTCGCCCCTCCTGTTTGGACAGAAGATCCGGGCGACAAGGCAATCTCCTGTGTGGCCTGATTGACAACTGGAGGAGATCTGGGAACCACCACTGGCGTGGCCACTCCGGGCAAATCAGTATCATTCTGGAGTCGGTCTTGTACATCCGGTTGATCACTGCTGGTATCAACGGTGTCGGTGGAAAGGCGTACAGCAAATTTTGACACCAGTCTATCAAAAGGGCATTCCCTTGAGACCCTTTCTGGGAGAACCTGGACGCGAAGACGAGGCATTTTGTGTTTGCCGCGTCTGCGAACAAATCGATGTCTGGTGTTCCCCAAGCCTGGAAAATGCTGTGCGCTACGTCTTTGTTGAGAACCCAGTCGTGCGCTTCGACGAAGTCTCTGCTGAGGCCGTCAGCCTGTGAGTTGAGACTCCCTGGTAGGTGAACTGCTGTTATGGACAGGTCTCGTGCAAGTAACCAATGCCAGATGGTCTGGGCTTCTATGGACAGAGTCCTGGATCTGGTACCCCCCTGCTTGTTTAAGTAATACATGGTAGTTGTATTGTCTGTTTGCACCAGGAGGGACCGAGTCTGTAGAGATGGAGCCAGGGACTTGAGAGCAAGATGGACCGCTCTGAGTTCGAGTAGATTGATGTGATATCCTTTCTCGAAGTCTGACCATAGCCCTTGTACCTGTAGAGGGCCCATATGTGCCCCCCAACCTTGGAGAGAGGCATCTGTGATTAGAGTCTGCGTTGGTGGGTCCTGATGAAAAGGAACCCCCTTCATTAAGTGTGCCTTCTTCATCCACCACCGAATGGAATTTCTTGCCGACTGTTGGGAGATGAATTCGATCCTCCCAGCATCCAGTCCTCTGTTTCCACTGATCTTCCAGACACTGCTGCAGAGGACGCATCTGCAAACGTGCGTTTGGCACTTTGAATATGCACGATGCCATGGACCCCAGGAGAGAGGATACTTCCCGAACTGTCGGACGTGCATACTGGAGGAGAAGCACGCACTTCGCCTTGATAGATGACCATCTCTCCTCCGAAGGACACACGTTTTCTTTTTCTGTGTCCAGTTGTGCACCCAGGTAGTGGATCTTCTGGGTGGGATTCATTATGGACTTTTTGTAGTTGACTTGCAGACCCAACTTGCACATGAGTTGGAGGCATATCGATAGATGCTCTTCTAGTAGCGATGGGGATGAACTCTTCAGAAGCCAGTCGTCTAAGTACGGATATATGAAAATCCGTCTCTTTCGAAGACAAGCCGCAACTACCGCCATACATTTTGAAAATGTTCTGGGAGCTGATCTCAGGCCAAAAGGGAGTACTGAGTACTGGTAATGATGAGCCCCTACTTGGAACCTGAGGAACTTGCGATGTTTTCTGGATACCGGAATATGAAAGTAAGCATCTTTCAGATCGATGGAGCACATCCAATCCCCTTGGTGTAATTGAGGGAAGATCTGATGAAGAGCCAGCATTCGAAATCTCTCCTTCCGAATGAATTTGTTCAATCGTCTCAAATCCAGAATGGGTCTGAACTCCGTAGCTGGACCTTTTTTCTTTACGAGAAAAAATCGAGAGTACAGGTCTTGACATCTCTGTTGAGATGGTACTGGTTCTATGGCGTTCTTCTTCAGAAGGACGTTCGCTTCCTGTTGCAAGCGCTTTATATTCCACTGAACCATCCATGAGGACGTATGACAGGAGGTGGCTTCTTGAATCTCAAAAGGTACCCGCTCTGAATGATACTCAGCACCCATCTGTCCTTTGTGATTTGCTTCCAATCGTCCAGATACCACACAATACTTCCTCCAACCGGAGTGGCACACGGTTGTGGAGGAAGCATTGCCTCTGCCTCGTCCAGGTCGTCGCTGTTGGAATTGCGACCTCTGTTGATTCTGGCCTTGATTTTGCGAGGACCAATTCGTCTGTTGGCCTCTCTGCTGAAAAGATCTTTTGTCAAAGGGACGAAAATTACCCCGACGTCTAAATTCTTTTTTCTTTTCAAGACCGAC
The DNA here is from genome assembly GCF_964261635.1 of Lissotriton helveticus. Classification (NCBI taxonomy): domain Eukaryota; kingdom Metazoa; phylum Chordata; class Amphibia; order Caudata; family Salamandridae; genus Lissotriton; species Lissotriton helveticus. Next base: position 683,641,246 of record NC_136073.1, read on the forward strand.
GGCCTTCAGAGTGTCCAACTCCACTTTCATTTTAGACATTTCGTCGTCAGCGTGAGATCCAAACAGGGTCGAACCATTAAAAGGTAAATTTACCATTTTCCTCTGAGCTTCCGGCTTTAGCCCCGTAAGGCGAAGCCAAGCCGTACGTCTAGCACGAACACCATGTGCATAATAATGAGATGACAGATCCGCCGCATCAGCAGCCGCACTAATACTCTGGTTAGCCACCAATCCTCCTTCTTCCACTATTTCCAGGATGTCTTTCTGATCCTCCTTAGGGAGTTTATCTGCAAAACGAGCCACTGAGTCCCAGAGCAGACGATCATAGCGGCCCAATAAGGCTGACGCACTGGCCACTCTCATGACCGAACCTGAGGTGTTGCACATTCTTCTCCCCAAGGAATCCATACTCTTACTATCCTTTTCAGGTGGAGCAGAAGAGGTAGATGCTGCAGAATGTGCTTTTCTGACTGCCGCCACAATAAGTGAATCTGGAGGAGGGTCAGAACGCAAAAATAAAGGATCTTCTGCTGGAGCCCTGTACTTCTTTGCAATCCTAGAAGGACCTGAACCCACAGTGGCCGGAGTTAAGAATGTTCTCATTGCTGGTTCTATCAACCCGGGCACTAACGGCAGAAGAGGCCTACCAGTCGTCTTGTGATGCAGGGTTTCAAAGATGACTGACGTTGCTATTTGGGGAACTGCCATCTTGATCTTGAACTTATTCGCCCCACGACAACACATCATTAAATGTGCCCGAATCATCCACTGGAGACACTCTGGACGGAGGAGTAGATGAAATAGTGGGAGAATAGTCTCTATATGAAGATCTTAAAGAAGACTTAGATGACGTAGAAGATGGTGAAGGTGTTCTACTCCGCCTCTGAGGAGTTGCCGATCGCTGCCTCCTTCGTTCCCTTGAACGTGATTTCTCTCTCACTAAGGACCTCGAGCGTGATCTTCTATGCAGCTCCGTCTGAGGGACCGGAGCCCTCATCCCCATCAGTCCTGCATCTGGACGCATCTTCCAATGTCTCAGACTTTCCAGCCACCTTGGTGACAAGTTAATAGGCCGCCCTACACGCTCAGGTGAAGCCTCAGGTGACACCTGCACAATATTCAGTCCTGTTGAAGACTTGGAGGCTCTGGAAACTACACTGTGCTCAGAAACCAATGAGCCAGATGGAGTCCGTTGTCTGGGCACCAATTGTCTGTCATCCGACACCTGCCCTGAGGTTGAACCCGAATGAGCCACCACAGAAGAGTCCTGGTGCACTATCTCTTGCCCCACCGCAGACCTATCGTCTTGCTGGTCTCGCGGAGAAGACTTATGCTCTGGACTGATGTCTGACCTCGACAAAGACCTAATTGAGGTCCGAGAGGCCGGTCTTGATAGTCTCGACGCCGACCTGTGTTCAGGTGGGGGAGACCTAGACACTCCATGCTTCGAGCCCGAAGCAAGCTTCGACATCGACTTATGTCGCGATGGAGACCTTGATCTTCTCTTTTTAGGTCTCGACGTCGAATCCTTCGACGCCGTCCTTTCTCTCGACGTCGACCTCTTCTTCGACGACGTAAGTCTCTCTCTCGACCTCGGTCTACCCTTCGACGTCGACACTTTCTTCGACGTCGACACACCATCCTTCGACGTCGACACACCATCCTTCGACGTCGGATGCCTCTCTTCCCTCGACGTTGATTTCTCCCGAGTCTTCGACGTCGAACGTGGCGCCCCCGACGTCGTCTTTACAGCAATCGACACCAGATGTCTCGACGTCGAGAAGGATTTCGACGGCGACTGTCGAGACGCTGAACTTTGCGTCACCGGCGAAGTTCTCGACGTGGACGGAGCCCTCTTCGACGCCGACAATGCTGACGGCGATCTGGATCTCGACGTCGAACGCACCTTTTTTGACGGTGACGCTCCCTGGAGTCGATTTTTCTTAATTCTACCTTCTGGAGACGCTGATCTTCGACGTTTAGGGTAAGAAGATGGCTTAGCAGATGATAAGCCCTTGGAACTCTTCTCACCACGGTTTTCTCTCTCCAGAAGGCCCAGCAACCTCATTTTCTCCCTTTCTCTTAAAGTTCTACTAGAAAGGTTGAGGCAGTGATAACAATCTTCCACCTTATGAGAAGCTGGAAGACACACCACACAAACAGAGTGTGGATCCGTTTTTGACATCTTCTTCCCACAGGAAGGACATTTGTAAAATAAAGGTGGCATTGTGACTAAAAAATCACCAACAGTTAGTCAGAACAAGATATTAAACACCACCAAAATAATCTTTTGCCAAAAAAAGGTAAGAAAAAACCAACTTCTGACAGAAAAATACTACAAATGAGCAGAGCTCAAGTTCCAGGTTCCTCACAGAACAAGCCGGAAAAAAGAACTGACCTAACTGTCACCTGTGGTGCATGATGGGAACAGAGTTCTCCTAGAGGCCTTAAAGGCAAAGTGTGCAGATTCTCTGGGGCCTTAAAGGCAGGGTGCCAGTCTGATTTTCTGTACACAGACAATTTTTCATATGCAGCCTTTTAGGCTAATAACTGTTTACAGCAGGTTCTTTGATGAAAATAAAAGTTTTTCATGGTTATGAAATGCATTTTGGGCTCATGCCTGTTTATTGCATTTATATACAGCATATTTTCATGCTTCAGAACGTGTGTAATGTTGGCTTTATTAGCCTATGTATATATGTTAGGCTGCATATTATGGTTATTATACATGTATATGTGTATAATTAGTTTAGTACTATGTACTTTTTGATATATTTACACATATATATGTATATTGTTAAGTGTTCCGGGTTCCCGCTCATGGGCGGAGATAATTCAGTGCTTATGACTTTAATGAGTATCCCCTGGAAGAGAACTGGTGGGTGCCAGTTGCGGAGTACAGCAAGTGGCCTGGAGAAGCTCACAAAGGCGTCATGCCTTTGAAGCTTCCCCCTGCCCATCCTGGGCACCTCGCCCAGGATGTGCATTGTTGCAGGCCCAGGAGAGTGGGGGGCTCTCCACCCAGGGGTCCAGCAACATGTCTGCTGTGTGGCAGCCTGGGCAGCCACTCTGACCAGACGTGGATTGTAGGTTAGGTTTCAGGGGACATCTCTAAGATGCCCTCTGTGGTGCATTTTACATTAAATTCCACACTGGCATCAGTGTGGGTTTAATGTGCTGATAAGTTTGATATCAAACTTGTCAGTTTTCAGTGTAGCCATTAAGGTGCTGTGGAGTTCGTAATGACAACCTCCCAGCACCATATACTCTTAATGGCAGCACTGCACTTACAGTGCCCAGGAATGGCCCTGGGTACTGTAGGGGCACAGGGCTCAGGCACCTGTGCCAACACCACTGGCATAGGGCACCCAGCTAGAGGGGTGACTGATGTATGCCTGGGCAGTGGGTTTGTGGGCATGGCACACAGGGATGTGTGCCATGTCGACTCTGTTTGGTTCTGTACTTAGACACTCAGCCTGCAAAGGCAGTGTGTGGGTGTCAGAGTACAGGGCCACTAAGGGTGGCACAATAAGTGCTGCAGCCCTTAGGGGTCTTCTCTGGTCACCATTCCCTGGGTACCTAGGGTACCATTTACTAGGGGCTGACAGGTGGCCATAGATGCCAATTGGGTTTTGTTTCAACACAGTTTTTAGGGAAGGAACACAGGCCCTGGGTACCTGGTTGGCAGGAGCCCAGGGCACACTCAGTCAAAGCACATCAGCAGTTCAGACAAAAGTGGGGGCATACCAATGCAAGAAAGATGGTACTTTCTCACATAGGTGACTGCATGAGATGAGTCACCAGCCCAGGAGCAAGAGGTGACCTTCTACTGGTTCACTCTCTCCTTATTACAGAGCCTGTGTATTAAGATTTACTTCTTCAATGCCAGCCTGCGAGCCACAGGAGAGGACCAGTGGCTTACAGTTACCACCGCCTTGATGACCACCAGGCGTTGGGAGTGAACGTTGTTGGATCCTAGAATAATTCAGAAAGCTACAAGAACCTCAAGCTAAAGTGCCGGACACTACGGAAGGCTGCAGCTGCATGGCTCCATCCCTAGATGCAGACTTCCCAGGGGCCTGACCCACCTCTTGAATGCCAAGCGCCCTCAGACTGCAGCACGATCCTCGGAATTCGCCAGCCACTTGGTCTACCCTCCTCCTGTAATTATGATTCATGGATGAGGAAGAGAAAAAGGGTAGAGTGCCCTGGACGTGAAGGGATTAGAAATATTATGAGCCCTGGAGAAACTTGTGTTTGTGCCACAGTCTGTGTTCTTGCCTGTGTATTTGTGCTACAGTTTATTCCACATGAGTAGTCATTACTAATGGGGCATTTTTGCCTGCATTTCCTAAGGGGGCGTTATTGTAAATGTTTCATGATTAGAGCCTTACTAGCAAGAATCAGCCCAACGATCCCACAGACCTACTGCCTGGAGCTATAAAAAAAATAATCACAGCTTTAACATACAAGCAAAGCCAGATGTCTGGGTTAAAGGTGCAGCTGTAGCATATTAAGAAAGGAAAGACAGATGCTTTACCAAAGTTTGTTACGTTTATCAGAAGTACAACTGCTTTCTTATATAGAAGTCGCACAGGAGACTTAATTATGTTTTTTTAGGTATGATAATGTATTAATAGGAAATGATTTAATTTCCTGTGTAACTTGTAAGTATCACTAGCAACCCATTATGCCACGGGGACCTGGGTAAACATAAGAATGGCGAAAAGTAGTTCACTAAGGACTCACTGAATAGAAAATCTGTGTAGAGATGGTAAAGAAATTACTAACTCCAGTAATTGTTCAAAAGTGGGTCAACAGAGCACTGGCCTAGCCACTGTATGTGAAAAAATGCAATTTGATTAAGGCAATCCAAATGTAATTCTATCACGCTTTTTGTCTACCCACATCTACTTAAGTCTTTGTATAACAGAATAATCCATGGATTGATACTCACTTGATTGCTCACCATTTTCTATATTCATTAAGTGTTACGTCATTTCCACTAATCCCGCCTTTGCAGATCAGGGCATTTGAAACTTTCCCACATGGGCTATCCTGAGGGATGCCCTCAATATTCATTTCAATTAAGCAAAGGGAACTATTGACCAATTGTTACCATAGTTCTAGCCCACAGATACCTCATACAATGTTCAACTTATCTAATTATTTGTACAGGTGCCCCAGAAGCATCCTTGCACTGAGGAGACCCTGAAAAGCTATTGCTGAAATTGAAATGTCGTCGTCGTCATTATCAAACTCAAGATTGTGGTCTTTAAATACCATCTTTGGTTCTAACTGTAAACTGCTACATTCAAAGTCAATCATCTTTAATGCTCAGAACACAGTGTGGGTGTGTATATATACATACATATACATATATCTATACATATATATATATATTCACTGAAAAAAACATAGGTTATAGACCATATATAGTTAGGAATTAGCATTTACAAAACCTTATTTTACTCACACAAAACCATTGAAATTCCATATATAGTTAGTTGCACTAACTATATATCGCGCACCCGCAATCCACTGCTGATGATGTCACATATTACATCATTCATGACATGGTCAGTGACATCACTGATGACATCACTGATGACATCTCAAATGACATCACTGATGACATCACTGACGACATCTCAAATGACATCACTGATAACATCTCAAATGACATCACTGATGACATCACTGATGACATCTCAAATGACATCACTGATGACATCACTGATGACATCATCCAGTGACTGTGTGTTTCTGTAAAGTTAAAATGTGTCTTACATATTGAAGAATGAGTGGAAGTATAAGTGTCTGGACAAAGGATTTAGTAGGTGCATGACTGAATGTATGAGTGAGTGATTAAATGTGTCTCACTGAGTGCATGGGTTAGTGACTAAACTATCTTAATTTGAGCATCATTATATCTGTTGTTCTGTAAACTGCTGCACGTGTTGATCAGTAGCTATATGATTAACTATATGGGTTACTGATTGATTGTCCAAGTATTTGTATGGGAGACTGAGTGTGTGTGTGGCTGGCTGGCTGGAAGGTGTGTGACTCTGTGCAGATCAATGTGTACTTGTATCAATGGTTCTATAAGAAGGTAAGTATGTGTTAGTATATGTTTGAAAATGTAAGGTGCTCTATGTTTAACTGTATAGACAAGAAAATGGAAGTGTCATTGATTCTTTAACAGGACTGACTACGTGTGTGAGTAACTCCATGGATGAGTGGCAGACTGTGAGTGTCTGTATAGGTGTATGAGTGCATATGATAGTGTTGTAAAGATGAGTGATTGTATGTATGAATGATTGTATGGGTGAATGAGTGAATGTGTGTGTAGACATAGGAATCAGTGAGTGCGTATGTAGTAACTAGTATTGGTGTGTCAATGGTTTCAAAAATTATACTCTGTATTTAACACTGGGTGAAACAGAGGTTATATTAAAATGTGAGGAGATGCATTGTATTGTCACATGAATGATATCATCAGTGATGTGGTCATTGATGTCAAATCACATGTCATCAGTGATGTCATCAGTGATGTCATTTGAGATGTCATCAGTGATGTCATCAGTGATGTCACTGACCATGTCATGAATGATGTAATATGTGACATCATCAGCAGTGGATTGCGGGTGCGCGATATATAGTTAGTGCAACTAACTATATATGGAATTTCAATGGTTTTGTGTGAGTAAAATAAGGTTTTCTAAATGCTAATTCCTAACTATATATGGTCTATAACCTATGGTTTTTTCAGTGAATTTTCAAGGTTTTGTAAATGCTAATTCCTAACTATATATGGTCTATAACCTATGTTTTTTTCAGTGAATTTCATTGGTTTTTTTAACAGCTAATATCTGTAGCTGTAAAATGTATACTTCTTTAAATCCAAAAATATATTTTATATGTTTATGAATAATTTTTTTTTAAAATATTTTTTTTTCCTTCGTTCCCGCTTCGCGAATCGGGAAGCTTCCCGTTAGCTGACCTTGATGCCGCGAAATAGACCGCGAGCCGGTAAACGTTTCTTTACCGCAACTGCCGCGTTACAAAACAACATTGTGACGCCTCCCGTCCGCATGACGTTTCACGTTGTCGCGTGATACGTCATATGACGTGCTACGTTAGCGAACTGGTACGCGAAGCGAGTCGCAAAGCGCAGGTTTCTGGAAGCAAACCGGGAGGCCCTGCAAAGCGCTTAACGTAAACACAGCAGGTCATGTGACTTGGTAATAACACTTTTCATTGGTTCATTTCACTTTTGGTTTCCTAATGATGTAAGACTAGGTCATATAATCTAAAATGAACACTTTTCATTGGTTGAGAACTCTTGTTTTTCCCAAATGATGAAAATCCCTCCTTCTTTCCTCACTCTGACTTTCATCATTGTGAGAGAAAGACCCTTTGTGATCACTGAGCAATGGCTTCTTTAGTAGCTTCAGCTGGTGCTTCCCCACCACCTCCACCACATCCAAGGAAGAGTGGACCACCTGCTCAAGTTATAATTCAACAGGAAGAGGAAGAAGAGGAACAGGACGACGAGCACGAAGAGAGGCAGTTTTTGCCTGAGGAGCCCAGGACGTCTCACCGGAAAGAAAACTTCATTTGGCAATTTTTTAAAATTCCCAAAGGTCAGAAAAAAGTAAATGCAAGATACGTAACTTGCCTTATATGTCAAGATAGACTGTCCAGAGGAACCGAGAAAAAATACAGTTTCGGAAACTACACAATGCATCGCCATATGACTAGGTGGCATCCTAACAACTACAGTGCTGCACAGTTTCGGAACGACCTAGATAATCTCCCTATTATGGCCAGAAGATCTGTTGTACCGGAAGTAACGGGACCAGAGGGCAGGGAGATGGTGCCAAATATACAAATGAGATTTGATGAAGTAAAACACATCTGCGCATTTTGCGATGGATTCATTTCCTACGGAGAAAGAAGCATCACTCTGATCAACAGAGCTATTGACTATCATATGCAAGTTTGTACGAAACGCCCAAAATAATAAATACTTTTTTTTGTTTTGTTGCTCCTGTTGAGCCCTTTACAATGAATCGTTTTCATTGCCCCCTCCAAGAAAAACCCAAAAAAATATAAAACTGTTCAGAAAAATTCAAAAAAAGTAAAAAAATGTTCCGAAAAATAATAAAAAAAATATGAAACAACAAAAACAATAAAAGAAAAGTTCTTTTCAGAACTACCTCCCCGTTATTAAAACATTGGTACAATATTTGGAACTGTGCCAACCTCTATTTCTCTTAGTTCGCTTCCCAGTTCGCTCGCCGGTACGCGAACCGGAAGCGAACCAAAAACAGTAAGTATAAGGGAAGGAAACAGACACTTATGTTAAAAGAAAGACAGCTATAGGGGAGTAAACTAGAGATACTATTACCCGTAATCCACTGCTGATGATGTCACATATTACATCATTCATGACATGCTCAGTGACATCATCAGCAGAGGATTGCGGGTTTTTTGGCAACGTGCCTTATCCACGGTTTAATAACGCTGCCTTTTGCTTTATATAAGTTTTCAAATTGTATGAAATATATACCAATAGGTCGTTATGAACCTTTAGGTAGTGCTTTTCTTCATGAGGTCTGGTCGCTTCCATACACATACAGATGTTTCAAAGATGATCAAGAAGTTTATCTGAATGGAGAGGAATGCACTGAGACGCCAGATCATTCACTAATGTGTAGGCACATACAGTTACACGGTTCATGCAACAAACACCGACCAAATATGGCTTGCGTGTTGCAAGGCACGCCAGTTCCTGCTATCATCCCCACGTTCAAGTTGTTGGAAAATGGTAGTTATTTGATGCTCAATAATGAAGATTGTTCTGGGTTAATTAAAAGTATTCCTTTTATCGTAACAGTAAGTGAACGGGTTATTTGCTGCAGAAATGTTCTATTTCCTCCCACACATGAACATAGGGAGTTTTCAATCTCGCCACAAATACCAACCTTGGGAGCAGATTTCAACGGCATGGCAAGAATAAGAGCTCTTTTGTCTCAGAGAGAGGTGGCCTTGAGTTCGGCCCGTGAAACTTTCGTGCTTCACATAGCGAACACCCGTACAGAGGTGCAGACCCTTTTCAATTCAGATTTGCCTTTCCATTTCAGCAAGATGGATCGGACTATCTTTAACGCATCCTCCACAAAGGCCCTGGCGCACTTTTTTAAAGTTGTTACCAGTGGTCTCGTGACTTCATTTGAGAAAATCTTTGGAGTCATCCCTGCTTTCTTTCATTCCATTTTTTCCACTCTGCTTCGTGGATTGCCATTTTTACTTGCATTACCAGCGGACGCTCTTGTGCTTTTTTACATTTTTAAATATGGATGTCCCTCCTATGCAACCTCCCGCCCTGCAGCTGCTGACACTGTTCCGCAATCGCATGCTAGAATATTATGGCACAATGCCGTTGGCGATATTAAGCACGGCATATGGATTATCTTTTCGATTCTCCTACTTCACCTGTGTCCAGCCTGTATTTCACTGCCTGACCTGTGATTTCGATTGGGCCATTGATTTGTGTCTCTGCGGACCGGTTTCTCCTGACGTCGACTTTAATCAGCTGATGACTCCTATCATTACTCACGAGTTGGTTTGTCCTGGCGAAAGGATTATGGCTGTGGCATTGATGCATGGACTAATTGGTCCCTGGAATTTACTGGCGGCAACACAGTCTTTCTTGGAACAGAGCTTTCTTGAAAACCCACCGAGCTGTCCTCTGATGGTGATAGAGGATCCGGTGCTGGGAGAGCACGTATGTTCTTTTCCGCTTTTAAATTGGATGGCTGAACTGTTTTCGGATGAAGACGGTGACTTCCTATTGGAGGCTGTTGCAGCTTATTTTGCATACACAGTTATGTCATAGACCTTTTTCATGTTTGATATGCTGAGTACTAGCATTTCATTGACAATTCATTGACTTATTTGTCAAGTTTTTATTATTTACCTTGCCTATTGGCTTAAGACTCGATAAAGTACTTGGCTGTTTTATTTTTCTTTAGCATTAAATTTTCCTAGTTTTTAATGCTTTACCTTGCGGACCGTCCACATATAAACTTGCAATCTGCTCTCATGAGATGGCACTTCTATTATCTTATTCAGTTCGTTTCCGGATCATGGGGAGGTGTCATCTAGGTCCTGGATATCTTTACACCGTGTTAAGTTAGCATGGGCTCATTACCGGTTTAAACGCCATTTTTCCTTTTTTGCAACTTCTGCACACGACACTTAGTTGTTGCTTTAGCTTTCAACCTAGTAGTTAATCGTGGTTTACATGAGAATAATATGTTATTGCTCTACTATCTGCTTTGCTTGTTAAACTATATCTGTACAGCGAGTGCTAAAGTTTCAAGAACAACACGATACAGAATTGTTATGAGGTCTGATCTCCACGACTTCATACTCATAACATAAGTGCAACTTCTGCCAATTCTGGGCATGAGGCGGGTTTTATATTGCTTTGCCGAACACACATACACAACACTTGATGCGGTTCACATGAAGAGAGAGCTGGTGTATGCTGATGTGATTCCTTCAAATCTAAGACACTAAAGTATGGGCACGCCCTAAACCAACACAAAGAGACCTTCTTAGCAAATAATATAATATGTGTATTAGGGAGGGTGAGATATAAGCAGCCGCGGGCCGTGGAGGGAGTTACGGTGAGGCAGGGAGGCGGGGAGGGGGAGAAGCAGGGTGGAGCCCTCTCCACCCTGCCCCTCCCCCTCCCCGCCTCCCTGCCCCACCGTAACTCCCTCCACGGCCCGCGGCTGCTTATAAGTGTTGCTAACTCTTATTCATTTACAGCATGTTAACATACTGTCACCATTCGCTTTTTATGTACTAGTAACTATGCTGGTAATTTTGCTACTGATAATATGTGTACTTGTATTATCTAAGATACTACGCCTGAGAAGACGGCATTAGTAAATAAACATTTCAAATACACATGTGTTCTTCTTAACTCCATGTTCTGGTTTCTAAGAAATATATAACGACCGACTGTTCATGAGTTCCACGTATCCTGAGGTACTATAAGTTCATATTCTGGATTGTCTAAACATTGAGAGTTTGTTATATCCAATGTGACACTGTACCTAGCTTGCTAAGGGGTTTTTGATTACTAAGGTGAGTTTTGGGACACCCTAATTCGCCGAGGTTCCAATCCTCTGTCCACAGTTCTGTGTGAGAACAGAAACCCTGCGACAGGGGCACCCCCGACCCTTGCTGGAGCTTCATCACACTTGCGATACAACTCCAGCAATGCGCCACCTTTACGGCACAGATACATCACGCATCTGTGCTGTTTTTGCCCCATGATGCGCCGCATTGTAAATGCAGCACACCATAGGTGACGGAACAGCGGCACAGAATGACTAACACATCCCTGGTGATGCGCCAGTCATCATAAATCTATCCCTATGCTTCTTATCTTGTTAGAGATGAACCGCCATATGTATCATCAAAGTTTTTTGCATTTCCTAAATAGCGAACTTTAAGGAATAAATAGCGATTCTTTACCATTCCTAGTTTGCGATGAGCTATTTGCTAATTACAAATTACCCATTCATTTCCTTCATTTCCATAGGGCGGTTGGACTCACTTTTAGCTCGAACGGCTGAATGGATTTCCACGAAACTTGGCAAAATTGTAGGGACTGGTAGCCCGATGTGCCTTTGCTATGTCTCAAGATATATGCTCCAGTGGTTTTTACGAAAATTAACTTTGAAAAATATATATTGGGCTACATTGGCCTATATATATGTTGGAGCCCAAATGTAGCCCAATGTAGCCCAATGAAGCCCAATGTAGCCCAATGTAGCCCAAAGATGGCCGCCAGAGACGAAAAAAAACAAATGTAGCCCAAATATCAGCCAGATGTAGCCCAACTATAGCCCAGTGACAGAATGACCAATCAGCTTCGCAAACCTCCGTTACGCGAAGCGGAGCGCTGTTACAGATATATATCTTTTTTTGAACGTTAATTTCTCAAAATCCACTGGAGCACATATTTTGAGACCTAGCAAAGGCACATCGGGCTACCAGTCCCTAATATTTTACCAAGTTTCGTGCAAATCCATTCAGCCGTTCGATTATTATTATTATTATTTTTTTTTGCCCCGCGGGGCCCTTTTAGAACCTCCACATCAAACCTAGGGGGTCAGCGAGGATCTACTATTCCCCCTTATGGTCATTTGCCCCTTCGCTTTCGCCTCCTCTTGTCTCTCGATCCTACCGAGAGACAAGATGGCGGCCGCTACGGACTGTTTGGAATGTTGACAGACGCCGGAGAACCAATCAGCTTCGCTTCACAAAGCTCCGTTGCGCGAAAAGTACGCGTCCTGGAGCGCTGCCCGGTCCGCTGTTACAGATATATATCTTTTTTTAAACGTTAATTTCTCAAAATACACTGTAGCACATATATTGAGACCTACAAAAGGCACATCGGGCTACCAGTCCCTACAATTTTGCCAAGTTTCGTGCAAATCCATTCAGCCGTTCGGGCTAAAAGTGAGGCCAACCGCCCTATGGAAAACTCAATGTTAAAAACACGTTTTGGGACCCCCCTTTTTTCTCGGCCCCCCCTTGACGAACCCCCCCAAATTTTCAAGGGCTGCTCAGAAACAAAATGTGCCATTTTCCTGAAAATTTCAGCCAATTCCGTCCACAAACGCCAAAGTTATTAGACATAGAATTTTCAAAAATCCCATAGAGAAAAAATCCTAACTATATATACCTACTGGCGACCGCCAGTAGGTAATACACATATATATATATATATATATATATATATATATATATATATATATATATATACATACATACATATGGAATATGCTACTTACCAGTATGCATCTGTTCTTGGCATAGAGGGCCGCAGAGTGGTACATTTATGAATAGATCGCCATCTGGTGTTGGGCTCGGATGATTGCACTTTGTTTTTCTTTTGGAGAAGTCTTTGTCGTCATAGATGACTCCTCCTCTTGGTGTTAGTGCGCATGGGCATCGGCTCCATCCTTAGATTGTTTTGCCATAGTAGGGTTAGATGGAGTAGTGTAGTATAGTACATAAAGATATGCCCATGTAAGTGTATCTAAATAAGATAATGTTGGGACAGACACAGGTTTCCGGGGAGGCTGGGAGGGCATGTACCACTCTGCAGCCCTCTATGCCAAGAACAGATGCATACTGGTAAGTAGCATATTCCGTTCGAGGCATATGGGCTGCAGATGGTACATTTATGAATAGATTGTAAAGCAGTTACCTCCCTAGCGGTGGTCACCAGTGTCTGTCGCAACTGTTTGAAATAAAGTCTTTAATACAGCTTGGCCCACTCTGGCTTGTTGTGCAGCCTGTACATCAACACAGTAGTGTTTTGTGAATGTATGTGGTGTAGACCAAGTTGCTGCTCTACATATGTCATCTAGGGGAATGTTCCCTAAGAATGCCATAGATGCTCCTAGTTTTCGTGTAGAATGAGCTCTAGGAGGAACAGTTAATGTTCTCTTTGCTTTAATGTAACATATTTGTATACATCTTACAATCCATCTAGCGATGCCTGCTTTAGAGATAGGATTGCCCTTATGTGTTGGGGAAAATGCTACAAATAGTTGTTTAGTTTTCCTGAAGTTTTGTGTTCTTTCTATGTAGTACAAAATGGCTCTTTGACATCTAGTGTATGTAGAGCCCTTTCTGCCACCGTCTGTGGCTTTGGAAAGAAGACTGGTAATTCCACTGGCTGATTGATGTGGAATGCTGAAATTACCTTAGGCAAGAACTTTGGGTTTGTTCTAAGAACCACTTTATTCTGGTGTAACTGTAGGAATGGTTCTTGTATTGTCAATGCCTGTAATTCACTTACTCTCCTGAGTGAGGTAATGGCTATAAGGAAAGCCACCTTCCATGTAAGGAATTGTATTTCGCACCTATGCATAGGTTCGAAGGGTGGCCCCATTAGTCTGGTGAGTACTACGTTGAGGTTCCAGACTGGGGAAGGTGGTAATCTTGGTGGAATGACTCTTTTAAGGCCTTCCATGAATGCCTTTATAGCTGGTACTCTGAACAGTGATATGTGTTGCCTGTTTTGTAGGTACGCTGCTATAGCTGCTAGATGTACTCTGATAGATGTGTACGCTAGATTACATTGCTGTAAGTGTAATAAGTAGCAAATAATCTCCTTTGTTGATACGTCCAGAGGGTTGATATTGTTATTAGTACAGTGTATAGCAAACCTCTTCCACTTAGCTGCATAACATGCTCTGGTGGTTGGACGTCTCGCTTGTTTAATTATCTCCATGCAATTTTGAGGTAGATCTAAGTACCCAAATTCTAGGATTTCAGGAGCCAGATCGCTAAGTTCAATTGAGTTGGATCTGGGTGCATTATTTCTCCATGGTTCTGTGTAAGGTGCATGGGTAGAATTCGTAATTTTTGGTGTGGCACTTGTGAGAGTTGCAGTATCGTGGTGTACCACGGCTGTCTTGCCCACGTGGGTGCCACTAGTATCATGGTCATTGAATGTTGTTGCAGCTTCCTGACCACTAATGGAATTAGTGGGAGAGGGGGAAAAGCGTATGCAAATTTGTTGGACCAATTTATCCATAACGCATTGCCCTGCGACAGGTGATGTGGATACCTGGACGCGAAGCTTTGGCATTTTGCGTTCTGATGAGTGGCAAAGAGGTCTATCTCTGGTTGTCCCCATCTTTGGAAGAATGGCTGCAGTATTTGTTGGTGCAGTTCCCATTTGTGTATTTGTTCCGACTGTCTGCTTAAGATGTCTGCTATCTGGTTTTGGACTCCTGGTAGGTGTTCGGCTAACAGATAGATGTTTTGAGGAATGGCCCATCTCCAAATTTCCTGTGCTAGTCTGGATAGAGTGCGTCCCCCCCTGTTTTTGAATATAATACATTGCTGTCATGTTGTCTGTTCTGATCAGGACTGCTTTGTTGGTAACATGTATCTGGAAGGCTTTCAATGCTAGAAACACTGCTAGTAGTTCTAGATGGTTGATGTGCAGTGTTCTTTCCTGCACACTCCACCTTCCTTGTACTGTGTACTTGTCCATATGTGTTCCCCATCCGGTGAGCGATGCGTCTGCTGTTATTGTCACCTGTGGAATTGGCTCTAGGAACGACCGCCCCTTAGCAATGTTTGTTATGTTCCACCACTTCAGAGAGCGGTGTGTGCGGTCGTCTACCAACACCAGATCTGTAATCTGCCCTTGAGCCCGATTCCACTGTGTCGCTAAGCATTCTTGTAGCGGACGCATTTGTAGTTTGGCATATGGTATTAGCAGTATGCAGGATGACATCATGCCTAATAGCTGCATGAACACTCTTGCTGTTAGTGAGTGTTGTGGCTGAAATCTTTAAATGATTGTAAGCATTGTTTGGATCCTGACTGGGTTGGGGTACACTTTGGCTTTTTCTGTGTCTATAGTAGCCCCCAGATATTGTTGAACCTTGTTTGGTTGTAGGTGTGACTTTGTGTAGTTCACCGTGAACCCTAGCTGGTGTAGTAGCTGAATTGTCTTTTGTGTGTTTTGAAGACATTCCTCTTGTGACCTGGCCTTTATTAGCCAGTCGTCCAAGTATGGGAAGACATGAATTTGTTGTCTTCTTAGGTGAGCTGCTACCACTGCCAGGCATTTTGTGAACACCCTTGGTGCCGTTGTGACACCAAACGGAAGGACCTTGAACTGATAATGTTGTCCTTCTACCACAAACCTGAGGTATTTCCTGTGGGCTTTGTGAATAGGGATATGAAAGTAAGCGTCTTTTAGATCCAGTGTAGAAAGAAAGTCCCCTTTCTTCAGTAAAGGAAGTACTTGTTGGAGCGTGACCATGTGGAAATGTTCCGAATTTATGTATGCGTTGAGAGGTCTTAGGTCCAGTATTGGCCTTAGAGACCCGTCCTTTTTGGGAATTAGGAAGTATAGGGAGTATACTCCTGTTCCTTGTTGGTGCTGTGGAACCTTCTCTATGGCATGCTTTTCTAGCAGTGATAGTACTTCTTGTTTTAACAGTGTCAGGTGATCTTGTTTCATTGGACGCTGTTTGGGGGGGATGTTTGGTGGGGTAGCTGTGAGTTCTAGGCAATAACCATGTTGGATAATTTGTCTTACCCACCTGTCTGATGTGATGTTTTCCCAGACAGGTAGGAACTGTGATAGGCGTCCCCCGACCGGTGTTATATGGTCTGGGGGAAGCTCTATGAAGTCACTGTTTTGGGGTTGGAGAGTTGCGGTTGTTGTTGTTTCCGCGACCTCTACCCTTGTTGTTGTTACCCCTGTAGCCACCTCTAGAATTACCTCTGGGTGATGTAGGTGTAAAAGAGGTTTGCTGTTGGTTTGTACCTGTATTTTTGGATCCTCCTCTATAGGTGGATCTACGAAAGGAACCTCTTTGTGTCGGCTGTTGCAATGCTCCCATTGATTTAGCCGTTTCGGTATCCTTCTTCATCTTTTCTAGGGCCTCATCTGTCCCTGTGCCGAAAAGTGTTTTCCCATCAAAAGGTTGGTTCAGTAACGATGTTTGTACCTCTTGTTTGAACCCTGATACTCTGAGCCATGCATGTCTCCTTAACATGATGCTTGTGTTTGTAGACCTTGCCGCAGTTTCTGCCGCGTCTAGGGCGCACTTTATTGAAGTGTTAGTAATTAACTTCCCTTCTTGTATGAGTTGATCTGCCCGCTTTTGATGTTCTTTAGGGAGATGTGTGATGAGTTTTTCTAACTCATCATAATGCGCTCTGTCATACCTTGCAAGTAGTGCTTGCGTATTAGCTATGCGCCAACTGTTTGCCGCTTGAGATGCTACTCTCTTGCCAGAGGCATCTATTAGTTTAGACTCTTTGTCAGGAGGTGGAGCTTCTCCTGTAGATAAAGAGTTTGCTCTCTTGCGAGCGTTTGTGACCACTAGTGAGTCTAGAGGAATTTGCCCTTTAATGTATATTGGGTCTTTTGGAGCTGCCCTATATTTTTTATCGATTCTTGGGTTCAATACCCTAGCCCTCACTGGGTCTTTGAATATCTCTGATGTATGACTGAGAAGGCCCTTAAGCATTGGTAGTGTTCCTGATGTTCTTTGTGCAGTAGGTAGTGTTTCTAATAAGAAGTCCTGTACTTGAGGTTCTGTATGTAGGTCTACCTTATGATATGTTGCTGCTCTAGTAATGAGTTGTGCAAACCCAGTATTGTCATCAGGAGGTGAAGGTTTTGAGGGATACGATTCAGGGTCGGTATCATTATCTGACCCTACATTATACTCTTCCCATGGGTCTGCCTCCTCTGGGATTGTGTCCTCATCATCCCCAGGATGTTCCCCCTCCCCTGTGTCACTCTCTACATCTGTTGTAGGTGTAGATGGTCGTGTGGGAGGAATATTTGGCCTATTGTGAGGAAGAGGAGAAGATGGTGTGTGAGGTTTGGGAGAAGAGGGAGGAGTTGTATTCGTCCCCATTGTTCTCTTCTTCGGATGAGTCTTGTCGTCCGAATGTTCATTCTTCCTCTTTTTAGGTAGTTCTGTGACTACCTTGCCAGTCTTTGGGTCAATAAACAAAGTCTTTTGTTTAGGATCCGTCCCGTGTTCCTGTGTCGGTACCGCAGTTTTCGGTTCCGAAAGGTGTTTTTTCTTTTGAATGTCCATTTGTATTTTCGGTGCCGAGATTTTGTTCGGATCCGATTTCTTCGGTATCGAAGATGTCCCCGGTGTCGAGGGTGTTTTCGACGCCGAAGCGTGCTTCGGTGTCGACATGGACTGCTTCGACTTCGAGCTTTCCTTGACTTGGTGCTTCGGTGTCGATGTGGTCCGTTTATCGGAACCGGAACCACTATGATGGGAGACCGAGTGTTTCGGTTTCTGTTTCGTTGCCGGGCTCGAAGGCGGGGCGTTGGAAACTTTTTTCGGTTGTCTGACCGGGCTCGAGGGCGGGGTCGACACCGTGCGGGGTCTGTTCTTTGGTAAAGGGACGTCGTCACTCACGGTTTGTTGGACGTCGATTTCCTCGACGTCGGACTCGTCCGCTTCAGACCCCGCCTCGTCGGCCTCTTCTTCCTCCTCTTCTGGGTGCTGGTCCTCGAACAGCTCCGGGATTGCTTGTGACTGCATTCTCGATACCTCGTGTCTTCGGGCTCGACGGTTTCTAATCGTCGACTTTGAAGAGAACGCTGCACAGGCCTCACAGTCCCTGGATTCGTGTTCAGGGGACAAGCAGAGGTTGCACACCTCGTGTAGGTCCTTGTGTGGGAACTTAGCACCACACGTTGGACATTTTTTGAATGGAGTCCTTTCCATGGACCCCGGGCTGGACTACGTCGAGTTTCTCGTAGTCGTCGTCCTTCGAACCGCGTCGGTATGGAGTAAAGTCGCGTTCGATAACGATACCGTCGATTTGGAAAGGAGTACGCGCCGGTTATAACCTTCTTTGTTGAAGTCGGTCCGGAGCGCTTCGATCCTCATCCGAACCCGATGGCGGAAAAAAACAATCTAAGGATGGAGCCGATGCCCATGCGCACTAACACCAAGAGGAGGAGTCATCTATGACGACAAAGACTTCTCCAAAAGAAAAACAAAGTGCAATCATGCGAGCCCAACACCAGATGGCGATCTATTCATAAATGTACCATCTGCAGCCCATATGCCTCGAACACATACATATATATCTATACTACTATTATAAAGAGAGAACACAAACCTTTGAGCCAGGTAAACTCGGGAACCACAGCGCCAATCCACACACCCGATACATCGTAGAAATTGTCAGGGTGTGCAGATGGACATAGACTATAAAAAAAAATTTAAACGTAAATTTAAAAATATAACTTTAAAAAAAAAGTAGTGCACTAAAAAGTAGCGCCGGCCGCGACGCTGCGCTGGCTGCGACGTAGCGCTGTCCGCGACGTGCGTGATGACGAGGAGGGGCGGCGGACATGGAGCGGCGGTGAAGTGAGGAGCGCGGGGAGAAGCGGCGGCTCAGGTGCGTCATGACGAGGAGGAGCGGCGGACATGGAGCGGCGGTGAAGTGAGGAGCGCGGGGAGGAGCAGCGGCTCAGGTAAGGTAAAGGAACACATTGGAGTCGGGGCGGGAGTGGGTGCGCACAGAGGGACGGGCGGGAGCCCTTACTGCACGCAAGCCTCAAATGCTGCCCCCAGCGGCGGCTCAGGTAAGGTAAAGGGACACATTGGAGTCGGGGCGGGAGGGGGTCGGGGCGGGAGCGGGTGCGCACAGAGGGACGGGCGGGAGACCTTAGTGCACGCAAGCCTCAAATGCTGCCCCCAGCCCCCTTCTGCCCCGGGCAACGCTGGGGCGGGCTGCTAGTGTATATATATATATATATTTCATCACAAACGCCGCTTTCCTGCTGAACTGCTTGGGGCGGGTGCATCCCTCGTGCAAACGGCAATGCACGTGTAAATATTCCTCCCAAAGGTGTCCCACTTCAAAAGACACTCTGGACACACTGAGGATTGTATGATCAACTTTTAATTGCAACCAGCATGACGCGTTTCGTCATTACGACTTCCTCAGACGCTGAATGCAAAGTTCAAAGCTTCTTGCTGTCAACAGTTTTTAAAAGTCAGCCTGGCTCCTCCTGTTCTGGCACAAGCGAAGAGGGACTCTTTCCATAGTCCTCCCCCTTCTAATTTACCTGGTTTTAGCTGCCATCTTGGAGTGTGTTTTGCGTTTGTCAAATGTGCAACTTCAATGTTCGTGGCTATGTTCCACTGGTTAAGTCTTCCATTGTTTTGGGTAAGAAACACACTGTTCAATATGATGGTACGATTTTGCCAGAAGTTGTTTGTGGAGCTTGTTGGTCCGCTGTGTCCCCCTGTGACACAGCGGACCAACAAGCTCCACAAACAACTTCTGGCAAAATCGTACCATCATATTGAACAGTGTGTTTCTTACCCAAAACAATGGAAGACTTAACCAGTGGAACATAGCCACGAACATTGAAGTTGCACATTTGACAAACGCAAAACACACTCCAAGATGGCAGCTAAAACCAGGTAAATTAGAAGGGGGAGGACTATGGAAAGAGTCCCTCTTCGCTTGTGCCAGAACAGGAGGAGCCAGGCTGACTTTTAAAAACTGTTGACAGCAAGAAGCTTTGAACTTTGCATTCAGCGTCTGAGGAAGTCGTAATGACGAAACGCGTCATGCTGGTTGCAATTAAAAGTTGATCATACAATCCTCAGTGTGTCCAGAGTGTCTTTTGAAGTGGGACACCTTTGGGAGGAATATATATATATATATATATATATATATATATATATATATATATATATATATATATATATACATATATATATACACACCCAGCAACCAAACACAATTGTCCACGCTCTCAGAAAAACGCCACTCCAAGCCAGCAAGTAAATCCAAGGGTGTTTAATCACACCTACGACATGTTTCGGCTTGTAACAAGCCTTGTTCACGTAAGTGAGTGTATGTGCACATCTAGTTGATAAAGATACAGGCAAAGTCAATGTCATTTCTTGTATGTTTTGTTTGACAGGAGCACAGATGGGGCTCAGGGTCACGTCACTTCACTTTTCTGCACGACCCGTTCCAGTCCTCACCCTTTTCGTCACTTCATGCACTGGGCACGCTTATAAGGGCATCAGTTTCAGACATTGGACGCAACAGGATTCCAACAGGTCCGGCTACCAGGAGCCTGTCCCCAAGCTTGGCATTGTAAGGTATTTTACCTGTTAACTGGACTACGCCACGTTGGGACATTTATTCCCCCCCCCCTTTTTGGCCTTGATATTACATCTGCACAGCTGGCTTGATATTTAGTCACCTCTGCCAGACATTTTTTCGCCATTTGACATTGTGTCTCTACTACTTAGTGGATAATATAAATCACAGAATATGAGCACTACAGCATTCTATTGATAAGAATTGTTCTTTGTATCATAAGCCAATTTATGGGGTGTGTGGGTTTCATTATCCTTTGAACTTGGACAGACTTTAATTAGACCATGTGGTCAAAGCTTTGGTTACTTTTGTTCTTTTGCTTGGTTGGCTGCACCATTATATGCATTTAACTGACATCTCCACCATTCTAAGATGTCTGCCGTCTTCACGCTGATACGGTAGTCCTTTGTTTATGCTTACCGGACATTGACTTTGCCTGTATCTTTATCAACTAGATGTGCACATACACTCACTTACGTGAACAAGGCTTGTTACAAGCCGAAACATATCGTAGGTGTGATTAAACACCCTTGGATTTACTTGCTGGCGTGGAGTGGCGTTTTTCTGAGAGCATGGACAATTGTGTTTGGTTGCTGAAAGAAATACCGGCGTGCTCGGCCGGAGTACTCGCCACCTCCCACGGGGCCATCTGCAGCCTGTCGGAGCAAATATTGGAAAGATATATATATATATACACACACACATATATACATACACACACTTGACACAGAGCACTTTTTTGTCGTATTTTGCTCCAAGGTGAATTGGTAGCCTTAATTAAATTGCATTTTATACATATAGGAGATAGGTTGACTTTATTGACCTGCTTGCTAACATTTATTGTAGTTAGTAATTTGTTTGCTATCTCCATCCAGTGGTCGGTTGAGCCGTTAGTGAACTACTGTTTTGTATTATTATTTCATTTTGTGAGCTAAAATGCAAAAAAAGATTGGTGTTGAAATTCATGTGTAATAAACGCTTCAAAGCAACATAAAGTGTGACAATTGGGAGCAGTTTTGGAATGTAAAGCAGTCCTTTGTGCACAGCACTGGAAGCATTTCCTAAGGGGCAAACAGCTTAAAGCATGATTTAAGGGACGTGTACTCCTCAAACTCACTGTAATTTTTTTTAAGGAGTAGTGACAAACAGCTTCACTTTCAAGACAGACATAAAAGAAATTACTGTTTTCATCATTAAGAGTGCTCACAGTGGAAACAGCAAACTGCTGCAGTTATCAGTAGAACTAAACTGTTAGAAACATTTATTTTTATTCTAGGATGATGTGCAAATTATTTGCATCCATGGGTGGTGGGAACACCCTGGAAAGTCCTTAGGGGAAAAACATCAATGCCCAAAAATTTAACAGGTAACATAATTTTATTTTAAACAACAAACATTTTGTCATCAATTATTTATAACACATAACAACAGAAATTGGAATATTACAATAAGTGTGTATAATACTGAAAAATAATTCCCCTTACAAGTCAACCCCAAATATGAAAATAGCATCAGTCCTGAATTCCCCCCATGAGGGGCAGGTGTCAGTGATAATCCACATGTACGGGACGGGAATTCCTGAAAGAAGTGCAGACTGAACCAACTAACAAACAGGGGGTGAGGAAGTAATCTTGAAATCCCCACATAGTGGGGAGCCGCAGTCCAGAAATCCCCAACACAGGGGGAGCCTCAGTCCAGAAATCCCCAACATAGGGAATGATTATTAGTCCAAACATTTCCAAACAAAGGATGTCAGTCTAGAAATCCCAACAAAGGGGAGTGCTCCAGTCTGAAAAGCCCAAACAATAACAACCATTAGTCCTGAAATAACCACACAGGAGATAAGCAGAGCTGCAAACCTAAACAAGAACGCAATAAGCCCTCGTCAGAAAACAGTGGCAAAACTTTGAAATAAGGGACATGCTTCAATTCCAAAATCTCCTCTTAAGTGATGGGCATCAGTCTTTAAAATCGCCACACAGGAGGCAGGTATCTGTTCAGAAATCCCTACACAAGGAACATAATCAGTCCTGAAATCCACTGAAAAGGGAGTCATGATCAGTCCGGAAATAGCTATAATGCACAGAAGTAACCTTTGAAATACAACTGAACCTTGGATAAGTACTGTAAGGTGCAGAGACTAGACAGGGAAGAGCTCTGCGATTCAGGGTCAGATCGTGAGAATGCTACACTCAAACTACACGGGCACACATGGGAGTAGCGCACATGGAGCAGGTTCTCTGGCAAATCATAAACCAAACCAAAACCATATGCAAATTATGAGCCACGTGGCTAACCTAGAAATTAAACTTTAGGCCAAACTCCAGCCCAATATAAGTAAGTGGCATTCCCTCGGCCTCATTTAATAGCGCATCATCACTCCATGTCTAAGCAACATATCCTTTTGCTTTATACATCAGAATGAGCACACAGGTGTAACTTCATGCAAGTGAGAAAACAGATTTCGAATCAACACCATGTGCGCCTGTAGGCATGCTAAAGTAGGCAACGGGCCCGTCAACTCAAAGTCTTCAAGCCAAAACATTTCAAAACTCCTCTCACATTGAGTCAGAGAAAAGAGATATGGTGGCCATTCCACTATTAAAATGTAATACTGTATCAGGTAATAAAGAGGGATGATGGTGGAAGGGATTTATTTTGTTAAGAGTCCGATGGTTCAGATCATAAAAATGGACACTTTTTGATCCTTCTGGCTTCCAATTCAACGAGTCGGATGTTTATCACAGATCAGATTCACAGAATCCACTGTCTTTTTGAAGTCACTTGTAGGCACAAACTCTTCTAGGTCGCAGTTTCAAGTCGTTCTTTGAGGTAATGACATCCAAAGAGACATTTCCACACTCTTTTAGGGGGCCCTTGACTACAGCAGCAGGCTAAGCCTTTACTGCATTTATGGTTTCACATTTGGGTGCATTTCTGCACACATTATGACGACTGGCATTCATTAGTGTTTAAGTAATGATGACAGAACAAAACATCTTACACATCTGTGCCAGGTTAAGCCTCCAAACTGGATAATTGGATAAGGAGAACTATATAAAAAAATCTCTGGTATTGCAATTTTTCCCATTGATATAAAAAAAACTGTACTCTGGAGCGAGAGTGATTCACCTTTGGTAACTGCATGATGGGAGTACCTGCCCAGGAAACACTCCCATTAATGAAGAATTAGCCATAAAAGGCCATCAGCTTTCCAGGACAGGTGTACCTGCTCCTTCAAAAGGAACCGCCTGGAAAGCAGTTTAATTATGGTAGTGTAGATGTTCAGTGTCCGAGTACCCCTTAACTGAAATGTTGACAGTGTTCATGGCAGCATGCCCACCACACCGCCTAACATGACTCCTCCCCTTGGCGCACTCATATGGGCAACCCCTGGGCCTGCACATCTACCCAACTCCTGCGACTGTGCCAGGTCTAGACTGTGCCTTCTCTGCAAATAAGTAGGTTGCCTGGCTCCCTTCTTGCACCTGGCTCATAGCAAATAATGGACTCCGTTACACAGTACTGGGAGGTCTCGTGATACTGTAGGAAGAGCACACCATGTCTTCTACTGCTAGATTATCACCAGAGGAAGGGGCTGGTCGACTTTAGACCCAAGCCCGTCCTAACAGTCTGGGCAGGTTTAAACAAAGGCCCAGGGAAGTCCACATAGGCATAGCTTTGGAAGGCACTTAAACTCTGGCAGTAGATCTAGAGCTGTGCAGAACATTTAGGCAGAGATACAACAGATTTACAAGTGCAGATGATGCACATCAGCAACTTTCTGGTTTCAGCTAGACGCGTACACACGTTTCCATGCCATTCCGCTGGAATATTCCGGGGGCACAGTTGGCTAGAAACGAAAATCAGAATTACTTTCAAGTGCTGATTTCCTATACACATTTGACAGAAAAGACTTACAATTTCAAAGAAGGAGAAGATAACTGGACAATGGTCGACAAAACTCACTCAAATGTGCTGTCCTAGAAGGAAGGCTAAAACAGACACCCGTAGCATGAGAAAAAAACTCTCCCAAAACTGATCAACTATGAAAGTCTGTCATGGAGCAAAAGACACAGGGATGTGGCCTGTACATGCCCTATAATATCGGGGGACCTCGTGTTGGGCGTGGGCAATTTAGCATCCCTGCTACAGAGAAATCAGCCTCAAATGGACAAAAACTGGGAAGGAGATACCAAAATACACCCTGTCCCTAGCATGCACTGGCAACACTAAACTACTAAAAACCTCTCAAAATAGAGGTTTCAGAGCATTCCAATTTCAGGCTTCACACGATCCCAATACAGTGTCACACGCAGCTTGTCACAGAGAAACTAACATATACCACTAGTGGGCATAGGACACACAGGGTTGGATTTCCCATCAGTGCCTTACACCGTGGGATTGACATACAAGCGCATCATTGCAGCAGGGTTGCAGCTCATTCTATGGCAGAAAGCAGGACTCTTCAGTCAGTCTCCCAAGGATTCACACCCTCAGTCAGCTCCAATGTCCTATATGGACATGATGGCCTCAGTCTGCACTAGTTTCAGACATGGAGAGGGGTGTCACAGACTATGGTGGGGTTTGGAACTACACAGGTCAGTGCTTTCGTATAGCAGAGGATTCTTGTCCGGATGAATGTGTTGGGCCTGGAAGAGACAGGAGGCTCTTTCAGTCTGTGTCTGGGATTTGTGATGAGGGAAGACATGATATATGAAGGCAGCTTCCCATATTACCAACAAAGTAATGACGTTTCTGCCCACATTGCTGAAATAGACGCATGCTGCACAATTTCAAACTCTAGAGTGGTAAATAATAATACTGTAATTCAACGTATCCAGACCATGGATAAGGTCAATGATACCCACCTACCAAGGCGCGCGCCCTGAAACAGACTACCTTGGGCTTCAAGAGCCAATATAGTCACAGAGCCTCTAATACTGCCTGGTTCTGGATTAACTGTTCTAGGAAACACTGCAGTCAAAGACCTCTTGACAAACATAATCATCAAATGAGTAAATAAAAATGAAATTACACTTCCTCCTCACTTTCACTGCTCGTTGGGACCTCCCATGTCTCACGTCTTTTCCTGCGGAGTCCGTCACTTTACCACCTACGCCTCTCCAACGCTTAACACCACCGACAGCTGGAGATAAGGTGGAAACCCCAGG
This sequence comes from Lissotriton helveticus, assembly GCF_964261635.1. Lineage (NCBI taxonomy): Eukaryota > Metazoa > Chordata > Amphibia > Caudata > Salamandridae > Lissotriton > Lissotriton helveticus. The sequence goes on from NC_136073.1 coordinate 683,667,165, forward strand.
AACGAAACCACAAATTCAGTGCTAATCGAAGTACAGCATGATACATAATACTGAAATGCTTATAAAAGTAATACAAAAAGCTTCAGGCTTCATTCCGCCCAGATTGTCTGTGGGGAGGGTCCCTCCAAAAGAAGACATTATATACAGGTTCTGAACGCGTTGCTAATGCAGCTGAGCTGTGCCCTCATGCTGATGTGGGTTCCCCTTTCTCCACATGTGCACAACTGGATACAAACATGTACTTAGAGGTAGGGAACTGAAGCGAGCGGTTGGAATCATGTACACATTGGCCGCTTCATTGGTAGCCGTGGGTAGCTTGCTGGGCTGGGCAAGCTGGCGTTCCCTTTGGACGCGAAATGGCGGGATGGAGCACATTCCTCAATGCTCCAGTTCTGGTTCACCTCCGAGGATGAACACACTGGTCCTTTGGGGAAATATACAGTGACCACTTCTGATAAAACGTTCTCATACAGAATCCCCCTGGACACCAGCATTCAATAGAGACATCAAGCACCCGGCGAAGCCATTCCGGGGTTACCTGTGGACCAGATTGGGTAGAGTGCTTGCTTGCTTTGCCATTCCATGGCCACTACATTCAGCAGAGTTTAATATATAATGGTAGCAATTTCTTCAGCATTTTCACATGCTAAGACCCCTTGTGGACAGTCCCTTAATTGCCAATTAAATAATATTTTGAGAATACAAGGGCACATACGCCAAAACCACTCACAATCTGCAACTGTTCAGGTTTTCCTCGGACTAAAGCGATCATATGAGTTCAGCGTCACAAAAGGAGATTCATGAAGGTTTCCAACACTGACACCGATCCTGCCTACCTAAAAGTTCTGGACCCTTAACGGTGTGCGTCAATCTCCATACATTTTCCCTATTGAAAATTGTCCTTTTGCTTTATTAGCCTGCTTGGGTTCGCAACAGTGGAATTGGCACAAAAATAAAACATACACAAAAAAAGATCACTTCATTTTGGCAATTCATGGATGTGGTACAGAGATTGTCAGAGAAAGTCCATAGTAGCAATATCCTCTGTACCGACAGGGTATCAGGACACACAGATGCATATGCTCTTAAGGGAACATGCCCCCAACTGTGCTAAAAATCCCCACAAACTGACCCCGCTATGGTTTTAGTCAGGTGAAGACAGTAGCATCACCTTTCTCCCTACTTACAAAAAATCAAAAGGAATGCCACCTCTTCCAAAGTGACCAAACATTGGAATCTGAGGTTGGGAGTTAGTATCAGAACATTCTAAGAAACCATCTAGGGGCCTGAAGTTGGCAGAGGGGCATTTGCTCGGAAATACTTGTGAAACCACCTTTTTTTTACGGTTAGGGCACTTTCCTGCTTCACTGGAAAAAACAGAGGTGGTCCCTTCTTCCACTGCAGGGAAGCAGCTTATGACTATTTGCAGGTATGGCTCAGTCTGCTTTACATCCAATGGTCGCAGAAGATCCATAGGGCAACCAACTTCAACTCACCACTGAGGTAGGGCGGTTTCTCTGATGGTGTGCAGAGTAGCTTACCACAGGACACCCACAAGGAGCTTGCCAGAGATTGTACACGTCAGGGTGCTGTTAATAATAGGGGAGCGATTGTAAACAGACAACAAAAAACTTCTAACCAGCAAGAACTTAGGACATCTTTCACTCCCTATGCTGTGCACCGCTAGGTTGGGTTGAGAAATCTTCATCTTCTCCCCAATCGTGTTGCTGCAATTAAATTATACACTCTGAACAGTGCAAAGCTGCTCTCGGAGTGCACTTGCTCGGTAAGTTTAAAAACCATGCAGCTCCTGTGTTGCCTTGTGAATATGATCAGCTAAGGAGAGAAAGGTAAAAAAAATAAATAAATAAATGTAAGTTGGTGCCCCCATTTTTTTTTCAAGAAACAGCATTTGGCTTAAACCCCTTACCAGGGTAGTGGTTATATTGTTCTTTTCTCAAACTTTACTTGTCCGCTCACTTAGTCTGGCTTTCCCCTCCCTCTCAAAAAAAAAAAATTACACTGAGTGGGTGTATTTTCGGGCCCGCTCATTTGTTCCATAAGAGGGTCAAAGGCTCAAGCAGGGTGTCGGGTCCAGTAATGATTGATTGTAAGTGACCCCAAACCACTGACTGCTGATTGGTTTTCAGGTTGACTTATTATCTGCTCCCTTTGCTGTGGAGCAGACTCTCCAGCCTGTGCAGTGTGTATGCTACACACAGGGTTAAGTGTGGTGTGTCCTGCAGGTTTCATTTGCCTGGATAGACATTGATTTTGCCTGACATGGCCAGTTGATTGATGATCTGGGCCTCAAAATCCGCGTCATGGACCCCAGTCTTCCTGAACTCGCCAGCATAGCGATTGTTTTCCCAGTAGTGGTGCCAGTTCCCCCGACTGTCTGCCCCGAATCCATAAACATTCACCTGAGAAACACAGAGAAGATCAAAAATCAAGCTAGAATGTGAACTGAAATACAGATGAATACTGAATGTACAAGGGGAGTGTGATTTGGCGCCTTGGAGAGACATGCTGTGAAGCAACAAGAGACAAACCCATGACCAGCGTCACACCACCATAGTTAAAGCATAAGAAGCGCCTTGACGCATGAGATGTTTGGGTAGACAGTGCCTCAAGGTCATGGTGCAGCTATGGGCGCGGTGTGTGCTGAAGAATGTGTGAGAAACTGTGAAGCACAGTAGCGGCCGACACAAACAAAAGGTGGTGTCGCGGGTGGAGGGGTTGTGGAGGGAGAGCATGCGAGGGGAGCACTGGGGGGTTAATAGTATTTTTTTTCCCAAAAGACTTACTTATGCTGCTGGCCACCTCGCACCTCTGGGTTCCTCTGCTTCCTGATCCCAGCAGACACTGGAACAGCAGCAGAGACTCCTTGTGCAATTCCCACGCTGCTCTCATGCTATGACAGCAGCACAGGGATTGGCCTGAATGGGCTGGATTAACGCTTGCTCAGGCACAGGGAGTCTGTGCTGTATCTCCACACCGGCTGTGCAATACAGCCTAGTTTGGAAAAACCTAACTAAGCATGTCTGTTTGGCCGGCCTGAGACAGTAGCCCAAACAGACATCTGCCCTTAAAAGTGCACATCTACCACTCCTCCTCCCCTCCCATGGCCCTGCCCCCCTCCCCTCCCTGCACGCGCTGGCTCAGACCCAGCAGCTGAAAAATAAAACCGTAAAATATCGTTTTACTTTTCAGCTGCTGACTCTGAGCCAGTGGGGCCACACTCCTTCGCCGTGGCGGAGGAGCCGCCGCTAGTGAAGCGGGGCAGAATCTCAAGTGACTAAAGCATGCTCTCTGCGTTTCCCAGTCACATGTGCAGTTTCACATGTTAAATCGTCCTGTCAACAGTCTCTCACCTCATCACAAACATGGAGGGCAAAGAAGAGCACAAGCATTCCTGTGGATGGATACCGGCCGTGGTGCTCCGTCCACCGGTCGTGGATGTACTTGAAGAAGGCAGGATTATAAATTTGCACCTAAGGGACGAGAAGAGAGAAAAAAAAAAAGAGAAGGTTAGGCGGCAGGAATAGAGCCACTAGATTTTAGTGAGGTGAGGACAGAAGGGGAAGTGTGTTGAGAGAGATCAGACGGCTGTATCTTCGCAAACTGCTTGAAAACAAGAGAAGCACCCACTGTGGCTCAGCCCTACCTCCTTATTTTCTTATCCTTCACACACAAAAAACAGTTACAACTGTATGTCCTATGCACACAGCATGCAATGGAAAAACCATACAATCACACTGGACCGAGCAAAACGGACTACACCGATTTCGTGCTCACCTCCTTCCTTAACCACAGAGCTGAAACGCACCTCAGGGTATCCATGCCATTGGTCCCTGAAGTCATGAAAATAAAGACCAAAATGATTTCTTCTGTGCAGACTCCTCTAAATCCAACCTCGGCACATCATCCTACCGACATGCATCTTAGTAGCCTTTCCTTCTGTTTGCCACACACTAACCTTCAGTAATCCTCAATGGTCAAGTCCTGTTAACTGGCCACAGTGTCCTGTGATGCTAACGGCAGAACTCAAATTGTAAAAGAATAAGTGCCAGGGCCCAAACGTTTGCTCAGAAGTCCACGGCTGTCACTCTCAGATGTTGGGGGTGCCAAATACCAAACCTGATAGTCTTGATTCCACCTCATGTCCCCCTGGTCCACTTCCAGACCCTACCTGCCTCTTTATCTCACTCTTTAATCATCTTTTACATCCCTGTTTTCTTTGTGACTTTTTCCCCATCTTTCTAATGCCAGTCGCTGAATGAAAGCCGGTGGGCCCCACCTGCAACCACCAGCTCAAAATAAGCACAGGCTACTAGGATGTGCGTTCTTCGAAGGCAAGATTGATCAGCACATCCATAGAGGTAAAAAGGAGGCAGCAGTGGAGAGACAACATCACACAAGAGCCAAACACACTGCTAACTAGCAGACAGGATGTGGCTTGTAAGACTTCAGGTCCAGGATCATGAGGGAATAAAAAGGAACATACTTTTACAGTATACCGAGTTCTTTCAGGTCACTGCTAATGAACCAGCAGGACAGAGGATCAGAAGGACTGGAGTATCTTGAAGGACTGAAGGAGAAATAGGTTTCCTATTTTCAGAGCATTGCCATCTGAGAGATCACATTGATCTATGGTCACTACAGCTAGCAGCGGCAAGGCCAGAGTTCTCATTTGCAACTAATCATGCCAGCCTTGCAACCTTGAACTACCGAGAGCAGCAGTTCCTATGGTAACAATATCAAAGTAGAGAGGATTCTTTTCTTGATTTAAATATCTTTGTATTAATCAGACCATAGAACAGCAACAATCAATAACAGATTCAGTGAATAATGAATGAGGTGCAATATGTGCTCGGTGACCCAACTTTAGCGATGCAATTATGTGAAGTGTACAAGACAACTGTCATCAATTTTAGACACTACCCTTGCACAAAATTAAAATTAACATGGGTCGCGTGGCAACTGTCATTACCGTTTCAATCACATATACATGAGGGATAATCATCAGGTCTTAAAATAAATTATAAGCCCGAGATTAAGCTAAACAAAATAGACAAACAAAAAAGACACATAATAAGAAATTAGAAATGCAACATTAAAAAATAAGATGAAATTAATTAAATGATCTGACCACAATCATACTTTGTGTTTGCACAAAGGATACCGTGCACCTGGGACCACTCTAAAAAGAATCAAAGGAGAAGTTGTCCACCAAGGCACTCTGCCTCTAAACCAAAGCGGCCATGTTAAACGGGATCAGGTTGATAGGATCCAAGGAAGGGGAAAAGACAGTGGGGGCTCCCAGAGAGGTCAAAATAGGCACACAGGAGGAAATAATAGCCTGCCTCTCAAACTATGACCGTCAAAGGGGGTGGGTTGTAACCAAATATAGCATAAAGGAATTAGACGAGGATTATAAATATCAAATTCCAAAAGAGAGGGAGGACTCAATCAGCTGAGGTGGTCTTCCTCTAAAACAGAGGCGGCCAGAATGCAGATTGTAATATTTAATTGGAAACGGACGCACTCGCTGGGACAGCTGGACGTGCTCTTAGGGAGCTCAGTAATACAATTTGCTAAGGAGACCAAAGGGGATGAGCCCCTTAACCATGATCCATTGTTTAACTTGTTACGATTTCCCGTGGGAAAATTTGTTCTTTAAACCCACATCAACTTTGGGGGGGTGCCGTCCATTTTCAAACCATGACAATAAATGTATTCCTGGCCTTGACAGCAGTACATCTCCACAAGATATCTGTGTGGGAAACTATAATTATTTTAGTACCATCCACAAACATACAAACCTGTGGATGTTCACCACTTTTCTGTGCAGTTGTTCCCCATGCTGAAACAGTAACAACCCACCTGTTGGCAGATTAATCACAGTTAGGCGTCAGCCAAAATGGCGTAATTTTAAGTGTGAGTAAATCAATCCATTTTCAAGGGTACAGTCCCACTAGCCAGGAATGATATTTAGCTCTCATAAATGCTGCTATATGAGCACATCAGTTACACTCAGTTCTGCAAATAGCCTTGCAAACTGGGCCTAGTTAGAGGCTGGTGGAATCACCACTTTTCCAGCCATTGATAGAAAATAACACTTCTGCACAGTTGTGTCTTTTAAACATTTTTTTGAGGGCCTTAGTGGAAGCATTTGAAAAAGAAGGAGAAAAAGAACACTTTAATAAAACAGATGCATAATCTGCTTGGAGAACACTAGATTTTAAAATTATATTTTTTTCACCTGTGAAACAAAAACATTTTAGATGGAGAATGTCTATTCTCATAGATTTAGTACATAGAGAATCGTGATTTTATTAAAGACAAGGAGGCTAGCATTATGCATAATACTTTTATTTACCACTCCTGAGCTGCAAACACTTTAAAGAATTATCAGAATCGAACTTCACCACCAAACAATTGGAAAATAACTTTAAGGTACCACATAATCCTCAGTGGCGGCCAGCATGGCTCGCGGGTGATAGTGCGGGGGCCAGGGGGGAGGGGGATGTGGGGGTGGAGGCAAGGTGTCAGTCACGTGGGATGCACATTATAAAAAAAATATAAAGAAATAAACTTACCTTACCGCCAGGTCAGCATCTCTGCTTCTGCTCTCCCCATCGAACTCGAGGAACGGGAAGAATAGCCATGCCCCACTGACCAATCACAACGCTGCAATCAATCACAACGCTGCAATGCAGCTTGGGATTGGTCTGAGCATCCTGGTTAGACGATCAGCCAGGGAATTGGGGCCCGGGCATTTTCTCTGTGTAGGCGGTAATGCAGCCTGCATGGAGAACAGGGAAAGTGCGCTTGACTGTTTTGGGTGGTCCTAGAGGGCTGGCTAAACAGTCATGTGCAGTTAGGAGTGGACAGAGCACTCACCTTCCCTGCTCCAAGAGCAGAGCAGAGCTGCCTCGCCCACCTGCAAAGGAGCACGAAGAATAAAATGATAACTCAAAATTGTTATCATCTTATGTTTCTACTTCACACTGCTTAAAAGTAGTGGGGCGATGCTCCTCCACTATAGCGGAGGAGCTGCCACTTTCATAATCCTGCTGTCCGCCATCTTCTCCATGTTTTGCTTCCTTCTTCTCCATTCTTTTCCTTATAATAAATGTAACCTCATCAGTATTATAAACTTGGACCATCTCATGTCCATAAACGAATCCTAATTCTCTGCAAGTCATAAAAAAATACCTTTACGTAAACAAAATACTAATCCTTTAAGTAAAACCTTCAGTATCACATGCTCTATCAAGAAAAACACTTTATTAAATAATCTATATATATAAAAAAGTATGTCTGACTGTCTGTTTGTCCTTTATGCATTACTACACTATTCATCCGATCGTCATGAAACTTTGGGAAGTTGTTGAGTACACTCTCGCGAAGGTTTCTGCCATACATTTTTTTAAAATATCGGCCCCCCAGGGCCCTCATAATCTTTCGAATACTGATGTATGCAGCAGACGGAAAAACAACAAATCGTGTATCCACAAGCACTCGAATAAATAAATAGAATTAAAACACCATTCATCCGATCGCCATGAAACTTTGGGAGGTGGAGTACACTCCCGCGAAGGTTTCTGGCATAATAAAAAAAAAAAATATCAGCCCCCCAGGGCCCTCATAATCTTTCGAATACTGATGTACGCACAAGATGGAAAACCAAAAAAATCGTGTATCCACAAGCACTCGAATAAATAAATAGAATTAAAACGACACTTTGAAATGTTTTCCATATTAAAATGAATAAGTTTCAATAAAAATGACACAATCTAAATTGAATGTTATCATAACGAGTTTCCTTGAATTTCCTTTCTTTGGAGATCGCAGCAACGCGCGACGGGTAAGCTAGTTCTTAATAAAAAATACTGCAAAAAGAACTCTTCTGGTAAACCATAATAATACACCCCCAAACCATGCAAACCCTAAGCCAGGATGGAAGAGTCTTTAATATAATCACGATTCTCTATGCAATAAATGTATGAAAATCAACATTTTATAGCAAGGGAACCCACGGATTTGCCGCCTCGTGGGAGGCTGTGGGTTACACTGGGCTGTGCCATTGCAAAACAGAATATAGCCAGAAAGTGGGGGGCAACAAGGCCTCCGAGACTGGCCACCTAGAAAACTGACATTGACAGGTGTATGCTCCAGGAGAAAACGGTTTACATGGCACGTGGAGGTCCACGGAAATGGATCGAAATTTGGTCCAATTGGAACGAGTACAGAGGTAACATATGTGAACCCCCCCCAAATTGCCTCAGTTGACGAACCGCTCATACTGTAATATTGAAATGTGATGCACTGCTTTGATTGTTTTTACACTGTCAATGTTCCTTCTGCCCTATGTATCCCGATTTGCACATCTGAATACAATATAACATCAATTTGGTGACCGCCACTCCCCTAAAGATTCTTAATAAAAAGAATTTTTAAAGAAATAAAAAAAAAAAACATTTTCTAGCAAGACAGGAGGCTAACCTTATGCAGGTTCAAAGTCTTCAAAAAACCTTTCTTGCAACATGCTCAATAGGTTTGAAATAAACATTTTTGAAAACCTCTGCAGTAGACTAATCAGCCGCTTTCAACATCTCATCCAAACTTCCAACATTAACATAGGCCGTATTAGCCATAGCATCCCTAACAGAGTGTGCTGTAAAATATTTCAAATTTACACCTGCCTCCTTCCTAACTGACCTTACCCAGCTAGCAATAGTCGGTGAAGAAACTCCCTTATAAGCTTTTACATAAGAGATCAGTAACTGGTCTACTCCATCTCCTCTATACTCAAAACCCTGCTTTCATATTCCTTCAGACATTTGACAATAGAAAGTTTTGGACAAGCATTAAACATAGGATAAAAAACTGACACAGACATAGTCTTAGTTATTTTCCAGATTTCAAACATCACCCCCTGAAGTTGGTAAAACCTTGAACTAACATCCAATGCGCTAAACATATGACACTCTCCTGAAATTAAACCATGCATAACAAAGTTGTCAACTTCCAAGACAATTCTCTCAACCCCAAACACCTACTTGTAGGCCAACTCTAAAACAACTTCAAAACCCAACATCCAAAACGGTATTATACCTTGCCTTAGGAGATCTTTTCAAGCTAATCCCCTTTATTACTCTACACACCACCGGACTTCTACCAATCGACATACCCTGTACTAACACATGCCCAGCAGAAATTGCTGATCTGTTACAATGAATTGTTCTATATGACTTTCCCTTTTCAAACAAATCTGAAACAAGTGACACCATCATCTCATCAGCCTCCACCGGATTCAAATCCCTTGTCATGCACCAAGGTAACCAAACTGACGATGCAACCCTATATCTTTTTCAAGTCCCTGGTGCCTAAGACTCACAGAGTAACACCGAAGCCGCTCCCGAAAGTTCTGTGAATCGTTTGGATCCCCTGATGTTTTTACAAACTAGAAGTTTGAGCAAACCTTCCTCCACCAAAGGATGCTCTATCTCTTCAAGCCTTACCAACATTCCTCTGTATGCTCTTTTCAAAAAAGGCTTCTCTGTCACCGTCTCCAATACTGAAGTAACCACTAATGAGAATTCCCAAAAGGAGCCATCAACAGTATCTGACAGACTGGCTCCACACCTGTTTCAACAACACCCTCTGTATTACAGTAAATGGAGGGAATGCATATCCCTTTTTTTCCTTCCAATTCTGAGTGAATGCATCCACAGCTATGGCGCCGGATTCGGTCTCCAACTGAAATGATCCTTCAACTGATGTGTCAATCTGGAGGCAAACAGACCTACCTCAATTGGACCGAACAAGCTCTGAATCTCCTGAAAAACCATTCTGTCCAGCATACAATCGCTGAAAGCTACCAAATTTCTCAAATACCAATCCGCTACAACATTCTGCTAGCCTGGCAGATACTGAGCCTGTAAAGCAATCCTGTTTTCCAGACAAAACTCCCAAATGTGTTTTGCTATCTCCGTCAACTTCCTTGATATGATCCCACTCAACTTGTTTATATAAGTGACTGCTGTTATATTGTCTATTCTGAGATGAACTGAACTCCCTTTGCATAGTGACTTGAAACTTGGCAAAGCAAAACCTCCTGTTTTCACCTCTAAATAATGTATATGCTCCAAACTTCTCCAGACTTCACCTGTTTCCGGTGTTGAGCATGTTACTCTCAAACCAGAGTTGCTTGCATCTGTCTCCAATACAAAATCTGGCCTTGTACCCAAACTTGCTCGCCAATTCCAGGCTTCCACATTTTTCTACCACCAAATTAACTGGTATACATGAGCTTTCCAACCGAACTGAAGCTATCTCTGACTCCCCTCTGACATGGGAATTGTAAAGTATGCATCTTTCAGATCCATCTTTACCAACCAATCTGAATTCGGTAAAACATCTCTCAACGAATGAATGCCTTCCATCTTGAAATGTATGTATGTTACATAATAATGTAGCTCTCTCAAATTTATTACAGGTCTCCGTCCCTTGTTTTTCTTCTCTACTAGAAATAACATACTCAGAAAACTTATCTGACTTTCCTCTACTTCTATAATTGCTCCTTTCTGTAGCATATCTTTTATCGCTTCCATGATCATGTTTTGTTCCTCTTTGTTGAAACATAACTCTCTTGGTTCCTGTCCCTGTACAGGGACAGAATTGAACTTTATTATGTAACCCGTAACAGCCTCCAACACCCACAGACCGTCTGTTATCCTTTTCCATGTTTCTACAAAATGTCTCAGCCTTCCACCCACCTTTCCTTGGATAAAACTAATACAGATCCCCATACTCATACTCACTTAAAACTGGTGCGAATGATTGCCATCGACCTCTTACAGCTCTAGATCAGATTCCCCTTCTTTGAGGACAGAATCCATATTGGCTCTGGGATCCTCTGAAGTATCCCTTTATATCTTTGGATCCTATAGAAGCTACAGCTGGGAGGTTGCCCTCTCCTCCCAGTCCTGCTATAAAAAACCCTAGCTACACCATGCGCATATTAAAAAGTGCTTTGCATAAAGCAGTAAATGAATGCACATGCTTCCCCAAATCCTTGACTAACCCTTCACCAAAAAGCAAGTCTTTGAGATCTTCGACAGACTCTTTGACTGCAAAATATCCTAGTTCTGGATTTATACGAAGCAAAATGGCTTTCCGCCTTTCGGCAATCAGCCCGCATTCACAACCAAGAAGCAAAGTGCCCTCTGGCACCAGACTCAGCAAATTAATATCCAAATCCATTCCATTTAGGTACGCCTCTTCCACCATGCCAAACATTCTTGTAAGAGGCCCTAAAGTATCCAGGCGTTTGTCCCCACATTGCTTAAGAGATTTCTCTAGTCCTTTCCTTGGATCTCTTCCTAACTTAAACATATATGCAATTAACTCTGGATCCAGATTCAGAGTCCGCGAATCCTTCTTCCCGATCACAGGGCATGAACACTGCCCTCATCACATTATGTTCACCTTTGTCCAGAGGTCTCCGTATCCAATGCTTAATAACTTTGGACGAAAAGGATCAACCATAATCTTTTCATCTTTGCTCCTGTCATTCTCACCACCAAAATCATCCTCCAAATCTTCTTTATAACTCACATCAAATATGTACTCATCCTAGTCATTATTGCCCACATCGTCTGTAAGGATATCCTGCCCCTCAGTGATGCTATGAATACCCACTCTCAGCAAGCAGCTTGGAACTCGCCTTCCCTCAGCACTGGAATCCGGGGGCGTATTACAAAAAGTGCCCTGGGGTGCAAAGGGCGTTTGCACCCACTTTGCGTGCCCCGGGGCACTTTGATATTATAGAAGGAGCCGCAGATGCTTGTGCGGCCCCTTCAGTAATAACAGTAGAGTTGGTGCACATAAAGCGCCAGTGCTATCTGCAGGGGGCGCTCTCTCATTTGCCTTGGGGCGTGCCCCATGCAAATGAGGGAATCCCTTTGCCTCTGCGGCCGCACCGTATTACTGACGTGGGCACACAGGCAAAGAAGCCTTCAGGAGGCGCACCGACTAGGTGGCGCACTGTCAGTGTGCCCCCTGATGGCAGCCCTCTGGCAGGGGGAAGGGGAAAAGGGGGTCCCATGGAAGCCCCAGACATCCCCTTGCAGGCGAGTGCAGTAACTGACCACACGAGCCTGCAAGGGGATCTTCAGGACCCTTCAAAAGTACAGACAGGTTGCCGCCTGCATTGTTGAAACACAGAGCGACTGTAAACCAGCTGCTCTGTTTTTCACCTGAATGCGCTGGCTTGGGGACACAGCATGAATTCGCGGCTGCCCTGGGGGCATCGCATTGATAATAGGGCGCATTTTCATGGTTTTCGCTGGGCGCACCTTTTTAAAAGTGCTCCCAACGCAAACAATGAAAATGTGCTTTGTGTGTAATGTGGCCCCAGATGTTTTCTTTTACCAATCTATTTGCCTCCTGGCCCTGTGTGTGCTCTCTCCTCACTCGCAGAAATGGAAAAATATTCTTCCTCCTCATCCTACCAGACATGGCTGTTTTCACAGTTTCCTGGACTAAGCTCCTTATTTCCTCTGTTAAACTGTTTTAATCATAAACACTTGCTCCTCAAGATTAGTCTCTTTTTCAGACATGACTCAAATTATTCTCATCAACAAGCTAAACTCAAAACTCCCGCTACACTATCTCCACAACTGGCCAAAAAACGAATAATTTGATGCTCACTTTCCATTACTGAAACGACAGGAACAGTTGCCTAAAAACTATCTAAAAACTAAGCAAAATGGCCAACCATCTTTAGAAAAAACTCGGGCACATCGAATCTGAACGTAACACAAACCAAAATAACATCTACAAACAGAAAGTTCCTTATTTAATTTTCAAATTATAAAAGTTCTCATTCTAAAATTTGTGCATAATACATTTCCTTGTGTTGCACATTCAAACAATTTGAGATGTATTTCGCTGCCTTAAAATGCTGACATTCGAGTCTTGTAACCGTACATAGAATTTACAGGACAGTTATTCAGATTATAATAATAGAAAATGTCGGCCGCTCCGCAGTCCAGCCTTGAGCGCCCCACTACAGATATCAGCTTGTACGCCTTACCCACCTGGCTCCCGAAATACACACGCAGTCAACGGTAAGTGCAAAATGTTAAACTTTACACTTTTAACATTATAATACGCGATAACTAAATACTTACCTCAAATTTGTCAAAATTTATTTCGATAAAAATACTGTTCCTTAAGCCAACTATCTGCCCAAATATAATAAACATATTACTTGTTTAAAAGTATAAAATGAATCCACAACATAAATATTTATTAACCCCTTGCGTGCTTATGACGGAACCACACATCGTCATGAGCCACGGGCGGCATGTGCTCATGACGGTGTGGTTCCGTCATGCTGCTGCCGCTCCGCCCACGTGGCACTAATTCCCCGCCTGTGCGGGCGAATTAATGAGCGGGTGGGGTCATGACGGAACCACACTATCATGAGCACACGCCGCCCATGACGGCGTGGTTCCATCATGAGCACCGCAGCGCATTCGCTCACCCCCTAGCCCCCCCCCGCGCCGAGGTGGAATTCGCGGCCCAGGGAAGGGGTTAAACATGATCATCAAAACATTTGGCCCAAAATTGGGTCCTTTACCAGAACAAACACTCTAAATACACTTATTCAAAAAATTACTCATAACACAGTACTTATCTACTCAGAAGCAGCAAACAAAAGAGGGAGAAGACGGCGGACGGCAGGATTATATGGGACCATAAAGTTATTTTTCAATTGTCTGATGTTGAAGTTCTATTCTGATAATTCTTTGAAGTGTTTGCTCCTCAGAAGTGGCAAAGATAAGTATTATGCATAATGCTAGCCTCCTGCCTATCCATAAAATTAGTCTTTGAAAATAGTGAACTTTTCCATTAGTATAATGCTGCTTGTGACTAGCTGAACGAGAGCATTTAGTTTGGTCTCATTTTATGTCTTGTTACACTGTCTACAGTTTAGATCGGTACTTGTGTTTTATTTTCAACATGCGTCCAGTATAGCGACAGGTGAGCCAGTTCCAAGGGATATGCACATAAGATAGACTCACATGGGGGTGGGGACTTATGGAACCTATTTACACAATCATAGTCTATCCTGAGTGTCTGGCACGCATCCCACCATCCTGGTCTTAGGTGGTCCTCCTGCTTCACACAAAGCACTACTCTGTTCCTTTGGTTTAGGGAAGATAAAACATTGTCCAGACTCTCACACATTCTGGATGTGTGCTGTTCGGAAATTCTAAAGCGCTCAACTTTTCTATATAAAGTGCAACAACTGCAATTGACACATAAATGGCAAGCAACTACGTTTATATCGACTGACTAGAGCTCAATTAGGATTTTCCATTGGGCCTTTGGTGTAATCTTTAATGTATTTGAGTCCGATACGGCCCAAATGTGTTTGGTTCTGGAGGTTCTGGGGTGGGAGGATTATGAACGAGTGGGTAAATGTGGCACTTCCCCAATTATACAGGTTCTGCTACATCTGCAACCTTCTATCTTTCTGGCAGTACTGGCGGACATCTTGGCTGACTAGACAGGTGCATGTGCCAAATCTTCTCTTCTCAGTTGCACCCCTCCCTTGTTAAGTTGTTCAGAAGAAAAACAGTTTGGGTAATTCATGATTACCGGGTAATGCAGGGCATCTTTAGCCAGAGAATGTCACAGTATCAATTAACAGACTAACATCACTTTGCTCAGTTCTTCTGGGAACATCAGTGTCTTGCCCTTACATAACAGCCATTCGTTGAGGGCAAGATCATTTTTAAGAAGAATGGTATTTAAAACAGGCTTTCTGTTTAGTGGCTGTGACACAAGTGACGTCACAAGGGTAAAAGCAATGTAACCACTAATAGAGATGCCATGGGGTTGCAGTAAAGCATGCAATGAAGGAGGGTGTGGTGCCCCATTCCTCCCGCTACATCCCTGGAACTTTGGTGCATCAACACACTTGCTTCTTCCCTCAGCACGTGCTGCTTAATGAACAATGCAAACATAAGGAGATGATGGACGAAGCGCTGAAAATTTTCAGACACTCACCCCCAGTCACAGATCTGGGTTGAATCCATCATCGTTCTTTCCCTCACTTCACCACCCAAGTTCAGACGCAGCCATATGCAACTCAGCCTTGACCCTTTTCCTCATGGGAACAATTCAGCCCGAATTACCAAGCCAGGTCTTTTCCGGTCCGGAAACAAGCATCCTGGGACCGGTCTCGCGATAACACCCCTCATTAGCCAGGCTAGCTTGAATCCAGTGGTAAAATGAGCAAGGGACCCACATCAGTGCATACCCTGCCGACTAGGGAGAACAAAGCAAATACAAGGAGATGATGGACGGAGTGCAGAAACTTTTCAGACACTCACTCCCAGTCAGAGATCTGTATTGAATCCATCACCGTTCTTTAGCTCACTTCGCCACCCCAGTTCAGACCAAGCCAAATGCAAATCAGTCTTTACCCAGTTTCTCATGGGAACACTCCAGCCCGAACTGCCATGGGGAACAGGGTCAATACTGATTTGCATATGGCTGGGTCTAAACTGGAATGTTGTGGCGTCAAAAAACCGATGGATTTAACCCAGATCTGTGACTGGGGGTGAATGTTGTTTCAGTATTCCATCCATCATCTGTTCCTTTTCCATGAACGATGCACAGCAGTAGTCTAATAGCTTCTAAGCACACCACTCGGGCGTGTTCCATAAGAGTGAAACCTACACTCTGGGCGCTCCCTTCTCACAAGAGCCTTCCAGGCCTCCTTTGGGTAGAAAGAACTGAGTTATACCGAAGGGCGACTGGAAAAACCTTAAACACAGACTAAAGTCTTCTCACATGAAGGCAATGAAAGCTCGACAGACACTATACGTTGAAGGAGTAGATGATGCTACGCGTTACCTTCTCTTTGTCCACCCGCAGGAAGGCTTTCACAGGTGCATACGTGCTGTAAGGGGGAGAAACAATATTATTAGAGACAGAGAAGAGTGAGAATAGCCTTCATAGGTGCTGAGCATGCTTGCCTTTAAGCGGCACAAATGTCAACCCCTATCGGTCATTGCAGAGTACACTGGCTCCTCCATCTGCCACAGAATGATCAACCTTGCTCTCCTGAAGCCTTGCCTTCCGGGCTCCATTCTGGATGTAGGGGGTGTTGCATCAGCTCTTACCACACAGGGCACAACACCCCTGGCACAGGAGATGCTGGCAGCGCTGGTACCCTTAGCACACGCCCTTGTTAAGGACTAGAGTGCTCCCAAATGCCCCTAGCAAGAGAGCCCCCTCTAACTACTATATTGAGGGTGCCCGAGACTCCAGGCTCCAGAGATACTTTATTCACTATCCTGATGGGCCCTCACCGTCACTCTTTACTCTTCTAAGGGCCAATGAGCATTGAGCGCCACTACTTTAAAGCAGGAGATCCTGGTTGCTCTGCACATAAACAGGTTATAACTGAAGGAAGTTGGCCGGGCACATACAAAAATGCAAGTAAACAATGAAATCAATGATTTAAATATCAGAACAACCAACGCAACTCTTCACATATTAAAAAAGGTGGACAGGACAGACTGCACTGGGCCCTCATGAGAGAAGTCTTGCTCTAGGCAAAGCATGTCCAATATATAGCAGATTCATGGACTCATCAGTACCTAGGTAAGGGGTCTCCAACTTAATAGCACTTATGGTCAATGTAAATCAACCTGCGCTACTGTTATTATAGTGGACATATCAGACAAGATGACATTAGCAACCACCATACATAAGATTACCAGCAGTGATCACTTCCTGTCAGCAGGCACGGTTGCCAGCAGGGTAAACATCTTTTACCACGCATGCGATACAACGCATACCATTACAATGCGGTCATTACAACGACCGCGTTGTTATATCGCATACCATTACAACGCAAGTCGTTACAAAGACTTGCTGTAGGGGGCAGAAAGTGTAGGATTTAAAATCCAACACCTTCCCTACTGTTGCACAGACTGGAGATGGTATAGTAAAATATACTATTCCAAAATCCAGCGGGCCCCCCCACACAGCAAGTCATTGTAATGACTTGTGTTGTAATGGTATGTGATGTAACAACGTGGTCGTTGTAATGACCGCGTTGTAAACGCATGCAATGTAACGTGGCCTATTCTGCCCGCAGTGATGTAAAAAGGCTTTGTCAATGTGGAGCGCACCTCGGCAGGTAATACATAGCAGACAGAACTGCTATGTGCCTGGCACCAAGGTCATAATATTAGTAACAAGTCAAGCAGAAACATTTATTTGTGTGTTCTAAAAATGCACACGTTTGTCATGAATAACGGATTTAAAATTTTAGTATATATGTATAAATTCAACCAAGCAAAAGCTTCTAATTTAGTATTCCAGGCTGCACAGAGGTCCAGGCCCGGACTGGCCGTTGCAGGCACCGGGCAATCCCCCGGTCGGCCGCGAGGGTGGGGGCCGGTTTTGTGCCCCAGGGGGCCGGTTTTGTTACAGGGTCGTTTTTTGCAGCATAGCTGCAAAAACGGCACTGTAACAAAATCGGCCGAAAACCGGCCCTAGCAAAGAGCGCGGTCGCACCCCCCAACCCCCACCCGGGAGGAGGGGGGGCCGGCCGAGCACTTTGCCAGGGCCGGTTTCGGTTCCCAGTCCGGCCCTGCAGAGGTCGGCTATTTAGAGGTAGCTGAAGAGCTATCTGTTGGAGAAGCCTGACCTAGATTCACTGATTATTCAGTGCCTAGATTCACATATATGTGTTTTGGATGGTAGCACAACAAACAGTAAAATATTATGTTAGAGGACTGTGGGTACCCAGGCATAAACCAGCTCACTACAATAACAAAAAGTCAAGGCTACACCTTCAGGTACCCAGACAGGTGGCCAAAGGGGAGTGCCCTGTTAATCAGTTTCTACTAAAATTCTACTTATGCTTTTCCCGCACTTCACCCTATGCTGGTCTTTGCCTCTGTACAGCACTCTGCTGCCTTTTGGCTAGGTTCATGCTATGGAAATACCATATACATAGTACACCGTATACCGGAAAATCACTCATTCGGATGCCCGCCTATGTTGGTAAGCCAAAGCCAGCATTGCCAACTGATTGGGTTGTTGGCACTAATACACACACCTTTTATTTCTTAAGAGTGTACTGTTTAACCTCCGTCTAGATTTTAGTTATGGTCCTGTTGAAAGAGAGATCTTGGCCCACAAATAATGACGTTAATGTTGCTACTTATGCAACAGGTTAATCTTTCTCCCCTCTCTTCAGTGAAGTCATCTTTCAATAAACGCGTGTTCACAGGAGTATGTGATGCTGTTTCAATGGTGTAACCAGAGATATGTGCAGTAAACGTGGTTTGTAAGTTTTTTTTCAACCTACATGTGAATTCAATAAGAAATCTGACAGAAAAAGCTATCAGTGGACATTCAGGGCACATGATACATCTAAGCTGGGGGGCCCTTTATCAAATAAATATGGAGACCATGCGAGAACCTGCGATCCTAGAGTCTCCCCAGGACTATAAGGGCCTCCAAACCCCTCCCTCTGCCCCACCTCCAAATAAACCACCATCTCTGGCTTCCCGAAGTATTTAGCCAGCTATCCAGGATAAGTCAAACGCAGTTAGCTCTATGTGTCCTACGAAGGCCCTTAGCAAAAGAGAGTCCCAACATACTGGTTTAGGGACGTCAAACAGCTGCGGCAAGTAAGAGTGGCGGTGCTGGCTGGGGGGGATTTCGAGAGACTGCCAGGAGGGAAAATTAAATAAATAATTAATTTTCCCTCGTGGTCGTCTCTCGAAATCTCCCCCCAGCCAGCCCCACTGCTCTTACCTGCGGCGGCTGGTCCAAACTGTCTCTCACTGGGTTCTGAGGACATCCCTGTGACGGGTGTGGACAGGTGAACACCTGCACTGACCTCCCGCTCTCTGGCCCTAAAAACATGGATTTCCTGAAATGGGATGTCAGCAACGGGAGAGGTGGGGATACACATTCTAAGAGTTAAGGTTCAAGTGGTCTGAATAAGATTTCAGTCAATGTTACCTCAGAGTCACTGCTTCCAAGCAAGCAAGAGCATGTAACCCTTACCTTGGCAATACCCCCTCCCTTGCCCACTCCATGCCAGGCTCATTCTACCTGCACCTCTGCCCCCTGGCTCCATTACTCACAAGCGGATCTGCCCGGTGGAGAGTGAGCTGGCGATCCAGAGCAGGTCCAGCGCTTTGAAAGGCACCAGCACGAAGCTGACATTGGCAGGCAGGTTCTTGGCACTCTCCGGATACATGAAGTGGTGGGTAGTCCTGCTGCCCACGTCCGTCTCAAAACCTGCGGTGGGAGCCTGGTTCATTCTGGCAGGAGACAAGCAGAGAACAGAAATTAGGACTTTCAATTACTGCGAGAAACATGGATCCTGGTCAGTTGACCTCAAGCAAGTAGTCGATACCAAGTATATGATAGACGTACAGGCTGTTCCTACTCAGCAACTGACACCCTACACTTTGAACAATCACCATGGCACGTTAACTGGTTAAATCACCACACCCCCTGCACAGTTGTCTTCCCGTGGTGGGAGGGCTGAGACACTCTGGAAGGAGAACAGGAATATATTTAAATATTGGAGACAAACCTAAGAAGTGTTTTTATTTATTTATAGGTCATAAAGCCATGCCCCTCCTACAACAACCGAGAAATAGCTATAGTGAAAGACCCTAACAATAGCATATTCCATGCTCTTACCTAGTTTATTTGTCACCCTTCGGACCTGGTCTCTGGTGGCTCCAAGTTCTCAAAGTATATGATTCACGGTACCAGGACCACCCTCTCCCTGGCTACATCACGCAGCGGCAATGTGGAGATAACGGCAGTGTGCCACCGACACCTTTATATACCACTGCTTGCAAATCCTGCTCTTACTGTGCACCAAGGTAAACCTTTCCACCATCTATGCATTCCAATGATAAAGACCCCCACCAACCCAGGCTCCATAGCAACTCACCCTTCAAAACAAAAGCATTGTTATTTGCCCGCGTTCCCTTCTTTGATGGAATGAATCTGGACTACCCTTGGATACCTTATGAGGTTCCTTAACCTCACCCAGAATGATCTTTGTATCTTTTTCTACCGTGTCGTGCACCTGTTTAATTACTGGATGTCTGCCTTTTGGACACTAGGACTAAAATGGAAGCACTGCCTGGTCTGTGAGAATATTACCTTTTACATTTTTAACCACAGTAACCGACTTCTCAAAGCCAGATACAAGAATATTGTTGCATTTTACCAACACACTGAGGCATGGGTAATGGAGGGCAGAATGTAAAAAACACATCTTAACAAAACTATGACAAACACACACCTGCTTCACGAAGACTCTGTGAGCCCCCACTCGAAGGAAAGCCTTGTCCAGAAGCAACCATTTTGATTGCTTAGCCGACCTAGATGCCAACATAACTCTGCTAGTTGTAAGTGAGCTTTGTGTGTTCTTCCTCTGCAGACTATGCCCTCTTTATTTATGGCCTGATCTGCATTGTTTAAATACTCACAAGACAAACTGTGCAGGATTTCGAAAATGTTTCAGTTACCAGGTGAATATCACCCCGTTGTAAGAGGAGTCACAGTTCAGATGTCACTCAAATTCTCCCTGTATGGCAGTGGTCACCAGATTCACAAGACTACTTTGGGTCCATTAGAAAAAAAATCTAAGACAATTATGGCTTATTTTAACAAAGTGAAACACATAAAGGTGACGGGAGGAATGCTTGCAATTAGTCTAACCACTGGCAATCGCTTGCGGTAGCATCCCAGGGCGATTTCCAGTGGTTAGATAAATTGCAAGCATTCCTCCCATCACCTTTTGCGTGTTTTCATATTTTACAAAAATTTCCCTATAAATCGCAATTTCAAGTCATAGGCCTCTGGTCCACGGTGTTGGTGATATGGGTCTCTCATAGGCACGGTGGCTTTCATCAATTGAAGCTCAGGCTAGGCAGCATTTGGCCACAGATGCAAGGTTGTGTTTGAAGGCAGCCACACTGTAGGGAACCCTAACCTGTGCATTCTCATACCTCTTCCCATGAGGCCTTTGAATAGCCACTTTATGACCACCAACCTTAGGGAATACAGCAGAAATGTGTTCATCCTCATATGCACACCAACCTCAACCACAGGCAACTAGCTACTGCAACAACTCTTTCATAGCCATCCTTTTCTTTCACCATCACTTTAGCACATATTACTGAATCTTCAGGACTCATTAAAATGTATTTCGTGAACATCTTGCAATGTGCAACCAATCCTGAATTTAATCCATGCATTTGCTGCTTTCCTAAAATGTATAAGACTGAGTACCAGACAAATGAACTGGGGAAGAGGGCTCCATAGTCTTGCTGCAAACAGAGAATGCGCTGCCTCCTATCCAAGGTCTTTTGAAAATTGGCTCAGAGATAATGGGCAACAAATTCGATCAAAGTTGAAGGCGTAGACAGTCCCATTTGAAGAGTGGGATCAGATGGGAGACCTCATGGCCATAGATCAACTTTATGTACTACTTTTTCAATAAAAAAATCGTTTTTTTTAAAAAATCTTTCCTCGCAGCATCCGAGGCTAGAACTACATTCAATCTTGCCCATTAATACATGGGCTTGAAACAGCTTCCAACCCTTATGCTACTATGATATCGGGGGATTCTGGGAGCTTTGATTATCCTGCCTATTAATGACTGCAACGCATCTGTGGCACACACGCATTAAGAGGAGCTCTTTGGCTAAGATAAAATCTCTATGTACGATAACAACTGATGGTAAACTAACTGGAGAGCTTGCTCAAATGAATATTCATTCCACCCTCAGTGCCAACAAATCGGATTGACCAAGACCATAAGAGAAGTCTAAACGTAAATCCTCATACAGATTTACCACAGTTAATGTAGAACCCGTCAGCACTTAAGCCGAGCGTCCTTCTATTGGAGTGTAGGTGGACCAATAAGATCACCGTGAGATGATTTGCTGCTGTCCTAGGCTGCACTCCTTGGTTCAGAGGGAGACAATCACACACTTGGGTGGAAGCCCCTGAGCAAAGGCATTCAGCCCAATATCATTGCACCTCTCCTCCCATTTCTTGCTGGCATCTATCTCTAAAAGATCTTCAATCAATCTCTGAAATCCAATCTCCGAAAAAATTGTAGGTTCTCAGGATCTCCCACAGGCAGATAGAGAGGACTCTCAGACTGGAAGCCTCGGGTCCGGCCGCGGACATGTAGCATGCTCTGAAAATAGGGTAAAAGCTTTGTGGGTCAAACAGGAGAGCATACCTATGCTACAAACCGGGCCTGCCTGCTGCCCTACATACAATCTTTGCTCTGTAGTCTACACTAGGGCCCTCATGCCTGGAATAGGACAGTGTGCATTACACCTAGCTTTAAAGGGCGTACCCCTGGTTGCCGTGGCACCCAGTCTCAAGGTTTTCCTTAGTACAGATGCAATTTTGCCCCTTGGACATCAGAAATCCTCCCATAACAGGGACTGTAGTCGTAGTGCCCAAGAGTAGGTGGGGCTGACAAAGCTGGATATCTGGCTTCACACTACATTATATGCGGATCTGTAAATCCGCACTCTTCTGAGGGGACTTTCCAGTGGCGCCCTGTCACTAGGGCTCTGAATGGCCGGAGACCCCTAGACATGTACAGTGACACCAGAGGGCCAAGGACTGTCTTCAGAACCATTGTAGACTGTCACAATAACATCTTCTTTGCAGTGGCAGTGTGGGCAGTGCCCTACACCAGGAAGGAGTGCGTCAGTGACTATCTATTGGTAGGGTTGACGCTAAGCAAGCGCCACAGATCACACAGCTTGCCCCATAGATAGTCATTCCTTCTGTACGTAGTCTCCATGCCCTAATTACTTGATGGCAAACAACTCAGAAAAACAATAGATTTTTAACCAATAAAGACTGAAAGCAGCCGCAGGAGTGGGCGGTAGACAAAGGCGCGCGACTCCAGACGCACTGCATCAAATGGATGCCTCCGACCTGATCAGCACACATTGATTTTACTCCTTCCAAGGAGATTGTCTCATTAGGCTGTCTTCGAGAAAGCATTTAGTCAGGCCTGGTTTGCAGAAAATCTTGGCAGAAGGACCGGTTTGTGCAACTTATGGTTCACTGGGACAAGGGCTCGCGCAGCACAGACGGGCACACTACGACGTTGGAAATAAAACAAAACTATTCCAGGATTTGCTGTACCTTTTGGGATCATTATGATCTCGCTGTGGGGGATACATTACCACAACCACGCGGTGTGATGAACTGCCGCATCACCTGATGCACGTGCAGTGCAAGATCTCATTACGTAATGGGTGGAACCCACTCGCAGTGTGAGTGACGTGTGAATGACATGCAAGAGCCCAGAGATACTAGGACTGAATGACAGAATACCAGGCATCATTCTGTAAACCCTTCATAACAGTTCTAATACAGCTGCCTCTGTGTTCTCCCTCTGCGCCTGCGCAGGCTGCTGGCGGGAAAGAAGGGTGTTGGTTGCACGTTTGCTGTCACAGGCTGACAAGCTGCAGCTAGGCCTTGCTTTGCTAAGCTCTGCTTCAGAATGAACATTTGGGCAGCCTGCCCCACAGTTGTGTGCGCACTCCCTATATCTACTTGTGCCCCAGCGCAGCATTCTATTGGACACTTTGAGCGTGTTTTGTGACATCGCCCAGCGTTGTTGATAAGTGCCTGAGGCGCAAGGCTGGGATAGACCTGCCCTTCGCCCTGCCCCAGAACAGTTCCGAGGACACAATCTCTTTACTACAACTGCTCTGTCCAAGTGCCTCGCCACTTCACTAAGGTGCTCCTGGGTGGGCCCTCGGCAAGAATCGGACGTAGGACCAATGAAAGGGATCCTTTTTCTTGCACACTTCCTAACATGATTTACCCAACAGCAGAAGAAACCATATGATTCCCACTTCATGATTCCCAGTCCCCAGATAAAAGCAAACTCACAGTTCAATCAATTGAAGCTTGACAATTAGGACCAAGTGCCCCAAATACGGCTGAAAACTCGGCCATCAAACTCTATGCCTCAGAATAGTGGTAGCTGGGAGATACGAGTCCAGAGCCACCCTGCACCCCGCAGGGCATAGGGACACATACCTTGTGAGCTAAAGAGTGTCGAGAATCACAAGGCCTCTGCGCTGTCAAGAGGTTTCAAAGGGGATCTAGTTTTCATTAACTTCCAACACCTTTTTACTTCTACTAAGCCTCATAAGAGAAGGCAGATTTTGTGCACAAAATAGTTTCCAGTGAGCACAAGCGGTCAGCTAGTGAAAGGCCTACTGGGGGCTTACAGAAACGGACAGTGGGCTTACAGCCCGCCCACTGCTGCTCTCGTCTGCGTTCTTCTTACGCAATGGCTTGCCTTTGGTTTGGCTCTCCCCTTGAACATAGCCTCGTCAGCATGCTTTTAACTGGATGGCTTGTATCCTTCCAAGGGACTACTTTTTTCTTTCCACACGCAATGAGAGTACATGCATTTACTAGCCCTCTACCTCCGATGCGGCTTCTCTTTACTAAACACCCGCCACCCCCTGCATGTGCATCGTGGTGCTCGCTCCCTCACGTACTGCACTCTAGGCATCCTGTGGTGCTCTCGCCCTAGCGTGCTGCACTCCAGGCATTCGTGGAGCTCTCCCGCTCATGTGCTGCACTCTAGGCATCCTGTGGTGCTCTCGCCCTAGCGTGCTGCACTCCAGGCATTCGTGGAGCTCTCCCGCTCATGTGCTGCACTCTAAGCATCCTGTGGTGCTCTCGCCCTAGCGTGCTGCACTCCAGGCATTCGTGGAGCTCTCCCGCTCATGTGCTGCACTCTAGGCATCCTGTGGTGCTCTCGCCCTAGCGTGCTGCACTCCAGGCATTGGTGGAGCTCTCCCGCTCATGTGCTGCACTCTAGGCATCCTGTGGTGCTCTCGCCCTAGCATGCTGCACTGAAGGCATTCGTGGAGTTCTCCCACTCATGCGCTGCACTCCAGGCATCCCGTGGCGCTCTCGCCCTAGCGTGCTGCACTCCAGGCATTCGTGGAGCTCTCCCACTCATGCGCTGCACTCCAGGCATCCTGTGGAGCTCTCGCCCTAGCGTGCTGCACTCCAGGCATTCGTGGAGCTCTCCCACTCATGCGCTGCACTCCAGGCATCCCGTGGAGCTCTCGCCCTAGCGTGCTGCACTCCAGGCATTCGTGGAGCTCTCCCACTCATGCGCTGCACTCCAGGCATGCCGTGGAGCTCTCTCCCTCATGTGCTGTACTCCAGGCATCTTGTCGTGCTCTTGCCCTAGTGTGCTGCACTCGACGGATTCTGTGGCACTCTCACCCTCGCCTGCTGCACTACAGGCATTCCGTGGTGCTCTCGCCCTCATGTGTTGCTTTGCCCTTCCTCGCCCCACTCTGGCACTAGTATTTTATCCCCACAAATCAGTGGAGAGCATCGGCAAACAGCATTGGCAATGCCAATAGGTCCAAACGAGAGACGTGGGGCTATATTACGTATGAGGTCGCACTTTCCCTGTTTGCGTCTGGTGAACCGAAAAACAGGTGCGCTGGACGCAAACAGGAAAAGTGCACCCTATTACATAGAATGCGCTGCCCCCAGGGCAGCCGCGAACTCGTGCCGCACTCAGGGCAGTGCATTCAAGTGAAATACGGAACGGCTTTGAAGCAGCCACTCCGTGTTTCACAGTGCTGGCCGCAACCCGCCTGCACTTAAGGGGGATTAGAGATCCCCTTGCAGGTGGGTGCAGTGAGTGACTGTACCCGCCTGCAATGGGATGTCTAGGGGCTCCATGGGACCCCTTCCTTCCCCCTCCAGAGGGCTGCTCTCAGGGGGCGCACTGACAGCATGCCACCTTTTAGGTGGTGCACTGACAGTGCCCCTCCTGACAGCTTCTTTGCCTCTGCGCTTGCGTCTGTAATATGGCGTGGTGAGCAGAGGCATAAGGATTCACCAATTTGCATGGGTTACACCCCCATGCAAATGAGGGAACGCCCTCTGAAGGTAGCGCTAGCGGTATAACAGAAGGGGCTGCACAATTTTCGGCAGCTCCTTCTGTAACACCAAAGTGCCCAGGGAGCGCGCAAAGCGGACGCAAATGCGTGCAAAGCGGACGCAAATGCCCGCTGCACCCCAGGGCACGTTCTGTGATATGTCCCAGGTGGCTTTGGCAATACATTGTTGTTCCAAAGCATACCTTATCTCCATCACAGAGACTCGTGCCACTGGCAGACTGACTGCATGGGCTGCTTCCAGAGTGCTGCGGCCAATGCTCAAAGCTGCATCTCCACACAGCTTTAAGAGCGGGAAACAAAACACACTTGTGCAAGCCCTGAGTCTCCATATTGGTTTGTACTTTTTCATGCCTGAAAAAATTCAAGTTTGTCCACTCAATCCTGAATGCCTCTTTGCCTACTGTGGAATCTACTTTGGACTTCTAGATCAAGTAAAAGCTGAAGCTTTAAAGCTCCTTATTTTTATTAGGATTCTTTGTGATTCCCTCTAATATCTAAAGGGTTTTTGACACTATGCTTAGGACAGGGGCATACAGTATACAGTACTGTTTGGGATTAGAATTACTTTTAGGTTTCTAGACTAATCTTTATCTCATTTGCGAAGCTTTGTGCTGCATAAAGTTTTAAAGACCATATCCTGGAAAAACAAGTCGCTTGTACATTTGCCAACTGGCCCCATTTCATGAGGATAATTTTCAGCCAGCCCTGTTTTTTCAAGCATCAGCGCCAAGTATTCCGGCACTTGTAGGCACAAATATTCAACGTGAAAAGACAAACAACAACTCCCAGCAACCTTTGGACGGGGGGCTGAAGGATCTGAACTAGCATGAGCAATTGACCATAGTAAAGGCCTCGACATTTAGGTAGATCAGCGACTTTCTTAGAGGTTTGCAAAGGATGCAATGGTATCAGAAAGGGATATGGACGTAACTGGAAATCCAAGGGAGTGCCTAGTGTGTAATGAACATCTGGGGCACCATCAAAAGGATGCGGAGTGGACCAAAACACATCCGGTATACTGAACAAAAGCAAACATGTCCATGTTATTTGGGGGGTTGGGTCGTTGCCTGCTCCATGGTCCTCCCCATGAGTGACAGAGATGAGACAGAATACATCTCACTCACCAAAAAGAGGTCAAGGACCATTCTTTAATTGGGGCCAGTGCATGTTTGAAGGAAGCAGGGACTGAACAGTTAGAGAGCTGAATTTAACACTGCAGAGATTGGTGGTGCCTGGGCACAGATGGAGGCTTAAACTAGATAAGAGGGGTCAAGGGTCAACATGCAGGAGATTGCTTTTCACCGCCTTCATTAGAACTTAGGTCATAGGAGCAAATGGACGACAGCAAGCAAAGAGGCAGTTGTGTCTAGCCCTCAACTTGTAGAACACCCTCCCCAGGCAGATATACATGCTCTCTTTCTAATCATCTGACCTTCAGAAAGGCCAAAGAAACACTTATTTACTTTAGTGCCAAGGAGCCACTCTTTGAATGTGCGCTCTGCAAATAACTAATAGAATACGAGTGCCAAGTTTCCGCGAATGTTGGCCTCTGACGAGGTGCGGCTTCGTCAGACTTTGGATGACAGTAGTACTCTCCTAGCCAAGGACTCGAGTTTGGAAGGATAAACATGGATTGATTTTTTGCAACAACTTGGTTCCACTGCTCCTGTATGTACCAGTGGGTCAACGCAACGTTCCAATGGGCTGCACCTTCAAGCTCTTTCTGCATTCAGAGTTATCCGCTTTTTTATTTATTAAACATGTTTTTATTATACTCCTGATCAACAAAAGACATTTATATGTTGTCACGCACAACACTGGGCTGGATGTTAATAGGAAATCAACATATCTGTTCCCTTACAGGATACTTACTATGAAATAGATGAATAGGAGCGGGTCTCTGATTTCAATGACCATTTTGGCAGTACAGATCGACCTGGATACCTTTGTATTGGACTGCCCATATTCTGGGGTGTTTGTGGGGGCACCCTCTGGCTATATAAGTCAGGAAATCCATCCCCATGCAATGTCCAACCCTCTCCCCCAGCCCATCAACGATGGAGCCTCTGCATCTTTTACATTTTGAGCAGTCTCTCTGCACAACCTGGAGAGTAACCCTCTGAGTTATCGGTTTTAATATCCTTGGGTGGAGTATTTCAGGGAATTGTTTATGCTTCATTCAGGTATCAATCTTGTGCCACATCGCTTACATGATCTATTATGCAATAGCTGAAATATGTTCCTTGATGATCTAGGTTGAATGACAAAGGAACTGTTGGGCAGAGGTGGGTTCAGGGCGGAGTGATTTGCAGCTGCGGATTGTTTCATGCTCTAGAACACTGGTAGAAAAGGGGTAATCCTTTGGAAGGGAACCCTGGTGCTGTTCAAATGAGTACAGTGTTGGGTCTATTCGCTGGCTATGTGACACAGTGAGCAAAAAGCTGGTTCGAAAAGTACCTCCGAAGGCATGTGTGGCAAAGCACCTGTAGCATAGGACTGTAATGTGCTTAACGACCCTCGTGGTTCTTTGCGGACTCTGGAGAGAAAACAATGCGGGGAGATGTTAGGGTGTGGTTAAAGTGGAGTATAAGATAATACGCAGTGTGTGAGCGTATGTTGTGGAATAAAGTAGTATTTGACTGCAGCTCCCATGTGGCATATTTCATTAGCATGCTCCAGGGCTAGGGAAGATACTGCAACTGGCAACGAGTAGGGGAAACATGCCCTGAAGAAAACAAGGGTGCAAGACCTGAGAGTTTACAACGGGCCAGCAAACTGCTCGTCCATGCCACATGTGCCTCAAATTGAATCAAAACAGTCTGCAACTGGTATATGTGGAGTCAAAGCCCTGCTCCAGCCCATACATGGCAAAGGTAGAAAGTGAAGGCTCTACAGAGGAGCACATTCAAAACACCTGCCAAAAACGCCAGTGAAGCAGTCAATGGAAACTCAGCGCTACTCCCTGAATGCGGAGCAATTGCTCAAATGAAGCAGAAAGATAACATCGGCGACAACCAGGTACGAGAAACAGAAAATGTACTGACCGTCAAAGACAACCGAAGCATTCTACGACTTCATCAAGCATGGTGACACAAGTTCAAACATAAGGGTTGTGCTGGCAGAAGTTGCCAGGTAGAGCGAAAGCTGTCTGAACAGAATGTGCTCTCAATCGCAGAAAAGGAGAGTGCAAATTAGAATGCAGCCATGTTCCTACAGCCACCACCGCACTTTGACACTTATAAGAAGCAGGACATTGGTGCCCGGTGGGCTGCCCGAGTCAAAACATTTGAGGGCTTTATAGATGCACTAGAAGATGAAAAGAAGATTTTCAAACACTTGAGAAACCTGGTAGGAGATAGGAGTGAACGAAGTGCTAAAGAAAGTTTCACAGACTGATGCAAAATTATATCAAAAGGTAAACAAAGCTTTGGAGGCCAAGTTCAACCCAATTTTGAATGCCAACTATGAAAGGTATACCTTCAACCAAGCACGACAACAGGTTTTTGAAACAACAGACGATTTGGTTGAAAGACTTGATGCACTCATTAAACATTACAAATTCTGTGATTTCACTGACAAAGAAGCCATGTGCCTCAAAGCCATTGATGCTGCCTTTCAGATTTGTTTAGAATGCGCATGTTGAGAGAAACTTACAGTTTGGAGAAAATATTGACGGCTGCCAGAGCAGATGAACGAGCACACCAACAAGCTGCTGAAATAGAAGCAGGAACAGCCCACAGTGAATAGGCCTTGTCTGTGAAAAGGAAGCCCAGGTAAATACAAGATGCGTGTAAAGTTGGCGTCTTCTAAGAAATCAAAGCTAGGTTTCAGATGCTGATTTTAGTTTCCTCATGAAAGTGAATGTTCATCCATTCGGGCAGGTCTGCAAAGGTTGTGGAAAAAAAGAATCCTTTCATAACTTGTGTCGAGTCAAAGAAAAAACAAGTGTGTCACAATCGAGAGAAAAGATGGATGCGAGAATGTTCCAGAAGCACTCTCCCCATGCCCACAAAACCAAAAAGCAACATCAGCTATGACAAGTAGAAACCAGGCAAGATCAATTATCACAAGCTCATTGTACAAAGGCTCGTAGACATCACTGTTGAGTATAAGCAAAGAAGATGGGTGTGCGCTAATTATATCTACCAAAGAATGGCAAGCACATGTGGGTTTAGTGGTCTGTAAGGTAAATCACAGCTCAAAGACAGCTTCTCAAATAAATCAACAAATGTCATTTGGGCACTGTCCCAAAATCACACTGAAAGTGAACAATCACCCGATACCTTTTATTATAGACAGCGGTGCGTTGATAAATATAACTGCAAAAACAACAGTTGATGGACAGAATGCAGAACAATGTCATACATTCACCCCAGTACAGAGATCTGGGCCTAAATCCATAGTTTTTTTGCTCACCATGCCATTCCAGTTTGAACCCAGCCATATGCAAATCAGTCTTGACCCTGTGCCCCATGGAAACAGTCCAGCCCAAACTGCCAAGCCAGGTCCTCCCTGGACTGGAAACAAGCATCCAAGGACCGGTTTCGGGCTTTCAGCCCTCATCAGCCTGGATAGATGAAGACGGCTGATAGCCAGAAACCGGTCCTAGGATGCTTGATTCCGGTCCAGGGAAGACATGGCTTGGCAGTTCGGTCTGGAGTTCCCATGACGCACAGGGTAAAGACTGATTTGCATATGGCCATGTCTGAACTGGGGTGGTGTGGTGAGCAAAATAACAATGGATTAAACCCAGATCTGTGACTGGGGGTCAATGTTTGCCATTGTGCAACATTCCGTCCATCAATTGTTGTTTTTGCATTTGTCACCCCGAGTGGGATGGGTATGCTCAGACGTGAGTCCCGTGCTCTCCATGCCACTGGAATCAAGCTATCCTGGCTGAAGACGGCTGATAGCCAGAAACCGGTCCTAGGATGCTTGATTCCAGTCCAGGGAAGACATGGCTTGGCAGTTCGGTCTGGACTGTTCCCATGAGGCACAGGGTGAAGACTGATTTGCAAATGGCCATGTCTGAACTGGGGTGGTGTGGTGAGCAAAATAACGATGGATTAAACCCAGATCTGTGACTTGGGGTGAATGTTTGCCATTGTGCAACATTCCGTCCATCAATTGTTGTTTTTGCATTTGATAAATAGAACATCAGTGGAAAAATGTAACAGCCAATCCCCTGTGCCTTTCACTCCATCAGGCTCGAAGGTATATATATTTTGTCCTCTTCTGAGCCACTATAAAGACAAGGATCGTTTTTTGATAAATTATTTTTATAAGCCATTAGTATGACAGAATACAAAAATATGAAATAACATCGAAACAAAGCCAAGACAGGAAACAGTGATTAAAAAAAAAAAGGAGGAGAAGAGAAAAAAGTTAAGTGACGTTTATATAAATTGTAATGCTCTTTTTCCACATAATGCTTAGTGCATACACCTTTGCCTGGCATTATAATACAATTCATAAGATAATGGAAAAAATCAGATGATGGAACTAGAACTGCAAAGTAGAGCAAGATAGTGCAGTGTCAGGTCGATTGGAGACTACCTAAGATTCGTTTAAATCGAAGCCAAGGGCGATGACTTCTAGCCTGGTCAAGCTCTAGTTCTAGAGAGCACTGTAGCTAGTTTCATTTGGGGGTATAGGCGTGCTAGAAGGGCTCTACGCTTCATTAAGTTATCTTATAAGCAAGGAAGATTCAAACTCCTAGACTTTAAGCTGTAGTATTGGGCAGCATTTATGGGGTGGATTCAGGCTTTGTTAAATGGGCTTGAAGCTGGTTTGTCCTCAGTAGCGTATGAGTTAGCCTGTGGGCCATCTATTGGACTTACTCTGTATAAGACCTCCAACCCTAACTATTACAAACGAGTTGATTTAAGGTAATCATGGATGTCTCTAAGATTTGGCAAGAAATGTCTAAGCAGTACTCTCTGCCTACTATAAATCAATATACTCCTTTATGGGGCAACCCGGAATTCCACAAAATATTCTAGGCTAATGCGGACAGAGTCTGGCAGCATAACGACATTAATAACCTTGGACAGCTGTATGATGGTCAAGGGTTTCGCTCGTTCGCTGAATTAAAAGAGGAGTTCAGGCTTCCGCAAAGCTTGTTCTTTAAATGCTTACAAATAAGAGATTATCTTTTATACGAACAGAAGATACGAGAGATAACATATACACCGGAAATACTGACAGGGTATATTTAAATCCTGGTAAAGGCTATTTGAAAAACAGGGGACCCCTACACTAATAGGTTTGCCATAGGTAGGGAAACAACACTTTTGAAAAAATACACTTATAGCAAACTATGAATTAATAAGTGCCCAAGACTCTCAAGAAACACATGTGAAAAAAACAATAGACAGAAAATTGTAGTACGACCTTACATGTATTATGATAAATGAAATAACACAATATATAATGATATACAAAGATTTTTAATTTATAAATAGGTAGTTACTTATTTTCTTTTTCCATTTCACATTCCATTCAGATAATACTATTCAGTGCAATTAGATTTTAACCAATGTACAAAAAACATACAAGAAGATGACATAAAACAAACATATACATAAAATCACAATAGATCAGTCAATATGCTATTATGGTAGGCAAAAGCGGTTGGTTCTGACTACGCGCGTTTGGGCCTTCTGCCTTCATCAGGTGACCGTCATTCGCATATAGACTCAACTGGACAAAGAACTGGAGAAGATACCAAAAAAAATTACAAATATATATATATATATATATATCTGTACATATTAAAAATTAAGGGTCGCATCATGGTAACATTACAATCAAAATACAATTGTATACCAGAGAGAGTAGGTCACTATTTACACAACAATTTTTATATACATATTATAGTACACTATTTACAGTAATGCAGCTCATATGATAAAATATATTTTGTTTATCTGTTGAGGTAAGTTTATGTCTAAATATACAAATTTCTATTATCCAAATAATCTACATTGCATCTCGGTATATAGGAGAACAGATTTTAGTAGTATACTACATAAGCTTAGGACAATATATGGAGTATTTTCACAGATTGCCATCATTTCTCATCAGACCATTATATAGCACCCAGAAGGTTACCAATATGGACTCTTACCGACTATTATGTATGGGAAATTAGCCACTATGATGATACATGTTAAAGAATTCTTTTAAGACCTACTCGGGGTTTGTTTTTACAGGCTTAGGAGTAGTTTTTTAGAAGTTCACCACATTCTACATATACTTACACAATTACGTATCAGCTTAAATTGGATTAGACGATGGAGTCTTCTATGGAACCCTCATCTGGTTTATTATTTATATAGGTAATGAGGCTGAATGGAAATCCTGGATGGAGTGAAAATAGATAGATAATAGTTCAGTGAGGACATATATCCCATTGCTGACACTCTTTCTTGGGGAGTTTAGACCTATATCGCGGGCAACATACATGTCAAAGATTGTATGTATATGTAACTCTGTAGGATTATTTTCTTTAGGGTACACAGAGTGTAATAGGACCCCGGTGAGTGTTTACCGTTATTCTCGATTGCTGATAAGCAGAAAAAAAACTTCAATCCTATGAATGACGAGAAGTTATAATAGATGGGAATTTCATTATTGTACCGCCTGGTACGAAAATGATACTATAGGATGTTTAATTCATTATTATCATTTTCAGCTACTCAATATTTAGCTCCCGGACTGGTACTCTTCATGTATCTTATCTATAGACCATATTCTGATAATGATCTATACCGATATGGCCATTGTGATTAACATTCTATATGGTCATCTATTGTAAATCTATAGATATTTGACAATTACACTATTTGGATAGTTTTCTTTATCATTGTTAACTTCTCTAATATTTTTCTATCCATATAATTACATCTGGCGAGGTAGAAGACGTCACTGCCTTATACGAGTAAAGGCGGGTCCAATAGATATACTAGAATATCCATAAGACAGAATAGGTTACCACGCATTCCATCTTGCAAATGGTTGTGTGCAGTCCGTTTTCTATTTTCTACCATCTGCCTTTGGGCTGACTGGTCCACTGTCTATTTCCATGAAACCGTATCGCAGGCAGATGACGGCATCCGGTATGCGCCGAGATCTAGCCAGGTGCACTCAATTAGGAACCTATCTGGCGGGTTTCTCCAGGTATATATAGATCGAGATTTAGTCTATTCAGTCCCTGCATATCCAGCAATTACGGGAGGTCTGGCGTACGACGACGCACGTTTAAATAACGGTAAGGATCCTATGGCATGACAGCGACACTCGAGTTTTTAACATTTAGGTCATCATGGCGGATACTAGTATGTACCTTACGCCTGTCTTATGTCTTGCCCCTATAGGACTTACAACTTTGCCTATACGGCGTGAACCCATATCTGCAAACTATACTTACAACAGGAAACATTGGGTTACTGAGTTAAGGTATTACTCTATCTATTTGTCTACTCTTTTAGAACCTTAAATCATTTTTTAGTTGTAATACCCACTAAAACGTATGTTTTCTCTTGAAGCTCTGTTATAAAACCTATCATGTCTAAAACGTAGACGTGCCGGCCTCTCTCTCTCTCATCCGTTTCTCGGAATATGATCCCATTTTTTGACATCCTTCTACCCACAAAAAGGTAATACGATTAGAATGAGTACTTTTTAATATCCTAGATCGTATAAACTGACCATCTGTTGTAACTGATGAGATCGATAATAATCCATGACGTTCTCTTTATGTAGACATAGCTGAATTATCGATTCTTGGGTACCTCTTCCGATTGTATCCTGTCCACTGCCCCGGTTTATGATTGAAGTCTTTTTTCTGCTTATCAGCAATCGAGAATAACGGTAAACACTCACCGGGGTCCTATTACACTCTGTGTACCCTAAAGAAAATAATCCTACAGAGTTACATATACATACAATCTTTGACATGTATGTTGCCCGCGATATAGGTCTAAACTCCCCAAGAAAGAGTGTCAGCAATGGGATATATGTCCTCACTGAACTATTATCTATCTATTTTCACTCCATCCAGGATTTCCATTCAGCCTCATATTACCTATATAAATAATAAACCAGATGAGGGTTCCATAGAAGACTCCATCGTCTAATCCAATTTAAGCTGATACGTAATTGTGTAAGTATATGTAGAATGTGGTGAACTTCTAAAAAACTACTCCTAAGCCTGTAAAAATAAACCCCGAGTAGGTCTTAAAAGAATGCTTTAACATGTATCATCATAGTGGCTAATTTCCCATACATAATAGTCGGTAAGAGTCCATATTGGTAACCTTCTGGGTGCTATATAATGGTCTGATGAGAAATGATGGCAATCTGTGAAAATACTCCATATATTGTCCTAAGCTTATGTAGTATACTACTAAAATCTGTTCTCCTATATACCGAGATGCAATGTAGATTATTTGGATAATAGAAATTTGTATATTTAGACATAAACTTACCTCAACAGATAAACAAAATATATTTTATCATATGAGCTGCATTACTGTAAATAGTGTACTATAATATGTATATAAAAATTGTTGTGTAAATAGTGACCTACTCTCTCTGGTATACAATTGTATTTTGATTGTAATGTTACCATGATGCGACCCTTAATTTTTAATATGTACAGATATATATATATATTTTTTTTTGTATTTTTTTTGTATCTTCTCCAGTTCTTTGTCCAGTTGAGTCTATATGCGAATGACGGTCACCTGATGAAGGCAGAAGGCCGAAACGCGCGTAGTCAGATCCAACCGCTTTTGCCTACCATAATAGCATATTGACTGATCTATTGTGATTTTATGTATATGTTTATGTTTTATGTCATCTTTTTGTATGTTTTTTGTACATTGGTTAAAATCTAATTGCACTGAATAGTATTATCTGAATGGAATGTGAAATGGAAAAAGAAAATAAGTAACTACCTATTTATAAATTAAAAATCTTTGTATATCATTATATATTGTGTTATTTCATTTATCATAATACATGTAAGGTCGTACTACAATTTTCTGTCTATTGTTTTTTTCACATGTGTTTCTTGAGAGTCTTGGGCACTTATTAATTCATAGTTTGCTATAAGTGTATTTTTTCAAAAATCCTGGTAAAGGCACCATTCGTTCAATCTATCAGAAATTTATTGTAAATGTATCTGACGATAATTTGCTGATTTCTGCTAAACTTAGTCGCCTTCTGAAAACTCACATATCTGTAGAAGAATTACAGGAGGCAATGGATACTATAGATCAATCAGTTACGTCCATCAAGCTGAAATTGCAGCAACACAGGACAATATTTATGCTTTATTACACTCCCAAACTCCTCTCCAAGTGGGCAACTACTCAATTTATAGCGAAATCGCACTGTTCAAAATGCAACCTGTTTGCGACGGACTTAACACCTGTTTGTAGAAAGCCCCTTGCTGAGCATATTCTGGAACAAAGTATTTTTAATGTTTACAATGCAGCTTGGTTGTGAATTTTAGCTTACGGAGAAGGAAATTCTCCTGGGACTTTAATATGGGGCCGACAGTGGGGAGATGTTCTTAAACTCTATTATCATTACGTGCTCGCCTATGTATTGCAAGTGCCTGGGTAGATACTAACAACCCCGATGATGTCGAGGTCTGGATACTCCTTAGCCAAGGATCGTTCACAGCGACTATGAAAGACAAAAAGACATTGGTACGAGACATCATTCATGTTCTACAAGGTACTTCGTCAAGTGCCTGTTTGCCCAATTTTGCTGCTGACATGGGGTTCATATCCCTCAACAACAATCTTTGTACTTAGTCTGAGATCATGAGCTGGTTCCATCGTTGTTTCATGGCCTGGGAAAACTGAAGAAAATAAAAGTATAGCTCGACATCAATGACGACGTTCGACCTGTGGCTCAGCCACACAGTGGAGTTGCTTTCCATTTACAAGAAGAAGTAGAGAAAGAGTTGGAAGTGCTTTTAAAGCATAACATCAATGAACGTTCTACAGACCCCATGCAATAGTTTTCGCCCATAGTAATAGTACCAACAAGCATTTGCAATGCAATAGGTCTTGCAGTAGCAAAGTTTAAAGTTGTTGGTATTGTTTATCTATTTTGTTTTAAAAGCAATAAATATATACAAGGTTATTTATAATGTTAGTATGTGATAGTGGGGCAAATGTGTTATAGGAAATACAGTTTAAGCATGTGGGATTAGACGCTATCAACTACTGCCACTCCCTATAGCCATGGATTAATATGATGTTTTGCCATGTGTGTTTTCTGTTGCGGAACACATACCATGATTGCCAACTGATGCTGAAAATAGTTCCCCAACAAACAAGACTGAGCTATTGGCATTGTAAATGCCACTAGCTTAAATTTTCGCAAATGCAAAAACTATTGAATTGCAAATATTTTTTGTTTTAAGGCCCCATGCTGCGTTTGCACGTAAATAGAGGCCACACCACTTTTTTTAGACGAACCGTGTCTACAGAAAGGGGTGCAGGCGCCATTAAAGTGAAAGCTCCCTATGGGGCGTTTTTACTAAAAAAGCATTTGTTTGAAAAACAAATGCATTTTTTTGTAAAAGTGCCCCAAACAGCGCTTTCATTTTAAAGGCAGCCACGTCCCTTTCTTCAGATGCAGATTGTTCAAAGAGAGGGGCGTGGCCTCTATTAAGTGCAAGCGTGGGATGGGGTGATTGGAGACAACCCCAAAAAAGTATATTTGCAAAGCAATAGGTTTCGAATTTGCGAGAGTTTAAGCTATTGGCATTTACATTGCCAATAGGTCAGACTCTCCTAAATGCGAAACCTATTGCATTGAAAAGAAGTATCTGTCATGGTCCCAGCTGCTTGGAAAGTGAAAGCGCAATTGGTGCGCTGAATGTTGCTGCAAAGCACATTGTGCCTGCAGTAGGACAAAACTCACTAAGAAAATAAATAGTGCTTACAGACTAAATAACAGACCGAGTAACAACAGAAGTAAAAGGGCCAGTCCTCGTGGGAGGTTACAAATCCCTACACTTTCTGTTTTGTTTCACACTTGTGGGTTCTTTTTAATCTCTGCTTTCTCCGTTCCCCACTATTTTCCTATCTTTATTTTCCACCTTCATTCTCTCTTTCATGCCTTTCTCTCTCTGTTTGTAGTTGAATGGCTTTCTTGGATATCTCAGCTATATTA
This sequence comes from Lissotriton helveticus, assembly GCF_964261635.1. NCBI lineage: Eukaryota > Metazoa > Chordata > Amphibia > Caudata > Salamandridae > Lissotriton > Lissotriton helveticus. Next base: position 683,705,447 of record NC_136073.1, read on the forward strand.
TGCTACGGGTGTCTTTGAATCGGTATTTGTGTAGCAATCTTAACTTCTGAAAAAGTACAGCTTCAGACAGTCGAGGTAATGAAATGCTGACATCCATGAGGTACAGATCTTAGTTTGTGTTGCGGTCAGAAAAAACTTCAGATGGAACTAGCCAGTTCTGTTTAATGGTTTGAAAAAAATCTGAAAAATCTCTAGAGATATGGTTATTTAGTCACTATCAAACAACATCGAGATAGGAAGAAACTGCAATCGGTATTGCTCTGCTAGCCTCAACTTAACTAGCGAAACTACGGAAAAGAAATATGTAAGAAAAAAAGAAGAGGGTAAGCTCTCATTTTAGGATCGTTTTAAAGAGACAGGTGGGATAATACGTAGCTGTGTCTTTAATAAAAGCATGTTTTTTCTTCAGTAAAATGAGGAACGTTAGCATTTAATAGCAGAAAGTGCATGAGTCATACCATGATCACGTTCAGCACCCAGAAAGAGCCCATATCAACAGCTGCGCTGTCGCTGACCGTACTCCTGCGCAAACTCCCGAAGTGGTAGTGACCGCTCGCTCTGTTCTTCCGAACTCTGCTGTCCAGAGCTCAGTGAGTAGCTTGTGCTGCGGACAGTGCGGATTTTTGGAACACGTATGCATGCTCCCCTTCTGGGCACGTGCACGACTGGGGCAGAACAGAATGGTTCTGCTTCCCCAGGATGTAAAATGAGGTGTCGTGTGTGGCGACTGTGGAGTGATCTGGCAGTCCTAGCTGGATCTAAAGTACGTTGGCCCGACTTTGACTCCCTTACTTGGACTCTTGTCACTTCCTGGTGCTCTGGGGAGCAACCTTTTAAGTACGTGCATAAGATAAAAAGTTCACGTGCCGATGAACGCTCACAGACAAAGCGGCACCTGATTAAAAGCATAAAATGTAAAGAACTGCATGCATTCCATAAGAAATGAGTGCTGTGCTTGTTTTTTTCTTATTACATGCAGAATTGTGATCAGGGCTTTCTAGCGCCGCGGTAAGGCGGAAACACCCAACATAAACGTGCCCGGAGGCGACATCTAATCCAATGTGCATATGAGCTGCCGACTTTGGAACTTGGGAGCCAGGGTCGAGTCTCGGCATCAGCTCAGCACCCTGTGATTGTGGGCAAATCACTTAATCTCTCCGTGCTTACTAAAAATAAATGTGTCCTTGTGTAGTGCAACCGGTGCTCATGCCGACTGGTATGAGGAGGAGGCAAATATAGCCCTTTCCTAGTGGTTGCGGACAAGCTGAGCAGACCTGCATCACCGGAACTCATCCTGACCGCGCAAACCGATGATTGTATTGGGCAGTCTCCACAAACTCCGATCCTCGTCACTCCCACACAAGGCTTTATCCGCACGCTATGCAAAGCCTCCTCGTGACGCTCTTCCCCCCGCCCACCACAGTCCCTGTGCCACCATCTGCTCGTCAAAGTGCGTCAGAGCCTCACCTGCTGAAGCAAGCGGAGGCTTCTTGGCTTTGTATTGTGATAAACTGCCTTCTCCCCTCGGATTATTCCTGCTTTCGTTCGTACAAGCACGTAGCTATAATACTGGTGGTTGTTGCTTCATTTTTGTACTTCGGGTCAGAAATGCAAAACCGTCGTGTCTGTCGCATTGTGTACAACAAGGGAAAGTGGGAGAGCGCCATGCGCACGTTGTAGGCGCGCCGTGAGCGTGCAAATCGGCGTGGCCTGCAGCTCGTGCCCAGGGACGGCGCCTGCAGACTTCACCGTACTCATGGGTGCTGCGCAGCTCATGCAGCCCAGGGAGGGGGCCGCGAGGGCGCCTCAGGCGGAGACACATGGCACCTGTATTACTCGGAGGTAAGAACCCCCAGATGTGCTGCTGCTGATCAGGGGTGTTGTGGGTACTTGTAACTGATGCCAAGGTGTGCTGCGATAGCCGGAGAGGAGCACTTCGGTGCGCGTTGATGGGCCGTGGAGCCGACGGGGGGAGGGGTGTTGTGGGTACTTGTAACTGATGCCAAGATGTACTGCGGTAGCCGGAGAGGAGCACTTTGGTGCGCGTTGACGGGCCGTGGAGCCGACGGGGGAAGGGAAAGTGAAAGTAACGCTGCATCAGGCTTGCGAGGACAGAAGGGGGACAGGAGATGGGCACATCGCGCTACATGAGTGTTCACGGGCGCGTTCACGACCTCCATTCGCCCTGCGTGTGCCCATCTTCTGTCCCCCTTCTGAGGCAAGTCAGCAACAATAGATCTCGCTGGCGACAGCGCTTTCGCGCTGCGTCGCCAGGTGCGAGACCTAAAAAAGGATAGTTGTGGAGCAGTGCATATTTGTATTGATATGCACCAGGCAAATAAAGCCATTGAGAGGGAGAGACTCCCTGATCCACACATTACAGACATGATCATGCAATTGAATGGAGTCAGTGTTTTCCGGTCTTGTCCTGTCTTGACCTAAAGAAAGGACACCATCAACTCGAGCTGGAGGATAACTGCAGCTACATTACTACCTTTTCGACTCTTTTTGGTTGTTCAGATGTAAAACACTGAGTTGTGGAGTATCTTCAGCTGCTGTAAAATTGAATGACGTTATTCACGGAGTAATCAAACCTGTTACTCATGCTTTCAATTACAGTGATGATATAATGGTTTTTGGGAGAATACACGAAAAACACGACAAAGCTCTTAACCAAGTATGCCAGCTACTTGCTGATGCAGATCTCTCTCTAAAACCTGCGAAGGGCGAGTTTCACAACGCCAAACTCCCATTTTTTAGGGACCTATTAGCTGATTGGGGAACGACTAGAGACCCAGACAAGGTGCAAGCACAGTCATCCACTTGCCCCCACCCCATAGAAATCACCATCCTGCGATCCTTTCTAGGATTGGCCAGTTATTGCTCGAGATGCATTCACAACTTTGATAATGCGAGTGCCCCATTGAGAGACTTGACAAAGTGAAATGTACAGTTTCCGCTGTCTCCGAAATGTGACCAGTTTCAAAGACATTAAATCATGCGATCGAGAATGCAACTGAAATAGCCTCCTTTGACCCCAAGTTACATACTGAAATAAGGGTTGATGCAAGTTTAGTAGGGCTAGGGGTAATCCTTGCTCAACATAATGGCCATCCGACTGCTTTGGTGGTCTATGCCAGGCGAACCCTGTCTGAGACAGAACGTTCCTACTCTCAGCCGCAGAAGGAGAGTCTGGTGTGATGTGGATCTGTGAACATTTTCATGTATTCCGCTATAGAAAACAATTCACTGTCAACACAGATTGCCAGGCGTTGCTTCCAATCTTTGGAAACCCGAAGGCTAAGATGCCCCCTCGCATCGAGAGGTGGGGGTTGAGACTGCAAGAGTATGACTGAGATCGTGCACAAACCAGTGAAGGACCAAAATCCAGCAATTACTTTTCACAAGTGCCACTACATGGTCACAGTTTAACATCCAAGAAAGCTGAAGCCTATCTCAACTTTGTTGTGAGATTCAACACACCAGCAGCTCTGTATATGGAATAAATCATTGCTGCACCCAATGCAGATAAAGACCTGACCATAATCAAAGAACTTATTACCACACAATCATAAAGGAAGAAGTACCCGCCCCCTTGCTGATGATGTTGAATTCAAAAAGTTCAAAAACGTACAGAATGAGTTAATCACCCAAGAATGGCGTAATACTGTGAGGCTTAAGATTCAACATAAAAGGAAACATAAGACAGCGGGTCATTGAGCTAGCCCATTAAGGACACCATGATGATATAGCCACCAAGAGAGCCTTAAGAGATCAAGTGTGGTTCCCTCGCCTAGATGAGCAAGTTGAGAAGGAATTGAAGGCGTACCACATTTGCGATTGTTTTTCTTCCACAGTAATGCAGCACCCAGTGACAATGTCTGATCTTCCTACCCATGCTTGGGAGAGTGTTGCAGTTGACTTGTTGGAGTCTTTAGGAAATGGACATCATCTCATGGTAGTCAGAGATAAGAATTCATGTTTTCCTTTGGTGGAAGACCTATCTTTGACAACCCATGACAGTCATCGAACGGCTTCATGACATCTTTGTAACGTGGGACATCCCTGAAATCCTCAAGTCTGATAACGATCGCACTTTAACAGCAAAGAGTTTTTAAAAATTCTTGTCCAAAAATGTCAAATACCAAACGAGCACACCGCTCTGGCCACAGGCCAATTGTGTATTTTAACAATTGATGGGCCCCCTCAAGAGGATCATTCAAAGAGCGTCCATGGACAAGATCGATCTAAACCAAGCCCTATGCCAGGCCCTCCGGGCCAATCGACTGGTGAGAGTCCAGCCACCTTACTATTTTGAGAGAGCCATCAGAACAAAACTATCTCAATGGCCCCCAGATTGATCAGTGAATACTGACAAGGTTTGAGACACTGACGCAACTCGTTAAAAGAAAAAGAAAACAAATGCAGATCGACAGCGACATGCCCAGGAGACAGCATTTCATATGGAATACTAGGTACTGGTTAAACAGAGAAAAAGATTCAAAACAAACACTCCTTCTGTTGACGATCTGTTCCAGGTTGTAGTGTGCATGTTACATAGGGCGATAGCGCATCGTCTTGGACAATCAATCACTCTGGAGACATCACATTTTAAACACCTATCGCAACAATGAGTCCTGAAACACTTGTATAATGATACTTGAGGAGGCCCCCTGCAAGGCATGTGGAGGGGCCCCTTTTGGACTAAATCAGGAGCTCTCCAGCCGCCCTGGAGCTTGGGGGCCCTCCTCCCCACACCGTGGGGGCTGCAGGGGACTGTGTTACACCACTGTCCTGAAACCATGTGTGAAGTGACCCTGCCAGCAGGTCCTGCTCAAGCACCTGAACCTATGTTGCTGTTGTCGGATCAGTGTGGACCTCGATCATCTCGGATCACCCACTTTTTATTTAACAAAGGGGAGATGTAGCATATTAATGTTATGTGCTCTAGGACCCTTGTGGTTCTGGGCGGACTCTGGAGAGGAAACACACGATATGTGGGGAGGGGGCTGGCCGAGCACTTTGTCAGGGCCGTTTTTTGTTCCCAGTCCGGCCCTGCTGAGGACTAAAGTAGTGCTGACTGCAGCTCCTGTGTACCTTATTTTCATTTGCATGCTCCAAGTCTGGGGAACACGCTACAGCACCATGGAAGGTTTTATGACGTGAAGAGGCAAAGATGCTGCAGCACCTTGAAGGATTTAGGACATAAGGGTGCTAAGTAAGGTCGAGGCTAAAGACTCAGGTGGGTAGTCAGACCAGAGGCGCACCTAAAGTCAAATTTTGCTGGTGCGCTAAAAAAATGTTGGGGGGGCGGGACGAGAGGCTAATTCTTCCAGTAATAGTTAGAGTGGAGATGTAGGGGGCTCTAAGAAGGGGTGAATACATAAAGCTTTGTTAACAGGTAAATGGTCTTTTAAAGACCTGTGAAGTACTCGGCTGCAATAAGACGGTCACCAGCCAGGAAGCGGTCTCAGCCCAGGCTGACACACACGACGGAGGGGCTGAAGCCCTTTGAGCTCAATGGGCGTTGCGCTCCCGAGTCAGACCAAATTACAATCTCTCAAAATCATGAAGAGTTACGGAAACTAGGAATGTAATAAAGCTTCGATCAAATTCCGTAGATTGCAGGTGCAGTTTGCGTAAACGTCCACAAGATGGCAGCAACACAACATGAACTCTAAAAGAGACGGTGCTGCAACTATGTACATAACGGAAACCTTGCTTCATAAAGAATAGTAACCACACCAATCATTATTAGGCCAGTAACCTGAAATACAAGTTTGGGGATAACGCACAACCCCCCCCCCCCCCAAAACAACAACCAAAAGGTTTTCAGCCGAATAATGTTGGAAAAAATGCTGAGATATAGAAAGATGTTAAAGGTTTGAAGGATACGTGTACTAGAATGCTTTTTTCAAATTATTTTATTACTCTAAATCAATAATTATTTGGAAACAATAGTGGGAAAGAGTTTGGTGTCTCTATATAAGGCCACAGGCAGAAGACACTTTTCGATACTGCTGGAGGTATATCGAGCAAAAATTCCTGCCTCTTTACTTTACGGAATGGAGATAATCGATATGAAAAGTTGGAGCTTCTTGAACTCCTCTGAAGGCAAAATCCTACGTAGCCTTTTATCTGTCAACACCGCTAGTTCAACAGCTGCTCTTAGACAGGAATTCGGTTTACGTAGCAGCTGGGTTCAAGGTCTAGCGGGGAGTGTACGCTGGGTCTTTAGCCTGGCAATGGGTGAGCCTGGCACGTTAAGACATCTCATAACAACTGAGTTGCTGGGAAACCTTAATGATTATTCTTTAATTCTAATTTTTTTTAGATATGCTGTGAGCCAATTACAACTAGATGAAGCTGTTTTATTCTCTTTATCGGCTTTTCAGCTGAAAACCCTCCTGAAGTCCGCATCTTGGGAATTGGGGTTTAGATTGGATAGAGAGTTTCGTATTCTGAAAAAAGGTACCACTCCAGTTATTGATTCCTGTCTGGTGAGGAATGCGCAACCCTATGTTCATTGGAACATCCCTCATGGAGTCAGGCGTCTATTGTTCTTACTAAGGCAGGACTTACTTCCTTTGAAATCTCTCCTATCCAGATGGTATGGTTCATCTGCCTTATGTGATCTTTGTAATATGAAAAATCAGGACTTGCTCCATGTTATCTTTGTTTGCCCAGCTCTAATGTCGCATAGGCGAAAGTGGCTAAGACCTATCTGTCTCCAATTGAATATTTTGTCTGCTACTGCCTTTATTGCGGCTATGAACATCCCCCCCCCAATGAAATGTTCTGTTTTAAATTGTATAACTTTTTAAAATGTTTTTGACTCTGTATTAGGTGGTTGTTTTAATGTCCAGTTCACTTTGTATACTTTTTATATTATTATTATTTTTTTTTCTTTTTTATTCTAAGTAAATGTAATATTTTTTACTCAAGATTTTCTGGACTGTAATACTATGTCTTTTATGTAGATCTCATGTGAGTTCCGTAATCATAAAATAAACTTGAACTTGGAAACAATAGTGGAAATTGTACTTTTATAGAAATGAGGGCATTGATTAAAAACACACATTTAATAAGGGAGTGTGTGAGGAAAGTCATGAAACAGGAAATTCATTGGACCGAAATGTTGAGCAAACTGCACAGACTCTAAATACAGGTTTCAGTGGGTTTGGGGTTACCACCCAAAACAGACTTTCAGGAAATGTGTAGCAAATTGAGCATTTTGAAACCCATTCAATTTCTGCAAGTGATGCTACAGAGACGTTGATGGCCAAACAAACATTATCCCATAGATTATATTACACAATTCAGGAATCTCCTTTTTGGCCCAGAGGACAGCTGTGTGACCTTTATTGGGAAGTATCCAGTGAAAACATGAAGACATTTGATTGATGGGGAAGAGCTCATAGACTCCACTGGCCTCGAACACTTGTTTTTAGGTCTTGCCTAGGCAGCGCGTGAGCCGTCTCTTCAAGACATGTATTCACAATATGGGCTTTAAGCTCCGCCCAGCGCTTCTGGAAATTTCTTTACTGTGGTTGTCAATAGTGTCCATCTGTCCTGCCTTTGGGTGCTTGGTTCTCTGACACTGGACATCACCGATTGTGTCTTTTGGTTGTCCATCTCTGGCCATCTGTTGCCTCCTCACTCGCAGACACATCCCCTCCCTCCCGTTATTGCTGCATTCTCCAGGGTTACGTTTGTTCCGGTGTCCCCACTTTACTGTGGTCTATCTTTTAATAGTCTTGTGCCTCCTCGCTCATAGACGCACCCCCTCAGCATCCTGGGATTCTGGTCAAATCACTTAAAATAGCCATGCCTTCCAAAAATGAATGTGCCCTTGTGTAACGTCACTGGTACTCATGTAAAGCACTCCAATATCTTCGGGTTGAGTTTGAGCTATATAAACCAGGGGACAAAAATGAAGCGCTACTTTTGTTTTCTCTTCTTTCTTGCAGTTTTGTATACAGCGTGAACTCAACCAAAGGTATTGGAGTGCTTTACATAAGCACCAGCTACGTTACACAAGGACACATCCATTTTGGTAGGCACAGGGAGATTAAGTGATTTGGCCATATTCACAGGATGTGGAGCCGATGCACAGACTCGAACGTGGTTCCCAAACGACAAAGTCAGCAGCTCTGGCCGTTATGCCACATACCGTCTATCTAACTAGTTGATGCCAAGGGTTATACCCGTACGTTACATAACTATTACGGGCAGCAAGACAAAGCATTGCTCCAACATGGGGCTGGTTCGCTAATTTCGCGGGTGAATGAACCTGCTATGGTGACTATGTGTAACATGCAGTACAATGTCTTGTTTTTCTATGTATCCTCCTTTATGTTCTCATTTTCTCTCTCTCTCCTTCCCCTCTTCTCTCGGCCTCTAACTTTCTCTCTTCATATCGCATGCCGTATCTTCTGCCTCACTCTTTCACCATCTTTCTCTTTGTTCTCCTGTCTTGCCCCGTCTACTCTCTTTCACCATCTCATTTCTTTCTCGAACGTTCTCCCATTCCCTCGCTCTCCGTCTGGAGATGGCCAGGCTCTCTCTCTCTCTCTCTCTCTCTCTCTCTCTCTTGAGCCCAATGTTTCGCTCACTCCTGTTATTCTTCTACTGTTTCTCCAGCTTTCCTCTCTTTAACGCTGCCTCCCTCATTATCGGCAGATCGTGCTTTCACTCGCTCCCTTTCCTACTGTTGCCCCTCCTCTACCCTTCTCCACCTCCCCCCTCACAGTCGCATGTCTCGCTCCTCCCCGTGAAGGTCTCACTGTCCGGCCTGTATTCTCCCCTCACCTGCTCTCAGCAGCGGCCCGTCATGTGCAGGCTTCCCATCTCTGGCCCACAGCCAGGCTCTCCGAGGGCACCCAGGACCAGGGCTGCCATCATTGCCTGCACCCCGGGCAGCGGCAAACAGTTGATTCATTATTGTAATCTTTTGTTAGGATGAACAGCCTTCCATTCGGGCACTTACACCCTGACACCGTCTACATCTCCCTTCGGAAGGGCCCGATACATCCTGGTGCTTACATACTCACACTTGGTGCACCCCTATTACGGTGGGCCATCTCACATCGGTGCACTTTTACCCCGTCAAACTAACTTGGTGCATATTTATTAGGCTAGACAGTCTTACATTCGGGAACGTATGCCTTCACACTTGCTAAATCTTCATTAGGAGGAACCGCCACACAGACGGGCACATACAGCAACCTGGGAGTGCTTTGTTTGCACTCTTGGCACCAACAACAGACCGCCCGGCTACAAGCGGTGGTTTTCTCTGTGTTATTCTGCTCGTTGTGGATCCCCGGTGGGTATCCCACCAGATCCATGGCAACCACCCAACATGGTATTAGGAACCAGGTGAGATTAGCACCATCACGCTGCTTAACGTTATAAAATACCCATCAGTAAAATGATCAGGGGACTCCTGTTCTTAGACTCAATATGTCGACACTCGGCATTTACCTTTATATAACAGACCATTATTGTTGAGTCCTTGATGACTGCATAGCATCGATTTGCTGAAGGAAATCGAAGATTGCTTTAGGCTGTATCCCAGGGACAAGTGTCTTACACCAGGCCCCACGATCAATGAGCATCATTTTAGATTTATTGTAAAACGCACAATTGCCATCACTCCAAAACACAAGTATAAAACATATACATCTGCAATGCCAATAGCTCCAACTCTAAACAAAAATTAGACCTCTTGCATTGCAAATGTTTGTTATCTCTTGTCAAAGGACCCGCCAAAATGTTTTTTCCAACACTGGGTAGTCCATTCGGCAGTTTAAACTGCGAAGATTCCCTCTTTGAGAACAAGATCTAAAGAGCTCCCTCCATCACAGAGCTTGAGCCCACCTGGATGCACTTACATTCCAGGCAAGGCTTCAAGGACGCCGCATACCGCTAAGTCTTTGTTTGTGAAAGTCCATTTAAAAAAACAGACTGTCTTTTCTGAAGGAATACAGACACTAAAAATTAACTAGGCACTACTATCATTTGTGTTCTGTTTTAGTTACAAGGGAAGTGCAGTCAGTCTGCTGATAACATTCGCCTTTCCCTCCCCCTCCTTTGGTTTTGATGTAATAAGACTAAAGGCCACATATAAGCTGCACATGACAACTGACCTGCTTTTTAGTTCACTAATGGCATGTCAGTAGGGAGTGGGGCATTAATGCTTTTAATTTTAGGTTTAAAAACAATCCCTTTTAATAAAGGTCTCTCAATGCAGGGATATAAACATATGTATTAATCTGAAACGCTTCTGTGTGTTAAAGAAATATACCTTAAAAAGAAAACTAAAGTAACTATCATATTTTTACATGATGTTTGTTCCACAATTTACATACACACATTTTTGACACTTGGCTTGTGCACGGGCTCTATGGGCCAAGCCAGAGAGCTGTCTCAAATCTCCCTGTTAATGTGTTGGCTCGCCCTCCCTAAGAACCAAAACTTCTCAGCAGCGATATCATGTTTTTATTGGCCCTCTTGCCTGTACTGCGAGGAAGCATGCAGAGCTGCAAGATAACCCCTTGGCAGGACAGTGAGCGTTCAACTAGTTCGCTTTGTAGGTAACATTTGGATTCTGGGAAATTGTAGTTTCACTTTTTACATTATATCCACGTCTTTTGAGTGTTATTGGTTTAAACAACAGAATTGTACTGGATGAAACTGAGCCTAAAGTTCTGTGGTTTGTAGACAGCTGTGGTAGCAGGAGCCCGAAATAGAGAAGATGCAAGATTTGCTACAGATCAGCAGAAACCATACTGCAACCTCATCCTCTGCTGCAGGATGTACATTGAGCAGAGCACAAAACCCCCAAGCTGCTGTGCTAGGGCAGAGAGATTCCGCAATGTAATCCATTGGGCGCGGTCACCTTCTATGCGTAAGAAGGCGCCACAATGCAAGTTCACATACGATGAGAGGGGTATGGGGGCCCTCTACAAACAGACCAGGGCGATGGGGGGTTTATACGAAGGCCTTTACATATTCAGCCGCTTTGGGGATCAGTCGCGCATTAATAAAGGTAAGGTGGTATTTGTAAACCACAACTTCTGTCTGGGTGCAGATCCTTGGAGGCAAAGGCTGTCGTACAACAGTATTGACTAGCTTGGGCCATGACCTTGATGGTACGGATGCCCGTGTCTGTACCTCTGAATGTCCCTAGGCCTGTCTTCATACTCTGTGCTTCTCATCCCTGGGTCAGCCTCACATTGCTGAGGGCAGTGTTTTGATGTCAGTGTCACAGTTTTTGTCAATGTCTCAGTGTCACTGTGTCTTGATGACCCAGGACCTTTGTTAGTATCACCATGTCCTAGTGTCAATATCTCTGAGCAAATGTTCTGAAGACTATGCCAGTGTTTTCTAGTCCATGGCACGGTCACTGTGCCAATGTATCAGTGTCACCTTGTCAGCGTCCATGACACTGTATAAGTAGGTAATAGTTCGCGTGAGCTACTGCAAACGATATTCTCAAACTTTTATTTTTTTCCATTTCACCAAAACAATTCCCATACTTTTTGTTAAAAACAATCTTACCCTCAACATTTATTGCTGACCTTGAATTGCCTCAAACTGGGAGAAGGAGGGGGTCTGTTGTCGTGGAAAGGGACAGACAGGTAGAGAAGAAACAAGTCTTTCCCCAGGGTTTCTCCCCTCTGAGGGAAATGTAAACATGGGCACTGGATAATGAGTAAATGTAGAAGGCGCCTGGAGGCAGTGCAGTGTCAACCTGACAGAATCCTTTCAAGCTTCATGGAGACACATATTCTTTTTTAGAGGTTCCATAAGGGTGTTACCAGTCCTGGAATGCGTTCTTTTAATGGAAACCAATATGAAAAGGTTTACACTAGGTACAGACTGATTACATGACAACAAATATTAAAAAATAACTTTTTTGAAAGTACTGTTGTACGCAGAATCTTTTCTGAATTTTTTCTGCACATTTTAACAGCCTAATTTGCTCTGCAGCCTATCGTATGTCGAACACATTTTTACACGGCAGTAGCTTAACTTAATGCTGTGTGCGATACATATTTTAAATGACTTCCATATTCACAGCAGAGGTGATGCCTCCATGAGCGCTGAGAAGCGGCGCCCCTTTGTGGTCAGTGCAGGAAACATGAAAAATAAAATGGTAATAAAAACAAACATATTACCATTTTATTTGTTATGCCGGCAGCAGCCGAGTATAGGGGGGCAGCAGCAGGGAGGAAGTGTGCACTTCAGTTTGAAGTGCGCATGTCACTTTGGCCAGCTGTCTTGCGACGGCCAGCCTGAAATGTGCACTTTAAACTTTCCAGCCAGAGCCGCCTTAGACAGCTGGGTGGAGACCACGCGCAGGCCCCTAGTGCTTGAAGGAGAATCGAACCAGCACACTCCAGCCAATCCTGGTGCTTCTCTCATGCTGCCTGAGCAGCATGAGACCAGCGCCAGGATTCATACAGGGGAGTTGAAGGAGGCACTGGGGGTCTGTGCTCGAACCACCAACTGCAGAGAGGAAGAACAGGAGCACCGAACACAAGGCAGGCAGTATGTAAGTGACTCTTAATGTTTTAACTTAATTTAACTCACTCAGTCACTTGGAGGAATGCCTGTGACAGGGAGCCTGCTTGGGCCCGGGCACTGAAGTCAAGTCATGTGAGGAGGGAGGTGTGTGAGGACTGAGGCCCAGCATGTGAATCAGGAGTGAGGAAACTGAATATCTACAACTTTAAATGCTGGAAGGGGCTCTGAAACATTTCAGGCACTGAGTCGACCGGCACTTTGTCCTATGCTTCTCTGAAATCTATAAGCAGTAGCTGTAAGTCCTGAATTGAGTCAGACACCAGGTAATTTGTTGAGAATAACTGCAAAACATCCTTATTATTCAGCAAATGTATTTATGTACTGAGACCTCCTGGTAGGTCTTGAAGGGCTTTGGAGGGGTGCATGTCTTTTTGAAATGAAATAAAACTTAGCTGGAAACAAGCGCAGCAAGACCCAAATGGATTCTCGCAGCTTGCCGCCTTTACATGAGGCTATTCGAACTTTTGCGAAAGTATGCTAAAAGGCCCACCGATGATCTGTGGAGCGTACCGCTTTATTGGAGGAATTAAAAGATGCTATAAGGCCCAGAGAGCTGGCAGAATGGCTTTCATTTGTGAATGCCACTGTCACAAGCATATATATGCCAGCCCTCCCGAATCAGGCGGGAGAATTCCAGTTTCAAAGCTAGTCTCCAGATTCCTGCATACAAAACAAGCATTGGCATTGCCAATAGGTCTCGTGTTTAGGTGCTCATAAGTGTTTAGCCAGAGCTATTGGCTCTGGCAATGTTTTTAAGATGTGTTGTAGAGCAGTGTGGCTGCTGTGCAGCATGCTAAAAGGTTGCAATAAAAAAGTGTTATAAGTATTTTTGTTACTGTAGATATAACACAGAAGACATTATGTACAACTAAATGACCCTATTAAACAAGTACAGTGTTTCGAGTGCGATAAAATAGTTACCCATATGATCATAATTCTAAAAACGTTCTGCCTAAATCAAGCACTGCTAGCGATTGTTAATAATGTTCCAAGGAACATAACAACATTGATTTTCGCAATGGGGGAGGGTCCAGAAACAGGGGGAGGGGGGGTCGAAGCACGGAGACCTGGCCTAATACCAGCTTTGTGCGACTCTGTCACAGTTACTTCATCGCAGGCCTCCCCTCACTATGCGCCAAAAATGTCAAGTGCCAGAAAAGAAACGAAATACTGCCCCTGCAGCTGGACGTCACCTGTGCCTGTCCGTGCGACTGGCTTTACAGTTGCTTTTTGCTGCATGCCGGTGTTAAACTGGTACTAATGTGGTGAAACCGTGCATAACTGGTGTTAGCACATACAGACATGACAAAATAATGAAGTAATATTGTTATAATTACGTCTTTTATGTTGCCTTTTCTTGCCGCATAATGCAGTCAACCGAGCCACATAAATTGCCTGGTCCGTTTCGCATAATTCCCGCGAACCTGGGTGTAGCTCCTGTAAGCACAGACGGGCACCCATTGGACTGGACATAGAGAGCAGCGCCTCCTCGTCAGCCATGATACAGCGAACACAGAATCCCATCTGACATTTTGGTGTAATCTGTTCGGAAGCGCTCAGATTCTCAAAGTAGGAGCTATAACACGTGAGAAAGAGGGTCGACCTGTCTTCGCAGTTGGGTTCGGGTAAACAACCTTAAACAATGTGTAAGGTCCGTCCTAATGGGTCGGTTGCAAATGGAACTAGTTGTCGCCCTTGACTTGCGGCTCAATAAAAATCAAACATAACAAGCGGTTGATGTTTATGTTATGTTATGAATTTTTTAAAGCGCGGGATTCCCACAAGGTGTCTTGGCGCTGTTACTGCTCACTACCTACCCGCTGAGGCCATGGTAACCCACAGAGCGCATGCACTATGTGTATGTGCACATCACTCATTTATATAGCTCGGTATGCAAAGCAGGCGCTTCAGTATTTTGGCAAATTGGACGTTTGTGCTTTTTTTCTTTATAAAGAGAAAATATTCACTTTTCTACAGTTAGCTTAGTAAATATTGTGTCCTTGTGTAATGCAAGTGGGGCTATGTAAAGCGCTCAGATACCCGATTCGGGTCAAGCTCGCGCTGTATAAAACTCTGGGAAAAAAGAAGGGAAAACAAGGAGTGTGGCAAATGGCCGGAGGGAAGCCGGATGGGGGCGGGAGAGCCTGGTGGGGGGCGGGAATGCAAGCGAGGGGAGGAGAATGGAGGGGGAGGCAAGACAGAGGCAAGGAGTGTGGCAAATGGCCGGAGGGAAGCCGGATGGGGGATGTCAAGTGCCAGAAAAGAAACGAAATACTGCCCCTGCAGCTGGACGTCACCTGTGCCTGTCCGTGAGACGGCATTCAAGGGGAATGCAGACAGGGGCACTGGAATTATTCTGTTCTGTGGGCGCAGATTTTTCCGCATAATTATAGATTTATTGTAATTGCCACATACTTTATCATCTGCTGCATAATCTTCTGGTTTTTACAACAACATCAACACAAATCTGGCTCAAACGGATTAAAAATTACTAAAACGTGGCCCTTGGCAAAGGTTGACTGGCTTTACAGTTGCTTTTTGCTGCATGCCGCTGTTAAACTGGTACTAATGTGGTGAAACCTTGCATAACTGGTGTTAGCACATACAGACATGACAAAATAATGAAGTAATATTGTCATCATTACGTCTTTTATGTTGCCTTTTCTTGCCGCATAATGCAGTCAACCGTGCCACATAAATTGCCTGGTCCTTGTCGCATAATTCCCGCGAACCTGGGTGTAGCTCCTGTAAGCACAGACGGGCACCCATTGGACTGGACATAGAGAGCAGCGCCTCCTCGTCAGCCATGATACAGCGAACACAGAATCCCATCTGACATTTTGGTGTAATCTGTTCGGAAGCGCTCAGATTCTCAAAGTAGGAGCTATAACACGAGAGAAAGAGGGTCGACCTGTCTTCGCAGTTGTGTTCGGGTAAACAACCTTAAACAATGTGTAAGGTCCGTCCTAATGGGTCGGTTGCAAATGGAACTAGTTGTCGACTTTGACTTGCGGCTCAATAAAAATCAAACATAACAAGCGGTTGGTGTTTATGTTATGTTATGAATTTTTTAAAGCACGGGATTCCCACAAAGGTGTCTTGGCGCTGTTACCGCTCACTACCTACCCGCTGAGGCCATGGTAACCCACAGAGCGCATGCACTATGTGTATGTGCACATCACTCATTTATATAGCTCGGTATGCAAAGCAGGCGCTTCAGTATTTTGGCAAATTGGACGTTTGAGAGAAAATATTCACTTTTCTACAGTTAGCTTAGTAAATATTGTGTCCTTGTGTAATGCAAGTGGGGCTATGTAAAGCGCTCAGATACCCGATTCGGGTCAAGCTCGCGCTGTATAAAACTCTGGAAAAACAAGCATTGGAAATGCAATAGGTCTCGCAGCATTAGAGTTAGTGCTTTTAGAATTGTTTATGGGTTTTTTTTGTAAATCTTTAGCATTTTTGTTTCCTGTAGGCAATGCTAAAGAATTACAAAGAAAAAAAGCCATAAACAAATGTAAAAGCTCTAACTCAAATGCTCCGAGACCTATTGCACTGTGTGAGGGTGAGGGGTTGAGGGTGAGTGAGGGTGAGGGTGAGTGAGAGTGAGTGAGAGTGAGGGTGAGTGAGGGTGAGGGTGGGTGAGGGTGAGTGAGGGTGAGTGAGTGAGGGTGAGTGAGGGGTTGAGGGTGAGTGAGAGTGAGGGTGAGTGAGGGTGAGTGAGAGTGAGGGTGAGGGTGAGTGAGGGTGAGTGAGGGTGAGGGTGAGTGAGGGTGAGTGTGAGTTAGGGTGAGGGGTTGAGGGTGGGTGAGGGGTTGAGGGTGAGTGAGGGTGAGGGGTTGAGGGTGAGTGAGAGTGAGGGTGAGTGAGGGTGGGTGAGGGTGAGTGAGGGTGAGGGGTTGAGGTTGAGGTGTTGAGGGTGAGTGAGGGTGAGGGCGAGTGAGGTGTTGAGGGTGAGTGAGGGTGAGGGTGAGTGGTTGAGGGTGAGGGTAGGTGAGGGGTTGAGGGTGAGTGAGGGTGAGGGTGAGTGAGTGTGATGCTGAGGGGTTGAGGGTGAGTGAGGGTGAGTGAGAGTGAGGGTGAGGGTGAGTGAGGGTTTGAGGGTGAAGGGTTGAGGGTAAGTGAGGGTGAGGGTGAGTGAGGGTGAGTGAGGGTGAGGGGTTGAGGGTGAGTGAGGGTGAGGCGTTGAGGGTGAGTGAGGGTGAGTGTGAGTGAGGGTGAGGGGTTGAGGGTGAGTGAGGGTGAGTGAGGGTGAGGGGTTGAGGGTGAGTGAGGGTGAGTG
Organism: Lissotriton helveticus; assembly: GCF_964261635.1. Taxonomy (NCBI): domain Eukaryota; kingdom Metazoa; phylum Chordata; class Amphibia; order Caudata; family Salamandridae; genus Lissotriton; species Lissotriton helveticus. Next base: position 683,722,320 of record NC_136073.1, read on the forward strand.
AGGGTGAGTGTGGGTGAGGGTGAGTGAGGGTGAGGGTGAGTGAGGGTGAGGGAGGGTGAGGGTGAGGGTGAGTGAGGGTGAGGGGTTGAGGGTGAGTGAGGGTGAGGGTGAGTGAGGGTGTGTGAGGATGAGGGGGTGAGGATGTGAAGGCGCGTTTGGCAGTGTATGTTTTAACGCTCGGAATATCATAATGAACCCAGACATGACAGTCTCCAGCCAACAGCTGTAAATAGTTAGTCAAGTAAGCTCCAGTGGCCCTGCCAAAAGGGCGTGTTTTTTTCGTGTAAAGTTTCTTATGTTCTTGTGAGATAATCAGCCACCCTAAGTTCTAGGGCTCTGTGCAATGACAGAAGTTACAATTCTTGACCAGAGGCCCCAGTTGGCACACATGCAATTCAGAACCAAACTTTCCTCTAAAAGGAAACTCAATCCGCAACACAAGACCTGTAGTGCCGATAATGGTATGATACGGATATAGTGCTTTATACTTCCGATGGCGCTGAAGCTACATTAGAAATGTCACCGTGCGTAAGGAATTAGACTTAGCCATGCTGATTAACACCCAGCTATCATGCGGTAATGAAGGTCATGCTTTTGATACAAACTACTATTCTTGTACTCGTCTGTCCTGCTGGATCTGTTCCACGAGGAATAGAGTATTGCACTTGATGCCTTCCAGGAGACACGGAAACTTGCGTTGCGACAGCCACGCTGAGCCGGTTTTGTAAGGCAGCAAAGCCTTCAATGCTGCTGCCCAATTTGTAAGTGTCCAGTGATCGGGAAAGCCTGTGCTGCTAAAATGGCGACACCCCGCAGATTGCTCTCCAGATTGCTCTCCTGAAGCTGGCTGCCTGATGGAGTGGAGAGCGGGCGGGCAGAGAGAGTGAGGGGGCGGAGCGGGGGTGTGGGAGGAGTGCGGCTGGCTGCCTGATAGAGTGGAGAGCGGGCGGGCAGACACCACAGACAGTATGCGGTCAATAGGCTTGTGTGGTACCATCATTTTTCAGGGCTATAGGGTCAGGATGTGGTCCAAAGCACCAGAGGGCGGACAATAACTTGCGGACGATATCAACTCGCTGGACAATCGCACTGAACTGCCCACGTCATCTGTTTGTTTACCCAGCCTGTTTTGCAAACCTGCAAGTGACTGTGGTTGCAATGATCCGGGAAGGCGTCAGTCAGGGGAAGCAATTAGAAAACACAAATGCATTCTCTCCAAAGAGCGTGGGGAGAAAAGATGGCATTAAAAAACAAGCTCTCGGCATTGCGTGGCGGGAGGGGGCGGGGGGAACGTCGAGTCGGAACAAAAAACAAGTGAAAGCGGGATGTAAGTAGGGGGGAGGAGAAGTCTGGGCAGGCAGGATGACTCAGGGGAGGGGGCGGAGCGGGGCAGAGCGGCATGTGGGTGTGAAGAAGCCGGGCCTTTGAAGTGAAGCTAAGCTTCACTTCAAAGGTGTCGGAGGAATGCGGGCGGCTGTGCACGCGCTTTTAAGCTCAATGCACATGCGCATTGAGCTTAAAAGTCACGGGCACTGCAAGGAATCGCCACGATTCCTTGCAAGTTAGATAAAGAGTCGATGAGCCCCTATAGTCTCGCTTGCTCGATGCGCATGCGCATCGACAGGCGAGACCTAAAAAAAGAAGGGAAAACAAGGAGTGCGGCAAATGGCCGGAGGGAAGCCTGGTGGGTGGGCGGGAATGCAAGCGAGGGGAGGAGAATGGAGGGGGAGGCAAGACAGAGGCAAGGAGTGTGGCAAATGGCCGGAGGGAAGCCGGATGGGGGCGGGAGAGCCTGGTGGGGGCGGGAGAGCCTGGTGGGGGGGGCGGGAATGCGAGCCTGGTGGGGGCAGGCGGATTAGGGAGACGCTCGTGCTTGTGTGGTCACGTGACCCGCTTTTGTGGTCACGTGACCTCACATGCACTGGGAAGAAACCGCAGTGGTTTCACTAGTCGATCGAGCACTTGAATTCTCGATCCCAAATACGCTTGCGCGCATTGTAGGTCACGAGACCTAAAAAACCTGATTCCTCGGCTGGCTTCAGCCGACAGAGACTGGTGCCGTGTGATTCGGAGTATGCTCTAGTGACCTGCTCCTGCAGACTAGCGCAGAACATTTTTGCCAAGCTCTCTCTGCCTGTCACAGCGTTTTCTTCTGTGCTCTTGACAGGTAAATAAAAAAATATATATATTTGCATTTCTGATACCCGATCCTGCAGCAGCACACTTACAAGTCCCACACATGATAATAGACGTGCCGGGAAATACATGTTCCCGTTTTTTTTTTTTATCTCCACTTTCCTCTTCTAAAATGTTAGCATGTATGCAGGCACACGGCTTCCTGCTACTGTGAGCGCTACTCATTGACGGGAGTGCTGCTTCTCCTACCAGCCTGTGTGGTTTTTTTTTTAATCAGTATGTGTCACCGCACCGGTTTCATTTGCTGCTGGTCGCCACTGATTCACAGAGCTTTCTGTCACAGGCTGGAACCTGACAGCACTATAAATACAGAACTCACTATTCCCCAGTGCACCACCAGGATTCAAATCAGAGACTACCCACAGGCATCTGAAGTGCTTGCATCACCAAGGTGAGCGTTCCAACCAGAAAAATGCATTCCTCACAGATTATTTTAGCTTGCATTAGTTACTGATTTGAGGTGCATTATATTGTATAAGTCGGTGCAGAATAGTTTGCTCTTTTTAGCCACGTGTGAACTCGCCTGCACTGTACTCGGGATCTCAGTTTGCATACTTTATTTTTTAATTCTTCGACCACTGAGTGTAAGTGCCTCTTGCTCTTATCCCGAATCAGGGCGCCTGTTCCTGTGTCCCAGGGCTGCTGCTTGGTGGTATGTTTCATTATCTTGTCTTACCATGGGCAGGTCTGCGGCTGTCTCGGATGTTGAAATGGTCCCTCTTGTAGGAGCAGTGTTGCTGATCTTTAAACATGCACAGGGGTGGAAAGCGTGCATTGGAAACGTTTAGTAGCGCACATTCGGGTGCAGGCTATACTGGTTTCAGATTAAAAGGTGCTCAGACGGGAGCTGGTTAATTCATGTAAAAGGCACCGCGGCAGGGCCTGCCAGCTATGCCTGCTCCCAGGAGGGGTGGGTTGGGGAGAAACCTGGCCTGACCCGCACAGCCCCGCCCCCTGGCTATCGCCAAGGCCAGCTAGGTGGCCGTGGCTGCGGGGCTGGGCAGGGTACCAGTGGAGGAGGCCTTCCTCCTCTAGGGACTCATCTTTGTCCCGTATCCAATGCATAATTTATGCAGGTGGTTGGTAGTGGAGGGAATTCATTTTTGGGGTCCGAGAGAGTTTTTTTTCTTACACCACATTTTGGTCCAGAGCTAGAGAGAATTACATAAAGGGAGCAAGAAGGAAGCAGAGGAAGATAATGGAACAGTGACAATTGGAGATAGCAGGAATGAGAAATAACCTACAAGAGTGAGATAAGGAGACAGGAAGTGTAGTTGATTGAAGAAAGAAGCATGATGTGGAATCCAAATGTATAAGCCTTGGTATTCATGAACCCCTACATTAGGCAGCATGAGTGACGGCCTCATAAGAAAAAGTTTGAGCTCCTTGCTTATGTTTATTTGTTTGCAAATTAAGCATGGAATATGTAAATAATACCAATTGGCTTGGCCTGAATGACACCAAGGCAAGTTTAATACCACACCGAAAAATTACACATGTATCCAACATAGTAATGTTAAGACTAGCATTTGAACAGAGCTCAGCAAACCTAAATCATGTAACTTGAAAAAACACAGAACTCAAGCCCAGATGCTCAAATGGGTGTACTTTATCATATTTATAGGTTTCCCTAGTCTTCATTGCTCGAGTTTGTTCACGAGACAGTCTTGTAGTGTAGTTCCTATTATCCCAATAGGCTCTGCGCATTGGAATAATACCTTCAATAGTATAGGCCTAGACAGACGTTAACTAGGTCTACTACTGTCGATATTAGACTTAAAGTTTTGGGTTTGCCAGCTAGCTCAGAGTTCACTAGAAACTTTCTCGAATGTTCAGGAAGGAATTAACTTCCCTGATTAGACAAGAAGGGATTTAGTTTCTGACAACCATAGAACATGACAACTTTGCTCTCCCCTAATCAAGAGTGTATCTCGAGAGTCGTGTGAACAAAAGGCAATTTATTTCACTCAGTCAGTACGTGCATTCTTAGTCTCATCAGAATGTAGAGAAAAGGAAGAGACGGGCGTGTTCAATAAAAAGGTGTTATTTATTGATCAGTCTCTTTTCTCGTACAAGAGAAATGGATCGATATTATTGCAATACTTATGGTTAAGTAAAGTGCATACATTAGAAGCAGAAGTATAAAATAATACTGTAAAAACATTGATATGGTTTCTAAGCCATATGAAGGTTTAAAATGAATAAAATATATTACATACACATATACATTTGACTAAACGTACTCAACTGGTGTTTCTAAATACGCCTACCCCGTGTACCTGACCTAAGTCTAATACGTGGGCGGGAATAGAAAGTTACAGTTTAAGTTAAGTTTGTTTTTGCCAAGTGACTGACTAAAGAATTCTCTGTGAGGGGTTATTCAGTTCTGTACCTGGAAGTTAGGATGAATGAGGGATGGTATCTCTCTTCTCTGCTCTCGATATTCCAGGCTGCCTGCGAGGGCTACCCGGAAACGCCGGTGCTGGATTTCTCGGCAGGAGAAAGCAGCGCGTCTCGTTCTCAGCGCGTCAGGAAGGCGGGGCTGCGCCAGCGGGGTCTGCTCTGCTCTGGGCTTCGGCAAGTATGGCTGCTCCGTCTCGTCACCACCGCGTGTGTTTGCATAGGGCAATATCGGTAATATTTATACCTTTAAGGTGCCGAGATTGACGTAAGGATGGACATAGATACGTCAATAAGGATGTCATACGACCAGGTCGTTCGCACATTCTTTTGCTGAAGTTCTCGGTGAAATCAAAACAATGGCCGCAGGGTTTTTCCCAGGTTGTCATAGGTTTGATTTGTTATGAGAACTCCGTATGCCTTATCAGGGGCTGGAGGAATATCGCTTGTCTAATTAGATCGCAAGCGTTATGACCTAATCAGATAACACGTTCCTGTGCCGTAGTGTGGCTTCGTCAGATAACGGTATCTGCATCATGGGGGTTTGCTGCCTCATGGGCTGACTGCTAGTTAACTTGTTGGTTTGTTAACCAGAATAGGGTCAGGAATAGGGGGATCGATTCAGAACCTATAGGAATACATCACAGTCTCACTCATGGCCATTAAATGTCACTCATAATTGCACTGAAATTATTAAAATGTCAAACATTACAATCTGAAACCTTGGCAGCTATACAAACGCGTATATGAACTACACTCATTTTTTAATATTTGATACTCTAGAATGTTTATAAAAGGACACCGTTTGCATTTACACAGTGCCTGCCGCTGCTCTCCATCTTCGCTCCCCTTGCGGGTGGATACATGACCCTAACTGGTGGCACCCTCCTTCAACTCCCGTATAAATGATTACACGCCATCCTCGTGCACTTGGGGTGGAAGCGCACCTCCGCTGAGTGCCAAGAGGGCAGAGCACTCTTCCTTGCTCAGGTGCCCACGGCAGCCATCTTGTCAGTCTGTGTCGCATTTGTTGCTGAGGACTGCACCCCGCGGCTGCAGACATTCTTCCTTTCCTTCCCCTGTCCCGTTGCTCCAATGCATTTTCTATCGCCGCAAGTTTCAGTAGCTCAAGCACAGAAAGAAATAAGCCTGGCAAAGCCAATATGTCTGGTGTTGGCTGTCAGCCTTTTGGTTTTGTTAATGCTTGTTGTGTCCTGGTTTTTGCAAACCTTTATTGTTGGAAATGGTACCAGGCCCACAGCAACCTTAACGGTGTTTGGTTTTTTAAATGGCTAAAATCAAAAATATTTCTTCGTCTCCAAAAGCACACATTTCTGTGTTTGTGCTACTTGTGAAAGGGCGGAATGCATTTACTCACAGTGAATTCAGCCAATGGCTGCAGTGGGCTGACCCACTATCCCATGCTGTAAGGGAACGAAGAAAATTGTGATGACAATAAAAAGACTGCTGGACAAAGAGGGCTGGCCCTGTAAGTGTAGTATACGCAAACATTTAGCAAGGTCAAAAGTTCTTTGCTAGTGTCAGACCTAATAATGGAGACACAAATAAAAAATCCACAAGAAAAGGTCTCTTGGTGCTCACATCTTTTCATAGTTACTTGTGTTTCCCTACAATTTTGTCTCAGTCCCAACCGAAGAGTGAACGAACACTGGCCACCTTCAGGGAGCAATGGTAGACACCCACACGTCAGTCCAGTCTTTTAAAGTAGGTATCACTGGTACATCCCACTCCCTCTGCACCGAAGCGCTTCAGAATACCACGTCCCAATTATTATAAGCTCTGAACCTATTCAAAGGCAGAAATAAATGAATGTAATGTTAGGGACAATCCAGCAGTACAGTTTTCTGCCAGCGCCAACGTGTGGGAACCTGGCAGGAATGAAAACTATAGCTTCTCACTGACCTCTGAACCCTTCAGAAGGCGGTCCAAGAAACAGATCCAGCCAACGAGGAAAGCAGTTGAGCCTGGGTCACCCAGGCTGGGTGTTAGTGACAGAGACCTTACGATTAGCAGTACAGAATGCCAATAAAGGTAACTAGCCTTCTAGCGGACACTGCTTTCTTCAGTAACCAACTAACAGGAACCTGCTCCTCAGATGGGAAATTTGCCGAGGGCAAACCAGATTTAACCAAATCAAATTTCAAGACAAAAACATTCGGAAGCTCCATCCAAAGCACAAGACCGACAGGTGGAGAGTGAAACACTCCACTTACAAACTCATACCTTTGAAAGACACAAGCTAATGTAATTCCAAACAACCACAAGAAAAGCCCTTCCATGTTATTTTCATACACTACCAGCAAACAAATTTAATTCAAAAGTTGTTCGAGCAGAATGCCACCGCGGCTGCTCTTCCTGTGTGCAGACATCATCCGCCTGAAAGAGGACAGCACAGTCATCTGTAGCAATGAGTACTGCAGGACACTCTCCTTCACTTCTCAGGAAGAGGTCTCAGCTACTCGCATTGGTTGGAAAAACACAGAAGGCATACTTCCTGGTTGAGGCTATCCTCATGCCGATAGGAGGGCTGGTACTGCGAGTGATCGAGTCAGTCAGCGAGAATATATGTAGATGCCCTCACCCACAGCACAGAAGCTATGAGTAACCAGTGCAGAAAGTTTGAGGTACCAGACTCTGTTTGAGTGCAGGTCTCAAGCCTGTCCTTCCATCTCTTTTCCGCTGAGAATATTCGGACTATGGCTGACTGGAGCTAGGAGGGGAGCAGTGAACAGAAAAAGCTTCAAAGCTGCAAAAGCAGCCCATATTCATGAAGTTGTTCCTTTTGTGTTTCTTCTCTTTTCTTTGAGGAACAGAACAAAAGGAAGCCTGTTCCAAAGGTTTAGTACAAGCTGCATCTCCAGGAGAATCCGGTGCCAAGTGGGGTCCGGGACCGTGGAAGGAGCAAGCCACAACCCTTTGATCCACCCAAGAAGGAAAGACGCTGACAATGGGATCTGCCTACTGTCCGATTGCCCCTTTTACATCGAAGTTGAAACGTATTCGTCAAACTTTGTGCAGCTGTAGACGTTTGAGGCACTGGCCCTTCTCCATAGCAATGAACAAACCAGAACTAGTAGAAAACATTTGTCCAGTTCCAAGGAATGTGCGGTTTTATGACCAGGCATTTGGCATCTATAGAAGCAACTCGCACCTAAATGGACAAGGCCTTTCATCTTTGACCACGTAGACAGCATTTCTTTAATAGAGGCTTCGACAGATCGTAAAAGGCATTGTCAAATTTAGTACCATGCTGGACAACACGGACCTCATTCATACAGGTCTATTTAAAACCACTTTAGCATTAAACCAGTGGGCTGCATGGTCACAGTGCACATATCCTTCCTTAGTCAGAGCATGTCAACATGGGCTTCTGTGTGCACTCACAAAAGAGAAGGCAGGAACTACCCAGCTGAGGACTTGAAATACAGCATCAGTCTTGAGAGGCTCAGGAGCCATACATATCAGCTGAGGTTCACAGAGAATCCAGAGGTAAAAAACGGTTAAACAATTGAATCAACTTTGAGTATAAATACTCTGATTTTATTCTTTACGTCATAAGAGTCAAAAAAATGTTTAATCCTGGGATAATTTTAGGAGAATAAACTTCCAATAATTTATAAGGTGCAGCTACCCGTGAGTGGTCCATTATGCCACATTATCCATTACGTTCAGTTCAGGCATCAATTTCAACAGTTACTGATAAGTTTACCTAATAAAGGATTATTGTATTCAAACCTTTCCATTAATTGGAAACACAGGACATATAGTAAAGCTCATGCTACAAATTTGAGGATATGCATTTCTCAATATAAACTTCCTGATGGGTCATACCAGCAGGACTTAGGAAGCAACAAAGTAACCTTACGGAAGCGAAACACTTGCGATTCTTCTCTTTATGAGACACTGACTTGGGCATCAAATACATAAGAGGAAGTTTCAGTCTTAAAATTATCCTAGGATAAAAAAGGCATTATAGGACGAAAAGAATAAATAAAATTTATTTGTGCTCAAAACTAATTTAATTGTTTAACAAATCTGTTTTTAACCTCAACTTTGCCTGTGACGTTTCCTCTTAAGCAGTTTCAGGAAACACCGAAAGACCTTACAAAGAGGAAGGATGAAAAAAGCACAGAGGAAGAGCGGAGATTACACAGCAAAATACCACAGATGACAACAGAAGCAGGATACCAGTACATGCACTGTCTGTGGGTGAGGCACAGATGACACGTGGCATGGGGTACAGGAGCATAAACTCATCACTGAATGCCAGTAACATTATAGTAAGACCAAGAGCTATGTTCAGGATCCCGCATGGCATAGAAACAATGTTAGAGTTTAGGCTCCCAGTAGCGGATTTTCAAAGAAATGAACAACGAGGGTTGCATTCCTGAGCACTAAACTGTTTCATAACTAACTTAAGATGGTATGGAGCCAAAACGTACAGATCACAGTGCTTCTTCGCGTGTCTATAAGATTCAAGCAGTACTATATCACTTCCTGCACTCCAGCGGCAATGCTTTGCCCCATGCATACTGATGAAAACCTCTCCCCCAGTCACCCATCACCCCAGCTCAGTTGCACTTTCGAGAAGTCATGTTTCCCTCACTCAACAACAGAGGAGGGCCTCTTGCCTCCGCGGACCCTGTAAAAGTCTCCTCTTCTCTTCTCATTAGAGCACCTTCTCACTCCTTCAAATTCTTAAAATGCTTCTAAGTTTGTCCCATGACTTCCAAACTGCTGTACAAGCTTTAGTCATCCCTCGAATAGACTACGGAATTGTGGCCCTCAGCGGACTCCCGCTATCCACAACAGCACCCTTAAGAGCCTCCCTGAACGCTGCCGTGAGACTCATTACTGGCTCAAGAAAGCATTCGCATATATCCACAGACTTAAAGTCTCTAAAATGGCTGCCTTTTGAAGCCAGAATACAGCTAAAAATTGCAGTTATGACACACGCGGCCGTGCACCACAATGCACCCAACTACTTCGCTCAAAAGTTGTCCATATCAGGAGGTTCGAGAACCAATAGAAGTACAAAAAATCGACTCCTGAAACCTCGTAGATTCAGGAAAGAGAAAACATACAAGCGCTCCTTCTCAGGAATGGCACCCAGGATCTGGAATGCGCTCCCTCCTGAAACCAGGCTTATCTCCTCCACCGCAATCTTCAAGAAAGAGGTGAAAACCATCCTTCTGGCCAAGATCTCCTGAACCTTATAGGTGCTGATCAGAGACTCTGCTTTGCTTTGTATCACTGTTCACCTTGTCCTTTGGCACTATGCTTCTACTTGAGGGGGACACTACTACGTTACTCTCTTACTACCGACCAATATATGATACACGTTGGTTTACTGATCCACTCTCCCGATGCCCCCACTCAGTGTTCTCTCTATACTAAAACATTGGTATAAGCCATCCACACACCCAAGGTGTACCTGAACACCTCTGTAGTGGGATCAATGACTTGCCGTCATATATTACTTGTTTACCTGACTGTATATTGATTTGTTTTATGTATGTTATTATTATCCTACCATGTTAGTGACTATTATACTGCTCCCATTATCTCTGTTCATTCCTACTGCCCCTACCCTGTCTTTGTGAAGCGCTCTGATATCTGTAAGGATCTTGTTTGCGCTATATAAAACTTTGAATAAATAAATAAATAAAATAAATGAGGACTCGGTACTCATTTTAATCGTGAAGCAACTTCCCTGCCATATTCAAGAAGTGCCATTCCACAATTAAATCATTAAGTGCCTTCCTTAGCCGAACCACAAAGAGCAGTTTCTATCCAAATTGTTGAGAAGATCACCAAGAGATTTACAATCACCCCCACCATGAAGAAACCAACAGTTCATGAGATGTCGTCTATAACCACATAATTAACAACATGCCCGCTCCCCAGAGATATCACGAGGTGACTTGCCCATCAATCAAATGATTTACGTCCCAGCCCTGCTCACCTCATAATGAAGTCATGTCGGTTGATGTCCTTCCCATAGCCAGAGCCTTTCAGGTTGCCAGAGTTGCCCACGACAGCACAGCGGCGACATACGGTAGGGTCCCGGTACTCATAGGGACTGTGGCCAGGCACGATCTGGAAGAGCTTCTCCAGCACCTCGTTGGTGTTGTGAGACTTGAACTGTGGCTGCAGCATCTGTGGAGGCAAGAGAGATTTAAGATGAGAGATGCTCCCCACTCCTTGGACACAGAGTACAGGAGGCACAGTAACTGTGTGGCACACTCTTTGAAAGCACGGCCTCTGACATCACTAGCAATCCTGCAAAATTGCTGCTTACCAGCCCCTTATTTAATGGTTTTGAATTTCAGTTGAATGACAAAGATGGTGCAGGTACTAGTCTAGTGTACAACAGGGCATCTCTTTTTTTTTTTTAAACTTTGTTTTTCAATTTTGCAATTACAAACAAGGAACCCCCTCCTACTCCCCCCTCCTAGGCATCATGAATAACATTTGGTCGCAGATCGACAGACTCATTATGGCACATAGCAGGTTAGGACAACATCTGAAAAACACGGAAGTTCATGTGGCACTATAGCATAAATCACTACATTATGGACATCGTGAAGGAAGATCGGCCAGGCCCCATATCGCACATTCTGCAAGTGACCCCTCAGTGATCCTCCCCTCCCTCCCCCTCAGATTCTGATCCGTGTGCTGAAAAGAGTTCATCACTGGTCCCCTCTGAGTCGCTGTGTAATGACTGTTCGTCAGTAGTGAGACCCGCCATACACATGGTACGCCATGCTAACAGATCATCATGTAATTTTTCATCCTTCAGAGTGGCTTGCATGTGTGTTTCCTCTGCGAGGGTCCATTCCCTCAGGTCTTTAAGCCAAATTTCCACCTCAGGGGCCCTCTGTCCCATCCAAGTGATGGCTACCCTACGCCTCGCCAGCACCAACATAAGTTGCAACAGTTTAAATAGAAGTTTCCTTTTTCTAGGCTTGGGTACTAATCCCAATAGACAGTGCAAGGGGTATAGTTCAATTCGAAGACCTGTAGTGGCCGCTATACGACCGACTACCCCCGTTCAAAAACTCATTGCATTACAGGACACCCGCCGTGTCAAGATCGCTATGCGCTTACGCTGCCCCTGGTCTAGGGGTGCATCTATGTCCGCCTCCCTGGCCGCCCACACTGGTGACACCGGGGGGGCGGAATCGCGTTTCATAGCCGCATAAAGTAAGGCTATCAACCATCGTCCTTTGCCACAGGACAGCAAGATATGTAAAGTGTGGGTCATCGGGGGTATCTACGGGCACCGTGGCCAGAATGAGCGCACTATTGAGCGCAATCCTTGATAATGCAGATATTGACCGCCCCTAAGGCCGAATGACTCCTCCGCCTGCTCGTAAGACAAGAAGCACTCCGAAGGGTATAGATCAGCGAGGACCTCACACCCCCGTCCCTCCATGCGCAAAATGACATATGCTGCTCTATGGCCATCATAGGTGCTAATATCCAAATCGGCAGTTCCCTGTGGAATGGGGCCGAGCACAAAATCGTTTCAATAAAGCGTTGCCATATTGCAGCCGTATGCCGCACCACATAAGGGAGTTCAGCATTAGCACCGGATCCACGCATCAACGCCACCCGGAGCTCCTGTACCGAGGCCCTTCCCGCTAACAATCGTGTCTCCCACACGTCCGTGTCTACAAACCACCTGGCTGCCGGAAGGAGCTGCGCCACATAATAATAGAGATCGAAGCGCGGAGCCTCCAACCCTCCCTCCTCGAAGGAGCGCACAACGGTACTTAGGGCCACTCTGCTACGTCGCCCCGCCCAAAGAAGGGATGTGTGCAACGTGTTGAGGGTCCGGAAAATCCTAGGAGGAAGAGAACACAAGGAGTTTTGAAGGACATACAGCGTCCTTGGCAGCATCACCATTTTGGCGATTGGCAACCGCCACATTAGGGACAGTGGTAGGGTGTTCCAAAATAGTATGGATTGCCGGAGGGATGTAAGCACCCTATCTGCGTTACGGGCGAGGGACTGTTCCTCGGTTGAGGTCACATGTATTCCCAAGTATCGGAAACTGGTCCGTCCCATCTTAGGCCAAGCTCCGGTAAGTCCTCCAGAGGCACCATGCCAAAGCCGGATAATGGGAAAATAAGGGACTTATTACGATTGAGGCGCAAGCCCGACAACTCACGGAAACGATCCAGGAGGTGTAAAAACCTCGGGAGCGCCTCTCTGGGGGTCGTCAAATAGAACAAAGCATCATCCGCGTATAACGACAGGACATTGCAGGTGTTCCCCACCTGAATACCCCACTGCTGCAGCTCTGTACGGATCTTGACAGCAAACGGCTCTATAGCCGGAGCGAAGAGTAGTGGCGAGAGGGAGCACCCCGGTCTCGTGCCCCGACCCAGCCGCCATTCCTTCGATCTTGCACCACCCAGACGCACCCGAGCACTAGGGGAGCTATAGAGGATCCTAATCCAGCGGGCGAAGTTGGGCCCAAAGCCCAATGTCCGGAGGACCTCTTGGAGGTATCCCCAGTCGATGGTATCGAAGGCCTTGGCGAGATCTATGGAGACCAACCGGCTGCTCTTCCCTGTTTTGCACCTCGTGTTGAATGTGGGCCAACCGTCTAAGGTTCATTGCCGTGTTACGCCCGGGGATGAAGCCGCATTGGTCTTGGTGCACTAAATACTCCATGTGGGGTGCCAGCCGGATGGCCAATAGTTTTGTGAGAATTTTGATATCCGTGTTTATCATAGTGATCGGCCGATAGGAGGAGGGGTCGTGCTTGTCCCCCCCAGGTTTGAGGATCATACAGATTTCCCTTTGAGCCATGCTCTGTGGGAGTTCTTCTCTCTTGAACGCCTCCAGGTAGACCTGTAAAAGGAGCAGGGCTAAAGTGTCCCTGAATTTGTGATAAAATTCCAGGGGAAAACCGTTGCTTCCCGGCGATTTGGCACGCGGGAGGTGGGCCAGCGCCCCATGAACCTCAGGCAATGTCAGGTGTGTGTCCAGCTCCTCCCGATCCGAATCCGAAAGGTTCGAGACAGGTAGCCCCTGTAGATAGGGGAGATAAGAGGCCTCAGAAATATCCGCGTCCGCGGAGTATACTTGCTGTAGATGGGAATGGAGAACCTTTAGGAGGGCCTTCTCTGAGTGGACCAAGTCTTCGTCACGGTCCCGAAGGGCAACAATGCGCTCGGGGGGTCTGCTCCCGTTTCAGAATCCAGGCCAATAGCCTCCCTGACTTATCACCCTCTCTGTGGAGGCGCTGCCGATATTGGCCCAGGGTGTATTTGTCGAGTCTATCTAGGGTATCATGGAGCTGCGTCCGGGCAGTCTGTTCCTCCCGCCTCTGTAGTGTGGTAGGGTCCACCACATGTTGGGCGTTCAGGAGGGTATCTTCCGCCTTTTGGAGATCTTGGAGGAGCTGCTTTCAGACACCATAGGTGAGTCCCATGCAAGCGCCCCTCACTACCACCTTCAAGGCTTCCCAGTTGGTGGCCAGGGACACGCTGCCCTCCCCCCCAGTTAATGTCTATATAGTCTTCGATGGCTTTACCCAGGTGATCCTTTCCCACTTGGTCCTGGAGGATATCTACTGGGAGCCTCCAAGTCCGGGGGCGGACAACCTGTGGCTCCCATTGAACCATACAAGCCACTGCGGAGTGGTCCGACAGGAAACGGGCTTGATGCGTTATATCCACTGTCATGGTGGGTTCGGCATTCGCTATCAATACTCTATCCAGGCGGCTGTATGTTCTATGTATGAGGGAGAAGCATGTGTACACCTTCTGTGCAGTGTGTCGGACGCACCAGACGTCCACTGCCCCTATGTTTTCCATGACCTCTTTAAGCTGTGTAGTCATACGTGGTTTTGTACCCGCCCGGGGTGGGAATCTATCTAACACTGGGTCAAGGATACAGTTGAAGTCTCCAAACCAAAGCAACGGGGTACCCAGGTCATGAATCAGGGCGTTTTGCAGAGACCCGTAGAACGTCGGGTCATCAATATTGGGTGCATAAGAATTCAAGATAACCAGGTCCCTGCCATCAAGCTTGGCCCTAAGAAGCAGGTAGCGACCCTGGCGCCACCCAAACCAGAACCCCCCTAGCACAGCTGACCACGCCGTTTTCCCCCCAATTTCCGTGCCCCGTCTTCCCCCAAGGTGGGTCTCCTGCAAGCAAGCAATGGATATTTTGTGTCTTCGAAGGAAGGAGAGGACTCTATATCATTTACTGCATGTGCCTAGCCCCCTCACATTCCAGCTCATAAATTTATACCCCATGATTTCCAGTAGAATTCACCCTGCTGCATCAGACTGTTCACAGAGTATATCCCCACCAGTGCCCGACCTGCAAAACCAATAATGCCTAAAACATGTCCCCTCAACGTCCCCTTCAAAGAAGCCCCCCCACCCACGAGCAAATTATCAGCAACAACCATATAGCCAATATGCCCTTACCCTGTTGGTGCCAGGACGTGCACAGCCTCCCCATTCGCCCAACGAGGCAAATAAACTCAAGAAACAATCAAGGAACCCCCCCCCCCTCCCAACTCCCTGCCAGACCCCGTGCTAATACAAAAACATACGTACCGGGCTCGACTAGGCGGCCCAATTCCAGACTCACTCATCTCCCCATCTACACTCCCCCCCCACCCCCCTTCATTCATTCATACATTATACGTAGCGGGGAAATCCTCCTGCAAAGGATATGTGACACGGGCCCCACACTCTGAAGTGGGCCCAACGCATTCCGAGGACCTGCCATTGGCCAAGCATGTTATACCCTCGGTCTATAGGTCCCTTCAAGAAGGATCCACTGCCTCGGGAGTCCCGGTCCCCCCACTCTCTGGGACCACCGGAGCGGTGAGCGCCGTGCTCTCTGCCGTGACTTGCAGTGTTTCCGGGACCAGTATATCTTCGGGCTCATGTGGCTTCGAGGCCCCGGTCTCGTCTTCAGCATCCGACCGGGCCAGATGTAGAGCCCCATCGATCCCCATAGTGACCCTGCAGCTCTCCCCGCTTTCTGCGGCCTCGGAGCGGCGCCTTCGCCTGTTGGAGCGTTTCCGTGGTGGTCGAGTTCCCCATTTCTCACGCGGTCCCCCACGTTCACCTGCCGGTAGGCCATCTCCCCTGATCTCCAGCCATTCCCAGACCTCTTCCGGGGAATCGAAGAAGTGCGCCTTTCCCCGGGACAGCACCTTGAGCTTGGCCGGGTATAGCAGCATGTATTGCAGGTGCATCTCCCGGAGCTTTTGCTTAACTCCCAAAAAGGACTTTCGCTGCTCTTGGACTTGTTGGGTGTCATCCGGGTAAATGGAGATTCTGCTGTTTTCAAAGGAAAGATTCGCTGTTTCCCTTGCCGCACGTAGAATACAGTCCCTGTCCCGATAATTTAGAATCTTGGCAATGAGTGCCCGCGGCGGGGCACCCGGCCACGGCGGGGGGGACCAGAGCCCGGTGCGCTCTCTCAATCACAAAGACCTCCGAGAGGCCCCTTGGGCACAACTGAGTATGAATCCAGTTCTCGAGGAAACGCTCCGTATTGCCCGCCTCTGCCCGTTCCAGCACCCCAAGGACCCTAATGTTGCTGCAACGTGCCCTTCCTTCCACATCCTCCGCTCTCCTCTCCAGGGCACCAGTCGTGGCCGTAAGCTGTGAGTCCGTCTTCCTGAGGGAGGCCACCTCACCCTGCAACTGTTCTATGTTGCCCTCGGCATCGGAGATATTATCCGCCACCTTTTGGAGGTCCGTCCTCAATAGGTTGACATTGATGGACACCGTTTCTATTTGGCGCTCCAGCGCAGTGTGGGATCCCTGGATCGCTTCCAGCAGCTCCGCCCGGGAGGGCCCGCCAGAGGCCTCCGCTCCCTCATCTTGCCCCGACTGCCGCGTAATCCGCTGTGATGGTAGCTGCTGGGTGGTGTACTGCGTTATCGTGTTGGGTTGCGTGGAGCGAGACATCCTGTCCTTGCGCATTGCCGGAGCCCCAAGCGTCTCGACCAGTTCTCCGGAGGGGTAACAAAGGCTGCAGCCTGCGATGCCCGCACTCTTGTGGCACAGTTCGCCCCCCCAGGCCCTAGATGCAGTCTGCAGCTCCGCTCAGCAGCCGATCTCCACTCCTCCACCAGGTATCTGCCGCTGGCAGGAGGGCGCCAGTATCTATGGAGTGTCTTTCTCTGGTATGCGTGACCTCAGCAGGGGAGCAAGACCCACCGTTCTCTCCCCACCGAGACTCCAACACTTCAGAAGGGGGGGTGGGAATGTGGCGTAACGATGCAGGAGAGCCACCAGGTGTTCGGGACGCACTCAGTATCTCTGCTGAGGTGATACCGCCCCACAATGGCCAGTACTCGGGGCATGCGTTGCAGGGGGATCCTGGGAGAGGACTCCGGTTCACCAGAGCCGCCCGATTCTTTCAGGGTGTCGTGTAATCCGCGGCCTCTGGGATCTCCCCAGTGAGTCTATCTGCAAGGGAGCAGAGATTTGGCCGGGCCCCGCTGCAGGGACCCCCGCGAGGGACGTGGTCCGCTGGGTCTGTTTGGTAGCTTCCCTTCAGGATACGGGCCCCCGGCGTTTTCAGGTCTCCGGGGCTCTCGGGCCTGTCTACGCAGTTGGGCAGCCCGAGCCCCCTCCTCCCATCAGCGCCGGTTTGCGCACGTGGTCCCCGGGATTCCCGGTCTCTCCTCCAGCTGCGGGCCTATGTGTGGTGTGGGTGAGCCGCGTCGGGCTATACGGGGACAGCGGGCCTCCCAACGGGCCGGCCGAGGCTCCCCACCGGTCTCAGGGGCCGCACCCACCTGGGTCTGTAGCGCCGCCCCTGCAGTTATGTAGGCCGCAGACCGGGGCCTCTCCCAGCAGAGGGCCGCCTCTGATCGTTCTGGCGCAGGATTTGTCTCGGTCCGCCGGGACCTCCCTCCGGGCAGCGTCGCCTGGATCGATGAAGTTCCCCACGAAAAGGGGGGGGGGGGCACAGGGAAGTAGGGCCAGCCACCGTGTCCGCCACAGCCGTTTCAGGACCGGCGACAAGCAGCACAGGCCTCAGTCGGCCCCGGCAGGTATCCTCCCGGATATCCCCAAGACGGAGCCCCAGTTGGCAGCGGGCCCCGTCGTCCGATGAGCGGCGCCGTGGGCGCAGTGTCTGCGGGCCGTCGGCGGCACCCAGCTCCGTTGCTCCGTCGCCTACTTAGAACAGGCCGCAGACACCGGCCTAGCGTAGTCAGAGGTCCGGGGCACCACAGCGCCAGCAGTTTCCATGGCTTCACTCGTGGGGGGCCGCCTCTTTTCCCCCAATTATGGGGCCACAGATAGAAGGGGAGCTTGCGACCCCCGATTCTGTATCATGGGAGCCCGGACAGGATAATTATACAGGAGTTCAGGGTCCGATGGCCGGGAGCTGGTGGAGCTCACGTCCTGTCGGCCATGCTGCTTGGCCACGCCCCCACAACAGGGCATCTTTAACGTACATTTTCGTTAATAGTTCGGCACGTGACTGCATCATTACGGACTGAGGAGGCAAAATGAAGAATGGCTACAAGTCAAGATGGCGGTGCACAACCTCTGCAAACGCCCTTTAAGTATGGAGGGAACACCTGCAACACCAGCACCCACAATGCCCCGGTATACAATATACACATTGCCATGCCAGTTTTCATGCTGCTACCCATATGCAGAGCACCACTGCCATCCCATCGCTCACTTGCTTCCAGGAAGCAGCGCGATTCCTTCCATGGCAGGGTGTGCAGGTCAGTGTTAGGCCACACCTGCGCTGGATGGGTTTCAGTGGCTTGGACGGATATGGATAAGAGCGGAAGCTGCAGGGTCAGAAGCGCAGGGATGGCGGAGCTGTGGGCTCCTGTGGTGTTGCTGCATTCAACATTTGGAATGCATCCTGCATCTTTATGAGGTAATGTTGGAATTCAGGGTTGTGGGTGTTCTGGGGAACAGTTGGATTTGAGCTTTGAGGTGTTAAGTTGAAATTGCGGTTATGTACTGGCAGAGTTGCCATTAAGGTTTATTTACATAAATATTGGAGTCGTACTTTACAAGTTGGCGATGAGCGGCAACTCTGCAGAAACCTACGCTGCAGAGACAAGCTGAGAGGAGTACAGAAAGTAAAGGAAGTTATGAGAAGCGATACTTTAAAAAAAAAGAAGAAATACCTGAGGAAGTGAAGGCGAGCTAAGAGTAGATGAAATGCAGCGTTTTGCGGATGCGTGTAATTTGATTTTAAAAGCATCAAGGCCCAGCTGTGGATGTCGCACAACGGAGCATGAGAGGCCAGTGACGTATTAGAGACAGTGCATAGAGAGGCTGAGGGAGCGAGCGCAATCTCGCAAGGAGAGCGTGACTGACGTCTGGCGGCCATCATTGATTGGGAAGTAATAACCATATTAGAACAGGAGCATGGTGATCTCACACATAAGGCGCGGCCATTTTGGATGGAAAAAAGTTCACAGAATGAGGTGAAATGCACAACGGAGAGTGAGCAGTGCGTTAATGCTTGATGACACGTCGGATATTGCACATCGGTGAAGTGCACACAGGATCTTGGTGAAAATGTGAAGCGCATATCGTTATTTAAGGAAATAAATAAGTGGAACAAGAAATTTGCAGTGCGTTCACTCACGATGATGTGCACACCTGCGACAGTTATTTTCCTACTGGTGAGCTATACATACTACATCAATGTAGAAGAGTTTTGAGTGCGTTCACTCAGGGTGATGCGCATACCTGTGACTATTTTATTTAGTGTGTAGGCTTTATGATATTTATTGACTGTGTGTGTCATTTAGTGAAAGGAATCTGGGAGGTCTTGTCGAGGAGCAATTATAAAATTTAGTAATATTTAATATAAGGTGAAAAACGTGTGCAGCACAGACATTCAGGTTAACACCTCCAATTCCATTTCTACCAAAACCAGGTGAGCCACGCAGGAAGTGGCAAGAATGTAAAGACTACTTTATAAATTATATGGTTACAATTAACAGTGAAAGTCTTACACCAGAGATTAAGAAAGGTATATTGTTGCATTCTTTGGGCCCGGAGGGTATTAAACAATATAACCAGATGGAAAAGAAAGTACGAGGAGAAGAGGAAACTGATGTCTATGCTAATGCATTAGAAGACTTAGAAAAGTATTATGTACCAACAGTTTGTATTGCTATTGATAGATACACATTTTTCCGCAGGAAACAGGAACAAAGTGAGACGATTGATGATTATTTAGCAAATTTAAAAAAGATGGCTGTACCCTGTAGATTTGGTCCACTGCAAGAAGAATTAAGAAGGGATCAGATCATTATGGTTATTGAGAGTGGCACAAAGTAGGTTGTGATTGGTTTTGTATCAAAAAGTCTTACGCCTGCTGAAGAAGTTTATTCGATGATTGAGAGGGAAACTCTTGGGTGCGTAAGGGGCATGGAACATTTTAGAGCATTTTTGTGGGGAACTGAGTTTGATGTTAGAACTGATCACAAGCCTTTGGTGACTTTGCTTACAACGTGTGGAATGGTGAAAGCTTCAGCAAGAATTGAAAGACTTTCAATAAGATTACAGGATTACAATTACAGGATTAAGTATGTACCTGGTGTACAGAACAAGGTTGCTTATTGTTTGAGTCAAATTCCCTTACCGGCTAAGTAAGTGCCGGGAAGTATTTGGGATGATTATCAAATTGCATTGGTGGAAGAACGGATGAATTCTATTGCGAGGAAGGAGTGGATGGTTGAATATGAGAAAGATGATTTGCTAAAAAAAGTGAAGGAGTGGATTTTAGAAGGTTGGGGAGAGAAGAAGCCTGACGTAGCTGAAGTGAAATTTTTGGAAGGTAAGAAATGAGATGAGTGCGGAGTCTGGATTTGTGATGAGGGGTGGAAAAATTGTACCATCATTTGGTCTCAGGAATATCATTTTGAATCTGTGCCATGAGGGACGTTTTGGAATAGTGAGAACCAAGAAAAGAGTTAAAGCTTCATATTGGTGGCCGGGGATTGATCTTGAAGTGGAGAGAAGAGTAAGTGATTGTGGACAGTGTGCGGATTCAGATGAAGGTTTACATACTTTGAGACCACAATTGATGCCTATGGAGTGCCCAGAGATGGTTTGGGATATGTTGGCTGTAGATTTTGTGGGCCAAGCGCAGCGCAAATATGGTGAGACTAAATTGATCATTGTATTAGTGGACTATTTCAGTAAGTGGGTTGAGTTGGATATTGTTGAAAAGGCTGATGCGGACACTGGGGTGAAGTTTCTAGGTGAGGTGTTTTTGAAAGAGGGTGTACCTAAGAGGCTTCTTAGTGACAATGGAACACATTTTACGGCATCCAAAGTTGAGCAGTTTTAGCAGAGGAATGGTGTACAGCATGTTAGAACTTCGGTGTATCACACGGCCGGAAATGGTGCTGTTGAGCGTTTTAATCGGGTGATTAAATGTACTATACAAATTGCTTGTGAGAATAAGAGGAATTGGGAAGTAGAAGTCAAAAAGATGTAGTGGGGTTAACGATTGATGCCATCTCTCACAGGGTTCAGTCCTTTTGTCCTAATGCGTGGAAGGGGGCCTTTTACCAAAGATAACATAGGATGGATGGACAGAACAAGACATGTGGAATGTTCACCTGAAGTTGTCAAAGGCAACGTCATTAAAGCTCAGAGAGTATACAAAAGGAACTATGATAAGAGGAATGCTACTAGGGAGGAGACATTAAGAGTAGGAGATTGGGTGAAAACGAAAAATAGGGTAAAGTTCCTAAAGGGGAGAGTGTATTTTCAGAACCATTAAGAGTTGTGGAATGTTTGAGTAATTCTGTAAGATTGAGTGGCACATGAGTCGTATTGCTAAATGCAGAGGTTGTGGAAAAGGAGAAGGAGGAGATGTTGGTGGTTCTCTTGATTTGAATGATTGGTTGTGGGAAGATGAAGTGGATGATGAGATGGAGCAGGCGCAGGGTGAAGCGGTATATGCACAGGAGGTGTTGGATGGTTCTAAGGTTGAACAGGAGTGTGTGGATACTGGTACTAAGAGGTTGGGTAGAATGGGAAGAGTAATTCGCACTCCTTACAAGCTTTAAGATTTTGTACTGTGTTAGCCTTATTTGTAGCTACCATTTTGTGTATATTATCAGTTGTATTGTATATAGTTTTGTCTTTCTTTCTTTTGTTGTTCATTGTATGCAGGAGGGGGATGTGTGGTGTTTCTGCATTCCACATTTGGATTTGAGCTTTGCTGTGTTAAATAAGTAATTAATATGTGTTAAGTTGTACTTGCTGTTATGTACTGGCAGAGTTGCCAATAAAGCTTATTTACATTAATACTGGAGTCGTCCTTGCTGGCATGGATGTGGGCAGCACAACACTCCACATGGTACCATGGCTGATGCCATGGCGCAAGCACCGCAGAAGAGGCAGCAACAATTTAATATAAGTTGGTGAACTGGAACAAGTTACTCGTAAATGCTGCTGTACCTCAGAAGGCGGCGGGCAGAGAGGGAAGGAGGTGGAAGCCCATTTTAGGGAACCCCGCTGCACTATCCCCGATGCCATGCTGGGGAACAGCCACACCACCCCCTGCTGCCAGGTGAAATTCCCAGAGTCCCATGGGACCTGTCCAACCGCGACACCCTGCCATGCAGCATGCGGAGGCACACAGCAGACCAGTCCAGGCAAGCAACAAGCTGATCCCGGGTCCAGCGAAGGCACCAGCAGAATAACTCCACTGGGCGCCACCACACAACAGGCGCAGTCATGCACATTTAGTGGCCAGTCATCAGAGGCAGCAGACTCAATCATGAGTTTTAGTCAGCTAGTCATCATGGTCAGCGTTACGCGTACTTGATATAGAGCTGTGGTTCCCAATCTACGGCAATAAAAAAAAGCTAAATGTACAAGTGAAAAACGTACTGTAGTGTGTAGGAATTCTGAAACTGGAGGATAAAAATATAATTAGTATCCTCTGATTGATTTGTGGGAGCAATGCAGGTGCATCAAACAGAATATAGTATGGACGATGAGTGGCCTCAATCGAATTTAGAGAAGCGCCAACCTTTCTATTACAATTACATTTTGATTTTTTTTACTTATATGTGTTTCCCAATTGAATAAAATGTGTCATCATTTGTGTATTTGTTGGATGAATGTTTTTTCTATATTTTTTGTGGTTCAAATCATCATCAATGCTTAGGCAGGGGACCCCGGCTTCCAGGAATGACTCATGGGGGTGATTAGGGTTCCAGTACTCATTAAGTGGGGATCCCCGGAAGTCAAAAGTTTGGGAACCACTGATTCAGATGGCCTGGTATCTGTACGTGCAGTAGAGCGCCCCCCTGCCGCTCGGTGGCTACACACAGATGAATCCCAGAGACTTGGACCCAGTATGTGTTGCAGCACAGGCAGCAGCTGCGCGAGATACACGGACAAGGCAGGTCACAGGAAGGAAGGTGTAGAACAAGCTTCCCTCACATACCCAGCGGGTACAGCACACGCAGCATCGGGGCAAGGGACAGACAACAGCTGTATAGAGGACTGTGACACCAACGTGCCATCACATCGCATCTGTGGCCCAGTGCACTAGCGCATCTACCGAAACACACACGAATCCTAGCAAACACAGCTGTTTTACTTAGAGCAGTGTGGGCGTATTATTTATATATACACTCCTCTGGCGCTAGTGAAGCTTCTCAAACACTGGAGAGTTTAGAGGCACCAAGATCATGGTAATATGTAATAGCGGCTGGTACATACTATGCAAGGCCACCCCTGCCCTGTCTCCAGCCCTAGGTAGTGATACATTGCACATGAACATACGGATGGCACAGATTCAGCACACCAGGAGATGGGAAGATAGTACACCTTACCAGTACCAATGTTGTACAACACTTGGAGGCCATCACACCCTCACAGCAAAGGATCTTTCACAGACCCATTCGTCCAAGTGAGCAGTCTAGACAGGATTTGTTTTGAAACCTAGAGGAGAGTACTGTTGGGAGTCATTACCAAGTGGAAAAGACCTCGGTCCCCCCGAGCATTAGTCTCGACCTGGAATTCTATGACTGGTGTTGGCACAATGTGTGGACTTGCATCCTGATAACCTCCGTACATAATTCCACCAGAGGAACATTTCCTAAAAATGCCTCCACAGAAGCTCTTACTTTCCAGTGCCCTTTCAGAAGCCATTCTTGTTCGCTTTCAAAACAACCTGATGCCCGTTACCATGAACAGGCAATGAAATATCGCCTTTTGTTTGTAAGCCATAGCAAACAGTGAGCTGGCTGGAGCCACAAACTCCAGGCATGTGAAGACATAGGATCTGCGATTCTCGAGAAACCTAAGAATCACCAAATAAACAACCTACAATAATTATCCTCAAACCATTTTGTCTTTAGTATGCCAACATGTTGCAATACGGTCACTTCAGGGCACTTTCAAAACAGCACGAAAACCCAGGGTGTGATAGTCGATAACTGAGGAGGCGGAGATTAGGGTGATCTATTGTTTGGCTGCCATTTGACCAGCGAATACCACCGACACATTTGTAACAACATTAGAAGCTATATTAGAGATGTATCAATAAAGGTTTCGGATGGAGATTTTTGTGAATTTACAAGTGATACATATAATAAACGACCAATCAAATGAATTAAGCCTGTCCAAAGGAAGGTTTGCACCGTTCCAGCTTGCTTTGGGCTGATATATTTTTTTTATTTACCTAAAATGCAAGTAGTTGCGCATTGCTATCAGTTGTGAGAATTTTGGAGTCTGCAGTCAATCAATCAATCAATGTGGATTTGTTGAGGGAGGCTAATAACCTGCAAGGTTATCCAGGCGCTGGGATCCTGCAGCGATCAGTTAAAGAGCCAGGTCTTGAGTCCAATTCTGAATTCAGTGAGAGAGGATGTGATTCTGAGGTGGCGGCCTTTCCAGGATTTGGCTGCAAGGTAGGAGAAGTAGCGTCCTCCCTGAGGCTACAACGGATGCAGGGAGTGTGAGCAAGGGTGAGGGAGGCAGAGTGCAGGTGTCTGGAGGGTTGGTGGTAGTTCTGGCGGTGGTTGATGCATGCTGGTCCTTAGTTGTGGAGGACTTTTTAGGCGTGTACCGCCATCTTGAATTGGCATATTTTCTGACTAGGGAGCCAGTGAAAGTTCCTAAGGTGGGAGGGGAGTGATGTGGGTCCGTATGGGGAGGCTGAGGGGGAGTCTAGCAGCTGAGTTCAGTTTTGCTTGGAATCTCTTCCGTAGTTAGGTGGTGATTCCTGCCAAGAGCGTGTTGCCACATTCTAGTTGGCTGGTGACTAGGGCTTGATGACTGGTTTCAACGGGGATCCATATTGAAGATCTTTCAGAGCATGTGAAGGGTGTTGAAGCAAGTGTAGGAGACCGCGTTGATCTGGTGTTTCATGGTGAGTTTGCTGTCCAAGATGATGGCAAGGTTGCAAGTGTGGTCTGTTGGTATGGGTCCGAGTTCAGAAGGCCACCAGGTGTCGTTCCATTGGAAGGGTTGTTTCCAAAGATTAGCCCCCTAGTCTTTTCAGTGTTGAGCTTCAGGAAGTTGATCTTCATCCATTCTGCTACAATAGTCATGCAATTATGGAAGTTGGCCCTGTTGGCGGAGGGGTATTCTCAGAGTAAGAGGATGAACTGGGTGTCGTCTGTGTAGGAAATGATGTTGAGGCCATGGATTCGGACGATGGTGGCCAAGGGGCATCATGTAGGTGTTGAATAGAGTGGGGCTGAGGGATGAACCTTGCTGGATGCCGCAGATGATGGTTTTGGGTTCTGAAGTGAAGGGTGATAGGTGGATTCTCTGGGTTTCGTCCTGTGAGGAAGGATGCGATCCATCTGAGGGCATCTTCCTGGATCCCGAAGTAGTGGAGTCTTTTGATAAGGATATGGTGAGGTGCAGTGTTGAGCGCTGCTGAGAGGCAGAGTAGGATATGGGCTGCTGTGTCCCTCCGGTCGAGGAATGTTCCAATGTCATTGGTGGCAGTGATCAGGGCAGTCTTGGTGCCGCAGTTGGCACACAGAGGCCAGTCTGGGAAGTGTCCAGCAGGTTGTTCTCAAGGTGCTCTGTGAGCTGTTGGTTGATGGCCTTCAAGGACTTTGGTGGAGAAGGGGAACAGAGGGATGGGGCGGTAGTTCTTGAGATCACTAGTGTCGGTATAGGGTTTCATGAAGAGGGGCTCTGACCTTTGCATGTTTCCATTGATCGGGGAAAGTGGCCACAGTGATGGATGCGTTGATGATGGACAAGAGTTTGATTCTGGTATTCTTTTTTAAAAAAATTTATTTATTGGTGTAAGAAGATCTATGCACTGATCAGCATATACAAAAACGAAAATCATATACAGTGTAAGTGCCTACATCCGCTATGGGCCGGCTATGTATGTTCGCTTTCGAAATCAATTTTCAACAATTGTACACGGCCCATCAGCCGACATCCAGCGGACCGGCGGCGTGATATTTGTTTAACTCCCATTCGTTTGTCAGTGCTGTAGTTGTTTAGGTATACATCAATAATCTTACTTTTTCACCTTTATATACTTAACTTAAAACAAACATAACAGTGCAACACCCAACATGTAGATTTCCCCTCGTTACAGCCACTCTGCATCACAGCATCCTCCCTCCTCAAAGCCAGCAGTACAGAATATTGTGCATCTCATTGTCACCTCCAGGTGCGTACCTCACTCCACGCCTGTTTCCGATTCTGCCTCATCATGTATTAGCAAATAGGCACGCAGGTACCCCCAATAGTCCTTAGGCCTAGAGCCGCCCGGCAACTCCTCCTCGTATGTGGCAAGCGTGTCTCTACAATAAACCATATCCCTAATCCATTGCTTTACTTCTGGAGCCCTCTTGCTGTTCCAGTGGAGAGACACCCTTCTCTTAGCCAGCAGTAGTGCAATAGCACAAAATTTGCGTTTCAGGGCTCTCAGTTGCGGAACAATACCCAGTAAACAGATTTTCGGATCACACAGCATGGAAACCTCAAGCATGTCATTCAAAATTTTCACGACTTGTTCCCAAAAACCGGCCACTTTACAGCAATGCCATGCTAGATGCATGAAGTCTGCATCCTCCTGTTTACATCTGCAACATTGAGAATCATCCCTCAAACCATATTTATACAGTCTCTGAGGCGTGTGGTACACCTGATGTAAATATTTATAATGTATAATTTTCAGGTTCCCGTTCGATGTTAGCATACCTGTGAGCATGCAAGAGGATTCCCATTCTACATCTGTTAGGGGTTCTGCAAGTACAGCGCTCCATTTGTCCCTGGCTTTGTGTGTATGTTCCCCCACCGCCTCCTGCATAGCCGCATACAGTTTGGACACTAGATGGGACGCCGTTGGTGTGGTGAGGAGTAGTTGCAGGGGTGCAAAGGTAGGAGGCTCTTCCGGATGTGACGGGTAGTGTTCCCGGAGCGCTCTCTGCAGCCGAAAGTGGTTGAAGCTAAACAGAGGGGATGGGTTCCTGATTTATTGTAACTGATCTAATGTCTGGAATGCTCCATCTTTGTATAGATCCCCCAGAGTGTCTATTCCCGCCCTTCTAAATAAATCCATGCCTACCCTCTCCTGCGTCACCGAAAGGGCAGGGTGATATGCTAGTGGAAGTGCTGGTGCATACAATGGTAGGTTGTGTGCTACTTTACCCATCAGCCTCCATGCCTCCGAAGTGGCGTTCACCGGATTAATGTCACGGTCGTGTAGCCTGTCGCGCTTATGTGTCAGTATGCTTGCCAGTGGGATCGGGTCTGCGTCGCCGGCTTCCACGGCCACATGTGTCAGAAATGGCACCTCGTGGTACCAGAAGTGTGCGTATTGCGCTTGCGCGCATAGGTAATATAAATATAAGTCTGGCACTTTGAAGCCCCCCCTGGCATATGGCAGCGTCATGGTATGCAGTTCCATTCTTGCTTGCTTCCCCGCCCAAAGCAAATTAAGTACTAGCGTTCTGATATTTCGGAATACAGCAGCCGGAGGTTTGATCGGAATATTGTTAAATAAATACAGGAATTTTGGCAGTAGCACCATTTTGACAATTGCCGCCCTGTCTGCCAATGATAGAGGTAGCCTGTTCCATCTTTTAATTTTTTCCTCCAGGGATGAAATGGTCCGCCCGTAATTCGTTCTAATCACAACTTCCGGGTCTCTGTGGAACCATATGCCTAAGTATTTAGTGGGGTCCTCTTGCCATTCCAGCGGATAGTCCAGTTTCATCGGACTTGTGCCGTCTGTCAGGGATACGACAAGGGATTTATTCCAGTTTATCTGCAATCCGGATTGGAGGCCAAATTTTATGTATTCTCGTAGAAGCGGATTGAGATGTTGTTCCGGCTGTTTGACATATAGTACCATGTCATCCGCATATAGCGAGATATGGATTGGCCTGGAGGGTAGTTGAATCGCCGAGTAGTGGTGGTGTTGCCGGATTTTGCAGGCCAGTGGCTCTAACACCAAGGCGAAGAGCATCGGCGAGAGTGGACACCCCTGCCGAGTTCCTCTGCATATTTGAATGGGTTCTGATATGTACCTGTTCACGCGGATGCGTGCCGTTAGGTTGTTGTATAGCATCGCTATCCATCCCAGGAATATTAAAGGGAATCCCATACGCACCAGCACTGCCTGGAGAAAGGGCCAGCTAATGGTGTCAAATGCCTTAGCAGCGTCAAGTAACACTGCCACTGCCTTTGTCTCCGGGGCCAAATAGTGTGCCAATGCAAATAGTGTGCGGGTGTTATGTGAGGTGGCCCTATCGGGGATAAATCCAGACTGATCTGGCCTGATCACTAATGGCATAAGAGGTTTTAGCCTGTCCGCCAGTAGACTAGCTATAATCTTGGTGTCTACATTTAATAAGGAGAGAGGGCGGTACGAGTCGCATTTATCCACCTCCTTGCCAGGCTTCAACAACGTGATAAGTAGGGCTTCCCTCAGAGAGGCTGGTAGTGTCTGGGCCTCATGTGCCGCCCCGTATAATCGCACTAGGTGCGGGGCTAGTAAGTCTGCGTATGTTTTATAGAATTCCGTTACAAAGCCATCTGGCCCCGGTGCTTTGTTATTGGGTAACCGCTTAATGGTGTCTGTAACCTCCTCCACCGTTATGGGGCGTTCCAAATATTTCTTATGTCCGTCAGCTAGCCATGCCATTTCTATATCTTCCATGTATTTCAAGAGTTCTGCCTGTGGGGGTGAAGGGCGTGCCCTATATAGTGTGCCGTATGTGCTCATAAATTCCCTCAGAATCCCCTTCATGTCCGTGACCGTCTCCCCGGTGTCAGTACTGATGGACGCTACATTCTGTGGCGTTTTACCTGCGCAGATCTTCGCGGCCAGTTCCCTACCGGGTCTACCGCCTTCCCCATATCGTCTAGCCGTGGTTCGCTTGGACACATAGTTAAGTTCGTCAGTTGCGAATTGATCGTGTTCCGTTAACAGCGTCTGAATGTCCCGCAATACTGCAGTGTCTCCCGTCTGGGTATATGTGTGTTCCAGTGTCTGGATGGCCTGTTCACGCGCGTGGAGTTGCTGCCGTATATCTCTGAGGATGCCCGAGGTCGTACTGATACAGATACCCCGAATTGTAGCCTTAAAGGCCTCCCACAGCAAACCTGGGTCCTCTGTTGATGGGCTGTTAATTTCAAAGTAATCTACAATCGCCCTCTGTATTGTGTCTACGTATATGGGGTCCCGCAATGCGGCTGCGTTGAAGCGCCAAGTGAAGGGTGGTGGATCGTAATATGGGATGGCTATTTCTAACAGTACCGGATTGTGATCAGAAAGTGTACGTGGTAAGTGTTTGATATCTACAACCCATGATAGTACTTCTTGTGTGCCCAGCCAGTAATCTAGCCTAGACCAACTATTGTTTGCTGCATGTATGTGTGTCGCCATTTGCAGCCCTGGGTTACGTGCCCTCCACATATCAACCATATGTAGGTCCTCCATTGCGTCCTGCAGCATTGTTTTGGCATTCCCATGCTGTTCCAACGTATGCGCTGCTCTATCTAGCGTGTCCTGCAGTGTAACATTGAAATCTCCACCCCATATCACGTGAGTCGTCTGCATATCAGCGATGCGGTGCCACACTGTATTAAAAAACCCCGGGTCATCCACATTAGGACCATATGTGTTCACTAATAGTAGCTTTTGTCGCCTGACCGTGCCAGCTATCGCCACGCTTCTCCCATCTGCATCTCTGTGTACCTGTGTTATCTCAAAGCCCGTCCCCTTTTTAATCAGTATTCCCACCCCTCTGGAGTAGGACGAGTAATTGGAGTAGGTCACTGATTCAGCCCATTTAGTACCCAGCGTAGATGTGCCCTCCCGACTCAAGTGTGTTTCCTGTAAAAAAACAATGTTAATTTGCAATCTGTCAAAGTAAGCAAACAGTTTCCTGATTTTTTTCGGGTTACCTAGACCTCGCACATTCCATGTGAGAAATTTGAGGGTACTAATACTGGCCATTAGCATGCTCGTGTAGAAATATTACGCATTGTTGGCATGGAGCCCTCATTGAATAATATGTGTGCGTCGTGTGACATCTTACTGCTTCCGAAAGTGACAGTGTTTTATTCCGTGCTTTAATAACATCCATATGTCCATTTATTACCATGGAGTTTGCCATGCTTCTTAGATACAGAGGCTGCATTCGGGTGTATCTCAAACTTCCCGCCCACCCCCCTCCCACTTTAGCTCCCAAACTTCGCCAAAGCCATCCCCAAACAAACTGTAACTTTGGTGTCGAACATGTTTTGGGGTACACCCGCATGGGGGTGTCGCCAGGTTCACACATCTCCATCCACATAGTGGATGTGGACAGTCGCACGTATAGTATTCGTTATTATGCATGTGTGTAATAACCCTCAATCCCCTCCAGTTAATCAGCATACGTGAAACAGTGCAGTAACTGCCCCTTAAAGTTCCCGCATATACATGCGGCGGTGCAGCTGACGTGTGGAGCCATGGCACCGACCCTTTCACTCTAGCCGGTGAGTATTAGGACGACAGTACATGCCAGGGTGCCTGCCGTCAGTTTGCGGCCACCCGCTCCCCTCCGCTAGTCTACCCCGCTTCCTTCTTAGCACACAGTACTGCCGTTACTCGTTTGCCAAACGTCTTCCCCATGGCATCACAGTTCCATGGCATGTACTCACAGTTAGTTCGCAAGTGCCTCGCCAGTCTATCAGTAGTGTCAAGCGACGTCTTCATAACTCAACAGTGTGTCCGCTGACAGGTGTAGTTGTTGCGAGCTGCATCCCGTTCGTGAGCATCATAGTTCAAATCAGCCTGTGCACAAATAATCTCGGTCATTCCACATCGCTCGTTGGTTCATTCCTTTCTTGCTGCTTTCGTCGTTTTACTTGTTGTTTAACATAGTCGTGTGCCGCCTGCACCGTCTGAAGCATAACCGGTTTCCCGCCAGTGATGATTTTGAGTTTCGCCGGATATAACATGGCATATTCCAGGCCAAGGTCCCTCAACTTCTTTTTAACCGGAGCGAATTCCTTCCGAGCAAGTTGCACCGCCATTGTGTGATCTGGATAAAATTCCAGCGTGTTCCCTTGATGCGTAATTTTGCCCATTTCTCTTGCCAGCCTCAAGATCGTGTCTCTATCCCTGTAATTCAGCATGCGGGCGATGATCATGCGAGGGGAAGCGCCAGACTTCTGGACCGGAGCCAGCGACCGATGAGCTCTCTCCACCAGAAACACTGGGGACATTTTTTCAGAGCCGAAGATCTCTTTCACCAGTCCTTCTATATAGGTCTCCATTTTCCCCGTGTTTGTGGATTCCGGCAAACCCGAAATCCGGACGTTGTTGCGCCTGGACCTGGCTTCTTGGTCCTCCACCTTGGCTCGCAGGCTTTCCACTGTCTTTTCCAGGCCCCCGCAGGCTTTGGACGTTGTTTTTTGGTCGTCTTCCACCTGTGAAATGCACTGTTCGGCTTCTAGAATGCGCCCGTCATGTTGTTCAATTTTTGCCGCCATGTTGTCCACTCTCTGTACCACATTGTCCAGTTTCCCGTTCATCTCCTGTAGGCTCTGCTGGATCGCCCGTAGCACCGATTCCATGCCCGATCCTTCCGATGGGTCTTGGCCCCCTTCCGCTTCAGGGTCTGGTACCGTGCTTTTTCCCTGTTTCCGCGTTTCGAACTGCAGTTTTGTTTGTTGCCGGTCTGGCTTCCCCATGTCGTGGAGTTGTTGTGGCGTAGTTTGTCCGCTTGAGTTAGGGCTGCTAGCGCTCGTCGCACTTGTCTTGTGGTAGGCGCGATGTGTGGTTGCTGCAGCCCCCCACTTCGCCGTGCGCGCAGTCATCAGCTGGTCAATGTAGGTGTGTGTAGGAATCCGTCCGCCGTTGAGTGGCGCCTTGGAAATGTCGCGGGTAATGTAGGTTATGGATCTCTTGGGGTGTCTCAGCAGCAGTGCTCTGTTGCCAATGTGGCGTCGGGTAGTCGCGATACGTGGTCGCTGCAGCCCCCCACCTCGTCGTGCGCGCAGTCAGCAGCCGGTCTACATAGGTGTGGGTATGAGTCCGTCCGCAGCCAAATAGCGCCTTGTGAATGTAGCGAGTAATTCAAGTTATGGGTCCCTTGGAGTACCGCTGCAGCAGTGCTCTGTTGTAAATTTGGCGTTGATGTAGCGCGATGTGCGGTCGCTGCCGCCCCCCATCTCGCCGTGCGCGCAGATATCAGCCAGCCATTACAGGTGTGGGTAGGAATCTTTCCGCAGCTTAGTAGCGCCACGTGAATATTGCAGATAAGGTATGGTATGGATCTCCTGGGGAGCCGTGTCAGCAGTAATCACTCCCCTGAAATTAATGGCGGCGGTTCAAGGTAATCGACAGAGCCCATAGCATTGCTGCATGCGCGAGGACAGTTTGCCAGACCTTCGCGCCGTATTGTTTGAGCTATGCGCGGGTCGCCTCTCCTACCTCGCCGCCGTCTCAGCCCTCGGTGTGTGGGTGGTTGAAAAGACGCGCAGCTCCGCAGCAGCGAGGGCAGGGAGCCCCGCTCAGTCACCAATTCTCAGCGCTCCACTAGCCCGCCAGACAACCACGGGGGTCTGCACAATAACTGGCGCTCGGCTTAGTTGATCTCCGCTACTGGTCCTATGCGTTCCATTGGCGCCGCCATTTTCGCTCTCGTGAACCGCACATCGATTTGCCGCTAATGTCTGCTCTGCGCTATGTTGTCCCGCCGCATTGCCTTACTTGGAGGAACTGTAGCTGCGTCTGTAGTTTTGCCGGGTCAGCACCCTGCCTCACGCTGCCTGGTCGCCCCTCTAGCGCCGAGTCGCCTATCATCACGAGCGGCCATTTTGAGGTGCCGCCTCGCGATCTCCGTCTCCCAGGCTGGAACAACCTTGGTTAGCCTCGTCGGCGTCTTCTTCATGCAGATCAATATCGGCCGTGAGCTCCGATGTCCAATGCACCGCTGATCACTGCATTTGGTGTGGATTAAAGGGGTCAAAGGCCGCTAATCGTGCGACCCTCCGGCGGAGCTGACTCACTAGCCAGCCATTCCGCAGTGCGCCCTCTAGCACCCCCCGATTCTGGTATTCTTTGCTCTGGATGTTGAAGAAGTGGTGGGGGGTCCATGGGTGCTCCAGAGTGGATGAAGTTCATGATGGGCGTGGTGCTCTGCGTGGTGAGCTATTCCCATGCGGTGAGCAGAAGGTTGTGGGTGGCGACAGATGGTGTGAGGAGGCTGTGTAGGTCTGTAGGTTAGGGTCCGAAGTATACTGCAGATGGTGTATATCTTGTTCTGAAAATAGTCTGCCAAGGTTTTGCAGAGTTCCTGGCATTAGGGGGGGTCGTATTCTCAGTGGCTGATGGGAAGGAGAACTCTGACTATTTTGAAGAGTTCCTTGCGCAGGTCATATACACTGAAGAACCTCTGACCAATATTTTTGCTCCTTGTTTTTCAGATATTTGATGGATAAGTAGTTGCTGAATGTAGTTTCTTTTTGGCACAACATGGGAGGGGTTGGTTTGAGAGTGGTGGATTTGGGATGGTAACAGTAAAAAATTGGGTTGCTGCGTGAAGGGGTAAAACCCTAGCCAATTGGAAACCCCAATCCTGGTCAGGGTGAAGTCACAAGCAAAACCTAAATAAACCTGTGCTTAACTCCCTGGTAGCTTGGCACAGACCAGTCAGGCTATACTTAGTGGCGATGTTTAAAGTATTTGTGGAACATTTCAAACAGTATTAAAATGAAAACACACCACAAAATGAATCCCACACAAAACTAGAAAAATAGAGTAATATTTTATAAATAAAAAAAAAGACCAAACAACAAAAATCCAATCAGTTGAACCGGAGGTAGGCAGATTTCAAGATTTAGTTGAAAATATCACCAAAAAGCACCAACCAACTGTGGATATCTAATCAAGTTAGACCAGGATGATTTAGCAAGTTCTGCCCAACCGCAATGACGCGCATGCTGGCTACAGGGACTCAGTTAGGCCCACTGAACAAGAGTACCTTATATCTTGGTTGGGGAGCGTTGTGAGGTCCTGCATCGTTTGAGGACCCATTGACGAGGGTTTGTGATGGAAAGGCCGGTGTCAACCATGAGTGGCGCAGCTGAAGGCGATGCATCAGTTCAAGGAGCTGCAAGGCTGGGATGCGAGAACCTGCGTCCATGAGGCGGCTGTCAACAAGAGATTTGCTTTGCACGGGCCTGCGACTGGAAGTTGTCATGCAGAGGCGGTCTGTATGCCGGCTGTGAGGTTGATGCGGAGTCCTTGTGCTAGGAGAATCCTTGCAGCAGAGTCAATGCACTAGTTCTGCTCAGGGTTACCCTGTGTAGCAGAGTAGATATGTCAGTTCTGCTGGATCCACAGATTGGCTACCAGAGCACCTTCAGGCCCACTTCTGAGGGTCCAGGACTGGGGTTGCACCACTTGGTAGGGAAGGACTTTCAAGGTGGTAGGGTCAAGGTGCTGGGTTCAAGGTGATTGCCCAGTCTTTCGCTGAGGCTGTAGTGAGGAGGCCAGCCAACTAGTCCTTTGAGTCACTCTGGGGTCCTGGGTTCAACAGATGTAGGTCCAGTCCTTCTCACCCAGGCAAGAGGGAAGCAGGTCAGCAAAGCAAGTCAGCAGTCCTTCAAATCAGCAGTCCAGCAGAGTGGCAGTCCTTTCAGCAGTCCTTCCTGGCAGAGTCCGCAGGTCCAGATGTGTACTGAAGAGTTTGTGTCTGAGTTCCAATAGTTATACCAGGTGCCTCCTTTCAAGTAGGAAAAGCTTCTAGATGTTTCCATTTGAAATGCACAGGCTTCCTGCATCCCTGCCTGGGTCCAGACTTACTATAAGGGATATGCAGCCCTTAGAGTGGAGGCAGGACACAGCCTATTAAAGCGTACGTAGGGCTGTGCCCAGCTCCGCCCTCCCATCCTTCTAGTGGAGGCCCATTCAGGCCCACCTAAGCTCTCTATTGTGTGTGGTTGTCTAGGAGGAATACTCAAATCCCAACTGTCAGCTACCCATCATTCGTGTGACCCAGAGAAAGGCTGAAGGCACTAAATAGCTAAGGTAGAATAATGCCATCTTTCTAAAAGCGGCAATTTCAAAATAGTAATTTCAAACCCTATTTTACCATAAGAGGATTTTTCATTACAATTCCAAAGACACCAAAAATTAACTGTTTACCTTGTCCCCTTTTGGAAGTTTCAGCTTAGTAAATGTAATAAGGCAACTCCAATGTTATCCTATGGAAGAAGTAGGCCCTTAAATAGTGAAAAACAAAGAGTTTTCATTACCACAGCATGAAAAACATTAAAGTGCATATCAAACTTTTTAAATGCACGACACCCTGCCCTACGGGTTTTCCAGGGCCTACCCTGGGGGTGACATATGCATTAAAAAGAAAGGTTAGGCCTGAATAAAGGTTTATTTTGCCAAGTTGAAATGGCAGTTGAAAACCTACAGACACAGACTGCAATGGCAGGCCTGAGACATGTTTAAAGGGATACTTAAATGGGTGGCACAATAACTGCTGCAGACCCACTGGTAGCATTTAATTTGCATTCCCTGGGTAGATGTAGTACCACTTTACTGGGGACTTACAACTAAATTAAATGTGGCAATTAGATATAAGCCAATTACACCACATTTTAGGCAGAGAGCACAAGCACTTTAGCACAGTTTAGCAGTGATAAAGTGGACAGAGTCCTAAGGCCAGCAAAAACAAGATCACCAAAAGTAGTAGGGGTAAAGGCAAAAAGTTTGGGGGAAGACCACACTAAGGCTGACAGGTCTAACAGTAACTAACCAGGACCCTTTCTCCAAAATACCTTGTGCATGGTACGGAGGACTATGAATTTGATCCAGTATCTCCGCAGGAGTCAGACTCATATGATGTTTTTCATACCAAGAGGGAAGATCCCTGAAAGCCATCAAACAACCCTGCATTGTCGAGTTGGCGATGCAGCGAGTGCAAGGTATATTGTTTTATTTATTTATTTACTACTGGCCGTCGTATGTCCAACTTCACTACCACCCCTCACCCTGCCCCTTCCCCGCCCCGCAGCACTCCCTCTGCGAGCCGCCCCTGCATATGACACAGAGTTGTGTTTGAATCAGAGACACCACAGACAGATGTCATGGGTTTTGATCATCGACATTTGTATGTGCCAATCTCAACACAGCTTAAAACTTGTAGTCTTAGGGGGAGACATATCTGCACCCTTTAGGAAATTGAGGGAGAAAATTCTATTAGGATTCGAGAAGCCCTGGTACTGTAACAGAAGTGTGGAAAGAAAGGAACAGATGTTAGAACGAGGAGGTAGCATATATTACGGGGCTCAACATCACATCCGGGGTGGGGTGGATCTGATGCAGAGCAACACAATGCCACCTGGTGATGTGCAAGGGAATTGCTACAAACATTTCTGGATGTAGTGCGATGTCTAGGGAAAAACACGAGGTGAGGAATCTGTGGTTAACACAAGGCTACAAACCCAGACTAAGCTCACCACTATAGAACACTTCTTGTATCCTATCTCCACCCTTTCTTTTCTATCCTCTCTCTTTCTTTCATCCTGTCCTTAATCTCACAGCAAGTCAATGTAAGGGGTTCAGCTAAACATGTATACCAAGCACCTGTAACTAGTGAAACACCAACAACGTTTGGCTGGTACCTCGTAACGGAAACGCTAACGTACTTGTTTTAAAAAAAATATCAATAAAATACTTTAAAAGAAAAAAAGAAATCTCAAACAGAAATGAAAGTTACAATAAAGCCAATCAGATGGTAAGCAATGGGCGGACTTTGTATTTGTAAGGCGAGTAAATCACCTGTAGGTTTCATAGCGCCAGCAGATACTCAGGGGAGATAGACAGGTGGCAAGGCAGAGCTAAAAAAGCCAGGTTTTTAGGTTTCTTCTGAAACTTCTGGTGATTTGGTTCCAGCCTGATGTATAGAGGCAGGGCATTCCAGGTTTCTGGTGCTATTTTAGAGAAGGATCTATCACCATTCCTAACTGTGCGGACTTTGGGAACGGTTAGGAGATGCTTGCTGGTAGATCGAAGGGTTCTAGCCGGGCGATAGTCTGTCAGCTTTTTTACTAGGTATTTTGGCCCCTGACCGTTAAGGGTCTTATGGACTAGAGAGCACAGTTTGAACTTGATGCATTTTTTTTTATGGGAAGCCAATGTAATGTCCTAATACTGGGTGCAGAGGGGGTGGGTAGAGGGAGGTTAAGAACCATCCTGGTCCTCGTTTATGGAGGCGAGCAGTGCGTTGCCGTAGTATAGACGGTTTATGATAATCCCTGCACCAGGGCATGCGGGATGGGAGGGGGTTCCATTTGAAGATTTTCTGAAGATTGCGCATAAGCCCAAAACTGGTGCGCACTACGTTGTTAATATGGTCAGCCATGGAAAGTTTGTTGTCTAATGTTATCCCCAGGTTCCGGGCTGTAGACTTAGGTGGGGGGGGGGGCAGGGACCCAAGGTCGGCGACCACCAATCATCTGTCCAGTGTTTGTGTGCATTTCCAAAGAGCAGTATCTCCGTTTTGCCGGCGTTAAGTAACAAATAGTTGTTAGTCATCCAATCCTTTATTGCAAGCATACATTGTTGGAACCTAGATTTGGTGTCAGTAGAGTCAGGACCTAGAGTAATTAGCAGTTGTGTGTCGTCTGCTTAAGACACGGTTTCAAAACTGTGTGCTCCGATAACCTTTGCTAGTTGGGACACATATTAATTGAAGAGTGTAGGGCTTAGTATGGATCCCTGGGGGACACCCTTGTTTATTTCCTGATTTTTTGAGGAGAATGTTCCTATTTGGGCCTTTGAGAGCCGTCCAGTAAGGTAGCTCTTGATCCAGAGTAGAGCTGACCCCTCAACACCAACCTCAGCTAGGCGTTCTGAGATGGTGCTGAAGGCAGCCAACAGGTCAAGTAAAATCAGGATGGCGGACTGTCTTGAATCAAGTGCCAGCCTTATATTGTCCATGATCTCAAGTAAGGCTGTTTTGGTGCTGTGAAACGCTCTGAATCCTGATTGGGATGGGTCTAAGAGCTTGTTATTTTCTAGGTGTTTGTATAATTGGTTATTTATCAGAGATTCCATGACCTTTCCGAATAGTTGCAGGAAGGAGATTGGACGATAGTTGAGAAACTGCTTTGTGTTGGGAGAGGTTTTTTTTTAAGATTGGTCCGATTATGGCCTCTTTCCATTGAGAAGGTACAGTAGAGTGAGATAATGAAAGGTTAAGGATTTTGGTCAGGTTGGGGAGAAGAGCCGGCGCAATTTTAGATAGAGTTTGTGAGGAGGCAGGGTCGGCTCACCGGATGTTCTTGGTAAGCTGACAATAGACCTTTACAGCCAGTTAGCTTCAATGCCTTGTAGGCTCACCCTAAACAAACGATTTACAAATCAAAGGATCCTCAAACAATAAAATACTGGGACCCATGTCGGATCATCTAACTGTTCACAACATCAGGGTCTTGTATATATTGTGGTTTGTTAATAAAGACGTTATAACACAACTGCATTTGAATTACGTTTGGATGAAATACAAGCCAATCGCATCTGTCAGTTGAGTTTTTGATAATTACAACAACATTTTTTTTTAAAAATGTCTTAAAAAAAATAGGCGGGAACGCAGGGCGGGTGGGCACTCTAATGTAGCCCTCTGGCTGGTATAGGGCTTTTCAGATTGCGCAGTCAAGATGGATGTAGCTGGGGAGTGAATTTGGCCGCACACAGAAGCACCGTGCAGGCTAAAAAGAAACACATCACGCCACGTGTGCAGAACGAACAGGCGCCTTCAACAAAGAACGAACTGGCTTGAAGCCGTATAAATTTACCACCAACTTATACTTTTGAGCTTGGCAGCTAAGGGGAAAAAAAAGCTATAAGCAACTTCCATTCTCTTCATCCAATAATAACAGGAGTGAAAATCCATTGCGTTGAAAAATTTCGGGGGTCAAGCGCCGGTTTAGCGACTAGAAATCTGCTACGTGTGTCCTGCTCTGGCACGTGCACGGCGCAGCGTCTGCCGTACGCATGACCTCATGGCGCCGCGGGCTCTCCGGGGCGCCTCGGACGTCACCCCAGGGTTCGCATCACTGACTGGAGTCTGAGTCACGCTGTGAAGAGATGTTCTGGCCTGGCTCTTGCTGGGTAGTGGCAGCCCTCCATGAACTGAGGGGGGGAGTGGTTTTGGTTTCAAGCCTTCTGCCTGAGAGAAGGCTTTTAAGGATTGCTTACACATTTCTTTGGGTGCGGAAATGCCCTTGACGTGGTAAGTGGAGTCGTCAGGGCCCGGTGTTCCTGCATCGGTGTACGTGACACGTTCTCAGAGGTTTTCTGCTGGGTGTATCTTGGTATTTAGTGTTCTTGGAAATGCAGCAATGTGCATTAGTGCTGCGGTGGGTGTATGTCGTGTACAAATTGAGGTTTGGGAGCTTCGTTTTGTGCTGGCAAGTTTTACATTGCTCTTACTGGATGTATGTGCTTTGTGCAAGTCGAGACAGAAGGGCGACATAGGCATATGTATGTTTTAACAAAAAAAAGCATCATCACAGTGGGTCAGGCCCAGTAATCAAGACGGTGATATGAGCAGAAACCCAGGCAGCCTTCTAAAAGCACACACTGCTGAGCACAGTAGCTAATGCAAAGTAAGTACAGTCGGTGATGGGAGAAGAACTAGTGGAAGAAATGGGATAGTCAGAGAATTTATGGGAAAAGCCAAGCCTGTGGCGGCCTCTCTGGGCTCTAAGAGCCAGGCATACGCTGAACCAGGCTGTTACACGTAGACCGTCCCATACAGATATATTTTTTAACTAAATACTTAAGGCAGCATGTGGGAGTGAATAGCTGGGATTCCAGCAGCAGCCTCTGGAATTTACCTCAGTTCACTTGGTGATCGCACCAGCAACTAACATGCTTGGTGTCTGGGGTATACGTGGCTGTCGGGAAGGAAGCGCCAAGCCTGGTCCACACCTCAAAAGACAGGTGGAACGCAGAACTAGGTGACGAGTTAACAAACGAAGAACGGGGCTACTGCTGTGCACAAACTGGTGCTCTAATGGGTAGTCCATACAAAATGAGCCACTGTAAGAATCCCCATAATCCTAATCACAATCCACTGATTTTAAATTGTTGCAGCTTGGTTATGGATGCAGAGGGTGGACACTGTGGACTTCCCGAGGCTGGCTATCTTTGTTCGCCCTAAGTGTGGCAGGGTATGCTCAGACGTGAGTCCCTTGCTCACTTGGCCACTGGATTCAAGATAGCCTGGCTGATGAGGATTATAAATCCGAAACCGGTCCCAGGATGCTTGTTTCCGGTCCAGGGAAGACATGGCTTGGCAGTTCGGGCTGGACTGTTCCCATGAGGCACAGGGTCAGACTGATTTGCATATGGCCATGTCTGAACTGGGGTGGCTGAGTGAGCTAAAGAATGGTGATGGATTAAACCCAGATCAATTGACTGGGGGTGAGTGTTTGATTTGCTCAAACGCTCCGTCCATCATCCCCTTTTGTATCGCTTTGTTCGCCCTAAGTGTGGCAGGGTATGCTCAGACGTGAGTCCCTTGCTCACTTGGCCACTGGATTCAAGATAGCCTGGCTGATGAGGATTATAAATCCGAAACCGGTCCCAGGATGCTTGTTTCCGGTCCAGGGAAGACATGGCTTGGCAGTTCGGGCTGGACTGTTCCCATGAGGCACAGGGTCAGACTGATTTGCATATGGCCATGTCTGAACTGGGGTGGCTGAGTGAACTAAAGAATGGTGATGGATTAAACCCAGATCAATTGACTGGGGGTGAGTGTTTGATTTGCTCAAACGCTCCGTCCATCATCCCCTTTTGTACGGCTATCTACACCCGGCATGGCTCTGCCCTCAGATATACGGATATTGGTGCGCAGTACTGACTCACTGTCAGAGGCGGTAGAATCACCAGTTCCACTGGCCCCAAGGTTGCTCTAATGAGGCTGGTTAAGGAGACCCCCCCCAATGAGCACTCACAGATACATGGCAATTGCCTTTTTGGTAGCGAAAAGGGAGGTTTCTAAAAAGGTGGGGTACATGTAGTCCACTGTTTCATCAGGGATGGCTTAGGGAGCTAAGTTATTGTAATAAACTGATGGAGCATAATGAGAAATCACTGCGAAGGCCCAGGGACATGGAGACCGCTTAGAAAAATACATGACGGGCACGGCAGAGAATGAGGCGCCCTAAGGAATGCCCAAGTAAGCATGAATGGGAGTGGTCTAAAAATACATTTGATGATTAACTGTGTGCTCTGCGTCATGGCCATGACAGATCTTGATGTTAATGTCAATTCAGTCATATTGATGTATTTATTCATTGGTTCCTCGACATGTGCATTCAATGTAAAAGGACTTGTTATTTCTTATGATCAGCTGCGCTATAAAATTGTGTGAGGTGTACCCTCGGTGTTGAAATATTACTGACTGTTGTGCTGCAAGATGTCAAACCAATAAAAGGAAATAATAAAACATAAGCTGATCCAGCAAAAAATATTAATGTAAATGCTGCAAAAATATTTTCTAAATCACTGAAATTACTTTATTACTAGATCTGGTGTGTACTGGTGAACTAAAAAGGCTGGTAGCTTAACGTCGCATACCAATACCTGTAGCCAGGGACCATAAATCATCCCAGGAACCAGGATTTATGGTCCCGGTTCATGACCCGTACGATTGATGTGACAATCGACAGTAGGGCTGAGAGCTTTCCCTTGCCAGCCGGTATGAGAGGACGTGGCTGGATAAGGTTTCCATTATGAAGATGTCCAACACTGATATTTGATATTTATATGTATTTGTAAAGCGCAGACGTTCGCTCCCAAGGGAGCATCATGGCGCTGGGCAAGCTGCGGAGGATAACTGAAAAAGTGGAGTGTGATGAAAGAAAGAAATTAAATGGCAGCCAAAACAGAGGAGTCTGATTGTTGGTAGACCCATGTCTTGAGAAGTCCTCTGAAACTGTTCTCGTTTTCTATAAGTCTAAGGTTAACAGGCAGGTTGTTCCAGGCCCTGGCTGCCAGAACAGTGAAAGATTTCCCACCTTTAGTCTTGTATTTGTATCTGGGGATTATGACAAGATTTGTCCCGGAGGATCTCAAGCAACGCGGGGGGTTATAGCGCGTGAAGCGATTTACAAAGTAGTGGGGCCCTGTATTTTGAATGGTTTTGAAAACTGTGAGAAGCAATTTAAAGAGGATTCTTTTATGCAGCGGCAGTGACCGAGTGGTGAGCCCTGATGAATCTGCCATAAAGTGTATAGGGCAGTGAAACATGTTGGCTACAGGTATTGGTATGCGACGTTAAGCTACCAGCCTTTTTAGTTCACCAGTACAAACCAGATCTAGTAATAAAGTTGTACCATTGGTGTGTCTGCTGATTTTAATCAACTCTGTCGTCACATCAAGGAGCGATTCTGTTGGGACTTAATTCTCCCTAGTGCATCCTCTTCTCAGCTGCTCAGCTAGAATGAATGTAATGCTTGCGTGGAATGTTAGGATGCCTGATGACAGTGTGTTTGGAATGTTAGTGTGCTTGTTGGTATGTGAGGAATGAGAGTTGAAGAGTGCAGGCTGAGGCTGAGCAGCAACCATCTAGCTCCTGGTAGGACCTCTTTGAAGCTTGTAACAACTTATCAATAAACCCTCTACTTGAATTATACTTCCTGGCTACCTCTGGTCATCTGTACAATTTACCATACAACATTTTGGCAACAGTCTTGAAGAGACCCTGCGTGTTTTGGCCACAAGAATATAGGAGGTGAGGAAACTTACAATTTTACTGAACTTTATTCATACAAGAAACAAGGCAAAGCAACTTTGGAAATAAGAACAAGGAAAAGAACGCCCTTCCGAGTCCCACCAGTGTCCTCCACCATCTGGACAGCCTGCCCGGGGCGATTCATGTTCCTTTATAAGTCTAAGTTTTCCTACTTGCGGTGAAAATTGATCTACCTGTTTGGTGCCAACCCAGCTTTGTTTACTACAATGAGGACTGGCAAACTACTGATCTATCTAGACCTGGAATTCGCCTCATCAGAGAATAACTGGATTCATTATGCAGCTAGCACCAATTGTATTTGTATTGAAGGTAGTGCCATAACGGAGCCTGTGAACAAACAACGTTGTTATCACAAGTACCACAAGTTACCACGAGTACTTTTTATGACCCGCCTGTTTCCTTATGGGAGTACAGTATGGAGAGTGCAACTTGCTGAATACGTTGGTACTGTGAAGCAAACAAGGGTCTACTGGGCCTCCTTCCTATTGTGTGTTTCAATCGGTTATGGCTGGTTGTGTGCGCTTGGTACCGATGGGCTAAGTCAAGTGAGACTTGTTTTTATTTTTCTTAAAAATTTGGTCTTAACTTTGTCCTGTTGCGTACATCTGTTGGCAACTGCCAGTTTTGGATTTTGAAAATGTGTCTCGAGCTCAGCACGCTCTTACCTTCATCTCGAGGGAGCGGTCGTGGCCTTCTTAGTGACGTTGTGAGCACTGCTGATGAGACGTCTTGCTGCCCTGGCGTGCAGTGAACCACCCGGCATGCCGTTAACAAGCGTGCCGCCATCTTGGATTTGTACGAGGATCCTGCACT
This sequence comes from Lissotriton helveticus, assembly GCF_964261635.1. Classification (NCBI taxonomy): domain Eukaryota; kingdom Metazoa; phylum Chordata; class Amphibia; order Caudata; family Salamandridae; genus Lissotriton; species Lissotriton helveticus. Next base: position 683,766,028 of record NC_136073.1, read on the forward strand.
AAGCCATGCTATCCTATTGTGTGTTTGTGCAGTTTTTGCCACACCAAGCTACCGTTTGCTGCCAACTGCCTAGTTTCCTGCATAGTCTCTCAGTTGACCTGTGTTAGCGATCCACACGCTTTTGATTGGAGCAATTTACTTGTGTTAGCGATCCACACGCATCGGATCGGAGCAACTACCCGACTTCTGGTATGGTTTCCTTTTGGGGAAATCGTGGTTTTCATCAACTTCGGACTGTGTCTCAAATCTTCTTTAGAAATTTCCTCTGACTCCATTTCAGATCGAGTGTGACGCTCCCCAGGACCACCTTGCGTCTGTGTGGAACTGTGTTTCTGATGACTAATACATTTAGTTATTTTGCTGTCAGAATACAATATGTACTTATTTCTCATTTACTGTACCATGTAACATGCACATATGCCTTTATTTACTGTATAATATTGTTACCTTCCTATACAATGTGTAATGGATTGCATACAGCTTGCTTACTGTTTTGTTATTTGGCACCTTAGTTAGTTCTTATTTGACTTTGCAGTCATGAGTGCCATGCATAGTTATTTAAGCTTATTGCCTCGTGGCCATTTCATTGTGTGTTAGGTCAAACGTACTATGTTAGTATATACATGTGCTAAGCATCTTCCCATGCTGTGATGCCTTAGTGAGAGCTTAAGGTATTTTGGGTTCGTCTTTATGGCAAGTATTTTCTTAGCGCTAGGACTTCTCTTTAGGGGATTTGTTGTATAGGAGCAGGTCTCCATATAATTATTATATTCTTTCAGTGTGGGTAGTGCACACCCTTTCCACTGATTTTATTTTCCTAGTGAGTCTAGCAGCTTAGCCCTTACAACTTTTCCACTTTTGCATTACACTTTACATGAGTTTATGTGGCAGTATGAGTTGTTGTTTTTGGAGTTTTTTTGAATTCACACATCAGATTGTTGTGCTCAATGGGCAGTATTTATTTAGGGTTTTGTAAAGCGCGTAGTAACCCGTAAGCATCCCAGCGCTAAGATCAGGACAGTCAGGAGGGTAACATAGAGGGGAGGGAAGAGAAGGATGGAGATCAAGGGAATAGGTGGGTTTTCAGAAGTTTTCTGAACCGGAGGTAGTCTGGTTCCATCCTTAGCTTAAGGGGGAGGGCATTCCACAGGCGGGCCGCGTTGACAGAAAAGCGCCGCCCGCCAGTGCGCGCTTTCTTCACTCTGGGAATGGTGATAAGGTGTTCATGGTCAGAGCGAAGAGATCTTGTGGCTTTGTAGGACCTGATGAATTTTTTAAGGATGGGGGGGCCTTTATCCTGCAGAAGTTTGTGGGACAGACAGAGGGCCTTAAACTTGACTCGTTCTCTCACTGGGAGCCAGTGAAGAGACTTCAAGGCTGGTTTGGCCGAGGATCTGGCCGGGGTGTTGGTAAGAATCCGGGCCGCGGCGTTCTGGATCCTTTGCAGTTTGTTTAAGGTTGCTTCGGGGGCACCCAAATAGATGGCATTGCTGTAGTCCAGCTTTGAAAGGATAAGGCCTTGGATGAGCAATTTCTGGGAGACAGGAGGGAGCAGGGGCAGAATTTTCCTGATAGATTTAAGGAGCCCGAAGCAGACCCCAGCGATTTTTTTGGCATGGGTCTTGAAGGACAGGTCTTTTTCTAGCCAGATTCCCAGGCTTTTGATCTCTGTCTTGGGGACTGGAGGTTCGCCCAAACAGGGGGGCCAGATGTTAGGGGGGAGGGAGGGCCCCTTTTGGCCAAGGAGTAGGAAATCTGTTTTTGATCCGTTGAGTTTCAACGACGAACTGTTCATCCAACCCTGAATTTCGGAGAGGCAGCTATGAAGGTTTGCAGGTTCCTGGTTGGGATGAGATAGAGACACCACTAATTGAGTGTCATCCGCATAGCTGATAATTTTCACTCCGAACGGGTTGACCACCTCCTCCAATGGGGACATGTAGACATTAAATAATGTCGGGCTTAATGAAGAGCCCTGGGGCACTCCACATTGGAGGGGGATTGTGGGGGAGCGGGTGTCGTTCTCCCAGACCTGGAAGGAGCGGCGGTCTAGGAATGATGTGAGCCAGGCCAGGGCATTGCCCTCCACACCGATGTTTTTGAATCGCTGGATTAGGACGCGGTGGTTAACAGTGTCAAAGGCCACACTGAGGTCCAGGAGGATCACTGCCACTGATCCTCCTGCGTCCAAAATGATTCTGGCCTCCACTGCCGCGAGCAGGCCGATGTCCGTGCCATGACCTGGGCGGAATCCGGTTTGCGAGCTTCTGAGCAAGTTGTTGGACTCCAGAAACTGCGAGAGCTTTCTGTTGACTAGCTTTTCAATGATTTTACTTATCCCGGGGAGGAGGGAGATTGGCCTATAATTGGCCATGTCCAGGGGGTCTAATGAAGGTTTTTTCAGAAGCGCCCTGACAACGGCCTTTTTCCAGTTGGGGGGTCTTTTCCCTGGAGCAGTGATGAGTTGATGAGGTCAGTTAAAGGAGGGGCGATCGTTGGGGCCACTTTTTTAGGATGCGTAAGGGCACCGGGTCACTAGGGGAGTCGCTTTTGATTGTAGCTAGCGTAGTTAAAACCTCTTCAATAGTTACCGGACCAAAGGAGTTTAATTGGGTAGTGGTTGGGTTCAAATTAGTGCAGTCTTCCTCCATAAGACTGAGGTCGACAGGAGGTAGGGATACTCATCTTTAGTTATGTTGCGCAATGGGCTGTGTACCCATCTTTAGTTATGATGCGCTATGGGCTGTGTACCCATCTTCAGGTATTATGCGCAATGGCATCAAATCCATACTTTATTTTGGAAATGTAATGGGCAACTTTATATGCACATGCACGATGGGCACTGCACCCTACACATGTTTGTGGTGTAGCATGCGCTTGTGCAGTATTTGTTATACACTTTAATTTGTTTACGCAATGGCATATTTCTGTGTATTTATTAGTTTGCATGGCAAGTTGGACAGTGACAGTTGTGTGGAATTTACACTTCGTGGGTTTCCTGGGTGTCCTCATCTTTCTATGTCCTACAATTTGCCTTGGTACTTGTACTTCTGTGATGCGTTGTGGAGGGCTTACCCACTTCTTGGTTGGCATTGCGCCTTAGGCGCTGTAATATTATTGTTTTGGTTTGTGTCTTAGTTGCACTTTGGGCGTTGTATCCAACTGTGGATATATATATTTTACTTGACAATCCATGCTGTGTTTAAGGTGTGTAGCATATATTGAGTATTTGGATATTTTTCTCTTCCTATTGTGTCCTCCACTCTCTAAAATCCACACCATACCTTCTTGGTGCAATGTGTAGAGACATGGTTGGGTGTGGTACTTTTTAGTATCTATATTTCTCAGCCTCTGGCTACACTTGTGACCTGCACCTGTTATTCTTATCTTATTCTGTCTTGATTCTGATTTTTTTTTATTTTTCCTTTATTCATTACTAGTTCAGGTTGCTTGAATGTTTAATTTGTACACCTTTTCTTTTGTTTTCCCTAGGAAAGGGTAAGTGCTGTCTTGCATCCTGAGCTCTAATCTTTGTTAATTCTTCCTTTGTATTTTTCACATCTAATTTTTTTACTGTACTTTTTATATACATTATGCGCAATGTCACTTGCATATTCTCTTGTTTATGCTGCATTATTGCAATTTTTATTGTTTGTTGTTCCCAAAGGAAGAGGATATGTTGTGACTTAATTCTCCCTAGTGCATCCTCTTCTCAGCTGGTCAGCTAGAATGAATGTAATGCTTGCGTTTAGTGGTGTGCTTGTTGGTATGTGAGGAATGAGAGTTGAAGAGTGCAGGCTGACCAGCAACCATCTAGCTCCTGGTAGGACCTATTTGAAGCTTGTAACAACTTATCAATAAACCCTCTACTTGAATTATACTTCCTGGCTACCTCTGGTCATCTGTACAATTTACCATACAACAGATTCCTTGAGTGTTTTGTCTTGCACCTGTCCTTTTGCACAAACACGCATGGTTTTGTTTTGGACACCTCTTTCTTTTATTTTGTTTTGAAAAGGAATGGCGACCGATGATGAGAAAGGAATAGGAAACTGGTAACATCTGCCAAGTGCCCCGAGGGTTGTTCGCCCGTGAGGTGCCTTCCTTTTCACCACACATTTTTATTGTGTCTATTTTCAAGTGTGGGTGGATGTACTGTCTCAGTGGAGCAGTCATCGGTGGATGTGTCGAGTTGAATTCTGCCCGGATCCTCCCTTTTTTCAGTTACAAACAATGGTTTGATTTGGACGGTTAGGCACAGAAAGAACATACCCAACTACATGTAGAGAGGGGGTAGTCTGGATCTAAATAGTATATTTTTTCTAGTAAACAATGTTTTGGTGTCTAGTAGATGAATGCTAACCAATGTCCAGGGTACAGGGATGCTTTTGTATTGATGTCTGTTGAGTGGAGGGCTATCCCGTAGGTACCCTTATTTCCCTCTTGGCTCCTTATTGTATTATATTCATTCACTGTGCACCAGGACAGTTTCTTCTTGGTGCGTGGATGCGAACAAAGTGTTTGGGAATGACTTTTCTCACATTGCAGATATCAGGTCGATCAGTGTAAGGGTGTAAGTGGTTCCAGTTCTGTAACAAGTCTTCTTTACTAACTGAACACCTCATGTGGAACTTCCAGGGTCTCTCCCAGTCTCAAACACCCCTGGTGAGACCCCGCAGCTGTATTTGACCAGCATACAGACTGAATAAGAAACGTGTCGAGCGCAGTCCAACATTAGCACCGTAGAATGGTGAGTAAGAGAACTCCAGGACAGCTGGTCTGACTTCTGACTGCTCCGTTTAAGGGAGGGGGGAGGTACCACTGCGAAATAACACAGGGAACTAAACAAGGGATAAAATAAACAGGTGTACTTTGCAGTTAGATATGCTAAGGTAGCCCCGGCCGAGCATGAGATAGAAAAAACCTTTTCTAATAAGTTTGTTTCTATTGGTCAGAGTATTACACATGACACAGACGGTGTTCAATTGTCTTATCTGGCCAGCTGATGAGAAGCATTGAGTTGACAATGTTGCTACTTTATCTTAATAACTCTTGAAAAACCATGCACAAAGCTTGAACGAACCAGTCACCAGATAGGAGAAAGGATTTTATCTTGTTAATACGATAAGGGGTCCCTAAGTGTTTAACTCACATTTGTATGGCACTATTCATGTATGTAGAGAGCCACCTGGGCTCTCTCCCACAAATGTAGCAAGTTTCTCACACGCATACACCCCTTGGGGCGGGCTCGAGCAAAGGGGATAAATAAACGGCAGGAGACCACTCGGGGTCTTCCGGCCAAGAGAGTGAAAGTGGAGTGTCACGTCTCGTTACTTCAGCGCTGCTGCGGCCTAGCTAGCACGTGGCCCCGCTGCGCTACATTGGCGACGAGGCCGGTCGCACCCCACGCGTGCTTTGCCGCCTGCCCGGATACCTGCTGGGAGCTCGCGGAGCCCACCCGCATCGTTGCGCTCCATCCGAAGGCGCTCGTTGACTTGCAGCGAGCTCACGGAGCCCACCCGCACTGATCTGCACCGACCGGCGTCTGCAGCTCCCTGGTGTATCTGATGGCCCCCGCTGTATCCGTAGTCCGCATTGCCTGCTCCGCTGTGAGAGCCGCTCTGCCTGCGCCTGCCCATGCGTCTCCCTGCCCAATGGGAGCGCGTTCAGTTGGAGTCACTCGCTGCAGCTTCATCCAAGTGGGGTAAGTGCCCGCTGCGCGAGTGCCGTGTCACAGTGCGCCTCGCTGTGGCTGGGATGACCCGTCTGCTCCCTACACGAGGCACGCCTGGTGCTCCCACCTCCTGCCTCCCTGTCGCCGCGTCTGGGCCCACCTGCCTCACCGGCCCTACCAGCTGCAAGGCTCCAGAGACTGGGCTGCCCTGCCTACTCAGCACCTGCAAGAAGAAAACAAGAGAAATTCCAGGACAGTTAGCAAAAAAAGAAAAAAAAAATCAAAAAGGGGGAAAAGAAGCAGGAATAAACCCCTGGTATCTGTAGAACAGGGGAGAGGATAGAGGGCACACTGGGAGAAATAAATACTGGGCATGAAGGACAGAGGCCTGGTGCACCTACGTTTTTCCTCCTGCAAGCCAGCGCCAAGGAGCAAATCACTTCCTGTAGGCCATTAAAGCCACATAACAGTCCAGGGCACGTAGCCACGCGCTAATACGCTCGCCCGTCCACAGATCTCCAGCACCCAAGCCACACCCTCGCACCTGCGCACAGACGCACGGCCACGATGAGCAACCCGCCGGCGCGGCCAGTCAGCAGGACAGAAGAAACAATCCAGGTAGGGGTGCCAATGCACCACCCCCAGGGCACAGCCACTGCAGTTGCACCTCTACCTCCTTTCAGTGAAGCCTCGGACCCTGCCACAGCTGCACCAAGATGGAAAGCGTGGGTTGGACGTCTCAATCAATACTTCAAAGGGACAAAAGAAACGGATGGCACCGTGAAACGGTTTCTCCTCATCTACCGCGGAGGCTCGGAAATCTATGACCTCTTCAAGACACTCCCCAACACAAGCAATGACGACGACTACAAGGCAGCGGTCGCCGCGCTCAACAGGCACTTTGACCCTCAACTCAGTCCCGACTTCGAGAAGTTCAAGTTCAAGAGGGCGTCGCAGATGGACTCTGAGTCTGTCGACATGTTTTATGCACGGCTGCGCCGGCTGGCCAGTACGTGCACATTCACGGACCACCGGGAGGAGATACGGGACTAAATAATTTTGGGATGCCTCTCCAAACTCCTGCGGAAGCTGATCCTTCGTCAGCCTGGAAACTCGCTGGACGAGATCCTAGTCCTGGCCCTCTCCCACAAGCTGTCGGACGTCGGAGCTGAGGAAATGGAAGCTGCCTTACACACGCCTGTGGCCGCCTCAAGTGCGCCCAGGCGTCCGCTAATCAAAGAAGAGAGGGTTGGAGCAATCCAAAGACGCTCCGACGCAGCTCGTCAAGCACCCAGGCCGCCACCGTGCGGATAGTGTGGAGAAGACCACCCCGTGACGGTAGTCTGTGGGGCGAAAGGGAAGACATGCTCTCGCTGTGGCAAGCTTAATCACTATGCCAAAGTGTGCCGCGGCGGACGGTTCAGTCAAATTTAGTTGAAGCCTAGAGGCATGTCACAACATGTTCGCCAGATCTCTCTCGAAAATTCGCCGTCGACAACGGGGGACCAGCAGCAGGAACAATGCCCTGTGTTTAAAGACGATGACACTGAGGTGTTCGTGGTGTCATATGTCAGCAGGACGGACCATCGCCGAAGACCACCTCCCATGTGCTTTGTCTCAGTGGAAGGCATGGACGTGCAAGCCCTCATTGACACCGGCGCCTCTGTCAACGTGATGGACTCAGTTCAATACGACCGCATGTCACCTCGACCCCCGCTTGCGCCCTCCAGCGCCCGGATCTATACATACGGAGGGACTGATCCGCTTCCTCTCCGAGGAGTCATCCAGGCCAAAGTCGCTAGCGGAAGCTACACCACAGAAACCAGGTTCCACATCACAGAGGGAAGAAAAGGGACATTGCTCAGCTGCCACACAGCTGAGGACCTGGGACTCTATTTTTTTTCCAACCAGATCCATGACTCCCACGCCGAAGCTATCTTGAAGGAATTCCCGGCTCTGTTCAGAGGACTAGGGAAGCTCAAGGGCAAGAAATTTAAACTTCACATTGACCCCTCTTTGAGACCAGTCACCCTCAGGCACCGGAGGGTGCCGTTCAATCTTCGACCGCAAGTGGAAGAAGAGCTGAAAGAGCTCGATGTGATTGAGAAAGTATCTGGCCCAACCCCATGGGTGTCCCCGCTGGTCGTGGCTCCCAAACCCAAACAGCCAGGAGCCGTATGGCTCTGCATGGACATGAGGCTGCCAAACACGGCTGTCAAAAGAGAATGCCACATTACTCCCACCATGGACGACATAGTGGCGGACCTAAACGGAGCCAAGAGGTTCTCCAACCTGGATCTGAGCGCCAGCTACCATCAGCTGGAACTTGAACCAGAGAGCAGGTATATCACCACCTTCTGGACGCACTTTGGTCTCCGAAGGTACAAGTGGCTCAGCTTTGGGGTGTTGTCGGCAGCCGAAGTCTTCCAAAATGCCATCAGAGAAGCACTGTCCTTGCTGCAAGGCGGGATCAACCTCAGTGATGACATACTGGTATTCTCGAACACGCTAGAAGATCACCACAATCATCTCCGAGGAACTCTGAAGCGACTAGCAGACTGCGGTTTAACCCTGCACAAGTCCAAGTTCTCGTTTTACCAAGAAACTGTTGATTTCTTCGGGTATACGTTCACCTGGGAGGGACTCCTAGTGGACCCAAAGAATTCCGCGGCCATCCGCGCAGCCAGCACGCCGAAGAACCCCACAGAGGTAAGGAGTTTTCTCGGCATGGCCACTTACTTTGGCCGTTTCATTCCAAACCTTGCTGCCATGTCGGAGCCGCTCCATACCCTCACACGCCATGAACACAAGTGGGAGTGAACTGGGGCTGCCAACAAAGCGTTCAATTACATCAAAGCAGGGCTGCTGGGCAAGACGGTGATGGCCTACTTCCATCCAGGGCGGCGCACGGAACTGGTAGTTGATGCCAGCTCACTGGGCCTTGGGGTGGTCCTCCTTCAGGAACACAGCCCTGAGATCTGGAGGCCAGTAGCCTATGCAAGCAAGGCCCTCACCGACACGGAGACAAGATATGCCCAAATTGAGAGGGAGGCATTGGCCATCAAGTGGGAGTGCCAACATTTCGCACCTTTACCTGTGCGGCCAGGAGTTCCATGTTGTGACTGACCACAAGCCTCCGCTCCCGCTCTTTGCAGGCTCGTCCCGACTGGCGCCCCCGAGAATTGAATGGTGGGCAGTGCAGCTGCAGTCGTACAACTTCAAGGTCGTGTACCGTCCTGGAGCTCACAACCCGGCTGACTATCTGTACCGTTACCCCAAGTCAACGTCACCCTCAGATCCGTGCAACACTGAAGCGTTCATAAACATGGTATCGCAAGGGGCATGTCCCACAGCCATGACGCTCGAAGAGATTGGCTGGGCACCCAAGAAGACGAGACATTGTCCCGGGTGAGAGCTGCACTGGAGAACAATGGATGGGCACATTTCATGAATGGAACCCGCCTTCTCCGGACAGAAGTCAGCCATACACGACAACAGCCCTGGCAAGTCCGCCACAAAGTCAGTGTGGGGGAGCAAGGAGTCGTTCTAAGAGGACACCCGATTGTGGTCCCAGAAAGGTTGCAGAAGCGGATTCTCACACCGGCACATGTCGGCCACTAAGGGATGGCGAAGACGAAGGCCAGGCTGCGAAACAAAGTCTGGTTCCCTGGAATGGACTCCATGGTGGAAGAGATGGTGAGGCAGTGCCATGCCTGCACAATCACAGGAGGAGATTTGGCGCCAGCACCAGTGATCACCGAAGAACTGAGCGAGACCCCCTGGACACACATCAGCCTGGACTTCGGAAGCTTCCCAGATGGACGTCACATGCTGGTCATGGTTGACTCATTTTCGAAGTTCCCCATCGTGAAAGTGGTGACATCAACTGCGTTCCCCAGGTGAAGAGAGTCCTAGGCAAGACCTTTGCAAGGATGGGGATGCCCGAAGAAGTAAAGTCTGACAATGGACCTCCGTTCCAGGGCCGAGAATTCCAGGAATACCTTGAGAGCAAGGCGATTCACCCACGGAAGATCACCCCGTTATGGCCACAAGCCAGTGGGGAGGTGGAACGTCTGATGCGGACGCTCACCGGAGCGCTGTGCATCGCCGTGGACGAAGGGGAAGATGCAGAGACGCTCTAGACCAATTCCTTGGTGCTTATCGACAGACCCCTCACAGCACCACCAAGTGTGCGCCGGCTCACCTGCTGTTCAAACGGCCCCCGTGAGACACTATCCCGTCGGACCAGACGTGGGTGCCCGTGGAGCGAGACAACAAAGCGGTTCAAGCAAGGAGGGAGACTAAGAACCGCAAGGCCAGTGAAGCCCGTCGGGCACAAGAACCCCAGCTAAGAGTGGGAGACCGGGTAGTGAAAGACAACACCCCGGTTGGAAGTTCCGGACACCCTACAAGCCGCAGGTGTGGACAGTCGTGGGCGTTCAAGGGACCATGGTCACTGCTCAGAAAGAACAGCACTCAGTCACGTGGAACATGTCCAGTTTCAAGAAGACGAGCGAGAGTGAGCTTGGCCAAGAAGTGTCCGACTATCATGATGCACTCACGAGCTCCTCTCCACCTGCCTCCCCCAGTATGGGGAGACGGTCACTGGAGACACCCTTGCGAGCAAGCCAAAGTAATACCGATGTGGCTGTGTCAACCCATCCGGACAAAGCACCTAAGTCGTCTGTGGGTATTCCGTCCAGCGTAGCGGCCAGTTTCAGCTCCCGGAGCCAGAAGTATGGTCTCCGGCCGAACCTTGCTCCAAGTCAGACAATGAAGGACTTTGTATATACGTCTCCATGGCCTGGGAGGACTTGATGGTCTGGTATGGAAAGAAAGAAGGGATGTAGAGAGCCACCCGGGCTCTCTCCCACAAATGTATCAAGTTTCACATACGCATACACCCCTCGGGGGCAGGCTTGACCAGAGGGGATAAATAAACGGCCGGAGACCGCTCAGGGTCTTCCGGCCAAGCGAGTGAAAGTGGAGTGTCACATCTCGTTACTACAGTGCTGCTGCGACCTAGCTAGCACGTGGCCCCGCCGCGCTACAATATCGTCACGTGCTAGGTCCCCGAATGACTGTATGCATGCGCCGCACTCCGCAGACCCAGGGCACAAGTGCGGGCAACGGCCATGACGTCTGAACACCTTACGACAAGACGGGCTTGTGCCTTTAAAGAGTAAAGTGCAGACCCTCCGCCGCCGCACCACCACGTGGCGCGTGATACTGTAAATGCCACAGCTCCGCTTGGCCCCTCTCGGCTCAGGGTCCATAAGGATGCCACCAGGTGGTGGGACTGGAAAGAACCAGAGCTGTGCATACCTTTACAAACCAGAGCATGCATGTGTATCTCTATGGGCACCAGCCAGGCCCCCCAGTTCATAGGCTGCGAGCGGACATTGGTTGCCATCAAGAACAACATGGAAGGAGAGACGCGGCTCTTCAATACTAGCACCGCCAGAGGGATGTGGGTGTAGAAATCCATAAGCACAGTTGCAATTAATGCACAGAATATCCAGATAAGGCCATTTATACAAAACATTTGTATCAATTAAAACACGCTAAAAGCTACAAATAGAAAAATGTAGTTAAGTTAAAAAAAATTCTGCAGGTGCTTATATACAAGTCAGTGGGACTACTGCAGTCCATGGGGAAAGCAAGCGCTGCGGGGAAGTGCCTCAGCATGTAGCCTTCAGCAGAACTGGAGTACAAGGGAGGTCAAACTGTGAATAAAGGTGGTGGGTCTGGTAATAAATGGGACACCATCATTCTGACATTAGAATCAATATCAGAGGAGCACCCAGCATGAGATTAAACGAGTTGAAAATGCCCGCAACACTACTGTAAATTATTATAGCATGCTCCTCAGTAACAGAGTTTGCATAATGTTTGTTCTACCAGGTTAGGAAAAGATGTATGAGGAAGTTTTTTTGTCTAGAAGATGAGTTAGGTCGAGGTAAGAACATTTCTATCACAAGCACTGACAATGCCCATAGGTAAGACTTATGAAGAATACATGGCCAAGCCAGACCTACAAATCCACGTACGTTAATGACTGCTTCCTCCTATCTGAGCTGCTGCCAGAGAAAAATGCCATACATTACCTAGATATCTACGACACTTATTATTACATTACAATGTCATGTGTGTCTGCCAATGAAAGTTCAAGCTCAGGCAGCAGGATAAATAAAATTATCACAGCTGCGTGGGGGGAGAGCACTTTTTTTGTGGATGCACACAATCCAAACATGCCCAATCAAACATGTACGGAACCCATGGTAAAAGCCTCTGGATTTGTAAGATGTGGACGTACCCTGGGACTGTGGAGCACAGCAAAAGCAAACACAATAGTAGTTAGTGGCGTTTCTAAATCACGGTCTACCAAACCGGTTCACCAAAAAATACCCGATTGTACACTCATTTGTAAAATTATTAGAAATCAATAATAGTAAGGAAAACAGAACAATAAAAGAAATACGTGGTGAAAAGAAGGAAAGGGAACAAAATAAAGCATTGTTAACAGCAATAAACGTGCAAGTCATAAGACACGGAGAGAACTTTCGCAAAAAAGCGTGAAAGCCAAACTGGTTATATTCTTCTTGTGTTGCACCATTTTTCGTAGCAGTAAATCTCATCTCTATCAGACTAGAACCTGAATAAACGACACTCCCGCTCTGTTTTTCTGCATTCAAAGAGCCGCATATTATAGATGAAAGGCTGTCAGAAACGTAAAATACTGCTTCGATTAGATCTTATGTTTTTCACAAAGCTTTTACAGTAGCATTTCTCTCAGCAGCCATCTGAGCCACCAGGACATCAATTTCCTTAAGTTGCCTACCTCGTAACATTGCTTGATCGAGCAAGAAAATGGTGTCCGCTCACACAGAAACAAGCATTGGCAAAGCTAATAGGTTGCACCTATGCGTGATTCATTAGCTTTGTCAATAAAAAAAAATGATGCACAGCAGCACGGGTTGCTGTGCAACATGGCTTGTAGATAATATTAAAAATAGCACTATGAGAGCCAGTGTGTACTGCATCATAGTGTTTTTTTAAGCCAAGATGCACAGCAGCCCACACTTGACACAGCTTTTGCTGTCCTGCTGCCTCATGTAATAAAAAAATAATCATAAATAAAAAATATATATATTGAAAGGCTTTTGGTGAGTCCTCATCATCCACTGGTCTATTCAACTGTCATTCACATTTGGCTTCCTTGTTCCACAACGTGGGCAATGGGTCAGTCAACTTCAGTAATTTATTCTCTTGCACTGTGAGGGGTAGCATTTTCCAGAGCACGTGTGACAAAAAGAAATACAACTTGGTGCCACTGCCAGGACTGGTGAGTGTGAGAAGTTAGCCTGGCATATGATGTCCACTATTCTAGTGGGCACCTTGCACCAGTCTAATCGACCCTTATTGATGGTGGTTGTAAAGTCAACCTTATGGACCAGCTATCCTAGTGGTAGCATGGGCCAGCAGTCTTAGGCTAAGACTTCAGAGAGCATGTAAAGCAAGCTGTTTTACCAAATATAATCCCTTGAATACCAAATGAAAGGACACCACACAAGGTATATATCAAATATATATGTATTTATTTCTAACACAACCCCTCTGCACTCTTTATGAGGTCAGAGGTCAAAGTACATCGCAAGTTACTCAATTAGCATACGATAAGTTGCACAAATACAGTTATGCCCTAGGGGCCTCACAAACCATATACTAAGTAAGTGGTATAAGAACCATGTGAGAGTTAGACAGCAGGCCTAGGGCCTGTAAAATCGCTGGGGCTACACTAAACAACCAAAGGTTAGGAAGTAGGAGCACCACGGGAGACGCATGCAGTGTCTAAACACAGTCGCAAGTTACTATTGACTTATTTTTTTTGTTTGTATATATTTTATTAACATTTCTTAAACACGGCAAGTATGTTCAATACAGGCATTAACAGTCATCAGAAGATTATGGAAAAAGAGGAGGAGAAACTGACATCATCCGCAAATTGCACGATATCATAGCAATACATTATTCAATAACAGTGCGAAAGTAAACTACTCATGCATATCGACAGTCTGGCGAATACATTTATAAGTCGGGGTGTACTGTATTTTATAGTCCGATACGTGCGATGACGACCTGTACCGGTGACAGCTCAGGAATCGACATTTTCTCATGTTTCCCCCCTGTTTTGATTTTAAATATAGATCTGTCATTGAAGTCACAGGATAAAAAACAACTCAGTTGGTACATCATGCATTTGTCCACGTCTCATGGACGTCTGTCATAATTGCGGAACGTATCCTAATGTGCCGTGGGACAGTGTGGTGTACAACATAACTATGATGTAATACAATTGCTCCCGCCGTGACAGTGCTGTAATCAAGATAACATCAAGAAGTGAACAACTAGTGATAAAAACAAAACCTAAAAGGAGACGTAAGAGGGGGGATGGTCATCAAATGTGAGGACGTGGTGTGCAGTTCGGATCAGGGACCTGTCGGTGCATTGTGGGTTCATGGCTGCCTTCTGGAGGTGAGTGCGGGTTATTTCTTGGTGTTGGGGAGGGCCGAGGGCCGGTGGCAGGAGGTGTGTTGCGCGCCCGTGGAGTCAGGTGGGGCGTCACCGTGGCGAGCACGGTGGGGCATCGTCTGTGGGTGCATCAGTGGTGTCCTGTGGGTGGTCACAAGTGGCTCTGTCGGGGGCTTCAGGGTCATGGTCCATGTTTTCTGTCTCGGTCAGCACCCCCTGGCATTCCTTATGTAAGGAGCTCAGCATCTCGTCCCACATTACTGCGTTCGGGAACTTCCGCAATCCCGCGGTTTCCTCATTGTGTAGGGTGATGCTTTCTGCTTTCGCCCAGTTGCCCAGGGAGGTGTGCGAGTGGTTAGCTAGGGGTGGGGTGGGTCGTTTCCAGTGTTTCGTGATCAGCCGTTTGGCCGTGAGGAGGCCATGGTCCCAGAAACGAGAGGGAACTCTATTAAGCTTGGTCCGCCTGTATATGCCCAGTATACATGCTTCCCATGTGTGTGGTACCTGCATATCGGTGCAGCGCTCTAATGTCGGCAGCACCGTCTGCCAGTACATCTGAAGTTGCGGGCAGCGCCATAGCATGTGTAGTAAGTCCGCGCCCTCCAGTGCGCATCTCGGGCAGCCAGCCGTGGTGCCCGGGAAGTACAGGTTAATTTTGTCTGGCGAGAGGTACGCACGATGCAGTATGTAGAACTGGATCAACTTAAAGCGCGCATTTCGTGGGATGTTCTTGGGGCCTAATAATATCATCGTCCATTCTCCATCTGTCCAGTCCTTCCCCCTGTCAGCTGCCCATTTATCTCTCAGTGGCTGTAAGGTATGTTGTGTGTGTGACAACAGAGCTTGTGTCAGCCAGTGCACCACATGTGTACCATTCCCCATAACGTGTAAGTGCTGTATCAGTTGATGTGTGGGTGGTTCCTCTGCGATGTTCCCCCATCGTTGCGTGTATGCCATGATTATGGAGGCATGTTGTAAAAACTGCCCCGCTGGGAGACCAGTGTCGTTAGCCAGTGTCACGAAAGGAATCAGGGCGCCATCGGTGTATAGGTCTGCCATGGTGTCCACCCCTGTGCGTGTCCAGTGTTCTAGTGCTGCTTCTGTAACGACAGATGAGGATCTGGGGGTGCCCAGGAGTGGTAATGCAGGGGCGTACGGTTTAGTGTGCTTAGTTAGTTTTAAGCTCCTGTTGTAGCAGGCGACAGCGACGGCTGCATGTAGTTGTGATGTTCTCCTCATGGGCGCTAGTGGGTGGAAGAGAGAGTGTATTTGTGTATGAGTCAGCATATCAGTGGCCGTGGCAGTATCCTCTAGGTTCCTGCCCGCGAGCCAGGCTGTTACCCACTGCAATTGTGCCGCCAGATAATAGAGTTCTAAATTCGGCACTGCGAGGCCTCCGTCACTGACCGGGGTGTAAAGTTTGCGCAGGGCCACTCTGGGTCTTCCGGTATTCCATATCAGGTCCCGGACCATGGTTTCCAGCTCCTTGAAGGTGCGAACCCGAACATATGTGGGGATGTTAGCGAAATAATAGAGGAGTCTGGGCAAGACTATCATTTTCGTCAGTGTCACTCTGCTCGGCACGTTGAGTGGGAGCGTCTTCCAGAAGGAGACCTGGGATCTTATGGATGTTATGGCGCGTGTCAGGTTGCCATCGAGAATGTCCTGGGGTGTTCTGTATATGTATACGCCTAGATACTTGAACGTGGTGTGGTGCCATGGTAGCCGCTCGCCGTGGATCGTGATCCCAGGGTCAGGAGTATCTGGAGCAAATGCATACGCCCCCGATTTGGCCCAATTAACCTTGAGGCCTGACATGGACTCGAAGGATCGAAAGATTTCCGACATCTCCGGCGGTATGCGGATGATGTCATTGACATACAAGAGTAAGTCGTCCGCATACAGTGACACTATGTGTACGCCGTCCGCCATTGCGATGCCCCAGTGCGTGCCTCTGGTGCGCAACGCCTCGGCAAGGGGTTCTATTGCCAGTGAGAATAGTAGCGGGGATAGTGGGCAGCCCTGCCTGGTGCCGCGCCGGACCCTGATGGAATCTGACATCAATTTGCCGGTGCGGACTCGTACTTCTGGGTGGCCATACAGCAGTCCGACCAGTTCAATAAAGTCGTCTCCCAATTCGAATTTGCGCAACACCGATAACAAGTAGGGCCATTCAACCGAGTCGAATGCCTTCTCAAGGTCTAGAACCAGGCAGCCCGAACGCGGCCAGTCTCGCACCGCGTAGGTCTGCACGCGGAACAGTCTCCGTATATTGTGGGAGGTGCATCTAGTAGGCACAAAGCCGTTCTGGTCAGCGTGCAGCAAGGTAGGCACCAGGGCTGCCAGGCGTCTGGCTAGGGTCGACGCCAAGATCTTATAATCTGTGTTTAGCAGCGCCAGTGGCCTATATGATCCAAGGAGTTCGCCATCTCGGCCTGGTTTAAGGAGAGACACCAGCGTCGCCTCATTCATTGACTTGGGCAGGGCTGAACCATCCAGCGCCGCCGAGTATACCCTGAGTAGTTCTGGGATCAGGATTTCGGAGCAGGCTTTGTAATACTCCGCCGGTAGCCCATCTGGGCCGGGAGCTTTGCCATTTGAGAGAGCAAAGATTGCCTCTCGCAGCTCATCCGCCAGCAACGGGGCCCCCAGATCGTCACGCTGGTCGTCCGTTAGGACAGGTAGTGTGATTTCGTCCAGGTATGTCGCTATGGATGACTGTGTGGTCAGCAGCCGGGACTCATACAGCGCACTGTAGTGCGCCACAAAGGCCTCGTGTATTTTCGCCTGGGTGTATACTACTGGGCCGTCGGCCGGGCGAATCGCTGTCACGAGCGACGTGCGCTCTTCACGCTGAATCAGCCAGGCCAGTAATTTGCCAGGCTTGTCTCCAGTGTGATGTGTGCGGGCTGAGTGGGCTGCGTAGTTGACATGTTTCAGCCGATCAATCAATCTGTCGTGTTCGGCCCGCGCATCCAGTAAGTCAGTGTTGCCGTCAGAGGCATCTGTCTGCTCCACTTGCAGCAGAGTCGACTCCAAGCGCCGGAGGTCAGTGTCCAACTGGCGCCGGGTGTGGGCCCGGGTGCCCAGACAGTGCCCCCTGAAGACCACTTTAAACGTGTTCCATTCTACCTGTGGTGTCGATGCCGTGCCTGTGTTGTCCTCAAAATATTGCGCTGTCTGTGTGTTTATGGAGCTCCGAAACGGGCCGTCTAGCAGTAGATCAGGCTGTAGCCTCCAGGTGGGTATCGGGGGTCGCGGCTGCTCCCATGTCAGGTCTAGTATATGCGGGTTGTGATCTGAGTGAGTGCGGCCCATGTAACAAGTGTCTGTGACGCGTGGTAGGATCTCGCCGGACACCATATACCTATCGAGGCGTACATGCAGGGCGTGAGCCCCTGAGTAATATGAGTAGTGTCTAGTGTGGGGGTTGCGGCTACGCCATGCGTCATGTAAATCCCATTGTGTGGACCACATCCGAAGCGCGTTTGCAGTGGTTTGCGCCTGTGAGTTAGGTGGAGGAGGGTGTGAGCGGTCCAGGGCGAGATTCAGCGTGCTATTGTAATCACCGCCGAGTACCCAGGGGACTCCATGCCAGGGGGCCAGTATGTTGGACATCTGCGCGAGGAAGTCTGCTAGCCCAGTGTTGGGTGCGTACACTGAGACCAGAACCAGTGGGTTGCCGTCAAGCTTGCCGTGAATCGCGACGTATCTCCCCTCGGGATCTATGTGTGTGTCTATCGTCGTCCAGGGAAAGCCCGGTTTGATCCATACCAGTGTACCTTTGGCATAAGACGAGACACCTGTGGCATGTAACTGCCCGCGCCACCTGCGCCTCAGTGTGGGTATTTCCGTAATATTTAGGTGCGTTTCTTGAAGAAGAGCGCTTTGAATGTGGTGGCGTTTGAGGTATGAATAAATCTGATATCTTCGTGTTGGCGTGTGTATACCTCTCACATTCCACGTACACATCTTAACAGTAGACATTACAGGTAGTAGCGATTCCCCCCACCCGGATCCCTCCATTCCTCCCCGGGCATCCCATGATCGTTATCAAGTAGTCTTCTTCCACAAGCATGCAGATATATATACGTGTACACCACCACAATAAGAGTGAGGGGGGGGAGGAACTTGGCTAACGAAACACGAAGCCATTGAACAGTGTGAACATTTGAAATACCAAAAGGTCGGATGCGGAACGTGCTCCCGTCCATACTCTCTAGGAGAGCAACAAGTTCTAGATTTAAGGGGGGTGGATGTGCTATGCGCACAATGTCAGTAATTGCAAGTCAACAGAGTAGTTATGTGAAGGGTTGCCTCTATCCCGGGGGTGGCGTGCCAGTCTATGCCGCCTATGCAAGCAGGGGACCCCATCAGTACATGTAGGAAATACCATACTTTACGTGTCTTGGGCCAACAGCATCCAGGCGAAGTGTCTTTGGATCCGTGCACGAGCCGGGCGCGGATTTCCAGCGTCGCTCCTGGTCTCCTGCCCGCTGAGGGGGTGTGCAGTGTGGGTCAGCCACGCCTCCGACCGTGAGGTGCAAGGGCGTTGATCGCTGTTTCGCGTACTGTCCGCCGTCTCAACGCTGCATTCCCATCCGTGGGTGACATCAGGTCCGGTCCGACGTGGCCGTCCCATGTGACGTCTCTAAGGAGTGCCGGTGTCTTGGCGCGGTTAGCCTAAGTAGTCCGCCGTTTGTGGAGTGACGTCCGGTCGGCTTCTCGACGCCTGGGAGTCTGGAAAACCATAAATTGCTTCGTCTTCGCTGGGGAGTTCCTGTATGCTGCCACTCGCTCCTTCACTCTGTGCGGGGGATCTGCTGAGCTCCATGACCAGGCGGAGGGCGTCTTGTTTCTCCTGCCGCGTAGCACTCGCCGGGGGGGGGGGGGTCCGTGCTGCACCATGTGTGTCGGACCGTGTCCGTTGGCGGGGCCTGCGTCTTCTCCCTCCGCCTCCGAATTGCCTCCGGGGTGCTGGACCTGTGGTTGTTCTGGGGTCCATGTCCACACCGCTGTCCAGCCATGTTTCCACGTCCGTTGGTTCCGTGAAGAAGTGAGTGCGCTCCCCCGCCACCACTCTCAACTTCGCCGGGAACAGCAGGGAGTATTGCAGTCCTAGTTGCCTCAGGCGCTTTTTTACTTCTAGGAAGGAGTGTCGTTGTCGCTGTACTTGTACCGTGTAGTCCGGGAAGAACATCACAGTCCTGTTTTCAATCCGGACCTCGTGGAGTTTGCGCGTTTCTCGTAGGATTGAGTCTCTGTCACGGTAATTCAATATGCGGAGCAGCATGGGCCTTGGGTTTGAGCCTGTCGCCAGGGGTTTGGTGGGAACTCTATGAGCTCGTTCTATCACGAAGTGTGGGGATAGCGATCCCTCCGGTAGTAGGCCTTTCAGCCACCGTTCCATGTGTTCTTCTGGGGTCCTCCCCTCCCATTTTTCGGGCACCCCGACCAACCGCACGTTGTTTCTCCGCGCCCTACCTTCCGCATCCTCGGCTCTGTCTTCAAGGAATTCCACTCTGTTTAGTAAGTCGCGGATCTGCTTGTGTGACTGGTCGGCTTGAGGTTTGAGTACCTGTACGTCGTTCTCCAGAGTCTTGGTGCGTTCCGATAATTTTTTATGGTCTGCCCCATCGATCTTCGTGGCCAGGGACGTGCGAGTCAATTGTATGGATTCCTCCAATCTCTCCATGGCTGCCAGCATGGTGTCCAGCTTCACCGCAGTTTGGTCGGGGTCGGAGCTTTTCCCGGACTTGTCCATCTTGCCCTTCGGGTTGGAGCCGCCGGTCCCGGTTCTGGTTCGGGCTCTGAGCCCGCCAGACATCCGTCACCGTGGTTCGCTCCCGCCTCAGCTGCGCGGCCTGTGCTAGGAGAACTATTCAGCGTGTGTGGCGGTCCCGCGGTCACTGTGGCTTGTAGGGTGGCAGAAGTTCGTGATCGAGTCGGCGTGGCGACGCTTAGTGTCGTCTTGTGTCGACTGGGCTGTCGAGTGTTCGGGGGCATGTAGCTGTGGGCCGGTGCGTGGCTTTCAGGCGTGAAGGTGGCGTGGTTGTGGGTTGCGCGGGCTTCCACGCCGTCTGCGTGGTGTCATGAGTTGCGAGGTCACCATGCGCCCCGGGTTGCCCTCTGCTGGGAAACGGGTGCCCCAGCCGCTGGTGCAGGCCTCCGGTTCCGCTCTGCGACGGCGCCCCTCGGGCCGGTCAGGTCTGCCGCTTGGTTCGATCTCGTTCCCCTCCCACGACGAGCAACGCCGACTTATCTGACCTGTTGGGGGTGGGGCGGACGCTCAGGCTCCTGTGGCAGGCAGCAGTGATTTTCCGCCGTCGGCGGGATAGTCCTGGTGTCCTCCGTCCCAGATCCGGGTCCCCCTGGTCTGCGGCGGTCCACTGCTCGTCGCCGTGCACTTCCCGTTGCGTTGTGTGCAGTCCCTGCAAGCGGGCCGCTTTTCGGGCGTGGTGCTGCTGGTGGAGCCCCGGCCTGTCATGTGCTCCCGCCGGCGCTGGGTGCGACGTGGGCGGCCTTGGTGCCGCGGAGTGCTCGGTGCGGTGTGGGTGGGCCGATCCCCGCCAAAGTCGGGAGGGTGCCGGAGGATGCTGCCCCACTGCCGCGCCTTCGGTTTTCGGCTGGCGAAAGTCCTTATTTTCCGGATAATTACACCGGGAAGGGGAGCTCGGAGCGGAGCTCTACCCCAAGACGGCCATTCACGTTGCGTGCTTAGCCACGCCCCCCAAGTTACTATTGACTTATAATGGGAAACAAAGAAGTTACAAAGTTACTGTTTAAGGACACTTCCGGATGGACTAGGATGAAACCCTTTTAAACTAGGACACTTCGAGAGTCAAGACCCACGGGAGCACCGAAGTACTCGTGTTACCTCACCCAGGGAAGCCAGGTGCATAGGTGCCTTTTGGTGTCGAGTTTCATCATCGTTTTCTATGGAGATCTGCAAAGAAGTGCAGCATGCGACCAGAGGGAAAGTGTCCGCGTGGATCCAAGGGTGGATCAGTGATGTGAAGAACCTGAAAGCAGAGGGGACAGAGTCTGGGTCACTAGCCAGTGACCAGGAAGGAAGACCGGCAAGTTACTGGTGGTGCCTGTTTGCACAGGGTGGTCACTCCTTGACCACAAGGGAGATGTCTTCCGTCTTCTAGTCAGAATAGAATGTCGAAGGTCCAAGAGTTCTGTATCAAAGTTTCTTTCCAGGATAATCTAAAGTCCTGGGGACACAGCTCCTATACTTATACTAAGCTAAGGGGCTGGATTACCTGCCTAGGTCCCTCCGATGGGTGGACCTGAGAAGGGGGTGGTTACACCCCTTTCCCTTTGTCCAGTTTCGCGGCAGAGCTGGGGCATGAGTGCCTCAGCAACTGGTTTGAACAGGGCTATGCATGGAGCACCTTGTGTGCCCCAGGCAATGTCTAGATGCATTCAATGAATCTGAATGCAGCCCTCCCTGCCTCAATACACATAACCACTGTCTGGGGAGGTGCTGGCCCCTCCCTGGACAGGAAACCTATTGTCCAGGTCGCCCTTGCTGGAGTTTCCCCCAGCACCAGGTGGTCCGACTCGTGTCTGTGACAGCAGCATCCATTTTGTGATGCTGAGGCCCTGTTTAACTTTACCCGGGTAAAGCAGTAACAAACATGTCTTTTCCCTCTAGAAGGGTGGAATGCTACCCCCGCCGCCAGAATTGGTGGTGGGGGGGGGGGTAGTATTCCAAAGTGTTTGACACCTTACACAACATGTTTTGATAAAGCCAAACCAAAGTTAGCATTAACCGCGAGGATTATAATGCACTTAAGAGTATATGGTATGGCTATATCATAGAACAGCTATAAGGAGATGGTTCCAAAAGCTGCAGAGGGGCTCAGCTCATGCTAGGGCACCCTCTAACATAAAGCCAAGCACTCTGTCTCCAGGATTGTCGAGGCCTACCATAAGAGTGACTTATAGGTGTATATTTGTCTATATATAAGGTAGATATAGGTATGCTACATCTAAGTAAGGGGTGATTACACCACCTTACCCAAGCTGAGTGATCAGCCTGTGGTGTCAGTTTGGAGGGCCAGCCAGGGGTGGCATAATACATGCTTCAGCCCCTGATAGGCCTTTGATGCACCTATGCCCTGGGTACCTAGGGTACACTATACAGGGGCTCACAGAGTTGACCCAATACCCAATCTGGTACGTACCTAAAGTACATGGTATCAATTTAGAGAGAGAACAGCTGGGCTGTGGGTCTGATTAGCAGGCCCACAGCCATATTAAAGTCGAAAAAACAGAGAATCACAGCAAAAAGTGGGGGTGACCATAGGAAGCAGACCCTACTCTCCTACAGTGAGCAATACTTTACTTTGACAATGCTGCTGTCCTTCCATTCTTTTCACTTTCTTTGCGTCATCCTTGGGTGTTTAAACTATCTTCAGGTTACAGTAATACAAAGTAAATAGTACTTTACTTTGGACCACAAACAATCATAATTTTCATGCGACATGCATTAAACATTAAAAGGGTTTCTTTAGCTGTTCTAACTTAATCTGCCCGCCAGGCAGCACTTGCACGGTTCCATTAAATTATGAGAGATTGTACATTTATTTTTACATTTTTTTTGCAAGTACACAGTTACCTTGTTTAGCCAGCAGCAATATAGCTTTTTTCCATATTTTTACTTTTGTGGAATATTCTTGAATTAAAAATGTATTACCGCTGTACCAGCCTTACAAGGCCAAACCATAGGTTTGGCTATTGGTTCCAGGCAGACTGGTCTGAATCTTTTGAAGAAAGGCAGTAAGTGGCAAAGAAGAAAGTAATGAGTAAAAGAATTTCAACTGTAGCATTCAATTCAGGACATGAGGCTGCTAGGAGAGGAGTGGCAAGAAGTGCAGGAGGGGCAATTTATGTTCAGTGCTAAATCCCAGAGGCGCACACAGATATAGGGCCTTGTGTGGCACGCGCAGGTGCATGCAGCTTGAACCAGTAAGACGCACACATTTTAACATTTTAATAATAGCTATTTTTGAAATGCAAACAAATTGGTCTTTGTTGCTTCAGAAGGTCCAAAAAGACAGCATTACAAGTTTAGACCCTTATGATTCTACCCATTTCCTCATAGGCACAGAAGGGGTAAAATCATTTGGCCCTTAAAGTACTGAGTTACTGTAGGTTTTTTGGGTTGGGTGGAGACCGCTGGCGCTGAATAACACTTAGATGTGTTGTTGTCTGTTGTTCTGCCTCCTGCTCCCATACAAAAGAACGTGCTTAAAATGCCACTCGTGAGTAAATTGCAGGACCTCACACGGCATGATGCTTGCACCGAGTGGAAAGACAAGTTTTGAGTGACACGAGAATAGCAAATAGAAAGAAAATCGCCCGTTTAGGGAAATCATAATTTTAAAAAAACACCCAGAATAGCTTGTTCGGCGCTCGGGGAGTCATCCCAGTTAAACTCTGGTGAGCGTTTAATTACCTGGATGGCCTTGTGCGGTGAATTAACGCTAGTATCCGTACATTATATCCTCTTCTCCCGTCCCATTCACCCAAAAAAGCCTGGCATCAGTACTTAACAAAACGTAACCCAAAGAGCATAACAGGCAGCATCATTTTACAATGCACAGAATGAGCAGACTAGAGTTGGGTGTGGCCCTCACTCAGGTTTACAATAGCAAAACTTCTTCACAAGTTCTAAAGTGGGCTGAGCTAGCACCTAAAAACCAGGGCTACTAAAGGGCCTCCTCCCAGTAGCCTGAAAGAGAACACATAGCCAACATGCTTATTAATTTGCCAAGAGAGATGAAAGAAAAGCCAGCGCCCGACCTTCCCCGTTCCAAACCTTGCTGGCCGGTTGGAAGGTCCCGGAGTGCTTGGATGCTTGGTGGGTGTCTGGCTGCTAATTGTAATGTACATGTGACCTGGGGGAGTAGCGGCTGGTTCATTAGGGCTGGAGAGAGCACACAGCCTCGGCCAAGTCACATCTCTTGGCTGATTACAAACAACCACCTTTATCGCATGAGCAACCGTGTCCGTCTTTTATTTCCACAAGATCCACAAGATGTGGCTGAGGAAGCCACTGGCCCTCATTGCGCCCCCTCGGTTTGGTGCCCGATGCAATGGCACTGGTCGCATCACCACCTTAAAGTCGGCCCTGCACTGCCCCCAATCTCAATATCATGCGACAAGTAGGTCCCTTCCAACCACACAAAGCACACTCCACCAGTTTGCAGAACATGAGCTTGAAAACCAGAAGTCCTCAGGAACCCTGGAGGGAGAGACCGGGAGCAAGGACCCCAGTAAGTACTATGTGCGAGGACAGCAGATGCCGCCCGCCAATACTCCAGTGCCACGACTCAAAGGACGTAAGCTCTACGTGACAGGAACGCAGGATTGCACCCCGGAACTATAATCGCAACCAGTGCTTTAAATGGGGAAAAATAAGTGCAGGTACTCACCATATTGAGAGGTGGGGGTGGGGCTTGGGCGGTGGGGGGGGGCTATGGAGGTGGGGCTATGGGCAGTGCTAGGGGACCCGACCAGGGGCACACATTTAATTTGATTGAGATTTTATTGGTATGCAAAGCTAGTAACCCACATGCCTATGTATATAAAATACAAATCTGCAACCAGCACGTTACATGTGTTTTCCAGCAAGCACATGAACTCTCTATGCTAACTTAGGAGTCAAAACTGTTATCGGATAAAGAACAGATCTTTTTCGGCAAGTACTTATATTGGAGTTTGAAAATCGGAATATGTGCAGGTAACCTAAATATTGAAATTGTGGTCGAGCTTAAAATGTCCCAATGGTGACAACACCTCACCTGACCTCCCAGCGAGGCTTCTAAGCCTTTGCACACTTCCACACCCACCATGGCCTGAATGCGATGAGGGTAAGCTGAAACAAATTGCTTCTGCACTGGACTAGGCCTTTAGGGCTGATATGAGAACAGCCCAAAAGGTAGAGCAAAACCTGGCCTGACGGAATGGCAGGAAGAAATGCAGAATAGCACTACTTTTGAGGGCTGGGCTATTGTGAAGATGGCCCAAAACTACAGCCACAAAACTTGCCTCTCACTCGGCTCAGCTCCCCACCTCTAAGCACAGCGTTTTGTGCTGCAGCTCACCTACACATTCCATAGTGGCCTAGTCAGGTGGCCACAGGGGGGGGGGCTGGGTGGCCAGTAAGATATTGTGAGTGGTTGTCCTCCATGAAACCAACCCACAGGTGACACTCGGACATGGCCCATCGGCCAAATGTGCGCTTTGCCAATCCATCCCTGGCTGTTGCCCGCATCACTAACCTTGATTCCCACCGGCTGTGTTAAAGTTTCACTTAACCCACCTTCCTCTTCATACTGACATCAAAAAAGTGCAGCCCTACTCTGCTATGCCAGCAGGAAGCATTCTCTTAGATTTCCCACAGTGACGATGTCCCTATTAGCAGGCCCTGATCAAACACCTGCAGTGCTTGACACTCCACAGAGCCCGAGTGTCAGATATTAGAGTGTAACTCGGCCCCTCCCAAACTGCCTGCCAGCTCTGAATAAATGCATACGGGCCGCCCCGCAGCTAGCACACCGAGGTCAGATTAGCACTCGATTATTAGAGTGCTTCACGGAAACAGACTAATCAGGTCTGTCGGGCTTCTTTTTGTACAAGCCAAATTTCACTGAGCTTCGCTTGCTACACCATGAGTACCGGTACTCTCTGTGGACACTGAGAAGTTCAGGTACTCAAGGGCAGAAAATGTAGAAGTGCCGGTACTTAGTACCAGTGAGTACCGGCCCATTTAAAGCACTGATAACACTGGAAACAAACACCACTACCAGCGGTGAACATGCGGCAATAAACCGGTAGGAAAGCATAGTCCTCTCTAAAGTAGACAACCCAGGGCCTGTTTACACAGTACAATAATGCCAAGCAGACAAAGTCCATTCCGATGAAGAAAGGACCCACAGGAAAGATGCTGTTTCCACAGTATGTTCCTTTGTCGCGGACAGGAATGCTTATGCCAACTGGCGGATTTAAAAAAAAAAAAACACTGGTTTGGTTTCTTGATTTAGTTTTTGCGAAACCACACCACCAATGTCTTCAAAAGTACAAAATCATACATTTAATTTGCTTAATCTGAAATCTTGCCATAGACCGCAGCCCTCCAAAACTTTGTTTGAAACATGCATTGGAAGCTTGTAGCAAGTTTAATTTCTCAACATCCTGTCATTTGATTGCACAATCTAATCTTTTGCTGTGTCACAGTAAATACACAGAGAAACAACAGGGGAACCCTTTTCCTCGTAGACTGAAGACAGAATATGAGGTTTATGTAACAAACAGGCAAACCTTAGAGTACAAATACAAATGTGATATGGTATTTGAAAACTTTGACAAACACAGATTTTTTTTTTTACACACAAATAACAAACAGAAATGGTTACTGGATTGTGTGATAATCACATTAAATACACTGCTTTTGTTAAACTAACAGTTCCACATTATACCTTTCACCGTTTCGTGCCCATAGATGTTTTGATTCAGGTTCAAATCATTTCTTAACAGCTTACATCGCTGATTAGATTACAAAACATAATTAGGTTTTATAATTATTTCACTGCAAAAGGTAAAGAAACTGTTTTGAATCTGGGGATTTCAGATACCCTAAATTAAATTCACAACTAAACAAGCACTGTCAAAGCCAATAGGTGAGGCCTTGGAAGGAAATCAACCAAATCAAAGAACATTTATGAAGCGCACGGCTACCTCGGATGAGTTGTTCGGCACTAGCGTAGCAGACTACAACGTTTGAGGATCGAGCAACTATTCCCCTTGCTTAAAGAGAGAGGTTTTCAGCGCCTTTCTGAAATTCTGTTCAGAATTCGACATATGCAAGTCGTTAGGGCCTCCAAATTTCCTTCCACACTGAGAAAAACCTACCCCCTTGCCTTGCTTTTGAGAAACCGGGGACAGCAAGGTAATGCAGATGATTGGATCTTAAAGTCCGCTCCTGTCAGTACAGGCTAAGCCGCTTCTTAAGGTAGCCAGGGCCCTTACCCTGTGAGGCACGGAAAGTGAAGGTGAGGGCCTTGAATTCAATCTTCCTGGCTAGCGGGAGCCAATGGAGTTGTTGAAGGTTAGGGGAAATGTGCTGATGCAGCGGGACATTGCAAATAAGCCTAGCCGACGCATTCTGCACCGTCTGCAGCCTTTTGATCAAGAACCTTGGCATTCCCAGGTAGAGACCGTTGGCATAGTCAAGGTGGGAAGTCATCAGGGCATGAACCGTGATCCTCAGTCTTTCTTCCGGCAGGAAGCCAAGGAATTTCCTGATAGCTCTCATCTTACTGATGGCATTGGGGTTTCCAGAAGGAAGCAGGATTCCTCCCTCTTGTCCTTGAGTTGGACTCCATACATGTCTGCCGCCCTCTTGATTAGTCTATTGTAGATGGACAGGTTGTCCAGGGGCGAGGACCTCAAGAGGTACCTGTCGACACTCTCCTTGGGTTATTTGGTGTCGAGATCCTGCCATTCATAGTCGAACTGGCCCGATCTCTCCATCACAATGAGCTTGTCCTCCTGGTAGTCAAAGAGCTCTTCCTGCTCTTCTTCGCGTGGCTCCAGCTGTGAGGATGTCTAGTACGTAGTCATCCACTTCCCTCAGCTCTGAAAACTTTGATGGTATGCAGAATGCCTTCAGTGTGTCATCAAACTCCTTGCATTGCTGGAGTATCACCATTTCAGCCTCGACTTGGCATAGCTTTTTTTGACCTCGAGTGAATGCTTGGCATCGGTCGTCGAAGAGGCCTTCCTCTTCAGGCACTCTGGCATTTTGCCCTTCGCCTCCTTGCTCTTTCCCTTCACTTCCTCCTTTCTGCCTGCCAGCACGGAGGGTAGACTCAAAGGTTTGCCTTCATCTGTGTCCTTTGGTCGATTACCCATGCAGCTATTTTGTGTGGGCCAACCTTTGGTCGTTGAGTGTTTTGTTGTAGAAGGAAAGGTGGCTTTCAGGGCTTTGTAGCATTTAGTTAACCTCTGCTTCTTGGTTTATTGGCATCCATTGCTGCCTTCTTCACAGTCTTTGCCCTTTTGACAATTCTCCCTTTTGTGTTTGATTCTTCCTCTTGTGTTCGCTCTGCTTCTTTGACGTTTCCCTCGTCATCTTCGGAGAGGCCCAGGTCCTTCGGGGATTCCTGTGGTCTGTGGGTGCTAGTCATGGGGTGATGGGCCAGTTGTTGCTTCAACCTTATTTCAAGCGCAAGTTTTGCAGGTTTTGGCAAATATGATCTGGGGGGAGGTACAGGTTGCAGACCCTGTGTGAATTTCTCTGTATAAACTTGTGGTGGCCGGAAGGACAGAATTGTAAAGGGATGTTTACCATATCCCAAAGCCTCCCCTATTCTCTACATTCTCAGGTCACATGGTGTTAACCAACAGGGTCCAACGAGAAAGCTCCCCTCCTTGGTCTTCAGAGTTTTCTCCTGGCCTTCGATGATTCCTGGTGTATTCGGTCAACTTTTTCTTCCGTTCCCTGCAATTTTCCATAGATTCTTCAGAGCTCCTCAGGTGTGTATCCAGACCCAACAGCAGGAAATAGAATCTGAAGATAGCAACCATGCACAGGAATTTTTGGGGTGCTGTCTGACATCATACAGGGGATGGATTTACCACCAAATTGTGGTCAACAATGCCCACACAAAAATATTGAGAGAAGAAAGGACAAGACAATTCCAGACTAAACCACTAAAAGCGGAATAGATGCACAACATGTGAATCCAGAAACCGATTCATGCTGCAAAACTTATTCTGCACATGATCTAGTTCTTAATTGGAGCGGTTTTACCACACTGCTTCTGTGAGTGTTATTTACCTGCTGTTGATGAGGGAAGAACTATGTAGGATCTCACAGGCTCTCCTCCTCTCTCCTGGGACAACCAACCTGAAGTTCTCGCTAGCACAGATCTTACCCAGCATGCATTCTAAAGAGATGTTTGCCTGCACTTACTCAAAGGCTGATAGTTCCTGCCCTCGAAGGTGTCATGTGTCCCAGTTAGGCCTAGAGAAAAACACAGCCATTTTACATACACACAGGTTTCTTCTAAGTGATCTTCAATCTCACACAATGACATTTGAGACACATTTGTGATCATGAAGGTGCAGATTAGTTTCCATGAAACTATGCTTGCTTACAAAATCAACTTTGCAAGAACACTTTCATGATACCTTGAACTTCACGTACAAGGTCTATACATACATTGTGCAAATGTGATTGTTTGTTTTCCTCCATGCAGCGACACAGCTATCTATAGTGCATAAACAATGGCAGCCTGACTGTAATCTCAGCCCAAGGCAAGGATGCTTTCTCTCATAAATAAACAAGCATTTCTGGGCTTAGGAAGAGGAGCTCCGGCAGTCATTTACGAGGTCGCTGCACGCTGAAAACTCAACCCTGTCGTCAGCGGATCCCTCGGCTAGGGATGTCCAACTTGTGATCACAATGGGGACTTACATTCTTAATCCTTCAGGTAATGGGGTTGGATCATCCAATGGGGGATTTCTGGCAGAACACATACATACACCCTTTGCACTGTAACACAAAATAATAGGATATATATAATAGCAAGATGGTGGAACTTTTCATTCTGTTCACTGTCCTTATAGTGCTAACCACTTTCATCTGGTTCTGTCTACTGATCATTGCACCACATATGTTTTAGATAAGAATCACAATGTTCAATACATATTGAAAATGCCCCACTGTGTATTCTTTGTGCGCTTCTCTGAGAGAAAAAGAGCACAAGTGACTGAGCAAAAAGGTTCTAGATCTGTTACCACGATCCCTGGGAGAGCTCAGGGTTGTTATGTTCTGTGGTTGCCAAAACCGTTCGCTACCTATCTAGGCTTAGGGGTGCATGTGTTGGCACTGTAGGCCAGTTGGTCTCTAGGACAACATATCCTAGTTTGTGCGTGTAATCAGTCTGGCACCAGCCTTACGTTTATGTTGCCCAGCAACTGTGCAGTTTCTAATGGGAAGTGGGGAACTACACAACAAAGGGATAGTTTCCTGTACCTCAGGAGCAGAGATCTTTGCCGAGACCCTCTTGTACTTTATGTGTGCTTTTTCAGGAGTTTGTCTTGGCCAAAAGGTACATATATAACCAGTTTTGCTTGATATATTTTGTTTTCTTCCTGGAGC
The DNA here is from genome assembly GCF_964261635.1 of Lissotriton helveticus. NCBI lineage: Eukaryota > Metazoa > Chordata > Amphibia > Caudata > Salamandridae > Lissotriton > Lissotriton helveticus. The sequence goes on from NC_136073.1 coordinate 683,796,417, forward strand.
ACACTGCAACCTGCATTTTCTCCCTAGATGAGAAAGCTTTGGCTGTACTGACTTTCAAGATCTTTTCCTGCACTCAACTTCGATTAAAGTCCTGCCTTTTGTTGAATTGAATGTCATTCCCTGCACTGCCTCACTTTCCCGTGTGGTTGGGGAGGGACGGAATACTGATCTAACAAAAGACCCTGTTCTTCCCTCTCACTTTTACTCTCAACGTTGTATTTACAAATCTACTGCACCTATTTTTGCCTGAAGGAAAGACTTCTGCACTCCTATCTTCTTCTAGGGGAGATCTTTAATGTTAGTCACTTTGTTATAAACTATGAACTATGTGGCAAGCACATGCTTTGGGTTGAACAGATTTTCCTGCACTTATCATGTGAACAAAACAACAAAATAAACTGAATTTAGTATTTTCTTACCATCCACCACATCTGGACGTCAAGAGGCAAATCCATGTTTTCAAGAGTCCAGATGGGAGAGATCTTGGGGTCATAGTGACTGTCGAACCATTCGGAGGCCCCAGTTTCCCACACACATTTGCTGCAGGCGCAATTCTTGGGCAGCACCCCATGGCTGCTGTGATGCTGCATCCCTGCGTAACCAGGCACCAGCTTCACGCGGTGAGTGCCATCCACACTGTTGGAGTCCAAGTAGGACAGGGCAGCGTTGCTGTGGTGTGAGTAGGTGAAGAGCAGAGACATGATGAACACTAGCAGCAGCGTGCTGGAGAGGAACCAGACACGCAAGGAGCACTTCATGGCTGCAGGCAACCAGTCCCAATGGAGGTGGGTCTCCACCTCCGCCACTTTCCTCGAGAACTTGCAAGCAGTCGTTTCGCCTCCGGGATCCTCCGGCTGACTCCACTAGGAGAGAGTTCGGCATAGGGAACAAATAGCCAATTTGAAATATCTTTAAAGGACCTGTTAAGATAATCCCACTTGGTACCACGGTTTCTAGTGGTCAGAGCAGACAGTCACTTTCCTCGACGATCTAGGCTATTTCCAAGAGGACCATTCGATGCCAGAGTTCCTGCTCACGCCCCTGAATCAGTTCCACCTGGGTCACCTTCTATAACCCTGGTCCCCTGCACCCCTGCAGGGCTCTGCTGTGGAGATGCAGACAGTGCGCATGTCCCTGTGGAACGGACGACGGCCAGCCCGCTCCAGAGCTACCCTGAAACCCGGCAGGTTGAGGCCTGTGCAATAACTCCAGAAGTGGCCAGCACCAAACGAGCTCTTCCGGGGCACTGCCCTGGGCACGCCCACAGTGGGCCTCTCGTGAAGCCAGGCGCTGCTGGCCAGACACTAGGCGCCTCTTCTTTGCGCGGACCCCTCCTCGCTCCCAGGAGCATCCGTCCTCGGGGGCTCCGACGTGCATCCCCTCCACATCTCGAGTGCAGTTCCCTCCCTCGCCTTGGGAGATGGCGTTGCCTGGGAGACAGCCGGGGTACCTTCACGCACCCCCTCCCTGCAGGCAGATGAAAGGCTCTTCAGATGCAGCCCGCTACCAATCTCCCTCGATCAACGCGATTAAAACATAACACCTGCTTTCCCTTCCAGCGGGCTTCCGGCCTGCGCCCCCCGCCTGGTCCACTCTCTCCTGCTCCAAGCAGGCGCTCGCCGATTCGCTGGGCCAGCCCCTCCGCCGCAGATGGGAACTCAAACCTGGAAGACACAACACATGAATCTCGTTAGTTACTGAGACACCGTGGCGGTGGCACGCATCTTATTTTATTGCCTTCCATTCACAGATCTCACAACTAGTCACACAAACAACAGATCTATGGTGGAATTACACGCCAGGCTCACCAGAGTCGCTCGAGTCGTCCAACCCCCACACACTCGCTGGACACAGACTGAAGAAAACACGAGCCACAGGAACTGCGCTCCCTGGAAAACTGGTCTCGTTAAACGAAAATATGAGGATTCGAAGAATTTTATGAGAACGTAATTCGAGGCTGTGGTTATAGTCTGTGGGTGGGAACATGGCTGCGGCGATGGTTTATTCACTCGGTCCAGGAGCTTGAGGAGGCTCGGAGCTCTGAGCTGCTGGGGAAATGCTGAACCTTCACTTCTGGGTCACACTGATGGCGAAGGGCAGGAGGGGCAAAGAGCCGCTTTGTAGCTGGAGTTTACGCTTGTATTTGTTAAGCGCAACAATCATCCCGAGTCATATCCTACTCCTTCCAGTTCCCACCCTTTTAAGTTAATTATGAGGATCTGTCTGCCGAGTTGCAGACAGAAGAGGCTCGTCAACCCCCCCCCCCCCGCCCCACTAGAGCTGCTACAGCGGGGGGGGGGGGGGGGGGGGGGGGGGGGTTTGACGACGCCTGTTCCAGTCAGATGTACTGATCATGTTTTTTAAAAAGCTGATATCCGGCTCTGTAGGCTACAGAGCCGGATATCAGCTTTCTTCAGCCCACTTTAATGAAATAATTCGACGCGGAGATGGAAACACTGTTCCGTGAATCCACCGGTCCCAAAGGGCACATCTATCCATCCACAGTTTCCACAGGACGTGAGAAGTTTTAAAAAACATGATCAGAACATCTGGCTGGACCAGGCCCGAGCGTCGTCAACGCCCCCCCCCCACCCCCACCCCCACCCTGTAGCAGCTCAAGTGGGACTGGGGTTTTTGATGAGCCTCTTCTGTCTGCAATTCGGCAAACACACTACACTCATAATTAACCCGAAAGGGTGGGAAGGTGAGTTAGTGAAAGCATCGATGGATGGATGGACGAGTAAGTGAAATGGTGGATGGGTGGCTTAGTGAAGGGGTGGATGGACAGATGCATGGATGAATGAGTGAAATAATTGATGTAAGGATAGATGAGTTAAAGCAGAGTTTGGATGAATGTGTGAAGGAGTTGGTGGATGGGTGATGAAATAAAGGATGGTTGGATGAGTGAGTAAAGGATGAATGAGTGAACGGGTAAATGATGGGTGGATGAGTCAAAGGCTGGTTCGATGGTCAGGTAGTAAGGGTGGATGAATGAGATAAGATGGATGGATTGATGGGCGAGAGACAGGATAAGTGAAAGATGGATGGATGTGAAAAGAAAGGTAAGTGAAAGAATGGATGAATGAGTGAAAGGGAGGACAGATGAATGGCTGGAAGAAAGGGTGGACATATTGACGAGGTAAAGGGTGAGTGGATGGCTGAGTAAAATGGTGGCTCGATAGAAGCATAGCTGATTGAGTGAAAGAATGTATGTAAGGGTGAATGAGTAAAAGGGAGAGAGAATAGACGGATGGATGAATGAAAGGGATGAATGGTAGGATGCATTAGTGAAATGGTGGACGATGGATGGATGATCACTATGAGACAGGATGAATGGATGAGTGAGTGAAATGATTAATTAATTGGTGAAAGGGTAAATGGATGGATCGATCAGCGGATGGATGGACTGTGTGAAAGGGTGGATGGCTGGATCAGTGAAAGGATGTGTCGGAAGGTGGATTTCTGACTATATGGTTACCCCAACTTTTTGCCTTGTGTTTTGCTGGTATTTCGACTTAGTTGGCCTGGGATCCTGCTATTCAGGGCCCCAGGCTATCTTCTCTCTCTATAAAATGGACTCCATGTACTTTAGATACATACCAAATTGGATATTGGGTCACCTCTGTGAGCCCCTGTATAGTGTACCATAGGTACCCAGGGCATAGGTGCATCCAAGGCCTACCAGGGGCTGCAGCATGTATTATGCCACCCCTGGCTGGCCATCCCAACTGACACCACAGGCTGATCACTTAGCTTGGGTAAGGTGGTGTAATCATCCCTTGCTTAGATATAGTAGCCCTATATCTACCTTTACATATAGACACATATGCACCTATAAGTCACTCCTATGGTAGGCCTCGACAATCCTGGAGGCAGAGTGCTTGGTTTTATGTGAGAGGGTGCCCTAGCATGAGCTGAGCCCCTCTGCAGCTTTCGGAACCATCTCCTTATAGCTGTTCTATGATATAGCCATACCATATACTCTTAAGTGCATTATAATCCTCGCGGTTATTGCTAACTTTGGTTTGGCTTTATCAAAACATGTCGTGTAAGGTGTCAAACACTTTGGAATACTACCCCCCCCCGCCAATTCTGGCGGCGGGGGTAGCATTCCGCCCTTCTAGAGGGAAAATACATGTATGTTACTGCTTTACCCGGTTAAAGTTAAACAGGACAAGAGGAAAGCAAGGCAGGACAAGAGGAAAGGAAGGCAGGACAAGAGGAAAGGAAGGCAACAGTTAAGCCAACACATCGCTAACTTCCACCTTCTAGACGACTTGCAATCTGGTTTCAGATCTGGGCACAGCACGGAAACCACACTCCTCCACATTGTCGATGATGCCCTTCAAGCCCTTGACCAAGGCAAAACCTGTCTCCTGATCCTCCTGGACCTATCCTCGGCCTTTGACACAGTTAACCACGAAATTCTCCTGAATCGCCTCAATCTTAGGATGGGCCTGGATGGCACGGTGCTGACCTGGTTCCGATCCTTCCTCCAGAACCGCTCGCAGAGAATCCCGATCAGTGGCAACCTATCCGCCCCCTCTCCGATCACAGTTGGAGTCCTCCAAGGATCAACTTATCCCTTTTCAATCTGTACCTCGAACTTCTCTCAGAGGTGCTGCGCACTGCCAATATCTCCTACCACATGTATGCCGATGACACACAGCTCTACATCAATATCTCTTCTCCTGAGGATATCCGTTCCCTGAACGAGGCCTTAAATCTAACTGTTCACTGGCTCACATCCAACCAGCTCAAACTCAACGCCAAAAAAACAGAGTTTCTCTTAATCTCACCACCTAACGCCAATACAGACATTCAAGCTTGGGCCAAGGCTATCACAGCGCTAAACTGCTCTCCTTCCATCGTTGACTCTGCTAAATCCCTGGGAATTACCTTAGACGCAACCTGAACATGCGGGGCCATATCAACATGATGGCCAAAACCGCCAGGTTTCACCTGAACTACCTACGAAACTTGAAACCTTTCCTTGACCCTCCTGATCTAAAATCAGCTATCCAGGCCTTAGTCATCTCTCAACTAGAATATGGTTGCTCCACTCTTGCAGGCCTACCCAAGACCTCACTGGCACCCTTGAAAGTCTGCCTCAACACCGCCGCCAGACTTCTAACTGGCTCCAAGAAGTTTGACTACATCTCGCCCCACCTTAAAGCTCTAAAATGGCTTCCTCTCGAGCCCAGAATCCAATTCAAACTGGCTTGCATCATCCACAAGGCCCTCTATTCCAAGTCCCCTGCTTTTCTCGCACAGAAACTTGTAGTATCTGGAGGAAGCAGAAACTCCCGGTCCGCCAGTGCCCTCGTGCTCCAACCCGCATGCTTCAAGAAAAAAAAGAACATGCTTTCTCTGTGGACGCTCCAAGAATATGGAACTCACTCCCACCCGCCATTAGAAGGATACCATCTGTTGCCCACTTCAAAAAAGAGACCAAATTGTTCCTAATGGGCAAATTTCTCTGCTACAGCTCACACTACAATCACCCCCTCAACCTGCCTTACCTATCATCATTGCACTTCTCCGTGGCTGCCTTCCTTACGTTACCCACCCTGCACTTCGAACTACCCTCTGGGTGGTGAGACTGCTTTTCTAGTTCATCGCATCACTTTTGCTTCTATCCCGTATAGTAGTCGATTTTTGTGATTGTTTTGTTTTTCCATATACTGTTTCTATTTGTTCCTTTATCCCTTGACTCTCCTTCCCCCTTGTTATATATTCCCTTGATTCTACTGTAAAGCGCTCTGATATCCTCTTGGGTCAGGTTCGCGCTCTATAAAACACTAACTAACTAAATAAATAAATAAATAAATAATAAGGAAAGAAAGCAGGACGGGAGGAAAGCAAGCAGGACAAGAGGGAAGGTAGGCAGGACAAGAGGGAAGGTAGGCAGGACAAGAGGGAAGGTAGGCAGGACAAGAGGGAAGGTAGGACAAGAGGAAAGGAAGGCAGGGCGGGAGGAAAGGAAGGCAGGACAAGAGGGAAGGTAGGCAGGACAAGAGGGAAGGTAGGCAGGACAAGAGGGAAGGTAGGCAGGACAAGAGGGAAGGTAGGCAGGACAAGAGGAAAGGAAGGCAGGGCGGGAGGAAAGGAAGAGAGGAAAGGAAGGCAGGACAAGAGGAAAGGAAGGCAGGGCGGGAGGAAAGGAAGGGCGGGAGGAAAGGAAGGCAGGACGGGAGGATAGGAAGGCAGGACGGGAGGACGGGAGGAAAGTAAGGCAGGACAAGAGGAAAGTAAGGCAGGACAAGAGGAAAGGAAGGCAGGACAAGAGGAAAGGAAGGCAGGACAAGAAGAAAGCTAGGCAGGACGGGAGGAAAGCAAGGCAGGACGGGAGGAAAGCAAGCAGGACGGGAGGAAAGCAAGCAGGACGGGAGGAAAGCAAGCAGGACGGGAGGAAAGCAAGCAGGACGGGAGGAAAGCAAGCAGGACGGGAGGAAAGCAAGCAGGACGGGAGGAAAGCAAGCAGGACGGGAGGAAAGCAAGCAGGACGGGAGAAAAGCAAGCAGGACGGGAGAAAAGCAAGCAGGACGGGAGAAAAGCAAGCAGGACGGGAGAAAAGCAAGCCGGACGGGAGAAAAGCAAGCCGGACGGGAGAAAAGCAAGCCGGACGGGAGGAAGGCAAGTAGAACGGGAGGAAAGCAAGCCGGACGGGAGAAAAGCAAGCAGGACGAGAGGAAAGAAAGACAGGATTTTTTTCTTGCGCAGATACTTCTCCCTGAGGCAGGGGAGGCTCCCCCAGGCAAAAAGCGCGTTCATTCTAACTTTAGAAACAGCTTATTTCCGTCTCATGGGACGGACAGGGACATCCGTTATCCTCCCCATCCCGCTATTGTCACAATATTCAATGACCCTTCTGGGCTGCCCTGCAGTGTTATCAACAGCTTCAGCGTCCCTCACCCATCAACTCCTCCATGCTCCGACCTGCGCTCCCTACCACCACCACCCCCTGTGCCCCTACAGATCCCAACCCCGACACAGCACTAGTGATGAGACTGCCAAGTACCACTGAGGGCCCACGCAGCCATCACCGACACTCCGAGGATGAACATCTGCAGAGGTTTGTTGCAGCTGTCTTCCATGCAATGTACTATCTAATGGGATGACGCTTGAGACAACACAGAGTATGGCTTTTGCGTGCCTGCTTGAAATGAGGGAACCCCCTTACCCAGGTCTCTGGGCATAACCTTCTTTTTTTCTCTACAGGTGACTGCATGGTTGGTGGGAGTCTACTTCATTTCAGGTATTCAACTCAGCTCATGTTTTCTCTATAACAGCCTTGTGACAGGACGACTGCCAAGCTGAACTAGTGGAAATTAAAGTAGTGCCTTCCTGAAGACCCAAAGGCAGACGGCCTCGCACAGTGTGTGCCAGAGTAGTCAGGAAAGCTGCTCATATGGCCCTTACCAAGCGGCTCCTCCGTAATGGCAGAGGAGCGTCGCCCCACAGCCTGTGCCAGCAGACAATAAATAATATAATAACACAATGTTATTATTACTTTATTTATGCTGTCTGAGCCCAACACAAAAGTATAGGATGGGGCGAGCTGAGTAAGTCCGGGAGGAGTAAAGTGCACTCTTAAGTGCGTATGAGTGGTTGGCCACACAGCTGCGTCCGGCCAAACACACATGTGCACTTATGTTTCGCCAACCTGGCTGTGTTACTTAGCCGGGCCGGAGAAACAGCACAGACTCCAATGCACCATCTGAGCAGCAAACAAGGCCGCTCTGACCAATCCTGCAGCTGCTCTTGTGTGAGAGCAGTGCCTGGATTGGGTGCAGAGCCTGTTCCCTGAGGGCCCGCCCATTCCGGCTGTCGGCAGGCGAGAGGAACAGCGATGCAGGCATCAGCGGAGCGGGACAGCACTTAAGTCTTTTTTTTTATACTTATATTTTATTCCCCAACCCACCGCCCTCTCCACCCGCATTCGCCCTACCACCTCAGGGAGGAGGCAGCCACCACTGTTACCAAGTGTGGGTTACAGCCAGGGCCAATAGAATTACGTTATTTTGCGTCCACATAATCTATCACCAGCCGCATAATTTGCAGACTTTAACAAAAACACAATAGTTTCTAACTGAAATGGTTCAAAAGTTACTAAAAAGCAATGGCACGTCTTGTACCGTAGTGGAAAACTGTTTGCAAAGGTTGACTGGTGAGCTTTTAGTGGATTATTGCTGTATTTGGAGCTCAGACGTATACTAATAAGGTGTAACTTTTGCCCAGACACTGTAATCGGTATGAAAATACGAAAATAATCATGTAAAACTATCATAAATTGTAAAGCATTTCACAGCATAATTTACTTTTTCTGGGTGCATAATTTAGTCAACCCTGCCACATAATTTGGTCCACTCTTGCCGCAGAATTTAAGTGGCCCTAGTCATTTCTGTTTTTATAGATTGTTAAATTGTACTAGGTATCTGTTCACGTAATAGTTCTAGAGCTCTAAGTTCCAAGCACTCCTCGGTTTCACAGCGGTTGCTATTTTGAATGATGGGGCTTTTCACACAGACTCTAATGGAATGTGATGTGTGCAGTACAGTGTGGCATTATTCAGCATCATATTGTAACAGACAATTTTATGAACTTCAACTGGCACAAGAACAGTGATGGGCATTATGTCCTGGCACAGAATGTAAAATTTGCATTTGCTTCTGGCAAATCGTTTTTTAATAGGGCTTTTTTAATTCAATGGAGCACAATCTATCAGAGAAGCATTGTTTCTCATATGGCACAAACATCCGTCTGCCGTGCATCCAGTTTTGATACTGGGCATGCATTTTTCATATTTTTCCGAAGTCAAATACATTGATTTATGCTATGAAAAAAACTGCTATGGAACTTAAGAAAAGCCTGTAGCAGCAGAATATTGAATTAATTTCACTTCAGAACTCACCGTAATCTTGTTATGTTTTTATTGGATTTATTTGAAAAAAAGCTGCTTTATACTATACATCATACTTTGACTACATTTTTCCTACTTTTTCTTGGCAAGTGGACAAACGTTGGTTCACCAAAAACTGCTGCAGAGGTTTGCGTGCTATGTTCACTCAAATTGTGAAACGGTGAACTAGCACGAATATTTCAGTCAGGGCTGTTTCTGGCTCTCAGGCATAGTTACTGCACTGCCATAGAAGTAAGTCTGTCGTCTATAATGGTAAGTCTATAATGGTGATGCAGCATTTATTAACAACCATGGCCTTGAGTTTGCACAACTTACTGCGAGTGTCTTTGGTTGTCTTTGGTTAACCCTTCCTACAGATTCTAGGCTTAACTCACTACAATCACTCAAGGCTGCTCTCCTGCTCGTTACCGTGATGATCATGCCCTGTACCCACCGTTCGTTGTGTGGGCAGGAGGGTATTCAGTTTCCGTGAAGTGAAGGATTTTATCTGTTCTTTGCTGTGGGTGGATTGGCCCATTCAAACCACAATCACAATAGTCTTCTGACCAATCCTTAACGCCATGACCACTTTGAGCACTCTTATGACATGGAGACCGCGCACCCCATTCCCAGCTTCTGGTGCTTCTTCCTTTGGTGCTTATTTTTGGCGTGCTTCGCTTGCCTTCTTTTTGGGGCCCTTTGTGCTCCTTTGTTCTTGGAGCAAATGGACATTAGTGCACATTTTGTGAATCTTGCGCGGTGCACTCTACACGGTTACAGGTCCAGCCCCCTGATGCTTGCTTCACATGTCGGGCCTTCACTTATAATAACTGCTACTTTGTGGAACCTTTTATGCAGCCTGCCAGATTGACTTTTCTTATATAATCTTAAACTGCGGATGTACAAAGAGTTGCCTTATAATACTATCAATTACGTTTTCTATTTTTTATGCAGTCTTTAATTAAGTACATCATGAATACAGCTGTAAACTTTATTTCACGTACGACTGGGATACTCCATCTATTCAAGCAAAGCACAATCCGGCACTGACAGATGAATATTAACAGTGACATGTGCATGGGAGACAGACTGCACTTGTAACTGCATTTGTATGAGCCTCATGCCCATGGCAAGGTGCCAGAGGGCACAGTGAGCCAGGCAGCACTCTATACCATGAGGGCGTGCTTGGTGGGATGTTGCTGTATTTGCAGTGTGGCCTAGGTGAAAAGTATTTTGGCACTGTGCAGGAGTGACCACACTGGTGTTCTTATCGTATTACATCAGTTATAGTGTGGTAGGGGCGAAAAATTGAGAGAAGAAGCACATGCATTTTACATTAGTCCGCTGTATTGAGCTATATATAACCATCTCCGCTATGTTATATTTTTAAAGTTGACGTTATCCAGGATCTTTAGATTTGACTAAAATTGTACCTACGATATATTTACTTATATGCATTTCAGCCAGCCCTGTTCGACCTCTGGTCTTATTAATGGTTCATTCATATGTTTCTTCCACCAACTACACTATACAGCATGGGACAGTGGGTCAGCCAACTTCAGCTATTGGCAAACTTCACGATGGGTGACGCCATTTTACCCTTTCACATGGAGCCCTTCAGCACACAAAGCAGTTCCCTTACGGGCAAATAACTACTACGGCAATGTGTGCTTTTTGAGACCTCAAAAATATTTTTGGTTTTAGACAATTTTTGTTTTTCGATTCAAGAGCATCTTCCACAATGTTTTGCAAAAACCATGAGAAAACGCTAATGGAGCAAGACAAAAGTCTAACGGTCGAAACCGGACATACTGGCATTCCCAATGGCTGTTTTGGTGTTGTGGACCATAATTAGTGCAGCAGACATTCTATTGTTTTGCAGTTTTCTGTAGCACGAACTCGACCCGAAGGTAAAGGAGAGCTTTAAATGAGCACCAGTTACATTACGGGACACGCTATTATTATTTTCTTAGGCACAGGGGGATTTAAGTGATTTGATCAGAATCAGAATATTGAGCGGACATCGAGACTCGAAGCTGGTTCACCAGTTCCAAAGTCGGAAGCTCTGGCCGTTACGCGGCACGCTCTCTCCTCTGGTCAGCTTGGACAGGAGTAAAAATAAAGAGGCGACTGGCCCACTGTGCTGGTTTGCGTAGCAGGGGCTCCCTGCGGGAAGCTGAGGGATGTTATTCGATTTGTAGGAAATGCTCCTCTGTCTGCAGTGAGCAGCCCTGGGCGTTCACGTGCTTACGAGGGCCATTGTGCCTCGCGCGTTATGCTATGAAGGGCCTTTCATGTCGGGTTGTGGTGGTGGGGGGACGGGGGCTCCGACTTCTAATGCACTTTATGGCCTCCGAATGTCTGTGGTCGGGGCTGTGTTTCGGCTCTACATTACTGGAGGCATTCCTGGCTTCAAATAACGCTTGAAGTTAACGACGAGCTGCGTTCTTATCTGCAAACCCACATTTTGTGTCTGCCTGGGGGGGGGGGGGGGGCTAAGATCCCTTGATTTAAAGCTACGCTCAGGGCCGAGTTCAGAGTCAAAGATCTTTGAACACCAGCCCCACATGGCATTCTGGTTTTCATTACAGTTAAACGGCTGGCTGCCTCGGGTTAGATTTATTTTATTTTATTTTATTTTGAGAGTTTTATATAGCGCGAACAAGATCTTTGCAGATAACAGAGCGCTTTACAAAGGCAGGTGGAGGGTAGGGGAACAAGGGGGCACAGTAGGGAGGTAGATCAACATGATCATGTACATAGCACCAATATAGTATATAACATAGTACCAATATAACGTATAGTACAGGTATGAGGTAGCAGGCATAGTTGGAGCGTAGGTCATCAACAAGTTCATGTACATAGCACCAATATAGTATATAACATAGTACCCATATAACGTATAGTACAGGTATGAGGTAGCAGGCAAAATTGGAGCGTAGGCCATCCACACGCTGTAAATAATACAGAGTAATATTATTATACAAAATAGTATGTATAGTACGCATAGTACAGGTATGAGGTAGCAGTGCATAGTTGGAGCGACGGCCATCAAAACGCTGTAAAAATAAAGAAGGACTAAAATACGTCAAATGCGCTTACATTGAATAGTAGGCAAGGTTATTACAACGCATGCCATTACAACGCGGTCATTACAACAACCGCGTTGTTACATCGCATACCATTACAACAACTTGGTGTAGGTGGTCACTGGAGGTTGGAATAGTATAATTTACTATTCCAACTCCAGTCTGTGCAACAGTAGGGAAGGTGTTGGATTTAAAATCCAACACCTTCTCCCCTTACAGCAAGTCGTTGAAACCACTTGCGCTGTAATGGTTTGCGATGTAACAACGCAGTCATTATAATGACCGCGTGGTAATGGAATGCATTGTATCGCATTCTTTGTAAACGACATTTACCGCTTACGCTGGTCCGCCTCGCTAACCCAATGAGAAATTTCAAGACAGGTGAGTCAGGGCCAGGGCTTTAAGTGGGATGAAAAAACTGGGGGGTCTCTCAAAGGGGCGTGGCCGATGTAATTAAGGGCGTGGCTTAAAAACAGTACATTAAAAAATCTGTGTTTAGCATAGTGTGCCACCCAACTTGTATTTTGCTGTTTCTGTCATTGCATCCAGATATATGATACAACAAGTAACATCATACCTACAAGTCAGAACTATTGGCTTTGTCAATGGTTGTTAGGTGCATAAGATAAATAAGCAGCAACTATGTCTTGTATAGAATATTGAAAAAGCTTCCACTTAAAGCCCTGGTGACACCATGACAATGTTGCTGCTCTTGCCTTTTAAAAAGAGAAGGGAAATCCGGAGAGAAAATTACCCTTTAAATGATTTCCCTTCCCATACAAGGCTCATCTGGCATGACATCATGCCTTAACTTCTCCACTACTAGTGTCAGCAGGACACATCGATGTGCCTGCTGTCTCAAAACTTGTTTCTATCAGACTCTGTTTTGCACTCTGGCACTTTTTTCTGGACAGCAGCGACAGACCGGAAAAAAACGGACCTCTTGTGCCAGCTCACAAAACAGAGCCCGATAGAGACCCGTTTCCAGGCCCCCTTAAAAAAACTGCCGGTGCTCAGACCCGGTAAGACCCAGCCCACTTAAAGCCCTGGTCAGGGCAGTACTCTGTTGGGGGAGAGGGGTTCGTGGGGTGTTTCAGGTTGGGAACCCTTCAACTGAAAGCCGAAAAGGGGATCAGTGGATAATCTGTAAATAACGCACAGGTCGAAACCGGGGAGGTCCAATTGAACCTTTCATCCGTTTGAACTCAGAAATGTGGTCCGTGTTCTTGTTTAGCACAAAGACAGTTTAGTGCCTCAGTGGCCTCGCCAAGTGTAAGGCAGGAGGAGCGCAGCAAGAGAAGACAAGTAACTGCTCAGAACAAGCATTGGCATTGCCAATAGGTCTCGATTGTGGGACCTTATAAGTATTTAGTTTTGCAGCACAATATCCGATTATGCAACAAGGATATTGTGCTGCAAAACTAAATACTTATAAGGTCCCACAAGCGAGACCTATTGGCAATGCCAATACTTAACATATTTGTGCATTTTTATTTCCTGGTTATCTGTGGGAAATGTGGCGTATATATTAGTGTGCGCTCACAATCACAAACGCAAGTACGCATTGAAGTCCACCATCCGTGCTGTCCAAGGCAATATACATAGGACACACTTTATCACTGGCCGGGAAACCTTCCAACCTGCATATCACTCCTGTAAATTTATCCTGCCAGACCTACAGCCTCCATGGTGCAGTGGTACCGCATTCTGCTGGGGTGTTTAACCCGCCGACTGTATGCAGGAAGTGTGTGTGTGTGGAGGGGGGGGGTGTTTGGACGGGCATCGAAGGACCTCGAGATATTTAACTGCATCTCATCCTGGTGGGAGGTTGAGTCCCGCAGTTTCCTAGGGTGTTTAACCTCCGGACTATATGCAGAAAGTGTATGTGTGTGGGGGGGGGGGATGTTTGGACGGGCATCGAAGGTCCTCGAGAGATGTATGCAGGAAGTACCTCGAGACATTTCACAGCATCCCATCTCCTGGTGGGGGCGCGAGGGCAGGCGGGCTGAGCAATTTGCCGTGAGCTGAGGTGCAATTTTGCTGCCTTGAAAGGAAACAATCAGCCCCGACTGTTCACTGTAAATGAGTATGTAGATATGTTAACACCTGCGCCGACGCTGCCTAATATCGCATATTTATGTAGAGCGCCATAGCTCATATAGAAGGGCTGTTTACCGCGTGCATTGTATGTACCATAATTCTTACGTAACTCGTAATATCCGGTAATTCAAGGCACTTTTAAATTGGTGTGTTCCAGCCGTAACTGTATACGTGTCTTTGTAGAATAAAAAAATAATATGAATGCTTTATTTTCGGTGTTTAAGTGAAGATGACGGCATTGTTTGTTCTCACGCATACACGGAGCACCAGAAATGAGCAGGGCAAGAATGCTACTACCCGCTCCTCTTTTGAACGGGGTCGTGATTTTTTTGTTTAGTTCAAGGTATTTTGAAGAAAGAAAAAGAAACGCGGGAACAGAGGGAATAATGTTTGGAATAGGAAGGAAGGCAAGAAAGGGGACGGAAGACTTGAGGAATGGGAAAGAATTGAACGGAGAAGAAATTAAGGCTATAAACTGAGGGAGGGGAAGAATGAGTAGAGGAAGAGGAAGGGCCTCATTTAAAAACAAGCAAAAGCAAATGGTGGGGGCCTGAAGGAGGAGGGGGTGCGAGGGATGGGGGAAGCTGACTGGGGAGAGAATGCAGAGCGCACGCTGGGCGAAGCCCTTTGATGTGCTGTGAGCGGCCGGGAATGAATGATTAGGGGAGGAGAAGCGGGAAACTGAAAGTACGGCCGGCCTGTGGCCGGCCATGAATAATTAGGGGAGGAGAAGCCCTGGCCGTGAATGCGCGTGCATGTTGCTCACGTGGTTCACATGAACTGCATGAAAACGCCATGAAAACGCCAGCAAAAAGCTGGTGGTTTCATGATGTTTTCGCCACTTGAATTCTCGCTCCGCTCGATGCGCATGCGCGCATCGATAGGTCGCGAGACCTAAAAATAATGCATCTTCAAAAGGTAAACATGACACCATTCACTGATCGGGTTACCGTAACCGCAAACTGACAATCAACAAGAATTTACCACATCCACCTGCATAAATTCTGTAAAGGACACCTCCTAAAATATATATGCCAATAGAAAGGCGGCTTCCTGCCAAAACTTGGAATTGCCTTCATCAAGCGGCCTCTTCACCAGCCCAGTGATGCCCAACATTAATACACCGGCCTCACACACACACACACACACACACACCTCAGCCAACTTCACCCATGTAAGGATGCACAGATCAGACACACCCTTAAGTACCACAAAACAGATTCGCCATCATCCCTCGAATGCACAGTGTTTTCGCAAGGAAGCCCCCGTCCCCCATGTCAACCCAAAACCATGGTTGTTATCCCTACAGAGAGAAAGAATCTGCCACAAGGTCATGCTTTCAAAAAGTCAACACTGGATCCTGGGTGAAAATTTGGGAAAACAGTAGTTTCAAAACTCTAACATTACTTGAAGAAAGAAAATTTACTTGACCAGTGTGAACATTTTAATCTTGTTTTCCTAAGCATAATTGCGTCCGTCATGTTTTGCTGCTTACGGGGACCCACGTCTCGCACACTGTCTCTCTGGAATTAAGCTCTACCTGGCTGATGAGCCCTAACTACGTCAAAAAACTGTCCTAGGATGCCTATGTTCCAGGGAAGGGAGGACCTGGCGTGGCAGTTCGGGCTAAACTGTTCCGACTAGAGCAGGGTTGAGACTGATTTGCATATGGCTGGGTCCAAACTGAGTTGGCATGGTGTGCAAAATAACGTATAGACTGAGATGCGACCTGAATAATAATCAGTGCTTAGATTAACTCAAGGATTCCATCAATCGCTTTTTTGTATACTTCAGTGTGTTGCCCTAAGTGGGACGGGTATGCCCAGATGTGGGTCTTGGGCAAACGGGGTCACTGGATCAAGTTATACCTGGCTGATGAGACCTAACTAAGGCAAAACCGGTCGTAGGTTGCTTGTTTCTGGTTCAAGGAGGACCTGGCTCAGCAGTTTGGGCTGGACTGTTCCCACTGGAAAAGGGTAAAGGCTGATTTGAATATGGCTGAGTCCAAACTGAGGTGACATGGTGTGCAAAATAATGATGGACTGGGATGTGGACCTTAGTAATCACCAGTGGCATTGCTTAATTCAAGCATTCCAGCCATCACTTTTTTGAATACTTCAATCTAATTTCTTGACTGGCAGGGATCTACCAGGTTGTAAGTTCTTCCCTTTTGAGAGGTTAGGTGAAGGTAACATTTATCAGAAAATGGTCAGGCCAAGCTACTGGTGTGATCATTTCTCTTATTGGGCACTAAGGGGACTGTAGAAGATAAGGTCAAAAGGATGACTAAGATTAAGGCCTCGTTCATATGTCATCTGCTTGAAGCCTGCTACTCTTGCTCATCAGCAAGCATTTCGAAATCTAGAATCATTCCATGGTAGTCTTCTAAGTCATGTAAGGAGATAAAAATAGCATAACTAAGGGACACTAGCCCACGGAGCTCTAGGAATTTCTCCCTAAATTTTCTTCTGAAACCGGGTTGATATGCTAATAGAAAGGCCCAGAACACCGAGGGGATAGATTACCAGCTTCAGACCAAAGACTGTGGGAGTAGTCAGGTCAATTCTGTGATAACATTTAGATTAACGCTAGATCGACATATGATGGCCATGCCTCCTTTCAGTTTGGTGAAACTGTCATAGCTGCGCAGAACCGTAAAAGCCCAGAGGGGTGGCAATGCATGGGTCTGGATTGTAGCACTCCCTCAACCATGTTTCCAGAGCAAGAGACAATAGAATTGTCCACTTTCTAGTAATAGGAACAACCCACATCTGTGTTTAGGAAAGAATCTAGTACTTGAGAGGGCAAAATCGATGGGAGTGCTCAGGGTTGGAATGTGCATGGCAGCGATTAACGCCTCTCTGCACACTTGCCGATATCTTCAAGGGAGCTTTAAGTACTTCAAAGGATGTTGGAAAATAAGTTAGATAGGCAGCAGGACACATCTTCAGGTTATTAAGATGGATTTATTAAGTCACATAGAATAAGACAGCAGAGCAGTAAAACCCCACAGCTGACCAGACCAAGTAAGAACATACAACAAAGGACCCGCCCATCTCCTTGATATTTAAAAGATCTCACTGGTGTAGCAGATTTAAGCAGCATGGCCCGGCAACTGACCAGACTTGCGGCCGTCTTATCCAGCTCCCAGGCTACGTCCACCCAGCCTTACTTGACACAGACCAGTACGGATGGGCTTGCCTCCTGTGTGCCAGTGGCGTGGCTCTGCAGCATCTGGGGGCTAAATATCAGCCTAGAGCCCTGGGCATATTCATTTCCAGTTGACCCTTGGTCTCGCAAAATGTCAGCTAAAACTTGCTTAGCTTATCAAAAAACATCCAAAGATGGTGGTGTGAAGTGCCTGGCCTGACTTGTCACAAGAATTTTCCCTTCAATCACTCGGCCGTTACTGCAAAAACAAACAACAGCTGGTGTATGATGACCAGAAACCGAAGTATCCCATCGGTACAAAACACAATCCTACTGGAATGTTTCAAATTAATATGAGCAACACTTCTGGTCAAGAACCAAAGTGGCAAAGTTAATTTCAGTCCTACAAGATTGTAAATGTTTTACACGGCCTCTCTCTTACTGACTCTGGCCTAAGTGCTTAATCTGAAAGTACAAAAAAAAGTGCAAGGGCCCAAACTTTTTTATAATCCTATGCTGCCGCATGCATGCCAGTGTTGCGAAAACTAAGATAGTCTCTTCCTCATTTCATCTCACATCTCTTTTTTCACACACTTATACTTTGGGTCTCTTTAGCTCACTTTTAAAGGGCCTTTTCAACCTTGCTTGCAGGGCACAGCTATCAAAAGTGCAGCAGGTGGTAATTATGGCATGCAGCAGGTACACACATAGGTCATCACATTGGGTTAACATCACATCTTGATGCATACCTGTGCATCTGTGCATAATTGCCCTCTATTTTTAGGTGGTGCCTCGCGCCGTGCGCATGTGCTGCTATATGGGGATGCTTCATGTAATCACTCCAAACTTCTCCGTGTGGGTCAGACTCCTCCCACACATCTGATTGGGCTTTGCATGCGTCTTTCAGTAATGAAATCACGCAAATGCCCAGAGCGGGTGCATGCCCCACCTCTTCTTGACATGTTCACTCCCATAGCGTTTTGGTGTCGGGAGCAAGCAGCGTCGCGCATTGTGGCACCTGCATTCCTCCCTTGTTGTTATGGATCATGTTACTAATTAAACCCAGTGTGGTCGCCTTCACTTTCGCTGCCGCGCTGTGTTTTGTTACTAATGGCATGAAACCAGTCGAGCAGCTTCTGTGTCTCCAAACTAGGCAGCAGTACTTGTGTGATTTCTTCTTCAGACTTGCCCCCATGGCAAATTCCGAGCACCACTTGCTTATCAGCATGCATGGAACCGGAGTGATGTTCCTTGGCACCCAGAAGCCTGACCGGTCATGTTCATCGACTCGATGGTGGCCCTCACGGCATTAATGACATTCTAGTCCCAACCCATATCTTAAATAGGAGGGAAACAAACACGAAACAAAACAACTGGCAGCAAAATGAGTAATGCTTTAC
Source organism: Lissotriton helveticus (assembly GCF_964261635.1). Taxonomy (NCBI): domain Eukaryota; kingdom Metazoa; phylum Chordata; class Amphibia; order Caudata; family Salamandridae; genus Lissotriton; species Lissotriton helveticus. The sequence goes on from NC_136073.1 coordinate 683,815,058, forward strand.
AGACCAAAAGTGTTAAGGATCACACCTACACCCCAAACAACAAGCATTTGCAATGCAATAGGTCTCGCATTAGGAAAGTTTGAGCTATTGGTATTGTAAATGACAAATTTTGTATTTATGTGTTGGTTTTGAAAATAGCGAAATTAATAGCTTTGTCATTTACAATTCCAATAGTTTTAACTTTCGCCAATGTGACACCTATAGCATTTGTAATGCAATATGTGTTGTTTTTACGTGACTTAGATGTATTGATATTACAAATAACAATGGCTTTTAATTTTTTAAAATAATTAATACTTAAATAAAAGTTATTTTAATTTATAATGGAAATAGCTTAAACTTTTGTAAATAACTTTTGTGAAGATTATGTTCAGTGTATTTTATTGTGACGAAAATCCAAGAACAGAAGTGAAATATTAACATGTTTTTGTGATATTTGTAATAAAGCTTGAAACATTGAGAGAACATATTTGAACCCGTTGTTGTTGAATGGTTGCACAGATTGATGATGTTGTGGTGGCGACGAGTGATGCTGTGGTAGCGCATAGTGATGTTGTGCCAGCGCATAGTGATGTTGTGCCCCTGAGTGATGCTGTGGTGGTGCTGAGTCATGCTGTGGTGATGCGATAGATAGATAGAGGGTGTGCGGTAGATAGATAGAGGGTGTGCGGTAGATAGATAGAGGGTGTGCGGTAGATAGATAGAGGGTGTGCGGTAGATAGATAGAGGGTGTGCGGTAGATAGATAGAGGGAGGGCGATAGATAGATAGAGGGAGGGAGATAGATAGAAGGGTGATAGATAGAGTGAGGGAGGGCGATAGATAGAAGGGTGATAGATAGAGTGAGGGAGGGCGATAGATAGAGTGAGGGAGGGCGATAGATAGAGTGAGGGAGGGCCATAGAGTGAGTGAGGGCCATAGAGTGAGTGAGGGCCATAGAGTGAGTGAGGGCCATAGAGTGAGTGAGGGCCATAGAGTGAGTGAGGGCCATAGAGTGAGTGAGGGCCATAGAGTGAGTGAGGGCCATAGAGTGAGTGAGGGCCATAGAGTGAGTGAGGGCCATAGAGTGAGTGAGGGCCATAGAGTAAGTGAGGGCCATAGAGTGAGTGAGGGCCATAGAGTGAGTGAGGGCGATAGAGTGAGTGAGGGCGGTAGAGTGAGGGCGGTAGAGTGAGGGCGGTAGAGTGGAACATAGTGATAAAAAAGTTACTTATTATGTAAAAATGGCAAGCCTGGTGGAAAGATACAAAAACTTTTACAGAATTGAGAATCTGGCCTTAAAGTGATCATGGGATGGTACTTTAAACCAGATAAGATCCATTGAATATACTGACACACCACTAAGTTGTTGGAGCAGCTGCGGGGAGACGGTACGCCATTACATACTTGGTGGGCATGTCCCAGAATTAAATATTTATTGAAGGAGGTTCTCGCAGTCTTCAAGGACTTGGTGTGGGTTTCTATACCAGACAGTCCTAGGTATGTGACCTCTGGAGAGGGGGGGGGGATTGGGAGAGATGCCTGCTGGGAAATTGGGTGGTTGGTGGGAAACTGGAAGCTAACATATCAACTATTAGCACGCATGATAATCTCCACAAAACTGGAAACAAACAGCAGCTTCGACCAAGCACGTGAGCTAGAGATTCTTGGAAAGAATTGCAATGTATCAGCTGGTAGCCCATGTTGCCAAAGACAGAGACAGATTTTTAAAGACATGACAGCCCATGTTGTCCTTCATAGAGGGAGTTCATTGAGAAGTAATGAGTTTCCCTTAAACAAGAGTCAAATAGGTTATTGCATTTCATCAAATGTATTCATCAACAATCACTGCTCAACGCAAAACTAGATAGTGTGATGCATAATTAACAAATTAAATCAACTTAGTACACTTTGTCAATGTCGAGTGAATCACACTTTTGTAATGACCCCATGACCACAGTGCATTTCGGATAACATCATTCTTCAGGGGGAAAAATACGCTGAAAATCAAATCTTCAGTGGCCTCCTGCCGGAACAACAGAAAAAACAGACTAAATGTCTTAAATTACAATCCACGCTCCATTTTATACAAATGAAATGAAATCACTTTTCGCAGGTATATTCAACTAGCCAAACACCGAGACGTGTGTGAAAGAAAAAGGTATATGAACAGAAGTGCCCTGCGCGTGGTGCCATGAGTTCAACCCAGCTGCAGCCGTGACGCATGTAACACAGTCTAAAGTCTCGTAACCATGCATGTTATGAAAGTGTATTAACCCGTGCGGCGAACAAATGCCCTGCATGAAGTACGTGAAGAAGAATCATGGAGGGAGGGAGTGAGTGAGTGAGTGAGTGAGTGAGTGAGTGAGTGAGTGAGTGAGTGAGTGAGTGTGTGTGTGTGTGTGTGTGTGTGTGTGTGTGTGTGTGGTTTTTTTTTTTTTTTTTGACGGGTGATGTGCACAGCGCATGGCTGTACGTGCACACATGCTGAAATCGGCAAGAGCTCTGTGCTCGTGCCCATCCCCTGTCCCACTTCCAGAAGTCGCTAACAATAGAGGCTTCGCTGGACAGCAGCGCCTCGCGCTGCTTACACCAGCTCAACCTTAAAATGATTTCACGCATATTTTAGAAAAGTTTAAAGGCTAAGGTCTACCAATGTTTGAATCAAATGGTCAAAATATGAGTGGACAAATAGGTGTACTAACGAAACAACTTATGCATACGTGGCTTAATTACAATAAAGATACGTTCTGCGACTATACAAGACTTCATATGTTAGCACAGACTTAGCAGTTTTGTCAATACATCAACAAGTATACCCATCCAACTACACACCACACGCCTCAGTTCTCCGGTTACAGGGAGGCCGTACAGTTTCATAATTTTTTTTTTAGTGGAATACTGAAAACGACAAGTGTGCTCCCCCCCCAAAAAAACACCCCTCGCCTATCAAATAAGCAGATATGATAGTCTACAGTAGGTTCACTTAATAACGTAAATTCAACTCAGCAAATGTCTCAACGTATTTTATCTTTAAACATGTTTGCTTAATTATATGATCTGTTGTGGATTAAAATGTATGAGAGACTTTTTAAGTGTTTTATGGCACGCATAAACAAATGGGGCTTTATTCTTGTCAAGTAATTTTACATCCAGAACTCAACAATAACGTTTCTAGCACTAGGACAAGACAGCAAGCGCATTAAAAATATATTTGGCCTTCAAATGATTTTTAGTATACGTAATTGTATGGTTTTTCATTACGTATCCTGGAATTGCTGTCTTTTGGCAGACATTTATGTTGTGCATATTTGTGATCAATTATTGTTACGGTGACAGTATTGCTTTACATAATTCAATGTCAATGGCAAAGCATGGAAAGAGGCAACAATGATTTTTCTAGTGTATCAATTTTTGGCGATTGGGCTGGGTTCAGCAAAGTCGCTTTACTGCATACATTATTTAGTGCAGTATTACGCCAGTTGTATTGGAGTAACTTATGTGAATGGAGTCCAAGGTACCCTTTTTTGCTGTCATTGTATTTGGATTGCCGTCCTTGTGTCAATCCTTGTTACACCCACTTTGGCAGCAATTGCTCTCTTATAAGATCCCAAAGGCGAGACCTATTGGCTTTGCCAAGGCTTGTTTATATATGCTGCCTAACACCACAATAAGCACTCACAAAGCCAATCAGTTGAAAAAGCAAAACATATAGGCTTTTATTTGGCTGGTTCCGTTTTCTGCCCTTCTACTTCTTGTCCCGCCCAGACTTGGCTGCCTGCAGCAGAAAGAAAAATAAAATGATAAGGTTTTTTCATAATTTTATTTTTCCGGTTTCGGTCTGCTGCCTGGCACTCGGGGGTGAGGGAGAGCTGATGCTCCTCCGCCATAGCGGAGGATCCGCCACTGCTTAAACGAAAAGCCTCTAAAACGGAGGTCCTGCCCATGCAGATAAAGTGATTAATGCTCTTGCTATATATTCTGCTTTAATGCTTTGCGTGCTCTCAAAATCCCTGCCAACATCATTACCTATTAAAGGAGAAAGATACTGCAAGGTTGTTTTTAGATGATGCTGCACTCTTCAAAAACAAATTATCACTACCTTGAAACTTCCGGATGAAGGTTCTCCAAGCGATGCTTATATTGATCACTGATCCTATTCAAATATAATAGTTGGTTATGGGCACTGGAAGCAGGTACGGAAACTGATGGCTTTTCATCTACTTTACATCAACCACCCCATAAAAAACACCAGTACACTACCAGAAGCATGGTCTACCGTGCTACAAGTGTCAGTGAGCGGGGACAGTTGGTCTACCCCCTATCTACCTGCTAAGGCCAGAAATTGTAGGACTTGGTCAGAAACCGCTCTTTCAGAAGGAGCACAAGCTGTGTGGCTCCAGCCTCGTGTATAAGGCAAGTACTTTTCTAGGTTCGGATGCTCTTGTGCAAACACATGAAAAAAAACACAGACAGAAAAGAGTATCTCCATTTTTCAAGCAAAGCCCCACGGTCGGTCATCGACTGATTCAGAACAAACTGTTGAATTAACACGATGAGCACCCAACATCCAGACTGGCTTTGCAGGGTGTCTGGCACTGTTCAGATGTGCTGCGGACCCCAGTGCCCTTCAACTGGTAATGCTCACCAGCAAAGAGCCGACTCTGGTGCCTAGTGTGGACTTAATTCGTACGGTGTGTAACACATCCAAATCTACCTGTATGGCAAGATTACTCTAAGCGCTACATGTATTGTATTGTAATTGCATTTATATAGCGCTTACTACCCCTGATGAGGCATCAAAGCACTTTTTCGGCGAGCAGAACGCTACTTCGGAACCCATAAAGGATTAGTGTTGCATAGTATAGTGAAATATGAAAGTAATTTGAGTGGTGGATATGTTAGTCAGTTATTTTAAATGAGAAGGATAGTGAAGGGATAGAAGAGGGAAAAAGATTTGCATTGATAAAGAGATTGTTACCCCTGCATGCAGCCTACATAGGGAAAAGGGAGAGGGCCGATCAAACAGTCAGGGCCACAGCATTGGACAAGCCACTCCTCCCCGACCCGCCCGCCGCCAACCAGGCATACCCTTCTGCTTTCTCACAGTGTGAGAAGCAGAAACATAAAATGGTATTTAAAACACCATTTTTATGTTTCTACTTCTACTGCGAAAAAGCAGTGGGGTGACCTCTGCCCTAATGGAGGAGCCGCCCCTGCATAACTATGCTGGAGTTTAACAGGTCAAGAAAGATAAATTTACATTTTGTTTTTAAGTATATCTTGTCACATTTGATGTGCATTCAAAGACAGGTCACATGTCAAGCTTGGTCTTGCTGACAAATTGCTGCTTATTTTTTTGACATGGAGATTGGGGTTTACTTTTCTTACTCTTACCAGATTTTGGAATGTGAAATATGTGACTATCTTGCCGAGTGTCAAATGAAAAGCTGATAGACAACAGAACTTGAACTGTATAAGCAGTTAGGAAAGCACAAAGCACTTTCTTTAGTAATTCTGAAGTGTGATGGAAACAACTATGTTGATAGGCTCATAGTAAATCAATACATTTTACTTGGTGATGCCCAAATGATAATGAATTCCTAAAACCAGAGTTCCACACCTTATCATTTTTGCACTGTATAGTGTTATCAGCAAACACATTTCAATGGACAATGTGCTGTATATACAGCACAGTGCACTACCACGCCATGCTTTAGTAATACAAAAGTGACTTCAGTGATGTAACCCAGATGGCAGCATCCCACTCTGAAAATTGTTCCAGCACTGCTGGGGTCAAGCCTTGGAAATGTTTGCCATTCAGATTGTGCAACTAACTTCAGGTTTGTTCAAAACTCAAAAAACATATTTAACATGTGGAAGCGTTTCACGTTAGTGCATCTGATTGTATCACTGCATTAAGAGACAGTTTTTAAACATGAACCAAGAAACATTCCCGCCCCAGCCCTGACCACACCATTAGTGAACTAAGGGACAAGTCACTTTATGTGGCCTAGATTCTTATGCATGGAGCAACTATATAGTCCATTAAGTCAACCAGAGGGTTTTTGAACAGTGCAGATCCTGACTCAGGATGTGCATTTTTGGGACAAATGTTCTGCTACATGTGATAATAAAGAAAACAAGCATTTGCAATGCAATAGGTCTCGCATTTGTAAAGTTTAAAGTTGTTGGTATTGTAAATAGCAATGTTTTTTGCATGGTGCGGTCAATTGTGTACCCTCAGACCCCATGAAAAGCCCCCTCCCCCACTGAGAGCATGGTCTGGTCTCTTGTGCACCCTTAAGACCCCATGTGAAGCCCCCGTCCCCCACCTGAGAGCATGACGTGGTCTCTTGTACACCCTCTGCCCCATGTTAAGCCCCCTCCCCCATCTAAGAGAAATATACGGTGGATATTACCTAAAAACAAGCCCACGTCCTTCTGATTCCACAGTAACCACTTTGACCCTTAAACAGAAGTGTAAAGTAACGCCTTTCAGTGTGTAAACCATGGAATAAGAATGCTCACGTGGCTGGGGCGGCCACTTCGGAAGAGATATTGTTGTTTCTTCTGGAGCAGCTGGCTTCATATTTTCCGGCACTGGATTTTACTTTCTAGCCATTAGGTTACCAGGTGGTAAAGCCAACCTTATGCTTACTAGTGCAAACTTTCAGCTTGTCAGTCAGCATAAACTACGTTTTCCATTGGCTCTAAGAATCGAAATGGTTACTGTGAAATTGGAAGGTTTTTAACCAAGAGCCATGCTACTGGCTAAACTGGCATAAAAATTCCTATTTTTTATGAACAACCTAATTAGTATCCGACTACGGTATTTATGCCTCAAGGAGGTAAATAAACCTGCTCCAGCTTTCCGCTATCTCTGCAGGGGCTGTAGGGTTCTCCGAGCTAGGTCCAGTCGCATAGGGTCTCCACAACAGAACAGCACCAACGCAGTCAAGTAGGGGAAAGCGGCTGAAAATGTTAGAGGCCACCGGCAGGCCCACTCTCTGGGCGTGGTCTGGCTTCTAGGGAAGCAGGCACTGAATCGACCCATTTAAGGTGCCCCTTAGACATGCATTTGTGCTGCTGCTGGTGGGGAGACACGAGCGCGTGGCAGCTTAACGCTTTGGTGACTTCCGGTCGAGTAGGCCCATAAATCAAGCTCGTAATACAAACAGAAACAAAACACCTGGCAGCAGACATGGGCCAGAAACTGCTTTTGCAGGGCCCGGTCCACAGCCGTCAGAGAGCCAGGAAGTGAACGAAGTTCTGGATGGCACCTTTTCCGCGGCTTTCTGTTCTTCCAGATGTTGCTTGCTGCCAAAACGAATCTTCTTTCCCATTACTATAAAATACCGACAAATGCAGTGGCTGTAGCCTGGCGGCGTCCGATATCTTGGAACACCAGGAAATGTCCTGTGTAGGTACTTTGTGGGGATATAGTTTGGGGATTTGGAGGATTTTAGTGCTGGTGAAAGGTGTTTGGATTGAAATGAGCGGGAACAAAAAACCAGTTGTATCCGAGGATTGGTGTGCAGCGCGAGGGACTTGGAGTTAGGTGAGGGGAATGCTGCCCTTGCATAAAATAAACTGCAAAGCACAAACAGTAGAGAAACGTTTTTGATGTATTTCTTAGCTTCAGCCGCAACAAGTTTGCCTGATTGGCTTGTGAATGTCTTCCTGGAATGTTTGGTAAACCTTTAGCAGTTCTTGCATGCTTGTTTTTTAATGCACCCGGGCCGCGAAAGAGAGAGGGAAACAAGATTCCGCTTTTATAGTTTAAGCTGCAGAGAAAGCAGGTTCCTCCTCGAGGCTTTATTTTACGGTTCATATCAGCCGTGCACCGCCCCACAATAACAGACAACAGGGCTCGGGGGAAAGTAGCGCGAGCAGGGTAGAAGAGGTCGCAGTTAGAGCAGCAGGGAGAAAGTGAAAGGAGAAAGCCTGCGAGTGGTCAGACACTGTGCGCCATTGCTCCCCGCCCCCACTAGAATTGCCTCGGTCCCAAGAAGACGGGCTGCAGGACCTGGAGAGAGCTACTCCCCCAGCTGCCGGTGGGCTCCCAGTCAGTGCTGGATGTTTTCACCATCCGGAAATGATGACAAGGACAGCCTGGAGCGGTGGTGGGATGGGGAAACAAGAACAAGCACACGAGTGGTGCGAGCGCGCCACAGCGAGACATCTGGTTTCAATTATCGCGCTCGTGTCTGGGCACGATATTTGAAACCACATGGCGGCCGTGCGGGTAGCCGACACCAATAGGCCATGGGCAGAGCAATGCTCCGGCCTTTGGCCAATTGCGTGCTTTTTAAAAAGACGCACGCAAAGGCCAATAGCCTGGGGCAAAAGTAAAAGCACACACGCAGCGTGTGCGAGCATCTAAAGCGATTTCTGAGAGCCCCTACATGAGTCTTCGCCAGAACAGCGCTTGCGCGCTGTTACAGGCTCGACCTAAAAAGCGTTAGGTGGTATCATGTAAGCAGTCTTGTGTCAAACAGCATTTGAAAAGCTGCCGGCAAGATTTATATTTTTCTGGTGCAAACTGTCATTTATTGAAATACCATGGGCATCAAAGAAAAATACAGTAGATGGTGGAATAAGTACCATAAATTACATATGTTATTACAATTCTCGTACTACCCCTTAAAGCATTTAACAATTTTGCTGTTAAAAATAAATTGGCGTCTTTTGCTGTTGACCCTCCATCCCCCAATGCCTACCCCAGACTGCTACCCTGTCAACGTGGGTTTCCATTATGTGGGGGGATACTGGGAGGAAAGTGTACTGTAGTTGTGCACCAACTGCTGAGAAAAACCAACCCCTAGCAGTAAAATGTTCAGTGACTGTGCTCTATGTATAGACCCAGGGCTGACATGCAATGCACAGCCAAAGTGGAACAGTGACACAGCTAATATTTACCGCTCGTTTGTGTAATGCCTAACTAGTAGCGGCGCTCAGAAAGATGCAAAGTATAACATAAATAAATAGAATCTCCAGGATCTGACAGGAGCACAGTTGGCTCGGCTGATACATGCTAGTAACACAAAGCGGCCCTCAAATTAATCATTACCTCCACAGTACGGGGAACAATTAAGGAAATTGGTGATGGTTTTTGAAATATAAAATAAAACAAGCTTTTGCCTAACCAATAGGTCTTGCCTTTTGGGATTCTTGGTTTTACCAGTGCTTGTTGGTGATGTGAAGCCTCAGCAAGATAAAAAGAAAAAATGCTTTGTACTGAGACTTTTGCATATGTGTCTTGGTGCTACTTACACATGCTCGCTTACTGAATGACGCGGGAGCCATTTTATTGTATAATTTTAAAGTTACCATTCCAAGATGGCTGATGCTACTTGATGTGGCAATTATAAAAAAAGTATTTTAAATTGTGCTAAAGCGCTTTTCTGCAAGCAGATCAGTCCAGCAGCAAACAGGACCTCCAAGAAATGTAAAAAGAAATGTAAACTAAATGCTAAAAGGACTGCGAGGGGTGCATGAGAGACAGCAACAATCAAAATGTAAATAAAGCTAGGTGGGGGGATAAATGAATAAAGGAGGAGGGGAAGAGCAGCAAACAAGGAAGAGAGCAACTCAGAGTGCGGAGGAGGTGCGTATATGACAAATTATAAAAGTTTTAGCATTATATTATGAGCCAGATGGTAAAAGAATACATCCAGTGATCATCACCCTCTGTAACACCTGAGAGGGTGGCATGGCAGCCCAGACCATGGCTCTGTTGCTGTTGGATGGGAGCGTGCCAACCTGGGAAATAGTCTAAAGCTGTTTTCACCCTACAGGAATAGCAGACTTTTGTATAGTGCGGCCAGCACAGGAATTGTTTAATCACGAGTAGATTGTACAAGATGCCTACTCAGCCCCCACCGCGGAGCTTAAGAACATTTTGAATACAAAAGGATGCGATGATGCAATGTACATATTGGGCAGCCCTATATACCTGCAGCTTCCATGGTGCGCCTAGTTTTCAAGTCCTACTTTAAGTCGTGTATGCATTATGGTTACTGTAATGTAGGCTCCAAAGTGAACTTTCATTGTAACAAAGTGACTCATCTGTGTTTATTCTAACAGTGAGCTCGACGTCATGCATTCCTGCACCAGTGTCAGAGTTGTGGCACTTTATAGTGACCACTGTTTGGAGCCAGGCACCATTACCTTAAAATATTCAGAGCACTTTTCAGAAATACACCACCGTCCTTCCCTGGCGCGCCGGCTCTGCAAGAGCGTTGTAAAGATGAAACACGTTCACTAAACAAATGCCAAAGTATGTGCTTCGGCAGCTCCTTGCCCCGTACACCCCTGAGAGAGCCCTCAGACCCTCCAACGCTCCATGGGCTTGTGTTCCCCTATTAGAAGGTAGAGCAGCGGAGGCTTCAATGCACCCAAACTCTGGAACTCTCTACCCAGGCCTCGCGGTCAGCGGACAACCAACCATCCTTCTGAAAACTCTTTAAAAATTGTTTATTCGAGAACTAACCCTTGAGCAACCTTCATAGTCGATGTCATACAAATAGCGCTGGGATAACTACGCGCTCTACAAATGCGACTAGTTTGGTGTCTACTTGAGGACGAATCATATTCTAAAGAAAATCATTCACATTTTCAAAAAATGTCGAAATTAAATACACCCGCTTGCATTCGTGTTTTAAAATAAACATGATAATTTTGTTTTTTGTCAGGGAGCGGAAACAAAGTAGGTTGCAGTGTTTGCTCGAGACACACCCCTCAATGCTGTAAATCTCGCAGAAGGACTGTCCAGCTGTCGACAGCCGATTCTCCTCTCCATAACTTAGGAGGATATTTCGAGAGCTCCGCCCCATTCCTGCGCCCCTCTTACATAGCCTCGCCCGGTCAGCTGCCCTCTGCTTGCCCTCGCAGGACGGAGCGGAGACTAAGCAAACACAAGCAGTAGATGGGAATAATCGGGGCAACTCAGACGTTCATCTATCTGAGACGTTCATCTATCTGAGGTCAACAAAACGAGTATCTTTGTGCATGGTGATACTACTAAGAAGGGAAGTATTAACACGTGAGGTATGTGCTATAGAAACCTTGGCAGAAGGCTGTATCTAAAACATAAACCAGTGGTGCGCGCGCACCACAGAGGAGCAGCGGAGAGGGAGCGCGGCAGCGAGGCGAACGTGCGCTGCTGCGCCGCGTGCTAGACAAGGACGGGAATAGGCAGAGCAAAGGCGGGACATACGCCTGCCTTTGCCCAATTGCATGCCGTATTTTTGTGAAAAAAAACCCGCTACAGCCAATGGCGGCCGGCGAAAGCCCGATCACACGCACGAGCTTGTGGTCAGCTTTCAGCACCCCATACAAGATGTCTATTGCTACGCACTGCAACGCTAGGCGCGAGACCTAAAAAGGAAGGTCAGTGAAAAAAAAAATATTTGCCTCATTTCGTCAAACGGAGAAGCCTGGATTGCTCCCAGGTTTTCTGGTTTATTTGTGCCACTTGGGCACTAAATAGGTATCAGCCTCGCTCCCATGTTCTGCGTCAACAGTTGATGAGTTGCACTTATTTCTTTGTGCATGAGGTTAGAACATGGGCGGCAGGCAGAAGCTATATGGAACCTCAGCTGGTGGGCACCAGAGGACCGCCAAGTATCTGGCTAGAGCCTGGCTCGAGCTTTCAGTGGCTCGCACACCCTTACAACCACTACGGTTAAATGGGTGGAGGGGACAGCCTCCAACATACTGTCCCACCCCACCCAAAACACACAGGTTGACAGCACACGTCTCCCAGCAGCTCCAGTGCAAGCACACAATCATTTTGAAACCAACTGTCATATACACAACAAGACTATTCCAAGCGGAATTCAAGACAAGGTACCAAAATACAATCAAATTTAAAGATTCCAGCATGGATTGACATGTTCTTTTTATTTTATACAGCACATATTACGCCCTTGAGCTTATTGGCATTAGAAGTCAGCTGTTCAAAAGAATTCCCTGTAATAATAGAAAACGTTTGAAAACGGTATCAATAGATCTGTAAACATGCACACAAAAAAATGTCATGTGAACATTATCTGGAAACGCGCCATTCAGTGTCAAACATTCAAAGGCACTGAAAAGCAATTTATTTCATCTACATCAACCTCAAATGTAGTCTTATAAACAGAAGCCAAGGGGAATAACTTTGTTTGCCATCTCTTCTAAGGTGACTGTAAAGCTTGTACCCTCGAGTCATCAATTCATCAACTTTATGTTGGGGAATAAAAACGGCTGTTTTTACTGCGCAGACAAGGCCACATAGCTACTTCAGGGAATACACTTTTTTGACCAAGAGAAGAGTGGGATGTTCGCCTAGTGTTCCCAAGTCAAGAGCATCACTCTAGAGGGGCTATAATTATTATTTTTTTTTTTTTTTTTTTAAATTCTTGGAGTTGGCTTTTGTAATTTTTAGCACACTTGACGACTGGTCTGCGACATCTAGTCTTCACACTCTGATGCAGATCCGGATCCAAGGATTGGTTGATTGAAGGCAGCCAGGATGTGTAAGCTGCTTCAAGAAGTTCTTTCAAAGACTACATTTCCGAAAAGACCTTTTTCACATTATCAACGCCAGTTGTCAGAACCAATAGCTTAGCCAGTGTGTCATGCAGAGGTGGGTGATTTTACAAATGAACAGGGAGAGCCATTTTAAAGCCCGTTTATGAGCCGAGCCCTGCAAATATTTGCTACGTAAAGCATATAACATACATCCCGATGACCATGCCTATTCAAAAGTGTTATGCCATGTGGAAACTTAGACATTATACATCACACAGCACTGAGTACCAGTTAAATTACATCAGATAACATTCATTGCCTAGAATCACAGTATGCTGAGCCGACACGGACACAAGCCTGATTCTTCAGTACTAAAGTCGGCAGCTCTGACTGTAATGTCACATTCAAGGTAGAGGACGGGTGGCAGGCAGAAGCCCTTGTAGGCTCAGTTCTATGAGCTCGAAGTTCCAACAGGACCTTGAGTTGAGCTGGAGTCCTGCTTCAGCCTGGTTTGAGCTTTCAGTGGCTTGCCCACCTTTAATGTCATGGACTCTTGTGTAAGGAATGAAATGGGCTCCTTGAATGTTGTTTGAATTATAAAATACAGTAATAAGCAGGGTCCAGTCCAGGCCTCTGTACCCTGGTGCCACTGCATCTGCTGCACCTATGGAAGCTACGCCCATGGTCCAAAAAAGGCCCCAAATTGTCCCTAGGAACAGCAAACGCAGCATCAATAACTAAAGACTGAGGCGGCCTGGCCCTTCGCTCTGCACTAGCCGCATGTCATCGCTGATGGAGGAAGCAGTACTTTAAACTTTGGCAAGAGCCAGCAGTGATGGGTGGGTCACCCCCAAGGCAGGTGACCATTATGAAGCCCTGAGGACTCACTTTGTTTGAGGCCACTGTTGGACATAATCAGATACTGGAATTATGCGAATCTACAGCTGCATTTTTTCCAGTTATGCAGCAATTGGCCGTCCATAGGGGCCGAGGGGTCACACGCCCTCCTCACCTTTTTCCCCTCAAGAAGGTTGTCCATTGGCTGAGCAAAGGTCAGCCTAACACTCTTCATTTTCAGGTCAGGCAGCAGGGACTGAGACATACGCTAAATGCGCAGGGTCCTGGCTGCCTGAGCTGAACTTTGCTGGGCTGAGGATGTCACAGCTCCTGTAGGTCTGACTTTCTCAGTTCAGCAAAGGTCCTCGAGGCCCTTCCCCTTGTGACGAGGGGGAGCATCACTCATTGCCTCAGACATGGGTGCTTCAGTTTTAAACCCTGGAGTGCCCAGGGTTAATCAGTGACACCTCGTCACAGAGTTGGGTGGGGTACCCTCTTGGGAAATCCGAGGCTTGGGACTGCCGCCTTACCTCATTGGCTGACCAATGGTCAACCAATGAGGGAAGGCAGCAGTCTCAACCCTCCTGGGACCTCGAGGCACAGCAGCAGGTAAGTATGATTTTTGTTAAATTTTATTATTGTTTGGTCCATGCTTAAGTGTATGTGTGAATATTTGGTAATGAGTGTTGTGAATGGATGCGTGTGAATGCATGGATGTGAGTATATGTGTATCCTGTCCGACCCTCTCAATCCTAAAATTATCAGCCGCCACTGCAGTTATGGGTTAACTGCATTTACCATATAATTTGCAGTAGAGCCGCTCAAATTGATCACAAGTTACTTTTTAAATAAAAAAAATGCTAAATGTAGCGCAGTGGTAGCAGTGGCGGCTGGTGACATTTGAAAGTGGTGGGGCGGAAAGTGATAATGATACTGCACCGTAGCGAGCGAGCGTAGCGAGCGAGCCTGGACCCCCCAAGGAGGGTTCGGGGGGATTTCCCCCCGAGAAAATTTTGAAAAAATAGTGGAAAAATTGTGCATTTTCAAGCAAATTTGAGAAAGCAGGAAGGTTAATAAAGCAATTGTGAAAGTGCAGGTATTACATTATTAAAGAGCTGTCATATAACATACTAGGTAGCTGCTTATTCAGTATAACAACAGAGCTTCATAACAGACAAATGCAGTGACTCACTGACCTCTTTACAGCATTTTGTGATCTGGATCAGGTACATGTTCCTTGCAGCAGGCATATTAACCTTCTCTGCTACCTTTCCATGAGTCAAAACCTCCATTAGACAAAACTCTGATCTCTCTCTAGGATAAACATGACCTGGGGCCACAAATTATGGCAGAGCAATGCGGGGAGTGTTTTAGGGTGTCCCATGGCAATGAGGTGTCATGGGCTCCAACTGAGTCAATTCTATTCAGTTCTTCACCTCTATAGTTCGGCCCCCCCTTACCATGAGCCCAGCCTCAGCAGTGTCAGCAGCACCAAATAGACCTCGGTAGTGCCTGTCCTTTTAGGGGCGCCCGGGCAGTCAGCGACTACTGTCCTTTGACAACCAGACCCCTTTTTTTGCTGTTGATGTCCAGAGGCTCAACCCTAAGTGTTGGACCCAAAGCAGATCGCCAAGTAACCCTACAGCAGTGGCCCTGTGGGCAGTGAAGTCCCTTCGTCACACACCATGAAAAGCTAGAGTTGATCCACCGAACTCAGCCAGCAATGCTTGCCTGCCTGCCTGCCTTAAAATCCCACAAGCCCCCTGTTAGACCTGTCAGCCCTTGGGTGGTCTTTCCCTGTATTTTTTGCCCTTGCCTCATTTTTCACACCTACTTTTTGTTGGCTTTAGGACTCTGGGCACCCTCCCATTGCTAACCAATGCCAGGGTGCAGGTGTTCTCTTCCCCCAATATGGCTGCCACTGACCCCTGCTACTGCAGCATGGTCTGTATAGGCGCACTCTAGTAGCCAGGAGCTGGATGGAACCCTTAAACAATGTTGCCATACCAGCCTGCCAGCCTGCCCATAGCTAGAATGAGGGAAGCTCCTGGAACCTTCTAGAATAGGGGAGGCACCAACTGCCACTGCCAACTGCCACTTTATAAGGAAAAGGAGAGAAACTTTCTAGTCAGTTGGGGCATCACTGACCTGGGGAACCCACGCAGGAGTTTTAGGCGGGAAGGCCTAGTGAGGAACCTATGCTACTGGGAGTGACCCGAAGAAGTGAGGTAACCCCCTGGGGAGGAGGGCGGTAGGCCGGGAGAGGCCCGAGGTCGCCCCTCCCCCGGGGTTCTCTGAGACTGGGCCCTGTTGGCCCCTTTCCCCTTCGAATGTGCCTCAAGAGTATTTACCAGCCTGAAATGTTTAGCGTGCACCGTATCCACAAGCCTGAAATGTTATAGTGCACCGTATCCACAAGCCTGAAATGTTTAGCGGGCACCGTATTTACAAGCCTGAAATGTTTATCGTGCACCGTATTTACAAGCCTGACTAGATGAGCTGGTTATTATTCTAATGAAATGTTCACCCATTCATAGAAAAATGTAACCTGAACGTGATTCATGAAATGTCTCGATGAAATGCTTACCTGAAATGCTGATGAATTAATAATGCAACGCTCTATTTGAAAGCCTATATAAAAGATCTTGATTCTTTCAAATACAACTACTGGTGTGGTCTCCATTATTGCGCCACTGTGTGTTTCATTGGATGTGTGCGTTAAGTAGCTGCTTTAAAATGAAAACTGCATTCTACCTTCGTGGCCCCTGGCTATATCTTATCAGGTCTGCTAGAGACAGATTTCGCGTTGGCAAGATCTCATTTAACAGAAAACATGAGAATACCTGGGAAAATATAAACAGGGGATTTCTGGGCTTTTTTGAGCACTTGTACATTTTGAATTCCGTTTATCGTAAGGGCAATGAAAAACAGTCCCTTTATGCGACTGAACTATGCAGTTTTCCTGACACACATTCTGCCCCTGGTACTCCCAGTGACTTGAGTGAGCAATCACGGCAGGGACTACAGTAGTAGCCACATCTATCACCACAGAAGGGACCAGAGCGGCAACAACAGCTGTCCTTACAGCAGTAACACATGTGCTGTCATAGCAGTTACCAATGAAGCAATCACAGGTTCCATCATGACAAGGACCATACAAGCAACAACAGCTGTCTGCACTGCAGGGACAACAGCAGCGACCACAGTAGTAACCACACCAGTGGAGTACAATAGCGTCAACAGTTGCCTCCGATTGAGTCACAACCGATGCGACAATTGCCACCACCACTGTAGCAACAACTGATGCAACAACAGTAACAACGGCTGCAAGTACTACAGAGCTAAAGATATAACAGGACTCCAGTAGTGATCAAAGGTGCCATCAGGGTAGAGACTAACGCAGTGACCACAACTGTAACCACAGCAGGGAAGACAGCACCAACCAATGAATGCAGCATACAATCACAAGCGCTGAGTGCAAACCTCTCTCACACGTACTGGTGCTGCTCTCGAAAGCACCTCCTAGAAGCAATTTAACTAGTCACAGTGTGCGCTTTGCAAACAAAATTAACTTTGTTGGATGTACCAGCCGCCATGGCGCAGAGTATTAATTATTGATTATACACTTTAGGAATCTGAGGCTGAGCTCGACCTCATGGCGACGGACGGTTCGAATCCAAGTGGGTCGACTCCGCCTTTCATCCTTTCCTTCAGGTGCTGCTGCTGGCCTGCAGCTCGGAAGAGAAGCCAGTTCATGTGCATGGCAGAGCTTTACCAATGAGAACCAGACAGAGGGTTTGGACAATTGAAAAGGAGCGCGTTATAAATGGGCAACACAAGTACCAGATGGAGCGCTGAGCAGAGTTTAGAATGCAGAGCAAAGGTCAGGAAGCTACTAGTCGGGTCAGGGGCTGAGAACAGTGACCTGGCCCACGTAAAGCCCTGGATATATGTATACTCATGGGACCGATTGCTAGGGTGCATATCTGTGTTACAGTGGATAACATTCCATTTTTGTGTGGATGTGCCCCAGTACTGTTTTTGCCTCTGTATGCAAGCAGTTCACAAAATTCAAACCTCTTGGTTGCTTTGTTAGTTCTTGATATAGCAGATGTGTTCAACATCAGCTGACCAACCATGAGGACGGGGAGAGAAACCTCTCTTTTTGTTTCTCACGTTTGGTCCATGGAAAATGAAATAAATACCAATGCTTGTACGTTGCTAGCTGACTTGACCTCTGAAGGTAAAGGAGAGGATGGGGGGGAAGGCCAGAGACCCCGACTTTAAGAAATGAGGAACCCTGTTCGAGTTTCGGCACTTTAGCTCAACATCTTGTGATTCTGGGCAAATCTTTTACAATCCTTGTGCCTCAAAAAAGGTGTCCTTGCATAATACAATTGGTGCTCGTGTAAAGCGCTCCGAGTCCAACACCTTCGGTTGGATCGAGTTCGCGCTATATATAACTTTTTAAAAAACTGTTCCTTCATTTTTTTAGACTACCTATACTATACCCCATCCACGTGACAAGCGTAAATACGGGTTAAATGTTCATTGTATCTGTACAACAAGTTAGTTTGGCCTATAACTTCTCCCAGTCTTTAAAGCGCATTTAGGGGCAGGCATTTTTGTGATTAATGTATTTAGACAAGAATATTAATTGGTAAGATAAAAGGCACATTTAATTGTACTTTTTCTAGGAAGCAGCTCTGGCCCTGGGTTACCTCATTACTATTTACCATATAGCGGCAGAAGCAAATCCCGTGCATTGCAGTAATCAAACAGGATTTGCATACACTATTAAAGAGTCAGATCTCTGAGGCGGCTGCCTCGGCAGCAGAGAGAATGCTCTCTTGTTGCAGGCTAGAATTGGTTCCCAATCATGGGCATTAGATTAGTGAGAATGCGCTTAATTAATTCAATAACATATAGCTAGCTGCACGCAGGAGACGGCCCGGGGAAAGACGGCGGGCGTGTTTTTTGCTCGCACAATGAGTGGAAGATTGCTGATTATTAATTGGGGTCAAATTAAATATTTAGGCTGGGGTGCCTCAAAGAAAACCAGGAGAGGGGGTTCCAGGCAGCAGAACAAGTTGGAAATGCAGGGCCCTGTTCCCTCAGCTGCCTCCACCGCCCGCACACTGGTGTTTTTCGTCAAAACAAATATCATAATTCACTTAAATGCCACTTTTGCTGGGGGTTATTGCTGTGAGGCAATGAACTGATTGGCGCCTGTTTCTTTGCCTTTACCCTCTTTGGTAGTGAAATTAATTGATCATTCTCACGGCCAGCTGGAGAGCAGCTGCTGGCATGCTGATGCTGACGGCGAGGCTGTGCTGCCCACCCACACGGGGACAGGGAGAGGGGAAATGCAGGGGATCAGACGGTAAAGTTCTGCAAGGAATCAGCGCTTCTCTTTAGGTAGGAGTTTTGCCACGAAACCGGGCGTTTTACACTAATTGCCTTGTTTCTTGTGAATGTGGCCGCCCCAGCTTTGAGACCATTTCCCAGCGTTACCAGACGCACAGCCGATGGGTGCTGCGTGATTTTGGAACAGTGGTGTGCTGTTAACTTGTGCCTGCTCTTACACACACAACTCTAACCAGTTTCGGTTTAACTTACGGTGGGTGGACGGTGGACCGGACGGCTGGCACTGACTCAGACTGCACGCACACTACTTCTGCTGCTAGTGCCTACTCTGCTGCACAAGCAAAGGTCCAGGCAGGCCGCAGGCTGCACTCTGAAACGGCAACGCAACGACGACTTCACAGGCAGGCAAGCAATGCAGCGGCGAAATAAGGCAGTAGATGGCCACGGCGGATTTTGAAGCGCAGAGGCCCCGAGGTGAAGGTGAGAAAAAAAAAGGAAAACGGAGGCCAGTAGTAGACAGTGAAGCAGGCGATAGCAGGCAGTGACAGAGAGCGGGTTCCCAGCCGCGATCGAGAGGCCGAGTCGCGCCGTTAATGCTACTAGCGCAGTGAGCAGCACATTAGTACGTTAATACACAGCTGTGGTGCAGTGTGTGCTTACTCACAGTTGATCCCAGTTGCTCCCAGATACTCAAGAAGACTCGCGGCTCCAGTTAGTTCAAACACCGGACGTCTTTTCAGAACGCAGGAAACATCGTAGGAAAGCAGCGAAAGTGGAGATCTGCACCCGTTTTGATCCTCATAGATTTAAAGATTTTTGAGCATATCGGGAACTGAGACAATATATCTGGTGTATTTGAGGACAGGGTGTGACAGTACTTTCTTCACTGCTGGTCACGACGAAGAGTCTCCTTCAGCACTGG
This sequence comes from Lissotriton helveticus, assembly GCF_964261635.1. NCBI lineage: Eukaryota > Metazoa > Chordata > Amphibia > Caudata > Salamandridae > Lissotriton > Lissotriton helveticus. The sequence continues at coordinate 683,834,681 of NC_136073.1, forward strand.
TGTGCCACGCACGGTGACGTCCCCACAGCGTAGGCAAATGGCCAATCACAAACTACATGGCGATATAGCCATATGTGATTGGCCATAGTGTGCGGCCCTCAGCATAGATAGCAGCCAACACCCTCGTGGCACCATCCTGCTGCAGCAGCCAATCCAGGCGCAGCGTTAACAGCGCCACTGCGCCAGGATTGGCTTAAGAGCAGGGTACTATCTGCCCTAAATCAGACCGGGGGCCCGGGTCCTGCCTATGTCTCTGAGTGCAAGATGGGAGGGGGGGGGAGGAGGGCTACAGTCTACGCATGCGCGGGCCAGGCAAAATATTAAAGACTCCGGGATTTTACATGCGCTGTCAGCGGGCAGCTGTCTGTACGGTAACTGTGTGCTGCCTGCCTCTGCCTGTCACTCTCTGCCTCAGCCCCGCCCCCCACGGCCCACTTCCTTAATGGATGCCCGATTCAGTCGGGCTTATCCCGGGCCGGTAGCGCGCAGTGCTCGGGTGCCTGCGCGCTCGGCTCAGTTTTATTTAAAAAAAAAAGTAATTACGCTCATTTTGGCAGTGCGGTCGTCCATGGCTAGTGGGGCACCGCCCCAACGCCCCCAATGGACGCACCGCCACTGAGTGGTAGCTCGTTTGACGATGTGGTCACCTTTCCGTTGCTCATTACAGTGCTCTGGTCTTAAACTGGTACCAACAGCAGCCGAATAATGACCATACAGAATTAAGAAGTCTAAAAAACACACACACACAAAAATAGCAAAATACTTGCATAGAACGCGACACATTATGCGCCATAAATAGACATTTCTGGTCACTCAAATTCAGTCACCCTTTCCCGTGGTTCGGGCTTCCATTGTTCAGTGGCCTTGGTATCGTCTATTCCGTGCTGACCCTCTGGCCCCAAAATCCAGTTTCCTGCCTTCGTGTGGTTGGTTGGCAGTGCTTTCCTGAGGCACAAAAAATGCATCGCTTTGCACTCTAGTATTCCCCTGTCGGACAGAGCTTCCATCACCTGGTTTCAACACTTCATGCTCGTTTTATCGATGGGCGCGTCATGTGCAGAGCTGAGCTCGGGGAGAACGGCCGTTCGTTTGTTAGCCCCCCCTCCTCCTTATTCTGCTCCTATTAATCCCTACGCATCACCAACACTGGTTTCTTGTTACTGTGTTCCTGGTCAAGTGATGACCTCCCCCATGTTATTGTTAAAACCTCAAGAAGATCCGTGCTCGGCTGCCGCGCAGGCGCTGCGTCTCATCCTGCTGGTGCAGAGCCGAAAGGGACCACACTAAGCCTTCCCTCAGCCCCGGCTCAGCAGGCAGTGCTGCGCCTCTTCAAGCAGTTAGTAACCTGTAATTAATTATAGGTAGGGAACTTGCTGAGCGTCAGCTTGTTATAAATACTTCCTAACTCCCTTGACCCCCCTGCTCTTGTGCTAAACCTGCTCCGACAGGGGGCACCTGCCTTCTCCCCTCCACCTTCGGGCTCACTCCCTCTCCTCCCAGCCCCTGCACTCGAGGTGATGCTGCCCCAGCGCAACAACCACCACCCCGACCCCAAACCCTCGGTCTCAAGTGGCGCCCCTGAAACAGTTTCCCAGGTGGCCCCCGGCTCTGGCGAGTGAGCCCCGCATGAAGGGCGGCTGCTCGTCCCGCGCAGGCCCCTGCGGCCCGCCCTCGGCCGCCCCGAGTCTCAGAGGGATTTGGCCTCCCGCTCCCTCCGTGACCGGTAATCCTCCCCGCTGCAGCGGATTCGGCACGCAGGCCGCGCCGGACAGGACGGCCCGGGACAGGGGTTTATGGGACTAATGCCGGCGGCAAATCCCGGCGTGAAGGCACGGGGGGCCATGGAGCATGGCGGCGGGGACCGGAGAGGGGCTCTGGAGGCCGCGGGGATCGCAGAGGGGCACTAGAGGCCGCGGGGGCCGGAGTGGAGCTCTGGAGGCCGCGGGGACCGGAGGGGGGCTCTGGAGGCCGCGGGGACCGGAGGGGGGCTCTGGAGGCCGCGGGGACCAGAGGGGGGCTCTGGAGGCCGCGGGGACCGGAGGGGCAAGAGGAGCCGCTGCCAACGGAATGCGCGGCCGGAAACGGCACGCACTACAAATACACACGCCTGCCCTCTTACGCCTGGTACCAAACCCCGGGTAAACAACCGGAACAACCCTGAAAATATCAGGCCGTCGGTATCTTTGGGCCTCGAGTCCCGCGGTCGGCCCGAGGCCGAGTCTTGAATCTGCTGACCAGCACGAGGTGCAGAAATGCCTGCGCACGCAACGTGCCTGCGGCCTCCAGGGAAGAGGGTGACACAGGCAGCCTATTCTCCTCTCTTGCACAACACCTCGTTTCTATTTCTCGTGGCCTTGTATTACAGGCAGGGTCACTGGAATCAGGCAGATTCTGAGCCGCGGCGATTTTCGCATAATTATGGATTTGTCGCGTTTGCCACATAATCCATCATATGATTAATAATCTGTAGATTTTAACAAAACGTAAAAAGTGTTACAAGCTCAAACAGATCCAAAGTTGCAAAAAATATCACGAGTTTGGTTCCTGCACAACAAAAGGCTTTTCGCATAGGATGACCGGTCATCTTTCAGTTGCTTATTGCTGTATTTGCGTGTTACATTGGTAATACAGCGAAGTCATTCTTTTTCCAGTGACTTATCAGGTGTAAAAATGTCAAAATAATGAAGTAATACTATCACAAAATATGCTGCATAATGTGGCTTTTCTTGTGCAATATTTAGTTACTGCGGTCGCATAAGTTAGTGCTCCTCTGCTGCAGAGTTCCAGTGGTTTTATTATACATCAGTGACTGGCATGAGAACTCTTCAGCTGTTCACCTCGCCCCTGCATGGTGCGCGAGTGGGAGTATGATTTGGGCATGTCTACCTAGGTGACGTCCAAACAGACCTCTCCATGCTAAAACCATTAAGAGGAGACATCAATATTACCTAGGAGGGGCCTCTGGGGGGAATGGGGAAGCGCTTGCCCAAGTTTAAATTCTCCCTTGGCTCTGCCTGTTCAAACCCCCTTTATGTGTTGGATCATCAGGGCGGACCTGAGTGCACCCCTTTGAATGATGATACCCTAGGGGTGGGCCTAGCTGAACCCTTCCAATGACCAGCCCTGGATACTTTGAGCCTGAAGCTAATTCTTCTGTCCCTTCGTTACTCGATGCCCCTCTCCGAGCTGTGCTCATTAGTCTCCTTCCTTGGCCTTGGGCTCCATTGGGTGAGCAAGGCGTAGATTCACAGGGGTTCTATGTGCAGTGGCAGCCGGCACAGATCGGGGGCGGGAGGAGAGTAAGGCGGTTTAGTAAAAGTACCTGATCGCCGCATCTCTCCTCCAGCTCTCCGTCACCATCTTACCCTCTGGAGCCGGAAAATAAGCACCCAGGCTCAAATGAGCCAATCACAATGCTGCAATGCAGCGTTGTGATTCGTCTGAGCGCCGTGGTTCGCCTTCAGGTGGTCAACAAAGACACAGCTCAAAACTATAATATACATTAACTGTCACTCTGTTGCATAGCCTTGCTTGTCCCTATGCAGTGAACTCTCGTTCTCCTGAAGCCTTTTTGTAGATCTTGGAGGCGTTGTTCTCTCTGAAATGTGGCACACACCGTATGTTGATCAACCCCTGCAACCTGGAATGGGTTTCATGGGTGGCACATTGAAAAACTTCTGCTGCAAACAACACAGGAAAGCTCACGCCGGGAGAAGTTGGTGAGGACGGTGTCTTGCAAGTCACACATGAGAATCCTAATGGGGAAACTTAATCTGAACTGCAGAAAAAGCCAAGTCGGCATTCATAGCACCCCTTCGTTCAAAGACCCATTCACACCACTTTTAGTGGTTGCCAGCTAGTATCCACATGGCACAACCTTAGACACACTTCTGCATCTCAAACATGCCCGCACCATATCCCACAAAGCCATCTTTCATGTGTTACACACAGGGCCAGACTGGGAACCCAAAGCAGCCCTGGCAACTTAGTGGGACAAGCCCCCCGGGTGGGCAAGTGCGAAGCACTGATGCTTTTGTTACTGGAGGCCTATAATGCAGCGCTGCTGCAAGACTGTCCCCCAGTAACAAAACCACCCCCACCCTTCCAGCCTACCAGGGAAACGCCCGATGCCCGCTACATCCAGTCCGGCCCTGGTAACACATACCTCAAGGCCATGAAAGTCATAACTGCAGTTAACTATCCATTTCACTCCTGTTGCATCTCCACCCACCAGAAACCATAGAGGGCTCAAGTCCAGCAAGTGGCTCGAGGCATTTATATCAACTACTGACACTGGTGCAAATCTACAAGTACATTTGGAAAATTAATTGTAATTTACTTTCAGTACCAGCAAGGCCCTTATGAATAGCCTTGTCGACAACAGAAATAAGTGCTCCAACAGCCTCTTAGTCCATCTACCCAAGTAGCCTGATGATCTGGGAACACTGCCTTAAGTATCAAAGGAAGTAAGAAATCTTGTAATGACCATGGACTCCAAGCTATCAATGAATACCAGGGTTGGATTGGGAATAAAAATCGGCCTGGGCACTCTAAAAAAAAGTGGCACACATTTAATAAATTCCCTTTCCGTAAAACACTGCTTTGGCGAAGTTTTATAAAAAGGGGGGGGGGATCTCTGACAGAGGCATGTTTTCTTAAGTTCACTTAGATAACAAAACACACCTGAAAACAAGTGAGGCTACTTCTGCTCAGGCCCCCTATCCCCGTTCAATATGCATACATTAATTGGCCGGCCCAGCGAGAAAGAGGGAGTGACATCTCTGCCCGTTGATAAAAGGGAGGTAATGGATGCCCATCTGACTCCGGAAAGGCCACTCAAGCAACCACTGGGCCGCTGGTGGCATCTGAACACACCAGACACAGCCCAAATCGGCCCCTCAGGCTGCCCAAAAAAGCAGTCCACAGCTGGGACTCGAATACCGGCCCCATAGGCATTCCCCAAGTGCCTGCCATACCAATCCGACCCTGATGAATACCCAAGTGGACAAACTAGCAAGATCTAACATTGTTACTATAAAAACTCTGCGATGAATCTTCCCCCATCTGGGATTTCCACACAAGGTCCAGGCTACCATCGCTCTTGTTCTGTCCAAACTCGATTGAGGCAATAGCTTCTACCACGGATCACTTTCAACGACTCTGAAAAGACTGCAAATTCAGAACTCTGCTGGCAGACCACTCTTACACAAAAAAGCCGCAAACCCACATCTGCCCTGCCTTGAAAGCCCTGCATTGGTCACTGGTTGCCAGAAGATCCATGTTCAAGCTGCTTTGTATCATCCACAAAGTGATATATGGAACAGGACCACTCTTCAACAGGAATAAAATCAAATACATTCAACAAAGGAACCTCCGCTCTAAGAGTGGCACCTTGCCTCAAAATCCCAACGTACAAGAAAAACAAGCATTTGCAATGCAATAGGTCTCGCATTAGGAAAGTGTGAGCTATTGGTATTGTAAATGACAATTTTTTTTAATATGTGTTGGCTTTGAAAATATATAAATTAATAGCATTGTTATTCACAAAGCCAATAGCTTACACTTTCCTAATGCAAGTCCTATTGGCTATGGCAATGCTTTTTGGTAGCAAGCAAGGGCAGTGCTGTTATGGTGCTGAGTGATGTGGTGGTGTCCCCGAGTGATGTGGTGGTGCCCCCGAGTGATGTGGTGGTGCCCCAGAGTGATGTGGTGGTGCCCCCGAGTGATGTGGTGGTGCCCCCGAGTGTTGTGGTGGTGCCCCCGAGTGTTGTGGTGGTGCCCCCGAGTGTTGTGGTGGTGTCCCCGAGTGTTGTGGTGGTGTCCCCGAGTGATGTGGTGGTGCCCCCGAGTGATGTGGTGGTGCCCCCGAGTGATGTGGTGGTGCCCCCGAGTGATGTGGTGGTGCCCCCGAGTGAAATGGTGTTGCCCCCGAGTCATGTGGTGGTGCCCGTGAGTGGTGCCCCTGAGTCATGTGGTGGTGCCCCTGAGTCATGTGGTGGTGTCCCTGAGTCATGTGGTGGTGCCCCTGAGTGATGTGGTGCAGCAGCACAGAGACTGAAGCTAAGAACACGCAGGGTTGAGTGCTACAAAGCGCGTTCAGTTTATCAAAGCACAGAATGATGGAGCCGGAAAAAAGCAAGGGGAAACAGGAAAACACAGGGAGAGTGTATAATGATAGAGGCAGCGAGGGCTAGGCTTGGACATCAATCTAGTACGGGGTCGAGAAGGCACTGAATGGGAGAACACGGAAAACACCCAAGGCCAAGGAAGGATGATGTGGTGGTGTCCCTGAGCGCTGTTGGAAACTAATCACTAACTTCAACTGCAAAACTAAAGTCATTAACAGTTATTCTCTAGAAAGAAAGACTGATTTACCAACAGCTGTATTGTCTCTCAATGTCAAGTCTCATGGGCTACTCAAATACAAGAACTTGGCAAGAATCTAGCCACCTTTTTCACATAAAATGTTCCCAAAATACAGCAGCTATACCCACAGCAACACATAACCAAACCCACACACCACAACTAACCTGAGGGCTAAGCAGTGGATCCCAGTCAGGGCTCGAATCATGTTTAAAGCTGGGGGGAAGGGTTCATAAGTCCTCACTTGGAAATGGTCCAGGCTGTGGGAAAGCTGCCAAGCTCTATCAGCGATCCAGTACTAAAAAAACGATTCCAGTACCCATTACTCATCGGGTAAGTGTGTAGTGGGAAGGCCTTCCCTAGCCCGCAGGCACGGCTCTAGAATGATTTCCCGTAAATAAGACAATGAAGGATCAAATTCTACATTTCAGAAGCACCCTGAAAAACACTGCTCTTAGTCCTGCATTTCTCTGACATTCCGGTCCAGCTGGTCGGACCCCATCCCTTAGGTGCCTCGTGATGCGAAGCACTATACGAGCACGTACTTACAAGCCTGCACAGCAATCAGGGAAATTGCTCTGCACCCATGACCACTAATGAAGCGCTCCTATGACTATGGTCTTAGACACCGCTAAGTATCCAAGCCTCATCTCCATTGAAGACATTATGCAGACATTCGCTTCTACTCTAAAAGCATTCATCAACAGCTCTCGCTCTCTGTTCTGTGTTCAAGTAAAGTAGCCAGAATCCTAATCTCATACCATCCATGTCAAAAAGACCACACTGTACCAGGCAGAGCCCAATGACTGCTGCTCAAACCAGGTCTCCCATTAAAAACACTAGCTCTGAAAAAAAATAAAAAAGAAGTCATATCCAAGAGTCAGTACCACTGAAGCGCAAGGCATCCGGATGGTACTGAGACAGCCTGCACAGACGTTTAAAACAGGTTGTTCGAAAGATCAGACCGTGGCCCTTGCGGGCTGTTTTTATTGGACCTCTGGCTGGATTTTAACATTTTGATCAAAAAGTCTTTTAGACAGTGGTAAATTTTCTTGAACGACTCAAATGGTGGTCCTTTCTATCCAGCTACACTCATGAGTGAGGCTCGAAAGTACTTGCTCACACCTCTTCGGCCCAGCCATGAGTCGTGCTCAAGAGTCTCCAGAGCTCCCACACTCCCTTTCCAACATGAATTATATGACACCCCTTAGGAACGCTCTCCAGGGAACGTACCTAAACTTCTACAAAAATGCAGACTCCATACCAATCTTTCTCTGAGTCGACGACTAACAAGTTCACTTAGCAGACTGGTCCGAAACCATGGAAGTAATCGAATCCGGGACACAGCAAACCAGTCTAGTACTGCATGGGTCCGAAACAGAGACACTAGTTCTTGGCCTACCACACATCCTCAATCAGCTAGACAAATTACACCCACGGTCAAACTTTGGAGAAAAGGTACCAATCAAATCCAAAGTATGGAACTTGAGCATGGTGTGAAGTGAATACAGCCCTCACTCCCAACTCCAGCTCTGAAACTTTAGTAAAACTTTCTTTTTACCAAATAAAATGTACTTGATTTATGCCATTGCCCTGTAGGTTGTCCTTCCATTGTGCCAAGACTGCAGATGTTTCGCACAAGGCCAGAGATTTATCTCCAGCCTAAAACACCAACTTAAAAAACACCAACCTGCCTCTAACCAACACAGAGGCCCTCCTATGGCTTTCCATCAAGCCGTGAATCAATTTAGAAATACTTTTCCTGAAAGGGTCTGTCTCCGTACACTTCCAGAACAAGATTGATCAAATACTATCACTCTCACGATCTGCACTTTACTTGCGAGCTAATCTTCCCGTGGTGCCAAGAACCAAGAAGAGGTGATGGAGCCTTCTTCATCGCACCCAAACCCTGTAACATTCCGCATATGGAGTCCGGAGAGCTACCAGCTTGGTGTGATTCAGGAAAACTGAGAACATGTACCACATCCGAACTAGAACCGCGACTCTACCACCCATGCCCGACATCTTTCTCACTTACATAAATCTGGGTCAGCACACCACCTGCACAATGCTCCCAAGAATGGCAAACAGCCTTCCCACTTCTGCGTGGTCCAGCAGCATCCTTGTAACAGTACCACTCATGGAGAAGGACTGTACCGGGCCCTTCACTAACATAAGGAACTAAACAGTATCTAAAGGATAGGTCAAGGTACCCAAGACAGGAAGCCCTGAAACATAAGGCAGTGACAAAACTCTCCCGCTACACAAAGATAGTAATGTAACTGTCCAGGACCTGCCTTCCTGCAGGTCTGCAACGAAGATGCTACCTTCTCAAATGTCACCAAGCCATTAAATCTGAAGAATGCACTATGTAGCGAAGCAGTGCTTTAAAGGGGCAGGTGGAGTTAGATACTGAGATCTTACACATCTTTAATTTGATACTTAGCACTGAAACAATACTTTTTTTGGAAGAATACCGGCAAATCTCACTAGCAACAGAAACTCCAGGGTAGCGAGTACCTCTATTTTTGGCTGGACCGACCATGTGTAGTCTCTTTGAGAAATTTTGTTTACAGTTAGTGGGCTACAGCGCCCTTAGGTTTACCCTGTGTTAGCTTCAACCTCGCTCTCATATCCTTTATTCCCGTTTGCCATTGCATGCATACTCCCTGCCTCTTCTTGTGTTTGGCCCTTGCCTAAAGCATGTACCAAGTACTTGTGTCCATCCACTGCTCCCATTTTTTAGCAACTTTTTATTTGCGTTTAAGCACTCCATGAGTGCTTGTGTTTTCAGCTGCTCCTTTCTTCTCCCTTTCACCCCACACTTGTGTTGCTTCTTTTCTCCTCCCACTCGCCCTCCATCCCTATTGCTTATTTTCCCTCTCACCCCCTGTCCAGTCTGTTTCAGTGCTTAATTTGTGCTGATGGTTTCCAGTGCTTGGCACCAGCACTTCATTGTCAGCACCAGCTCTAATGACAGTTCACCACATTGTGGCGCAGTCTTTTTAATTTTGAGATGAGCACAACAGCCATGTTTATTAAGTCAATATACATTCAAAATGAACAATACCAGCCTCTCATGCCATTATTATAGCTTTGTGTTGCCTGATATATTCAGAATTGTCACACTTGTAGGAGTGCGAAGGTTAGGGGTCATGTTGGTACTGCCATTAGCAGCTCATGTGTGGTGCCGGCTGGAGTGGCCTTCAGAAAAGAGCGCTAGCTCTTTCTACAAATTAACCACTGGTGTTTCTTCTTTAACAAACCCCTTCCCCCATCTCACTGGTGTTCGCTTTTTCCCTGGTCTGTCTCCTTTCTACTCTCGGCCTCTTCAGAGTGGTCTGTGGCCATGCCCAGCAGGCACAGTGAGGAGCTCCAGATTTGTTTTTTGGTCCAGTTTTCTGCAGTACAAACTCAACCTGAAGGTATTGGAGCGCTCTACATGAGCCAGTTACATTACACAAGGAATCACAAGGAATCATCCATTTTTGGTCTCGGCTACACATTGCATGCGCTGTCTTCTCACCCCTCCCCCCATTGTGTTGCTGGTCTCGCCCCTCATGGCACACAACAAAGTGCAGTGATGGCTGCGACATAGCGCTTTTATCCGTGACTTTCAGCCACATTGAACAGCAGATGTGCTGCTATTAAACAGGTCTAAAAGACATTCACATTGACAACGCTAGTAGCTCTTGCATTGCTGGGAACCTATGGGCTTTGCCAATGCTCGTTATATTTCCATTTACAGCACTGCCAACAAGCAGACACATTTTATCCTTCCAAAGTTGAAAAACAGGACCGTCAAATATCAGTGCCACCTGTCACTTAAAGAACCAAGAGTTGGTGTATAAAGGTTCAATGGTTTAATAACATTAAGCGCCTAGATCCGCGGGAAACATTGCATACAATCAGAAGACGTATAGAGAGGGGACTAGTTTATAATTTACTTTCAACAAATGCACAGACTTGGTGTAATCGTAGTGCGTTTACTCCGCATTTCATCCCACCACAGGCACCCATAACTTGCCCAAGGCCCCAGGGAAGGAGATTTAATTTTCTAACCCATGCATTGTTGTTATACCTCCTGCTCAGCCGGTGTGTCTGAGGAGTGGAAGGTTGGATGAGTGAGGGTGTCAGTTGGAGGATGGGCTGAGCAGCAGGAAGGCTGCTCCTGGTGGGGCTCTGCTTAACAACTTATCTACTTGAAGAACTTACATGGACTGGACCATCTTTTATTCAATACAATGGTGCGCCTGGTGCAGGGATTAATGTAACAAAACAAAGCAACAAAATAAAACACTCCACGTGCTGTTCAAACGGAGATTAAATAGCTCAAATGAAGCAGAACGGTTTCCCTGCGTGCAGGAACAACAATCTCGGTGCACACATTTGCCTTTTAAGAATGTTAACAAGACGTCCTGCCACGAGCTCCCACTCCGGAGACTGGCGAATGGAAGATTCAGCAGTGATGGCCGGGACCGGACCAGGCCTGACACATCCCTTTCCATCCCACAGCCGCCACTGCACGAGAGATGTGCTTTCATTGGCATGACGAGTCAGGCGGGCATTGCCAATGTAAATACACGAGGACGCAGACTGGACAGAAATGATGACCCTGTGCACTGCCTTTCCAAACCGCTTCCTAGATAAACCTGCATTTTTAAGCAGACGGACATATTGTGCACTGGCATGTTTCACCCAGTTTTATAGTGTCCCTCTCCAGCTGGCCCCAGTCTCCCTCTGATCGGGAAGAGGCAGAGCGTTACCCAGTAGATTTTCTTACAGGAAGGCTCAGCGTCTTTACAGAATAAGAGACAACAAGGGGCCTGACAGCCTGACAGCCTTTGTTGCCAGCAGGGCAGCGTAGGAGTCCATCTCCATGGTCGAACTGTGGGAAGAGTCGCCCTCCGGGGTCTTTGCTTGTCCTCCGATGGGTAGCCTCTGTTTCCAATGCTGTTACTCTGTCTGTCCTCGTGAGCGTTTAACTAGCACTTTGGTCACTCTGGTAGCACTGCACGCGTTTCTATTGTGCATTTGTCCCGCCGCAGCCCTCGTACTTAACCCCTTGCTTGCTCGTGACGGAACTATTCCGTCACGAGCCACGGTGGGGCTGTGCTGGTGACGGAATGGTTCCGTCACAGCCCGGCCGCCGTGCCTGCGCGGCGCGTTCTATTGAGCGGGCGGGGCCGTGACGGAACCATTCCGTCACAAGCACAGCGCCACCGCGGCTCGTGACGGAATGGTTCCGTCACGAGCATGGCGGCGCCGCGTGGCCCCCCATGCACCCTAGCGCCGTGGCAGAATTACCGCCGCGGCCAAGGGGCTAATTAGCCTCTTCGCTGTAGTCCCTGTTTGGCATCAGTGCGTCTCAAGGTGAGTGGACCATGTATTATCCCAGGGGCGTAGCTCAGTCAGTGACATTCGGGGGTATAAATCTCAAATGTCCCAAGTAAAACAAGCATCTGCAATGCAATAGGTCCGACATTTACGAGAGTTGAGCGATTGGCATTGTAAATGACAATGCCTTTTATTTATGCTTTGATTTTTAAAACATAAATAAAAGGCATTGTCATTTACAATGCCAATAGCTCAAACTCTCACAAATGGGAGACGTGTTGCATTCCAAATACTTGAAATCATCGCTGAGTTGCCCACTTCCGTCTCTCATGGCCGTTGAAGAGTTCCCAGTTTGCTATGAGTTAAATAAACAAGCCGGTGGTCACCAATGCGAACAAGAGACCTTCCTGCAGTAAGAGAAACTCATTAAAGAAAATAGTGCTTACAAACTAAAGAAGACGTACCGTGTAACAACTGAAGTAAAAGGGCCAGTCCTCATGGGCGGTTACAAATAAAGACAAAGCAGTACTAAGGAGGGACTAACAAGCCCAATAACGAATCAGAAGCCACCATTTACGAAGGACAATGACAAGCCAAATGATGACAAATATGGGAGGAGAGTAGCCGGCGATAGAGAAGCTTGTCTGCCAAACTCAAGGTCCAACAACATGATTTTGAGTCGGGTGGACTGCAAGTTTTACGCCGGTGTAAAACTACGTTCAATGGCTCAACAGAGATGGGACTGCCAGAGGTAAACTATCTGAATTTTTTTTTTTTTAACTCCCCGTCACCACCAGGGACATACTGACGGTGAGGGACACTTAAAAATTAGCATTTGCAATGCAATAGGTCTCGCATTTACAAGAGCTTTGTAAATGCAACACCTATTGTATTGTAAATGCTTGATTGTAAAAACATCCATGCAGTGTTTTAATTTGAACTTTAATGTGAGCTGCACCCCTTTCTTTAAACAAGCAGTGTCTAAAAAAAGGGGCGAGGCCACCAATAACGTGAAAGCGATGTATGGGCGATTTTACCCAAAAAAGCATTTTTCTGTCAAGTTGACAAATGCTTTTTTTGTAAAAGTGCACCCATGCCGCGCTTTCACTTTAACCGCATGCGTGCGGGCGGAATTCCGCTCGCACGCTGAGATTTTCAAAAGCGCACTTTACGTGACGAGCTGGGCTCGTCATCAGCGTGCGAGGAGGCTACCTGATGACAAGCCCAGCTCGTCATCAGCGTGCAAGGGGTTAATGGCAGCTGCGCCCCTTTCCTTAGACTTTGCCCGTTTAAGGAAAGGGGCGCGGCCGCCATTAAAGTGTAAAACAGGCAAATATATATAATATTGTGCTATCCCCAGAGGGAGAGAATATAGCTCTGCGGTTCCGACTCAAGAGTTGGGGGAACAGTGTTCGAGCCCCGGCATCGGCTCAACCTCAAATCACTTTATCTACTAATTTACATTTTTTTTAAAACAAAACAACAACGTGGTCAAGAGGGGGTAGGGGAAGAGAAATTAAAAGAAAAAAATAAACAGCTCTCGGAGTGGCGGTTGGGACAATGAGGGGTGAAGGGGTGGAGCTGTAGCCAAGGAGCGAGAGAGCAGCTGTCGTTGCAGGAATAGTGCTTACAGACTAAATAAGACATACCGTGTAACAACAGAATTAAAAGGGCCTGTCCTCGTGGGAGGTTACAAATGAATAAAAGACGGAACTAAGGATGGACTAACAAGCCTATTAACAACTCAGAAGCCAGAGTTCACGAAGGACAATGACACAAGCCAATGAAAAACATGGGCGAAGAGTGGGTTGGGCTTCAAGTCCATACCTGTATACAGCATGCCTCACAGAGCAGTGCATGGGCTGCCCAGGCTCAACCTAAAAAAAAAAAAATTACAGTCACACCATAATAGAAAACTCTCCTGGTATGGGGGCCATGCTTTTTTTTTTTTCAAAAACCAAACTCATTTTGGGAGTTTGTTTATTAAAAATCATGAAAACTTATAAATGGTTGATGGCCAACCATAATATTGGGCCGTGCAGACATCTCAAAAACCTCTTCCCATTATATTACGAAAACTGTACATGAAAAAAACTGTTCTTATGGTAAAACTATAGATTGGTTTAATCTCTGTTCTATCCAGTGACCCTTTCCTTACATACCACCCTCTGCACACCTCTCTCCTCTCGCAGAGTATAGCAACTTCCGGTCTGAACCTGCATCACTGCTAACTAACAAGACCTAGTCTCCTCTACCTGTCTATTCATCCCACCAACCATCTGCAGGAACTCACAGCTGCTACTAATGTTCACACACAACTTCTATGAACTCCAACTACTACAAGCAAGCACTGCAGTAAATGCACAGAACGGGTCTCTTGGCAGCACAACACTAAGACCAATAATGCACAGTAGCCAGTGACCACTGGATGAAACGTTGGTTTCCAGAGTGGTCTGCTACTCGCCAGAAAGCGCTTGAATGCCCCATCAGCGGTGCTAAGCGCTATATAGGCGCAATTATACTTCAATACAGTTCTGTCAGTGGGTTATGTTCGTGCTCAGACTTCAAATGCACAGATGCTGGGGTCCCAACAGCCTAAACGTGCCACATATTTTATCCACAAAGAGTGGCACGGTCATTTATTATGCCGCATGCATATATTGTAACTTTCAAGAGTCCTCCCATCCTCAAAGGCTAGGAGTAGCAATGCTATGACCACTGGAGTAGCCACTAACGTTGGCTTCCGGAGTTTGTAGTGTGCTACAATACTTTGTGGCACCTCAACTCCCTGGGCCGGGGGCGGACCAGGGAGTATAAATAAAAGTGGACGTCAGAGCTCGAGCCCGACGCCACAGAGTTTAGCTAGCGTGTGGCTGTGTCTCTGTGTCCTCTAGTGTAGGCCCCTGTTATTGTACCTCCCCAGGGCCCATCCCTTAGCATTCCCCATCGGTGCACCCTCTGCCCCCACGATTACATTGGCGAAGAGGTGGGTACTGGTAATCCCGCGCATGCCCCTTGCTACGCATATCGGCGTAGAAGGTGCGCTCTGGTAGTGCTGCGGAGCCGCGACGGAGACGATGGTCGGCGATTGCGCTGGTGCAGCTTGGGAGGCCATGGACTGTGGTGGGAGAGCTGCAAAGGTGTGCAGCCCCGTCAGGGGAGCAAGTGCGGTGAGGACGTCGACGCATGCGGGGCGCACTGCTGAACTGGCCGCCCAGGTGTTTGCTGCCCCAGAGCGTGTGGGACAACGGGGCCAGTCTGCGGCTGCAGAGGTGTGTGCGGGGCACCAGCGGGACCAGTGAGACAGCACTGGAGAAGTGCGAAGGGAGTGAAAAGGCCCTGTGAAACGGTGCGGCGAGGGACAGCCACGTGGGAGGCAGCTGCGTGCACGCCGTGCTGAAAATGAAGGTGGTTTCAAATGTGACTACACCGCCGAGGGCGCCGCTGAGCACCACAGGGACGAGTGCTGGGTGTGTGTGTGAGGGGAGAGACGCCAGGACACCACAGACTCGCGACGGAGGCAGATTTTGCAGGGAAAAGCAGAGAGGGGTCAGACCTGCATTGATGAGTACAAGGCAAGAACAGAGTACCAGGCAGAAGACCAGCGCATCAGGGAAATGTTGAGGCCTGCAGATGGAGGGGCCGCAGAGCCCACGGACCAGGGTTTCCGCATGTCCTTGAGGGCACTACCCCCATTCAGCCAGCTAGCAGACCCGGCCACGTGCGCGTCATTCTGGCGCAAGTGGATCAGGCAGCTAGAATTTTTTTTATTGCCACTTGAGAAAAGGACAGTGCGGTAAAGTGCTCAACTATGCTCCACATGGAAGGGGAGGAATTATACGAACTGCTTCAGGACCTCCCAGACACAGGGGACAGTAATGACTATGAAAAAGCTGTAAGAGCTCTGAATAGTCACTTTAATCCCCAAGCCAACCCAGATTTCAAACATTGCAAACTGCGCCAGGCGAAGCAGAAGGAGGAGGAGGAGTCCGTCGACATGTTCCATGTGCGCCTCCGGAAACTCGCGAGTTTGTGCATGGGGACTGAGCGACTGTTGGAGATTAGAGCGCAGCTGATATTAGGGTGCAAGTCATCAGAATTGCGAAAACTCATATTGCGCCAACCTGGAATATCGCTGGATGACATTTTAGTGCTGGGGAGGCGGACGCGAGAGCGGTAGAGATGGAATCAGCCCTGGCACGACGACCAGGTACTCAGCAGCCATTGTACCCGGATCCCATCAAAGAGGAGAGGGCGGATGCCCTTCGGAAATTCAGCGGCCGCAGCAAGTATGGCGCGAGCGGCGGAGAAGGATGGACCGGTAGGAGAGGGCATGGGAATTGCGGTCTCTAGAGCCACCCGCTGAGAGGATGCCCAGCGCAAGCCCGACAATGCTTGAAGTGCAACAAGTATGGACACTTCGCCAAAGTCTGCATGGGCGTGACCAAATCCACGGCCGGCGGAGGCCGACAATGAAAACAGAAACCCGCAGTGCACACCGTGCAGGAAGTGCAAGAGGTGGAGAGTATGTGCTGCAGGATTAATGTAACGAAGGATGATGAGGACGACGATGTATTTGTGCTCACGTACACAAGAGGAGCCGTTACCAAGAAACGCCCACCCCCGATGTGTCAACTGTCGGTGGGAGACAACTGCATCAGGGCCCTCATCGACATGGGAGCGTCCGTTAACATCCTAGATGTGGCTAGTATGAGCGACTGGAACCAAAACCAACACTTCTCAAGACCAAAGCGAAGATCTTCACCTATGGGGGAGACACGCCTATTCCCCTGTTGGGAGTCATCGAGGTGGAGGCGAGACATGGTGAATGAGCGGCGAAACTCCAATTCCACGTAACGAGACAGCTCAGGGTCCATCCTGGGGTGCCACTCTGCCGAAGATCTGGGGTGAGTGATGTTTGCAAAACCAGTTCATCAATCCCACGCAGAGTCGGTGATGGCGGAATTTCCAGAGCTTTTTGAAGGTTTAGGCTGTTTGAAGGGGTCGAAGTCAAACTCCACATAGATGACACAATCAAGCCAACAGCCCTCAGACATCATAGGGTACCGTTCCACCTGAGACCCCTAGTGGAAGCAGAATTGGAGAGACTGGAACAGGATGGAGTAATTGAAAAGGTGTTGGGCCCCAATCCCTGGGTGTCGCCACCAGTGATTGCCCCTAAATCCAAGCAACCGGGGGCGATTCGCCTGTGTGTGAACATGAGGTTGCCCAACAAGGCCATCAAAAGAGAGCGTCACATCATACCCATTATAGATGAGATCGTGGCAGACATCACCGGGGCCAAATGGCCAAAGTGGACCTGAACTCTGGCTATCATCAATTTGTCCTGGAGGAGAAAAGTCGCTACATAACAACGTTCGACCCATGTCGGACTGCGAAGATTCAAGCACCTCAGCTTCAGAGTATCCTTGGCAGCAGAGGTATTCCACGATGCAATTAGGGAAGCACTGTCTGGCTTGGTGGGCATCATTAACGTCAGCGACGATGTCCTCATTTTCTCCAGCTCCCTTGAGGAGCCTCACACAAGACTCCGAGTGACAATGCAGCGACTCATAGAACAAGGCCTGACACTTCACAAGGGGAAGTGCGAGTTCTATACGAATGAAGTGGAGTTCTTCGGATATCGATTCTCAGCCCAAGGATTGCAGGTGGACCCGACCAAGGTGGAAGCCATAAGAGCGGCAGCAGTACCACAAAATCAGTCCGAGTTGAGGAGTTTACTAGGGATGGCAAGTTACTGTGGCAGATTCATTCCACACCTGGCCACGTTGTCGGAGCCGCTCAGAAACCTCACGAAGAAGGACGTCAGGTGGCAGTGGAACAGTGTGGAGGCAAAGGCCTTTATGGACATCAAGTAGGCATTGCTAATGGGGCGATGGTCATGTATTTCAAACCAGTACAGCCCACGGAGGTAGTGGTCGATGCCAGCCCGGTGGGGTTAGGAGTGGTGCTGCTACAACAAGGAAATGGTGATGAATGGGTGCCCATTGCATATGCCAGCCGGGCTCTAACACCAGTGGAAACCCGGTATGCCCAAATAGAATAAGAAGCTCTGGCTATCCGGTGGGCATGTCAGCATTTCGACATATACCTGTGTAGACATCGATTCACCGTTGTTACTGATCACAAACCATTGATGTCTCTGTTTGGTGGTACGGCCAGGAGTGGGCTGCCCAGAATCGAGCGGTGGGCAGTGCAAATCCAACATTACAACTTCTATATCATTTTCCGCCCAGAAGCCAACAACCCCGCAGATTACCTGTCCAGGTACCCCATGGCAGATCGGACAGGGAGGTCATCAGAAGTGGACGACGGTTCAGAGTCATTCGTGAAGCAGATCGTGGAAGCGGAGTGTCCCTGGGCGCTGTCGATGAAAGAAATAGTACAAGCAACTCAGGACAACGTCTGTCTCCAGGCGGTGAAGGAAACGCTGCGCAACCACCAGTGGAAACTATTCCTCCAGGGGTTATGTACTTTGACCGATGAGGAGAGGGAGGCCAGGCTTGGCTCATGGAGGTGTCAAGAGGAGCTGAGTGAAGGGGACAATGGAGTGATACTACGAGGGGCACGGCTGGTAATACCGACTGGGCTCTGGAGGAGGACAGTAGAACTGGCCCACCAGGGTCATTAAGGATCGAGAAGACCAAGGCCCGCATTCGATCCAAGGTGTGGTTCCCTGGAGTGGACAGGACGGTTGAAGAGAAAATGATGGGCTGCCACGCGTGTCTGATAACAGGTGCGGAACCTCCAACACTTCCTGTAGTTACTGAAGCACCCAGCACCAAGCTTTGGGCCAACATTAGCATGGACTTTGGAAGCTTCCTGGATGGGAGGCATACGATCGTCATGATGGACAGCTACTATAAATTCCTTGTGGTGGAAGTGTTGCAGTCAACGGCCTTTGAGGGGTTAAAGCCGGTGTTAGAAAAACATTTGCGATGCTAGGGATGCCTGAGGAAATTCGCACAGACAATGGACCACCGTTCCAGAGGCAAGAATTCGGAGAATACATGAATCTCCATAACATCCGTCATCGCAGGTTAACTCCCCAGTGGCCCCAGGCCAACGGTGACGTGGAGAGATTTACGAGGACTGTAAACAAGGCTCTGAGGATCGGTGTTGACCAAGAAGAAGAGCTTGAAGGCTGCCTTCATCGCTTCCTCCTGGCATATCGTCAAACCCCTCACTCAACCACGGGGTGCGCTCCCACTGATCTGCTAATGCAACGAGCTATTGAGAGACTTGGTACCCACTAGCCAGCAATGGGTGCCTGCGGTCCTGGATAGCACCCGATCACAGAGAAAACGGAAGCAGAACAATGATCGGGCCAGTCAACGGAGGAGAGCCCAAGACTGCCATCTTCGACTGGAAGACAAAGTGGTTGTGAAGGACCGGTACCCTAGCTCAAAGTTCCGCACCCCTGTTGAGAAAGAGTCCTGGGAGACAATTCAGGAGAAGGGCTCGTGATCACATCGAAGAGGGGAGAACGACTGATATCCCGAAATGCTTCATGGTTCAAGAAGGTGGCGAGTCCAGTTCCGGGCGAGCCTGAGGAAGATGAACCACGCGGAGCGGACCTGGCACATCATGAAGACAGCCAGGGTCAAGAGCCGGAGAACGAGGAATCCCACGGTGAGGACAAAGAAGCAGCCGGGTGAAAAAATCAGAGAACCCAGCCATGGAGGCCGAGGAAGCAGGCAACCCCAGGAGATGTTGCCCCTATCGACTGAGGAACAATCCACAGCCAACCACCCGGCTGAGAGACTTCATGTGCTGAGGGGACCTGGAGAACGAGGTCAACGTGAAGACACTTGTAGCAGTTTGTTATGTTGGTTTGTTGTGTTAGCATTCCTTATTTTGCTTTATTGTTTGGCAACCCATTGGTTGGATGGGATGTAGTGAGCCATCCGGCTCGTACAATACTTTGTGGCACCTCAACTCCCTACGCCAGGTGACGTCAGCGCTCAAGGCTGACACCACGGAGTATAGCTAGCATGTGGCTGCGTCTCTGTGTCCTCTAGTGTAGGCTGCTGTTATTGTACCTCCTCAGGGCGCATCCCTTAGCGTTCCCCGCCGGTGCACCCTCTGCCCCCACGATTACAGAGTTGTCTGCTACTCGCCAGAAAGCGCTTAAATGCCCCATATGGGGTACTAAGCACTATATATGAGCAATTGCACTACAATGCAGTTCTGTCAGTGGGTTATGTTCGTGCTCAGACTTCAATTGAAGATGCCTTTTCTCCAACAGCACCCGCTGTGTTTTGGTTAGACAAAGGGAGATAAAAAGAAATGAAAGAAGGACAAAGTTGGGTGGCACAGGTGCTACTTACAGAGCTCATCCCGGTGGTGGCAGCTGTCTGTCCCTCGGTCGGTCCTGCCGGCCTCCCGAGCTCCGCTGCCTGAGAGGCGCGAGCTCCCAGCCTGATCCGAGGCGGGCTGGTATGTGGAGAGGTCTGTTCAGCCTCCCCCATCACAGCTGGGGAGGAGGGCGGGCCCCTCCTCTGCCAGCCTCCTCACCCAGTCTCAGGCACAGTCATCCGGGGCCTGGCTGGGAGGAGAGGGGCGGCAGCCTGCACCAAGAGCTGGGAAGTGAGGGGTTTCCTCGAGCCGCACAGATGTGCCTCCTCCCGTGTAATCCACCCTCTGACAGCCGCACATCTGGCGGACGATCCCCGGGGAAGTGAGCTCATCCTTGGAGCAGCCTGAATAACGACGGATCAAAGCTGGGATCGCCGAAGAGCCCTCCTGCCTCCTCCCCCCCCCCCCCCCCAGCCCAGACCGCGGCAAACTGAGCACCACGGCCCCCACATCTAACACAACCTGCAACCCACAGCAGACGGCAGCTGCGCACCTGCTTTTTGTACACACAGACGCGGGTTCCCGTTAATTTACACATAACACGAGCCCTCTCCGAGTGGCGTCACACACACTATAAACAGAACTCAATCACACATGATTTACAGCAACAGTACCACGCATTTACTACTACGGCAAAAATGGTCCCCTTCCAGATAATTCCCGTAGTATAGCAAGATATTCTCCGTTTACTGGCTCACAGTTTGCACGCTACAAGGATTTAACATAGAAAAAAAACAGCTCTTCTAAGTGGCAAGGGCTCTCTTCAATTTACTTTTACTGTGCTGCACAAAACGAACCATTTCCTTCCTGGTTTTGGTTCAATACTTTTTCCGGTAAAAAAAAAACTTTAAAAAACTGTTTTCAATGACTTCGCTTAAAACAAGATATTTAACCAAAACCTGCATTCACATGGTTACATTTCTGAGGTGAAATCACATGCATGAGCCCTATTAGGAGAGATGTTTCCACGTGTAAAGGGATTGTAAAATGCAAACCGTGCCAATGTCACTGTTCCTGAGGTAATACATGGTACTTGGCACTGCACTGCAGTCGCAAATATAGGAATATGCTTTAAGGCATGTTATTGGCCCACATGGACTACAGTCATATAATTCAAGATTTTTGATTTAATGGAAAATGGCTCACCTGCTGCAAAGCTGCTCTCGCCTACAAGTGTGGCAGAGGGCAAGGGGGGGGGGGGGGGTGTTTGCAGCACCTGCTGTGACCTGGTGTTTAATCCCAGTAGAAAGAAGGTTTTCAGTGCTTTGCCTCATCTGGCTGCACTCTAACCGTGGCAGTGGCTGCGAGTGAGAGAACCGCAAACTCTGGTCTTGGAAAGAGTGCACAGACAGCAGGCTTCAAGCTACCATGGCCTCTGCTCTGTGGTACATGTCTCAGTGCACACTGCTGGGAGCACACCAGCCAGGGACCCTCTGTAGGAAACTGGCTCTATATATACTGTACCAAAATGAGGTAGAGTGTGTTTAGAGTCCAGGTGACCCAGAGGCAGGCAGAGGTTAAAGTTAGATAGTGCCTTACTCTCTATTTGTGGTAGAGTGGTCGAGCAGTAAGGCAGTATCAGAGGACAGTGATAAGCTTTTGATGTACGCACTCAGTCAGCAAATAAATTCATACACTCAAGATCTCTACGCTAGGCCAATTTTTTTTGAGAAACATCCTTTACAACGCAACTTTTACCACGCAGTGCCTTTATGACGCAACTTTTACAACGCAAACCATTACAACGCATTGCGCTGGGGGGCGCTCTAGGATAGGGAATGGGTTCAATTTACTGTCCAACACCTTCCCTACTATCCACGGGGACTGGAGTTGGAATAGTAAATTAAACTATTCACTATCCAGCGCCCCAAAGCACTATGCGTTGTAATGGTATGCGTTGTAAAAACCGCGTTGTAAAAGCATGCGATGTAAAAGCATGCGTTGTAATGTCATACATCCATTTTTTTTGTATAAAAAATATATACTGTTTATTTTTAGAACCAAGCAAGCCTGGCACATGTAAGCATTACATACTTTTCAGTAATAAGTTGCTGAATAAAGAATCGTATAAACATGCAATAAAAAGTGTACTTGGTTTGATTTACAGGGGATGCAGTAGGTTGCATCACTTAGCAAATACAGTATATTGAAATGAATAGGCTTTTTCAGTAAATTACAGGGAAGTTACTTTTTACGTTACTTTTCTAAGTCCATGCTGGATACCTAGATTCAGCACTGGGACATTTCCTGCAAACAGGTAAGTAAATACGTTTTGGTTATTTGTGCGATTTTTAAAGAATATTTTTAATTTCAAAACTCCACACTTGGAAACTTTTTGGAAAAAAATTGTCAATGTTATCCAATTAGAGGAAAAACAGGTTATCGGTTCACAGGTAAGTAATCGACTGTGGGAGTTAAGGTTCTGAGGTTAGACTCAGGGGTCTCCCAGGGTCAGCCCGCCGGCTGTCCCGCCCAAAGTGGGGGTTAGAACTAGTGGGGACCAGTTGCTGAAAGCAGCAAATGGTCTGGGGAGGCTAACAAAGGCAGCATGCCTTTAAAGCTTCCCCTTCGTGAGGCACCTCATCCTAGGATGTGCATTGTTTCAGGCCCCCGAGAGCAGCATGCTCTCGACACAGGGGTCCAGAAACATGTGTGTTGGTGGCAGCCTAAGCAGCCACTCAGTGAGGTCACTAGAAATTAGTCGAGTTTCAGGGGGCATCTCTAAGATGCAGTCTGTTGTGCATTTTACATTAAATCCCACACTGGCATCAGTGTGGGTTTAATGTGCTGAGAAGTGTGATACCAAACGTCCCAGTATTCAGTGGAGCCATTATGGTGTTGTAAAGTTCGTAATAACAAACTCCCAGCACCATATACTCTTAATGGCAGCACTGCACTTACAATGCCCAAGACTGGACTTGGGCACTGTAGGGGTACAGAGCTCATGCACCAGTACCCTCACCACTGACATAGTGCACCCCGCTAGAGGGGTAACTGATCTACGCCAGGGCAGTGGGTTTGTGGGCATGGCACACAGGGATGTGTGCCATGTCGACTCTTCACTTTGTTCTGCACCAAGACACGCAGCCTGCAAAGGCAGTGTGTGTGTGTCAGGGTACAGGACCTCTAAGGGTGGCACAATAAGTGCGGCAGGCCTTAGAGGCCTTCTCTGGTCACAGTGCCCTGGGTACCATTTATCAGGGTCTGACATGTGGCCAGAGATGCCAATTGGGTTTAGGCTTCAATGCAATTTTAGGGAAGGAACAAATGCCCTGGGTACCTGATTAGCAGGAGCCCAGGGCGCACTCAGTTATAGAACATCAGCAATTCAGCAACAAGCATTGGAAATGCAATAGGTCGCGCATTTGTTGGAGCTGGAGCTATTGGCATTGTAAATGGAAATGTTTTGTACTTTGCAAAAGGTCTTGTATTTGTTGGAGCTATTCACATTGTAAATGGCAATGTATTTGTATTTATCCTTGGGGTTTTATATAGCGCAAACTTAACAGCCTCAGTTGTGAATTTCGATTCATCAACGTTTTGTGAGACCTGAAATTTGCACAAATAAAGTGTTAACAGTATAAATATGGGCACTGTTTAACAAACGAAGCTACTGCAATACAAGAGCAAAGGTGACAGAATGACTGCTTCTGGGTTGACGGAGTTGCTTACAGTCACTGCCCGTTAAAGCTAGTTAGCCCACTACTAGGAGTTTATCAAACTTAATGCTATGTTTTCTTATCTTATGTTATGCTATGTTATGCTATGCAATGCTCTGTTTTGTTGTGTTTTGTTATGCTATGTTTTGCTATGCTTTTTTATTTTATGCTATGTTTTGCTATGCTATGCTTTGTTGTGTTTTGTTATGCTATGCTTCATTTTGTTATGCTATGCTAGGCTGTGTATTGTTGTGTTTTGTTATGCTATGTTTTGTTGTGCTTTGCTATGCTATGCTTTGTTATGCTATGCTATGTTTTGTTATGCTATGCTATGATTTGTTATGTTGTGCTAGGCTAGGCTATGTTATGTTGTGTTAGGCTAGGCGGTGTTACTTTGTGTTAGGCTAGGCTGTGTTATTTTGGGTTAGGCTAGGTTGTGTTGTGTTGTGCTTTGTTTTATGTTTTTGTTTTGCTATGTTATGTTTTGTTATGTTATACTATGTTATGTTATGCTATACTATGTTTTGTTATGCTATACTATGTTATGTTACGCTATGTTATGATTTGCTATGTTCTGTTCTGTTAGGCTAGGCTATGTTTTGTTATGTTATTTTATGTTGTTATGTTATGCTATGCAATGCTAGGCTATGTTGTCTTATGTTATGTAATGGTATGTATGTTAGGCTAGGCTGTTATGCTATGGTATGTTGTATTAGGCTAGGCTAGTTTATGGGAAATGCTTTTGTAAAGTATGCCCACACCCACAGGGCCTCATGGCACCAAACAGCAGAAACTGCAGTGTTATTGTATTTTAAAAGTGTGCACAACGGGTTGATCTCTTGAAAATAGCAATCTGTTGAGTTACTTAAGAAATGAATTCTCACTTTTCAGTGGATATTTAACATGCTGATGGATGAGTACTTTTGTGATGTGGAATCCAAGCCAACAAGTCATCAGTGCACAACTGCATTTAGGTACGACGGGAAATGTAATTGCTGCCTCGGCAGGAAAAGTCAGAGTCTGCCGGGATCCCCCTGTCCTCCCAGTGACCCTGTGAACCTCTGAGCTCTGTGCCTGCTTCACAGCTGTCCTGAAGACTTTTCTTATCTGCTTGTTAAGTAAACAAGCAGATAAGAAAAGTCTTCACGACAGCCGTGAAGCAGGCGAGCCAGTCCGGGTGGGCCGGAACAAAAAGCCAAAGGGAGGCAATCCAGAAAGCTCATTTTCCAATGGAAGGCCACAGTTTACCATAAACGGTGATGCCAGCAAATGGAAATGAGGGGCGGGGCTTAAAGCCCTTTTCTGAAAATCCTCCCCTACAAAATCTCTCGCGGAGGCGGAGCAGCGCTTTGCTCTGCAACGTACACAAGACCTAAAAAGTGGGGGCATACCATGCAAGAAAGAGGGCACTTTCTCACACCCTCTGACACATTGCTGGGAGCCCACCAACACTGGCCAGGGACCCTCTGACACACTGCTGGGAGCACACCAACACCGGCCAGGGACCATCAGTTAAACAGGTGCAACCTAACAGAGTGACAGATTAAGAGAACACCACAAGAATATGCAGCAGGAAAACCTGCAACTCCTGCAAGAAGTTTCATGAGGCAAAGGAGGAAAGAGAAGCAGCAAGAAATTGCTGGAACCCCAATAGTGAGAACGCCGGAATAGGATGCCATTGGTCTTACGTCAGCAACAGACTAGTAGAGGAAATATTTCAATGTTTTGTCTTGTTGAGACAGCTACTTCGTCAAGGAAGACGTCATCTAAACAAGGTGTTGAGGAGATTTGCGTCCTTGAAAGAGTAGTACGGCTGTGGTGCGGGGTAGTTTGATGTAAAACGATCAGGGTGTCCTTGAGGCAATCTTTGGAAAGCAAAAAATCAAACAAGCATTTACAATGCAATAGGTCTCGCATTATTAAAGTTTGAGCTATTGGCATTGTAAATGACAATGCCTTTTCTTCATTTGCATCGTTGCATAAATAAGCACTTTGCACTTATAGTCCATGCTTATGAGAAGCAAGGCTGTAAGTCTCTTTTACTGCCAGCTTTGCTCATTGTAAGCAAGGAATATACGTTCAAAGTGCGTGTTTATGCACCGATTGCAGGTTTTAAAAACAATGAATAAAAGACATTGTCATTTACAATGCCAATTGCTCCAACTTTAATAATGCGAGACCTATTGCATTGTAAATGCTTGTTAAGGTGTATGTTGTCCGCCAAACTAAAAGAGAAAATTGAAAGAAACGGTAAGAAGAAGGGAGTTAAGAGCAGGACAGAACACAGGAATAATGGAAGGAAGGATGGAAGGAAAACAAAGCAAATCTCTTTATAAGCACTGGGAAAAACCATCACCATGATCATGTACAGAGCACAGAAGAATAAACACTGATAGGTGCTGATTTTTATAATTGTTTTGAACGCTGCAAAACACTGCAAAAACCCCACTAGAATTCAAAATAGAAAATGAAAACAAGAAAGCCTAATGATTTAATTTACCAACCAATGGTTTAGTCAGTCTGTTCCACAGTTGCATTCGATAATTATCCATTGTATATATTCTCATATAAGGAATTAGATAACGAAGCGTCAGAGTACTGTGACATGAGACACAGATTTCTAGCCAAATCTTCAATTAGAAATTCGAACAGGGACCTTGAGTGAACAGAAAAACATCTACTTTGACAATATGCTATTGGATTGTGAGAGCTATCATCCCCTTTTAAAACAAGTCTGCAATCACTATATCCCATACTGTTGTGCGTTTACTAGAAGTAGCCATAAACATTTAACATACTACTTAACACTTGCCCCTTGTCCAGTCGCTGCAGTGGCAAAGCAGGAACCACAAATCACAACCCCGCAAGCAGGAAATTTCTCGTTTAAAAATACATTCTCTTCCAAGCCCCAAAGATAGATCGGTGTCTCCAGGGTTGGGAAAAGCTGGTTCTGCTCCAGTGAACGAATCATCCTGTGCCCCCTCCGATGCCAATAGCCCCCCTCCCTCCTTTCCGCAGGGTGCCTTCAGTTTTATCTGCCCACTTGAGAAGCTGCCTGTGAGGTTCCCAGCCCGAGACAATAGCGCTTTGCACTCAATGCAGAGAGGCTTTAGAAAGAAGGCGAAGAGCTTTCCAGGCACACTGCACTCCTGGAACAAAACCAGCCGGAGCAAGACGTATCGCCGTGCCACTCACCCAGCAGGCGCTCTCCCGCTCCCCACTGTACCCTGCCGCCCGTACAACAGCCACCAGAGCTGCTCGGCGAGACGTGAAACACGGTGCGTCCCCAGCACTCCAACACTTCACACAGTACCGCTTACTTCAGTGCGCCCCGGCCCCTACAACTTTACCCCCCAAATGCAGCCCTTGTTTAGCTGCCGCTGCGCAGACGAAACAAGAAGACAAAACCTGCGTGCCACATGTAAATGTCCGGAGAGAGGGCGGTCTACATTCCCTGCTCCTTACGTAGACAGCTCACGTCGATGAGAGAGGACCCGTTTTACTAAAGAGGTGTGATTAACCCCTGGTTTCAGGTTCGAACCATTATAAAATGGCTTAGAAACTACAAGCCGGTGTGATTATGGTTACCTATGTTAAATCGATCCCAGTCAAGTTAAATTGTATTTTATTAATCTATTTATAATGTATACACAAGATCACTTTATACCAAGGGACGCAATGCGCACTTTATTGCAGTATAGGGATGGGAATGCCTGACTATGTGGGGGTGATCCGGTTTTATTTTATGTGAAAGTAATTGCCAGTCTGTGTGCCTTATTTGGCTCAAATCAAACAAATAACATAAAATAAACGAGGAAATCCGAGGCCGTTCCAGCAAAGAGATACCCGTCTGCAAATAAAAAAAACGGAAGTCAGGCACTTTTGCCTGAGACGGGGGCGGGGCCTGCAATCCAGCAGGAAGTCCCGCCCGCCGCCACAGCCGCCGCCGCCGAGGAAGAAGTGGAGCGATGAGACACTGAACACGCCGAAAAGAGCCCGGTAAGTGGTGGGGATGGGGGTCACGCGCGTGTGTATGTGTCTGGAGTGCGTGTGTGTGACTGTGGGGGAGGGGGGTGTGTGTGAGCGAGTGTCTGCCGTGTGCCTGCGTGTGCATGCGCTCGCCTGTGTGTGCGCATGCAGAGGGGTGGGGGCTGCCTATATGTGAAGCGCTCTGATACCTGATTCGGTTCGGGGCTGGGAAATTAAAAAAAAAAAAAAAAAAAAAATATGCTGAGTTACTCTGCGCATGCGCGGGTGAGACGCGCGCTCCCGCGGTCAAATCCGACACTGGGAAAGCTCGTGACACTTTGGTGTCCACTCTCCCAAATACGGATAGCATTAGTTGGCGAGCTGACAGCATTCATGCTTCGCATGAATGCTAACGTCAGCTCGCCCTAAAAAGACAAGGAGGCAATAATCTTGGACAAAATGGTCCGAATCACAAATGAATTAAAACATTAAGGGTATTACTCCACTAATATACTGACATTTACTTTTGTGCTGTTCATATCCCACTGGCCCAAATCGATTTACGACAAAAAAACCTACCACAGCACGTACACACATGTGTACGCACACACACACACCCTCCCCTCTTCATCTTTATCAGTGGAAAATATATGGTTGGCATGGAAATGTTTTAAGCACGACGAAAAGGCATGTACCTCAACAAGGAATGCCTGACTGAGCTGAAACGGATATCCAGATGGCCTGCCAACACGCTAATCTAGCATATGCGCAGAGACCAAGGCCTGGCCCGGGTAACGCGCCTAGGCCTGCCCCTGGTGATGCAAGGTCTAGAACTGTCCTGTGACCTGGAGGAGGGCATAAACTGTGCCTTCATTGTGGGCACTGGACTGCTGTTCAGACTATGCGTGCAACACAAAGCAGCGATGGCCGCCTACCATGTTCTTGGAAATCTACTACTGTTTTCTCTATCAACCGGACTATAGTCATCCAATCAAAATCCTCAGCTAAACTTTGTTGCACCTTCACTATCCACACTTTGTCCCAGTCAAAGCCACCATTGCAATGCACATAGTGGAAATTGACCATTTTCGGGCTGGGGCAGCGTCTTAGCACTATCGAACCATCTTGGAATCTGCCCTCTCAGCAGTGCACACTGAAAGCATCGCCTCCTTCCTTCCCATCCGGTCTTAAAAATATTTCCCAACCTTTTACTGCTTACATTGGCCCTTGACCTGGACAGCTTCCAACAGCATTGTTCTCTCAGATTACATTTGTCTCGGCCTTCTTCCTCTGGAAATCATAAATTGAAAAACACCCGAGATAGAGTGTTCCACTAGGTGACACCAACATCTAATCCATTTCCATTCTCCATGGAACACCACTGTGATTTGGCAACTGCAGTCTCTCCTTTATCACCCTGCTCAGACTCTTCATAATCCATTTAACCCTAGCATCAATGCCTCTGATAGTATTGCAAGACTGCTTACTCCACAGCGGCCCTAGATAAACCACAGGTTCAAATGGCCGAGTGGACACCGCACCCAGTTTGTATTGTTGCTCATTCTACATATCATCACCCTCTTCATGTACCATCTCTACGCAAGTGTCCATCTCCAGCACTGCCAGCATCGCGTTGTCTCACCTTGAGAGCACGGCTTGGAGGTGGAGGCTGGGTGTTAAGATTGAAGTTTCATATTGATATTTTGCTGGGGGGGTGCTGGAGAAGGTGGCAGAACAAGTATTGGGTTCTTAAAATATTGTGGCATGAAAAACTGCTACTCAAGGTGCTGGGAAGGGCAGCAAAATGCCATGTATGTTCAGTGTTTTATATGGGTTCAGGGATGGACTGCCAAGAGTGGCAGTCTGTGGTGAAAGGGCGCAAAGGTATTTTTAGGGCTCGGGCCTGCCGTACACTGCGCATGCAGTGTCGCGCAGCGAGAGTCCTATTACCAGCGTTTTGAAAATGGAACTTGAAATTCCACATAGCTCGTGCGTGTGGATTTCCAAGGTCCATTTTCATTGGCCTTCGCGTGCGTGCTGCTTTTTACCAGGACACGCAATAGGCCATGGGCGGTCGCATAGCTCCACCCATGGCCTATTGGTGTCTGTTACGCGCACCAGAAGCCATATGTTTTGAATTATCGCGGCTGGACAGCCGCAATAATTCAAAACATATGCTCGCAGTGGCGCGCGCACCACTTGCAGGCTTTTTTTTTTTTTACACAATAGCGATCGCGAAAATGATCGCTTTCAGTGCCGCTTGTTTAGTCTGTCTGCGCCTCCCTCTACCTTCTCTCGCCCCCCTCCCACCCATTTCTCCTGGCTTCTCTATGACGTCAAGCTACCCGCTTTCACTTGCCCACCCCACCCGCTCCGTGCATCACACAAGGTGGACGCCGGCCGGTTGAGTGTCTCGGCTATAACAGCATCGGCCAGGAATATGAGTCGACCGAAAACTGCAGGTGGAGTTAACTGGGAGCCTGAGGCTGTGTCAACCTTAGTGCTGCGCGTGCGTGTGCGTGCGTGCGTGCGTGCAGTAGGGGTAAGCAGTGCTGGATATGGGCAAACATTTACTGTGGAAATCCACAAATTTGGAGCTAGGTTGCCCCGGGTGGAGGCAGACTCAGAGGTGGTGTATGTGTTGGTCAGCCTGCGCCGATACAATTCAGTTTATATTGTGTGCTTTATGCATGGTCCTTATTTGGTTTAATTGTGCACCATAACTTACGGAAGTGAACGCTTTTTCATCTTGGACGGTCTCTGGAGCACCTTGCGAAGAGACACCCAGAATTTGTGTGTGGACGGATGTAGCATGAATCAAGGTCCAAAGCAACAGCAGTGGGGGTTCAGTAATCGGGGTACATCCTGTCAGGCGAGGGTGGGTGATTGCACTGCAGGCAGGGAAATGTGATAGTGAGTGAGAAGGCTGAGATACGAGGGTGCAGTGGAAGGTTTTGATGTAAAGGTGGACTTGTTTTTTGCTTTATTGAGATGCTGAGTGTGGAGGTAACACTTGACAATAACCATTCATGCTTCCTCGCTGCCATCTCACTCTCTCATTGTCGCCACACTCCTCCTTGTTCCTGCTTCACTTTTCCTCATCTCCTCTTCAGTCTTCTTCGTAACGTCACCCCCTCGCTGTTCCTCGTCGCCCCCTCGCTGTTCCTCGCTGCCCCCTCGCTGTTCCTCGTCGCCCCCTCGCTGTTCCTCGTCGCCCCCTCGCTGTTCCTCCTCGCCCGCTGGCCTGTTCCTCCTCGCCCGCTGGCTGTTCCTCCTCGCCCGCTGGCTGTTCCTCCTCGCCCGCTGGCTGTTCCTCCTCGCCCGCTGGCTGTTCCTCCTCGCCCGCTGGCTGTTCCTCCTCGCCCGCTGGCTGTTCCTCGCCACCCCCTGGCTGTCCCTTGCCGCCCCCTGGCTGTCCCTCGTCGCCCCCTGGCTGTCCCTCGTCGCCACCTCGCTCTTCCTCATCGCCACCTCGCTCTTGCTTGCTGTCCCCTTGCCCCTCGTCCCGTTCTCTTAAATCCTCACAGCTCCTTGCACATTTACTACTCTTCCATTAGTAGGCCCATTGCTACAAGCTAGACCTCTGGTTCTCTGATATATGAAATGCCGCTGGCCTGCCCTACCAGGAGTTATGCTGTTAGGAAGAGAACAAGTTCCTTTTAACAGGGCAATTGAGGTTATACCAATAGCAGCCTAGTCAAAGTCCAAATACATTGGGGGGCACACATCCAGAAATTCCACGAGAAACACTAGGCAGGAAGATCCCCAACAGGTGAGGAATGAGATGAAATGAGAGAGGAGGAAGTGCATGGATTAGGATTTCATCCGCACACGAGTAGCGTTGACCTAAATTCAGTATAGTTCCCTGCCTCCCTGCACTTACATGCCAAATTGCAGATATTTCTCAGCTTTTTTTCACTTTCTTTCTCCTAATGCACTCACCAATTCAGATTCCCCTCTGTCCCCCATGGAACACTCTTCGTACCTCACTCTCTACCCTCCGCGCCTCCTGCAGAGACCTGCATACGGTGATTATCCCATTCCAATTCATATTCCGGAAAATGTTAATAGCAATGTATATTATTTATATAACTTTTTCTTCCTTAGAATTTACATCTTCTTAGTGCCGAAAATAAAAGTTCTTTTAGTACTCTAATTAATGGCACTTATTGTATCGACCTCTGAACGATGTACTCCCCATCACTGAATTTGCCATCATCCATCTGCACAGAAAGTGACATACCTTCATACATCTGCACAGGACGTGACATCACTGGTTTCCCCGCCCCCTGCCCCAAGAATTCCTCCCTCCTCCGAAGACCTACTTAATAGCAGCTACAGCACAGATGTGCAGCAGATGCGCACACTGCTGGCACGCCAAAGGCAATCCCATGTCTGCCAGTCTGCGCCTGGACCACGCCAGGAACCTGTTCCTCCCAATACCCACTGTTACCCTGCAGGACTTCTCCACACTCTCAAACCTGGTCACTGCTTGCCACACTGCAGCCAGACTGCACCACAGCAGAGTGAGTGTGACAGCAGAGTGAGTGTGACAGCAGAGTGAGTGTGACAGCAGAGTGAGTGTGACAGTGACAGAGTGAGTGTGACAGTGACAGAGTGAGAGTGACAGTGACAGAGTGAGAGTGACAGCAGAGTGAGGATGACAGAGACAGCAGAGTGAGGGTGACAGCAGAGTGAGGGTGACAGCAGAGTGAGGGTGACAGCAGAGTGAGTGACAGCAGAGTGAGTGACAGCAGAGTGAGAGTGACAGCAGAGTGAGAGTGACAGTGACAGACAGGAGAGTGAGAGTGACAGAGACAGCAGAGTGTGTGACAACAGAGTGAGACAGCAGTGTGAGAGTGACAGCAGAGTGAGAGTGACAGCAGAGTGAGAGTGACGTGAGAGTGACAGCAGAGTGACAGGGACAGCAGAGTGACAGTGACAGCAGAGTGAGTGTGACAGTGACAGCAGAGTGAGAGTGACAGCAGAGTGACAGTGACAGCAGAGTGAGTGTGACAGCAGAGTGAGTGTGACAGCAGAGTGAGTGTGACAGCAGAGTGAGTGTGACAGCAGAGTGAGTGTGACAGCAGAGTGAGTGTGACAGAGACAGCAGAGTGAGTGTGACAGCAGAGTGAGAGACAGCAGAGTGAGAGACAGCAGAGTGAGAGACAGCAGAGTGAGAGACAGCAGAGTGAGAGACAGCAGAGTGAGAGACAGCAGAGTGAGTGTGACAGCAGAGAGAGAGACAGCAGAGTGAGAGACAGCAGAGTGAGAGTGACAGCAGAGTGAGATTGACAGCAGTGAGAGTGAGAGTGAGAGACAGCAGAGTGAGTGTGACAGCAGAGTGTGTGAGAGTGACAGCAGAGTGAGAGTGACAGACAGCAGAGTGAGTGTGACAGCAGTGAGACAGCAAGCAGCAGAGTGAGAGTGACAGCAGAGTGAGAGACAGCAGAGCGAGAGTGAGTGTGACAGCAGAGTGTGACAGCAGAGTGTGACAGCAGAGTGTGACAGCAGAGTGTGACAGCAGAGTGTGACAGCAGAGTGTGACAGCAGAGTGAGTGTGACAGCAGGGTGAGTGTGACAGCAGAGTGAGTGTGACAGCAGAGTGAGTGTGACAGCAGAGTGAGTGTGACAGTGACAGCACAGTGAGAGTGAAAGCAGAGTGAGTGACAGCAGAGTGAGTGACAGCAGAGTGAGTGTGACAGCAGAGTGAGTGTGACAGCAGAGTGAGACAGAGTGAGGCAGCAGAGTGAGGTAGAGTGAGTGTGACAGCAGGGTGAGTGTGACAGCGGGGTGAGTGTGACAGTGACAGCAGAGTGAGAGTGACAGTGACAGCAGAGTGAGGGAGACAGCAGAGTGAGAGAGACAGCAGAGTGAAAGTGACAGCAGAGTGAGAGTGACAGCAGAGTGAGAGTGACAGCAGAGTGAGAGTGACAGCAGAGTGAGAGAGACTCAGCAGTGTGAGAGAGACTCAGCAGTGTGAGAGAGACTCAGCAGTGTGAGTGTTCCAGAGAGAGCAGGGTATGCTTGTGCGCTTACACGGTGCACTGACACAGGAGCTAAAACAAAGAACAGCTGAACAAGTGTCTTAGGAACTTCATGGAGGCAGCCGGCCCTTTGTGAGGGGAGCAGCAAGGAGGGGATGCCCCAACCAATCATGCACAACTACTCACAACCTACTGTATGATTACAACACAGGCCAAAGGGCAGAGCTAGGTCTGTTCGTGTTACCTAGGGTGAGCAGTGTGTGAGTGTGCAGGGTGAGCAGCGTGTGAGCGTGCAGGGTGAGCAGTGTGTGAGTGTACAGGGTGAGCAGTGTGAGAGTGTGTAGGGTGAGCAGTGTGTGTGTGTGTAGGGTGAGCAGTGTGTGTGTGTAGGGTGAGCAGTGTGTGTGTGTGTGTGTAGGGTGAGCCGTGTGTGTGTAGGGTGAGCAGTGTGTGAGTGTGCAGGGTGAACAGTATGTGAGTGTGCAGGGTGAACAGTATGTGAGTGTGCAGGGTGAACAGTATGTGAGTGTGCAGGGTAAACAGTATGTGAGTGTGCAGGGTGAACAGTGTGGGTGTGTGCAGGGTGAGCAGAGTGTGTAGGGTGAGCAGTGTGCGAGTGTCTAGGGGCAGTGTGTGAGTGTGCAGGGTACGAAAACTCGAACTAAGTCCACCACACACACACACATAAAACCACACACACACACAACACCACACACACACCACCACACACACACAACACCACACACACACACACCACACACACACACACACCACACACACACACACAACACCACCACACACACAACTCCACCACACACACAACTCCACCACACACACAACTCCACCACACACACAACTCCACCACACACACAACTCCACCACACACACAACTCCACCACACACACAACTCCACCACACACACACTCCACCACCACACACACACACACACAACCACACACACACACACAACCACACACACACACAACCACACACACAACCACACCGTCAGTGCTCGCTTTCACCGGGCACAAATACCACCAGCCGTCAGTGCACGCTTTCACCGGGCACAAACACCACCAGCCGTTAGTGCAGGTTTCCACCAGGCACACACCACCAGCCGGCAGTGCACAATTTCTACAGGCACACACACCACCAGCCATCAGTGGACACATCAATTGTTAACGCATCCATAATTAACTATTGTAGCAATCGCAGTATGGTGCACTTTACTTTTAAACATCTTCATCTAAAGCGCAGCATGCCACCATTGCTAAAATTCCAATCCAACCCACATAATTCCACTACACACCACATGCATACACTCCATAACACATGACTAAAAGACATTGCCATTTACAATGCCATTAGCTCTAACTCAAATAAATCCGAGACCTATTGCATTTCCAATGCTTGTTTTGTATAGGGTCAGGGCCAAATAGGGTCAACGAGAGAGGCAGGATGCTAGGTATTTTCCTTTCTTCATACCTGGGTGGGGGGGGTGTAGATGTGCAGAGGGCTGTGAGGTGGCAGGTAGCACACCAGGTATATGTAACTTTTACTATACCTTACAGCAGAAGAACGAGAAAGAGGAGGATGATAGGATGTGTTGTGTGCCACCCCAGCCAACTCCCTCGCTACCCCTTACAGTGCAGCTGGACAGGAGAAAATTATTTCAGGAACAAAAACGTTGCTACACATTAATACATTCATATGTTCAAAGAATACAAAAAAGAAAAATATGTGCTTGTTTGGTCTACTTTCAAGAAGCCCTCAACTCGATCTATTTCAAATGGCGTCTCCACAAAAGGTTAGTGGGATGTTCCCCAAGCTAAACTCCAGTCAACACATACACAAGTCCTAAAAAAAGAAGTGGGAGGGGCGCTGACGTCACGACAGGAAGTGACATCACGAAAGATGGCTTGCATCATCAGACTCATTGCCTCCCCTCGCTCACCCCTTAGATGCGATTGCATCAGAGAAGCCAGCGCGTGAGCAGCGTTCTGAATGAGCTCCGATCTCGCCCCAGAGAGGCCAAAGAGTGAATGTGTGGCTCCATATGCTCCAGTTATCGAGCTCCCGGTAAATAAGTGGGGGGCGCCATCCACACGCGTGGTACCCAGACTCGAGCCCTGCACATACATGAAGGGCCTACCAGGCAAGCTAGAACAGCAGCGTCAACCACTAGATCACTACTGGAAAATACATTGCTTTGCGCACATTTGGCCGTTGTGTGCCCTTCAGAACATGGTCTAAAACAGTGATTCTTAAACGTTTGACTTTTGTGGACCACCCACTTACTCATTACTGGAACCCAGGGAGCCCCACTGAACCATTATTGGGTTCCAGGTCCCCAACTGAGCCATTACTGGAAGCTGGGGACCACGGCCTAAGCATTTTCGATGCTTTGAATGGCACATCGACACCCAAAAATACAGAAAAGTGCATTAATCAAACAAATACACAAATGATGAAATATTTTATTTAAATCACAAATATTAAAAAAAACTACATTTTAAAATTTTAATGGGGGGTGTTGGAGCTTTTCTTAATTTAATTGAGACCACACATCTTCCATACTATATTCTGTATGTTGCACTAACACTGCTCTCACAAAATGATTGAACTTAATTTTTCCCTCCAATTTCAAATTCCTTCATATTTACAGAATGTCTTCAAAATGTCAATTGTTGCTCCTTAATGTACATACATTTTATTAATATGTTAATAGTAGGCTTTGTGGACCCCCAGGGATCCCATGACCACAGCTTAAGAAGCACTAGTTAAAAATATAGCTTTATCACAGCTGAAAGCTACTGTATGGAACAAACGGAGCCTGAAACAAAAAATGCAAAAACAAATTCAAACTTCTTCGGAAATAAATCCAAAGGAAAAGACCAATTAATGTCACTGTGAAGTAAACTACTCAGGAGTAACTTACCACTACTGAAAATGATGGCAAACCCCATAATTGTTTTAAAGATAACGTGACATTTTTGACTGACTTGAATATTAAGATGAGGAAGGAAAGCGACAGTGGTGTCTGACGGGCCTTCCTAAGTGAAGGAGACACTGGGGAAGGGGACACCAGCCCAAACTATCATCTCGTGTGTCAGCAGACTTAAGGCCACCCATCATTGTTTGCAGCTTTGCAAACCCTGCCTTTTACTACTCGGACTTCTCTTCCCGCCATCTGCCGGAAGCGTCTCCATAGAGATCGGGCTGCACTGTCGGAAACAGGAAGCGGAAGCTGTAGCGCTCTAGTGCTCCGAGGGTCTCTCCTGAGCCCCGGAAGCACTAGCACACTATGTATCACTTTCTGGCCAGGCGTGGCCAGAAAGATATAAATAAAAGGACAGAAGTGGCACGGCACTTCCTGTCCAGACCAGCACTCTCTGTGTGCGTGTCTCCTTATTGTATGCCTGTAGCGCACGTGTGCAGTGACCCACTAGGCCTCGGGGACAGGCGATCCCCACACTGGCGACGGGGGTGGGATCCATATAAATCCCCAAGCGCACCAGCCGACGGAGGCGCCGGAGACGCCGAACCACGCACCGGCCTAGACCCGCCGGCTCACCGACCAGACACCGGAGGTCGACACAAGAAACCCAGAAGCAGAAGGAAACAAGAAAATCGCCTACCGGTAAGCAGCGTATGCGAGGAGCTGCGTGAGGGACCGGTACAGGCGACGCTCCGCAGCGAAGCAAGGAAGCGTTGGAAGAAGGCCCAGCCGGCCGACGGGGAAGTGCGCGCATGCGCAGAAGAACGAGGCCGAAGCAAATTTCAAGCCCCCACCGCGTGAGCACGCGAGGTGAGAGACGCAGCGCACAGGCCCAGCACCACCAGACGCTGGGAGACTGGGGCAGCACGGAGACGTGCATCCAGCAATCTGAACTAACACCTGGTAAATCGAAGGCACACAACAAGCACAAGGCAATTCAATGGTCCATACCAATAAAGGACCGTTCCACTGAACTGAACCAGCGCCAGAGCGGCGAACATAGCGCCACCCACGCAAGCAAGAAGACAGAGCACTGCTCACACAGGCAAAAAGGCAACAAGCACAAGGCAATTCAACAAGCCAAACAAGCGCAAGACAGTTTCACCAAACTCCACCAGCACCAGAGTGGCGAATAGAACATTGCCCACGCAAACATGTCGCAAGACCAAGGAGGTGCTTCCGGAGGGGCCACCGGAGGGGCATCGCAGGCAACAGCGCCCCCTGCAGCTCAGGCCCCAGCACCCTCCGCACATGCACAACTACAAGCGCTACCGCCCTTCAGTGAGCTGATTGACCCGGGGACAGCAGCACCCCGATGGGCAGTGTGGCTGGGACAGCTCAACAATTACTTCACGGCCACCCGAGAAAAGGACAATGAAGTAAAGCGTTCCCTGCTCCTACACTTCGGAGGCACAGAACTGTACAAGCTATTTAGACACCTCCCCAACACAGGTGCCGCCAATGACTTTGATGCCGCCGTCAACGCACTGAACGCCCATTTCGACCCCCAGCTGAACCCCCACTACGAGAGGTTCAAGTTCCGTCAAGCTAAACAACGGGAAGGAGAAACAATGGATGCGTTTCACGCGCGACTGCGAGACCTGATAAGCACGTGCACCGAGGATGACGAAAAGAAGGAAGTCACAGCACAACTCATCCAGGGCTGTCGCAACAAGCACCTACGTACATTGATCCTGAGACAGCCGCGGATATCCCTCGACGAGATCTTGATCCTTGCGCGGTCCCATGAGCTGTCTGATGCCCGCGCCACCGCGATGGAAGCGGCCCTCAATCCACACCATGAGACAGGGACGGCGATCAAGACAGAACGGGTGGACGCAGTGCGTATGTCGAGCCGAGGAAGCAGAGGTCGAGGGACGACGAAAACCAGACGCCAAGCACCGTGCGGCTACTGCGGCAGAGATGAACACACCCAAGATGGCTGCCCAGCACGAGGGAAGACATGCTCCAAATGTGGCATCCCCAATCATTTCGCCAGCGTGTGCAGAGGAGGCTCCAGAGGGCGGAGCACTTTGGGAAGACGATCAGCCGCCGGAGCGGTCAAACAACTGTCGCTAGATGAGCCCACTACGTCACGCTCCACTAGATCACACAAACCACAGCAGCCACAGTACGATGACTCGTCTACAGATGACGAAGATGAGTGCTATTTCGTGTCTTTTGTCAGTGAACTAAAGAAGAGCCGACGACCGCAACCCAAATGCCAGATACAGATCCACGGGTCACCGGCAATCGGAGTCATCGATACCGGAGCCACGGTGAATGTGATGGGCATTCAGCATTACAAAGCACTTAACCCGAAACCCACGCTTGTTCCCTCAAAAGCCAGGATCTTCACCTATGGCAGTCACGACCCTCTCCCACTACGGGGTAAGATGATGGTGCAAGTCCGAGCAGAGGATCAGGAAGTCACGACCACGTTCCACGTGATCGACAAGGAGGCGGACTTGTTGGTAGGGAGCAACACGGCGGAAGACCTAGGCCTTATTGCCTTCGCGAACGCAGTACGAGCACTGCAG
Source organism: Lissotriton helveticus (assembly GCF_964261635.1). Classification (NCBI taxonomy): domain Eukaryota; kingdom Metazoa; phylum Chordata; class Amphibia; order Caudata; family Salamandridae; genus Lissotriton; species Lissotriton helveticus. The sequence goes on from NC_136073.1 coordinate 683,873,913, forward strand.
GTGGAGGACATCCTACTCATGTTCCCCAAGCTGTTCACGGGCCTTGGCACGATCAAGCATCCACCCATCAAGCTACACATAGACCCCACTGTGCGACCGATTGCGCTCCGACATCGCAGGGTGCCATTCCACTTGCGGGCCGCAGTGGAGCAAGAACTAAACATGTTAGAATCACAGGGGGTGATCGAAAAAGTGTCCGGACCGACGCCATGGGTGTCCCCCATGGTCATAGCCGAGAAACCGAAACAACCGGGCAAAATCCGAATTTGCATTGACATGAGGATCCCAAACAAAGCCATTCGCCGTGAACGACACCTCACACCTACAGTCGACGACATCCTGACCGACTTAAATGGCGCCCAATGGTTCTCTAAATTGGATCTCAATGCAGGATATCACCAGCTGAGACTGGCTGAGGAAAGCCGATACATCACAACTTTCTCGACGCACCTTGGATTGAGACGCTACAAGAGGTTGAACTTTGGAATTTCATCCGCAGCTGAGATCTTCCAGAACACGATCAAAGAAATCCTCTCTGGGCTCCAAGGGGTGCTGAACGTCAGCGACGACATCCTGATCCATGCCAAAACGAGCGAAGAACACCACAACAGGCTAAAAGCAACGCTACATAGACTTGCACAGTATGGCGTAACCCTGCACAAGGACAAGTGCCAATTTTTCAGAAAGTCCATCGAGTTCTTTGGCTATGTATTCGGGTCGGAAGGAGTCGCTGTTGACCCACGCAAGTCGGTGGCCATCAAAAATGCCCCTGCACCAACCACAGCGTCGGAAGTGCGAAGCTTCCTGGGAATGGCGCAGTACTGTGCGAGGTTCATCCCCAACCTGGCCACAATCGCGGAACCGCTGAGGAACCTAACGAAGAAGGAAAACGCATGGCGATGGACTGAGACTGAAGCCAAAGCATTTGACCAAATAAAAACAGCGCTGCTAGATAGCACAACGATGGCTTACTTTGACACCTCCAAACCCACCGAAATAGTGGTTGACGCCAGCCCATTTGGTCTAGGAGCCTTGATATCTCAGGAAACCGAACCCGGCACGTGGTCACCACTGGCATTCGCAAGTAAAGCACTAACCTCGACCGAAGCAAGGTACTCGCAAGTCGAGAGGGAAGCCCTGGCAGTGAAGTGGGCGTGTGCTCACTTTCACCTATACATCTCTGGACACCCTTTCCGCATGATAACAGACCACCAGCCGCTGATACCTCTGTTCAAGGGCACCGCCCCTCATCCACCTCCGAGGATAGAACGCTGGGCGATACAAGTGCAGCAGTACCAAATGGACCTCGCCTACCGCCCTGGGGCCAAGAACCCCGCAGACTTTCTATCCAGGCATCCAGGCCCAGATGAGTGCCGACAAACAGAACTTGAGAACCCCACGGAAGACTTTGTGAACATGTTGTCGGCTGCCTCATGTCCCCAGGCCCTCACGGCTGACGCCATCTTGCCTGAATATGTGAACGACGCAGTCATCCAGCGGGTGACAGCTGCCATTCAGTCAGGGTCCTGGGAAAACTTCCTGAGGGACGTCAGCAACTGGAGTGAAGTAGATCGAACACGCCTGACACAATTCTGGAGAGTGCGACATGACCTAAGCCAGGCAAGCAATGGCTTCATCCTCAGAGGCCACCGAGTGGTCATCCCCAAGACCCTACAAGAAAGGGCAACTATCCTAGCACACGAAGGACACCAGGGCACCCGCCGAATGAAGGCCAGGATGCGGGAGAAAGTCTGGTTCCCAAACCTTGAGGAAGCGGTTGACACTGTGGTGCGTCAATGCCGAGCATGCCAGATAACTAGCTCTGCAGACAATCCCGCACCAATCATCACGGAAGAACATGCCCCATCACCATGGTCATGGCTCAGTCTGGACTTTGGGAGCTTACCAGATGGGAGAGTCACTGTCGTGCTAATTGACAATTACACGAAGTACCCGATTGTAGATCTTGCCGCCTCCACCAGCTTTGCCAACATCCGCCCACTTTTGAGCAAGTCCTTTGCCATGTTTGGAGTTCCTCTTGTCATCAAAACGGACAACGGTCCCCCATTCCAGGGGAGCGAGTTCAGAGAGTTCCTACACAACTTAGGCATCCGTCACCACCGTATCACGCCCCAATGGCCCCAAGCCAACGGTGAGGTGGAGCGGTTCATGAGGACAACTAACAAAATCCTGCGAATCGCCACAGCGGAAGGAAAGGACCCGGAGGAAGCGCTCCAACTGTTTCTACGGGAGTACAGAAGCACACCCCACAGCACCACGCAACAGTCACCATGGGCGTTGATGTTTGCCGGACCAAGAAGAGACCTACTCCCAATGGCCGACAGCTGGGCACCAGCGCCGTACTCCCCCGGACACACCCAAGAGAGGCGGAGAAGAACGAATGAGAAAGCAAGCCACAAAAGGCGTGCCCAGTCCCGAAATATAACACCAGGCGAGACTGTGCTAATCCGGACCAGAAGACCCGGAGGGAAATTCAACACGGCGTTTGAGCCTGAACCGTGGGTCGTCAAAGAAACTCGAGGTACCGCGGTCACAGCTCGCCGGGACGGAGAAGAGGTAACTAGGAATGTATCCTGGTTCAAACAAATACCAGCTACTCGACAACACACCCCTGATCAAGCAGAACAAGCAGAGGAGGAGTCCGAGGCAGGAGCGGGTAGATCCAGTGATGCGAGCACGCTCATGAACACTACAGGCCAGGACGAAGCGAGCACCTCTGCACCCAGCCCGAAGGGTGAGCAGGCACCGGCCCGAGGCAGATGGAGTTATGACCTTAGGCCTAATCCAAAGCCAAGCCAGAAGCTAGCTGACTTCAGGTGCTGAACTACCACTGACATTTTGTTTGCAAAGTTAAGTTTTCAAAATCCAAGTTGGGGAGGGATGTAGCGCTCTAGTGCTCCGAGGGTCTCTCCTGAGCCCCGGAAGCACTAGCACACTATGTATCACTTTCTGGCCAGGCGTGGCCAGAAAGATATAAATAAAAGGACAGAAGTGGCACGGCACTTCCTGTCCAGACCAGCACTCTCTGTGTGCGTGTCTCCTTATTGTATGCCTGTAGCGCACGTGTGCAGTGACCCACTAGGCCTCGGGGACAGGCGATCCCCACAGAAGCCGCACTCCGGCCTTCCTGGGATCTAGTCCGGAGTAGATGTGTGTGTGTGCATGGACCTCAAGCGTGTAAAGAACCTCAAACTTACAGGCTTCAGAGAATTTTTTAATGTGAAAATAGCTATAAAAAGCATTTATCATGGCTAGGTGCTTGAAAGAATTCAGCGTCAGGGGTATCTCTGTACCTCTAATCCTGGCCTACCCGGACCTTTGCTTCGCCACCCTGCTGGCCCCCTGCTGGGGGGGGTGCGTCACCAGCCACCTCGAGGGCGAGTCAGATTCCTCTACTGTACCCACTTGATCCCTGTTGGGGATCTGTTACAGGGGAGAAGAATCAATTTCTTTGCCCCCCTCCTCTGTTGCGAGCACTTCAGGAGATGAACAAAGAACTCCTACAGGTGAAGCCAGAAACGTTAGCCGTTATTCTATACACACTGTGTAAATTGAAAAATACACAATGTCAAATATTAGAACACCAAGTCAAAATACATTACAACAGTACCAAATCGCTGAACGCGGACAAGCCTCACATTGGTTACTCATCTATACTTGCACATGAATGGAAAACCTAAGATGTCTAAATACTTTAATATTTGTAATTTTGACAGAACACGTGATCTCCTAAAATACGGTTCTACTTCAGAAATCTGACAGGCGATTAACGAAGAGAAGTAAATAGAGCATTGGCAACTCTGAAGGCTGCGGGGCTGTGCCAAGAATGCCGTGCAAAAGCTCTGTAAAAAATCTTATGATCAGTCTACCTGGTAGGCCAGTTCCATGCGGCCAACCAGAAGAAAGCAGAGACTTCCAGCCAGACTTGAGGCTTCAGCAGAAGTGGTCCAACAGCGGGGGCTCCTGTGTCACAGCTAGAGTACCCCAACAGAGTGCATCAGTCTTTGCTCCATGGGATAAGATATGCTCAGATGAGCAATGACCAGGAGATCTCCTTGCCAGCCCTCCTTTGCCGCATTGCTACAGACAATATTCTTGCGAGACTCTTAAATGTGGAATCTGGTATAGTCGTGAAAGCAGAAAGCTCTTTCCACAAGATGCAATGAAAGAAGGTGGTCCAAGAACTCCACCACCATCCTAAGCGGGCAGAGCCGTTCCCTCATACAATAATCCCTAGGTTTAATTAATTATCCCTTTGTATGCGGACCCAAAGCATTCTCCAGCTTCTGCATTGCCATGATGAACACTGTTCCTTAGACATATTTTTCTAAGAAACGTTAAGCATTGGGCTCATGTATTTTTCTAATCTGGGTAACGTCCCATAGTGCGATAGCTACTCAATAAATCTGTGTGATTGAATCGGGGTGAGCTAATCAGTAATTGTAAAGCGCAGCCACAGTTAAAGATATCTCAGAGACAAAAAAGCAAATCCAGGTCCCTGAAAAGACATTAAAAAAAGATTTAAAATAGGCTAGAAAATGATAAGATATTAAACACTTTATTTCTGTATATTTATTTATTAGCCTAGATTACAAATGCTGTAGAACATCCTGGTGTTTAGAGCCTGCGATATTAATATCTTATTAATATCTAAGTGCGTTAGAAATACAAAGAGTACGTAGTACTTTTTCAAGATTAGATAATCAAAAATAAAATCGTTAAGTATTGCTAAGTTTAGAAGTCTTTCAAAACCTCAAATTGTCAGTTTGCTAATGACATCCGCCATTTTGTAGAATCTTCATCCGGCATGAAGACTACACATGCACCAGGGTTGAGCCAAATATGTGGGTAGTCCACTCAAATTAGGTGGGGGGGGGGGGCTCTACGAAAAAACAGTAATAAAACTGAAAAATAGTGGACACATCTTTCCATGTTCTCTCTCTACCACACAAATAGGAATGTGATGTACAACAGAACATTCGTCCATAACAGAACTCTGGTCCATAAACGAACCATTTGATTCCAGACTTTAGCACTAGCATGGGTGAAAAGCTGATGATTTTAAAAGTGTTTAAGCACATGTCTGAGTGTGAATAATCCGCATCTGTGCTTGGAACCGTGAAGACAACTCAATTTTTCTGCACGTTACCCCTTTATCTTCGTTGGAAAGCCTTTGTGGTGGGCCCAAAGCAAAACCAAAGGGGGTGATTGACGGAGTGTTAAACATTGCAAGCACTCGCCCCCAGTCAACCGATATTGGTTGAATCCATCATCATTCTTTAGCTCACTCCGCCACCCCAGTTCAGACATGGCCATATGCAAATCAGTCTGACCCTGTGCCTCATGGGAACAGGCCAGCCTGAACTGCCAAGCCATGTCTTCCCTGGACCGGAAACAAGCTTCCTGGGACCGGTTTCTGGCTAATCAGTCATCATCAGCCAGGCTAGCTTGAATCCAGTGGCAAAGTGAGCAAGGGACCCATGTCTGGGCATACCGTGCCAACTTAGGGCCAACAAACCAAAACCAAAGGGGGTGATGGACGGAGTGTTGAAAAATTGCAAGCACTCACCCCCAGTCAACTGATCTGGGTTTAATCCATCACCATACTTTACCTCACTGCGCCACCCCAGTTCAGACATGGCCATATCTAAATCAGTCTGACCCTGTGCCTCACGGGAACAGTCCATCCCGCACTGGTGTGAGTGCTTGCAATGTTCAACATTCCGTCCATCATCCCCTTTGGTTTTGCTTTGTGGTGTGCCCAGCACGAGGCCAGGACCACCATCGCGGGCGAGAATACCGCTACCAGTAATTTAAGGTAAGATACACTGACCCAGCGTTCCTGGCATTACCTAATCAAACTAGTTATCGCTTTCCATTTTTAATATAGGATTTGAATTTTATTTCCAACAACTAAATGCGATTACAGATATCCTGCCTCTATTTTATGTGTAGCGTCTGCATATATGAATGGCCCTCACTTCACAACTAAAATTAGAAATCTGCTGTTTAAAATTCAACACGCGTGGAGCCCCTTTGTCAGCTAACCCTTCATTACCATATTCTATCCATTACCCTCTCACCACATACATATTACTCCTGTTCCCTTCGAGCACAGTACCGCCTTTATGTCACTCCCACTCGTAAACGTTGTTCTCCATTTGCGGCTTTTAAGAAATCCTTGAACCTGTACTTGTAATCTATTAGGTTAGGATTTAGGCGATCATAATCTCAAACACAGATTTGGAAATACGTGTGATTATGCGCACCATTATTTCTAAATGCACCGTGTAAAATCTTATACAGCTTATTGATGCCGTCAAATAAATCAATAGTCATTGTAATGGACTTTAGGACTAGACCCCACTAGACAACAGATCTGATTTGTCATTGCTTTTATGTTATTTGGGTTATATCAGACATTGTGTACTGATAGAATTGTCCTCTAGACTCCATACACTCCAGCAAATGATTGATTGAAGCACAAAAATTTGTATTTCCACCATTTTCAAGTCGCCTCATGTCTGTGCTGATTATGGAAACTTCTGCGCTCTACAAATGCCAGTTTCCTGCTAAAGGCCACAACCCAGTCGGTATGTGCACCAAGCCACATTAAGTTTCTTAGATTGACATTATGCAAGTCTCTAATACTCAGTACTGGAAATAACTGGTACTAAGTACAGCACAGGTAGCTTAGAAGCCATGTGCTAAGCAGGGACAGTGTTGAGTGGTTGCTGGTCAGAGGTCGAGGTGAGCAGGGGATCGGGAACCGAATTGCCAAGCTTCGTTAATTTCATCAAACCAGTCCCCATACTTTAATTTAAAAAACAATTGTCCCTGAATGGAGGAGCTGCTGCAGGTTATGAAGGGGGGTAGGGGGCCTCCCCTACTGTCAAGAGAGAAGGAAGAGCAGCTAATGAAGAAGCAAGCCTTCCCTCCAGGACCCCTGCTCCTGAAAGAAATGGAAATGTGTGCAAAGGTTAATCAGTAAAACTAAAGGCGGCGTGGGGCCAGTTTAGGATCTAATTGATAGAATCCGTAATTTGCCCTTGCAATGGAAACCTATTTTAAAAAAAAAAAAAACGGATTTGCAGTAGACCCCATCGACATATTACTAAAACATAAATTTTGAAAGCACTGTAAACATTTAAACACAATCTCTTCCCAACATCCCATTTATATCGAGTGCAACCTTTGTTATACTTTGTGTAATACATTTTGTTTAAATGAATGAATGAATGAAGCGCAGGGCTGTCACCGGCTTGAACCTCTTACCAGTATAAACAGAACTCGTATTTTCCCCACTGCACCCACCAGGATTCAAATCCCTGGCCGTCTGATTACATCCACAGACATCTGAAATGATCAAACCATCCAGCTTTCCTACCAGAAACATGAATTGCCCTCAAACAAATAAAAAAAAGCTATATTTATAACCCATGTAAGGTGTGTGCATTATATTTTATACGCAGTTACCTGTAGGTGAAAGGCCAACATTAGTTATAGAATATTTGTGCATTTTAGCCACGTCTCTGACCCCGCCCCCAATGCCCACTGTAGTCGGGATCCCAGCTTCCATACTGGTCTTTATGCCCTTCGACCTCTGTTGCCGGTGCTCTTCCCCTCACCCTGCCCGCTGCCTGTGCCCAGTCTGCCCCTTGTGTCATGCCTCCTTGCTCCCCGCAGTCCAATGCAGAGCATGGTTTCTATATATTTACAAAAGATCAGGGTCAGGGCTTATAAACGATCCAGCACCAGACGTCCCTATGAAGTGGGCCTATTAAATTATTACTCAACTTCAGTGCAGCAGGTTTGGGATGTGACCCACATGCATCCCACTTTAGTGGTTGAACACCACCGTTATCTAATGCTCCAAACTGACCCTGCAACCGAGAAACGTATATTCTATTTATATAGCTTGCATAGTACAGCTTGTTTAAATAAATTAAAAAATATATATTACAATCAGAAAGGCTTCCCAGACAGAATAGTCATATGTCTTGATTGCAGCTGTAGTAAGTCCTTTATTGTAAATCAATTTTCTTCCTTTTTTTTTTTTAAAACCACCACACAATTGCTTTGCCAACGCGTTTCATCCCTCTTGGGACCTCTTCAGGGCTTATTAAAGTGCTATTTCTGATGTTGATAAGTATGGCTCCAAGCCAACCTTAACAGCAACATTGGTCCTGTATACGAGACCAAATCAATCATATGGGCACACAATTTATGAAGTAGTAGTAAAGTTGAACCCCGTTACTTTGGATTAATCCATACGGTATATAAATAGAATATACGTTTCTCGAGTGCAGGGTCAGTTTGGAGCAGAGCATGGTTTCTGTCAACTACATCATAAGAAAGGCCCACTCTGGCCCCAGTTCTTGACCTTCCCTGCCCAAGTCTCAGCCCATCCTAGAACGGATGCGACATGGTCCTGTTGTGACCAGTGCCTTCTAGCTCCATCGGAGCCCATCTTTTAAAAGAAATTAAAGTCTTCCCTTTTCAACTAATTTCGGACTGTATTCTTCTCTTGGTGCCTTTTCGTTGTTGCAGATTCTGCTTAGCGCCGGGATGGCTCTACGGAGCCAGCTGTGTGCTGTACAAACGGTTTATTATTACCAGGGCCGAAGGAATTAAGCAAATGTGCGGCTGCGGCGATTTACACTTATAGATTTTCCGCATTTGCCACATAATCCATCATCTACCGCATAATCTGCAGATTTTAACACAAAAAAATTGTCTCTAGCTCAATCTTTTCAAAATTACTCAACACTTAGGTCCACGAAGCCTCTACGCTGCTCCAAAGCGCTACATCCCTTTTCCTCGGACCCAGTACTGCTCTATTATTCCCTGCACACTGCTCTGCTGTAGAATGAAAAGACCTTCACCAAGCTTCACTAACAAACCACACAGGCACAGCAAGCACCGGGGCCAGCTTCACTGTGTGTGAGAAAGAAGTCTGCCCCGCTCTCACCCACGGGATACCTCTTCTGTTTGTTACTCATACTTTCAAGCATCTCTTCCGCTTTCAGAAACCTAAACAAAATGGCCCCGCTGCCAATGCCGGCTATTAGCCGGCACCCTGACCTGTGAACTCGAAGGATTCCGCTTGTGCTCTCGAGACATTCTCTCGGCTCTGAGGTAATCGCAGATTCCTTTCCAGAAGCAATAGTAAGCTCTCACAACACAAACACCGCAGCTCCCACGGGAGATCAATGCAACTTTCATATTCAGCTCGAGCCCACGAGGCACGCCCGGGCAGGCTCTGCCAGGGCCCGTCTGAGGACTACTGCACCCTCTCCAATGAAACCAACGCGATATGGAATCCAGGGCACGCGCTGGCACGGCACGCCGGGCAGCGGCTGCCAAAGTCAACTGAGAAAGTATACAGGCCGTACCCGGGTTCAAAGTGTGACCATCTCCTGGCCACGCGCTGTATAAATTCTCCATGTGCATAAAGGCAGAGGCAACTGCTGTGCCCCATCCAGCTAGGCTGGCCCCCACACTATGAAACAGTTTGGCCTACCTAGTTTTTTTCTCTTTTTTTACAACAGGGGGGGGTTGCTTTTACCTCAAAGAATGAAGAGAGAGGACGTGGCCTAAGGGCTAGAGTGGTTGATCTCGAAGCTGGGGACCTGGGTTCGAGTATCAGCAGGGACGCTCAACATCCTGTGATTTTGGGCAGATCAATTATTCTCCGCGTGCCTAACAAAAACGAACGGGCCCGTCTGCAATGCAACTGGTGCTCATGTAAAGCACTCTGATATCTTTGGGTCAAATTCACGCTATATAAACCAAAAAGTATATGTGTGAGGCGATGTATGTACAATATTTTTAAGTCGAGCCTACTGCATCCACGCCAACAGAAATGATTTTTGAAGCTAAACATGGCTTTATTTTACGTCTCATGCCTACAATTGCCTCTCCTTTAATATAATAAGTCAGTGGTGAAAATTCCTTCCCCCTATTGTGTTTTTCATGATCTCCCACTTTCAAAATGTTGGCACGTGTGCTACTAGAAACCGCAGCTGTCTGGTTGCAAAAGACCTATTCTGGGTTTAGCAAGAGCTTACCGGGATACAGCCTGCCCACTGCTTACCATTTTTAGGTCTCGCCACCACACCACATGCGCTGTGCTGCAAGATGTATTGTTTACAATTCAGTGGGCTTACAACCCGCCCACAGCATATCATTAGTTTTTGCGGTCAATCTCATTTTTAACTTTTTGATAGCTTAGCTCCCATAGGCTTCCTTCCCTTCCATTCTTGAGTTAGCCTCTCTCTGGAACATGGAGCAAGTATGTGTATACTTCTCCCACTTTGTCCTTCCTCTTTTTGCAACACAATATGTTTTGTTTTATTATTCCTGGGCGTGCTTTCCTACTTTTAGCACAGGTATACAGCTTCTTATTTATGTAGCTTGCACCCTATCGGTCGTCACAATTGACACCTTAGTTACTTATACCTACAACTGAACCTACTCACAACTGACTCTCTACTACTCTACATCACACTCACTCTACACCACGCCACTTGACACCAATCTAATCTACACCACTCTACAGTGCCACTCCACTCCCTTCTATGCCACACCACTATTAGCCATGATATACATCAGCCATACTGCTGTACAACAATGCTAAACTACTTTGGCACCGCCAATAGCTCTCACAAAAGTGAGACATATTGGCTTTGCCAATACCTGTTGGCTCTATTTTCTCTCGATTGCTTTTTATTAGAAGTTTTGCAGCTTGTGAATCTTGAGTTTGTCCCTTCACTGGACCGTATACTCTTTAGCTCATCTCCGAGTGGCTGGCTTTTATACCTTCCACTGCTGTCTTTTATCAAATCAATCCATAAGACCTCATGTATTTGTTGGAAAATGTATATATGCCCATATGTATGTACTACGTACATATCATACTTAGTTTCAGTTCTCATCCGCACTATCTCAAACCTACTGAGTTCTCACTTCTCCCTGTAACAAGCTGCTCGGGCTGCAGCTCAGGTTCTCCATGGTACACCAGCCCCTCCTTCACAAATCTATTCCAGCCCTGAACCAAGGTTTCCAATCTGACCTTGCCTGGACAAGCTTCAACAGCTGTTCAGAGCCCACTTAGTGCAGCTGTTTGCTTTTCCTGACTTCCATGTTAGTTTTGCTCATCAGGTTGTTAATTTCTGCCTACACTATATTTATGTATATTTGGCACTGTTCTTCTGTTGCATTTCTATGGTTGTCCATGTTTGGCACAGTGGTAGTACTGAGGTTGCATTTCTGTGCTGTACATATGGCCCAAAAACCAGTTATTCAGAAGAAGAATCCTGTCTGTAATATGGTTTTCATGCCTGCACTGCTTCCTTGCCGGCCAGCAAGTAATGGTACCTACAAATACATTCCATAATTTCCAGAGCAATTGCTGTGTCAGGTATCATACTTTCGTCGCCCCTGGGAGGATTACAAAAGTTTTCCCTGACAGTTTTCTACATGTTCTTCTCTACATCCACCGCCGGACGCTCGGTATTGCTCTCTCTCGCGCTGGTTTGCTTCACTCCCACAGTGCGGTGTTCCTCTTTTGCCCCCTGTGATTCTCTGCTCCCCACTCTCTGTGTGTCTCTCACCTGTGTGCATCTCTACCCCCCCCCCCGCACATCTCATTCAATCCCTTGTTTAGAAGGCTATTCTTCTGTGAGCGAGATGGTCAGGAAGGCAGAAATTCAGGCGTGCTGCCTGGATAAAGAATTTGGGGCTAGATGTAGGTGGCCTAATACCGGTCGGTAACGGTGAAATTCGTTACATTTCACCGTTACCGACCGGTATTTAGGCATTTGAGATATAGGGAGGATTCGGTATTGAGGAATCGGTAAATACTGATTCCTTAATACCGATACCTTATGGCCTTGCATTTAAGGAATCGGTAATACCGATTCCTTAAATGCAATGTAGGTAGCACTTAAAAGAGTGCTTTTGTGCCTTTAGGAATCGGTAATTACCACCAACTTCAAGTTGGTGGTAATTATTGAATTCCTTAAAAAAAGCACTTGCTTGTTTTTTTTTATGTGCCATGTGGCACACATCCATGCCCTTAGAGCATGCATGTGTGGCACATGTGCACACATGCACATTTCAGCGGTGCAACAGGGTGTCCTTTGGATACCCTGGCACCACCCTTGAAAAACCTCCCGGTATTACCGATTCGGTAATACCGAATCAGTAATACAGAATGTCTTCACATTCATTCCTATGGGCCTCCAAGCCCATAGGAATGAATAGGTAGGTATTCGATATTACCGAATCTCAATTACCGATTTGGTAATAACGAATAGTAAGAATTCAGTATTTCTTTACCAAATTCTTACCTACATCTGAAATACCGATTCCTAAATACCGAATCAGTAAAATTCGGAATCGGTATTTCCAAGTTACCTACATCTAGCCCTAAGTTTCTATTTCACTCAAGCTTCACCGCAGTGGCCTGCAAGTCTATATTTTTAGTCTGTGGTCACTTCACCGTTATTTGGTGAAAATTCCCCTTTTTCATGTCAGACCAGGTTTTCTGCAAGGATGTGCCAGTAATCTGTAGCATTCTGTCAGTTGGATCACTAGCTGGGGCTCAGCGAAGACTCGCTACTGAGGCAGCTATGCCCTCCAGTAGCCATCTAGGCCTGGAATGTTCTGGTTGTTCCACTTACCAGTACCCTCAATGGTACTTTGGATGGAATGGGGGTGCGGCTCTTTGGCAGGGTTCAGGCCAGGACACAACTAAGAATCCCCTAAAATGAGGCATGGCTTGTGTAACTAGGAACAGGACCTAATATATATGCAATAGAATGCTGTGCCTAATAAATTCATACATTTTCTTTTAGTGGATAAATAACAGATATCAGCAGGCAACCAGATATTTAACAGTTTATATACATAAATATTATCCTGACTCACAAGTGATAATTGCTGAACCAGGACATTTTAAAAGTAAATGACTCCTTGACTTTTTCCTGTGGCTACCCCAGAGAGTAAAACTAACTGTAGGAAAGTGCCCCTTTTGACATGGTTACCCTCCACGTGTTTGTGCTATCTGGTACAACTTTAAATGAGCGTGTACTAGGTTCCTGCTAACCAGGTCTTCAGTATCCGTGTTCTTTCCCTAAACTGTACGACTGTTCGGCAATTGGCACCCCTTTAGGATCCCTGTAAGTCCCTAGTAGAGAAAAGTGAAGAGTCGACATGGCACACATCACTGTGTACTATGCCTGCCAGCACTACATGTGGTATAGGTAAGTCACCCCTACGGCAGGCCTTACAGCCCTAAGGCAGGGTGCACTATACCCATATGTGGGCATATCTTAAAGAGTGGATATGCCCCAGTCATATCTACGTTTACCCATAGATGTTGCAGTGCACAGGGAAGCAATAACGAGTACATGGGCTGGACACTCGTCATTCCGAGTACCCCAGCTACATGATGCCTTCACTGTACCTCAAGGTGTTTGGTACAAACACCTCGTCATAATAAACCCACACTGATGCCAGTGATGGATTTAATAATAAATACACCAAGAGGGCACCTTAAAGGTTCCCCCTGAAAACCTACCGACTACTAGTGTGTTGGATGACTGGTCTCGACCAGCCAGCACCATAGACAGGTTTCTGACCTCCCATGGTGAGAGCCTTTGCTCTCAGAGGTCAGGAACAAAGCCTACTCTGGGTGGAGGTGTTCACCCCTCCTCCAAACAGGATGGGCATTCCAGAGCGGGAAGCTTCAAAGACCCTGACGCCTTTGTTATGGGACCCCGGGCCTCTCCAGATAGTGGAGGTGCCCACCCCCCTGTCCTGACTGCATTTTTGGGCGCCAAGACAGGCCGGAAAATTAGTTCCATTAAGAGGTGTGCCCTCATTCAGCCAGCCCCACCACCAGGGTGGGTCACCTGATGTGGACCCCGTTTTTCAGAGTCCTCAATGTTGTTTTGGACAGAAATAGCATTCTAAAGGTAAAGGTTATGCCCACTTACCACAGGAAGTGGTCATATAGAGGGTGTAGACACCCTAAAGGTAGGTGGCCCGTTGGTTACTACCTGTCACTCCCTGTAAACACCCCTAAATTTAGTATTTAGGTGTCACCCCTGAACCCAAGAATTCAGATCTGATGGATCAACAGAAGAAGGACGAAGAAAAGTCACTGCCTGGCGAGAACTGCAGCAGAACTTTGGTGCAAAACCTTGCTGTCCTCAGCCCTCTTTCGACAGTAGCGACACATTGACTCTTCCTGTGAGCTGGAGAGCTACCAAAGCCTTGGGTAGACTACTAGCACCTCAAAACCACTGACAGTCTCCCTTGGAGTAGAGGCGCTACTTCCTGCATTCACATGCACAGACAAGCCACCACGTTGCAGCTTCCCAGCCCTACTGAAGCCCCAGAGGACCAGGAGAAGGTACTCGTGCTCTGGAAGGTCAAATCTGTCACCCCACCAAGTGTGAAGACACCAGGATCAACCGGAGGCATGCAGCACCCAGTAGCAGCTGCTTTGGATGGGAGTGGGGGGGAGTGGGGAGGGGGGGGGGGGGGGGGAGACGACGACATCGAAGAAAATGGGGAAAAAAGAATACACTTACCAGGGCCGGCTGGCTGGCGTCTCCTTCCCACGTCCTCTTCTTTCTGTCTCTGCCGGCAACAAGGCACCCGGACTCCCAGTAGCCAAACACAATGCTGCAATACAGCGTTCTGATTGGTCTGAGCGCAGTGGATCAGTGCTCAGAAGGGGAATGGGAGTCTTTGCATGTTCCTCACCAGGCTGTGTAAAGCAAGCCTGGTAGGGAAGATGCAAAGTGCACAGGCTGATTTGGGCCGGCCAAGAAGTCATGTGCACTTGAGTGTAAACCACTCCTCTCCCTGATCTGGCCAGCCCGCCCCACCCAGAGAGCCACTGACTTCAATAGGAAAAATAAAATAACAACGATATATTATTATCATTTTATTTTTCCCTTTGAGCAGTGGGGCGACGTTCCTCCGCATTAGCGGTGTAGCGGCCACTGGCAGCACCAACCCCCAGGGAAACAGACGCCAAGCAGCAAATACCAACAGTGAGAGTCCAGACCAGATTCTCAGTGCACCAGGACCAAGCAGCCATCGAGAGACATCAGCATTACTGAGCCCCACTTTGACAGTAGACCAGCTACTTTGATTTTGCCCCCACCAGCCTTTTGTCCCGGTCAGAGAGGTGCATCTTTGTGCACCCAGCCCAGCTGACCTAACCACTTTGCTCCAGAGTCCAACCCCCCGGGCCGGATCCCGACAAACCAGCTGTGCCCCAGTGCTCCTAGACCCCTTGTGACCTGAGCCCTCATTTGAGAGCCTTCAGACTTGCCCGCAAGTTCCCCCATGCAACCTCTTTTCAGGTGGCCCAACTTCTCTGTAGCCTCACCAGCACCCTGCTCCTGGTAGAACCAAGGCTCTCCAGAAGAAATTCTGGTTGTACTTTGAGCCTTGGCCCATGCATAGCCCCCAAGGTTTGAGATTGCGATGCGTGACATTTTCATAATTTTGGTGTAATTATGAGTGACATTTCAATGACTTGGAGTGACACTTTCTCGCGAGAATATTGAGGCTCTCCTCTTCCTGGCAGGTCTACCACTGTGTCCTTGAACTACTTGTGCTAACTGTTCCTGCACTCTCCCTGAGTGAGACCGCCACCAGAGCCCTCCTCAGGTGGGAGAGCACATCTGCAGCACCTCCAGCGCAAGAGGTATTGTCCACGTGCCACAGGCTCTGGGCGGCCTATGGAGGGCTGCCTATGGAACCACAGCCCCCAGCAGGTGCGTTGACTGACCCACCATATGTGATCGCCACCGCTAGGGAATCACTTCATACAGGCCTCTAACTACAAGGTAATGTATGGCCGACCTCCTCAGCGCAGACCTGCAGTCCTCTTCATCTGACCGCCACTCCCCGTCTCCCCTGGAAGAAACAGTAATCAATTTTTCTTGTATTAAAGTTTTTTCTTTGGGTATTGAGCAAAGGCAGGCCCAGTATGACTCGTTGTGACAAGTGTAATCCCACAGGATCCTTTAGAATGACAAAAAGTGCTCCCTGAGGGCCCAGCTAGGCCAATAAAATAAAACAGGAATTCCACCCCATTACACTGCCTCAATTTTTATTATTGTTTGTTTCAGCAGTTTTATTTAAAGGTGAAAATAGAAGCTCCGTAATGAAGGCTGAAATCAGGGACCAGTCCATTGACTTAACATTGTCCTTGGAAGGCATAAACAAACCTTGTGTTGCTCAGATAGATTCCAGGTTTATGCCATCTCGTGTTGGGCTTGGAATGGTACAACCACTTCTTTTTCTTGAAGAACCTATTTCGGTTTTGGGGTGTGAATTCCGATACCTCTCCCTGAAAACAACAATGCACTACAAACAACAATGACTCCCTCTTAAATGTTTTTTTTGCTGCCTTGTCTCCATTCTGCTGCACAGTGCAGTTCTATCATTTGTAGCCTCAGTGAGCCAGGGCAGAGCTTGCTAGTAACATCGACCCGGCAGGCAGCTGTTCACACTAAGAGCTTTAAAGCAAATTTCAATGAACACTCTGCTGCCACTCACTGTCTCACTGACATGTGATTTACTTGCGACTCAGGTGAGCCAAGGCAATTCGGTTGCGGCCCATCCAGCAGCCACCTTTAAGTCCTGCCTCGCTGTACGACTTGCTCTGCAAACGTGCGGTGCACTCTCCTGGGCATCAGACTCCCTCTCAGCAGCGGGTACATTTGAGCTGCAGAGTGGGCTCCAGCAGCTGCCATGGACCCGTTGGGTTGGGTCTGGTGGCCGGGGGTCATCATTGATTTTAATTTACTGCCAGCAGTGCGAGCAGCGCAGTGGCTGCCATGATTTGCCAGCCTCCCACAAACCTAACTGCGGCGCCTAATAAGTCATTGACTTAACGTCTCGGAAGTAGCCATTGGGCACTGCCGGTGACGTCAGTCGGAAATGTGATACTGTGCGGTGGCGAGGATTTTTTATCGATACATTGTAGCAGCAGGTGTGAGTTAGCAGCTGCTAGCTCAACCAGTCCAAGTCAGTTGGGAGCAGCACAGACGCCATGGCGCACTGACACTCTAGATTAAGTTTATCAGCATAGTTGGCAGCCCTTACATGACAAGGCAGGCTGTCATGTGTGACTTTGCATTTCAGTGCGGTGATGCGGACCGCCACAGTGAAATGCGTTAGTCTAACACCTCATGCGTAGTACTTGGCAGGGCTGCCCCCTACTACTCCGATCCCAGAAGGTTAACCCCTGAAACCAACTGTACATGCCTTTATGCATCTATGACTTTTCCTTCCATAAGACTGCATTGTGCGTAAAAGCACACAGGTTTGAACGTTGTACTTACCTGTGAATAATTTCTATCGAAGACTTCAGGGTCAGGTTGGTAAGGCGAGCAATGGGCGAGGGGTCGGTATCGGAGCTGCTGCTGTGGGCTGCTTTTCTGGGCAGCATGGTGGCCGATCTGGGCAGTGTTTGGGCAGTTCTGGTGCCACCACCAGCCCAGTGAGAGCCTGAGCAGCATTTCTGGAGGGAGCTGGGCCTCTATTACCTCCCTTTGATCAACGGGGTGGAGGGGTCATTCTCAGTCTCTCGCTGTGCCGGCCTGTGAATGAAGTACAATTGAACAGGGGGAGGGGGCCTGAGACGAAATTGCTTCACTTATATTCAGGTGTGGTTCACCAGTGTGAAGTAATCCATGAACAAAGAGTCCTGGCGGCATTAGCATTTTTTTTTTAATCTTAGTGAAGTTAAGAAAACATGCCTCTTTAGATATATCCCTCCCCTCTTTTTATAATAATACTGAAGCAGTGTTTTGCGAAAAGGAGCAATCGCGAATTAGTCACTTTTATTTTTAGGGAGGTGGGCCTATTTTGCATCTCAATCCAACCCTGAGTAACAGTAATTACCTTTGAACGAAGTTCTTGGTCTTAAAACATATATAAAATTAAGTGCTATTTTTCTAATTTGGTCTTTGATTTATTCTTTGAGTGTGTGTCTCATTTACGGCCTCTGTGAGTACAACAAATGCTTAGCACTACCCTCTGATAAGCCTAACTGCTCACCCATACTCAGGGTTGAATTGGGATTAGAAATCGGCCCGGGCACGCTATAATAAAAGTAGCCCACATTTGCATATTGCCTTTACTCAAAACACTGCTTCGGCGAAGTTTTATAAACACCTGAAAACAAGTGAGGCCACTTCTGCTCAGGCCCCCTGCCCCCACTCAGTATTCATACAATAATTGGCCGGACCAGCGAGAGAAAGGGAGTGACATCTCTGCCCGTTGATAAAAGGGAGGAAATGGACGCCCATCTGCCTCCAGAAAGGCCACTCAGGATCCCACTGGGCCGCTGGCGACATCTGAACACACCAAACGCAGCCCAAATTGCTCCCCAGGCTGCCAAAAAACAGCCCACAGCTGGAACTCGAATACCGGCCCCTCGGGCATTCCCCGAGTGCCCGCCTTACCAATTCGACCCTGCCCATACTACCACTAAGGAGAGTGCTAGTATTATCTACTTCCTCTGTAAACCAATTGGGGCCCCACTGGACACTCTGCACAGTGTACTTCTTTTTAGTACACAATAAAGAGAGCCAGCTTCCTACACACTTACAGATGAGATAGCTTTGTTACTCAGGTGGAATAAAATAGCATCTTAGGCTGGGGGACAACAATGGCAAAGAGCATTTACTCTCAGCGTTGTCCTGCGCACCTTGCAGTTGGCCCAGGGTTGCTTTCGGCTGGCTTCCGAGGGCGGTCCCTGCATTTCCCAAGTTGTCCTTCCTATTAAACCTCCAAGTGCTCCCCTTCTCATCCCTGTTCCCTCCATCCGCTTGTAAGCCTTCTATTCTTCCTCGTCAGGGCCTTGAAGTGATTGTAGTTTCACCACAGCCTCTAGCTAGAGGCCACTGAGCCCCGCAGAGGTTTCACTGCCCCCCTGTACCCCCGCTCTCCTCTGACAAGTGACACCGCACAGAAGGCACTCTGGCCTGGCACTGGGACAGCAGCCCTCCTTCGCTGCACATTATTGAGGCCTCCAGCACACGAGAAGGACCTGCGAGCCGGACGCCGAGCTATGTGACCCACAAAGGGAGGAGTGAGGCAGAGAGGACAGGGAGTGGGGGAGGCGCCGACAGGGGCAGGAAAGATGAGGCTAGGAGAGGCCAGCATCTGAAGGGGTAATGCTGAAATGTAGCGATCACTGGGGTTACAAACACGAATATCATCCTGACATCATAAGCAGAGGATGAAGACAGATATGTTTGGACTTCTGTGAAAATGCCAATAAGAACACTACCCCGATGAAGGTCACACCACTTGAGGAATAGGTATGTCAGAAATACCTGTACTCTTGAGGCTGACATCTTAACAAGGGTCCCACAGACCTGTCTAACAAGAGGCATAACTGTGTAAACCCGAACCTGCGCGGGCGGGGCACAGCTCTGACACCTGGGACAAGGGAGGTCGCAGGTCTTGCAGACAGGTGTGCCTCAACGGGAGAGGCATAGCGCTATAGGACCGGAGAACCAAGCGGATGATGGTTCGCTCCTGCAAACTCATAAACACGAGATCTGCGTAAGAGAACCAGTAACAGTGCAGGCGCCTGCCGGTGGGTGCAGTAACAGTGCAGCCACAGCCGCCAGCCGGTGGGTGCAGTAACAGTGCAGCCGCCTGCGGGTGGGTGCAGTAACAGTGCAGCCACGGCCGCCAGCCGGTGGGTGCAGTAACAGTGCAGCCGCCTGCGGACGGGTGCAGTAACAGTGCAGCCACGGCCGCCTGCCGGTGGGTGCAGTAACAGTGCAGCCGCCTGCCGGTGGGTGCAGTAACAGTGCAGCCGGCTGCCGGTGGGTGCAGTAACAGTGCAGCCGCCTGCCGGTGGGTGCAGTAACAGTGCAGCCGCCTGCGGGTGGGTGCAGTAACATTGTATTGCAGGCTTTATTCCCCAGCCGCTATATTTTACAACATTTAAGGCACAGACATTTTGGGGGTCTAATTCTTCAGAAAGAGAACACTTTGTGCCTCATTTACGCGAAACAATACTTTGGGAAAACTAGTGGCTTGCTAACACATTATACTTCACCATTATTTCTTCGACACAGTATATTGGGTATTTTGGGACAAGGACACATTGTTTCGGCATCTCTGGCAGCTATTCTTGGGGACATGAGGTGTAAAATAAAATATAAATCCTCCCACATCATTGCAGAGGACTATTTCTGCAGCGCCATAACGTTTTCTGAAGACATTTTCTGTGATGGAGGAAAATGATTTCTACTTTGCAGCCAGCGACCCTGCAGAGCAGAGCATCCATCTGAGGACTGCAAACACCATAGCTTCCCGCCTTATGTGGTTGCCCCAACTGGAAGAGTATTTATGGGTACTAGTGTTATGACTTGGAAGGTAACACAATCATGGGTTTGAAAAGCAGCTTTTCTACAGTAAAAGTTACACACAAATCACAGTAGCGTATCTGTTTTGATAGACAGACAGACAGAATCACTTTCTAGCTAGAATTAGCCTGCTGCTCCTCAGCACAGTGCTAGGACCCTGCTCCTACCTCTTCACTGCCACATGCTGGTGGACCTGGCTAGGCTTTGGAGGTGGTGGTCAGCACAGGCTCTGTGACCCCACTGTCCAGCCTCACTCTCTTTTATGGCCCTGGATGGGACCTCAGGCTACACCTCACTGGTGAGGCCTAGCAAGGCTGAAACTGGTCCTGGGTTGCCGGAGTTCTTTTATGGAGGAGGCCGCACCTGGGCGTTCAGGGTAGACTGCACCCATGAGGACCAGGTTCAGGACTGGCATGTATAAGGCAGGCCTGTCTAGAATGGCACATTGGTTGGGATGCTACCCAGCCCAATTGGCAGTGGTTTAGATTATTTTCAAGCATTCCAGCTATCACCTTTGTTGTTTTGAAGTAACTTATTTGTAGCAGCATAACAAGTTTATTTACAGAAAGAGGATGCCCGGTTTCTTGCCCGGGGCTCAGATTCCTGTCACTGACACGGTCTTAGGTTGCGCTCCACTGAATCTAACCAGACTGTCGGGTATGACTACGACAGTGGACATATCATTGACTGACCTAAGTAGCGCTATTTGTGTTTACAAGGTCCTCTGTGGTCCGCTTGGAGTCTATTTTCTCAATCCTGCTGCAAAGCAGGAAACTGACCAGAAGAGACAGCCGCTGGAGTGCAGACTTCTTTCTGGATCTCATGATCCAGTCGTGGGACTGATTCGCTTTCTCTGTTACCAGCCTGTAAGGGTAAGGGGTTCAAACTGTGCAGCACAGAGTTGGCAAAAAAGAAATCAACACTGATAGCGCAGCAATAGTGAAACGTTTTCTTCTAATCAACTCTCTAAAATAAACAGGTTAAAAATAATTTGTTTCAATGTTGTTAGAGATGTACTGACTTTATGCACAGCTCAACTATTACCGTAACAGAAGACTTAACTTTCAGCCCAAACATGCGGACAGAAGGCAAATATTTGGTGCCCAACAGAGATCCTGAATGTATTCAAGATACACAAAAATGTGGATTTTGGTGCTGGGCTTATTGCATCAGCCTCCCTGCCGCCAAAGTGCAGTCCAATTAGAAAAGAAGGAACCTTGACAATGTACCGAGTCACTTAACTTCACAACACTCACTTTCAAACTAACAATTTTAAATCACACAAATACTGTGACACTGCTATGGGCAAGCCGCACATCAATACCTCCAGCCAGCCTAACAAACTGGAGGGGGGAATAAACAATTTCCACCCACCTTTTAGCAAAACATATCGAAGTTCAAGAAGGAGTAACGATTAAAGGCAATGACAATTCAATCCATGTATGGAAATGTTCAGTGACTCAGAAAGGTTTAGGAAACTTTGGCACCATCAGTAGTCATTCAGATGGCGAGGATTTGAAGTTCAATTCGATGGAAGACAGGCCTGTAAACCATCTCCAGCGGCACAATTTTCCAGCAAATTACCAGCTCCTCTAATTGAAAATCCAATGGACAAAAGGATAAAAATTAAGAAGAGATGGATCTTTTACATGATGCTTAAAACTCCAGTGATGAACTTAGTTGACGGGTTAGAGACGCTACATTCCAGAGGGTCAATAAGAAACAAGGCATTTCTGTGCCAGCATGCCCAACCCCTGCGTGCAAATCATTTTAGGGGGACTCCAAGTCATCATCCAGCTGAGTGTCCACTGGAAATTGCTTCTCATTTGTGAAACCAAGTAAGCCCTTCAAATACTCCTAGAAGCCCTTTCAACATTGCAGCAAAATTCTCTGTCCTGTCTTTATTGTGAAGCCCAAGCTGTAAGCACCTTTCAAAGACTCGGCAGGCAAGTGTGCATGCATGGAGGCAAACATGCAGACTTCTCCTGCCAAGAACGGGCCCGGCTGCATCCTTCCGGTGCTTGTGAAATGAGGAGCTAGACAGTCGCTTTTTTAAGGGGCGGGATACTGAAGAGGAGCCCTAAGAAGCTCAAATTAATTGTGGGAGGCTGTTCTGACCACACCTGTTCCACAACTGAAACACCCAGATATCCTCTACATGGAGAAGCCAAGAAGTTAGCTTTTGTATGGTCATAAACCACTGTGGATTTAACTATGACCATTCCTACCAGCCCCCGTCACTAACCCCACTCAAGTCACCGCATCCTCCAACTAACAAGCAGTATCAATCAACAAGCTTCTTTTCAACCATTTACTATGTCCAGCATTACATAGAGCTACCCTAGATCCGTCCATGTCCCATCCGAACAGGCAAGCGATGCCCACAGAGAGGAAAATGAAAAATACAAGCACGGCTGATCAATTCGAGCAAATGCCCCTGACTTTCACCCAGGGGCGGCCAAGTCTATCCGCACTCCACTAGCCCTCTGCCTCTACACATGAAGAGTACTATTGTTCAACTAGGCCTACAGCAGGTATACCTCCCAATGAATGGCTAAGCCATGTAGGTATGACAAATCTTTTTGTCTAATATTGCAATATATCCGCAGCTAGATATTCAACGCCATCCTTTTGCTTTAAAAAAAATAATCCAAGAGACTGAACTTAATTTAAATTAAAAAGAAAAGAAGGAAGTCCGAAAGCAGGATGTCTCTGAACCTTGTTCAAATATGTATCATTAAAAACAGAACCAATTACTTAATCTAAAATATTGCCTAGATAAGGAAATTACACGCAGGCTTAGCCATGTCATGCATATTTAAGGCGGAGGTTATTCTCCACTTCCCCGGAAGCACCAGAAAGCTAGAATTACTCCAGCATAAATATTAATGTTCCAGTAGATATCAAGTCACTGTACAAGGTGCGGACAGTAATGCTCCTAATTACAGTAAAAACTAGAACTGCGGTCTTAAAAAGTAATAATCTACTGTGTCGGTGCTTGGAGATCCTTCAAGGGGGCTTCGCAGAGACTGCACCAGGCCAGTAGCCCACAGCTTCCATCTGCCACCAGATTACCTGGTCAGACAAGCTTCACGTCCCAAGAAGCAGGGTGTCTGGTAGTTAAAGGGAGAGAGGTCTGTTTTATACCCGCGTCATAGAAGCACGAGCAGTCACAGAGGAGAGAGTTCGCACTTTTATGGCGATTACAGTAGGGTGACCAGGCGTCCCAGATTTTCCCGGACAGTCCCGGTTTTTCGCCAGCTGTCCCTGCAGATTTCAGGAAATTAAGCTCATGTCCCAGTTTTTAGAAAGGGTTGGCTAAAAACGGGGTACCATGTATCTTTTTAGGTTTTGCGAAGCCGGGATAGTTAGCAGCTGTTATAAGAAAACAATTTAATTAACAGGCATGCTACTGGCTCTAAAATGGCATTTTATGTATGTTCTTACTGCCTCTTCTGTAATTCTCGTCTAAGGAGCACGGTCATTCTGTGCTCTCGGTTGAAGTAAAATTGTAGTCCTTCTTCTATTTTTTTGGGAAATGTCCCGGTTTTTGGTTTTAAAATTCTGGGGACCCTAGATCACAGGTTCAGACGGAACCAGCGAAGGCTTCAAGTCTCCTCTGCAGGGCGACGATTAAAGACTTTACCCAGCGCCCGCCATAGTTGTGTAGGTGTGCTGGCGCCAAACGGTGACATTCCACGGGGCCATGTTCACCTCGCGCACGCCAGCCTCGAGCTCATCTCCTGCACGTGCTTCAAGGGCACGCGGCCTGGCGCGCGCTCTCCCTCGCTGGCATGGGAGCCGCGCGAGCCTCCACCCTGAACTCAGTCACTGCAAAAACGTGGCGCAGTTTGTTTGAGCGTCCTGTGCAGTGCAAAATGTACCTCACAGCTGCCCGTCCCCGCTTTTAGAGACCCGGCGAAGATAAGCACAGAAGCGTCTGAAAATATAACCTGTTTACATCTTTTTTAGTTTTTACACAGCACAGTTGAGACCCTAACCACGTATTTTAAGTGCTCTGTATATTTGATAAATATATCAAAAATCCACCCCATCTTCAACATACCAAGAACACGTATGCAAGCAGGTCACGAGAAACATTTAATGGTAACAGGTATGCAGTAAGTCATGCTCCCTTACAAATGATGTCAGACGCACAGGGCACGAGTTCTAAACCCGCCGCGTTAGTAAAAGAGGAACCCGCAGAGTCACCATCACCAATCTGGAAATGCAGAGAGCCAATAAGTAAAGAAATGGATAACATGAATTTTACATACAAAGTAGATAACTCCGCAATGGATTCCCTTTTACACCAAACACTGCCCCTACCTCCCTACCTCACCTTCAATTTCAGGAAGAAAGTAAAACATTCTTGTTCCCGGCAAAATTGGCCTCTTCCTTGACCAGCTAAGAACTGCATTATATGGACATACATAGAGGAGAAACAAACTATCATTTTTTGCATAGCAACCAAAGATGGATTAATTTAAAGCCACCACATTCAGACCGGGGGCTCAGGGGTAAAACCATAAGTGAGAAGGGGATGGCAGGAACTAAGTACCAGATAACTTTGTTTTTGGCTGATGGGGTAGGAGGAGGTAGTTCTGGCTTCAGAGTAAGGACCTACTTGCGGTTACAAAATGTAACAGGAGTATTTCCAGAGCATGTTCACGCCAATATGGCTGATGGTGACAGCTAACGGATGTTTAGTGTTACCCAACTCAATAGTACTCATTTTATGGACCTCAAGAGGATGAAAAGGTTCACTGGAGCTAACGGGATTCGAAATTGTAACCACGGGATCAAACAACAATCCCTGCAGAGGATGCATTAGTCCACCAGACCCGCCATATTTTCCAGCACCCCGTCAGGCGCAGGTTTCTATGCCCCCGGGTTTTCTAGCTTAATTTTGGTTTTGATTGCTCTTTCAGCTGCATGTTTTCTGATAATCGCAAACGCAGGCTGTCCTATAGGCTTCCCATAGAGATGACCTAGATGTCATACAGTGCTTAGTACTGGAATTAGTGCCTCTTTCTTTAGCACTCCTAGTTTTACAGTCCTCTTCCCATCTCCCCCTATTCAGAGACCAATCAGATGGGATTACACCAATCAGAAGGACAGTCCAGGATTGGGTCTCCTACCAAAACATACAATGATCCAGCTGATATACCATGGATCAGAGCTTGCATTATTACGTCAGCCAGGCAAAGAAGTGCTGTGAAGATGCTGCAACGTGTACACCATGCAGAATTCAAAAGAAAACATCCTAACGTGATTTTCCCTGTTCTAGAGACGTGGCCTTTAAATACAGACCACAGTACTCCCGGTAATGCCGTAACAGTATTTGTATAGCTGCGTCAATACATACACACACACATCTATTCTTTTTTGCTGACCCATCAGTAAAATATGAAACATTAACCTATGGCAAAAACCCCAACATTGAAAAGTTGTATCCACCAAGAACTATAGATTAAGGAACAAATACAATTGGTCATGCTGTATTTGTAATGTGCCGTACCAATGCTTTGACCTGTTAAGAGTCGTCCAGAGAAACCGATTCCACTAGGTCTCAGCATAACAATCATACTCACATTGACCATACTTCTATGCCAAAAGTCCCCAAATTATGCAATATCACAAAAGCGTCTGCACAGGCCAAAATACTGTGAAGTGCACATCTCACTTTGTATCCCAGGTGTTGGCAAGGTGGACGGCCTGGCAGCAGCAAATTAAACCCTACAAAAATATACAAATGAGACTGCCAGCATCCAGCCATACTAAATGGGAACCTCATCGACCACCCTTACGCTCACTCTGTACTCTGCTCTAAAACAGAAACCGCCATGCCCAACTCATCTAGCCTGCACAAAGCAACGTAGCGTGGGTTGCCAGCACCCAGGGCAAGGCAAGTATTGCGTGGCACAATTTGCGCCCCTAAGAATTTTGCCCTTGGGGGCAACCGCCCCTGTGGCCCCGCCCACACTACTGCCTGCACATGCACCTATTATCTGTAGAGCCCTGAGCTCAGATTCACAAAGACATTTAAACATGTAGCCTACCTAATGCAACAACATACACCTTTGAACGTGCAGAGCTTGCCACTCTTTAGAAATTCATATACGTTTCCCTGCCATGCATGTATAGGATTGTAAGTGAGTAAATTAGGGGCATACTTAAAATGGAAGTGCATTCCTAATGGTTAATAAATGCAAAACAAATGCTGCGGTCTAGGTAAAAACAAGAAACAAAAATACTGCCAATACTGTTATCCTACTTACTTTTCAATTTATCATCAGCATATTGGATTACAACACAACATGGGTCATAGACTTATCGTTCAGTCTGAATTAATCTTTCTATTTTATTTTTAGTTTTGAACACATTATTTCATTTGAGTTTTTTGTCGTTTTAACATTCATTACATCTACATCACAGTCCAAAAATACAAAAAAAATCATACATTTACTAAAAAGATTAGCCGAATCAATACATACATTCTTATCATTCACTCTGGTCAAACAGTCACATTCACACAACCTACACACCTATAGCTATTTACACAGATTTTTTGATTTGTTCACTTTTTTTTAACAAAAACCATAGATGCCACGGTATGTACAACACTAGTTCAAAAGGATGAGATAGACCCACATACATCTAGCCACCAGCTCAGGTATTGACTACCACCCCCCTCCCCACAGCATTAAAACACCTCCCACCGTAACCAGCACCCTGCTTATCTTGCTGACTATTTTACTATCTATGTTGGTTCTCAGCACATCGGCTGCCAGGACACCATCAGAAAGCAGACTAAGAAGTGTAAAGGAGAAAAAAAAAAAAAGACAGCAGGCCTTTTCCATTTATGCACACGGGACATCGAACATCCCCATATCCATCGGGACTACCCGAACGGTGCCGCAATTTAGGGAAGAGTTGAAGGTTCCCCTGTAAAGAACACTGCATCATAGTGTATTTACTGCTCACAACCCAGCTTTCTCTCCTATTGCTGTTAGGCTTTAAGCTTGCCTTTGGCCATATGCAGCTTCCTGCTGCTATTTGGCTAGGTTTGCGCTACAGAAATGCCATATATATATGTACATACATACATACAACAACTAAGGATACCATATGACCACACCTCACAAGGGACACTGTGCTCCAGTTCTGGGTTTTAGTTTAAAAGTAAAATGTATTCCGCGATGTGGAATCCACTGAACCTGCAAACCTGGAAACAACCGTTTGTGGAAGAGAAGCGCAGGACTTGGAAATTGTGTGCTTGGCAGAGAGTCATATGGAAATCTGACAAATAATATGTCGTCAAGCTTTCCACCACCAGTACACCTCTTTTGTAATCTTCTCCACGCCTTTTCTTTTTTTTTGCAGTTTTAGATCGAGCGAACGTGACCCGAAGGTATAAGAGCACTTTACATGAGCACCAGCTGCCTTGCAGAGGGACACATTCATCTTTAGGCACGGGGAGATTAAGTGGTTTGTCCAGAAACACAGGATGTTTGAGCCCCCGGCCAGACTCCAACCTGGTTCCCCAGCTTCAAAGTCTGCCGCTCTAGCCGTTAAGCCACATCCTCCGAACATTTCGAGTTCGGCTTAAGAGAGAATCTGCTCGAAGCAAAACCAGAGGCATTTGAAGACCCATTTACAAGCACACTCACATCTTTCGCCATCAACTTACATTAAAAAGATTTGTAGAGATTAAGCGGTTTTCACAGAATCTTGCTCAACCTGAACACGAGGGCAGAAGTTGATAGAATAACACGTGAAAGATCAGGATTAATATTTGTAGCTGGGGGCATGCAATACGATGGACCGACACACACATCTGGAGGGAACAGCAATCACACTATAAAACAGAGATCGTGTGACTTGGACCCACGCCTGCTCAGCCATCAAATCATATTCCAGGCAGCGCCATTCTCACAGATATCCTTTCAATGTAATTAATGTCTGGAAACTGGAATCACTCCAACCTTGCTAATAAGAAGCCATTGGGGCACACCAGTAGGTGAGGGGGGGGGGGGGAAGCACTGACACAGACAACCAAGTAGTGTGATAAAGGCCGCTTTATTGGAATCAGGTGCACCTACAACAATGCCCCACCTGGCCTGTGCCGAACAAAACTACTGCTCACTAAATAACAACTGCCTGACAGCCCCCCACCCCCACCCCTAAAGTTAACCCAAACATTGCAACAAAATTACAACACATCCGCTCAACAACCTACCCCTTGACTGAATGCCCCAGTGACCTCCATGACCTCACCCCCGCCTACCATACAGTCCCCAGGCCTCCAGCAAAACCACCCTGTCTCCTTAGGAAAGCGCCCCAGGACACGCACCTGATCCAGCGACACCACAACAGCAAACCCCAACCAGTGCACCATCGACCAACAAAACCCCTCCGGACCATAAAGAACCCCCTCCAGCAAAAACAAGAGGGCAAAAAAACACAGGGAGGGAGGGAGGGACCACGAAAATCCTAACGGACCCCTGGCTGCTGTGTCACTGCACCACGAAACAGTGTGCGGTGACACAAAATGGCCGTATAAATACCGGCCAAGCCCAAAACAAGCCCAAAAAGCCCAACCAGCCCAAACCTCCCGGAGACCCAGCTACGGAGAGCCCCGAGTGACAGACTTCCTCCCCCCCTCCCCTGGTGCCCCAAACTTCCCCGGGGGGGGGGGGAGAGCCTCCCGCTGGTCGACCACCCCCCCCCCAAATCCCCATTATCAGAACTATCCAGAAATAGTCAACTTTGTACCCTGAGAGAAAGTCCAACAAGGCAGATCTCCAATACACTAATGTTGGCGAGAAGCGCACAAAACGTGCACAGCAAAAGAGGGAAAGAGCTTCTGGAGGCAGCCAGTAGTCTGGATGGTTGCCAGCCCAGCTTTAGATGCGCACATGGCAACCATGCAATCGAAGCCTACCGTCATTGGATATATGGGCAATTAGTCAATAAGGGAACCCTACCAGCCCACCGTTACTCTATATATGGGCAATCAGTCGAAAAGGGAACCCTACCAGCCTACCGTTATTCCATAAATGGGCAATCAGTGGATATGGGAACCCTACCAGCCCACCGTTATTCCATATACGGGCAATCAGTCGATAAGGGAAACCTACCAGCCCACCATTACTTTATACATGGAGCACTGCAACATGTGCTACATGAAGCAACACACTCAACAACTATACAAATCTGCACCATTTTCATAGTTTTTTAATGCAGACAGACTGTAAACTCTAAACTATGAGATCAGGTGTAGAATGAAGGCAGACACTCAGAGTTTAACTTTCTTCAATGCATCCTCATTCCTCTCTAAAACGTCTTTGATTTGAAAACAAAAAGTTTAAAAAAAAAATAAATAAATAGCCTCTTTTTTGGTCCACCCTTTGCAATAAATTGCGGATTGGGCAGACCTACTGTAAACACTCCACAATTTGAAGCGGGTAGTTATTGTAGGTAGACAAGAGCAAACTGGTGGAAACACTGCATGGCTTGTACTGTGTGCTTAGCGTATTTGTAGCCCGCTTTGTGTAAAGTCAAGTGCCACCTGAAAAACTGTCTACACAAAGCATGTGCTAGAGACTGCGAGGTTTCACAGGAAGCATTCGACTCTAAACCGAGCATCTGCTGCATCTAAGGATGCGCTGTTGTGCCAAATGCCGTCTTGTAGGACTTCCAGTCATTAAATGTGACATGCCAACCATTTACCGATCCCTCTTCATGTAGGACTCCTTCTGATTGCTTTCCTGCTGACTATCTATGAAAGAGAAAACAATTATTAAGGCCAGAATTAAAGATTGGATTATCCAATCCTATGTAGGTGCTTTACATGGTTGAGGTATCATCTGAGAGCAATCCGAGGGCAGAACAATGTAGCGATGGTCGTCAGGGCCCGGCAGTGGAATGCCCGCTAGTTGGTGGGGCCTGGTCCCTCAGCAAAGGGCTGTTGAGAAAGGCTGAGTTTCCTGGTTCCATCATATTCAATCAGTGAGATTCCAAAGGCTGAGTCAGCAGTAAAAAGGACAGTCCAGTAGCTGCAGAAATGATGGAGGGCGTGCTTGTACTGGCGAAAACGGCTTATCGCAAGTACATAAATGAATATCAAGCAAGTTTAGTATGCACAGGGGTGAATTCAACAAGGAGCTAATCTACTGATTAGCTCAGCTTCTCAAGGCAGAGTATGTTCTCCTCAAAGGACATATACACAGAATCCTACATCACATGGACTGGGAGAGGAGGCGAATGCACACTGACAGAGACAAAGGCACGAAAAGTTCAAGATGCAGCACATTAATTGCTAGCTGAACACTAGACATATACATATTTTCCACAGACATGAAAAAGAAATGTCAATTTTTTCCTACCAAAGTCCTGGTCCCAGATGCAAATTTAAAGATTATAAATGAGCATTCCAAACCCCTGGGTGGCAAATATCTCCATCTACAGACAGAGGTTGTGGCGTAACAATCACAGTTGCTGACTTTGGGACTGGAGAACCAGTTTCCAGTGAAGGCGCCAACTCAATAACCTGTGGTTCTGGCAAAATCACTTAATCTCACTGTGCCCACCATAAATGGATCTGCCCATGTGTAATGTAACTGGTTCTCATGTAAAGTCCTCCAATACCTACGGGTTGAGTTTGCACTATATAAAATTGCACAAAAAAACATATATATATGGGAGGTGTGGCCCAATGGGCGGGCTTTCACCAAAGCAGATAAAAGAACTTTCCAATGTTTGAAATGTGGTGTGTGAACAAGAGTACGCCAGTACTCGAAACGTTACGTTTTGGAAGGCACTTAAAATAAACAACATCTTGCCTGGACTACGTGGGGTCTGTCTCTTCTCTCGCCGCTGCTGTTACCGCTGCATGTGGAGGTTTGAAGGATTCTTACAATATATATATACATATATATATATATATATATATATATATATATATATATATATATATATATATACACATACCACTAAAACACACAAACTACACATCACAGCGCCATATAAACCACACAAACCACTGATGATCAATCTCAAACAATCAGAAATCAGATCCGGTCTACGAAGGAATCTTCAAAACTGGAATATGAAGGTAGCTGAAAGTACTGTGTGGCCATTTAGATGGCAGAACACACTATTCAAATACATCTTACAGGACATGAAAGTTCTGACCAGACTTCAGCGCTGGTTACCTAATCCACCCCATATGCTTTATTTATGGCTACTGGATCATCATCACCTTCCAATGTCCACTATTGTCAACAGTCTGAAGAAGGCTTAGTCGAGAGGGACAAAGACGCCCACTAGAGGGCGCACCACTGCCTGGTGTTCCTCTGCATCCAGCACCCAGAACCTTCCTCAGCAGACAACAGTAGAGTCCTCCTGAAGACCAAAAGCACTGTGGAGGTAGAGCCCCCTCGGAGGCTTGTGATGTACACCAGCTCCTCAGAGAGCTCTCGGTCGCCCACTCCAGCCTCTCCCACCACCACTCTTGGGCTGCGGATGTAGTGTGGGGTAGCAGGGCAGACCTAGGCTGAGATTATATTAACCTGCTTACACAAAAGACAGTTCTTTACGCATGTGCATTGAGCAGGGAGGGATTGAGCAATGCGAGGAAGTTAGTTTAGTATATGAAAAGTATGTAGGAAGGAACAGCAAGGGTCATCATCTCCAGGGATGAGCAACCTACGCTCAAACCCACCTGGCGAAGTAATAATACATGAGGGGCTGCCAAGATCATCACTAAGCAGAGAAAAAAAACACAGCTTTTGGAAAAATTAATTCGAGCCAAGGGATTATCAGAAGCGCTCTCATCCGGCATTCCAACACAAAGGAATAACATCATTATACACCAAGTGTAACACAAGCTGTGGCTAAGTCAATAGTTCTGCTGGCTTTACTGTGCAATAGCATGACAGATGTGTGTGCACACACGTGTAACCATGTTAAAGCCAAACCTGTTGGCTTTGCCAATACTTGTTTTGTTTTAAGCAGGTGGATTGTGAGCATTTATGAATGTGAATGACAGGGGTGGGGGCTCCACTAGGGAGGGGGAGCGTTGCCCCACTGCTTTCTCGCAGTGCGAGAAGCAGAAACATAAAATGGTAAAACGACCATTTTATGTTTCGGCTTCTTGCACTGCTAAAAAGCAGAAGTGTTTGGTTGCGCTGCTCCAAGAGCAGGGCTGGGCAGGGGAGGAGTGGTGTTCCCACTCCTGAGTGAGTAGGACTGGTTTGGTTGGCCCTCTGGGGCCACCCAAACCAGTCATGCGCACTCTGCCCTTTCTCCTTGCAGGCTGCACTGCAGCCTACATGGAGAAAATGGCTTCCCCATAGGCGCCTGGCTGGGCGGCTTCCCAACCAATCACAACGCTGCCATTGTAGTGTTGTGATTGGCAGAGGGGAGGGAGGCTACCTGCTTCCTGTTGGAGTCAGGAGTGCAGCAGCGATTAATGCGGCCGTGACTAGTGAATGAACATAAAGTGTACATGTATGCATGACTCCTGCAAAATTGCTGACAAACTTTAACAATGGCCTGCTGCAGTGAGAAAGCAAAACAAAATAATTGCTTTCTGTATACAATGCATACGTGAGCTGCAGAACATACTGTGTGATGTTTCAGTGTACTTTTGAGACGTAAAATAGTCCTTCATTAATTTCAAAGCAAATACTTCAGAGGCAGAACATACATTAAACAGTTCATAGCATGGGGTGGAAGAGAAATATTCCCATTGGTGAAGTCAATGCACTGTAGGTGTATTTTATACGATTGGTAAGGAGAGGTCAGCAGACGGCTGTACTATCAAGCCAGACCTAACAAGTATTGGTAAAACTGGTAGGGTCTAGTCATAGCGGGTATGCAATGCGTTTTATATTTTTTAATTGTTGAAAACATATGAAATAGACAAAGAGTACAGATAAATGAGTGGAAGAGCAGCCCTTGCACTGAAGTGTGCACTTCTTTTCAGGTGGTCGTGCACTTGCAACCAGGCACAATGCTGCCAGTCACAGTGGAAGACAGCCAATGGACGAAGTGGGCTAGCCCACTGACTCATGCTATTGGCTGCGGCGGTAGATGCAAAATGGGAATGACAGCTGTAAAATGCAATAGGTTCCACATTTGCGAAAGTTTAAGCTATTGGCATTGTAAATGTGGAAAAGCAGCATTAGAGTATGCTGTGCATGAGCGACACAAGCGTGCACCAGGATTTGTGTAGGAAAACCTGCCATGCCATGATAAGCAAGCATTTGTAATGCAATAGGTCTCGCATTTGCGAGAGTTTGAGCTATTGGCATTTAAATGACAATACCTTTTATTTATGTGTTTTGAAAACCTGAAATCATTGCGTAAATAAGCACTTTGTACTTGTAGTCCTTGCTTACGACAAGCAAGTCTGGCAGTAAATGAGGCGCAGTTACTGCCAGTCTTGGTTCTCGTAAGCAACGACTATAAGTAGAAAAGTGCATGTTTACGACCACTTGCGAGTTTTTAAAACACATACATAAAAGGCATTGTTATTTTCAATGCCAATAGCTCAAACTCTCGCAATATAAAACTCTTCAAATAAATAAATCAATAAATAAATGCGAGACCTATTGCAATGCAAATGCACTTTTTACACTTTCAAAAATCGCCCTTCTGGCCATTTCACAGTAGCATGAGACAGTCAAGTACCAGTGCATTTCGGGATAATTCACTTCATCAGGGGTATCTAAGATACAACATTTCAGCCAAGAACACATCAGCACAATGAATATAACCTCGACTATACTAGCAAACCTAGTACACATACACACTCTGTGAACATTCCGCTTCATGCATTGTAATTAATATATACTACATGCAAACCGTGTCATACTTTGGCCCTACAAATAGGAAACAGAAAAAAATCTGTGACCTACTAACCCCCCCCCCAATGCAAAAAGAATCGTCCTTAAAAACAAATGCAACAGGGATCTTGAACCCCATATTTATGTCACAAAAGGAAACCTCAGAAATCCCCATTTATTCTGTGATTACAAACCAGCTACAAATGCATGCTTGCCAGTCACACCCTTCCCTCGGAGAGAACACCCCTTTATCACAATGTCCGTTCCCTTGCTTACCACACCTTATGTTAGACTACGTTCCTGACTGAAAGTGACCAATATAATCTTTTTGGAAGTAGCGCCATGTTAGAATTCCCATCTAGCCTGGCCTCCTTCATTCAACTTCAAGGGAAGCAGCCCGTTCCTGGAGAAATTTCAATGGCACCATGGAAAACGATTGTTTTTATTGCACATAAGTGTTGAGTGCATTGGAGTTAATTAGTCGGAGGGAAGATAAAAAACAAACACCAGGCTTTGTGCATGCCGCTATTGACAAATGACCCCTTCCCCCCACATTCGCTCCACATCTCCCAGAATTCCTGCACTGACTGCCCGCAGGGTGTTCGTGGCTCCTCCGTTCCCAAACCAACTGTGCTCATAATGCAAGAAAATTGATGGTGAATAAGAACGCATGTGCATAACGCCTCTTCCATTATCATGTCAGTTCACTAAGCATGTATGATTGCATGCAAAATAGTAGTTAAAATTATACAAATTGCGAATCCGTTTGTACTTCCATGATGGTGTTGTGTAAGAAATTCAACTCCTGACCGGAAACAACGCTCCAGTGCTACTGCGATTTCATTCAACTATCAGTTTCATACTACTTTTATCCTCGCGATGTTAGACAGGTCAACGTTTGAAGAGTTGGTGCAATGTATCCGATGGATGGAAACATGAATTCTATGCGCACTGTAAATGGAAGAATGCACTTCAATATACTCCAAACTTTTCAGACGCTCCGCGGCGTTTGAGGCATGCCAGCCTGATGCGCGCTCCACCCAGTGCCAGCTTGATGCGTGTTCCACCCAGTGCCCACTCGCCTAAAACCATTAAAATAAAGTGCTTTAAACACTATCAAGTCCAGAAGGGTTCACGCAAGATAGAACAAGACGTCAGCGGTTGTTTTATTTAGTTGCTTCGCCGTGAAATGGATCCAAAAAAACGTAAAAAGCTTGCGAGTGGTGCACGCGCGCCACTGCGAGCATATGTCTTCAATTATCGCGCCCGTGTCTGGGCGGGATAATTGAAGACATATGGGCTTTGGTGCGCGCAACAGACACCAATTGGCATTAGGCGCAGCTAAGCGACCGCCTATGGCCTATTGTGTGTTCTGTTAAAAAACAGCACGCACGCAAAGCCCAATAAAAATGGACCTAGGAAATGAACACGCACAATTTGTGTGGAATTTCCAGGTCCATTTTTAAACCCCTACAAAAGGGCTCTTCGCGAGCCCTAAAAACAGCATTCGCCTTCTGTAAATTGTTAAAGACCTGGCTATTCCCCTAGTCTGGTTGGTTTCTCTACTGTCCGCTGCTACCAGCGCTGGGTTGCCTTCGGGTAGCCATGCGCTTTACAAATGTATTTTTCATTTCATTTAATTTCATTATGCTGTGCGGCATGCACCAGAATCCCTGTACGAAAACCTGCCACGTAAGAATCCAGCACCAGATTGTGTGCTATGAGCAACCAGCGTGCACCAGGATCCCTGTACGAACAAAGGCAGTAAGGGAACTAGTGCCAGAATTTGTTCTGTGCAGCCTGAGACACAAGTGTGCACCAATATCTGCGTACAAAACCAGCTATGTTAGAAAGTAACATCAGAATGTGTGCCACCAGCGTGCACCAGGAGACATGTATGACAAGCATTTGCAATGCAATAGGTGTCGCCTTTGCAAGAGTTTCAGCTATTGGCATTGTAAAGGACAATGCCTTTTATTTATCTGTTTTGCTAATTAACACATAATTTAATGGGCATGGTCATTTACAATGCCAATAGCTCAAACTCTTGAAAATGCGAGACCTATTCAAAGAAGCAGCTGCCACTGTACTGGGCTGCTCGGAAAGTGAAAGCATGCATGGCGCACTGAATGTTGAAGGAAAGCATATTGTGCCTGCAGTAGGAGAAACTCATTAATGAAAATAGTGCTTACAGACTAAAAAAGACGTATCCTAACAACCGCAGTAAAAGGGCCAGTCCTCATGGGAGGTTACAAATGTAGACAAGGTGGTACAAAGGAGTGACTAACAAGCCTATTAACGAACCAGAAGCCAGCATTTACGAAGGACAATGACAAATATGGGCGGAGAGTTGGTGGGGCTTCTATTCCATACTCCAATACAGC
The DNA here is from genome assembly GCF_964261635.1 of Lissotriton helveticus. Taxonomy (NCBI): domain Eukaryota; kingdom Metazoa; phylum Chordata; class Amphibia; order Caudata; family Salamandridae; genus Lissotriton; species Lissotriton helveticus. The sequence goes on from NC_136073.1 coordinate 683,910,600, forward strand.
ATGGCTCGCAGCACAGCCCAGGCTCGACCTCAAAAGAGGCATCTAAACCAATACAAGTTATTACATTCATAAAGCCTAAGATATAGCACTGCATCAGCATCCCACTAAGGTGTAAAGTGTGAAGCAGGCAAAGAATAATTTATCAGCAGACCTGTCACAAAAATGAACCCTTTATCCACCCCCCTCAATGACCGGGGTGTAGTTTCGGAGGGGAGTGGGTGTTACACCCCCCAATAAATGTACTTTGTGATAAATAGTTGGGTGCAGGTGCTTTCAGTCGGGTATGGTGCGGTGTTTCGGATTTTACCAGGAATGTTTACACACAGACAAAAACGCACACACACTCTCTAAAGCTCTGTTTGGAAAGAGTTCAAAAATGTTGGTTATTTCACAAAATAATGTGCTTTCTCTCACTTGCTACCTCTACCTATCCGCATTACTCTGCCTTTGCGCTGCCCCTTAAACCCCTCCCGTGCACCCTGCTGACCTATAATTTATTAACATGATATGCCAGCGCGATTGTTGGGAAAAGCTGTAGTTGACATATCCCCCCTGCCCAGTCTTACTGACCAATCTCAGCCCCTGCTCAGATATATTTTCGAACCGCGGCAGAAAGCGGGTTTTCTTCCCACCATTGTAAGCACCTTCAACTATATGCTCGCCGGGCCTTCTTCAGCTGTGCAGCACTCGGCCACTCCCCGCTAGGTTCAACTTCCCAGCCCTTACCACCAATTTTGACGTCGTGGCAATCAACAATTTATCACCGTGAGGAGTGCCTTGGATTTATTGGCCTTGGTTACTCGCACACACATACATATTTCATTGACACCTTAAATATATTAAGAGAAATTCAATATTCTATTTATGGTTAATGTATCGATGAGTAGTATGAATAATTTTCTGTGCCCTTCCTTAATGAGGGGGGGGCGCAGTGCAATTGAATATGCTTGACCTCTGAAGGCTATTAATGGCCCAGAAATCTCAATGTTTGTGTTTGGGAAAAAAAAATCACGAACAAGGCGCCTTTATGATCAGGAGTATGTATTCTGCAATATAAGATGTGAAAATTGTCAAGTAATGTACTCGATGAGGAGCAGAAGATTAGTGGTGAACTTGAATCAATTTTTCTAGTAAAATTCTGACATTTTTACTTCATTTAATCTATTTGCCCCATAATAGATTAAAAAACTGAATAAAACGTTAGCACCGTGTGCCTTCGTACAATTGCATCTATTATAGATACAATTGTACGAAGGCACAACTATTGATTTAGATGTTTGTATAGCATGTAACCAATCTTTCCCAACAGGGCACTTTTAAACACAGTGAACAGAGTGAGAAATGGTTGCAGCAATCAGTATGGGGCATCCTGCGGAAATACATCCACACGCACGGACTGAATTATACATCGCAAAAAAACACATTGACATTATCAGATCGTTTTATTTCACTTTTTTTTTAAAGGCGTCCTAAATCAGACACAATGATAAAACGTGGTCACTCTCTACGCAAAAATATATATCCAATGGTAAGGGTTTCCTCAATTTAATATCAGGGACATCATGTCAGACTACCCACTGGAGAAAGAAGTTGTTACTAATAATATTTCACCTAAAAAGGATACGCGGCACTCAAGTCCCCAAGTAGAAATTGTGTCCGTCTTGACAAGCCCTTGAGTCTGGTGACATGTAGCGCTTTATTGCAGATTAACCTCAAGACAATGAAGATCCCTCAAAAGGGGGAGATGTGGTCAACTGCCAGTGCTTAATTTGTAAAATATTAAGTGCCAGGGCTCTACCCAGGAGTCCACTGCAGCTTGCACCACCCATCACCCTTGTCATTGCTGCCAAAACAACTACACTCTTGCTTGTAAATGTGGCAATTCAGAATTTTTCCAGGTTCATAAAGCTAAAGGAATGGCTGGGGGGGGGGGCAGGTATTAGCAATTTTATTGTATATTGTAGTCCTAAACTACCGTTGTTCTGCTCATCTCTAAATTAGATGAGTAGCACCACCATGTGGTGGACTGTTCTTAGTATGGTGTAGACTTTTAGGTACCGAGCACTGGAACCCAATTAAGTGCTGGTGCTGAGCAAAGGAAAGCACCGGCTCAAATTAAGCACTGGAACTCCCTTGGTTAACTTGACTCTATTAGAAGAAGGCTCAACAGAAAAAATATGGAAGTAAGTCACTGTCCACTTCCAACAGCCTTCCCTTCTCTCCTAACGTCTCACTGCAGGGGGACACAAACCGCTTTACTAGCACAGCAACTCAGCATTCTCAGTACTGTAGAACAAGAGATTGAATTCAGAATTTGGTTATCTGCTATACTTTTGCCAGTCAACAAAACGGTTAGATGCCCAAGGCATCAGCTGATCTCACTGTGGTCTGGGTCCCATGTACCCTAAAGTTATCTTTTAGGCGCCCGGCCCCTATGAGACAATGTGTTTAGTTTTAACGGACATGGATACAATCTTGTGGTCTGCTGTTGAACAGCTCCAAGGCACATTACTGAAAGTCTGAGGCGTGGTTACTTATCTAACCATAGCACGGAAGCCGAGCGCATTACTAGGAACAGGTGACCACACCCGTGCCACCCTGCTAAACTCACACAGCTATCCCTCATTCTAGAACACACAGGGAAGGCGCCAACCAGCCCTGCTACATAAACATAGATAGATATATATATGTACATATATATGTGGTATCTGTAGAGCACAAACCTAGCCAAGAGACGGGGGCGCTGTACAGGCTCAAATACAAAAATACAGCCAGAGTGATTGGAGGGGTAGCTGGGTCTGAAAGGAGTAGTGAAATGTTACTTCATTGTGATGTAGTGTTCTTGAAAGAGGTGCATCTTCAGATTCTTCCTAAATTGGCGCAGCGTCGGGGCGGTCCTGATGCATACAGAGATGTTATGTGGTTCCAGATCCTGGATGCAGAAATGGAGATGGCCAGTTGCCTTGGTTTTTTTCCAACCATTATCAATCTGGCTGCCCAGTATTTTTCACGTTGGCACATATTTTAAAATATCTCATATCCTGCATACTCCTTTTAAAAGGCAGGTCCACTGGTAACTGAGAGGCAACGATCCATGCACGAAGAAGCATTTTGAGTTTCCACGTGGCGTTCTTCACACGGGTGCTGGCGCCATCGGCTCCAACTTTCTTTTCCCTGAAGATCGATGTTTTCTGTATCTGCTCCCAGGTTTTATGTGCAACAGCAGATTTTCCTAATGAGATGTAGCTAATTACAAAAGTGCCCATGAGGCCTTCTTTCAATCTCACCAAGTTTTAAGTACACAGCAAGATGCTTCACAGAAGCAAAGGCAAAAAAAAGCCACCTCATGGCCCCACCTGTTTTCCTCATTTCTGTACATCTTGCGGCATCTTGAGATACCACACAGGGACTTGTTTTATATTGGGCGGAAATGTTAAATCTGTCAAAGTAGATGTATCCACCTGATCTACCATTACAAGTTGTGCATCATTTGTGAACTCCATTTATTTTACCCTCTTCAGCTTTTGACAGGTAATAAATATGTGGTGAAGTAGGTATGTGGGGGAAAAAAAGATGAACGGGGGCAAACAGTGAAAATCAAGTGCACCAGCTCGATTTCCTAGTTATTGAGAACCAGGATCAAATTACACAAGGTAGCATCCAATTTTCTATGGGGCATAATTACATATGGAAATTCAAATGAACTCTGAATTAGACCCAGGGCCTACAGTTTCCCCGCGGTTGATCCAAGTGTTTGTGTCAGTTGTGATCTTTGGGCCTCGGATGCCTTGTTTTTCCCCATCACTTTTACATATTTTGCGTTTTTGCTTTTAACGTTTGGATTACGCCTATTACCATAGTTAAGAAGAATGCAGTTCCAGGTTGGAAATGTAGGTGTCCCCCAATGCTTCGATACATGGACAGCTCGTCCAGGGGGAGTTCACTATGAAAGCTTCTGTGGTGCCCATATGTTTAGGTGTCCTACAGACTAGGAGGTGTACAACAGACACAGTAGATCACACACTGGTCCAATGGCCTGTGCTGTGACTTACATAGCTGTGCCTTGACCGACCCTGTACCCCCTCCAATCTCCCTTGGTCTTGTTCCAAGTTCTATCCTTTTGTGAAGAGTGAGGAGCATACCAATCGGGCTGAGGGAGCAGCAACGGTTTGTATAGGCTCCTCTGAGGAAATAACGCCCTTATTGTGCCGTCCAAGAACCACAAGCGGTGGAATAGGTCATTTGTTTTCCTTCAGATCTGCCTAGGGAGGTAGGTGTTTTAGCCAAAATTGGAAACATGTTTTGCTGAACACTTAAATACTTGCGCCCACCCTAAAATCTTGTGGGGTGTATTTTCCTGCGACTCTTGCACGAGTGGGATACTGAGTAGATATTTGAATAATGGCAAGGTGCTATTAGAAAACTACACTGAAAGGTAACAGACTTTCTGCTAAAATCAATCTTTGTCTTCACAGATTTGAGATTTGGAATTGCAAAGCTGCTGAAAGCAAGCCTGCTAAAGGGGATGCAAAAGGCATTTGTATATGCCTGTGCGGTCCCTCAAACGTATTCAAGAGATGCATTTTCTTTAAACAGTTATATGAGACTGAGGTATGAGGTCAGGGTTTTGTATGTGGGACTGAGGCGTGAGGTAAGGGATTTGCATACATGTTTCTTAACTGTAAGGGTGTGTTATAATAACCCGGCATTTGTAAAGCGCAAACTAATCACCCCTAAGGGTCTCAAGGCGCTGGGGGGCGTTGGGGAAATGTCATTCATTTCATTCAAGCGAGCTATTGCCCAGAGTCACAGGGTGCTGGGATGAGCTGCCGCTGGGAATCGAACCGTGAACCCCGTGCCGCCCTGCCTGCTGCGCCACACCTCTCCTCAGTGTGTGCTGAGAGGTCCTGAATACACCAAGATGTGGTTGTTTATCTGTAGAGTAAAATGATTCTGCTATTTTAACGTTAATGGAAACATCCCCCCACCCCAAAGTTATTCCTCAAAACACGAAATTTTTACTTTTGCCTACACTCCAAAAAATAGTTTAGCGGTTGGAGATGTACAAGTCATGTTATTTTTTTTAGGACAATACGTTTCCCGTAAGGTATGAGACATTGCTGGAAGGAGATGGGCAGGTTGTTTTTTGCAGGTGAATTGAAACCTTGCTGATTAGAGATGTAAGGAAGAGTTTTCTCCTTGGATATGTTGGGATATTGGTGGGACTGTATGTGTTGGTTCTCAGTCTTAAGATATATAGTGGTGTTTCTATATGTGGAATGAATAGTTTGGATTTGGGTCTTGCCTACAGACTGACTTTAGCATTCTTTTTATTGGATAACTTGTATCCTTACACTGCTCATATTCACAGAACTAGTTTTTTTCTTTTAGCACTCCATGAGTGTGCTGTGTTTTTGTACTTGCTTCATGTCACTTTACAATTCAAATACTACTATATCACTCTCTGGACGGTCTGCGTTGCTCCCTCCGATCCCAACTAGCCCATTACTTGCTCAGACAGTTTGTGTTGCTTTGTTATTCTCTCCCCCTCCTTATGCTCGTCCATTGTTGCCTCACCTGCACCCTGGTGCTTCCTCAATGTTTACTTCTGCACCCTCTGCTCCCTTTGCTTGCTCCTCCATCGTACCCCTCCCATTACAGTCTTTAAAAATAAACAAATAAATGTGGGGTTTTTCAATTTTTTTCGTGCCCAGCCACTGCTATTTCCTGGTGGGCCATTCTGTTTTTCAAAAGCACTTTTTTTTTTTTAAATCAACCTTTAATTTTGTTATTTTTTTTTTAAATATACCACTCTTAAAATTGTGTCCACCGCCCTGAAAGGTTAAATAAAACAAATTAGAATGGCGACTGTGTCATGCTGTTTACATGGTCATGCAGAGCAGCTATAGAGGCATGTCATCACAATCTTATTTCATTTTTTGATTATTTTTGCCGGTACTGTACAGCATGAGCAAAGAACATGCCAATAGGTTGAAAAGGCGAAACCTATTGGCTTTGTCAACCTATTGGCTTTGCCAAGGATTATTCATTTTAGATAAGGTAGGGTGGTCCTGAGTAAAGATCTACCGTATGTTTCTTTTAAGTTCAGTGTGTCGAGACATTGCTGGGGGATGTATGACGTTACAACACATACATTCACAACGCATACCATTACAACAAAACTTTTACAACGCAAGATCCATTACAACAAATGCTATTGTAACGCGTGCCATTACAACGCAGATGCTATTACAACGTATGCCATTACAACGTAAGTATTTTTTAATTGTACTTAATGGGAATCTAATAGTAGTGTAAATGTTGGATAGTGTAGGGGTTAAAATTACTATTCTAACTCCAGGGGGTGTAATAGTAGGGTAAGTGTTGGATAGTGTAGGGGTTAAAATTACTATTCTAACTCCAGGGGGTATAGTAGTAGGGTAAGTGTTAGATAGTGTAGAGGTTAAATTACTATTCTAACTCCAAGGGGTGTAGTAGGATGTTAAGTGTTGGATAGTGTAGGGGTTAAAATTACTATTCTAACTCCGGGGGGTGTTGTAGTAGGGTAAGTGTTGGATAGTGTAGGGGTTAAAATTACTATTCTAACTCCAGGGGGTGTAATAGTAGGGAAAGTGTTGGATAGTGTAGGGGTTAAAATTACTATTTTAACTCCAGAGGGTGTAATTGTAGGGTTAGTGTTGGATAGTGTATGGGGTTTAAATAAAATAAATTAACTTAAAATGAAATCAAATTAAATTCAAATATATTAAAATTAATTCAAATTAAATGTAATTAAAATAATAAAATGAATTTAAGTAAATTAAATTAAAATTAAATTAATATTAATTAAATTAAATACTTACCCATACTTACGTTGTAATGGCATGCGTTGTAAAAGTTTTGTAGTAATGGTATTACGTTGTTATGCCCGCGTTGTGATGGCTGTTTCCCTTGCTGGGCGAGTGAGACCATGCAGAATCTCTCAAATAGGTCAGAGCTTTTGTAAGTAGAGGACATGCAGGATGTTTTTTTGTTTTTTTTCGGTGGAGTTTAGCAGACAGAGCAAGCTGTCTGATTACCAAAGACATGTTGTGGGGTTACCAAGAACATACAGTGACTTTCAGTCCGCCTTTTTCTGCCTGCTTTCCACTGGATGGGTTTCCTTGTTCCAGCCTGTCCATATTGTGTTTGTCCCTCCTGTGGAACAAAGCCTCTTTACTAGCTCTTTGATTAACTGTCTTCTATGCTTCCTCTGATCACTTTTACAGATCTACATTTTACTTATTGTCTCCATGAGAGTGAATGTGTTTTCCATGTCTCCCTCATGTGCTATTCTCCTCCACATGTTGCTCTTTCTCTCACACATGTGCTTCACTTATTTGTTTTCGGTTGAGCCTCCCAGTCAGAGCAAGTTGCTCCCTCACTCGCACTGCTCTGCCTCACCTGTGTTCTTCCCCCCACTGTTTTGTTTCTTCTCCCCATCCACCATTTGCATCTCCCCCAGCAATATTTTTTTACCACATTACCCCCCTCCCTAACACACTCGGCTGTTTAAATCTAAAAAAAATGTTTTAAAATTTTTTAAGTTCCCTCTACAGTGTGTACTTTTGTAGGACATAAATGCTGTTGTACGTATGCATGCACCTACAAAAATGACGCAGCAACCACATTTTTTTAACCCGTAGCAGCATGGCTAAAACATTGGCAAAGCCAGGTCTTAGAGGCGAGACCACCATTGCTTTGCTAATGAGGTTTCCTTTTTAGGTTTATTGGATGAGTAGAATGTATGGATCAGTTATTCAGACTAGGTAGGTTGGGAAGTTACTCTGTGTCACACAGGTTGATTTTTCCATTTAAGCATGATGGATTTTGCAAGATAACGATGTGCGGTTTGGTTCCTTTCTGTTTAAAAGACTCAGGCCATTACTGGGCAGAATGTATTAGTCGTTTTTTTGTCTTTAGGTATACTGTGGTCGTTTGCTTTGCCTAATTTAGGATGTTGCGCCTTGATGGAGCGTTAAGTGATGGTTTACACACTTTAGATAATTTAAGACATTTCAGAATAGGGAGATGCATGTTGGGTGTTCTTTTATTTTAGATATGCTGCCTTTCTAGGTAGAGAATCAACCTGCTTTTGTCCTTTTGTATGTTCAGAAGTAGATGGGCGGCATACAAGTCGTCTTCTCCCTTTAGACATGTTTGGACATTGCTGGAAGGGTATGCACAGGATCTTTTTTTCAAGTACGCCAGGCATTGCTGGGTAGAGATGTAGTTTTTCCCTCTTTAGACACTTTGGGGCATCAATATAGGTGTCCCTCTGTTTATGTATATTGGAATATTGCTGGGTGATGTGCGTGAGATATGTTGGTATTTAAATGGATGGAGAGGTTGGTTTTTCCCCCCTTTAGTTGGGAGTGTCAGGGTGCTACTTTAGGTTGCTGTATCTTCACATGGAACAGTACTAAATTCCAGGCCAGATACTGGCTGGGCCAGGAAAAACTGGAGCTGAGGTACCTACCTGACTGAACCACAGGGAATTAAAGCTGTCAAGCAAGAACCAAAGAAGAAAAAGAGGGAAACCTCCCCAACCACCCAAAAAATACAAAAACACACCAACGACGCGGCTCCAGGATTGTGCAAAACAAAACAGCTTCATTGAACAGCCTTATTACAAAATGTAAGAGTTGGCTCAAAACCTCCTTCATTTACTTTTGGAAACTTTTGAGGCGCCCTTTTCTAAATCAGACACTAAAGGGAGGCGTGCTTGTCAGTGGGTTGAACCAAAATTATGTTAACATTTTTTTCACAGTTTTTGGTTAGCATGGACTTTTTTTTTTTAAGTGAGGAACAAAGAAATGTCTCTTAGTCATGAAAGGAAACAATATGTCAGACCACATTGCATCCTAAATTATTCTCGCAAGACTTCCCCAAGGGTAGGCATGCTATAAATGCTCCATCTAAAGCAGAATGAAAGCATAGACTGAAAATAGTGCTTTGCCTCAGTTGTCAAAATCACAGTACACACCGGCATGCTATTCCCTACAGTCAGTATTTGTGGAGTCCAAAACCTATCATACAAAGGAGAAACGAAGCTTTCTGCGAAGCACGGCACCTGAAAAAAAGCTTTAGAAACAATCAGGGCGAAATTGTGCTTGCTGGCCATAAAGAGTCCAAATGTAAAATTATTCTGAAATGCATCACAGCATTTTGATCTAGATGAAACGTACAGGCAGGTGAGCTCAGTGGGATAACAGATCACCCAGAGTACTCTCTGATGGGCGGTCACAAGTTGGAATCCCAGCAGCCCCTCTTCAGAATCATGATCGCTATAAAGCCAGTGCTATTGAAGTGAGTGATAATTATACACACTGCATAGAACATGCTGAAGTGCATATACAAAAACAAATAATTCCTACTATGCCTACCGGGTTCTATCATGTTTACATTTCCCACAATGTATGTTAAACTTGCTGCGATGTAACTGAACAGATGACATGATGACAGCACTAGTTCTGCATGCTGGAAGCTACTATTTGCCATCTCTGGTTGGGTACAATATTTTGTTGCTGCTCTTCTAGAGCATCGCTTCTCATTGCGGTTTTTATGCTACACATCATGAATACGCCCTCATTTATTTCAAGTTTGGAATCCTCCATGCCCTCGCCTTGTTGTCCTAATAGTTAGTTTCCTGCAAGTGCTATCACTCTAGTGAGAATTACAGGTTGAGACGGTAGCGCTTGAGCTTGGTTTATATATCAACGATTTGGTATGTACTGCTGGGGTTCACCAAAGTGAATAATTTTCAGGTTGAGGGTGCACTATCTGGTAGTGAAAGTCCTATTGTGAACTTGCAGTGGCTTAGAGCCCACTGACTGCTTACCATTGGTTGGATTTAATGTCACTCATCAACTTGCTTTGTATTTGTTGCCCTGTGTGGGCCGGCCCGCATACCTCTTCTCGGTCTTCCCTTGTGTCCTTCCACTGCTTGCTTTTCGGGTACTAAATTGTTACTTTTTATTTAAGCAGTCCATGAGAGTGCATGTGTTTTCCAGTTGTCTATCATGTGTACTTCTCTTCTCCCCTCTCGGCCACACTCAAAACTGTTCTCCCTCGCCCATGTGCTTCCCCTTATCCCTCCATGTTGCACTCGCCCTTGTTCTTCTCCGCTCGTGTTGCATTCTTGCTCATGTGCCTCCCCCAAAAGTGCTACTTCTCCCCTTCCTGCCTGCCCCTGGTTTCTGCCCCCCCCCGCTCAATGTTGAATACCCCTCTCCTCCCGCCTGTTTTAAGATTTTTTTTTTTTTTACAGAGGACCAGGAAACAAACTGCTGCCATGCAAGCCTCCTTAAAAGCTCTTTTGCTCTACTTCTATTTCTTTTTTTGTTTGTTTACCGATCCATGCCAGGTAAATAAACCAAAATTTGGGGGATGGTGTCAATTTATAAGTGCACGTGTGATACAGCATGCATAACCCTACAACATGACCAGTTGCATCATCGTGCTTTTTTTTTTAAGCTTTTTTCCTTGCTTGCTGCACAGCCTCCCTTCCATCCCACTTAATAGACATTTTGCGCGGATGCATCTGCTCAGATGCAGCTTCCAATAAACTAATGTTATTATTGCCCGGACAAAGGATTTAAGTGAGATGAAAAAGGTGGGGGCACTCTCAAAGGGATGTTGCCACAGAAGCATTAACTAGTAATCGTTTCCAACCGGAGTGGCCTATGTAATGAAGGGTGTGTCTTAAAGCATGCAAGTGAAATCCTGTGCTTCCCCGATTGTACCAACTGGCCTGTGGTTTGGTGCCTGAGCTTTGTTATTTCATCCAGATATATCATACATAACAGACATGCACCTGAAACAAGTCAGACCTGTTGACTTTGCCACAGCAGTTTGTTGGCATTATCAGATAAATGAGAAACAACAATTATATATTTTTGCAAATAATAAAGAAGTGAAAAAGTTTCAGTTCTAAAAAATACATACGTTTCTGAATAAAACTAGTGGTCTTTGCAGTGTCTCAGTTATTCCCCCTTTTCCCCCTTCAACAGCTTTTCTCTGCAGTCTCTCGCTCTTAGACACATACATACATACTTTTTCTCCCCACATTTTTCACCAGAGCTCTCAACGGTGGCCAGTTATAAACACCCACCCACAGACCAATTTATTGCAGACAGCAAGAGTTAATGCAGTACATAGTAAGCACTATGCAAGAGTAATAGGTTACATGCAAACAAAAACTACAGAAAAACATCCAGGAGAAACCAAATAATCCAGGGGATGCAAGATCAAGTAAAGCTTGTGAAATGTATTTAGAAACCACTAAACTACTACTCTGGCTTCAGATCACACTGCTGCAAGGAAACCTCTGCCTAACTCTATGTCTATGTACTCATTATAGTCAATACGCTCATCAGCACGGATGAAGAGGACCCCTGCCTCCGGATATTGTTGGACATCTCAGCGGCCTTGAACAAAGTTGGCCAATCCACTCTCATATGCACCCTGGAGTCTTGAACGAGATTCACCAGTAATGTCCTTCTCTGGGTCTCTTCCGACCTTTGCAACCGACAATTTCTTGTTCACATGGGCACTTCCAGGTCACTAAAGATCCCATTACCGGGGGAGTCCCCCAGGGTTCCAAACCATCTCCTGACTCCTTCGACCTTTACATGGAACCGCTCGGTGCTCTGCACACAGATAAAAGCATCAAGATTCACAAATAAGCTGATGAACACACAACTCTACTTTAAAGTCTACTGTGCTTTAGACATCCAATGCCTCAAAAGATGATTGCACATCATTCAAACATGGATATCCAATGACAACCTGAAGCTCAACCCCACTAAGACAGAATTCCTGCTATTAGCCAAGAACAACAAACAAGATGCAGTACAAACCTGGCTCAACGACCTGAAACTTGCCAGCTTTAAACCCTATATTTTACCGAATGTCAAGTCAATTTGAATTACCCAGGACGCCAACCTCCAGCTCATGGAACATGCTGATAAAAAAAAAAACACAAAGATGGCCTCCTAACAGTTCTCTCTTCTACAGAAAGAGAAACAGTTTCTTCCAGAAAGTGACTTCATAACTGCTGTTTAAGCCCTGGTACTCTTGCATTTGGTTGGTGGTAACACCCAACTCTATGGCGTCCCAGACTCCACGCTGACACTCCACAGGGCCATCCTACACATTGCAGCACATCTCAAAATTAAATATGATCACATCAACCGCATCCTGACGGAGCTCAATTTGCTCCCCTTGCTGGCCTGCATCATCTGCAAAACCAGCTGCGTCATTTAGAAAGCCATCACTAACAGCACCCCTGCTTATCCTGCAGACAGGCACACCATCTCTGAAGATTCTCGGAACACCCGCAGCCAGGACAACAGCAGACTGCAGACTAGGAGGTGTAAAAAATAAAAAACTAGACAAGATTTTATCCATCATCCCTGGATCAGGAACAACATTCCTGTATCATGAGAACCTCCCTAAACTGCTCAAAATTAGGAAAGAGTTGAAGTCTCGCCTCTTTAAGGAACACTACATCACAATCCATGCTTAATTTGAGCCGTTGGTTTCCGGTGCTCAGCACCAGCACTTACTCATGAACACCGGGGCTTTTCATGTGCACCAATTAAAGACACTTCTTAAGTGATTTTACCATAATCACAATATGTTGAACCGACAACGAGACTCGAACCTGGCTCCCCTGCTCCGAAATAGGCAGCTCTGGCCGTTACGTGGCATCTTCGCTCGACTTTCATGGCTAGTAGTTGGTTCTGTTTTAGGCGGCGCTAGCAGGAGAAATGGGCTGGTGCAAGCTGCCTCCTGACGAGAGCCCTGGCATTTATTTTTTTCCAAATTTAAAACTGATCACAATTCATTCACCGTCCCCACTCAAGTTTCCTTTCACATCACTCACTGCCTTTATGCTGGACTTTAGTTTTGTACAGTGCTCTGCAGCCTTTTCCTGGCTTGGTCTGTAGTGTAAAACAAGGTATGCATACATCACTCACTGATATGCATTACCTTAATTATTTTTACAGTTATTGTTGCGAAAGCGATCAGTTTTATAACAGTAAAGTTAATGACATCTTAATTGGGACCTATTTCAAAATCCGTTTTCAATTACTGCCTGTGTCCTATACGAGGGGACAAGCTCCACTAAAAGCCCTGCAAATCGGAATGTATGCACAGTAACTAGAGTGGACCGAGACAGTAGCTCTACTATTTCTGTTGTGACTGGAAACAAGCTGGGAATGGGGAAATAGATAGAATTCTATCTTCATAGCCCCTCTGCCTAGCAACAGTTGCCAAACATTTTTTCCGCGTGCACCACTTGACATGAGATGAGGACCAGTGGTTATGTTTTTGGCAGCGAAACCAGCAAAACAGGGATAAAATCACCACCACCATCAACAGGTTGCACGCAGAAGCTGGAACAAGATCACAGCCGACCAGCTCGCGACTTCCCTGAGCAAGAACCCACCCACCAGCGCAACAAAACCCCAGCCAAGCGGCCATCAACCTCACAAAGTGGATCAGCAACTGCGCAGACGCCCTCGCCCCCCTGAGGACCCCGCCTAGCAGACCCCGCAGCAAGAAAGCCCCATGGTTCACCGACCAACTCAAGAGCTCCAAGAAGAACTGCCGAGCCCTCGAGAGAACCTGGCGCAGAGACCCTACACCAGACAACATGACTGCCCTCAAGCTCGCCACCCGAAAACACCACCAACTCATCCACGCCACCAAGAAAACTGCATTCAAGGAACGACTGGACAACAACGCACACAACAGCAAGGAACTCTTCAACATCGTTAAAGAGCTCTCCAACCCCGACGCCGGAAACAACGACATCACCCCTTCGCAAGACCTCTGCAACTCCCTCGCCTCCCACTTCCACAACAAGATCGCGGACATACACAACAGCTTCAGCACTCAACCGACGCACGCCTCGACCGAACCACCGCCCCCCACCGCCACCCTCCGCGCCTGGACCCACATCAGCATCGAAGACACCATCCGCACGATGAACTCCATCCACTCCGGATCTCCTACCGACCCCTGCCCTCACCACGCCTTCAACAAGGCCGACGCTGTCATCGCACCCCACCTGCGGGACATCATCAACACCTCCTTCGACACCGCCACCTTCCCGGAGAGCTGGAAGCACGCTGAACTCAGCGCTCTACTAAAGAAGCCATCAGCCGACCCCACGGACCTCAAGAACTACCGCCCCATCTCGCTGCTCCCGTTCCCTGCAAAAGTCATCGAGAAGACCGTCAACAAGCAGCTGGTCGCCTTCCTCGAGACGAACGGATCCCTCGACCTCTCGCAGTCTGGCTTCCGAGCCAACCACAGCACCGAGACCGCCCTGATCGCAGCCACCGATGACATCCGAGCGCTGCTTGACAACGGTGAAACAGCAGCCCTCATCCTCCTAGATCTCTCCGCAGCCTTCGACACTGTCTGCCACCGTACACTAGTGCAGCGACTCAGCAACGTCGGAATCCAGGAGAAGGCACTGGAGTGGATCATCAACAAAAATTGTTTTGTTATTTCGAGTTGTTCACTCGCCCTGAGGCGGAAGCCGGGGCTCTTAGCGCTCTCTTGCGCCTCTATTGAATCGGTGTTATTGTTGACCACTAATAATAGCACAGGAACTACTTAGGGCTTGCACGAACGCTGCCTTCAGCACCTAAGAATTGAAATCTTTTAAAACTTGTACATATCTTAAATTGTTCGTTTTTAAGCAAGTTCTTACCTGGGGTGAGATTACTTCCCTCCAGGCAGCGTCAAGACCGGACAGCGCAGCTCAGCTTGTGAGTGACGCTGGGCACTCCCCCCACCCACCGGAGCCGCCATCTTGGGAAGGGAAGGGAGACGGTGCAGTCCATCGTCCCTCCCACCCTCCTCACTTACCAATGGATAAAAACACTCGCCTTGCACGTCCGTGCCTGGACCGGGCCCAGGGCCACAACCCCTGCCCCTCTTCTCTCCTATACCCGCAATGTTCTTTTGGAGCTTTGTCCATCTCACGCCCAGCTGTGCACCAAATTCGATCTATCCCTCATGCAGTCGGTGCCACATACACATTGTTTACATTGTAACATTTCCCCTGTGTTTGATAATCCAACTATGGATGCTAAATCTTTAATTACTGAGGTTGATACCCATGTCTCCATGGCACTCATTAACGCGCGCTCCCTGAGCAAACATTGCCAGGAAATAGCTGACCTTGTCAGCGATTTTAACTTAGATGTGCTCTATATTACAGAGACATGGACTGATGAAGCATCTGCCCCTGACTATGTCACGGCAGTCCCCCCAGGCTACAGTGCCTATCGGCAGGACAGGCCCATAGGAAAAGGTGGTGGGATAGCCATCATAGCGAGAGACCAATTTGAAGTCCGTTGTTCACCGATTCCTACTACCTCATGCGAAGCCATGCATTTCAACATAAAACTGTCCCCAACTTATAACTTCAAGGGAATATTGATTTATAGACCCCCGGGGACTAGATCTGCGTTCCTCGCAAATCTTAGTAATATGACTGAGTCCATAGCTACAGAAGACTCCACTACGATTATGGGAGATTTTAATTTCTATCTGGAGCTTTTCAGTGATAGGGACACCTCAGCCCTTCTGTCAGACTTAGATACAATGGGCCTCAGACAACTGGTCACGACTCCTACCCATCAGGCAGGCCACACACTGGATGGAATTTTCACAAATGTGGAAGGACTGAGTATTATCTCAGTTCTCCCTATGACCTGGACAGACCACTCAGTCATCCTCAGCAGACTCACCATCAAAGGTACGCAGAGAAAAAAAGTGGTCCTTGCGAAAAAGGGTACGTTCAAAGCTTGGAAGGACATCAATTCCAATGACTTAACGTTGCTTCTTAATACCACAACCCCAGAATTATCCACCGATCCCAATACTGCTACCAATCAATTCCATAAGTGGTTGGGTGATGCCACGACCCAGCTGGCACCCATTAAATCATTTTCTAAGAATAGAAATGTGCCAAAAGCTCAGTGGTATACAACAGAACTAAAAAATCAAAAACAATTAACCAGGAACAGGGAAAGACACTGGCGAAGAACTTATGATAGTCAAAATAAGGAAAATTATAAAAAAGCCCTTGCTACTTACAAAGCTATGATAATAGCAGCAAAGAAAGATTTTTTCACACGCCAGATAGAAACTGCAAGAAATTCCAGTAAACAGTTATTTAACATTGCCAAAACCCTCGCTGGAAACTCCCCGGATCTCAATCCTCCCCCTTCACAAGCACTATGTGATGCCTTATCGGAGTTCTTTTTTGCAAAGGTGAATGATATTTATCAAGCCTTCAGCTCAGATCAGGCTAGTAGCAGAGCCACTACCCCCATGATTACTCCCAAAAGTTCCATGATCTGTTTTAGCCCTCTCACCACTGACCAAATCAAGAGCATAGTCAAATCGATTAAAGCTGGCTCAGCTCTGGACCCATGCCCGACCTCCGTGCTTGCTACTGTACCAGACACAGTTATCCCCATCATTACCGCTGTCTGTAATACTATATTGACAGCTGGAATTTATCCTGACTCATTAAAAAACACGTTGATCAAACCCCTGCTCAAAAAGCCGGGCTCAGATAAAGGCGAATTAAAAAACTACCGCCCTATAGCGAGCCTCCCCTTCCTAGCCAAGGTTCTAGAAAAGGCTATGAATCAGCAGTTATCAGCCTATATAGAAACCCACAATTTGCTGGATGATACACAGTTCGGTTTCCGCAAATATCATGGTACGGAAACCGCTCTCATCAAAGCAGCTGATGACATAAGAATCGTCCGCGATCAAGGAGGAACTGCTTTGTTAGTTCTTTTGGATCTCTCAGCAGCTTTCGACACGGTTGACCATAAGATCTTGGTCGACCGTGTCGAGAGGATGGGCATTCAGCTCACTGCTAGGGACTTACTTGCCTCCTTTCTGGCCAATAGAACCCAGGCGGTTACACTGGGCCCCTTCCAGTCGGCTGACCTGTCGTTACCGTGTGGGGTCCCTCAAGGCTCATCCCTAAGTCCGACACTATTTAATATATACGTGTCGGACCTTGCTAGTGTCATCAAAGCGCATGGGATGAGCCTAACCTCATACGCTGACGACACTCAGCTGGTGCTGGCAATAAAGGGTGATGGACAGAGGGTGGCAGAGAGATTCCAAAATGGGATGATCACTATCGGTGAGTGGATGGCAAGGAATTGCCTGAAGCTCAACTCCGATAAAACGGAGGTGGTTATCTTTGGCAATCTCTCACCAGTATGGTCTGCCGCTTGGTGGCCATCGGCCTTAGGTACACCTCCCTCCCCCACGGTCAAAGTTAGAAACCTAGGTGTTACTTTTGATGACCAGCTTAACTTCATGGCCCATGCAAACAAGGTGGCAGCCAACGCCCATTTCAAGCTTAGAACGGTAAGAAAAATTATACCGTATCTACCAGATTCAGCAGCCAAAACGTTAGTCACTACTCTAGTTTTGACATCACTAGATTACTGCAACGGTCTGCTGCTCAATGCTCAGAGCAGAGTCACCAAAAAATTACAGACCGTGCAGAATGCTGCCGCTCGCGTACTGTCAAAAAAAACCAAATTTGCACCTATCTCAGACACCTTAAAAAACTACCACTGGTTGTCCATCCACAACAGGGTAAAATTCAAAGCTTTGTGCAAGTCTATAAGACACTACAGGATCAAGGACCTCGTTTTCTTAAAAATCAACTGATTCCCTACAATCCATCGAGAACCCTCCGATCCACCTCACTTAACCAACTAGTGGTTCAACGTAGTCGAACAGCTTCCTGGGGTGATCGCCGCTTCTCAATTGCGGCCCCTAGACTATGGAACACCCTTCCAAATCATATAAAAACATGCCCTTCCCTGCTTCAGTTCAGAAAAAAACTGAAAACGTGGTTATTCAATCAGTAATTTACATCCCTGTACTTCCTGATCACGGTGAGATAACAATGCATTTTAGCGCCGAGACGCCCATGGGTAATTGTACGCGCTCTACAAATATCATTAAACATAAACATAAACTTCTCCTTCCTCGCCGGAAGGACACAGAGAGTTCGCCTCCCCCCGTTCAGATCTGAAGCCACCGAAGTCATCTGCGACGTTCCTCAAGGCTCCTCGCTCAGTCCAACCCTCTTCAACATCTACATGAGCCCCCTCACAGACATCGCACGCCAGCACAACCTTAACATCATCTCCTACGCTGACGACACCCAGCTGATCCTCTCCCTCACCAACGACCCCGCCACCGCCAGAGCCAACCTTCACGAAGGGATGAAAGAGGTAGCCGCATGGATGAAGAACAGTCGCCTGAAACTGAACTCGGACAAGACGGAAGTCCTCATCCTAGGATCCTCACCCTCCGCCTGGGACGACTCCTGGTGGCCCCCCGCCCTAGGCAGCGCACCCAAACCAACTGACCACGCACGCAACCTAGGCTTCATCCTGGACTCCTCCCTCTCCATGACCAGACAAGTCAACGCCGTCTCCTCGTCGTGCTTCAACATCCTGCGCATGCTACGTAAGATCTTCCGGTGGATCCCCACCGAGACCAGGAAGACGGTCACCCAGGCCCTCGTCACCAGCCGTCTGGACTACGGCAACTCCCTCTACGCAGGAACCACCGCCAAACTCCAGAAGAGACTCCAGCGGATACAGAACGCCTCAGCACGACTCATCCTTGACAACCCCCGTCGCAGCCACATCTCCGAACACCTGAGAGACCTGCACTGGCTCCCGGTCAACAAGAGAATCACCTTCCGTCTCCTCACCCACGCTCACAAAGCCCTACACAACCAAGGACCAGGATACCTCAACAGCCGCCTCAACTTCTACGCCCCCACACGCCAGCTTCGATCAACCGGCCACGCCCTCGCCGCCGTCCCCCGCATCCGAAGAGCCACCACAGGAGGACGGTCCTTCTCCTACCTCGCCGCCAAGACATGGAACTCCCTCCCGACCCACCTCCGCCTGACCCAGGACCACCTCGCCTTCGGGAAGCAACTCAAGACCTGGCTGTTCGAGCAGTAGCAGATCCCCCTCCCCGAGCGCCTTGAGACCCTCTGGGTGAGTAGTGCGCTATATAAATGCATTGATTGATTGATTATTTTCCAATATGTTCGTAACCGGTGATGCTGATGAAGTACCTATTTCCCCGTGCCCCAGTTTCCATGTCTGCCAAAACCAGAAGCACTTAAAAATGGCTGGAAACCCTTACTTTAAAAAAAAACCTTTGAGACATTTATTTAGGAATTCGGGTTTTATATAGGTAAACATGACTTAAAAGTAGCTTTAGGATGAATATTTTACATTTAGACCTGGGGTCGATCCTGCACTGGGATGACCAGCCAGGCTTCTTTCTGCGTGCATAAAGTGATGAGCAGGCCTGAAATAGCCGCTGCTGTGCCCCTAACCCCTGCTCTGTGCGTCATCATTGCCACCTTGAGAATGAGACAACAACATAAAGCTCCCTCGTCACCGTTCTTGGATGCAGGTGTCCCACGCGCCACTCTCTGAATCACCTCAGGCCCCAATACCCGCTGACGCGTTCATCCTCCCACAACAAACACACACGGCTCAGATACAGCACCGACCCGGTCTCACCTGGATTCACATAGACTGGGGAAATGACACCCTCCCGCGCAGCAGGCGCATGAACCCGCCGAGGTGCGGGAGCGGATGGAATTCCATCGCAAGGGGGGGAAATGAGGGCGCAGACTCGGAGCCCGTGCAGATGGGGATTAAGTCATTAAGCGTGTTTGGCAGTTGGAGTTGCCGCTGATTACATTAAAGCTGCACCCCGCCTCTCCATCGCCCTCACTAATGCTCCCGCCGGCGGTCTCCTGGGCCAGCCTGGCCCTCGGCTGTCGGCCCTCGGCGGTGGCGCCTCTAAGTGACGGCGGGGGCAAGGAGAGTGGCATCCCGTGAGACTCCGACGGAAGCGCCCTGGGGGAGAGTGGCAAAGTGTGTAAAATAGGCCTGGCAGCCACAGGGTACAGAGTGCTCATGTGCCAGCGCCTGTACAGCTGCTGTCAGCACCAGGGCGGCATCTACAAGTTTTTTTATTTATTTATTCGATTTTATATAGCGCGGACTTTACCCGAAGGTGTCACAGCGCTTCACAATAGGAACAGTACTGATACATGAGGAGAAAATTACAAGTGAACAAAATTACATAAGCAAACCTCAAGTTACATTAGGTAGAAGTGACAATCGTGAGAATGGGAACAGGGGCAGAAGACTGCCGGGGATACTTGTGAAGTATATTAAGAGTTTGCTCTGTGCACGGGCTGCCTGTAAAGAGGGGGTGGGGTGGGGTGGGGGGGGGGGGGGGGGGGGTTCGTGCAGTGGAAGCGTTAGACTGCCGGGGCTTCTCTGGGAAGGAGGGGGTGCAAGTGTGCCAGAGGCTGCACCAGGGAGCGAGGGTGGCAGTCTGCCAGGGGATGCTTCTCTGGGTAGAGGGAGGGGGTGCAAGTGTGCCAGAGGCTGCACCAGGGAGCGAGGGTGGCAGTCTGCCAGGGGATGCTTCTCTGGGTAGAGGAGGGGTGCAAGTGGCTGCACCAGGGAGCGAGGGTGGCAGTCTGCCAGGGGATGCTTCTCTGGGTAGAGGGAGGGGGGTGCAAGTGTGCCAGAGGCTGCACCAGGGAGCGAGGGTGGCAGTCTGCCAGGGGATGCTTCTCTGGGTAGAGGGAGGGGGTGCAAGTGTGCCAGAGGCTGCACCAGGGAGCGAGGGTGGCAGTCTGCCAGGGGATGCTTCTCTGGGTAGAGGAGGGGTGCAAGTGTGCCAGAGGCTGCACCAGGGAGCGAGGGTGGCAGTCTGCCAGGGGATGCTTCTCTGGGTAGAGGGAGGGGGGTGCAAGTGTGCCAGAGGCTGCACCAGGGAGCGAGGGTGGCAGTCTGCCAGGGGATGCTTCTCTGGGTAGAGGGAGGGGGTGCAAGTGTGCCAGAGGCTGCACCAGGGAGCGAGGGTGGCAGTCTGCCAGGGGATGCTTCTCTGGGTAGAGGGAGGGGGGGTGCAAGTGTGCCAGAGGCTGCACCAGGGAGCGAGGGTGGCAGTCTGCCAGGGGATGCTTCTCTGGGTAGAGGGAGGGGGGTGCAAGTGTGCCAGAGGCTACACCAGGGAGCGAGGGTGGCAGTCTGCCAGGGGATGCTTCTCTGGGTAGAGGAGGGGTGCAAGTGTGCCAGAGGCTGCACCAGGGAGCGAGGGCGGCAGCCTGCCAGGGGATGCTTCTCTGGGTAGAGGAGGGGTGCAAGTGTGCCAGAGGCTTCACCAGGGAGCGAGGGTGGCAGCCTGCCAGGGGATGCTTCTCTGGGTAGAGGAGGGGTGCAAGTGTGCCAGAGGCTGCACCAGGGAGCGAGGGTGGCAGCCTGCCAGGGGATGCTTCTCTGGGCAGAGGGAGGGGGGTGCAAGTGTGCCAGAGGCTGCACCAGGGAGAGAGGGTGGCAGTCTGCCAGGGGATGCTTCTCTGGGTAGAGAGGTGCAAGTGTGCCAGAGGCTGCACCAGGGAGCGAGGGTGGCAGTCTGCCAGGGGATGCTTCTCTGCGTAGAGGAGGGGTGCAAGTGTGCCAGAGGCTGCACCAGGGAGCGAGGGTGGCAGTCTGCCAGGGGATGCTTCTCTGGGTAGAGGAGGGGTGCAAGTGTGCCAGAGGCTGCCCCAGGGAGCGAGGGTGGCAGTCTGCCAGGGGATGCTTCTCTGGGTAGAGAGGGGGGGGGGTGCAAGTGTGCCAGAGGCTGCACCAGGGAGCGAGGGTGGCAGTCTGCCAGGGGATGCTTCTCTGGGTAGAGGAGGGGTGCGAGTGTGCCAGAGGCTGCACCAGGGAGCGAGGGTGGCAGCCTGCCAGGGGATGCTTCTCTGGGCAGAGGGAGGGGGGTGCAAGTGTGCCAGAGGCTGCACCAGGGAGAGAGGGTGGCAGTCTGCCAGGG
The DNA here is from genome assembly GCF_964261635.1 of Lissotriton helveticus. Classification (NCBI taxonomy): domain Eukaryota; kingdom Metazoa; phylum Chordata; class Amphibia; order Caudata; family Salamandridae; genus Lissotriton; species Lissotriton helveticus. Next base: position 683,932,587 of record NC_136073.1, read on the forward strand.
GATGCTTCTCTGGGTAGAGAGGTGCAAGTGTGCCAGAGGCTGCACCAGGGAGCGAGGGTGGCAGTCTGCCAGGGGATGCTTCTCTGCGTAGAGGAGGGGTGCAAGTGTGCCAGAGGCTGCACCAGGGAGCGAGGGTGGCAGTCTGCCGGGGGATGCTTCTCTGGGTAGAGGAGGGGTGCAAGTGTGCCAGAGGCTGCCCCAGGGAGCGAGGGTGGCAGTCTGCCAGGGGATGCTTCTCTGGGTAGAGGAGGGGGGGGGGGGTGCAAGTGTGCCAGAGGCTGCACCAGGGAGCGAGGGTGGCAGTCTGCCAGGGGATGCTTCTCTGGGTAGAGGAGGGGTGCGAGTGTGCCAGAGGCTGCACCAGGGAGCGAGGGTGGCAGTCTGCCAGGGGATGCTTCTCTGGGTAGAGGAGGGGTGCAAGTGTGCCAGAGGCTGCCCCAGGGAGCGAGGGTGGCAGTCTGCCAGGGGATGCTTCTCTGGGTAGAGAGGGGGGGGGGTGCAAGTGTGCCAGAGGCTGCACCAGGGAGCGAGGGTGGCAGTCTGCCAGGGGATGCTTCTCTGGGTAGAGGAGGGGTGCGAGTGTGCCAGAGGCTGCACCAGGGAGCGAGGGTGGCAGTCTGCCAGGGGATGCTTCTCTGGGTAGAGGAGGGGTGCGAGTGTGCCAGAGGCTGCACCAGGGAGCGAGGGTGGCAGTCTGCCAGGGGATGCTTCTCTGGGTAGAGGGAGGGGGGGTGCAAGTGTGCCAGAGGCTGCACCAGGGAGCGAGGGTGGCAGTCTGCCAGGGGATGCTTCTCTGGGTAGAGGGAGGGGGGTGCAAGTGTGCCAGAGGCTACACCAGGGAGCGAGGGTGGCAGTCTGCCAGGGGATGCTTCTCTGGGTAGAGGAGGGGTGCAAGTGTGCCAGAGGCTACACCAGGGAGCGAGGGTGGCAGCCTGCCAGGGGATGCCTTTCCTGGGAGGAGGGGTTGGGGCTGTCAGTGGCTGCCTCCAGGAGAGTTGGAGAAAGTCAGCCTGGCTATTTTAGGGAGGTTTCCGCTAGAGCTTTGTAAATGTAGTTTATTTTTCTTGGGGCTGCCCTGGGGACAGAGGGGCAAGTCTGCTGTGGAACACTAGAGAGAAAGGAGGGGAAGTCGGTCCTGGAATCCCTTCGGGTGAGGGGAGGAAATGGGGCCGGAGATGCCTGATTAAGTATGTGGCGCGGGGGGAGGGGGTGTGTGGTCTGCCGTGGGCTGCCTAGAGGGTGGAGTATGGTAGCAGTCTTCCAGTTGCTGCTTCAGGCTGAAAATAGGCAGCCTATTTTGTTTTCGTTTTGTAACGAGTCTGGCAAGCGAGGGCACAGTATTGTCTACTCAGTAATATTTTGTATTCCCTCCGGGGATGGCAACGGGTGGATCTGCAGCCCCGAGTCAGGCAGATGCGGCGCGCCAAAGGAAACCCTGAGGATATCCATCTCAAAAGCTCATATGTACATCGGAGCATTTACATTTCATATACATGCATATACATTGCATATACGTAAAGTATAAGCAATAGCACGTCAGGCAGACAACACGTCTACCCTTTACATAACAAAGGGAGCCAAAGCACAAGGCACATTCCTGAGGATAATACATGGCAGCATCCCTCGCCGCCCGTTCTCCCCAGCATGAATCATACCCGGACTCGATCAGAACGGGTATTAATGGATCCAGAGCGGTGGAGATCGTGCAGCCCTTATAAAGGGGCTGTCCTGTCCCCCCTCCTAGGTGCTGCTGTCATGAGCTCGGGTGCATCAAAGCACTGCATGCTGCCGCTGCACCCCGCCCCCAGCGATCCTCGCCTCTCGCCCAGAATGGTCCCCTGGCTGCATGTGTAGTTTTCTTCTTTGTGTGTAGGTATGTATAACCCCTCCTCCTCATTGCATTCCGATGTGACTCTGGCCCCAACCGCTGCTAGGCTTTGCAGTGCCCATCCAGTCAGACTGCACCACTCCTATGCACCAGCATGCACGCTCACCTCAGACTGGCCTCCTGCACGGAACCCGGCACTGCCCATCCTCTCCTCCCAGGCTCCCTGCCTGCTCTGCCACAGCTGCTCCTCATCCTTCCAACCCCCTCCTTCTCCATCACAGCGCCCTGCCACTGGCAGCCACAGACAGCGGACTGGCGTGCTCGAGCTGCGGGCAACCCGCGAAGAGAACGGCCATCTTGAACTAGTCTTTTTCATGTTTTATTATATTTTTTTTATATATGCGTTTTTACCCAAAGGCGTCAGAGCGCTTCACAATAGGAACAGAAAAATTACAAATGAACAAATTACAAAAGCAGACGATAAGTTACATGAGGTAAAAGTGACAATTGTGAGCAAACAATACATGAGGTAGCAAACAGTGCAATACATCAGGAAAGAGTGACAAGTGTGCGGGTTACAAGAGAAAAACAAAGTACATTTAGAGGTAATATACTGCAAAATATGCTAGACACAGAGGCACAAGAACAAACATTACGTAGGCAATGGTGGCACTTGTGCAAGTATCAAAAGCAAACAAAATGTGAAAGGTAGCAAACAGTGTGTTACAAGAGAAAAGTGGCGTGTGCATGTTACAAAAGAGAACCAAACACAGAAACAAGGATAATACTGCAATAAATGGCATACACTCCAACCACACGAACACACTGGGAAGGCACTTCCATAGTCATGGAGATTAGAGTTTTCAGCGATGGGAGGTCTTCCTTCAGATAATAGAGAGGGAATGAATTAACTTTGGAAGTGTCTTTGGAGGAGGAGAACTTTGAGGTCTGTTTTGAATGCCTGGGAGGAGGTGGTGGTCCGGAGCTGAGGCGGAAGTGAGTTCCATATTCTCACTGCGTTGCCTGAAAAGGATTGGGCCATCGATCTTTCCTTCTTGAAAGTGGGAGGTTCAAGCAGTAGATTTTCCGCATTACGTGAAGGTCTAGAGCCTCCAGAGAGTTTCAGCTTGTTCGCCAGGTAGCGTGGAGAGGAAGAGTGCAAGGCTTTGTGGGTGATACAGGCAGTCTTGTAGATAGCTCTAGCCTCGATGGGAAGCCAGCGGAGGGTGGATAACCTCGGTGTGATGTAGTCGCTTCTTTTGGCCCCATAAATGAAACGAGCTGCTGAATGGAGAACAGATCTGAGGGGGGACAAGTGGGATTTGGGGAGGCCAGTAAGAAGAGAATTGCAGTAGTCCAGTCTGGAGAGGACCAGCGATTGCACCAGGGTTTTAAGGTCCTGCTCCTCGAAAAAGCGACAATTTCCCCAAAGAAGGAGCAATTGGTATCGAGCAGACTTAGCAATGGAATTGATGTGGGAGATTAGATGTAGTTTTTTGTCGAGTATGACACCAAGGGATTTTGCGCTGTCGACAATGATGGGTTTATTGTTAGGTAGATTCATCTGATCCATCCATGATTGAACCGGGGGAGGAGAGAGTGAGGAGGAGAGGAGGAGGAATTCAGTTTTGGAGGGATTCAGAATCAGTTGATGAGTTGACATCCAGTTTTGAATGGAGTCGAGAGTGGAGCTTAGGAAGGAGAGATCGTGAGTGGAGGCGACCTTGAGGTAGAGTTGAGTGTCATCTGCATAGAGATGATAGTGGATCCCGGATTTACTTAAGATATTTCCCAGGTGTTCTAAATAGAGATTGAACAAAGTGGGTGCAAGTATAGAGCCTTGAGGAACACCTTGACCTAGCGCCACAGGAGATGAAAGACTGTTCTCTATTTTGATCATTTGGGATCTATCTGAGAGAAAGGAGGCAAACCATTTAAGCACAGTGCCCTCCAAGCCCATTCTCTGTTGAAGAGTGTTGAGGAGGGTGTTGTGATTGACAGTGTCAAAGGCTGCAGAAAGGTCAAGGAGAATTAGAAGACAGGACCACCCCGAATCGAGTATCCTCAGCGCGTCATCAACCACTTGCAGTAGGGCTGTTTCAGTGCTGCAGTTTTGGATGAAGCCGGACTGACAATTGTCAAGAAGATCATTGTCCTTGATATGACGAGAGAGTTGTTTCGCTACACATCTTTCTGTGATCTTCGCAAGAAATGGTAGATTAGTGATGGGGCGGAAGTTGTTGAGGTCTTTCGCATCCGCAGTAGGTTTTTTAAGCAGAGGGGTGACCTGCCCAGTTTTGAAGGAGACAGGAAGTGAGCCTTGACAAAGGGAGAGGTTGACCAGAGTGGTCCAATAGGAAAGGGAATGGGTGTAGAAGTCAATGGCAATGGCACTGGGGATGGGGTCCAGAGAATGGTTGGAGGGCTGTGTTTCGTGGATGCACTTGAGGAGGTCAACTTCAGAGATGGGGTCAAAGTTCTGCCACATGGCTGAGGATTTGCGCTCCTCTGGAGGGGTAGGATGAGCGACCTGATCCACAAGTGATTTCACTTTTTCATCGAAGAATATAGCGAAATCCGTTGCTTGCTTTGTAGAATCCTCCAACTTGGAGGTTGGGGGGGAGCAGTTAGGAATCTTGATGAGATTGAATAGTTTTTTGGGTCTATTTTTGGCTGAGTCAAGAAGGGTTTTGAAGTGCGATGCTTTCCCAAGGAAGATGTGCTTGTGGTACTTGGATCTTGCTGAGCGAAGCGTGGCTAAATTATCTGTGGAGGGCACTTGCCTCCAATGTTTCTCCTGGAGTCTTAGCTGCTTCCTTTCTTCATGGAGGGATTTGTTGAACCAAGGAGCTGAGGGAGTGGGTCTTATCTTTTTGCTTTTGAGTGGTGCAACGTTATTGATTTCGGCTGCAAGGACTGTGAGGCATTGGGAGGCGAGTTCGTCAACATCTAGGTTCGGGTCTAGCCTTGGAAGTGATAACAAAGCTGATTCACAGAAGGATTCGACATCAATATTTTTCGCATCACGGAACCAGGAGGTAGCCCTCTTAGGTTGACCAAGGATTATAGAGTGTGATAGGTGAAGAGAGAATGGGATGAGGAGGTGGTCGGACCAGTCTACATGAATGGGGGTAGTGATAGAGAGCATGCCTGCTTTAGAAATAACAAGGTCCAGGATTGAGCCCTTAGAGTGTGTTGATTCCGTGCAGTGTTGGATAAGATCATTTGCAGAGAGGAAGGTGGCCAGCGAGTTCGCCGAAGAGTCATGCGGTACGCCCCAGTGGAGATTGAAGTCACCCACGAAGGTCTGATTCATGTCCAGACAGTCGGACTCAATATTAATCACGGTTTCAACTGCACATGGAATTTCATACAAATTGAGAGTTTACTCCAAGACTATACCTTTATACGTTTTAGCTATGTCGTTCTTTTATTTGTCCTCTTTGCTTATAATATTAAGGGCCACAGAGTTAAATATTGCATAGGAATTCTTAAATGTTGCTGTCAGGAGATGTTAATACTTATGGGTTGCCATGGCATATTCCATTTTACAAATAGGCTATGCACAACCTGCAGAATGCTTTAAGATAGTCACCTCACTGTCGTGCCTCTGTGTGCAGAACCAAGGTTAACAAAGGGTGCGCGTGAGACAGATGAGGCAGGAGGAATGCTGGCTGCTGTTTGTGGGCAGCGGGGGCTGCCAAGGACATCTCACTCAACATACGAGGCTCACGCATTGCAGAAGAGATCACGCAAAGCTGCGCAGGACCTGCACACATGTCAAGGGCGAACTTGGTACAAATAAAAGTTAACGTTTTAACAGAAGTGAAAAAAAAGTGTGTTCAACACTGGTGTCTTTATGTCACTAGTTTAATAAGTATGCTGTATTGAGGTATGCCAATACTAACAATTTAGGGAGCAGTCTCTTGATTTAGACAGCGACAGAGTGCTTTGTTCACAGTGTCTCTCTTGTAGAACTTCATCCAAGCCAATTTAAGTTAATAGGAAAATGAATAAAAATGTACTCTGGGATCTCATAAAGGAGTGGAAGCAGAAAGTGGTACAATTGCAAGTTCTAGAGTCATGAAGAGTCAGAAGCCATAGCTAAAAAAAAAAGCCCTAGCTGATACCTCCGACCTAGCTAACTTTAGACCGATTTCCCTTCTCCCTTTTCCAGTAAAAATTTTAGAACGCCACATAAGTGCATTATTGTCGCACTATCTAGAGCAGAGGTCTTCAAACTTTTAATTTCAAATGTGTTTTTATTGAGTTTTTAAGAGCACAAAGAATGGGCAACACAATGCAGTAGACGTACATCAGGCATATTTGGCGAACGAGACAGACAGACATGTCTTCTGTACGAGTCAGCAAATAAGCAAATAAATCATGCCCAAGCAGGAATGCAGTGCCCATAGCCCGAGAAAGTGGGCCTTCGAGAGTAAAGAACAAACAGAACAATAAGAAACACCCCACCTCCCTCCCAAACTTCACTTTCCCTTCCCTCCCTCCACCCCGACCGGTATGCCTGTAATCCAAAGCTGCTTCAGTGGCACTTACAGAAGCGCGTGCCTCAAGACGTGCAAGATCACGCTGGGTCCCGAAAGTGGTGCGTGAGTCGCATGATGCGAAGATATTTCGGGCAGGTGATTTCATGAAATTCCCTGGACAAGAGTGACAGGAGTGGTTGCCAGGTCTTCTGGAATGTATCAGCAGTGTGAGTAAGCGTGGCTTGGATGCGTTCCATTCCCAGCGTGAACCATAATTTGTGTAGCCAGCCAGTGTGGGTAGGTAGCGTGGTGGAGCCCCATAGCGACAGGATATGTTGTGACGCTGCCTGCATGGCAATACCCATCTGTTTGCCACGAGGCGAGCGCAAGGGAAACGTGAGAGCGTTGGGCAGACCTAAGATAGTGTATGCAGGGAAGCGTGGGATTTCCGTTGTGAATGTGGAGTCTATGTCGTCTAAGACTGCTTTCCAGTATCCCTGCAGCATGCTACATTCCCACAGGAGATGGGTCAAAGTCCCCCGTTCACCACAGCCCCTCCAACACAGCGCGCTTCGGAGAGGGTTGCCCTGATGGAGTCGTGCCGGAGTAAGATGCCAGTAGAGGGCTAGTTTCACTGCAGATTCCCTGGCAGTAGTGTTGCGAGTGGTGTGTGCTGCTCTGTAGTATATCAGTCCCCATCCTTTGGGTGAAAGGGCCCCCCCAAATTCCGACTCCCAGCGTCTCTGCCCTGCCGTTGTAGCCAAGGTTGCCTCGGGGGAGAGCATTTTGTAGAGCTCCGATATGAGGTGTTTGTCCGAGTTCTTAGACATGAGCCATTGTTCGAACGGTGTCATCCGCCGGCCAACCAGGGGGGTACGCTCCGGGTCTAGGAGCCAATGGCGGAGTTGGAAATATTGGTACATGTGAGGTTTATTGATGCCATAGCCCTGTGCAATGTCGGCGAGAGGGAGAAACCCCTCCACGTCAAAGAGATGGCCGGCCGAGCGACAGTCTGTGGATCGCCATTGCAGAAAGGCACGGGGGTCGTTTCCCGGCGGGAACTCAGGGTTATCAAAGAGTGGAGTAAGTGGGGAAGGGAAGGTTGTTAGTCCCCTCCGGACAGCCACCGAGTCCCAGACCTTCATGACAGTACGCGTGATTGGGGAGCAGAGGAGGTATCGCGGTCTATGTTGGCGAGGAAGGAACGGGATCTTCCACAGCGAGGTCTGAGCCATTGCCCTGTCCTGGAACAACCATCTCTTTTCGGACTCGGGCCTATACCATTCCACTAAGTATCGAAGCTGTGAGGCCCAGAAGTATTGTAGGAGGTTAGGGATTCCGAGACCCCCCTCGTCGACATTTCTATGCGCCACTTGTTTGTTCAACCGCGCGCGTTTCTGTTTCCAGATGAACTGGTTAATAGCCTGTTGTAAGTCGGCGAGCACACCAGGTGGCGGCATTACTGGAAGAGTCTGACAAACATACAGAATTTTAGGTAGAGCAGACATTTTCACTGCCGCTACACGGCCTAGTAGAGAGAGAGGTTGTTTCGACCAGCGTGCAAGGTCGGCTCGGATCTGGGAGGACAGCCTGGTGTAATTGAGGGTGACCGTAGAATCCGTGGAGGGAGTAAGGGTGATTCCCAAGTACGGGAGCTGCGCGGATGTTTGCAAATCGCAGCCAAAATCAGGCGCCGGGGTGTTAGGATGGGCATAGCTACCTAAGGGCAATATCAGGGATTTCCCCCGGTTAATCTTGAAGCCAGATACCGCTCCAAAGTTTTCCAATTCCTCCAGGAAAGCCGGCACGGAGGTGGACGGTCGGTCCAGTGCGGCTATAATGTCGTCAGCATAGAGTCCCACTACATGGGGTTCGTGGCCGAAGGAGATGCCACTGATGCGGGGATTTTCTCGAATCTTCTGTGCCAGGGGTTCCACATAAAGCGCGAATAAGAGGGGCGATAGAGGGCACCCCTGGCGGGTACCCCTTTGTATCTCAAAGGGATCTGATTTTAGACAGCCCAGCCTAACTCGAGCCGCAGGACGGTGGTAACAGCTGGCGATCCAAGCCTGGAATCGGTCGCCCAGGCGATATCGCTGCAGGACTGCCCGCAGGTAGGTCCAGTCAACGCGGTCGAACGCCTCCTCCCCGTCAATGGACAGCAACACCGATTTCGAGTCCTGGAAGTGGGCCTTGTCTACGAGGTGCAGCAGACGTTTGGTATTATCGCTACACTGGCGATTCGGGACAAAGCCCGATTGGTCTGGTTCCAGGATTCCCGGAAGGCAGGGACCCAGACGGGCCGCTAGCACCCCCGTGAACAGTTTCAAATCTAGGTTGAGTAAAGAGATGGGGCGGAACGCGGAACAGTGTGTCGGGGATTTACCCGGCTTGGGTAGTACCACTATATCAGCCGCCAGCATGTCCGGTGGTATGGAGCTTGGGCCTTCAAAGGAATTAAACAACCTCGCAAGTATAGGGGCTAGAGTGTGGCCAAAAGTTTTATAAAAGCCGGACGAGAACCCATCAGGGCCCGGCGATTTAAGCGGGCGGAGGCGCGAGATGGCGGCGAGGACTTCGTCCGGGCGAATGGGGGCGTCCAGGGCCTCCGATCTCGATGGGCAAAGTGGCGTGATATTGGCCGACAGCAAATACTCGTTAACAGCATCAGGGGACACATCATCCGCGCTATACAGAGAGGCGTAGAAGGAGTGAAAGGCGGAGGCTACCTGCGACTCATCCGTAAGATTATTACCGGAGTCGTCTCGCAGCTCGGTTATCTTCGAGCGTTGAGTCTTAGCTTTCAAGGCGCTCGCCAGGAGGCGTCCGGTGCGATTGCCTCCCACGTAGTAGGTGTGGCGGAGACGGAGAGCAGCGAATTCCGCTCTGTCAGTATCGAGACCGGCCAGTTGTGCCCTGGCGGCTTTCAGCTGACGCCAGATTCTCGGAGCGCACGTGCGGCCATGAGCCCTCTCCAGTTCAGCCACCTGCGCCGTGAGTTCAGCTCTTTTTTCCTTGCGGATCTTGGCGTCGGCGGCAGCGATTGCTATCAGTTCCCCCCTAACCACAGCTTTCAGGGCTCCCCAAAGAGAGGAAATCGAGACCGCCGGGGAGTCGTTAGTGACAAGGTAATCCAAGATGCATTTACGGAGTTGCTCGAGCACAGCTGGACGTTGTAAAAGGGGCTCATTGAGCCTCCATGAGCCAGGGGTGCGTGGGGACCTAGGCACTTTGAGCGTCAGTTCCACCGCATCGTGGTCAGAGAGGGCAGCTGGGACAATGGAAATATCGGCCATGTGGGGAATTAGTTCCGAAGGGCCCAAGATATGATCCAGGCGTGAATATGTGTGGTGTACGTGAGAGTAGTAGGTGTATCGGGTCGTGTTGGGGTGTGCCGCTCTCCAGAGATCCACGAGGTCTCTTTCTTGTAACCATAGTTTGCCTGCCTCCGAAAGCGCGCCGGCGTCGCCATAACGGCGCCCTGATCTGTCCCCATTCGTGTCCATAACGAGATTGAGGTCCCCCCCTATGAGCAGCTGGGAACGAGGTGATTGCAGAGCTTCAGAAAGTGCAGCTTTAAGGAACGTCTCTTGACTCATATTGGGAGCATAGATGGAACCTATCGCGAACATGGTAGCCCCCACGTGGAACGTGTACGTCAGGAGGCGCCCCGTTATCTCCCCAGTTTTGGCTCCCACCCTACCCCGGAAACGGCGAGACACTAGAATGGCAACCCCTGCTTTCTTGGACGGGAGAGATGAAAAGAATTGCTGGGGGAAGGCCCGGGAGCGCATCCTATGCCAGTCTTTGGGCAATAGGTGAGTTTCCTGCAGCAAGCAGATGTCAGCCTCCGAGTTTTCCAAATAAGAGATAATCGCTCTCCGTTTAATCGGATTGTTGAGGCCTTGGACATTGAGGGATAGTACTTTAAGTGTGTCAGTCATCAAAGGATGGGACGGGAATAGGCGAATAAGACAGCGCTGGACGCAGCAGCATATGAAAAAGGAAACATAGTGTGGAAGCAACCGAGCATGGCAGCGATGGGCGCCGCTGCGCGTAGAAGAGTATAGGAAGCATTTGAACATTGTAGAAATCCAAAGGCATACTGGTCCCCACCCTCAATCCCCACCCCCCTCCATTCACAACACAGTACCCCCTCGCAACTCCCATCCCCAACCATTCCCCGGGGGCCACCCTAACCCCAACAGATTGGTCCTTCCCAGATCGAACAAGATACCCATCCACCCTCACGTGGCCCTCCCCCTCCCCCCAGAACACCCCCCCAACTAGAGCAGTTCAAAGTCTCGGGCCAACTCGTGTAGAATACAGGTCCGTAGTAAGTCAATGGAAAGGGTACCATGGCAGTGGCCGAATCAGCGGCCACCCGGCCTGTCACCCCATGGAGACACATTTAGAAGAAAGAAAAAAAAAAACAAGATGACATTGTCTTACAGATCAGTCGCCGTGTTGTCCGCCACTTCCTGCACCGCCGCTTCGCGTTCTTGAGCAACTGTCGCCGGGTCTGGTTTCGGGATGTGTCGCAGAGGCCGCCTCCGACTTACTGTTTGCCAGCCATCCCCCGTGTGTAGGGACGGATCATTCTGTGACCTGTGTGGGGAGGTGTCTCTAGAGCCAGATCCCTCCGGTAGATCAATGTCCAGCAGGGTGCAGGTGTCACGGAGCGACCTGAGCTGATGGAGAGAGCCTTTCCATTTAAAGATCAAGCGGAATGGGTGACCCCAGGAGTAGGGTATTCCATTATCTCTCAAATAGGTCGTGGCTATCCGGAAGGATTTGCGTTTCTGCAAGGTGATAGTGGAAAGGTCTTGAAAAAGAGCCACAGGCTGGTCTCGGAAGCGGATTGGTTGTACTCTCCGGGCCTCCCGGAGAATGCGTTCTTTCAGAGGAAAGTCTGGGAGGAAGGCCAGGATGTCCGGCGGGGGCGCCGGTGCTCGGCGCGCCATGCCAACCCTGTGAGCTTGGTCAATGCGAATCGCAAAGTCTCGGGGTTCCCCCAAGATTTCCCGGAACAAGTCCTGTAGGTATGCGACCAGATTGTCCTTCTCGGCTTGCAGTGGCACTCCGCGGACCCGTATGTTATTCCGCCTGGAACGGTTCTCCAAATCTTCCGAGTGCGATTGTAGGTCCACTTGCTGATCTTGGAGTCGAAGGATCTCCTGCTGCAGCCTCTCCACCTCCATGCTGCGGGACTGGCCCGCCTCCTCCAGTGATGCCACCCGCTCGCCCAGGCCGTCTATGTCGCGGCGCATTTCCCGCTGTTCCCCGGCCAGCTCTTGTTTCAAGGTTTGAAAGTCCTCCCTCAGGGTGTTGAAGAGGGAGGCTAAGAAGGCCTTGGTGATAGGGGCGTTTTCGTCTTCCGGTGTCTGGGGGCTGGCTGGGGGCTTCGGTGATGACGTTGTCTGCGTTTTATCCCCCTTCGGTGCGTTTCTGTGCATGAGGTCCACGACGTTCCGGGTCCCCTTACGATTGGAGTGAGCCATGGCGCCCGGGCAGGGTGCAGCGGATCGGGGTCTGGGGAGCTGCAGGGGTCCGGCAAGCGCCTTCTCGGCGGTGGGTAGGCGTAGATTCTTTAACCACCAGCGGGCGTTCCGGGATCTTCGTGGGGCTGGCGCTGGGGGTGAGAGATGGCGGTCAGGCAGTGGGGAGGCCAGGACCTTCAGGCGTAGGGCCGAGGATGGATGGAGAATCCGGGGGGATCCGTGCAGGGACCCCTGGGCAGGCGCCCCAGTGAGCAAGGGTGGGTCACTCCGGGCATCAGGGCCCGGTCTCTGCAGCGCAGCAAGACAACAAGGGGGGCCTTAGGTCGCCAGTCCTGGGATGAACATGCCCGGCAGGGGTCCGGGAGTCCCTCCTGGTGGAGCCCCCAGGGCACAGCAACGATCGTGAGCGCCAAAAATGTCAACGCACCCCCAGAGTCCGGATCAGGCCTCAGGTTGTGGGGTAGCGTATAAGGCCGGCCACCCGTCAGGCGTCTTGATCCTGGGGGCCAGTAATCTCCTGAAGCGTCGTGATCGTTGCCACCACGGACTGGCGAGTCCTATCTCGATCCCGTGTTGGCGCCACCCCAGTCGAAATGGGCCGAGCACCGGCCGCGGCGGGACGGCTCCCCGGCCCCAGTGATGGGGGAGGCCAGGAGGTCCCCACCGCGGGTGCAGTCCGTGTGTGTCCCCTGCTCGAGCTTGGGGCACCCGGGGCCCCCGATCTGATTCGGCGCCGTGAGGTAGCAGCAGGCCCTACGCCGGGGCCTCAGGGATAGCGTCTGTGGGTGGGAGAGCAGGCTGCTGCGGGGCGCACTCCGGCTCCGGGGTGAGTAGTACCAGCGATGTCGCCCTCAGCTAGGAGCTGGGGCAGGATGAGGGTTGCTGTCGGCCGGTGCACGGGTCTTCGTCCCTCTGGGCGGGTCCGCCTCCCGTATAGGCCCAAGCCGGGGACTAAAGTAGGTGGAGGCCCCCGGCGGCGCGCTGGGTGTAAGGGTGTGCCCGTTCAGTGTCCGCTGGATGGCTCCCACCGGGAGCCAGGCGCTTCTCACCTCCAGTAGCGCTCAGCGCAGTAGAGTCGTAGGCTGCTCCTCCGCCAGGGATCTCCGCTGGGCAGTGTCAGGCCCCCGCCGCCATCTCTCCGTCCATGCCGGCGGCAGGCACAGCGGGTCGCGAGCGGTTGCTGCCCCGCAGGGACCTGGCGGGGGGGATTCTACACCTGTCACCCGCTCCGGGGAGAGATTCGAGCAGGGCGAAGGGGGGGCCAGATGCGTTTCTCCCCTCTCCGCGCTCAGTGCACCGGTCAGCAGGCTGCCCCTATGCTGGGAGGCCCCGGTAGGCAGGATCAGTTCCCCGCCGCCATCGCTCCGATCATGTTGGCTTCAGGCACAACGGGCTGCAGGCGGTCGCTACTCTGCAGGGACACGGCGGAGGTTGCTCCGTGTCGGCGAGGTGTTCCTGGGAGAGATTAGAGCAAATTAGAGGGGGGATTCAGCTATTAGTGCCGTGCAGTGGGGTTCAGGGCCGGGGAGCCACACGAGGCATGTCCGTTCAGGCCGCCATTTAGCCACGCCCCTCGGTCTTCAAACTTTTGTCGGCTGAGCCCTCCCAGATGAATTTTTTTAGATGTTGGGGCCCCCCACCACCTGACGAAAATGTCTGGAATCGACCCCCACGGGCATATTCCGGGCATATCCAGCAAATAATGTTCAATACAATAAGAGTGTTTAGTAAACTGCAGGTTTGTGAGTGGGTGTGGTGAAATGACAGAGGCTTATTACACAGCTCAAAACACCACTTTCCAAGATAAAATGCGCAAATCGTTTTTACTAGAATGCTTTATTTTACAAAGGACATAGATTGATAATAACACCACCAACATAAATGTGACAGGTGTGCCTGTTTTTCAGAGGCGGTCAATCTGTGGATGGATTTTTGCTACTGCCATCCTCAGGTTGTGCTCCACATCCAGTCTTGAACCGTACTTAGCCTTTAAAATTGCAAGTGCCGAGAACCCAATCTCACATAAATAGGACAAGCTGAAAGGCAGAGAGTTTTGTTAGCAGTTTCTCCCAAAGCTGAATATTCTGCAGACATTTTCAGCCAAGACAGGGACTGTAAGGGAGACAGTGTTGTCAGATTTTTCAAGCACTCCCTAGCTCAGCTAATACACGAGAAACAAATCTTCTCTAGAAATCATAAACAAACGTTTTAGGCAGCATTATAATGGGATAATTTCCCACCAACCAGTTATGGATCCGAAGACAGTTGAAAGTCCGCAGAGAGGGCGCTGAACGAACACCTAATTGAGAATTCCTTAGTGGTACGATAAGTTGCTTGCCTGAAGCATTGGGGTTTTTGGACACGTCAGGCTTAAGTTTAAAAAAAATAAAACTAATAATAAATTAATGATGTTGTCTATTTTACTTCAGAGCAATGTTGTCTGACAGACTTTGTGATGGCATGGACATGTTAGGGATTTTGGGTGCCCTGGGCAAAAACTATTTTGGGATTTTGGGGGCCCCTGTTCAGTACAGATTTAAGTTTAAATAATTTACTTTCAGCTCTGCCATACTCTATTTAGCCAGGCTACTAACGGTGCACAGGCGCTGTAGTCGCAATTCTAAAAGCGTTTACATCTATTATTCAGAGATAGTGATGTGTTTTCACTGTTGTAACAAAGCAGCAGCCCACTAATTTTACAGTGAATAATGAAGTTGAAGTTAAGGGAATTTATAGAGCGCACGTATACCAAAAAGGTTTCATGGCGCTAATTCGGTCCGGCAGCAGATCAAGGCAACATTTAGACCGCAAAGGCCCTAGTGAATAACCAGGTCTTCAGACAGGTCTTCTGCTATATCCTCCAATTTCTCATATGTGAGGACCCGCTTGGATCTAACTTTATTATAGTTCACTTTTTTATGGTTGTTGCATGAAACAAACACATTTCTCTGCAAATAGTACTAGACTCCCTCACATCAATCACATTAAAAAGAAATTAAACAAAATCGTATTTGCAAGAATCTGTTTAGGAATTATTGCAGGTTGAGTAGAGTGCTCGTGTGACTGCAGGGTGAGGTACAGGGTGAACAGCGCAAGTGCATTGTGAGTGCAGAGTGATCACTGTGAGTGGAGGGTAAGTGGGTGAATGGTGTGAGTGCATGGTGATCAGTGTGAGTGCAGGGTGAGCGGGTGAATGATGTGAGTGCATTGTGATCAGTGTGTGCGCATTGTGATCGCTGTGAGTGCAGAGTGATCACTGTGAGTGGAGGGTAAGTGGGTGAATGGTGTGAGTGTATCAGGATCAGTGTGAGTGCAGGGTGAGGGTAAAAGTGAAGGGCGAGAATGAGGAGCGAGTTGTCTGAATACAAGGTGCAATCCCAGACACTTGAAATAACTCAGCATGTTATTGACGGCAGTGTAGGGTTTTAAATGTGTTAAACTATTGCTATTATGGCAGTAACCAGGGATCAGGGTGGTGGAAGAAAATAATGTGCTCATCCCTCAACAAACTTCCAATCTTATGATTAGGGTTGCCGGCTTATTATTTTGATGTCAAAGATAATATAAAAATAAGCAGTCACCTAAAGCTGAATTTTCAGCACTTGTCTGTGCATACTTTGAACAGCAAATATAAATAGAAAGAACTTTTAATTGTTTTCTAGAGCTGCCTGAATGATTCATGGGATCACTGACATAATATCGACGTCACAAATATCGAGATACACAAATATCGAGTGAAAAATATCGAGTGCCAAAATATCGACTCCCTATCTACAAACAGGTAAGTACCAAAATATCGACTCCAAAATATCGACTTACAAAAATATAGACTGTCAAAATATCGATTTTTTTAAATGTCTTAAAATTAAGTTAAAACTAATATAGTAATAAATATATTTAATATAAACTTAGAAATAATTATTTTAAAATTTTAATTTTAATAAATAATTTCTATAATTAAAAAAATTATATCACCAAAAATAATACATATATATATATATATATATATATATATATATATATATATATATATATATATAAACATATTATTAAATAAACATATATAACATTTTTAGCGTAGCATAGAAAATGGTTAAAATTTATTGTAACAACTATAGTGAGTTCAACATTAGCAAAAGTGTTGGATAGCATAGAGGTAAACTTTACTATTCCCACTCCAGTGGGTGCAACAGTAGGGAAAGCGCTGGATAGCGTAGGGGTTAAAATTACTATTCCCACTCCAGGGATGTATGACGTTACAACGCATACTTTTACAACACCTACCATTACATCAAAACTTTTACAACACAAAAACTTTTACAACTCATACATTTACAACGCAAGATTTTACAACGCATATACCTTTACAACGCATACCATTACAACGTAAGTATTGGTAAGTATATAATATTTTTTTAATATAAATTAATTTAAAATATTATAATATAATTTAATTTTATTTAATTGTATTTAAATAATGTAATTTAAATGTAATTGTACTTTATTTTTACAAAGTACCCCTGTACCCCAAAAACCCTAAACTGACCCTGAACCCTAAAAATTCCCCTTTACCCAAAAACTGAAAACTGACCCAGAACCCTAAAAATACCCCTTTACCCAAAAACTGAAAACTGACCCTGAACCCTAAAAATACCCCTTTACCCCAGAAACTGAAAACTGACCCTGAACCCTAAAAATACCCCTTTACCCAAAAACTGAAAACTGACCCTGAACCCTAAATATACCCCTTTACCCCAAAAACTGAAAACTGACCCTGAACCCTAAAAATGCTCCTTTACCCAAAAACTGAAAACTGACCCCGAACCCTACAAATACCCCTTTACCCAAAAACTGAAAACTGACCCTGAACCCTAAAAATACCCCTTTACCCCAGAAACTGAAAACTGACCCTGAACCCTAAAAATACCCCTTAACCCAAAAACTGAAAACTGACCCTGAACCCTAAAAATACCCCTTTACCCACAAACTGAAAACTGACCCTGAACCCTAAAAATACCCCTTTACCCCAGAAACTGAAAACTGACCCTGAACCCTAAAAATACCCCTTTACCCCAAAACTGAAAACTGACCATGAACTCTAAAAATACCCCTTTACCCAAAAACTGAAAACTGACCCTGAACCCTAAAAATACCCCTTTACCCAAAAACTGAAAACTGACCCT
The DNA here is from genome assembly GCF_964261635.1 of Lissotriton helveticus. Classification (NCBI taxonomy): domain Eukaryota; kingdom Metazoa; phylum Chordata; class Amphibia; order Caudata; family Salamandridae; genus Lissotriton; species Lissotriton helveticus. Next base: position 683,949,586 of record NC_136073.1, read on the forward strand.
GAACCCTAAAAATACCCCTTTACCCAAAAACCCAAACATATAACATTTTAAAAATAATTATATACTTAGCAATACTTACGTTGTAATGGTATGCGTTGTAAAGGTATCTGCGTTGTAAAAACATGCTTTGTAAATGTATGCGTTGTAAAAGTTTTTGCTTTGTAAAAGTTTCGTTGTAATGGTAGTGCATAGTAAAAGTTGAGTTGTAAACGTTGCATACCCACTCCAGTGGGTGCAACAGTAGGGAAAGTGTTGTATAGCGTAGGGGTTAAAATTACTATTCCAACTTCAGAGAGTGCAATAATAGGGAAAGTAAATACTTCACAAATAGATATAAATAACATAAATAGTAATACCAATTACAAATAAATAAAATATTTTACTTGTGTATAAAAAATATTCAATATTTATTTATAAATACAAAATAAAATTATTTAATTATAAAAATTGCCTACTCATAATAATTAATTACCTATTAACAATAAATTAATTTACAATTTCAAAATTAATAAATTTATTTTAATCACCAATTATATTTTAATTAATTACCTATTAAAAATTAATTAACAATTAATTCAAAATAAATACCAATAATTTAAATGACATATTTAATTAATGAGAATTAAATTATTTCCCACCCTATTCCCCTATAAACCCACAACCCGCTACAGAAAATAAATGAATGAAATTAACATATTTATCAATTAATCAATTACAATTATTTACCAATCATATTTTTATTAATTACCAATTATTATTTAATTAACAATGTATTCCAAATAATTAAGAATAAATAAATTAACATATTTAATTAATTATAATTAAATTACTTCCCACCCTATTCCCCTATAAACCCACAACCCGCTACAGAAAATAAATTACTAAAATTAAAATATTTATCAATTAATCAATTATAATTAATTACCAATTATATTTTAATTAATTACCAATTAATAAATAATTCACAATTAATTATAAATAAATATCAATAAATAATTTAAAAAATTTAATTAATTATAATTAAATTACTTCCCACCCTATTCCCCTATAAACCCACAACCCGCTACATAAAATAAATTACTAAAATTAAAATATTGATCAATTAATCAATTATAATTAATTACCAATTATATTTTAATTAATTACCAATTAATAATTAATTACCAATTAATTCTAAATAAATATCAATAAATAAATTAACATATTTAATTAATTATAATTAAATTACTTCCCACCCTATTCCCCTATAAACCCACAACCCGCTACAGACTTATATTACACAAAAAATAAAAATTATTATTAGCTTACCTTAAATTCGATATTTTTGTTGGCTATATTATGTCTAGTCGATATTATGTCCATTCTATATTTTTGATTCGATATTATGTCCATTCTATTCGATATTAATTTTCTCTAGTCGATATTTTTGTTGTCTATATTATGTCTAGTCGATATTATGTCCATTCTATATTTTTTACTCGATATTCTGTCCAGTCGAAATAAAAGACTCGATATTATGACTGCACACCGATTCATGACTGATTATAAAAGGGAACAAAGACAGGAAAGTCACATTACAAATCAATATGTACAGGGCCGGCTTTAGGGCAGTGCAACAGGTGCGGCCGCACTGGGCGCTGACCTCTGGAGGGGGCGCCGACCTCATGGGGAGGTGCTGTGTTTAGCAATAACTTATGAATGGCACATATGCCTGGTGGTAGTGAGAGAATCCGAGGAGGCAGTCATGGGGTGTGGGGGCACCAAAAACGATTCTCGCACCAGGCGCCACCAGCGCTAAAGCCGGCCATGAATACATACTATTTAGTGTCAAGAAAGGCAATTTGCAGGCTGTTTAAACAACATATGGTTGGTTGGCATTTTGCGAGCCTGCCTGTGTAATTTTAAAAGAAACTTTCAGGGACGTTTTAAGGATTTTGGGGGCCCTGGGCCAAATGTATATTGGGGGCCCCAGTTCGGACCAACTTTGATTTTATGATCCAGTCTCAGCTCTTTCATGCCTTCTTTGCTCAAATACTAAATGTGTGTACATCTGATACTCAGGGATAGTGATGTGTGTTTTCAGTATGTAACATAACAGCAGTTCACTAATATTACTGCAAATAATCTCTGTCACACCCTCCCATTTCTCATATTAGAGGTCCTGTATTGATCTAAAATACACTTTTTATATGGATGTTGCTTTACGCATAAACACATTTTGCCTGCAAAATGTCTGTAATAGACTTACACATTAAAAATGAATGATAGAAAAACGCTATTTACAACATTGGGTTTAAGAAAATGTCAAGGTCATGAGGACAAGACTCTGTAGAACAGAGCTGTCTCTTTCCGCCCCCCCAACCCACCCCTCCCCCTTTGAAAGGCTGGGGCCCTGAGCCAGAGCCCACCTTGCCCAGAGCCCACCTCGCCAATGCCTTGAAAAGTCCCTGGAAACTTCTCTCTGGGAAGAGCTAACTCTCCCAGGAAGGGGTTATTTCATAAGAGCTGAAATGCTTCAGCTGCAGTGGGAGGCAAGGGGTCTCCTCTGCTAAAACCGAAAGCGTGTCTGTTGGTTTGCTTTCAGTTTTAGCAGAGGAGTCATCCTGCCTCCCACTGCAGCTGAAGCATTCTATGAATTAACCTCCTCCTGGGAGGGTTAACAAAACAAAAGCATGGTCACTTCGTGCCCCGTGGATTTCCCCTCCCTCCTCCATCCAGCCATACTGGAGTTCACCAAGAGAACAAAGGTCAGTTTGAAGAACTCTGATCTAGAGGATGCCGCATGGCTTGAGGAAGAGCAATTTGGATTCTGGCCTGGCCACAGAACTGAGACTGCCCTGATATGTGCCACATATGAATTGCAGAGGACTATTGACAATGGAAAATCTGTGCTACTTGTCCTCTTAGATTTATCGGCAGCATTTGACACGGTGGACCACCACACCCTTTTGTCCAGACTTATGGCAGTGGGTGTGGGGGGGCCGATGTTAAACTGGCTAGAATCCTACTTATCAGGACGCTGCCAGGCCGTATCTCTCCCTCCCTTTCAGTCCAAATTCAGAAAGACAACAAACAGTGTCCCCCAGGGCTCTTCCCTGAGCCCGATTTTGTTTAACATCTATATCAAACCCCTCATCTCACTTATAAAGACTCACAACAGCAAGTTAATCAACTACGCAGATGACACTCAATTAATTCTGTTATTGAACAACAATCAGGAGGATACCATTGGTAACTTCCAAGCATGCATTCTTGACATTTTTGATTGGATGAATGCAAACTCACTTAAAATAAACAGAACTAAAACTAAACTCCTTTGTTGCCCTTCCAATAAAATTCCTGTATCTTTATCACTTAACTTCTGGCCACTACCTACGGAAAAACCCATTGGGCAATCCTGCAGCTGTACGAAATCTAGGTGTGATAATTGGCCACGGTCTGTCCCTGGAAAATCAAGTGAATGGACTTACCAAAATCTGTTTTGCCCTAATCCGGGCCCTCAGGAAGCTATATCCTCTGCTTGACTTACCAGCTAGATCATTGATTTCCAGAGGGGTAATATTCAGTAGGTTGGACTATTTCAAAGCCCTGCTGTTAGGAGCCCCTAACTACCTGTTAAAAAAGCTAGAATGCATTCAGACAATCACTGCTAAGCTAACACTGAAAAAGCCTCGATGTTCATCTGCTACAGAGGCTCCACTGGTTGCCTATCAAGCAGAGAATAATCTTTAAATCTCTCTGTATTGTCCATAAGGCACTACAAAAAAAGGATCAATACCCCTCCAAAACAAATAAAAAAATACACTCCTGGCAGAAACCTACGATCCACTACAGGCAATTATGTCCAACTGAGATTTAAAAAATTGGGCTGTGGCTTGCCGCGCGGCAAAGATGGATGCGCTGTAGTGCAGCTCCGCTGGCCGAACCGCTATAATCCTACATTATTCTAGCTCATCGCTGACATCCGCTACCTAAACTGAGTGGCGCTTTATGCTCTTGCTGCAGGGCACCCGGTGGTTGCAGTTTCGGAGGTGTGTGTTGCCCCTGGGCACTTTTCATGCTACTGGGAGAGTGGGGAGCCGGACGAGCATGGCGGCCATGACAGGATCCCGCCGCTGCTGAACTCTGGGGATTTGCCGTGGGAGCATCTCTGCTTTTCACAACTACAGTTGCCGGAGCAAGTGAAGCCCGCAGAAAACATTGCCTCATGCTGTGCCCCCCCCCCCCGAGGTGATCGTCAATTTTTTGGGAGTGGCGGCGTAGCACACAACCGGGGTCCGAGGCCTGGGGTCCCTCCGGGATAGTGAGGCCTATGGCCTCGGCCTGCTGAGACATTGAACCTACTGCACTAGCAGTGATCGACGAACTGGGTTATGGGGCTGAGTGCGTGAGCCCCGTGACTTCCTCCCCTCCCTTCTGGGACAGTTGCTGCCTCTGGGGCCCAGACTGCACATCGTGGTATGTTATCAGAAGGAGACAACCGGCCTGTGATCAGCAAACTTGTGAGTCACTAGAAGCGGGTTATAACAGCTGGTATTGAAGACTTGTGCTAACGTATCCCCCACTGTGACCCCCTACTGGCCGAGGGATTGATTTCAACTCACTCCGCGGCAGTGCATGATAGCTGATAAGATAATTGGACATGGTCGGTGCCCGGGAGCTACGTGAGGCCTGGCCCCCGCTATCACTATTTTTATGGGTCATGCCTCTGGCTTCATGTGGCTCTGGGCACCTGTCCCCCCCCCCCAGTACGGATTGGCCATATGTCCCACTGGGATTGGTGAGAGCACCACATCATTGCTCGTAACCGGATTGAGCCTGTAATCGCTTGAGTGCAGGGCTTCAAGGTATGTGAGACAGTTGCGGCCTTCTAGGCCTTCGCGGACTGACGCACTTGCTAAACTTTCCTGTTGCGCACAAATTGCTGGGCTGGTGTGGTGTTGTTCTCACCTCCCAGGTGACTCCACTCTCCTCTCCGCCCTCCTCTACCCTCCCTATTTTAACTTTGGGGTACTCTACCGTTGCCGGGGCTGCTGCTGCATTGAACGTTACCTCCGCTCAGCCCGATCCCATTTCGGCTGCACAACTAATGCTCTCTTCCTTATGAGACCTGCTGGGCTGGCTATATGTGCGGGACTGCCGGGCGATTATCGACCAGTGCCTACATGATAATAGACTGCTACATCTGCTCTAATTTCATGCACTGATATTCACAACTCTTGCCTTACTCGGCTGGATGATCGGAGCTGACTGGGACTGAGTCGGAGCAATCTGTCTACCTACCTGGATGCAGTATACTGGAACAATATTTTGGTTACATGGTCAGTGCTCCCTGGTATCGAATCACGGCTAAGGAATGGACAAATAGGGACTTTCTTTTTGGTACTCCAGCACCACTTCCCACGATGGGTAAACTGGACAAGAACCAGCCGCGCCTCACATTTGAACAACGGAAGTCTGGCAGGCCGCCGCCTGGTGCCACATCGGACTCCGAACTAGGCGTTCAGGCATTGCCCTTTACTGTAATGGAGAAAACACTAGTGGCGATCCAGGCCAGGCTTCAGTCAATGAACGGCAAAATCAAAGCCCTGAACAACCGCATGGACCACATATCTGCTAAATTAGATACACACACCACATGCATCGGAGAGGCTGAGCACCACACATCGGACACAGACGACGGCCTTCAGCACGTAACTTCCCAAACACTGAATATAGAGAAGATTCTGGCTGTCACTCAGGCAAAAAATGAAGACCTCGAAGCGATATAACGTCGTAATAATCTACGCATAACGGGCCTGCCAGAATTGACAATTGTAGGAAGGTTAGAGATATATATTAAAAACATGCTTCGTGATATCTGTGGATCTGAAAACTTGTCACAGCTTCTTATCGTGGAGTGGGCACATCAGTCCTTGTCGGTTCGCCCTTCTCCGAGAGCCCCACCCAGGCCGATAATTGCCAGACTACTTAATTTTAGGGACTGAGACTCTGTTTTGCGTGTGACTCTTCAGAAGGGTATGATTACTTATCAGGAAAACACACTCTCATTCTATCCGGACTTAACAGCTACTGTCCAAGCGGCTCAAAAGGAATATCAGGCGGTGAAAAAGATTCTAATTGCTGAACAAATTCCTTATGCCATGTTGTACCCGGCGCGGCTGCTCATTGCCACAGATGATAAAGCAAACATTTTCACAAGCCGGAAACAAGCTCTGGATTTTGCGAAGTTTCTGCTGCACTGCTTGACTAGACACACGTAACAAAAATGGGCGGCTTTGATGGGTATGGCAAGTTGGGAATGCTAAAGTGGGTGGGGGGTTTCATTGATGTGTTATTGAGTTTGTTCCAAGTGATTGACCTAAAATTTGGATGTAGGTATGCATATGGTAATACAGTACAATGTTGATGGAAACTTATTATAGCTATCATTATCTTTATCAATAATCCACACAGGGGATACATTTATATGCATAACATGGAATGTCAGAGGGCTTAACTCCCCCAAGAAAATACGTCAAGTACTTGCGTATTTGGATAGGCACGAGGTCCGGATCGCTCTCCTCCAGGAAACACACCTAACTAAACTTACAGAGGCCTAGATTGCTATTAAATGGGCTGGATACAAACTTGCCTCGGCTTACTCCTCCTAGGCCAGAGGGGTGCTTATATTATTAAAGCGTGGACTGCCTTTTACACCTATAAAAACGGGAAACAACCATTACAACGCAACTTTTACAACGCACTACCATTACAACGAAACTTTTACAACGCAAAAACTATTACAACGCATGTATTTACAACGCATGTTTTTACAACGCAGGTACCTTTACAACGCATACCATTACAACGTAAGTATTGGTAAGTATATAATTATATTTAAAATTTTATATGTTTGGGTTTTTTAAGGGGTATTTTTAGGGTTCAGGGTCAGTTTTCAGTTTTTGGGTAAAGGGGCATTTTTAGGGTTCAGGGTCAGTTTTCAGTTTTTGGGTAAAGGGGCATTTTTAGGGTTCAGGGTCAGTTTTCAGTTTTTGGGTAAAGGGGTATTTTTAGGGTTCAGGGTCAGTTTTCAGTTTTTGGGTAAAGGGGTATTTTTAGGGTTCAGGGTCAGTTTTCAGTTTTTGGGTAAAGGGGTATTTTTAGGGTTCAGGGTCAGTTTTCAGTTTTTGGGTAAAGGGGCATTTTTAGGGTTCAGGGTCAGTTTTTAGTTTTTGGGTAAAGGGGTATTTTTAGGGTTCAGGGTCAGTTTTCAGTTTTTGGGTAAAGGGGCATTTTTAGGGTTCAGGGTCAGTTTTTAGTTTTTGGGTAAAGGGGTATTTTTAGGGTTCAGGGTCAGTTTTCAGTTTTTGGGTAAAGGGGTATTTTTAGGGTTCAGGGTCAGTTTTCAGTTTTTGGGTAAAGGGGTATTTTTAGGGTTCAGGGTCAGTTTGGGGTTTTTGGGTAAAGGGGTATTTTTAGGGTTCAGGGTCAGTTTGGGGTTTTTGGGGTACAGGGGTATTTTTAGGGTTCAGGGTCAGTTTTGGGTTTTTGGGTAAAGGGGTATTTTTAGGGTTCAGGGTCAGTTTTGGGTTTTTGGGGTACAGGGGTATTTTTAGGGTTCAGGGTCAGTTTTGGGTTTTTGGGGTACGGGGGTATTTTTAGGGTTCAGGGTCAGTTTTGGGTTTTTGGGGTACAGGGGTATAAGGTAAAAATAAAATAAAATTAAATTTAAATTAAATCAATTAAATAAAATTAAATTAAATTAAATTAAATTACATTAAATTAAATTATTTTCAATTATTTTAAATGTAAAAAAAATAATATATACTTACCAATACTTACATTGTAATGGTATGCGTTGTAAAGGTACCTGCGTTGTAAAAACATGCGTTGTAAATACATGCGTTGTAAAAGTGTTTGCGTTGTAAAAAATTTGTTGTAATGGCATGCGTTGTAAAAGTATGAGTTGTAACGTCATACATCCATAAAAACACATACAGATACTGAGGGGCGGTATGCTATCGTACACGGTAAACTGGGGGCCTCACTGCTAACAATTGTTAATGTATACGGCCCCATCACGGATGAACCTGAGGTGTGTGCTCATTGTTAATGTATTGCGAGATTGGCCTGCTGCTGAGGTATTGTTGGGGGGAGGGAGATTTTAATAAGCATCTGGATCCACAATGAGACAAGTCCAACCAACAAGACAGCCGCACCCTAAAAACTGCCAAGTACATCAGAGATGCCATGTTAGGGCTTGGTTTACTAGATGCATGGGGGCAGATTTATGTCGGACTTGCGCCACGTTTACGCCGCCGTTGCGTCACGCAACGGCGCGGAAACGTGGCGCATCCCTGCGACCTATTTACAATGTGACGCATCTAGGCAGATGCGTCACGTTGTAAAGCCCTGCGCCACATGAAACCTGCGTCAGGTTTCATGTGGGCGTTCTGTCGCAGGGTGGGCGTTCCCTCGTAGGAAAGCCCCGTAAAACTGACGCAGTGAAATCTACAAGATTTCACTGAGTCAGTTTTACGACGCTGCTGGGTCAAATCCTTACGCCTGCTTGAAGCAGGCGCAAGGAGTGACGCACCACGTTATGTATGGGTGGCCTCTGTACATTGCAGGAGTTGCGTCGCACTTGCGACGCTACTCCAGCAATGCGCCGCCCGTACACCACAAGATGCGTCACGCATCTGCCCTTCCTTGCACCATGGTGCGCCGCATTTACAATGCGGCGCATCTGTGTTGCCGCAAGGAGGGAATTGCGTGACGCATCAGTTCTGGGGCATCCCTGCTGATTTGCAGAGATGCGCCAGAACTCATAAATCTGCCCCATGGTGCCTTAGAAACCCACCCTATACTCCTGTGTCTTTGTGAACTTTGATGACAAGCATTATTTGGATAAAATGGATTGAACACAAGTTAAGATAAAATGGATGACAAGTATGGTGAAACAAAGAAAAAAATAGTTGAGAATAAAAAATTAAATTGATTAATTGGAGTCAAATTGTGTTGAGGCTGTGCAGCCTGATGGAACTGAAATGGGTTCCTTTTTTGTGGTTTAGACACTTTACAGTGCAACGAGACGAAGCGCGAAGCAGGTGTTGCACGCTGGTAAAAATTGAAATGGGAATGAAAGTTTAAAATGTTTAAAATAATGATTAGAAAGGTGTGCATCTCACTCCACATTTTTCATTGTATGAATTCTCTCGTCTCAACTGAGGTTGCACCCACGTTGACAAGGAGAATATTGGAAGCAACAAATAGGAAAATTGTGATTAAAATAACACTACAGATGGTGAAAACGCACAGGAGCACGGTTTCCTTCCGTGAGAAACTATGACGAAGAGGGAAGCACTTCATAATGAGTCATCACTTTTTAAACCCAGTGAGACGATTGGTTTAGAGCTTTGGTGTCCACACGTGTAATTAATTAAACGGGTGATTCCAAACAAAGAAGGGGAGGGATAAGAGGAGGTTTTAGCACTCATGTTTAGCTCGCATAAGAAGGAGGTTCGAGCATCTCTGTACGCAGAGATTGAAAGGACGAACTGAATGAATTTTTAAGAGAATAGATTTGTTAGCAGGCCATGGTGAGTGTACATGAGTGAAAGCAGCTTTCAATTATGGTAAAGTTTCACCGGTTTTGTAGCATAGTAAGCCGGTTCAATTAATAGGGAGGTTATGTGTTAGGATACATTTGCATGATTAAGACGGGATGCAATATGGCAGTGGTTCTGGGTATGTGGTAAATGAGTGTACAATACGTTTTAGCAAATAAGATTGCAGTCCAGATACAATGTATTTCGTTTTTTAAATTTCGGGGAATGTTTCTCATTAAATATATGTTTTATTAGGCAAATGCAGTTAGTTACATTACAAAATATGTACTTTTATTTGTAGATGCCCCTGACGAAGGGAAATGTACTTCCCGAAATGGATTGGGTGATTGGATTAAAATCATGGCGTGTGAAACCCACCCTATACTCCTGTGTCTTTGTGAACTTTGATGATAAGCGTTATTTGGATAGAATGGATTGAACACAAGGTAAGATAAAATAGATGACAAGCATGGTGAAATAAAGAAAAAAATAGTTGAGAATAAAAAATGAAATTGATTCATTGGATTCAAATTGTGTTGGGGCTGTGCAGCCTGATGGAACTGAAATGGGTTCCTTTTTTTGGGTTTAGTCTCGTTACAACGAGGCGAAGCAGGTGTTGCACGATGGTAAAAATTGAAATGGGAATGAAAGTTTAAAATGTTTAAAATAAGGATTACAAAGGTTTGAATCTCACTCCACATTTTTCATCGCCTTAGAAATTGCGACATAAGGGAGGGCATACATGCCACGCCGGCCCATGGTATTTGGTCCCGCTTGGACTACTGGTTACTTAGTGAGGGGGCAAATCATTGGGTCACAGCGATAACGCCCCTCCCCTGCACCCTATCTGATCATAATCCGGTCAAGCTTACCATCACTATACCTACCAACACTCATCGTCCATTTACCCTATCTATGCTGACATCATCAGGGAAGGAATCGTACAGTATTTTGAGTTAAATACGGGTATGGTCGATAGTGCCTTCACCCTGTGGGAAGCCTTTAAAGTAACTATTAGAGGAAAATGCATTAGTACCACAGCAGGCATTCTCAAAGACATTAGAGGACAGCTTGCAAAAATAGAGAAGACACTGTCGCAACTTGAGAGGGATTACACTGCTGACCCATGTCCCACCACATCATCTCTTACTGATGAGTCGCTTCAAGAATACAAGGAGATGGCGGAGACGGAAACCAGTTACCTCTCTAAAAGGTACATTGCCCGGGCTTATGGGGGGGGAGGCCGGCCTGGCCGTAATCTGGTGACTCAGCTTAAATACCGTTCTGATCACCACCACATCACCAAAATTGTAGACAATCAAGGCAGGGAATTTTATACACCGCCAGACATAGTCAAACAATTTCGAGACTGCTACGCCACTATATATAAATCCCATGGGGGTGGGGACTCTCACAATTTGGCCGAGTACTTGTCGGATGTTGCATGCGCATGGTTGGCAGATGGTCTCCGTGAGTACCTAAGTCAACCGATTGAGGAGTCAGATATCAAGGCAGCCATACACTCTTTGTCAAACAAAAAAGCTCTGGGACCGGATGGTCTCACGGCGGGATTCTATAAGGAATATGCCGAACTCCTGGCGCCACAATTGCTTGAAGTATATAGCGAGGCACATGAGACAGGATGCCTTCCCCCCTCAATGAGACAGGCCTTGATCATTACGCCCCTAAAAAAGGACAAACCACCCTTGGCATGTGAGTCCTACCGGCCATTATCGCTAATTAATTTGGATGCAAACATTTTGGCAAAAACTCTTGCTGATCGATTATTGCCCCTCATGTCCAGTCTTGTTCTGCCGGATCAATCCGGGTTTATACTGGAAAGGTCCACGCCTCACAATCTCCATTACATATTTGCTATGTTCCATGTATTGGATCCTGCCCTTCCCGCAGTACTGTTGGATGCAGCTAAGGCATTCAACTCTATTGAATGGGGATACATGTTTCATATACTGCGACATATGGGGTTCCCTGAAATTTTTATACGTTGGATGCGGTTCTTATACTCTGATCCCTCAGCACGAGTGAGGGTGGGTGGATTGACCTCAGAACCCTTCCAAATAGAAAAAGGTACATGTCAAGGCTGCCCCTTGTCGCCATTGCTTTCGCACTCATGCTAGAGCCACTAGTGTGCATTATTCGACAGAGCCACAGGGAAACTGCTCTGAACTTCATGCATCGCCCTGTCGGCATTTCTATGTATGCTGATGACATGGTATTATTCATAAGACAACCACAACAATACATTGCTCCCGTGTTGCGTGAATACATACGATTTGGTTTACTTTCAGGTCTAACTATCAACTGGAATAAATCAGTGATAATACTCCTGTGTGAGAACACTCCCGCCCCAGTCTTGAATATTCCTTACAGTGGTCTACAGAGGTTAAATATCTGGGTATTTGGGAGCACTGTGATCCTGAGATCGTGATTCGCGAAAACTATGGGAAAGCATGTGTGCCTCTGGAACATCAGGTGGACAGATGGATAGCATTACCATTATCACTAGCGGACCACATAGCGGTCATTAAAATGATAATCTTGCAGCGATTTTTATATCTCTTCTGTAATATTCCTATTGTACTAACCAAGCAGTTTTTCAAGACACTCCGCTCATCGCTACTGCAACTCATTTGGGGAAATAAACAAGCTAGAGTGAGCTGGAACACGTTGATATTAGACTATGACAAAGGTGGTACCTGTGCACCCGATTTTTATATTTATTATCTCTGCGCACAGGCACAGTATGCATATTATTGGTATAACCCCCACGCCTTCACTCCTCATGTGGCAGTAGAGGACGGTGACACACATCCTATCCCACTCGCTGGTATCCTCACCCACTCAAAGAGAGGCACCCCAAAAAGTGAAATTAAGACGCTGTATACTACTATAGCGGCATGGCAGGCCATTGGTAAGCTAACAACCAAAATACCACTATATGAGCTGGCATTGCCGCTGAAGCATCATGCGGCGCTATCAGTTACCCAAGAAGAGGGCCCATTACGAGCTTTGCGTGAAGCCGGCATAGATACCATGTCTGATCTTTACCCAGAGGGCACTTTTCTTACCTCGGAGGACCTTCTGTAGCGTAGTTCCTATATTCCTAATAGGCTCTGCGCATTAGAATAATATATCCTATAGATGTGACGTAGACTTAGGTCGACTAGGTCTCTATCGAATATATTAGACTTAATTGTGAGTGCCAGCTAGCTCAGAGGTCATTAGAAACTTTCTCGAATTCACAAGAAGGGATTAGTCTCTGACAACCGCATAAACATGACAACTTTGTTTTCCCAAGATAAAACTGCTCTTGAGAGTCATGGAAACAATAGATAGATATTTCACTCAGTCAGTCGTGCATGTTTAGTTTCACCAGAGGTGCAGAGAAAATAGAAAGACGGGCATTTTCAATAAAAGGATTTATTGAACAGTCTTCTTTCTCAAGCATAAGAAATTAACTGCTACAATCGCAAAACTGTTGCAAAATATAATGCATACAGTAAAAAGAGTAGAATAAAATAATACTGTAAGAGCATTGTATGGTTCCTAGACCATAGATAAGTACATACATAAATAACAGAGGCTAAAAGTACTCAACTGGTGCTTCTAAAATACGCCTACCCCGGTGTACCTAACCTAATCTGAGTACGAGGGAAGAAGTAAGTGAGGTGTAGAATAAATAGATTATTCTTTTGCCAAGAATCTGTCCAAGAATTCTCTTAGGGTCTAATCAGCTCCGTACCTTAATTTGGAATGAAGAAGGTCAGGCTCAGGACTCGATTTCCCAACAACCCGCAAGGGTAGCTTGGAGACACTGGAGCTGCATTTCTCTGCAGGAGAAAAGACAGCATCTCTCTCAGTGTGTCTGCTGGAGGGTCGGCTTCCTTCGGACCTTGCAGTAGCAGGGCGCGTCGGGCAAGTAGATAGTCGAACTGCTCCAAACCACCGTGTGTTTGCTATGGCAAGTGTGGGCATATTTATACCTTGAAGTTGCCGAGTTTGACGTAAATGTGGACATAATAACGTCATTAAAAGACTCTCAGTTCTTTGAAAACACCATGAGTTCTTGGACAAGTCAGTATTCAAGCAAGGGGAGGTCCCTAGCTGCTGAAGCCGAGTTTTCCAAGAATTTGTTGTAGATTTTCGGAACTAGTGGAAGTAGCCATGCCGTATTTGGACTGCATAAGCTATGTCTAAATATGGTTATGATTCTTATGCCTATATAAGGACATAGAGATTTATACCTATTTAAGGGCATGAATCGGGAAATTTACAATAGTGTCCTAAAATGGTTCACAACACCCACTCCACGTTATCATGTTCATCTAAGATCAAGTACTTAAAACCTATAAGCTAGAGCAGGTGTTTTTACAATCCCACCCAAAAATTATGAAATGTATTTAAAAAAATGGCCGTACACAAAAATGAGCATTTGCACAGTATGCCTTTAAAAGCAATGATTTAATTGTAAGCATATGATATGATATTAGCAATGCTAACCAAATTAATCCCGAAATTTACATTTTATGAAATGGCTCTAGATGCAGAAAAGAATGAAGTCGAGACCATCCCATAGCAGAATATACAAGCTATTTTGATTTGTGCATTAGGTCAATATTGTTTCTAGGAAGTAGTCAAATAATTCTTGCTCTCTAAGAATAGTTCTACTTTAAGCAGATCACTTTGTACCAAAGTTTAGTTAGTTTTGGAAAAAAGTCAAATTAAATCGAAGTGAAATAGAGTTCCAGACTTGGAAGCTTTTGTTTTGAAAAAGTGAAGGTCGAATTTCAGAGTTCGAAAGAACGCTATGCACTTATTTCAAAAGTTATTCTCGTTGTCAGGAGAAAACATTAAATCATCAAGGCTGGCAAAGAAATCGTCTATCACAGTAGATGAAAGTTCAACCACTTCATTAAGAAGGTCAATTGTACACAGATGTGAAGCATCGCCGTCAGCGTCAGCCGCATTAGCAATGTTCATTGCAGATGGTACCTGTGTGCCTGTTGGTCCGCGTATCTCACCTCCAGTTGGATTTGCCGGTGAGATCTCAATGAATGCCGTCATCAGGATTGGTAGCCGTTGGGGGCAACACAACACATGATCCGTTACGGGACCCAGTAATACGTCAACATCCGTTGGCAATGCCGATGGTAGTGTTAGACAGATATCTAACATGCATTCCTCTCCACAAAGCAGGCATCATAGAATAGGTAAGATGCAATCTTGCCAGATTGGTCTGAATGACAGGAACCATGTGGTATTCAGATCTCTCAAACGAGCCAAGCCAAGGATCTGTGTTATTCTGTCACAATACCGCATGGCCCGGAGCGCATTCTCTATGCTGACTTGGGTATCGCTGGTGTCCGGATTTGCCATATTGGAGCAGGAGAAATAAAAATAAGATCCCTGCTACGAGTCCCAAAATGAGAGGCAGGCCGCCAAACACAGAGTGTACGAAGTTAGGAAAAACGCCAAGGACTGCTTCAAAGGGTGCTAATAGTCCTGAAAAAAAGTCTTAAATACATGTACAATACCGCTAGTATCAGATATGTTTAAGATACGACCTAACATTTCTGCTAAATGTACTGGGCAGTTTGTTGATAATAATGCATGTATCTCTGCAGAAGTCCTTGCAACTTGCAGATCATACGTCTCTCTGGACGAAGTCAGTGGCACAGTTTTTTGCAAAAGAATGGCTTTCATTCTGCTTAAAGTATCAATTCGTATAGAAGAGATGTTCAGTGAAGGCCATAGTGGCGACTCCCCGTCTGTGTTGGTTTTTGGAAACAATACTTGCATACAACAGGTGACCCTGGCTGACACACTAACGAGATGGACTATTCCTGGCATCATTCTACAACAGCTGTGATCACTTAACATAATGTAGCTACCATTGGAAAGCTGCCTAAAAATTGGATCTATCGCCGCTGCGGGCAAACCTTGCAGGTGGCTAGAAAGATTATTGGAAGAACCCTCACAGGCTCCGTGCAAATTAACACCTTGACATAATAGTGTACCGCTTAGTGAGTTTTTACAATTCTTACCACTAAGAAATACCTCCTTTCCCCCACTCCAACATTTGCGTGTGTATGGTAAATCCCAGGTCGACTTAGTGTATTCTTTACCCAACCTTTCATACAGGCCTGCTGGTATGTATTTTAAGCAATACTGGAACTGGAAAAATGTTACTGGTAACATGATGGTGCCATGTATTATCCATTCAACTGATGGTTTCTCAGAAACGGTCAATGGTAATCTCTCCTGTTTTTCTATGCTCAGCACCGTATAGTCTGCTCCCCTCTGTGCCAACGAGATTTGTTTATCTGTAAGGTTAAATACAGTAAACAATGACGTAGTGTTGATTAGACGCCAGGGCACATAGCCAGATCAAACGTTTTGTAATGTCCAGCCTAACAGCATTATAGAACGAAATTGAGACTGGCCATGTTTTAACATTAGCAAGTCCTGTTCCATTATGTCAGTGGCAGAGGATACAATGCTGTCCAAAGAATACATTCAGGACGACAGAGTTGTTAACCCATTGTCAACTACAGGGACTACTTTCTCTAAATTAATACAATCAATTTCTCGTATTCTTTCAGCTGTTTCCATTTGCGTGACTTTCCATGCTTCATTGTATGCAGCGTATATACCGGCGTGTATGAAACGTTTATGACGTCGATTACGAGGTCCCAGTAAGAATTCTCGTAAATCAGTGCCATCTTTAAGCAAAGATAAGTGTTGTTTTATTTCTCTAAGTGTGGATTTCTGAAGCCACTAAAGGCATAGTTTTCCTACACTATAAGTTGTTATTATCCCTGGATGTTGTCTTTGGATATATCTTGGATCTGGCCGAGTTACTGTAAACCCTTGTGTCCTGTTCAGGAATCTATCTTGACAGATATTCGTGTCTGTGGGCCAGATTCATTTTTCCCATTCAGGATTTGTTCTGTTTTGTAGTAAAATATAATGTACGTATACCTCCTCATCTGAAGTTAAATTACTATCATGTGTGGGTTTAGGTATGGACGGTTTGTTTAAATCTTTTATCTTAGCCAGGTCAAGACAAGATGTCTGTTGAACAGTGTCATTTAAGAACATCATTTGTTCTGGGATGATGCAGGCTCTGAACAATGCTTCTAAACCCTGTACCTGCCAGTCTTTTGTGCCCCAAACGTTTTTGTCTCAATGTTGTCTTTCCAAAAGTCAAAGTCTAAGGTGGACAATTGAGCAAAAAAGGCCGCAGAATAAATGTGTTTAGTATTTGTCAACATACTTTTCATGCCTGTCATTAACATTTTTGAAGTAAAAACTTTCTGGGTTTGTAACATTAAAACCTGTAAAATATGGAAATTTTCTTTCAAATGTTTTAGAACTACCTTTTGGAGGGGTTGGACAATGTTCCCATTGATTATAAGTTAAAACATTTCTAGGGTTTGCAGATTTGTGCAAGTAATGATGACCAAAATGATTAAAACAATACATTTCTTCATAATTAGATGAACCTTCTAAGTATTCATGTTTTCTAAATTTTGCTGACATTTCTAAGTCTGTGATCATGTTATTAACAGTTTCAAAGTCCCAATCATCAGAAAATGTGCTGGGTGAAACGAAATCACTCAAGGAAACCTTAAATTGGTGTGGGATTTTCAGCAGCTCGACAGGGCCATAAATGTCATAATCAGTTCTATCCCAGGCTATTTCACCAGGTAGAGGAACCGCTGTGATATTTACTGATGACAGGTCTCGTTTTTCACGCTGGACAATTTGTGTGGTTTCAGGAGCAAGTTGATGTTCTTACTTGCTGTGTCCATTTTAATGTGTTTTCCATCTATCAGCCTTCCCAAACTTAAAACGAGAATGAGCCATAGTAGGAGATAAAATACACCTAATCCAATCCAAAATTCAACCCATGGTGAAACCAGATATGTATTTGCAAGCTCTTGACCAAGTTCCGTTAATTGTTCCTTGAAAGTTTAGTTTTTTGGCGCTGTTTCAGGTTCACTGGGATCCTCAGAAAAGGTATCGAAGTTGATGAAATAGCCAGAGGCAGTTCTGTCAATAGTTGGTATTGCATCCGGATTTTTTAAAATTGCTGCAGTTGCTTGTTCCCTTGACATGTTTGTATAGTCAGATGCTACACCATTGGAGTTTCTTGACAAACTGTTATTTGGGTTTCAAGAGGCACAAGTTCCATGGCTTTGTTGCATAGTCCATCTTTTCTTACTTTAGAATCTTCAAAGGTGATGAGTCATTCAGTTTGAACCTCTTGGATAGTAGCAAGATTTGGTCGTCTCTACATCGTGGGAGCCCACTGGACCTACTACTTATTATCGGCCACATGGTGTGGTTTTTACCAGGTCAATTAATACAGACTGGTTCTCCTTTTTTCCAGCAAGAGGCGGCAGTAGCACTGTTCTTGATCCGTGGACTGCTAGAACTGGTACTGGTTTTCTGTAAGAAGGCCCAAATTCCTTCTTGTCCGCTATTTTTTCTCTGACCAGATCCCCAATCTTTGGAATCCAGACAGGTCTTGCTGGTATAGGTGGTTTGTCTTCAGTGGTCGTTGGCTTTTCGCTGGTGTTGCTTAGACTTCTTCTTGTTTCATTTAAGTCCTGTAAAACAGCCAAACGATCTTTGATATCAAAGCGTTTTTGTTCCACCACTGAAGTATGACGATCGAGGTCTTCAACCAACATTCTAGGAGTTCATATGGAGTGATTCCACCCAGAGAAATTCTTGGCAGGTTATTAAGACTACGTTGGACATTTATTAGATGTTTGACCCACCCGTCACCTGAACCTAATACCCTAGCTGTTATAGATTGCTTTATGTCACGGTTTTTTCTCTCCACAACCGAATTTCCCTCAGGATGGAATGGACTCAAAAATCGCAATGCAACGCCCAAGCTGGCCATGGCCTCCTTGTAAGCCCTAGAGCTAAACGTAGGACCCTGATCAGAATGTAGCGTGCCGATTGCGTATGTGCCAATAAAGACTCGCAAATCTTTTATAACAGTTTGGGCGTCAGGCGAGTGCTGAGGCCACATCCAAATGAATCTTGTCCTAGTGTTTGCGGGACCGCTTTTGTCCATAGGGACATTTGAGCGTGGATAGTCTAATGCTATCCATTAGTGGTGTCAGTACCGGGCTGACTACGCTGTAGTCAGGAATCTGGTGGTGTTTACGCTGTAGTCAGGAATCTGGTGGTGTTCCAAGCTGTGATATTTGTAACAGTCATCGCAATTAATTCCGAATCGTATACATGAGTTTTCATTCCTGGCCACCAGTGCATCTCTTCTAATTCTAATAGAGATTTTGAGATCCCTTGATGTATCAGACCCTCTCCCATATGTGCTTCTGAATCAGAGCACCTCTCCGGTTCCTGTTTGGAATTACCCTATCCCCCACTCCAGGGATTCGAGCAAAAGGAACACAGTTTGCATCAATTATGTATGTATACTTGAGTGGATAGTTTAGAGGTAACGCAGCTCCGCTGCCTTTGCTCGTGCCATTGACAGCGAGCATGGTTCCACCGTCTATTTTCGTTTTTGAACGAGTGATTGTAGCTACGGAAGCCGTTTGCACAGCTGCCTTCACGGCTTCATCAGCCAATGAATTCCCTTCAACGTGAACACCATCACGCTGATGAATCAGAGTATGGATCACGTGAGTCTTTTGTAGTTCTTTCTGTATAAGAACTACTTGTTCCCAAAACATTTTATGCTTGATTGTGCCACCTTTTGCGCCTTTAAATCCATTTTGAACCCAGTTCTGCAGATATTCATTGTAAGACAGGACGCAGTAATACGAATTGCACACTATGAGTGTGGGGAATTCGCGATCGGTATTTTCAAGCCTGTAGTTCAGCTCGCTGAGCTGCACAGTCTCCGAGAGATTGAGTTTTTGTGACCATAGGTCTGAATTTATCATCGGCCCCACGACCTTTAACAATCGCACACGCAGCACTATAAGCTTGTTTACCCCCAATTGTGGGCTGTGCTGATCAGTCTGTATATATTATACAGACGTAATGTTCTAGAGGCAGAATTTCAGTAGGCAGAGGACATTCTTGTTGGTATTGGAGAAATTCTTGTGTCTTCAAGTAAGGGTCAAAAACGTATTCAACGTCTGTCGCAGCAAGAGAATTAACCCATTTTATCCATCTCAGATGTAGAGCTTTTGCATTTGGAATGCTTGCCTTTGTCACTGCCTCTAAGGCAGCTACAGGTGTAACGACTTTAATGCGTCTACCCTGTGCGAGGGCTCTCTCCTTTGCTACCGCAGTTTGAACCGCTGTCAGAATTTTTTCTGTTGAAGTGAATTTCATGTCAGCTTGTGTGTACAAGTGTGATTTGTAAGCTATTTGTACCTTTTCACCTTCATTAAAGGTTAGGTATGTGAATCCGCATCTCCCTGGGATGATTTGGATTACAAGGTTGCGCACATTGTCGCGTGTTTGTAAATGTTTTGTCGCTAACATGTCTGTTTGTACTGAACGCAAAATTTCTGTGTGTTTTTGAGTCCAATTAGTAGGTTTGAAATCAGGTTTGATTAGTTCGAAGAGAGGTTTAACCCTTTCTGCATAGTTTAGAATGTTAGTTCTTCTGAAATTTCGAAATCCTAGAATTGACTGTAAGATTTTCAGCGTTTGTGGAGGTTGCAGCAGCGCACATTTTTCTAAAAAGTTTGCTGCCAGGCTTTTGCCTTCACTCGAAAGTTCGTATCCCAAGAATAGGACGTTGAGGTGGGCAATTCTTGATTTTTTAAAGTTGAATTTATACCCTTTAGAGGCGAATCCAAGTATATGGTGTTCACCCTGGTCAAGTGCCTGTCCAAGTCATCATCTGTAAGATAGGTGTCATCGACATAAGATAATGCCTCATCCTCATACGTTTGTAGTAACACTGTTACTCTGGCTGAAAATAATCCAGGACTGTTCATGAATCCCTGGGGGGACGACAAAAGTGTCGTTGTATCCCCATTATTGAGAAAGCGGTCAAGTACCTGCTTTCAGGTGCAATGTTTTCACAGAAGAAACCGTTTGAAATATCTAATGTAGTTTTATATTTTTTGCGCACAATGTTATTCATCAGTGCTGCACTGTGTGCATTTTGTACTGCAAAGGTTTTGCAGCAAGAGTTTAAATGTCTGTAATCCAAAACTAGATGATATGTGTTGTCTGGTTTGGAGACAGGAAACAAAGGATTGTTCATTGACGAGGTGCATGTTTCAATCACCCCTTGGTATTCAAGTTGATCTAAGATCTCCCTGACCTGTTTTTTAGCTTCTTGCTTTACTGGATACTGCCTCTGAGCAGTAGGTTGATTTTTTAACTGGATTTTATGATGAGGAGAGTCTTCGTCCCATCCCACATGCTTTTTATATAATGCTGGAGCCTGGGCCACAGCACATTTTTTCTGGCATACGTGTACTGTTTATGAATAGGAATATGATTAGAGAAGGCTGGCATAATGATCTCTTCGCATTGTGGGCACTCCCTGAAAAATTCAGGTGGCCAGTCTTTTTCAGACAGAAGAATGTCATAACCCTTGGATAGTTTTTCCCAAAAGAGTTCTTTATTTTCGTAGTTATGTCCCCCTCTATCCGGAGTGTTACTTCGTATAATTTGTGGGGTACACTAACCCTGGTATCGGCAGTTTCAACCTGAATGTATTCATTCAGAGCCACTGTCTCCAGATGATCTTTCAGGATCCTGCGAGCTATAGTGACCTCTGCTGCGCTGTCCAGCATTGTCTGGGCCCACTCCCCGTTCTTGAGTTGTGTCCTCAAGATCCTCGGCATGTCTGATTTTAATACTTGCTACCTTCTTTTTGGAGAATTCAGTTTTCTTATTTTTTGGAACGTGTTGATCGTCTTTGGACTTCACGCGTTCTTCTTTGTGTTCTGATCGTCCTCTTCTTTTGGATTTCTGCGAGGAAGTCTGAAAGGTACGAGAGGATCGTGTATCAGTATCTTGATATCTATCAGGTTTTCTTAAATTATCCCTATTTCTAAGGTTATACCTCTTTTCAGAGTGCTCCTTTTGAGGAGATCTACCTCTGATCTGAGAGCGCTTCTCTTTAGGAAGTGACTGCCTACTATTTTCCCATTTCTTTTTAGTAGTTAGATTGTTTTTGATAAAACCTTTTTCAGGATTTTCTGTTAGTTCGGGCTTTACAAGTTTCCCTCCCAAACTATCTCTTCCTAGTTCTTCATAGGATTTTTCAATAATTCAGGCAAGTTCATATGGGTGCTCAGTAATATCGAGTTCTTTTAATTTTTGGCGGATTGCCACCGATGTTGCTTCACCTTTAATGTTAGCTAATAGAATAGCTGAGACCTGTTTGAAATCTTTCAGTAATTTCATACCAAGATTCAAAGCTGGTTCTGAACCGTATTCATTTTGAATCTGTTTCAGAACGTCTGGTATTACCACCATAGACGGGACACCATGTGTTTTTGTGTAGATTGAAGCAAAGACTGTACCCCAAGTGTCACAGTCCTCCACGTGTGGTACTATCCCCATTGGTAAACAGATTGTTAGAATCCTGTGTTTCTCATGAGGCGTACTATTGGGAAATACTGCCTCTATTTGAGTAATTTTCTGGGCTAACCAGAATGGAATTTGTTCCCTTTTTGTGGGCAACTTACCGATGACTGACTGTATAGTCTGTGGTGTGATTTTGTTTGTATTCCCCTGATGAGGGGTGTGTTGTGGAATTCTTATTGCAGGTTGGACTGTTAAAGTCCACATGACATATTGTACCAATTGTCTATGTATTTTAAATAATTGTTTTAGCTGAGCTAACAGTTCTGGACCTGTCATTTGTTCTATGGCAGTATGTGGTGTATAGCTGGCTAGTATCGGCCATGTTGCTCCTGGTCTACCTAGTGGACCGAGCCTGGTAATGTGATTTTGATGTTGTAGGGTGCCTTTAAACCAGAGGTGATGCTCTTGGTAAGTTAGTGGAATTTTAACGTCCTCGAAAGGAACGTATTCCGCTGGAGTGGAACACATGTGTTGTTGGGTTTACTTGTGGAAAGAGAATCCATGAATAGAATACCTCTGTCTGACGATATTCATGTGCCTCTATGACAAATATGAATCTACCACCTGTTGGTGATAGGCCATTTTCTATAAGCTTTATAGCTATGGCTTTCCGCACATTTTCCGGGATGTTTATATCATCCACATCATCTTGTCGGGAATCTGTAGTGGTTGGTTTGCATTTACTGCAGTTCCACTGCCCCCAGGATTGTATTCGTCTGACATTTTGTTTAAGAAGTTTGCAGAGCAAGTTTCAATGAAATAAAGATAAGGTGCACAATATTTTGGAACACTGTATTCTTCAACGTTGAACAAAACCAAAACTAACACATAGGATTTTTCGTCCTACTCAGTTTATGGTGGATATTTTATCCTTTAACCCACTCCAGACGTCTATTGGAGTTTTCACGGGATAAAGTGGTCTCTGTGAAAAGCACGACTGAGTTACTCTAGTATCTAGTGTTAAATTAGTGCCTTAACAAACGTTGGGCGCCATGTAGTGTAGTTCCTATATTACCAATAGGCTCTGCGCATTGGAATAATATATCCTATAGATGGCACTTTGGCCCCTCGTGCAGATCACTGGATCAGAGACCTTGTGTATTGCAAAGAAAATCTCGAACTTTATGCAGAAGAACTTCCATCTACTTCCAAGCCCAAGGATATATGCGAATCTTTGTGTCAATACCGCTGTATGCAAGCACAGACAGAATCAATCCCTGATGAAGAGTGATATTAAATTGATTTCCTCTCCCCTTTATGTTCTCTTTTCTCCTCTTTGCTATTCCCTCATTAGTTGATGCCATTGTATGCCACATGATGTACACGTCAAGATATTTGATAAGGTTAGTCCATCACTGTGAGAAAGTGCCATCTTTCTTGCATGGTATGCCTCCACTTTTTGCTGAATTGTTGATGTGCTTTGATTGAGTGTGCCCTGGGCTCCTGCCAATCAGGTGCCCAGGGCCTGTGTTCCTTCCCTAAAACTGTGTTGAAACTAAAACCCAATTGGCATCTCTGGCCACATGTCAGTCCCTGGTAAATTGTACCCTAAGTACCCAGGGCACTGTGGCCAGAGAAGTCCCCTAAGGGCTGCAGAACTTATTGTGTCACCCTTAGCGGTCCTGTACCCTGACACACACACACACTGCCTTTCCAGGCTGAGTGTCCTGGTACAGAACTAAACAAAGAGTCGACATGGCACACATCCCTGTGTATCATATATATCAAAAGAGGGAGTGGAGAGGAAATGCGTCTATACAGACACAAGGGGCGGATTCCGTCTCCCCTGTACAGTTTATAAACAAAGAGAATCTACCCATATAAGATAGGTGAAAGGCAGGAAGGAAAACAAGGGAGTGTGACCCCTACGATGGTTGGGTGCACACAGTGTTCTTTAAATACCCCTCACACACCAAAATGGCCCTTGGTGTCATGCTTCATCATAGGGGCCTTCGCGTCCCTCTACTGAACGCGGCGTGCTACTGACCAGCGAATACGCTGGAGTACTGATAAACTTGCTATGTGTAGTGTGTGAGGGTTGTGAAAGGTAGGGTCAGAAATGAATGCTAAGTGAATATCTAAAAAAAACCTGGCATGTGAGGGCTAAAAGAATTTAAATATACCTCCGTGCTGGTATTGTTGAAAAGGGGTGCGATGGAGGTGTAGTGTAATTAGGCCTCGAAACATGTTGACGCGCTCAGGAGGTCATGTACATTAATTGCACTACACCTCCATGTTTACAGGAGATGCACCAGGGCTGGATCCAATATCCACCACTGAGTAAGAAAAAGTAACGATAACACTACTTACCTGCTCAGTGAATTTCCTCCTATGGGATAACATTGGTGATTCTAGGGGGAAAAGTTTCTAAGTGTCAACTCTTAAAATACAATAATATTCCTTAAAAATCACTACTGTAACCAAAACGCTTTTTTATTAACTGTTTACAGGAGCTGTCCCAGGACTGAATCAAGGATCCAGTCCTTTGGTTAGAAAAGTAATCCATAAAGTAACTAATTGTATTTATCTAGAAATTCCCATTGAGCTCAATGTTGCATTGTGTTTGAAATTGTGTTGCCTACTGCAACAACTGTAACTATTGTAATCAAAAAGTCTATTGCCTATTTGAAAAGTAATTAACTAAAGTAACTAATTCTGAGAAAGTATATTTTGATACCTTGTGGGTTCTAAAATAAAACAACTATATATTTTGATACAAAACAATTGGCCTAGAGTTCAGTTCTTGAGTGTGTGAGACCATTTGCTGACTGAGTGTGTACAACAAATGCTTTACACAGTCCTCTGATACTGCCTTACTGCTCGACCAAGCTACCACTTTAGAGAGTAAGGTTATATCTAACTTTAGCCTCTGCCAAACCTCTGGGGACTGTGGACTCTATACACACTGTACCTTACTTTGGTCCAGTATATATAGAACCACTTTCTTACAATCACATATTGTTTGATGTTATTGTTCTTTTTGACGATTCTGCCCTGCGAGGCAGTGATGCTATTTCTGTCATCTGAAAATCCAATAAAGAGATCTTTTTTAAAAACTGAGATTTAAAAAAGTCAGACAAGGACGACGTACCTTTATTGTCAATGCAGCTCGCATATGGAACAAACTACCAGCTCTCTTACGATCTCATTCTGATTTACTAAAATTCATGAAAGCACTGAAAACCTGGTTATTTCCTCACTAGCGACTTGCTTCACAGTCTTTGATCTGCTATCTCCTTACTTCGTGGTTCTAGCGCCAGGATACCATTTTTGGTCACAGTGGGCTTTATAAATAATTATTACATTACATTACATGAGGAGCACAGTAACTAGTACATGTCGCATCCTCCCCAGCCAGGCACCATCCAAAATTAACACGCCACACACGGAGCTCATAGCCAACGTCTTGATTCCTCAGCATACAAACTTCGCATTTTCTCCTAACTGTTAACCTTATCACCTCCCCGAATGATTAAGTAATTATTTCATTGAGTCCGTCAAGAACTGTGCGGTCCTGGTGTTCATAGTCTTTAGATACTACATCTCCACCTTGTTGAATAAAAAGGGGTAAACAGTGGCTGCATTATATTTCTTCTAAAAGTCGTCTAGGTGCTCACACTGTTCGATCAGATCGCGGAATATGAGGTAGTTCAGATGCACCCTGAGTGGACACCGAGATGTAGTGAGGTAACGGGTTTTTAGGAACCCGTTTGGTGCCAGGGGATAACACCCGAAGACCTCTGAGTTCTCCCTGTTCCGGACCACAGAAACACGGAGTCTTCTAGTCGAGTCAGAGATCAAGTTTTATTGGCAGCTACCAAGTAACAGGTGTCCTAGAAGCACGACAAACACGGGTCATGTGTTCTCAGGAGACTGTTCGTTTTTACAGAACCAGCCTTCTCCTTATATACAAAAATAATAGCTGCAAGCAAGAATTCTTGAGTTTATGATATGGCTATACACATATTTCTACAATAATACAAAGGAGCGAAGTCATGTAGGCAAGCCCGTATTTTAGATGTCCAATTCGTGATAGATTACCTAGCCAGGCCCGGAACTCCCATCAGATATCGGTGAAACCCCAATAAAAGAAGGCACCTCCTAGTCATAAAACTGGCCATAAACAGGGAGCGTGGACAGGTGTGTATGTGTGTAGAAAACATGATCTGTATGTGGTGAATGGTTTGTGGTATGTTGTGCATTGATGCTATCGTGTTTGGCCACTGGGCGAGGAGCTGCTCAAACAGGTTTGGCTGGAGGCAAGGGAGTCAGTTGGGACAGGTCAGGGGGAAGTCAGGGAAGGTGGACGTGTCCTTTTAGATCAAGCTCGACCTTAAATTGACTTATCATGAGGGCAAGACACAAGATGGATACCGTTTACAAAATGGAGTCTGAGGGGTCGGGACGGAAACTACGATTCGGGGGTGTTAGCATGTCTCGATCATGATGCAAATGCATAGGAATGATGTCCTAATCATTATCGGTTCGTCGATACCAAATTCGTCATGGTACGTTGATGTTTCGGGACACGGGTATCGGACCTCGATACCGGGACAACAGTAGGGTCCAGAATTTCAGAACCACAGACCCTCCTTTTGCCCTCATATAAGGCAATAATTCATGTTAATCCGAGTCTAAATCTGTATGAAGGAATTCGTGGAGATGCTGTTGTAGCATCATTCTGTTGCTCAGTTCGTCCCTTGACACAGGCTTCCGTACACATGAGGTAGCACAGAGGCCACATAGTGCAGGAGCGCACTGTACACACAGGCAGAACATAAACAGAAGTGCTACGATCATCCCAATGAAGATCAGTGTTTTCCATCCCCATGTAGCGATCAGTTCCCAGAACCACCCTAGTAAGGACCAGTCCCCTTTTTCTACGTGAAGGGAACCAGATATCTCGTGTAGCTTAGAGATGGCCTGGTACACTGTCGGTGCGTTATCAGGGATGAAAATGCAACAACTGGATTGGATCACTCTACACACACCACCACGATCGGCGAGTATGATA
Organism: Lissotriton helveticus; assembly: GCF_964261635.1. Lineage (NCBI taxonomy): Eukaryota > Metazoa > Chordata > Amphibia > Caudata > Salamandridae > Lissotriton > Lissotriton helveticus. Next base: position 683,976,763 of record NC_136073.1, read on the forward strand.
TCTAGGGCAACTCGGTTCTGAAGGGTCATAAGTCGATCCGACTGAAGTTCGGTCGTCAAATTGCCAAGGGCTCCGGCCGTTGTAATCACGGCGGATTCAACTATCCTCGATAACTGGCGAATATTCCTGCTGTTCACCATAGGCCCCCAAAATGGCAGAAAACCCTTTGCGAAGTCAGCGAATTCCTGACCCGCGGTGTCGTCTTTACTCACGACACCTCTAGCTGTCCTTGTCCGATGGTAATCTGCTCTGGCCGTGTAGGTGGGAGGCAGCAGAAACAAGATAAAGCATGTACCTGAGAAGTCAGGGGGCAACCAGGTGTAAGCTTGGTCATGGCAGACGAAATACGTGCCTTTGGCTGCTAATAGTATAGGGGAAGTTCGGGAAGCGAACACATATGTTTCCGAGCATATACTCTTTCCTAATTGTGCTTTGGGATCCCTGCCGATACCTTGTATACATAAGTGACCTCGGTTGGGTACTATCCAAACTGGGCGGGATTTCTTTGCTGTCTGGCTCTTACTCAGGTAAACCCCATATTTAGTTACGTTCCAACGAGTGTACGGAGTGAGTTCATCTTTGGGAATCGTAAGATAGGTGTCGAACTCTCTACTCATATTTCTTATCCCTGCTATTAGTGCCTTATTACTGGAATCACTTTCAGTAGAACGGGTCGGGTATGGTTCTAGGGCGAATAGGAACATGGTCTGGAAAGCCCACAGAGAACCATAATAACTGAATGGCAGGATGAAGTATGGGATACCCTTATCAGTCGTGTGCGGCATGAGTCCGCATACCCAACAGTTCGATGTGTTCATTATGGACTGGTGTTGGTATAGAAGTTGAATGAATGAGTTATTTACAAATTTGAGTCTTCTGGCAGATTCGTGTTCAGGTAGAGGGTGAAAGTAGTGTGGAGAGATAGTAGGAGGAGTTGGTGGCCGGGTGTCATTTGAAAAGGTAACTTGGAATACGAATAGAGTATAACCAGTCAAAAACATCGTTATGCTACACAACATTAAAATACATGTTATCAAAAACCTTCTTTTGGCCAGTACAGTGCATAATTGTCTTTCAAAGTTCGTGAGTCTGGTAGGTCTCTTTAGCCTAGGAAACTCCATCCTCTAGTTGCTGCCCGCGGTGGTAGGTTGGTTCTGCCAGGGAGTGCGCTCTGTTCAGTCCGGGGTAACTCCCTTGGACCAACCAGAACCGTTGACCTAAACGTCCCCAGTTGCACTCCCCAGACTTCAACCGCGACCCTAGCAGCAGAACCGGATGGCGGTTCGAAAATCAAAAATGAGCAAGTTTCCTGAGAGTGAGAGAGCTGAAAAATCAAAAATAGTTCTTGGGGGAAGGGAAAATCACATTCGTTTTTTTTTTTTATTAGTCTCTTTGTCTTGACCTTAGATTATATTGTTGTTTCCCAGGTACGGTGTGGTCTTCAAACAATGTCTCAGGTTCGGTAGTGTCCAACTGCATAGACGGTGGCACAAGTCCTTGTAAAATATGATCACTCTCCTTTTCGGTACCAGTTTCTTTTAAACGTGCATCGCTGAAAGGGATGAAGCGAGGTATGGATTCTGTCTCGGAGTCGGCAATTCCTTCGTTGACCCACCGGTCGTATGGAAGGGGCAGAGGGACCCGTTTACAATGGGTCCCGTGCACCCAGTTCTTTTTGCCTTCCACCCGAACAGCGGATCTCGTAGAAAGGAGTACCAGGTATGGTCCGGTCCACCTCGGCTGTCCGTTGTTTGTGCGCTGGAAATTCCGCACCAAGACCCACGTGCCGGGTGTGATGGAGTGACCTGGATCGTCAGAGGCTGGCGGAGAGGAGCTGTGAACCTGTTGGTGTAAAACACGCAATTTAGTTGTCAATTCGCACAAATAGTCAAGCAGTATGGGGTGCTCTATTTCGCTGAGTTTCTTTGGCCTTGGCACGCCCCAGACGTTGGCTGGGCGGCCAAACACTATCTCATGGGGGCTAAGTCCTAACCTGGAATGGACTGTCATTCTGGTTGACAAGAGTGCTAGAGGCAAGGCGTCAGGCCATTTGAGACCTGTACAGGCTTGGATCTTGGCTAATTTGAGCTTTAAAGTGCCATTGTAGCACTCTACTAATCCAGCTGATTGGGGGTGATTCGCCGAGTGGAATTTTTGTTGTATGCCTAAACATTCACACACTCTCTTCATCACGCGTCCTACGAATTCACTTCCATTATCGCTCCAGACAATTCTAGGCATGCCGAATCTCGGGAAGAACTCTTTGACAAGAGCTTTGGCAGTTGACAAGGCAGTATTGTCCTTAAGGGGGTATTCTTCCACCCACCTGGAGAAAGCGCAAACAACAACGAGCACATACTTCAGATTGTTGCATCTCTCCATGTGAATGAAATCGAGCTGCAAAACCTCGAACGGATACGTTGGAGGCGCAAAATGACCAGCTGGAGTTGGGGTTCCCCTACCGGGATTGTACTTCAAACATACCATACAGTTTCTGACCACATTCTCTGCATATTTTGGGATATTGCTATTTTGCCATACTGGGGCCAATACTTTACAGATTCCTTTCGAACTGATGTGCGCAAATCCATGAGCCATTGTTACTACTGCAAGTACATAGGCGTTAGGTAATAGCCATCGCTGGTGTTCTGACAATTCGACCCAACAACCATTCGCATCTAACCTACCCTTACTTTCTCTCCATTCATTCACCTCTTTCTCAGTTGCCTCGGCTTGTATAGATTTCACGCTTTCGATGGTGTCCTCACACATACCCACATCAGTAATCCATCTAGCGGGACCTACAACATACATCCGACTCATTGTGTTCCTTGCAGTCTCTTTCGCAACCTCGTCTGCAAATGCATTCCCGCGGCCAACATCATCCTGAATCTTTTTGTGTGCACTGCATTTTACAATGGCAACTTGTAGTGGCAACGTCAGTGACTCGAGGAGTTCATTAACTAACTGACCATGTTGTATCTTTGCTCCATGTGACGTAAGAAACCCACGTTCACGCCACAATCTCACAAAACTGTGAGCCACACCAAAGGCATATTGGCTGTCAGTGTACACATTCACTCGCTTTCCTTTCGCTAACACACATGCTCTGGTAAGCGCAATTAGCTCTGCAGCTTGTGCAGAATTATGGGAAATGCGCGCGGTCTCTATAATGGTGTGTAATGTCGTTACGGCATATGCTGCAGTCGTATCACCATTCGGTAGCTTGAAACATGAACCATCAACCCATAAAGTATCGTTGCATTCAGGAAGGGGAGTGTCCTGTAAGTCTACTCTCCCTTTTGTCTCTTCTTCTGTCCTAAAACAGCAGTCATGGTTATCAATCTTGTCTGTTTCTGTCGGAATGGGTAATAATGTTGCGGGATTCAGTGTATCGCACCTCTTTATGTGGATGTGACTTGCTAGCAGTGTAAGTTCGTAACTGGATAGTCGAGCGCTAGTAAGGTGTTGTGTTTTCGTCCTGTTTAGTAAAATGTCTACTGCATGCGGAACCATAACGATCAGAGTATTATTCGTGACTAATCCAGCGGATTGTCGAATGCAGACAGCTGCTGCGGCGGTAGCCCTCAGACAACTTGGTAGGGCTTTAGCCACAGGGTCTAGAGTTGCCGAAAAATACGCGCATAGGCGCTGTCTGTCCCGAAAATGTTGTGTTAAAACTGATAATGCACAACCTTCCTTCTCATGGACATATAATGTAAAAGGCTTACTGTAGTTGGGGTTTCCCAACACAGGAGCCGAACATAATGCATCACGCAACTTGTGGAAACTCGTCTGGCAATCTTCAGACCAAGGCATAGGATTTGACGTGTCTTTGCAGAGTAGTGCCAGCAAGGGTTTAGCTAGTAGTGAGAAATTCGGTATCCATTGTCTACAGTACGATGTAATGCCCAAGAAGGCTCGAACCTCTCTCTGTGTCCTTGGGGCACTCAGTTCTGCAATTGTCTGTATTCTTTCTGGTGTCAGTCTCCTTCCTTCCTTCGACAAGATGTGACCTAAGTAGGTTACTTCTTGTCGGCAAAATTGTAGTTTGGAAAGAGAGACTTTGTGCTTCATGTCACATAAGTGATGCAATAATGATAACGTAGCTTTCTTGCAAATCTCTTCAGTGTCTGCAGCGATCAGCAGATCGTCTACGTACTGAATCAGAGTTGAACCATTCGGTAGAACAATCGTGTCTAGTTGTGTTTTCAGGGCCTGACTGAATATTGATGGGCTTTTGCAGTAGCCTTGAGGAGCGCACTTGAAGCAGAAGCTTCGTCCTCCTAAATTGAATCCGAAAATATCTCTACTCTCCTCAGCAATTGGGATGCTGAAGAAAGCGTTCTTCAGGTCAATCACCGAGAACCAATTTGCTGAAGCTGGAACCATCGTCAATAAAGCAGTAATGTCGGGGACAACTGGAAACTGTGGGATAACTATCTTGTTCACTTCTCTGAGGTCGATCACGAACCTATACACAGGCTGTTGTAAAGGATCAGTACGCTTTAAGACGGGCAGAACTACTTGCCGGCTGCTCCGCCTCCGAAACAAAAGTGCCTTGTTTTTTCGACAACGGACAGTGAACCCTGGAGGAACAGTGCTGACTCTGTGCCGCTCTTTTTGCTGAAGGCCCGGGTGGCCCCTACTGCGACAGCGGGTCCATCGACTTTGCCTGCTCGGGGACTGGGGAACTTGTCTGCTTCTGCTCGGACTGGCCAGGGTTGATCGCTGACTGTTTGCGGCGTTTTATGGGTGATCCTGGTTACGATGCGGAATATGGCTTTTGATTGTGCCTTTGGGGGGCTGAGATGAACGTAAATTGATGCTCACTTTCCATCTTGGTGTGCTCACACGCTTTTCGGTTTGTGGGTGGGGGGGGGGGTGGGATTGGGGCCGAGGCTATGGCCCTCCTCCGGGCTTTTCCATTTTCGGGGTTCTTATTGGGGCGACAGGCATGCCTATGGGAGGGGGTGGGCCGTAGCCCTCTGCTGGTATGTAGGGTGGGGGGTTGGGGGATGGGAAGTGTTTTTCGTTACTTCTTTGTTTCTATGGCCCTATTTTTCCTTTTCTTCTCTTCTTATTGTATCCCTTTTCCTTATTTTCGGTGTATTTCTTCCTAGTCGGGGTAGTGGGTTTTAGTTGTGTTGGGAAGACTCCTGTAATGTGTACTTGCGTATATTCTCTATTATTACTGCTTCATGAGTATGATGTTGAGTGCTAGTACATAGCTATTGTCGCTTCAAGTCCTGTTTTTGACTTCCCAATTGTGCATCTCAATTGAAGACTATTATCCTGTTTTAAGACTTGCTTAGTTTACGATTTCGCAATATCGCTGGCCATTTGATCCTTCTACCCTTATTATAAAATGGGATCCTCTTTATCCTGGAACACTGTGGACAAATTTATCTATGAATCCTGATTTAATGGACTACGCCGGACTGAAGATAACTGTATTGTTGTCACTCGCTGTGCGAGGCTTTGAATCTTTTTGAGTTGGTGATTTGCAATTCTTCGGCCGGTGCCTGCTTTTATCTGTACTGCTGCATGTGAGGTTTTCCAAATAAAAATTTATAAAAAAAAAAAAAAAAAGACGGGCAGAACTGGACTGTTACAAACATTTTCTGTTGTTTCTTCGATGACGTCTTTATCAATCAGGTCATAAACGATCGTCAATAATGCATTTTCGCATTCGCTAGATATTTTGTATTGGGGAATACGTGGCAACCTAACGTTGGCTTTCAATGTTATGACATACGGTGCTATCTCCAAACGACCTACATCATTAGAGCCATTAGCCCAAAGTATATCAGGAAGTGATGACAATTCGGTCGGAATATTGTCCTTTGACAAATACATTGGAGAAATGACTTTCTTACCTAAAGTAAGTTGTACTCCCAAGGGGGAACAGTACAAAGTCGCATATAACCTTTTTAGCAAATCCAAGCCTAAGAAATTTTCACCGCAACCTGTTGTAAGAATGAGGGGTGCTTCTAATTCGCATGGGCCAATAGAAAGAGATATAGGACTGGAGATCGGGTTTCTAACAGGGGCGCCAGAGAAACCTACTGAAACATTCATTTCGCCAGACAAAGGTGCGCCAGGAAGTTTCGAGTGCATGATAGAACTTTTTGTAGCACCAGTATCCAGCAGAAATGGCTCTGACACTCCTGACGTAATTACCTTGACATAAGGTCCATTCTGATCTACTGGAACTGAAACAACTCCCTCTCTTTGTCCATGGCTGTCCTAGCAATCGTTACCCTCATTTTCGTGTTCGGTGTAATAGTCGTCAGCATAGTACTGAGCTGACCTGGACGACGCATTATTCTGTTGGTCAAAGCTGTTCATCGAATTCTGAGGCGGAAAAGAAGTTGTATTTTGGGTGAAATTTCCACAGCCCCTACCTCTAGGGGCATGTTGAACACCTCTTCCCCTTACACCTGAAGCACCGCTCAAACGTCGTGCAAGAGCCGGACAATTACCTTTAAAGTGACCCTCTTCCTTGCAATACGCACATTGATTCGGGCCATAAGCAATACGCTGATGGGAAAACTCGTTTCCTTGCGCGTTTCTCGAATACTGCGGTTGTGGTTGATAATTGGGCTGACTAGGCATGCGAGGCGGATAGGCTTGCTGGAGAAGAACTTTAGTTTTTAAATCTTTTGTCTTTTTGTCGACTTTATCTAGCTCGTCTTTTCGCCTATTTTCATAGTACTGGGCTGTAGCTAAAATTTGCGCTGACGTAGAGACAGCCCAAGCACTCTCTGAATCTTTCAGTTTATTACACAGTTCAGGGATTAAATTATGTACGAATTTGTCTACAAACAATCTTTGGCCACCCTCGGTAGCCATATCCTGACCACTATGATCGGTGAAAGTCTCCTCAAATCTTGTGAAAAAGTCAGACACATTCTCATCTTTCTTCTGCTTGCACGCAGATAGCTTGTCCCAGTTTACGCGTACTTCAGGCATTATCGTTTTCATGTACGCGATAATTCTACCAGGAAGTTCAGCTATTAACGGCTCAGGTTTAGCACCACCAATTTGTCTAGCATCTATAGCGGCGATGTTCGCCCATGAGTCACCTAGTTCTTGGTCATGGTTCGTATGACGTATTTTGCTCCATAACGGATGTGGAACAACGTTCCCGAACAACATGTCTATATCCGCTAAATTCATTATACATGAGCTTGCAGTTTGCGATAACTCCTTATAATACCCAGGCGGGTTTTTACGAGGATCAGGCAGTGTCTGCTTGAGTGCTAAGACATCGGATCTTTTCCAGGGGACATGTACCCATACACGCTGGAAATGAGGCAGAATCGGTGGATTCGCATTCGCATCACCTTCCCTCCAAACCGGAGGAACCTCTCTCATGGGGTACTGTCTCGCTCTTTTCCCGCCTGATACATCGTCTTCGTGACATGATCTAGAGACGTTTCCCTTACTCCTATAAGAGAGCAATAAATCTATTGCTTTCTCAACATCTGCACCTATAATCATACCTTCATAGAACTTAAAGCGTGTATGCCATAGTTCGTTCATTGTGTATTTGGGATCATTTCTCTTCACATCTTCGCCCAGATATACACACATTTCTTCGAATACGTATCTCTGAGTGGGTGCGTTCCATTGACGGAAAACTTCCATAACAGACTGAACATCATATCTAACAGTATCCGTAATCCATTTACGGGCTAGTTCATTCACCACTTTTCTTTCCTCGTAATCAGGCAGTTGACTACGTAACTGTCTATCTTCTGTTTTAGGGGTCGTTTTAGGCGACCCGAAGAAAGGTGAAAGCAGACCAGTGACTGTACCTGTCACTCTTTGTCTAATAGAAGGAGAACCTTGCGGAGGAGCAAATGCATCGGAAAAAACAGGCTGAGGCAAAGAAGAAGTAGAGGCAATAGCAGAGGAAGTTGAAGTAGTAGCAGACGTAGTATCATAGACAATAGCTGGAGCTGTAGGCAAAGTCGTAGAAGTAGATGGAGTATGTAGCAAAGATGGCGGCCCTTGAGAAGGCTGCGCCGCAGAAGTAGAAACCAGCTGAAGAGGAGCTGGCGTTCGTGCAAGTGCTGGGTTACGTGCGCCGGGGCGCGGTATAGTAAAATGCTTTGGCGTTGTAGTAACGTCTAACGCATACGGTGGAGGTGAGCTTAATAAGTGGGACATCAATGGATCTTTCTCGGATCTCTCCTCTTGACCTTGTCCCTTATTTGGTAACATCGGGTAGCATTTATCTACTGCTAGTTTCTTGCTCCTAAGCATTTGTTCGTTTTCCTGCTCTTCCTCGTTATCCCTGTATGCAACGGCAGCTTGCACCATTGACATACCTCTCTTATTCTTTTTTGCTAATTTTATTTCTTTCTGTTTGGCTTCTTTGCGCCATAAGCGGAAAGAGTCAAACATCGCCGGCCGGGCTTTTCTCTTAAATAATTTGACCTCTAGGTTATCTAATATTTCTGAGTCGAAACTACCATATTCGGGCCATTTTAAAACACCATCCTTGCGGGTGTATTTTATCCACACTTCATTATATGTGTTAGGACCTACGCCGTGCTTTACATAGAGCTCGTATGTTGGAGTTCCAATCGGAGGAACCGGACAGGAATCCTCTAATCGGGAGTCCTTACTATAACCAAGACAAAACAAGTTTCCAAGTCTGCTAAAACCAGGGATCTTTCCTCACTAGTCTAGCTTCAAACTTCAAAGGATTATCTGTTACGATATTTCTCGTGAATACACAAGTCCTTCGGCTTTGGGGCTTGCAAGTACCAAATCAAAGTGTATCTCAAGGATACCAAAAACTAAGGACAAACTAAGGACTGGGAGACGCTCCACTTATACTTAACTGAAGTATCTGAAGATCGGGGACGTCGCTAGAAGACTCGTCTATCGTTTCGCTCTACCAAGGATCACTGGGTCCAAAACAAGGCGATAGTCAGGGCAGCAGTCCTTCGTAGCCGTCGGGACGCGGGGAACCTCGCAGCAAAGACCTTCGGAACCACGTCAACATACAGGGGTCGCTGAAGTGGCTGGCCGTCCTCTGGAATTTTCACACGAAGCTCCTCGCGAACATCTGGCTTGGACCGTCGCCGCTTGATACCGCCCCGAGTTGGGCGCCAACTGAGGTAACGGGTTTTTAGGAACCCGTTTGGTGCCAGGGGATAACACCCGAAGACCTCTGAGTTCTCCCTGTTCCGGACCACAGAAACACGGAGTCTTCTAGTCAGAGATCAAGTTTTATTGGCAGCTACCAAGTAACAGGTGTCCTAGAAGCACGACAAACACGGGTCATGTGTTCTCAGGAGACTGTTCGTTTTTACAGAACCAGCCTTCTCCTTATATACAAAAATAATAGCTGCAAGCAAGAATTCTTGAGTTTATGATATGGCTATACACATATTTCTACAATAATACAAAGGAGCGAAGTCATGTAGGCAAGCCCGTATTTTAGATGTCCAATTCGTGATAGATTACCTAGCCAGGCCCGGAACTCCCATCAGATATCGGTGAAACCCCAATAAAAGAAGGCACCTCCTAGTCATAAAACTGGCCATAAACAGGGAGCGTGGACAGGTGTGTATGTGTGTAGAAAACATGATCTGTATGTGGTGAATGGTTTGTGGTATGTTGTGCATTGATGCTATTGTGTTTGGCCACTGGCGAGGAGCTGCTCAAACAGGTTTGGCTGGAGGCAAGGGAGTCAGTTGGGACAGGTCAGGGGGAAGTCAGGGAAGGTGGATGTGTCCTTTTAGATCAAGCTCAACCTTTAATTGACTTATCATGAGGGCAAGACACAAGATGGATACCGTTTACAAAATGGAGTCTGAGGGGTCGGGACGGAAACTACGATTCGGGGGTGTTAGCATGTCTCGATCATGATGCAAATGCATAGGAATGATGTCCTAATCATTATCGGTTCGTCGATACCAAATTCGTCATGGTACGTTGATGTTTCGGGACACGGGTATCGGACCTCGATACCGGGACAACAGTAGGGTCCAGAATTTCAGAACCACAGTAGTGCTATGTGAGTTTGTAATAAAGGTACCATTGTGGCTTCTGATGGACTCTGTAGAACTGTGGAGTAAGCATTAGAGCGTAGTGAAGTGAATGCCGGTTTAGAATGTTGAGTTCGCAGCTACACGCAGAAGAATAGAGACATGTTATACTAAGCTCCGTGTGTTGCGTAGTCATTGGTGAGTACCGCGGCTGAGGAGGACACTACAGCTGGCAATGAGATAGGGCATAGTAACCCGAAGATCAGCAGTGCTCTCCTAGAGGATTTGCCGTGGTCCAGCCAATTGCTTGTGTGTGCCACTTGTGCCTCAGTCGAAGTGTGGAATCGAAGTCAAAGGGCAGCCACAGTTCAGAGTAAAGCATTTGAAGTGAATGAAAGCTTCCCTGAAAGTCCACACATCAGTGGCCGAGAACCTGCTGGAAAGGCTGCACAAAGAGGTACTGCGCTTAAGGCTGGCTTCAGGGCCTTGCAACAGGTGCCACCATACCGGGTGATGACTTTGGGAGGTGCTGTGTTTTCAAGTATATTTTGATTTTGAAAGCACCTGCTGCCATGTTCCTTGCCTTGTGGTGTTCAATGACTTCTGCTCGACCCGGAAGCGAATCTATCATTACAAGCATAGACATGGGCTGGGACACGCTGAGTCTCAGCTCCCAAACCCCCGTCACATCTCCTCTCACCCCTGCAGCTTCTCCGGAGGAACCCATGAAAAAGCAAGTGCGGCAGCTGTAGTCGGCTGCCGCAGAGATCACACCCCCGGCGGTCCGGGGAGGGGGCCCTGTTAAACCAGGGTGCAGCTTGCGAGGTGCCTGGTAAGCCCAACTCGCCGCCATCATTGCCACCACAGGATCCTGATCTCAGCTGCGGGAGGACTTTGGGGCAGCCTGAGTGTACACAGCAGCAGGGAGGTAGTAACAGCGAGAGGGGGAGTTGCGGGAACCAGTACCGCACTTCTACGGTGCTTGAAGGTAGTATGCCACTGAGCCCTTCAAGCTGAGACACCAGGCACCAGGGGAGAGCGTTGTGCAAGGAGGTGCTAGCTGCCACAGTGTATGTCAGGTACTGTACGCATCTACTCTCCCTCTATCAACTACATGCTTAATCGCCACCCTGCCCTGCTCCAGATTGCTGGAATTCTGGTCTATTCTGCTTTCCCCCCTTCTCCCTACCTCTCCGACCTCTGGGGTCTCCCTATGACCTACGTCTTAAGATCCCAGGAGTCCTTTCCTGGCAAGCCACCCAGATGAAACCAGGCATAAACCAATCTGCAACCAGCATAGCAGCAGCAATAGCTAAAGAATAGCCGTGTAATAGTAACATAACACAATATATATATACGGCAGACCACAGCCAACAATTAGCAGTAACTGGTAGCAACCAGCAGCCAGTCATCGGTTCCAGCAGTTATTAGAGTCATAAGAGCTGCTATAGTCTTACCGTTCAGATTGTGAGCAGAATGGTGGGGAAGACTACTTTAAGACCCAGAAAGACAAGGGCCCACACCACGGATTATATGGACATCAAGCATCGGAGGATCCAGAATGACATAGATACTGACCAAGAGTCACCTCTAGATCGACTGGCAGCCTCCAGTCTCCCACTGTCCCCGGCTCCTCAGGTAACTCCCAATGGCAATATCGTAGAAGAGTCCCTACCTGCCTCCAGAATTTTGATTACAGACTTTTTCCAATGGTCCAAATATCCAGCACAGCTGCAGCTAGATTCATCAAAGTCCCGTTTTGCGAGTCTGTAATAGTGATTCATAAGGAATCGCTATTACAGACTCGCAAAACGGGATTCATGTAGGAATCGCAATTGAATTTGCGATTCCCACTGATTTCTTATTTGCGATTAGCTAATTGCTAATTGCAAATAAGGAATAACTCCCCATTCATTCCCATAGGAATGAATGGGGAGTCATTCCTTATTTGCGATTAGCAATTAGCTAATCGCAAATAAGATTGCGCGATTTCAAGGGTGCCAGGGTGTCCAAAGGACACCCTGTAGCACCCCTGAAATGTAATCTACATTGGTGTTGCGCACACACATGTCCAAAGGACATGTGTGTGTGTGTAACATGCAACTTAGAAAAATGCATTTAAATGCATTTTTCTAAGTTTTCGCTATTTACCACGAGGTTTGACCTCACGGTAAATAGCGGCCCAAAATTGCGATTTCGCAATTTTTAAATGGTTCATGAATTGCATTTAAGGAAACTCAAATAGAGATTCCTTAAATGCAATTCCTCGCAAATGTGCGAATTCTTTATTAGAGAATTTTGCATTTGGGATGATGAATCCCAAATGCAAAAATTGCACTCGCAAAGGGCAAGATTCTCAGAATCTGGCCCTTTGCGAGCGCAATTTAGCTTGATGAATCTGGCTGATAGAGACTGATACCCTAGACCCCTCAGAAGCTGTCACCTCTGCACTAATTCAGTCTACAAGTGAGATCATAGTAGATGGTACAATGAACTCGCCAAGTGCCATGCAACTCGTCCAATGGTGCAGGAACAAAGCCCGGAGCAGATGACTTGCCGACGATGCCCCCAACCTTGATGACTCGACATGAGGAGATTCTGCCAGCCACAGCTCTTATTGCAGCCATAGCCCTATCAGGCAGAAGCCAACCTTCGTGTCCCTCTACTCTCTCAGGTCCTTTAGCCTTTTCGGCGTATTCAGACCCACTTCACTTGGGTTGGATCTGGGAGCTCGAGAACACTGTGCAAACCCAGTCAAGACAGCTCAACTATTCTATTCAGCCCTGAACCCAGCCGCCCGGATAAGATACATAATGGAAACACCATGCCCGGCCTTGCCGACGGCCAGTTGAGGTTGGAGTGCTCTTACCATCTGGACCTAGCTGTGACAGGCTTAAAAGAGGGTCAAAAGAGGCACTGTGCCTTAACTCGTTCTGTGGTCCATAATACAACCTTATCTTTATTTTCACCCAGACCTTCTTTAACCACATGAAGCCTCTTTGAGGAATCATTGCCTGAAATAGGGCCCGAAAGCATAGTCCAGTGCATCCTGAGTTCCAACGCCCTTCCCTGAAAGCTAGGCTTCGCAGGCGAGAGCCATCACCTGTCAATTAAAAACTCATCCACTCTAACCACTCAAGCAATCAACATGTGGCCCTCCCTGCTGGGTACAATTCACACCATGGCTGCAGCTCTATCCTATCACTCAGACAAATTAGATGTCAAGTAGACATCCTTGGCTCTCTAGCGACCCTCATCAAGGGCATCAACAGCAAACTGGACACGTTGCACAGCTTGCTCAAGCATGCTCAAATTGCAGCAGAACTGGCTTACCCCCCCATAAGTTAGGGTGTTATCTGCCTGTGTTCCCTGATTATAAACAAGCTGGACATCTTACCGCACGCTATGGAAACCATGCTGCAGGATCTTAAGTCACAGTTCCCCCCTTCCAATTTTCCAGCAAGAGAGCACGCTTTACAGTCGCCATCCAGGAAAATCAACAAGACAACCCAAAATGCCTCTTCATAAACCCAGTCCAAACATTAGAATAAGCTCCATTCAACAACTCAGAACAGATGCCTACTGTTATGATCAGGTAACATCTACACACTCACCTCATCAACCTACCAGTCCCTCCCCACAGTCCAGTGCCTCAATGCCGCCAAGGCTAAGCAAACGCTCCCGCAAATGGCTAAGGAAACAAAGGAACAACATTAATAAAGCACCCTCCACAGTAAAGCAGGGGCTGATTTTACCTACTTTTACCAAGACCAAACAACTAACAGGCCAAGCCTGGCCAAAAGCAGCAGCTAACACCTGCACCACTTGGCCCACAAAGTGGGACAACAGACAGTGCCAGGGACAAAACCCCCAACCACTTAAGAAGTGCCATTTCAAATGTCCCCAAGTGCACCAGCACTCATCGTTTGTACGAGTAATTCAAGCAGGGGGCCTGAGGAAAAAAAGATCAACAGCAAATCAGATATCCACTTAAGTCCGTGCTCCGAACCATCAATAGAGCACCTCACAGTGACAAACACCATGACGCTAATCTACCACACGACTGTCACTCAATTTTTGAAAACCCAGGGTTCTAAACAACAGATTGTCACCCTTTTGGAAGGACTTTGATCTCCTTAGGTTACAAGAATCCTGGGCCAATCAACTATCCCTCTAACAGGCTTTATCGAGTTCCAGAAACCAGCCACAAAAGTCAACAGATATGGTGGACCATTGGGAGGCCTCTCCATCTATGTCTCTACATCACTGCACCACGCAGCGGAAGAGATCACACTGAAAGTACCTTGGGCTCAAGCAAATCAACTTAGCATTCTCCAACACAGCCAAACCCACTCACTGCTAATTATTAACTTCTACGTTAATCTAATTAAATCCAGGAAGAAAGAGATACTGAAAACCTGGTATCAATATTACCTCACTACAAACTAAAAATTCCTTTGCAAACATTGTACTATCCGGGGACTTCAACACCAACCTTTTTGGGGGAATAACAGGCAGAGAGGCTAAAATCCTGGACATTGAGTACGACCTCCCAGTGCAAAACCTACCTCAGGTAGAAACAATCTAGCATAATTATTTTTAAATGAGTGCAACTCCCTAGGCCTCAGGCTCCTCAATGGAAACTTTAGCAGCAACAACCCCTCCCCGGTTGGACACGAACTGCAGGTAAGTCAATCTCCTAAATAGACTTCAGCCTCTGTACCGGGTGACTCTTCAAGCCACATCGGAGACTTCTATTTAGCTTTACGTTTTGACAACGATCACAGACTGCCGCACCTCAATCATACCATTAGTTCTTTAAAAATTGAGACATCACCATCTACCAGCTTTGGGTGTGGACAGAAAACTTAAAACGGCTGAAATGGGTCAACAGTATCAGCCATGAAGTTATGACACGGAGAACAGCCCATCTCAACAAAGACACAGTCCAATGCAACTTTCTCATCAGACAGTGGACTTGCTTTATTGAACACATCCTGCATGAATTCCAAGTCAAATTTCCATCATGTGCCAAGTCTTGCAAACTGCTTCCTCCAAAATTCAAATTGATAGATACAAAATGACAACAACTACAGGAGCCAAGAATAACATAGGGAAAAACAAACAGTGTTACAAAAATACATGAGTTACTAGCGGATAGCATAACCAGGACACAGGTCCTAGGGGCAAAGAAGGAAGAGGGGGGGGAGGTAAAAAGGGGTAGGGAATGCAGATTGGGTCAGGTTGACCGGCAAGAAGGAATATACTTCAGGGGATGGATTTTTTGGAGGGCGGGGGAGGAAAAAAGACACAGCGGAGAGACGAGGGAAACCATGTCCAATGTCCGGCTAGGTAGGTGATGGCCAAGGGGGTGAACCAGAGCCTAATATCCTCTATAGCTGATAAAACAGCTCCACCGGGCAGTGGCCATGATTGTTCGGGCTCCGGGGTCAGCAGAATACACCTCCATTGGAAGATCATGAACCAAAATCCCTGGAATTTGAGAGATTGAAGGGCCACCATCACATAAAACCTCAGGTGAGTCCAAAGGTTCAAGGAGGGGGTAGAACTCAGTGGATTAGAGCCGGAAAGGAAATCCCTAGCCAGGTAGCTCACGGCCGGAGCTCCTCACATGTCACATGTCACACGACTTGCATGACTTTATACAGTGCAATATCCATTGCATTCAAAGATATAAAGGAGCCCATCTTGGCTTTCATGGTGAGCTCCATGACTTTGCCTGGTTCATAGAACTGCTTGTCTGTAGAGAGTTGGACCTTTTGATTATTCACACATTTATCTTCCACATGAATCCACACTGAGATGGCCACCAGCTCTGCGGTCTGGTCTCCAGTCAGGATGTAATAGACAAGGAGACGCGCAGGGGGACCATGTGTGACGTCAGCTGGAGGTTCAGGCTGTGATAGGCAGAGTCAGCATATCTGCTCTGTGTTCCATATTGTACAACTTTTCCCTTGGATAAAATTCCGGGCAATGCGAAGAGGCAACAGGATGGAAGCAACGGGGCCGCAGGAGTTCAGTCCCAGCATGCGCATCACGCCTCATCAATTACCAGACCTCAAAGTATTCCACTTGTAGGTTTCAGTGTGTCTGTGGTTCTTTCATGCACCGGGTGCGGGGCCATGTTGAAGTTAGGCACACAGATGTACCGGAGTCCCTCCTCTGGTGCCCCCAGGTCAACCCGATCTAACCTCTCATTAAGCCTCTATATGCCCCTTTGGTATCCCTGCAGCGACCACCAGTGCCTCCATTACCTGCTCTAAAGTGGCTCGTTTGTGGTTCGTACGACTGCCATGTTGGAATCAGGCGTTGGTCCCCACGTGTGTCCCGCTGCTTCTCACCGCACCGGTGGGGATCCTTAACGCTTCCTGTGATGCTGCGGCCGGCCATTCGGTAATCTATCTGGCCACTATTTATTCACAGGCTCGTTTGTGGTTCCAACGGCCACCAGGTTGGGGACAGACATCGGCCCTCACGTGCATCCCGCAGCTTCTCACTGCACCGGTGGGGATCCTCAACGCTTCCTGTGATGCTGCGGCCGGCCATTCGGTAATCTATCTGGCAAATATTTTATCATGAGCCAACTGGGTCCACAAGACCCTGAACTACACTCCTGTGCTCTCCTATGGAGGCTGCACTCTTGTCAGTCCTTCCGGGAGGGGAGGGAAAGCCCGTTCGTTGGTGGCTCACATGATGACTGTTTCCCACTGCTCGGGCCAGTTCGTGATGTGGCACCGCGGTGATTCCGCTGGTTAATCCCCTTCCTCAAGTTCTTCCACAGCACCGCAGGCTGCGGGTGGATCGGACCCTCGAGCTCAAAGTCCAGCGTGAGGCTCGAGAATCCCTATAGTCATTTAGACTGTTTTTTAAGAATAAGAACACCCTTGCACCATCATTGTATATCTACTACACACTGGGAGAACCTCTCAATGGAGTGCTGTGGCACTGGTGAGAATAAAGATTGATACAAACGCTATATAAAAGAAAATATTTATGTCCTGAAGAAGGTGGTCCTAATGTGAATGTGCCACTGAAACAAGTCGACGCCCAGCTTTCTGTGTCGGTAAATTTGGATAAGTCAGCAGTTAATTAGAGTCAACGAATCTAGACCCATGCTTCTTACTGCCTATAGTAGATCCAAATTAACATCTATATGACAAAGTAGATTGTCTGTGTTTACTCTCCTTTTTTAATTATGAATTGTGTTCTATAAATATATGAAGATTTGTGTTCGGGATTTATGTGTTTTAAACCATTTTTATGAATTGTTATTGTGTAAACTGAACATTTGTACAGCTTTTTAATGATTAAAATATTTTTTTGCATACTCTGTTTACATATAAGTGCTTTGTTACATTCTGAGTGGATTGATAATTAGTATCTGTTTGAAGGTATGAGTGTGGCTTTATTTGTGGCATGAATTACTTTATATGTGTTGTAATGTGACACACTGTACGACGAGCATCCACTGACTGCAGGCAGTTGCCTGAGCGCGCACCGCCAAAAAGGAATTTGCTAACTGACACTCGCACTCCGGCAGCTGGTGCACTGCACAATAAGCTGAGGCTGAATACACCGAAGCACTATATTTATGCCTCAACAAGAGACATCTGAATATTTTGGACAAAACTTAGATCCAGATGCCGAGTCCTGCCCGGTGACTCCATGTAACCAATTCAATCTATTTTTTATTATGATTTAGAAATCCGAGGAATTCCACATAAAATACAAAATAAAACATCATTTCATACATGAAGAGATGCAAAACATAAAATTACAAATTCAATTTTTATACTAAAATACATCCAGTTAAAAGTAAACAATTTCTTTTATTCACTAGTCTAAGCACTACAGTGGTCAACATATTTTGAAGGCAGATGCGCTTGCAGCTGAAACAGACTTCTTTAGGTTAGAGCACACTGTGGACTATCACAAAAGCCTACTTAAGGAGGGCACACAGAAGAAATAATATACGGCTGTAATCGAATATACGATTATCAAACAACTCCAACAATAAAAAAGCTTCTTTTAGGGAAATAATCACGGTTTAATACTGGCAGCAGGAAATTTTTATAAAGTGCTTGAAAAAGTGCTAATGCATTAAATATCCTCTCCAGGACGTTTTTTACCAATAACTAACTAGCAGCGATGTATCTCAGGAGATACACAAGGTAAATCCTATATCATTAAAAAAGTGCTAGTGCTCTGTGCAATTTTTTAGGAGAGTATAATACTAGCAGCCAGAAAGTTTTATAAAGTGCTTGGAAAAGTGCTAATGCATTAAATATCCTCTCCAGGACATTTTTTACCAATAACTAACTAGCAGCAATGTATCTCAGGAGATACACGTGGTAAATCTTATGTCATAAAAGAAAAGTGCAAGTGCTCAGTGCGATTTTTTAGGAGAATATTTTCCAACCTCCCCTAGCAGCAGTATAAATGATCTAACAGGCAAACGTTATCTAATTAAGACAACTAACATGTCATACGCAAGTGCAAGTGCTCTTTACGATTTTTTAGCAGCAGTATAAATGGTTTCACATAATACTATTAAAAACATACGAATCACCTTAACGTATTATTTTCTTAAAAAATGTTTAAAAATTCTTTCAAAAAACGAAAAATATTAAAACACATCAGTTCGGATGGAGGGAACAGAAGAAAATTGCGGGCCTGTTCTGCTGTTGAGATGTTATACTTTAAAAAACCATTCCTTAAGTATCTGCGTCGTATTGAGTGAAGTGCAGGGCACACAATCAGAACGTGATTCAAATCTTGTATACCGCAATTACAAAGGTGACAATATCTTTCATTTTTGGGAATACCCTCCCAGGAACCTGTTACAATTCTCAAAGGTAGTAAGTTCAATCTTTGTAACAAAATCACTCTACGAACTCCATGATTCAGGTTCCATAAAACATACGGCTGAGGATTTTTAACAATTGAGCTCCCAACAATGCAGTCCATCCTTCAGTTCAATGAGCATAATTTCAAGTCTCTTTCACGTGAAATCACATATATAGTTTTTTTCATTATATGCTTTAAAGATGTTTTATCTAAAACTGCTGCCCCTTCAAAATCCAAACCAAAAATGCTTAAAGCCTTTAAATAATTTCTATAAATTGCACTGTTCCTCAACATGTTTACAAATATTTCCCTGTGCAGTGCTACCCTTAGTAAGTTGTCCTGACCATTTATCAGAGCATTACACCACCTTAATCAGGCAGCCATTGATAACACATATGTTGAGAGAAGGCCAAATTCGAGCCTAATAGCGCAGCATAACTTAGATTGCATATTTGGCGCCAGATCTTTCCTTCCACTTTCCCAAACTTTGCCCACTCACACTCATCTGTTGTTTCGCTAGCATAATTCAGAGTTGGAGGGATCTTTATTTTATAAACTGCAATAATGTGCGAAAAATGTCTTTTCCCACATTGCAAATACAAGCGATTAAGTGCAGAGGCTTGTGAGATAGCTTTACCTTTGCAGTGGTCCATGTGTCTATTAGCAGAACACCTATTAGTAAATATTTTTCCTAAGTAAGGATACAAATTTACTACTTCCATTTTTTCATTTCCCAGACACCATTTCAATTTTTTTCTAACCCTACAACCTTGGTAATTAAAAATCAAAACTTTGCTCTTTGAAATATTTATTTTTAAAAGGTATTCTTCTGTGTACCTGACCAATTCCGCCAATCGTCTCTGTAACCCAATTAGAGTTAAGTCCATTATTATTGCATCATCTGCATACAACAGACAACCTAATTTAAGGTTACCCACTTGGGGAGGGTCCCCTTCACTCTCTCCTACCCGGCTCAGCAGGTCATTAATGTAGATTGAAAAGAGTAAAGGGGCCAAAAGGCACCCCTGCTTCAACCCGTTGTGTGTACATATTTTCTTTGAGAGGCCTTGAGTTCCCCCTAACAAGGGAGGTAATGTTGGGGGTTTAGACCCAGAGTTTAAAGGCTACCATACAGCAAGCAATAATGATTGTCCAATCTAGTGCTTATCTTTAAAAAAAAAAAGAGAAGTACATTATTATACCAAAACAAAATACCATACAGAATAATATGCCACATGGCAAGAACAAGTACTATAGAGAAAATGTGTTAAGCATAGACATATCACGCTTAGAATAATCTCACGTGCAGGCTCACAGTTATTAGCATAATCAGACTTCTGTTTCAGTGGCATGTATGCCAGTCCTTCAATGGCCCATTTACAGGCAACCCCATCATGCTTTTCGTAAGGTCAAGAATCTCAAGGTATGGTGTGCATAAGTAAGTCCAAGGGTGTGGGAGTTATCGGAGCATCACTGCAAAGAGGTCCCCAGCAAGAGACTCAGGTGCATGTGTGGTGGCCTGCCTTCCACCGATGTGGTTCAGAAGCTCCATGCAGGCTGCAACTGGTCAGTGAATGAAGCCACCAGTGAGAAAGCAAACTCAAAGCAAGCCCCCCCACTCCTAAGTAAGTACAGAGCCCACCGTATGGTCCTGGTGACTCTTCGGTCATCGGCAATACTCTACTCACTGGTAGAGTACATTAGATGTAGGGTGCATTTTTTGGAGTCCATGTGGTCATGCTCTCTCCTCCTTAGTTGGCGCAGCACACCAATCTGGTTTAAGCAGCGATTAGGAGGCGGAGAGACCCACACCGGCACTCAGCTTGGCTCCTGCATCATTCTGAGCCATGGGACAGGATACTTGGTGCACCCCTCCAGACCACTTAGCCAGGTTCTGCTTCTCAGAACATTTCACGCAACCCAGTGGTCTTTCGTTCTGGGCACAAAAAAAATCACAATATGAGCAAAATCTACAGTTCAGTAACTGAGAGCACTAGGGCACATCAGTAAAATTATAAAGAGGACATTCCCATCCCAACAGGTTCCTCTGCCACATATGATTGCCCATGTCCTTACTCCACTGTTGGAGAAGTCCAATTTTCTGATCAGCAGAACCAGCAGGAAAGTTAATCTCCATTCCCACGCTGCAGTCTAGCTTTACGTTCCCCAGTAAATTCTAATCCTGGCAAGGAAATAAACCTCAGGAACATCTTGCAGTTCTCACCCTTCATTGCCATCAACCACGTGAGTTGCTTGGAAACCACCTGGACCATGAACTCGGTGCCTGAACCTCTGAAGGGCCCAGAGCATCATAAGTCACTCATTGCTCCTTCTCAATGGCACCCCAGTTCTGTCTCCTAGGAAGCAGTCTGTGACTAATACATGGAACAGAACGCTCTCTCTCCTATAGTCATCTAGTTCTGCGAAAATGCCTCCTACTCCCCTGTCAAAGGCATCAGACTGCACAATGAAGAACTGACAGGGGAAACATCCATTACAACGCAGTCATTACAACGACCTACCTTTACAACACAACTGGTACAATGCAACTGCCTTTATATCGCATGCCATTACAATGTATGCCATTACAACACGTCACTACAACACATGCCATTACAACGCATTATAAGGTAAGTAATGGAGATTTCTTTAGTATTAGGGTGGGTATGGGGTTTGGGGTATATGGCAATAGTAATTTTTGTTGCACTCACTGGGGTGGTAATAGTAATTTTTACCCCCACACTTAGTAATTTTTATCCCTACACTATCCAACACTTACCCTACTGTTGCACTCAGTTCATAATCTTTTATTAGGTTTTCATGAAGTAGAAAAACCATAAAAGTACATTTAAAAAGTTCAAACATAAGATATCATACAAAAATTTGTTTTACAGATAGACTAAAATTCTGAATTCGTTAATGACTTTTAGTACCATGTAAGATATAGAAATGCAATTGTCAGATTAAAAACAATATAAAACATTTAAAAATAGTGACAAGGATAATCGTAAACAGGGTATGGTTTTCACAGACTAACCCAAGTTTGACCTGTGTCTAACAACAAACTTCAGAAATCTGACTACAGCTTTTGCAATATATTCTTCCTCCAGGAATTGGAGACAAAGAAATGTGGGGCGACATCTTTGAAAACCCATCATTTTTAAAATCGGAATTAGCCAACGCTTTCTTGGTTCTTTATAGAACGTACAAAATAAAACAGTGTGTATTGAAGAATGGTGGGAAAGTTCATCACAGGGGCAGGTGGGCAAAATCTTTCCCCAATCATTTATTTGCAGAAAGGTGACTCGACGGTGGAAAGTATTCATCCTGAACCTTGTTAATAAAAGTCTTTCAAAGCTGGTCAAGTTGAAAGTTAAATAAGGTTGTATAGTCAGGGTTACTTGGGCTGTCAGCATATGTTGGACACGTGTCTTGGTGGCTTCAGTTATCAGCCGCAACTGCTCTAAATGCACCAAACATATTTTTTTAACGCTTTCCTCGAAAATTTCGAAATTGCTGTGGCTGAATGAAAATATTCTGCCATGCCCAAGTCGTACAGAAATTTTTTGATATAAGCAATCCACCCGATCTTATAGGCATTTTCAAGAATAAGGCAGTCCTATATGAGCTCTTGACAAAGTATAGTTTTGGTGGATGACCAAATACGGTGCCATAAAAGAAGTGGTTGAATTTTAACTATATCTGTCAAATATGACAGACCTAGTTCCATATGGCACGAATAGGTCGAACAACCTTGCGGTACAGCCAGGAGAAACCTTAAAAAACTATTTTCAACCTTTTGTAAGGCGTCCACCTTTCCATAGCCCCAGAATCCTGCCCCATAAATCGCAGTGCTTATGCATTTTGCCTGATAGATATAAATGAGTTCAGTGGGGGGTCTTTTCCCTAATCTTCGTGAAAAATTGGCTAATGCAACTGTTGCCCTCATAAAAAGCAATTTTCTTGTCTCAATTGCCTGCCTCCAAGAATATTTCTTGTCTAATAAAATTCCTAAATACGAATACGTATTTGTGCTCTTGAGTTTTATATTATCTATAAAAATGGCCCTTGTTCTCTTAGTTCCAGAACCTGCGGACATAACTAAAGTTTTTTTAATATTAATTTTAAGGTCCAGGTTAGCCATAAAAGTATTATATCTCACGAGAGTACGTTGCAATTCTAAAGGGGTATGGGCTAGAATCACCACGTCATCAGCATAGAGCAAGGCCGGTATCGGGCGTTTGTTAATTTGAGGCAGGTCCTGGCACCCCTTTACCATATCCTGTTCTAAACCGTTGGTATAAAGTGTACAAAGAAAGGGTGCCAGGACAAAACCCTGCCTAACCCCCCTCTCTGTGCTGAATGACGCCGTTAATTCCCCCCAAGACCATACCTCACTCGCGCCTTTGCATCGGAGTATAGTTCACGTAAAAATGTTACCAAAACTGACTCTACCCCCATTTAAAATAAAATAGACCATAATTTGGAGTGACTTATGCAGTCAAAAGCTGCTGATAGGTCAACGTACGCCATATACAAAGCCCCGCCTTTGGCATTTACATATTTGCCCATCAAAAGGGTCAAATTAAGAGCTTGTTCAGTAGTGCCAAGACCCTCACGAAACCCGAATTGAACATCTGATAAAATCTTGTTATCGTCCGCCCAATGTTGGAGTCGCTTGAGGATGATGTGTCCCGCCACCTTCCCCAGGGAATCCAACAAGGATATTGGTCGGTAACAAGAGGGGGATTGGCGGTCCCCCTTTTTAAAAATCGGGACCAGAATAGACTCAGACCATGAGTCTATTAGCCCTACGTCACATGTTGCTTCTAAGACTCTGGTCAAAATGAGGGTCCATAGTTCCAAATTACATTTATAAAAATCTACTGGGACCCCATCAGGTCCTGGAGCCATTCCACTCTTACTAGCCAACAAGGCAAGCTCTACTTCCACATGCGTGATATCAAGAGCTATGGGGAGGGAGGTTGTCCTTGTTGCCAAGTTAGTTCCTTCCTTGTCGCTATATGCTTGTTGTTCTTCAGGGGGCAGGCCAAATATCCGGGTAAAGTACTCAACCCATGTTTGTTCGTCTATTGCCACCTCAATTTTAGGATTTTCTTTAGGTTCGAATAAAAAAGGGGATTTAACAGTTGCCCAAAATGAAATGTTATCTTTTGTATTGCAGCTTTTGTGCAATTGGTCCCATAATACGTTCTTTAAATAATTTTTCCTGGATTTTATGACCTGATTATACTCCCTTCTAAGACTTGCTATTTCCTGTTTATCCCTTATTGTTTTATGGAGGGCTGCTTTCAATTCAGAATAGGCTTTAGTACATACATTAAATCAACCTTTGGGTGTAGCCTTTCTTTCTTTTAATTTAATAAATAGAGATTCTTTTATTGTTTTTGTTATGATCAAAAAATTGGTCAAAACCTCACTATTAGGGGTAGCAGGGTCTAAGCACTTTTCAATGGCCAATAATGAGTTTTTTACTACTTGTATGGTAATCTCTGCTGGGTTTACTTTGTCCCACGTCAGTGAATACCCATTTGTCCTGTCTAGAAGCAGGGTATTCTGCTCAAGGGTCACCTATCTGACTGATGCGGTAGGGATATGGTGATGCTATTGGGATAGTGATCACTAGTAGCGTTATCGTGTGTTTGAAAGTTCAAAACTCGGGAACCAGTATTGCTAGAAATAAAAATAAAGTCTATGATACTGGACAGTCCTCTGCCATTAAAGGTGCAGGTGAACGAGATTGGGGGAATCGTCAGTTTGTTTGCCAAACCTAATTCCAGACCAAAAAGAATTTAGTTCAGACTATCCCCCGTAGTTGTATGGGGGAAATGAGTTAGAGCACTTTCATTCTCATCCCAAAGACCACAAGTTGAGTTATTGTTATACCTACATATAGTTTGGTCAAAATCGCCCCCCCCCATATAATTAACATATCTTTAGTTGCGTTATTTTTTAGTTCTTACCGAGAAGAAAAAAATTCCTTTAATACTCTTATTAATTCATCCTGTTTAAGGTTATTATAGAAATTAATCAACATGAGGGAGTTGCTTTTAGTCATATACAAAACTATTATTTGGTAGTTTGTCTCTAATTTAACTGGGACAATTTGCTTGATATCCATCAAATTGGAGACACAGATTGTCATACCTCCTTTCGCTCTCCCAGAAAATGAAGAAATTGCTGGGAAAAAATAGGTTTTATAACCCTCTAGATATATTTTAGATGTGGCCCAGGTCTCCTGGAGACAGAGGACATTAAACTTTAATGCAAATTTAGCTCATAGTTCGTTGGCCACTTTGGATCGTAAACCCGCTACGTTCCAATAAAGTATGGTAAGAAAAGGTTTATCCGGAAATTCCGATTGTATAAGACCTTGGCTAACAATCCCAGATTGTAAGTCAGGATGGTTTAGAGTTGGAAATATTTCTCGTTTTTTACCAATTTCTGAGACCAAATTTACTACTGAATACTGGGAAGTTTCCATACACTCTTGAACAGGAATAGTCACAATTGTAGGGGAATTAGATGGGGAGAAATATTTTGTTTGATACTGGTCCACCAACATCGAGGGTTCCTGTATCCCGAAACATTTGGGATCTAACATGGCGTGTCAATCAGTTTCTTCCAATCCTGAAAGCGGATTGAATCTGTTAGAGGTTGGAATCTGATAAAAATGATCCTGACTCAGTGCAATATTACCAATTCTGGGTACTGAATGAAAACTATTCAACGGAGGATAGAAGAAACCTAGTGGGAGTATATTGATCTCACCCCTTTCTAAAAAATTGTTTCCCCTCTCCCACAAAATTTTCTTAACCAGCAGAGGGGATCTGAAGGTAAGTACAATACAATCTCCAAAAAACGTTTTCCCACGATTCCCCACCCACTGAACCCGTCTTGCCATCTTGAACTCCCTGAATAGATGATCGGTTAGACCTGTTTTACGTCCCAACCAATGAAGCGATTTATTTCTGAGAGTTTCCCAGCTTTCTACTTCTAAAAGTGGCTTTTTCGGGACGTTTGTCAACACAATTATATATGGGGTGGCGGCAGGTGGTAAATCGAGGTGCTGGTCAGATCCTGTAGTGGGACAATTTGTGCTCATATGATTTGGAGGTAAATGCTGTCGGACCTGGGAAGGATGAATGGAAGTAGTTGCGCCCACGTTTTATATAGTCCTTTTTGTTGCCCCGAGTCCATCATCTAAAATTATATTTAATGCAGGATTAGTTTTATCTGTCTGACTCATTGGGTCTCTAGTAGAGTCAGTTACCTGGGGGTTAGGCGTCTTAACAGGTATTAACTGAGATTTTGGGTGCCCATTATTCACATTTTTGCCCAAGTTTGCCATTCCTTGTTTAGTAGGAATAGATTTACCATCATCTCCACATTTCCTGTTATTACTAAGTATAGACTGTTCTATAAGGATTAATCTCGACTCCATTTGGTCCAGCCTAACTCACAGGTATAGGTCTAATCTTTCCACCAGAATAGTAAGATTCTTTATTTTGTTACTGTATACCTCAGGATTTTTACTATTTCCATCTTTGGCCCTCAAAGGAACTTTTCGTGATCGCACCTTTTTTCTTCCTGGATGACTATGCTTTGCTTTTGTAATTAAAGTATCTGTTATGGTGTTTGTATGGCTGTTTTTACCACCTTTACTTATGTTATTATCAGGAGGTGTATTTTCAAATAGAATAGGATTTTTTTGTTTCTTTTGGGGCGGTTGTAAAGATGAATCTGAATCACTTAATATAATTCCATCTGGAATATGCTGGACACAACCATTTGGGGCATTTTTTATCGGTGTAACATGTCTCGATCTATCCAAGACTCCGGAGTGATTTGATTCAGGGTTAGACCGAAAGATACCTGCTTCAAGAGATTCTTCCACTGAATTGATCTGTTTGTCCAAATCCCCAAATGGTCCAGTAAGGTAACTTAATAAAGTTTGCTGTGAATCTGTATGGTTTTTCTTTCCTGCACTGAGATTAGGGCTGGGCAGCTTTCTTTTCCCCATGTTAACAAAGCTCACTCCAATTTATCGGGAGATACATTATTTTTAAATTATATTTAAAGAACCGCCTCTTGCTATCAAAATGCTCTACAGGTACTATTCAAATAGGTTGTCCTTGTGAGTACATTACAATCAGTTATGTTCCAGTCAAAAACCAATATAAGAAGAATAAATGTCCAAAAAGAAAATCAGCAGGGGTAAACAAAAGCTTACTGTCTATATGTTCTTCGGGATTCAAGCAACAAGTGAATGTGCCCAGCCCGGCCTCATTCGGTCACAGACGGGCGCAGGACGGGCCCGCCCTTTGACCCAGGCTTTGCCCGGGCGAGCCCGCGTGCATCCCGTGCCGCGTGGGCTCCCGGCGTCTTTAGTAGTCTTCTTCCTGCCTCGCTTCTCGCGAGACCGTGCAGCCCTCTGGATGATGCAGTCCAGGCAGGCGTCGGTCCGCGAGTCGAGGCAGTCAAGGCAGGCTGTCGGAGGGATTCCGTTCTCATACAGAACTGTGCATAGAGACTTGGAACCTACGTGAATTAGGGTGTGCCAAAACTCACCTTAGTACCCAAAATCCCCTACCAGACTAGCCACAGTGTCTCATTGGTTCTTACAAACTCCTCATGTTTAGACAAACCAGAACATGGACTTAGAACACCTCAGGTAACGTGGAACACATGAACACTCTTTCGTTATACAATCATTTCAATCCAGAACAAGGAGTAAATGAGGACGCGTGCACATTTGAAATGTTTATTTTCTAATGCAGTGTTCTCAAGCGCAGTATCTTCGCTAATACAAGCAAACATATTATAAGAAACAAAGTAATCAGCATAGTTACTAGTCCATAGAATACAAAGGGTGAAAGCATGTTAAAATGCTAGAGGGAAGAAGGCTACAAGACACCTAATTCTCACCCTCCCTTGCTAGTATAATATATTATATCTAAGAAGGTCTCTTTGGGTTTTAGCAGGGGCGGCCCCATACCTCAGATCCTAGTGGTAAGGGATCACATCATCTTCCACCAGTTCTCTGCATGCAAAGCACCATCACGCGTGTGTGTATGCTCTGTGCAGGGCAATATAAAACGCGCCTAAAGCCAAAATTTGGCCGCAGCTGCATGTATGTTATGTCTAGAACGTGCGAAGATCAGACCTCACAACAACCACTGTGTTGAGATATCCTTGAAGGCCTCGGCACTCACTGTACAGACACAGCTCACTAAGCAAAGCTGATATCAGAGCAACAACATATTATTCTCGTGTGAAGCAAAACATTCTACTAGGCTCAAAGCTAAAGCAACAATTATGTGTCGTGTGCAGAAGCAGCAGAAAGGTAAAATGGCGTTTAAACTCCTAATAAGCTGATGCTAACTTAACACAGTGTGTAGGCAAAGCATATCTATATGACACCCTCCCTTGATCCGATCACGGATAAGATAAGATAAGATAAGGGGCACATTTTTGAAATGCAGAGTTCAAGAACGATAGTCAGTTTAAATTTGAGTAAGTGAGAAAAAAAAATGTTGTCACCCAAAAAACCAAAATCTGATAATCATCACAGTTTAGTGTTCGCCGGAATCAAAGTCAATAGGTCTGGGTCTCAAAAGGTTTTTCATAGCTCCTAAAAAAAATAATAAAAAATGTTCAATGTCAATAAAGGCATCGACAGATCTAAGCCTAGCACCGAATATGCAAAATAAGCAGCAACAGCTTCCAAAAGGAAGTCACTGTTTGCATCTGAAAATAATTCAGCCATCCAATTCAATAGTGGGAAAGAACATACATGCTCTTCAATTACCGGAGCCTCTAGCACCATCAGAGGACAACTCGGTGGGTTCTCGATGAAGCTTTGTGACAAGAAGTCTTGCGCCGCTGCGAATATATTCCAACGACCCAGTATTCCATGCATCGCTTCAAAGGCCATAATCCCTCCGTCAGAACAAAGCAATTCATGAGCTACTAAGGGACTCATGAGCTGGTTATAATCCACGTCAGGAGACACCACATTGCAGAGACACAAATCCAGGGCCCAGTCGAAATCGCAACAGGATGCATTAAAGATTGTGTGAATCAGTTCACCGAAATGCAATGGTAAGTCAGTATTTAATAAAGCATGCACCTCTGTGCGGGTGTTAGCTACGTGAAGTACAAATGTTTCACGAGCAGATGTGAGGGCAACTTATTTTTGGTACAATAGAGCTCTTATGCGACTCATCTTATTGAACTCTGCTTTCAAGGTCGGAATCCTCGGCCAGATGGAAACATCCAGTTTCCCATGCGTGGGTGGATACATCACATTTTTACAGCAAACCACACGCTCACTGACGGTAACGACATAAGCAATGCCTTTTATTAACCCACAGCCATCCTCATTGTTTAATAGTAAATAACTCCCATTTGCCAGTAATGTGAAGGTGGGAACGATAGCGGTGATAGAGCGCGCGAGGTCACCCAGCCAATGATTACGCCGTTTCCGGCTTCAGGGCCCATATACTTTCAATTCACACTATTCATTGACCAGGCGACTTCACGGGCTGCTACCAATTGTGTGTGTGTTCCCTATTGTTATGACTCAGTGTACCCGACTTACCATCCACCGACACGGGTACCTATGACTTCAATGGATCAGGGGCCTAGCTGTAAAAGGAAAGGCAGCAAAATGCAATTTCAAATGACATTCAATATTGTTTAAATGACCACGGACAACTGGAAGTTTTAAAATGTTTATCTAAAGTTCGTTATCATCAAGCATGAGGTACACTAGAATGAGGCAATCAATAACCAAAATAATGTAAATTATATAGCTATAGAGAAATA
This sequence comes from Lissotriton helveticus, assembly GCF_964261635.1. Taxonomy (NCBI): domain Eukaryota; kingdom Metazoa; phylum Chordata; class Amphibia; order Caudata; family Salamandridae; genus Lissotriton; species Lissotriton helveticus. The sequence continues at coordinate 684,006,492 of NC_136073.1, forward strand.
ATGACAGGGTAACCATTCAAATGCAATATGAAATGCAATTGGGAAAAATACTATATAATCTCAGAAATGTTTAAGCATGGACAGACTATGCATGGGTAACTATAGGAAGGCCTATAAAGAGTAACACGCTAAACTTAAAGTGAAGGGACCTTTAAACAGTCTAGGTAAGGAGATTCTAGACCATATCAGAAAATGACAAACAGCAATGCAAAATATAATCTCTAAAAGATTGAGAGACATGGGAACATATCATGAAAATATGCAGATGACTTTCGTTCAATAGTTTGCGGTAAAAGCATGGAAAATCAACATATGCAAAGGTGTCACTTTATTTTAGCAAAAGGTAGAAATATAGAAAGGTGCAAGTTTAAAGAACTTAGAGCAGTATTTACCTAGACTGGTGTGGAAACCAAACCCTGGCCACGGGTCAGTTTAAGGACAGTAAAACCCTCAAGGAAGGATACCCCTCAAAGACAGCAGGTGCAGAATGGACACCCCGGACAGGACAGGATACCCTCAGATTAGGAAATCAGGACAGGACCCTCAGGACAGGACAGCAAACCCTCAGGACAGGACCGCTCAGGACAGGACCGCACCCGCAGTTTGGAAGCAACGCCTGCGCTCCACCCTCTCTGCAGCTATCGATCAAGACCCCGATTGGGTCAACGAACTCCCAGCAAAGTGCTTCGCCAGCACTTTAAGGTTCAGTAGAACCTCAGTCTATGGTCAATTTCGGACAGAGTGCTCCGCAGCTCTCTGTATCTTCAGTCACCTATTGAGTACGATGGGTCAGTGACAGGTCAGCTAAACCAGACAAGTCGGACAATTCCCTAGGTAAACCCAGGGTAGATATACTCTTTTGGGACGGTGTACCACCCCCCAATGTTGCAAAGTGTCAGAATCCCTCAATTTGGATTGGTCCTAAGGTAGGATTTGGGTAACACACCAATCACAATACAATATTTCAAGCCTGTATTTGCATACTTGGGTACCGCCTAGTAAGATTGGGGTTCCCATGAGAAGCTACACGGCAAACAGTAGCACAATATTACATTGTAACATATAAGGAGCCACATTCGCTGTTCTCGCAGGGCAGAGGTGACTTTCTCAGGAACATCTTGCCCATCACTGCCAACTGGCTGTGTTCCATCAGTCAAGGTCCACTGTGCCGCAGAGAGTTGCGCAGGCGCAGAAGGGACCTCCAATATGGCTCTCCTCTCTCTCAGACCCCCATTCCCCGCGGTACATGAAAAGTAAGCGAAAACAAATTAATACATAATAATGTCATCATGAAAACACATCACAGGGTTTGTACTTCTAACTTATCATCAAGAAATATACTTATGCAATCTATATGTTAGCTACATGGAAACAATCACAAGAGCAGTGGCACGAGCAGTACCACATGATGGGCACAGCTATGTATTACGCATGCGCATAAATTTCCCTCCACTTCTGCAGACGCGTCAGGACACGTGAGTGTGGCTGACGCATGCGCAGTAACTAAAATACAAGCGGCGGCCATTTTTAAGTACACGGATTAAATGCATTAGAAATACACGTAAGCAAGCTTCATAAACTTTACTCAAACTAAATATAAATGTTAGTAAGACGTACATTTATTACCTTGTTACACATAAACGAGGTTCTTGAATACAGCAAGGTCGCAAAATATGCGAAGCTTTGCTTCATCAATCCCCTCTTTGATGATATTTACTATCATCACAAATAAATGGAACCAGATGCCAACTTTCTTTCACACTTTATACAATTCTATCTCTTCCAGCAATCGTTCCAATTTCTCTCTTTCAGTTTTGGTAGGGTGAGAAGTCTTCACCTTTTTGTATATCTGATCATTCACTTCTTCCAATTCAATCTCATCCACACTTCGTTTCACCCCTCTGGCATTCACTTCATGCTTTCCGGTGCGCTTGCGGCATTTGCAGCAAACAAATATGAAAAACAGGATGAGACCTATAATCCCAATTGGCATCAATACTTTGAGCAATAAGCCTCTACCTATACTAGCGAACCAATGACCTACATTTGAGAAACCATCTACCAGTCTCTTCCAGGCACTATCAACCTCGAGTGGTCTGAGTTCCTTTGCCAAATTAGTAATATTTTTCACATATCTTTTGATCTGTACACTTTTATCCGGAATATAAGTGCAACAATGTTGCGCCTTCAACATCCGGCAGACTCCGCCCTCTTTTGCTAATAAGGTGTCAAGAGCAAGTCGATTCTGCAAAACCATTGATCTGATCGCAACCATTTCGGTATTGACCAGCAGAAATCCATGAGCTGTCTCAGTAGACAATACATCCACTATAGTAGACAATTTGCAAATTCTGTGAGTGTTCAGAACCACTCCCACTCCAGGTATCAGTGCACTGAAAATACTACCCATAATTTCACCTATACTTTCTCTTTTACTACGCACTAAGCCATTAGTATTTTCACTGCTTCCAGCGCCTCCATTCACATGGTATATTTTCGGGAAGACAATGCCAAAATAGCAACTTCCATACCAGTGATCCGGCAATTTGAAATAAGCCTTGTCCCCACAAATATAATAAATTCCAGGAAACACAGGCTCTGACCCATTTTTTAAACCCCAACCTCCAATTACCTTGTAATTATGTTCGCATTCACTGGAACCAATGAAAACATTATTATAATAGCTAGTCTTCTCGCGGTGAAGACATAGCTTGCCTTTCTTTTCAAAATCCAGCAACAGAGCAGGACCCGCCCCACCAGTTGAGGTGCCTTCCATGTTCTCTGCCCACTTTGGCTTTTTCTGACTTTCGTCATTAGCCTTCTTTTGTATTTTAATTCTCCTTTTCTCTGCCATGTTTAGGAACATCTTTTCCTGCTCATGCAAAGAACAAGTCAAGTTATCTCTGTGTGCGTCCGCTATGTCAATGTTACCTATAGTCAGGAAATAATCTCCCATGTATCGTATTGCGTCACTTTTGGTATGTACCGGATTCAAGTTCCCACGTATAGGAAGTTCAGAAAAGATCACGTCATTGTTAGAGTAATAGTACTGTAACGGTCCTCTTTTGTAAAATAAGCTAGCTAAAATGCTACAGGAAATTCCGTATGTCAGTGGCAAGTGATGGTATGTCACGCCTTCAGCTACAGAAGTAGGTAGCTTCATGCAGACATAGCAATCTTCAATTTCCATAGTCTCTACATAGTGTATTAACAAGTTTGCGAAAACATTTAAGCGTGTCCTGTTTTTGATTCTATGATAATGTAGTTCCTCATCTGATGCTTCTAAGTCTTGTTTTGTTTGTCTCAGTGCTCTCTCATGTCTAGCTACACTCTGTGTTGTCAGCTCTTCACTGTCAGTATTTACAATTTCAGTAGGGACAATGTTAGTATCTTTACTCACAGCAAAGGGTATAAAGATTGTTAGTCCTATCCAGAGTAATATCAGGACAACTATACTACAGACACATACCTTGCAGCAAGTTTTGCAACAGCTGCGACTAGGTCTACCACTCACGGTTGAATCAGACATTATGGCCCAGAAGAAGTTTCTCGACCCCTCTTTGTGACTTTACACGAGTATCTTACTTTGTGCAAATTCACGGTGGCTCTTCTTCCTCCTCGTCAGAGTACTCAGGGACGGGCTCTCCGTCGCTTACGTCAGTGATGTCGAGATCTTCAAGCTCTTCTAACACAAGTGTCCATTCAGGTGACTTGTACTTTTTGTTTTGTCTCTTTATTCGATCACTCCTTCTTTTGGAAGAGTCTTCTGGTTGTTCTGCTATACGAGCACTTCTCCTTTCTTCTGCACGTTTTTCTTCTACTGTTTTTATTCTCAATCTCAATTTCTTTATGTATTTAGGCTCAAGATGCTTTCTTTTCTTAAGTCTCTTGGTTGGTACTTGGACTTCGTTTCCTTCTCTTGCCCTCTTATTCTCATTGGCTTGTGGCAATTCTGCTTCAGTTTCTTCTTCTTCTATCTGACTAATTCCAGGGCTAGTATCTGTTTCTTCTGCCTGGGTACTAATCTGGCCTTGTTCAGGTATACTGTGTGTTTGCTCTTCAAGTGTCTCTGATTCTATTTCCTGAACACTTTCTCCTAACCCTATCTGATCCTGTTCAAGCTCTTCGATCTCTTGATTTTCTTCTGCTTGAACTATTACACTATGTCTAGTCTGTCCCTTCCCGATATCAGGTGTCAGTGGTGGAGTATCAATCACTTGTTCTGTATTCCTCTGTTGTTCAAGATCCTTCACTTGTTCAGTATCGGGCACTTGTTCAGTCTTATTCACTTGTTCTGTATCAATCACGTGCTCTGTCCCTGTCTGACCTTCTCCTTCCTCAGTTTTGATGTGAATCTCAAGATTCTGAGGCTCTTCGCCTATGCCTTGCTTTTCCTGACTAGTCCACTCTCTACCTTCCCAAAGTCTTTCATTTGTTCGAATAGGGTCTTCAGTGAGGTCAATCAATGGAATCCACTCTTCTGGCCATATGCTTGGCAGCTCGTCTTCAGCTACTTCTGGCTCAGCTCCTTGGACTCCTTCAGCAGGCTGGGCTCCTGGTAGTTCGTTGTCAACTATTCTTGGGCCAACGTCTGCTGATTCTGCAGCTTGACTGGTACTGGGCTGTACGTTGTCAGCTACTTCTGGTCTGGCTCCTGCAGAGTCCTCGGCTGGACGCCCTTCTGCTTCAGGCACTTCGTCTGGTGGTACCTTCTGGGTGTGGCTGGCGTGTATCCAACGCGGAACCCCGGCACACTTGACTGCTGTGGTAGTAACCAGAATCACCTGACGTTTTTCTCCCCACCTTGGCTCCAGGCAGGTTTTCCGAGTATGCTTCTTTATCTTCACCCAGTCCCCCGGGACCAGTTTGTGGAGAGGAGTCGTTGGATTGAGGATGGCGTCTTCTCCGATCTGGCGAGAGATAGAACGCACTTGGTCACCCAATCTCTTGCAGTATTCAAGTACCAAATCATCAGTAATGGTATGCAGCGTTTAGAACGCAAGCATTACAACGGAATACCTTTACAACGCGGGCGTAACAACGAAAGTTGTTACCACGCATTGCACTGGGGGGCGCTCAAGGATAGTAAATGATTTAATTTACTATCCCAACACCTTCCCTACTATCCACGGGGACTGGTGTTGGAATAGTAAATTAAATTAATCAATTTTGCGCCCCCCAGCGCAATGCGTGGTAACAACTTTCGTTGTTACGAACGCGTTGTAAAGGTACGCGTTGTCAATGTATGCGTTCTAACGTCATACATCCTCAGTAATACTCAACAGTTTGCTTCCTGGCACCCATGCTTGTCTCATTATTCTTCCCATAATTATTTCATGGGGACTTAGGCCTGTTTTGCGATCAGGAATACTTCTGAGTCCCATTAGAACCAAGGGCAGGGCCTTCACCCAGTTCAATTTAGTTGCATCACACAGTTTTGCTAGTCTGTTTTTGATAGTTCCATTTATTTGTTCCACCACTCCAGAAGCCTCTGGACGGTAGGCACAGTGTAGCTTTTGTGCAATTCCAAAGGCCTTACAGAGTTCATCGATGACGTCATTATGAAAATGTGAGCCTTGATCTGATTCAATAGTGACTGGCACCCCGAATCTAGGTATCAGTTCTTTTAGTAAACACTTAGCTACTGTCTTTGCGTCATTTTTGGGAGTGGGGAAAGCTTCCACCCACTTGGAAAATAAACAGACCATGACAAGGACATATCGTTTCCCTTCACAATGGGGCATGGTGATGAAATCAACCTGTATCCTTACAAAGGGACCCCCGGACCTCCCAATTTTCCCCAGTTCCACTACAGTCTTCTTCCCTGGGTTCATCTTTTGACATGACAGGCACCTCTGGCAGAGGGACTCTGCTACTTTCCTGAACTTCTTACTGTACCAAGTCTGTTGGAACACTAGAATCATGGCGTCCCTACCAATGTGTGATCCTTCATGTATCAACCTCGCCATTGCGCTAAGTAGGTGTCTAGGTAACACAGGCATACCAGTTGGACCTATAATGACACCATCCACACGTCTTGGTCTACACCCATCGTCCTTCCACTTCTCTCTTTCTTGCCAAGGTGCCGCCTGCTGCCACTCTTTCACCTCATCCCATGTAGGCACTTCCTCAAACACCTGAAGTTGGCAGCTGGTTCCTGGCCCCCCTCGTTTTGGATTTACGATATACCGATCTCTTGCGCACCATTGGGCCACTCGATCAGCATAATCATTCCCTAGTGATACCTTGTCCATGCTCTTCTTATGAGCAGCACATTTTACCACTGCCCATTCCTTTGGTAACTGGATTGCCTCTAAAAGGTCTTGAATAACTTTTCCATTTCGAACAGGAGTACCCGATGAAGTCAGGAACTCCCTCTGCAGCCACAACTGGCCAAAGTCATGCACAACCCCATAACAGTACTGACTGTCAGTATACACTGTTATGCGTATGTTCTTCCCAATTTGGCAAGCTTTTATCATAGCAATCAATTCGGCTACTTGTGCAGACTTGATGTGATATAGATAACCTGCTTCCTCAATTTTCTCGAAGGACACTACTGCATAGGCAGCACTCAGGCCTCCTTGTTCATGCCTTAGACATGAACCATCTACAAATAATTCTTTGTCATGCTCAGGCAAGGGCGTTTCTTTTATGTCTGGGCGTGGCTTGGTGTTGAATTCAGTTAAGTCTATGCAATCGTGTTCATCATCCACCCCCCCTTCCATATCCTTTGGGTCGGGGAGTAAAGTGGCTGGGTTCAGAATACTGCACCTAACAATGTTTACATTTGCAGCACCCACAAGAATCCTCTCATATTTAGTCAGCCGACTAGGGGTGAGATACTGTGTTTTTGTTCTGGTCAACAAAATTACCACTCCATGCGGAACATACACAGTTACCGGATGTCCCATGACAATTGACTCACTTTGTTCTAAACTGGCACAGGTAGCAGCTACTGCTTTCAGACAACCTGGTAATCCAGCAGCCACTGGATCTAAGGTGGCAGATAAATATGCCACAGGCCTTCTCGTTGTGCCATGTTCTTGAGTTAGGACTGACAATGCGCAATTATCGCGAGTGTCACAGAATAGGGCAAACTCCTTGGAATAGTCTGGCATTCCCAGTGCAGGAGCAGTACACAGACAATCTCGTAGTTTGGTGAAGGCTGTTAAGCTTTCATCATCCCATTCTACAATCTCCGGTGTTCCTCTCTTAGTCATTTTTATCAAGGGCCTGGCTAGGACTGCAAATCCCAGAATCCACTGCCTGCAGTATCCTATCACACCCAGGAACATTCTAATTTCTTTCTGAGTACGGGGCAACTGCATCTTTTGAATTATTCTCACTCTTTCCGATGTCACTTTTCTGACACCTTTTTCTATCTGGTGCCCCAGATATTTCACCGATTTTGCACAAAACTGTAACTTGTCAGGGGACACTTTATGTCCCTTTTCACACAGATGATTCAGTAGGGCAATGGTGTCAATCACACAATCCTTATGACTTTTAGACGCCACCAAGAGGTCGTCTATGTATTGCACTAAGACCGAGTTCCCAGGTAAGACCAAAGTTTCCAAACATTTTTTCAAGATCTGATTAAAGATAGAGGGGCTCTCTGTATACCCTTGAGGGACCCGGTTCCAGCAATACACGTGACCTTCGAAGGCAAATGAGAAAAGAAATTTGCTATCTGGATGCAAAGGAATGGAAAAGAATGCATGACACAAGTCTATCACTGTGAACCACTCTGCATCCCAGGGAATCTGATACAGAATCACTGCTGGGTTCGGAACAATAGGGCAACAGGGAACTACTATTTTGTTAACTTTTCGCAAATCCTGCACTACTCTGTACTTGCCACTAGGTTTCTTAATGCCCATAATCGGAGAGTTACATGGGCTACTCATCACCTCCTGTATGATGTTTCCTTCTAACAATTTCTTGATTTCCACAGCAACACCAGCTTTCACTTCTGCATTCATCCTGTAGGGTTTAGTATTGGGGTACACCGCATTGTCCTTTATTGCTATCTGTATGGGGTCCACATTTTTCTTCAACCCTACATCTTTCCCAGTAAAGTCCCACACCTCCGGCTTCACTGCTTCCTGGAGTTCTTTGGGTAAATCCTGCATGGTCATTCGTTTAATTTCCGAGTCAGGGCGGACTAACATTAATTTATAAATGCCGTCTTCATCTGGGGTCTGAATTTCAACACCCTTTGGTGTGCAAAAGATGGTACAGTTCATTTTGCACAGCAAATCACGTCCCAGTAAGTTTACTGGACTGGTGTCGCAAACTACAAATCTATGCATTTCCTTAAAGTTTCCGATTGAGATCTCCATGGGCTTGGTAACAGGAGTACTAATCAATTGATTAGATACACCCACTACTTGGATGGCTTCTCCCGAGAGGGGTAGGTTTGGAACGTCCACTGTTCTCACAGTAGAACGGGTAGCGCCAGTGTCCAACAGAAAGGTGACATCGTTTCCGTCAACCTTTCCTTCAATGTATGGTCCGGACTGGTCTACCGGCAAGGAGGCGCCAAGTACGCACTCCTCGTCCTCCCCTCTCAGGCCCCGTCAGTACTGGTCATCACAAAGGAAGGTATCATTTAAAAGATACTGCGAAGTTGCTGCATTTCTGTTCTCATTGCTTTCCCAGACTTCTATCTCATCTCCCTCTGCCTGTTTTCCCCTGTATACTTGCTTTGGTGCTCGGGGCACCTGAACTGTTTTTACCTGTGGTTGAGTCTTTCTCGGTCTCTCTTTCTGCGTCTGTGGAGTTAAATCAGGAGTTTTGGAGTTATCTTCGGGCAAGTAAGGACACTCGTTACGCCAATGTCCAATTTCGCCGCACTGATGGCAGGGAAATTTCTTCATAGCCTCCTCCCTGCTCATTTTGGGCCGGGGCTTGCCTCCTCCCCCTCCCCCAGGGCCTTCATTCTTAGCATTTTTGACCATGTTACTCAACTGCTTTTCCTGCTGCTCTGCGAGCTTCACCTGAGCCCACATCACTTTTTCTTTTAGAGCCTTTTTCTTTTCTGCCATTTCGTCCTCGCAGTACTTTGCGTACCGCAGGACCTCATCTACCTTTTTGGAGTGCCAACAGATTTTGTTATCTTTTATCCACTGACAAATCTCAGGTCTTAAACCATTTACAAACCTGTAAATGAAGTGCGTCATGTCCTTCATCTCGATGTTATCTATACCACTGTATGTTTTAAACACCTGTAACAGCCTTTCATAATAGGAGTGCACTGTCTCTTCTCTTTCCTGCGTTGTTCTATCTATCCTGGTCCAATCAGTTTCCTTTGCTGGGACCTTTAGTTTCAGATGCTGAATTACCTGCTCATATTTACTCATCACTTCTTTCGATGGTTCCCCAGTTTTTTCATCTCTCGGGTATTCCTCGCTAGGCCAGGCTATAGCTATTTTACACTCGGTCCATAGATCGACTGGGACCACAATGTCGAAAAACCCATCCAGGTCTTTCCACAGGCATTTCTGTACCTTTACAAACCTTTCCACTTGCCGGTACCATTCAACTGGCTTCTCCCGCAATTTTGGGAAATCGTTAGTAAAGGACACAATATCCTGTCTGGACCACGGAACGTGCACATACCTCCCACCGGGTACTTCGCGCATGGGGCATAACGTTTCGGGCTTGTCTACTTCTCTCAGAGGGAACTCAGGGGTAGCTTGTCTGGAGCGGGCCTCCTCTTTCTTATGTGCCCACCTTGTTTTCCATTTTTCCACGTCTCCCCATTTTTGCAGGACTGCAAGCAATTCTTTAATCTGCAATTTTCTCCCTGACACATTCAGACTTTCTAAATCTTTGTCGGAAAACTCAGCTCGGTATGGTTTCTGCAAGGGCTTCGATCTTGATATATCTATTCCCATACTAGCTGCAGTGTCGGTCAGTTTTTCATGGAGCACCCTAGTACTCCGGGTAAGACTTTTGCACATAAACAGCAACTCTTCTTCAGAATAGGTATTCAATCTGTCTAACCCCACATTTCCTGCCATTAATTCCTCTATCTCTACTCTCAGTTTGTAGAGGTCTAAAGGCTTCGTTTGCGGAGTCTGTTTTTCTAATTCACGACTCCAATTTTCAATTTCTTCCGGTGTTACCAAAGAGACACTCCTAGTCCCTGTTGCTGATTCTAATTTAATTTGTTTCGTATCAAAAGGATTATGCCTCTTCTGCACTCCTTTTCCGGTCTGTTTGTTTGGTAGATCCAAGAACACAACATCAGACCCACACTCACTGGACTGATCGTCTATTAGTAAGGGCTCTTGCCTCGGCGGGGCCATTATCAGGTTCATAACTGGAGGGTTCAGACCTCCTTGATTATTCCCGTACAACGGAACCACGGGTCCGATTGTTACCGGAATAGTCAAAGCTTCAGGACTGGTATTTAACTGGGAAATTTTCTGAATTATTTCTGACCTCTGTTTAGCTATGGCCTCTTGCTCCCTTTCATCTAACACTCTTCCTAATGTTCGGTCAGGTATCATCTGTGGGGTCAGTTGAGGCGTAAAACTCGGGGCAGTAGGATGCATCTCACTTGGTCCCCCACCATAATTTGGTTTCGGGAACAAAGTTCCCGTGCCAAATGACCTACGCTCTTCCCCATATGGAGGCTGCAAAAAGGGTACCCCTGAACCTACTGGCTTTTCTTCGTTCTCATAAAGAGGTCTGGGGTAAAATGTTCTTTCACGGGAATATTTGTCCTCTGAGCTCTCGGGCATTCTAGGATATATATTGCGTACCTCCGGGGGCTCGGGCTTCTCAAAATAGGGCAATACCTGGCCCCCTCCCCCCCTACATAGGGATCTGTCCTCCTCCTTAATAGATGGACGTTGGACAATTTCTCCTGTACTGGAAGTTCGGGCTCCCTCATTATAAGGGGGTGGACTTCTCGTAAAGATGTCATCTAATAATTCATCGTCTGACTCTCCCGGGGCCCCCCAATGCTTACACTTTTCTGTCCTTTTTTCTTCCCCCGACGGGTTACATGCTGGCATCATAGGAAACAGACCCTCAACAATCATGCTCTGCCTCCACTGTTTCATCCTCTTATCCCTGGTCTCTTGTTTCAGCCTGAGGTACCATTTGGTCAGACCTTTGTCCATTCGCGGTTTCTCTCTTTCAAAAGCCTCAATCTCCCATTCCTCTAATGCCTCATACTGCGTTAGTCTCGGTCTGGGATGCAATTCATTCATGCGGGTTCTCAAATTGAATAAAATTCTACCATTGAAAGTACCGTCTAACGGAAAAGCCAATACTCCGTCATCTTTTGTGTACTTCACCCAATTCTCCAACCACACACAGGTGTTGTACCCTCGGTCAAACATCATGAATGAGGCAGGAGTATTCGGTGGCGGGACAACAACGCCTTCCCTAGATTTAATCGGTTTGTCCGTTTTGAAATAATTCTTTACCCTACTTACAAGGGACATCTTTCTCTTTCCTCCGTACATAATATCGTATCTATTGGCTTTCCACTGATCCCTCTCAAACCCTTGAATCCTTGGATCGGGTCTAGTCTCTGGACAATACGAGTGCCACATACGATTTCTACGCTTAACTTTGTTTACAAAGTTACCTCCAATCAGAACGCGTCTTGCAATTCCGTGCGACCAATGAGGTGCACGCGTTCAAAATAGTTTCGGCCAATGGGTGCGCGGCCCCTTCGTGAGACAGTCCTCACTCCTCGGCGCTTCACCCCTCCTTTACAATTCCAGCCCCGCTACCCGCCCGCTGTTTCTACCAATCCCAGCGCGGCACGAAGTGACGTCAGAGACGCTTCGCGACTGACTCCCTCCCTTCACAAGGTAACGGAAACTTTCTTTCCTTTAAAGTGCTCAGTGCTTGGTTATTTTACAACAAATACACATTCGCCACAGTGCTCAAGTGTCTAGACAGTATAGCTTTGTTTCGCTGCAAGTAAACTACTTCCATTTACTTTTCACGCGCTGCGGGCAGATCTCTTCCGCCTACCCTTCACTCTAGCATTAGTGAACCTGTTATTCCCCTAAACTCATCCACTTCTTTCCGGGATATGTTCCGAGTCTAAGGTTTCTCAGCGGACCCCTTTGCTTTCACCCAAGCTTCGAGGAACCTGCTACTTTTCCGATGTGACCCTTACTAGGTTACGCCACTATGGGAATTTTGCCAATGAACCTCGTTACTGACATTTATTCACACATGTATTCAGAAAACCCTAGTTAGTGCTTCCCGGTTATCCTAACCTGCACCTAACTTTCCTTTAAGCCTGTGACCTCAGGACAATGGATTCTATTCACCACTTGCCCTTTCAATTCCCCGGGGAGTTCGGACAACAAGAAACGATACGGTTTACAAATGCATGGATTAATACATATAACAATATAAGAACAAGAATAATAACAATACAGCAATTCATGAATTGTTTTTACAAGATATTATTCGTGCGTATTCACAAGAGATTGATCAGGTCTCTTAGAACAGCCGCTCTTTTAGCAGCATTAATGTACTAGCAGCTTCCGACTCAACTAGTCTAACTAATCCTGCCTAACCTTTAGCTAGTCCCTAACCATACCTCTGCTTACCAGAAAAACTGATAGAGCGCGCGAGGTCACCCAGCCAATGATTACGCCGTTTCCGGCTTCAGGGCCCATATACTTTCAATTCACACTATTCATTGACCAGGCGACTTCACGGGCTGCTACCAATTGTGTGTGTGTTCCCTATTGTTATGACTCAGTGTACCCGACTTACCATCCACCGACACGGGTACCTATGACTTCAATGGATCAGGGGCCTAGCTGTAAAAGGAAAGGCAGCAAAATGCAATTTCAAATGACATTCAATATTGTTTAAATGACCACGGACAACTGGAAGTTTTAAAATGTTTATCTAAAGTTCGTTATCATCAAGCATGAGGTACACTAGAATGAGGCAATCAATAACCAAAATAATGTAAATTATATAGCTATAGAGAAATAATGACAGGGTAACCATTCAAATGCAATATGAAATGCAATTGGGAAAAATACTATATAATCTCAGAAATGTTTAAGCATGGACAGACTATGCATGGGTAACTATAGGAAGGCCTATAAAGAGTAACACGCTAAACTTAAAGTGAAGGGACCTTTAAACAGTCTAGGTAAGGAGATTCTAGACCATATCAGAAAATGACAAACAGCAATGCAAAATATAATCTCTAAAAGATTGAGAGACATGGGAACATATCATGAAAATATGCAGATGACTTTCGTTCAATAGTTTGCGGTAAAAGCATGGAAAATCAACATATGCAAAGGTGTCACTTTATTTTAGCAAAAGGTAGAAATATAGAAAGGTGCAAGTTTAAAGAACTTAGAGCAGTATTTACCTAGACTGGTGTGGAAACCAAACCCTGGCCACGGGTCAGTTTAAGGACAGGAAACCCTCAAGGAAGGATACCCCTCAAAGACAGCAGGTGCAGAATGGACACCCCGGACAGGACAGGATACCCTCAGATTAGGAAATCAGGACAGGACCCTCAGGACAGGACAGCAAACCCTCAGGACAGGACCGCTCAGGACAGGACCGCACCCGCAGTTTGGAAGCAACGCCTGCGCTCCACCCTCTCTGCAGCTATCGATCAAGACCCCGATTGGGTCAACGAACTCCCAGCAAAGTGCTTCGCCAGCACTTTAAGGTTCAGTAGAACCTCAGTCTATGGTCAATTTCGGACAGAGTGCTCCGCAGCTCTCTGTATCTTCAGTCACCTATTGAGTACGATGGGTCAGTGACAGGTCAGCTAAACCAGACAAGTCGGACAATTCCCTAGGTAAACCCAGGGTAGATATACTCTTTTGGGACGGTGTACCACCCCCCAATGTTGCAAAGTGTCAGAATCCCTCAATTTGGATTGGTCCTAAGGTAGGATTTGGGTAACACACCAATCACAATACAATATTTCAAGCCTGTATTTGCATACTTGGGTACCGCCTAGTAAGATTGGGGTTCCCATGAGAAGCTACACGGCAAACAGTAGCACAATATTACATTGTAACATATAAGGAGCCACATTCGCTGTTCTCGCAGGGCAGAGGTGACTTTCTCAGGAACATCTTGCCCATCACTGCCAACTGGCTGTGTTCCATCAGTCAAGGTCCACTGTGCCGCAGAGAGTTGCGCAGGCGCAGAAGGGACCTCCAATATGGCTCTCCTCTCTCTCAGACCCCCATTCCCCGCGGTACATGAAAAGTAAGCGAAAACAAATTAATACATAATAATGTCATCATGAAAACACATCACAGGGTTTGTACTTCTAACTTATCATCAAGAAATATACTTATGCAATCTATATGTTAGCTACATGGAAACAATCACAAGAGCAGTGGCACGAGCAGTACCACATGATGGGCACAGCTATGTATTACGCATGCGCATAAATTTCCCTCCACTTCTGCAGACGCGTCAGGACACGTGAGTGTGGCTGACGCATGCGCAGTAACTAAAATACAAGCGGCGGCCATTTTTAAGTACACGGATTAAATGCATTAGAAATACACGTAAGCAAGCTTCATAAACTTTACTCAAACTAAATATAAATGTTAGTAAGACGTACATTTATTACCTTGTTACACATAAACGAGGTTCTTGAATACAGCAAGGTCGCAAAATATGCGAAGCTTTGCTTCATCAGCGGGCACGGGGGTACCTTTCAAAACACAGGCTAAATTAGGCTCGTTTTGATCACAAGAGCCATGTAATTGGATATGTCTACACATTAATAAGTGATCCGGTGTTTCAGTGCATTCTTCACCTTTCAGATAAACTTCCTTGCCCTCCCTAAGGCATCTATATGTAAAAGGATGCGACCAGGCTTCATGGAGATAGGAGCTACCAAGAGGCTCGTACCTACCAATGGCAAAATACTTCATACAATTTTTAAATTCGAAAAGAGCAAACGGTAGAGTTATTAATCCGTGGATAAGCCACGTTGCAGTAGTGGCCTCTGCCACAAAAAATGGTAAAGAATCCAAACGTTCAATATGTAACATGGAAAAAGAAGCATCCTTCATTGAAAGTAAACGTTGCTTATCAGTCAAATTAAACGGGGCAAATAGAGAAGAGGTATTCATGTAATGCCATGGAACTTTACCAGCCTTGAGTGTCTGCAGGGTCCAAGCAAAATGCATAACAGAACGCAATTGATTTTGACCATGGTATAACACCGACATTTTATCTTGCACAATATCAACAACAGATGACACAATATTATCCAATGTGTAAATGCGTGAAGAAAGCGTGTTAATGCTATTATCTACCACTGCTAACACTTTTTCTAAATTAGCCTTATCTATAGCCCTAAGGCGGGTAGCCGCCTCAATCTGGGATGTTTTCCAGAGTTCGTTATAAACAGCATATATATCCATCTTTTAGATCTACCTTTAGCCGGGCCTTTTATAAAATCATTCAGATCAACATCGTCAGTCAGTTTAGATAAATGCAGTTTAACTGACGCCAAGGTAGAATGTTTGAGCCAATTCTGACATAATTTACCTACTGAATAGGTAGTCACAGAATGGTCACTCTCAAAACGGGGATTGACTCTGACCTGTGTAAAGCCTTCTGCTAAACCCAGAAAACGATGTTGGCACGAGTCAGCACTTCTGTGCCAGAGCAACCAGCCATTGGGATCCAAATTGGATATGTTAAAGGACGAATTTAGCAACAGAGCTTGCAACTCTCTGATCGAAAATGTTGTAGTATTACCCCAACCTGAATATTCTTCCAAATCAGGGAAGGAAGGAGCATTAATTTTTTTAGAAGTAGCCAATCCAAAGCATGTTGTCTGTGAAATGGTAGAATTCAAAAACAACATATGATTTGGGATGAGACATGCACGGTGCAAAGCTTCAGTGCCTTGTACCTGCCAACTTTTAGAACCCCAAACAGATTTAAGATCAACTGTTTCCTTCCACAACTCATAGCCTCCAACTGCTAACTGGTCTAGAAAGGACTTCGAGTACAATAATTTAGTATCGGTAAGTCTAACCTTGGACATGGACTTTTCTGTCATCTTAAAATAAAAAGATGTGGGATTGGACTGATTAAAATCAGTAAAATAAGTGTACTATTTCAAAAAGGTACTCAAACTGCCTTGTATAGGAGCCGGACATGTTCCCATTATGTATAATTCACAGTGCTCCTCTTGGAATTAGTTTTATGCAGGTAGTGGTTACCAAAATGTTGGTAACAAAATAAATCACCATAATTAGCAGATTTTAAATACAAATCTTCAGCATCAAAGGCAGCATAATATTTCAAATCAGAAAACAATGCTTCGACCGGCCTGAAAATCCCAATCATCAGAACGTATGTTTTGTTTAACTACATCCCCCATGTTAACTCGAAGCACATTAGGGACATTGATAACTTCAGTAGGGCCATGGATTTGAAATTTAACAGCATCCCATACAATACCATCCAGGACAGGCCAAGTAGTGATGTTAACAAAAGCCAAGTCTCTCTTCAGTCTGTGTGCAGTATGCGAGGAGGAATGGGGTGCCAATGTTCCATTGAGATGTCGAATGCATGTTCTCTCTTCGACATAGTGTCCATTGACGATTTGGAAAAAATAAAACACAAAACCAATGGACATAAAAAGGTAAATCGAAAAAAGCACCAGCCAAATATATGTCCAAGGGGGAATCAAAAAATGTTTTTTAAATAATCTTGCATAAACAGTAATCCGTGAAGGCTTTGTTGATGTGTGTGAAACAGTGTCAAATGAAAATCTGGATTCTGTGGCCAAGCGAGTCTGTAAATCAGGCACTGATAAGTCAGTTGGGTAAGTATAGTCAGTGTCATCAAGTTGAGTACCAGGCAAGTTACTCAATAAAGGACTAGAAATTGCAGGCATCTCGAGGGCAACCTCAGGCTCAGGATTAGAAGCTGTGGTCAATATAGAATTTCTCACAATCGAAGGACATGAGACTGCAGGTGTCATACTAAGAAGAATCGGCCACTCTGTGTATCTTGACATTGTCAATGGAGATATACCTGTTTTCCTTACGACCAGGAAGTGGTGGTAAAATGACTGTTCTTGTGCCCTTCACACCAAGCACTGGAACTGGAGCTCGATAGGAGGGACCAAATTCTTTTTTATTCTCGATCTTCTCTCGAACCAGTACTCCAACTTGGGGTAGCCAGCCAACTACCGGGATCTGCAACGCATCATCCGAGGTGGAGGGCAAATGTTCATTTGCAAGACTGTCTCTCGTCTCTTGTAGATTCTGTAAAACATTGCAATGTTCATCTACGTCAAAGGAGGCAGCAACAGCCACCGAGTCTAGACCGTCAAGGTCCGGTACATACACCTTGATACCAAAGAGCATTTCGTATGGGGTCCGCCCACCCAGAGACCTTCTAGGGAGATTATTAAGAGCACGCTGCACGCCATTGAAGTGGGCCAGCCAGTTCCTGCCAGTGCCTATAACTCGAGCTGTCAATGATTGCTTTAAGTCATGGTTCGTTCGTTCCACAACACTATTACCCTCAGGTCTGTATGGAGACGAAAACTTGACTTGGACCCCCAACAATGCCATGGCATCCTTATACAACAATGAGAAATGTGTTCCCTCAATGGCCACAATTTTACAATACAGGTATACATCCCATTCTTGGTGTAACATAGGTGACAGATACACGACAAACTATTTTATTTTCTTCAAAAAATATATGAAGCTTTTTATTTTCTATTAAGCATTGCTTTCAAGTTTTTATATTTTTTTCATAATATTTCAATTCATATTTCAATTCTAAGAGACATTTTATCACATATATCACATTTCATAAATAGTATCATAGTTCATGCAATGAAAAAGAATATATAAAATGACAATAACTATATACACAAAAAGAACAATTTATACAAATTCATGTACCCCTGTTATCACACAATCCATCACAACATACTAACACATTCATACCCTCACTACATTCAAACCCACAGCATCTGAAAAAGGAAACTGAATTCTAATTGGCAGGGAACCCCCGCCAACTCGTACGTCTCAAGGCTGAATGTGAGACCCTCCCTGGATTAGGAGGAATAAATGGATTTTAATCGTCCCCTGTACATGTGGGCTTGACTGCCTGGAAGAGGCCCTGAGGAAGGTGGCCTTGTGCCGCCGAAACGCGCGTCGACCAAGTGCTGGGTCTCACATTGAGCCTTGAGACCTACGAGTTGGCGGGGGGTTCCCTGCCAATTAGAATTCAGTTTCCTTTTTCAGATGCTGTGGGTTTGAATGTAGTGAGGGTATGAATGCTTAATAGAAAATAAAAAGCTTCATATATTTTTTGAAGAAAATAAAATAGTTTGTCGTGTATCTGTCACCTATGTTACACCAAGAATGGGATGTATACCTGTATTGTGAAATTGTGGCCATTGAGGGAACACATTTCTCATTGTTGTGTCCTATTTCTTCCCCTCTGTTCCCTGGCCATATCTTAACTCTGAGGGGGTCCTATTATAATTGCTAATGGCATCCTTATACGCCTTAGAGGCGAAAGCAGGACCCTGATCCGAATGGAAGGTACCACAGGCAAAAATCCCTACAAAGAAACGCAAATCTCTTATGACAGTCCGTGAATCAGCGCTGCGGTGAGGCCATACCCACACAAAGCGTGTGCATGAATCAACTGCTACTAAGATATACTTATATGCAGTATCAGAAGAAAAAGGACCGCAGTGATCTAAATAAACACAACCAAGTGGTTTATTAGAAATGTACAACTGTGTCTGTGGCGGACGCGCAGCAGTTGAAGGCTTAATCTGCTGACAAATGTCCCATTGAAGGACATAATCACGCGTCTGTTTGTACAGTCCCCGCCACCAGAAACGTTGTTGTAACTGGGCTACAGTAGCTGAAACGCCCGCTTGCGCAGACGCAACTCCTTCATGGGCCGCTGTGAGCTGTGTTTCTGCGATCCGAGTTGGGAATCAATCTCTCCCCAACGTCAGGTATTTTCACATAAGGAACCTTATCGGGACTTAAGTGGTATGAATACTTCGAAGGGAACCCCTTAGGATATTTACCTCCCTTCTCAGTAGCAGCAACAGCTGCCAAGATATCATCATCAATCTTACTTTTGGACCGTGTAACTGCTGCAACCAAATATGTCGATACTGCTGATTTTGCTGCCTCATCGGCAAGCGAGTTGCCAACAACGTGGACTCCCACGCGCTAATGACCAAGAGTATGAATTACAAACACGAGTGGCAACTGCTCTTTAAGCTCAGCCACTCGGACCCAGATCATTTTATGTTTATTGTGCTACCCTTGGAATCACGAAAATCATTCTGAATCCAAAAGAACAAGTTTTCATTGTAAGACTGGACACAGTAGTAAGAATCACTCACAATAAGAGTCGTTACACTAGGATCAGCGTACTCCAATGCAAGCATCAGAGCACGAAGCTCTGCTAATTGTGCGGTGCAGTCCCCTAGAGTCTGCGTGTGCACGACCCTGGACTTGAAATCATCGTTCACCATGGCACCGACCACAATGGCGCAAGCGGAAACGTATGCGTGTTTAGACCCATGCGCAACCTGCGCCGAACCATCAGTGTATATGATGCAATGGAAATCCTCCAAAGGCCGCATAGCCAAAAGGTGCAGGATGAACGAATGCATATTGCAAAAACTCCTGCGACTGTAAGGAGGCATAAAAAATAAACGTGACATCCGGAGATGTCAATGATGCCGCCCATTGTATTTACCGAGGGTGCAAAGCTTTAGAATTTGGTACACTAGCTTTCGTCACTGCTTCTAATGCAGGAAACGGTGTAACAACCAACATGCGTTTTCCCTGTGACAGAGCATGTTCCTTAAGAATCGCCATCTGCACTGCTGTTAAAACTTTCTCCACAGTGGAAAATCGCATTTCAGCCGAAGTGTACAAGTGTGACTTGTAGGCATTAGGTACTGTGTCTCCTTCGTTAAAAGTAAGGTAAGTGAAACCCACCGCCCCAGGGATGATTCTTATCACCAGGTTGGTGTGGTTATCACGAGTCAGTAAGAATTTAGATTCGAGCAGATCAGCCTGCAAAGATTGCAGAATGGCTGAGTGTCCTGGCAGCCAGCATGATTTGGTAAAAGTAGGTTGTATCAAAGCATACAAAGGCTTGATACGCTGGGCATATTCAGGAATGTATGTCCTCCCGAAATTCAAAAATCCCAGCAAAGACTGTAACTTTTTCAGAGTTGTCGGAGCACGCAGTTGTGCGCATTTCTCCAAGAAGTGAGGAGCCAATCCTCGGCCTTCATTGTTGAGCTCGTAGCCCAGGAACAACACTGTGTACTCTGCAATGTGTGACTTTGCAAAGTTGAATTTGTATCCAAAGTCCGCAAAGCTACAAATTATGCGGTCAACTCGACACAGATGCTTCCAAAGTTCGTCGTCCGTGAGATAAATATCATCCACATATGAACAAGCATCTGGGTCTACTCTCTCCAAGAGAGAGACTATGCGGGCAGCAAATACCCAAGGACTATTCTTATAGCCCATTGGTAAACTTTTGAACTGTTTTTGTTCGCCGCCGCATGTAAAACTGGTCCATTGGGAACTTAGACCATCCAAATGGTGGGCATAAAAACCATTGGATATGTCAAGCTTGGTTTTAAACCGCTTACGGACAAGACTATCCACTAAGGCAGAGCCGTGATTATTCTGTACTGCACAGGTACGGCAATGCGAGTTCAAATGCCGGTAATCTAATACCAAACAATATGATCCGTCAGGCTTGGTCACAGTAAAAAGAGGGTTATTCATCAGTGACACACATGTTTCAATCACTCCTTGATATTCCAATTGTTCAAGGATTTCCGCAACGGAAGCCTTAGCTTCGCGTCTAATAGGATATTGAGGTTGAGGCTGTGGCATAGACCGCAAAGAAATCTTGTGGTGTGGGGAAAATTTATCCCAACCACAGTGCGTACGGTACAGAGCCGGCGGGCTTTAGCCCACTCTTCTGCAAAATTCAGCGCATGCTCCTTCGAGACAGTGTGCGCGAAACTAGGGAGGATTACCTCCTCCCCTCTTGGAACCGCGAGCACAAAAGGTGGGGGCCAGTCAGCCTCGCTAACAAAATGTCATAGGTAGTCGTAAGATTTTCCCAAAATACCCCTTTTATGGTACCTTGTATGTCACCTTCAATGAACAGGACTATTTCATAAAGTCTATGAGGGGGAGCTACTCTAGTGTCAGCTGTCTCCACAACAACATAACAGTCAGTCGCTGTCACCTTCAGTAGCGGACGCAGGGCCTCTCGCACTATGGTAATCTCCGCCGCGCTGTCCAGCAAGGTCAGAGCCCATGTCTGATTCCGAAGCTGCGTTCTCACTATCTGTGGCATATCTCGCTGTTAAAGCGGCGACTTTCTTTTTCTGAAACTGGGGTTTTTTCAGTGTAGAATCATCCTGCTTGCTTTTACCGTCTTTTGGGTGGGGCTGGTCGCGTCCTTGCTGGCCACCCCGACCCATGCCGCCACCTCCACCACCGGTCGACGAGGCCAATGAGACCTGAAAAGAACGAGGAGAGCGTTGATCAGAAACCTGAAAACGATCAGGTGATTTTATCGTCGCGCGATCGCGCAAGTCATAAATACGTTCTGGGGGCGCAGGCAATGGAGACGCAGGACGAGACTCCTGTTTCTGTTATTGTTGTTTACCCTGTTTTTGTTTTTTCTGCCAATTTTGTTTTTTGGTCTTGGGCTGTTCGTCAGCTTCTGACTTCTGCCCTTGGGGTTGTTTTTTCTCTCTAGTAGAAAATGGCTTGAGACCCACACTATTGCGGCCCACGGTCTTATAAGCCGCCACAATAATTCTTGCTAACTGTCGGGGTTTGTCGACATGGGGAATCGCCTGCAAAGCATTGGACACCTGAAAGTTCACCGCATCTCCCTTGACATTCGCAAGTATGAGATCGGAAACCACATCAAAGTAGCCACATAGGCGCATACCCAATTCAACAGCAGCCTCAGGCCCATGCTCATCCTGAACACGTTTAAGGACCGTCGGAAGGACAGTCATAGACGGAGTGCCGTAGCACCTCGCATATACTGCCGCAAAGGTCTTTCCCCATGTCTCACAGTCACCAATCCCTGGGGTCAAGTCTTTTGGCATGCTAATTGTCAGAATCATGTGTTTTTCACCAGGAGTCGTGTCAGGAAATACCGCTTACAGCTGGTCAAACTTTTCGGCAAGCCAGAAAGGAAAATCATCCTTATCCTGGGGGCGCTTGCCCATCACAGCGTTGACCATTACAGGACTAAGCTTCATTCCGCCCTGTCCTACAGGAAGCGCCGCACCACCTGGGGCCCCGCCCGGGAGATTACGGGTTATGTATTGCACTAACGACCTAATCACGCTAATTGCGACCACATGTAGTCGTCTTAAGTCAGCAACGTTACACACTCCGTGCTGAGGATGAGGTGTAAATCCAGCCAAAACAGGCCAAGTTGCGCCCGGAATGGACAAAGGACCTAACCTCGGAGCTGTCAAAGAGTGGGGTAGGGTGCCATCAAACCAAACGCAGTGCTGCCAAGCATCAATAGGAACTTCCTGTGCCCTATACGGAGCATATTCCTGCAGCACAGCAGTGGCAGTGTACGTGTCGAACACAGTAGTATTTGCGTTCACAGCCGGGAAGGTCACCCACGAGTAAAACATTTTGTACGGGTAAGCCACCTTTGCACTCACCACCATTATTACGGCCATGCCATCCACGGGGACATTATAAGTCTGCAAATTATTCCACACCGCAATGCGACTATGTTGCAGAATGTCCACCGCGGCCATAGTGACACAGAAAGAAAGAGGTACAAAGAAAACTCTGTAGCACAACTGGGTAGTAATTCAAGGAAACCGTTTTGAAAGAATCAAGCTTGAAAAGACCTATATAAATATAGGTAGGTTTTTCCAACACCACCGTTAACCGGAAACAATAGTGAAGGGGTTAAGGACTGAATATTGCACTACTTAAGTGTCATGTAATAAGACCACCAACGGTTGGGCGCCATGTCGCAGGGATTCCGTTCTCATACAGAACTGTGCATAGAGACTTGGAACCTCAGTGAATTAGGGTGTGCCAAAACTCACCTTAGTACCCAAAATCCCCTACCAGACTAGCCACAGTGTCTCATTGGTTCTTACAAATTCCCAATGTTAGACAAACCAGAACATGGACTTAGAACACCTCAGGTAACGTGGAACACATGAACACTCTTTCGTTATACAATCATTTCAATCCAGAACAAGGAGTAAATGAGGACGTGTGCACATTTGAAATGTTTATTTTCTAATGCAGTGTTCTCAAGCGCAGTATCTTAGCTAATACAAGCAAACATATTATAAGAAACAAAGTAATCAGCATAGTTACTAGTCCATAGAATACAAAGGGTGAAAGCATGTTAAAATGCTAGAGGGAAGAAGGCTACAAGACACCTAATTCTCACCCTGCCTTGCTAGTATATTATATTATATCTAAGAAGGTCTCTTTGGGTATTAGCAGGGCGGCCCCATACCTCAGATCCTAGTGGTAAGGTATCACATCATCTTCCACCAGTTCTCTGCATGCGAAGCACCATCAAGTGTGTGTGTATGCTCTGTGCAGTGCAATATAAAACGCGCCTAAAGCCAGATTTTGGCCGCAGCTGCATGTATGTTATGTCTAGAACGTGCGAAGATCAGACCTCACAACAACCACTGTGTTGAGATATCCTTGAAGGCCTCGGCACTCACTGTACAGACACAGCTCACTAAGCAAAGCTGATATCAGAGCAACAGCATATTATTCTTGTGTGAAGCAAAACATTTTACTAGGCTCAAAGCTAAAGCAACAATTATGTGTCATGTGCAGAAGCAGCAGAAAGGTAAAATGGCGTTTAAACTCCTGATAAGCTCATGCTAACTTAACACAGTGTGTAGGCAAAGCATATCTATATGACAAGGCGTATGGTCCCGATTCCAGGCCCCCCGGGCAGCGGAGGCAATATGTGGCGATGGCAGCGTATAAAATTACAACAACAAAGGATTAGGCGTCCCCTCTGGAGTGGGAATAGTAATTTTTACCCCTACACTATCCAACACTTACTGCTGCCCTAAAATTATTATGCGTTGTAATGGTATGCGTTGTAATGGAATGCGTTGTAATGGTAGTTTTAAAATATGCGTTGTAATGGCATGCGTTGTAAAATCATGCAATGTAATAGTAGTTGAGATGTAAAGACTGCGTTGTAAAAGCATGCGTTGTAATTGCATGCGTTGCAACATCATATATTCAGCTGACAGTCCTCATGTGCTTTCAACTCAGAAGCATTGCATAGCGCTCGCTCCAAGTCCTCAGAGACTTTCTGATACTGAGATGTCCAGATCAGCTTCCTGGGTTTTTTCTTGAAAGTCATGGCTGTCATTTTCATTTCATTTCATAATCTTTATTTCGGTACATTAGTACCATAAAAGATACATCAACAACACAAACATATATATTAAAAACATCATCATCGTAATCAAAAAGCGTATCAAGCGTAATAAAATACAATGCTGGTAAGAAACCGGAAACACTTACGGGGACAGTTGTCATTACATTAAAAACCTTGTTAAATAAATAAAAAAGTTTATAAAGGCATATACAGTTTAAAATTAAATTCTTTAAAACAGGTCTGGATGGGATAGATCATAATAAGTCCAATATTTCAATTAAAATTTCAGACCCGATTTAGCTCTTATATAATTTGTAGCTAATAAAAATCTACTGATCCCAAAGACAATGACCTGATTAGTATCATTTTTTAAGATCCTTCTTGCCTCTTTATATGATCTTATGCCTACATTTAAACAGAGAGGTCTAATCCATTTCTTTCTAGGTACCACATAGGCCGAACAGAAGAACAAAACATAAAGGTCATCCTCCCTCACTCTACTGGAACATAAACTGTATATGTCATTGCTGTCTACAGACCACTTTGCTACACTTGCATTTATCCTTAAAATGCCGTATCTGTATTTCATATACAGTGTCTTGGCAAGTGGTGGACGTATCTCATCAAGAAAGCATTCATACTGTGCAGTATCTTTGAAAGCGAGGAAATTGGTCGTTAATGATCCATACGTTCTTCCATTCAGCACATTCTGTTCTTGATAAGCCCAAAATTATAATTTCAATGTCTTCTTCAAGACTCGAGATAAGCTGTACGGGTCGTCCCAAAAGTGTGCTAGGCCAATCCTGATTAACCAGGATCTGACATGTCTAAACCATAAAATATTATTGCAACAATCCAGTTCCATTATTTCTTTGAGACTGTTTTTGTAAATAAACAGCTCTGGGGTCGACCACAGTCTTACCCAGAGCATCAAGGGTCTCAAAGTCGCATGGTGGTCAGTAAGTTTTAAATTTAAATCTAAACCAAGTGGTACTAAAGGTGTACTGACGGGTAGTTTTAACAGTGCTCTAAAAAACGTATTTTCGCCAATCTCGAATACTTTGTTACACGCGGGTCCCCACAATTCTGCCCCATACAGGGCAGCAGATTGGGCTTTAAATTTAAAAACCTCTAAAGCTGGCGAAATTGCTTTACAAAGGCTATTACCATGCCTTTTCAGGATTGGCAAAGTGTTTTACGTAAGTATTATTTTGCTTTTTTCTATCTGGGTTCTCCACGACAAATTGGAGTCCAAGGCAACACCCAGATAACTGAAATTCTTAACATGTTCTAATTTATGGCCGTTTAAAATCAATGTTTCCTTAAAAATTTTATGAGGGTTAATCGCCATGTACTTTGTTCTTTGGCTGTCAGAGCTTCAACTATGGCCCGGTAGTTGGGCACAAGCTCAACTATGGTTCCTGTAATGCACAGTAAGACCTAAAAAGGCTAGCACCTGGGTCTGTTGTAGATAACATCTCATTCCAACCATAACTGTGAGCAAGGTAGGCTAGGCAGAACTCCTCAAGCCCTAAAATCCTAGTCTGTCAGGCACTGAAAGGTGTCAGGAGCATTCTCTACCTCAAAAGACATGAACCGGTACAACCCCTCTGGTGAGTTCAACACAGTTTTCTCCTTGACACTAGGTGCCATTGCAACCTATCAGTACCCACTAGTCAGATCAGAAGTATTCAAGAAGCTGGCATTACCCAGCATGTGTACGAGCACATCAGGTCGTGAGATCATGTGTGTACCTGCCTTGGTCATTGCATTGAGAAGCCGATGTCCATGCAACAGTATAGGACTGTTGATCCTTGCTGAGGACGCACGACAACTGGGCTGTCCGATGGGCTAGAGGAGTGCTCAGTCAATTCTACATCTAGCATCTTGGTCATCTTTTCCTGGGAGTATTCCAGGATCCTGTCTGGCATTCTGCAGGTCTTGTTTTTCATGTGTAAGCTCTACCCCATGTCTATGTATTACCACAGATGAGTGTTAACCACGAGGAGAGCAATAACAGATGGGAAACTCCCAGGACCTCTCTGCATTCTTCCTGATATTCAGGACTCACATTAGGGGCAAACATAACCCATTTTACAAAGCATCCTTCTCACCACTGTGCAGCAAGTAAGAGTGCCTCAATGTCTTGCTTAATCTCCTCTGCCATTGCCAGGAGATTCATGTTGAAACTGCTCTAGAGATATGGTTCCTGTGTGGTACCTTTGTCCATCAGGTAGTTGACTTCAAACACTTTTTGAACCACATTTTTTGATCAACACCATTTAACCTCCCAAGCTCTGGGAAAAATGGACTTAAACACCTCTAGTCCATGAGCCTCTTGGTACCTAGTAAGCATCACTTTCTGTTTATTCCACCCCTTCATCAGCTCTTGGTTAGCCTCAAGGATTTTCTTAGCCTTATTCATGTACTGTTCTGTCAGCTGCTAGAGGCCAATAACACAGTCCGCTACATCTTTTGTAGTGGTCTCAGTAGTTCCTTCCCAACCTTCTCTTACTAAGGTACTCGAGTGGGCTCCTGAACAGATCAAATCCATACTCCCTATTGCAGAATTTCCTGGTAGGCAAAAAAGGGCCATGGCAGTAGAAGATCTCACATCCTCCTGATATTCTCAGGTAGAGTCCCCGTCATGAATTTTAGGTTGCTGTTAAAGAGATTCAGCAACCCATTGCTCTGCAGGTGGTAGGCTGTGGAGAAGTGGTAGGTGACACCAGCACTCTCCCACATCTCCCTCATATATGAGGAGATGAAACGTGTTCCTGTGTCAGTAGTCGCAGTCCTAGGGAATCCTTTTAGGAAACAATCCCTAGGACTGCCTTCACAACTACCTTAGCAGGTGTACTCCTCAGATATACCACTTGGAGTATTGGTGGCAGGTCTACCAGAACCAAAATGTTCTTCTTGCTTGATGTAGAGCTGTGGTCAACCAGACCAATAATGTTAATGCCCATCAGCTCAAATGGCACACCTATTACAGGTAATGGCACAGACAGTGCTCTTTGCTCCCGACTTACCATTCACTTAGCTAGCTGAACCGGTTCCACAGAACTGACCACTGTCTTACCTAGCCAATAGAACAAAGGATCCAACCTGTTTAGTATATTACTGATGCCCAAGTGTCTTGTTAATAGAACCTTATGATCCAGTGATGGCAGTACATTCCTGTGCAACCGAGAAATCACTAGTCTCTTTCTAGGTCCTGGCTTGGTTGTATGACAAAATATTTCCATTCAAAAAATGGGGGACAAAAATATCTGCAATAAATATTGAGCACATACATATGGACTTTGCATACTTTGCATATAAAGTAAAAAAGAATGTCAACAAAAATATAGAAGACCACAATAGCTTCTTAAATGGGGATATCGAATGTCAACTATTGTACACTCTATTAACGTTAATACATATTTTAACTTTGAATATGATAGAACATTTAAAAAAACATACTTCTAAAAAACAAATACAAAATGTATAAGTTACACACAAAATAGAAAAATAAACTTTAGAATATTTGTAAAAATATATAAAAATATATTATAACATATTTTTAAACAGTTTTAATATGAAAAGATTAATAAAAATATACATTATAACTCTAGATATTTAGAAAATAAAAATGTATACAATAACAACATTAAAATAAAAATATTACTTAAATAATAATAAAAAGCACACTAAATTAACTTCAAAAATAAAAAATATATATATGAAAACAATAAGAAAAATATCAGAAAGAAAATTAGAATTGGGGCGGTAAATTTGACTACTTTGACGCCTAGTTGACCAATAGTGGAGAAAGTGTTGGGCTTTGGAGAGGTTAGATTTACAATTTTCACTCTGACGTATGCAACAGTAGGAAAAGTGTTGGACTTTGGAGGGGTTCAAATTTACTCCAACTAAACCAACAATAGGGAAAGTGATAGACTTTGGAACAGTCACATTTACTATTTCCATTCCAACACAAGCTATAGTATGGAAAGTTCTAGACTTTGAGAGGGTAGATTTACAATTCCCACTTTGATGTATGGAAAAGTAGTGAGAGTTTTGGACTTGGGGGGGAGGTTAAAATGTACTATTCTCAGTCCAACCTGAGCAATAGTATGGAAAGTGTTGGACTTTGAAGGGGTTATATTTTCTATTTCCACTCAAACTAAACCAACAGCACAGAAAGGGAGCGTGCTATGCTTTGGAGGGGTACGATATACAATTCCCACTCCGACATAGGTTATCGTAGGAAAAGTGTTGGACTTTGGAGGGGGTCAAATTTACTATTCCAGTTCCAACCTCAGCAATAGAAAGTGTTGGACTTCGGAGGGGTCACATTTTCTATTCCCACTCAAACTAAACCAACAGTAGAGAAAGTGATGGACTTTGGAGTGCTCAGACTTTCTATTCCTACTCCAACATAAGCATCAGTAAGGAAAGGGAAAGTGTTAGACTTTGGAGGGGTTCGATTTACAATCCCCACGCTGATGTATCCAACAGTGGGAAATGTGTTGCATTTTGGAGGGGGGACACATTTACTATTCCCTGTCCAACCTGAGCAACAGTAGGGAAAGAGTTGGACTTGGTGGGGTCACATGTACCATTCCCACTTAAACAAAAGCAACAATAGGGAACGTTTTGAACTTTGGAGAGATAATATTTACTATAATCAATGAAACATAAGCAACAGATGGGATTTAATGTTCCCTATCCTAAATTACTACCAGATAAATTACAGGTATATAAAATAAACATAAAATATATTATATAATCTATATACATGAAACATGGAATTAACAGTTAAAATTATACATACATTTAAACATTTGTCAGGAAATTCACAGTGTCCACACTATGCAATCTGAATTCACCTCGTACCCGACAGAAAAGAATTAGAGTTCTCATCAAGCCTACCCTGATCAATCACTGGTACAATATAGATTAGATCACTGACCGTTATAAGATGGCCGCCGCAATGCCAGGGAATTCTCTGCCATCTGAAACCCTAGAGCAGTCTAGTGTTCAAGGGTAGTGCGCGCGGCTCCTGTGGCGCACTTCAATTGAACTTTGTTCGAAGCAGGATTCCGTTACCGTTTCTCCGCAAATTACCATTGCGTGAGAGAACGGTTTTCCTAGTATCTGGAAGACAGTTGGAGTTCGGAGTGAAAACATTCAGTGGCGAGTATTTGCGCTGCTTTCAGAGTGAATAGGAATTCTTCAGTAAGCATCGAGTTTAACTTCGAGTGAAACGAGGTTGTGCTTACCGTGAAGGTGGTGAGAACGGAGAGGTTTCCAAGTCCTCTCACTTCAACGGTTTGGTGAGAGCCTCCTGAGTGTCAGAGGATCTTCGTCAAGTGAGAATCTTAGGAGAGTTCAAGTGAAGGTTCTTTCACGGTCTACCATTATCAAGTAAGATATTCCTGGATACCAAGTAATGTGAAAGTCTGTAGCTAGTATTCTCCAGCAAATACCACGGTCCCTCCTTTGCGCTTTCCCTATCACTTACCTTCCAATCTTCCCTTCCTTTTATCCTTTTTGCGCGCTTCTTGTGAGGACCACAAGGCACAGACAAGAGACTAAAAACATTAGAGACTTCAACCA
Source organism: Lissotriton helveticus (assembly GCF_964261635.1). Classification (NCBI taxonomy): domain Eukaryota; kingdom Metazoa; phylum Chordata; class Amphibia; order Caudata; family Salamandridae; genus Lissotriton; species Lissotriton helveticus. The sequence goes on from NC_136073.1 coordinate 684,036,564, forward strand.
CTTGCTTGACTGAATACATTCAATGATCACTGCTGATTGAGACCATTTAAGGCATGTGTGAAGGCACCTTTGAACTATTCTCAAGTAGAATAGTTACAAGTATGGTATAGATTTTCAACTATCAAATTGACTCTGGAATAGAAGGTACCTTAGTAAGCGAGAACAGAAATATACATTGATACTTCATGAATGTTTAAGAGCGAGTAATACCAATGTAATTTATTTTACAGCACACTTCAGCTATTCCAGTAGAACACTAGTTCAATCTCAAATACATAGAAGAGAGGCAAAAACTCCAATAGTTGCTGGTAGGATGGGTTTAAGCTCCAGTACTTAACAAGAATTCAGTAAAGTGTTGTAGTGGTATTTATGTTTCTTCCTTTTGTGTATTAGGCACCCCTTAGCAGAGGATTCTCAACATAGAAGATTCCTGGAAGTATCTAGAGGGTGAAGGCAGTTTACGGAGTGTCTCTTCTCTTCTCTTCCAATTCCCCTTTTCCCCCCTATTGGTGACTTTGCTCAGTTAGAAGAGCGGTTGGCGGGCATTGGGACCAGCGGCTGATCTGCTTCTGCGAAGATTCTGGGTCCTGATAGATTGAAGTGCCCATGAAGTCTCTTTGCCCGAGCAGAATGGCAGAGGGGTTCAACTTAAAGGCGTTGGGGGAAATGCTTGTAGGTATTCAGCGAGAGATTGGGGCAGTCAGGGAGGAAAACAAAAATTTAAAGCAAGAGTTAGTAGCGTCACGTCAAGAAACCATGTTACTTTCACAAAAAGTTGATGGATTAGCCATGAGTGATCCTGTAGCTTCTTCCTCTACGTCCCGTAAAACGACTCCTGAGACTGACCCTCGAACTATGGCACAAGTCATTCATTCAGTCTCCCCATTAATTCCTTTGGCAGCTCTAGAAAGGTTTCAGGGGGATCCCCAAAAGGCTCAGTTATTCTTGACACAGTGCTCCCTATACTTTATGTGCCGCCCAACCCTATTTCCTGATGCACAGTCTAGGGTAGCCTTTGTGTTGTCTTATTTGGGGGAGATGCAGCCAACTGGGCCATGCCATTAGTATCTAGAGATGACTCCTTTCTCTATGATTTTGATTTGTCTCAAACTGAATTTCTCAGAATATTTGACTGGCAGAAGATATCCCAGGCCACTGATAATGAACTGCGTGAGCTTTGTCAGGGTACTAGAGACTTGATTTCTTATCTGACACAATTTAACAAATTAATTGTAGAAACGAATTGGCCTGAAGAAAAAAGAGCAGCTCTCTTTTATCGCGGATTGAGAGATGAAATCAAAGATACACTAGCTCAAATTCCTAATCGCCCTACAGAACTATCAGCTTTAGTGGATCTAGTTTTAGAATTAGATTTTCGAAGTTCAGAAAGAAATGGTGAAAAGAAAAAAGAATTTAAGGTGAATTTCCCTTGCTTTGATAGAATTCGAACTGAAGGAGGGAGATCTTCAGGATCAAGTGCAGAGGTGGAACCAATGCAGATTGGGGCTATTCGAGGTCCCTTGAGCAAAGAGGAAAAAGAACGACGACGTCTAAAGAAATTGTGTTTATATTGTGGCACATCAGGACATTTCGTAAAATAATGTCCAAAACGACCAAAGACTCCAAGGTCGGGAAACGCTCAAAACCATCAGTAGAAGGGGTCGCTCTGATGGCGAAAGAAGAAAAGACGATCCCAGACTCTCATGTAATTATGAACACCCTGCAAACATTCGTTCCTCATGTAATTCTTCATATGACACTTACATTTCGGAATCAAGAGAAGCAGGGAGTGGCCAACATGCTGGATTCAGGTACTACAGGAAATTTCTGTGATATCAAATATGCACAACGGATTGGAATGCAAGCTATTCGTAAGGAAAAGAGTGAACCGGTTCGTACTGTGGACGGAACTAATCTGTCTTCTGGCCCCATCACCAGCCATACTGAACCTTTAGAATTGATTCAGTCAGATGGACATAGAGAGGTATTACAATTTAATCTCATTGATGCGCCCCAATTTCAATTTATTTTGGGATTAACCTGGCTAGCGCTACACAATCCTACCGTTGATTGGGAGAACAGAACAGTACAGATGCAATCTCACTATTGTTTGGAACATTGTTACAATTCCACTGAGTCCAATTTTCAACCCACTCAAGAATTATTGTTATCATTTGGAGGGCAGTCAATTGGAGTAATTGATTCCACAGAAATTCCCAGGAGTTTGAGGAAGTTTTCAATGAACAAGAGGCTGAGCAGTTACCTCCCCATCGTTCTTATGATTGTGCCATTGATTTAGAACCTGGATCGATTCTCCCTTGTAGCAGAATCTACGCCTTAACTGAAGCTGAGAATCAGCATCTCAAAGAATACTTGGATCGTTATTTAGCCAATGGCTTGATACGACCTTCACAATGAACTAGTGAAGTTTGCTGTAAAATAAATTACATTGGTATTACTCGCTCTTAAACATTCATGAAGTATCAATGTATATTTATTTTCTCGCTTACTAAGGTACCTTCTATTCCAGAGTCAATTTGATAGTTGAAAATCTATACCATGCTTGTAACTATTCTACTTGAGAATAGTTCAAAGGTGCCTTCACACATGCCTTAAATGGTCTCAATCAGCAGTGATCATTGAATGTATTCAGTCAAGTGGTTGAAGTCTCTAATGTTTTTAGTCTCTTGTCTGTGCCTTGTGGTCCTCACAAGAAGCGCGCAAAAAGGATAAAAGGAAGGGAAGACAGGAAGGTAAGTGATAGGGAAAGCGCAAAGGAGGGACCGTGGTATTTGCTGGAGAATACTAGCTACAGACTTTCACATTACTTGGTATCCGGGAATAGTCTTACTTGATAATGGTAGACGGTGAAAGAACCTTCACTCGAACTCTCTTAAGATTCTCACTAGACGAAGATCCTCTGACACTTAGGAGGCTCTCACCAAACCGTTGAAGTGAGAGGACTTGGAAACCTCTCCGTTCTCACCACCTTCACAGTAAGCACAACCTCGTTTCACACGAAGTTAAACTCGATGCTTACTGAAGAATTCCTATTCACTCTGAAAGCAGCGCAAATACTCGCCGCTGAATGATTTCACTCCGAACTCCAACTGTCTTCCAGACACTAGGAAAACCGTTCTCTCACGCAATGGAAATTTGCGGAGAAACGGTAACGGAATGCTGCTTCGAACAAAGTGCAATTGAAGGGCGCCACAGGAGCCGCGCGCCCTACCCTTGAACACTAGACTGCTCGAGGGTTTCAGATGGCAGAGAATTCCCTGGCATTGCGGCGGCCATCTTATAACGGTCAGTGATCTAATCTATATTGTACCAGTGATTGATCAGGGTAGGCTTGATGAGAACTCTAATTCTTTTCTTTCGGGTACGAGGTGAATTCAGATTGCATAGTGTGGCCACTGTGAATTTCCTGACAGTACCCCCTCTCAAAGACCGATTTATCGGTCCTGGTTTGAATGGATGTTGTAAATGAAAACGTCTCTTTAACTGAGGGGCATGAACATCTTTTGATGGCTCTCAAGATCTATCCTCAGAGCCATAACCTTTCCAGTCAATCAGATAGAAAAGTTTTCCTCTAGAGAGTTTAGAGTGCAGAATTCCCTTTACTTCATACTCAGGGTATCCATTGATCTCTAAAGGTTCTGGGGGCATGGAGATTCTAACATGAGGTGCAGTCTATTTCAACAGGGAAACATGAAAGACCGGATGGATACCTAAATTAGAAGGCAATTTCAATTTCACTGTAACTGGTCCTAAAACCTTTTCAATAGTGTAGGGACCTACAAATCGAGGCTTAAATTGACGATTACCCTTCAAATGCAGATTCCTAGAAGACAACCAAACCTGATCTCCCACTTGATACTTGGGCGCTGGTTTTCTATGTCTATCTGGACATCTTTTGTAAGTCTCTTTTGCTTTAATCAAATTGGCCTTTGCTGACTGATGGAGAAGTTTCAAATCCCTCATTAATTCTCCCACTGCTGGTACTTCCAATTCTTTCAGAGTATGGAAGGGGTTAGGGTGACGACCATAATTCAAGTAAAAAGGTGAGTAACCCGTGGACACACTCTTCGCATTATTGAATGCGAATTCAGCCATCCACAAAATCTCAGACCAATTTCCACCCCGATCCAAAAGGAACAACGAAGATATTGCTCCAATTCTTGATTTATTCTCTCCGTCTGACCATCTGTCTCGGGATGATAACTGGTAGAGTATCTAGTCTCCACCCCTAGACCCTGCAGGAAAGCTTTCCAAAAATGGGATACAAATTGTGAACCTCGATCGGAAATCACCACCCGAGGGACCCCATGGATCTTTACAATGTTTTCACTAAACTCCTTTGCCAATTCCTTGGCTGTTGGTATTCCAGTTAATGGAATGAAATGGGACATCTTGGTGAAAGTGTCTACAACAACTAATATAGTGTTATATCCCTGACTGAGGGGCAAGTCTACAATCAAATCCATTGAAACTCTATGCCAAGGATGGGAGGGAGTAGGTAAGGGTTGCAACAAGCCTGGTGGAGCTTGCCGAGTAGATTTACCTCGAGCACACTATTCACAAGTTTGAACATATTGTTTAACATGCGTAGACAACCCAGGCCACCAAAAATAACGCTGCACTAAATCTAAGGTTTTGGCGGTTCGTTTGTGACCAGCTAGAGGTTGATCATGGCATTCTTGAAGTGCCTTTTCTTGTAAAGCTTTAGTAGGCAGATAGAGAGCATCCTTGTAATAAGGTAATTGTTGATGACTCTTTCTTTCAGTTCCTTGAGAGACCCATTGTTTTATTTTTTCTGACGATAAACTCTTCTGAACTTCTTCCTGAAAAGGATTCAAGGTAATGGTACAAATGAACTTGGATTCTGGAATTATGAGTTGTGGTTCCACTGGATGTTCAGCTTCTGTGGTATGCAACCGAGATAAGGCGTCTGCTTTACCATTCTTATTGCCAGGACGATAGGTTATAACAAAATCAAAATCAGAGAAGTATAAGGACCAACACAACTGCCTCGGAGCCAGAGTCTTTGCTGTTTTCAAAAATTGAAGATTTTTATGATCTGAACTGACAGTAACGGTGTGTTTGGCTCCTAACAAATAATGTCTCCAATCTTCAAATGCATCTTTCACTGCTAAGAGCTCTTTCTCGGTGATGGTATAATTGATTTGTGCTGGGCTCAGTTTTCGAGAACGATAGGCAACTGGATGTAGTTGTCCAGTGCTGCGATGTCGTTGTGAAAGCACTCCCCCAATTGCTTGATCTGAAGCATCTGCTTCTACAAAGAAAGGTTCCGTGGGATCGGCATGTAACAGAATGGGAGCAGACTTGAAATTTTTCTTCAAACTGGAAAACGCTTGTTCAACCTCCAAGGTCCATTGAAATTTCACACCTTTCCGTAAAAGACGAGTAATGGTAATAATCAACTGTGAAAACCCTTGAATGAACCATGGATAGTAATTCACGAATCCCAAAAATCTCTGTATTTCCTTGACATCTTTTGGAGATGGCCACTCTGCAACAGCTTGTACCTTCTTAGGATCCATGGTTATACCTTGTGAAGATAAGATGAATCCCAGAAAATCCACATTCTCCGAACTGAAGACACATTTCTCTAGTTTTACGTAGAGTCAATGAGAGCGTAGATGTTCTAACACTGTTCTGACATGCTCTTGGTGGTCTTGAGGATCTTTGGAATAGATTAGAATGTCATCCAAATAGATCACTGCAAATTTATCAATTAAATCCCCCATAATATCATTGATGAAATGTTGAAATACTGCGGGGGCATTGCAGAGGCCGAAGGGCATTACTCTGTATTCAAATAATCCAAACTTAGTTCGGAATGCCGTCTTCCACTCATGTCCTTCCTTCATACGAACCAGATGGTAGGCACCACCCAAATCCAATTTGGTAAAAATCTTGGCTTCCTTAATCTGGTCTAATAGAACGGAAATTAATGGAAGCGGGTAACAATTTTTGATGGTGACTCGATTCAAGGCTCGATAATCGATGCAGGTTCTTAATGTTCCTTCTTTCTTTGGAATGAAAAATAAAGGAGATGATACCGGGGAATCTCAAATACATAGAAGAGAGGCAAAAACTCCAATAGTTGCTGGTAGGATGGGTTTAAGCTCTAGCACTTAACAAGAATTCAGTAAAGTGTTGTAGTGGTATTTATGTTTCTTCCTTGTGTGTATTAGGCGCCCCTGAGCAGAGGAACCTCAACATAGAAGATTCCTGGAATTATCTAGAGGCTGAAGGCAGTTTACCGAGTGTCTCTTCTCTTCTATTCCAATTCCCCTTTTCCCCCCTATTGGTGACTTTGCTCAGTTAGAAGAGCGGCGTTACCGGTTGGCGGGCATTGGGACCAGCGGTTGATCTGCTTCTGCGAAGATTCTGGGTCCTGATAACATTATACTAATTAAAAATATATTCAGCATACTTCTCTCCCTACTACCTTAAAATTCCAAGAACCACAGAAACAAATTAACAGGAAAATAATAACAAACACGTTATAATAATAATAACGTTATCACATGAATAATTATGCAAACTCCTTTAACATAATATAATTAATTAATATCCCAAAAACAACATCAATTATCTAATTATTAATTAATTTATTTATCAAATATCTAAAAACATTTATTTAATCATTTATCAAGGCAACAAAATAAAACTTTTAAAACATTGTATAATCAAATAAGAATACATATTAAAAAAACTTCCCACGCTATTCGCTACAAACCCAACTGCCACAACCTGCCAAAAAACCGACATAAAATAAAAATAACTTTAAAATATATTACTGAATAAAAAAATAAAAGCCCACTAAAAAATAATTAAACATACTTAACATTAAAATAATAAAATGTAAATGAGAAAGTAATACAATGTAAATAATTAAAAAACAAGGGTATGCAAACCTAGCTTAAAAAACGATATAAAAGATTTAACAAAATGATTTTCTTAACAACTGTATTCTACCCACAGTACTTTTCACATCACAATATTTTGGCACAATATTTGTGACTCCTCATTTTTGAAGCAGTGTTTTGGTGGAATACTCCTGGCACAGGATTCATGGGCTCACTGTTCAGTTGTCCATCCTCACAGCCAGTATAATGCTTCCAGAGTACACCCTTGCTGAATTGTTCCAGGACTTCCTTTCTGAAGTCACAAAAGTGTGTGGCATTCAATTTGTGCCTGGTGTAACTCTCGGGTTAGTCCTCCAGCAGTGAACAAATCCAGCATCTCTGGCAATGATCCAGACTTCAACACCTGGTCGGTTTTGTGGCATCATTCTTGACTCCATCTGGGGTAGGGGCAATGTGTTTTTTCAGTCTTCACAAGGTCGCTAGGGTGACTGCACTCCCCTAATGAAACTGATGTGCAGTCTGTGCCCTGATAAGCTAAGCTAACGTTCTCTAAGCCATGTATGGTTCTGGCCATGGGACTAGCTGGGACACAATCAAAAGGCATTAACAACCCTGTTTTTATCACCCCCCACAATTAACTTGATTGTCCTGAGGTTGTCAGCCTGTGCAAACCTGTCATCTCTTCTGTTCAGTATGCCTGTGCCATTAGCACCAGAGAGAATCTCTTGAGGTTTGCACTACTTTCTCCCATTAGTCCTGTAAGCACCAGTCAAACTTCTCTCCCTCCCCAAACACAGCCCTTTCAACTTTTCTAAGTACAAGGTGTCGAAGTCACACTCACTAACCTCGTGTCCATCCTTTCTCTGTGCAGGTAATAGTATAACAGAAGTAAACGTATTTCTCTATCTGGAACGTGAATCTACAGCTCTTGCACCACTTGCTGCCAATTCTCAAAACCCGTTTGGGAGCCATGGGGAAAGCAGGGATTACGGGGCTGTGGATTGAGCAGTCCTAGGATTCTCAGGAAGGGAGATGGGGAGCAGAGACTCAGAGTTCTGCAATTACCAAATAGCACAAAATAATGATTGTCCAGGTCGGTACTTATCTTTTATAAAAGAATAGAGCTTCACAAATAGCAAAACGAAATACCAAGGAAAAAGAATATGCTCATAGGCACTGGTGTCTATAACAGGTACTACAGCAAAATAGTAACAAGCATTTACAATGCAATGGTCTCGACATTATTAAAGGTAGAGCTATTGGCATTGCTCATGGTTTTTTTGTATCATAAATAAATGGCATTGTTATTTACAATGCCAATAGCTTAATCTTTAAATAGCGTAATCACTCGGAAATGCATGACCTATTGCATAACTATGCAATGACCAATCCCTTCCTTAGGCCACTTCAGGAACCAACATCCAGAGTAATATGTCTACTTCTGGAGAGTGGCTCTTGTGGTATGATGACCAGATTTGGATATCACCTGTGACGTTTTGTGCTCAGTTCTGGGGGCCAACTCTGGCATTTTGCATCCAGTTTTGAGGGCTACCCTGAAGTACTGCCTTCAGTTCTATGGGCTACTTCTAGAATATTATCTCAAGATTCTGGGGGCCCACACAGCTCTCACAGCCCACACAGCTCTCACAGCCCACACAGCTCTCACAGCCCACACAGCTCTCAAAGCCCACACAGCCCACACAGCTCTCACAGCCCACACAGCCCACACAGCTCTCACAGCCCACACAGCCCACACAGCCCTCACAGCCCACACAGTCCACACAGCCCACACAGCCCTCACAGCCCTCACAGCTCTCACAGCCGTCACAGCTCTCACAGCCCACACAGCCCACACAGCCCACACAGCCCACACAGCCCACGCAGCTCACACAGCCCACACAGCCCACACAGCCCACACAGCTCTCACAGTCCACACAGGAGCCACTGTGAAGTCAACAACATTTTACGGCAGGCTGAGCACAAATCAGATGAAAAGACACTGATCATGGGAAGAACACTGCAGATAAGTGTAAATGTCCACGCACTAGTATCCGACTTGATGATAATACCCACTAATCAGTGGACAGCCTGACCAGCATGAGACTCAGAGCAGCTGCTGTTGAGTTGTAATGTGATAACACGTGCTGCAGAGGTAAACAAACTAAATCAGGACTCAGGCAGCAGGCTCTCTGACTCCTGAAGGATGACCAGACAGAGCAGCCGTGCAGTTCGATGCTTTTTATTATGTTTTTTTTTTTGTTTCACATGATCAGGATTCTGGTTAGTACTTGACGGTGCGCCGGGCAAGTACATGTGAATACGGTGACGCAGTGCTTTGTAGAAGAACTAAGGGGAATGGGCTGTAATAATGCATTAGGATTACTGAGAGTTCAAGTTACCTCTCTGCACAGCCAGGTGCTGTGTGACAGTGTCTCACCTTCTGGCTGGCCTACCGGTACCCAATTTCTTTGAGAACTACTCACTGTTACAGCTACATTCAACAGACTAGGCTTTCTGCCTTTTTTTTTTTATATACGCATGTGAGGAGGCAAGCGCCGGCAACAATGAAGTAATACCTCTCTGAGCTCTTGCTGAGTTAATGACAACTGTGGATTCCAGAATCCTCAACCTAGTAACATACATATAAACACTGGGTTGTGTCCAATAGTTGCCTTAGTACAATATAAGTTGCAAGCATTGATGCATGCACCAGAGCACGACGTGCACTGCAGTGACATTTACAAAATAAGTGCTGCCACCCGCCGTCGCGTGCGCAGCGCTGCGTGGGGGAGGGTGGGCGGGGAGGGGGGGGACTGGACTCTCCAGTTACTGACCTGCTGCTGCCCAGCCACGTGACGATCTGCAGCACAGACACTTGACTCACTGCCTGCTGCATACTGGTAGGTAACTGCCAGTGCTGTCTTCAGACTCCAGGCAGTCTCAGCCAGGTCAGCTGCTGAGCTGCAGTGCTGTCCAGTCCTCCTCGAGGCTCTAACCGCGGCACTCCCCCGCCGCAGCCGCGCTCGTCCTCCTGTGTGGGGCTGGCCGTGCCAGCCCAGACATTCGCCGGCTCAGCTGCGTGCCACACATGCGGCCGGACGGTCGGGACCACCCCCGGCCAGGCCTGGTGGTGCCCCATTGATGAGAGAGGCTGTGAGAGTGAGCCGGCAGCCAGCCTGCACGCTCACTATGAGATCCCCCGCTGACAACTACTTCTTGTTCCTGGCGCTGGCAGCCGGACGTGACGGGAATAAAGTACCCGCACAACCGGATTTAATCCCGGCCCCCTGCAAGTCGGTGATTCATGATTGGCTCAGGCTGCACTTACTGTATCGGGAAGGGCACAAGGCCTCAGCCCCTGCGGCCCCAGAGAGCAGAGGAATGCGAGCACAGGGGCCAGGAGCGCCACGTCCCACAGCTAAGCACCAAAAAAAAATGGCGGCCACAAGCTTCCGACCATTTTCGGATTCGGGGACGTGTATTTGTTGTTTTGAGTGACGGATGACGTCACTGGCGAAAGAACAGTAAAATGTACACCCCCGAATCCGAAAGAGACAGGGCTTGTTTGGAGTGATGCATCTCTCCTCCAATGGCTGGCCTCCGTTTAGGAAGCCAGCCAATGGAGGAGAGATGAAGGAGAGAGGCGGGTTCAAGCCCCTTACTCAAAATCATTAAATCTCCGACCGGAAGCTGACAAGCCAGCATTTCCGGTCCTCGACCTAAAAACGCGCATCAGGCTTATAACAATTTCACAGATGCAGACTCAATGAGATTAATGTAAAGAGTATTCTGTGTTGGTAGAACTCAGGGAAGTCCTTTAATGCCCCTGTGAATGGCAACCCCTAACATAGGTTTTCTTAAAGTCAAGAGTCCCAATGTCTGGTAGGCACAAGTTCAAGGGTGCAGGAATTACCCGATTGTAGTGGCAGCAAGGTTCCGAGCACAATACCCTCGCACTAGTCTGCGTGTGGGATGATCCCACCTTCACCTGATGTTGTTAGTGAACTCATAGCAGACCCCAACTGGTCAGCAGGTGCTGCTCCAGGTACTAGCAGGAGAACAGACCTAAAGCAAAAGACCCCCGTCCACATAAAGTGGAGAGCCCACCCTCTGACCAGTGATTCTTCTGTAATCTTCCACTTGCTGGTGGAGTCAGCAAAGGACATTTGGTGTAGGACATGGTTTATACTGGCTGTGGACAAGAGTCAGCTAATCTTCATTTCCACCCTAGAGCTACAAGTACACAAACTGTCTTTGTCACCATGAGCAGGAAAATACACATCTCTGAGCCAAAAAACAATAGAAGCTCTTCAACTCATCAAAGTACATTTTTAGTATTCAAACGTGGTCTGGGTGAGATACTAGTTGAATTCAAACATGTCTTCCAGGGAAATTGTCACCCTAAAAAATCAATGTCAACTACACATCAATGAGTCACTGCATGCAATTGTGTTATGCTCATCACACAATATCCCTGCGAATGTGATGTTGGGGAATGTTCGGGACTATGTCTGGAACACAGTCAGGGACTGGGGAAAGGACTGGCGGCTGAGTAGTAAACGTAAGCAGAAAGAGGAATACAGCGCTGCCCAGGACAACACAGGAAGTCAGAGGAGAAAAGGGATCCAAAGGGGAAGACTGCACGAAGGAACAAGATGGCTAAGACTCAGAAAGGATGGGCACTCAAGAGGCTATTTAGCATTCAGAATAACTATACCCAAGACGGAGGTGCAGGTGCACGACATATATAAATATATATATATATATATATATATATATATATATATATATATATATATATATATATATATATATACACACACAAACACACAACAACAACATTAACAATAAAGGGAATTTGGAGTAAAGCACTCAGGAGCTCCACACGGTAAGACTGCAGCTCAGTAAGTTCCTTATCCAAATACCCGCATATAGAATATGCATTCAAAGGCAGGGTGTGTGGAGCTGATACCTATGGTGATGTTATAAAAGTAATTCAAAGACAATAGTCACAGTAAACAAGAAACACCACCTAGGTAGTCAGCTGTACCCATGGATCCTGGTGATCAAACAACAACACGCAAGGCGGTAACAGCAAGGGGGTAGAACTAAACACAGGCACAATAGACAAGAAGCTAGCAAGGAGGAGTGCTGAACAGGAAATAAGGGAAACAAGGACACGATAGGCAGAAAGCAAATAACAAACATACAAGGAAACTAGAAGCAAGACAGTAGAACAGGAAGACAGCAACTAAGGACTGAAACAGAAGTAATGGGAAGAAAAGCAGGAACTGGGACAAAGGAAATACAGGAGAGCGGATTCAATGGTGCATTAAATAGTACTAGTTCAGGAAACAAAGAAACAAAGAATAGCTAAGGATCAGTAGTCAAGGTAGCACTGAAGATAGTGAGAATTCAGGAACAAGGAATACCATAGCTCAGGAACAGGAATCAAGGTAACACTACAGGTAGTTGCTAATTCAGAAACAAGGAATAGTTGTAACCCAGGAACAGAAACAAGGAATAACTATAGCTCAGGAATCAATGAATATCAAAAGCTCTGGAAACAAGGAAATCAAAAGATCAGGAAACAAGGAAATCAAAAGCTCAGGAAGCAAGGATTGGTCTTCCAGAACACAGCTGCAATGACCAACCCTGGACTAAAGGGAGCCGGGGCTTAAAAGAGCTCACAGTAATCACTTGCATCAGATGCGAGCAGGCTGGTAGCAGCCAGCCACAGGTGAGCTGAATTCCTCCACCCATCATTGGCCTGCAGGGGTGGAAACGAAGCAGTGAGCAGGGAATTCTAGGTAATGGAGTTTCAGGCATGAGCAGGCTGGCTTCCACAAAACCCGGCATGGATTGGGAATGGATGGCAATTTCCAAGTAGTGTTCAAATGGCTGGAAGTCAGTATATGCATGAAGGGGTTGGTCCAGAAGCTTAGTATGACAATGGAAAGTCCCACAATTCGGTCCCATGGTGGTGGGCACTAGAGCACAGGGAGCGAATTGTGACATGTGATGCCTACTAGTAAACAAGCTGAACAAGCAGGCATGATTGAAAAGGCTGATGCCCTACACTTTGGGTCTTCTGATCATCATGGATAAGAAGCCAAAACAGCTCGGCAACATCCACATCTGTGGAAACTTGTGCCTGTCTAATAAAAGCCATCAAGAGTAGGCGCCACCCCTACAGTGGATAAATAAAAGTGTTGGATGGAATGTTTGAATTAATCTCAGCCACTCGTAATTACTGTGGCCTCATCCCAGTTCATTGCTTGTTTGCCCGCCATGCCATCTCATATAGGAACGAGATACATACAAATTACCCTTGTTCCTTCTCAAATAAGAACAGTCAGAAACAGAGGGCCATGCTAGGTCCCCTCTGACTTGGAACACAAGAAAATAAAATAGTAATATATGTGGGTGACACTATATAGCAGAGGCACAAAGACTACTGTCTGCACATCTACTGACCTCTACCAGATCGATAGCATTTCCACTTCAGAAGCTTCATCTCAATTCATCAGTGACCTCAGCAGATTAAGGGGCTAATTTAGGACTTGGGCAGTGGTCCTGCAGGTCAGCTCAGCGATGCCGTCCACTGCCCAGGCAGAGGGTCATCCGCTGTATCTAGAGATCCCCCATCTGCCTGGGGATCTCGCTCCTGTGAAGGGAGCCTGTTATCAAGCAAGAAGATAACCCTGACACCCCCCACCCCATAGCCACGTACAATCCTCCAAACCTCCAGCTCCACCTTCAACTCCTCCACCCAGCATGTTAAACTATAGAGTCCACTGATCATGATGCTGATGCTGTGGATTTGCCAAATTGCCCAACCTTTTTATGATGACATCTAATGCTGTCAAGGTTTATTCCTGGCCTTTCACCAGATATCTTGTTTCTGAGTCAGTGACACTGTCTTTAATCTTAGCCCCTCTTCTGCCCGAATGAGGTTGAAAAAAGTCCTCTTAGTCTCGACTATGGTGCTTAGCTGACATTGTCATGGATGAGCATGCTTTTATATGTTCCTAAGCGCTAAATGTATTACAAGCCTTTATGCATGCTACCATGTCCATGTTTATGCAATGTATGGATTTGGGTTCTTGCTTTATTTGTATATGGAAAAATGCGATACGTTATACACAGACCCACACAGATCTGAGGCCTGACACCTCCATGGACATTTTTCAGATTAGAGACTGTTTAGGCCCCTGTAACAATACAACCTCTGCACAGAAGAAGTGACTTAGGAGAACAATATGTCTAGCAGAGATAAACAGGTTACATTGTTTGTTAGAAGGTCAGGAAACAGGTCAGGAAACATCTTGCGGACAGTAAGTTGAGCAACTGCATGAAACTTAGATCATATCGCCCTCCAGACTCAGGAAACCAGTAGTGCTTAAGTGCACCATTTTTTGAGGTGGGCAATTGTGGTTCTGTTGTATAATCAGATACTCCAAGAAACACATGATTTGTGCGACAAACAGTTCCCTAGCCACCTTTGTTTGTTTGGTGCTTAAGCACAGTGCTACAAAAATAGGTTACCACAATCTCCATCTGCTAGAGGAACAAGCTAAGATGCACCAATCACAGAAGAGCTTGCTTCCTCTGAAGCGCTGCAGTTTCTTACACCTTAGCTTGAACAGTACATAGGAAGAAATACCAGGTGCACATCCTACCTTAGTACATACTGACACAGATGTGCACACTTCTCCTAAGAGCACATCTAAAAGTCAGATAGCTGGTCCCTTGCTTCTGCAGAAACCACAGCTTCACACTTAACCAGCTAGATGGCTTGACGGAAGAAACCACATACAAAAGGTCAGATAAGCTTTGCCAATCAGTGTTGAGCAGGATGTAACCATGTGCTGTGCAGTTAGATAAATATATCTTTGCTCTGTATAAAAATTCCAGGAACTGAAACCCACAAAGGGGGTTTCCACGCTCATCGTGTAAAGCTAGGCCCACCTACCTGTGCTTCTGTTTCTGAGAAATGGCTACATCTACTGATACTATCTTGTATGTCCTGTTTGAACATTGCTTACGTCAATGATGAACTTGTAACATTTCCTTTGTGGATTGGGGGAATAACTAGGGCTGCTTCTGAGCTAAAACTCCAGATATCAAGTTACATCCCCACGGAGGTGAACTGATCTCTCCTGTAGTGGCTGATCTTCGCTGCAGTATTGTAATAAACCCATATTGCTGTGTCAACTTGTTTTACTTGGTGTTTGCTCAACAGAATTTCCCTCCAAAATATTGGTGAGCCAGCCAGGAGTTCCACTTCTTCTCACCTACAACCACATCCAGGGAAACCTATTGTTCACTGGAACTTTATCTTGAGAAAAATCAAAGCACTCAAATCAAACTCCCCAGACTTTAAGTCTGGAAGTCACAGTTTGTGGTCACAAGCCGTGAAAGTTGTCCTCCCCGAGTCCGAGAGAAGTGACCAGTAGTCTTTTTAGCCCGAGTATATAGTTTAGAGTAGATATGTTTGAAGTTTAGAGCATATAAGTATGTAGTTTAGTGGAGATAAGTATGTCTATGTAAATGTAAATTGAAATGTGGCAACAGATTAATATTAGGCAAATGTCTCAAGAGATCTCAAGTGATCAATCACAACAGTTCCCCAAATGAATTGTCCATCTTTATAACAGTCAGGTTGTAGGTTTCTCCAACGGCACAGACCCCAGTAGACTACCAATACCAGTGCCACCTAATAATCCCTTAATGAGAGAAATTCTTGAACACCTAGGTATTAACACCACATCACCTTTCGGTCTAAGGACAACATACATTGATGTAATAACGTTAAATACTTTAGACGATTAGATAAGTGTTCCAAAGAATTAATTTGAAACTTTTTATAACACTTACAGGGACATAGATGAATATCTTGAGGAGGAGATGGGTGGATCTCCAGGATAATGAGGAATAATTTCTCCAGAGCAGCGCCAAGAATATGGAACTCGTTTCCGCCATACATCAGAAAAATCTCCTCTACTCTCTTCAAAAAGGAAGCAAAATCATTCTTGATGAGCAAATTCCTACCTCAAATCGGCACAATCACGACCCCAGCTATACAACCTCCTAATTACCTCTACTTTCGAGTCAATGAGACCGCGAAGCTAAGACCTACATGAACTCGAACTTGTTTTTATTGCTCAGAACAATGATTAATGCTGCTATCCACCCGAACCCTTTTACAATATGCTGTTACTTTTATGCTTTGTTTTGGTATACAAAGTGTTTTCACTAATTGCTTTCACCTTGCTCTTTATGTAAAGCGCTCTTATACCCTACCCTGGGTCTGGTTCGTGCTACAGAAAACTCTAAAAAATAAAATAAAATAAGTGGAAGGATATAATTTGAAAATAATTAAGTAATATCAAAATGTTTAAATAAATACAGGTACAGAGTCAACAGACCTACCTACCTGTCAGAGGTAGGGGTAGTTTAGAGGTTGGAAAGTGAGGTGGAAAATCCATTAATGGAGTAGATATTGATGCATTGTCCAGAGTAACTTCCCCAATCAAATATAAGACAAGGTCCACCAAAGTGCAATGGGGTCCCCTGTAGAATGCCTGGTCGAGGTATTCCCTGAAAGCATAAACCGGATAGGAAAACATTGTACAGAATGGCACAAAGCCACTAAATACCACACACACCTATGGCCCCAGGAGTCTGCCAGTCCTCCCACTCTGAGGAACCTTAGATGTAGACCCAAGGGCAGTGTACAGAAAAGCCACTCACAGAAACAAGTAGTAGGTGCACAAGCCCAGAAGAGGCCAAGAGGGAGGGCCCGGAAATGGCCAAAGCCAGAAGTACATAGTGATAACAAATCAGAAGAGGGGACATCGAGAGAAAACCAACCTCCTCAATTGACTCACATCCAGGTAGTTAAGCGTAATAAAGTCAACACAACTGCCTTCTTTGCATACCCCGATTATATCCACGACTGGGCCACATATACTCCAGATGAGCGTAGCCAAGCACAAGAAGACCATTGCAAGGCATTGTTTTATATTTTGTAGATAGGATTTCCAGAATAGATTAGGACACAGGATTGAGACACACAGGTGCAGTAGTGATCAAAGCCATGCAGCATTACTCTATTGATATACTGCCGATACCAGACCAAATTACCTTACAATAATTGCCACCTCATTACTAAACTAAGGCTGCTGAACTAGTAGCTTTGGTGCCTGTACTTCAACAAGGGTATGGGGAACCAATAACGAAATACTTTGATTTACCAAGACAGAGCAAAACGCACCCTTAGCACAGCACATACTATAGTTTTGTTGGTTACTGGAACATCGCCACCTTCAGGCCCATTGGCTACACACAGACACGAACAGCATTAATACACAGAAAAATATCCACAGAGGAGCCTGTCATGCCCGAAGCATTGTTGCTTATAGCCCTAAGCTACCTACATTTTCCTTCGCACACTTCTATAGACATGCTTCCCCAAATACGCCAGGATTGGTTTGTTTCCAACTTACATGAGATTATCACAATGTACATACCCACCTGTACTGTGTGCCAGCAGGGTTTATAAACCCCACCTTCAAGGTAATAGTTTCCACAATACTTCGAAGACAAGGGCCCCCGACTGTAATAAGGGCCGGCTCTAGGGCAGTTTGACCGGTGCCACCACACCGGGAACTGGACTTCAGGTGGGGGGTGCAGGTTCCAAGTATATTATGGTTCTAAAATGATTTGCTAGCATTCCTTGCCTCCAGCACATCAAAAAGTGCATACAATGTAAATAGGTCAGTGGGTTACTGTTTTCTTACATCAAGATTATTTTGTTACTTACAGTTTTATAAGGTAAACCTATAATATATAGCAGTGAGTTACTAACAGTCATCAAAGAGCTGTAGAGATACTACAAGATATAGATTGGAACAATATATGTTTTGTACTGTTCATTTTTCTAATGTTGCAAAAAATAGAAATACATTCTTATTAATAAAGAGAACTAACAATGGTGTTATGGTTTAAACACTGAGTTTTTGCTTCTCCAGATCAAACAATATGAAACTATACAGCCTATCAGTATGAATGACATGTGACTCCTATACTTTGTAATTCTCTGTCTTGTGAAACATTTCTTATACATTGATTTACCCATGTGTGATTTATTGTCTCTATGTAATGTAGGTGTCATGTAAAGTGTTTTGACACCCTACACTGGTAAGATTGGTGCTACAGAACAAATTAAATGCATCTGAGAGAGAGTGTTTATGGAGACTTGAGGGGCACTGTTAAAGGGTGGCAGCGAAGACGTCCAAGGCAGAGGTCTTCATTGGGGAGTGCCAGCAAACACTGTCGCACCGGGCGCCACCAGTGATAAAATCGGACCTCATGTCCATTGTGATGCTAAATTTGCTGCTAATCTTCTGGTCCATGAGGTAAGACCCTGGTGGGACATTTCTGAGGGTATTAGATTTAACATTGGCACACACACTTGTGTAAATAATATCTTTTCCCAACTCACCACTTAGGGGTCGATTACGATGGCGGAGGGAAGGCCGACCGCCGGCCTGGAGTAGGCGGAAAATGCCTTTTTCCAGACCGCCGGCCACGGTCACTCCGTCTGCCATATTAGGATGGGAAACACTGTCAAATTTCCGTACGCAGTGGAAGAGCACGCACTGCCGCGGAACTACACCCGACCCCGCGGCGGACGTAACCAATCCAGAGACACCGCCGTACGGAATGACGTCTCCGACCGTCCGCCAAATCACGATGGCGGAAAACACACATCAAATCGCTGCGGAAAAACAACCTGCCTGAACACAGCGGATTCCCCACAGCGAAGATACAACACATTGCAGAGATACCCACCACAAGCAGATCGCCGTCATGGACCCAGCGCTACACGCATTTCCGATACTCTTCGTGCTCCACCACCAGCAAGTCATGGACCATCACCGACGACGACGCAGGTACGCCAACACACCAATTGCTGGCGGAAGGGGAGTACCTTCCGGGGCCGTGACGTGGCAAGGGGGAGGGTCATGTTGGGGAAACTGCATTTACGATAGCACCAACATATCAACAATTGAATTACCCAACCAGCAATGACAACGACAACAAAATAGGGCAATAATCTTACACTAGCTAAGAGCATGGGCAATGGGTACAACAGAGCAGGTACATCAGAGGTTGCACATGAGAGGGTCTATGAGCATCAACAATCCATGTCAAGGCACAGGTATATTAGAGGCAGCACATGAGAGGGCAGAATGCAGTATCCGAACAGCAACAGGGCATTGTGCCCAACAGAGCAGGTACATCAGAGGCAGCACATGAGAAGGGATAAGTGCATCAACAGTCCATGGCACACAGCAGGTACATCAGAGGCAGCACATGAGAGGGGATAAGTGCATCAACAGTCCATGGCACACAGCAGGTACATCAGAGGCAGCACATGAGAGGGCAGAATGCAGTATCAGAACAGCAACAGGGCATTGTGCCCAACAGAGCAGGTACATCAGAGGCAGCACATGAGAGGGGATAAGTGCATCAACAGTCCATGGCACACAGCAGGTACATCTGAGGCAGCACATGAGAGGGGATAAGTGCATCAACAGTCCATGGCACACAGCAGGTACATCTGAGGCAGCACATGAGAGGGGATAAGTGCATCAACAGTCCATGGCACACAGCAGGTCCATCTGAGGCAGCACATGAGAGGGGATAAGTGCATCAACAGTCCATGGCACAGAGCAGGTCCATCTTAAGCAGCACATGAGAGGGGATAAGTGCATCAACAGTCCATGGCACGGAGCAGGTCCATCTGAGGCAGCACATGAGAGGGGATACGTGCATCAACAGTCCATGGCACACAGCAGGTCCATCTGAGGCAGCACATGAGAGGGGATAAGTGCATCAACAGTCCATGGCACAGAGCAGATCCATCTGAGGCAGCACATGAGAGGGGCTAAGTGCATCAACAGTCCATGGCACAGAGCAGGTACATCTGAGGCAGCACATGAGAGGGCACAATGCAGTATCATAACAGCAACAGGGCAGTGTTCATAACAGAGCAGGTCCATCTGAGGCAGCACATGAGAGCGGCTAAGTGCATCAACAGTCCATGGCAAGGCACAGGTAAATCAGAGGCAACCCATTGAGAGGGGCTAAGTGCATCAACAGTCCATGGCACAGAGCAGGTACATCAGAGGCAGCACATGAGAGGGCAGAATGCAGTATCAGAACAGCAACAGGGCATTGTGCCCAACAGAGCAGGTACATCAGAGGCAGCACATGATAGGGGCCAAGTGCATCAACAGTCTATAGCACAGAGCAGGTACATCAGAGGCAGCACATGATAGGGCCAAGTGCATCAACAGTCTATAGCACAGAGCAGGTACATTAGAGGCAGCACATGAGAGGGCAGAATGCAGTATCAGAACAGCAACAGGGCATTGTGCCCAACAGAGCAGGTACATCAGAGGCAGCACATGATAGGGGCCAAGTGCATCAACAGTCTATAGCACAGAGCAGGTACATCAGAGGCAGCACATGAGAGGGCGGAATGCAGTATCAGAAGAGCAACAGGGCATTGTGTCCAACAGAGCAGGTACATTAGAGGCAGCACATGAGAGGGCAGAATGCAGTATCAGAACAGCAACAGGGCATTGTGCCCAACAGAGCAGGTACATCAGAGGCAGCACATGATAGGGGCCAAGTGCATCAACAGTCTATAGCACAGAGCAGGTACATCAGAGGCAGCACATGAGAGGGCAGAATGCAGTATCAGAACAGCAACAGGGCATTTTCCCAACAGAGCAGGTACATTAGAGGCAGCACATGAGAGGGCAGAATGCAGTATCAGAACAGCAACAGGGCATTGTGCCCAACAGAGCAGGTACATCAGAGGCAGCACATGAGAGGGGCCAAGTGCATCAACAATCTATAGCACAGAGCAGGTACATTAGAGGCAGCACATGAGAGGGCAGAATGCAGTATCAGAACAGCAACAGGGCATTGTGCCCAACAGAGCAGGTACATCAGAGGCAGCACATGAGAGGGGCAAGCGCATCAACAGTCCATGGCAAGGCACATGTACATTAGAGGCAACACAAGTACGTGGGTCAAGCGCCCCGGACCAAGGACAGTAACAATGCAAGGGTGGTTACAATGGACAATCTAGACACCAAGTCAAATTACATGTGAGTGAATGGAGCTACACCTCACAGCACAGAATCTGGTGGACTGTTTGAACTAGTCACCTCGGACACACTGCCAGCACCAGAAACAGGAGTGTGAGACACAGCCACAGCTCTAGTGACTGACACATGAGCCATAGACCCAGACACAATGCCAGTACCAGAAACACGAGTGTGAGACACAGCCACAGCTCTAGTGACTGACACATGAGCCATAACCCCAGACACACTGCCAGCACCAGAAAGAGGAGTGTGAGACACAGCCACAGCTCTAGTGACTGACACACGAGCCATAGACCCAGACACACTGCCAGCACCAGAAACAGGAGTGTGAGACACAGCCACAGATGTAGTGACTGACACATGAGCCATAGACCCAGACACATTGTCTGCACCAGAAACAGGAGTGTGAGACACAGCCACATCTCTAGTGACTGACACATGAGCCATAGACCCAGACACACTGCCAGCACCAGAAAGAGGAGTGTGAGACACAGCCACAGCTCTAGTGACTGACACACGAGCCATAGACCCAGACACACTGCCAGCACCAGAAACAGGAGTGTGAGACACAGCCACAGATGTAGTGACTGACACATGAGCCATAGACCCAGACACATTGTCTGCACCAGAAACAGGAGTGTGAGACACAGCCACATCTCTAGTGACTGACACATGAGCCATAGACCCAGACACACTGCCAGCACCAGAAAGAGGAGTGTGGGACACAGCCACAGCTCTAGTGACTGACACATGAGCCATAGACCCAGACACACTGCCAGGACATGTCCCTGTACATTGACCAACAAATACCATGCCAGCATCTGACACATGAGAGTGGCTGACACACACAGTGCCAGTACCTGAAACAGGAGAGGGCACAACTGACACAGTGCTACTACATGATGCATGACAGCAAATAACAGACACAGTGCCACTATCTGACAAATGAGAGTGAACGGCAGCTGACCCACTAGGACCACTGAAATGATGAGCCACAGGGCTGTATGGGCCAGGAGGCAGGGTGGCTCTGGCACCTGGGGACAGCTGTACTGGAGCGACATTGGGGTGGTCAGGTCTCACTGGTGTGTGTCTCCGTTTCTTTGTGAAATGTAGGGGCACCCTGGACATGACTGGACTGGTAAGTGTTGTGGCCTCCTCAGACATCAAAGAAGGATCATGTGCTTGTGGTGGTCTGCTCTCTGGGGACGTGCTGGACCCTGCTTGACGTTTGCTGTGGCCCTGCCTTCTGCCCTCTGCATCATGTGTAATGGGGGATGCAACAACAGTGTACTCCTCATTCTGCTTCTGCGGGGTGTGGATGAGAGTTGAGGAAATTGGGGACTCCACCGCTGACACATGTGTTTTACGTTCCTTCAACAACATCAGCCCCAGGGCAGCCAGGGGTGATGTATGCCTGTCCTTGATGGAGCTCGTGTCCACGGGAGAACCCTTGGCCCTGGGATGTGCCTTGGACGTAGGAGGTGTCCTGTCTATGGAATGTCCCTGATCCCTGGGAGGTGCCCTTTCCTTTGTAGTGTCCTTGTGCTTGGGAGTGACCCTGCTCTTGGGAGGAGCCCTTTCCTTTGTAGTGTCCTTGTCCTTGGGAGTGTCCTTACTCTTGGGAGGTGCCCTTTCCTTAGTAGTGTCCTTGTCCTTGGGAGTGTCCCTGCTCTTGGGAGTTGCCCTTTTCTTTGAAGCGCCCTTATCCTTGGTAGTGTCCCTGCTCCTGGGAGGTGCCCTTTCCTTTGATGCGTCCTTGTCCTTGGGAGTGTCCCTTCTCTTGGGAGGTGCCCCTTCCTTTGTAGTGTCCTTGTCCTTGGGAGTGTCCCTGCTCTTGGGATGTGCCCTTTCCTTTGTAGTGCTTTGAAAGACAAAGGTCCTTAGCTTATCATGATCAAGAACATAAATGTAATATAGGCCATAATAGGAGACTATATTTGTCCTCTGTCAGCCGGACAGGGTATTTATTTTAACACAATGAAAAAACTGATAAATGATTATAAGGCACAGTCCTGTACCTTACTCAAGAGAGACAAACAACATACAAGGAGCAAGGTTTCACTGGCAAAAAACGAGCAATATTGGCCACTTTTGACTCAGTGTTTGGATTGAAGTATTGCCAGAAAAATGCTAGACACAACTGAATTAAAAACAATGGTTAGGTTGTGAAAACACTATGTGAAGTCGACGTTTCGATCCCTCTTGCTCTAATTACATGGGACCATCATCAGGACTAAAATTGACAACATTTGCCTGCCTGTAATATTAGTACAACCGTCCAAGTCTGGGCTTTGCGTATCAGGAGCGTGTTGCATGCCCGCCTACGCGGGTGCTAGCAGGGATTTTGATGTGCTACCTGTATGACCGGGTTCTGGGGGTCCGGGCAGTATTGGATGGACTGCAGGGTCCTAGTGTCGTCCACCGGGTATTTCTGTGTTTACGGTGCCTTGGGGTCTGGGCAGTCTCGATGAACTGCAGGGTCCGGTTGAAGTCACCCGTTTTTTCTCCGGGAGTGCTATGACTCCGCTATAATTGGTATCCTGGGGGCGGGGGAACGATGTCCTGTCCGTCCACTGCTCAGAATGCAGTACCGCATTCTGATCAGTGGACGGACAGGACATCGTTCCCCCGCCCCCAGGATACCAATTATAGCGGAGTCATAGCACTCCCGGAGAAAAACCAGATGACTTCAACCGGACCCTGCAGTTCATCGAGACTGCCCGGACCCCGAGGCACCGTAAATACAGAAATACCCGGAGGACGACACTAGGACCCTGCAGTCCATCCAATATTGCCCGGACCCCCAGAACCCGGTCATACAGGTAGCACATCAAAATCCCTGATAGCACCCGCGTAGGCGGGCATGCAACACGCTCCTGATACGCAAAGCCCAGACTTGGGCGGTTGTACTAATATTACAGGCAGGCAAATGTTGTCAATTTTAGTCCTGATGATGGTCCCATGTAATTAGAGCAAGAGGGATCGAAACGTCGACTTCACATAGTGTTTTCACAACCTAACCATTGTGTTTAATTCAGTTGTGTCTAGCATTTTTCTGGCAATACTTCAATCCAAACACTGAGTCAAAAGTGGCCAATATTGCTCGTTTTTTGCCTGTGAAACCTTTCTCCTTGTATGTTGTTTGTCTCTCTTGAGTAAGGTACAGGACTGTGCCTTATAATCATTTATCAGTTTTTTCATTGTGTTTAAATAAATACCCTGTCCGGCTGGACAGAGGACAAATATAGTCTCCTATTATGGCCTATATTACATTTATGTTCTTGATCATGATAAGCTAAGGACCTTTGTCATTCAAAGCATACTTTCCCACGGTCCTCAGCCAACTGTTTGGGTTCCCTTGTTATATTAAAAAGACTTTCCTTTGTAGTGTCCTTGTCCTTGGGAGTGTCCCTGCTCCTGGGATGTGCCCTTTCCTTTGTAGTGTCCTTGTCCTTGGGAGTGTCCCTGCTCTTGGGAGGTGCCCTTTCCCGTGTAGAGTCCTTGTCCTTGGGAGTGTCCCTGGCCTTGGGAGGTGCCCTTTCCTTTGTAGTGTCCTTTTCCTTGGGAGTCTCCCTGGACTTGGGAGGTGCCCTTGCCTTGGGAATACCTTTTGAGGGGGATGCGTCTGTTACATGAGAATCACTTTCCCCCAACACCCCTTGAGGATCCTGTGTGTCAACTCCAGTGTAGCTCATGTCGTGATGGGTGAAAGATTTCCCTGTCCTAGGGGATGGTGTTTGTGCCCTCCGTGCCCTGCCTTGCTGCCTGTGGCTGCTTGTAGTGCAATACCCCGAAAATGACGCCTGGTCAGATATTTCACTCTCCCCTGAGACATCTAGTGGTGTGGATGGGGGAACAGAAGCAGCACCCTGTCCATGCGAATGAAGAATGGCTGAAGACACAGTGTTTGCTAATGACTGAATTGTTCTGTGGAGACCAGCAACATCGCCATGCATCCCCTCCATGAATGCTACCACCTGCCCGACTTCCTATCGTGGTCTTGGAATGCATTGATCATGTTGGTCTGCCCTACACACAGCTGTCGCAGCAGATCAACAGCCTCAGCACAAAGTGCACTTTGTGGCACAGGGGCAGGGGCAGCGGTGCCTGCGCTGAAGGCAACTCTGCTCCCCCTACTCTGGCGAGCACGAGCAGTACTTGTTGCAGTTGGTGGCAGTGTGGGCCCTGTGTGCTGTGTACCGACTGAAGGTGTTGAGTGCCCACTCCCTGTCTGTGGCAACAGTGATGACTCACCAACACTGTCTGAAGATGAGGACGATGGTGTCTCCACATGTGAGTCCTCAGGTACGGTTCTGTCCCCCTCTCAGGGGCTGCCCCCTTCAGTGTCAGTCTACGTGTGTGTCATCTCGGATCCGGATGCATTGCCACCACTCATCTCCGTCGTCTGTGTGTCAGTGCCCGCGGGCAAAGCTGGAAGAGAGGTAAGAGATGTTAACCTAAGTGCCACACTCACGTACTGAAGGTTACAAATTCACACCTTTCCTTACAGTCGATTGACATGTAGCACCCATCCTGCACACGAACCACCCCTACCAGACATCCTCATTTCAAAGAACCGGGGGTGCCAGTGAAACATGTACATCATACTAACAGGGCAAGTGCATGCAGACCACCACACATGTCATGGCATAGGACCACAGACCTCAACGGCATGTCCTGGAACCCTCAACTACAAAGCAACTGGTATGTCCACCTGGCGGACAGGGTTGCTAACGCTCACTCCGCTAATGGCACCAACATGCAATAGCTGCAAAACATACGCACCACGGATGTCACTACTGTGTCTGAGCACCAATACATGCATGCACTCACAAGTTACAGACGCATACAGTCTGCTTACCGCTAGTTTGCTGTAGATCCCCTCTCAGCCGGGAGGACAGGTCAGGATGTGTCACAGCAATTATACGGTGCATTAGAGGGGTCATGGTGCGTCGGGCGAGGCGGCTTGATCTTGGAATAATCCCCAGTGTCATCTGCGCCACATTCTTGCTGAGCCTGGAGATGTCATCCCAGCGCTTGTGGCAGTGTGTGTGTTGTCTATTGCACACCCCCACTGCCCGTACATCACGTGCTATGGTCCTCCACACAGCCTAGCGAAGGTGCAGCTTGACCTACCATGATGGGAGACAAGAGGGACAGTTTGACATTCACAAACATCGTATAAACACGTATCTTAAGGCAGCCATGCTCAGTACAACACATGTCAAGGTCCCACAGCACACCGCCAAGCTTGCAGAAGCCAGGAGTCAGTGACCACCTCATGCCCACCAACATGTGCCCCACTGCACTTACCACCTGTCCGGGCACCGTAGAGCCGTTCATAGTGGCTCAGCACACCGTCCACAAGGACATCCAGCTCCGTTGCGGTGAAGGGACAAGACCGGATCTCTCGCACTCTCTGCATGGCAAGGTTCTGGACTGTGGCAGTACAGCAGCTGTTGTTGGATAGCTCAGAAGCAGCAGGTCGAGGTCATGGTCGCAGGCAGCAGTAGTTGGATAGCTCAGCAGCAGCAGGTCGAGGTGACAGTCGCAGGCAGCAGTGGCTGGAAGCAGTGAATGTGTGCTAAAGAATTTCACACATATATAGGGCCGTGAGCTCATATCTGTGGCACACGTCTGCAGCAATTGGTTTTCCCTGGATGCATCATTCAAAAAGAGCCAATGACTCGCCCTGGTGTGGCGGTGCACGGCTTCCACTATTTTTGAATGCGCTTACGCGCCCCGCGTAACCTCTTTCCATTGGCTACATGTGTACGGACCGTCACGGTCACACACCGGCAACCGCATGTGCGCGCTACCGCGACGGTGCATCATTTGAAAATAATGACTCACTGGTGTCGCTATGGCGGTGCATGCATTCCGCGTAGGCGGTGCAGGCTAACACATACATTTGAATATGCAATTTAAAATGGCAGTTGAAACCCCTCCTTACAGTCACATTGCGTCACCTACCGCCAGTCCTGGCCGGTCACCCACCGCCGGGTGCTGGCGGTGGGTAAGCGGCCTGTGCATTGAGGTCACCATGGCATGGGTGGCCCTGGCCGGGCACCCACCGCCAGTCCTGGCCGCTCAACCACCGCCAGTCCTGGCCGCTCAACCACCGCCAGTCCTGGCCAGTCACCCACCGCCTGTCCTGACCGGTCACCCACCGCCGGGTGGTGGCCAGTCACACACCGCCGGTCCTGGCCGGTCACACACCGCCGGTCCTGGCCAGTCCCCCACCGCCGGTATTGGCCAGTCACCCACCGCCAGGTGGTGGCCGGTCACACACCGCCGGTCCTGGCCGGTCACACACCGCCGGGTGGTGGCCGGTCACACACCACCGGTCCTGGCCAGTCTCCCACCGCTGGTATTTGCCAGTCACCCACCGCCGGGTGGTGGCCGGTCACACACCGCCGGTCCTGGCCGGTCACACACCGCCGGGTGGTGGCCGGTCACACACCGCCGGTCCTGGCCGGTCACACACCGCCGGTCCTGGCCAGTCACACACCGCAGGGTGCTGACGGTGGGTGAGCGGCCTGTGCATTGAGGTCACCATGGCATGGGTGGCCCTGGCCGGGCACCCACCACCAGTCCTGGCTGGTCACACACCGCCGGTCCTGGACAGTCACCCACCGCCGGTATTGGCCAGTCACCCACCGCCGGGTGGTGGCCGGTCACACACCGCCAGTCCTGGCCAGTCACACACCGCCGGGTGGTGGCCGGTCACACACCGCCGGTCCTGGCCAGTCACCCACCGCCGGTATTGGCCAGTCACACACTGCCGGTCCTGGCCGGTCACACACCGCTGGGTGCTGGCGGTGGGTGAGCGGCCTGTACATTGAGGTCACCATGGCATGGGTGGTCCTGGAGCTATTACACCCACAACAAAGGTGATGGCGGCACTTCACTTCTTTGCAACTGGCACCTTCCAGGACACAGTTGCCGGGGGGGATGTCACAATCCATGTTCAGCATGGTACTGCGGGATGTTCTGAATGCCATGATGCTTTACAAGGATGATTACATCCATTTTCCACGGTCGGCAGAGTTGGCTGCAGTCAAAGGGGACTTCTATGCCCTGGCACAGATACCACACGTAGTGGGTTCCATTGATGGAACACATATCGGTCTCATTCCACCCCAGGCACGTGAGCCTGTATCTCGCAATTGAAAGCACTACCATTCGATCAACGTGCAGGTGGTGTGCCTGGCTGACAACATCATCTCCCATGTGTGTGCCAGATTTCCAGGCTCCGCACATGACTCACACATCCTGCGGAGCAGCATTGTCCCCCAACTGATGGCTAATCTGCGTCCCGAACGTGCGTGGCTTGTAGGTGAGTATGCTGTGAGGACAATTGTGTTGTCAGTGTGCTGTGAGGACTGTTGTGCTGTATGTGTGGCATGGTGTTCCCTCCAATCCTGGTAATGATATTTGTGTCTGTCATCCCCCCACATAGGCGACTCTGCGTACCCAAATCAGCCGTGGCTGCTGAGTCCCATACGTAATCCAACTACACCTGGTGAAATGCGTTTTAATGATGCCCATGGGAGGACACGTCGAGTGGTGGAACGTACTTTTGGAATGCTGAAGTCTAGGTTTCGCTGCCTGGATAAAACCGGAGGGGCCCTACCATACTCACCAGGTAAAGTATGCAAAATCATGATTGCCTGCTGCATGCTCCACAACCTGGCCTTGCGCAATAACATTGAACTGATCATGGACCCTGAAGACCAACAGGTTGCTCGGCCTCCCATCCCACCCATGTCGACTGATGAGGATAGTGGTGAGGAAGAAGGTGTGGACCAGAGGCGTCAGCTCATTGATCGCTATTTTCCTTGATTGTGATTAACTACCTCTTGTGCAGCTAGACAATGCGTAATGTATGTTTGCTGGTGGAGTGTGGATGTGGTGTGTCTATGCTGCCTGTTCTGGTATGTTGTGTTTGCAAATGTGTGTGGTAGATGTATATATGCAAAGCTCCCTGATGTGTGTCCTTTCATCCACTTAATTGGTGATGAGTGTGGTTTGTGGGATGTTGCAGTACAGTGTGTTGTGATGGGTGTGAATCACTTTCCTGACCTGTGTTTGTTGTTCTCTCATTATCCCTAGGTCACTCCCACAGAGGCATTATTCTCAACAACATTGATCCCTGCACCTGGTAACGACAAATTCTAAGACAATCATGTGATTAAAACATGGAGGTCACACATCATTGAGTGTTTAAGTGATGTTTATTAACAGGTTGCGGATTGATGTTGGTGCATATTCACAAGGAAGTGCTGGGGGGAAGTGAGAGTTGAAGGTCATGGCAGATGAAAACACCGTGGAGACACCACATTGTGTGATGTCCAGCTAGTCCAACAGACGTGTGCCAATGCTTGGCATTGTGGGGCAGGATAGTTGGCAGGGTGAATGGCAGGCTCAAGCAAGGGTGAAGTCATTGGCGGCCCCTCTTAGAGCGGGTAGATAGGGCATTTCCACTGCTCTCACCTGCATCCAGCCTCGGACGGCCCCTCCGTCTTTGAGCCGGAGCGGAGACAGCTGTGGGGGCAGGTTGGTCAGGGGCCACCTCCCTGTCCGTGGGCTCAGGTGTGGGTGGCGGTGGTGTTGGTGACCGGTCCCGCTGGGCACTTGGGTGAGGGGGTGGTGGTGTGGCGCGGGATAACCAATCCCTCCACAGAGCAGTTTGCTGGCCCATTAGGTCCACAATTTGGCCTATGCGTGTGTCAATGGACCTTAACAACTGGCTGCTCTCTTGCGAGTCTTGGTGGGCCCGATTGGACTGTGCCTGCGACCGCTCATAGGAGGCATGGACTCTGGCGATGGCTTCCAGGGTTTCGGCGCCAGGATTGGGTGGTTGTCCTTCCCCACCTCGCCGGACAACTGCACTCCTGGTTGTGAGCTGTGCCCTCACCTGTGTCCTCTCACGCCCACTCTCCCTGCTTGCCTGGGATGTCGATGGCCCATCATCGGGCAATGGGTCAGGCAGTGTGGCACAGGCAGGAGTGGTGGTGGTGATGGTGGTGGAGGTGGTGGTGGTGGTGGCTGCACAGCTCACAATGGCAGGTGTTGGTGTAGTGACACAGGCCAAGGTGGTGGAGGCAGGGATGTCCTGGGAGCCTGATGGCCCTGGGAGTCTACTTGGGCCCGCATCGTCCTCTGCACCTGAGCTGGCAATGGGATCGTCCCCAGAGAGTCCGTGCTGTGAGGGGGGCGACTGGTGCTGGTGGTTGCTGCTTTCGCCAGTCAAGTTGCGATCATCTGAGAGACAAGATTTTCATGATCAATGCTGTGGACATGACATGTTTTTGGTACCAACATTACAAATAACTATGTAATCAGGACAGGGTTGTTGTCGTCATCATGTTGTTGTGGTTGACAGTACAGGCCTATGTGGTGGCGTGGAGGTGGGAAGGCAATACTTGGATATGTGTGGTCCTGTCCTGCTATTGGATGTTCCCCCTGTGAAGATGTCTATCTACCTATCAGTTTGCAGGAGGAGATGCAGTGGTCTGCAAATGGTGTGATGACTCAATCTTGCTCTGGGATGAGACATGGGAGCCTGTTGGGAGTTGTAGTGCTGGTCTCTCACACACCCCACCCACCTCTCACACACACCCCACCACCCTCCCTGTGGACATGGGAGCCTGTTGGGAGTTGTAGTGCTTGTCTCTCACACACCCCACCCTCCACCGCCCTCCCTGTGGAAATGGGGGCCTGTTGGGAGCTGTAGTGCTGGTCTCTCACACCCCCCCCCCACCACCACCCTCCCTGTGGACATGGGGGCCTGTTGGGAGTTGTAGTGCTGGTCTGTCACACACCCCACCCACCACCACCCTCCCTGTGGACATGGGGGCCTGTTGGGAGTTGTAGTGCTGGTCTCTCACACACCCCACCCACCTCTCACACACACCCCACCACCCTCCCTGTGGACATGGGGGCCTGTTGGGAGTTGTAATGCTGGTCTCTCACACACCCCACCCACCACCACCCTCCCTGTGGACATGGGGGCCTGTTGGGAGTTGTAGTGCTGGTCTCTCACACACCACCCTCCCTGTGGACATGGGGGCCTGTTGGGAGTTGTAGTGCTGGTCTGTCACACACCCCACCCACCACCACCCTCCCTGTGGACATGGGGGCCTGTTGGGAGTTGCAGTGCTGGTCTCTCACACACCCCACCCACCACCACCCTCCCTGTGGACATGGGGGCCTGTTGGGAGTTGTACTGATGGTCTCTCACCGCCCCCCCCCACCACCCCCTCCCTGTGGACATGGGGGCCTGTTGGGAGTTGTAGTGCTGGTCTCTCACACACCCCACACACCTCTCACACACACCCCACCACCCTCCCTGTGGACATGGGGGCCTGTTGGGAGTTGTAGTGCTGGTCTCTCACACACCCCACCCACCACCACCCTCCCTGTGGACATGGGGGCCTGTTGGGAGTTATAGTGCTGGTCTCTCACACACCCCACCCACCACCACCCTCCCTGTGGACATGGGGGCCTGTTTGGAGTTGTAGTGCTGGTCTGTCACACACCCCACCCACCACCACCCTCCCTGTGGACATGGGGGCCTGTTGGGAGTTGTAGTGCTGGTCTGTCACACACCCCACCCACCACCATCCTCCCTGTGGACATGGGGGCCTGTTGGGAGTTGTAGTGCTGGTCTGTCACACACCCCACCCACCACCACCCTCCCTGTGGACATGGGGGCCTGTTGGGAGTTGTAGTGCTGGTCTCTCACACACCCCACCCACCTCTCACACACACCCCACCACCCTCCCTGTGGACATGGGGGACTGTTGGGAGTTGTAGTGCTGGTCTCTCACACACCCCACCCACCACCACCCTCCCTGTGGACATGGGGGCCTGTTGGGAGTTGTAGTGCTGGTCTCTCACACACCCCACACACCTCTCTCACACACACCACCACCCTCCCTGTGGATATGGGGGCCTGTTGGGAGTTGTAGTGCTGGTCTCTCACACACCCCACACACCACCACCCTCCCTGTGGACATGGGGGCCTGTTGGGAGTTGTAGTGCTGGTCTCTCACACACCCCACCCACCACCACCCTCCCTGTGGACATGGGGGCCTGTTGGGAGTTGTAGTGCTGGTCTCTCACACCCCCCCCCCCACCACCACCCTCCCTGTGGACATGGGGGCCTGTTGGGAGTTGTAGTGCTGGTCTGTCACACACCCCACCCACCACCACCCTCCCTGTGGACATGGGGGCCTGTTGGGAGTTGTAGTGCTGGTCTCTCACACACCCCACCCACCACCACCCTCCTTGTGGACATGGGGGCCTGTTGGGAGTTGTAGTGCTGGTCTCTCACCCCCCCCCCCCATCTCCACCACCACCCTCCCTGTGGACATGGGGGCCTGTTGGGAGTTGTAGTGCTGGTCTGTCACACACCCCACCCACCACTCCCTCCCTGTGGACATGGGGGCCTGTTGGGAGTTGTAGTGCTGGTCTCTCACACCCCCCAACCACCACCACCCTCCCTGTGGACATGGGGGCCTGTTGGGAGTTGTAGTGCTGGTCCCTCACACCCCCCAACCACCACCATCCTCCATGTGGACATGGGGGCCTGTTGGGAGTTGTGGTGCTGGCTGCTTTGACAACATGCAAGGCTGGAAACGTAGGAGGCAACATTTGTGTTTGGTCATGGTGGGTGCATTGGAGCCCAGGACTTCACATTTGGGTGACTATGTGGCCCACATGCATGGATTTGTGCCTGGGAGATGTGTCTTGTCAGTTGTGCAAGGCAGACCATGTCAGTGTGATAGTGGTTATTGGTTTGTACTTACCAGCCTCTAGTCCCTCTTTGATTCCTTCCAGGCTCTCAGGGTGCAGTATGCCCAGCACCTTCTCCTCCCATTCTGCAGATGATATGGGCTCTGGGGGAGTGCCGCCGCCAGTGTGGTGTGCCCGCAGGTGGTTCTTTGCCCTGATGCCTTTCACCCTTGTCTTGAGGTCGTGCCACCGCCTCTGGATGTCGTGTTTGGTGCGTGGCACGGTCCCTGATGCATTGACTCTGGTCACTATCCTGTCCCACATGTTGTTTTTGGTTGCCATGGTGGTCTGCTGGACTAGGGTACCGAAGAGATGTGGTTCAACACGGATGATTTCATACACCATGACCTTCAACTCACTGTCTGTGAACTTGGGATTTTTCTTGGGTGCCATGGTGTGTGATGTGCAAGGTGTTGGTGGGGTGGGGTGGGATGTGCAGGTGTGTGGTGTGTAGGGATGGTGTGGTGGGTGTGTTTGTGTGCAGGTTGTATGTGTAGGTTGTATGTGTGTTTTTGTGTGTCTGCTGTTCGTGGTATTCAGCCTCTTGCTTGCAGCTATGCTGTGATGTAAAGGATTGTGGTTGTTGGAGGGATCCATTTTATACTCTGTCTGGTGGTTTTGTCCCAATGGTTGTTGCCAGTCAGGTGTTCTGTGGGTGTGTTGACTTGGGTGCATTTTTCGGTGCTTGGTGGGGTGTTA
Organism: Lissotriton helveticus; assembly: GCF_964261635.1. NCBI lineage: Eukaryota > Metazoa > Chordata > Amphibia > Caudata > Salamandridae > Lissotriton > Lissotriton helveticus. Next base: position 684,070,156 of record NC_136073.1, read on the forward strand.
TTGGGGCGTGTAGTTGCTGTGGGTGGGTGTCCTGTTTAGTGTTTTTTCTATTTACTTCCGTCAGCCATTTTGTAATCGGTTTGACGGAAGAATGGTGTTCGTGTGGTCCTTCCGCAGTCATGCTCCGTTTGTCGATGTATTGTTTCCGCTGCGGTCGAGGAAGGAGGTGAGTTCCGTTGGACTGGCGGCGTTATCCTAATCGCGAGTCCGGAGCCTCCGCAGGTATGGCGACGGATGTGCCTGTTTCCGCGGTCATGTTCGTCCGCGGCGGAGGGTGTTTCTTTAGTACCGTCCGCTTGTTCTCCGTCCGCCGCGGACGGTGTTTGATGTGATCCGTCCGCCGCGGTCGGAGTTTCTTGACATTATTATCCTAATCGCACCGGCGGTTTATCGGCGGAGCGGTCGGGAGTATTTTTGCCGCGACCATGGCGGATGGAACCCGTTTCCGTCCGCCATCCTAATAGGCCCCTTAGTTAGGAATGACACACAAACTCTTGTTAGCTTACCACCCCCAAAGTAACAACATCCTGGTGTGCTTCAACGGTCTCCTAAAAAAAAAGGTAAACTGTGTGCAACATTGGAAAATAACTGGTTGTACTGTCTCCCACTAGCACTGTTCACCTTAAGAAACCCCAGGGTCAGACCATCATTTGACCCCACATCAGATAGCGACAGGGAGAAGGATAAACACTGTTGTGCCACTAACTAGACATAGGTGGCAGACTGGGAGTGCACCTGAAATAGTACAAACTGAAATGTCGGTTTGTTCCAGCTAACACAAGTGTCAAAGTTCATCTCTAAAAAAGGATACACTGTAGCTGCCACGCATGTGAACGCCCCTCCAGCTGACTCCCCTACAGTGCATGACCAACAGACACCATTGCCATTGGGACCTCCAATTTGCATCAGAAACTTTTTCACCAGTGGAGAGATTCTGACAGCAGAGTTACTAAAGTGACAAATTTGCTCTTTTTCTCTCTCCAGCATCTGCATGGCCCATCTGTGTCATCCATCCCTACGGATACCGAGCAGGAAAAAGAGGGGGGAGAACAGGAGAAGCCTGCCTACTCCGCTTTAACAAGTGACACTTCTTTTAAAGTTATGTACCTTAGTTTTATTTTTTCTTCCTTGATGCACTACTAGTGATGCTTTTAGCACTTGTCTATTTCTATTTCTTTCATCCTACATCAACTATTATACGCACATGCAGAACTGCTGATAATGACCATCATCCTCTCCACACTGCTTTGTTTGAAAAGATGTGGCACCAGGTACCAGCACATGCACAGTATAGGCACATCTACATCTAACAACAGTTGTTATGTATGCTCCCTCATCCCCCATGTTGCCACAGTAGACAAATTGCATTACAGTAAAAAGAGGTATCCTCAAGCATTTAAACAAGGTCTCTTATACCTTTTTTGTAGAGTAAAGGCACAGCTGCAACCAACACATGTTAGCCCAGTTACTGCACAAGTTAAACAACTAGATTTGATACCATCCCTAAAGTACTACCGATCTTGACAGATAGACTAGAGAAAAGAGATCAGATATCAAGAATGAAGTAAACAGGTCATGAAAGAGATGGGAAAAATGGGACTAAAGTTGAAATTAGACTGGGATGTTTTATGGGGAACTCAACCACTGTCAGAATGTAGAAACTATAAGGTTAAGTCCCCACCCCCTGATTGTGCGGACAGTCCATGTCTCAACATCACAGGATCAGTATGGCTTCCCCCCACTCTCATTGATCCTGAGATGCTGAGGTGGCCCCCTACCGCACAACCGGTTGTGGAAATCCTGGTGCCCATGCCGGTTCACTACTGAGGGGCATCGGTGCCGCTACGGGGGAAAAAAACACAGCTAAATCCCCTGATCGAACTCCGGATGCGGCGTCGCTGAGATGGCCGCCACGAGCTGAGATGGAGTCTCCCATCGGCTGGAACAGTGGGAGTTTCTGCCTCTGTTTATGAGCGACTGTATGGGGAACCGGAGTACAGCCCATGGCCGGACACTGCAGAGGCAACAGCCCAGAGGGGGCGAGCTGGAGTGGGGGGATCGCCAGAATATCCCAGGGCTGGCTTGCGCTCCCAAGATGGCGGCTCTATGATGTGAAGGGGAGACCTGGGGTCGGACACGGCGGAGAGCGGGCCGGGACGGAGCGGCGGGGAGGCGCTGCTTGCGATAGAAACTACTGGCCGCTGAGACGCGCACCACAGCATTGGGCGGTGAGACAGCTGCGTTCGTTGCGAAGAGGCACTGCGACCAGTGACTGAGAGGTTGGGAGCTGACCCGAGGCGCAGGACCTCTATGGAACTCTGCAGGAGCAGCGATTCTGAGGGAAAGGACTGGAGAGGCGTGGAGTTTGCCAGAGCCCTCCTGTGCTGCGTTGCCCTCCCAAGTTGGGAGCTGGATGCTGCGGAGCCGAGACCTGACGCCAGTGGAGGTGTGCCGCAAGCTGAGGTGGATGCAAAAACAAGTTGATGGACAGAATGCAGAACAATGTCATACCTTCACCCCAGTTCAGAGATCTGGGCCTAAATCCATTGTTTTTTTGCTCACCATGCCATTCCAGTTTGAACCCAGCCATATGCAAATCAGTCTTGACCCTGTGCCCCATGGGAACAGTAGACCCCGAACTGCCAAGCCCGGTCCTCCCTGGACTGGAAACAAGCATCCTAGGACCGTTTTAGGGCTTTCAGCCCTCATCAGCCAGGATAGCTTGATTTCAGTGGCATGGAGAGCACGGGACTCACCTCTGAGCATATTCGTCCCACTCGGGGTGACAAATGCAAAAACAACAGTTGATGGACAGAATGCAGAACAATGTCATACATTCCCCCCAGTACAGAGATCTAGACCTAAATCCATCGTTTTTTGCTCACCATGCCATTCCAGTTTGAACCCAGCCATATGCAAATCAGTCTTGACCCTGTGCCCCATGGGAACAGTCCAGCCCGAACAGCCAAGCCAGGTCGTCCCTGGACTGGAAACAAGCATCCTAGGACCGGTTTTGGGCTTTCAGCCCTCATCATCCAGGATAGCTTAATTCTAGTGGCATGGAGAGCACGGGACTCACGTCTGAGCATACCTGTCCCACTTGGGGTGACAAATGCAAAAACAACAGTTGATGGACAGAATGCAGAACAATGTCACACATTCACCCCAGTACAGAGATCTGGGCCTAAATCCATTGTTTTTTTGCTCACCATGCCAAGCTGAGGCGGGGCAGTACGGAGATCGCTGGTCGCTAGAGGGATTGCTTGCTGGTGAGACATGCGCCTTGTGCCTGGACCCACAACATTGCGAGGTGAGGTGGCGATTGGACTGGTTCTGCTGCGTGGAACTGCGCATATAGTTGACATTGTTCGGAAGCACTCCAGTGTTCGCGCACAGACCATTCATGATGGGGAGAGTGTCCAGAAAGAAGGGGTTTGCGGTCCAGCGCATAGAGGGAGCAGAGCAACATACCTATGATGACGAAGTGAGGCGAACAGAGAGTGCTCCTGGGGAGCCTACCCAAGGCGATGTTATGCAGGCCATTACCTCATCGAGAGATGCGCTGGAGACAAAAATAGACTCAATAGGAGGAGATCTCACCCTGCTAAAGATGATCACCGTAAACTTAAAGAGAGATGACCCTCAATGAGAAAGGCATGGCGGAAGTCCTAGAGGTGGTTTCTACATTACAATGCACTCTGAAAACTGTGGAAACCAAGATCAAGGTGTTGGAACTGAGAGCAGAAGACAGTGAAGGGTGCTCACATAGAAATAACCTACGTATAGTGGAGGTTCCGGAACGAGAAGAGGGGGCTTATGCTGTTCAATTCCTGGAGGCTTGGCTTAAGGCAGAGGTGGCCCTGGAGGTCTCTCCCCCTTGTATGCACTTGAATGCGCCAACAGAGTCCCAGCTCGGCTGTCCAAGCCTGGAGCCCCTCCCCACCCGATGGTGGCGAGGCTGTTTCATTATCGTGATCAAGACTATATACTGCAACGAGCACGGGAGAAACAGGACTTGCAGATTGGAAATAGTAAAGTGATGATATTCCCGGATTTTACCAGGAAGGTGCAACGCCAGCGAGTTTCCTTCCTGGCCGTCAAGCGTAAACTGCACCAGCTGCGGCTCCCCTATGCATTGCTGTTCCCGGCATGCCTCCGGGTGATTGATAACACAGAGACGCATTTCTTTACTACCCCGCCTGATGCTGGAACTCGTACTTCTTCACCGGGCTCGACCCAGCGGGAGCCGAACTCTCCTCCACCTTTTCCAAGAGCTCCTTCGCCGACGGGGCGGAGACTGGAGCGAGACAGAGCTGTGAAATCAGTGACGGAGATTAGCCATGGAGACATGAGCCAGGACAGGAATATCAGTGAACATTGAACGGATATATCGAAGGGCTCATGGTCGAGCAGCGTGCATGAGGAATCGGATGCTGAACTGCCAGACATTATCCCTCAAACTGCGGACAGCATACTTTAAAGCTCGCACATAGGTCATATGAAAAGGGGATACCTGCTGCTGGAGATGACCTTTACTAAGGACTGCGCCTAATGATGGCAGCCTGAGGACACTGTCATAGAAGTTGGGGCCACCACTTGCACTAAGAGAGTGGGGGAGGGGCCTGGGGAGGTCTGGGTCCAACGGGGTCAGTTTATGCCTTTTGTGGATAACTGTTCATGTGCATTAGTTTGGATGGGAACTTGTTTGTTTGTACCTGTCCTGGGGAGGGGGGAGTTTTTACTGTTGACAGGATTTGGTTTGGGGCCAGGCATGTCGCTAGGGGGGGACTACTTCAAGATAGGACATGGCTCATACAATGGGACCCGCCATAGGTATTAAATATCTCTTGAAACGTTAGGGGGATGCACACCATGATCCAGCGACATAAAATACATACATATCTGATTAGGAGAGGGGTACAGATCGCACTATTGCAGGAAACCCACTTATTGCAAAAGGAAGGAGTTACACTGCAGCGAAGATGGAGGGGGCTGGTGTTTTGTACTACATACTCAGCTTTTGCCAGGGGGACTCTGGTCTGGGTGCGCGCGGGAGTCCCTTTCCAGTGTGTTAGACAAATAATAGACCCAGAGGGCAGATTTGTGGTGGTTTCAGTGAGATTAGACGGAATGGGATATAGCGATAGGGAGTATCTATGCCCCTAACGTGGATCAGCCTGTATTTTTATCGCAACTCTCACAGATCCTATCATCGGTGTTAACTGGATCGGTGCTGTTGGGGGGGACTTTAACAGTATTACTGATGTCAGTTTGGATCGATCCCACCCGCCGCTACCTGACACTCCCACACACAGAATAGCTGAGGCTATGCGGGACTGGCAGCACCACTGGGGGCTGACGGACACCTGGAGAGCTCACCACCCAGGGGAGAGGGATTATTCCTACTTTTCTTCCTTACACGAGTTACAAGTTCGCTTAGACTCGATCCTATGCCCCCCGGATGTTCATGGAGGGATCACTCTGAGTGAATATTTGACTAGGACGATTTCTGATCACAATCCCCTGTTGGTGTCCTTAGAATGGGTACGGATTAGGTCTATAATCCCTAGCTGGCGTTTGAGACCGGAAGCATTGGAGGATCAGGCGTTTCAGACCACGATAAGCCCTGCTATTGAGGATTATTTCCTCGCCAATGCCAACACGGTGACCAGCCCACTCATTGAATGGGATGCTTTTAAAACCCTTATTAGGGGACGTTGCATTGGAGAAGTGGTGGGGGTGCGGAAGGTTCTCCTGCATGAGGTTCAAAGTGCGGAACAGCGGCTTCGGGAGGTAGAGAAGGATAGACCGGAGAGGGTGGATAAACAAGCCGATCTCCTTGCTGCCAGAGAGACTCTGGCGACACAAGTAGAAAAGTTGCGTGGTTTCGATTACAGGGCCAACGTAGCTTGAGCCCTTGCTCAGAGAGATAAGTCTGGAGCGTTGCTGGCTTGGCTGGCCAACCCAGCAAGCAGAGGGACGGCGATCCTGGAACTGCGGGGGAAGAACGACAAGGTCTATTATAGCCAGCATCATATTAATCTCCAGTTTATGGAATATTATACTGCCCTGTACCAGAGTAAGCTCGACCCAGCAGTGCTAGAGGACATAGAACTCCCTCAGATTGATGCTGAAGCTGCAGATGCCCTAGGTAGAGAAGTCGAAATTGAAGAGATACAGAGCGCCATCAATCACATGGCCAGGAATAGGACACCAGGGACGGATGGGCTCCCAATTGAGTTTTACTCATGTATTTAGACATATTGGCTCCACAATTGGTGGCCCTGTATAATAGAGCGAAACGTGATGGATATCTACCCACTTAAACGAGAGAAGCGGCAATCATTCCACTTTTAAAACCTGGCAAACCGGCTTGGGACCGCACTGCGTATCGGCCCCGCACTATGCTTAACTTGGATTATAAGATCTTAAGCCGCATATTAGCAAGCCGACTGTTGGTCCACATGTCGATGATCGTGCATGCGGACCAGGCGGGTTTTATTCCGTCCAGGAATACAGCAATGAATATACGTAGACTTCTACGAATATTGGATGCAAACAGGTACAACAGAGAGGAGGCATGCATTTTATCAAGCGATATTGAGAAAGCTTTTGATAGCCTCGAGTGGCCGTATCTTTTTAGAGTCCTGAGAGCGCTCGGGCTGGGAGAAGAATTCGTAGCTTGGACGGCAATCCTATATAAGAACTCTACTGCTAGAGTTCGGACGGGAGGGCTGATTTCGGATGTCTGTCCAGTGGGCAGGGGAACGAGACAAGGTTTTGCATTTTCGTGGGTGGCGAAGAGGTCTATCTGAGGTTGTCCCCATGTTTGAAAGAACAGTTGAAGAACTTGCGGATAAAATTTCCACTCGTGGATCTGCTGTGTTTGTCGACTTAGCAGGTCTGCCATGGTGTTTTGTATACCTGGAACATGTTGGGCTAAGAGGAAGATCTTTAGTGGTATAGCCCATCTCCATATCTGCTGTGCTAACTGGGAGAGCTGCAGAGAGTGTATCCCTCCTTGTTTGTTTATGTAGTACATGGCTGTCATATTGTCGGTGCGGACTAAGACAGCTTTGCCTGATATTTGATTTTGGAATGCTTTTAGGGGTAGAAAGACTGCTAGCAACTCCAAGTGGTTTATGTGGAGTAACTTTTGTTGCGTGTCCACCTGCCTTCCATGGTGTGATGCAGTAGGTGAGCTCCCCAGCCGTAGATTATTTGAGGAACTGGCTCTAGAAACGGTTGGCCCTTTGAAAGGTTTTTGGTGCTCCACCATTGCAGAGAGCAAAGAGTCAGACTGTCTACCAACACTAGGTCTGTTAATTGACCTTGAGCCTGGTTCCATTGGTGCGCTAGGCACTCTTGAAGTGGACGCATTTGCAGTCTTGCATGAGGTACTATAAATATGCAAGATGCCATAATTCCTATGAGCTGCATGAACACTCGAGCTGGAAGCGAGTGTTGCGGTTTGAATCTTGTTAGGAGAGTTTGTACACTTGCTATCCTGGCTGGAGAGGGATAGACTAGTGTTAATTGGGTGTTTATTGTAGCGCCGAGGTATTGTTGTATGTGTGAGGGTTACAGATGTGACTTGGTGTGATTTACTGTGAATCCCAAGTTGTGAAGCAGTTGAATTGTAGCGTTAGTGTGTTGTACACACTGTTTGTATGAGCTGGCTTTTATGAGCCAGTCGTCTAGGTATGGGAAGACGTGAATATGCTGTCTTCTTAAGTGTGCTGCTACCACTGCTAGGCATTTGGTAAACACACTTGGTGCTGTTGTGACTCCAAATGGGAGCACTTTGAACTGGTAGTGCTGCCCGTCTAGCACAAATCTGAGATATTTTCTGTGCGCTGTGTGGATTGGAATGTGGAAGTAGGTGTCTTTGAGATCTAGAGTGACAATGAAGTCGTTTTGTAACAGGAGTGGAAGGACTTGTTGAACTGTGACCATATGAAAATGATCCGACTGTATGTAAATGTTTAGAGGTCTGAGGTCTAGGATAGGTCCTAGAGATCCGTCCTTCTTTGGGATCAAGAAATATAGGTAGTATACTCCTTTGTTTTGCTGATGCTTTGGAACTATTTCTATTGCATTTTTCTGCAGGAGAGATACCATTTCGTGTCTGAGCAGTGTCAAATGTTCCTGTGACATTGAACGCTGTCTGGGTGGGATGTTTGGGGGGTGGATGTTAGTTCTAGACAGTGACCTGACTGAATTATTTGAAGCACCCACCTGTCTGGTATGATGTTTTCCCAGGCTGGTAGATATTGTTGTAGTCTTCCCCCGACAGGGGTGGAATGAGGCGGGGGAAGGGGAGGGGAGTCATTGGGCAGGGGTGGAGGCAGAGCGGGAGTTGTTGTTTTTCCCTCTGCCCTTGTTGTTGTTACCTCTGTAACCACCCCTTTGGTAGCCCCTACAATATGTGGATTGTGTGGGGGCTTTGTACGAGGTGGAAGGTGTATCTGAAGAGTTCCCCTGATGGCGCCTCTATAAGATGAGCGTCGAAATGAACGTTTGGGAGCCTGCGACTGCAGGGCTCCCATAGAGTTGGCTGTATCTGTATTCTTTTTCATTTTTTCAAGGGATACATCTACATTGGGTCCGAATAAGTGTTGCTCATCAAAGGGTTGGTTGAGTATAGCACTTTGGACCTCAGGTTTGAACCCTGATATGCATAGCCAGGCGTGTCTACGCAACAGAACACTAGTGTTAACTGCTCTGGAGGCAGTGTCTGCTGCATCAAGTGCACAACGAATGGAGGTGTTTGTAATATTTTTCCCTTCTTGGATAAGCTCATTTGCTCTATCTTTATACTTATCAGTGAGGTGCTGCATTAATATTTCCAATTCGTCATAATGTGCCCTGTCATATCTTGCCAATAATGCTTGTGTATTGGCAATACGCCACATGTTTGCTGCTTGGGAGGCAGTTCTCTTTCCTGACGCGTCAAGGAGTTTAGACTCTTTATCTGGTGGGGGAGCCTCACCTGACGTTTGTGAGTTTGCTCTTTTGCGTGCATTGGAAACCACAAGCAGGACTGGGCCTTTAATATATGCTAGATCTGAAGGGGCAGCTTTATATTTCTTCTCTATTCGTGGGTTAATGACCCAAGTTCTAACTGAGTCTTTGAAGACTTCAGGAGCATGCTTGATCACTCCTGTGAGCATGGGTAAAATGGCTGAGGACCTTTGTTCATTATCAAATGTATCCATTAGGAAGTCAGAACAAAAAAAGGAGGGAGAAGGAGGTTAGGCCAAACCAGGTCGGCCTCCAGTCAGTATATGCAATACAGGAACCCAATATGAAGGGTCCAGAGACCTGGTTGGTGTTTAGTGGTTACTGCTTACTAAGTCAGTGTGTACCAAATTATGTAAGAAATTTTTTTTTTTTCTAGAGTCCCCTCACTCACCGGGGTTGCCCCACGGTGACATGCTTCATCATTGGGGCCATCCCAGTTCTCTACGAAAAGGGGCGTGCTGCGACAAGGCGACTACGCTGGAGCACTGGTTTTGTGAGATGACTATGTGTGGTGTAAGTGTGGTGATGGTGGAGTGGGTGTGAAATTAAAAATACCGTGCTAGTGGGCCTCAACAATTTATTTTGCTCCTAGTGTGGTATAAAATTAAAAAGGGGTAACACTGTATTCTAACTTTAATTGAGCTAGATCAGTGTTATGGTCGACATGTTTCAAGCTCCCCCAAGCTTTTCATCAGGACCATACAGGGTCCAGCCCTGTATTTCCACTCCTATATTCAAATGAAAAAAGTGTTTTTTTTAAAGTAAATATTAATTATTTATACTGTACGCTGTTAATAATAAAACATGCGTGTTTTTCTGTACATACGGTTTGTAATCTACTCGAAATGATAAACGAGTGTTTGGTTACACTCCATGGTCTTAGGCAAGGGTAGGATCGCCTCGTGGAAACATTGTTCCTATCGGCAAACCCGCTCGGTACTACCTGATAACTCCTCACCCGACCGCATACTGTATGGTCCTGATGAAAAGCTTGGGGGAGCTTGAAACATGTCGACCATAACACTGATCTAGCTCAATTAAAGTTAGAATACAGTGTTACCCCTTTTTAATTTTATACCACACTAGGAGCAAAATAAATTGTTGAGGCCCACTAGCACGGTATTTTTAATTTCACACCCACTCCACCATCACCACACTTACACCACACATAGTCATCTCACAAAACCAGTGCTCCAGCGTAGTCGCCTTGTCGCAGCACGCCCCTTTTCGTAGAGAACTGGGATGGCCCCAATGATGAAGCATGTCACCGTGGGGCAACCCCGGTGAGTGAGGGGACTCTAGAAAGAAATTTTTCTTTCTTACATAATTTGGTACACACTGACTTAGTAAGCAGTAACCACTAAACACCAACCAGGTCTCTGGACACTTCATATTGGGTTCCTGTATTCCATTAGGAAGTCTTCATCTACCGGGTCTGAATGCATGTCCACCCCATGATACTGCGCAGCTCTGTGTACTAACTGATTAAAGCCCATAGTGTCTTCTGGTGGGGAAGGCCTAGAGGGGTATATGTCGTCCTGAGGGACATTTGGGACATCTGGGGTGTTGTAATCATTCCACGGGTCAGGTGAGCCTGGAGGAATATATGGATCATCTGCATTACCCTCTATGTCATCAGAGCTATCATCTCTGTTGTCATCATGTGGTACGATAGAGGATGTAGGGGAATGTTGTGGTAGGGGAACAGGTGGTGATGGCAAAGGTGGAGGAGAAGGGGAAGGAACTCTGAGCGGGGATGTAGCATGTCCTTCTTCTTTGGATGAGGAGCCGGTTTATCCAGTGGCTGTTTTTTTTAACTTAAAGTTAGTTGACCAGTGGTTGGATCTTTAACCAGAGTCTTTTGTGCAGGGTCTGGTTGAAATAAGTCCTCTGCAGGAGGCTGATCTTTTGGTGCGGAGGAAGGTTTCAGCACCGAAGTGGCTTCTTTTGTTTTTTTGGCAATGTTTTTAACAGGAGAAGCAGGAGTCTTTTTCGGCTCCAATTGTTTTTTCAGCTCCGATGATTTTCTCGGTTCCGATTAACTTTTCGGATCCAGTTGTTTTTTTGGATCCCAAGCGTGTTTGCTTGATTCCGAACTTGGTTTGGGTGCCGAGGGGGTATCGGTATGCTTCGGCGCTGATGTTGCCTTTTTCGGTGCCGGTAGGTGTGCGCTGGCACCGTGGGAAGGTCGACTCGAGCCTGAGTCGCCTGAAGGCTTGGGTAGCTTCTTAGCCGGGCCCGAAGGTGGAGTAGTAGAAGCAGTGTTTCGGTGTGATGTGACCGGAGCCTTTTTTGGGTGTGTCGAGGAAGGATCGGGGTCGACGGTCTTACTTACGACCCGCTGTTCTGGAGTGATGTCCTCGACATCGGAATTTTCTGCCTCGGAGTTGCAGTCGACGCCATGTTGTTCTGGGACGTCGACGCCCTCTGCAAAGATGTCGTCTGGAATCGGAGCTGAAGATCGAGTCATTGTTCTCCTAGCTCTTCGGTCCCGGATCGTCTTCTTGGAGCGGAAGGAGGCACAAGCAGAACAGTCTCTGGCCTCGTGCTCCGGGGAGAGGCAAAGATTACACACCTCATGAAGGTCAGTGTGGGGAAACTTCGACCCACATTGAGGACATTTTTTAAATGGCGTCCTTTCCATGAGCTGGAGTCGAGGCCTAGTTAGGCCCGAAGGCCGTCGTCGACGACTGGAATCGAAGTCCTAGGTGTTGAAGATTAGCTTCGACTGGAAACGCGATCGAAACAAAATTATAGAAGCTGGTGAGGATTGCGCGCCGAAGGAAATCGGCTCCAACACGGAGCGCTGGAAACACATCCGAACCCGGTGGCGGAAAAAAACAATCTGGGGATGGAGCTGATGCCCATGCGCAGTATCATCCAAAGGAGGAGTCACCTATCCCGTGACTTCCAAAGACATTTCTACAACAAAACAAACTGCAAACATCCGGGCCAAACACTAGGTGGCCATCTATGCACAGTGTGCAATCTGCAGCTCATATGCCTCGAACATATATATCTATATGTTTGCATCAGCCAAATAAGTGAATCAACCCCATATTCTCCTCCACACTATCTCACACGCACTGAGCTAACTAGGTCTGCTCTGACAAAACTGCTTACTCTGTGCTCCTTAACACCCCTCCCTTTACAAATCTATTAAAGCTTGACCCCAGGACCTGTATTGCCCTCTTTGACACGTCATGGGTTAACAGTTGTGAAAAGCCTCTGAATCTTGCAGGTTGGCTTAAACTTGCTTTCTGGTCCCTTGTGCCCTTATATTGCTCTATGTCCTGGGCTTGCATGACACATTCGATTTGTATATGTACAACCGTATTTGGCCTTGTCCACATCTTATGATTTTACTGATGACTGCACTTTCTGCCCTATATATTCTCCCGTGAATATCTATGAGGGGCAGAAGAAGCTTGTTCCAAGACGTGACACTGCGTCTGCCTTCTGCCTTGGCATGCCAATAAACGGACAAAGGTGCAAGAACATTTCCTGTGTTTTGTGGCAGCTGGGGTCTGTTTGCTTTGCGTCGCTCTGAGGAGGGTTGGAGGATTTATTACCCAAATTAATGGATTTATTACCCAACAGAAGTGGCGTCAGAAGTGAGAGGCATTGAAGGACTGTAATGTCACCAGTTGGTAAGTAGGCTGTAGAGCTAAAATAACTTGCCGGCGTGACCTTTCAGTGTTTCAAATGCTCAGTTAGAACATAGTATTCTTTTAAAAAAGAGAAGGGGTAGTAACTGGCATCTAATCTAACTAGGGGACTGTAGAGAAACATTGATTGATTTTTTTCATCATTGATTGAATTCTTTTCCATCAGTGATTGAAATTTTTATCATCATTGAAATCGTTCTCTGCTCAATACCTTGGAGTTGATATGCAACAGGGGTCTCCGGGACCCCATACACGCAACAGGAGAGCCTAGGCAAGAGAATAATTGATGACCCAAGAGTAGAGGGATGGAGAAATAAAAACAACCCTCCCAGAGTGTAGCGTGGGAAGCATTGACTATTGGCTGGCTGCAGGACACAAGGAAATGATTTTCAAATTTGCACTGTTCTATCATTGATCAATGACTGTATTTAATTATGTTTATGTGTTGATCTTCAAAAGTATTGCCTGCTATGTTTCTTTAAAATGTGTCTTTAAGTGATATCAAAACAAATTGCATCAGAGAAGTCAATTTGTTTTATGTGATGTCTGAGTGATCCACAGCTGCTGATTTTTACTCTCAAGTCGCTATATCCAAATCTTAACAAATCTTTCCTTCCACAAGACAAATCTGTTTATCTTTCAGGGTTTAAAATTGTGAGTGAAGGGCACAATGGGCACCAGCAATTCTAAAGGAACTATGGAGGTGGTAAGGCCTCGCATGGTGAAAAAGACAAAACAATTGTTTAAACAACTGTCATTAGAGAAGGATTTTAAATTACCAGCAGATAGCCCTGCAGCTCAGGTTGTAAAAGATACAAATTGTTTAGAATATGTAACTCCTTTTTGCGCGCTAGTATGGACGTGGAAAGGGAATGAAGGGATGTGGCCTAGATTTGGTTCTCTTGAGATAGATGATATTGAACGCTTGACACAAAGTGTACACTTAAAGGGTGACCCATCATGGGATTCACATTATGTAAAAGATTGTTTACAGCAGTGGCTTTCAATTGCAAAAAATAAAGCTCTCCTTTCAAAACAGAAAGGCCAGGGGAATGCCTCCACTGAATATAAAAACTGTTCTGCAATAGCAATGGTGAATAGTGAGTGCAAGAAGCCTACTAAAAAAGAGCTAGAATTAGCAAAAGATTGGCCCACATCTTATAGCCAGTGTTTATTGGAATTAAGTAACTATGTGTAAACAGAGCAGCATTTGTTGTCACTATGGCAAAAGTGTGGGTTTTCAACAATTGAAGCAGACCGGGTTAAAGAAATACCAAATGCCACTACTTTTAGACGGGCTGCTGCCCTACTATGTATTTGGACGCACCGCCAAGTAAATATTTTCATAAATAAGCTGAAAAAACTGTTTATCGCCTCCAAGCCTCAAGGCCTTTTTGTCAAACTGGGAGAAGGAACAGACAATGAGCAAATAACTAGTAGCGCATTGACTGATGAGGAGATTTTGATGCTTACTGAGGAAGAAAGGAAAAGACAAAGTAGATGCAAATAAGGAATTTAATTCCTGGGTCTCAGATAGAGCCAGGCTGGGGATCCCATACCGGGCTTTATCCCTGTTAGCACCCACCAGCTCGTCGGAACGAAAGCAGAAAAAGTAACTGGAGTAAAAGTAACTGGAACCACAAGTAACTGGATTGCCCGAGCGGTCCGCTGACCCGATTCACGGAGGTTGGAGCCTGAAGCTGCGGAAGCCTGCTGAGCCGCCACTGGACACTCGCCTTCATGCACCCACATCGCGCCGCCGAGACCGAGACTGAGCGGTACCACAAGCAACCGATTGTCCGGATTGCCCACTGACCTGATTGAAGGAGGTTGGAGCCTGAGGAACCGGGAGCCTGCTGAGCCAGCACTCTTAGTCGGTGACTGATGCCTGCGGAGCCCCGCAACCTGCCACTGGATCCGTGTCTCCAGACACCCCCATCGCGGCGCCGTGGCTGGGCAGTTGAAGCTCCGGGAGCCTGCTGAGCCGGCACCGCGGATTGTCCTGCGCTCGGCCCGCACCACGGCAGAGGACTCACGGCGGCATCGGGGGCTGAGTGAGGACCCCCCCCCACCCCGCCTGCTCCACGGCAGCTGCGACCAGCGGAGAATAACAGAGGTGCAGATCCGCCGGCTCCACAGCAGTGAGTCACGGCGGCATCAGAGGGCAGAGAAAGCTCCCCCCCCCAGAGACAGAGACAGCGGCAGAGACGAGGGCTGCTGTTACCGGTTGCTGTGACCGGCCCACATCTTGCCGCGGCCATGACAACGGACCCCCCCCACCTCCCGCTAGCTTTGCAGTAGTTGTGTGGCACCGCTGCTCAGAGGAGTGAGAACTGAGGCTGACGGGACCGGGAGGGACCAGGAGGGACGCCGGATCAGTGGAGGCTGGAGGTGACAGCGACATCTGAGGGCTGAGAGAGGCCCCCATCCAGACCTGTACACGCTTTGATTAAGGACTACAACTGCAAAACTTTGCTGGCAAACTCAACAGGCTTACGGTGCAGCTTGCACATAAGGTATTTATTTCACCCCACCCGCCTGCTCACATTTTCTAAGCTATCTCCTTTGTTCAAAATGGCTGGGGCCATAAAACTGTAGCAATAAATCCCCCTCATGCCTCCGATGTCCACGAGGCTCCCAGCTCAACTCCTCCACACAAGAATACCAGAAGTAGAGATAAGCCTCCTTCCCATCATGCTATGAACAGGGCTTGCTCTAATGGAAAGTGAAACTGCCCTTCCCTGTGCTCAAAGTAATAGCAGCAGACAGAGGACTAATTCCCCTATCTCCCATATCGGTTCGGCCATCTTAGACTGTCTATCCTGGCTGACCATCATGGACTAATCATTCCTCAGGACTGAGTGTCTGCCTTTCTACAGTGGTATACATGTTACTATACTATATGTTATGATATTATATGCTTACAGTGGTATTTTATTTACGCTAGTCATTCCTCAGGACTGAGTGTCCGCCTTTCTACAGTGGTATTACAGGTTACTATACTATATGTTATTATATTATATGTTTACAGTGGTATTTTATTTACGCTAGTCATTCCTCAGGATTCAGTGTCTGCCTTTCTACAGTGGTATTATATGTTACTATACTATATGTTATTATATTATATGTTTACAGTGGTATTTTATTTACAGGGGCATTATATTCCTAGTTGGATCTTGCACATATCACTCTCATATATTTACATCATATGTTTACACGCCAGACGAAGATAGGGTGTCTGCCTTTTACAGTGGTATTATATGTCTATATTCCTAATTGTATCCTGCACATTCCACTTTTTCTTCACCTGTATGCACCGATTGCTACCTCATATATTTTGGCTGCTCACTAGGGTCACTGTTGGTCTCATATGTCTATATTCCTAATTGTATCCTGCACATTCCACTTCTTCTTCATCTGTATGCACCGATTGCTACCTCACATATTTTGGCTGCTCACTAGGGGCACTTTTGGTCTCATATAATTTTTGGTTGCAACTGTATTTTGGCTATTGACTCATGTACCTCATTTGTTATTGACTACTCACTATTTGACTACTATTTGACACTATTTGACTACTCAGTATTTTGGCTACGGACTCTTGTACCTCATTTATTATTGACTACTCACTATGTTATACAACATATAACTTCTGCTGCAGCTCTATTTTGTTACTGATCCATGTACCTCATCGATTTTTGACCACTCTTTTTTGGACTAATCACTATTGTCACTTTTGATTCAGGTATTTTACTGTCTGCATCGGTAATTCATGCTAGTATATCGTCAGTATTATAAAGACATTGTACTCTGTACACGTTTGCAACCGACACCGACTTCACTTTTTACTCCTGTAATGCACCGACTAATTGCTCACATAGACCCGTTACATTTATGTAACCTGCTCCCATTCCTAGTTTTATTCCTGTATGCACCAACTGCTACCTCATATACTTTGGTTGCTCACTAGTGTCATTGTTGGTCCATGCAACTGTTTTTTAGTGTAGGCGCCTGTATTGTGCTCCCGTATATCATTATTGTGCACCCTGCATCTGTGCAACCCGCACCCACCACACTACAACCGTCGATTACCGGGCGCCCGCCCACACCTACCTATTCCGTCATCCCAACATGGAGCTCATCGGCAAGCACACATATAGAATCAACTACCCACCCACACTCACCAAAAAAGCCGCTAAACGCTTTAAACACAACTTACTGAGGTCTCACCCTGAAACTCCCTTTGCAGACACCTACTTCTCACCGGTCAATGGTGCCGTAAACATTGATATGATCTTCCACACCACACGCAGAGCCCAATGGAGAAAAACGTTCCTCTCTTTACTCACCGTCTCCAACTCCAGGAAATCCGCACATGGCCGAACACTCTCCATCACTCCATCCCAACTCTTCCCGGGCAGAACCACCATCACTATCTATAACAACGGGATTGTCCTAATCCAATCCACAGACAGGAACCTGGAACTACTAGACAACCTGTTCCCCACTTTCATACAGCACCTCTCCAATCCGTGGACCCCCACTCATAGCACTCTCAGTCCGATCACCCTTGACTCCACAGCCCACAACAATAACCACTCCATCCTAACCCAGCCCCAAAACGACACGCACCTCTCCTCCACCCCCGGCACCGTCGTCACCCACCCATCTACCGCAGCCACCTCACACTCATCAATCACAGACTTAGAACACTCCCCCACACTCCCACACACCAGTTGCACCCCCTCCCCCCCACCAACACCCTGACCTTCATTCATACCACTCCCATTCCTTTCACCCTTGACACCACAGCCCCCAACCACAACGCCTCTAACCCAGCTCAGCCACAAAACGTGGCGCGCCTCTCCTCTACCACCGGCACCTTAGTCATGCACCCATCTACTGTTGTTACCCCGCATCCCTCAGTCACAGGCATAGATCTGTCCCCCACATACACCAGCCGTACCCCCTCCCCCCGTACACCAGCCCACACTCCCATCCTTTTCAACCATGACACCACAGCTCCCACCCACAATCCGCCTAACCTAGTACAGCACCAGATCGACACACATACAGACATACCCCACCCTTCATCCTCCCCCTTCTCAGCCCCCACTTCCACTTATTGACTAAGCACACAGAACAAGCCGCCTCTTTCAATTCAACTCCGCCTCATCAAAAAAGAACCATATACAACATTTCCCCCCCCCATTCTCACCCCCCACCACCTTACATGCGCCCCCATCACCACTAACACACGCCCATCCTCCACCATGCACCCTCCGCCTACCACCAATACCCTCTTCCATACCACCAACCTCCCCCCTAGGTCATCCGCCCCCAACCCTCCCACCCCCACCGCCAACACACATCCCACACCAGACTACGTTATGGCCTCCCTCCTCCAGCTCAAAGAAGACATTCACATCATCAAACAACTACTCTGCACACATGCCAGTCACTCCTCACCCACCACCCTCCTCAAGCTCAAAGAAGACATTCACATCATTAAACAATTACTCGGCACACACTCCACCAGCACCACCCATCCCAACAGGACCTCCACCCGGTCGGCTGCCGCTCCCACTCAACGCCCCCGTGCTGGACCTCAATCCCTGTTCGTAATCGTGAAAACCGTCCCCATCGCTCCTGCAACCCACTATCGGACCTCGACACAGTCACCCTCCTCCGCTCCTACGACCCAGCTACCCATAGCAACGTACCCACCACCTTCCGCGCCATTCCAACAATTCATCCAAACCCCATTAGACCCCCCACTCTAAACAATAGAATTTCTATCCTTAGTAATCTGAGAAAAGTCCCTCTCTCCCTAGAACCCCCTTCCACCCTCGACATACCCCGTCTCAAATGCACCCTCATCAACTGCAGATCGGCCTCTAGGCACTCCTCCGCAATCGCTGATCTCATCTTAACACTGGACCTTGACCTAATCATCATGACTGAAACCTGGCTAACTGAATCCTCTACACCTATAATGGACATACTGGTTCCCCCCAACTACCACATCACTAGACTAGACAGGGTTGGTCAAAAAGGTGGTGGAATCGCATGTATACACAGGAGTAACCTCTCTGTCCTGAAAGTAACCTCTCCCTCCCTACCCTCCCCAACCTCCTGTGAATACATCTGCCTCGATATTATCAGTGGGGGCAAACCGATATGCTCTCTTCACGGCATTTACCACCCACCAGGGGACAACCTTACCTTCTCGCAACAAATTATGGATTTGATCACAACCAATTCCGGGCGACGACTCACACAAATATACCTTGGTGACTTCAACCTCCACTGGAACGATCATAATGACGCGGTGGTAAATAGTCTTAAAAATTTCCTCGACGCCCTGGACCGCACCCAAATATGCAACAGCCCGACACACGAGAAAGGCTCTATCCTTGACCTTATCATCTCCAAAGAGGACTCTATCCAACTCGAATTTATCCAACCCTGTGACTGGTCAGACCATCATATTGTCACATTCTTCATCAATGAAAAAGTCAAATTTAACCCGGCTCAATCCTTCAGGCCCAAAGTCTGGAAAAGAGACCTGAAAAAACTCAACTCAAATTCTCTACCCCCAACAGCTGCAACCTTCTACTTCCTCCTATCGGCGCTACGGATGTCCAATCCTTGACGGATCACTATCTCAACGCTATGACCTCTATAGTTAATGAAGCTGCACCCATGTAGCTAAAAAGAGCCTCCACAAAAATGTCCAATCCTTGGTACGACGGGAGTCTCAATGACGATAGACGGGCCATGCGAATGGCAGAGCGCACCTGGAGATCAGCTCCCTCCGCACTGCATTTAAAAACGCTGAAGAAAAAGAGAAATGCCTACTTCAGGAAAATAAAACGCTCAAAATCAGACTTCTTCAGCCGTCAGCTCGACCAAGCCAAAAATCGTCCGAGAAAGCTGTTTGAGCTAATCAGAACACAGTCCAAGGAACAACCTCAACCACTCAGCACTTTGGGCGAAGCACCCACCTGTGAAGACTTCGCCTCTTTCTTTACCCAAAAAACCGACAACATAAAGAACGATCTCCTCATTGACGTAAGTCTTTACCCCAAACTCCACTGCACAGCTCCCACTGAACCAAAAAACAATGCTACATGGTCATCCTTTGTCACCTATTCGGAAGAAGAAATTGGTAGACTGCTCAGCACTGTGAAACCAGCCAATCACCTCTCGGACCCCCTTCCTGCCAACGCTGTCAAAGACCTTATCCCGTCGCTCCTCCCACTCTGGACTAAAATCATCAACAGTTCACTCCAACAAGGGACCATCCCCGACTCCCTCAAAGTTGGACAAGTCACACCTCTACTAAAGAAACCTTCAGCCGACCCCTCTGATCTAAACAATTACCGTCCCATTACCAATATTCCGACTCTTGCCAAACTGTTGGAAAAATGTGCACAAATACAATTGACTAAACACATCAATCAGTTTGATCTACTCAACCCTCATCAATCAGGCTTCAGAGCAGACCACAGTACAGAAACTGCTATGACTCACATAATTGACGACGCCCTCCAAATCTTAGATCAAAACGATACCTGCCTCCTCATCCTTCTTGATCTCTCTTCTGCATTCGACACCGTCAAACATGAGAATCTACTCGATCCATTAAACACAAGAATGGGTCTATCTGGAACTGTGCTCAAGTGGTTCACGTCCTTTCTACACAACAGATCGCAGAAATTCAAGAGTAACAACCTGATGTCTTCGCCAATACCTGTATCGCTAGGCGTCCCACAAGGATCCTCCCTATCCCCTACTTTGTTTAACCTAGTTATGGAGCCGCTCACCACCTTGCTACAAGCATCCAATGTTCACTTCCACATGTACGCCGATGACACCCAACTTTATCTCAAACTACAATCACCCAAAGACATTATGCTCTTGAATTCAACGATCAGAAGCACCCAATCATGGCTGGCCGCTAATCATCTCAAACTCAATGCCCTTAAAACAGAGTTCCTCCTGATCTCACCTCCCGCGAAAATCACTACCGCTCAAATTTGGCTTAAACACCTAACGGCACTCAATGTTCATCCTACCATCGTGGACTCAGCAAAATCTTTAGGCATAACACTCGACACCAACCTCAACATGCAGGAACACATCAACAAAGCAACTAAGGGTGCGAACTACCAGAGCAATACCTTAAGGAAACTCAAACCCTTCCTCCGGGCCAAAGATTTCCATACTGCGGTACAAGCACTAGTCATCCCTCGAATAGACTACGGCAGCATCGCCCTCTGCGGTCTCCCCCTAACTACTACGGCACCCATAAGAGCTTCTCTAAACGCCGCAGCGAGACTCATCACTGGATCAAAAAAACATTCACACATCTCCCCTGATCTGAAATCCCTGAACTGGCTGCCTTTTGAAGCCAGAATACATCTGAAAATCGCCTGCATGACGCACAAGGCTGTCCACCTGAGCTCACCTGGATACCTCGCTCAGAAGCTGACGATTTCTGGAGGCTCCAGGAACACTAGAGGCACAAACAATCTCTTGCTAAAGCCCCAAAGATTTCGCAAGGAGAAAACCTATAAACGCTCCTTCTCAGGAATGGCACCCAGGATCTGGAACTCACTCCCCCCCGAAACCAGGCTCATCTCCTCCACCATACTTTTTAAGAAAGAAGTAAAAGCTATCCTCATGGCTAAATACACCTGAATTATTACTGGGTATGATATTTACAGTCAATGTACCATTCAGTTCTACTGATCTTTTGCATTTTTGTATGACTCGTATTATTGACCTTCCTGATTGTTTACGCTATTACCTATTTGTACCTGTATCATTATTGATGTATCTGTCTGATCTGACTATGCTGCTGAGTCGGACTATGCTCCCACATGTACCTTCCCCACCCCAATTGTTATGTACTCACATGCTATAACCTTCGTCTGTAAAGCGCTCTGATATCTGCAAAGATCTTGTTCGCACTATATAAAACTTTCAAAATAAAATAAATAAATAAATGAGAACAGCCACCAAACATTGGGACAAAACATCCAGTCTGCAGTGCCTGTTTCTCCTGCACCTCAATTCTCATCCGCTCCTCCAGCAACTTCAATTTACACATCACTTTCAGGCCCCTAAATACCAACTAGCCCCAGAGAGGGCAGTTTTAGAACACCAGTCCTGAATGGGCACTTATCCTTAGGAGGGGACATGCTACAGGCTTTTGAATCCCCAGCCCAACCTTCCACTTTTGGTCTGAGTGAAGATTTAGGGATAAGTGCAAAAGAGAGAAAAGATGAGGAAGAACATGAGCGGTTGACACACCTGAGGAAAGAGGCAGATGAGTTCAAAGAAGAAGTAAACACTGATAGGGAGGAAATACAATGCTCTATTAATAAACTACAGGATAAGCTAGAGAGGAGGGAACGGCTGATACATTTACGGTCATGAACACGGACCCTAAAGGGAAAGGGTGAGAACTCATATACTGATGACATACTATTGAACACTAAACTAACTGCACCAAATATAGTGTTGGGGGGACAGCCATGCTAAAGCCATGGACCCCCTTGGAGGCAACCCAAATGACTAAGGGCGCGCCTGACCCACTGACTGCCAGTGTAAAATATTATGAGTGGGTTCATAAAATATGTATTGCCTATACCCCCTCCCTCGAGATGTTGAAATGCTATTAAAAATAGGATATGGGAGCAGATGGTCTTTAGTAAAAAGTGCATTCCAAATTCCACAGGAAAGGGATTGGACCATACTGACTAATAATATGGATGTCACAGAAAATAGATTGATTAAATGGTTAGAGTCTATCAGGGACACAATTAATGGCCTAGCAGTTAAACATGGTGATTTTTCTCAAGTCACTGCCACGTTGCAGAAGCCAGGTGAGTCAGTAGCTGATTACATCTTAAGGTACAATGAAGCATGGGATAATAGTGCAGGGGTACCACACACCACAGAGGCCTATAAGGTATTGGCTACGCAAACCCTTATGAATGGATTGCTAGCTTCTGTGGCCCACAGTTGTAAACTACGCCACCCTGATTGGTCCACTAAAGGATATCACAAGTTGTGCATGCTTCTCATAACTATGGAAAGAGATGGTATTTTTAAGGTAAAGAAGGATGTCGCTAAAAATGACAAAGGAATGATGTTGCAGCAAGTACAAAGAGAGGAGGAGCTGGAGGGAATGTACTATCAGGGGGCACAGTTAAGAAAGGATAATGGACAAGGATACCAGAGGAGAGACAAGAGTAGGGATCGGTGCTGTAATTGCCAGAGGTATGGGCACTGGGGCCGCAATTGTAGAAATAATAGAGGTAGAAGGTACTGGAATGAGAGAAGTGACCAGTATAATAGAAATGATAGAAACAGGAATGAAAGGTTTGACAGAAATGAGACCCAGCCATCTGCACCACCCATGCCCAGAGAACTGAAGCAGACCCAGCACTCCCTGAGGAATCCTTTCCAGGAGCAACGTGGACCAGCATAGGACCACACGGAGAGAGAGATGGGACAAACTACAGCAACCAGAGCCCAGTGCTTTATGATGAAGGTATCAGAGACACCAGAGGAGAATCCCATGTTTCAAATTAAGGTAGGAGATCGATTTCCTAATAGACAGTGGTGCAACCCTATCCGCAGTAAGAAACAAGTTGGGTCCTGGTAGTGGTGAAACAGTCACTACTATAGCAGTAAATGGAATGATGATACATGAAGAATTGTCAGAACCCCTCCCAGTTTCTGTTGATGACTTCACAATGACCCATCAGTTTCTGCTGTCACCAGATGCACCCATCAATTTGCTGGGGAGAGACCTCCTCTTTAAATTGCATGCAATATTATATTTTTCACAAAATGGAATCTACTTACAAGTACCTGAGGACAGGTTAGAATTGGTTAATAGAGCACTTACTGCTTGCAAATTAAGTAAGGACTCTGTGTTATGTGCACCCCCGTCTTGTCTCTCTCTCCAACACTTTACCAATGGACTCCATGACATGGAGATTTGTATGAAAACATGTTTCAAGAACTGTTTAAATACAGCTCTGAAATGGAGAGTGAATTGGTCACTCATTTAGTGCAGTTGACATTAGTACCTGAGTCCATACACTGTACTGCAGCATTTTTCACAGGAGCAGTGCCTGAATGGTACGCCTACAGGGCAGACAAACATTTGCACTGGACAATGGAGTTGTTTGAGCACACATTATATGTAGGAAAAGAAGGGTGTGCAGTGAGCATTAAACTGGGACCACAGGAAATTAGGTTATTTCAAGTGCCAGATTCTGAACCACATGTATCCATAGCTGTAGCACCAGGTTACTACCCTAAGGATTTGGGCCCCATGGTCAAACGCCTTCAGGACTTACCTAGAACTAAGGATTTTACATTTCCGTTAGGAATGGTGTCTGTGTTAGGAGATGGAGAAGGATGGTGTTGGACGTTGTGTATGAACAGAAAGGACAGGACTGCAGTTTTTGACAAACTTGAAGGGAATATGGCTTTACAGCTGACTAAAAACAAGGTCCTAGAGCAAGTGAACTCAGAGGTTTGGACAAAACACAAAAATGTGGCAGGATTATTGAAAACATGCCCTCCCCATAAAGTGACACTTAAAGAGAATGCTGAATTACCGTATGTCCGTCAATACAGGCTGTCACCTCAGGCAGAGGAGGGAATAAAACCTGTGATTGAATCTCTCTTGCAACAAGGTATCATTAAAAAGACATCCAGCCCCTGTAATAGTCCTATCATTCCATTACCCAAGGGCAATACTGGGCAGTATAGGTTCATACAGGACTTACAACAGATAAACAACATTGTGGTTCCCTTAGCACCTGTTGTGCCTGACACCAATACTATATTATCTTCTATACCTGTAGAGGCAGAGTACTTTTCAGCCATTGATCTCTCCTCTGCGTTTTTCAGTTTTAGAGTCTATCCAGAGAGCGAGTACCTTTTTGCTTTCACAGTGAAAGATACCCAATTTACTTTCAGAAGACTGGCACAAGGCTATACTGAGAGTCCCACAGTCTATGCGCAGGCAGTAAAGAGAGACCTGGATAGCTTACACCTGGAAGGAGGTAGCATCATCTTGCAGTACGCTGATGATCTACTCGTGGCATCTCCATCACTTGAAGCCTGTGAAAAAGACACTGTAGCGCTGCTGAATCACCTCCAGGAGAGAGGACACAATGCTTCATTGTCAAAATTCCAGTGCTGCCAAAAATAGGTGATTTACCTGGGTTATGTGGTATCCAAAGGTACATGCTACATATCGCCTGACAGGATAAAAAGATTCAGGGCATGCAGCCTCTGTCCACCAAGAAAGGAATGCTGTCATTCCTGGGGATGATGAACTACTGCCGCCAGCGGATCTCTGAGTACAGATACTATGATGCCATCCTGCGACAATGTACACTATAAGATGCTCCCAACAACATTGTATTGACTAATGAACTTGCAATCTGTTTTGAGAAACTGAAAGAGACTTTGTGTACTGCGCCAGCCCTGGGGCTGCCTAATTAGAAACTGCACTTCCATCTCTATGTGTCAGAGCAGAATGGCATTGCAAATGGTGTGCTGACACAGCAGTATGGCTTTGGAAAAAGACCTGTGGCATACTACTCTGTGATTTTGCCTGCAGCAGTAACTGGGCATCCAGCTTGTTTGAGAGCAGTGGCATCAGCCGCTGTGATGTTAGAGAGGACGGCTCCCATGGTGTTGGACTACCCTTGTATTGTTTATGTGCCACATTCGGTACAGTTGTTGTTGTCATCTGCAGCAACACAACATTTTTCGGCGGCCAGGCAAACAGGTTATGTGGTCACTCTGTTGTCTAACACCAATATCACCATTAAAAGATGCCCACCTGTTAATTTGGCAACATTATTACCTCCACTAGGTGATTCAGATGAGACCCCTGACCATGACTGTGTTGAAGTTGTAGAGACATGCATCACACCCAGACCAGATTTGCAGGAAACACCATTAGAAAAAACTGACTATGAATGGTACACTGATGGTTCCTCCAGCAGACTAACAGACACTGATTACAGAGCAGGGTATGCTATAACAACAGTAGACACCATAGTTGAAAGTGCAGCCTTCCCCCCGGCACATCTGCCCAGCAAGCCGAGCTGTATGCTGTAACAAGAGCATGCATCCTAGCTGAGGGGAAAGATGTTAATATTTACACTGATTCACGTTATGCCTTTGGAGTTGTTCATGATTTTGGCCAGCTGTGGCAGTATCTTGGTTTCATAACAGCAGTAGGACGCCCCATTCAAAACGTCCCCTTAGTAAAGAATTTGCTACAGGCAATACTACTGCCAAACAGAATAGCAGTAATAAAATGTGAGGCACAGCATTCCAAGCAGCACTGCTATGGACGGATGCACAGATTTCTGACTATGCTGTACAATTGTCAGTGGTATTGAGGCATCACCATCTCCAGGTGAAGGAAGCTTTGCCACATCCTTCTTTAGAACAAACACACCCTTTTAAACCTGGCGACATGGTCATGGTGAGAAAAATAAAAAATGTTTCTCTTACTTCTAGGTGGACTGGACCCCACGTCGTGCTCCTGGTTACCAGAACATCACTAAATGTGCAGGGACGTCCCAAGTGGATGCAGGGCTGCACAAACCATGCCTGAGGCAGAGGCACCTTTAACAGATGAGCAACGGCCACTAGTGGAGCAGCGTGAAACACAGGACATGGGGAGACAGACCAGACCTTTCCTAACAACAACGCTGAGGGTCCATCATCAAATGTCCCAGGAACGGTACACCAACTGATGCTGTTGAGTGAAGCACGCAGGGCATGTCCGTGAAACCGCCCCCGAACAAGACGACTACGGACCAGGAGTAGAAGCAGATCACAGCGCACCACAAGAACTTTCATTATTGACACTTACAGAAAGTACCCTAGAACTGAGACAGAAAGACACGGCCTAACAACATTTTAAATTCTGAAAGTGACATTTACCACTCTCGAGAAAATGCATTGCATTACGCTAACAATATTTTTTAGTACCTTAATTATGTGTGTGCTACCTGTACTGCAACATCCTGCTGACCATCCCCTCATTGCAGTACATGAGAAAGTTGCCCAGGCGTTAGGTCTTCAAAATTGCTGGATATGTAGAGAATTATCCAGACACCCCAGTGACCCTATTGGCCTTTATGAAACACCTGTGCCTCTACAAAATTATGCGCAAGGAATAGGATGCCTCATATCCAATGTAACCTGGGGTTGTGGAGAAGGAAGGATTGGATGGTACCCACGTTGCACCATACTGCCAAATATTCAAGCCCAATACCAAGTGTCTCCTACAGTAGAATACAAAGACAAGGAAAAAGCATTTCCTGTATGTTTAAAGCATCATGTTTCAGGATATAACCCAGCTTCACGATACTTAGGACATTTCAAAAGTAGCCAGTGTCCTAACATATTAGAATTTGATAATATCACAGGGAATTGGAACATAAAAGACAGACAGTAAGTAGGAACTGGACAGCTAAGGTACGAGGAAAACAAGTAAACTATACTTTGCATTACTGGACCATCACTGTAGATGGAGAGACACTATTAATAACACCTGATGGTTTTCTATATGATCCATTTATTGAGCAAAAGAATAAGCATGCTAGGGCACCAAATGTGATTTCTAAAATATTAGACTACCCCTTATGGTCAGCCCGCTGCTGATACATGGCACTATGGGCAAATGTTACACTTATAAATTCTTCATGGATTGATTACAAATGGTGTGATCAATTCCAAAACACTTTTCCTGAATGGGTAGGCCTTACGCTCAGTAAATATCACACATTAGACCCACAGTTACAGGGCAGAATGTATTTTGTTTGTGGCACTAAAGCATACAAGGGGCTTCGCCGGCACTGGGAAGGCATGTGTGCTATTTCTTATCTTACACCAAACATTTCAGTCGTGCCACACATTGCAGCCCATGAGCCACTAAATTTGGGGAGTTTTGCTCATAGATATAAAAGAGATATACATGCACCTATTCTGGAAACTAGACAAGGTCTATTCTTTGAACGAATGCGTCTATTTATTCCTGGATATGGGGTTTATGATTTAGAATTGGCTCTAGTTAATATGTCTGCTGAGCTAGCTGTAGCATTCAATGTAACAAGAGAACAAGGGATGCACTTCAACAGTTGCAGATGGAAATTAACTCAGTAGCTGCCATGACTATTCAACACCGAATTGCACTTGACCTCCTGACACTACAACAAGGACTGTGCATTTTATTAAATTCCTCTTGCTGTTATTTTTTAAACAAAAGTGGAAACATAGCAAGGGACGTGACACAAATTAAGAATGTAGTTCAAATAGTCCATGGAGCAGGGAAAATTTCAGATTCTAATGACTGGTCCTGGCTATGGTCATGGCTACCAAAGCACTTACTTTTAGCGCTACTGGGTATCTTTTTAACAATAGTGATATTTTTGTGTTGTCTTCAGTGTTGCTGCTCCATGGTACAGCAATTGTGTAGTAAAAGCATCCATTCAATTTCCGCAGTTAAAATTCTACCTCCTACAGAGCAGGAGCTAGCCTGCAAATATCTCCAAATACAACAGGATTTAGAGAAAGCACACAAATAAATATTTCAATTAATGGCTATTGATATATAATATAAATGCATTGAGTATTAGTATATAATTGTATCTATGTTGAAAAATGAATACCTCTTGGATGGGTCTACGCCAATATATGCATGTTATTTACACACCGTGTAATGCTGGTCAAAGATATGTACTTTTTCAATATTTCTACCATATGTATATATTCATATTTTTCTTACAATGGTATTTGATATTGCTATCAAAAAGGAGGGATATTGTGAGGAAAAATATATATCTATATGTCTGCATCAGCCAAATAAGTGAATCAATCCCATATTCTCCTCCACACTATCTCAGACCCACTGAGCTAACTAGGTCTGTCCTGACCAAACTGCTTACTCTGTGCTTCTAAACAACCCTCCCTTTAAAAATCTATTAAAGCTTGACCCCAGGACCTGTATTGCCCTCTTTGACACGTCATGGTTTAACAGTGTGAAAAGCCTCTGAAACTTGCAGGTTGGTTTAAACTTGCTTTCTGGTCCCTTGTGCCCTTATATTGCTCTATGTCCTGGGCTTGCATGACACTTCGATTTGTATATGTACAACCGTATTTGGCCTTGTCCACATCTTATGATTTTACTGATGACTGCACTTTCTGCCCTATATATTTTCCCGTGAATATCTATGAGGGGCAGAAGAAGCTTGTTCCAAGATGTGACACTGCGTCTGCCTTCTGCCTTGGCATGTCAATAAACGGACAAAGGTGCAAGAACATTTCCTGAGTTTTGTGGCAGCTGGGGTCTGTTTGCTTTGCGTCGCTCTGAGGAGGGTTGGAGGATTTATTACCCAACTTAATGGATTTATTACCCAACAAACTCAACACCCTGATCACTGGGTTTTTGTGGGGCACCGGGAGGCGGAGAGTAGCGCTCGCCACCATGATGTGGCCAGGGCAGAGGGGGGCTTTGCGGTGCCGGATTTTGAAGCTTATTACCATGCAGCTCAATTGCAGTGGTTCACTAAGTGGGTGGCGGGACGACTCCAGAACGCAGAGGACCCTGGGGGCTCGGATCCGGGTTTGCGGTTGTTGCACCTCCCTTTGAGGGATGGGGCAACCCCTTCGGATCTACGGGCAGCGCACTGGTGTTGGAATAGGGGGTTTGAACGGGCACAGATAAGATTCCCCCTATGCGCCAGAGATTCCGCTGTTGATCTGCGAGGCACTGCCCCATGGAGGGGACTGGCATAGACTAAGGACATGGGAGGAGGTGGGGATCTCTACTATTGGAGACTTAAATGAGGGCAATACCTTGCTCCCTTTTAATGATCTATTAGAGCGGTACGACCTCCCAAGAGGGGATTTCCTTTTACATGCTGCCCTGACAGCAGCTATCTGTAAACATTGGCGGGAGGGGTTGGCGGAACCTCTGACCTCCCTGGTTTGTCAGTATATAGTGATAGCTGCTGGAACGATTAAGGCGGTAACTTGCCTCTACCGACGCCTCACGCAGGAGACACAATGACCCCTGACAGCCCTGCCTCTCAAATGCGGACTTAGGCGAGACAATCAACGAGAAACCCAGGGGAGAATTGGGGGAAAGGGCTTGGAAAAGTTCTAGAAATGCGTGCTTCCAGCTGATTCACTTCTTTATCCTCCACAGAGCGCACCTTACCCCGCGTAAGATTAATGAATATTTTGGGGCCTGATCCGCCTGCCCAAGGTGTAACCTGGAAGATGCTGGGTTTTTACACATGTTTTGGGACTGCCCGCTTCTGGGAGAGTTCTGGAGAGGGGTGACGACTAGATTAGTGGTCATGACGGAGTGTGACATAGCGCTGACACCAGAGTGTTGCCTCCTACACTTGTTCCCTCACTCTGCTAGGAATAAGGTCACTAGCAAGTTTATAGACCTGGGGTTGGCCAAAAGGGAACTTACTAGCCAATGGAAGGCGTAAAATGCACCTAGCGTGCTGAGATGGACAAGGGAGCTTTTAAGGTGGGCAGACTGCGAAGGGATTTTCAGACTGCAAATGGCCCAAAGAACTGGGAGCGAAAAGACATTGAAGGCAGCGAGGGCATGGGTGGCATTAGTGGAGGTATTAAAACAGCCGAGTGACGATAACGATATACCCCCTGATGGTGAAAACCCAGTTGTGGGAGATTGAGCGCTTGATTTACTGGACGACCCGGATGGATGCCCGTGGGCTTGAGCTGCCAGATGGGGCTCCTGTTCGGCGTGGCCCTACTATGGACATACATTACCTGGAATAGCCTGCCTAGTGCCCCACTGGACTGATTAGCATTACCATGCAGGGAACCAGATGTATAAGCGACATGCCTGGGGCGGGGAGGGTGGATATTTGGAGGGAGGAGTTTTTTTCTCTTTTCTGGTTTATTAGGGGTTAATTGTGGAGCAGGATACTGAGATGATACATGTCTAATAAGGGCGGTACCGAGCCCCACAGGACTGCAGAAATTAGGCAGCATTGGGTGCATCACCATTTCCTTGTGCTGGAGCAGAATTACTGACTCCTTGTGGAAAGACAGCCTGAGATTAGTATGTGTAAGTGTAGTAGGATGTACACTGGAATTGGACTGTAATTACTGTATTACCCCTGCAATGCTATTGATTGCTTTATCACAAATTAATAAAAATCTGTTTATAAAAAAGATAAAATCACAGGATTAGTATTTGCCCATGACAGATGACATACAGGAACCAAGTTCCCATATGGAGCTATATCATTGTGGAATGACACAGAGACAAATGGCATGCAAACATACAGGAACTAACACACACCCTAGAACATCAAGGAAACTAACGCAGCTTTCTCTTTGTTTCAGAGGAAATGGGACAGTAAAGGTGGGAAGTAACCTCAACTGCAACACCACCGTGAACAGCGCCAACATGCAGGGAGACACTGCCAGGCCTATGAATCACTTTTGTGCATGCTTCTGCCGAGATCACACCTAAAAATCAGATCGCTGGTTGCTCGCTTCTGCAAAAACCACAACTTCACACCTGACCGGCTAGATGGCTTGATGGAAGAAACCACATACAAAAGGTCAGATAAACTTTGCCAATCAGTGTTGAGCAGGATATAACGACGCGCTGCGCTGTTAGATAAATATATCTTTGCTCCGCTTAAATTCCGAGAACCAGAACCATAGGCATCTCTGCGCTTCTGTTTCTGAGAAATTGCTACATCTACTGATGCTATCTTGTATATCCTCTGTGAACATTGCTTACATCAATGATGAACTAGTAATCTTTTCCTTTGTGGTTTCGGGGACTAAATAAGGCTGCTTCTAAGCTAAAACTCCAGCCATCAAGTTGCATCTCCACAGAGGTGAACTGATCTCTCCAGTAGTGACTGATCTTCACTGCAGTATTACAATAAACCCATATCACTATGTGAACTTGTTTTACTTGGTGCTTGCTCAACAGATATTCCCTTCAATATTATTTAATATAAGTATGCGAGTCCTAGGCTTCTTGGGTCTAAATCAGTGTACGTTTTCCAGATTTATTTGTAAGTTAACAGTGTTTGTATGCCCACATTATCACTTCTTTGATCCTTTTAAATAGACAAAATATTTTTTTTCATTCTGCAGTATTTTCTCAGCCTATCAATGGCATGCATCTTGAGAAGTTCTGTACTAGCAGAATTCAATAGGTAGGAGACCTGTGGCTTCTGTACGCCTCAAAATACACAAATAGGAACACTATTTTCAATTTTGTATTGCAAAATGCAGGATGCAATCGTATTAGCCACCATTTGCTTCCTAGCTGTCTTTAATGCAGAAAAGGTAGACACAATCCAAGGTATTGGGGAGGTGCCAGCAGATTGACCTGCTTCTAGGGAGATGCTGTCAGCAGCGATAAAGTTTGGGGCTGCCTTGCGTAAATTTGCAGGTTCTAATCGTCCCAGCAGCTACCTCAAACTAATAAATAATACCCTGCAGATTATCAACCACTCAGCAGCTATCTCAAACTAATAAATAATACCCAGAGGTACTTTTTTTTTTTCAGAATACATATCTTTAATCTGCAAAACCAAATGCAAAACTTCAATGAAAATAATCTCCAAATGTTTTGATATGTTCACCATGTTACATTTTTATTTTTTCTTTCAAGAACTTTATTCGTGAATGTATATTCGTCACAATAGCATACAGAATCCACATCAGATATACCCAGAGGCACTTATGGAACTTAACAACGGGTGATGAACAATGTTTAGGGTGCATTTACTCATATTTTACATTTAATCCCTCAGGTGTTCATTATTATGATGACAAATATTGTTGCATTCATGATTTGTAAAAGAATAGCTCTTCGAAAATCCCAAGTCACTGTAAAATGGCAGAGGCTGCCGCCGCCAGTGCAAGCACGGGCCCATGAAAAGCCAGAGCGTGGTGGGAGGGGCACGGCTCTTTCCTCAGTCACTGCTCCTGGGGTATGCATCATGTTTGTGGAGACGATGCAAGGAAGGGCAATGTGTGCATTGGAAAATGTACACCGCTGTCAGCGTCAGAATGCAGGAAAGCGAGGCATTTCAGGTGTGGAGCAGGCTAAGTTCCAGGAATTTTCTTCTAAATGGGCCATGTTTAAGTTCGGGTGGGCCAGTGCGGGCCCAATATTTCTCAATTCTGGATGGAAGCCTACAAGCCATAGATTTACATCATATGTTCTTCCAAACAGGCATACAGTAGGCAACCTTTTTTTTTTTTTTTTAAATAATAACTTTATGTTTCATTTTATACCACACAAGGAAGTGAGTGAAAACTCGTGAAAGCAGTATTGAATTAACATGAATGACATCAGCCTGAATATGTATACGAGTGGCACACAAATTATCAGCCTTCCTGGCTCGCAATATATATGGTTGTGTACTTTCAGTCATACTAGATGATAGGGAGGCACAAACACTGCGCATCTTATTTAGACTCAGTCCTCCCCAATTCGTCTCGCTATTGCTAGCGTTTGAGTCACTGTGTATGCCTACATTTACTACCTGGTTAAATAGCTCCCTGCATAAGTCTCTCCAACTGCTAATATCCTCCTTCAACTTTTCATTTTTTCTGCCTGCTTTCATATGTATCAAGATGTCTGACCTCTTGGTCAGGGAACTCTGCTCCCCCCTGTTGCAGCTCCGATTTTGCTCTGCTGCCCCCAGCACCTCTCTGATCACAGGTAGGTGTTTGAGTCCCTCATCCACCCGCAGGCTCCTGCCTGCGCCTCATCCCTGGTGGCCCAGCGGGAGAGCCTTGCTCTTCTACTGGTCCGCTCAGCATTCTGTTGTACTGTTTGTCTTCCCTCTATCTTTGTCTATTTGTGCCTTTCTGTTTTAGTCTTGTTTTTCTTTTTTTCTACAGTTGTTTTCCTACCCTCACTGGTTTCCTATTTTCTGGTTTTCCTTTCGCGCCCTTCCCGCTGCTGCTGCTCCCATGGCCCCTCCCCCCTGCTGGTTCTTGCTCCTGCCTCCCAGCTGCGATCCCTTCCCCATCCCCTACTTAATGGCGGCCGCTGCGTGAGCAGTTGAGCAAGACCTCTGACCTCCTGGTCAGAGAACTTTGCTCTCCCTTCGCACAGCTCCGCTGTTGCGCCGCTGCCCCAGCATCTCTCTACTCACAGGTAGGTGTTCTAGGCCCACCTCCACTCACAGGCCCCTGCCTGCGCCTCATCCCACTAGGAGAGCGTTGCGCTTCTGCTGGTCCGCTCAGCCTTCTGTTGTCCTGATTGTCTTCCCTCTATCTTTGTCTATTTGAGCCTATCTGTTTTAGCCTTGTTTTTCTTTTGTGCCATTTTGTCTATTTTTCTACTCAATGCCGAACACCACCCACGGCCAGTTTTCCTGCCAACACTGCCGACTAATCTTCACCAACCCTCAGCCACCGCCCACCCTATAGACACCACCGCACACGAGCCCCTGAGGTGCATCCTCCTCAATGTGCACTCTCTGCACAGACACGCAGAAGAGATCTGGGACCTCCTCGACACCGTCCCACCAGACGTCATCTTCCTCACGGAAACCTGGGCCAACTCCACCTCCGCCCGACATCGCTACCGCCATCCCCAACGGATACAAGACCCAGAGGAAGGACCATCCCAACTGCCCAGCAGGAGGACTCACCATCTTGCACAAGAACTCCGTCCTACTCACCACTTCCAGCATGAACCCCTCCTTGTCCTCCTCGGAACACCTCCATTTCCAGATCCAGACTAGCCCCAGAACAACCCTACATGACACCCTCGCCTACAGACCTCCTCGACCACAAACCGCGCTCACCACAATCATCACCGACCTTATCGTGCCCCAAGCCATCGCATCCATGGACTATATACTGCTCGAAAACCTGAACTTCCACCTCGACAACCTCAGTGAACCCAACAACACCAACCTCCTGGACAACCTCGCCAACATCGGACTGAAACAGCTCGTCACCACCCCTACCCAGAAGGCAGGTCACACCCTGAACCCCATCTTCGCAGGAGGGAACAACATCTACTTCAGCCACACCATGCAACCCCCCTGGATGGACCACCACTGCGTACACTTCTCCTTCGACAAAACCGCTGCTCACAAACCCACACCACGCCTCCGCGAAGGAACTGAAGCAAGGTCACAGAGGAGCACCTGAACCACGATCCTCCTCCCACCACAAGCGATGTCAACTCTGCAGCCAACGAGCTACACACGTGGATCACCGACTGCGCAGACAAGCTCACCTCCCTCCTCAACTCCGACAGACAGCTCCCCATGAAAGCCACCTGGTTCACCACCGACCTTTGAGGATCCAGATGCACCTGCAGACATCTCGAGAAACTATGGAGAAACAGCAAAACCCTGGAAACTCGGACCACCTACAAGAACGCCACAACAGAATACCACCAACACATCAGATCCGCCAAAAGGACCTTCATCCAGAACAAAATCCTCACAAACTCCACCAACTCGAAGGAACTCTTCAGCATCATCCAGGAATTCACCAAACCCCCCAGCGAAGCCTCAGACATCACACCTTCCCAGGACCTCTGCAACAAACTCGGTCCTACTTCCATCTCAAGATCAAGTCCCTCTACGACAACTTCAATGAAGTGACACCGAAACCACCCCTACCTCCAACAACACCAGTCAGCCAACGATCTCCACCGTGACCCCGGTCACCACCCAAGACACGGCTACGACCATGAAGAGCATTTACTCTGGATTCCATACGGACCCCTGCTTGCTGCACATCTTCCACAGAGCCGCAGCTGCCGTAGCACCCGAGCTATGACGCACCATCAATGTCACCTTCGAATCTGGCTCATTCCCCGACGACTGGAAACGTGCAGAAGTCAAGCCTCTCCTCAAGAACCGCTCGGCAGACCCGATGGACCTAAAAAACTACAGAGTCACCTCTCTCACCCCCTTTGCGGCTAAAGTCACTGAGAAGATAGTAAACATCCAGCTCACAAACTTCATCGTAGCCAACTCCATCCTTGACTCTTCCAAATCCGGATTGCTCATCAACCACAGCAACGAGAATGCTCTACTCCCCGCCACAGACGACATCCGCACTCTCCTCGGCCTGGGCCACACCGCGGCCCTCATCCTACTAAACCTCTCTGCAGCCTTCAGCACCGTCTCCCACCGCACTCTCACCACCTGACAGGGTCCACAGGAGATTTCCTCGAAGTCACCCTACCATAGCCATTGTTTCTACTTCCCAATCTTACAGACAGGGCTCAAGGTCTCATTGTGGCCTCAGTTGGCAGGCATGTTGGCGGCGCTGGACTTCTAATATGGCCGCCAACCCACCTGCAGTTCAGCAGTCTAGCTTATTTTAGAATCTCCTGCCTTGGTGAAGCGCGCTCCAACATTCTAATGCGCACTTCACCGGAGATTCTCCCGTGTCAGCAGCTTATCTCCATGTCTCCATCATGTCCAGTCAGTCAGGGTAGACTCGTCGCCGTCTAGTTCGGACGGTCTCCAGACTTACAGGGCTCCTTTCTTAGTTCAGGTTAGTGGCATGTTTAGCACATGCCCGAACTTCGAAATTATTAGAGTTTGGTGCATGCTGGCGGCAGAGTGGTGTTCTTGTCAGAGCATTCAGAGAAAGGATAATATATGCGTGTGGGAACTCTTTCTCACGCCGTATTCTCTGATACTTTGTTTCAGTGCTTAGAGTCTGTAAATACTAATAATAACGCATTAAAAAGGTCAAAAGAGAGTACAGCTGCCAATAAACGCTCGCCCTAAATAGGATTAAGGGCTCTATTTTCTGAAAATTAACGCTTAGAGTTCTAAATCAGACTCAGTAAAGTAATACTAGAATCTCGTTCCTAGTTTCCTGAGTATACATAGGTAGTTCAATTTCATATACTAAAACACAGTTATCTATGTTATGTGCTCACTTACCTGAGTTTCTCCATGGTGAAGAGTAGCACGAAGAACGCTGTCCTTCTTTTCCTGCAAAAGAGAACAGTTGTAAATACCATAGCTCCAGTTTAAAGCATCACAATTTCTACAATACTACAAGAGAAGACAACAGAAGAGAGGCAAAGGCCAAGGGTTACTCTGGTAAGGCTAGTTATCAAATATGCAATGTAAAATGTTTTCTAAGTAATTAAGTGTTATTGAGAACTGTACTTATTTTCAGCAATTCGCAAGAAGAAGAAGAAGCAGAGAACAGGCTGAATGCCGTATACTTGGCAGTCTCTTCTTAATCCCCATCCCCTTTCCCCCCTTGGTGCTTACCTGTGAAGGACAATTAAAAACCTAACAGGAACTTTGCGAAGGGGACATTGGGAACTAGGCTTCGTTCTGCTCCTGTCAAGAACTAAAGAGACCTTGGTTCTGATACTGCCAGACTCCACGACGCTGCTATACAGGGAACCTCCCTTGACTGGATCTGCTCTTTCCTCACCAGCCGAACCCAAAGAATCAGACTCCCGCCTTTCCTCTCCGAAGCCCGCAGAGATCAACTACGGAGTACCCCAAGGATCATCACTCAGTACCACGCTCTTCGACATCTACAAGGGCCCCCTCACCGCCTCCGCCAGACACCATGGCCATAGTATCCTATGCCTGAGACCCAGCTCATCCGCTCCCTCGAGAAGGATCCCGACAACACCAGACTCAGCTTCCAGGAAGGAATGAAAGATGTTGCATCCTGGATGAGCAGCAGCTGTCTGAAGCTCAACTCAGAAGTCTTCGTCCTCGGACCCATCCCCTCAGCACGGGACAACTCCTGGTGACCCACTGCCCTCGGCAACCCCCCCACTCCAACGGACAACGCCTGGAACCTTGGCATCATACTCGACTCCTCCCTCACCATGACCCGCCAGATCAACGCTGTCGCCTCCACGTGCTTCAACACCCTCTGCATCCTTCGCAAGACCTTCAAGTGGATCGCCCCGAATCCAGAAAGACTGTCACCCACGCACTCATAACAAGCAGACTGGACTACGGAAACACCCTCTATGCCAGAATCAACGAGTCCCTGCTCCGTAAACTCCAGACCATCCAGAACACTGCGGCCAGACGCATCCTCAGCATACCACGATATGAACACATCACCCACCACCTATGAGACCTCCATTGGCTCCCCGTCGAGAAAAGAGTAACCTTCAAGCTACTAACTCACGCCTACAAATCCCTCCACAACACCAGACCCCAATACCTCAATGAAAGAATCTCCTTCCATGTACCCAAGAGAAACCTCGGCTTTGCTGACCTCGCCCTCCCCTGAAATCCTGTGCACCTGAAGAGCCAGATAAGGTAGAAAAGCCTACTCTTACATCACTGCAAAGACCTGGAACGAGCTGCTGCTCAGCCTCACACTTCACCCCACCCTGCACACCTTCAGGAAGACCCTCAAGACCTGGCTCTTCGACTGAACTGGAGCTGCACACCCCCCATAGCGCCTTGAAACCCTCACGGGTGAGTAGCACACTTCACAAACCCCTGATTGATTGACTGATGTATCTCCTCTGCAGGAGACCACTCACGCATATCTATCAACCAACTCTCTATTGTCGGTACGCAATTGCTCATCCAGACTATGGCTACCCTCCACTGTGCCAGTACCATAGCCATCTGCAGCAGTTTATATGCCATGCTGAGCTTTCTAGGCCTTGGACACTGGCCTAATAAACAGTGCGCGGGACTGGCTTCCGTCTTTATACTAATTCTCGCTCAAATTTTTTCAACCACACATGCCCAATACAACTGCACTTCTGCACATACCCATGCTAAATACAGAACACCTGCGTGTGCCCTGCTACATAAGGGGCACTTGTGGGAGCAATTGGGGTCTATACGATGTAATCTCATGGGGTCATATATACCTACTACAGAAAGTTGAAAGATTTCATGGGCGGACGGACTGGGAGCTCGAGAGGCTCACGTCCTGTCTGCCATGTTGCTTAGCCAAACCCCCTGCAGTAGGCAACCTTAGGTGCTAGCTGGCCACTTTTAGGGTTGGAGATGGACACTGTTCGCTTAGTGCAGGGACACTTCAACCGGAGTAACCAGGTACTCATTTCATCCTTTATTGTTATTATTATTATTATTATCATTATTAGTGCATCTAGGGAGTTACATGAGAGTAAGAGCTGATGTGTATACTCCACAGCCCCAACCCATATAATTTCCGGTAGGCCAGGCTTCAACAGAAGCACCTGGATTCCAAGCAGATTATTTTAGTAGTGCAAGGTTAAGGAGGTCCCTGTTACCACACCTAAGCCTTGACATTTCTCACTAGGAAGGCTGGTTACTTACTCCTTGCAATTTGCTCAACACCTATTTCTTTGCATACTGTGAACTTTGTAACTGTTTATTTTCATGTCGTATTGTTGACAACTAAGAGCAGATTTCATGCCTGAGAAGTGTAAAACTATTATTCGGAGCCAAACAGGTAGCTCTCTGGGACCGTATTACACAGAATGCCCCAGTTACAGAAGGAGCTGCAGATGCTTGTGCAGCACCTTCTGTAACACTAATAGCGCTGGCACACATGGATAGCCAGCACTATATTCAGATGACATTTCCTTATTTGCATGGGGTGTGACCCCACGCAAATGAGGGAATCGTTTTGCCTCTTAGCCCACCCATATTATGGATGTGGGTGCAGAGGCAAACAAGCACACAACACTGGAAACAAAAGCAATCATCCAGACAACAGAATGTTCAAGCGTGGTTGGGTTTTGTACCACTCTTAACTGAATGCTCCTTAAAGTGTGTTTGCTTCTCTCGGGTCATGTAATGTCATGTTGGTTTGTAAAGCTCACTCCCACCAAGGAGGGTATTCTGGCACACAGCAGGTGTGAGATTACCCAAACCTAGGACCTAATGTGGTCAAGCAAAAAGCCAGATCTTCAGCTTCTTGTGAAATTCAAGAAATAAAGAGGAGGCTCGGATGTGTAACGGCATGTGATTTCATGTTTTAGCAGCGATGTACGAAAAGGCGCAACTGCCGGATCTGGTTTTCCATATGCGTGGGTGGTCAGGAAGTCGGTGTCTTGTCAAGCTGAGGAGTCTGGAAGGTTTGTGAAAACAGATGGTATTGTTGAGGAAGCTGGGCCAGAGTGCCTTAAAAGTTTGGGTGAGGAGTTTGAAATGTGCTCATTTGGCCATTGGTAGCCAGGGAAGCTCCTTCAGATGAGGTGAGATGTGTGAGGGTAGTGGGAAGTTGGGAGTGATTCTGGCCACAGAGTTGTAGATGTTCTGCAGCCTCTCGATAAGATGCTTGTTTATCCTGGCGTAGAAGGTAGTTCTAGCTTGTAGTTTAGGTTGCTGGTGACAAGAGTGTGGGTGATCATTTTCCTCTTGTTTACTGGAAGCCATTTGAAAATCTTCCTCAGCACCTTCCCTATATGGAAACATAAGTCACTGATGGTGTAGACTTGGGCTGTGATGTTGAGTTTGCAGTCAAGCATGATCAGAAAGTTCCTGGCTAGGGTTATTTAGTTCTGAGGTAGGTCTGGATAATTAGCATTAATGCCACCATTTGTATATCATCTCACATTAGATAACCCATGGTAGGCCTTTATTGAAAGGAATTATGATCAGTCCCAGTGCGAGTAGATGTAGACAAAGAGTATCACCATGGCGACTGAATTTATGTGATAGGGGAGGACCAAATTATGCGGCAGAGTTGACTAAATTATGCAGCAAGAAAATGAAAATTATGTGGAGTAATGCAGTGACATTTTGTGATAGTAATTCTTTGTTATTATTTCTTTTTACACTTGTTAACACTGTCTGGGCCTAGGTTGCAACTCATTATTACAATTATTTCCTACTAACCCCAGAGCCTATAGCTCCGAATCAAGCCCCAACACAGGTCCAAACCCTGTATTGGGAAATGTTGTTAGGACGAAGTCTGTAGTCACTGACCAGGATAATTGGAGATGTACTTATACAACAAGCACTAAGAACCGCGAAACAGCAATAAGACATAAAAAAATATGCACTGATAAACACAACAGTAGCCCAAATCCTCAAGAGACAACTTATTCTAACATACCAACAGGGTCACCCATGCTACCTCTTGTCTCCGCTCAACTTAGTATGGAGTTTGAAAATCTCAGCTCTCCTCATCCCAGTAGGGAGTATGATAATCTCAGCTCCCAATTGAGCAAAACTTACAAAGCCATGCAATTCGCTATCAGGGATATGAAGAAGCTCCTACTCTTATCACAAAAATGTCTACCAAAACTGGAGCTCCTACAGAAATCCGCTCACAATACCCATAATAAACTAAAGTCTATCCCAATGTCAGCGACAATCAGACTATACCGCCCTCATAATCAACTCAGTTATCTGACAGACATTGTGTTAAAAACCCTTTTGCTATCACATGAACCACCCCCAATCTTCTCACTAAGTTTGACGAACATATTATTCAGACAGTCCCAATAACACAAGTAGAATTGCAAACACTAACCATAGAATGCCAAACTTCAACAACCTAAAAAATGTGATTCTAATTCCCGCAAAGCAAGATTCATTACCGATCAAACCATAGAAACCCATTTTGTGTCTACTACTCAACTGTTGGTCTGCAAAAAAACATGCAGCGGACATAGCCGACGTCATCCTAAACCAGGGAATCGAGGTAACTATCCTAACAGAATCATGGTTACCTGATTCATCCTCCCCATGCCTAGATCTATTAGTCCCCCCGAATTACTGCATTGTGAGACTAGAAAGACCAAACAAAAATGCCGGAGGCATTGCCTATATACATAGATCTGACATCGCTATTACGAAAGTACAATCAGACCCCTTAGACTCTTGTGAATATCTCGGGCTATCATTAAGATCCTTAGACAATTAAATTTGCAAACTTCACGCATTTTACCACCCCCCAGGCAAAAACACCATGTTCATAGACCAGCTGATAGAAATCATTACAGCAAACACTACACATTCCAATTATATTTTCCTAGGAGACTTCAATCTTCACTGGGAGGATCATACTGACAATCAGATCAATCTACTCAAAACCTTCCTTGTAGATTAATCACTGGTTCAAGAATGCCATCTACCAACCCATTCGAAAGGCTCTACCATAGACTGGATCATCTCCAAAGAAAAATCTATTGATAAAATCGAGATCATCCCCTGCGACTGGTCTGATTATCACATCATTACCTTCCAAATACCCCACATAAAAAAGAAAACCTCTTTACAATCAATAAAACCCAGAAAATGGATTAGTGACACCAGAGGGCTCAATAAGGAAAGTCTCACAGCATGCTGTGAGAAAGAACTGCAACCTCCTAACAACCCAGTAGACATCAGTGACCTCACAGATTATTACAACAATATGATGACAAGCATAATAGAGGGCATAGCCCCATTAAAACTCAAAACAGTCCCTGACAAAGATAAAAACCCTCTCAACGAAAAATGACGATCACTCAGACTCAACAGAGCGTAAATGGCGACAATGCCCTTCCTCACCCCATTTAATCCAACTTAGACAGGCCAGAAAGGCCTTCAATAAAAGCATTCTAAACGCAAAAGAATGACTTTTTTAGAAAAGATCTGGATAATGCAAAAAACAGACCCAGGAAACTCTTCGAACTGCTAAAAGATCAATCCAATAAAACTGCCAAATCTGCACCAACAGTTTTCAAAATCAAATATAAGCAGCAAAGAATTCTCCTCCTTCTTTACAGCCAAAGCTATATCGATGGAGGTGGAGCTCAAAAAGGTAGTAAATTGCCCTTTGATCAAAAAGAGCACCCTGTCGACCAGCGCTGGAAATGCCTAAAAATAATGCTTTATGTTCAGAATTCAAGCCTATCATTGACACAGATATTGCAAAGATTATTTCGACCATAAAACCAAACAATCACTTCAACGATCCTCTACCTGCAAATTGTTGGGCTACAATAAACCATCTGCTCATCCCTTCATAGACAAAGATTCTTTACGCTTCGCTATCGCAAGGCGCTCTACCGGACTGCCTAAAAACAGGGCAAGTAAC
Organism: Lissotriton helveticus; assembly: GCF_964261635.1. Taxonomy (NCBI): domain Eukaryota; kingdom Metazoa; phylum Chordata; class Amphibia; order Caudata; family Salamandridae; genus Lissotriton; species Lissotriton helveticus. The sequence goes on from NC_136073.1 coordinate 684,112,950, forward strand.
TCCAATCTTAAAAAAAACCAACAGAGAACCCCGCAGACCGTAACAACTTCAGACCAGTAACAAACATTCCCATGCTAGCCAAAGTCCTGGAAAAATGTGTACAACAACAATTGAGAGAAGCATCTCTGAATTCAAACTGCTGAATGACTACCAATCAGGATTTAGACCAAACCATAGCACTGAAACAGCAATTCTATACATCGTGGACGATGCTCTACTTGCCCTCGACCGCAACAAAACCTGTCTCCTAATCCTGCTTGACCTTTCATCGGCATTCAACATTGTAAACCATACCAAAATACTATATTGCCTAGAAAAAAGGATGGGCTTAGAGGGTACAGTCCTAAAGTGGTTTAGTTCATTCCTAGAAAACATATCGCAAAAATTCATAGTGAACCAAACACTATCTGCTTCATCCAGAAATTGTATTGGAGTACCACAGGGCTCAACACTATCCCCTGCTCTATTCAATTTGTACCTAGAGCCACACACATAAATCCTACAGCAAGCAAACATCTCCTTTCACATGTACTCTGATGATACACAGCTTTACATCAAGATCACATCGATAAAAGAGATCAGTATCTTGAACCAGGCACTAAAGAAAACCGTCCATTGGCTAACTAGTAATCACCTCAAGCTTAACCCGCATACAACTGAATTCCTCCTGATTTCCCCCCAGAAAAACGCTACGAACATAGGGGAGTTGAACAATCTAATCACAGAGCTAAACTGTATTCCGAGGATTGTAGATTCAACCAAATCCATGGGCATTAAGCTAGATAAAAACCTGAACATGCTTACACATATTAACACAATGGCAAAAAACGCCTACTTCCATTTAAGCTACCTCAGAAAACTGAAACCTTTCATAAATAACTCAGACTTTAAAACAGCAGTCCAGGCACTAGTCATATCAAGGATTGAGTACGGTTGCACAACTCTAGCCGGTCTTCCCAAGATTTCAACAGCACCACTAAAAGCCTGTCTTAATGCGGCCATAAGACTTATAACTGGATTAAAAAAAATTGACCACATCCCCCTCATCTGAAAGCGCTCAACTGTCTGCCTTACGAAGCAAGAGTACAACTAAAAATGGCATGTATCATTCACAAAGCGATACACTACAATACACCAATGTACCTAGCCAAGAAAATCACTCTATCAGGAGGATGCCGGGTTTCCCGGAGTCATGGAGATGTATTACTAAAACCGGCTCTCTTCCGAAAGAAAATAACTTATGACCAAGCTTTCTCTGGCGCAGCACCAAGAATTTGGAACGCTCTCCCCCCAACATTAGAAAAATTGCGTCCATCTCTGCTTTTAAAAATGAAGCCAAATCCTTTTTTATGAGCAAATTCCTTTCAAAACTCCAGCAGACTTGACATTATCAGAGTACCTTCTTGTTCAATACACACACTACCACACATCAACCACTAACATCATTTTGGTCTTGTAAATATGAATGTTAAAGCACAAATGTTTCTCTCACAAATCAATGTACAATTTCTTATGACTTTGTAACATAACTGTTTCTAGCCTCTTGCTGTACACTGACCAGGCTTACTGAAACTGCATGGCGTTCGTGTTGCTCTAAGTTGAAAGATAATGTAAATGTAAAGCGCTCTGATACCCTATTAGGGTCATGTTTGCGCTATATAAAACACCAAATAAATAAATAAATTACATGTTAATACGCAAATATAGCAATAAGCAACTGAAAGGTGAACAGTCAACCTTTTCAACGGGTCTTAAACTGCACTACAACATGTATTGCAGTATTTGTTTTATAACTTTTTATCTCTTTGAGATATAATTTTTTTGATATGCATATTATATTACGCTGCAGATGATACATTATGTGGCAAATGCGTCAAATACATAGATTAGCGGAAAACAGCTATGAAATTGCAATTGAAAAACTAGATATACTGTTTTTAACAGAAAACTGGACTACCCGGCGTCAGAACCCGATCTTCTAATAGCCATACCTGAAGGCTATAATATTCTCAGGCAAGATAGACAACTAAAAACCGTAGGGGGGATTGCCATAATATTTCGTAGTCAGTTCAAAACTACGGTCAACCCCCTCCCACTCTCCACATGCGAGGCCCTGCAGTTTTCCATAGTCCTGGGCCATTCCAACCGCTTTAAAGGTGTCCTCCTATATCGACCTCCAGGAAGCAAAAGTCAATTCTTAGCTACTTTTGCTGAGATGATGGAATCTCTTGCCATCGAAGACACTTCCACCATTCTAGGAGATTTTAATTTTCCCTTAGAAAACGGGATGAATAATGACACCAAAACTCTCATTACTGATCTAGAATCTCTTGGCCTTACTCAACGGATCACAAACAGTACGCACGAAGCAGGGCATACCCTTGACGGGCTATTCACTAATGACAATAACTTACATATCACGGAGATCATCCCATTGGGATGGACTGATCACCATGCAGTCATATTCACTATTCCATTCTATCCTTTGTCACATAAGGAACATAATATTCGACTAGTTAAAACCTTTAGATCATGTAAACACATTGATCACCAACAACTTCGTGAAATGCTATCTGCTTCCGCAGTTAATTTGCCCCAAGACTCCAACAACGCAGCCAGAGAATACTCGGAATGGCTCACTTTGACCCTAAATAAATTAGTACCTACTAAAACCATCTAAATAAATCGTAGTACCCCATCGGCACCTTGGTACTCTGAGGCTCTAAGACTACAGAGACAATTATGCCGTAATAAAGAAAGACGTTGGAGAAAGACCTACTCCACTGAAGATAAGGAAAACTACAAGAGAGAAATGATTCAATATAAATCTCTCATCCAAAATGCCAAAAGCACCTTCTACTCCTCTCAAATTGAGCAAGCCAAGAACTCTAATAAAGAACTCTACCAAGTGGTAGCCAAACTGTCACATTTGCCTCCCCAATCCACCCCTAAACCGTCCCAAGCATTCTGTAACAACCTGGCCACCTTTTTCTTTGATAAGGTAAACAACATTTATACCAACTTCTCACAAGAAACTCACACAGACTCCAGCCCTAATGCCGCCCCCATCAATCACCCAATTTTTTCACAATTCCATAACATTAATCCTGTCCAAGTTGTCGAAGCCATGAACACCATCAAATCAGGATCAGCCAAAGATCCTTGTCCTGCCTCTATTCTCCTTCCCATTTCAGATATCGTTGCACCCCAACTCGCTAACATCTTTAATATTATGTTTAGCACTGGAATCTACCCTGCAATCTGGAAGGATACTCTCCTTAAACCCCTACTCAAAAAGCCTCACATTGATGCGGATGACTCGAACAATTATCGACCTATAGCCAGTCTGCCATTTCCAGCAAAAATAGTCGAAAAACTGATGAATTTCCAAATTTCCCAATATATAGAACAACATTCTCTATTAGATGACAGTCAATTCGGCTTCCGCAAACTGCATAGTACTGAGACCGCACTCATTAAATCCACCGATGAGATAAGAAAAGCACTTGACCAGGGAGGAGCGGCAGTACTCATCCTTCTTGATCTCAAGGCGGCCTTTGACACGGTCGATCATAACATCTTGATCGACCGTGTCAGTGCCATTGGCATCCAAGCTAAAGCAAAAGACCTCTTGAGATCTTTTCTAGCCGGCCGCACCCAGACAGTTCAATTAGACCCCTTTTTATCTGAACAACTGGCCCTACCTTGTGGTGTTCCCCAAGGCTCATCTCTCAGTCCAACCCTATTTAATATCTATGTCACCGATTTGGCAAGGATAATTAAAGACTGGGGGTTGAGCCTAACATCCTATGCGGATGACACCAAGTTGGTTCTCACCATCAAGGAGAATGGAGGAAAAATAGCAGCCAACTTTCAGCAGGGCATGCTGGCCATCAGTAATTGGATGTCAGTAAACTGTCTGAAATTAAACTCCAATAAAACTGAGGTTATGACCTTCGGCAAGCTCACCCCTACTTGGCCAGATGCATGGTGGCCTACGAATCTAGGCCCTCCCCCCCTCCCAGCTACCAAGGTTAAAAACCTAGGAATACTCATAGACAATAAACTCACTTATTCATCTCATGTTAACTCCATTGTTTCATCATCGTTTTTCAAACTTAAAGCCATAAAAAAGATTCTCCCATTCCTCCCCCCCAACTCTGGCAAAACACTGGTCACCTCATTTGTCATGTCCTCAGTGGATTATTGTAACGGACATTTGGTTAATGCCCAAAACAAGGTCATCAAAAGGTTACAATCTATACAAAACGCCGCGGCCAGACTACTTTCCGGCACCCCTAAATTCAAACCTATTGCTGACACCATAAAAAACTATCACTGGCTTACAGTCAAAAATAGGATAAAGTTTAAGGCGCTCTGCATCGCCTACAAAGCCTCGTGCAAACATGGCCTGCCTTTTCTCATTTACCCTTTCACATTTCATGTCCCTAAACGATCACTCCGGTCAATGAACAATTTCACCATGACAGTCCCACGCACCAGAACTGTGGCATGGGGTGATCGTAGTTTCCACGTAACAAACTCTGGAATTCCCTTGAACCAGACGTTTGGTCCGCTCCCACTCTGACCATTATCAGAAAAAAAATAAAAACATGGCTTTTCAACCAGTAACCCAGCTCCCTTTTCCCTCTTCTGTCTCATCTATAGCGCCGAGACGCCCTTGGGCAATTGTTCGCGCTCAACAAATTGCATAAATAAATAAATAAATAAATAATTCCAGTGGTGCTGACTATAACCTGGGAGTGTGTAATACACTGTAACAAGATGTCAGACTATGAGATGCTTACATTTGTAACTCTGCCATACCAGTAAGAACAAATTCAGCCCAATACAAAATCTTACTTGAGATAACAGTTATTTACTTGATCCAGAACCAGGCCTGATCCTTTCCCAGCTGGCGGCATCACCATGGAAATTAAGGAAGAATTCTCCCCATGAGTTCTTTTGTTGCAAGCCATTTTGTAGCGCAATTGCGGTCACAAAACACTCGCAATTTACTTCCCTCTTCAAGAGGGTGGTAATGCAGTTGCAAATTGGAAGGGGTCCCCATGGGACTCCTTCCCCTTTGCAAATGCAGGGAAAAATATCTGTTAGGGGCAGGCAGTGGTTCCAGGGACCACTACCTGCCATTAAAAAATTAAACGAAAACGTTTCATTTTTTTTTTTTAATGCGTCCCGTTTTCCTTTCAAGAAAAATGTGCTGTTTTATTTAAAAGCAGTCCCAGACATGAAGGTCTGCTGATCCCAGCAGGCCACCATCCCTGGGAGTGCCTGCATTCTCAATGGGGTCGCAAATTGCGAGTGCCTCATTAATATTCATGAGGCATGAAATTTGCGCCCCATTGAGAATTGCAAACAGTGTATCAGACACTGTTGTATTTTGGAAATTGTGACTCGCAATTTGCAATGGTTGTACATCTGGCCCTTTATGTGTTGTTTGTTTTATGTTTTACATTGCAAACATTTCAGGGCTCGGCCTCATACATGGGCTCTACGACCCAAATCAGAGCCTTAGCTCAGCTCTGGCTCGACTTTCCTTGTTAATTTGTTGGATCGCCCACCTCCACCCCCAAAACACATCACCCGATTTCAGTTTTAAAGTTGGTGAAAAAAAAAAGACACCATTCCGAGGTTTAGATGAAGGAAGCACTAAACTGGTGCCTTCTTCATGGCCTCTTCTTTCGTGACTGGGTGGGCCAAAGGCAGGGCCGGAAAAAAGCGGGAGCGGTGCTTTTTACTAGGACCCCCCCCAGGGCTGGTTGTGGTCGAGCAGCAATTGCTGCTCCACTTGAACTGGGCCTGGTGTGGAGGGTTAGGATCAGTCAGGAGGAAGACCAGCATGGGGTAAAGAAGGCAGACAAAAATTGAATTTCTGTTTTCAAATGATTATGATAAAGGGAATAGACGGCATCAGTGCTACATGGAAGACTGGTGTTTACAAAGTATATTGTGTAGATTAGAGTTTAAGTTAGGGATAGAAACATGGATCCCCAATGGTCTCTCATTTTTTCCACCCATGATCACAGCTACTATCCTCCTCAATCGCCACCCTCCCCTCCCACTCATGCCCACTGGTTTACGCTAGCACTCCCTCCCCCGGAGTCAATCCACACCCGCCCCCATGCATTTATCTTCCTCCTACACCCTTGCCCCGTCCCTCTGGATTCGGTTCATACATTTCCACCTCCACCCTTCTAATCCATTACCTGTACTCTCTGCTCATGTTCCGGAATCCTGCCCACACCTCCACTCCTTAAGGGGAAGCAACTTTACAACGCATCGTTTACAACGATGCCTCGTTACATCGCATGCCATTACAACGCAAGTCATTACAACGACTTGCGGTAGGGGGCAGAAGGTGTTGGATTTGTTTGATTTTCAATCCAACACCTTCCCTACTGTTGCATGCGTTGTAAAGAGTGCTATTCCTCCTTAAGCCGTAAAGCTGTGCAATGCCATGTAGGCAAACTCCTGTACCTACCTTCTTTTTTCAACTGCACCCCTGACGCGTCATATCGGTTCCCATATACAGTTTCCAGCTCTGACACACACTTCCATACAAATCATCATCCTTCTTATGCCCAGTCTTAGGTTTGCATCATTAAAGGCACCATAAAAGATACTGCCCCAATTGATACTCCTCACCCTAAGCTACTACTCCCAACCGGCTCTCTCTATTCACAAGACTACCGAACCATCCTACACTCTTTTTCTTTTTTTTTTTATTTCAAATCATTTTTATTAGGAAAACAAATAAAGAAGAAGAAACACTAAAGAATAATAAAGAATACATACATAGGTACATAAAATAGACATAATGCAAAATAAGTAATGAAATACAATAAGTAATGAATGGAATTCAAAATAAAATACAAAATAGGATGCACGTCAAAGTCCAAGGGTCATGTTCAATACACAATTGTTACATGGGTACAAAGTGGTATGCATACATGAGATCTTCTAGAGCCCAGGGTTACAGTCTCACACAAATCCAACCAATTAGTGGACAAATCGGATGAGTGCCGTTAGGCATAAGTATCACCATATACCCCCAACTGATACTCGTAACTAGTATTGTTAAATATATAGTGACATCTATACTGTAGAGTGGCTTTTTCAGGGGGGGGTCAAATGAGAAGGAAGAAGCATCAAGGGATTTCCAAAGCTTCTTATGTGTGGCACGCCAAGGGGAGGAAAGCAGAGCTGGATTGTCCGCTCCTCTAATGCAGGACACCCATTCTTGCCACATCTTAAAGGACACATCGGAAGCGCTCTTCGACTTACACAAAATTACCTTACACGCCAAGGTGAGCAGCAAGTCTAGTAATTGGCGGTCATTGTCGTTTGCCAGCCTTGGATCCAGGACACCCAGTAGGACATAAGCAAATTCCCTTGCAGGCTTGATTTTAAAAACATGTTCTATACAATCAAAAATTCTTCCCCAATAGTTCCCTAGCGAGGGGCAGCTAAAAAGCATATGGGTTAGGTCTCCTGCATCAGAGTTGCAATTCCAACATTTGGGGCTGTCTCTTAGTTGAAGTTTAAAAAGTCTGTGTGGTGTCCAATACGCCCTGTTAATTAGCATATATTTAGTTTGTGATAATATGGGGGAGATTTTGTTTACAAGGGCTGTTGTATGGATTCTGTCCCAGTCAAAAGTAATCCCCGTTAAGTTGGGTTCAGCTTCCCATCGTGTCTCACTACGTCTTTGAGTTTTCCCTGGTGAAGGGAGGAGAAGTTTATATACCCTTGATACAAAATGACCAGCTGCTCCAATACGTGGCAGTTGGGTTTTGAGCCATGGTTCGGAAGGTTTGAGAGAGCGAGTGGAATGGAGTGCCTTAAGTTTGCGGAAGTCGTAAAAGTCCATCGGTGTGAGACAGTGTGCTGCCTGGATCGAGGAGAACGGAAGGGGGTGTAACCCATCATATAGCTCACTCACTAAATTAATACCTTTTGCAGACCAACATTCCCAGTGGAGAGGTTCTCCATTAATTTTAAGGGCAGGATTATGCCATAAGGCCACCGAAGTGGTATTTTTAAATTTGAGGCCATTTTTGTGGGATTGGTCCAATCTTAAAAGTGCACGTCTTGTGTTTAATAGGATGTATTTTGAATGGGGGAGGTGTGTCAAATCCATAGTAAGTAGCGCAGGGAGAGGGACGTTACCAATGAGGGATCTCTCTATATCTAGCCAAAGCGGGACATACGCTGGATCTTCGGTCAACCACTGCGCCCCTTGCTTACACAGGAAGGCTGTTTGGTAGTTTCTAAAATTGGGGAGACCCAGGCCGCCTTTATTTTTAGCTAGCCGTAGCTTTTTCATTGATATCCTGGGCTTCTTCCCTTGCCACAAAAATGTACCAAATAGTTTATCCACCTTGTGTAAGAATTCCTCTGAGAAGGTCATCGGGAGCATACTTGCTAGATAGTTGACCAGCGGAGTCACCATCATTTTGAGGGTCCCAGCTCTCCCCCACCATGATAGATATTTAGGGGACAATCCCTCAAGTAGTTTGGACATTTTCTTTAGGAGCTGATCTTCATTAGTACGTAAGGTAGCAATAAGGTCCTTATCGAAGTCTAGTCCCAAGTACTTAAAGCAGCCCGGCTGCCATGTTAAGCCAGAGCCCACTAGGATTTCTTTACCTCCTTGGTTATTTAATAGTTTAACTTCCGTTTTGTCTTTATTTAATTTGTATCCGGACACCTTCGAGAACTCTTCAATAGTGGCCATAAGGGCTGGTATAGCCTTTTCTGACACAACCAGCGCATCATCTGCGTAGGCTGTTATTTTTATCGTGCATTCGTGAAAGTGGATTCCCGAGATGTCTTTATTATTACGTATGTGATGCAGAAACGGCTCGATGGCTAAAAGGAATAGCGAAGGGGAGAGGGGAGAGGGGGCACCCTTGTCTGGTCCCCTGTTGCAGTCTGAATGATGAGGAAAACGACCCTCCTGCTCTGACTCTGGCTGAGGGGCATGAATAGAGGGACATAGCTAATTTCGTAAAAGATGACCCTAATCCAAATTTGTGTAAAACAGCCTCTAAGTATGTCCAGTCCACTTTATCGAACGCCTTTTCGGCATCGAGTGTGATTGCTGCAGTTGGGGTGGTAAGAAAACTTGCTTTTTCAAGGACGTGTGCTAAGGTCCTGGTATTGACGCTGGATAGCCTATGATTCAAAAAGCCCGCTTGGGAGGGGTGTATAAGTTTAGGCAAAACCTTCTGTAGGCGGTTGGCTAGGATCGAGGCTAGAAGCTTACAATCCAAATTGATAAGAGAGATGGGTCTATAGTTTTTGGGGAGCGTTGGATTGTTCCCATCTTTGGGTAGGACAGCTATGATAGCCTCCGCTAGTGTGCCCTTCACTTCGCCGGTTTCATTGATTTCTCGAAAGAGGTGGAGGAGTGGGGAAGATAGTATGGAGGAAAAGCATTTATAGAATCTAGCGGTGAACCCATCGGGTCCAGGGGCCTTTACACATTTAAGAGACTTTATGGCTTTCTCGACCTCAGTAATCGAAATTGGGCTGTTGAGATCTTCCTGATCTTCGGCCGGAAGAGACGGTAGTGCACAATCCTCCAAATAGTTTTTGATTTGGTCCCTTTTCACATTTACGTTCTTGGCATACAATTGTTCGTAAAAGTCTTTAAATATCTCTGCAATTTTGAGGGGGTCCGAGCAGGCCACCCCAGATTGATCTGAGATGGAGTTAATCGTGTTTTTCTGAATTTTGAATTTGAGATAGGCTGCCAGGCTTTTCCCAGCCTTATTAGACTTGCATATTTTAAATCGTTTCCTCCTATTCAACCACACCCCTGCTCTTTCGCTTACTATTTTATTGTACTCATACTTTTTGTTAGCTAGCTTGTTTAGTATCTCCTCTTTCCTTTCCCTCAGGTGACTATCCTCTAGAGTGGATATTTCTTGTTCCAGAGCCTCTAGGGCCGCATTGTAGTTCTTGTTCATGGCAGATTTAAGTTTGATGATAACCCCCCTGATAGTGCTTTTCAGTGCTTCCCAGCGGGTCAAGTCAGTGGTGTCCCCCCTCTTATTGTTTTCCAGGTAGTCTTTGATAGCCACTTCAATGGGTGCTCGATGTTGGTCCTTTTCAAGGACTTCCTCATTAAGGTGCCACAGAGATTGGCGGAGTGACGGTTTCATATTGGAGACGGTGAGTGTTATGCAAGAGCGGCTCTATAGTCGTCTCTTCTATTCTTGGGATGGCATTTTTTGTAATAAATAAATAATCAATTCGGGAGAACGAGTCGTGTGGAGAAAAGTAAAATGTGTAATCCCTTCCATCAGGATTTTGCATGCGCCACGAGTCTACGAGGTGAAACCTGCTGCAAAGAGTAGTGAAAGCTTTGTGTGACTTGCTACTTCGGAAGGCGCATCTGGAGTCCCTGTCAAGAGTCGGGTCAAATGGCAGGTTAAAGTCCCCAGCTAGGATATGGACGGCTGAGTCAGGAATAGTGTCTAATTGTTTCGTTAGATCTGACCAGAATGTTAAGTCACAAGTGTTTGGGGCATAAACGTTTGTGACATAGAATTTGGTGTTGTCTTTGAGCAATTTGGTTGTGACCCACCTCCCCTTAGTGTCAGCCGTGGAGGAGAGTAAATCAACATTAGAGTTCCTGGCTATTAGCGTTAGAACACCATTCTTTTTCGCAATCGCTTCTGAACCTGCCACTTCAGTGTAAAATGTGTTCCTAAGCGTGTGGAATTGCTTAGCATCCAATTTGGATTCCGGCAACAGAACAATATCTCCTTTTTGCCTACGTAAATAGTCTAAGATTTTTTGGCGTTTGACAGGCTGGTTAAGCCTTTTAACATTAAGGGAGAGAATTTTCAGGTTTCCTACTTTCGTTACCCCCAATGGTGTATCAATTATGGACGACGCCATGAGAAATTAGTAGAATAGCAATATTCAGAAAGTACACCAAATGTCTGTCTATTACGTACAGTCTCAAAACTGGGGGACATCTGTACGGGCATAGTAAGGACATGTGAAGTATCAGTCGTCTCAGCTCAAACTGATCAGTAGTCTGAGTGAGGGCAGCGCCAACTGCATAATAGACGGTGACAGCACCCAAGTGATGATAATGTTAGGTCCCTGGCAATGACATGCGGCAACTAGAGAAATCATAAGCATAGACACAAACAAAACTAAATACAAAAAACAAGAGAAAGAACAAGCCCCTACCCCATCCCAACCCCAACCCTCCCCCACCCTTCCCCTCCCTCTCCCCCAACCCACCCACCCCTCCCCAAACGTAGATGGTAGGCATGGTGACTAGGAAAAACAACAATGTTATTCCTCCCATGGTTCCATACATATCACCTCGAAACTTGGGAACTGGATCAACATTTGAGCGTCTGACAGTAATACCAACTGGATGCGATCATCCCTCTGTAAACACTAACTGTCAAATACTATAAATTCGGGATCCATTGGGTTTCATGGATCTACGCATTTTGCAGATAACAGAGTGGACCAATGGTTTGCACACAAGGTGCACACAAGTTGTGAAATGAGTACCAACATCTCTATGTATGACTTATCACATAAGTGAAATAATCGAAAAGCAAGTGCAACGCAGTAACATCACTTTTGGAGTGTGGTAACATCATTTTTGGAGCCGGCTGATTAACTAAGCCGTATTAACTAAACCGTATACCAGAATGGGCCAACAATTTGCATACAAGGTGTACACTAGTAGTGGAATGAGTACCAGCTCTCTATTCAGGTCTTATTGTACACGAGAAATTAGGCAAAAAAAGAGGTGCAACTCAATAACATCAGTATTGAAAACGCAATAATATCAATATCAATATCAGTCTCAGTCACAAGGTGGACATCAGTGTCACATGGTGTCACCTTGCATCAGTATCACATGGTGTCACATGGTGTCACATGGTGTCGAGTGAAGCGTCTTGCTATCTATGCAGATAGGAATGCACACGATATCATGTTACGGTGTACAGTGAACAGTAGAGCATCAATAGAGCATATAGTAGAGCATCAATCTCACATGATGTCGAGCAAAGCGTCCTGTTAGCTATAGAGGAAAGAATACGAACTAAAGCATGTAATAGCATGTAATGCAGAGTGAACTTAGTAAGGACACATAACTACAAAATAGTATTAAGTTCCACAAATAAAGGATACTCATTTATATCCAGAGGCAGACGCCCCCGCTGCTTCTACCGTCGATGTATCCATAGTTAGTTCTTCTGAGCCATTTAGGAGCCGTTTGAGTCTTTGCAGGTCCGTGAAAATTTGGGAAACTCCATGGATAGTCACCCGGAACTTAGCCGGTCCCACAAAGCTGAATTGGTGTCCCAGCTATTGTAGTTGTGGACGCAGGGCAAGGAAGGCCCTCCTCACGTCGACAGTTTCTTTACTGTAGTCTTGTGAAATTTACACTTTCTTTGTTTTCCATAAGACATGATTATTCTTACGTACAAAGGAAAGTATTTGCTCCACATGCTGGTATCTCAAGGGTTTGCAGATGATGGGTCTAGGGCCTTTTTGGTTTTTTGTTATCCTACCCGGAACTCTGTGTGCCCTGTCGAATTCAAGTGGTTGGGTTAAGGTTAGGTTAGTCGCTTGTGTAAACCATGTCTCTAGGAATGAAACAAACGAGTCATAAGCCTCCTCTGAGCCTTCCGGAATGCCAAATATTCGAAGGTTCCCCCTTCTATTCCTATCTTCCAATTCAGACAGACTTCTCGTCATCTGGTCGGAGGCTACAGTAAGGCATTTAAGATCTCTACAGGTTGTAACCTCTGCGTCTTCTAGTCGACTGATCCTTGACTCCGTTTCTGTAAGTCGCGCGTTAGTGTCTCATATATCCTGCCTAATGGCCACGACTTCGTCCTTTGTAGATTTTGCTAGATCGCGCACTTCTTCAAGTCTACTCAGTATAATATCCATAGCTTCGCTAACCTCTTTTTTACCTTTGATGGGCGATACGGGGTTTGGTGGCTCTGCCTTGAGTCTTTTGGGATTTTTCGTAGTTTCCTTATCCCCCATGGTGTCTCTTATCGTGAATGTGTGACAGGTGAAGACTCGGTCTTAGAAAAGGAGGCTTGGGAGAAACGGGTGTAAGTCGGGTGTATGAGCTGCTACTACACTATTGCCAGGTATTTCAGGTAGCGACGGTGGGTGCCTCTATATATCCGGAATTGAGAGTCATCAGTGGCCTTAATCCAATTAGTTCGCCGGATCAAAATTGAAGTGTGTCACAGTAGGCGCGGTGTGGCACTATATGCTGCAGATATCTGATGTGCAGTGTCTACTATCACAAACTGTTTGAAACAAAGTCCCTTGTTTGGATCAAAAGTTCACTGAATGTACGCTTTTTATTATCTGCATGCCAGCTGACCAAAACCTCTGCCTCTTGACCTGCGTCGCACTGCCGTAAGCCAGCGCCAACTTCAGTGTAGGTTATTTCGCAATGCGTCACGATGTAGGCGCCCAGTGTGTTCCTCTCAGCCGCAAAAGGGGTTTCACTTCTAACGCTGTTTTATCCCCGGCCAATGTGTAGTAGCCAGCGTCGTCCATTCACTCATTAGTTGCCTGGAAGCATCCATTCATTCATGACATGCAGAGATTGTTGATAGCGTGTGTACCGTGTGTAGCGTGTACCGCTCTTTCCCCACTCTGCTACAGCGCTCCCCTGTCTGTAGGTACACACCCTGGGTACTGTCAGCTGGTATGGGCAACTGTGACCTTGTGATGGTGCTCAAACTGCAGGGAATGGGTCATTGATGTTTAAGCGCGATTGAGAGACGCGCGTCCATCCTCCATTTTGATGAGGCATGTGTGCAGCGCTATGGGGCACCAGTGATATTTAGCCTGTGCAGGGTTGGCAGTGTTAGCTCAGGCAAACTCCTCAATTTCCCCAGAGTCTAGTGTTTGTGCAGGGCTGAGAGGGGCCATCCGTGTAAAATACAGGCTCCGTTCTGGCCGATTTCACATTAGGTTGAACGCGCCCGCCATTTTGTGTTCGCCACTCGGGAGACTGAGAGACACTCCTAGGAGGCGAGAGGCAGCGCTATACTCACTCAGCAACCCCGGGGAGCGTCATCAAGTAGTAGAAGAGGGTGCTTGGTGCATTTTGGTGCTGAGCCTCAGATTTACCTCGGATTAGGGCGCTGCAAGGGCCGTCAGGACCTCGGGACTCCGTGACTCTGTCGTTGTCAGGCGGGAATCTGCACTTCACATTGTCGCCGCTCACAGATCGCACAGTCACTCAGGAATCAGCCCTCGGTACGACCTTCCCTTCCGATCCGTAGTTCTGTCCTTGGATCCGATTTTCGGTGGGAGATAGTGTCCCCAAAATCACATAGAGCTGGTTGCCACAGGAGGAGAGAAGCCTCACGCCGCCATTTCTCCCGGCGTCCAAACCACGCATTACACTCTTTTTCTAATCGCATACTCCATCCAATCTGGAAGGGGCCTTGTGGCTTTTTTACTTCATATAATTAAGCTAATAGTACCAGAAGGAAAAAATATAGTGAGCGGGTGTGTGCAGGAACCTGCCTTATGGAGATGCTGCAGTGTTGTCACTGTATGGTCTGAAAAATGGCTGTAAGCTGAAAAATGTGGTATTTGTTAAAAAGAAAACAAGGGTTACTTAAAAGAATGATATGCCTGCCTGCATACTGGGTCGTAGAGTCCAGGTATCTGAATTAGAGTTTGGCAGACTGGTGTTCTGTCACAAACGTGATGAATATCCAGGGCCGGACTGGCCCTAGCAGGCACCGGGTGTTTCCCCGGTGAGCCGCCAGGGTGGGGACCGGTTTTCGGCCCCTGGTGGGCCGTTTTTGTTACCGGGGGTCGGCAATATCAGTCTCCTGTAACAAAACCGGCCCTAACAAATAGCTTGCCGCACACCCCCTCTCCCCTCCGAGGGGGGGCGGTCGAGCAGTTTGCCAGGGCCAGTTTCTGTTCCCAGTCCGGCCCTGTGAATATCCGGTCCACCTCATGGCAAGAGCCACAGGCTATAAAGCACTTGTAATAATGAAGAAAATTACCTATTTATATGTATTTGTGCCCCCACGCGCTACCCTCTCACCATCTGCCATGTTGAATAAAAACCCCTGCATTACTTAACATTCAGAGGCCTTATTTCTCTGTCACCAGGCCCCTCCATGCCAGACCCTGAAAAAGGCACATGTTACATTTCTCTGCAGCACATTAGATATTTTGCTGAGCTGTCACGGAGAAGAGGCCCAGCCCGGGGTGTCTTAACAGTGTCAAACAAGGGTCGACCTGATAAAGCTGCATTCCGGCCCTGAGCAGGAGGCGAGCAGAAGCCCCTCTGCAGAGATAAGGCCCAGTTTTGCTGTCGGCTCTCAGAGATAAGTGGGGCCCATGTCAAGGGAAACCTCCAAGACAGTTACACAAGGGGTGGACAGGAAGGGCCAAACCAACTTGCTAGTATGAAGCAGCAACATTTCTACAGATGAGAGCAATCTGCATGCTGCCCCGAGCTAGAGATAAGACCAGACATGCTAGTCACTCTGACACCCAGGGCCCTCCCTGACCAACAGAAAGGAAACAGCCCTCGTGTAAAAGTCTGATAAAGTTACGCAAACAGGCAGTGCGAGTTTTTGCTGACCTTGCTGCCCCCTCTATGCACCCACCCACCTATGACTCATTACAGTGAACGCCTACATGCTCATATCTTTTTCTCTCCTTCTGCTTGGAGGGCTCCTCCCTATGTATGCAAAGAATGTATAAATATTGTACTCTGTGAATAAAGCTCAGAACTCTCCTGAACCTGCTTGGTGAAAGGAGCTCTCCCTTAACTCGAGTTAATGCAATAAAGCCCATTGACTCTAACACCACGGACTCTGCTCCTCATTTATATTTGATCCTTTTTGCATCTATAGAAATTATGATAGTGTAAATAATTTATTTACCACATTTTCTGGCGCCCGAATAGGGTCGCATCCCCTTCCCCACGCGCCGGCGATGTAGGTCCGGCCCCTGCCCCCTTCTACAGCCTAGACGGACTTCAAGTGTACACGCCAGCGGGACTTCCCGCTAACTCCCTCAGGCCCACGGAGGAGGCGGACTGCGACCAGACATCCACACGAGGTGGTGAGGAAGATTGCAGAGCGTCCTGACCCAGATCCCAACCCGTGAGAGAGCCGAGTCCGAGGTCTTCAGAGGTCCGCCATTCCTGCGCAAGCGTCAAGCGTCCGATGACCAGGTCTTCAAGTTCTGCTTCCCGGTGAGTACCACTGAGAACGCATAAAGACGGGTTCATTTAATGAACACGGTAAAGACGTGTCTCCTTAACGAGGCCGGTATGGTTGTACTGTATTTCAGTACATACGTATATGTTGTATATGTTTTGAGTTTGAAATTGTTTTAGTTAGGTTCCAGCATGCCGTTGTTTTCAAAATTGCGTAAAATAGGCACTAAAAAGGGAATATTAGAAGAGGCAGTTAATGTCCCGCCAAGAGATACCCCCGGCCATTTTATGTATAACAAACATGGCATAGGCGCCGTTTTATACCTTGATCTCTGGGTAGATTATACAAAGGATTTAGAGGCAATGTATAGATGGCCTGTTACGGGAACATGGGATGCAGAATGTATCATGAGAGTAGAAGAGGAACTATGGACAAGGAAATCAAGGCCTTCTCAAAAAGAAGCCATTGACTTATGGCGCAAAGAAGCGAATAGGAGAGCCCAGAAAGAACTCAACAAAGCTGAGAAAGGTAGACAGATGTCAGAACAGGCTAAAGAAAAGAAGTTACAAGATGAGGGTGAACAGGTCAGATCAGAACAGATGGATAGGGAGAGAAACGCTCGTTACTGGTATCTACCTGTACTCTCAGAGGAGATCAAGGAGGAAGTTCCCCAAGATGTACCCCTTAAAATTAAACCAACGGCACCAGAGGCGTTCCTTTCCGCCTACCTAGCAGAGCCACCCCCAGCCTACATAGACGCACCATTTCCCCCGCTCCCACCAGAGGCCGTGCCCCAGCCAGTCCAGAACCAACAACAGGCTTCCGGGGGTGCGGAAGGGGGGGGGATAAGGAAATAAAGGATGACGTCGAACTCCATAGATGTATATATGATTTACAGCCAGGTATTACTGGTCCAATGTGCGCCATATTAATTCGAGTAAGGCAAGCCATCGCAGAGCTAGATGGACTGCCTGATATGAATACACATTTAAATGGCTTGTATGAGTTCATCAGAACAGGACGGAACCATGAATGCGTAGCTCAAGCTATGGAAAATAGAAAAGTAAAAGCTAAGAACAACATCCTCCGTTTTATTATCAACTGTCTGATCAGGGAACTTGATGGGGGTGATGGGGACGTGGAGGCTAGTTTAATAGAGTGGAGCGACAACATCAATGACGGTAAACATGATAAGGCAGCGCAGACAGAAGCAATGACGAACAAGATTAAAAAGAAAATACTGGCAGTACGCAACGTCGAGAAGGAAGGCAGGGATAGTGTGTCAGAGGAAGGGGATAACAACGAGCCGGCAGAAAAAAGAATTTTCTGGGCATAGCACGGCACTGTAATGGCGCCAAACACCATCGACCTCAGAAAACAAGGGTTAACCAGGAAACACACATCTCTCCTGAGGATTTGTTTCAAACAACTGAAAAGGCCCCAGACCATTGGATGGACGACGAGCCACCCCTCACGCCACATGAGAGGGAGTTGGCTCGGTCGGCCACCCAGTGGGTGTCCCAACATCATGTATATAATCCCGACATAGTGGCCCAGATGTTCCTGAGCCTCCCACCACTCGAACAACGCCTGGCCAGCATCTATATGGTCCAACACTTGATCACGTTGTATGAGAGCCAATATCACCACCCTGGCCAATTATATAAAATACTGGAAAAGGTAATACTAGATAGATGGATGAAACAGGGCCCAGAACTGATTAACACCATTTTAGACTTGCGTCTCCAATATGAACAATTCCTGTCCGCCTCAATGACACCCGATCCTCGCCCCAGAGGACAGTACCCTCTGCGAGAGGTCCACCCCATAAGAAAACAAGATGGCACTGTCCAGCGGGTATATGTCTATACCCCTCTCACCAAGCTAGAAATACTGGAAATGAAGAGGTTGTTACCTTCCCATGATAAAGACCCGGGGGGGTTTCACAGAGAAATAAAAGATATACTCCGTATAGGAGACTATACTTACCCTGATATCCTAAGGTTACTAAAGGTCTTGTTACCAGCAGGCATTTAAGAGAAACTTAAAGAGAAAGACTGGGATGTGGGAGATAAAACGCTGAAATGGGCAGAGTTGCAAGTGGAAGATGCAGATAGGGCCCCGGGGGATGGCCTTGGTGAAAAAATTAAGGAGCTCCCCGAACTTCTTATACAAATTTTACCAAGACTATTGACGACCAAAAAGGAAGACTGGGATGCAATTTCAGCATGTAAACAGAAACCAGAGGAAGACACAAGCGATTACTACACTAGGTTGGAGAAATGTTTCGCTGTCAACAGTGGGTTAAAACACAGTAGTGAGGCCTATCCCCACCTTTTTGTGACCAAACTGGTAGATAACGCCCTTCCTCAGATTAGGAATAGGGTGCTGAAGGTTGAGAGTACTTGGCAAGCAAATAGCCCCTCACAAATGTTACAGATGTTGCAATACCACCAAAATAGAATAAGGGAAGAACAAGAACAAGAAAAGAAGTGCATGAAGGATACAAAAATGAAGGTGCTAGTTGCCCAAACAGTACCTGCAAACACGAACAAGAATGGTACCGCACCCACTAAAGGGACCTGCAATTATTGTAAACAACAGGGTCACTTTGTAAGGGAATGCCCCGCCCTAAAGCACAATATAGCCACAGGTAAAACAAAGGAAC
Source organism: Lissotriton helveticus (assembly GCF_964261635.1). Lineage (NCBI taxonomy): Eukaryota > Metazoa > Chordata > Amphibia > Caudata > Salamandridae > Lissotriton > Lissotriton helveticus. Next base: position 684,131,859 of record NC_136073.1, read on the forward strand.
GGCCCTATACACCTAGACAGTACAACACTCAGCAGACACAAGCCCCGACCCCGCAGCAGGTCCTGACGCCCGCTGCACCTCAAATGTATCAGTACACGCAGTCAGACTACCCAGAATACCAATCTTTTTCATGAAACAGCCTCGAGAGGGAAGATCGCTTGCCCCTTATCCCAGTTCCTGTGGACCAAGAGGGTCCTTATGTACATGCTCGTTTGCTGGGGCAGATGGAAAGTTTCTGATTGACACAGGGGCAAGCAGGACTACCATCAGTCATGACGAGGTCCCAGGGGCACCTCTCTCGGGCTCACAGAATATATCCCTGGGATTTTCTGGAAAGCCAATTGTCAACAAAGTATCAGAACCAGTCTCTTTAGGGGTGGGTCCACTGACACGCACCACAGACCTACTACTCACTAAAACATGTCCAGAAAATTTACTAGGTATAAAGACCCTAAAAGAACTGGGAGCAGTTATCTGTTGCTCACCAGAAGGAGTAAGACTGTTTTTGCGTGATTTCAAAGGGCATTTCACGGTTAGAGATTTTGATCCCAGACTTCAGGATGTCCCACAGTATCTATGGGCACAAGGTTCGACTGACGTAGGGTACATGGATATAACACCACACGAGGTCACTCTTAAGGAAGGAGTAGTCCTACCCCGAATACGACAGTACAGGATTCCACCTGAGGCTGAAACAGCCTTATTAAAAATAATTCAAGAACTCATTGAACAGGGGGTGGTGGTGGAGACAGACTCGAATGTGTGTAACTCCCCCGTCCTCCCTGTTCTTAAACGCACAGACCCTCAAGCACCCCCAGTTTACAGACTAGTAGTTGACCTCGAGAACTGAACAAATGTGTGGTCCCACAATACCCAGTGGTCCCAGACATTTCCTCATTATTTACTGCCATTGATTCTGAGGCAACATTTTTCACGGTCATTGACCTGAAGAATGCATTCTTCAGCATTCCAATACATCCTGACAGTCAATATCTTTTCGGATTCAGTTTAAAAGGACGCAGCTTCAAATTTACAAGAGCTCCCCAAGGTTTTACAGAAAGCCCCAGTGTTTACAGTCAGGCATTAAAGAGACAACTTGACAGTATAAGTATGCCTACCAACACAGCATTAATACAGTACGTGGATGACATTCTCATCACAGCAAGATCAGAACCTGACTGTGAAAAGGCTTCCCTCACGGTCCTTCACTTTCTGGCGGACAAGGGGCACAAGGTGTCCCCTTCAAAGTTAAAGTTCTGTGAACAGCAAGTGGCTTACTTAGGGCACTTGCTGTCCAAGGAGGGTAGGCAGCTGACACAAGAACGAATTAAATTGATTTCCAGCATTTCACAACCCAAAACACAGAAAGAAGTACGTGCATTCATTGGCCTTACTTCCTATTGCAGACAATGGATTCCCCAGTATGCCCACATAGTCAAGCCACTCATACAATTGACTACATTGGAGGCGGCCACCTCTAACATCCTCCCTTGGACATCAGAGCACACCCTAGCATTTGAGGAACTAAAACGGGTGTTATGTCAAGCGCCAGTTTTAGCCACTCCTGATTACAAGAAACACTTCACCCTGTTCGTGACAGAGCGGGATGGAACAGCACTATCTGTTCTCACACAAGACCAAGCAGGGAAACATAAGCCATGTGCTTATTTTTCTAGTACACTGGACCCTGTAGCACAGGCTCTGCCAGCATGCTTGAAATCTGTTGTGGCCACAGCTTTGGCCATAAGACAAAGTGACTCGATAGTGCTGGGACACTCTCTGACAGTACAAGTACCACACGCAGTGGAAGTTCTCCTGAATAGGACACAGACGCAACACCTGACTGTAGCAAGATTGACAGGATACGAGCTGACACTATTTCAACCCCACATAGAGATTAAAAGATGTAACATACTCAACCCTGCCACTATTTTACCCTCAAGCACAGATGACACCACACCCCATGACTGTGTGGAAGTAATAAATGTAGTGACGAAGCCAAGACAAGACTTGACAGATGTTGCACTCCCAGACCCTGACATAACGTTTTATGTAGATGGATCATGCATGAGAACAGGAACAGGAGAATTAGTGGCAGCATACGCCGTAACTACTGACCATGAGATCATAGAGACACAAAGAATAGATATCCCGTCAGCACAAGCAGCAGAGCTTATTGCTTTGACGCAAGCCTGTAAACGAGCAAAACAGTTAAGAGTTAACATCTACACTGATTCACAATATGCGTTTGGGGTAGTTCATGACTTTGGGGTACTATGGAGGGAGAGAGGTTTTCTGACCTCACACGGGGCCAAGATACAGCATGGCGCTCTCATACAGGCCTTGTTAGAAGCAATACACCTACCTACAGCCATAGCGATCCTGAAATGCAAAGCACACACCAAGGCCACAGATGTCATTTCCTAAGGTAATGACCTGGCAGACCGAACTGCTAAACAGACAGCTCAGACTCCAATTGACATAACAAACTCACAGGTATTACCACTGACAAGGACTATGACAGTCAGGGATCCCTCCAAAGATGTACAAGGTATACAGACCCATGCCACTCCAGATGAAATAAAGAAATGGACTGAACAAGGAGGGGTCCAGACTGACCAGGGTTGGATGACTAAAAACAAAAAGACATGTTTTCTCCCAGATTCTATGGTACAGGTGATAATAGAGACAGCGCATAGCCCGGCACACTTGGGAGAGAAGGGAATGTTGGATGGCCTGCAGAATATCTGGTTTAACAAACACTTGCGAGCGGCAGCAAAACAGAAAGTGAAGACTTGCATGATTTGTTGCCAATTCAACCCTGGAAAAGGCATCTCAGTGGAACAGGGTGGATTTCATCCCCCTGATCACCCTTTTGAGGTTCTCCAAATGGATTATATCCAAATGGACAGATGTAGAGGTCACAAGTACGTCCTGGTAGTGGTGTGTGCCCTAACCAGATGGACAGAAGCTTACCCAGTCCCAGATTATACTGCAGTTACAACAGCCAAACAGTTAGTGAGGGAGTTCTTCCCGAGATACGGGTTGCCACGTGTCATTTACTCAGACAATGGCCAGCCCTTCTCCTCTGAGCTCATGAAACAGGTGTCCCTTCTGTTGGGATATACCTGGAAGTTCCATTGTGTAAGGCATCCCCAAGCAGCAGGTCTAGTAGAGAGACATAACCAGACCCTCAAAACAAAATTAGCTAAAGTCTGTGCAGAAAAGGGCGTGGATTGGATGGCAGCCTTACCGGTTGCCCTCTTTTACATGCGCATGGTAGCTCATTCTAGAACCGGCCTATCCCCATATGAGGTGGTCTTTGGAAGACCACCGAATATGTGGGGTACACCAATGCCTAAAAGAATAACTGATGTTGACAGTACTATGCTCACAGATTACCTGGCTTCCTTGATGTCTGCACTACTCTCTTGCCGTTCGCAGGTTGCCGCTGCCTTCCCTGACAACACCCAGGTCGAGGACCATGCCATAGCCCCAGGGGACTGGGTGCTAGTGAGGAACTTCGACCGGACGAGCCCTCTGGACCCCAGGTGGAAGGCACCAAAATTAGTCCTGCTGACGACGAGGACGGCCATCAAAGTCGAGGGAAGAAAGGGGTGGCTGCATGCCAGTCACTGTAAAAAATACTTTGGGACTACCGGAACATTTGCTAAAAACAAAGACAGTACAGACTTTGAGCCCCCCTTTTTGGAAAAGACTCCCCAGCAAGAGTACACTTCCAAACTGAGATCTAGAAGGTCAATCGATGTTTGATTGTCTAAGTCCACTCGGTGGTGAAGCGGTTGAACATGATGTCTGACTTGAATAAACTAGTGAACAGTAAAGAAAAAAGGACTAATAAGAGAGAGAAATACTGCAAGCTATTACACAGCAGATGTATAGTGTCTCTGATTATTGTAATTTTTATGAGCATTGTGGTAATAAGTATTGGCTGGTTCTTACATGTTCTCTATCCACCTGCTGTCTCACAGAACGCCACCATAGTACACTCACATGTTGAGCTCCCAGTACACTTAGAGAACAGAAGAAATGAATTTAAGAACAATACTTTCATCACCCTTTTACAACAACATCAACTGGCCATAAACACATCCAACTGCTGGGTGTGCGGTCTTCTTCCCCACACAGTTGCCAAAGGCATGCCTTTCATCACTCTCCCTTTTTCTTATGAAGGCTCTTGTACCGGTTGGTGGGAAACAAACAAAGCTTCCTATATGGCCAATATGGATACAAAAGAGCAGTCTCAGCTCCGATATCACCTATACATTTTATGTTGGCGAGGTGAAAAGAACAGGACATGTGGTACCCCACTAGAGCTGGAAGCCTATGCTGACCACGGTAACAGATCTAATAAGTTATATTATCAGTATATGGACAGGAGAAAAAGATCCGTTTCACCTGTTTTTGTGGCATCAACGAAAGCCCCTTTTTGTGTCCAAAGTAAAGGAAAGATATGTATGGGTGATAGCATCTGCAATCACACAGTCAATTTGAATGGGACAAACAATACACAGCTTATAGCCGCAAAGGGCACCTACTTCATATGTGGGGATAAAGGTTATACATGGCTCCCACAGGGCTGGTCCGGCACTTGTTACATTGCTTTTCTCCTTCCCCCCACCTACACTGCCCCTGCGGACTATCATGAAATTGAGCCTCTGACTGTCTATAACAGACGGTGAAGGGGGGTCATAGATACAGAAGATACAGCAGGGCAGGAGGTGGGAGACTTCTTTGCCGGAGTCATTCCATTTTGGGGTCCAATGGTAAACAGCAGAAACATCCGCCACCTCACACGAGTGGTGCAAAACACGATAGATGCAACGGCAGGTGCCCTCTCTAATCTCACAGCCGAGGTGGTCGCGGATGGACTCATGACCCTACAAAATCGCATTGTTTTAGACATCGTTCTGGCTGACCGTGGTGGTGTATGCAGATTGATCTCCACGAGTTGTGTGTTTATTCCAAATAACGCACCTACGGTATACCAGGCCATTGCCAAGCTACACAAGATGTCAAGTCAGCTAGACATGGATAAAGGAGAATGGTCCTTAAGCAGCTGGTTGTGGGGATTAGTATCAACATGGGGATGGAAAGTGTTGACTGTAGTAGGATCAATACTGTTTATCATCTTCAGTTGTTGCCTCTGCATCCAATGCGGCCCGGCCATCTGCGGTCTGTGCGCCACTGCCTGCATTCCCCGTCCACATGTGCAGAGCAGAAAAAATGAAAACATCATGTTGCAAGAACACATTAACGGCCTGATGAAAATAGAGGTGTATTAGATGGGTGCGCTTGGGGACAAGGAGGGAATGAAGAAAATTACATATTTATATGTATTTGTGCCCCCACGCGCTACCCTCTCACCATCTGCCATGTTGAATAAAAACATTCAGAGGCCTTATTTCTCTGTCACCAGGCCCCTCCATGCCAGACCCTGAAAAAGGCACATGTTACATTTCTCTGCAGCACATTAGATATTTTGCTGAGCAGTCACGGAGAAGAGGCCCAGCCCGGGGTGTCTTAACAGTGTCAAACAAGGGTCGACCTGATAAAGCTGCATTCCGGCCCTGAGCAGGAGGCGAGCAGAAGCCCCTCTGCAGAGATAAGGCCCAGTTTTGCTGTCGGCTCTCAGAGATAAGTAGGGCCCATGTCAAGGGAAACCTCCAAGACAGTTACACAAGGGGTGGACAGGAAGGGCCAAACCAACTTGCTAGTATGAAGCAGCAACATTTCTACAGATGAGAGCAATCTCCATGCTGCCCTGAGCTAGAGATAAGACCAGACATGCTAGTCACTCTGACACCCAGGGCCCTCCCTGACCAACAGAAAGGAAACAGACCTCGTGTAAAAGTCTGATAAAGTTACGCAAACAGGCAGTGCTAGTTTTTGCTGACCTTGCTGCCCCCTCTATGCACCCACCCACCTATGACTCATTACAGTGAACGCCTACATGCTCATATCTTTTTCTTTCCTTCTGCTTGGAGGGATCCTCCCTATGTATGCAAAGAATGTATAAATATTGTACTCTGTGAATAAAGCTCAGAACTCTCCTGAACCTGCTTGGTGAAAGGAGCTCTCCCTTAACTCGAGTTAATGCAATAAAGCCCATTGACTCTAACACCACGGACTCTGCTCCTCATTTATATTTGATCCTTTTTGCATCTATAGAAATTATGATAGTGTAAATAATGTATTTACCACAATAAGGCAGACAGAATCTCCGTTACATTTCGAGGTAACATCATGTCTGTAGTTGTATTGGGTGTTTCTCCTTTACCTCTGCCTCCCTGCTTGTTTACTTAAGATTTTGTTCTGGCATTTGCCAGTATGACCCCTGTGCCTACACCCCTTGAGGTGGGCACCCATGGTATGCACCCTTTACAATATACTAACACTTAGGAATATTGGAAAGGAAGGTTTTAGCATGATATGAGGGGGGATCTGTCTTTGTCCTGTGACCCTCATTAGAATAAGATATATTTTTAGAGAAGCAGAAGTAAAAAAAATAACGAAACTCTAGAATTTCCCTCTTAAATAAGGAGACTATTGAGTTTGTGAGTACCATTATATTGCTTGGAAGCTTTATGGAGGAGCTATACAATACTCTTTGCAGCTATTATGCTTAATTATTAAGCAAAATAGCAGTTACCTGTGCGATATTCTAGCACTGGTGGTTAAGTGTGTTCGCGGGATTAAGAAACATGTTCTTGCATCGAGCGTTGTCTCGTCTAAATCATGATACTGGTAACAGCACTCGTGATGTCGGGTGCCCAGGACCCCTCAGAACCACCTAGAGAGATTGAGGGCCCAAGCCCTCCTGTCTGTTTCAACACTCCTTCCAATGTAAGATGCGTCACGTGCGCTGTGGAGATATGGATACAGCGGTGGGACAAGCCATTACATCAAATCTAGACAGCAAAGTGGGCCTTATGTGCCTCTGAAAAGTTAAGCCCTTTAAAATAGTGAAATGCAACAGTGGTGGAAAATGCATTCCTGTATAAATCTGATTTTAAATATTTACGAATGAAACATGACCAGTGTAACCAAGATAACCTGTAATAAATCCAGCGTCTAATAAGAGGCAGTTTATCGTTTTGCGAGTTCGGTGCAATGCTATCTCCCCACCCTGCATAGCAGTAACTATGTTGCATTCCTAAAGTGCTCCTAGAAGGAATAAAGTCATGCATTGTTTGCTGTATACACGAAAGGAACATAAGGTAGACCGTATTAGATTTTTAGGTCTCACATAGTCGCTTTGCAGTATACAGTATAGTGGGAGGAAGCTCCGCCCACTTTCCAAGAATCTTTTTCATTGGCTTAAATTGTAAATGCTGCATTCTCATTGGTATTCAGCTTATTAGTCCCTCCTCCTGACAGCTATGTTGTCATTGTTCTCCTTCCATGGCTATCGGCCCCTTTACTTTAAATACTGTTTTGTTCCCCTGCCTCCCCGTTCCATCCCGCAGTTTGTAACTTCTCTGCCCACCACCACCCCCCTTCTGCTCCTATTCGTACGTTCTTGGACGCCCGCACTTTTGTTTACAATGGAATAGGTCTCATGTAAATACGAGTCCAATTGCATTTGTAAATGTTTGTTTCTTCAGGTTGAGCCTGCAAGAGCATGCGCTAGCTAGTGCATGCGTCTCACTTGCGAGGCACTGTTGTTTACAAAAAGGGCTTGGCGCCCTCCCATTGCTTATCATTTGTGCGCTTTAGCGTCACTCTTGTTTGAAGTGTCCCTAATTGGCTAGTCCAGCTGAAACATAACTTCCGACTAGCGGCAGCTCCTCCGCTAAGGTGTAGGAGCGTCGCCCCACTTTTCTCTGAGCAGTGTAAAAAAGGAAAAATCAAACCCTAATGTTAGAATTGGGGGTCTCTGGTTGGCACAGGTAGGTACTCGTGACAAGCAGGGACCCTCTCCTCTAGTCAGGGCAAGGGAATTACCCTCTTAAAATAACCCATGCTCACCCTCTAGGCGGCGTGGCGCGAGCAGTCAAGGCTAGTTCAGAGGTGATGTAAGTTAAGCATTTGTGACCACATACAGTAACCCAGTGACAACACTACAAATGGACACCACACAAGGTTTTATATCAAAAATCTGCAGAGATAAGGCCCAGTTTTGCTGTCAGCTCTCAGAGATAAGTGGGGCCCATGTCAAGGGATACCTCCAAGACAGTTACACAAGGGGTGGACAGGAAGGGCCAAACCAACTTGCTAGTATGAAGCAGCAACATTTCTACAGATGAGAGCAATCTGCATGCTGCCCGAGCTAGAGATAAGACCAGACATGCTAGTCACTCTGACACCCAGGGCCCTCCCTGACCAACAGAAAGGAAACAGCCCTCGTGTAAAAGTCTGATAAAGTTACGCAAACAGGCAGTGCGAGTTTTTGCTGACCTTGCTGCCCCCTCTATGCACCCACCCACCTATGACTCATTACAGTGAACGCCTACATGCTCATATCTTTTTCTTTCCTTCTGCTTGGAGGGCTCCTCCCTATGTATGCAAAGAATGTATAAATATTGTACTCTGTGAATAAAGCTCAGAACTCTCCTGAACCTGCTTGGTGAAAGGAGCTCTCCCTTAACTCGAGTTAATGCAATAAAGCCCATTGACTCTAACACCACGGACTCTGCTCCTCATTTATATTTGATCCTTTTTGCATCTATAGAAATTATGATAGTGTAAATAATTTATTTACCACATTTTCTGGCGCCCAAATAGGGTCGCATCCCCTTCCCCACGCGCCGGCGATGTAGGTCCGGCCCCTGCCCCCTTCTACAGCCTAGACGGACTTCAAGTGTACACGCCAGCGGGACTTCCCGCTAACTCCCTCAGGCCCACGGAGGAGGCGGACTGCGACCAGACATCCACACGAGGCGGTGAGGAAGATTGCGGAGCGTCCTGACCCAGAGCCCAACCCGTGAGAGAGCCGAGTCCGTGGTCTTCAGAGGTCTGCCATTCCTGCGCAAGCGTCAAGCGTCCGATGACCAGGTCTTCAAGTTCTGCTTCCCGGTGAGTACCACTGAGAACGCATAAAGACGGGTTCATTTAATGAACACGGTAAAGACGTGTCTCCTTAACGAGACCGGTATGGTTGTACTGTATTTCAGTACATAAGTATATGTTGTATATGTTTTGAGTTTGAAATTGTTTTAGTTAGGTTCCAGCATGCCGTTGTTTTCAAAATTGCGTAAAATAGGCACTAAAAAGGGAATATTAGAAGAGGCAGTTAATGTCCCGCCAAGAGATACCCCCGGCCATTTTATGTATAACAAACATGGCATAGGCGCCGTTTTATACCTTGATCTCTGGGTAGATTATACAAAGGATTTAGAGGCAATGTATAGATGGCCTGTTACGGGAACATGGGATGCAGAATGTATCATGAGAGTAGAAGAGGAACTATGGACAAGGAAATCAAGGCCTTCTCAAAAAGAAGCCATTGACTTATGGCGCAAAGAAGCGAATAGGAGAGCCCAGAAAGAACTCAACAAAGCTGAGAAAGGTAGACAGATGTCAGAACAGGCTAAAGAAAAGAAGTGGATCAAAACACCAATGCTACACAAAAGACACCATTGAAGACATTATCCGTGTGAGTGAAATGCAGGCCACGTTGAGGCTCAAGAGCATCTGGAGAAATGATTTCCATCAGAAGCCACACTGTACCGCCCTCTTTCTCATCATTTGGATTCTCCTCACCCAGGAGACAAAACGGCCGGTCAGATGTTACCGTGACCGAAGTGTGTGAGGTAAGGGGTGTTATATATGGTACATAAAAGTAAATTAAACGTGGCTACTGTAAAGGCAGTGTTATAGTGGTAAAGAGGTGATAAGTGAAGGAAAATGTAAAATTAGGTGATTAGGTGGACAAACAACATTTATTAGTGTCCCCCAATCCCTAAGAATTAAAAAGCAAGTGTGAGTGCGGGTTTTAAATAATCACCGCGCTCAATATTGGTCGACATGTTTCTGCATTATACTGAACCTAGTTTCAAAATGCATTCTTCAGGACCGAAAGATAAAAACACTGCTGCTAGGATTAAAGAAAATAAAACGATATCACCTGACCTTCAGGTATATACTCAACCGTATACTGTTGCATCACACGGTATTCGATCCACACGATAAGACAGACAAAGTAGAAAAAGAGAACATGAAAATGTCATATTCCTATGAATATATACTGTGATGAATGCACATTTCACATGTATAAAACACATATTGCTAGCTGGCAAACTCACCCAAATGTGATGGTTGAGAGGCTTCACCCCACCTGGCTACAGCGCAGGTATGAGGAGCACCGCTCTATAAAGAATTCACAAGTAATATCTTTAGAGCGCGAAGATCAAAAGGTACATGAGTTCACAATATGGCATATTGCTATGAGCGTCCCACGCGGTCCGCATTATTAAAAATGTGGACCAACCCACTAGTACTCAACTCCACTCGTCCGATATTGACAGACCCGGTCTAAGTTTAAAAATAGCTAAGTTATCAAGAGCTAGAAATTGAGCGTGTCAGCTTGTAAATGCACTGCTCAAATGAAAAACACCGTCTGATCGTTTCTAAACACCGCGCTAGTGGTGTAAATATTCAGCGCGATCTAAATCAGGCAGCAAAAGCGCACCAGAGTTACAATGCGCCGATCCTGATGGTCGCGTGATCGGTATCTTTCTGCGCGTTCTCAAGCAAACACACAGCGCGCACAGAACAGGCTGGCGCTCCCTCACCTGTCCGTCGATGTCTCCTGGCAGTCTACTGTACTGCTTGGGGGGGCACCGATGCGTCTCCCAAATGGACTAATATGCACTTCCTCATTGTGCAAGCGAGGAGGCAATCACGTGATGTGACCACGTGATCCCAGGCATGCTGGGATATGTAGTCCCTCGCACAAAAAATGCAAAAAGTGCATAAATTAGACTACCAGACAGATCGGGCTGTGCGCCAATCATGAATACGGGCCAAAAATATTAGTGATAACCCCTCACCAAGATAGATTGTTAAGCAAGTAGGGTTAAATTATAGAGGTACAGAAAAAATGGCGAAAACCCATAAAAATCACTATTCCAGAGTTCAAGTTCAGGCCTCACAAGGACATCCAGGGAATGGGTTCGTTGAGTCCCTCCTTGTCACTATTAAGGCGGTACACCCACTTCTGTTCAATTTTGAAGAGAAACCTGCTGATGTCAGTACAGGATAGGGGTATTTGAGGTTGTTCTAGGACCGTCCAACAGAAATCTTCAGGACCGTGTCCCTTCTCCAAGAAGTGTGCGGTGAGACGGGTGGCTTGTTTCTTACACCGCACTGTGCTTTTATGTTCTTGTAACCTTGTCCTGATTTTCCGGGTGGTCATACCGACGTATCGCAAAAGGCATGGACAAGTTATTAAATATATCAAATTGCTGCTGTTGCAGTTAGTGAACCTTTTCTGTGTCCACGGGCGATTAGTCCCGATATCGACCTCGGTCGATTTCCTGGTTTGGGGACAAACACTGCACGCCCCGCATGGATGGTGTCCAGAAACTGGAGGTAGGTCCCACAGCGTCCCCACTTGCCTGGGTTCTTTATTACGCGGGCGCGTGTGGACCAATTGATCTTTTAGGTTTTGTCCTCTTTTGAAGGCGAAAATGGGTAAAGCGATATCATCGTTTCCAGTCTTCAAGATAGACCAATGCTTTTTTATGATTATTGGACGCCCTCTTCTTTGATTGCCTGATGATCTTTCTCGGGTAGAAGAGGGCGTCCAATAATAATAGAGAGTCTCTACTAGAAATACAGCCACCAAAAGACAAGACCAATCGCATCGCCTTTGTAAATACATTTAATACCCGCTCGAATCAGGTGCAGAAAATCATAAAAAAGCATTGGTCTATCTTGAAGACTGGAAACGATGATATCGCTTTACCCATTTTCGCCTTCAAAAGAGGACAAAACCTAAAAGATCAATTGGTCCACACGCGCCCGCGTAATAAAGAACCCAGGCAAGTGGGGACGCTGTGGGACCTACCTCCAGTTTCTGGACACCATCCATGCGGGGCGTGCAGTGTTTGTCCCCAAACCAGGAAATCGACCGAGGTCGATATCGGGACTAATCGCCCGTGGACACAGAAAAGGTTCACTAACTGCAACAGCAGCAATTTGATATATTTAATAACTTGTCCATGCCTTTTGCGATACGTCGGTATGACCACCCGGAAAATCAGGACAAGGTTACAAGAACATAAAAGCACAGTGCGGTGTAAGAAACAAGCCACCCGTCTCACCGCACACTTCTTGGAGAAGGGACACGGTCCTGAAGATTTCTGTTGGACGGTCCTAGAACAACCTCAAATACCCCTATCCTGTACTGACATCAGCAGGTTTCTCTTCAAAATTGAACAGAAGTGGGTGTACCGCCTTAATAGTGACAAGGAGGGACTCAACGAACCCATTCCCTGGATGTCCTTGTGAGGCCTGAACTTGAACTCTGGAATAGTGATTTTTATGGGTTTTCGCCATTTTTTCTGTACCTCTATAATTTAACCCTACTTGCTTAACAATCTATCTTGGTGAGGGGTTATCACTAATATTTTTGGCCCGTATTCATGATTGGCGCACAGCCCGATCTGTCTGGTAGTCTAATTTATGCACTTTTTGCATTTTTTGTGCGAGGGACTACATATCCCAGCATGCCTGGGATCACGTGGTCACATCACGTGATTGCCTCCTCGCTTGCACAATGAGGAAGTGCATATTAGTCCATTTGGGAGACGCATCGGTGCCCCCCCAAGCAGTACAGTAGACTGCCAGGAGACATCGACGGACAGGTGAGGGAGCGCCAGCCTGTTCTGTGCGCGCTGTGTGTTTGCTTGAGAACGCGCAGAAAGATACCGATCACGCGACCATCAGGATCGGCGCATTGTAACTCTGGTGCGCTTTTGCTGCCTGATTTAGATCGCGCTGAATATTTACACCACTAGCGCGGTGTTTAGAAACGATCAGACGGTGTTTTTCATTTGAGCAGTGCATTTACAAGCTGACACGCTCAATTTCTAGCTCTTGATAACTTAGCTATTTTTAAACTTAGACCGGGTCTGTCAATATCGGACGAGTGGAGTTGAGTACTAGTGGGTTGGTCCACATTTTTAATAATGCGGACCGCGTGGGACGCTCATAGCAATATGCCATATTGTGAACTCATGTACCTTTTGATCTTCGCGCTCTAAAGATATTACTTGTGAATTCTTTATAGAGCGGTGCTCCTCATACCTGCGCTGTAGCCAGGTGGGGTGAAGCCTCTCAACCATCACATTTGGGTGAGTTTGCCAGCTAGCAATATGTGTTTTATACATGTGAAATGTGCATTCATCACAGTATATATTCATAGGAATATGACATTTTCATGTTCTCTTTTTCTACTTTGTCTGTCTTATCGTGTGGATCGAATACCGTGTGATGCAACAGTATACGGTTGAGTATATACCTGAAGGTCAGGTGATATCGTTTTATTTTCTTTAATCCTAGCAGCAGTGTTTTTATCTTTCGGTCCTGAAGAATGCATTTTGAAACTAGGTTCAGTATAATGCAGAAACATGTCGACCAATATTGAGCGCGGTGATTATTTAAAACCCGCACTCACACTTGCTTTTTAATTCTTAGGGATTGGGGGACACTAATAAATGTTGTTTGTCCACCTAATCACCTAATTTTACATTTTCCTTCACTTATCACCTCTTTACCACTATAACACTGCCTTTACAGTAGCCACGTTTAATTTACTTTTATGTACCATATATAACACCCCTTACCTCACACACTTCGGTCACGGTAACATCTGACCGGCCGTTTTGTCTCCTGGGTGAGGAGAATCCAAATGATGAGAAAGAGGGCGGTACAGTGTGGCTTCTGATGGAAATCATTTCTCCAGATGCTCTTGAGCCTCAACGTGGCCTGCATTTCACTCACACGGATAATGTCTTCAATGGTGTCTTTTGTGTAGCATTGGTGTTTTGATCCACTCTGGTTTGACCTTATTTTTGTGACCCCCAGGTGTACTTTGTTGTGTTGATACTGTATTTCGGGGCATGCACCTGGCTGGTCGGTAAACTCGCCCTCAGACCCTAATTTCATTGTTTGTTGTGTGCGTAAAGAAAAGAAGTTACAAGATGAGGGTGAACAGGTCAGATCAGAACAGATGGATAGGGAGAGAAACGCTCTTGTTACTGGTATCTACCCTGTACTCTCAGAGGAGATCAAGGAGGAAGTTCCCCAAGATGTACCCCTTAAAATTAAACCAACGGCACCAGAGGCGTTCCTTTCCGCCTACCTAGCAGAGCCACCCCCAGCCTACATAGACGCACCATTTCCCCCGCTCCCACCAGAGGCCGTGCCCCAGCCAGTCCAGAACCAACAACAGGCTTCCGGGGGTGCGGAAGGGGGGGATAAGGAAATAAAGGATGACGTTGAACTCCCTAGATGTATATATGATTTACAGCCAGGTATTACTGGTCCAATGCGCACCATATCAATACGAGTAAGGCAAGCCATCGCAGAGCTAGATGGACTGCCTGATATGAATACACATTTAAATGCCTTGTATGAGTTCATCAGAACAGGACGGAACCATGAATGCGTAGCTCAAGCTATGGAAAATAGAAAAGTAAAAGCTAAGAACAACATCCTCCGTTTTATTATCAACTGTCTGATCAGGGAACTTGATGGGGGTGATGGGGACGTGGAGGCTAGTTTAATAGAGTGGAGCGACAACATCAATGACGGTAAACATGATAAGGCAGCGCAGACAGAAGCAATGACGAACAAGATTAAAAAGAAAATATTAGCAGTACGCAACGTTGAGAAGGAAGGCAGGGATAGTGTGTCAGAGGAAGGGGATAACAACGAGCCAGCAGACAAAAATAATTTTCTGGGCATAGCACGGCACTGTAATGGCGCCAAACACCATCGACCTCAGAAAACAAGGGTTAACCAGGAAACACACATCTCTCCTGAGGATTTGTTTCAAACAACTGAAAAGGCCCCAGACCATTGGATGGACGACGAGCCACCCCTCACGCCACATGAGAGGGAGTTGGCTCGGTCGGCCACCCAGTGGGTGTCCCAACATCATGTATATAATCCCGACATAGTGGCCCAGATGTTCCTGAGCCTCCCACCACTCGAACAACGCCTGGCCAGCATCTATATGGTCCAACACTTGATCACGTTGTATGAGAGCCAATATCACCACCCTGGCCAATTATATAAAATACTGGAAAAGGTAATACTAGATAGATGGATGAAACAGGGCCCAGAACTGATTAACACCATTTTAGACTTGCGTCTCCAATATGAACAATTCCTGTCCGCCTCAATGACACCCGATCCTCGCCCCAGAGGACAGTACCCTCTGCGAGAGGTCCACCCCATAAGAAAACAAGATGGCACTGTCCAGCGGGTATATGTCTATACCCCTCTCACCAAGCTAGAAATACTGGAAATGAAGAGGTTGTTACCTTCCCATGATAAAGACCCGGGGGGGTTTCACAGAGCAATAAAAGATATACTCCGTATAGGAGACTATACTTACCCTGATATCCTAAGGTTACTAAAGGTCTTGTTACCAGCAGGCATTTACGAGAAACTTAAAGAGAAAGACTGGGATGTGGGAGATAAAACGCTGAAATGGGCAGAGTTGCAAGCGGAAGATGCAGATAGGGCCCCGGGGGATGGCCTTGGTGAAAAAATTAAGGAGCTCCCCGAACTCCTTATACAAATATTACCAAGACTATTGACGACCAAAAAGGAAGACTGGGATGCAATTTCAGCATGTAAACAGAAACCAGAGGAAGACACAAGCGATTACTACACTAGGTTGGAGAAATGTTTCGCTGTCAACAGTGGTTTAAAACACAGTAGTGAGGCCTATCCCCACCTTTTTGTGACCAAACTGGTAGATAACGCCCTTCCTCAGATTAGGAATAGGGTGCTGAAGGTTGAGAGTACTTGGCAAGCAAATAGCCCCTCACAAATGTTACAGATGTTGCAATACCACCAAAATAGAATAAGGGAAGAACAAGAACAAGAAAAGAAGCGCATGAAGGATACAAAAATGAAGGTGCTAGTTGCCCAAACAGTACCTGCAAACACGAACAAGAATGGTACCGCACCCACTAAAGGGACCTGCAATTATTGTAAACAACAGGGTCACTTTGTAAGGGAATGCCCCGTCCTAAAGCACAATATAGCCACAGGTAAAACAAAGGAACGGCCCTATACACCTAGACAGTACAACACTCAGCAGACACAAGCCCCCACCCCGCAGCAGGTCCAGACGCCCGCTGCACCTCAAATGTATCAGTACACGCAGTCAGACTACCCAGAATACCAATCTTTTTCATGAAACAGCCTCGAGAGGGAAGATCGCTTGCCCCTTATCCCAGTTCCTGTGGACCAAGAGGGTCCTTATGTACATGCTCGTTTGCTGGGGCAAGATGGAAAGTTTCTGATTGACACAGGGGCAAGCAGGACTACCATCAGTCATGACGAGGTCCCAGGGGCACCTCTCTCGGGCTCACAGAATATATCCCTGGGATTTTCTGGAAAGCCAATTGTCAACAAAGTATCAGAACCAGTCTCTTTAGGGGTGGATCCACTGACACGCACCACAGACCTACTACTCACTAAAACATGTCCAGAAAATTTACTAGGTATAAAGACCCTAAAAGAACTGGGAGCAGTTATCTGTTGCTCACCAGAAGGAGTAAGACTGTTTTTGCGTGATTTCAAAGGGCATTTCACGGTTAGAGATTTTGATCCCAGACTTCAGGATGTCCCACAGTATCTATGGGCACAAGGTTCGACTGACGTAGGGTACATGGATATAACACCACACGAGGTCACTCTTAAGGAAGGAGTAGTCCTACCCCGAATACGACAGTACAGGATTCCACCTGAGGCTGAAACAGCCTTATTAAAAATAATTCAAGAACTCATTGAACAGGGGGTGGTGGTGGAGACAGACTCGAATGTGTGTAACTCCCCCGTCCTCCCTGTTCTTAAACGCACAGACCCTCAGGCACCCCCAGTTTACAGACTAGTAGTTGACCTTCGAGAACTGAACAAATGTGTGGTCCCACAATACCCAGTGGTCCCAGACATTTCCTCCTTATTTACTGCCATTGATTCTGAGGCAACATTTTTCACGGTCATTGACCTGAAGAATGCATTCTTCAGCATTCCAATACATCCTGACAGTCAATATCTTTTCGGATTCAGTTTAAAAGGACGCAGCTTCAAATTTACAAGAGCTCCCCAAGGTTTTACAGAAAGCCCCAGTGTTTACAGTCAGGCATTTAAGAGACAACTTGACAGTATAAGTATGCCTACCAACACAGCATTAATACAGTACGTGGATGACATTCTCATCACAGCAAGATCAGAACCTGACTGTGAAAAGGCTTCCCTCACGGTCCTTCACTTTCTGGCGGACAAGGGGCACAAGGTGTCCCCTTCAAAGTTACAGTTCTGTGAACAGCAAGTGGCTTACTTAGGGCACTTGCTGTCCAAGGAGGGTAGGCAGCTGACACAAGAACGAATTAAATTGATTTCCAACATTTCACAACCCAAAACACAGAAAGAAGTACGTGCATTCATTGGCCTTACTTCCTATTGCAGACAATGGATTCCCCAGTATGCCCACATAGTCAAGCCACTCATACAATTGACTACATTGGAGGCGGCCACCTCTAACATCCTCCCTTGGACATCAGAGCACACCCTAGCATTTGAGGAACTAAAACGGGTGTTATGTCAAGCGCCAGTTTTAGCCACTCCTGATTACAAGAAACACTTCACCCTGTTCGTGACAGAGCGGGATGGAACAGCACTATCTGTTCTCACACAAGACCAAGCAGGGAAACATAAGCCATGTGCTTATTTTTCTAGTACACTGGACCCTGTAGCACAGGCTCTGCCAGCATGCTTGAAATCTGTTGCGGCCACAGCTTTGGCCATAAGACAAAGTGACTCGATAGTGCTGGGACAGTCTCTGACAGTACAAGTACCACACGCAGTGGAAGTTCTCCTGAATAGGACACAGACGCAACACCTGACTGTAGCAAGATTGACAGGATACGAGCTGACACTATTTCAACCCCACATAGAGATTAAAAGATGTAACATACTCAACCCTGCCACTCTTTTACCCTCAAGCACAGATGACACCACACCCCATGACTGTGTGGAAGTAATAAATGTAGTGACGAAGCCAAGACAAGACTTGACAGATGTTGCACTCCCAGACCCTGACATAACGTTTTATGTAGATGGATCATGCATGAGAACAGGAACAGGGGAATTAGTGGCAGCATACGCCGTAACTACTGACCATGAGATCATAGAGACACAAAGAATAGATATCCCGTCAGCACAAGCAGCAGAGCTTATTGCTTTGACGCAAGCCTGTAAACGAGCAAAACAGTTAAGGGTTAACATCTACACTGATTCACAATATGCGTTTGGGGTAGTTCATGACTTTGGGGTACTATGGAGGGAGAGAGGTTTTCTGACCTCACACGGGGCCAAGATACAGCATGGCGCTCTCATACAGGCCTTGTTAGAAGCAATACACCTACCTACAGCCATAGCGATCCTGAAATGCAAAGCACACACCAAGGCCACAGATGTCATTTCCCAAGGTAATGACCTGGCAGACCGAACTGCTAAACAGACAGCTCAGACTCCAATTGACATAACAAACTCACAGGTATTACCACTGACAAGGACTATGACAGTCAGGGATCCCTCCAAAGATGTACAAGGTATACAGACCCATGCCACTCCAGATGAAATAAAGAAATGAACTGAACAAGGAGGGGTCCAGACTGACCAGGGTTGGATGACTAAAAACAAAAAGACATGTTTTCTCCCAGATTCTATGGTACAGGTGATAATAGAGACAGCGCATAGCCCGGCACACTTGGGAGAGAAGGGAATGTTGGATGGCCTGCAGAATATCTGGTTTAACAAACACTTGCGAGCGGCAGCAAAACAGAAAGTGAAGACTTGCATGATTCGTTGCCAATTCAACCCTGGAAAAGGCATCTCAGTGGAACAGGGTGGATTTCATCCCCCTGATCACCCTTTTGAGGTTCTCCAAATGGATTATATCCAAATGGACAGATGTAGAGGTCACAAGTACGTCCTGGTAGTGGTGTGTGCCCTAACCAGATGGACAGAAGCTTACCCAGTCCCAGATTATACTGCAGTTACAACAGCCAAACAGTTAGTGAGGGAGTTCTTCCCGAGATACGGGTTGCCACGTGTCATTTACTCAGACAATGGCCAGCCCTTCTCCTCTGAGCTCATGAAACAGGTGTCCCTTCTGTTGGGATATACCTGGAAGTTCCATTGTGTAAGGCATCCCCAAGCAGCAGGTCTAGTAGAGAGACATAACCAGACCCTCAAAACAAAATTAGCTAAAGTCTGTGCAGAAAAGGGCGTGGATTGGATGGCAGCCTTACCGGTTGCCCTCTTTTACATGCGCATGGTAGCTCATTCTAGAACCGGCCTATCCCCATATGAGGTGGTCTTTGGAAGACCACCGAATATGTGGGGTACACCAATGCCTAAAAGAATAACTGATGTTGACAGTACTATGCTCACAGATTACCTGGCTACCTTGATGTCTGCACTACTCTCTTGCCGTTCGCAGGTTGCCGCTGCCTTCCCTGACAACACCCAGGTCGAGGACCATGCCATAGCCCCAGGGGACTGGGTGCTAGTGAGGAACTTCGACCGGACGAGCCCTCTGGACCCCAGGTGGAAGGCACCAAAATTAGTCCTGCTGACGACGAGGACGGCCATCGAAGTCGAGGGAAGAAAGGGGTGGCTGCATGCCAGTCACTGTAAAAAATACTTTGGGACTACCGGAACATTTGCTAAAAACAAAGACAGTACAGACTTTGAGCCCCCCTTTTTGGAAAAGACTCCCCAGCAAGAGTACACTTCCAAACTGAGATCTAGAAGGTCAGTCGACGTTTGATTGTCTAAGTCCACTCGGTGGTGAAGCGGTTGAACATGATGTCTGACTTGAATAAACTAGGGAACAGTAAAGAAAAAAGGACTAATAAGAGAGAGAAATACTGCAAGCTATTACACAGCAGATGTATAGTGTCTCTGATTATTGTAATTTTTATGAGCATTGTGGTAATAAGTATTGGCTGGTTCTTACATGTTCTCTATCCACCTGCTGTCTCACAGAACGCCACCATAGTACACTCACATGCTGAGCTCCCAGTACACTTAGAGAAATGAAGAAATGAATTTAAGAACAATACTTTCATCACCCTTTTACAACAACATCAACTGGCCATAAACACATCCAACTGCTGGGTGTGCGGTCTTCTTCCCCACACAGTTGCCAAAGGCATGCCTTTCATCACTCTCCCTTTTTCTTATGAAGGCTCTTGTACCGGTTGGTGGGAAACAAACAAAGCTTCCTATATGGCCAATATGGATACAAAAGAGCAGTCTCAGCTCCGATATCACCTATACATTTTATGTTGGTGAGGTGAAAAGAACAGGACATGTGGTACCCCACTAGAGCAGGAAGCCTATGCTGACCACGGTAACAGATCTAATAAGTTATATTATCAGTATATGGACAGGAGAAAAAGATCCGTTTCACCTGTTTTTGTGGCATCAACGAAAGCCCCTTTTTGTGTCCAAAGTAAAGGAAAGATACGTATGGGTGATAGCATCTGCAATCACACAGTCAATTTGAATGGAACAAACAATACGCAGCTTATAGCCGCACAGGGCACCTACTTCATATGTGGGGATAAAGGTTATACATGGCTCCCACAGGGCTGGTCCGGCACTCGTTACATTGCTTTTCTCCTTCCCCCCACCTACACTGCCCCTGTGGACTATCATGAAATTGAGCCTCTGACTGTCTATAACAGACGGCGAAGGGGGGTCATAGATACAGAAGATACAGCAGGGCAGGAGGCGGGAGACTTCTTTGCCGGAGTCATTCCATTTTGGGGTCCAATGGTAAACACCAGGAACATCCGCCACCTCACACGAGTGGTGCAAAACACGATAGATGCAACGGCAGGTGCCCTCTCTAATCTCACAGCCGAGGTGGTCGCGGATGGACTCATGACCCTACAAAATCGCATTGTTTTAGACATCGTTCTGGCTGACCGTGGTGGTGTATGCAGATTGATCTCCACGAGTTGTTGTGTGTTTATTCCAAATAACGCACCTACGGTATACCAGGCCATTGCCAAGCTACACAAGATGTCAAGTCAGCTAGACATGGATAAAGGAGAATGGTCCTTAAGCAGCTGGTTGTGGGGATTAGTATCAACATGGGGATGGAAAGTGTTGACTGTAGTAGGATCAATACTGTTTATCATCTTCAGTTGTTGCCTCTGCATCCAATGCGGCCCGGCCATCTGCGGTCTGTGCGCCACTGCCTGCATTCCCCGTCCACATGTGCAGAGCAGAAAAAATGAAAAGATCATGTTGCAAGAACACATTAACGGCCTGATGAAAATAGAGGTGTATTAGATGGGTGCGCTTGGGGACAAGGAGGGAATGAAGAAAATTACATATTTATATGTATTTGTGCCCCCACGCGCTACCCTCTCACCATCTGCCATGTTGAATAAAAACATTCAGAGGCCTTATTTCTCTGTCACCAGGCCCCTCCATGCCAGACCCTGAAAAAGGCACATGTTACATTTCTCTGCAGCACATTAGATATTTTGCTGAGCAGTCACGGAGAAGAGGCCCAGCCCGGGGTGTCTTAACAGTGTCAAACAAGGGTCGACCTGATAAAGCTGCATTCCGGCCCTGAGCAGGAGGCGAGCAGAAGCCCCTCTGCAGAGATAAGGCCCAGTTTTGCTGTCGGCTCTCAGAGATAAGTGGGGCCCATGTCAAGGGAAACCTCCAAGACAGTTACACAAGGGGTGGACAGTAAGGGCCAAACCAACTTGCTAGTATGAAGCAGCAACATTTCTACAGATGAGAGCAATCTGCATGCTGCCCCGCGCTAGAGATAAGACCAGACATGCTAGTCACTCTGACACCCAGGGCCCTCCCTGACCAACAGAAAGGAAACAGACCTCGTGTAAAAGTCTGATAAAGTTACGCAAACAGGCAGTGCAAGTTTTTGCTGACCTTGCTGCCCCCTCTATGCACCCACCCACCTATGACTCATTACAGTGAACGCCTACATGCTCATATCTTTTTCTTTCCTTCTGCTTGGAGGGCTCCTCCCTATGTATGCAAAGAATGTATAAATATTGTACTCTGTGAATAAAGCTCAGAACTCTCCTGAACCTGCTTGGTGAAAGGAGCTCTCCCTTAACTCGAGTTAATGCAATAAAGCCCATTGACTCTAACACCACGGACTCTGCTCCTCATTTATATTTGATCCTTTTTGCATCTATAGAAATTATGATAGTGTAAATAATTTATTTACCACAATAAGGCAGACAGAATCTCCGTTACATTTCGACGTAACATCATGTCTGTAGTTGTATTGGGTGTTTCTCCTTTACCTCTGCCTCCCTGCTTGTTTACTTAAGATTTTGTTCTGGCATTTGCCAGTATGACCCCTGTGCCTACACCCCTTGAGGTGGGCACCCATGGTATGCACCCTTTACAATATACTAACACTTAGGAATATTGGAAAGGAAGGTTTTAGCATGATATGAGGGGGGATCTGTCTTTGTCCTGTGACCCTCATTAGAATAAGATATATTTTTAGAGAAGCAGAAGTAAAAAAAATAACGAAACTCTAGAATTTCCCTCTTAAATAAGGAGACTATTGAGTTTGTGAGTACCATTATATTGCTTGGAAGCTTTATGGAGGAGCTATACAATACTCTTTGCAGCTATTATGCTTAATTATTAAGCAAAATAGCAGTTACCTGTGCGATATTCTAGCACTGGTGGTTAAGTGTGTTCGCGGGATTAAGAAACATGTTCTTGCATCGAGCGTTGTCTCGTCTAAATCATGATACTGGTAACAGCACTCGTGATGTCGGGTGCCCAGGACCCCTCAGAACCACCTAGAGAGATTGAGGGCCCAAGCCCTCCTGTCTGTTTCAACACTCCTTCCAATGTAAGATGCGTCACGTGCGCTGTGGAGATATGGATACAGCGGTGGGACAAGCCATTACATCAAATCTAGACAGCAAAGTGGGCCTTATGTGCCTCTGAAAAGTTAAGCCTTTTAAAATAGTGAAATGCAACAGTGGTGGAAAATGCATTCCTGTATAAATCTGATTTTAAATATTTACGAATGAAACATGGCCAGTGTAACCAAGATAACCTGTAATAAATCCAGCGTCTAATAAGAGGCAGTTTATCGTTTTGCGAGTTCGGTGCAATGCTATCTCCCCACCCTGCATAGCAGTAACTATGTTGCATTCCTAAAGTGCTCCTAGAAGGAATAAAGTCATGCATTGTTTGCTGTATACACGAAAGGAACATAAGGTAGACCGTATTAGATTTTTAGGTCTCACATAGTCGCTTTGCAGTATACAGTATAGTGGGAGGAAGCTCCGCCCACTTTCCAAGAATCTTTTTCATTGGCTTAAATTGTAAATGCTGCATTCTCATTGGTATTCAGCTTATTAGTCCCTCCTCCTGACAGCTATGCTGTCATTGTTCTCCTTCCATGGCTATCGGCCCCTTTACTTTAAATACTGTTTTGTTCCCCTGCCTCCCCGTTCCATCCCGCAGTTTGTAACTTCTCTGCCCACCACCACCCCCCTTCTGCTCCTATTCGTACGTTCTTGGACGCCCGCACTTTTGTTTACAATGGAATAGGTCTCATGTAAATACGAGTCCAATTGCATTTGTAAATGTTTGTTTCTTCAGGTTGAGCCTGCAAGAGCATGCGCTAGCTAGTGCATGCGTCTCACTTGCGAGGCACTGTTGTTTACAAAAAGGGCTTGGCGCCCTCCCATTGCTTATCATTTGTGCGCTTTAGCGTCACTCTTGTTTGAAGTGTCCCTAATTGGCTAGTCCAGCTGAAACATAACTTCCGATTAGCGGCAGCTCCTCCGCTAAGGTGTAGGAGCGTCGCCCCACTTTTCTCTGAGCAGTGTAAAAAAGGAAAAATCAAACCCTAATGTTAGAATTGGGGGTCTCTGGTTGGCACAGGTAGGTACTTGTGACAAGCAGGGACCCTCTCCTCTAGTCAGGGCAAGGGAATTACCCTCTTAAAATAACCCATGCTCACCCTCTAGGCGGCGTGGCGCGAGCAGTCAAGGCTAGTTCAGAGGCGATGTAAGTTAAGCATTTGTGACCACATACAGTAACCCAGTGACAACACTACAAATGGACACCACACAAGGTTTTATATCAGAAGTAAGTATACTTTATATAGAATTATCACAAGAACAATAAACGACAAAAAGAATCCACAGTACTATTAACTTTCAAGTGTTCTGTTTAAAAAGGTGTAAATCAAAGTTCTTCGTGAGGCGGTAGCCTTGTCCCGCTACAGCGTGCTGAAAGAACACAGAGTCTAAGAAATCCAGCGGACCGCGGCGGCCCGGGCCCACTCAAATGTCGACAGACTCAAACACAGTACCTTTTCCTTGGGGCGGCCGGCACGGATGTGCGAGCCGGTTCCGGTTATCGTCGCGGTGCAGGAAAAGAAAGCGTTGCAGCCCACGGTGTCCCTTCCGTTGCGGTGCAGGCTACGGCTCTTTGACGGCGTCGGTGAGCTCAGAGCTTGCGTTGTTCGGAGCGGACGTTGCTCGTTGAGGTGCTTCCAGCTTTACGGTGCGGCGTTCGAGCCGGAGTTCGGGAGCTGGCATCGGTCAGTCCGGACAACGGTGCGAGTCGGGCGGTGCGTCGCAAAATGTGCGAGGCGGTCCCAACTCCGGTGCGGTCACAGGACTTGAAGTCAGCAGCAGTGACCGCGTCGATCAGACCAGTTCATTTCGGTGTAGTGAGGCGTAACTCAGGGCCGTTTCTAGGTGTTTTGCCGTCCTAGGCAAGAATTGAAAAATGCCGCCCCCTCCCTTTTACTACCATCTCCCCCTGTCATCCCGGCTAGTTAATTTCATTTAAGTTAATTTATTCTTCAGCCCACCTCTCTTGGTTACCAAGTACTAGGGTGTGAATGCAACAAGTTAACATTTTCTAAAAAATCTAACACTTGAACGTTATTCAATAATAATTCATCACCAAATAGCCTCGCAAAACTGACTGGTGAAGACTGAAGGACGAACTTAAAGCACACCCCAAAAATAAAATAGAAATAAAAGTGTGAGTTAGGAGAAAGCAACTGTACTAGAACTGTACTGTACTACCAGGAGCCTAACGCCCCCGCCCTGTAGGAGCGCTACGACTTTTATGGCGGCCGTGCTGGACATCGCTGCTTTAAGGCTCTCTTTCAGAGCGCTTTACAGCCATTCCCATTTGTCATTACAAATGGTCACCGACAGCTAGTTGGCGGAGGCGGTCTACACAGACTCTCTCCCAGCTACATTTATAGGAGCCACGCGTGTGGAGGCAAGGGGAATTGTGGGCATTTTAAAACTGAATGCAGTAGCTTTATTATGAAAAGAAATGAAACTATTTATAGAAATGTCTTCTGCTATTGGCTAGGCTGTGTTTGCTAATGTGATTAATGCAGGTGGAGGCAAGGGGGGAAATAAAGCATGACACTTCCCCTACCCTCCTAGAGCTCACTTGCTACCTACCCTGCCCCCTAGCCCACGGCCACATACCGACGCCAGCAATTGTGCACGAACTTGCAGTATCTTAGAATCCCTTTCACTGAGAATTATAGAGACATTCTCCTCACCACTGAAATGTAAATCGGTTGAAAATTCAGAAGATTTGATTATAAAAAAACAATCTTTCAAGAATAATGGGACCTGGCAAGAGGTTTAATGAAGATCCTGGCTGAAGTGCAATGCATTGAACCTCGGGGGACTGAAAAAAGATCTACTATAGTGTGGTGGCAGAGAAAGTACAGAGAGTGCCAAGAAGTCAAACAAGCACCAAGGCACCTGGATACATGTGTGATCTGCTGCAAACCTCCCATATTTATCATTTTATGTGGGAGAGTGCCTAATTAGAGCCAGTAGTTTTCTGTCCTCGGCACGGGCACTTAAAAGTCAAAATACACAAAAAAGAGCATTGAAAATGCAATAGGTCTCGCCTTTGATTAAGTTAAAGCCATTTGCTTTGCTAATGGTATTATTTAGGAAAGCAAATGGCTCTACCTTAATGAAAGGCGAGATCTATTGCATTTTTAATGCTTGTTTATTTTAAGAGGGAGAGTACCGGCACTTCTCAAGAGTAACGTACAGGTACTCTGGTACAGAGTACCTGCCCTTCTATTTTCTCATTTCAAGCACTGCTCACAAGTCAAAGAAATTGCAACCTCAATTCCATACTTTGAATGGAAATGGTATTCAGGCCTAACACGGACCAAGTATTTACGATACCAATGCTCAAGCCTTACATCCGCCATACAACACAACTTGGTGTTACTCCGCATTACCTCAGCTGCTATGCCTCCAGGTACAGGCCAATGCTGTAATTGTTCTCAAAATGTACTTCCAGTGAAGCCAGCCAGCATGGCGAGTCAGCGTTCTAGCCTCTTGTGGTGCCCCTTATCTTTTAGGAACTTTGTATTTTCGTTGGCGATGTTACAATTACATAAAATCGATCAATTTTGAGAGAACAGGTACCCTAAGATAGTCCTACCAGTTCTTAAACACACGTCACTGTATAAGCAAAAACAGTTTGTCCCGAGACATTAAAGGAAAGGGATGAAAGACGGATTGCGCCGTGTCCAATATGCTTTAAAAACACATGCACCAAATACTTTAAGATGCTTTTAAGTAATAACCTCCCTCAATTCCTTCAGCCCTTGTAAAGGTGTCTTTATATCACAGTCTCGTTCTGTCCATTGTCACTGCTGCTTTGCTACACATAAAAAAAAAATTGGCTAAGGCTCCTTGCACTGTAGGTCAAATCACCTTTAAAATGTGAATCACTTTCTAACCTGGATAAAGTAGTCGTTAAGCCTGATCACTTATGACCCATGCAACTAGCTTATTGGGCTTTACAAAGGAAGATATTCATACGCACTTTTCAAGAAATTTCTAAGTGAAGTGCTAGAGAATGTACCATTTGTTATAATTTAAAACAGGAAATCTGGGGGCGGGGGGAGTGGAGACACCTTCTCTTCTTTCCCTTGGCGCCTCGAAATTCCGTGACCTGGGGATAGTGGTCAAAGCATTAAGCAGCTATCACACACGTTTTGGTCTGTTGTCGCCCACTGATGCACCATATTTTAACCCAGCCTCTCATGGTTGCTTGCCCCTGAACACTGACCAAGTAAGAGACGCTGTAGGCGCGCCGCTCTAAAAACAAAAGCACACACGCCTGGTTGCTCGCTAGCTAGGGCTTAAAATAAACCAATTTTTCTGGCCTTCCACTTTACCCCACCACATCCATTCGCCCGTGTCTTACATAATGTATAGTCTTGTTAAATATTACTTCCATAGGAAGCCTCTTATCGTGAATACCCTGATCGAAATCTGGCTATTCACTGCAGTGATGGTGCAACAGGAGTTACTAAAGTGATTAGCCGCTGTAGTGGCGTCACCCAGGGTAAGGCTGGCCTCTTTTGGTCTCCACAGACCTGGGCATGGCAGCCGGCAGTCTCACCAGAGACGGGGGGCATGAGTGGCTCTGTGTATGCATCGACCCCCCTCCTCTCCTGCCGGAGCAGGCCTCTGCAGCCCCACGATGAGGGGAGATAAAGCCGCGCTGACGGCGACTCATGCTGAGCTGCTCCCAGCGTGAGCGCGCTTCTGTAGGTTAGCACGGGGCACAGATTGGGTACCCATCTACTCTCCAGTGTTGTCCGCTGCGTAGGAAACAAGGAGACGAAGAGGTTCATGAAGTTCCCAGTGATGTAGAGCAGACCTGTTCGCGCCTTAGGGTATCTCATCACCTGTAGTCTGGGTGTCCGGTGCGTCGTTGCCTTGGGGGATGAGCGGTGCAGGCAAAACACCTAGAAACGGCCCTGCCACGAGGCGAGCACAGAGGTCCTACGAGAGCTGGCACGCACGCCCCCGCCTGTGGCGCCGAACGCGATGTCACACCACCTCACGTCACGTTGAATATTAGAAGGCGCTGATACGCTTTCAGGTCGAAGACAGTTCACTCAAGGGGAAGGGCCGTTTCTATCATTAGGCAAGACTTGGCGGCCGTTCACTCAAGGGGATTTCCAGATTGATGGTTTTTGCCGCCCTCCCTCTTTTGCCGCCCTAGGCAGCCGCCTAGTCTTGCCTAATGGTAGAAACGGCCCTGGAGGCGTTGCACATTGCGGTGTCCTTCCAGTCGTGGTGCAGGCTACGGCTCGTTGACGGCGTCGAGACTGAGTCGGTGAGTGCAGAGCTTGCGTTGTTCGAGGCGGACGTTGCTTAGTGCGGTGCCAACAGGACACCGGGCCGGTCGTGAGAGTCGGTCACAGTTCCCTGCCTCTGTAGCCACTGGAACAGTAGCAATTCACAAAGGCTGGTGAAGTCCACTGGTCCTGGGACTTTGGTCAGGGGGCAATCTCTCTTCCAAGCCCTTGGAGATCTTTTTAGCACAAGTTGAAAAGCAAAGGTAAAATCCACAAAGTCCTTTCTCCTCTCTAGGCAGACCCCCCAGGATATAGCGGAATGGATTAGCAAATTTAGCGGCACAAAAAAGGAAATTTAGCGGCACAAATATGGAAATTTAGCGGCAATTTTGCGGCATTTTTTTGGGCCATTTTTCCTACAACAAACACAGATATCTTTGTTTTTGAGTTATTTAGCAACATGAAGCTATGAGACTCTATTGCTGCTGCTTTCTGTCCCGAAGGGAGACAAGAGAAGGCACGAGCGTACAGGAGATGTGCACGCGTACGGACAGGAGATGTGCATACCATACGCATGTACATCTCCTATCCCCGGAGGCTGGCAGCGCCTTCAAACTCTTTTATGCAACAAGACTTCATGGGGTCATGTATTAGCCCATTTTATGTCATGATGTCAGCGTATTTCTGCACCTTATATTGCAAGTGCCAATTGCATTCTTCAGAGAAAACCAAAAAAAGAGTTATGGTGATTGTTATTCCATTAATAAATCGGGACAACATAACTGTTTAGTAACAAAAATATTTCTCCCATGACTACTCTTCCCTTGTGACTCAGATTGGGTCTGTAGCACCTGTGGAAGGTTGGAAAGAAGCCCAATCATGTTGCTGCATGCCCTTAAACCTTAAAGTACACATTTATTTTTTCTATGTCATTGGACAATATCTTTTAAAAAAGCAGAGCATGTAGGTCCCTTTTGCCTTTTTCCATCTACACTTTTCATCCGTCACGGGGAAGTAATGCTCTGTTTTACTTCTAGGAAATAGTACACGTTGCGGTATTGCCCTATAATGCATTCTTCATTATCTCAATCCTGTAGCATTGCACTTCTGCTTTGAAAGCCTGGGAGTGACTATAATGTGTTGGTGTCCTCTTGTATAAGCAAAAAGGAAATAGAAAACACGGGAATATTGTGTGCAAATCATTGAGTCGATTCTACTGCCTCTGTGGCATATTGTCCTGAAGCAGTGGCCAGGTGCGAGAGAAATAAATATGCTTCAGCCCCCCTCCCTCCCCCGGAGTGTTTGTCAGCCCGGGCTGAGACAGCCTGGGCTGGCGGCTGTCTTGTCTTAAGGCAGCTGCAGGGGGGGGGGGGGGGTGTCAAGTTCCTACAGCAATAGGCAGGGTGGAGGGGCAGGGGGCTCGAAGGTGTGAAAATAGAACAAAGCCTAGTTAACAAGTGAATGGTCTTTTACAGACCTGTTAAGTACTCGGGTGCAGCTGCCTTAAGACAAGACGGCCGCCAGCCAGGGGCTGTCTCAGCCCGGGCTGACAAACACTCCGGGGGAGGGAGGGGGCCCCTTTGAGCTTGCCACTGTGGGTAAAACATGCATGCCTTCTGTGTTTAAGGCGCATTTTCTAAATTTCGCGGGCAGTTTTGTAAAAATCGCGGCATTTTTACAAAACTGCAGATTTCGCGATTTTTTTGCAAATCGCGAAATCCTGGAGGGTCTGTCTAGGCAGCCAGGCAACCACTGCAGGCCAATCCCCCAAGCAGCACTTCAGCTTGGGAATAGTCTCTCCTCAGTTTCTTCAGGTTCTTTCTCCTCAGCAGAGGTTTCTTCTTGTCAGTTCCAGAAGTGATCTAATTTCATGGGCTCAGGGTCCCAATACTTATACCCCAAAATCCTTTGTTCTATGAGGGGAGAGGGGCCTGTGCCCAGTTCAAGCCAGTTCTGAAGCACTCTGTTTACCAGACTTCTCCTTTCCTTTCACAGCACAGGGCAGGCACATCAGACGCCCCACAGGAGGTGGAGCCAGCATTGTGGAAGGCAAGTACAGGCCAGGAGCACTTTGTTGACAGTCTTCCTTCTCTTCTTTCAGTGTGCAGGGCAGAGACATCAGACACACCATGGGGGTGGAGCCATCATCGTAGAGGGAAGGCCCAGCCCTATTCAGGTCCCAGGTGCAACTCCTCCCTCCCATCTTGGATGCAGATCTCCCTATTCACCACCGGGCAGCCCCAGCCTGTCTCCTGGAATTCCCCAGTCCTGTCACACACAAACCCAGACAAGGAATCCACAACCTAGCAGAGGCGGGATCAAATGGTTAGGCAAGCAAATACCTACTTTCTAAAAGTGGTATTTGCATACACAGAATATTAAAATAAACTTTACTAAAAGATGTATTTTATTATTCTGAGTCCAGGCATACTAAACTCAAATTTCTACCATGTTCCCTGAGTCTGCTAGGATTATAAACATGTAATAGTCCAGCAGCCCATTCTATCCTATGGGGAACAGGTAGCCTTGCAATAGTAAAAAACGAAAATGGCTGTAATTCACTATTAGGACATGCCACACACATCAGGGCTTGTCCTACCTTATACTTACAATGCACCCTGCCCATGGGCCTACCATAGGGGTGACTAATATGAAGACAATGGAAGGTTTAGGGACTGGCAAGTGAGTGCACTTGCCCAGTCAGCATGACAGTCCCAGACTACAGGCAGGCTCTGCAATGGCAGACCTTTGACAAACGTTACAAGGCTGCATCTGAGGGTGGCACAACCAGTGCTGCAAGCCCAATAGCAGCATCTGGATTTACACGCCCTGGGCACACTCAGTGCACTGTACTAGGGTCTGACAAGTAAACCAAATATCCAATCATGGAACCACTAATCAATACATCAATTTACAGTAGGGAGCACTCGCACTGTGGCACTGGACAGCAGTGGCACAGTGCCCGAAGCATCTGACACCAGAAAAACACGAGGCCACAGAAAAAAATGGAAGGGAGACCCACGCCAATGGTGCCAGGTCTAACACATAATATCGCAACATTATTATCATTTTTTCATCAAAAAGTTAACAAAATATATTCATCATTTCCTTCCACTACCACTCCCTTAGTCCGTACCAACACAATCATGGCCACCCCTCCTCTCCAGCCTCAACCGACTCTGGATCACTTCTCTCTCCTTGACCTTGTATCTCTGGAATCTGTGGCTCGGAAAGTCAAATCCGGCTCCCCCGATGACCCAGCCCCACCTGACATCTTATTATCAGCATCCCAGATCACTCTGCCAACTATCAAGGATGTTCTGAACGCATCCATTACCTCCGGTACCGTCCCTCCTGCCTGGAAGCGGGCCATGGTCCGAGCGTTACTAAAGAAACCCAACCTGGACCCTTCAGATTTTAGTAACTACCGGCCTATCTCCCTGCTCCCGTGGGCAAGTAAAATTCTAAAGAGATATATCAATCTGCAACTGGTGAACTTTCTAGAGAACCTACTCCTGAGGCACAGCCGGGAGCGCTACTTTTAAATACTTGAACTTGTGATTTTAAAACTTGTTGTATTATTATTGTGTCGCTGCCACCCCTTCTCTCACCTGATTGCCACTCAGGGAGACCACGTTTGTCTCTTCATTTCCCCACGCAGCCGAGCTAAACTGCACAGGGAACGCCCTAATCATCGGCGCCGGCGCCAGCAGCCAGTGAGCCGGTCTTTGGCCACGCCCACTCGCTCGAGGCCACGCCCCTTTCGCCTTTATAAACAGAGCAGCGTTTATGCTCTGATCAGACCCTACTCCTGAGGCACAGCCGGGAGCGCTACTTTTAAATACTTGAACTTGTGATTTTAAAACTTGTTGTATTATTATTGTGTCACTGCCACCCCTTCTCTCACCTGATTGCCACCCAGGGAGACCACGTTTGTCTCTTCATTTCCCCACACAGCCGAGCTAAACTGCACAGGGAACGCCCTAATCATCGGTGCCAGCGCCAGCAGCCAGTGAGCCGGTCTTTGGCCACGCCCACTCGCTCGAGGCCACGCCCCTTTCGCCTTTATAAACAGAGCGGCGTTTATGCTCTGATCAGACCCTACTCCTGAGGCACAGCCGGGAGCGCTACTTTTAAATACTTGAACTTGTGATTTTAAAACTTGTTGTATTATTATTGTGTCACTGCCACCCCTTCTCTCACCTGATTGCCACCCAGGGAGACCACGTTTGTCTCTTCATTTCCCCACGCAGCCGAGCTAAACTGCACAGGGAACGCCCTAATCATCGGCACCAGCGCCAGCAGCCAGTGAGCCGGTCTTTGGCCACGCCCACTCGCTCGAGGCCACGCCCCTTTCACCTTTATAAACAGAGCGGCGTTTATGCTCTGATCAGACCCTACTCCTGAGGCACAGCCGGGAGCGCTACTTTTAAATACTTGAACTTGTGATTTTAAAACTTGTTGTATTATTATTGTGTCACTGCCACCCCTTCTCTCACCTGATTGCCACTCAGGGAGACCACGTTTGTCTCTTCATTTCCCCACGCAGCCGAGCTAAACTGCACAGGGAACGCCCTAATCATCGGCGCCAGCGCCAGCAGCCAGTGAGCCGGTCTTTGGCCACGCCCACTCGCTCGAGGCCACGCCCCTTTCGCCTTTATAAACAGAGCGGCGTTTATGCTCTGATCAGACCCTACTCCTGAGGCACAGCCGGGAGCGCTACTTTTAAATACTTGAACTTGTGATTTTAAAACTTGTTGTATTATTATTGTGTCACTGCCACCCCTTCTCTCACCTGATTGCCACCCAGGGAGACCACGTTTGTCTCTTCATTTCCCCACGCAGCCGAGCTAAACTGCACAGGGAACGCCCTAATCATCGGCGCCAGCGCCAGCAGCCAGTGAGCCGGTCTTTGGCCACGCCCACTCGCTCGAGGCCACGCCCCTTTCTCCTTAACAAAACATGTGTTTTCCACGTACGCGCAGCGGACGGGCGCGCCGTCAGCGCGCCGAAGGCGCGCCAAAGGCAAGCCCGTCTGGGCCCGTCCGGGCCCAGACGGACCCAGGGCCAGAGACTCCGCCGGATGTCCCTCATGACCGCGTGGTGTACTCAGGAACCATGCTCCGCGCACTCCAACCGGAAAAAACCTTGGCCTGTTACCACACGCACACCGAAGGTAAACCCTTCTTTAACTGTATGCGCTGCAACCCTACTCCCCTGAGCCCAGTAAAACCCGGACTCAAGATAGGACTTCTCAATTGCCGCTCCCTTCCCAAACATGCGATCGAAACAAACCTGTTAATTCAAGAACATGATTTCGATTTGCTGTTTCTCACGGAAACATGGCTATCGGACAGCTCTGACTCAGATATCATCACGGCCCTCCCTCCAGGCTATCTTTGTCAAGCCATACACAGACCCAAAGGGAGGGGGGGTAGCCATAATCTACAGGGAACAACTCATTTGTAGAACCTCCAATGCCCACATCGAGGACTGCGAAAGTTGCCAATTTTCCATTCAAACCTCCCCAGCCCACTCCCTGTCAGGATTACTGATTTACCGCCCCCCGGGTCCCCCCGGGAATTTCCTTAATGCCGTTACCGAATCGGTTTCACAATCAGCATTATCTGCCTCCAACTTTCTTATCCTAGGCGACCTGAACCTGCATTTCACGGATCCCACGGACCGGATAGCCTCCGATCTTCTTCAGGACCTATTGTCACTCAATATCCGACTGGTCAACAATGAACCTACCCATGAGAAGGGACACTTGTTGGATCCCATCCTCACGAATGTGGCTACCATCACCACCAGACCTCCCCTGACCCTCCCATGGATGGATCATTTTCTTGTCCCTATCTCCTGGGAAGTACCTACCATGAACCCTCAAACTATTAAAATCCAGGTCACCGATAGACGGTGACACAGACTTGTATCTGGGGAATGGGCTGCCGTCCTCTCAAAATCCACTCCTGAGCTCTCCACCGATCCTGCCATGGCCGATAAGCAGTTTAATGAATGGATTACCTCTTCTTTAGATAAACTTCTCCCCAAAACTGCCACCTTTAAACATCTTAAAAGAATATCGTCCGCTCTGTGGTACACCCCAGAGCTTAAAGCCCTGCGCCAAGAGTGCAAGAGAACTGAACGCTCCTGGAGGAAAGATAAATCAAAAGCAAACAAAGACGCTTACTCCACCTCCCTCTTAACCTACAAAACTACTATTCGAAAAACGAAAAGCGCATTCTTCCAGGAAAGAATAGAAAAAGCGGTATGCTCCAGCAAAGAATCCTATGTGATCCTAAAAGAACTTCTGAAGACCCCAGAACCCGGACCAAGACACCCCCCAGACCCCAAAGCTGATCAGGAAAAATGCCAAGAATTGGCTAATTTCTTTCACGAAAAAATTCAAAAAATTCTTGACTCAATCCCTCCCGGGAGTCTATACGTGGAAAACGACCTCCCGCACGCCCGGACACCTATCTGCCTCTCTTCTTGGGATCAAGTAACGATCAAAGAAGTGGGAAACACGTTAAAATCCATAAAAAGCGGATCCCCTAGGGACTCCGCCCCGCTTCGGATCCTCAAGGAGGTAGCTCCTACGATTGTCCCCCCCCTGACCCACCTGATCAACACTTAATTCCAACAGGGAGTTATACCCCCGAGCTGGAAGGCGGCCGTCGTTAAAGCTTTACTAAAGAAACCCTCCCTCGATCCGGAAAACTTGGCCAAC
Organism: Lissotriton helveticus; assembly: GCF_964261635.1. Classification (NCBI taxonomy): domain Eukaryota; kingdom Metazoa; phylum Chordata; class Amphibia; order Caudata; family Salamandridae; genus Lissotriton; species Lissotriton helveticus. The sequence continues at coordinate 684,167,003 of NC_136073.1, forward strand.
TATAGGCCCATTTCCCTACTCCCAGGAATCAGCAAGATTGCTGAAAAACTGGCCAATAAAAAACTCTCCCAGTTCCTGGAGGACAACAACAGGCTAAAAAGCTCTCAGACGGGCTTTCGTCCAGGACAGGGCACTGACATCGCCCTCCTGGCAGCGGTAGAGGAGGCCAGAGCACTCTTAGACGAAGGAGGATCAGTGGCAGTGATCCTCCTCGACCTGAGTGCGGCCTTCGATACCGTCAACCACCAACTTCTCATCAAAAGACTGAGGAGAGTCGGTGTGGAAGGCTCCGCCCTTACCTGGCTCTCATCCTTTCTGGCCCAACGGACCTACCAGATCTGGGAGAATAACACCTGCTCCTCCGAAACTCCCCTCCAATGTGGCGTGCCTCAGGGCTCATCCCTGAGCCCCACATTATTTAATATCTATATGTCCCCATTGGAGGAGGTCATCACCCCGTTCGGAATGAGCGTCGTCACCTACGCCGACGACACACAACTAGTTGTGTCACTATCCCACCCCAGACATCAACCAGCAGATTTATTTAACTGCCTTACGCAAGTCCAATGTTGGATGAACAGTTCAGCCTTAAAACTGAACGGGACGAAAACTGAGGTTTTGCTCCTCGGCCAGAAAGGACTCACACTCTCCCCGAACATCTGGCCAGCTTGTCTGGGCCCCCCCCCTGATCCAAAGGAAGAAGTAAAAAGCTTGGGTGTGTGGCTCGACACCGATCTTTCATTCACCGTGCAAGCAAATAAAGTAGCTGGGACTTGCTTCGGGCTCCTGAAATCGTTGAGGAAAATCCTGTCCCTTTTGCCCCCCAATTCCCCAAAACTGCTTATTCAAGGCTTCATACTCTCGAGGCTCGACTTCAGCAATGCGATCTATCTGGGTGCCCCCGAAAAGACGCTGAACAAGCTTCAGAGAATTCAGAACATCGCAGCCCGGATTCTTACAAATACCCCAGCCAGAGCCTCGGCCAAACCGGCATTAAAACTCCTCCACTGGCTTCCTATAAGGGAGCGGGTCAAATTCAAGGCCCTGTGCTTAGCTCACAGACTACTTCAAAACCAAGGCCCCCCTGTTCTCAGGAAACTCATCAAACCCTACAAATCCCCAAGACCCCTCCGTTCTGACATGGAAAACTTTATCACTATCCCCAGATTTAAGAAAGCCCGCTCAGGCGGAAGACGTTTTTCAGTCCACACCGCACGGCTCTGGAACTCACTCCCCCGCGACCTGAGACTCGAACCACAATATCTTCGCTTCAGGAAGCGGCTTAAAACCCACCTTTTTCCTAAATGAATCATGCCTGTCCGTAACCCTGATCTTCTGTTTCCCCCCTATCCTCCCTTTCCTCCCCCCTTTCTTCCGTGCCCCACTGACCCGAAGAGATAGGATCTTTTAGCGCTGGGATACCTCCGGGTGACTACGCGCTCTATAAAAATAAATAATAATAATAATAATAATAATAATAACCATCAACTGCTAGACTCCACTCAGACGGGTTTTAGACCCAAACACAGCACCGAATCCGCCCTCCTCATGGTTACTGAGGAATCCAGAAAGATCCTGGATCAGGGAGGATCAGTGGCAGTGATCCTCCTTGATCTCAGCGCAGCTTTCGATACGGTCAGCCATGACACCCTGCTGTACCGTCTGGCAAGTGTCGGAATCAAGGATAAAGCCTGGCTTTGGCTTAAATCCTTCCTGGAGGACAGATCCTTTCGAGTTTTCGACGGTGAATCTGTCTCCACCAGTAGACCTCTAAAGTGCGGAGTCCCTCAGGGCTCCTCACTAAGCCCTGCCCTTTTCAACGTCTATATGAGGCCACTGGCTGAGGTTGTCCATCCGTTTGGGGTTAAGATCATTTCCTACGCGGACGACACCCAGCTGGTGGTCTCATTGGCGCAGGAGGCCAATACGCCAATGAATGGCGGACTTAGAGAGTGCCTACGGGAAGTAAAGAGCTGGATGTCTTCATCATCCCTTAAGCTAAATGGCGACAAAATGGAGCTGATGCTCCTGGGCCCGTCCGATCCCAGCTTCTTCAACTCTCTGTGGCCCCCCTGCTTAGGAACTCCCCCTGTACCCAAGGATAACATCAAGAGTCTAGGAGTGTGGCTGGATAGATCCCTCTCGTTCAACACCCAGGCCACAAAACTCTCAGCTACCTGTTTTGGCCTCCTTAGGATGTTAAAGAAAATCCTCCCCCTCCTTCCCATGGAGGCCAAGCAGGTAGCCATCCAGGGCTTAATACAGTCCCGCTTAGATTTTAACAACGTGCTCTACCTTGGCGCCCCTGATTATACTTTACGCAGACTACAGACTGTACAAAACTGTGCGGCCCGTACACTGCTTGAGCTTCCTCGCAGGCAATCAGTAAGAGCCGGTCTGGTCAGCCTTCACTGGTTACCAGTGCGCCAGAGAATTCTCTTCAAAGCCATGTGCTTCGCCCATCAGGCCTTTTGGGACACAGGTCCTATGATTACTCGGGATCTAGTTACCCACTACCAACCTAACAGAAATCTCCGCTCAAGCCAGACCTGTATGGCCACGATCCCAAGAATAAAAAAGTCAAGGTCTGGCGGCAGGACATTCGCCTACAATGCCTCCAAGACTTGGAACACCCTCCCTCTTCAGCTTAGAACCAACCCTAACCTCCCCGCTTTCCGCAAGCAGCTAAAGACATTCCTTTTCAATCTCCCTCTCTAAATTCCTGCTAGTCATTCACGAGGTTCTCTCTGTTACCACCAGCGCTTGGACGCCTTCGGGCAGCAATTCGCGCTCTACAAATCCACATCCATTTCCATTTCCATCCATTTTATTTTTAGTACGGGCTACTGGACCAGGCTAGGGCAGGGCTGGAGTCACAGGGAGGAGGTGTGGTTGGTGCACCGTAAAGGCGCATGACAGTTTGGCCGGCCATCTTGGGTCAGCCAAACAGACATGTGCACTTAGCATTTCTCCACCTGGCTCTGTTGCACAGCCTGGTGGAGAACTGTCCCAGGCACTGCCTGAGCGGCCAAACAGGCCACTCAGACCAATTATGATGCTTCTGTAATGCTGGTGAAAGCAACGTTGTGATTGGCTATGGGGAGTCTGGGAGCCTGTCTGCTTCTGTGCTACCGGGAGTCTGGAAGAGAAAAGGATGAAGGAGAGGTGTCTGACGTTCACAGGTAAGTGATTTTTAAAAAAAATTCAATCCCTACCACCCCGTGGGCCACCACTGCTTTCAATGCTTGCTTGAAACATGGACCATTCACAGATTGATTCAACGTAATCAGTGCCCATCCGCTGCTACCAACGTGATTCAGGTATTATTTCTTCCCCCTTCCACTCTCGCTACCTGCTGATCGCCCTATAGCGCTTTTATCTTGTTTTTTGTCTTCCCCGTCATGTTGTTGCTTCCTCCTTATTGTTTATTTCCTGCTGATTGCACCCACTACCCTCCTGTAGTTGTTGTTTGCACACCCTGCCGTCCTTGCTTACCTCTCCTCCCTCCCCCATCCCAACTCCTGTCTTTAGTGCGTGGTTTATTATGTTCATGCTGGTCCTTGCAGTGTGACAGGAAGGCTTTATCGGGTGAATCACGCTGTACTCTGGGATACGTAGTTCAGAGATCTTAAAACCTGTTCATCCCATTTTCAATTCATCCTTTGCATCTTTTGCATCCTAGCAGGTGGAATCCTGGGCCTGCTGGTACTAAATGCGGGATGAATTTTGGGATACATACTCCTTCCAGATATTTTGTCCAGTTTTTAGCTTATTCTTTATCTTCTGAGACCTGTATTCCAAGGAATGTGGGAGGGGGACTTCGCATTACTCATTGCCTTGAAGTCGGTGGTTTTGCAAAATAGGGAAAGATCTTTAGTTTGCCTCAGGAACATGTAACAATTATGTGCAGAATAATGGGTTTACTTCTCTTTTGCACACAGCACAATATCCGGGCGAAATGTGAATTCCCCTTGCTGTTGCTTGCCCTGCACCGTGACCCCCTTTCCCTGTTGTTGCTTGCTCATTCCCTCTGCTTCCTTCCACCAGAAAAAGTGCTATATCATGGCCAGTGCTGTCCGTGTCATAGTGTTTTTTTCCTAACTTTTAGCCATATTGCACATCAGCCTCGCTGATTTATGATGTAGCCAAACACATTGACAAAGTCAATAGCTCTCACATAGGCGAGACCTATTGGCTGTGCCAATGCTTGTTAAACATTGTAAGTTCTGTTTCTTTCCCAAGATTCCAGACACTCTATCTTCGTGTGGCACATTTTTATAGTGGGTAGCAGCATGGGTGCTACTGCATTGTGCTGGTCCAGAACACCATCTTTGAGGATGTATGAGTTGTCCTGCCCATTTCCATTTGCAAAAAAACATAGTGAGCGGAGTTCTCTAGCTGAGAAAAAAAGAGATATTTCCTAATGACTATGACAACTATCCCACATTACAAAGAAAGAGCACTGAGACTTACTAACACCCATTACTGCACCTGCTTTACAATTAGCACCGTGAACCAAACTTGAGCAGGCATCCACTTTAGCATTTGCAGACTCTCCTTTCAAGGTTTGCGCCCAGCCAATATTTTAATCTTCCAGCACCTGAGTTGATAAGGTGTCCTTGCGGAAGTGGTGGTCTAGTGGTGACCTAGCATCACACAGACCGTTCACCCAATTCAAATGCCTGTCAAAAGTACTGAATTAAGCACTATCTTTACTTGCAAATAATGTTGATTCTGTGTATAGTGTTGAATCCTCAAATTGTCTGATTTCTCAAAATTTACCTGTTGGACTTTGCCCTTTTTGCAGGGTCATCCCTACATTTTTTGCCTTTCTCCTAGCCTTTTCTCTGACATGGTGTTGGTGGTTTTAGGCCTCTGGGCACTTTAGCACTGCTGTCCAGCGTAAAGTGCGAGTGCTATCTGTTTTACATATGGTAAGATTGGTCTACACCTGTTTGGCCTATTTAATTTACCTGTCAGTCCCTTGTAAAGTGGAATCTCATGTACCAAGGGCTGGTAAATTAAATGCTACTGGTGGGCTTGCTGATTGCGCCACCCACCAAAGTAGCCTTGCAAACCTATCTCAGGCCTCTGCCATTGCAGGGCCTGTGCGCGCAGTGTTACTGCCGCTGTTACGTGGCACCTAAAGTGTGTACCATGTCTGTGACCCCCTTTTACTGCATGTCAGTCACCCCTAATGTGGGCCCTAGCTAGCCCCATGGGCAGGGTGCATTGTAGGTAAAAGATAGGACATATACCTTAAGTGTGGGACATGTCCTGGTAGCGACAAATAGCCTTTTTGGTTTCACACTGCTGTGGGGCTGCTCACCCATAGGAATGCATTGGGGATTCCCTGTTAAGTGTTTTAGTGGTAATTCCTGATATGAGAAGAGCAGCGTGGTCAAGTTTAGTATATTTGGAATTGTAAAAATAAATGCTGCGCAATGGTGTGCGCAGATTTATTATAACTATTTTAGAAATGCCACTTTTAGAATTTGGCATTTCTGTGTGCTATGTGTCTGCCTACCTGATGTGAATTTCATGTATGGCTTTTGAGTGACAGGGGCTGGGGAGGTGTGTGTGGCTCCAGGAGGGGCAGGGTGAGTCAGCACTAGGCTGAATAGGACACCTACATTCAGAGTAGTGGAGGGAGAAGTCCCCTGACCCTGAATAGGATTGTGCTTGCCCTGTACAATGCTGGCTCCGCCCCCTATGGTGTGTCTGATCAGCGAGCCCTCACCTGACAAAGGGGAAGAGGAGCCTGGTAAACAGAGTGCTCCAATTCCCCCCTGAACCAGTTTTTGCCGGTTCCCCCAAGCACTGTGGCAGGGCAGACAAAGGAATGTCTGATATAAATATAGGGGCTGTGACCCCATGAATGTGTGCTGTTCCTGAACTTGCTGGGGCTTGCTGCTGCTAGGGGCCCAGGAAGAACCGCCACAAGGGCTTGCCTCCCTGCTGGAGGTCCCTGTGTGCTGGCCTCCCTGGGTCCAGCTATGCTCCATGGACCTAAGGCCTTATTGTTGCACCAGCGCCTCGAGAGCGCTATATTTTAATTTGCTGCAAGAAGAGGAGAGCGTGGCCTTCGCAGAACTGAGCTGCCCGTCTTTTTAGAGGAAATCCCTGTTGTAGGGATTCCCCCGTGATGCCTCGTGGAGCAGGTGCCCACCCTGCATTTTTTGCATACCGAGCGGGAGCCCACCCCACTTTATGAATATTTAGAAGGTTGGTGCCCACCCTGCATTGTGGTGCCTTTCGCGGGTGCCCACCCAGCATACTTGCTTGCAAACCGAGTGGGTGCCCACCCTGCATTGGTACCTTTAACGCGGGTGTCCACCCCGCATTCATCTTTGTTTTTGCGGGTGGCCACCCCGCAATGATGATTTACTTGGTGAGCGGGTCCCCACCCCACGTTTGAGGGCTGTTGCGGGTGCCCACCCCACACTTAGCCGCCTCAAAGGGGAGACACGGCCACTGTTGGACTTTGGCCCTTAGGGCAGGTTCACCCCTAGACTTTTTGCGTGAAATGGTGACCTGGCAATGGTGATTTTAGGGATTCTGCGCACTTTCACTGTGTCCCAGTGGAAAGTGCGTGCGCACTCTGAGTGCATGTGCTGAGCTAGGCCTGCCCGCCCATAGGAATGCATGGGGAATGTATGTGTCCCTGGTAGTTCCTGATGCGTGGGGTGTACAGGCTTGAGTCTGGTATGTGTGAACTCGTGTGAGTGAATGCTGCGCAACGGTGTATGCAGCATGTATGTGTCTAGTAGGGAAGCGCCATTTCTAGACATGGCTGTACGTGTGCTGTGAGGGTGCTGGCGTGTGATTGGCTGGAGCTGGCTGGCATGCCAGGCTCCAGGAAGTCTGGATGGGTCTGCCCGGTGGTGAGTGGGAGATTTGCATGAGTAATGTGTGGGAGGAGTGTACCTGTGTCTTGGATGGGCTGGGTTTTCCCCACACAATGCTGGCTCCGCCCCCCTGTGGTGTGTCTAATGACCCAAGCCCTGCCAGTGAATAGAGAGGGTGGTTGAGGTAAACAGAGTACTCAAGAACCAGCTGCGACTGGTTCCGCCCCCACTCTGCACCCTCAGACAAAGGAATGCACTGTATAAAAATGGGACTGTGTCCCCACTGAAGTTGTTCTTTTCCAGGATCCTGAGGGGGCTGTTGCTGCTGTCGCTGGGCCAGAGGACCGCCACTTGGGGTGTCTCCCTGCCTGGAGACCCAGTGTGCTGGCTCTGGGCCCAGCCTTGCCCCCCCCTGCCTGCCCAAGGACTGCTGGGACTCTGCCCTGCTTGCTGAGGGCACCTGGGAGCGCTTTATTTCACTTATAGCGCTTAAAAGCGCTTTATTTGGCTTGTAGCGCTTGGGAGCGCTATGCCTTCACCATAGCGCTGAGAGCGCTTTACTTTTCCTTTTTGCGGCTGCCCACGCCGAGTTTGCAGTCCCCTGGCAGGTGCCCACCCTGCCAAGGATCTTGCGCTGTACTCTGCCACTAGCGCTGTGGGAGCGCTTCATTTATCTCTAAGGCCGGTGCCCACCCGGCATTACCGCGGAGATTGTCCCCGTGGCCGCCCGGCCGCGACCAGGAAGTCAGGCAGGCCGGGGGCGGTACTCCGGGACACTCGTCATTCCCCGGGCCGCGCTCTGATTGGCTGCCGGCCCGGGACAGGAAGGAGGAAGCCAGAAGCTGCCGGGAGCCGACCCCGGGATCCGGTGAGCAGGAGAGAGAAGCCGGCGTCTTCCCTTGTCCCCCCCGGGCTCCCAAAGCGAGGGAGAGCCCAGGAGAGGGAGGACAGAAGTCTGCAGAGAGCCCCGAGAGGCGGGAGCTCTCTTGAAGCAGCCGCCTGCCAGACCGGTGAGTGGGGCTTTGAGTGAGGCGGTTGGGGGGTGTGTCGGGCACGCTTTCGGTGCCGCCCCCGTGACCTGGGCCCCCTTCTCCCTTCAATTTGTTTGTTGGAGCCTGCGAGGCTCCGGGGGCATAATTTAGTATTTGAGCCCTGAGAGGCTCCAAGTGCCCACCTTGTGTTGCGAGCCCAGAGAGGCTCGTGGGGGCATTTCGTCGTGCAGAGCCCCGAGGCTCAGTGGCAGCCCACAGTGTTCTGTTGAGAGCCCTGTGAGAGGCTCAGGGGCCATTTATTTACGAGAAGCTCCTGAGGGCCCGGTCAATCCTTTGAGAGCCCAGCGAGGCTCCTCCATCTACATTGGCCCCATCATTGTGCTATCCAGTTGCCCAGCACTTCGTGGGCAACTGCTCCGTTTAGGACCCTGGACATTGGACACAGGGCGTCCTAGCCCCAGAGAGGCCAGTTGGCCTAGGGACAGTCACAGGTGGTGACTTACGTGAGTTTGGCGCAATTGTACTTTCTATGCACCTCTGAATGTATTGTTTATGCGTCATGTGCCTTTACACCTCTGAATGAATGTTATGCATTGCATCATGTGTTTTCCTCTTACACCCCTACAGGTATTGTAATACATAGGTGGTTGTTTTCTCCCTAGTACAGGTGGTGCTAGTGAGATCCTGGTTACCAGTGATTACTGGTTGTGTGCTATTTTGTGCTATATTCTATGTTCTAAGTGCTATTTCTGAAAGTGCTACTTCTGATTCCTGACAGTGGTCCAGGTGGCCCTGTCTTGTAAATATCCCCTGTAAATTCTGCCCGTGCCTCTGGCACATTGTAAAGTGTGTGTTTTGTCTAATGTGTTTTGGTGTAATACAAAGGCTATTTTTATATAACCTTGTGTGGAGTTTCCTTTGTGGTGGGCCTTTGGTTGTTGTTGCTGGGGTGCGTGCGCAAATACTTAGCCTACATCGCCTCCAAGTTTAGCCTTGCTGCTCGCGCCACGTTACCTAGAGGGTGAGTAGGGGTTATCTTGGCGTGTAACTCCCTTGCCCTGACTTGGGAGTGGTGGTCTCTGACTGACTTTGGCGAAAGCCCTGGCCAGCCGGGGATCCCATTTCCAACAGCCACCAAGATCATGCGGCAAACAGGAAGTCAGGCTGGGTTGCGCCTGACTGTGGGCGGGGCTCCAGAGCAGAAATTGAAGCCCCGCCAGTTATCTGGGGACCAGGAGGAAGTTTGGAGCCTCGAGTATGCCCAGCCAAAGTCCCGCCTAGCCAGTGTCTGCCCCTACCACACTGGAGGACATCAGAGGAGCCTGCAGAGCCCGGTGAGTGGGGGCTCTATTTCATGCAGGGATGGCCCCTTTTCGAGGCACGTTTCTGGTGCCTAATGTCCTGAGCGGAACAGCAGAAGAGCAGGCCGCTCTAACGCTGGGGCCATTTTGTCTCGAGCCCCAGTGGGGGTCTAGAGGGCACAGTGGTGGCTGTGCCTGATTGATAATTCTCAGTTGCGCTGCCGTAGTAGGGAACTGCAACGCTGGGGCCAATTCTTGTGTTACGAGTCCCAGAGTGGGGCTCAGGCCATTTTTCACACCTGTCCCGCCTGATAGAGGGCAGCTGCAACGATTGGGCACTATTATTTTAGAGTCCCAGTGTGGAATCCAGGGGCACGGTAGTGTCAGTGTTTGTTTTTCCCTCAGTTGCGCCGCCATATCGGGCAACTGCAACGTTGGCTGCATTTGTTTGAGAGAGTCCCAGTGGGGACCCAGAGGGCCCCGTGAAGGCCAATGCCTACAGTAATTTTCACAGCTACACAGCAATAAGTGGCAGCTGCAAAGTTTAGGTCAGCGCAATTGCGCACTTTTGGCTTCTACTGCATTGGCAGTACGCCCTGACATTTAGGACATAGGGCATTTGAGCCCTCTGAGAAGGCCAGTAGGCCAGGGGGACAGTGTTATAGGGTGCCAAGCCCTAATGTGATTTATGTGGTGCTAGGATAAATGTAATTTATGCACCGTGATTCATGCCCCTGATGTTTATGTTTAGGAGGTTATTCCCTAATCTGAGGTTTAGGTTTATGAAGTTATTGCCTAATGTGATTTATGATTACAAGGTTATTGCATAATGTGGTTTAGGCTTATAAGGGTATTGCTTAATGTGATTTATGATTATGAGGTTATTGCATAATGTGGTTTATGCTTGTGAGGTTCTTCTCTACTGTGATTTATGCCTATAATGTGATTTCTGCTAATGAGGTTATTGCATACTGTGGTTATGCTTGTGAGATTATTGCATAATGTGTTTATGCTTATGAGGTTGATGCATAATGTATTTTACGCCTGATGTGATACTGATTGCATACTATGATTTATGTTGCAGGATACAATGCTGAGTGCTGTGTTTTGCCAGTCATTACTGGTTGTGTTCTACATTTACTATTTGTGCTTGTGATGATTCTGACAGTGGCCCAATTGGCCCTGTCATGTGTATATAATCCCCTGTAAATATTGCCTAGTGCCAGTTGGCACAGTGTATATTGTGTGATTACTATTCTAATGTGTCATGGATAATATAAAGGCTATCTTTATATATAACCATGTGTGGAGTTTCTTTTGTGGTGTGCCTAGTGTTGTTGCTGCTGTGTGTTGTATTGAACAAACGCTTTACACATTGCCTCTGAGATAAGCCTGACTGGTCGTGCCAAGCTACCAAGGGGGTGAGCAGGGTTATCTTCAGCGTGTAACTCCCTTGCCCTGACTAGAGTGGTGGTTTCTGGCTGGCTTAGGCGCAAGCCCTAGCCAACCAGAAATCCCATTTCTAACATTACCCTTTTTATTCATGAATTCTGTAATGAAAAACGGATACTTTACTTTAAATGTACATGTTGAATGGGCTCTATAAATGAATACGTATACATGTATTTACTGTAGGGACCATTCAGTTTTTTGTGTGAGCAAATGTAAAATTCACACTTGGTTACCCTCTTTATGGCAAGGTGTTTTTCACTTTCTGGCCAGTTAGCCTATGAATACCAGTGACATATTTTATGTGTGTCATATTATGAAATAAATCACTTCTAGGCATGCCATTAGAAGCACTCTGAAAAAGTTTCTAAGTGTTCAAAATGAAGAAGAGGTACTCTCAAATGCATTTTCAGTTTGGCTGTTGCATAGTGATGGTCAGATCAGCCCCTTAAATCAGTGGACCTCAATATACAGTTCTGTGACTAGATATTGAAACAACGCTGTTGGTGAAAAATGAGCCAAAAGAAAAGGTGATGTGTCAGATGTCAAATGCTACATCCCCAAAATAACTCCATAATGTTTGTGCCATTTGACACATGTTTCACTGATAAGATACCCCGAAGGATGTCTTACTAGCCCACAACTATTTTATTTCCTGAAGTGATAAATGTCCGAAGAACAGTATCAGGAGAAAGCGACATGGAAATTGAAGAAAGCGCGATTCCTAATGAGTATGCAAAGTAGTCTGGGACTAATAGAATCATTTGGAAAATCCTGATTAGATGGATGCAGCCTCTTGGGAACACTGACTATCCCTCTGTGTTTTAAAAAGATTGTTTACAATTTCCATTTTTCAGGATAAAGAATAGTGGATCAAGAAGAATAAAAACAGTTTTTAACAATGCAGATCTTTGACATTAGTGTTTTTTACAAAGCAGTACAGTATATGACACTATACTTTAAATATGATCAGGTCATTGCAGTCCCGATTCACAAAATGTCTAAACATTCTAGGAGATGTTAAAATATGTCATCAACAATTCAGAGACACCAAAACAAACAACTCCAAATGCTCATACAGGAAATGGAAAAACAAGACCTCCACAACCTCAACTCCCATCTTGAAAGAACACCAATAAATATCTGACTGCGAGACACACACACATTCTACAACTGGATCTCACTGCAATGGACAAACAGATACCAAAAAAGAAAGCATCCAGGGTCAATCACAAAAAGAATACCACGTGGATTAATGACAATATCAAAAAGAATGAAAATACTACTTTACATACAACAATTCAATAGGAGAAAATGTACGAGGCAAAATCGCTCTACGCGACTATAACAGAGCCTACAGAAGAATCATCAGAATCCCAAAAAGACAATATTGTTCACATGCATAATTGAAAATGGCTGCCCTTCTAAGAAACTCCACAAGATTCTAGCAAAAGTACATTATACAGTGTGCTAAACACAAAAACACCACAAATGCAAAACTTCTGCTACCAAATCTCTATGGAATTGAGCTACAAAATTAGAAAGTTAGACACTTACCTTAAGCAAAACACTGAAAACAACACCCCAAGCAACACATAAAGTGAGCAATCTTCCACCACTTCCTATTTTCAATACACTCTCAGAAAAAGATTTCCTTTACATTTTCATTGCAAGTAGACCATCAGGATCACCTTCAGACCCAAACCCTCTAAAAAGCTATCAGGATAATTTTCGCACAACTTTGCGGAGGAGGTAGCTAGATGCTTACTCAACAAGTTTCTTGAACTAGGTTTCTTCCCACCCGAGCAGAAAATCCCCTACATTAGTCCACTCTTCAAAAGAAAACATTGAATCAGCCAACCTGGCAAACTGTGGGAAAAATATTTGAAAGAGCAGTGTTTACTCAACTTTCAAAATCTACAGAAGAAAATGCCTTAATGTCAGAACAACAGCCCGACTTTAGACCAAGCAGAGGCACAGAGTCCGCTATCATATCCATTTGGGATGCCCTCAAACTTACCGTTGACAAGAATGGAGTGGCCACCCTATTGCGTTTGAATTTATCAGCTGCATTTTACACTGCCCACACCTCGCTCTACTACAAAGACTTCATCCTCTCAGAAGATGTGAATTGCTTTTTACATCAGAGGCAGATAAAGTGTAAATTACCTACCACCCTTCACATCCTAAACTGTAGTGTCCCATGGGGGTCTTCCATATGCCCTCTATTGTTCTATATTCCCCTAACACTGCAATTCTATACTCCCCGTAGCACATCGCTCCAATTGCAGTAATTGAGCCCGCCAGGATGATCTGATTCCTACTGAAGGTTTTATAATGCTTCTAATCATGAACAATCGCCGAACTTACTCAAAGGAAATAACTTTATTCATACAGCGGCAACTACATGTCCCATCATTCATTGCATGTGGCACAGGATGTAAATGCTACTGCAGGGGCATGTGGGTAAATAAAAACCGGAAACCTACCTGTGTGAATGTCGGTGTTGTTCGTTAGCTGCCCATGAAGAAGGGGCCTCTGTGCCTTGAAACGCGTTGGCTCAACTAATGAAAATTCGGAGAAACCTAGGCGAGCTGCATTTTAGGCCGGATGGCTGGGGTGATGTCGAGTGCTTCCTTAAAGCTGACGGGCACTTTGGTGATTCATATATATATATATATATATATATATATATATATATATATATATATATAAATAAATATATATATATATATATATAGTTGACAAAGGCTGAAACACATTCCAGTTTTAATGCAAGTGCTGTTGGTGAATAAATTAGTTAATTCCCAAGATTGATTGCAGAATTTCTCTAGATAGAGGGAAACGCTTTATATATATACACATGGGGAGCTCTCCCTCTTCCAAAATACAAACCACAGTTTGCTATGACAGGGGGGGAGCCTTGCGGCTGCCGCTCTGCCATAGCAAACTGCAGTGTCCCTGGGGTGGGCACCCCGGGACACTGCAGGAGGCGGCCCTGTGGGAGGGGGCGGTCCCCAGGACTATCACAGGCTCCAGGAGGAGGGGGCCACCTCCCATCATATGAACAGCCCCAGGGAGGTAGTGGCCCCCGGGACTCGGGGGTCCGTTAAATATTAGTTCCCCGTGGAGGTGGCGGTCCCCGGGGCATCCGGGGAGGTGGCGGTACCCGGGGCGTCCGGGGAGGTGGCGGTCCCTGGGGCGTGTGGGGTGGCTCGAGCACCCCACACAGTTATTTTTTTTATTAAAAGAAACCCCGGGTATATATATTAACTGAAAAAAACATAGGTTTCAGGCACGTTATAGTTAGAAATTAGCATTTAAAAAAACCTAAGAAATTCTCTGAAAAAACCATAGGTTTTAGGGAAAGTTATAGTTAGTTGGACATTTCACTCATACAAAACCAGAGAAATTCCTCCGTTATAGTTAGTTCAGCTAACTATAACTCGTGCCCCCGCAATGCACTGCTGATGACGCCACATATTACATCACTCATGACATGGTCAGTGACATCACTGATGACATCACTGAAGACATCTCAAATGACATTTTTAGCCTACAGGCTGCATTGTAAACCAATAGTTCAGAAAATGAAAGCATTTTCAACAAAACTGCCACCGTGCCTTTAAGGCAGCCATGACCCCTAGCTTCCCATCATTCCTCAGGGGTGACAGTTAGGTCAGTTGTTCTTTGCATAACCCTGAAGGTCAGGGCACAAAGATATCCTTTAACACTTCAGAAACAATCTCATTTGCCAGGGGAGGCGGGTGGGTTGTTTATGACTTTGATTAGAGGATACCCCTGGAAGAGAACTAGGATTACAGGTAAGTAACTTATCCTTCTCTTCCAGGGGATCCTCATCAATAGTCATAAGCACTGAATAGAATAGCAAGCCCCACAGCCACCTGCAGGCAAATGAGAAAAAACATAGTGACCCAATTAACAACAACTGAAAAAAATCAGCTGTTGAACAGATTTCTCAAGGAGGCTTGACCTACTTGAGTGTCTGCTCTAGTATCTGAATCAAGACAGTAGTGTCTGGTAAATGTGTGTACTGATCTCCAAGTAGCCGCTTTACAGATCTCGGAGAGCGGTACATTGTTGAGAAAAGCAGTCGTAGCTGCTTTTCCTCTTGTGGAATGAGCTTTGGGAGCTGACAAAAGAGGTTTCTCCGATAACTGGTAAGCCAATTTAATGCATGAGTCTATCCATCTGGAGATGGACCGTTTTGATGCTGGGAAACCTGTCCTGACTGAACCATAATTAATAAAAAGGTGATCAGACTTTCTCAATGGCTTCGACCTGTCTAGATAAAACTTCAAGACCCTTTTAAGGTCTAATGAATGCAGCGCCCTCTCCGCTGGAGTGGGGGGGTTGGGAAAAAATGTTGGAAGAGAAATGGTTTGTTTTACATGGAAATCGGACACCACCTTCGGAAGGAAGGATGGGTGTGTTCTGAGAACTACCCTATTGAGATGGAAGACCAAGTAGGGCTCTCTGGAACAGAGGGCCTGTATCGCACTTACCCTATGAGCTGAAGTTATAGCCATCAAGAAGGCTACCTCCCACGTAAGGTGTTGCAAGACTGCTTTGTGGATAGGCTCAAAGGGTGGACCCATCAATTTTGCCAGTACCAAGTTCAGCTCCCAAGGAGGTGAAGGAGGTCGGACCGGAGGGTAGACCTTCTTTAGACCCTGCAGGAAATCCTTCACCGCTTGTAACTGAAAGAATGAGGGCTGAGAAGGAGAACGCCTGTACGCCGTAATGGCGGCCAGGTGTACCTTATTGGACGAGAATTTTAAACCTGCTCTGGCTTGGTGAAGCAGATAGGACAAGATTACATCCTCCTGCCCCTTGGTGGGACTACAATTATTTTGTACACACCATATGTAAAACCTCTTCCATTTTCAAGCATAAGAGTGCCTTATCGAAGGTCTCCTTGCATCTTTCAAAATGGACATGCAGTCTTGAGGTAGACATAGATGTCCATACTGGAGGAACTCAGGAGCCATGCTGCCAAGTTCAGTGATGGAAGGTTGAGGCGATGAATCCTCCCGTTCATCTTGGACAACAGGTCCGGTCTGCACGGCAGCCTCTTGTGTAGCTTCACTGACATATGTAGACGGTCCGAGTACCACCACTGCCTCGGCTAGTCTGAAGCAATCAGTATCATCGTGGTGTTCGAGTGTGACAGTTTGGTCACCACCTTTGGGATGAGAGGCAGGGGTGGAAAGGCATACACAAATGCCCCTGACCAGCTGATCAAAAGGGCATTCCCCCTCGATCCTGGTCGATAGTACCTTGAGGCGAAGTCTCGTAATTTTGTGTTTTCTTCGTCCGTGAAAAGATCTATGCTTGGACGACCCCAAGCCTGGTAAATGTTGTCGACCACTTCGTCATTGAGAACCCAGTCCTGCTGTTCCTCGAAGTGGTGACTGAGGGCATCCGCTTGAGAATTCTGCTCCTCGGCAGGAGAATTGCTGTGATGGATAGTTTCCTCCGCAGCAGCCAGTGCCAAAGGGACTGCGCTTCCAACGACAGAGTCCTCGATTGAGTTCCCCCTGCTTGATCAGGTAGTACATTGTGGTGGTATTGTCCGTCTGTACTAGGATGGAACTCGCCTGAATTGAAGGGAGGAAAGCCTTGAGAGCAAGATGAACAGCCCTGAGCTCCAGCATGTTTATATGGTACAAATGGTCTTTTGAGGACCATAGGCCTTGCATCTGGAGAGAACCCATGTGGATTCCCAATCCTTGTAGTAATGCTTCTGTGATCAGAGTCTGAGAGGGAGGAGTTTGATGGAACGGACTACTTTCAGGTTGCTCCTCTTAATCCACCACCGAATGTATACTTTGGCTGCGTGTGATAGACAGGTCTTGTCTTCCCAGCGAGAAGAATGTTTATCCCATTTGTCCTCCAGATCTTGCTGTAGAGGGAGCATTTTTAATCTGGCATTGGGTACCAGAAAAATGCAGGATACCATCGATCCGACCAAAGAGGCGATCTGACGTACAGACGACAGGTTGCTCTTTAAAATCTTTCTGCCTTTCTGAATGAGGGATAATTGTCTCTCCTCCGAAGGAAATACTTTATCAGCGCCCCCAGGTAGTGGATTGTTTAGGGGGTTGCTGTGTCGACTTCTGGAAGTTCACGTGTAGGCCCAGTTTTTGACAGAGCCCAGGACACTGCTGGAATCAAATCAAATCAAAACTTGCTTTATTCGATTTAGTAATTCAAAATCATAAAAGCACACAGGTTAAGAACAATTATTACAAAATAGTACATATAATAAAACATATCCAGGTCGAGGTAATTAATTTTACCAAGATAAGGTTCGATATTTATCATTAAAAAAAAATTGATCAACTCATTGTATTACGAAACTTTACTACAAGTTTTAGAAAACAGTTCAGTGCATGAATAACATAGTCTTCTTCCAGCCGGTGCAGTTTAAGGAAAGCTAGCTCACAGGTTCAGATCCCCCATGTCCTAAAAATAGGTAATAAGTACGCCCTGCGTGGTGCCTGGTAAAATTTACAAAATAAGACACAATGTATATTAGATTGATACGAAATATCATCGCAGGGGCATACAAGGTTTGACATGGACCAGTTGTTACATTGAGGAAATGTGACCAGTCGAAAGAAGATACCTAGCCTGAAGCGATAAAGCAACATGGGAGCATAAGGGCTACTCACTAGTGTTAGATATTTTTGTAACCCTTCATGGGAGGTAATTTGCTGATACCTAATGATGGTGTGTTTTTCTTTTTCTACATTCCACCTGGATGTAACAAGGTGGTCCAAGGCCATCTTTTTGAGCAAACTTCTTGATACCTTCTCCATGGTGCTTAGTTTTACAAAAAATTCCCGATGGCCTATCTCATTGAACATGTTTCTCACATAACGTAGCCATTTGATTTTGGATGCCCCATCTAGCAAAAGGCAATCAGTTATTAGATCCCTGTTTAGTGAAGTTTCTGGGGTAACCCAGACCTTGTGCCAGAGAAGAATCGGAGAGATCCTTATGGAGTCTATTATGTGGGAAAGGCCTGCTTCTATATGCAACATGTACGAGGATGTAGTTTTGGAAACCCCCAGTAAGTAGGCAAGGAACTGATTTTCACAACTTTGTATCGCCTGTGCGTGTTCGGTGCCCCAGAGGCCAGGACCATAGATAGCAGTTGAGACGCACTTAGCTTTATAGATATAGATTAAATCTTTAGCTGGCTTCCCCCCCAATTTGGTAGAAAAGTTTCTCAAGGAGCCAATAGAGCGCAAAAAAGCTAGTTTCCTAGCGTTGACCGCTGTTTGCCAAGAGCTCCCCCTGTCAAAATGTACCCCTAAGTAAGAGAAAGTGTCTGTAATTTCAATTCTCTTATTGTCGAGGAAAATTGGGCAGGGTGCCCTTTTTCTACCGTTCCCACAAACCATTGTAAAGGTTTTAGAAATATTTATTCTTAAGCCACGGAGCTTCATATAGGTATTAAATTTGTCTACAGTTCTCTGTAGCCCAAGTCTAGTCCGTGACATTAATGCCGCATCGTCGGCATATAGTAATAATGGGATGGGAATCCCTTTAATAGTGGGGTAATCGTGCTGAAAGTCCCTGAGGTATTGTCCGATTGAGTTAATATATAAGGTGAATAACAGGGGTGCAAAAATGCACCCCTGCTTAACACCCCTTTCTATAGGGAAATTGTCTGAGCATTCCCCCCTGGGGCCATACCTAACCCTTGCACCTGCATCTCTATAGAGTTCCTTATTATATAATAAAATTTGACTGTCGATCCCCATGTCGCTAAGTGTTGACCATAGGAATTCGTGATCTACACAGTCAAAAGCAGAACGTAAATCTATAAAAGAAATAAAAAGGTTCCCGCTCTTTGCCTGAGTGTATTTTGTGATAAGAAGGGCCAAATTTAAACATTGTTCCGTTGTCCCCTTTCCTGGGCTAAAACCATACTGTAAACTAGTAAAAATGTGTTTTTCCTCCCCCCAGGTTTGTATCCTATTTAAAATGATTCGACCTGCCACCTTTGCCAGTGCATCCAACAATGAGATTGGCTGATAGCAGGTCGGGTCGTTCCTATTACCCTTTTTGTAGATGGGTATGACTATTGCATCAGACCAAGTGGATATAAAACCTTGTTGATTCGCTTTATTTAAAACGTTGGTTATCATAGGGGCCCATAAGTCTATCTCGGCCTTGTAAGTATCTATTGGCACACCATCCGGGCCCGGTGCCTTGCCCGACGAACTATCTTTTATACCTTTGATGACTTCCTCACAGTTGAAGGTTTTAGGTAAAGGGAAAGGGGTGAGCTGTTTACCTACCAAGGAATTATTATCCTCGTCTATGGGAGTGATTCCATCGTCGAGGGAAGTCGATCTGCCATACTCGTGTTTAAAATGAGCTACCCATAGATCGCCTGTAATTGCCAAGTCTATGAAATCAGCCTCTTTAGTTTGTAGGAAGGGGTCATTTACCACCTTCCAAAAAGCCATGTTATCTCTTTTAGTCAAGGCTTCTTTCAGGGCTGCCCATACCTTTTTCTTTAGGGTGACTTTTCTCATTTTTATAAGGTTTTTATAAGATTTTCTGGCTGTGCGAATTAAATCAGGGTTTTTTGGAATTGTCTGCAATGCCTTTTTGAGAAGTGTTAGTGCTTTAGTGCACTTACTATCAAACCACCTGTGGGGTTTTGAAGCCCCCTTCCGATGTTTTCTTGTCAATAGAGATTTGACTGTGGCTAGTATTTCAGAAAAGGAATTCATTACTCTATCTGATGCCTCTTCTTGTGTTAGAAAGATCATTATGTCTTCGATATTAGAGGCAACTAATTTTTCCAAAAAGCTCGAGGGATCTTCTTTTTCCCATTTAATTGTATAGCCATTTTTTGAAGCTAATCTTATCTCTGAAGTATATTGTGTATTGACCACAGCCCTGCGTGTTGATTTTTTAACTTTAATGCTAAACACTATAGGTTAGTGATCAGAATGGGGGGCCTGGCCCGTTTCCCAGGTAGCCGCTAACCCGATATGGGATGCAGAGATTAAAGTGTAATCAATTATCGTATTACACCCCCCTCCCGTTAAAGGTAGGTTGAAATGGTATAGTCGGTCTGCAAATCTCATTTATGAAGGTTAAGTTAAAATAAAAAAGTATATTGTTAAGAGTAGTACCAATTTGCGTGTGATTAAAATGGGTAGGGCAATCTTCCCCATAATCCGATAGGCCGCACAAACCCTGCGAGTCATGTGGACAGATCGTACAATTAAAATCTCCTACCCAAAACATAATATTATCTCCTACCAGCTGGTCATGTAAGGAGATCAAGGTCGAGAGAAGCTTACTAAGGATGGCCTCACTCCTATCAGGTGGTATATTATTGTAAAAATTTAGTATTGGTGCGTTATACGAAGGGCCCCATCTTAACCTCAGTATCTGATAGTACTCGGTTGCCATAAACCTGTTAACTTCAATGCCCCCGGTAATGGATACAAATGTGCACAGACCCCCTTTATTGCGGCCATGTGCACTTTGCACAGCTGGGGTATGAAAGGTTTGGTAACCACTAATATGGTGTGCCTCCAGGGACCACGTTTCCTGAAGGCAGATTACGTTATGCCCAATAACAACGTCTAGCCAATGTTGATGATACACTTTATCGGCTAAACCAGCCACGTTCCAAGAAAGGAAACTGTAGATGAGGTCTGTTTGTTTAAAGGTATCAGTTAGTGGGGCTGGTTTTCCTTGCAATTCCTTTGAATTATTTGATCGATTAGATTCAGGCGCATTATGCTGAATCAAAAGTGGATCATCTATAACAATCGGTTTAACTAGTTGATCGTCGTGTTTTGACAGAGACCCAGTAAGGACAGTTGGAGTCATAAGGTCCCCTGCCACTAAATCTGATCTAAGCCACCCGCACTGATTTGAGTTTGTTAACGTTGGACGGCTTGATATTTCCGGATTATATATCGCACTGCTTCCCTGTTGTCAATCCAGATAATTTAAATCCGAAAAAACGTCGTATCGATTTGTTAGGGGAAGTGACCAGTACGGTGGATTAAAACCTTTCTGAGTGGTGAGACTCCTGCGTGTTATGGGCCTTCTACATTCCCAAAAACCGAGTAATTAGTAGACTGTTGGGTCCCCTTCAATAGATGAGAAGGATAGAAGTTGTGTTTGTAATAAGTGGGGTCACCACGCTGGCCGCGGGGAACAATTAGTGCCTCAGGATAAAAGTAAGTTAGGGTTCGAGGCACTATGCGTACTACATCCCTGATTCTGATACCAATCAGCGATGTGCGGGACCACCCTTCGGTCTCTAAAGTTGATAATATTTATATCCCCAGCAGTGTCTTTAGGTCTGGAACCTACCCACGCTAATCTTCTAACAAACACTATATCTCCATCTATATGGGAGGGCAATGGCCTGTTTTGTCTGAGCCAATAAATAGCTTTATTCTTTAGCTCAGTGTAGCCTTCCTTTTTTCCATCTATGAGTTCTGGGACGCCTGTTTGGACTATGGCATATGGAACCGCCTCTGGTGGGAGATCGATATGCCATCCTTTTGTTTTTATGGATTTATCTAGGGGTTGGGGGATGCCTATATCAACAACCTTAGTATCCGGCAGGGTGGTGCCAGGTGAATAGGTATTAAATGGGAGAGTGGCTGATTCTCTAGACCCTGTCAGGGTAGAGTGTATACCTGGTTTCTCAGACTTCTCAGAATTCCCGCTAGGGTTATTCAAAGCAGGTCGAGTATCTTTAGGAGGCCTAGAGTTCCCAATGGTCGTGTTGGGGCCAGATGAAGTAACTTTTGTGGTGGCCTTATTTATTAATTGGTGTCCGCTGGTTTTGGTGTTCATGTTAATGGCTATTAGACCCTTTAAAAGTTGGGAATTTAAGGTGGTTTCTACCACTAGGTTATTCAATTGATCACCCAATCTTTTTACCCTCTCTAAGGCAGGGAGAATTAAGGATCTGACTAGATGTTCTATGTCATTCACAATTAAGTTGGATTCAGGGGGTTGATTCTTAGACGAATTTTGGGTTTCCTGGGGCTTTGATTTTATCTTTGATGGTGAAAAATGTTTCTGTTGTGTTTTTTTTAATTTATCAGTTTGGGGGCTAGAGCCTAGTCTAGGTACTTTAGTTTGTCTACCCCAATGTAAGTTTCCCCCTCTCTTCCTTTTCGTTAAAGTTAGTTGTCTAGATGGTTTTTGCGGGGCTGTACTCTTTTTAGTCATAGGGGTCGCATTAGGGTGCTTCAACAAGGAGGACTCCTCTGGGGAAAAAAACAGGGAAAGGTCCGAGATAGTTAAGTCATGATTGGGGCTCCTCAAAGGGACTTGAGTTAAAGGTGGAGAGTTGTCCTGAAGGAGCAGGGGAATATTGGTATCCATTGATGAAAGAATGCCTTTGCTCTGGGAGCTGTGTGTTGGTTGGGAGGGTATCTGTCCTATTGGGCCTAATGACGAGCGCTTGTTTTGTTGGAGTTCAAAGGACAAGCGCGATTCGACAACAGATATTTCATGGTCCAAGTTCGAGACCGCCTTTGATAAGAATGTGTCCAAGGTGCCTCTTACCTTCCCCCCGTGTGCATTTTCCCAGGCTTCAGAGGCATTGTCAGTGTTCCAAGATCTTGGGAAGAAATGGATGAAGAGTCGGGGCCCAGCCCGGCCTCAATCGTCCTCGGACGGCCTCAGACGGCCCGCCCTTTGCCCGGGCTTCGTCCCGGGCTTCGTCCCGTGCTTCGTCCCGCGCGCGTCCCGCGGTAGCGTGAAGGGCGTCCCTTAAATAAGAGGAGGAGGAGGCGGGAAGAGGCACCAGGTGCGCGAGGTTGACAGAGCGCAGAGACCTCTGGTCCTTCCAGTCCCGCACCCCGTGAGCACCCAAGTGAAATTAGAAATGCAGGCAAACTGGCGGCAGCTCCAGGTCTCCAGGTACGTTGTCAACTTGTAAATCAGCTACAGTCCCGGTCCCGGTCAATGCAATAAATTAGGGCTTTTAAGATCCAAACAGCAGTCGGGTTAGGAAGCAGAGTTCATGACTACGATTGGTACCCGCGCAGCGGGGGCCGCGAGTCGTATTTAAGTTCAGGGAGGAGGGGCAGGAAGAGGCACCAGGTGCGCAAGGTTGACAGAGCGCAGAGACCTCTGGTCCTCGCAGTTCCGCACCCCCGTGAGCACCCAAGTGAAATTAGAAATGCAGGCAAACTGGCGGCAGCTCCAGGTCTCAAGGTACGTTGTCAACTTGTAAATCAGCTACAGTCCCGGTCCCGGTCCCGGTCAATGCAATAAATTAGGGCTTTTAAGATCCAAACGGCAGTCGGGTTAGGAAGCAGAGTCCACGACTACGAGCGGCTCCCGCGCAGCGGGGGCTGCGAGTCGTATTTAAGTTCAGTGAGGAGGGGCGGGAAGAGGCACCAGGTGCGCGAGGTTGACAGAGCGCAGAGACCTCTGGTCCTCGCAGTCCCGCACCCCAGTGAGCACCCAAGTGAAATTAGAAATGCAGGCAAACTGGCGGCAGCTCCAGGTCTCCAGGTACGTTGTCAACTTGTAAATCACCTACAGTCCCAGTCCCGGTCAATGCAATAAATTAGGGCTTTTAAGATCCAAACAGCAGTCGGGTTAGGAAGCAGAGTCAACGACTACGAGCGGCCCATAGTCTTCTCCGGAATTCCCACCTTTAAGCTGATGCGTTCGTTGTGGCCTCCCTGCTACCAGTGTCAGAACAGCTTCCGGGTCAGGACACTGCTGGAAATGGTTCCTCACACTCTGGGCAAAGGGGCCCTTCAGCAACCAATCGTCCATATAAGGCTAGACGAAGATGCCTCTGCGCCACAGAGCAGCTGCCACTACTGCCATGCACTTCGTGAATACCCGTTGGGCTGATTTCAGTCCAAAGGACAGTACTTTGAATTGATAGTTGGATGTTCCGACTATGAATCGTAGATATTGCCGGTGATGCTGATTTATCAGTATATGAAAATAGGCATCTTGCAGATCCAGTTAAAACATCCAATCCACTTTGTGTAGGTGAAGATATATTTGGGGAGAGCCAGCATGTGATTTTTTTCTCGTTTGATGGACTTGTTCAGTGCTCGCACATCCAAAATGGGTCTGTATTCTGACTTCTGACCTTATTTTTTACCAGGAAGTATCTGGAATACAATCCTCGACCTCTTTGCGACCGTCGGACCTTCTCTATAGCTGACTTTTGGAGAAGGATGCCCACTACCCTCAGTAGCATGCTGGTCTGATAGCTTGATGATGTTACCGGAGGGATCGAGGGAGGAACACGTAGGAAACGTAGAGAGTACCCATTTTGCAGCGTAGCCAGCACCCACTGATCTTTCTTGATGGCTCGCCACTCTAGCAGATGATTTGCAACACTGCCTTCTACTGGAGCGGTGCACAGTACTGGAGGAAGCAGAGACTCATTGCTTGGCTGGAGGTTTTATCGAGGTAGAGGACTGACGGTTCCCCTGTTGGATCGCCGGTTTTGGTATTGCGATTTCTGCTGGCCCTGCTGGGTTTGGTTCTTTTGCCAATGAGGGGTTTGAACCCTCTATTGGAAAGAGCGGCGAACAGTATTGCGGTAACGGCAACAAAACTCCTTTCTCTTCTCCAGTCCTACAGCCTTCAGGGTATCTAGCTCAGTTTTCATCCGTGCCATCTCCTCATCGGTGTGTGAGCCAAACAACGATGAACCAGAAAATGGTATGGAAATGTTCAGTTTGGAAGCCCCCCTGGAGAGATCCTCGACGGTGGACTATCAGTAAGGGTGGGCGAGTAGTCCCTTTTTGATGAATATGTAGAGGAGGTGGAAGGCGCTGGAGGCCCGTGTCTTCTCCGCCTGCTGCGTGATCTTGATCTCCTCTTAGATCTTGGTGTAGGAGAGCGAGTACGAGCTCTTCGTCTTGGAGGAGAAAGATTTGCATTGTGTGCTAGGCGAGCCAGAGGGGACCTGTGAGCTGGACTACGCACTTCTACTGTGTGAGTAGTGTGCGACCCCACCCCCGACCCCACCCCCATTTGTAACTTTAAAGCTCCCGTGATACCCCGAAACACGTGTCCAGGGATGGCGAAGACAGCGAAGATAGCAGAAGATCGAAAGATGATGCATTGCGAACACTTTACTACATTGACCAGAGTCCTTAGGGGCGACACCGCCGTGTGTGAGTAGTGTGCGATCCCACCCCCATTTGTAACTTTAAAGCTCCCGTGAGCAGTGGGCAGACGAGCCTGGGATCCCGCACCTACGCGCCTGAGTGGTACTATACCTGGCAGATATTGGCAGCCATCAGCAACCCCAGTACACCGCCTATCCCTGCTGACGAGGGGTGATACCCCGAAACATGTGTCCAGGGATGGCGAAGACAGCAAAGATAGCAGAAGATCGAAAGATGATGCATCGCGAACACTTTACTACATTGACCAGAGTCCTTAGGGGCGACACCGCCGGTGTGTGAGTAGTGTGCGACCCCACCCCCATTTGTAACTTTAAAGCTCCCGTGAGCAGTGGGCTGACGAGCCTGGGATCCCGCACCTACGCGCCTGAGTGGTACTATACCTGGCAGATATTGGCAGCCATCGGCAACCCCAGTACACGGCCTATCCCTGCTGACGAGGGGTGATACCCCGAAACACGTGTCCAGGGATGGCGAAGACAGCGAAGATAGCAGAAGATCGAAAGATGATGCATCGCGAACACTTTACTACATTGACCAGAGTCCTTAGGGGTGACACCTCCGGTGTGTGAGTAGTGTGCGACCCCACCCCCATTTGTAACTTTAAAGCTCCCGTGAGCAGTGGGATGACGAGCCTGGGATCCCGCACCTACGCGCCTGAGAGGTACTATACCTGGCAGATATTGGCAGCCATCGGCAACCCCAGTACACGGCCTATTCCTGCTGACGAGGGGTGATACCCCGAAACACGTGTCCAGGGATGGCGAAGACAGCGAAGATAGCAGAAGATCGAAAGATGATGCATCGCGAACACTTTACTACATTGACCAGAGTCCTTAGGGGCAACACCGCTGGTGTGTGAGTAGTGTGCGACCCCACCCCCATAAATACTTAGACTGTTGTATGTAGCATATTTGCCCTTTTGCAAACTCTTTCTGCAGAGGCTAATGGACCCAAGTTGCTAACTGTCACCTGCACACATGGTTACTCTTCAATACAAACATTTATAACATGTCCAGTACCTCTACACGCCTATGATGCATTAGGAGCACATATGTGTTGTAAACACTTAGGAGCCCATTACGATGTCGGGCGGATCGCAACCGCCATGGTGGCGGTGGCGATCCGCTCGACATTCATGCCCGCCGCCACCCATTTTCCCCCCGCCATATTACTATGGCGGGGGGGGGGACCGCGGGGGACGTAAACACTGTCCACCGCTTTTCCGCCCCGGTCGCCTTGCGGCCGGAGGAGAAAATGTTTAATATGGTGGGGGTGTCTGATAGACACTGCCAGCCATATTATGATTGGCTTGCAGACATGCCTTTCTGTGGCGGCAATGCGGCCACGAAAAGGCATGCGGAGACTCCCTGTGGGGGCCTGTTGCGGGCCCCCTGGGACTCCGGGGGTGGGGGGTGCACATGGGGGTACCTATGGTACCCCCCGCATTTCAAAGTGCAACATGGCAGGCACCGCGCGGTGCCTGTCATGTTGTGCTTTGAAATGCACAACGTGCATTTTTACCATTGCAGCGGGCGGCGCTTTCAGCACCGCCCGCCGCATTGGTAAAAATACAGGATGCGCCCGCCAGTGTGGCTGGCGCATCCTAATGGCCAAGGCGGGACCGCCACTCCTATGGTGGGAGGTCCCGTTTTGCATGGGGATGGCGGGGATGGTGGGCAGACTTTGCCCGCCCACCATCCTAATGGACCCCTTACTCCCATTAGCTGGGCCCAAGCTGTCCATAGATAGAAAAGTAATATGGTAGTTACCTGCCACTATGTAAATTATAAAAAACACTTGCATACTCATTTAATGATGACATTAAATGATGTCATTTGAGATGTAGTTAGTGATGTCATAAATAATGTCATGGAACTTGTCATGACTGATATAATATGTGAGGTCATAAACAGTTCATGGCATGGGCGCAAGTTATAGTTAGCTCTGGCAACTATAACCGGCAAATTTCAGTTTTTTTTAAGTTCTAAACGTTAATGCTGTCCCTGACAAATTCACCTAACTTTAACATTACTTGAACGTTTTTTTTTCAGTGAAAAAAATAATATACATAGATATATATATTTATATGTATATATATTTATATATATATATGTTTACACACAATATATATATATATATATGTATATATATATATATATATATATATATATATATATATATATATATATATATATATATATATATTTTAATGAAACAAGTTCATACTAATTTAGCAAATAAAACACCAAATTACATGGCGTAAGTGGCCAGACAATGCAGGTTTTTACCTTCCCCAGCATACCACGTTTTTACATTTTTGGTATCCTAAAATCACAGTATATATTTTCACTCCGCCAGCTGCATGTCCACACCCGAAATTTCCTGACTGAGCTTCGGATACTTCACCAATATCGTGGTGCAACCATTGCAGGTCCCAATTCCCGCTCTTTAATTCCAAAGTCCATCCACTACCCCTTTGGTTTGGAATGTTTGTGGAGACACAATCAGATGATTCGGATATAGGTATCTCTAGTGTCAAACAGTGGTCCAAACCTGTTGCCCAACTTTTTAGTTTTGGCGGGTTTTTGTTTGTTTGTGCTGAGGCTATTTGCGACCACCAAGCCCAGGTGTAGCAATTTCAGTATAAATCTGTTGGTATCTAAGCTGGAGGGTATGTGAAGCAGGGTCAGCCTGAGGCCTTTCTCAAATCGCCATCCCATCACCTCATCCAGTATGCGCCTCACCCCCTCCGAAAAGGGTCTGTTCTTGCAACATTTCCATACAGTGTGAACAAAATCCCAGGGTGTCTGCTGCTTGTAAAGCAAATAGGGGAGTGGGCCCTTCCGAATGTTCATAATTTAAGATGCACAATATATATTCTATATTGGTTTTTAAATTGAGTAATCCTAAATTGGGCGGTTATAGCTACCTCTTTCTGTGCTACCAGCCATTCTTCGTCTACAAGAGCACCAATATCCCTCTCTCAGGCCCGTCGAGGACATCAAAAATGCTCAGAGCAACAAGCAATAGAGTGTGGGTATCTCTTTGTGCCCAATGTCACCCGTAGAAGTTTGATCTCTAATTGATGAAACTTAGGAAGCTCAGTGAGGTCTTTAACATAGGAAGTAAGACATGTCTCAGGTGAAGATACCTTTGGACCTGATGTTTGTGCATGTCAAAATTGGTTTGAAGATCTGGGAAAGAACACATAGTTAGACCAGTCATCATGTCACCCAGTATGGAAACTCAAATGTTATCCCACCCATGAAAGACTTATACAGTATTAACTTAGATTAGCATCATACCAATCAACAGCAGCGTTTCTTTAACCAATTCCTTCTACCAAAAACATGTATCGGTAGTCCCAGTCCACTGAATCAAATGCTTTTTCAAAGTCCACCATAAGCAATGCTAATGGGCCCTGTAGCTGATCAGGAAGAGCTAGGGCGCTGAGTGAGTAGCCATCTAATAATATGCTTAGTAGATCTATGGAGCATGAATACACATTGGCCTGGATATACTATGGACTCAATCACGCCAACTAGCTGCATGGCTAATACTCTGGCTATAATTGTAGCTTTCATATTTGTAAGCGATTTGGGACTAAAGGAATCACATAGCTCCTGTGGCGTATCTTATTGATAAATCATTGTTATCTCTGCAGGTCGTAGATCTAACGCGTTCCAACACAGTAAGCAGTTCTTCTACCATTGCCCTGAGTGGCGGTATGGTTACTCATGCAATGTTTTTAAGAATTCTGCCCAGAAGTCATTGCGGCTGGGCGCCTTTCCCCTTTAGAAATAACTCAGGGCAATGGAATCTTCCTCTTCCTTGATCTCCTATTCCAGGAGATCTCTCTCTTCATTTGTGAGCTGTCGCAGTGGGGATTCGCTGGGGAACTCTCTCAGTATGGTCAGGTCAGGTGGATCCCTTTGGGCATTCAATTTTTGACAGTGGAGAACCGTAGCCTTAAGGCCCGGTGGCGCAGGGTTCGCCTGAAATCCCCGGGATTCACCTGCCTTGTCAAATACAGAGACACAGACTCTTCGTCTGGCGTAGAAGATGGTATTTATTAGCTGCAGCTAGTACAGTGGTCTTAGAAGTCGTCAGTACAACGAGGTTCAAAAGAGACTACCACTTAACTCCGTGGCGCACAGGTTTATATATGGTACAATACAATGCAAAATGCAATCACACAAGAGTAGGAGACATAAACAAATGTTATAAACAATGCCTTAAACCCAAAGTAACTCAAGTTTCCCGGTTGCGTTTGTTACTCGACCCCTTAAGTAAAACATCGAGTGAATCCACACAATTTGGTTTACAAGCAAAGAAAACACGGCTGTATGTGATAGAAAAATAGTCGTGAAACAGGAGAATACATGAGATATGTAGCGAAGGACAGCAGATAAGATAACCTGGAGGAAAGAATGGTGTGAGCCAACAAATAGTCTGGACGAGGATTAATCAGCTCAGACAGGAATTAGTGTACTCGGCCAGACCCTGACACTCGCTGGTAAACATGAGCAAAGAAGCCACCTGACACGTGAATGCAGAAATGACAAAAACATTGCATTCGCCGCGCTGCCTGAGTGAGGGCAACACAAAATGGCGGCGTTTACAAAATGGAGGCTGAGCACGAACGAATTCGTAATTTACAGAACCTCAGACCCTCCTTTTGCCATTACTCAGGCAAGAACAAGCCTACTCATGCTAATCTGAGTCGGATTCAGCATCGATGTTCATAAAGTCTTCGAGCTGTTGCTGCACCATCATCCTAATATTCTCTGTCCTCTCTGTTGAAGGACGTGGGACGCATAGAGTAGCCAACAGGCCACACACTGCGGGACCACATTGAACGCACAGGCAACAAGAGAATATGATGGTCAAAATTGCTCCTAAGAGCGTCAGGATCTTCCATCCCCATGTTGACAATATTCTCCAAAACCATCCCATAAAAGGCCAATCCCCTTCATCCTGATGAATCGATTCGGAGATGGTATGCAATTTAGAAATGGCTTGATATATTGCCGGAGCATCATCTGGAATATAAATGCAGCAACTAGATCCGATCAATTTACAGACACCTCCTCGATCTGCTATGATCACATCTAACGCAATTCGATTTTGCAACGTCATAAGACGATCAGCCTGAAGCTCTGCCGTAATGTTGCCTATTGCGCCTGCAGTAACATTAATAGTGGTCTCGACCACTCGAACCAATTGTCTGATGTGTCTGCTGTTAATCATCGGACCCCAAAAGGGAAGGAATCCTTTAAGGAAATCCCCTCCTTCTTGGGCTGCTGTGTCCTTGGTGTCAAATATACCTCGGCTATATCTGTTTCTGTTGTGGTCTGACGGAGCCGAATAAGTAGAGGGAAGAAGGAAAGCTACATAACAGGTTCCAGAAAAGTTAGAAGGGAGCCAGGTGTAAGCCCTGTCCTTACAGACAAAATATGTTCCCTGAGATGGAACCAATGGAGGGAAATCAGAGGACGAGAAAATGTAAGTGTGTAAACAACTCTGCTTATTGTCAGCTTTCTTACTGTTTACTTGGAGACAAAAATTACCTTGATGGGGAATAGTCCATACAGGAGAGGACTCACCCTTTTTAGTTTTGTCACCAAGACTCGAAACATAGTGCGTGACATTCCATCCATCATAAGATCTCTTCTCATCTACTAGAATTTTTCCCTTTTCTACAATCTTAGCCATTACAACTATACCTTTTATTAAGGAGCTGTGGCTGAAATCCAATCCAGTTCCGGAACTTTTTACAGGATTTCTAAGCTTGTTGTGGTATGCGGCCGAAAACATAGTCAGATAGGCCCAAGCTGAACCTTCATATGAGAAAGGGAGGACCAAATAAGGCATTCCCTTCTGCGTATTATGTGGCATAAGACCGCACACCCAACAATCAGTCATATTGACGGCCAACTGGTGTTGGTGCAACAACTGAATGAATGTATTATTCATGTATTCAGCTCTCCTTATCTGTTCATGAGGGGGTAAAGCATGCATTTTATGTGACAGGACAGAAAGACGAGAGGGCAAAGAAGTTGTAGAGTTAACATCATTCTTTGGTTGTAGAACATGGACAACCCAACCGATGCAAGCTAATAAAATACACAAAAACATAAAAATACACAAGGTTACGCCAAATCGACTACGCAATAATTTGCAATATTTCAATCTCATTTCTTGTTTCCTATTTTCCCTACCTATGGTTGTTGTACCATCCATCTTTATCTAAAAAAAAATGTAGCTCACGGCAATCTTCTTAAATCACTCAGCTATGTACTTCTGTATATCCTGAGGCACTAGCCACTTACTAAAAGAACAAAAACCAAGTTACAGTCTGAGTCTCCTACCGTGACCCTGCGACGGAGACGGATGGCACTTCTAATACTAATATTTCACTAAGACAAAAGGACAACAAGAAGACAAAGCAACCAAAAGTGTCTTTAAATGGTATGAGAAAGAAGGAGAAAAAAAATGTGTTCAAAGTATTCAGTTCTTCTGATCAACTCTCGACCTCAAGTTATAGCGAGTTTTGCTCGGCACTGTCTGATCCTTAAACAATGTCTCTGGATTCGTAGTGTCTATTCGAAGGTGCGCAGGCACAGCAGCTTGAAGAATGTCGTCGTCTGCTTTTTCGGATTGAGTTCCACAAATTTGAGCATCACTGAAGGGCACAAAACAAGGGACTGCTGCAGTATCTGATTCTCTTACACCACTGCGAATCCACTGGTCGAAGGGTAATGGTAATGGCACTTTTTTACAGTGCACACCATGCACCCAGTTTCGCTTGCCGGCCACTTTCACAGCGGTGCGGGTGACGAGCAAAACTTGCGTAGGTGTAGACCAACGAGGCTCCAAGTTTTTAGCCCGTTGGAAATTCTTGATGCAGACCCAGTCACCGGGCAGGATGGTGTGACCTGGGTCCGTGGAGGCCTCTGGCAAAGTACTTTGTACCTGTTGATGAATGATACTTAATTTAGTAGTCAAATCGTGCAAATAGTCAATTAACAAAGGATATGGTATATCAGAATACTTTTTGGGGCAGGGAACACCCCAAACGTTTGCTGGGCGTCCAAATACCACTTCATACGGGCTAAGTCCCATAAGAGAGTGTACAATAGTTCTGGTTGACAACAGAGCTAGGGGCAAGGCATCTGGCCAAGCAAGACCCGTACTGGCTTGAATCTTGGCTAGTTTAAGTTTGAGTGTACCATTATAGCACTCAACCAAACCTGCTGACTGTGGGTGGTTTGCCGCATGAAATTTCTGTCTGATCCCAAGACCAGAACATACTTTCTGCATAATTTGACCCACGAATTCACTGCCATTGTCACTGCAGACAATCCGCGGCAAACCAAATCTAGGGAAGAACTCTTTAAGTAACACCTTAGCAGTTGACAGAGCAGTGTTATCTTTCAAGGGGTAGGCCTCTATCCAACGGGAAAAGGCACATACCACCACCAGAACATACTTAAGGTTGTTACATCGATCCATATGAATGTAATCGATCTGCAACACCTCAAAAGGATATGACGGAGGAGCAAAATGACCTGCCGGAGTTGGGGTACCCTTTTCTGGGTTATGCATTAGACAAACAATACAACGCTTAACCACGTTCTCTCCACATTTCGGAATTCCTTCATTCTGCCACACAGGGGCCAAAAGCTTGCAAATGCCTTTTGAACTAACGTGTGCTGGACCATGAGCCATAGTTACAACCGGCAATACATAAGCGTCCGGTAATAACCATCGCTGATGTTCCGACAATTCCGTCCAACAACCCGTCGAGTCTAACATCCCCGTACTTTCGTTCCACATTCTTAATTCCATCTCAGTCGCTTCTCCCTCAATCGTTTTCACACTCTCAATCGTATCTTCACACATTCCAATTTCCCTAACCCAATATGCAGGACCTGCCACATACATTCGGCTTGCTGTGTTTCTAGCTGTAGTTTTCGCTACCTCGTCTGCAAACGCATTTCCACGACCCACATCATCTGTGACTTTCTTATGTGCGCTGCACTTTATGATTGCTATCTGTGCAGGTAAGGTAAGTGACTCAAGAAGATCAGTCGCTAACTGACCATGCTGGATCTTTGTCCCGTGAGAGGTAAAGAATCCTCTCTCTCTCCATAACCTACCAAAACTATGTGCAACGCCAAAAGCATACTGGCTGTCGGTGTACACATTCACTCTCTTTCCTTTTGACAACACACACGCTCTAGTCAAGGCTATCAATTCAGCTGCTTGGGCTGAATTATGTCCAATACGTGCCGCCTCGACAATTGTACATAAGGTGGTAACAGCATAGGCAGAAGTAGTTTCCCCATTTGGAAGCTTAAAACAGGAACCGTCTACCCATAGGATCCCATCCGGGTCCTTGAGCGGAGTGTCCTTCAAATCAATTCTACCCTTTGTTTCTTCTTCCGTTCGAAGAAAACAATCATGTTTCTCCTGAACATATTTCTCATCTGGTAATGGCAACAGTGTAGTTGGTTTTAACGTGTTACATCTTTTGATGTGCACATGGCTCACCAAAAGTGTCAGCTCGTATCCAGACAAACAAGCACTCGTAAGATGCTGTGTTCTGGTTCTATTCAACAAAGTATCCACTGCATGTGGAACCATCCAACACTAATCCAGCCGATTGTCTAATAGAAATCGCCGCAGCTGCTGTGGCTCTAAGACAACTGGGCAAAGCTTTAGCTACTGGGTCTAATGTAGCGGAGAAATAGGCACATGGCCTCTGCTTATCTCCAAATTTCTGCGTCAGAACTGACAATGCGCAACCCTCTCTCTTGTGAACATACAATGTAAAAGGCTTACTGTAATCTGGGGTACCCAACACCGGAGCAGAACACAGAGCAGCACGTAGGTCAACAAAGCTTTTCTGACATTCATCCGTCCAAGGGAGCGGATGTAGCGTATCTTTCAACGTTAAGTCCAACAGAGGTCTAGCCAAAAGTGAAAAATTGGGAATCCATTGTCTACAGTAGGAAGTGAAACCCAAAAAGGCACGCACTTCTCTCTGTGTAGTGGGTACAGACATCTGTGAAATAGCATGAATACGTCCTGGGGTCAATCGCCTTCCCTCCTTCGACAAGAGATGACCTAAATAGGTAACCTCTTGGCGGGCATATTGTAACTTAGAGGGGGACACCTTATGCTGTAGTGCAGACAAATGGTGTAACAATGCAACAGTCACTTCCTTACACACATCTTCTGTATCAGCAGCCACCAACAAATCATCCACATACTGAATAAGTGTAGCGCCAGGAGGCAAAGAAAAAGCATCAAGTTGCGACTTAAGAGCCTTGCTACAAATAGATGGACTTTCACAATAGCCTTGAGGAACTCTCTTAAACCTAAAACTTCGGCCTTCGAGAGAGAAACCAAAGATATCCCTAATTTCTTCAGCAATAGGAATACTAAAGAAAGCATTCTTGAGGTCTATAACTGAAAACCAAGCTGCCGAGGCAGGAATCATTGTCAACAAAGCTGTAATGTCCGGGACAACAGGAAACTGTGGCACCACAATTTTATTGACCTCTCTAAGGTCAATAACAACTCTGTAAACAGGAGGTTGTGAAGGATCAGTTCTCTTAAGAATCGGAAGAACAGGACTGTTACAAACATTACCTCTTGTTTCCTCAACTACGCCTTTCTGTATAAAATCATCGACAATAGCCAAAAGTGCTCTCTCTCCATCACTAGAGATACGATACTGGGGAATGCGTGGCATGCTCACATTCTCCTTAACTGTGACAACATATGGTGGAATTGCAAGACAACCCACGTCATTTGGGCCCGTAGCCCAAAGACTTTCAGGAAGAGAAAGCAACTCAGGTGGAAACTTGTCCCGTGACAGATACATGGAAGATGTCATTTTCTTCCCCAACTTAAGATGCACACCCGAAGGGGAACAATACAGTGTTGCATGTAATCTTTTCAATAAATCCAGACCCAGCAAGTTTTCGCCGCAGCCAGTTGTTAGAATAAGCGGAGCTTTTAGGTCATAAGGACCAATCGAAACAGGCAAGGGACAAGAACCCGGATTACGAACTGGGGCGCCAGAAAATCCTACAGAAGTATTTATTAAGCCAGACAACGGTGCCCCAGGGAGTTTAGCATGCATAATAGAACTTCTCATCGCACCAGTATCCAAAAGAAACGGTTCTGAAACACCCATAGTATTGATCGTGACATATGGCCCATTTTGATATACTGGAATCGACACAACTCCCTCACTTCGTCCATGGCTGTCCTATTCGATCTGAAAATCGGCAGCCCTTTCTTCACAATAATCGTCATTATAATACTGTGTGGACTGAACTCTCTGCTGATCAAAATAGTTCGTAATAGATGGAGGAATAGAACGCTGCTCCTGAGAGGACGCACCTCGTCCTCTACCTCTAGATCCTGACTGAGAATTACCACCACCTCGTGGAGCAGACATCCTATTATTACGCTGTAATAGGACCGGACAACTATTCTTAAAATGTCCCTCTTCTCTACAATACGCACATTGATTAGGACCCAACGGAAGACGTGGTGCGAAATACTCAGGTTTCTGAAACACTTTCTGGAACGGTTGGGGTTGAGAAAACTGAGGCTGCGTAGATCGCGGAGGATAAGCTTGCTGAAAAAGCACCTTCGTTTTCAAATCTTTATTTTTCTTCTCTTGTTTCTCTTTCTCCTCCTTATCTCTATTCTCATAATACTGTGCAGTAGCCAGTATTTTAGCAGGGGAAGAAACAGCCCACGCACTTTCAGAACTTTTTAGTTTATTCGATAATTCAGGAAGCAAATTGTATACAAACGTATCCACAAACAACCGTTGTCCACCCTCTACACTCAAATCCTGACCACTGTGATCAAGAAAAGTCTCTTCAAAACGGGTGAAGAAATCCGAAACACTTTCATCTTTCTTTTGCTTGCATGCGGCCAGCTTATCCCAATTAACTCGTACCGCGGGCATCATAGTTTTCATTAATTCTATTATTCTGCCTGGTAGGGCCGTAATCAGATCATCGGGTTTTGCACCACCCACTTGACCTGCATCAGCGGCTCTAATAGCAGCCTAATCACCACCTAATTCAACATTATGATTTTCCCTACAAATTCGTGCCCACAAGGCTTGTGGAACAACATTCCCAAACAACATATCTATATCGGCCAAATTCATAATACAAGCATCAACTGTTTGAGATAATTCTTTATAATATCCAGCCGGATTTTTACGAGGGTCCGGAAGAGTTTGCTTAAGCGCCAACACTTCAGACCTTTTCCAGGGTTCATGCACCCATACACGCTGGAAATGAGCAGGAACAGCAGGTGGACCAACTATCGCGTCTCTCCATACAGGAGCAACTTCACGCATCGGATAATTCTTAACGCTTACGTGTTTGGCAGGATCAGCCTCGGAAAGGGATAGAGACAAGAACAGTGTTCGAAACGCAATAAGTTTAGAGACTGCGTCTTCGACTCTGGCCCTACAATAAAACCTTTATCAAAATCAGCTTGTAATTTCAACAGCTCTGAAGGAGCTGTATCCAACCCCATATCTTCCCAACCTTTGATGAGAGTCTGACACATGACATTAAAAACATATCTCTGTGTGGGCTCTATCCATTGGCGAAAAGAACTCATAATATCTTCTGTACTATAATCTAGTCCTCTCTCGATCCATTTACGAGCGAGGGAACCCAAAACTACCTTCTCGTCCGTAAGAGGAAGCTGACAACGGGATTGTCGTCTAGAGAAAGCTGGAGACAGATTCAAAGACCCGAGAAGAGGAGAAAAGTAATTAGAGACAGCCTCAGCCAGTCTCCTATGTGATGTAGGGGAATCCCTCGAGAGAATGGGAGGCAATACGGATGTAGAAGGTAACGGAGACTGAAATGTAGCCGACTTAGGAACGAGAGCGGGATTTGGTAGAGGTGGGGGCTGAATTGCAAGCTGTAAGGACGGAGCAGAAACAGGCAGGGAAACATTAACGGGCTGAGCCGGTTGCTGAATAATCAGCAATTGAGCAACCAGTGGTTGAGCGATAGGAGGAGGTAACGGAGGTGCGTTAGCATTTTGGGCATAGGGCGGAGGTGAATTCAATAAACAAGACATTAGGGAATCTTCTTATAATTCCTTATTTTTATCTGAAGAGGAAGTAGGCAACACCGGATAGCATCTATCTATAGCCATGCGATGTTGTCTTTCTAATACCTCATTTGCACCATCTGCTTCATTATTTTTAAATTGTTGAGCAGCCTCTATAATTGACATATTTTGTGCTTTCTTATCCTTTTTTGCTTGCTTAATTTCTTTCTGTTTGGCTTCCTTACGCCAAAGGCGAAAAGAGTCAAACATTGCCGGCCGGGCTTTTCTTCTAAACAAAATCGATTCCAAATTATCTAGTATGGCAAGATCAAAACTACCATTTTGGGGCCAACTCAAAACTCCACTATTTTTCGTGTATCGGACCCATGTCTCGTTAAAGGTAGTGGGACCAATACCATGCTTAGAATAGAGCTCATAAGTGGGAGTTCCAACTGGAGGAATTGGACATGAATCCTCCAACTGGGAGTCCCTTGTACAACCTAAACAACAAATCCTTTTGAACTTACTCAGTCCAGGCATCGTTACTTCTCTAGACTGTTCACAAACAACAAGGGGTATAAATCACTAAAACAGTACAATCGTACTTACCCCTTGGCTTCGGGTATTGCAATATCTGAATAAAAACCCAAAACAAAAACAAAACAAAGAATCGTGGGAGCGACCCACCAAATACTTAACTAAGGATCGTCCTACACCAGCAAAGGTCCGTCTATCGTCTCGCTTTACCAAATGTCATCAGAAGGGTCCAAGGCAGGGCGACAGTCAGGGCAGCAGTCTTCAGTAGCCGTCGGAAAGGAGTAGCCACGCTGTCAAAGACCTTCGGTCAACTTCGACATACAGGGGTCGATCACGTGGTGCGCGTCCTCCAGAATTTTCTTGCGGGGCTCCTCACGACCCTCGGGCTTCACCGCTACCTCTGAAGTCGCCCAACGTTGGGCGCCAGTTGGAGAACCGTAGCCTTAAGGACCGGTGGCGCAGGGTACGCCTGAAATCCCCAGGATTCACCTGCCTTGTCAAATACAGAGACACGGACTCTTCGTCTGGCGTAGAAGATGGTATTTATTAGCTGCAGCTAGTACAGTGGTCTTAGAAGTCGTCAGTACAACGAGGTTCAAAAGAGACTGCCACTTAACTCCGTGGCGCACAGGTTTATATATGGTACAATACAATGCAAAATGCAATCACACAAGAGCAGGAGACATAAACAAATGTTATAAACAATGCCTTAAACACAAAGTAACTCAAGTTTCCCGGTTGCGTTTGTTACTTGACCCCTTAAGTAAAACATCGAGTGAATCCACACAATTTGGTTTACAAGCAAAGAAAACACGGCTGTATGTGTTAGAAGAATAGTCGTGAAACAGGAGAATACATGAGACATGTAGCGAAGGACAGCAGATAAGATAACCTGGAGGAAAGAATGGTGTGAGCCAACAAATAGTCCGGACGGGGATTAATCAGCTCAGACAGGAATTAGTGTACTCGGCCAGACCCTGACACTCGCCGGTAAACATGAGCAAAGAAGCCACCTGACACGTGAATGCAGAAATGACAAAAACATTGCGTTCGCCGCGCTGCCTGAGTGAGGGCAACACAAAATGGCGGCGATTACAAAATGGAGGCTGAGCACGAACGAATTCGTAATTTACAGAACCTCAACAGAAGGTCGCAAATGTCTGTGCCATAGGACAATTCCCCCTTATCTGAGTTCCTCCGGCTGCTGTCTAAAGCTCATATGTTTTGTAGTGTCTTTGTACTGGCACAGCCAGTGCTGCGCATTGCTCGTCTTGTTGCCCCGATCCACGGAAGCCGCAGACGAAGGAGGAAGCACGAGCGTGCAGGGGGCTGATTGGGACCCCACATTACCCTTCTGTCTTGTGCTGGCTCATGAGGCATTGACTCCTCTAATGATAAGCATACTACATTACTAGTGTGAAAGTAAAATTGTGTTGTAATTATAAATTGTAGTTACACACATAGATAAACTTGTTTCACTTTTTTGTATATACACATTTTTCTACCTTTGTGGAGAAACACTAGTGAGTGACAGGGGGATCTTCCCCTAGGTCCTGACGAAGAGGCTTCACGCCTCGAAACATGTTGACCCACATAGGAGAGAGAGCCCATTAATCTGCTCTATCTCTCCGCTCCACTTTTCTTTTTAATAATACCAGCCAGTGTTTAATAAAAATTTCTTTTACCACTAGGCCAGGTATTTTTTATTAACTCACACTTTATATCACTCCTGACCCCACTGACACTCACTCCCAACACATAGCACCCCCATCTAAAGGTGCTCCAGCGTAGTCGCTTGTCGCAGCACTGCCCCGCCCCGCAGCGGGACGGGAAGACCCCGATGATGAAGCATGACACCAAGGGCCCTTTTGGTGTGTGAGGGGTATTTTAACAAAGAAGGTGTATTCCATTGACATCTGGATATACACCCACCCAATGTGAGGTGGACCCTTTTTGATTAATAGAATCCCTGATAAGAGGAGGACGTGCCCACCTCGGTGCCCATCGGCACCACCTCTTCACTCCCCCCTTTTTGATTTCCTTAGCCCCTTTGACACACCCTGCTCTGCGATGCCAGTCACCCTGCTGTTGCTCTCCCAGTGCTATTTGTTCGAGATTTGTACGATAATGCTGTCTATTTGTAAAGAGTCTAAGGTCTGCTGATACTGTGTATGTGGATTTTAAGCCTAGGAGGAGGGCTTCTATTTGGGAAGCTTTTTGTTGTTGTTGTTTCTGAATCCCACAGTGGAGCTAATGAGCCTACATCTCATAGGTACCTTGAAAACCTCCCAAAGAATTTCATGTGATTCCACAGAGCCATAGTTTACAGAAAGTAGCCTCCTGCTTCATTTGCAACATAGGTTTTAAAGTCCTCATCTGTCGTTCTCTGTGCACTGAGTTACCATTCCCCCCCAAGGTTGCCCACCCATCCTTTCCAATAGTCTGAAACACCATAATTCACATTGTTTTATAAAATACGTTTGTTTTAAAATTAATATGCTTTTAAAATAAATATTTTGTTATTACTTTAAAAAAAAAAGAAAAAATAACTTTACAAACGAGGATCCATTTGTATGTTTTATAGAAAAGGGGTATATATATATATATATATATATATATATATATATATATATATATATATATATATATATAAAATGTTTATGCTTTAATTTTAAATTTACATAATCTTTTAGAAATCATTTCATTTTATTTTTTCCTTTTTACATATTATGTTACACTATATTTCTGTAGTACTTATTTTGTTTAGGTTTTTTGTTATCC
This sequence comes from Lissotriton helveticus, assembly GCF_964261635.1. Lineage (NCBI taxonomy): Eukaryota > Metazoa > Chordata > Amphibia > Caudata > Salamandridae > Lissotriton > Lissotriton helveticus. Next base: position 684,207,232 of record NC_136073.1, read on the forward strand.
TGACTATACATACTGCTATATGTTTGTAGCACATAATTTAATAGCAAATATTTGTATACTTACATATATATTTTTTATTGTCAATATTATTTAGGAGAAAGGTTTTATTTCGAGTTAAAACAGTTACCAACTGCCCCACCAGGTTCTTTCTTTGAATTATTCATTACATCAGAACTTGCACATGCCAGAACCCTATCCCTGATTGCACAAGCATCACGTTTATGATCAAAGTAAACACCACCACGTTGGTGTTGGCTTTTGCAGCAAAGCAGAACAACAGTAGGTAATGCAACTGAAATATGGATCCAGCATAAAAAGAATGTAAAACATGGAAGACAGGTAGATAGATATTAGTGCACTGGAGAAAATTAGACTTACACAGAATTAGTTCCATGTTTCAGGAAAGAAGGGCTGGGGAATTCAAGCTGCAATATAAAATCTCCCCCTGTATTAGATTAGGCCTCTGCAAACATGACCCCGTTGTTTTGACCACTTTGTTGCCGATTAGCTCATCATCAGGTGCACTTTTTTGTGTTTCCTCTTTCTTTTGTTTGACCTTACCTTAATCCTCTGTTTGAAAGGATTTATGCTTCATGTGATTTCAGTTGAACATGGTTACCCTCTCTCGGCGTACTGGGGCTACATTACTGATTCCCAGTCGGAGAGGAGCTCATTAGTTCGCAGCTGTTTATTTTTCAATACAAAGCATATTTGAATGATATTTGTCCTGAGAGAATAATGATTTGTCACTAATGTGACATTTTCAAAGAGTACTCAGCTATGGTTCAAGGTCCTAAACCTGGTCTTAAACAGAGACTCCGGTGTTGGAGAAACACTGGAGACTCTGGCTAAGACCATGTTTCACCCTGGTTCCTAATTGAGATATGTTGTCGTATCATAAAGGTGAATGAGTGGGATTCGTGACAGGCCATTTTTTGTCAATCCATTTTCCTCAAATCCCGACAGGTGGTCTCTGTGTTTGTGTGCCTCCGCACCACAAGGAGGCATCTTGATCACACTCCTCATATTCCACCACTTGTTGCCATCATGTACACAAATGGACTGGTATGCCCCCCCAGACAGTTCGGATGACTGCCAGGAGACACCGACGGATAGAGCGGTGCTCCTCCTAAACCTGAGCTGCAGCCAGGTGGGGTGAGGTGCAATAACCACAACTAATGGTGTGTGGTTGAGCGAACAACCTGAACCTTGCAGGTGATATCTTTTAATTCTCACATTGAAAAGCAGTAGTTAAATGACAACAGGTCCTGAAGAATGCATTGAAAATATTTCGCCGATATGCTGAAACATGTTGACCACTACTAACCACAGATATTTTGTTAAATCTGTGTCTTTCACTTTGTTTTTAGACTTGGAAAACTGGGAGATAATAATAAATTACTGATATCTACTCAGTTTATTCAATTTTAGATTGTCACTTCTCATACATCTTTACACTGCTTTTTCAGTAGGCACACCTATTTTATGATAACCTTCTTTTCTACTGTACCTTGTGCACATTTACATCTGGTCGTAGTGATACTGCTAAGACCATTTTTTCTGCCTCCTGAGCATAGGGGCACCCAAATGATGCAAAAGAGGGCGGTACAGTGTGGCCTCTGATGGGAATGTTTCCCTCTGCTCTTGAGCTTCCCCCCTTTTTTCACCTAGTTATATTATTTCGTTTGTTTCCACTACACTATCACATGTAGGGTGTTGGTGTTGGACTAACAGTTGAGTGACCTTCAGGTACTTTTGGTGGTATAAGTTACATTGATTGGGGCATGTACTTTGTTGAGGTCGTTAAACTTGCCCTTGGACCCCCGATCGTTTTGTTTTGTATGCCCTGTAAACACCTGTCAGGGATGAAAGAAGTTAGATTTCTCCTTCCATACAAAACCAGGATTTCAAATTGTTATTCAGTCACCAACCTCCACTCTTTTATGCTTCTCATATACCTGGCCTGAGAAGTATCCGCACTACAGCATACACCACTTGCAATGAGTGCACTATTGTGATAATACCACCAAAGTATCCAACCCAGACACAACGATGATTAGTAGGAACAGCGATTCCTTTGGTTGCGGAATGTGGTGTGGTACAATGAGACCACCACAAAGCCAGTAACATCTCATCTGCTGGTAAATGACAACTAAGAGTCTACTGATCGCAGCCTTTTAAAACAAACATGGTTGTTTCACTCAAACTATTGGGTTGGGCCGAATAAAGAGAAATACAGTGTTACTGATACCAGCTTCTTTTAGGAAGCTTTCACTTTGTCATACAGGAACAGGGCCCCATTGTCACATATCAAGGGTTTTAGAAAACCCTCTCTGCTTGCTGCTTCTTAAAAAAATTAAATAATGTTTTGGTTGGTGGGGAAACCACTATATAAACCTCAATCCATTTGGAGTAATAGTACATTAGTGTAATAATGTAATTTTTTGACAATGTACGCATATCAAACCTATGAAGATATCAGCGAACACACAGAGGGGAAAAGCCATACCGTTGCAGTGAATGTGTCAAGAGCTTTATTCGGTCATGACACCTTCAAGTACATGAGCAAACACACACACAGTGGAAAACCATACCATTGCAATGAATGTTAAAAGAGCTTTAGTCAGTTATAAATCATACGAAGACATCAGTGAACACACATATTATCTTTAATGTGAACATTTACAGTTTTAAAGCACTCTGATACCTTCAGGTCTAGCTAGCACTATATATAACTCTCAAATAAATAAATATGAATCCGATAAACATCTTGAAAGTGAGTCAAGGCCGGGGAAAGGCAATGTCAGATCCAATTTGTACCTCATTTATGGTGGCCTTATCCACTCCATGAATCTAGAATCCACCAATGTAGAAACATCAGAAAACTCCATGGTACTTTTGGGAGAACATTTGACTAAATATGAATAGAATGGCACAAAGAACCTTGTAGCAGACTTGCTGGAATTGCTCTGTGAAACTCCAGAAAGGACCTGTACAACATCTTATAAGAAACAAGTTCCTTACCTGTACACTGTGGTTCTCCAGTATTGATATCTTTCATAGATTCACATGCTTGTATCTTCCCCGTCATCATGGTGGGAGTCTCACGGTACAGAAAATAAATAGAAGTATAAAGAAACAAGCATTGGAAATGCAGTAGAGCTCGCATTAGGAAAGTTTGAGCTATTGGTCTTATAAATGATTTTTTTTTTATTTATGTGTTATTTTTTAAAATAGCTAAATTAATAGCTTTGTCATTTACAATGCCAATAGTTATAACTTTCCCAAACATCTATTGCATTTGTAATGCAACATGTTTTGTATTTACGTGACTTAGATGTATTGATATTACAAATAACAATGGCTTTTAATTTTTTTAAATAATTAATACTTAAATAATTTATTAAATTTGTAATGGTAATAGCTTAAACTTTTGTAAATAACTTTTGTGAACATTATGTTCAGTGTTTTTTATTGTGACGATAATCCAAGAACAGAAGTGAAATATTAACATCTTTTTGTGATTTGTAATAAAGCATGAAAGCTTGAAAACAGCTTGAAACATTGAAAGAACATATTTGAACCAGTGATGCTGTGATTGCGCTGAGTAATGCGGTAGATGCGCTGAGTGATGCTGTTGTTGCGCTGAGTGATGCTGTGGTGGTGCTGAGTGATGCTGTGGTTGCGCTGAGTGATGCTGTGGTTGCGCTGAGTGGTGTGTGAGTGGTGTGTGCATCGGTGGAGCTTAGTAGGTGCATTGGTGGAGCTGTGTGGTGGGTGCATTGGTGGAGCTTAGTTGGAGCATCGGTGGAGCTGTGTGGTGGGTGCATCGGTGGAGCTGTGTGGTGGGTGCATTGGTGGAGCTTAGTTGGAGCATCGGTGGAGCTGTGTGGTCGGTGCATCGGTGGAGCTGTGTGGTGGGTGCCTCGGCGGAGCTGTGTGGTGGGTGCATTGGTGGAGCTGTGTGGTGGGTGCATCGGTGGAGCTGGGTGGTGGGTGCATCTGTGGAGCTGTGTGGTGGGTGCATCGGTGGAGCTGTGTGGTGGGTGCTTCGGTGGAGCTGTGTGGTGGGTGCATCTGTGGAGCTGTGTGGTGGGTACATCTGTGGAGCTGTGTGGTGGGTGCCTCGGTGGACCTTTGTGGTGGGTGCATCGGTGGAGCTGTGTGGTGGGTGCCTTGGTGGAGCTGTGTGGTGGGTGCATCTGTGTAACAGTGTGGTGGGTGCATCTGTGGAGCTGTGTGGTGGGTGCATCGGTGGAGCTGTGTGGTGGGTGCATTGGTGGAGCTGTGTTGGTGGAGCTGGGTGGTGGGTGCATCGGTGGAGCTGGGTGGTGGGTGCATCGGAGGAGCTGTGTCAGTAGAGCTGTGTGGTGGCTGCATTGGTGGAGCTGTGTGGTGGGTGCATCGGTGGAGCTGTGTGGTGGGTCGTTCGGTGGAGCTGTGTGGTGGGTGCATCGGTGGAGCTGGGTGGTGGGTGCATCGGAGGAGCTGTGTCAGTGGAGCTGTGTGGTGGCTGCATTGGTGGAGCTGTGTGGTGGGTGCATCGGTGGAGCTGTGTGGTGGGTCGTTCGGTGGAGCTGTGTGGTGGGTGCCTCGGTGGAGCTGTGTGGTGGGTGCATCGGTGGAGCTGTGTAGGTGGAGCTGTGTGCTGGGTGCATCGGTGGAGCTGTGTGGTGGGTGCATTGGTGGAGCTGTGTGGTGGGTGCATCGGTGGAGCTGTGTGGTGGGTGCCTCGGTGGAGCTCTGTGGTGGGTGCATCGGTGAAGCTGTGTGGTGGGTGCATCGGTGGAGCTTAGTGGATGCATTGGTGGAGCTGTGTGGTGGGTGCATTGGTGGAGATTAGTTGGAGCATCGGTAGAGCTGTTTGGTGGTACATCGGTGGAGCTGTGTGGTGGGTGCCTCGGCGGAGCTGTGTGGTGGGTGCATCGTTGGAGCTGGGTGGTGGGTGCATCTGTGGAGCTGTGTGGTGGGTGCATCGGTGGAGCTGTGTGGTGGGTGCTTTGGTGGACCAGTGCGGTGGGTGCATCTGTGGAGCTGTGTGGTGGGTGCATCTCTGGAGCTGTGTGGTGGGTGCCTCGGTGGAGCTGTGTGGAGGGTGCATCTGTGGAGCTATGTGGTGGGTGCCTTGGTGGAGCTGTATAGTGGGTGCCTCGGTGGAGCTGTGTGGTGGGTGCATCGGTGGAGCTGTGTGGTGGGTGCATGGGTGGAGCTGTGTGGGTGGAGCTGGGTGGTGGGTGCATCGGTGGAGCTGTGTGGTGGGTGCATCGGTGAAGCTGTGTGGTGGGTCGTGCGGTGGAGCTGTGTGGTGGGTGCCTCAGTGGAGCTGTGTGGTGGGTGCATCGGCGGAGCTGTGTGGTGGGTACATCGGTGGAGCTGTGTAGGTGGAGCTGTGTGGTGGGTGTATCAGTGGAGCTGTGTGGTGGGTGCATTGGTGGAGCTGTGTGGTGGGTGCATCGGTGGAGCTGTGTGGTGGGTGCCTCGGTGGAGCTCTGTGGTGGGTGCATCGGTGAAGCTGTGTGGTGGGTGCATTGGTGGAGTTGTATGGTGGGTGCATTGGTGGAGCTAAGTTGGAGCATCGGTGGAGCTGCGTGGTGGGTGCATCGGTGGAGCTGTGTGGTGGGTGCCTCGGCGGAGCTGTGTGGTGGGTGCATCGGTGGACCTGGGTGGTGCGTGCATCTGTGGAGCTGTGTGGTGGGTGCATCGGTGGAGCTGTGTGGTAGATGCTTCGGTGGAGCTGTGTGGTGGGTGCATCTGTGGAGCTGTGCGGTTGGTGCATCTGTGGAGCTGTGTGGTGGGTGCCTCGGTGGAGCTGTGTGGTGGGTGCATCGGTGGAGCTGTGTGGTGGGTGCCTTGGTGGAGCTGTATGGTGGGTGCCTCGGTGGAGCTGTGTAGTGGGTGCATCGGTGGAGCTGTGTGGTGGGTGCATCGGTGGAGCTGTGTCGGTGGAGCTGGGTGGTGGGTGCATCGGTGGAGCTGGGTGGTGGGTGCATCGGTGGCGCTGTGTCGGTGGAGCTGTGTGGTGGGTGCATCGGTGGAGCTGTGTGGTGGGTCGTTCGGTGGAGCTGTGTGGTGGGTGCCTCGGTGGAGCTGTGTGGTGGGTACATCGGTGGAGCTGTGTGGTGGGTGCATCGGTGGAGCTGTGTAGGTGGAGCTGTGTGGTGGGTGCATCGGTGGAGCTGTGTGGTGGGTGCATTGGTGGAGCTGTGTGGTGGGTGCATCGGTGGAGCTGTGTGGTGGGTGCCTCGGTGGAGCTCTGTGGTAGGTGCATCGGTGAAGCTGTGTGGTGGGTGCATCGGTGGAGCTTAGTGGGTGCATTGGTGGAGCTGTGTGGTGGGTGCATTGGTGGAGCTTAGTTGGAGCATCGGTGGAGCTGTGTGGTGGTACATCGGTGGAGCTGTGTGGTGGGTGCCTCGGCGGAGCTGTGTGGTGGGTGCATCGGTGGAGCTGGGTGGTGGGTGCATCTGTGGAGCTGTGTGGTGGGTGCATCGGTGGAGCTGTGTGGTGGGTGCTTCGGTGGAGCTGTGCGGTGGGTGCATCTGTGCAGCTGTGAGGTGGGTGCATCTGTGGAGCTGTGTGGTGGGTGCCTCGGTGGAGCTGTGTGGAGGGTGCATCGGTGGAGCTGTGTGGTGGGTGCCTTGGTGGAGCTGTATGGTGGGTGCGTCGGTGGAGCTGTGTGGTGGGTGCATCGGTGGAGCTGTGTGGTGGGTGCATCGGTGGAGCTGTGTGGGTGGAGCTGGGTGGTGGGTGCATCGGTGGAGCTGTGTGGTGGGTGCATCGGTGAAGCTGTGTGGTGGGTCGTTCGGTGGAGCTGTGTGGTGGGTGCCTCGGTGGAGCTGTGTGGTGGGTACATCGGTGGAGCTGTGTAGGTGGAGCTGTGTGGTCGGTGCATCAGTGGAGCTGTGTGGTGGTTGCATTGGTGGAGCTGTGTGGTGGGTGCATCGGTGGAGCTGTGTGGTGGGTGCCTCAGTGGAGCTCTGTGATGGGTGCATCGGTGAAGCTGTGTGGTGGGTGCATCGGTGGAGCTTAGTGGGTGCATTGGTGGTGCTGTGTGGTGGGTGCATTGGTGGAGCTTAGTTGGAGCATCAGTGGAGCTGTGTGGTGGGTGCATCGGTGGAGCTGTGTGGTGGGTGCCTCGGCGGAGCTGTGTGGTGGGTGCATCGGTGGAGCTGGGTGGTGGGTGCATCTGTGGAGCTGTGTGGTGGGTGCATCGGTGGAGCTGTGTGGTGGGTGCTTCGGTGGAGCTGTGTGGTGGGTGCATCTGTGGAGCTGTGTGGTGGGTGCATCTGTGGAGCTGTGTGATGGGTGCCTCGTGGAGCTGTGTGGTGGGTACATCGGTGGAGCTGTGTGGTGGGTGCCTTGGTAGAGCTGTATGGTGGGTGCCTCGGTGGAGCTGTGTGGTGGGTGCATCGGTGGAGCTGTGTGGGTGGTGCATCGGTGGAGCTGTGTCGGTGGAGCTGGGTGGTGGGTGCATCAGTGGAGCTGGATGGTGGGTGCATCGGTGGAGCTGTGTGGGTAGAGCTGTGTGGTGGGTGCATCGGTGGAGCTGTGTGGTGGGTCGTTCGGGGGAGCTGTGTGCTGGGTGCCTCGGTGGAGCTGTGTGGTGGGTGCCTCGGTGGAGCTGTGTGGTGGGTGCATCGGTGGAGCTGTGTAGGTGGAGCTCTGTGGCGGGTGCATCAGTGGAGCTGTGTGGTGGGTGCATTGGTGGAGCTGTGTGGTGGGTGCATCGGTGGAGCTGTGTGGTGGGTGCCTCAGTGGAGCTCTGTGGTGGGTGCATCGGTGAAGCTGTGTGGTGGGTGCATCGGTGGAGCTTAGTGGGTGCATTGGTGGAGCTGTGTGGTGGGTGCATTGGTGGAGCTTAGTTGGAGCATCGGTGGAGCTGTGTGGTGGGTGCATTGGTGGAGCTGTGTGGTGGGTGCATCAGTGGATCTGTGTGGTGGGTGCCTCGGTGGAGCTCTGTGGTGGGTGCATCGGTGAAGCTGTGTGGTGGGTGCATCGGTGGAGCTTAGTGGGTGCATTGGTGGAGCTGTGTGGTGGGTGCATTGGTGGAGCTTAGTTGGAGCATCGGTGGAGCTGTGTGGTGGGTGCATTGGTGGAGCTGTGTGGTGGGTGCATCAGTGGAGCTGTGTGGTGGGTGCATCGGTGGAGCTGTGTCGGTGGAGCTGTGTGCTGGGTGCATCGGTGGAGCTGGGTGGTGGGTGCATCGGTGGAGCTGTGTGGTGGGTGCATCGGTGGAGCTGTGTGGTGGGTGCCTCGGCAGACCTGTGTGGTGGGTGCATCGGTGGAGCTGGGTGGTGGGTGCATCTGTGGAGCTGTGTGGTGGGTGCATTGGTGGAGCTGTGTGGTGGGTGCTTCGGTGGAGCTGTGTGGTGGGTGCATCTGTGGAGCTGTGTGGTGGGTGCATCTGTGGAGCTGTGTGATGGGTGCCTCGGTGGAGCTGTGTGGTGGGTACATCGGTGGAGCTGTGTGGTGGGTGCCTTGGTAGAGCTGTATGGTGGGTGCCTCGGTGGAGCTGTGTGGTGGGTGCATCGGTGGAGCTGTGTGGGTGGTGCATCGGTGGAGCTGTGTCGGTGGAGCTGGGTGGTGGGTGCATCAGTGGAGCTGGATGGTGGGTGCATCGGTGGAGCTGTGTGGGTGGAGCTGTGTGGTGGGTGCATCGGTGGAGCTGTGTGGTGGGTCGTTCGGGGGAGCTGTGTGCTGGGTGCCTCGGTGGAGCTGTGTGGTGGGTGCCTCGGTGGAGCTGTGTGGTGGGTGCATCGGTGGAGCTCTGTAGGTGGAGCTCTGTGGCGGGTGCATCAGTGGAGCTGTGTGGTGGGTGCATTGGTGGAGCTGTGTGGTGGGTGCATCGGTGGAGCTGTGTGGTGGGTGCCTCAGTGGAGCTCTGTGGTGGGTGCATCGGTGAAGCTGTGTGGTGGGTGCATCGGTGGAGCTTAGTGGGTGCATTGGTGGAGCTGTGTGGTGGGTGCATTGGTGGAGCTTAGTTGGAGCATCGGTGGAGCTGTGTGGTGGGTGCATTGGTGGAGCTGTGTGGTGGGTGCATCAGTGGATCTGTGTGGTGGGTGCCTCGGTGGAGCTCTGTGGTGGGTGCATCGGTGAAGCTGTGTGGTGGGTGCATCGGTGGAGCTTAGTGGGTGCATTGGTGGAGCTGTGTGGTGGGTGCATTGGTGGAGCTTAGTTGGAGCATCGGTGGAGCTGTGTGGTGGGTGCATTGGTGGAGCTGTGTGGTGGGTGCATCAGTGGAGCTGTGTGGTGGGTGCATCGGTGGAGCTGTGTCGGTGGAGCTGTGTGCTGGGTGCATCGGTGGAGCTGGGTGGTGGGTGCATCGGTGGAGCTGTGTGGTGGGTGCATCGGTGGAGCTGTGTGGTGGGTGCCTCGGCAGAGCTGTGTGGTGGGTGCATCGGTGGAGCTGGGTGGTGGGTGCATCTGTGGAGCTTAGTGGTGGGTGCATTGGTGGAGCTGTGTGGTGGGTGCTTCGGTGGAGCTGTGTGGTGGGTGCATCTGTGGAGCTGTGTGGTGGGTGCATCTGTGGAGCTGTGTGATGGGTGCCTCCCTGGAGCTGTGTGGTGGGTACATCGGTGGAGCTGTGTGGTGGGTGCCTTGGTAGAGCTGTATGGTGGGTGCCTCGGTGGAGCTGTGTGGTGGGTGCATCGGTGGAGCTGTGTGGGTGGTGCATCGGTGGAGCTGTGTCGGTGGAGCTGGGTGGTGGGTGCATCAGTGGAGCTGGATGGTGGGTGCATCGGTGGAGCTGTGTGGGTGGAGCTGTGTGGTGGGTGCATCGGTGGAGCTGTGTGGTGGGTCGTTCGGGGGAGCTGTGTGCTGGGTGCCTCGGTGGAGCTGTGTGGTGGGTGCCTCGGTGGAGCTGTGTGGTGGGTGCATCGGTGGAGCTCTGTAGGTGGAGCTCTGTGGCGGGTGCATCAGTGGAGCTGTGTGGTGGGTGCATTGGTGGAGCTGTGTGGTGGGTGCATCGGTGGAGCTGTGTGGTGGGTGCCTCAGTGGAGCTCTGTGGTGGGTGCATCGGTGAAGCTGTGTGGTGGGTGCATCGGTGGAGCTTAGTGGGTGCATTGGTGGAGCTGTGTAGTGGGTGCGTTGGTGGAGCTTAGTTGGAGCATCGGTGGAGCTGTGTGGTGGGTGCATTGGTGGAGCTGTGTGGTGGGTGCATCAGTGGATCTGTGTGGTGGGTGCCTCGGTGGAGCTCTGTGGTGGGTGCATCGGTGAAGCTGTGTGGTGGGTGCATCGGTGGAGCTTAGTGGGTGCATTGGTGGAGCTGTGTGGTGGGTGCATTGGTGGAGCTTAGTTGGAGCATCGGTGGAGCTGTGTGGTGGGTGCATTGGTGGAGCTGTGTGGTGGGTGCATCAGTGGAGCTGTGTGGTGGGTGCATCGGTGGAGCTGTGTCAGTGGAGCTGTGTGCTGGGTGCATCGGTGGAGCTGGGTGGTGGGTGCATCGGTGGAGCTGTGTGGTGGGTGCATCGGTGGAGCTGTGTGGTGGGTGCCTCGGCAGAGCTGTGTGGTGGGTGCATCGGTGGAGCTGGGTGGTGGGTGCATCTGTGGAGCTGTGTGGTGGGTGCATCGGTGGAGCTGTGTAGGTGGAGCTCTGTGGCGGGTGCATCAGTGGAGCTGTGTGGTGGGTGCATTGGTGGAGCTGTGTGGTGGGTGCATCGGTGGAGCTGTGTGGTGGGTGCCTCAGTGGAGCTCTGTGGTGGGTGCATCGGTGAAGCTGTGTGGTGGGTGCATCGGTGGAGCTTAGTGGGTGCATTGGTGGAGCTGTGTGGTGGGTGCATTGGTGGAGCTTAGTTGGAGCATCGGTGGAGCTGTGTGGTGGGTGCATTGGTGGAGCTGTGTGGTGGGTGCATCAGTGGATCTGTGTGGTGGGTGCCTCGGTGGAGCTCTGTGGTGGGTGCATCGGTGAAGCTGTGTGGTGGGTGCATCGGTGGAGCTTAGTGGGTGCATTGGTGGAGCTGTGTGGTGGGTGCATTGGTGGAGCTTAGTTGGAGCATCGGTGGAGCTGTGTGGTGGGTGCATTGGTGGAGCTGGCTGCTGGGTGCATCGGTGGAGCTGGGTGGTGGGTGCATCGGTGGAGCTGTGTGGTGGGTGCATCGGTGGAGCTGTGTAGTGGAGAGCCCGGCCTTATGGGCCAGGCGGTGCAGGGCACGCCTAAGATCTCCGAGTTCACCTGCCTCGACCGACAGAGACACGAGAGACTCTGTTAGGCATAGAAAAGTAGTTTTATTAGCTGCAGCTAAGCACAGTTATCTAAGAAGTACCACACAGATAGGTTCTCAAGAGACTGCCACTTCAATCTGTGGCGCACAGTCTATTATACAACACAAGTTTACAATGACAACTCCCAATATACACAAAACTGACAAATAGGAATAGTTCGAAAACAAGCTATCGGATGTCTAAAACACACCCTCCTTTCAGACGTCGTGTGCTCTCCTCCCATCAGGTTAATCAACACTAGTGCCCGTAATTCAATTTGCAGGTGGCAAAACATGTGTAGAATGCTTCAAAAGAAGAGCTATGTAACAAGAGGACACACGAAGAAAATAGTGAAGGCCAGTTAAATAAGATAGGGTAGAGAAGAATGGTGGGACCCAAACAGTGGAGTAAGTCATGGATTAATCAGTCTAGACATGGCTTTGCGAACTCAGCCGGACCCTGACATCAGTATCGCACACAAGGACAAAGGTTGTTCTTCAACGAGAAAAACATCGAGCAGCTGAAAGTGGCAGAAAGACCATTTTTCCGCGTTAGCCATGCTGCCTGAGTGAGGCAACATAAAATGGCGACTAAGCGCAAAATGGCGGCTGTAGCGAAGCGGGGCCGAAAACTACGTAAACTCAGCCCCTCCTTTTGCCATACTCAGGCAATGCACAAAGGAACCCATGTTAGTCTGAGTCAATATCGATGGTCATGAGGTCACTGAGATGTTGTTGCACCATCATCTTAATGTGTTCTGTCTGCTGTGCTACTGGTTTGGAGACACAGATTGTGGCACAGAGTCCACAAATGGCTGGACCACACTGTAGACAAAGACAACAAGAAAAGACGAGTGCTAAAATCATTCCAAGGAAAGTTAGCACTTTCCATCCCCAAGTGGACAGTAGTCCCCAAAACCATCCCATCACAGACCAATCTCCAGTATCTTGATGAATAGACTCAGAGATGACATGTAGCTTAGAGATGGCTTGGTATACTGTAGGGGCGTTGTCAGGAATATAAATGCAACAACTAGACCCAATCAGTTTACAAACTCCTCCTTTATCTACAAGTATTATGTCTAAAACCATTCTATTCTGTAAAGTCATAAGTCGATCCGCCTGAAGCTCAGCAGTCAAATTCTTTAATGCTCCAGAAGTTACATTGATTGTGGCATCAACCACAAGGATCAACTGTCTGATATTTTTACTATTGGCCATCGGACCCCACAAGGGAAGAAATCCTTTCAGAAAATCCCCTCCTTCTTGCCCTGCTGTATCTTCCGAATCTACTACTCCTCTAGCAACTCTCTTTCTGTGATAATCAGCAGGAGCAGTGTATGTAGGAGGGAGGAGAAAAGCTATATAACACGTTCCCGAGAAGTGTGTGGGAAGCCATGTATAAGCTTTATCATGACAGATGAAATATGTACCTTGTGATGCCACTAATGGTGCGGGTGTAGAAGGAGTATAGACATAAGTGTGGGAGCAGTTGCTCCTCTCTTGCTTAGTTTTGGTATTCTGGCCATTTATTTGCAAGCATAAACGACCTCTTTGGGGTAGTACCCAAATCGGTGTAGAACTCTGTTGCTTGAGCTTGTCAGTAAGACTGAGAGTATAACGAGTTATATTCCACCCATCATACGCTCTCTTTTCGTCTTTGGGAATCTTGATGATGTCAGCAATCTTTGCCATAGTCACAATGCCCTTTATCAAGGAACTGTGACTGAAATCCACTCCACCATTATAGGATCCACCAGAAGGGTATCGAAGTAAGTTCTGGTATGCATTGGAAAACATAGCCAGATACTCCCAAGCAGAACCTTCATATGAAAAGGGGAGGACTAGATACGGCATTCCTCTTTGTGTATTATGTGGTATGAGACCACATACCCAACAATCAGTAACATTTACTATCAATTGATGCTGGTGTAACAGTTGAATGAACAAATTGTTAAGATATTCCATTCTTCTCATTTGCTCGTGATCTGGGAGTGAGTAAAATGTATGCGGTGAAACAGTAGTAGAGGGAGTTAGAGGAACAGAAACGGGAACAGGTACTAACTGCAGGACGTGAATAAGCCATCCTATGCATGCTAATAAACTACTTAAACATACTAAAACACATAATGCTACGCCACAACGACCAAATAATAATTTCTTATAATGAGCTCTCTTCATTATTTTAATATTGCTTCCTTTCCCTATACTATCCATTACTCTAAAGGCGTTGCTCACGATAATCTTCCTTAATCACTTGGCTGTGATTGTTAGCCGTCCTATGACACTGCAAGTCCTGTTGACCTAGTCACTATTCAGGTCACAGCTCAAGACTCCTACCGTGACCCTGCAACTTGATGGATAAGGGAAGGAAAAACTTTTCTTTATTTAACAGAATTAAAGAAAGTCAAAATTAATTGTCTTTAGGGGATCTTTTCCTCAAATTATATCGTCTCTTTCCAGGCGTGGTTTGGTCCTGGAACAAATGTTCGGGATCTGTGGTGTTGAGTCTCAAATTAACGGGTACAGCTTCCTGTAAGACATCATCGTCCTCTTTCTCTGAGCTAGTCCAATCCAGGTGTGCACTGCTGAATGGTACGAAACTGGGTACCTTCTCACACTCACTATCACCAATACCTTCTCGGACCCATTGTTCATAAGGTAAAGGCAATGGTACCCGTTTGCAGTGCACACCGTGGATCCAGTGTTTCTTTCCCAGGACCTTGACAGCTGTACGAGTCGTGAGTAGGACTTGTCTCGGAGGCCCCCAGCAAGGTTCCAAGTTCTTTTTCCTCTGGAAGTTTTTCAGGCACACCCAGTCCCCAGGCTGGATGGTGTGTCCGGGATCTGAAGAGGCCTCTGGTAAAGCGTTTTGGACCTGTTGATGAATAACATGCAATTTAGTGGTGAGATCATGCAAATAATCAACCAACAGTGGGTATGGAATATCTGAGTACTTTTTGGGTCTGGGGACTCCTCAGACATTAGCTGAACGTCCGAACACAATCTCGTATGGGCTAAGCCCCAAACGAGAATGAACAGTCGTTCTAGTAGAAAGGAGTGCTAGAGGCAAAGCATCGGGCCAAGAAAGGCCCGTGCTGGCCTGAATCTTTGCTAACTTAAGTTTGAGAGTGCCATTATAGCACTCTACCAGACCTGCTGACTGAGGATGGTTTGCCGCATGGAATTTCTGTCTAATGCCTAGGCCTACACACACCTTTTGCATAATTTGACCTACAAACTCACTTCCATTGTCACTCCAGACAATGCGCCGCAAACCAAATCTCTGGAAGAATTCTTTCAAGAGTATTTTTGCAGTGGACAAGGCAGTGCTGTCCTTTAGGGGGTAGGCCTCTATCCATCTGGAAAAGGCACAAACCACCACCAGGACATACTTGAGATTATTGAAACGTTCCATATGGATATAGTCTATTTGCAGTACCTCGAATGGGTACGTAGGGGGTGCAAAATGACCTGCTGGAGTTGGAGTTCCCTTTCCTGGATTGTGCATCAAACAAACAATGCAATGTTTCACCACATTTTCTGCACATTTAGGAATACCATCATTCTGCCATACTGGAGCTAGAAGCTTACATATACCCCGTGCATTAATATGGGCTGGTCCATGGGCCATAGTAACTACAGGCAGTACATACGCATCTGGTAACAACCATCGTTGATGCTCTGACAATTCCGTCCAACATCCCGTACTATCCAACATTCCCGTACTTTCTCTCCACGTACTTAATTCATTCTCAGTGGCCTCCTTCTGGATCGCTTTCACACTTTCCACTGTGTCTTCACACATACCTGCTTCTGCAACCCATCTAGCTGGACCTGCAACATACATGCGACTTTCAACATTCCTCGCTGTTTCCTTCGCTATCTCATCTGCAAATGCATTTCCTCGACCCACGTCATCAGTAATCTTTTTGTGTGCACTGCACTTCACAATCGCTATTTGAGTAGGAAGGGCAAGTGATTCAAGAAGGTCAGTTACCAACTGACCATGCTGTATCTTGGTGCCGTGGGAGGTAAAGAATCCTCTTTCCCTCCACAAACGACCAAAACTATGGGTGACGTCAAATGCATACTGGCTGTCAGTATAGACAGTCACTCTTTTCCCTTTCGCCAACACACATGCTCCTGTCAACGCAATCAATTCTGCAGCTTGCGCTGAGTTGTGCGCAATGCGTGCAGTTTCTACCACTGTGTACAAAGTCGTTACTGCATAAGCAGCTGTGGTTTCACCATTGGTAAGCCTGAAACATGACCCATCTACCCATAGGATCCCATCCGGATCCACAAGTGGTGTATCCTTGAGGTCTAGTCGACCCTTCGTTTCTTCTTCAGTGCGAAGAAAACAATCATGCTGATCTTGTACATGGTTAACATCCAAAGTAGGCAACAATGTTGCTGGATTCAGAACATTACATCTTTTTATGTGTATGTGACTAGCTAAAAGTGTCAACTCATATCCAGACAAGCGAGCACTCGTTAAATGCTGAGTTTTCGTCCTGTTAAGAAGATTATCTACTGCATGTGGCACCATAACATTAAGAGTATGATCTAGCACTAGTCCAGCAGATTGACGAATAGAAATTGCCGCTGCTGCTGTTGCTCTAAGGCAACTAGGTAATGCCTTAGCTACCGGATCTAATGTTGCAGGAAAATAGGCACACGGCCTTTGTTTGTCGCCGAATTGTTGCGTCAGCACTGATAATGCGCAACCTTCCCTTTCATGGACATAGAGTGTGAAAGGTTTACTGTAATCTGGAGTACCCAACACAGGAGCAGAACACAAGGCAGTACGTAAATCTGTAAAACTCTTTTGACATTCATCAGTCCAAGGCAGAGGCTGGGGCGTATCTTTAAGTGTAAGTGCCAACAGAGGTTTAGCAAGAAGGGAAAAATTTGGAATCCACTGTCTACAGTAAGAGGTAATGCCTAAGAAAGCACGCACTTCTCTTTGTGTGGACGGTACAGGCATTCGTGCAATTGCATGAATACGTTCTGGAGTCAATCGCCTTCCCTCCTTCGACAAGAGATGACCTAAATAGGTAACCTCTTGTCGGCAATATTGTAACTTGGAAGACGATACTTTATGATGTAAATCAGACAAATGCCGTAAGAGCGATACAGTTGCTGCTTTACAAACATTTTCTGAGTCAGCAGCGATCAATAAATCATCCACATATTGGATAAGAGTGGCACCTGAGGGCAAAGAAAAGGTGTCAAGTTGAGATTTCAAAGCTTGACTGTATATTTAAGGACTTTCACAATAGCCTTGGGGTGCACGCTTAAACCGGAAGCTTCGGCCTCCGAGAGAGAAGCCAAAGAGATCCCTACTTTCTTCAGCAATAGGAATGCTAAAGAAAGCATTCTTAAGATCGATCACCGAGAACCAAACTGCTGAAGCAGGAATCATAGTAAGCAAAGCTGTTATGTCTGGCACAACAGGGAATTGAGGGACAACAATTTTGTTGACCTCTCGAAGATCAATTACAAAATGGTACACAGGTGGCTGAGAGGGATCAGTACGTTTAAGAATAGGCAAAACAGGACTATTGCAAACATTTCCTCTAGTCTCTTCAACCACACCCTTTTGATCCAAATCATGAACAATGGCCAACAAGGCTCTCTCACCATCACTGGATATTTTATATTGGGGAACACGTGGCATCTTAACATTGTCTTTAACAGTAATCACATATGGTGGAATTTGCAATAAGCCAACATCATTTGGACCCACAGCCCAAAGTGTAGCAGGAAGTGAACGCAACACGGGTGGTAGCTGTTCTTTAGATACATACATTGGAGAAGTCAACTTATCACCTAAAGTGAGGTGCACACCAGAGGGTGAACAATACAGTGTAGCATGTAAACGTTTCAGTAGGTCCAAACCCAATACATTTTCTCCGCATCCTGTCGTTAAAAGGAGTGGAGCTTCCAAATCGTATGGACCAACAGAGATGGGCAAAGGGCAAGAGATAGGATTTGAAACTGGGGCGTCAGAGAATCCCACAGAAACATTTGTTAAGCCAGACAAAGGTGCCCCTGGGAGTTTAGAATGCATTATGGAACTTCTCATAGCACCAGTATCCAAGAGAAATGGTTCTGTAACACCTAATGCCATAACATTAACATAAGGTCCTTCCTGATCTACTGGAACTGATACGACTCCCTTACTTTGCCTATGGCTGTCCTAGCTAGTATGAAAAGCAACATCCTCATTATTGAAGCAATAGTCATCATTGTAGTATTGTGCAGATTGAGAATTCTGCTGATCAAAATAATTTGTAGACTCCTGAGGGGGAGAGGGACGTCGTTCCTGAGTCGACGCACAACGACCCCTACCTCTGGATATGGATTGGGAATCACCACAACCCCGTGGCGCTGAGGGTCCACCATACCGCTGTAATAAAATTGGACAAGTATTCTTAAAATGACCATCTTCCTTCCAGTAAGCACACTGGTTAGGGCCCAATGGAGCTCGTGGAACTAAGGGTACTGGCTTCTGCAACAACCTCTGAAACTGTGGGGGCTGTGGAAATGGGGGTTGAGCAGAACGAGGGGGATAAGCTTGTTGTAGAAGGACCTTCGTTTTTAAGTCTTTAGTCTTTTTCTCCGCTTTCTCCTTATCTTCCTTATCCCTATTCTCATAATATTGAGCAGTAGCCAATATCTGGGCAGTGGAAGAGACAGCCCACGAACTCTCCGATTGCTTTAATTTATGTGATAATTCTGGAAGTAAATTAAAAACAAATTTGTCTACGAACAAACGTTGGCCACCTTCAGTACTCATATCTTGCCCACTATGGTCGATGAAAGTCTCCTCGAACCGAGTAAAGAAGTCGCAGACGCTTTCATCCGTCTTTTGCTTACACGCCGCTAACTTATCCCAGTTAACGCGCACCGCGGGCATCAAAGTTTTCATCAAATCTATTATTTTTCCAGGCAATTCCGTAATCAAGACATCCGGTTTGGCACCACCTACTTGTCCTGCATCTGCAGCTGTAATGGCAGCCCAATCACCACCTAAAGCTGCCGCATGATCCTGTCTACGAATCTTGGTCCATATTGCTTGTGGGACTATATTCCCCATAAGTAAGTCATTATCTACCAAATTCATAATACAAGCGTCAACAGTCTGAGACAGCTCTTTATAATATCCCGCAGGATTCTTACGAGGGTCCGGTAAAGACTGTTTGAGTGCCAACACTTCTGACCTTTTCCAAGGGTCATGTACCCATATACGCTGAAAATGAGCAGGAACATCGGGAACATTACCTGCTGGTGGAACCGCATCTCTCCATATTGGAGGAACTTCTTGCATCGGATATTGTGTCGTCTTACGACGAACCGCGCGATCGGGCTCAAGAGAACTTTGAGAGAAAAAGGTAGATCGAAAAGCAACAAGCTTCTGAACAGCATGCTCTACAGCAGGACCCACAATAAGTCCCTTATCAAATTGATCCTGTATTTCGAATAAATCCTGAGGAGGTGAGTCTAGATCTACGTCTCCCCATTCTTTAATCAGAGTATTGCACATAACGTCAAATACGTATCTCTGTGTGGGCGCGTTCCATTGAAGGAAAGTATCTAAAATATCACATGTACTATACTGTACACGACTCGTGATCCAATTATAAGCAAGGGAATCTAATTTAGTTTGTTCTTCCAAATCCGGAAACTGACTTCGCGATTGCCTCCTAGACGAGGCAGGAGAGAAGAAAAGAGGTCCAAGAAAAGGCGACAAAAGACCTGAAACAGTGTCGACTAAACGCCGTCGAGCTGTAGGGGAATCTGACACTAAAACGGGGGACAATGTATTCTGTAAAATAGGCGAAGCATCTGTAGCAAAGGAAACGACAGATGGAGAAGGCTGAGGCACAGGAGATTGGGGTACCGATGTCGCTGGCAAAGGGGTGGAGGTGGAATCACAGGGACAGGCAACTGTGCAGGAATTACAGCAGCTGGATTAACAACAGGCTGTAATGGCGGTGCATTAGCACCTAACACATAAGGCGGAGGTAATGTCAACAAATGGGACATAAAAGAATCGTCATCAGGACTTTTACTCTTTGATACAGTAGGTAATACAGGATAGCATCTATCTATTGGGATGTATGACGTTACAACGCATACTTTTACTCCGCATACCATTACAACGCGGTATTTACAACGAATACCGTTACAACGCATAGCGCTTTGGGGTGCTGGATAGTGGTAAGTATAATTTACTATTCTAACTCCAGTCCCCGTGGACCCTAGGGAAGGTGTTGGATAGTAAATTAAACTTACCTCTTATCCTAGAGCGCCCCCCAGCGCAATGCGTTGTAATGTCATGCGTTGTAATGCCCGCGTTGTAATGGTAGTGCGGAGTAAAAGTTGCGTCGTAACGGGTGTATACCATCTATTGCCATACGATGTTGTCTTTCTGACACCTCAATCACCTGATCAGCTTCGTCATTTTTAAATTGTTGGGCAGCCTGTAGAATCGACATACTCTGCTCTTTCTTATCTTTCTTCATTTGCTTAATTTCTTTCTGTTTGGCTTCCTTGCGCCATAGGCGAAAGGAGTCAAACATTGCCGTCCGGGCTTTTCTCTTAAATAAAATTGTTTCCAAATTATCTAATATATCTGGCTCAAAGGACCCATTTTGTGGCCACTGCAAAACACCGTCTTTCTTAGTGTATCGGATCCATGTTTCATTAAAAACTATAGGACCCAGACCGTGCTTTGAGTAAAGTTCGTAAGTAGGAGTTCCAACGGGAGGAATCGGACAAGAATCCTCTAGTCGGGAATCCGTAGAACAACCAAAATAACAACATTTCTTAAACTTACTAAATCCAGGCATTTCGTAAAAAACTGGACTTCCTTACAAACGTCAAGGGATTTTCGGACAATAGAGTCACAGCACAAACGTACTCACCCCTTGGCTTCGGTTAGCGCGCTAATCGAATAACAAAATAAAAAAAACAAAGAGAGTGGGCGCTACCCACAAATACTTAACTAAATGCTTTTCTCACGCCAACAGATGTCCGTGTATCGTCTCGCGATACCAATCATCACCAAAGGGCCAAGGCAGGGCGACAGTCAGGGCAGCAGTCGTCAGCAGCCGTCGGGAAGGAATAGCCATGCTTCAAAAGACCTTCGGTCCACTTCGACATGCAGGGGTCACTCACGTGGTTCGCGAAATCCTCCGGAATTTTCTTGCGAAGCTCCTCATGACTCTCGGGCAAAAACTACTACCGCTGAAGTCGCCCACACGTTGGGCCGGCAATTGTAGAACCCGGGCTTATGGGACAGGCGGCGCAGGGCACGCCTAACATCTCCGAGTTCACCTGCCTCGACCGACAGAGACACGAGACACTCTGTTAGGCGTAGAAAAGTAGTTTTATTAGCTGCAGCTAAGCACAGTTATCTAAGAAGTACCACACAGGTAGGTTCTCAAGAGACTGCCACTTCAATCTGTGGCGCACAGTCTATTATACAACACAAGTTTACAATGACAACTCCCAATATACACAAAACTGACAAATAGGAATAGTTAGAAAACAAGCTATCGGATGTCTAAAACACACCCTCCTTTCAGACCTCGTGTGCTCTCCTCCCATCAGGTTAATCAACACTAGTGCCCGTAATTCAATTTGCAGGTGGCAAAACATGTGTAGAATGCTTCAAAAGAAGAGCTATGTAACAAGAGAACACACAAAGAGAATAGTGAAGGCCAGTTAAATAAGATAAGGTAGAGAAGAATGGTGGGACCCAAACAGTGGAGTAAGTCATGGATTAATCAGTCTAGACATGGCTTTGCGAACTCGGCCGGACCCTGACATCAGTATCGCACACAAGGACAAAGGTTGTTTTTCAACGAGAAAAACATCGAGCAGCTGAAAGTGGCAGAAAGACCATTTTTCCGCGTTAGCCGTGCTGCCTGAGTCAGGCAGCATAAAATGGCGACTGAGCGCAAAATGGCGGCTGTAGCGTAGCGGGGCCGAAAACTACGTAACCTCAGTAGGTCGAGCTGTGTGGTGGGTGCATCTGATGAGCTGTGTGGTGGGTGCCTCGGTGGAGCTGTGTGGTGGGTGCATAGGTGGAGCTGTGTGGTGGGTGCACCCGTGGAGCTGTGTGGTAGGAGCCTCGGTGGGGCTGTGTGGTGGGAGCCTCGGTGGAGCTGTGTGGTGGGTGCATCGATGGAGCTGTGTGGTGGGGGCATCTGTGAAGCTCTGTGGTGGGTGCATCGGTGGAGCTGTGTTGGTGGAGCTGTGTGGTGGTTGCATCAGTGGAGCTGGGTGGTGGGTGCATTGGTGGAGCTGTGTCGGTGGAGCTGTGTGTTGGGTGCATCGGTGGAGCTGGGTGGTGGGTGCATCGGTGGAGCTGTGTGGTGGGTGCATCGGTGGAGCTCGGTGGTGGGTGCATCTGTGGAGCTGTGTGGTGGGTGCCTCGGTGGAGCTGTGTGGTGGGTGCATCGGTCGAGCTGTGTGGTGGGTGCCTTGGTGGAGCTGTATGGTGGGTGCCTCGGTGGAGCTGTGTGGTGGGTGCATCGGTGGAGCTGTGTGGTGGGTGCATCGGTGGAGATGTGTGGTGGGTGCATCGGTGGAGCTGTGTCGGTGGAGCTGGGTGGTGGGTGCATCGGTGGAGCTGGGGGGTGGGTGCATCGATGGAGCTGTGTCGGTGGAACTGTGTGGTGGGTGCATCGGTGGAGCTGTGTGGTGGGTCGTTCGGTGGAGCTGTGTGGTGGGTGCCTCGGTGGAGCTGTGTGGTGGGTGCCTCGGTGGAGCTGTGTGGTGGGTGCATCGGTGGAGCTGTGTAGGTGGAGCTGTGTGGTGGGTGCAACGGTGGAGCTGTGTGGTGGGTGCATTGGTGGAGCTGTGTGGTGGGTGCATCGGTGGAGCTGTGTGGTGGGTGCATCGGTGGAGCTGTGTGGTGGGTCGTTCGGTGGAGCTGTGTGGTGGGTGCCTCGGCGGAGCTGTGTGGTGGGTGCATCGGTGTAGCTGTGTGGTGGGTGCATCGGTGGAGCTGTGTAGGTGGAGCTGTGTGGTGGGTGCATCGGTGGAGCTGTGTGGTGGGTGCATTGGTGGAGCTGTGTGGTGGGTGCATCGGTGGAGCTGTGTGGTGGGTGCCTCGGTGGAGCTCTGTGGTGGGTGCATCGGTGAAGCTGTGTGGTGGGTGCATCGGTGGAGCATAGTGGGTGCATTGGTGGAGCTGTGTGGTGGGTGCATTGGTGGAGCTTAGTTGGAGCATCGGTGGAGCTGTGTGGTGGTACATCGGTGGAGCTGTGTGGTGGGTGCCTCGGCGGAGCTGTGTGGTGGGTGCATCGGTGGAGCTGGGTGGTGGGTGCATCTGTGGAGCTGTGTGGTGGGTGCTTCGGTGGAGCTGTGCGGTGGGTGCATCTGTGGAGCTGTGTGGTGGATGAATCTGTGGAGCTGTGTGGTGGGTGCCTCGGTGGAGCTGTGTGGAGGGTGCATCGGTGGAGCTGTGTGGTGGGTGCCTCGGTGGAGCTGTATGGTGGGTGCCTCGGTGGAGCTGTGTGGTGGGTGCATCGGTGGAGCTGTGTGGTGGGTGCATCGGTGAAGCTGTGTGGTGGGTCGTTCGGTGGAGCTGTGTGGTGGGTGTCTCGGTGGAGCTGTGTGGTGGGTGCATCGGTGGAGCTGTGTGGTGGGTACATCGGTGGAGCTGTGTAGGTGGAGCTGTGTGGTGGGTGCATCAGTGGAGCTGTGCGGTTGTTGCATTGGTGGAGCTGTGTGGTGGGTGCATCGGTGTAGCTGTGGGTGGGTGCCTCGGTGGAGCTCTGTGGTAGGTGCATCGGTGAAGCTGTGTGGTGGGTGCATCGGTGGAGCTTAGTGGGTGCATTCGTGGAGCTGTGTGGTGGGTGCATTGGTGGAGCTTAGTTGGAGCATCGGTGGAGCTGTGTGGTGGGTGCATCGGTGGAGCTGTGTGGTGGGTGCCTCGGCGGAGCTGTGTGGTGGGTGCATCGGTGGAGCTGGGTGGTGGGTGCATCTGTGGAGCTGTGTGGTGGGTGCATCGGTGGAGCTATGTGGTGGGTGCTTCGGTGGAGCTGTGTGGTGGGTGCATCTGTGGAGCTGTGTGGTGGGTGCATCGGTGGAGCTGTGTAGTGGGTGAATCGGTGGAGCTGTGTTGGTGGAGCTGGGTGGTGGGTGCATCAGTGGAGCTGGGTGGTGGGTGCATCGGTGGAGCTGTGTCGGTGGAGCTGTGTGGTGGGTGCATCGGTGGAGCTGTGTGGTGAGTCGTTCAGTGGAGCTGTGTGGTGGGTGCCTCGTGGAGTTGTGTGGTGGGTGCCTCTGTGGAGCTGTGTGGTGGGTGCATCGGTGGAGCTGTGTAGGTGGAGCTGTGTGGTGGGTGGATTGGTGGAGCTGTGTGGTGGGTGCCTCAGTGGAGCTCTGTGGTGGGTGCATCGGTGAAGCTGTGTCGTGGGAGCATCGGTGGAGCTTAGTGGGTGCATTGGTGGAGCTGTGTGGTGGGTGCATCGGTGGAGCTGTGTGGTGGGTGCATTGGTGGAGCTGTGTGGTGGGTGCATCGGTGGAGCTGTGTGGTGGGTGCATCTGTTGAGCTGTGTGGTGGGTGCCTCGGTGGAGCTGTGTGGTGGGTGCATAGGTGGAGCTGTGTGGTGGGTGCATCCGTGGAGCTGTGTGGTAGGTGCCTCGGTGGAGCTGTGTGGTGGGAGCCTCGGTGGAGCTGTGTGGTGGGTGCATCGGTGGAGCTGTGTGGTGGGGGCATCTGTGGAGCTCTGTGGTGGGTGCATCGGTGGAGCTGTGTCGGTGGAGCTGTGTCGGTGGAGCTGTGTGTTGGGTGCATTGGTGGAGCTGGGTGGTGGGTGCATCTGTGGAGCTGTGTGGTGGGTGCATCTGTGGAGCTGTGTGGTGGGTGCCTCAAGGGAGCTGTGTGGTGGGTGCCTCGGTGGAGCTGTGTGGTGGGTGCATTGGTGGAGCTGTATGGTGGGTGCCTCGGTGGAGCTGTGTGGTGGGTGCATCGGTGGAGCTGTGTGGTGGGTGCATCGGTGGAGCTGTATGGTGGGTGCCTCGGTGGAGCTGTATGGTGGGTGCCTCAGTGGAGCTGTGTGGTGGGTGCATCGGTGGAGCTGTGTGGTGGGTGCATCGGTGGAGCTGTGTCGGTGGAGCTGTGTGGTGGCTGCATCGGTGGAGCTGTGTGGTGGGTGCCTTGGTGGAGCTGTATGGTGGGTGCCTCGGTGGAGCGGTGTGGTGGGTGCATCGGTGGAGCTGTGTGGTGGGTGCATCGGTGGAGCTGTGTGGTGGGTGCATCGGTTGTGGTGGGTGCATCGGTGGAGCTGTGTGGTGGGTGCATCGGTGGAGCTGGGTGGTGGGTGCATCGGTGGAGCTGTGTGGTGGGTGCATCGGTGGAGCTGTGTGGTGGGTGCCTCGGTGGAGCTCTGAGGTGGGTGCATCGGTGCAGCTGTGTGGTGGGTGCATCGGTGGAGCTTAGTGGGTCCATTGGTGGAGCTGTGTGGTGGGTACATTGGTGGAGCTTAGTTGTAGCATCGGTGGAGCTGTGTGGTGGGTGCATCGGTGGAGCTGTGTGGTGGGTGCATCAGTGGAGCTGTGTGGTGGGTGCATCGGTGGAGCTGTGTCGGTGGAGCTGTGTGCTGGGTGCATCGGTGGAGCTGGGTGGTGGGTGCATCGGTGGAGCTGTGTAGGTGGAGCTGTGTGGTGGGTGCATCTGTTGAGCTGTGTGGTGGGTGCCTCAGTGGAGCTGTGTGGTGGGTGCATAGGTGGAGCTGTGTGGTGGGTGCATCAGTGGAGCTGTGTGGTGGGTGCATCGGTGGAGCTGTGTGGTGGGTGCATCGGTGGAGCTGTGTGGTGGGTGCATAGGTGGAGCTATGTGGTGGGTGCATCAGTGGAGCTGTGTGGTGGGTGCATCGGTGGAGCTGGGTGGTGGGTGCATCTGTGGAGCTGTGTGGTGGGTGCCTTGGTGGAGCTGTATGGTGGGTGCCTCGGTGGAGCTGTGTGGTGGGTGCATCAGTGGAGCTGTGTGGTGGGTGCATCCATGGAGCTGTGTGGTGGGTGCATCGGTGGAGCTGTGTCGGTGGAGCTGGGTGGTGGGTGCATCGGTGGAGCTGGGGGTGGGTGCATCGGTGGAGCTGTGTCGGTGGAACTGTGTGGTGGGTGCATCGGTGGAGCTGTGTGGTGGGTCGTTCGGTGGAGCTGTGTGGTGGGTGCCTTGGTGGAGCTGTGTGGTGGGTGCCTCGGTGGAGCTGTGTGGTGGGTGCATCGGTGGAGCTGTGTAGGTGGAGCTGTGTGGTGGGTGCATCGGTGGAGCTGTGTGGTGGGTGCATTGGTGGAGCAGTGTGGTGGGTGCATCGGTGGAGCTGTGTGGTGGGTGCATCGGTGGAGCTGTGTGGTGGGTCGTTCGGTGGAGCTGTGTGGTGGGTGCCTCAGTGGAGCTGTGTGGTGGGTGCATCGGTGGAACTGTGTGGTGGGTGCATCGGTGGAGCTGTGTAGGTGGAGCTGTGTGGTGGGTGCATCGGTGGAGCTGTGTGGTGGGTGCATTGGTGGAGCTGTGTGGTGGGTGCATCGGTGGAGCTGTGTGGTGGGTGCCTCGGTGGAGCTCTGTGGTGGGTGCATCGGTGAAGCTGTGTGGTGGGTGCATCGGTGGAGCTTAGTTGGAGCATCGGTGGAGCTGTGTGGTGGTACATCGGTGGAGCTGTGTGGTGGGTGCCTCGGCGGAGCTGTGTGGTGGGTGCATCGGTGGAGCTGGGTGGTGGGTGCATCTGTGGAGCTGTGTGGTGGGTGCTTCGGTGGAGCTGTGCGGTGGGAGCATTGGTGGAGCTTAGTTGGAGCATCGGTGGAGCTGTGTGGTGGTACATCGGTGGAGCTGTGTGGTGGGTGCCTCGGCGGAGCTGTGTGGTGGGTGCATCGGTGGAGCTGGGTGGTGGGTGCATCTGTGGTTCTGTGTGGTGGGTGCTTCGGTGGAGCTGTGCGGTGGGTGCATCTGTGGAGCTGTGTGGTGGGTGCATCTGTGGAGCTGTGTGGTGGGTGCCTCGGTGGAGCTGTGTGGTGGGTGCCTTGGTGGAGCTGTATGGTGGGTGCCTCGGTGGAGCTGTGTGGTGGGTGCATCTGTGGAGCTGTGTGGTGGGTGCATCGGTGAAGCTGTGTGGTGGGTCGTTCGGTGGAGCTGTGTGGTGGGTGCCTCGGTGGAGCTGTGTGGTGGGTGCATCGGTGGAGCTGTGTGGTGGGTACATTGGTGGAGCTGTGTAGGTGGAGCTGTGTGGTGGGTGCATCAGTGGAGCTGTGTGGTTGTTGCATTGGTGGAGCTGTGTGGTGAGTGCATCGGTGGAGCTGTGTGGTGGGTGCCTCGGTGGAGCTCTGTGGTGGGTGCATCGGTGAAGCTGTGTGGTGGGTGCATCGGTGGAGCTTAGTGGGTGCATTCGTGGAGCTGTGTGGTGGGTGCATTGGTGGAGCTTAGTTGGAGCATCGGTGGAGCTGTGTGGTGGGTGCATCGGTGGAGCTGTGTGGTGGGTGCCTCGGCGGAGCTGTGTGGTGGGTGCATCGGTGGAGCTGGGTGGTGGGTGCATCTGTGGAGCTGTGTGGTGGGTGCATCGGTGGAGCTGTGTGGTGGGTGCTTCGGGGGAGCTGTGTGGTGGGTGCATCTGTGGAGCTGTGTGGTGGTTGCATCTGTGGAGCTGTGTGGTGGGTGCCTCGGTGGAGCTGTGTGGTGCGTGCATCGGTGGAGGTGTGTGGTGGGTGCCTTGGTGGAGCTGCATGGTGGGTGCCTCGGTGGAGCTGTGTGGTGGGTGCATCGGTGAAGCTGTGTGGTGGGTCGTTCGGTGGAGCTGTGTGGTGGGTGCCTCGGTGGAGCTGTGTGGTGGGTGCATCGGTGGAGCTGTGTGGTGGGTACATCGGTGGAGCTGTGTAGGTGGAGCTGTGTGGTGGGTGCATCAGTGGAGCTGTGTGGTTGTTGCATTGGTGGAGCTGTGTGGTGAGTGCATCGGTGGAGCTGTGTGGTGGGTGCCTCGGTGGAGCTCTGTGGTGGGTGCATCGGTGAAGCTGTGTGGTGGGTGCATCGGTGGAGCTTAGTGGGTGCATTCGTGGAGCTGTGTGGTGGGTGCATTGGTGGAGCTTAGTTAGAGCATCGGTGGAGCTGTGTGGTGGGTGCATCGGTGGAGCTGTGTGGTGGGTGCCTCGGCGGAGCTGTGTGGTGGGTGCATCGGTGGAGCTGGGTGGTGGGTGCATCTGTGGAGCTGTGTGGTGGGTGCATCGGTGGAGCTGTGTGGTGGGTGCTTCGGGGGAGCTGTGTGGTGGGTGCATCTGTGGAGCTGTGTGGTGGGTGCATCTGTGGAGCTGTGTGGTGGGTGCCTCGGTGGAGCTGTGTGGTGCGTGCATCGGTGGAGGTGTGTGGTGGGTGCCTTGGTGGAGCTGCATGGTGGGTGCCTCGGTGGAGCTGTGTGGTGGGTGCATCGGTGGAGCTGTGTGGTGGGTGCATCGTGGAGCTGTGTTGGTGGAGCTGGGTGGTGGGTGCATCAGTGGAGCTGGGTGGTGGGTGCATCGGTGGAGCTGTGTCGGTGGAGCTGTGTGGTGGGTGCATCGGTGGAGCTGTGTGGTGGGTCGTTCGGTGGAGCTGTGTGGTGGGTGCCTCGGTGGAGCTGTGTGGTGGGTGCATCGGTGGAGCTGTGTAGGTGGAGCTGTGTGGTGAGTGCATCGGTGGAGCTGTGTGGTGGGTGCATTGGTGGAGCTGTGTGGTGGGTGCATTGGTGGAGCTGTGTGGTGGGTGCCTCAGTGGAGCTCTGTGGTGGGTGCATCGGTGAAGCTGTGTCGTGGGTGCATCGGTGGAGCTTAGTGGGTGCATTGGTGGAGCTATGTGTTGGGTGCATCGGTGGAGCTGTTTGGTGGGTACATTGGTGGAGCTCTGTGGTGGGTGCATCGGTGGAGCTGTGTGGTGGGTGCATCTGTTGAGCTGTGTGGTGGGTGCCTCGGTGGAGCTGTGTGGTGGGTGCATAGGTGGAGCTGTGTTGTGGGTGCATCCGTGGAGCTGTGTGGTAGGTGCCTCGGTGGAGCTGTGTGGTGGGAGCCTCGGTAGAGCTGTGTGGTGGGTGCATCGGTGGAGCTGTGTGGTGGGGGCATCTGTGGAGCTCTGTGGTGGGTGCATCGGTGGAGCTGTGTCGGTGGAGCTGTGTGGTGGTTGCATCAGTGGAGCTGGGTGGTGGGTGCATCAGTGGAGCTGTGTTGGTGGAGCTGTGTGTTGGGTGCATCGGTGGAGCTGGGTGGTGGGTGCATCTGTGGAGCTGTGTGGTGGGTGCATCTGTGGAGCTGTGTGGTGGGTGCCTCGGTGGAGCTGTGTGGTGGATGCCTCAGTGGAGCTGTGTGGTGGGTGCATCGGTAGAGCTGTATGGTGGGTGCCTCGGTGGAGCTGTGTGGTGGGTGCATCGGTGGAGCTGTGTGGTGGGTGCATCGGTGGAGCTGTGTGGTGGGTGCATCGGTGGAGCTGTATGGTGGGTGCCTCGGTGGAGCTCTGTGGTGGGTGCAAAGGTGGAGCTGTGTCGGTGGAGCTGTGTGGTGGGTGCCTTGGTGGAGCTGTATGGTGGGTGCCTTGGTGGAGCGGTGTGGTGGGTGCATCGGTGGCGCTGTGTGGTGGGTGCATCGGTGGAGCTGTGTCGGTGGAGCTGTGTGGTGGGTGCATCGGTGGAGCTGGGTGGTGGGTGCATCGGTGGAGCTGTGTGGTGGGTGCATCGGTGGAGCTGTGTGGTGGGTGCCTCGGTGGAGCTCTGTGGTGGGTGCATCGGTGAAGCTGTGTGGTGGGTGCATCGGTGGAGCTTAGTGGGTCCATTGGTGGAGCTGTGTGGTGGGGGCATTGGTGGAGCTTAGTTGGAGCATCGGTGGAGCTGTGTGGTGAGTTCATCGGTGGAGCTGTGTGGTGGGTGCATCAGTGGAGCTGTGTGGTGGGTGCATCGGTGGAGCTGTGTCGGTGGAGCTGTGTGGTGGGCGCATCGGTGGAGCTGGGTGGTGGGTGCATCGGTGGAGCTGTGTGGTGGGTGCATTGGTGGAGCTGTGTGGTGGGTGCATCGGTGGAGCTGTGTGGTGGGTGCATCTGTTGAGCTGTGTGGTGGGTGCCTCGGTGGAGCTGTGTGGTGGGTGCATAGGTGGAACTGTGTGCTGGGTGCATCCGTGGAGCTGTGTGGTAGGTGCCTCGGTGGAGCTGTGTGGTGGGAGCCTCGGTGGAGCTGTGTGGTGGGTGCATCGGTGGAGCTGTGTGGTGGGGGCATCTGTGGAGCTCTGTGGTGGGTGCATCGGTGGAGCTGTGTCGGTGGAGCTGCGTGGTGGTTGCATCAGTGGAGCTGGGTGGTGGGTGCATCGGTGGAGCTGTGTCTGTGGAGCTGTGTGTTGGGTGCATCGGTGGAGCTGGGTGGTGGGTGTATCTGTGGAGCTGTGTGGTGGGTGCATCTGTGGAGCTGTGTGGTGGGTGCCTCGGTGGAGCTGTGTGGTGGGTGCCTCGGTGGAGCTGTGTGGTGGGTGCATCGGTGGAGCTGTATGGTGGGTGCCTCGGTGGAGCTGTATGATGGGTGCCTCGGTGGAGCTGTGTGGTGGGTGCATCGGTGGAGCTGTGTGGTGGGTGCATCGGTGGAGCTGTGTCAGTGGAGCTGTGTGGTGGCTGCATCGGTGGAGCTGTGTGGTGGGTGCCTTGGTGGAGCTGTATGGTGGGTGCCTTGGTGGAGCGGTGTGGTGGGTGCATCGGTGGAGCTGTGTGGTGGGTGCATCGGTGGAGCTGTGTCAGTGGAGCTGTGTGGTGGGTGCATCGGTGGAGCTGGGTGGTGGGTGCATTGGTGGAGCTGTGTGGTGGGTGCATCGGTGGAGCTGTGTGGTGGGTGCCTCGGTGGAGCTCTGTGGTGGGTGCATCGGTGAAGCTGTGTGGTGGGTGCATCAGTGGAGCTGTGTGGTGGGTGCATCGGTGGAGCTGTGTCGGTGGAGCTGTGTGCTGGGTGCATCGGTGGAGCTGGGTGGTGGGTGCATCGGTGGAGCTGTGTAGGTGGAGCTGGGTGGTGGGTGCATCTGTTGAGCTGTGTGGTGGGTGCCTCGGTGTAGCTGTGTGGTGGGTGCATCAGTGGAGCTGTGTGGTGGGTGCATCGGTGGAGCTGTGTGGTGGGTATATCGGTGGAGCTGTGTGGTGGGTGCATCGGTGGAGCTGTGTGGTGGGTGCCTCAGTGGAGCTCTGTGGTGGTAGCATCGGTGAAGCTGTGTCGTGGGTGCATCGGTGGAGCTTAGTGGGTGCATTTGTGGAGCTGTGTGGTGGGTGCATCGGTGGAGCTGTGTGGTGGGTGCATTGGTGGAGCTGTGTGGTGGGTGCATCGGTAGAGCTGTGTGGTGGGTGCCTCTGTTGAGCTGTGTGGTGGGTGCCTCGGTGGAGCTGTGTGGTGGGTGCATAGGTGGAGCTGTGTGGTGGGTGCATCTGTGGAGCTGTGTGGTAGGTGCCTCGGTGGAGCTGTGTGGTGGGAGCCTCGGTGGAGCTGTGTGGTGGGTGCATCGGTGGAGCTGTGTGGTGGGAGCATCTGTGGAGCTCTGTGGTGGGTGCATCGGTGGAGCTGTGTCAGTGAAGCTGTGTGGTGGTTGCATCAGTGGAGCTGGGTGGTGGGTGCATCGGTGGAGCTGTGTCGGTGAAGCTGTGTGTTGGGTGCATCGGTGGAGCTGGGTGGTGGGTGCATCTGTGGAGCTGTGTGGTGGGTGCATCTGTGGAGCTGTGTGGTGGGTGCATCGGTGGAGCTGTGTCGGTGGAGCTGTGTGGTGGCTGCATCGGTGGAGCTGTGTGGTGGGGCCTTGGTGGAGCTGTATGGTGGGTGCCTCGGTGGAGCGGTGTGGTGGGTGCATCGGTGGAGCTGTGTGGTGGGTGCATCGGTGGAGCTGTGTCGGTGGAGCTGTGTGGTGGGTGCATCGGTGGAGCTGGGTGGTGGGTGCATCGGTGGAGGTGTGTGGTGGGTGCATCGGTGGAGCTGTGTGGTGGGTGCCTCAGTGGAGCTCTGTGGTGGGTGCATCGGTGAAGCTGTGTGGTGGGTGCATCGGTGGAGCTTAGTGGGTCCATTGGTGGAGCTGTGTGGTGGGTGCATTGGTGGAGCTTAGTTGGAGCATCGGTGGAGCTGTGTGGTGGGTGCATCGGTGGAGCTGTGTGGTGGGTACATAGGTGGAGCTGTGTGGTGGGTGCATCAGTGGAGCTGTGTGGTGGGTGCATCGGTGAAGCTGTGTGGTGGGTGCATCGGTGGAGCTGTGTGGTGGGTGCATCGGTGGAGCTGTGTGGTGGGTGCATAGGTGGAGCTGTGTGGTGGGTGCATCAGTGGAGCTGTGTGGTGGGTGCATCGGTGGAGCTGGGTGGTGGGTGCATCTGTGGAGCTGTGTGGTGGGTGCCTCGGTGGAGCTGTGTGGTGGGTGCATCGGTGGAGCTGTGTGGTGGGTGCCTTGGTGGAGCTGTATGGTGGGTGCCTCGGTGGAGCTGTGTGGTGGGTGCATCGGTGGAGCTGTGTGGTGGGTGCATCGGTGGAGCTGTGTGGTGGGTGCATCGGTGGAGATGTGTCAGTGGAGCTGGGTGGTGGGTGCATCGGTGGAGCTGGGGGGTGGGTGCATCGGTGGAGCTGTGTCGGTGGAACTGTGTGGTGGGTGCATCAGTGGAGCTGTGTGGTGGGTCGTTCGGTGGAGCTGTGTGGTGGGTGCCTCGGTGGAGCTGTGTGGTGGGTGCATCGGTGGAGCTGTGTAGGTGGAGCTGTGTGGTGGGTGCATCGGTGGAGCTGTGTGGTGGGTGCATTGGTGGAGCTGTGTGGTGGGTGCATCGGTGGAGCTGTGTGGTGGGTGCATCGGTGGAGCTGTGTGGTGGGTCGTTCGGTGGAGCTGTGTGGTGGGTGCCTCGGTGGAGCTGTGTGGTGGGGCCATCGGTGGAGCTGTGTGGTGGGTGCATCGGTGGAGCTGTGTGGTGGGTGCATTGGTGGAGCTGTGTGGTGGGTGCATCGGTGGAGCTGTGTGGTGGGTGCCTCGGTGGAGCTCTGTGGTGGGTGCATCGGTGAAGCTGTGTGGTGGGTGCATCGGCGGAGCATAGTGGGTGCATTGGTTGAGCTGTGTGGTGGGTGCATTGGTGGAGCTTAGTTGGAGCATCGGTGGAGCTGTGTGGTGGTACATCGGTGGAGCTGTGTGGTGGGTGCCTCGGCGGAGCTGTGTGGTGGGTGCATCGGTAGAGCTGGGTGGTGGGTGCATCTGTGGAGCTGTGTGGTGGGTGCTTCGGTGGAGCTGTGCGGTGGGTGCATATGTGGAGCTGTGTGGTGGGTGCATCTGTGGAGCTGTGTGGTGGGTGCATCTGTGGAGCTGTGTGGTGGGTGCCTCGGTGGAGCTGTGTGGTGGGTGCCTCGGTGGAGCTGTGTGGTGGGTGCATCGGTGGAGCTGTATGGTGGGTGCCTCGGTGGAGCTGTATGATGGGTGCCTCGGTGGAGCTGTGTGGTGGGTGCATCGGTGGAGCTGTGTGGTGGGTGCATCGGTGGAGCTGTGTCAGTGGAGCTGTGTGGTGGCTGCATCGGTGGAGCTGTGTGGTGGGTGCCTTGGTGGAGCTGTATGGTGGGTGCCTTGGTGGAGCGGTGTGGTGGGTGCATCGGTGGAGCTGTGTGGTGGGTGCATCGGTGGAGCTGTGTCAGTGGAGCTGTGTGGTGGGTGCATCGGTGGAGCTGGGTGGTGGGTGCATTGGTGGAGCTGTGTGGTGGGTGCATCGGTGGAGCTGTGTGGTGGGTGCCTCGGTGGAGCTCTGTGGTGGGTGCATCGGTGAAGCTGTGTGGTGGGTGCATCAGTGGAGCTGTGTGGTGGGTGCATCGGTGGAGCTGTGTCGGTGGAGCTGTGTGCTGGGTGCATCGGTGGAGCTGGGTGGTGGGTGCATCGGTGGAGCTGTGTAGGTGGAGCTGGGTGGTGGGTGCATCTGTTGAGCTGTGTGGTGGGTGCCTCGGTGTAGCTGTGTGGTGGGTGCATCAGTGGAGCTGTGTGGTGGGTGCATCGGTGGAGCTGTGTGGTGGGTATATCGGTGGAGCTGTGTGGTGGGTGCATCGGTGGAGCTGTGTGGTGGGTGCCTCAGTGGAGCTCTGTGGTGGTAGCATCGGTGAAGCTGTGTCGTGGGTGCATCGGTGGAGCTTAGTGGGTGCATTTGTGGAGCTGTGTGGTGGGTGCATCGGTGGAGCTGTGTGGTGGGTGCATTGGTGGAGCTGTGTGGTGGGTGCATCGGTAGAGCTGTGTGGTGGGTGCCTCTGTTGAGCTGTGTGGTGGGTGCCTCGGTGGAGCTGTGTGGTGGGTGCATAGGTGGAGCTGTGTGGTGGGTGCATCTGTGGAGCTGTGTGGTAGGTGCCTCGGTGGAGCTGTGTGGTGGGAGCCTCGGTGGAGCTGTGTGGTGGGTGCATCGGTGGAGCTGTGTGGTGGGAGCATCTGTGGAGCTCTGTGGTGGGTGCATCGGTGGAGCTGTGTCAGTGAAGCTGTGTGGTGGTTGCATCAGTGGAGCTGGGTGGTGGGTGCATCGGTGGAGCTGTGTCGGTGAAGCTGTGTGTTGGGTGCATCGGTGGAGCTGGGTGGTGGGTGCATCTGTGGAGCTGTGTGGTGGGTGCATCTGTGGAGCTGTGTGGTGGGTGCATCGGTGGAGCTGTGTCGGTGGAGCTGTGTGGTGGCTGCATCGGTGGAGCTGTGTGGTGGGGCCTTGGTGGAGCTGTATGGTGGGTGCCTCGGTGGAGCGGTGTGGTGGGTGCATCGGTGGAGCTGTGTGGTGGGTGCATCGGTGGAGCTGTGTCGGTGGAGCTGTGTGGTGGGTGCATCGGTGGAGCTGGGTGGTGGGTGCATCGGTGGAGGTGTGTGGTGGGTGCATCGGTGGAGCTGTGTGGTGGGTGCCTCAGTGGAGCTCTGTGGTGGGTGCATCGGTGAAGCTGTGTGGTGGGTGCATCGGTGGAGCTTAGTGGGTCCATTGGTGGAGCTGTGTGGTGGGTGCATTGGTGGAGCTTAGTTGGAGCATCGGTGGAGCTGTGTGGTGGGTGCATCGGTGGAGCTGTGTGGTGGGTACATAGGTGGAGCTGTGTGGTGGGTGCATCAGTGGAGCTGTGTGGTGGGTGCATCGGTGAAGCTGTGTGGTGGGTGCATCGGTGGAGCTGTGTGGTGGGTGCATCGGTGGAGCTGTGTGGTGGGTGCATAGGTGGAGCTGTGTGGTGGGTGCATCAGTGGAGCTGTGTGGTGGGTGCATCGGTGGAGCTGGGTGGTGGGTGCATCTGTGGAGCTGTGTGGTGGGTGCCTCGGTGGAGCTGTGTGGTGGGTGCATCGGTGGAGCTGTGTGGTGGGTGCCTTGGTGGAGCTGTATGGTGGGTGCCTCGGTGGAGCTGTGTGGTGGGTGCATCGGTGGAGCTGTGTGGTGGGTGCATCGGTGGAGCTGTGTGGTGGGTGCATCGGTGGAGATGTGTCAGTGGAGCTGGGTGGTGGGTGCATCGGTGGAGCTGGGGGGTGGGTGCATCGGTGGAGCTGTGTCGGTGGAACTGTGTGGTGGGTGCATCAGTGGAGCTGTGTGGTGGGTCGTTCGGTGGAGCTGTGTGGTGGGTGCCTCGGTGGAGCTGTGTGGTGGGTGCATCGGTGGAGCTGTGTAGGTGGAGCTGTGTGGTGGGTGCATCGGTGGAGCTGTGTGGTGGGTGCATTGGTGGAGCTGTGTGGTGGGTGCATCGGTGGAGCTGTGTGGTGGGTGCATCGGTGGAGCTGTGTGGTGGGTCGTTCGGTGGAGCTGTGTGGTGGGTGCCTCGGTGGAGCTGTGTGGTGGGGCCATCGGTGGAGCTGTGTGGTGGGTGCATCGGTGGAGCTGTGTGGTGGGTGCATTGGTGGAGCTGTGTGGTGGGTGCATCGGTGGAGCTGTGTGGTGGGTGCCTCGGTGGAGCTCTGTGGTGGGTGCATCGGTGAAGCTGTGTGGTGGGTGCATCGGCGGAGCATAGTGGGTGCATTGGTTGAGCTGTGTGGTGGGTGCATTGGTGGAGCTTAGTTGGAGCATCGGTGGAGCTGTGTGGTGGTACATCGGTGGAGCTGTGTGGTGGGTGCCTCGGCGGAGCTGTGTGGTGGGTGCATCGGTAGAGCTGGGTGGTGGGTGCATCTGTGGAGCTGTGTGGTGGGTGCTTCGGTGGAGCTGTGCGGTGGGTGCATATGTGGAGCTGTGTGGTGGGTGCATCTGTGGAGCTGTGTGGTGGGTGCATTGGTGGAGCTGTGTGGTGGGTGCATCGGTGGAGCTGTGTGGTGGGTGCATCGGTGGAGCTGTGTAGGTGGAGCTGTGTGGTGGGTGCATCGGTGGAGCTGTGTGGTGGGTGCATTGGTGGAGCTGTGTGGTGGGTGCATCGGTGGAGCTGTGTGGTGGGTGCATCGGTGGAGCTGTGT
Source organism: Lissotriton helveticus (assembly GCF_964261635.1). Classification (NCBI taxonomy): domain Eukaryota; kingdom Metazoa; phylum Chordata; class Amphibia; order Caudata; family Salamandridae; genus Lissotriton; species Lissotriton helveticus. Next base: position 684,242,799 of record NC_136073.1, read on the forward strand.
GGTGGGTCGTTCGGTGGAGCTGTGTGGTGGGTGCCTCGGTGGAGCTGTGTGGAGGGTGCATCGGTGGAGCTGTGTGGTGGGTGCATCGGTGGAGCTGTGTAGGTGGAGCTGTGTGGTGGGTGCATCGGTGGAGCTGTGTGGTGGGTGCATTGGTGGAGCTGTGTGGTGGGTGCATCGGTGGAGCTGTGTGGTGGGTGCCTCGGTGGAGCTCTGTGGTGGGTGCATCGGTGAAGCTGTGTGGTGGGTGCATCGGTGGAGCTTAGTTGGAGCATCGGTGGAGCTGTGTGGTGGTACATCGGTGGAGCTGTGTGGTGGGTGCCTCGGCGGAGCTGTGTGGTGGGTGCATCGGTGGAGCTGGGTGGTGGGTGCATCTGTGGAGCTGTGTGGTGGGTGCTTCGGTGGAGCTGTGCGGTGGGTGCATTGGTGGAGCTTAGTTGGAGCATCAGTGAAGCTGTGTGGTGGTACATCGGTGGAGCTGTGTGGTGGGTGCCTCAGCGGAGCTGTGTGGTGGGTGCATCGGTGGAGCTGGGTGGTGGGTGCATCTGTGGAGCTGTGTGGTGGGTGCTTTGGTGGAGCTGTGCGGTGGGTGCATCTGTGGAGCTGTGTGGTGGGTGCATCTGTGGAGCTGTGTGGTGGGTGCCTCGGTGGAGCTGTGTGGAGGGTGCATCGGTGGAGCTGTGTGGTGGGTGCCTTGGTGGAGCTGTATGGTGGGTGCCTCGGTTGAGCTGTGTGATGGGTGCATCTGTGGAGCTGTGTGGTGGGTGCATCGGTGGAGCTGTGTCAGTGGAGCTGTGTGGTGGGTGCATCGGTGGAGCTGGGTGGTGGGTGCATTGGTGGAGCTGTGTGGTGGGTGCCTCGGTGGAGCTCTGTGGTGGGTGCATCGGTGAAGCTGTGTGGTGGGTGCATCGGTGGAGCTTATTGGGTCCATTGGTGGAGCTGTGTGGTGGGTGCATTGGTGGAGCTTAGTTGGAGCATCGGTGGAGCTGTGTGGTGGGTGCATCGGTGGAGCTGTGTGGTGGGTGCATCAGTGGAGCTGTGTGGTGGGTGCATCGGTGGAGCTGTGTCGGTGGAGCTGTGTGCTGGGTGCATCGGTGAAGCTGGGTGGTGGGTGCATCGGTGGAGCTGTGTAGGTGGAGCTGTGTGGTGGGTGCATCTGTTGAGCTGTGTGGTGGGTGCCTCGGTGGAGCTGTGTGGTGGGTGCATCAGTGGAGCTGTGTGGTGGGTGCATCGGTGGAGCTGTGTGGTGGGTGCATCGGTGGAGCTGTGTGGTGGGTGCATCGGTGGAGCTGTGTGGTGGGTGCCTCAGTGGAGCTCTGTGGTGGGTGCATCGGTGAAGCTGTGTCGTGGGTGCATCGGTGGAGCTTAGTGGGTGCATTTGTGGAGCTGTGTGGTGGGTGCATCGGTGGAGCTGTGTGGTGGGTGCATTGGTGGAGCTGTGTGGTGGGTGCATCGGTGGAGCTGTGTGGTGGGTGCATCTGTTGAGCTGTTTGGTGGGTGCCTCGGTGGAGCTGTGTGGTGGGTGCATAGGTGGAGCTGTGTGGTGGGTGCATCCGTGGAGCTGTGTGGTAGGTGCCTCGGTGGAGCTGTGTGGTGGGAGCCTCGGTGGAGCTGTGTGGTGGGTGCATCGGTGGAGCTGTGTGGTGGGGGCATCTGTGGAGCTCTGTGGTGGGTGCATTGGTGGAGTTGTGTCGGTGAAGCTGTGTGGTGGTTGCATCAGTGGAGCTGGGTGGTGGGTGCATCGGTGGAGCTGTGTCGGTGGAGCTGTGTGTTGGGTGCATCGGTGGAGCTGGGTGGTGGGTGCATCTGTGGAGCTGTGTGGTGGGTGCATCTATGGAGCTGTGTGGTGGGTGCATCGGTGGAGCTGTGTCGGTGGAGCTGTGTGGTGGCTGCATCGGTGGAGCTGTGTGGTGGGGCCTTGGTGGAGCTGTATGGTGGGTGCCTCGGTGGAGCGGTGTGGTGGGTGCATCGGTGGAGCTGTGTGGTGGGTGCATCGGTGGAGCTGTGTCGGTGGAGCTGTGTGGTGGGTGCATTGGTGGAGCTGGGTGGTGGGTGCATCGGTGGAGCTGTGTGGTGGGTGCATCGGTGGAGCTGTGTGGTGGGTGCCTCGGTGGAGCTCTGTGGTGGGTGCATCGGTGAAGCTGTGTGGTGGGTGCATCGGTGGAGCTTAGTGGGTCCATTGGTGGAGCTGTGTGGTGGGTGCATTGGTGGAGCTTAGTTGGAGCATCGGTGGAGCTGTGTGGTGGTACATCGGTGGAGCTTAGTGGGTCCATTGGTGGAGCTGTATGGTGGGTGCCTCTGTGGAGCTGTGTGGTGGGTGCATCGGTGGAGCTGTGTGGTGGGTGCGCGGTGGAGCTGTGTCGGTGGAGCTGGGTGGTGGGTGCATCGGTGGAGCTGGGGGATGGGTGCATCGGTGGAGCTGTGTCGGTGGAACTGTGTGGTGGGTGCATCGGTGGAGCTGTGTGGTGGGTCGTTCGGTGGAGCTGTGTGGTGGGTGACTCGGTGGAGCTGTGTGGTGGGTGCATCGGTGGAGCTGTGTAGGTGGAGCTGTGTGGTGGGTGCATCGGTGGAGCTGTGTGGTGGGTGCATTGGTGGAGCTGTGTGGTGGGTGCATCGGTGGAGCTGTGTGGTGGGTGCATCGGTGGAGCTGTGTGGTGGGTCGTTCGGTGGAGCTGTGTGGTGGGTGCCTCGGTGGAGCTGTGTGGTGGGGCCATCGGTGGAGCTGTGTGGTGGGTGCATCGGTGGAGCTGTGTAGGTGGAGCTGTGTGGTGGGTGCATCGGTGGAGCTGTGTGGTGGGTGCATTGGTGGAGCTGTGTGGTGGGTGCATCGGTGGAGCTGTGTGGTGGGTGCCTCGGTGGAGCTCTGTGGTGGGTGCATCAGTGAAACTGTGTGGTGGGTGCATCGGCGGAGCATAGTGGGTGCATTGGTTGAGCTGTGTGGTGGGTGCATTGGTGGAGCTTAGTTGGAGCATCGGTGGAGCTGTGTGGTGGTACATCGGTGGAGCTGTGTGGTGGGTGCCTCGGGGGAGCTGTGCGGTGGGTGCATCGGTAGAGCTGGGTGGTGGGTGCATCTGTGGAGCTGTGTGGTGGGTGCTTCAGTGGAGCTGTGCGGTGGGTGCATCCGTGGAGCTGTGTGGTGGGTGCACCTGTGGAGCTGTGTGGTGGGTGCATCGGTGAAGCTGTGTGGTGGGTCGTTCGGTGGAGCTGTGTGGTGGGTGCCTCGGTGGAGCTGTGTGGAGGGTGCATCGGTGGAGCTGTGTGGTGGGTACATCGGTGGAGCTGTGTAGGTGGAGCTGTGTGGTGGGTGCATCAGTGGAGCTGTGTGGTTGTTGCATTGGTGGAGCTGTGTGGTGGGTGCATCGGTGGAGCTGTGTGGTGGGTCGTTCGGTGGAGCTGTGTGGTGGGTGCCTCAGCGGAGCTGTGTGGTGGGTGCATCGGTGAAGCTGTGTGGTGGGTGCATCGGTGGAGCTGTGTAGGTGGAGCTGTGTGGTGGGTGCATCGGTGGAGCTGTGTGGTGGGTGCATTGGTGGAGCTGTGTGGTGGGTGCATCGGTGGAGCTGTGTGGTGGGTGCCTCGGTGGAGCTCTGTGGTGGGTGCATCGGTGAAGCTGTGTGGTGGGTGCATCGGTGGAGCATAGTGGGTGCATTGGTGGAGCTGTGTGGTGGGTGCATTGGTGGAGCTTAGTTGGAGCATCGGTGGAGCTGTGTGGTGGTACATCGGTGGAGCTGTGTGGTGGGTGCCTCGGCGGAGCTGTGTGGTGGGTGCATCGGTGGAGCTGGGTGGTGGGTGCATCTGTGGAGCTGTGTGGTGGGTGCTTCGGTGGAGCTGTGCGATGGGTGCATCTGTGGAGCTGTGTGGTGGGTGAATCTGTGGAGCTGTGTGGTGGGTGCCTCGGTGGAGCTGTGTGGAGGGTGCATCGGTGGAGCTGTGTGGTGGGTGCCTCGGTGGAACTGTATGGTGGGTGCCTCGGTGGAGCTGTGTGGTGGGTGCATCTGTGGAGCTGTGTGGTGGGTGAATCTGTGGAGCTGTGTGGTGGGTGCCTCGGTGGAGCTGTGTGGAGGGTGCATCGGTGGAGCTGTGTGGTGGGTGCCTCGGTGGAACTGTATGGTGGGTGCCTCGGTGGAGCTGTGTGGTGGGTGGTTCGGTGGAGCTGTGTGGTGGGTGCATCTGTGGAGCTGTGTGGTGGGTGCATCTGTGGAGCTGTGTGGTGGGTGCCTCGGTGGAGCTGTGTGGTGGGTGCATCGGTGGAGGTGTGTGGTGGGTGCCTTGGTGGAGCTGTATGGTGGGTGCCTCGGTGGAGCTGTGTGGTGGGTGCATCGGTGGAGCTGTGTGGTGGGTGCATCGGTGGAGCTGTGTTGGTGGAGCTGGGTGGTGGGTGCATCAGTGGAGCTGGGTGGTGGGTGCATCGGTGGAGCTGTGTCGGTGGAGCTGTGTGGTGGGTGCATCGGTGGAGCTGTGTGGTGGGTCATTCGGTGGAACTGTGCGGTGGGTGCCTCGATGGAGCTGTGTGGTGGGTGCCTCGGTGGAGCTGTGTGGTGGGTGCATCGGTGGAGCTGTGTAGGTGGAGCTGTGTGGTGAGTGCATCAGTGGAGCTGTGTGGTGGGTGCATTGGTGGAGCTGTGTGGTGGGTGCATTGGTGGAGCTGTGTGGTGGGTGCCTCAGTGGAGCTCTGTGGTGGGTGCATCGGTGAAGCTGTGTCGTGGGTGCATTGGTGGAGATGTGTGGTGGGTGCATTGGTGGAGCTGTGTGGTGGGTGCATCGGTGGAGCTGTGTGGTGGGTGCATTGGTGGAGCTGTGTGGTGGGTGCATCGGTGGAGCTGTGTGGTGGGTGCATCTGTTGAGCTGTGTGGTGGGTGCCTCGGTGGAGCTGTGTGGTGGGTGCATAGGTGGAGATGTGTGGTAGGTGCATCCGTGGAGCTGTGTGGTAGGTGCCTCGGTGGAGCTGTGTGGTGGGAGCCTCAGTAGAGCTGTGTGGTGTGTGCATCGATGGAGCTGTGTGGTGGGGGCATCTGTGGAGCTCTGTGGTGGGTGCATCGGTGGAGCTGTGTCGGTGGAGCTGTGTGGTGGTTGCATCAGTGGAGCTGGGTGGTGGGTGCATCGGTGGAGCTGTGTCGGTGGAGCTGTGTGTTGGGTGCATCGGTGGAGCTGGGTGGTGGGCGCATCTGTGGAGCTGTGTGGTGGGTGCCTCGGTGGAGCTGTGTGGTGGGTGCCTCGGTGGAGCTGTGTGGTGGGTGCATCGGTGGAGCTGTATGGTGGGTGCCTCGGTGGAGCTGTGTGGTGGGTGCCTCGGTGGAGCTGTGTGGTGGGTGCATCGGTGGAGCTGTATGGTGGGTGCCTCGGTGGAGCTGTATGGTGGGTGCCTCGGTGGAGCTGTGTGGTGGGTGCATCGGTGGAGCTGTGTGGTGGGTGCATCGGTGGAGCTGTGTCGGTGGAGCTGTGTGGTGGGTGCCTTGGTGGAGCTGTATGGTGGGTGCCTCGGTGGAGCGGTGTGGTGGGTGCATCGGTGGAGCTGTGTGGTGGGTGCATCGGTGGAGCTGTGTCGGTGGAACTGTGTGGTGGGTGCATCGGTGGAGCTGGGTGGTGGGTGCATCGGTGGAGCTGTGTGGTGGGTGCATCGGTGGAGCTGTGTGGTGGGTGCCTCGGTGGAGCTCTGTGGTGGGTGCATCGGTGAAGCTGTGTGGTGGGTGCATCGGTGGAGCTTAGTGGGTCCATTGGTGGAGCTGTGTGGTGGGTGCATTGGTGGAGCTTAGTTGGAGCATCGGTGGAGCTGTGTGGTGGGTGCATCAGTGGAGCTGTGTGGTGGGTGCATCAGTGGAGCTGTGTGGTGGGTGCATCGGTGGAGCTGTGTCGGTGGAGCTGTGTGGTGGGTGCATCGGTGGAGCTGGGTGGTGGGTGCATCGGTGGAGCTGTGTGGTGGGTGCATCGGTGGAGCTGTGTGGTGGGTGCCTCGGTGGAGCTCTGTGGTGGGTGCATCGGTGAAGCTGTGTGGTGGGTGCTTCGATGGAGCTTAGTGCGTCCATTGGTGGAGCTGTGTGGTGGGTGCATTGGTGGAGCTTAGTTGGAGCATCGGTGGAGCAGTGTGGTGGGTGCATCGGTGGAGCTGTGTGGTGGGTGCATCAGTGGAGCTTTGTGGAGTTTGCATTGGTGGAGCTGTGTCGGTGGAGCTGTGTGCTGGGTGCATCGGTGGAGCTGGGTGGTGGGTGCATCGGTGGAGCTGTGTAGGTGGAGCTGTGTGGTGGGTGCATCTGTTGAGCTGTGTGGTGGGTGCCTCGGTGGAGCTGTGTGGTGGGTGCATAGGTGGAGCTGTGTGGTGGGTGCATCAGTGGAGCTGTGTGGTGGGTGCATCGGTGGAGCTGTGTGGTGGGTGCATCGGTGGAGCTGTGTGGTGGGTGCATCGGTGGAGCTGTGTGGTGGGTGCATCGGTGGAGCTGTGTGGTGGGTGCATAGGTGGAGCTGTGTGGTGGGTGCATCAGTGGAGCTGTGTGGTGGGTGCATCGGTGTAGCTGTATGGTGGGTGCCTCGGTGTCCTGGTATCTGACTACAGAGTTCGTTACTAGAGGTCTTTCCTGCAATTATATGATTTCAGAGAGACTAGATACTAGCTAATGCACCAATTAAAGGCAACTTTTAAATTCAGTATTCGTGTTTAGGTTATGATGGAAATAAATGACAAAAACATTTCTGTCTATACAAACATAAAAGCTGCCATGTTAAAATAAACGGAGACATGGCCTGGCGGCCGTATAAAGTGAAAGTACGGCCGGCCTGGGCCGTGAAAGGGGAGGAGGGAGGAGAAATGGAGTCACGGCAGCAGCAGCCTTTGATGTTGCAGCCGGCCGTGCAGTGAAAAATTAGGGGAGGAGAAATGCCGGCTGGGGGAAGCTGAGATGCCTGTGGGAGGGAGGCTTTGATGTGCTGGTGGTTGATGTGGTAATGCGAGGCAGGCAGGCAGGCGGCTGGTGGCATTGTGCACTCGCTTTTTAGGCCTTGCGCTTGCGCAATGACCTAAAAATCACACATGCACTGCATGGAATCGCCAGTGGTTAATCTCTGGATAAGCCACTATAGAGCTTTGCCAGCTATGCACAAGCGCATCAGCAGGCGAGCCCTAAAAACTGCACTAATACCATACAAATGCTTTATACTTAGTAACCCAGTACCATCATTAAATGGTGCAACTACCGACCAATGAGACGCCAGCCCTGAGATCACAATCCCCAGCCACCATACCTCAGATTTTCAACCCCAGTGTGAGCCAAGGAAGCATCAAGAGGTAAAAGTGTTCTACCTTAGAAACGGGGAGGCGGGCGGACCGCATGTGAATCAATAAAAGATATCACTACTGGAGAACCACGGTGTACAGGTAAGTAACTTGTTTCTTTTCCAGTATTGAATCTTTCATAGATTCACATGTTTGTATCAGAATAGAGAGCAGTATCACCTCCATAAAAAGCATTTACCGGATAGAAACTTCTATTTCATAATGATCAAATAGTGTCTCTTTCAAGACCACCAGATCTTTTAAATTATAGAGTGAATTGTGTGTTTCAGCATGTACATCCGTCAACAGTACCATCTATAAGCAAAAACATGTTATAAAATTTACATCATAAAATCACATATTTTATCACTTCAGAAAAAACAACATTCTTTAAAATTTATGACAATACCTTAAAGAAACAGTCGGCGCAGCACCGCTTGTTCCACCACTGAATCCGTTTTCCAAGCTGTGTCAAGACAGTAGTGTCTGGTAAATGTATGGACATTTGACCACGTTGCCACTCTGCAAATTTCCGGGAGCGATACTTCCGCGAACAATGCGGCAGAAGTCGCCATCTTTCTTGTTGAATGAGCTCGACTGTCAAGGGTAGGGGCCTTCCATCCTTTTTGCGAAAGAAAGTAATAGCTCAGGCTATCCATCTGGAAATACTTGATCTGGATAATGCCAAACATTTCCTGGGTGCTGCAAAAGCGATTAACAATTGATTTGTTTTTCTAAAGGATTTTGTGCTTTCTACATACAATTTTAAACATCTTTTGATATCCAATGTGTGAAGAGATCTTTCTGCTGTAGAAGATGGGTCTTTAAAATATGTAGGTAAAATAATAGGTTCATTGAGGTGAAAAGACGTTGGAACTTTTGGAATGAATTTTGGATTCGTTCTAAGGATTACTCTGTCTGCTTTGAACTGTAAAAAATGCTCTGCTATAGAAAAAGCCTGAATCTCACGGCCCTTTTCTGGCTGACGTCAGTGCCAGGAGTAAAGCCACTTTCCATGATACGAACTTTAGGTCAGCTTTGTGAATCTGTTCAAAAGGTGACTTCATCAGCTGTGTTAAGACTGTGTTAAGCTGCCAAGGCACTGACAGATGTTTAATTGGAGGGAACATTCTAAAAAGGCCCTTCATGAACTCTTTTATCACTCTCTGGGACCAAAGAGACGGCTGAGTTGGTCTTCTGCAATATCTTGAGATTGCCGCAAGATGCATCTTCACAGATGCGTGAGAAAGCCCCGCTTTGGCTAAATTTAAAAGATACAGAAGTATTTGTTCTGGAGATGATAGCAAGGGGTGTAAACATAGCTCCGAACACCATTGACAAAACCTTTTCCACTTTGCCGCATATGTCTTATTGGTGGAGACTTCTCAAGAGTGAGAGAGAATATCTCTGCATTCCTGAGGGATATTCAGAGATTTGAATTCGTGCTCATGGGGTTCCAGGCTGAAAGATTTAGTGAGTCCAGTTGGGGATGAAGCACCTGACCTTTGTTCATTGAAATCAGATTGTGCATCGGGGAAACTCCACCCGGGGAGCCACCGACATCTGTAGAAGCTCCGGGAACCAGAACTGTCTTGGCCATGCCATGCTATGAGGATCAAGTGACATGGTTCCAGTTTCATTTTCCTGAGTACCTTCGGACTCAAAGGGAAAGGTGGAAATGCATACGCAAACATCCCTGTCCAGCGCAGGTGAAGACCATTTCCCCATGAGCCCAGTTGAGGGAATCTGCTGGCAAACTGCTTGCATTTCTGTTGTTTCAAGTGACAAACAGGTCTAATCCTGGGGTGCCCCAGAGGCGAAATATTTTCAGAAGTTGACTTTGATCCAGTTCCCATTCGTGACATAGGGTTGTCGATCTGCTTAGCGAGTCTGCTCGCATGTTGCGAATTCTAGGACATGCTGAACTTGCAGAGTCATATTGTGCTTTAGAAGCTACTGCCCGATTTCTTGTGCTTGTGCAGATAAGGGTTTCGATCTTGTTCCTCCTTGTTTTAGCAGATAAAACATAGTTGCCATACTGTCCGTTCTGACCAGGACTGGGGAATCTTGAATCCTGGGCAGAAATGCTTTCAGCCCTAAAAACACTGCTTTTAGTTCTAACAGGTTGATGTGCAGCTTTGCATCCTGTTTATTCCAATGGCCTTGTATTTCCAGGTCTTGAAGATATGCTCCCCATCCCTGTAGGGAGGCGTCCATTGTCATTATATAACTGGGAGATTGGGGATCGAAGAGTAGGCCTTCTGAAAAAACATTCCCCACCATGACAGTGCTTTCTTTATCTGAGGTTTGATGACTATAGGATCTTCGAAAGATCCTTGATGTTGCACCCATTGTAGGTCGATAAGTTCTAGAGAGGCATCATGTGAAGGCGGGAACTCGTAACTAGAGGGATGCAGGATGAAAGCATCCCCAGCATGGACTTGAATATACTCACTGAAATGGACTTTCTTTTTCTCATCTGAGAACTCAGTTTCAAGATTTTCTGGATGCGCTCTTCCGATGGGTACGCCTTTGCTTCTTTTGTTTTCAATACAGCCCCTAGAAACTGGAGAGTTTGGGATGGAACTAGAGAGGATTTTTCAACGTTTATCTTTAAACCCAGGGATACTAAAAGGTTCATGCAACTTCCCAATGATTCTTGAGTGTCCTGATACGATGGGCCCTTGACCAGCCAATCGTCCAGATATGGTTATACATGGTGACCTTGCTGACGTAAATGTGCCGCCACTGGTGCCATACACTTCATGAACACTCTTGGTGCGGGCCGGAGGCCATAGGGCAACACTCTGAACTGGTAGTGGCGCCCTGCTACCTCGAACCTGAGATACCGTCTATGCTTGACTTGTATTGGAATATGGAAGTATGCATCTAATAGATCTAAAGATGTTATATATTCTCCTCTGTTCAGCATCAGCAATATATCTTGCAGAGATAACATGCGGAAAGACTGTTTCCTGATAAATTTGTTTAAACCTAGTAGATCGATCACCTGCCTCCACTTTGTAGTTTGTTTTTTCCGTTTAAGAAAAAAGTGCGAATAGAATCCTTTCCCTCGCTGTAAACAAGGGACCTCCTGTATTGCAAATTTTATGAGTAGAGAAAGAACCTCTCTCTTTAGGTCCGAAAGATGCTGCTGTTTTCTGAGAATGGGAGGTCAGTCCGGCGGTCTTTGGATGAAGTCTAGGGTGTGACCTTGATGAATAATGTCCAACACCCATGTGTCTGATGTTATTGACAACCATTGGTGGAAAAGCGAGATAGGTAATGGGTCTGGTGAGGCTTGTTTGATATCGAGGTGGTTGGCACCTTGAGATTGTCACAGTCTTCTATTAGAGTCCTGAGGTTTTCCCCTCACAGAGGACTTTCTTTTGTTTGTCTGCTGCTGATAAGGAGCACTAGATGATCGAAATTGTGTATTGGAAAACTGCTGATACCCCGGCAGTTGATAAGGCTGGTACCGATATGATTGAAAGGATGGTCTTTGTTGATAATGACTTCTTGTTCCTCTGCCCCGAAAGGACTGAAATCTGTTCTGTTGCAAAGATCCTAAGGCTTGAGCCGTATCGGTATCCTTTTTTTTCCCTTGAAGGGCCTATTCTACATGCTTGCCAAAGAGATTTTTCCCATTGAAGGGCATCTCAACAATTTTTGCTTGCACTTCCGGTCTGAACGAGGTGGCTTTAAGCCAGCCCTGCCTACGGAGTGTCACGGCTCCTGCCATCTGTCTAAAAGCCACTGAAGATACATCCATGGCAATGTCGATCATCTCAGAGGCCGCCCAGGCGCCATCTTGGAGGATTTGAGTGGCCTCTTCCTTCTTATCTTCCGGAAGATATGATAATGATGGTGCCAGATCTGACCACATTTGTCTATCATATCGGCTGACTATGGCCAGCGCATTAGAGGCTTTGATGAACGCAGCCGCCATGACAGCAAAACGTTTTCCTGCGCCATCCAGCTTTCTCCCTTCTCTGTCTGGAGGAGCTGAGCATGCAGTTGTAGGGTTTTTCGAACGTCTTTGAGCCGCCTGCATCACTACTGAATCCAGTCTAGGATGACCTATCAGGCATGCCGGGGATGATTCCGCGGCTTTATATTTCTTTTCAACTCTCGGGATCGAGGCTGAAATGGAGGCTGGGTTTCTCATAATCTTTAAGCCTTCTTCCCATGTATAATTGACCACAAGGATAGTCCTGATTGACTTATTAGCTGAGTTCTTGAAGTCATATAAGAAACATTCTGTTTCTTTTACTGGAAGAGGGAGATCAAATCGTTTTGAAGCTCTTTCCGTGATCTCGTGGAATCCCTCGATAGCCTCCGGCGGGGAGTTTGCTGGAAAGGGTGATGGAGAGGTAGATGATGTAGCAATACATTGGTCCCATTCATCGCCCACAGGATCGTCCTGTGTTAATTCTCCTTCCTCTGGTTGGTCTTCTACCTCTCTTTCAACATAGTCGTCTCTGATGGTTATCACCTTCGGAGGTGGTAGCTTCTGTAAGGCTTGTGGTGGTAATACGTTCACAGCCTGGGCTGCGCTGTGCGTTTTACTTGTGGTGTCAGTTGAGGGAGCGTTAGCTTCTGGGAAGCGTCGGTAGTAATCTGTGATCATGTGTCTTAGATCTGTTACCAGAGATAATGGCATGGATATAGACTCGTCCCTGGCCTTTGGGGGGTTATCCTCTTCCTCCTCATAGTCGTAAGAATCTTTAAAAGATTCATATCTCTTTGCGCTTGACAGAGGGCGATCTTTAAAAGAGAATTCCTAATGTACCACCTCGGATTGTTCCTGGTTGTCACAATGCAAGGCAGATTGACTAACCTTAAGAATCAGATACAGCAGGAGCGATGTAGTTGCTGGTTTCACTCCTCCCTAGGAGCGGCACCTCAAGTGAGTCTTACACGTAAAAACTCCCCTATGAGGACCTCACCCAGGGAAGGGGAAAAGTGGAGAAATAAAACATAAAGGTGTTAAACCTAAGGTCAAGGGACAATCGATATTTGCCCGGCGGTATCGCCTCTTTAACCCACGAATTATTAATCAATGAAGAGGCAGGCGCTGGAGACGGGAAGGCAGGAAACAAGGTTTATTCTCTCCGGAGGAGAACACATCAGTTCAGACAGCAGGTATCGTCATGAGGTGCTCTAACCGCATCTCTGAGGCCTGGCCTCTTATACACAGCTAAATGAATTTTATTGCAGGTAACACAGTTTTGTAATGTTTTGAAGTATGAAAGGACATCCTCTGAATCTCCCTTACAGGCCCGTTCCCACACATATTTACAGTTGAAGTCCCCACCCCGGTCACAACAGGTGATGATTATCGCGCAGCTGGACATTCCGCCGATTCATGGAATGTGGGGGTTTGGTCGGATCTCATAGGGTGAGGGCTTTGATCAACTCGGGGGTCCTTTGATGAGGGAAGCTTTCTACTGTACGGGGAGGGGCAAGGAACAGTATCAGCAGAGCTAGGTGTCGGCCTGGGAACGAGGAAGACAAACGGGCACACAGGAAAAGGGGTTTTGTATCAAAAAGGGCCTGGGACCATAAAGGGAATGAAGGAAGGTGTCGCGCTGGGGACAGGATGGGGTTCTGAGGCAGAGCTGCGCTGAAGTGGGGTTTATGACCCAAGGCATGTGCGAGCGGGGGTTTGTCAGAGTGCGGGCTTTGTGAGGGAGGAGGGCTATGCCGGGGGCCAGTGGCATGCGAAAAGGGTTGTTCTGATCGAGGCACCTAAAATGGCGGGTGCGCACGAAAAAAGTGTGGCATCAGGGAAAAAGGCAAGATGGCGCAGATAATGTTTACCAGACCGTACTAATTTTCCACAGTCCTCCCTTTAACATATCCAAGACATCTTGCTGGCCTATTTCCAATTCATGTCGACTGTGGTGGTCATAGGAAAAGAAGTAGGTACCCAGGTGAAGGAGTTATAAACATTACATTTTAAAATCTTTCATCTTAGGAGGCGGGTCTATCGATAAAAACTCGTTTGCAGGAAAGTCATAGTAATGCAATAACAGACAAAAATGATTCTGTGGTGAGAGCATTGAGTACATTTCATAGCTACTTATAGTCGTTTGGAATGTGAATTGATAGGTCATTACATATGTGAGTTCTGTTCATGTTTGGTTGGGGCATAATTAATACAATGGTGGCTGGGAGAGAAATGAGTCGTAGCAGAAACGATGATTGAGGGTGTCAATGTTCGAAGTTAATGAGTTCTCAGCATTCTTTGTCGTCTTTTGTTGGCGCTGTGGAGCACCGGCGGTGGAGCTAAGGGTCCAGCTCTATTCTAGGTCCCGCGTTGCAGGGCACGACCTTTTCCTCGCGTTTCTGGTCAAAAAGGTCCTTTTCGCCCTGTGTCCTTTGAGTTGATTGTCAAAAAGGTTCAGATGGAAGAAATGTGCGTGTGAGCAGTCCTTTAGGGCAGGTCGGAAAAAAAGGGGGATGGAGCAGGGCCAGGTCGGGAACAGACTAGGGGGACGGAAAATTTCAGGTAGGCGGGCTCATGACCGAGTTTAGAGAGCGGGGACTTTTCGGCATACATTGGACATCGAGCAGGGGCATCAGGTCAGCCCTTTCCTCTCATTTTGTCGAAAACAGTGCCTCGTCCTGCAGCTCCTTACTGTCGCGGTCTCGCCTTGGCCAATGTCGCAGATGTTCCATAGTCTGTAGTCAGGCCACGTGCTCCCACATCCGGTCCTTCTTTCCTCCGACAGTCGTACCCTTAAATGAGTTTGAAAAGACAGTCTTTAGTGAATTGGCAGAGGAAGGTAATCACATAAGTCTATTTCTCTCCCAGCTCCCGGCAAAAATGGAAACATCCGTCATATTAGGGTTCGCAACTAACATATAAATGATTGATGATGGGCCTGCTGGATTTACTATAACTTTCCTTCACAACCATTTCTTTGGTGTTTGTTGGTCGTGAGACGAGATCTGGTACCTATTATTGCATTACAGTTACGTCAGTTCTTCTGACGGAGACCCACCTTCCTAGTACGAGCTTTACAAAGCTATACCGTTCTCCTGGGCTTTATATCAAAAAACGCAATGTGCTATCACCATGGTCTGATAGATATCTTTCTGAGAGATGAACATAGGCTAAACATTTTTCATTCTATCAATGCATCCTGCCTTTCAGCTAAACATTTTACTTTCAACAGGGTTCATTGCAACGATTTCTTCACTTCGGTCTAATCTTAATTTTGCAAACATCGTTCTAGTTTCTACATGGCCTCTTACAACCTGACTACTTAATTAAAAAACCGGGGTTTTATGGAAAACAACTAGGGACATAGAAAACTGTGGTAAGGGCGTAAATCGACCCATCTCTTACAACCGGGGGTGAGGGACAGTTTTATAACTCTCGTCTGGGGCAGCTGATATGAAACAGGGGGCGTTCCGGGAACATGAGGGTGTTTCGATCACCTTTACTGTTTGGGTATTGCGACAATTCGGGACGGGGAAGGTCGCGTTATCTGAGGCATCTTTTTATAACACAGGAGCCGCTGACATGTAGTTCCTTTATTTCGGGTCAGATTAGGGAACCTCAGTCGTCTTACCTGTCCTTTCCCTAATGGCCAAATCTCGGTTTCATCAATTTTTTTTAGCAGAAAGGAGAGGTAGTGACACGGCATCAGGGTGATTTTTATTTAGGATACATTTTGAGCAAATACTTGTGGTATTTGGGGCCAATTGGTGGTGCACTAGGGGTGGCGGTTTGCCAATTTAGGTGCTAGTCGTTCGGAAGAGCGAGAGAGAGAGAGAGAGAGAGAGAGAGAGAGAGAGAGAGAGTGAGAGAGAGAGAGAGAGATA
This sequence comes from Lissotriton helveticus, assembly GCF_964261635.1. Classification (NCBI taxonomy): domain Eukaryota; kingdom Metazoa; phylum Chordata; class Amphibia; order Caudata; family Salamandridae; genus Lissotriton; species Lissotriton helveticus. The sequence continues at coordinate 684,257,893 of NC_136073.1, forward strand.
GAGATGTGCAACAACAAGCTAAATAGTACACGTGCGACATGGGGAGTGGCCGTGCATTAAGATAGGCTATTCAGCGCATTATACAACATAAGACATTACGGGTCCGTGTTAGAAGGTTGAAAGCATGCAGTTTGGGATGGACGAGCATTAGGCCGGGTACAGGGGACATGCATCGAGTAAAAAAAAGGGCACCATTGTCGCATTTCTTGCATTCTCGGTCCTTTAACCAGTTAAGTCAACGCGTCAGTCATACACAAACATCATCTCATAGTTTCAGACATACGTGACAGGTGTCCATTCACGCAACACGGATTAAGGGTGATCGCTTTCATCATGTCATACAATTTATTGGCTCTTTTGGTAAAAGAGCAGTTTGTGGGTGTGTTTAGGTGCCACCAGGCAGTGTTAGTCCGCTTCATGTATCAGACATGGCGAGGCTTCAGATCTTCACCATACCTTGGTCGTGATTCCGATGTGGCCTGCAGGGGGGAAAAGGAGGGGAGGGGGACAACATTCGAGCATATCAAAAGCGCGGGTACGAAAGTCTTTTACTTACCTCATACTCGTCTTATCTCCTCGGGATAGAATCCCTGGGGTTGTGGTTTCTGGAGCCAAGGGGGGGGGGCAGTGTGTCCTTATAGGCTGTGAGTAGGAAAACGTTAGAGAATCAGAGGCACTTAGCGCGAGGTTTCTAGTTGGTAGGTGTATGTAACTATCGGGGTCCTTAAATCTCTTTCAACGCTGTGATGTTTTAAGGTTTATCAGCTCTTCGTTCAACTCTGTTCCCTAGTGCCTTTGAGTGTCGTATCTTTATAGTATTCTATCATTTACATCGTTTCACTTTACCCATCCTTTATATTCCATCTTTTACATCGTTTCGCTTTACCCATCCCCAGAAGTCGAGGTCTTTCTCCATGCGCGAGTCCCTGAGTCAGTCGCATATTTTGACGGCAGAGTGTCGTGTCTCAGATTCGATCCTCCATCCGGGGCTGGGCAACCATCTTCTATTAACCTTAAAGAGAGAGCAGAGCAGGGTGCACAGAAAAGAACTCTCCCGCCGATCCCACATTTTTAAATAAAACATGCAATACCCGTTCATAGTTTCGAAAACCTTTATTTGCACAATCATTCAGCATGTTGATAGGACAGTGTGATCGGGGTTGGCCGGATACGGCAATGGCTAAAGTGCGTACAGTAGGGGGGGCTATTTTGTAGGATTAAAAACATGTTTAAAAAGGTTCATTCATTCATTTGCAGGGAACTAAAAACGTCTATCGAATAGTTGAGGGACCAAGGGGCATTCATTTCATAATTGGAAACACAGTTGGACTAGTTGTAATCAAATTCCTATAGGTATACCATGGGTGTGTGTTATAAGCGAGGTCACATGATAATCTCATAATGAATCGTACATTGAAAAAACATTTTTCACGGGGTCTTTTTACATGTTCGTCGAGTGAGTCCTCCCTCTTTTCCGTCAAGTGTACAGAGGATCATAACATATCTCGGAACATCGAGTCGTTTTAGCAAAAGAAAACACCACGAGGCATTCGTAAGTTCCTATTGTTACCGGCGCCATTTTGGGCGGGGCCGGGTTGGTCCGGAAGTAGTATCAAGGAAAAAATGTTTCCTACAACCGGCAGTTGGACCAGAGTCCTTTTCGGCAGTTCGGGAATTCATGCTAACAGAAGGAGTGGCTATGTCATGCTTATTTCGTTAGCGATCAAGGCAGTTGTCCCTCACCGGAAACCTGCAGGGGCCGAGGGCTCCTGGGACTTTTGTAGAATCTTCAAGGCTGTGGGGGTGCTGTCGGAGGTGGGGGCTCGTGCCCCGGTGGGCAAGCGCCCGAGTTACATTGCTGTTCAAAGTTACTCTAGCAGCCGAGACCCGCCTTCCAGCGGACCCAGACGCCATTTTGAGGCCCTGCAGCAGCCCCCCTCGTCGAGTCTGCAAGAGTGGAAGAGACCTTTCTGGGGACAAATAGGGAATGGAACTCCGTGTTGTGGAAGCAGGACGTTCGGCTAGGGCGCAGCTGTGGTGCCCCCACCTGGGGGGCGAGGGAGACTCGTTTGCGCCGTCTCCCTCTCCCAGTGCACTCCATGCCGCTCTCTTTCATGGGCATACACGATGGTCTCTCCACACCCTGTGCTCCACAAGTCCCATGCCCAGTGCTGCGGAAGTATGGCCACCTGCGGCGCATGTTCGGTGCTGCGCAAGTACTGGGGCGCCACCATGGTATGTTCGGTGCTACGCAGGTATTGGCACCACCGCCTGGCTGGAGGAGTTCGGCGCTGGGCCGGGGGCTGGGAAACCTCCTATCCGTGGAGGTGGGAGAGGCTCGTCCGCGTCGCCTCTCCCTCCCAGCCCGACCTGGACTAATTTTCGCGGAGGTATGTACAGGACATCCCTCCCCCCAGAGTTGTCGCAGCCATTATTCAAGTGGCGCCGGTCGTGCTGCTGCGGCCATTACGGAGGGGAAAAGAAAGAAGTGTCCCGTCCTTCTCTGGGCCGGGCTTCCGGTGGATGTCGGCCGGACGCCCCTTGCTCTGGCCCCATGAACGGGTTCCTTGGCTCATCGGCTGCAGCCGGATCCAGTTGGCCCCAGTCCCCGGCCATTGGTGGCCGGACCGGGAAGACATGTGGCGGGACTACCTGCAACTCCCACGCGCCACCGTGGCCGGACTGGGGGAGAGAGAGAGGGGGGTCGAGGACATAGACATTCCCCCCCCTTACAACTCTCCGGTGTGGTCAAGGTGATCCCCTGGCTGGGTCCCGCTGGCCCTTGTCTCTCCTCCGGCTCCACCCTATGTTACGATTTCCCGGCCGACTGTTGGCAGCAGGACCCGCCTTATATGGGTTGCTGCCGGTTGGGCGTAGCCGTAACCCTGCCCTACTTTGGAAGGTTCCAGAATGGGGGGGGGGCGAATGTTCTGCTGACTTTCATTTTCTAGTTTACCGTTCTTGTTTTCGAACGTTTTCTGTTGTTAGGGCATTAATAGGTGTTATTATTACGTATTGTTATTGGTTTCTTGTTCGTTATGTTAAATAAAAGTTCAAGTTCATCAGTGGCCTACGGATTTCGTTTTCCCATTCCTTTCTTTCCAGGTTGTTCCATGCTAAAGCTTCTGTTAACAGAAGTTTAAGTACCACGGTAACACAGGCAGAGGGATGACGCAGATTCATGCATCACGTACACACAAACTCAGACGGGGAGACAGTACAAATATTATATAAAAGACCCAAGACAAACATAAAACAGTTATTGGCCATAATTATCTTTTTTCTATATGCTGCGCATACTTTTTGTTAGAGCAATGGGGCAGGCTTTAGTTATATGCCTATAAGGATGCGGGAGAAAGGAGGTAGTAGGTTTTCAGACATAGGCAATATCCCTAGTCCTATCGGCGAAGGATACTTGTGTAGCCCTTACCTCGAAATACCCTAAACTTTTCCTTACTTGGCTAAACGTAAGGATGCTTGATCCTGTGTGTACATTATTCTTTCTGTTTTCTTCGGGGTTTGTCGTCTGTCAATTTAGAGCTACACTGGGTTTTCCCGTCTTATCGTTGTTGGATCTATGAGGACTCGAACATGTCGCTGAAATCGGCTTGGCGAAATCTGTGCCATTGGGCGTAATCGAACGTGGTGGTTCTATCTGGCCTGTTCAAGTCAGTCTGATTCATCTTTGTCTCGCGCCTTTTCCCTTTCTGCCGGCCTGTTATTCCTGTCGGTCCTCTGCTCCTACTCACGTTCAGTAGAGTCGGCCATTGGGCTTTCCAGTGCCCGGCATATCTACAAAAAGCACATTGGTTTTGCCCTAAGTCTGGCCGTCCTGTGCGTAGTGTCGGGGGATTACTTTCGGGACGTTGTGTTCTGGGGTCGTCCTGTCGATATGTTCCTTTACCTGCTCTGTCCTCGTCTCTATTCTTTCGTTGCATTGCTTCTTTGCACCACATACCGAGGCAGTCGAGCATAATAGGCGTTGTCTTATTATCACGAAGGGCTATTTCTAACGTTCCTATTTTATCAAGATCGAAGGATCCTATCAGTGGCCACTGTTTCTCTTGACTTTCTTTGGTATACCTGTGCCACAGTTTACTATAGGCTATGGTAACTAATCCATAGTTTATGAACATGTCTTTATTAGGGGTGCCTTCCAGCGGAGCTAGATGATCCACCTCTAATAAACGGTCCGGGCTGAACCAGCTATCGACCAGTGGGGAGAAGACAGACATGACAGCTCACAACGAGGGACAAAAAGTCAGCACTGCCTATCTTATCACTGCGCGCAAAGACTAGACAGAATATTTCTATTCTGCGTTGTTTGCAGGCAGTGAATACCTCATGAACCAATAAAAATAAAAAAACAATTCAGTGGGGAGAATAAGTAGATTCGCAAAAGGTCTGCTTCCTCTACCCTTTCACTATCTGCAAAGGGGAACCTGTTCTTTCCTGTTTGCAGACAGAGAATCTCCAGAAAACAATCCGCGAACAGTAGTTCGGGGTCAAAAAACAGTTAATCAGTGTCCGTTAATAAATAATTAATCAGTGGGGGAGAAAGATAGGCACAACGGCTGCGTTACCTATCCTTCACTGTTTGCAAAGAGAAAGAGCCTACTGTTTCTTCGTGTGCAGACAGTGAATCTCCAAATAGGTCAACAAAGAGTAATACTAGTATTTTCTGAACAATTAAACAATTATTTCGTGATTCGTCGTGTCTACACGACCTTACCCGGACCGTATGGACAGTTTCTTGTCTTCCGAATCCAGCGCCCGATCGTCCTCTTTTCTTTGTATTCCTCGCAGCACTCCCGATGGTTCCCAGTCAGGACCGTAGATCACTCGAGAGAGGTCTGTTCGGAACCAGTGAAGTTCGGATGATCGGCTGCCAGACGAGGGTCTATTGGGCAAGAGCTCTCCCGATCGTTGCAGTCGTTCACTCTGTCGTCAGGACCTCTCCCACTGTCGCTGATGGGCCCCACGCTTGGGACGCCAATTGTTAAACCTAAGGTCAAGGGACAATCGATATTTGCCCGGCGGTATCGCCTCTTTAACCCACGAATTATTAATCAATGAAGAGGCAGGCGCTGGAGACGGGAAGGCAGGAAACAAGGTTTATTCTCTCCGGAGGAGAACACATCAGTTCAGACAGCAGGTATCGTCATGAGGTGCTCTAACCGCATCTCTGAGGCCTGGCCTCTTATACACAGCTAAATGAATTTTATTGCAGGTAACACAGTTTTGTAATGTTTTGAAGTATGAAAGGACATCCTCTGAATCTCCCTTACAGGCCCGTTCCCACACATATTTACAGTTGAAGTCCCCACCCCGGTCACAACAGGTGATGATTATCGCGCAGCTGGACATTCCGCCGATTCATGGAATGTGGGGGTTTGGTCGGATCTCATAGGGTGAGGGCTTTGATCAACTCGGGGGTCCTTTGATGAGGGAAGCTTTCTACTGTACGGGGAGGGGCAAGGAACAGTATCGGCAGAGCTAGGTGTCGGCCTGGGAACGAGGAAGACAAACGGGCACACAGGAAAAGGGGTTTTGTATCAAAAAGGGCCTGGGACCATAAAGGGAATGAAGGAAGGTGTCGCGCTGGGGACAGGATGGGGTTCTGAGGCAGAGCTGCGCTGAAGTGGGGTTTATGACCCAAGGCATGTGCGAGCGGGGGTTTGTCAGAGTGCGGGCTTTGTGAGGGAGGAGGGCTATGCCGGGGGCCAGTGGCATGCGAAAAGGGTTGTTCTGATCGAGGCACCTAAAATGGCGGGTGCGCACGAAAAAAGTGTGGCATCAGGGAAAAAGGCAAGATGGCGCAGATAATGTTTACCAGACCGTACTAATTTTCCACAAAGGGCTGGCAGCCAGAAACCATCTACAATGCGTGGCGACAGGAGGGGTACCATACGTTAGGTCTGCATTCAGGTTCCTGCATAAGGATACAAAGGACACACATAAATACACCCCTATATGATACATGCAGCTGATAATTATGTGGGTGTGTGAATCACTTACTTAAATATGCTGCCACAATCATCCAATAGAAAAGATCTCAAAAAAGGAAAAAATAAAGTAAAAGTCATAGAAAACACGAGCTTCAAAAGAACCACGGGTCCAGAGAGCGGAAGTCTTAGTCAAATAAACAAGAAGCTACTTAGCTCACAAAACGACGTCTCTTCCTTCTCTGCTATGTGAGTCATAAGTCCTGGGTAATCATCTGGAAACAATACATCTTGCTTTCCATGCGATTATCAATGTACACAATCCGAGCCTCTCAACGGCTCTAGGTTTTGACTAATTATCCAATGATTTCAGAGTTCCAAAAGAACAGAAAATACCAATTACTTCAGCGAGGAATTGGACTAGGAAACCCTGGTCAATGTTTCTTTGACAAATCCGCTATGGCTGAGAGCGTCTCTCTTGTCCTTACAGCACGGCTCCCCAGCGCGGATCCAAAGGTCAAGGTGCAAGTATACCGCGTTGGAGGAGCCAAGATGGCGATCGGAACGGTTGCATAAACGCTGGGCTCCGTGGGCCCTTCCTCCCCGCACGTATATCCTGAAGATAATCCTGAGCAAGGTTTGCTGATCTAAGTTGCTGAAGGGAAGCAATCGCTTACCGTCTGTTTCTGGGGCTCCACCGTGCAGTAGATCCGAAGAACCGTCCCCGTCTGCTTGCCGGCCTTCGTGGCGCTGAAGCCGGGGCCTCGAGTGCAGAGGGTGCCCTGCAGTGATCGTAGCGTTGGCGGCCCTGGTCGGGATGAGAAGCCGGTCAGTAGGAGCCTGAGAGCCGCGAGCCGGGAGAGTTGGTATCAACCCACTCCCAATAGTGGGTTGCCCCGTGAACCCGAGATATTGCCGAGCCGGAGAGAGCCCATGTCGCCCGGTTCCCCTTGGGTGAGACGCCCAGCCATGTTGATAGTCCCGCCCGGGATCCAGCGGGTGGCTCCCGGCGAGCTGCGGGGAGCATGTCCGACCTTTTGGTGACTCTCCTTTCTGCAGCAAGCGCCGACTGTCGAGATCCAGCCGTGGGGCCTGCTGACTCCAGTGGTCGGACGAGACTCTGAAGTGGAGGGGAAGAGGAGGAGAACGAGATGGCTGAAATGGCGGATGGCGCCTCGGGGTGCGCCCCCCCCGGGGACAGAGAAACTGCTGAACTTGAGACCCCCGGAGTTTGGCAATGTGGGGAAACGCTTACGCGTGGCCACGTATTGGCTGCACTGACAACCCTGCGGACTGCCCTGCTCCAGGGAGCCCGCGATTTGGAAGGAAGGATCGCCGCCATTGCTGACCCGCCATTTTGTAGCGGACTGGGTTGTTTTCGAGTTGGTGCCGATGCGTCTCCCTCTGCTACAGTGTTATATCCCCCGGATGAGTTTACAGACTTGGAGGCGCGAATAGATTTGGTTTCTGAGCTTACTGTTGCCACACCTGTTCCGCAAGTGGTTGTCTCACCGGGTCCTTTTTCTGTCCAGCGAGTGGAGAAGCTACATCGATCCATGGTACATGAGGCCCGGACTGTGCTGCGGTGTTTCCCACATCCTGTGCTTTCCGTTCCGTGCTTGGCGGACCTGTCTTTGGACTTGAGACTGTTGGTGGTCTGGGTATTGTTGCATTCCGACATCCGCCACACATCGTCAGTTGTCTCTCGGTGGCTACGACCATGTTGGGCGGCTGCGCTACCTGGTCTGATTGGAACGATTGGACCTTTTGTACCGAATTGTATCTCGTCTGCAGGACTATTCATCATTGATACTATTGCCAGAAGCGGCCAGGGGTGACCTCGTTTGGGATTTGGAGGGACTTCTTGTTGGTTAATGGTGATTCAAGGGCACGTCTAGTGGGGCTGTAATTGATTGCGTTTTATGTGCTTGCTGATACTTATACTTTTATACTGCTTCTGTTTATACGATTCTAGTATGCGGGGGTGGGAGGGAATGGGTAACCGAATTTTTTTTTCTTCTTTTCTATATTTCGGGTCTCTCATTTAGGGCGACAGGCACGCTGCTGGGGGGGTAGGCCATAGCCTTTTGCAGGGGTGCAGGGTGGGGGCTTGGGGGATGGGTTTGTTCTCTGTTCCTTTACTGTTTCTATGGCCCTTTGCCCTTTTCCTTATTCGATGTCGTCGTCTTCATGTCTCCCATAGTACGTTCCCTTTCAGGGGTGGGGCTCGCATACCGTGCTTGGTACGTGACTATTGCATTTATCCTGACTTTGGTACTCTTCTCCTTTCCCATTCAATCTATATTCATCATCGGAGTGATAATGTGTTTTAGTTGACTGTGTTGGGAGCGGGAATGACAATGCGATGTCGATTTTCGATTTAATTTTTGGTTATTTAAAAATGAACCATTTCAAATCCTTGGTATCACGTATTATCTTGATTCTCTGCTGTATCCTGGATGTGGCTTTGTTTTTAAGCGCCGGATTGATGTGATACTTCTTACTTAATTTCTGCTCGATTTAATTAGCGGCCGGCCACACTGGTTGTAGGCCCGTGTTTGTAATTTCATGCTAATTGAAATAAAGGTTCTTTAAAAAAAAAAAACTAAAAAAAAGTATACCACGTTAACTGAGAGCGGCTCTCTGAGCTCCCCAGCGCGGCTCCTCAGCGCGGCTCCTCAGCGCGGCTCCTCAGCGCGGCTTCTCAGCGCGACTCAAAAGATCAAGACTCCTCGATTCTCAACAGCGAAGAACCGACCCGTTCTGGAATCATCAGAATCTCCGTCCTCAACAGCACAAGGAAAGGCAGACAAACAGGTGACAAGCACCGAGAGCTTCCTGTGGGGGACGGATATAGGAAACCGGAGGAGATAGAGGTGTGGAGACAGACAACAGACTACACAGCAGGCATTCTGGGAGATGTAGTCATGTGCCTAAGGCACCTAAAATGTGACACAACCCCCTCTCAACGACCGACGTCTCGGCGGTCCACCAGGCTTAGAAGGGTACAAGGTGTGGAAACGCCTTAAAAGCCCAGGACAGTGGAGATTAGAGTGAGGTTCCCAAGAGCGTTCCTCAGGCCCATACCCTTTCCAATCAATCAAATATTGCAGGACACCCCTCACTCTCCTGGAATCAAGCACTGCCCGCACCTCGTACTCCACATCCCACTCGATTTCCAATGGCAAAGGCCTCACTGCAGCTCTGGTACCCTGCACATACGTCTTTAGAAGAGACACGTGGAACACAGGGTGTATGTGCCAAGCAGAAGGGAGTTTTAACTTGAAGGCAACTGGATTAGTCACGGCCACAATAGGGTACGGACCAACGAATTTAGGTTGTAAACGAGTATTCCCCTTAAATTTCAAGTGTCTAGTACTCAACCACACCATATCTCCCTGTGAGTATGCTGGTTCAGGGGTTCTCTTTCTGTCTTCTTGTATTTTGTCGCGGTTTCTGGCTGCCACCAGATGCTCTTTGGCATCCTGCATAACAGAAAGAAGATGAGAATGGTGCTCTTGAATGGTAGGATGGGAGGATAGACTAGGTTGTCCAAAAGGTAGACAATTAGGGTGATACCCATTCAGGCAGAAGGGCGAACATCCCAAAGAGGAATGAGTGGCGTTATTGTAGGCGAAATCCGCCATCCACAACAACGTTCTCCACTCCTCATTCAGCTCGAGAGTAAAACACCGTAGATACTGCTCTAACGTTTGATTGAGTCTCTCGGTTTTACCATCTGTCTGCGGGTGATAGCTTGTTGACAAACGAGCATCGATTTTCATAATGTCACACAGAGCCTTCCAAAATTTCAAAGTGAACTGTGTTCCTCTGTCTGTAATGAGAACAGAGGGAACACCGTGTAACCGTACCACGTTTTGCAAGAAGACTGTGGCTAATTCTCCTGATGTGAGCAATTTAGTTAATGCAATAAAATGACCCATTTTGGTTAGATGGTCTATAACCACTAGGATGGTGTTGTTGCCGAAACTGAGAGGCATTTCTACGATAAAGTCCATGGAGACAGTGTGCTATGGGGCAGGGGGTATCGGTATGGGCCGCAGTAACCCGCTGTTTCGATGATGTTGTGCCTTAGCTTGAGTACAGATAGGGCATCTGGCAACATAATCTTCGATGTCCTTCCGCATCGTCTCCCACCAAAAGTGTATGGAGGTGGTCTGCAATGTTTTTTGTACTCCCATATGTCCACTTAAGGAGGAATCGTGAGTCCATTGTAGGATTTGAGTCTGTAGCTCTTTCTCGGGTAGGTACAGTTGCTTGTCTCTAAAGAGCAACTTATCTCTCACTGTTCTCTGTAAAGGTTCTTTAGCTATCCAGGCTTGCACATCCACAGTTTTGTTGTTCTCTTCGACTTATTTCAGAAAATCGGAGAAACATGTGATTGCTGAAGCAGACGGTAGGAAGGAGGCCTTTTGTAGAATATTGGGAGGGTTTCGACTTCTGATGTTAGATCCTTCATTACTGATTCCGGTTGTGAAAGGGCATCTGCCTTACCGTTTTGTGGGCCAGGATGATATTTAATAACGAAGTCAAAGTCCGAGAAGAACAAAGACCACCGTAACTGATGTGGCGTTAATGCTTTCGCGCTTTTAAGGATCAGGAGATTGAGGTAATCAGTGAAGATTTCAACAGTGTGTTTGGCCCCCAGAAGGTGGTGTCGCCATTCTTCGCACGCCCTCTTGATGGCCAGCAATTCCTTATCCGTAATACTGTAGTTTACTTCACTGGAGGACAATTTTCTGGAAAAGTATGTCACAGGATGAAGTTGGCCTGTATCGGGGTTTCTCTGCGAAAGTATGCCACCTATAGCGTAATGAGAGGCGTCTGTCTCCATCGCGAAGGGCTGACTGGCATCTGGATGTCGTAAGATGGGCGCCGTGATGAAGCGGTTCTTCAGAGTTCGGAAGGCATGTTCGGCAGGGTCAGTCCACTTGAAGACCGTTCCCTTCTTCAAGAGATGAGTTAATGGCTGTATGATCCTCGAGAAGTCGTGAATGAATCTCCTGCAAAATTTTGAAAAGCCCAGGAAACTTTGCAAAGCCTTCACACAGGAGGGAGATTCCCACTGTATGATGGCCTGTATCTTCTTTTGGTCCATCCGTAATCCATTAGGGCCGATGACGTAACCTAGGAACTCCACTTCTGTGGTATGAAACAAGCACTTCTCCAATTTGGCAAACAGCTCATGTTGCTGCAACCGTTCCAGCACTTTTATCACATGCTTCACATGGTCTTCTCTTGTAGGAGAATAAATCAAAATATCGTCAATATAGACGATACATGAGACGTCCCCCTCAGCACCTCATCCATAAAGAATTGAAATGCCGCAGGGGCATTGCACAGGCCAAAGGGCATGACCTGATACTCATAGAGCCCATATTTGGTGCGGAAAGCAGTCTTCCACTCGTCTCCACGGCGGACTCTCACCAGGTGATACGCACCCCGAAGAACAAGTTTTGTAAATATTTTTGCATCCTTCAATAGGTCCAGCAGGACGGGTATCAGAGGGAGAGGGTACCTGTTCTTTCTGGTTACCCTGTTGATCGCTCTATAATCAATGCATGTTCTCAATCCTCCCTCCTTCTTAGGGATAAAAAATAGAGGCGACGATGCAGGGGATGTGGAGGGGCGTATGAACCCTGACTCCAACAGCTTCTTCAGATATTGTTGAAGATAGGTGTTTTCTGCCTCTGTAAGGGCGTATATCCAGCTACAGGGAATACTAGCCCCTGGTTCCAACTCTATCACACAGTCGTATTCTCTGTGTGGGGGCAACTTGCTGGCCTCTTTCTCGCTAAAGACATCCTGGTACTTCATGTAAACTTCCGGAAGAGTAGTGACAGCGTTGACCCTCAATATTCTCCCTCCACTTGCTAAAGCGCTCGCAGGGGTTTCCTTCTGGATTTCTTCATGTATGCATTGAGGGGTACAGTGATCAGCACAGTAGTCCGAGCTGAGGGTGATAGCACGAGCTACCCATTTAACCATGAGATCATGTTGAGTTAACCACGGCATTCCCAAGATCAGTCTGAACTGAGGTGCGTCGATTAGATCGAAGGAAATATGTTCAAAATGGTTTTGTCTTACTTGCATGACCAATGGGCGTGTATGATAACATACCGGCCCCGACGTCAAGTCTGAACCATCTACAGCTTTAACAGCTTCAGGTATCTCCTTCTGAATGCACGGGACTCCCAACCTCTTGGCATATTGTAGATCTATAAAGTTGCCCGTAGCTCCGGAGTCCAGCATTGCGTGTACCATCACGGGCGTTTCTCCTGGCCATTTGATGGTGACACACAGATTCATGTGAGGCACAGATGGTTGCATTGTGTTCGCTACAGCGGGATAGACCTCTTTCTCTGCATCTTGGCTCAAACAAGGGGTCTCTAGCTTGCTTGAGCATTCTCATTTCCTGAAGCAGTGGAAGGATAATCAATTGCAGGTATGGTTCTAACACCTTTGGTCTTTGATTTGCAGTCCTTAATAAAGTGCCCAGACTTCCCACAATACATGCAGAGTTTCTGATTGCATCTTCGCGTTCATTCTTCTGGACTCAAGGGACCCCTTACTTCTCCGATTTGCATAGGTTCTGTAGTATCAGTTGATGATGCGCCCTCCAATACAGTTCTAGGTTTAGATATTGGAAATCGCACCTCATAACGATATTTATCGCCTTTACGTTCCTGTAATCTGTGATCCAACTGAACCGTAAGATCTATGAGTTCTGCACACATAGTAGGCATATTCACCACCTGAGCCAGAACATCCTTTAATTCTCCTCTCAATCCTTGATACAACAAAGAGATTCTCTTTTCGGATGGCCAATCAGTTTCAACAACAAGACGGTTAAAATTAGTTATATAGGACAAAAGATCTTGTGATCCCTGTTTGAGCGTAATCAGCTCTCTATCTAGAGAAAGCATGTGGGCCTTGCGGTCAAAAGGTTTACGCATGTCCTCACAAAACTCATCAAAATTATTTAATACTGGATCATTTCTATCGATCAGAGGAAACAACCAACTTGCCGCGTTGCCTCCTAAATACGACAACATAAACGCCATCTTGGAATGATCGTCAGGAAAGACAGCGGGTTTGCACATAAAGTGCAACTTACACTGTCCCAGAAATGTGCCAAATTTCTTAGGATCCCTTAGGAACCTTTCTGGAGGTGTCAATGTTAACTGCACTGGTTGTATAACCTGGATGGTGGAAGGACCTTGTACTCCCGGAGTCATGGGGGACTGAGTCTGTACAGGAGGTGGTAAAGTAGCGTCCCTGATATAATGGGCTCCTCTAGAACTAGTCGGACTGGACCGTGCTATTCCAGCTATCTCACATCTAAGGGTACACATTTCGTTCCTCATATCGTGATTCTCCCCTCGGACTGCGTCTACTTCCACCCTTAGTGCAGTAAGGGCGTCCAGTACAGATGTCAAGACTGTGTTGGTATCCATCGCTCAGGCTGTATGTGTACGTGGGCTTGTCACTCTGTCACAATGCAAGGCAGATTGACTAACCTTAAGAATCAGATACAGCAGGAGCGATGTAGTTGCTGGTTTCACTCCTCCCTAGGAGCGGCACCTCAAGTGAGTCTTATACGTAAAAACTCCCCTATGAGGACCTCACCCAGGGAAGGGGAAAAGTGGAGAAATAAAACATAAAGGGCTGGCAACCAGAAACCATCTACAATGCGTGGCGACAGGAGGGGTACCATACGTTAGGTCTGCATTCAGGTTCCTGCATAAGGATACAAAGGACACACATAAATACACCCCTATATGATACATGCAGCTGATAATTATGTGGGTGTGTGAATCACTTACTTAAACATGCTGCCACAATCATCCAATAGAAAAGATCTCAAAAAAGCAAAAAATAAAGTAAAAGTCATAGAAAACACAAGCTTCCCAAGAACCACGGGTCCAGAGAGCGGAAGTCTTAGTCAAATAAAGAAGAAGCTTCTTAGCTCACAAAACGACGTCTCTTCCTTCTCTGCTATGTGAGTCATAAGTCCTGGGTAATCATCTGGAAACATTACATCTTGCTTTCAATGCGATTATCAATGTACACAATCCGAGCCTCTCAACAGCTCTAGGTTTTGACTAATTATCCAATGATTTCAGAGTTCCAAGAGAACAGAAAATACCAATTACTTCAGCGAGGAATTGGACTATGAAACCCTGGTCAATGTTTCTTTGACAAATCCTCTATGGCTGAGAGCGTCTCTCTTGTCCTTACAGCACGGCTCCCCAGCGCGGATCCAAAGGTCAAGGTGCAAGTATACCGCGTTAACTGAGAGCGGCTCTCTGAGCTCCCCAGCGCGGCTCCTCAGCGCGGCTCCTCAGCGCGGCTTCTCAGCGCGACTCGAAAGATCAAGACTCCTCGATTCTCAACAGCGAAGAACCGACCCGTTCTGGAATCATCAGAATCTCCGTCCTCAACAGCACAAGGAAAGGAAGACACACAGGTGACAAGCACCGAGAGCTTCCTGTGGGGGTTGGATATAGGAAACCGGAGGAGATAGAGGTGTGGAGACAGACAACAGACTACAGAGCAGGCATTCTGGGAGATGTAGTCGTGTGCCTAAGGCACCTAAAATGTGACACTGGTATTCCTCTTCATCTGTGTCTTGGTTTTTTATTTTAAGTTGAGATGGACTGTAAGCGACCCCATAAGGATCATCCTCCTCTGACTCCTGCATTTCTAGTAAATTGGATGGAGTAAGCGGTGACATTTTTGTCCAAGTTAAAACCTCTGATGGAGGTTTGACTGCTTCAGGAATCTGCAGTGATATTTTTCTTTCCGTCGACGAGCCCGTCGATGGTGGATACCTTTTAATAGAAATAGATGTCAATGCTTTTTGAGAAATTGGAGACTTGAAAGTCATCGTCGACAAAGCCGTCGTTGACGAGGTTGTCCACAGAGCCGTGGTCGACGGAGCCGTGGTCGATGGGAGAACAATCATCGACGGTGTCGTCGTCGTAATCACCATCGACGACGCTGTCGTTGTTGTTAAGAGTTAGGATTGACGACGCTGTCGTCGTCGATGTCGTCAACGTCTTCGTCGGCGTAAGCACCAAAGACACCTTCACTTTCGTCGACGGGTCAGACTATGGAGCCTTCGTTTACGAAGTTCTCTTGTGAGGAGTGTGAGGCTCTGAAAAGGATGCGGACTTCTTATCCTTAGATTTGCTGATCTTAGGTTTTTTAGAGCCAGTTTTCAACTCAGAAGGCTCCACCTTTCTTTTGGGAGTGGAATGAGCCTTTTCCTCCTCAGAACCAGAGTCAAATATGGCCTTCTTCTTTTGAAGACATAAAATCAAACATGCTTCTCTATCCCTCAGTGTTTTTGCAGGAAAAGTCCTACAATGCTTGCACTCCTTTGGGACATGCTTAGGGTGAAGGCAGTATAAACAATCTTTGTGGGGGTCCTCCGAGAACAATCTGGCCTTCCCGCAAGAGCTACAAGGTCTGAAAAGCCTCTTCTTAGACCTTTCAGACATTTTACAAGTGAAGAAAAAAGGCAATACCTCTGTTCCAGAGCAAAACTGCTGTGAAAAAACAGGTCAAAAGTTCACCAAGGAACAAAACTGAGCAGAGGTCAGGGAGACTCCTTCTCACACGATGGTGGTTGGAAATCTGAGGTATGGTGCCTCTGCTGGGGATTGTGATCTCAGGGCTCGTGTCTCATTGGTCGGTATTTGGACGATATCATGATGATACTGGATTACTAAGTATAATGCATTTGTATGACATTAGTGCATTTTTTCTTTATACTGCTATTTATTTTCTATACCGTGAGACTCCCACCATGACGACGGGGAAGATACAAGCAAGTGAATCTATGAAAGAATCAATACTGGAGAATATCTGAACTCCACAAAAATATAAAATCTCTACAGGAATCCCCAAGGCAGTCCAATAGTAATAGAAAAAGAAATACAAGGGATGTTAGCGAGTGCCATACTGTACTCTCTCAAAACCATATAGCAGTATTTGTTTTGTACAGACTTTCAGAAAGCCAGTTCCATGGTACAGGTGAGCACATATCTAATGCCATACAAGGATGAAATGGTTGAGCTACAAGGTAGTGCACTCTATTTCACCAGGATGTGCTTAAAAACGTTTACAGGCAAACCCGATCAGAATCTTCAAATAGAGAGAACACAGCTTATTCAAGCCCGTCAGCCTACAGCTTTACTGTTCTCCATTCGGGTAAGAGTAGGCTCCTGACACTTTTCAATGCCTAATGGGAATCATAGTGACCAGCAGTTAAAATCATGCTGCCACCTCTCTGGATAACATATCCTATATAGCCAAGAATGACAGTCACATTTATCTCATTTACATAAAATGCTTCTCGCGATAGTGATAGGACAAGCATCCTGGATACTGAGGACATCAGCTATTTAGGTTCTACATTAAGTAAAGCACAATATGATCCTAAATAGGCACAATTCAAGCCATACAAGGTATTTACTTTCCTACAACAAAAATAGATGTCAGCACTTTCATGGAACTATTTGGGTCTTACCAAAGGCTAGTGTAGCAGCCCTCTGCATGGATCTTTTTACAAGCTGATGTTTTTAATAAGTTTCTACATGTTTTCAGGCCAGTCTATAATTTTAGCTGCATTCAAAAGCCCTATTTGCAAGGACTCAAGCCTCCAACTTCCCAACTTTTCCTTGCCTTTCAGTTTACAGACTGATGTCTCTGGACTGGAGTTATGGGCTGTACTGTCTCAGTGTAATGAGTATGGCTATAAGAGATTGATTTTACGGGGAATGAGATACTCAGCAATTGAAAAAGAATGGGTTAGAACAGATGTGCCCTCGACTTGTCACTCATTTTACTGATTAGGCCATAGATTTATCATGTCCACAAATCATACTCTCTGAGCATATTTTGCATGTGTGAAAGATACCAATCCTTTTATACTCCAGTGGTTCCTAGCATTGCAGCACATTTGTTTTCAGATTGTTCACCATAATGGTAGCCTTCAAACAAATGTGGACTTCCTCTGCCCATGTGGTGAAGTGCAAAAATCTTGACACTGAAATATTTACCTGCAACAATATTGACTGCAGAAACCAACTTGCACAATGAGAAACAGCCTTTACAATGAGGTGTTTACCACGTTGTGACCTTACCACACATTTTTAAGCATGCATGTTTTTTACAATGTGTGTGTTTTTACAACGGATGCCTTTACCACACATTTGAGGTAAGTTGGAGGGTGAGGTGAGTCTCCCCCCTCAAATATATTGTTTTTAAATGAATAAACAATGTGTGATAATGTCATCATTGTAAAAACACACATGATGTAAATAAATGTGTGGTACAAAATGCGTGGTCAAGGCTTGCAACCTATTTCCCTGCGTTGATCTATCGTACAACCTTGCACAATATTATCAAGGTAAGTAGAGGTGGAATTAGAATAGTAAATCTACAATCCCCTATGCATGCTTTTTCGATACCTTGCACACCATATTGCTGCAGGTTGCTATTTTTGTATTTGATGTTGTGACACAATTGGCGGAACCCATCTTTCACACTTGCTGAGGGTGAAGTTTGTGACAGGGTTATCTGCTCCTCTGACAGGAATCCAACATGGAGATCCTAGTCTTAGAACCCTTTTGGTCACTTGATAGGCCCCAGGATGTCAACTTCTTGGAATGGGAGTAGCATAGACTGGAAATCCGGAACCACCCAGGCACAACAGGGGAGACGGAACCACAAAGGTTGTAGAGTAATAGCATTGAAGAGAGGAACTGGGTGGGCAGGAGATGAGGAGTACTTGATAGTAGTGTTACTTCTAAAACAAGCGTCAGGGGTAAAAGGGACATGAACGCTGACACAAAGCAAAATATCTCCGTAATAGTAGATTTACCAGTAGAGATAACTGGAGAACAGACGTTACTGTCATTATTTCATAAGCTCACAAGATGGTGGAGTTTATGAAAGAAGTCATAGGGCATCACAGAAGCAGAATTTCGGATGGAGAAGGTTAGAACTAAGGGCCTCATTTATGAGAAATGACGCATCGCTGCGTGAAAGCAGCGATGCGTCACTTCTCAGTGCGCACTCCTTGCGACATACCTGATGCGTCATATTTAATGTATGACGCATCATGTCGCAAGGAGTTACAGATACATCAGTATTTCTGACGTATCTGTAAGCGCAAAAGTGACGCATTGCAGGAGTGTGTCACAAAAGTGACGCAACTCCAGCAATGCATCCTTTCACATGGGACAAGCCCCATGTGAAAGGGCCTGCGTCAGTCTTATGCCTGCTGTGAGGCAGGCGCAAGATTTTGACGCAACGGCGTCCTAAAAGTGACGCAGTGAAATCTCATATATTTCACTGCGTCACTTCTACGACCCTTCCTTGCGTCAATACGCCCCCCTTGCATACATTATACCTGGCGCAGATATAATGTGGCGCAGGGGTTTACAAAGTGACGTATCTACCTAGATGCATCACTTTGTAAATATGGCGCAACAAGGTGCATCTTTTACGCCACTGGTGCATCACAAAAAGTGACGCACCGGCAGCGTAAAAGTGACGCACAGCCTCATAAATGAGGCCCCTTATGTCTCATGAATCACTGTAGAGGTCAGCTGCGCTATAATTAGTGTGAAGGTCACCATAAGAAGTCATAATTCTTGGAGGAGCTAAGTATTTGCTGGCTTGCTTAAACTGTGAGGACACGGGAGTTACTGCCTAATTAAATCAGGAGATGAACACTTTGATTTTGCTTTCTACAAACTGCCTCTTGAAATAACATTGCTTTATCTATTTTTCTGGATCAAGAGGACATATTGAAACAATAATGGAGAAATAACAATTTCTTATGTTCATTCATGTATGATGAAATATACCTGGATTGTTTACCAGAAGTAATTAATTTTTTCAGAAGAAGAGCTGTGCTTGGAAAAAGTGTTCTCTCCTGAAGATTTTCATATTTGATTTATTTGCTTTTTTTGTTTTACTACAATTAACAGGGGATCAAGTGGAGTCCAGGAAGT
Source organism: Lissotriton helveticus (assembly GCF_964261635.1). Taxonomy (NCBI): domain Eukaryota; kingdom Metazoa; phylum Chordata; class Amphibia; order Caudata; family Salamandridae; genus Lissotriton; species Lissotriton helveticus. The sequence continues at coordinate 684,276,890 of NC_136073.1, forward strand.
TTGGTTATTCCCCTGTGAGGCATAGTTTCTATTTGTTTTTGGTGGGTATATGTTTCCTCATATTGAGTGCGAATAGTATAAATAAATGACCTCTACTTCTTATGTTTAGGTGGAGTCTAGCGGCAGCGCGTATGCACTGATTGCTCTGCGAGGCCGCTGTAGTAGAGTATGCGAGAGAAGTTGCGACCATACTCCTCCCATATTTTTCATTGGCTTGCGTCACTGTCTTTCGTAAATGCTGCCTTTGCATTCGTTATTAGGCTTGTTAGTCCCTCCTTAGTAAGGCCTTGTTTTCATATGTACCCTCTCATGGCGACTGGCCCTTTTACTTCAGTTGTTACACTGGATCTGTTATTTAGTCTGTAAGCACTATATACTTTATTGAGTTTCTCTTACTGCAGGCCGGACATGCGCTGCTTTAGCTGAAACCGCTTGTGTTTTTTTAAGCAGCACTGCCGCCCCCTTAACACGGTTGCCTGCTTTCAATCATTTTAACCCAGCATTATCTTGTGTCTGTTTCAACAACCCCAAGGAAAATGGATTTAGAAATGATTAGTGAATTAAGTCATGTGAATTCCAGGTAGCACATAATCCTCTGCTAATGGGCTAAAGCTGACAACAGCACATCTGTGTTACATATCATTTGTACTAAAGCCACGTGGCGGGTTGTTTTCAAAAGCCTGTTTTATTAACACCACCATCAATACCACCACCTCCACCAACATTACCACCACCAATACCACCACCACCGCCAACACCACCAATACCACCATCACCAACACCACCACCATCAACATCACCACTACCAGCACCACCAATACCACCACCTCGACTATCACCAATACCACTACCACCAATACAATCACCAATACCACCACCACCAATACCACCACCAATACCAACACTAATACCACCACCACCATCAATAGCACCACCATCACCAATAGCAATACCACCACAGCCAATTCCACCACCACCAATACAACCACCAATACCACTAACCACCAATACATTCACCAATACCACCACCACCACCACCAATACCAATAGCACCGCCAATATCAATACCAATACAACCACCACCAATACCACTACCAATACCACCACCATCACCAATACAAATACCACCACCACCAATTCCACCACCACCACTACCACCACCACCACCAATACCACTACCACCAATACAATCATCAATACCACCACGAACAATACCACCACCACCAATACCACCACAACCACTACCAATACCACCACCACCAATACCATCGCCAATACCACCACCAATACCACCATTGTCAATTCTCACTGCTAAGGCGCCCATAGAACACTGTAGAGACACGTAGCAGTACGGTGCGTGTACACAGATCCAGTAAAAACTACATTACCCATGAGTCCATGGGTATCCAACATCTGTGACGTCATTACGTTCACAGAGGTGTTATGGAGATAAGCGCCACTTACTTTGCAGTTGAGGTAAGAACCCGCGGCAAGAGGAGGTCCGGTAAGGGTGCTACGTGCACCACCGACTCCTTGTCCTTTTGGTTACTATTAACTTTGCTCAGCTTGCTGTGGCCTGAATATTCCTAAACGCTGTGTTTGTCTGTCTTGTTGCTCCGTTGGGTGAACCATCCATTCCGGTTCTTGCGGAGCAACCACGAGCAGCAAACCTCCTGATACAGCCGATGGCTTCTTTATGGGTACTTTGTGGTGTTCTCTCATTTTGGAGAGCAGGGACTCAGCTCATGCAGAGAGGACACATGGCCGACTTTTGCTTAACCGACTTTAATTTTGTTAACACTAGCAAGGTGTATTGCTATCCAAAGACACAGTGGAATATCTCATTTAATTTGTGACATGATATCATGATTATTCATACGCATAAGGATACTCCGGCCAAGGTTTCATACTGTCCTCAGTAAGGGGGTTACCTTGGAGGAAACGGAGCAGACGTTCTGTGAGAAGTATGTAATCCTGCAACATTCCAAGAAGTATTGTTATTTTGTGCATGGATTCTATGTGTTGCCTATTCCTTTGGAGGGATCTAAATCTCAGTTCCTCACCATTCATGAGCTGTGGTCAATTGTTTTGACTCCTTGTGTTTTTACAACAGGGGTATTGAGAGCGCAGGAGGACAGCTCTTCCTCCCTGTTTCAGCCCAATCTGCAAAACCATTGGTAGGTCTTGTTTCTAGAGAGATAGGGTCCCGGTTGAAGGATGGTATAATAGGAAAGGTTACTGATTATGTTGTCTCATCTTTAGATCATAGTGGAGCCACGCAACATGCACATTGTCTATGCGTCAAGAAGATATTTTCTTTTACAGGTATTATTATACATACCAGTCGGATAGTCTAAGGTATCATTGTATATATGCATATAGGACTGCTGTTTTGTCAACGTTCTTGTTCTCATCACAGGTCTCCTTCCCCGCAGTCCCCATCCTTCCCTTCCCCCACTTGATCACTCCATCAAGTCTGCTTACTCAATCAGACTGTGGGGGTATCAGGAGGTGGACCATATAGAGCAACATACGATCCTGAGGATTCGAGGCCACTACAGAGTAAGCGGCCCACGTTTTCTAATCCTCCCGGTCGTACGTTGAGTATGGCTACCTTCGAGGACTTTATAGCAGCCTTAGCCATAGTGCAGATGGCGTTGGCAGCCTCTAGGGCAGAAACGGCTGCCCTCAAAGATACCGTAGACAGAATGCAAAGAAACCCATTTAATGGGGGCTTACCATATACATCCCCCACAGCACCCGTGGTGGTGGAAGTACCTACACCCATTCCTTTGGCTACGCCCGAAAGATTCCATGGGGAGAGCAGTAAGGTGCAGGTATTCCTTACACAGGTCTTATTACATTTTTCCTGTAAAGTCAAGGCATTCACCACCAACCATGCAAGAGTAGCTTTCTTGATATCGTATTTGGCAGGGGATGCAGCTCAATGGGCAGTACCTCTAGTGAAAAGGGATGATCCCTTATTATACGATTGGGACTCGTTCCTCAAGGAATTCGAAAAGACTTTCAGCCGCAGATCGGCAACACTTTCAGCCGACCGGGACCTGCTGGAATTGAGGCAAGGGAATTAGGACCTTATCGCCTATCTGAATGATTTCCGTAGACTGATTACTGAAACCGAATGGCCAGAGGCCAAACAAGCCGCCATCTTCCATCAAGGATTAAGGGAGGAAATTAAAGACGTGTTGGCTCAGATTGACCCAAAACCAGTTACTTGTGAGGACTTGCTAAGTTTGGTGCTAAGATTGGATCATCGTCTTAGTGAACGAAAGAGAGAACACAAAAAGAGGGACAGAATCCCTTCTCGTTTTGAGCAACCCCGGAATGCTGACCCCCAGCAAGCAGCCAAACATGAACCTATAGAGATTGGAACGGTCCGTTTAGCTCTCACGGCTGAAGAAAGAGATTATCGGCCAAAGAAAGGCCTGTGCATCTACTGTGGAAGGAAAGGACATTTTATTAAAGAATGCACCTTGAGACCGAAGTATCCATGAACGGAGCACAAAGAGGTACTGGCCGTTACCTCCGAGCCGGCTGCGGAAACGACAGAGCTTGAGGAAAGAAGAAGGGAGCTCTTTAAGCCCGATTTACATCCCTTCACTGGAAGGTGAAACCCTAGGTGGTAGACAACATTTCTTTTTGGACATATACCTGTTGGTTAAGAACGAATGGTGCGAGTACAAGCCACGTTGGACTCTGGAGCAACCGGCTGTTTAATGGAACAAGAGCAGGCACTGCTCTTGGGAATCACGTTGCAGGAGAAGGAAACACCAGAGGCAGTATTTGTAGTGGATGGGAGACATCTAGAAACAAGTCCCATTCGTTTCCAAACGGATACCCTTGAAGTCTTATATGGAATAGACCACCTTTAAAGATTAGTCTTCCACGTAATTGAAGCCCCACAAAATGGAGTGATTTTAGGATTACCCTGGCTGAGGGAATATAACCCCAAGGTGGATTGGGTGGAGATGACCCTTCAGTTTACCTCCGACTATTGCGTAAAACACTGTACTCCACCTAACCTTAGCCCTGCTAAGGCGTTGGCCATATACCATCACAACGCTACCGCGGCAGAACACATGGTGACGTTGCCAGATGACTACTAAGAATACATAAAAGTATTCAACGAAACAAAGGCAGAGATTCTTCCACCTCATAGGCAATACGATTGCCAGAATGACTTGGTGCCAGGGGCTATCATACCCTCTGGGAGGGTGTATGCATTAACAGAACCAGAGAGCATTCACCTTCATGCTTATTTGGATAAGTATCTGCCTTTAGGGTTCATACGCAACTCTAAGTCTCCTGCAGCTTCCCCTTTATTCTTCATCCTCAAGGCGCCTAGGGAGTTATGCGCATGTATCGACTTCAGATCATTGAACGCAATTACGGTCAAGAACAGATACCCACTACCGCTGATCACCATCTTGCTAGAACAGATGAAAAAGGCCGTCATATACACCAGTCTGGACTTGAAAAGGGGCCTACCACCTTTGTACGGATGCGTAAAGGCGACAAGTGGAAGACAGCGTTCAAACACGTTATGGCCTGTATGAATATCTCGTCATGCCTTTCAGTTTATGCAACGCCCCTGCGGCGTTCCAGTTTTTCCTCAATGACGTGTTAGGAGAGCATTTGGATCACTTCGTGGTGGTGTACATAGACGATATTCTGATCTATTCGCCCAACATCGAAATCCACAAAACACAAGTGTGCACTATATTGCGAACTCTCCGAGACCACCATCTATACAGTAAGATCAGCAAGTGCGAGTTCAGCGTCACTACTGTGGAGTTCCTTGATGTTATGTTGATCCCTTGGGGGCAGGAAATGTCCAAAAGGAAGATAACAGCCATGAAGGATTGGCCTACACCAGTGAACATCAGGGACATTCAATGTTTCCTGGGGTTCGCAAATTTCTAGTGCCGATTTATTGGTCACTTTTCGTATTTGGCAGCACCCCTCACGCGTTTGTTGCAGAAAAATGTCACATTTCAATGGACGGAGGAGGCTCAAAGAGAGTTTGAGGCTATAAAAGAGGCTTTTGTGTCTGCTCCGGTGTTGATAGATGCAGATCCAGGTCTAACTTACATCGTCAAAGCTGATGCATCTGGTTCTGGGGTGGGAGCAGTGCTGTCTCAACGTCATCCTACGACAGGACACTACACCCGGTGGCATTCATGTCACGAAAGCTCAACCCTGCCGAACGTAATTACACTATAGCCAAGAAGGAACTTCTAGCCATAAAAAATGAGTTCCAGGAGTGGAGACACTTCCTTATGGGGGCCAAACATGTGGTTACCATGTTTACAGACCACCGCAACCTATAATTTATGACAGTCGCAAGACATCTAACGCCCCGTCAATTGTGATGGATGTTATTCTTTGCAGAATACAATTTTCTAGTAACTTACCGACCAGGGAAGGAAAACAAGAAAGCTGACGCCTTAACACGTCAATCTACTTCTCAACCTCCTGAAGTGCTCTTGGAGAAAACTAACATCGATCCTCAGAACATCATATGTACCACGGTCACTGAAACCTTCCTTAGGAGTATTGTTCATAATGTCCTAACGGAAAGATGGAAGACATGGCTGGAGGAGAAGAATAAGGACTGGAAGGTGAAACAAGGACTTCCGGTATGAGGGAAACAAATGTTGCAGCCTATCTCTTCGCTGAGGAAGCAGGTCTTCAAATGGTGTCATACCTTACCCAGTGCAGGACATAACGGCACGGAAAAGACCACAGTGAGAGTGCTACGTCAGTTTGGGTGGCATACCGTTAAAATAGACATTGGCACATGGGTTAGAGAGTGTGAGGTTTGTAGTCAAATAAAAGCCTCACATACCTGTCAGGCTGGACTGTTACAACCGCTCCCAACACCAGAACTGCCGTGGGAAAACATATCCTTGGACTTTGTGGTAGGGATGCCTTCGGACAAAGGACACACTGTTATATTAGTAGTGGTGGACTACCTTACCAAGACGGCCCATTTCATTGCCTGCAAACTGCCTACAGCTGGTTAGTTAGCCCAGTTACTGCTGGTACACATAGTGAGGTTACATGGGCTGGCTCTGGTAGAGGTTTACGACCATGACTCACAGTTTACTGCTAAATTTTGGAGGGTGTGGTGTGTTGTCCTAAGGATAACGTCTAACATGTCCACAAGCTTCCACCCCCAGACTGATGGCCAGACTGAAAGGGTAAACCAAACCTTAAAACAATATCTACGATGTTATGTGGATGATACCTCTGGGGCCTGAGTAGACAGTTTGTGGTTGGCAGAAATAGCATACAACAGCGCCATACATAGTTCTTCTAAACGCTCACCTTTTTACTGCACTTATGGATTTCACCCTAGATTTATCCCCTTTCAGCATACTTTAAGTCCCGAAAACATTCCTGAGGTAAAGGAAAGGATAACACACATCCAGAACACATTAAAAGAAACACAGACATGGCTGAAAGAAGCTAAAGCCCACTACAAGGCCTATGCTAACAAACACAGTGGCCCAGGGCCAGTATACAAGCAAGGTGATTATGTGTGGTTATCCACAAAGAACATAAGGTTTAAAAGATATAGCATATTCAATCCCTGATACATCGGCCCATATAGGATTGTAAAACTTATAAACCCTGTGGTGGTAAAATTAACCTTGCCCTCCACTTTGAGAATTCACCGTACGTTTCACGTTTCGTTGCTTAAACCCACTCATTCTGTAGCAAAGAAAGGTCCAGCTCCAGTGGTGGTGAACAATGAGATAGAGCATGAGGTGAGGGGTATCCTGGATTTCAAAATCTACCGCACTAGGTTTTGGTATCTGATAGCCTGGAAGGGATACAGGAACAGAGAGAACTTCTGGCAACCAGCTACAGGGGTTCACACACCTAGCTATGTTACCCAGTTTCACAAACGCTTCCCTAGGAAGCCTTGTCTCTGTCAGTGTTCTTCCGGAGAGGGATGTATTGTCATGTCTCACCCCAAAGGAGCCTGTAGAACACTGTAGAGACGCGTAGCAGTAAAGTGCGCGTAGACAGATCCAGGAAAAACTACATTACCCATGAGTCCATGGGTATCAGACGTCTGTGACATCATTACATTCACGGAGGCGTTACGTAGGCTTCCGGGGCACCGGCTTGGTGCCGCTTACTTTGCAGTTGAGCTCCGATCCAGCGACGAGAGGAGGTCCGGTAAGGGTGCTACGTGCACCAACGATTCCTTGTCCTTTTGGTTGCCATTAACTTTGCTCAGCTTGTTGTGGCCTGAATATTCCTAAACCCCGTGTTTGTCTGCCTTGTTGCTCTGTTGGGTGAACCATCCATTCCGGTTCTTGTGGAGCAACCACAAGCAACAAACCTCCTGATACAGCCGAGGGCTTCTTTATGGGTACTTTGTGGTGTTCTCTCGTGTTGGAGAGCTGGGACTCAGCTCCTGCAGAGAGAACACACGGCCAACTTTTCCTTTGCTGACTTTAATTTTGTTAACACTAGCAAAGTGCATTGCTATCCAAAGACACAGTGGAATATCTCATTTAATTTGTGACATGATAGCATGATTATTCTTACGCATAAGGATACTCCGACCCAGGTTTCATACTGTCCTCAGTAAGGGGGTTACCTTGGAGGAAACAGAGAAGAAGTTCTGTGAGAAGTGTGTAATCCCGCAACATTACAAGAGGTATTGTTATTTTGTGCATGGATTCTATGTGTTGCCTATTCCTTTGGAGGGATCTAAGTCTCTATTCCTCACCATTTAGGAGCTGTGGTCAATTGTTTTGCCTCCTTGTGTTTTTACAACAGGGGTATTGCAAGCACAGAAGGACAGCTATTCCCCCCTGTTACAGCCCAACCCGCAAAACCATTGGTAGGTCTTGTTTGTAGAGAGATAGGGTCCCGGTAGTAACAGGAAAGGTTACCAATTATGTTGTCTCATCTTTAGATCATACTGGAGCCATGCAACACGCACATTTGTCTATACCTCAAGAAGATATTTTCTTTTATAGGTATTATTTTACATACCAGTAGGATAGTCTGAGGTATCATTGTATATGTGCATATAGGACTGATGTTTTCTCAACGTTCTAACGTGACTAATACCATTGTCACCAATACCACCACCACAAATACAACTGCCAATACCACCACCACTACCACTAATACCAATACCACCAACACCACCACCAATACCACCACCAAAACCACCACCACTAATACCACCACCAATACCACCACCACCAATACCAACACCACCACCAATACCAATACAATACCACCACCTCCAATACCACCACCAATACTACCACCAATACCACCACCAATACCACCACCTATACCAATACCACCACCACCAGTACCAATGCCACCATCAATACCATTACCACCACCAATGCCACCACCACCAATACCACCACCACCAGTACCACCACCACCAATACCACCACCACTACCACCAATACCAATATTGCCTCCACCAATACCACCAATGCCACCACCACCAATGCCACCACCATCACCACCACCAATACCAATCCCACCACCACCAATACCAATACCACTACCTCAGTGCCTCTCGCTCACTAGTAATAGCAGGGGCACTGTACGAGGCCGGAGCTGCAGCCGAGACCATCCCTCCCTCCCTCCATGCCTGCCTTTAAGCACAGCCCGCCCTGCACCAGGAGGTGAAGCCAGGGCCCTACTACAGCTGGAATGTTTTTATTAGGCCAAAGATAGTGATGACATTACGCAATGCCACACTGCACAGGCAAATGACATAGAGGGCAGGAAATAGCCCCCCCTCCCTCTTACTTCTGAGCTGCGACAGTGTTTACTAACAGTGCTTTGTTAGTGTTTATAGCTCGGATCATATGTAACTCTCACTTCACAATTTGTGTCTGTGTAATTTACAATACTTACACATCTTCTTCACTGCACTATTTATCACTACTTTAAAGGCGTTGCAGGCCTGTCTCTTCCAATGATATTTATAATCTAACAAGCGGTCGAGAAGACCCTTTATTGCAATGCAATAGGTTTCGCATTTGCGAGAGTTTAAGCTATTAGTATTGTAAATGACAATGCCATTTATTTATGTTTTAAAACCCACAACGTAAATAAAAGGCATTGTCATTTACAATGCCAATAGCTCAAACTTGCGTGAATGTGAGACCTATTGCATTGCAAATGCTTGTTTAGCTTGGTCCCTAAACAAGCATAAGGACACACATCTTGCTTTTGAAACAGCCTCCTCCTCATCTTCGAATTACAAGAGCAGAAATATTCTTTTGTTTTGTTATAGGTAAAGCTAAGGTATAGGGAACATATTTATTATGTTAAACAATGTGTGGAGTGATTACTGTATGATGTGCTTATTCCTGGTCTCCTTCCCAGCTGTTCCCTTCCCTGTCCTTCCCTCACTTGATCACCTCAAACTTCTGTGCTATAATAGCAGACGGAATTGAGGCTATTGAGAAGTGGACCCTATTGTGCATCAAACCGAGGAGAGTGATGAAGAGGAGGAGACCAAAGTGGAAGACATGAGGACAGGGATATGAAGCAATAAAAAAAGAGCAGAAACCAGAGGCGAGGTGGAAAAGGTGTGGAGGAGGAGAAAGAAAAATGAGAAAAGAGGAGAGGCAGTGATGGGAGAGACCTGTAGGAGGAGACTAGAGCAGGAAAACCGAGAAATGGAGGCTAGGAAGGAGGTGTGGAGGAGCCAGAAGTGGGAGCCGGAGGAACTGTGGCAATCAAAAATAGAAATAGGCTCGATGCCGTGGCACCCTCTGGCCCAATCAACACCAGGAGATGGTCACAAAGGTCCTTGATACCACCACCCTAGGGTAGGGTGGTGGCCTAAGTCAAGTACTTCCCTTAGTCTTTCCTTTAGGTTGGAAGGGATAATGGGAAGTTCATGAATCAAAAAAGTGTACCAAGAATTTGGGGAAAAAGGTGTGCTGAAAAGGTTTGGAAATCAATCCAAATAAAAAAAACACCAGAATGGAAACAAGGAGGGGGAAGAACTTTGAGGAGCACTAAACAGTGAACACTGAGAGGCCGGAGAGCACTGTGGGTAAGAGAGCATGAGGTTCCCAATGGGACATGCAGCTGATGAGGAAGTCTGCTTTCTGTGACTCTTGACACCACTCACATTATCATGAACCACCCAGGAAATACATTCCCCAGCACCTTGTCAGACCTACCTAATATTTTCCTTACTCCTCTTTGAGGGGCAAAGGGACTAGTGGAGGCCCTGGGGTTATGAAGCGTGAAAGTAGATTAAACTGCAAAATGTTCTAACCTCTTTTCTTTTCCCCTAATCACTTGGTTAAAAAAATATGCTTACAACAAACCAGTCAAGAAACCCCTAATATGTGTTGCACAACATAAACTTACTTTCACGACATTTTGGAAGCCGACATTTTAGTAATATATTTAGTGGACAGATATTTAAAACTAGATATTGTGGCGAAAAACTGTTTAGACTATAACTATATTATATTCAGTCGTGCCTGTCCAAAAATGTTGAAAAGGCTTGATGGAAAGTGCTCTGACGCTTATTTGGCAGTGAAAACGCAGGGAAATGGCTCTGAAAAACGCCGCCAACTTTCGAACCTTGAGCCAATGGCGTAACACAGGCCCCCTCAGCACAGTACTCAGGCCAGGGAGCTTGTAATTGAGTCCAGAGGGGGCCCCTCCAGTAGGGTGACCAGGCGTCCTGGATTTGCCAGGACGGTCCCCGTTTTTCACCAGCTGTCCAGGCAGATTTTGAGAAATTTAGCTCATGTCCCGGTTTTTAAGGAGGGTTGACTAAAAACGGGGGAGGTGTTTTTTATGTTTTACAAAGCGGGGATAGTTAGCAGTTGTTCCTGGAAAGCAATTTAATTCACAGGCAAGCTACTGGGTTTAAAAATAACATCTTCTGTATGTTCGTACTGCTTGTTTTGTAATTCTCTGCTGCAGAGCGCTGTCATTCTGTGCGCTCGCTTGGCGTAAAATCATAGTCCTTCTTCTATTTTTGTGAAATGTCCCTGATTTTAGGTCTCGGCCTGCGTAGGCTGCGCTTGCGCAGTCTCGCCAGCGAAATCTTATGTCTCTTACTGTGGGGCTTGAACCCGCCCCTCTTCTCCATTGGCTGGCTTCCAAAACGGAGGCCAGCCATTGGAGAAGAGGGGCGTCTGTCAGTTTAAGCCCCGTCATTTTGGGATTCGGGGGCGTGTTTTTTCATGTTCTTTCTCTCCTCTTCCCATTGGCTGGAATTTTACATTCCAGCTAATGGGAAGAAGAGAGAAAGAAAACCACGCCCCGAATCCGAAAATGACAGGGCTTTCTCCGATCATTTCTGCATGACCTCGGAGAAAGATGGTTGCCCTTTCCCCCTTGTTTCCGCAATCAGATCAGTCTTAACCACTCCTTCCCAACCTAATTCGCTCCTCCCAAGGTAAAGTTTGCACACTTAAATGCTCTCCAGTCCGGAGATACGGGTGCGGGGCTGAATCTGTAACTGGCCTCTAGATGGAGGTTGTTTAAAGGCTGATTGACTCCGCTTTGTATGCGGCACAGCTTCGACATGGCCGTCTGAGCGCTCTTCCGTGCTACACCTCTTTTCTCGTCTTGCTGGCCATCTCTATGATCCTCGGTGGAGGGAGCGCCTCTATGACATCATTGCCATGTCTTCCGCGGATTGAGGTTGGTGGAAACCGGGTTTGAGAGGTGCTTCATCCGTGCACTTTTCCCTCCCTCCGCCCTTCCTCCGTGCAAATTGCACTCCCTCCCTTCATCCGTGCACTTTGCCCTTCCTCCTGCCCTTCTTCCGTTTGATATGCCCTCCCGCCCGCCCTTCTTCCGTGCGATTTGCCCTCCCGTCTGCCCTTCTTCTGTGCACTTTGCCCTCCTGCCTGCCCTTCTTCTGTGCGCTTTGCCCTTCCTCCTGCCCTTCTTCCGTGTGCTTTGCCCTCCCGCCCCCCTTCCTCCGTTTGCTTGCCCTCCCGTGTGCCCTTTCTTCCGTGTGGTTTGCCCTCCCGCCCGCCCTTCTTCAATGCGCTCTGCCCTCCCGCTGCCCTTCTTCCGTGTGCTTTGCCCTCCCGCCTGACCTTCTTCAATGCGCTCTGCCCTCCCGCCCGCCCTTCTTCTGTGCGCTCTGCCCTAAGCCCGGGAGCTTTGCTCTCCCGCCCGCCCTTTGTCTGTGCCCTATGCCCTCCCGCCCGCCCTTTGTCTGTGCCCTATGCCCTCCCGCCCACCCATCTTCCTTACGCTTTGATCTCCCGCCGCCGTTCTTCCTTGCACTGCCCTCCCGCCCGCCCTTCTTCCTTGCACCTTGCCCTCTCGCCGGCCCTTCTTCCATGCACTTTTCCCTCCCTCCCGCCCTTCGTCCGTGCACATTGCCCTCCCTCCCTTCATCCGTGCACTTTGCCCTCCCTCCCGCCGTTCGTCAGTGCACTTTACCCTCCCTCCCACCTGCCATCTGTGCACTTTGCCCTTCCTCCTGCCCTTCTTCCTTGCACTTTGCCCTCCCTTCCGCCCTTCGTCTGTGAACATTGCCCTCCCTCCCTTCATCCGTGCACTTTGCCCTATCTCCCGCCGTTCATCAGTGCACTTTACCCTCCCTCCCACCTGTCATCTGTGCACTTTGCCCTTCCTCCTGCCCTTCTTCCGTATGATTTGCCCACCCGCCTGCCCTTCTTCCGTGCGATTTGCCCTCCCGCCTGCCCTTCTTCTGTGCCCTATGCTGTCCTGCCCGCCCTTTGTCTGTGCCCTATGTCCTCCTGCCTGCCTTTTGTCCGTGCCCTATGCTGTCCTGCCCGCCCTTTGTCTGTGCCCTATGCCCTCCTGCCTGCCCTTTGTCCGTGCGCTTTGCCCTCTTGCCCACCCTTTGTCTGTGCTCTTTGCCCTCCCGCCCGCTGTTCTTCCATGTGGTTTGCCCTCCCGCCCACCCTTCTTCCTTGCGCCTTGCCCTCCCGCCCGCCCTTCTTCCTTGCGCTTTGCCCCCCCGCCCGCCCTTCGTCCGTACACTTTGTCCTCCCGCCCGCCCTTCGTCCGTGCACTTTGCCCTCCCGCCCGCCCTTCGTCAGTGCACTTTGCCCTCCCGCCCGCCCTTCGTCAGTGCACTTTGCCTTCCCTTGTGCTTGCTTTCCTGTCCCCTGTTCCCTTGTTGTGCTTGCTTTCCTGCCCCCTGTTCCCTCGTTGTGCTTGCTTTTCTGTCCCCTGTTCCCTCGTTGTGCTTGCTTTTCTGTTCCCTCGTTGTGCTTGCTTTCCTGCCCCCTGTTCCCTCGTTGTGCTTGCTTTTCTGCCCCCTGTTCCCTCGTTGTGCTTGCTTTTCTGCCCCCTGTTCCCTCGTTGTGATTGCTTTTCTGCCCCCTGTTCCCTCGTTGTGCTTGCTTTCCTGCCCCCATTGTGCTTGCTTTTCTGCGCCCCGTTCCCTCGTTGTGCTTGATTTTTCTGCTCCCTGTTCCCTCGTCGTGCTTGCTTTTTCTGGCCTCTGTTCCCTTGTTGTGATTGTTTTTTCTGGACTCTGTTCCCTCGTTGTGATAGTTTTTTCTGGCCTCTGTTCCCTGTGTGTGAGACTCTCTGTGTGTGTGTGTCTGTGTGTGTGTGGCTCTGTGTGTGTGTGGGAGGGGGCTCTGTGTGTGTGTGGAGGGCTCTGTGTGTGTGGGGGGGGGCTCTGTGTGTGTGGGGCTCTGTGTGTGGGGCTCTGTGTGTGTGTGTGGGGGAGTTCTGTGTGTGTGTGTGTGGCTGTGTGTGTGTGGCTGTGTGTGTGTGTGGCTCTGTGTGTGGGGCTGTGTGTGTGTGTGTGGCTCTGTGTGTGTAGGGCTCTGTGTGTGTGTGTGGCTCTTTGTGTGTGTGTGTGTGGCTCTGTGTGTGTGTGACTAGCTTATTTTTTTGTAGGTGGCTCTATGTGTGGGTGGCTCTGTCTGTGTGAGGGTGGCTCTGTTTGTGTGTAGGTGGCTCTGAGTGGGTGGCTCTGTGTGTGTGGCTCTATGTGAATGACTCTGTGTGGGTGGCTCTGTGTGGGTGGCTCTCTATGTGTGTGTGTGGGTGGCTTTGTGTGTGTGGCTCTGTGTGGGTGCAAATGCAATAGGTCTCGCATTTGCGAGTGATTAAGCTATTGGCATTGTAAATGACAATGCCATTTATTTATATGTTTTAAAAACCAAAACATAAATAAAAATAATGTCATGAGCAATGCCAATAGCTCTAACTTTAACAATGCCGAGACCATTGCATTGTAAATGCTTGTTTGCTTTAAAATTCTGGTCACCCTACCCCTCCACGTACCTTGCAGGAGGGCCCCCTCAAGTTTGCCACTCCAGTGCCTCGAGTCCGATATGCAGCCTGCACATTTTAAGTGGACAAAGCCTATTTCCGCCCAGTTCCTGTCTGCTGCACTTTGGCCCTTTAACCTCATCTGCACCACTAAATTAATAACACTTAAACGGCTCTTTCGCGTGCAGGGCGGAAAACACATTCGCCAGCAAACTAGATTAACAATTCTATTCCAGTTGTGCATCAGCCTCACTGGAGATTTGCAAATTCTTTATATGTTAGGCTAGAATATCAAATTTAGTTAAATATGGTATGTCGTGCACGTTAAAGCACCTGCTGGAACAGGCATATCGCTTTTCACACAGAACACTTTAATACAGTTGTGACGTTCACAGCTCAGTTAGGAGCAGATAATCCATTCTGTGATATTTAAAGCGCTTTGGACCTCGCAAGGGATATGGTAAGCACTATGTAAATTACAATACAATACTTGCAGGGTTTCATTAAAATGGGTTATGAAGGAGCTGTGACGCGAGTTGTCCAAAAAAGTACTTTTCATTGTATTACTAAGTTTATTTACCATTTCAGGAACACACCTTCAAGATGCTGTTGCATTTTGAGCAACCCTCCGCACCAACACTGCTCCACGGTGGCATAATGCACAGCATTCGACCCTGCCCAACACTACCACCACCCGCTTGCCAAATGTTTCGAGGGTGACAAATGCAAAAAGAACAATTGATGGACGGAATGCTGAGCAATGTCAAACGTTCACCCCCAGTCACAAGGATCTGGGTTTAATCCATTCTTTGTTTGCTCACCATGCCACCCCAGTTTGGACCCAGCCATATGCAAATCAGTCTTGACCCTGCACCCAATGGGAACAGTCCAGCCTGAGCAGCCAGGCCAGGTCCTCCCTGGACGGGAAACAAGCATCCTGGGACCTGGCCTGGCAGTTCGGCTGGACTGTTCCCAAAGGGATCAGGGTCAAGACTGATTTGCATATGGCTGGGTCCAAACTGGGGTGGCGTGGTGAGCAAAAAAACATTGGATTCAACCCAGATCTGTGACTGGGGTGACGTTTGATTTGTTCAGCATTCCGTCCATTATTTGTTCTTTTTGTTTTTGTCGCCCTAACTGGGAAGACGCTACTGTACCAGAACCCAGCAGTCCTGATGTAATTCCTCATTGAAGAAGCCAGTAATTATCTTTTCTCATCCAACCCTCCTTTCCCTTGGGAACTCCCAGGAGAGCAGTGTGTATACTAATTACTAACCCATCAGGTCCCTCAGGGAATAACGTCGTCCTATTGAAACTGCCTGGTTTCCAGGTGAGTGGCTTGAAACAGGCACTCATGACAGGAGAAGGGTCAAGACTGATTTGCTTATAGCTGGGTCCAAACTGGGGTGGAGTGGTAAGCAAAAAAATGATGGATTAAACCCAGACCTGTGCCTCGGAGTGGATGCTTGATTTGTTCTGATTCCATCCATCATTAGTTCTTTTTGCTTTTATCGCCTCAAGTGGGAGGGGTATGCCCAGACATGGGCGTAGGAAGTGTGGGGGACGCGGGGGATATATCCCCCCCAGATTTTAAAGTGGGGGGGACATGGGGGACAAGCATGGGGGGGACGAGGGGATAAAAGAATTTCCCCTCACCCGTCTGTTATTCACCGGGCCATTAGCGCGCGAAAGTGCTACCTAATGGCCCTGCACTTATCTGCCAGGAGTCAAAGAGGCCACCCGCCCTCTGCCCCTTGTTATGCTGCAAGAAGGCTCGGCGTCCTAACGGCAGAGAAGGCAAGCACAGTGTCACCTTCTCCTGATCTGCCACAGGCAGCGGCCCTCCTCCCCCTCTCTCTTTCTTTTTCCTCTATCTCGTTCTGTCTCCCTCCTAGTTAAGTTCTGATTTCAAGAGACAGCTCTTATGTTCTCTCTCTTGCCTCTCCTTGTCTTTATTTGGTTCCCTGTGAAATGGATCCAAAATAGGAAGAACACTTTGGCTGGAAATGTCCTCATTTGCTGATCGTTTTATAATTCCAAAGAAAAACCTCGGGACGGAGAGAAAACATTATTGAATATCTAAATAAAGCGATACAGAGTGGTCAGCAGACAGGCCAGATTGTTATTTACACCCACACACACTAGCAACACTTTACAGAGTTTGCCAGTGAAAGCGCTACTTTCTTTTTTTCTTCTTTCTTTGAACAACATTGTTTTTCCAGGGTGGGGAAGTGCACCATCCCTATAGGGACTGCAATACCTGGTTGAGTGGAGTAGAAACATTTAATATGATCGTTTTCAACTGTTTTAATTATTTTAGCTTATAAAATTAGTACTGCGGCTCTTTGTTCGGGGATGTGATGTTTTTAAACCAAACTGCTTACATTTTGAAAGGATGTAAGCAATGGACATTGAAACAGGTCCCTTCCTGCCTGGTCCTGTAGCCATGTCCTGAATTTTACAGGAAAAATCACTTACTGATTTCTGAATAATGAGTTTAAAACTGCTAAGGTAACCATGTTGTTCCTGAATACATTTCACATGCATTGCTTACTCTTGCATTCCTTATGAGTGTTTGCTTTTTCCAGGGTGTTATTCGTTTTTTTCAGACAGCATTTTACTGTTGTCTAGAGCATAATTTGAATTTAGTCGCAGCCCAATTGAGATGTAGCTGAAGGCAGTGCAAGTTTCTCTCAGTGGGGCAGTATGGTGTTCAGTGCGGTAGAGGATGTGGCACTCTGGCCAGAGCTGCTGAATTTGGAACTTGAGCACCGTTTTCAGCCTTCATGACCAGTCCACCAGACTACACTCCTGACAGAGCTCATTCTGATGCTACACCTTAGAAGGCCCGATAGACCTTAGAAGCACTGGTGTCTTAGCACCCACAGGTGGACCCTAATGGCAACAAGTGTGAGTTAACCTTGAAGGCCTATCCATCACAGTTCACCTCCAGTCTTGCGAGCAGGCATACAAAGAAGCACACCCTAGACACACCATCAACAGTGACTGTCACTGAGGTCACAAGATCCTTGAGGCCAGTCTACCGCACCCATTGGTACCTCCATTGGCCTTTTTCAGCAGTAGTGGTGCAACTCACCAGGGATTGGCAATGAAGGATTTGCATGCATACCAAACTTAGGGATCAGCAATGAAGGATTTGCATGCACACCAAACTTAGGGGTTGATTATAATGGAGGTGGGACCGCCACGTCACCCCGTCAGTGGCGGTTCCACCACCATCGGTGACTGCATTACCGCCAGTCATATTACAATGGTGGGTGGTTCCCTGGCGGTCGGAAAGACCCCAGCCACACATCCAACTGGCGCCTTGAGCCCGCCAGTGCGGCGGAAGGGCTCGTGGTTCCTACAATGCTGGTGGTGCCTACCAGCCACCACAGTAGGGATTACGATACCCTTTACCCGCCAGCCTATCCATGGTGGTTCACCCCACATGGAAAAGTTGGTGGAAAAGGACATTGGGGGCCCGTAGCAGGCCCCGTCCCCCCAGCCCCCAGGCATGGGACTCGGGGGGGGGGGTATCTAAGATGCCCCCCTACATATAACTGCACTATGTGGCAGGCACCTCATTGTGCCTGCCACGTATTGCAGTGATATATTTAACATGACCTTTTTAGGTCTTGCACCTGGCGATTACAGCGCGAAAGCGCTGTCTCGCCTGCAAGACCTATAGTCTCTGGCTCTGCTTCCCAGGAGACAGGAGATGGGCACGCGCAGCATGCCGGAATCGGATCGGGTCGCGCACCTGAACACGCGCTCCGATTCCGGCATGCTGTTCACAGTCAACAATGGATCAGGACGTGCGCACGCACACACACACAGACACAGACACACACAGACACATGCACACACGCGCGCACACAGACACACGCGCACACACACAGACACACGCGCACACATCCCTCCCTCCCATCCATCCCCCTCCACTCACCGGGCTCTTTCCACGTGTCCCTCTCTCCCTCAGCAGCGGGTCAGTCTCAGCAGCAGGCGGGACCCTCCACAAGCACGGGAGTCCCGCTAGCTCACACTCTGACTTCACGGGCACAGGAGCACGGGATAGGCACCCATCTGCTTCCTGTCTTTTTGCGGCCCCGCCCCCGTCCCAACACAGGTTGCCTGGCTTCATGTCCAAGCCGGGCTGCGGCGGTGAGTTTCTCAATACCTGACTTGTTTGACTTGTTTATGAAGGTTAGTGGAGCGTAATATTAAATAGAATTCATCCAAAGAAAACAGGCAATAGATACTTTAATTACGCTAACAAAATAGTCATCTGAAAGCCTTCTTGGCGCAGCACAGCGTTCTTCATGCCTTTTCTAAACAGTCGATAACTTATGGGAGCCATCTCTCCACTGGGATTGGCTTGTCTCCAGAATGTGTGCGGCCCAGTGCAGTGCGTCGTGGTGGACATTTCTCTGAGACAGACAGAGGCTTAATGTTAAACTGTGCTTATCTGAAGCCACGCCTCCCCCACCCAAAGTACGCATATCAACAAAAGATGGAGGAGTCTATACCCACTCCCACGTGCACTCTACCCCCAGTGGATTGATGTGTGAGTGTGGTAACCCGACAGATGGGTTGGGTGAAAGGCCCATCCTTACACAATCCGAGCTCATTCCCTTCACTAGCATCACCGTTTTATAGTTCATCGACAGCTGTGCCTGGCACATACCGAGGAATGTGCAGGAGGGAAGGTTGAAATGTGTGCACGCTGAGGGAATACTGTCCCCCCCCTTTGAAAAGCTGGTATGTGGGATGGAGTAGCCCACATACTTATTCAACACAATTCCACAAAATTCAGAAACTTAAGTGCACCTATAACTAATTTGTCCTTATTATTTTTGACATGACATTAAACAATATTTCACACAATAGGTTCACACAGATGCCTAAAAAGTCCAAGATACTGCTTTGTGTGATTTTTCTTGTGATTTGTAGAGCCACGGTTTTATTCTTCAGATTAAAAAAGTTTGCATGTCATAATGTGTGGTGACAGCCAACACATATGCCATTGAACACTCCACTTTCTCAAGGCTACAGAATATGACAAATGGCTTCTCAATGGGAGATTGATTCCTGGATTGACATGGCTCGCCATTTATTACAAGGCACCCTTTATGTTTCAAACTTTGATAAGTACTGCGCTGTCAAATGGGTTGTGATGGTGGGCGATTAACATGGTTGATTGTTCAGGCATATGGCTGTAATGTTCATCGGATTTTAAAGTAATCCCTAATGACAAGGCTTGCAAAAGGCAGTGTGACCACTGATTAGGTGTCGTGCGCGAGCATTTTCAACGAATGAATCAGTGTCCAATAGGAAGACCATTAGTATTTTCTGTAGCCTTGGTAAAGTGGAATATTTGGCGAAACACGGGTTGGCAATTACCAAAAAATGTGACACAGGAATTGTTTTCATCTGAAGCTAAAGGCTGGAATACTGCAAATCACGAGAAAAGCATGCAAGACAACCTATTGTACTTTTTGTGTATCTGTTTGAAATTATTGCTTTTCATATTTATTGATGTCATACCAAATGTAATAAGGGCACATTTGGTATAGATACACATAACTTTGCTGAAGTTTGTAAAAAAAGTGTGTCAGGAAGATACTTGACATTTGGTGTGTAGGAGCAGCACAGGGCCATCAAACTCAAACAAACCCACTAGCCCCATGAGCTAGCTAGGTTCTGAAAGGTTGCAAGTGATGGAGCAGCGTCATCCAAGCCCAAGCATTGCTCTGAGAGGCTGGTAGGACATTGTCAAAGTCAGTGCAACACCTGAAAGACGCTTATGAAATGAAGGCTAGTCAGTCACAAGCAACATGTGCCTCTGAAAGGCCTGTAACAGCCCAGTCTTTTGCTTGGATGACAGTAGAGATGGGGCACAGTTTTTTTCTGGAAGGCTTGAAATCCCTCAAAAGTTTCAGTCATATATCAAGTTTCTACGGTTTGGTGGAACTGTAGTTATTTGCAATCTTGGACTCAATTAATCGCATAGATCAGAGAAGGAGAGGAGAGAAGAGGACCTGAGAACTTAATCACACTTTCCTGGGTCAATTTAAAATTGCTTGCAAGAAAAACGTGAGGCATAGACTATAGGAAAGCAATGAAAGCGAAGCAGAGAATAGTATTAAGATGCAATGCTATTGTCTCTTTCAATGTCTTGGCAACATCACATTGAGAGCCGCCATCAACCAGATTTTTTAACACAGAAGTTCACTTTAGTCATGTGCATTAATTCATTGCTGTTTTTGAGCACATGCATGTTGGTAGCAGCGGAGTGCCTGTTGGCAGCCGCACAACGTACATGAAGATGCAGAGTCTTCAAGAGTGATCAAGAACTTGAAGATCTACTTCAGCATGTGTGGGGCGGGATTACTACTGTTTTGTGCACCCTGCGACACCAGGAAAGGACCCATTGGGGTGACTCACTGAAGTGCCGTCACTGGACACGGCGCTATCCATCAATCTGTTGACTCAATAACTTCCAGCCGCCTTTAAGAGCTGCTTTGGCTGACTCATCACTTCTAAGCAGTTACTTAGGCCTCTGCACAGAATCAAGGTGTTTGCAAGCCGCCATCTTTTCGAGCAGGTCCTTGTAGCATTGAGCCTGCTCCACAAAGTCTGGTCAGATCACCTCCATTCAGAACACAGAGCCCAGCAGCTGGGGGTCCTCGTAGTCATAGGTCTAATCTTTGTTTTCTGGGTCGTAGCAAATCAGGAAACTTCAGATGTTTCCCCTTTTCTCAATGCAAGTTTAAAGAGCTTCTTCAGCTGTCAATAGGTGGTCACTCTCCCTCATGGGTGGCAGTGTATATCTATACATGTGCGAAGCGGGTGTAGAACTAGTGCCCAATCACAAGGAAATCCACCCTGAAAATTCACCCTGGAAATTCAGATGGATGTCTGGTCACTTCAAAAGACAACTTCCTAGGCTTCTCCCACAGGACTTAGGAATGGAGAAGCTCGGCTCACATCAACAGGCGAGTGGAAGTGCATGCGTCATTACCATTTGCTCCATCTGTCTGGACTACTACACAGACCCGGTGACCACGCAGTGCGGGCACAACTTCTGCCGACCCTGCCTCGCCCGATGCTGGGCAGGAGTGGCCTCAAACTTCCCTTGCCCCGAGTGCCGGAAGGCGTCACCCAAGGGTGCCCTAAGCTCCAACCGGCAGCTGACCAACATTGTGCAGATCGCCAAGGACTTGTGCTAGCAGGTGGCGCAGCTGAGGTTGAAGGGGGAGTGTACCCGGCACTGCAATAAGCTGCGGCTCTTCTGTAGGAAGGAGGAGACGGCCATCTGTGTGGTGTGCAGAAAGGCCAAGGAGCACCGGTTCCACTAGGCGGTACCCCTGGAAGAGGCGGCCCTGAAATGCAAGGTAAGAGAATATGCACCCAGCTCACGGTGTGCGACAGACACTTGTTCCATTCATCCATCCATATAGCCACCCTCCATCGTCCATCCACCCACCTGTCCATCAATCCATCTATCCACTCACCCAACTATCCGCCCACCTGTCCATCCATCCACACACCATCCGTTCATCCATTCATCCACCAATGTGTCAATCCTCCCATCCATTCACCCATCCATACACCCATCCATACACTCACCCACGCACCCACCCACCTGTCCATCCATCCACCCACCATTCATTCATCCACCCACCCTTCCACGCATCCTCCCATCCATCCACCCACCCACCCGTCCATCCATCCACCCACCCACAATCCATCCATCTACCTGTCCACCCATTCACCCACCCTTCCTTCCTCCAACCAAAACACCCACCCACACATCCATTTTATTCCATTCGTCCACACATCATCACATTTCATCTATCCATCAGACACCCATTTATTCATAGCCAGCTCCATTCATCTATCCATCACCAAATTGTATCAATTAATATATCACTTTATTCCATCCATCCATCCATCCCCACTCATCCACCCATCCATCCATCTTATTCCATTCGTCCACTTGTTTCATCTATCCGCCAGGCACCCATTCATCCATCGCCTTCTTACATTCATCCTTCCATCACCCTACTGCATCCATTCATATATCACTTTATTCCGCCCATCCATCTCTCGGCCATTCATTCATCACCTTGTTTATCTTTGTATCTAGTTGATATTATGTTCGCTGCCATTGTCCAATGATTCGTGCTTGCATGGTTCTTTAAATATTAGTTGCTGCAACTATCCCGTTAACTAGTACATCATTTACAGATCCTGGGAGGATGAAAAACAAAGTCAGTCTCTGGGTAACTGGCCGGTGACCTGCAGGTAGGACATAGATTTCTGTAGCTGCCACGTTACCCAATGGTACCTTATTTGTGTCTTCATGCTGCAAAGATTTCGCAGCTGATACTTCTATCTCTGTTTTTAGGCCTCACATACAGTAATTTGCTGTCTGGAGGCCAAAGCCTCTTGTGGACCATACCAACAAGCATTTGCAATGCAATAGGTCTTGCATTATTAAAGTTTGAGCTATTAGTGTTGCATTATTATTAGCAATGCCAATAGCTCAAACTTTAATAATGCAAGACCTATTGCATTGCAAATGCTTGTTTACATTGCGGCAGATGATGCAGCCAGCAGTACCTGCTGAAATGTAAAAGATAGGCACTTGCGAATGCCATAGTGGCGGTCGCATTGTAATGCCTATCGTGAGGCCTCCACCTTGAAGGCCAGCTGTCCCATTCCCCGATTCGATGGCGGACGGACTGAAGTCCGCCTGCCATCGTAGTCAGACCCTAAGTTTGCAAACTTCATGTTCTCTGCTTCATGCACAAACGCTTTTAACATGTGCAGCCTGCTTTTGGGCCACTGGAATTATGCAGCAATGGAGGCCAACAAGATGTTGCAGTGTTGACTAAATTATGCAACAATAAAAAGGGTGCAGCGTAATGCAGTGCATTTATGATACTTTATTATTTTGACATATTTATACATACTAACAACCTCCGCAAAGCTTTTGCCTCATTAGTACCTGGGTAACATACAAATGCAGCAGTGGGAAAGGTGACCAGTCAACCTTTGCAAAGGGCCCTACACTTCACAGCAACATACGTCACATTTCTCTAGTAATTTTTGATCCGTTTGAGCTACAAAATTGTTTTGGGTCAAATCGTTAGATTATGCAGCAGATGATGTATTATGTTGCAAATATGATACAGCCATAGTTAAGTGGAAACATTTTTTCCACTTAACTTAATTTTGCCCCAGCATTGTAGCTGATCAATTTGCAAGTTCCCCAAACCCAAAAGTCGAGTTTGTGCACAATTTGCATTTTAAAAGCAGTCCCACAACACATGGCTACTTTTAAACTCAGGCTTCAGCAGTGCACACATGCAAACACAGAAAGGGCTGCTGGCCTCAAAACTGCCATGCCCTAATATATTCTAGGGACTTAAAGGTAGTTGTAATCTCCCTGCCCTATTATGAACTATTATGAACTAGGGCCTTATAGGAGAGGTCTTGCCAATCATAGGGGTACCCTAACCCATAGAGCACGCTAGTGTATGTAGGTGTTTTCACAGTATCTTTAGGTGTCTCTTTAGGAATAGCACTGGCCCTGTGCCTGTTCAGGCAGAGGCCAGGGTCAGGTACCACCAGTACCAGTCAGCAAAACGCTGGGGAGTGCCCAGGGCAGAGGATGGCTTTGCAACACTAAAGAAGCACAAACTCAGAATTTAAAACATAACACCGTGGTTGTGGGGTTCTCTTCAATAATCAAAATTGATTTCTATCCTAATGAACCCATTTTCCAACAGTAGGATAAGGAAAGACTGGGGAAAAATCATAACGTTCTAATCTATACCTTGAAGTTTTCATGCAGTTCTTTGATGATGGTTAATAGCTCACTCTTCTATGTAAGGATTTTAACTTATAAACTGCAAATACCAAAATAATCTCTCAGACAAAAGCAGTAACTCACTGACCTATTTACATGATATGCAGTTTGTGATTTGCGTGGTACACGTTTGTGCTGCAGGCATGTTACACCACTGTGGCTACCTTACCAATAGTCAAAACTTCCACTAGACAAACCTCCGATCTCTCTCAATAAAGGTTATTAATCACCAAAGTTATCTTCACATTTTTATTGTTGCCTGAAAATTGCTGGAGACCAGGAATGCAACAGCAGATATTTTTCAAACCATAGTGCACTTGCAAACACGACGCCCCCAACCTAAGTCAGCGACCTTTGTTTGCTTGGTGCATGAAGATGCAAAATTCATATACATGTTTTTTTAACATTTAGTCTGATTACTATATGAAATACCAAACAAGCATACATGCAAACTGTGACAACATGCCTGCTTTTCTCAAAATTTCACTTCGAAAGTATGCGATTGTATTTGTTTAACGGGCGGTGATTTGTATAGGGTCACTGGGAAGTCCACAAGGTTGTCCCTGTCCCCCCCCCCCCGAATTTTAGTGTCTCCTACGCCCCTGTGCCCAGACGTGGGTCCAGTGTTCTCTGCGCCGCTGGATTTAAGCTAGCCTGACTGATGAGGGGTGAAGCCCCGAAACCTGTCCCAGGATGCTTGTTTTCAGTCAAGCGTTGACCTGACCTGGCAGTACAGCCTGGAGTGTTCCCATGGGGAGCTGTTGCATCCTTGCAGACTGGCAGAGGAGGGCTGGAACACAACCAAGTCCCGAGGCTGCAGATGCTGTGAAGAGAGGGCAATCGCTGCGGAAGAAGACCGTAGCTGAAGGGTGAAGAGCTGTCGGTGGAGAGATGCCAACACTGGAATCGGGTAAGTAGCTGCTACACTGTAACGAAGCCAAGCACTGATTACCCAACAGCGCAGCCTTTAATAACCATGAAAGGACACTGACAACAAGTGAACGTGATGTGTAAAGTCACACACTGGGGTCATTAACACAATAGGCCACACGCTGGGGTGATTAACATAATGGCACATATTCGTCTTAGTACATGGGTGCAGTTAGGCAAAGGAAAGAGCACATTGCTTATGGTGAACAGTTTATGCAAATGCATAGATAGGGTAATAAGAACACGTTGTTCACGTTTGGCAGTTTACACAAGTCTGTAATTAGGGAAATGAATACAGCACGTTGCTCACATGTGGTGGTGCATACAGGTGCTCAGTCTGCCTGCAAACAAGCATTGGTACATCCAATTACACTGTTAACATAATGTCTCCTCCTATTGGGAATTACAAGCCATATAGTGATACTACTGTTGTTTCTGTGCTTCTGGAGTCAAGTGAGATCGCACTGTGTTAGTGTCTTAGAGTGCAGGGGAGTGCAACTGAGCAGTGACACGCAAAGAGTGGTGTGCTGTGGGTGTGACAAAAGAGAGAAAAACATTTAAAAGGTGACTCGGTTCGGCCGCACAGACAAACAATATGCTTAAGGACATAAACAAAAACAAATCCTTTTTTGGTATCAGTGCGCAGAGAATAGAAGTACTGGGGTTTAAGGTACATGCAGGTACATGCATCAAAGGTTTTTGCGATCGCAAACGGTGCGATTCGCAAAAATGGGCCGTTTGCGATCGCAAATTGGCCTTTGAAGATGCATGAAAGTGTTTCCTATGCGCAATTTAAGAATTCACAATTATTTGCAAATTCCTAAATTGCGATTGCATTTAAGAAATCGCAATTTGTGATTCCTTAAATGCAATGCTAGAAGCACTTTCAAATAGTGATTTCGCTATTTGGGACCGCAAATTACAGACAAATCCAACTTGTCTGTAATTTGCAAAAACCTTGAAAAATGCATTAAAATGCATTTTTTTAAGTTTTAGGTTACACACACACACATGCCCTTGGGACATGTGTGTGCGCAACATGTTTGCACATCACAATTTCAGGGGTGCAACAAGGTGTCATTTTTACACCACTGCACCCTTAAAATTGCATGAGCAATTTCCCATTCATTGGGAAGTCATTCCTTAATTGCGACTCGCAATTTGCTAGTCGCAATTAAGGAATGTTTAGGAATCGCTATTTCTATAGCGATTCCTACATACATAGGCTTTTGCGAGTCCTTAATTGCGATTCCTTAATAATCGCAATTAAGGACTCGCAAAAAGCCTACTTTGATGTATGTGCCTGTTGATCGCTTATGTTATCTGCAAAGAGACATTGCTTCATTCTCGGTGCATTTGACCAGTGGAAAGATTTATTTCCTCAAACAGCACCATGAAGAATGTGAACATTTAGACTTGTACAAATTACGAATTCTGGGACCTCCTGTTATAGTATGGTGGGACTCAGAACTAAACACCAGACTTCAGATGTGACAGAACTGGATAGTGTTATATTGTGACCTTGTTTTTTCCGTGATTTTCACCAGATCTCCTGTTATTTTGCCAACTTTAAATCAATGGATCTCTCATGTTATTTCTTGGACATTTAGAATACATTACAGACGTATGCTTGTTAATATTTAATGCTACCCTCTTTGCTTCCACTGAATGGTATTAATCGCATACTTCTCCTTACTGATTAAGGCGTCCCTAATTAGAATATACCCAGAGTGCGGTGGGCTAGGATTCAAACAACAAGACACTACTGTACCAGAACCCAGCAGTCCTGATGTAACTCCTCATTGAAGAAGTCGGTAATTCTCTTTTCTCATTCCACCCCCCCCCCCTTTCACTTGGGAACTTCCGGGAGAGCAGTGTGTATACTAATTACTTACCCATCAGGTCCCACAGGGATTCAGGGAATAACGTCGCCCTATTGAAGCTGCCTGGTTTCCAGGTGAGTGGCTCGCAACAGGTACTCATGACAGGAGAAGGGCCAAGACTGATTTGCCTATAGCTGGGTCTAAACTGGGGTGGAGTGGTGAGCAAAAAAATTATGGAATAAACCCAGACCTGTGCCTCGGAGTGGATGCTTGATTTGTTCAGCATTCCATCCATCATTTGTTCTTTTTGCTTTTATCGCCCCAAGTGGAGGGGTATGCCCAGATGTGGTCCAGTACTCAAGCTAGCCTGGCCGAAGAGGAGTGATACCCCGAAACTGGTCCCAGGATCCTTGTTTCTGGTCCAGGGAGAACATGGCCTGGCAGTTCAGGCTGGACTGTTCCCATGGAAAGCAGGATCAGGATTGATGTGCCTGTGGCTGGGTTCAAACTGGAGTGGTGTGGTGAGCAAAAAAGCAATGATTTAAACCCAGATCTATGACTGGGTGAATGTTTGATTTGTTCAGCATTCTGTCCATCATTTGTTCTTTTTGCTTTTGGCGTCCTAAGTGGGAAGGGTATGCCCAGATGTGGATCCTGTGCTCACTGTGCCACTGGATTCAAGTTAGCCAGGCTGATATGGGGTGGTACCCCGAAACTGGTCTTAGGTTGCTTGCTTCTGGTTCAAGGAGGAACTGTCCTGGCAGTTCAGGGTGACCCGTTCCCAGGGGGAGCAGGGTCAACAGTGATTTGCCTATGGCTGGGTCCAAACTAGGGTGGAGTGGTGAGCAAAGAAACGATGGATTAAACCCAGATCTTTGACAGGGGGTGAATGTTTGATGTGTTCAGCATTTCATTCATCATTTGTTCTTTTTGCTTTTGTTGCTCTAATTGGGAAGGGTATGCCAAATGTGGGTCCCATGCTCACTGTGCCACTGGATTCAAGATAGCCTGGCTTATGAGAGGTCATACCCCGAAATCGGTCCCAAGATGCTTCTTTCCGGGACAGGGAGGACCTGGCCTGGTAGCTCGGGATGGACTGTTCCCATAGGGAGCAGGGTAAAGACTGATTTGCCTATGGCTGTGTCCAAACTGGGGTGGCGTGATGACCAAAAAACGGTGGATTAAACCTAGATCTGTGACTGGGGGTGAATATTTGATTTGTTTCGCATTCAGTCCATCATTTGTTCTTTTTTTGCAAATGTTTAGAGGGGCACTTAGAATGTGATGCTGGGTGCCTCGCAGTTGTACAAAGGCCTTGCAGGGCAGGGACTTGACCACATGATGCAACAGGTTTTGTAGAGAGCCTATATCACGCAGTTGTTTGGGAGCACTTGGGTGCGTAACAGCACGGGAGGCAGAAAGCGAATGCATACAGCTGTGTTTGTACCACGCTATATTGCACAGGTGAAAGGGTACAGGATTAGCAGGTTTTGTTTGTGAATGTGTTTTAAAGCGAAAATGTGTATCTCTTTGCCAGTGTCCTTGGACCTTCGTATGAATCTTGTCAGGTAGTGCGAGAACAGTTCTTCAGATATAACATGTAACCGAAATCCCAGTGAGCCTTTCTCGTAAGAATGGATCTATCATTGGAAGTCTCTTTAGTCAGAGTAAAAGAATGGAACAGACCGCCTCCTACGAGAAACCAGGCCAAATAACATTCACAGAATGTACATCAACTCATTGGCAGCATATAGGATGAGCCTTACCCTGTACAAATCAGGGTCAGACGCATGGTGAGCATAGCAACCGTAACATAAATCTATGTTAAAAATCTGAAGGTGCTCAGCGAACGGTGCTCCCCAAAAGCTGTGAAGCACGAAGTACAGAATGGAGAGATTATACAATGACATGGAGCTGGAGACAGAGCAAAGTGTTAGGCACCGTCATGTACCTAGAGTGCAAGCAAGATGAGGTAGGCTATTGTGGCCGAAAGTGAGCCTTTGTTTACTGACACCATTGAGTGACCGAAGGCAGTTCTGAAGCAGAAGGTTGTGAATGATGACAGGGTCTCCTGAGACTCAAGGGTGTTGCTTCAGGGGGGTTGCCTGGGGTGTGACATCCCAAATAAGTACATTCTTAGCCTGGTGGTTGGGTCTGGGGACCCTGAGTCAGGTCTGCTATGTTTGTGTTGGTTGTATTCATTTTGCACCAAGAATAAAACACACAATAGTGACCTTTGAAGGAAAACAGGAGAGAGAGGCTTCATTTCAAATGTGAACTCAGATAACCTGGAATCAATACTGGCATTCCTGGTTGTCCAAATTGTATGATCCGAGGCAAACATTTTGATTCACATACCAATCTTTTTACGAATTGTGACATGTGGGAGCACTTTTAAATACCTGAGTTCAGGATGCATGCTGTACAAGCACACTTATGTATGATTTAATAGACTATAATGCTTCTCTATCTACAATAAGAATCTAGGCCACGTTTAGGGTTTGTTTACCTGACTACTAGCTTGCCTCTTAGTTTTGACATTGTCATTAGGGGGGGCATTGTTTTAATAAATGTCTGTCTATACAGTGATATAATTTGATGTACTAAGGTGAAACGCTTCAACATGTTAAAGAAATACACTTTTTTGAATTTTTAAGGGGCTCTGTCATATTTTTACATTATGCTTGTTGCACGATAGACATGGCAAACGTTTTCATGGCATGACTCATGCACAGACTGAAAGAGCCAAGCCAGACCCTTCGTTCGGCTCTGGCTCGCCTTGCCCTATTCATTTGCTGATGCAGCCACCTATGTTTGTGGAGTCAGGTTTAGTGCATTGGTTCGTCAGTCATTTGATAAGATGATTTGTAAAAGGCGAGGCTGGAAACATGGAGCCGTGCCCATATGCACAGGTTCGACAACTGTACCATCAAGGCTTCTTGTAGAAGTGACAAAGAACAGTGGGTGTAGTGAAAATAGATTTAAAATAAGTAATCCCAGAGCAGCAACTCGAGGCTGTTGTGTTGTATGTGGCCATAGTCATGAATTCCCAGGGAGAACCACCAGGCCCAGGTGGGACGGGCACGGGCATAGTTTCAGGGCGGTGGTTGGGGCATCTCACCCCTCCTCACTGCTCCCCAAATGCATTCTTGGCTTGGTAGTTGGGTGTGGGAGCCAGACCTGCTTTGTCTGTGTTAGTTTTACTTGTCGTTCTCATTTCACTAACAGCTTTTAACTTGTTACATTTTTTGAGTGGAAACAAATATATATGGTGACTGGTTTACCAAAAAATGCCAAATCTGCACCCGTAGAAGTTATCCTTGAAGAGGTGGAAACTTCTTACTTTTTGGAATTCACAAACATTTGCAGTAGTAGGCTTAGAAAGCTGTGCCAGTCTCATGTTTTCAGGCATATTACTGGCACTCTAACACCCAAAAGGTGATGGGATACATGCTTGCAAATAATCTAACCAGTGGCAGCATTCCAAACCATCCGTTTTTACCCACGGTGACACACTAGACAGAGGACCACCTAATACAAATCAGTACTGACCCTGTTCCTCATGGAAACAGTCCATCTTGAACCTTGGTCATCTCACCCCTCAGCTCTGCAGCGCACTGCTGTTTTAGCTGGGAAATGTGAGATTCACACTTCCTGAATATCACTGACTAAACTATGCCCCTGCTGAGACTAATAGGCAGTCTTGTATACATAAGGCCTGGGCAGCAAAATCCCAAAGTGGTGGCTTCCTAAATTACAATGTCCATGAGGCCAGGCCATCACATGTTCTTAAGCCAGCATTGAAGTGCCAGGTGTACAACAGAGTTTGTCATGTGAATGGAGAACAATGGATAAGCACAAAAGTCCCGCTTGTTTCCTGTCCTAGAACAAATGGTCTGAATCCAACTTGCTCGGTCCACCTCGCTCAGATCTAGACCTAGACTGTAAAGGGAATGAATCCTGTCAAAGTGCACTTGGTTCCAGGTGTCTCAGAGATCCATGGCAATGAGCTGTAATAACATTGGAACATTTTGTTTGTGTACTGGCTTCCAAACAAATCTCTGGCCAATCACTTGCTGGTGCAGGTGTCATCTGTGTTCAGCAGGACACAACACAGGTTGTGGCAAGTAGACAGTCACTTTTGTATTAGGGGTGGAGACTAGGCTGTGCCTTTTGTCCAGTTCATTGAGTTTTCCTTGTCTGAACAGAGGCTGCCCTGCTCGAATGTTCTTGTCCAGGCTAAGGAAGCAACCAAAGTCCTTCCTGCTTCACCCAAAAAGATATGCATTGGATCTCGGACTGATACAATAGGCTTTACAATAACTTGTACATGGAGTGGGTAATCAGGGGATCAGAGCAAGGGGGCGTGCAGTTAAAAGAGGAGAAAGTGGCACTGTCCACCACTCAACCTCTGGAGCACCCTACATCCACTGGGGTTAAATACGTCCAGTGGGACCCCTGTTCTGGGTTGTGCCACCTTTCATGTACCCCAGCACTCTTATTCACATAATATAATAATAATAATCCACATTTGTAAAGCGCACAATCACCCGTAAGGGTCTCTAGGGGCTGGGGGCCGTCGGGAAGATTAAGCAAGCTATTGCCCAGAGTCACATGGTGCTGGGCTAACCTGCCGCCGGAGCCGGGGATCAAACCGTGATCCCCAGATTCCAGTGTCAGTCGCCCTGGCCGCGGCGCCACACCTCTCCCCACATTGGACAGGAGATAGTGGATTGTAGCAGGGAGTTTTGAAAGAAACCAGACACTGCATGGGGAGCACAAGGCTGCCCCTTGCATAATCCGGTCAAACCGGTTCTGGGGCACACCAGCCCCAGTCCCAGCGCGGCCTGGATCAAAGGAAAGGGGTGTATCCTCCCCCTTCCTGGGTCCCACCCATAGGAGGGGACCTAGCAGGTAATCCAGCCCCCCAGATTCGAATAAGAGTGGGAGCAGTGCCAATGCACTTCAGATTATCCTGATGAAACATAAGAAACGAAACTCTGGACCCTTCGACATCCTACTCAACGTAGAAGACTGAAGAATCTCCCTTGTGGTCAAGGAGTGACCACCCTGTGCAAACAGGCACCATCCAGCACCTCGACGTCTGCTTTGTTGCAGTTCCCGCCGGAACTCGAGCGACAGAGATCGATGAGATCAAGCGTGCCTGCCTTCCAACAGCCCGATCCACAGTCCCTGCAGAGCTGAGACCTGTGGAGGCGACCGGAAGCGTGGGGCACGCCATCTTGAAAAGACCATGAGACGCTGATCGTGCAGCCCACGAGTGACCCTCGAAGCTGTACACCGGGGTTTGAGAAGCCCCAACCCTGAGCCACTCTTGCACCGAAGTTCACCCCTCTACACTCGACGAGTGCTGCGTGGGGCCCTTCTGCTTCTTTTGGCTCAACGCATTGGCCCGGTCACTTGCCAGCTGGCTTGTGGCCCCTGTGCCGGCGAAAACCAAAACACGACTTGTGATTCTGGTTGCTCCAGATTTGCACACGCTCCCCTAAAAAGGAGTACCCACTCTGCCCCTCCTGGCCCGAGTGAGAAGCAATCTTCCAGTTCCGCGTGGATTGCTTTTGCCAAGTGTTGTTTCCTCCAATCTTGAAGCCGACAGTGCCGACGGTGAGAGCCTACGTGGGACAGCTCGTGACCTGCTCCTGGACATCGCAGATGCCCCAGAGCCCACGTGGCAGCGGAGAGAAGCTCCTCGACAACCACCCGATTGCGCCCAACATTGCCTGGTTCCGTCCTGGTTCCACCCTGGTCACTGCTGAGTGACCCAGACTCTGTCCCCTCTGCTTTCAGGTACTTTTCTATCCGGATCCACCCTTGGATCCCACCGGACACTTCTCTTTCCCATCGCCTGCAGCATCTTCAGCTCCAAGCGCCCAGAACCTGCACGACGAAACCCGACGCCAGGTCGACCCTATGCACCCGCTTCCTGTGGGTGAGGTAACATTGCAACGCCGGTGTTCCCACACTGGTACACACCTCTAGGGTCTGTGTCTAAAGTTTTGTCCTTCTAGGTTCAGCGGAAGTATCCTAAAACTCTATTTGTGTAACTTTTACGCACCATTGACTTACATTGGTACATGCGTGTGCTTTAAGCACTGCACCCGAATCCCGCGGGCTTTTCCCGACTTCAGCATTGTTTGTCCCGACTGCCCCCAGCGATTCCCTAGGCCCTAGGCCTAACCACTGCTCGATTGGTATCTCTTATACCACTTTTTTAATATATGGTTTGAGTGGCCACCCGCCCTCATCCATAATTGTGCAACTTTGTATGTTATACTGTGCTTTTGATTTAACGCTTGTGCCCCTTTGTTCATAAAGAATACTGGGGATTATTTGTAGAAATAAATACATATATTTTTATAATATATACTTGTGTGGTGTCCTTTCATTTGATATTACAGGACTGTGATTGGTAAAACAGCTCGCTTAACACGACCTCTTGAGTTTAGCCTTTAAGGCTGCTTAGTCTATGCTACCATTAACCGCATGCGTGCGGGCGGAATTCCGCTCGTACGTTGACTTTTGCGAAACCGCAAGTTAAGTGACGAGCTGGGCTCGTCATCAGCGTAGCAGGAGGCTACCTCATGACGAGCCCAGCTCGTCATCAGCGTGCAAGGGGTTAAGATAGCCTGTCTACAAGGTTGACTTACAACCAGACACCATAAGGGATAGTTTGGACTGATACAAGGTGGTTCCAGAATTGGAAACATCATATATCAGGCCAACTTCTCACACTATACACTTAGTAGAACCAGTGGACCCAGTCTTGGCTTACTTCACAGATTCTCTACACTGTGGTCCACATGAAAAGGCCTTTACCACCCTACTATAATCAATTGCATCAAACTCTTAGTAGTATTGTGGCCTGGTCATAGGACCGGTAGCCTCCACTTTGGGGTGTAACCTATTACACAACAGAGTCTATAACTGTTGGTTAGCAAACAATATCTTTGGACCCAATTTAAATGTGGGCTTAACCATACTCTATTGCAATGGTGATGGCGTGTGCTTACCGCCAACATGAAGGTCCACCTGCCGAATTTACAAGCGGCGGACCATAGTTTGACCACAGCAGAGTCTACTTCGTCTCTGCTGTGGCCAAACTTCTCCGTAGGCCCGACGGATTAAGGCCCATCAGAGAATTGGCTATATGTCCGTCCACCCAATTAGGATGTGTGGACAACTACCAGGTTTTTACTGCCTGTCACTGCCAGGCAAAACCTGGTGGTAAGGGGCAGTAAAAAACAAAAAATGCCCCTCTTGCCATGGGAGGCGACTCATGGGGGCACTGTTTTTTAAAATTGTATTTATATTCTCTGCACATCGGAAGGAATCAAGTGGCATGAGGGGGTTGTCGGACTCCAGAAGAAATAAGTGTACAAAGGGTGGAGGGGCCGGTATCATCCCGCAGAGAGTAGCAATGCAGCATAACCCATATCCAGGTTACGGAGCGGAGGTTACAGAGGTGTGACTACATTATGAAATACTGGGAAATGCAAGCGAGCAAGAGGAGAAATCTTCTCACTATAGAAGCGTGGATATGCGCTATCTGGGCTATGTTGTCGAATTTCAGATAGCCAAGAATTAAGGGAGATCCCGGTAAGGCACCGTGAACATTAAAAATCCACCACAGCACTGTGTGAGTCTATGATGAGGCACTGGATGTAGTGCAAAGGACTGGAAAGGGGCAGTGTAAAAGCCCTGTAGTAGGTCCAAAGCAGTTGTGGCTCGCAATACTCGCATGTAAGCGGGTGTGGGGGTCACGCAGGGGTCCTTCGCCGCCTCTCCTGGGCCTTTGGCGTTTTCCTGAACAGCAACAGAAACAGGCATACTCCCTCCCCTCCAGTAAGCCAATCACAACGTTGCAATGGCAATGTTATGATTGCTGCGGACAGCACCCAGCCAGGTGCCTGTAGGGAGGCCATTTTCTCTATGTAGGCTGCATGCAGCCTACATAGAAAAAATGTAGAGTGCACATGACTGGTTGTGTTGGCCCCAGAGGGCCGACCTAACAGTCAGGGTACTCAGAGTGATGCAAGCCTCTCCTCAACCTGACCCGCCCGCCCCCAACCAGGCATACCCTGCCTTCTTCTTTCTCACAGTGCGAGAAGCAGGAACATAAAATGGTATTTAAAATACTATTTTATGTTTTTGCCTCTCGCACTGCGAGAAAGCAGTGGGGCGACGCTCCTCCGCCCTAATGAAGGAGCCGCCCCTGGTCGAAATAATTTGAATATTAGTGTAAAGACACAATCTTATGTAACCCGGACGCTTGAGAGGAACCAGGGCAGCTTGGGTGACATTGTTGGAATATTCTGATGTTGCACATGACAGAATTGATGGTTGAGGGCAGTAGGTGACCCTCAGTTTGATGCTGAATAGCTGCCTATTGCTCTAGCACTAGGGAAGGTACACAATACAATGTGTTGGTGATCTTCCCTTGTACCCGTACAGGGTGTGACTATAGGGTGACACTCCCACTCCTATCCCAGTTTTGGAATGGGTTTAGTAAAACTTAGGTAAAAAGGTGTGAGATGGGATTGTTGGAGACACTTTGGGATCTATGTGTGTATTTGGGTGTGTCCATGTGTGTCCTCCACCTGTTTTTTTACATACCGTGGGTATACAAGATAAAATAAATGCACCAAATGTATGATATGCAATGTGGTAAATACCAGTAGCCTACCCTCTAATGGTATTATAATGATTTTAAGATTTCTTTCTATAGGTTGTTCCTGAGATTGGTACCAGAATCGGCAAGTATGGCCAGGATTTTATCCCCTATCTTACTTCCTGCATAGAGTAAGGAAGGGGTTTATAAAGGGAGTATAACAGGGATCTTCATCCTGACAAAGGCCATCGACCTTAAAGGGCAGTTGAAAGGCCAAAACATGTTGATGAACACAATATTTAGGGTTACAGGGCACTATGGACCCAGCTATGCCCCAACTGACATTTTTAACCCTGCCAAGAGAGGTCCATAATAAAATTAGGAGGGCACTCTCTTAGGTAGTTTAAAGATATTTTTGTGTTTAAAGGATCCAATTTTTGTAGGGCTATTTTTGCCCTTAGAAAAACAATGTATTCTTGCTCCACTCTGAGCGTTGGTTTGCGCCAGAGTGCTGTAGCACCCCCTATGATGAAGCATGACACTTTTTAGTATGTGAGGACAGTTTTAATACCATTGAGGGTTTTCCATGAACGTATTGAATTTATTGGAATTTCCTATTCATTTTTGTGTGGGGTTATACCTTAGATTTGTAGAATGAATACAGATTGACAAAATATCGAAAGGTAAGTATGTAAAGATTTTCTATACCTAACGCCACATATATATATATATATACCTTTGACAATAAATATATCTTCAGGATACGTAGATGTGGAGTTGCGAATAGAATACCTATAGTTCCACTATATACATTTACCTTTCAATATACATATTTTTTTTAATAAATATTTTTATTCAATCATAAAACATAAATCATACAAGTCAAACAAATCAGTACATTACTATAATCCCACAGTACAGAGACTCAAGACACAGCGAATATATAGATTTAGGCGTTGGGAAACATTACAAAAACAGCA
Organism: Lissotriton helveticus; assembly: GCF_964261635.1. Taxonomy (NCBI): domain Eukaryota; kingdom Metazoa; phylum Chordata; class Amphibia; order Caudata; family Salamandridae; genus Lissotriton; species Lissotriton helveticus. The sequence continues at coordinate 684,313,409 of NC_136073.1, forward strand.
TACTTTGTTGTTCCGCATGTAAGCACTTATATCTTTATCGTTTACCACTAGGGAGGGAGGGAGGACAATAGGGGCGCACAGCATACCCCTACTTTTATTCCATGGATCCCATATTCTGCACCATTTTTGTGGGCAACCCCTACTTTCATAAACCACCCTCTCAGCCTGCATGCACCAATCCATGTCTAACTCCCAATCTTTGTAACGTAGCTGATCTTTACCCCCCCATGTTCTTGCAATGTTGCGCTTCGCCACCATACACCCCAGCGTAACCCACGACTGCTCGGTCCGTGACAAATCCGTGGCGTCCCAAATATTAGGGAGACACATCCGAGGGGAGTCGTCTATTTTAGACTTACACACGCGAGTCATACCAGCAATTACTTTTTGCCAATACTTTTGTTGGACAGGGCAGTAGCACCATTGATGCATATAAGTACTGTCTAGGCCACAAGCATGCGGGCAATCCCAGCACCCCCATCTTAACCAGTACAGAGCTGGTGTAATACGAAGATGCAACAATTTAAGTTGTACGAGTCTGAATAGCAATTGGATCACTACTTCACGAGGAGATGCCAGAGCTTCTCTCCAATTGTCGTCATCCAGATCTCCAACATCGTCAGCCCACTTAGCCCGCATAATAATAATAATCCACATTTGTATAGCGCACAATCACCCGTTAGGGTCTCTAGGCGCTGGGGGCCGTCGGGAAGATTAAGCAAGCTATTGCCCAGAGTCACATGGTGCTGGGCTAACCTGCCGCCGGCGCTGGGGATCGAACCGTGATCCCCAGATTCCAGCGTCAGTCGCCCTGGCCGCGGCGCCACACCTCTACCCTGAGCATCTGGAGTATTATTGAGGATTTTCCGGTAAGTCGGAAAGATAGCCTTCTCCGGGAGATAGTCGTCCAACAACCTGTCCTCCAGAGGCGAGGAAACCGGTACCGCCGGGTTCTTAGGAATGGCTTTATACAATGCATGTCTGACCTACAGATAACGGAAAGTTTCTCGATCGTGCAGTTGATAGTCTCTCTGCAGATCGGCAAAGGGGATCAATTTACCAATCGCCCTCAAATCCCCGATCGTAGAAAGACCTATCAAATCCCATTTATCGAATCCTGGCTGCTGGGAGAGTATACCCAAGCGGCCGGATTCCTGCAGGGGGTAACTTGAGTTATTTTGTCTCTCCACCCCAAAGCCCGCGTTGCTTTATTCCATATATCCACAGTAGATGAAGTGGGAGTAAACCTGGGTACATAACGTGTACCTCCATGAGATAGGAGCCAGGTATCATATTATGTTGGTTCATTCTATAAGCGAGGTCCGAAACAGGTCGATGAACCCAATGATTTAGAACAACTAATTGGGAAGCCCAGTAATAAGACCTGATGTCAGGCAGGGCAATACCAGCATCGTACCAGCTCTTTGTCAATTTAGTACTAGCGATATGGGGGCACCCCGATCCCAGAGCAGGGCCCTAACTTCGGAGTCAATTAATTGGAAAAACCACAGAGGAACTGAATATGGCGTGTTCTGCAAAGCATACAAAAACCAGGGGAGAGCCATTATCTTGTACAGGGCCGCTCTACCTAGCAATGTAAGGGGCAATGTTTTCCGGTGACAGATATCAGTTTTGAGACAGAGCAGGGGGTCAACAAGTTACTTTCGTAAAAGACAGAGGAGTGTGGCGTAACATAGATACCTAAATATTGAAAAACGTCCGTCACTATGTTGGCCTCACAACCCATCGGTAAAAGCGGAGGGACCACACTCAACACATACACCAAGGACATGTCCCAGTTGATTGTATACCCGGAATATTTTGGAAATAAAGTGAAGATATAGAGGACATGTTGCAGTGAGAAAGAAGGTCTGGCCAGGTCCAACAAAATGTCGTCCGCGTAAAGGGAAATCCTATCGGACCAATCAGGCGCCCAGTCTAGTCGCCTAATAAGCGGGTCTACCCTTATTCAAATCGCCAGGGGCTCCTGGGCCAGGGCAAAGAGCAGGGATGACAGCGGGTAACCCTGTCTCGTAATCCTCCCCAGAACAAAGGATGCGGAGCAGACACCATTAACAGAAATCCATGCCAAGGGGTCAGTGTAAAGAAGACACACCCAAGACAGGAATCGGCCCCCAAAACCATACCTCTCAAGTGCGGTGAAAAGAAACAGGCCACTCTATCATATCAAATGCCATTTTGGCGTCAACGGACATAATAATGGCATCTTCTTGGATAGTGGCAGCCCTACCTAACACTCCATACAACCTTCGGAGATTGAATGCTGTATTTCTAGTGGGCATAAAGGCGTCGTGCCAAGAGCTTGGCGAGGATCTAGACTTCCCGGTCCAATAAGGAAATAGGACGATAGGAGCTACATTTCTCCGGGGGTTTACCCTTTTTATAGATCACTACAAAAAGGCTAATCGTTGAGCAGCAGGCAAAACACTGTGAACTTGGCTCTCTTCATACATTTTTATTAAGAATGGGGCAGTAGTAGTAGCATTGGATTTCTGTAATTCTACTGGTAGACCACTCGGGCCCATTGCTTTACCTGACCGTAGAGTGCCAATGGCCTTTGTAACCTCTTCGACTGTAAAATCATCCTCCAGGTTCCCCACATCTTGAGCGTCCACAGTAGGTAGCGGCAGGGTGGCCAGTAACTCTGCTGAATCAGCCTGGGTGGATGACTGCCTGGATGTGTATACCTGCTCAAAGTATCTGACAGGCCTCGGCTATTTCGGTCCTGTCACTTATTACCCCTCCCTCCAGTCCCACTATCTGGGCCACCCATCTACCTTTCAATATTTTGTTCCTTGATAATTTGTCTATGATATTATGATACCACAATATTATAATCATGGGGAACTGTAACTCTTTGGAGATGCGGGAACCATTTTCTTTCTTGCTATTCTAGCAAAGGAAGAGTGTGCTGTTTCACTTCTGTAATTATACCCCTGCTTTAAGACCCTGCTTAAAAAATGTCTATGTAATATCATACTTTTCGCCAGAAGAATGCATGATATCTCCATTTTTCAGTGTGTTGATGCTTAACATTTACCTGACATTTTATCACGCGGTGAGCCTAGTTTTATTCACTGACCTGTAAAACCTGAATTTCTAGATTTATTTTTTCCATTGGTGTACAAATGTTCTGTTTATTTATATGTTTAAACAATATGTTTCTGCCCTGCACCCTATCTCTTAAAACATTTGTTAATAATTGACAACGAAGTCACTAAGGGGGGTTTGCCCCTTGTGACCCCTGGCACTGCCTTTACAACTCTTGGCCTCAGAGGTGGCAAAATCAATGCACTGGAGTCAAGCTATCCTGGCTGAAGACGGCTGATAGCGGTACAAAAGGGGGTGGTAATGGACGGAGCATCTGAACCAATCAAACACTCACACCCAGTCAAAAGATCTGGGTTTAATCCATCACCGTTCTTTAGCCCACTCTGCCACCCCAGTTCAGACATGGCTATATGCAAATCAGTCTGACCCTGTGCCTCATGGGAACAGTCCAGCCCGAACTGACAAGCCATGCCTTCCCTGGACCGGAAACAAGCTTCCGAGGACCGGTTTCTGGCATTACAGCCGTCTTCAGCCCGGCTTGCTTGAATCCAGTGGCAAAGTGAGCAAGGGACTCACGTCTGAGCATACCCTGCCACACTTATGGCGGCCAAAAGCGGTACAAAAGGGGGTGGTAATGGACGGAGCATCTGAACAAAACAAACACTCACACCCAGTCAAAAGATCTGGGTTTAATCCATCACCGTTCTTTAGCCCACTCTGCCACCCCAGTTCAGACATGGCTATATGCAAATCAGTCTGACCCTGTGCCTCATGGGAACAGTCCAGCCCGAACTGCCAAGCCATGCCTTCCCTGGATCGGAAACAAGCTTCCGAGGACCGGTTTCTGGCATTACAGCCGTCTTCAGCCCGGCTTGCTTAAATCCAGTGGCAAAGTGAGCAAGGGACTCACATCTGAGCATACCCTGCCACACTTATGGCGGCCAAAAGCGGTACAAAAGGGGGTGGTAATGGACGGAGCATCTGAACCAATCAAACACTCACACCCAGTCAAAAGATCTGAGTTTAATCCATCACCGTTCTTTAGCCCACTCTGCCACCCCAGTTCAGACATGGCTATATGCAAATCAGTCTGACCCTGTGCCTCATGGGAACAGTCCAGCCCGAACTGCCAAGCCATGCCTTCCCTGGACCGGAAACAAGCTTCCGAGGACCGGTTTCTGGCATTACAGCCGTCATCAGCCCGGCTTGCTTGAATCCAGTGGCAAAGTGAGCAAGGGACTCACGTCTGAGCATACCCTGCCACACTTATGGCGGCCCAAAGCGATACAAAAGGGGGTGGTAATGGACGGAGCATCTGAACCAATCAAACACTCACACCCAGTCAAAAGATCTTGGTTTAATCCATCACCGTTCTTTAGCCCACTCTGCCACCCCAGTTCAGACATGGCTATATGCAAATCAGTCTGACCATGTGCCTCATGGGAACAGTCCAGCCTGAACTGACAAGCCATGCCTTCCCTGGACCGGAAACAAGCTTCCGAGGACCGGTTTCTGGCATTACAGCCGTCTTCAGCCCGGCTTGCTTGAATCCAGTGGCAAAGTGAGCAAGGGACTCACGTCTGAGCATACCCTGCCACACTTATGGCGGCCAAAAGCGGTACAAAAGGGGGTGGTAATGGACGGAGCATCTGAACCAATCAAACACTCACACCCAGTCAAAAGATCTGGGTTTAATCCATCACCGTTCTTTAGCCCACTCTGCCACCCCAGTTCAGACATGGCTATATGCAAATCAGTCTGACCCTGTGCCTCATGGGAACAGTCCAGCCCGAACTGCCAAGCCATGCCTTCCCTGGACCGGAAACAAGCTTCCGAGGACCGGTTTCAGGCATTACAGCCGTCTTCAGCCCGGCTTGCTTGAAGACGGCTGATAGCCCGAAACGGATGTATGACATTACAACGCATGCATTTACATCGCAAGCCTTTACAACGTAAGTATTACAACGCAGAAAATTACAACGCATAGTGCTTTGGGGTGCTGGATAGTGAATAGTTTAATTTACTATTCCAACTCCAGTCCCCGTGGACACTAGGGAAGGTTATTGGATAGTAAATTAACCTATTCCCTACCCTAGAGCGCCCCCCAGAGCAATGCGTTGTAATAGTTTGTCTGTGACTGGGGGTGAATGTTTTGCCATTGTGCAACATTCCGTCCATCATCTTGTGTGTTTTGTGGAACACATCAGCAACATAATGGCAGCTTTATGGACATTGGTCGGGTGGAGAAGTGTGGCTCAATGGTTAGAGCGGCAGACGCTGATGCAGAGGTCTGGCCTGGTACCAGGGTCCAATTCCTGCCTTGGCTGGTCACGGCGGATCTTGGGCTCATAATTCCTCGGACCTGATTTCTCGCCTCGGTGCCTACTCTAAGCATGGGTCCCACGCTGCAACTCTGGGCAATAGCTTGCTTAGTCTCCACAACAGCCCCCTACTGCGCTAGGGATGCCTGGTTGCACCCTGGGGATGCCCAGGAGTGGACATTTCACGGGGAAAAACCAGGAAGGGTTCTCTAGCGTTATGAGTACAGCGCCAGGACACTCAGGAGTATCAGTGCGCTTTACAAGTACGGCTACATTTACATTTACATTTACTTCACTCTCCTTGTTTTCTGTCATTTTTTTCATTACACTAATAGTGAATAATATTAGATTATTCACTATTAGTGTAACAAAATCGAATACAATTAGCTGGAATATGACCTTCTCAGGCAGGTGAGGTAAGTCAAAAAATGATGTGAAATTAATGTTGTGTGTGTGCTTGCTGGTGGGAGTGGTTTATGTGAAAGAGAGCGTGTGTATGTCTGAATGCGAGTGTATGTGTAAGCATGTGTGTGTGAGTGAAAGTGATGATCAAAAAGCATGTGATCTCACTTCTGCTACCCATGGTACTTTGGGGAATTGACGTCCATGTTAATGAAGCAAACTTGTTTAAAAGTAATTTTTTTCCCTCATCACTGTCACAGTTTCCACTCTTTAAATTATGGCTGGACCTAAGAAATCCTCACTAGTAACTAGTTGTATAAAAGCCGCCGCAAATTCTGTTATGATCTTATTCTTAACTAACATTTTCAAAAATAAAGAACCAGAAACAAAGTTTACTCTAGGAATATTCAAACCCTGATCACTACATTAAACGGTATGAGGAGAGGATGCCTGAAAATGGATCTGATCTTTTCTACCCGTCTGTCTCGCTGGACAGAGCTCTGTGCGTAGACTGTGCAAAAACGCGCATGGGACAAGTTGTCTAGCTCCCCTGCATCTTTATCCAGCACTAAAGTGGTGTTATAGGTTTGGCATTGTCTGTATTCAGGGCTCTGGACCTCATTTATAGGGGTGGGTGTAATTTGCGTAATTGCGTTACGCAAATCTCCGCAAAACGGTAAAAAATCTCAGCAAATACGCAGAAATTCCGCGAACACGGAGAATTGCTTGTTCGCAAGGCTTTTTTCCTGTTCGCAATCGCTGTCTGCGTGCTCGGGGGAAATATCTCACGAACACACATTTTGAGAACACGAACAAGCAAAGAATTTCGCAAAGTCGCAGAACGCAGAAGTTTGGGCATTTCACGTTCCCCGCGGAACGCGAAATTACCCAAATTCCACAAATTCTACGAGCGGAACGGAATTTACCGCCCAGGCCTACTCATTTATCAATCATATGCATACATTTGTCTGTGACATGGACCATAGGATTTGTTATATTTCTTTTTTCAAAATATGTTCTAATTTTTCATTTTCAGTTTAGGTTCCATCGTGACTTTGCCATGCTTTTAATGAACATATTGCCATGTTTTTATTTGCTAGTTTCTTAAATAAACTGTGCTGAAATCGAATACTTTCCCTTAGTTACACGCCGAGGTGACCGTGTGCATGTTGACTCTACTCGTGTCCATTTCTGCAGTATGGGACCAACATCCCAGCATATGTGGTATACAGGGTTCCAGCAATGTACCAGTACAGTGGGCCAGGTTTTAAGGTTTATTCTCATTTACTGGCGCACTGTAACCCTGGGGAGAGGTACTATCTTTGCAGTCTTCGTGGACCTCAAGTCAGCTTTCGACTTGGTCCCGCGACCCAAGATGTTGCTCACTCTCTTAAAGTTGGGTATGCCGTTGGACATCTTGACTTTTGTTGTCACTACACACGGACAACTACGCTCAGGTTAGATGGGATGCAGCGGGTAGCATCACAGAAAAGTTCCCGGTTGAGAAGGGGGTGAGACAGGGGTGCGTTTTAGCACCCACCCTCTTCTCAATATACATTAACGGGGTAGTGAAATACTTCAAGGACTTCCCCACGGATGCCCCGAATCTAGCTGGGACAAAGATTCCACTACTAATGTTCGCCGATGACACTCTTATTCTTTCGAAAACGAGACAGGGCCTCCACCGTTCCCTCTCAAGATTTGAGGAGTACTCTGTGAACCATGATATTGTTGTCAAAACAAAGTACATGGTCCTACAAACCACCAACAAAGTCATCAGTGAAGTTAGAACGAAGGAAGGGTTTTTGAAAGAAACGGCGACTTTTTACTACTTGGGGGTAACTTTAAGACAGAAAACTAAGCTGGAAGCCACAAATAGACTGCCTTACTGTTAGACATGCTTAACTCTCAGGCGCCCTGCTCAAGGAGCATAGATGTTCTTATACCAAACCCATAGCTCCTGTGCTACAGATCTATAATACCAAAATTGGTGCCTCAATCCTGTATGGGGCAGAGTTGTGGGGTTATGCCAATCTGGATTCTTTAGTGGTGGGCTAGAACAAATTTTTAAGATCCCTAATCGGCCTTCCCCAATCCACCCCATTGGCACCTCTCTTTTTGGACTTGGGATGCCACTCAATTAGGGATGTGGCACATTATAGGCCAATAGCATATTGGAGGAGACTTCGGGTCACTCCTGAGCTAGCACACTATGCCCTGGCTCTGTTAAAAGTCAGGGATTTAGACGTAAATAGGAAAATTGTGTGGATTAGCCGTATCAGAAATATACTCTGTGAGTTGGGGACGAGCCATTTGTGGACCTCCCCAGCCGGAAGTACATTTCCAAGTAAAACTGAGCTAAAGGCAGCCTATTGGAATATGATCAATATGAGACGGTTTGCAGCTTTTTCTACCCTCACCCTGTCTAAAGTTTTTCTCCATATCAAACATGAACCCAAATATGAGTTGTATTGGGATTTAATTACATCAACACGAGATAGGAAATTATTCCATCAGTTTAGGGTGGGAACATTACCTACTAATGCTTTCACCTTTAAGTGGTGTAATTCAAATACAAACACCATTAATTGCCCCTTCTGTCCGGACAAGATTGAAATACTGGGACATATTTTTGTTTGTCCAGCATACAGTAAACCCAGGCGTTGCTGATTGAAACCCATATGTTCTAACCTGGGCACTAGGTCCAGTAGTGAGGCCTTCAGAATCTTTAAAACAACAGTGGAAGGTCCCACTGTGTTTGCTACAGCAAAGTTCCTGGGCTAGTTGTGGGTGATCCGTTGGACTGAAAGGAGGCATAGGTAAATGTCTAGGTTTTGTTTGATACCCTTGTTTCCCCAGAATAGCACTATGCACTTTATTCTATAGCTTCGATGCTCCCTGTTTAAGATCGAACACTGAATGTTTGCCTAGGCCGCAGATCATGGGTGTGTTTTAGAGTCCTTTTGAATATATTTATTGTTTTAAGAAGAATACTTTTTTATTATGCTAATTAATAAGTTTTTTTAATATAGAAATATGATGCATTGTTCTATTTGGCCTCCAAGTTTATCTTGTTTTAACTTTTGTGATTTTCATAAATCGAAATAAAGTTTATGAACTGAACTGAACTGGTATACATTTCTGCTTGGAGTCCCTATTCAACAGCCATCTTCCCTGTTGGTAGCCCCTTTGACATCTTTAATTTCTTCTATATCAATTGGCGATTCCAGTTCCTCTGCCTGCAAACATAAAACATTTTGAGGATAGAATTCATGTCAAAATGGCACTATCCTACTCTTGGACGCTTCTATTTTTAGTAACAGATTGCCAAAAGCAAAACATGGTAGTAACCTAGCTCTTATCTAAGTTGCATCCAAATATAAGTGAAGCGCAACTCAAAGCCCAATCTAGAAGTCTGCTTCTCCCTAACACTACGTCACATACAGTGTAGGAAGGTTCTGTCAATAAATATAGCAGGGATCCTATTACCTGTGAGTGCAGTCCACAGCCATTACACGTAGGCCCACAAGAGAGCTAAGATTGCTGCATAAAGAAGCTGTTCAAAAGGAACTAATTTGCAAAAGCAATTAAAACTACAGCGCATATAAGTAACTCACAGCTAAACTTGCGAAAGGCACATTTTTTTCTCTATATTTTATCATCCTGTGTTGATCTCCCTATGGTAAATTTCAGGGAACCTTTCCATATATTTTACCATATGGAAAACTCCATCCGACTGTGGAGATCGCTCTATGGTGAAGTATAGGGAAAATGTTAAAGTTTATCAAATTTGGAAAAAAATAGTAACATCATTTTTTTGTTAAATAGAATTGTAAATTAATGTCATATATTTATTTTAAATGTAAAACAAAGGAAATAAATGCCGCATCATTTTTTACTTAATATTCAATTATATCTTCAATTAATTTAAATATATTACATTAAATTGAAATTATTTTGCTGGTTTAAATTAAAAAAAATAGATTTCCCTATCTAAAGCACAAAGTAGTTTTTTATCATGCCGTAATATTTATTAAAAGTGATGTATAGAATTAAATGTAATGTAATGATAGGTTATTAAAAATGTATGTTACTATAAGGTTTGGAAGCTGTGGGCAGACTACCGGGGCTTGTTACTGGAGGCGGAGGATGCAGCGGCCCCCTCCATCCAGTTTAATATTTCCCTGCTGGTGCAAGCTGAAGTTTCTTTCTTCTTCGTTTATTGGAACACGGTGCAAGGGCACAGCTAGGTTTTATGTGGGAGGCCGTTAGTGCGACCAGGGGCGTGGGGGGTTGTTGGGCGGGGGTTTGCATATGTTTTTGTTTAAATCTGTATTGCTTTCCATTTCTTCTGGATCTTATTATTGAAATATCAAAGTCAGGAAGCTTTGTATTTATTGTGCAGATGTATCTGGGTGACAGAGCCCTGCTGTATAAGTGTCATTTGATTTATAAAATCTCTTTAAAAAAAACTTAATGTTACTTTAATTTTTAAATTAAAAAAAGTTGTTAAAATATTTTATTACTAAATAATAAATGTTTGGTTTTGAAATATTTTTCTTTACATTAAATTATATTTATGAATATTTGTAACTATTTTAAATAATATCACATCATTTAACATTAATTATTTTTGAGGGATTATTTTAAGCCACTATCTCCATTATTTCAGATTGGAGGGTGTGACAGTACAAGTGGTTGGCTGGGTGCACAGTTAGATTTACTCCAGCTCTGAGCTGGAGTAATTTACTACGATTTTGGGTCCCTTTTTGGCTGTGCTACCTTTAAAAATTGAATTTGTGAATAGCAATAGGCTTACTCTTTTATGGGTTTGAGTGCATGTTCTTCCTTAAACCCTTCCCTGACCCCTACTTATGCCTCCCTAAACCCCACCTGTTTTGTAGCAAGTATGCCCTATTTTTCAACTTCCCCCCTTGGTCCCTCTCACAGTTGCTACTGAGTAGTAAACATACATGTGTAAGGATATTCCAATAGAAAAGATAGGAGAGATAGAAGTGGACATTTACACTCAAATATTTATGAATAGCATTTTGGAGTACTATGGTGGTACTATTGTAGTTCTATTAAATGTACTAAAAATGCAGTTTGTGAATATGCTCTATAACTGGTAACCACCTCACAACTTGTAATAAAATCACCAACACCATGGTGGGGTTTAGCTAGTATTGCTAAAGTGATGGGCAGTGTCTCTAAAAAATCATCGTGCTGTTGGGAAAATGTGTGGTCCGTGTGTCTGGCAGCCATAATTGTCACGGTAAGCATGGCAAGCACGGTACACAAGTTGCGTCGTTGATTTAGCTGTGACTCTGGCACTGGTGCCCGCACACTGGAGGAGGTCTAGTCTTTGGCCGTTTCCGGTGCGTCTCAATATGCAATATATAATCAACCAATTATTATAAAGGGGCCACTTCCCATTTACTTATTGCATCTAATAAGGAAGCATTTACTTTCTTCATTCCTTTGTTTATACAAAAGCCTGTGTTGTCCTTCTACCACATTACAATATTTAAACTGGGAAAGAGGAAAGTTTTAGGTAAACAAAATACAAGAAAATGTCAGTTTATTATAAAAACTGTCAGGGCTTCATTTAGAAACTTACACACTATTCTTTATTTTTAGACATACAGGAACCTGCTAGAACCAAGAGAGAAACTCAGTTGAAGAGGATCTAGACGTACCAACGTTGAGAGGGACCAGACTGAATAGGATTCTCCGTGTTTCTTTTTATCCACTTTCCCTTTCTCCCTGATGGTTGTCTTTACTTCAATTACATGGACAGAATTCGGGTTGAGACTGTGTTTGTGCCGCATTGGGAAAAAGCTTTTGTGATCGCATCTCGCTCCTACAAGATAGAACGACCTGAATCAATAAAAATAAGCAAGTTAGTGTGTAGTGTTACAAAGATAAGAAGAAGAATTGCTTCAAATGTAGTAACAAACCGCACATGTGTAAGCACTATGCATTGATCAAATTATGGTAGATTTCAGCTTCGAATGGGCATTTTTAAAAACTAATAGACACATATGACCTAACAAGATGGTTCAAGTTAAGCTAAATCATTTTGCAAGAGTATACCAGTAATAACATCAACATGGGAACAATCTACATTAAAAGTTCTGTTTTTCTTTAAAAAAAAAAAACAAGGGTCTCTTAAATGAGTTGTTATTTATGATTTCTTTTGGGTTCTTTCAGATAAATATTTTTGGAAAGAATTACATACACAAAAAAGTAAACATCAGGATACAGTGAGCATAATAACTCTGTACTTTAGTTTAAACTTCATCAATTTGCCGGTGTTTTTTCATGGTTGTCAGGAATAATCTAAATCTTTCTTGGACTATCTAAACCCTAAAGCTTTTAATGTTTCTGTGTTATTGGTCACACATGATTTGATGGATATTTTCAATTAGCCCTCGAACTGCTCATTTTGAGGAACACCGGCGTTGTGCTGTACAGGTTTTAACTTCTCTTCATTGTGTGGTGTGTTGTACGGTAAGTGATACTTGTCTACTCTATCTTATCTTCCACCACATATTTATCAATCAAGCACCTCTTTTTTTTAAAAAACATCTTTTTATTATAGCGAAGTCACAGAAAAGAAAGGCACAGAGCATAACGGTATTAGCACCAGCAATATACGATCAATAACAGTATGCAATACCAACGGCACTACACAGCCATATACGGCCCACATCCCGGAGGCTGGTCGGCGTCGGATCAGATCGTGGTCATAAGCAGGGGATATTGCGGTCATGCTCCAATGATATGAAAGCTAGCAGTGGCTTCGCAAGTATTGTTATTACACTTAATTATAATACCAAGCAATTCAAGAACAACTAGTAACCCCTCGAATGGCATCGACAGTACTAATTCAATAGTGTAGGACATTTGTGTGAGGGCCAGGCATGGGGCATTCAAATGACGACGGCATCCACCTATGGGAATCAGATCAATATACATACATACATATCAAGGGCTCGTAGCGTGGCAACGTGGGACACCTACACCGTCTCACAGTCTCCCCTCCAGCCCCCTCCCCCCCACAGTCAGACTCCGAGGCATCAGAGGAAAACAAAATCAAACACCTCTTAGGTTGAAATGTATCTTGCCATCCCTTCTCTTTATGTTCCTTTCCAGTAGGATAGCTATGCATATGTGCCGCTAGTCTATCCCTCTTAGCAGTTCTGTCACAACAGGTACACACAGATTTGTCCTTTAACCATAGGAGCTTCTTTTTATTTCAACTATGGTACAGGCAAATGACTAACATACAGAGAATGATTAAACACCTAAGTGTTGCTTGTGAAAAGCAAATAAAAGAAGAAAACCTTTATTATTTACATATTGTTTTACCTTAAAAGAAATCCTAAAAATAAAAACAAATATAAGCTCATGTTTATGTACTGTGGAAGCTTTTTCCAAATCTTTATTTCTGTGCAATAAATAATAATGAATAGAAATATGTTTATGTTGGGTCCAATCCAATGACGGGTAAATCTGTGCCGTAGGCACTGGAAGTAGGGGTGTGTAGGTTGCTGCAACATCCCCTAAATATCCATGCTGGAGTTCAGCAGGTTAACGAGCAATAAAGAGGTCTTTACATTTTATTTTTATCTTGCCACATTTGCAGTGTATTCAAAGACAGAAAGATGTTTGGCTAGACTTCAGGCAAATTGATGCTTATTCTTTTAACCTGGAGATTGTTTTTTACTTTTATTTTTTTGACTGCAGAGTGAGAGGAATTTGTAAAGCTAGCTATGTGACTATCTTACAAGGAGTGTGAAAGGAAAGGCTGCAGTATGGCAATTTTATTCTAACACAGAATAACATTTAAATGGCTGTTAATGAACTGTACAAATATTTCAACATAAATCAGCAGTTAGGAAAGCGCATGAGACACATTTTATTTTGTAATTCTGAAGTGTGATGGAAACAAATATTTGAATAGAGTCAAAACACTTTCCTTGGTGATGCCGTAATGACAAATGCTCGTGAAATTAGATTTCCACGCATTATCGTTTGTGCGCTATATAATTTTATCAGTAAAACTGTATGTCTATGCAAATTTAGTGGCTATTTCAATGGAAATTGTGCTGTCTGTTAGTGCCAGTGCCCTACCGCACAATGTAGTAATATATTTCCGACCGAGTGCTCCAAAATACACCACCAGCTGCATACTGCTGTTCTTTGCGTGAAGCTTCGATTTTTCACAATCCCTATGACTTCAGTGATGTAACATTGATGGCAGCACCCCCATTCTGGAAATTGTTGAAGCAGCACTGACCCCGGCATCCATCTTGTGGCTTCTCTTCTTCCTGCCGTGGGAAACGTTACCTTTAGTTTGCTAAGTCTGGTGGCATCTTGCATTGAGATGCTCCACAGGTTAGTCCAAAACACAGGTGCCAGCTCCACACTGCAGGATGGCATGGTTAGAGTGCTGGCATGAGGGCTTTCGTAGGGGCTGGCAGCCCATCCAGCTGTGATTCCTGACCCTTTCCTGCAATCTACCAGGGAAATGCCACCGAGGCTACAGGGCCCGGCCCTAGAACAGAACATGCTGTAGCATATGAAGCCAGTGCAGCTCAAAACAAAGAAAATACAAAAACACACACGCCCACCATCCCCGCCAATAAGACAAACTCCTACAGAACATGAGATGCAAATTAAACATCCTATCACAGACACTCCATATAGTGAGTTGTTATTGTGCTCGCACAGCAACCAAGCTGTATACAACACACCACCTTAGAACTCTGAGTAACATCCAGCTTAGGCCGTATGTGGAACTAACTGGCTATTAAGCCCTCCCACAACACTTACTACTACAAAGGAGGAAATACCAAAGCAATTCAGTACAATCCGAAAGTCTCACGAAGCAAAAGCATTTCCAGCTCATTAAAACTGGCATACTAAACCTGACCACACACCTTTAACAAAACCAAACCAGAGTGTAGCCTGCAATGGAAACAAGGGAAGTCATGCCCTGGACAATTGAAAGGCACTCTGGTGCCATAGTAATGCAAGACTGTGCGCTATACAAGTGTTATTCAACGAAAACAATAACCACAATGTGGTCTGTCTTCTGCTCCCAGGGTGTTGGCTGCAACCCTCAATCACGTTGAGCTGGGAAGAGAGCTGTGAGATAAGTACTCCCTGCACCATTTACAGCTCACATGCTTTTTCGGCCTAATAAAATGGCTGCCAGGGTCCTTGTTGTTACAACACCTGTTATTTACATTGCTTTTAAAAGGGACAGGTGCTGTATGAGGAGGGAATTTCCTAGGGAGGGGTTTACAGTGTTGCTTGTAAATCTTGTACCGTGGTGGTTGTTGAAAAATAAAAATATATTTGTGAACCAGAGCGCAGGTATGCCAGCCGGATATAGAAATGGCCACTCCCCACAAGGTTGGTTTACAGGAGAAACAATTGTTTCCTTAATCAGAACTTGAGATTTTCTAAGGCTCTGCAGTGTCAGCTAATGAACATCAGAGCCAGCACTAAGCTTTGAATCACCTCAGGCTACCTCCAAGTTCAGCTTCGAAGCGTCTAAGGCTACCTCAGATTTAAGCTTTCAATCACCTCAGAATTCAACTTTGAAGCGTCTCAGGCTACCGCAGAGTTCAGCTTCAAATCATCTCAGGCAGCCTCAGAGTTCAGCTTCGAATCATCTCAGGCTACCTCAGAGTTCAGCTTTGAATCATCTTAGGCTACCTCAGAGTTCCGCTTCGAATCGTCTCAGGCTACCTCAGAGTTCAGCTTCAAATCATCTCAGGCTACCTCAGAGTTCATCTTCAAATCATCTCAGGCAGCCTCAGAGTTTAGCTTCGAATCATCTCAGGCTACCTCAGAGTTCAGCTTCAAATCATCTCAGGCAGCCTCAGAGTTCAGCTTCGAATCATCTCAGGCTACCTCAGAGTTCAGCTTTGAATCATCTTAGGCTACCTCAGAGTTCCGCTTCGAATCGTCTCAGGCTACCTCAGAGTTCAGCTTCAAATCATCTCAGGCTACCTCAGAGTTCAGCTTCAAATCATCTCAGGCAGCCTCAGAGTTTAGCTTCGAAGCGTCTAAGGCTACCTCAGATTTAAGCTTTCAATCACCTCAGAATTCAACTTTGAAGCGTCTCAGGCTACCTCAGAGTTCAGCTTCAAATCATCTCAGGCAGCCTCGGAGCTCAGCTTCGAAGCGTCTCAGGCTACCGCAGAGTTCAGCTTCGAATCATCTCAGGCTACCTCAGAGTTCCGCTTCGAAGCGTCTCAGGCTACCTCAGAGTTCTGCTTCGAATCATCTCAGGCTACCTCAGAGTTCCGCTTCGAAGCGTCTCAGGCTACCTCAGAGTTCAGCTTCAAATCATCTCAGGCTACCTCAGAGTTCCGCTTCGAAGCGTCTCAGGCTACCTCAGAGTTCTGCTTCGAATCATCTCAGGCTACCTCAGAGTTCCGCTTCGAAGCGTCTCAGGCTACCTCAGAGTTCAGCTTCAAATCATCTCAGGCAGCCTCAGAGTTCAGCTTCAAATCATCTCAGGCTACCTCAGAGTTCAGCTTTGAATCATCTCAGGCTACCTCAGAGTTCAGCTTCGAATCATCTCGGGCTTCCTCAGAGTTTAGCTTTGAATCATCTCAGGCTACCTCAGAGTTCAGCTTTGAATCATCTCAGGCTACCTCAGAGTTCAGCTTCGAATCATCTCGGGCTTCCTCAGAGTTTAGCTTTGAATCATCTCAGGCTACCTCAGAGTTCAGCTTCGAATCATCTCAGGCTTCTTCAGAGTTCAGCTTCGAGGCCTCACTTGTTTCCTCTCCAGCAGGCTCTCCAACAAAGTCCTACTAGTGGGCCTTGGAGGCCCTCTCTAAATCCCCTACTGTATGTCTTCCACCTGACACTCAATTCTTTTTTTTATTTTTATTTTTATTGCAGATTGCACAGCTTACACAGGTTGTTTATGCCTACAGCCATGGGGCCGGCAGCATCTGACAGTGAAAAGACAAAGAAAAAATACACAGCTTATATGCCGACAGCCCAGGGGATCGGCAGCAATACTGTGAGAAAGTGGCTCTATATATACTGGACAATAATGAAGTACAGTGTGTATAGAGTCCACAAACTCCAAAGGTATAACAAAGGTTAAAGTCAGGACTGACCTTACTCTCAAAAGTGGTAGCTTGGTCGAGCAGTAAGGCAGTACCAGAGGGCAGTGCAAAGCATTTGTTGTACCCACTCAGTCAGCAAAGAATTTCACACACTCAAAGACTGAACTCCAGGCCAATGGTTTTTATATCCAAAGATATAGTTGATTTATTTTGAGAACCAACAGGCATAAAAATATACTTGGCTAGATATGAGAACTCTTTGTAATTACTTTGCAAGGAAGCAATGAAGTTGGTGAACACAATAGGTACAGAAGTCTAGACACACTTTAGCATTGAGCTCTATGGGTTGTTACCATAAAAGTACAGTTGATTACAGTACAGATTACTTTAGTAGTTCCAGGAATAGATCCTAGATTCCGTCCTGGGGTCTAAGCTGAAACCAGTTTAGCAAAAACGTTTTAGTTACTGTGGTGAATTTTCATGAGTATAAAGCTGTTTTAAAAGTTCACACTTTAACTTTTCAATGACAATCTGGCAATGTTATTCAATGGGAGAAAATTCAGGTTGCAGGTAAAGTATGGTTGTGTTACTTTTGTAATCCAGTACTGGGCTTCTAGGTCCAGCACTGGGGTCTGAACCTAAAACAGGTAGGTAATTGCGTTGATTTTTAAAGAATATTTCAAGTTTTCAAAAGTAGGCACTTGGAAGAAATTTCATAGAAAAGCATACAATGGGTTCCTATGGAGAAAATACAGATTACTAGTAAACCTGGTAAGGATTACTTTTGCGGTTCAGTACTGGGCTGCAAAGTACAGTACTGGCTTCTCGCCTGCTTGCAGGTGAGTACTTCGGAATTCGGACTTCGGCTGATTGTATATGAATATTTGCAGTTTTCAAAACGTCACACTTAGAAAAGTTTCTAGTCAAAATGGTTCAATGTTATCCAATGGCAGGTAAGTGAGTTACCGGTTTCCAGGTGAGTACTTGGCTGGTGAAGTTAAGGTTCTGGGTATAGACTCAGGGGCCCCCCAGGGTCAGGTACGTACAGTCAGTTCCGCCCCAGCACCGCAGGGTGCAGAGGTAGGTAGGACTAATGACATTCAATGAGGGAAAGGGGGCCTCCGGTTGGTGGCTGCTGGCTAGCAGGCCACAAGGCTGTAGGAGCTGGGCTCCTGGTCACTTGCTCAGGACAAGGGGGGAAGTAAGATAGGACAAAGGTGGCACAGCCAGTGGCACTCAGGCGGCTGGGTGCAGGGTGCTCTTGAGCCGTCGGGCGCTCAATGTTATCCAATGGGAAAGATCAAAAAGGAACAAAGGCTGCAGGCTCGGGGACGGAGACTCTCCAGGGGCGAACAGCACTTCAAGAGGTAAGTTGGGATCTTGGAGCACAGGTAGGTACCACAAAGGGAGGCACAGGGGGCTGTAGGGCGCCGGGTGCAGGGGTGTCTTTGGGTGTCGGAAAAGCTTACCCTCGGCTGGTCGCAGTTGGGGTGGCCCCTGGTTCTGAGTCTGCAGGCGTCGGCTGGTTCGTCGAGGAGGGTCTTTGGGCACTGGACTTCGGGTCCCAGTCGCCGGGGGGACATCCTCGTGGTCTTGGTTCAGTTGGGCCCGGCCTGGGTTCGGAGGGTGCAGAGAGAGCTGGTCCGGAGCTTCCTGGTTGGCACCAGGTTCAAGTTCAAGTTCAGAAATTTGTATAGCGCACTACTCACCCAGAGGGTCTCAAGGCGCTTGAGGGAGGGGGGGTGCTTTATTTATCGAATAACAAAGTTTTAAGTTGCTTCCTGAAGGAGAGGTGGTTTTGTGTAAGGCGGAGGTGGGTGGGTAGAGAGTTCCAGGTTTTGGCCGCTAAGTAGGAGAAGGATCTACCCCCCATGGTGGATTTATGGATGCGCGGAAT
This sequence comes from Lissotriton helveticus, assembly GCF_964261635.1. Classification (NCBI taxonomy): domain Eukaryota; kingdom Metazoa; phylum Chordata; class Amphibia; order Caudata; family Salamandridae; genus Lissotriton; species Lissotriton helveticus. Next base: position 684,332,206 of record NC_136073.1, read on the forward strand.
ATCGACGAGGGCTTGATTGGACGATCGTAGATGGCGGGTGGGGGTGTAGAAGGACAGTCGCGTGTTGAGGCATTCGGGTCCTAGGTCGTAGAGGGCTTTGTGTGCGTGGGTAAGGAGATGGAACGTTATTCTCTTGTTGACGGGGAGCCAGTGGAGGTCTTTCCGGTGACCGGAAATGTGAGCTTGACGGGGGATGTCCAGTATGAGTCTGGCTGAGGCGTTTTGGATGCCTAGGAGTTTTTTCTGTAGTTTGGCTGTTGTAGTCCAGGCGACTTGTGACCAGTGCGTGGGTGACCGTCTTTCTTGTTTCGGTGGGGATCCAGCGAAAGATTTTTTTGAGCATGCGTAGGATGTTGGAACATGATGATGAGACGGCGTTGACTTGTCTGGTCATCGAGAGGTGGGTTGTTGCAGCCGAGCCTCTGTTGTTGGGAGTCCCAGTCTTTAAGAGGGTCAAGGCAGGCAGGTCCTCCGTGTGTCCCAAGGTTGTTGTCCGCAGGAGTCGCCGGGATTAGGCAGGAGCAGGTTCCAGGATCGACAGGCCGGTAGGGCTGGGGCCAAGTCAGTTGTTGTCGTCCTGTTGTTAGCAGCTGCACGGCGGGTCTTCTTCTTCTTGATCTTCTTTTTTCTTTTCGTATCGGGATCTGAGGAAGGAAGGTTCATGGAGCCCCTAAATACTGAATTTAGGGGCATTACAGGTAGGGCAAGGACAGGGACCAATGGGTCCCTGTCCTGGGGTGAGTACACCCCCTAGTCTGCTCCTCTCCTGTGGGAGGGGGGCAGGAGCCTAGCTGGGATTGGGCAGGGCTCCCCATCTACAAGATGGCCTGAGCCCGGGTCGTGCTTCACATCGTCTCCCCACCTGAGGGGTGGGGTTGGCACCCCCCCCTTCCTGACTTAGTTTTTCCTGCCAGTCTTCCCGCCAGAGTGGGGGTTAGAACTGGTGGGGGCCAGTTGCTGGGTACAGCAAATGGTCTGGAGAAGCTCACAGAGGCGGCCTGCCTTTGAAGCTTCCCCCTGCCCATCCTGGGGGAAGAGACCTAGCACCTCGCCCAGGATGTGCATTGTTGCAGGCCCAGGAGAGCGGGGGGCTCTCCACCCAGGGTCCAGCAACATGTCTGCTGTGTGGCAGCCTCTGCAGCCACTCAGCCCAGACGTGGATTGTAGGTTAGGATTTCAGAGGGCATCTCTAAGAAGCCCTCTGGTGCATTTTACATTAAATCCCACACTGGCATCAGTGCCCACACCTCTGGCATAGGACACCCAGCTAGAGGGGTGACTGAAGTATGCCAGGGCAGTGGGTTCTGTGGGCATGGCACACAGGGATGTGTGCCATGTCGACTCTTGGTTTAGTTCTGTACTTAAGCACTCAGCCTGCAAAGGCAGCGTGTGGGTGCCAGAGTACATGGTCCCTGAGGGTGGCACAATAAGTGCTGCAGCCCTCAGGGGTCTCCTATGGTCACCATGCCCCGGGTACCTAGGGTACCATTTACTAGGGGCTGACAGGTGGCCAGAGAGGCCAATTGGGTTTTTAGTTTTAGCACAGTGTTAGGGAAGGAACACATGTCCTGGGTACCTGGTTGGCAGGAACCCAGGGCACACTCAGTCAAAGCACATCAGCAGTAGAGAGAAAAAGTGGGGGCATACCAAGGCAAGAAAGATGGCTCTTTCTCACACAACCCCCCCCCCCCCAAACGAAAGGTGATGAGACTAACCTTGCCCTAGGGAGTCTTCATTTTCTAAGTGGAAGAATCTGGAAACCTGGAAAGTCCGTCTGCATTGGCATGGGCAGTCCCTGGTCGGTGTTCCGCTTCAAAGTCCATTCCCTGTAGGGAGATGGACCATCTCAGTAGTTTTGGATTTTCCTCTTTCATCTGCATTAGCCATCTGAGAGGTCTGTGGTCAGTTTGAACCAGGAAGTGAGTTCCAAACAAGTAGGGCCTCAACTTCTGCACTCCAACGCTGCTCTCTGGGGAGTAGCCTCCTGCTTATAAAAGCAACAGGTTGGTCTTGGCCTTCCTCATTGATCTGGGAGAGGACCGCTCCTATCCCCAGCTCTGAGGCATCAGTCTGCACTATGAACTGCTTGGAGTAGTCTGGTGCTTTTAGAATGGGTGCTGAGCACATTGCTTCTTTCAGGGTGTCAAAAGCCTTTTGGCAGCTAACAGTCCAGTTCACTTTCTTGGGCATTTTATTGGATGTGAGTTCTGTGAGGGGAGTCACAATGGACCCATATCCCTTCACAAACTTTCTGTAGTACCCAGTCAAGCCAAGGAATGCCCTGACTTGGGTCTGGGTGGTTGGAGCTGCCCAGTCCAGGATGCTCTGGATCTTGGGCTGTAAGGGTTGGACCTGGCCTCCACCAACAAGGTGGTCCAAGTACACCACAGTGCCCTGCCCTATCTGGCATTTGGATGCTTTGATAGTCAGTCCTGCAGATTGCAGGGCTTGTTGAACCTTTCCAAGGTGGATCAGGTGATCCTGCCAGGTGGAGCTAAAGACAGCAATATCCTCAAGATAAGCTGCACTAAAGGACTCCATTCCAGTCAGGACTTGGTTCACCAACCTCTGGAAGATGGCAGGGGCATTCTCTAACCCAAAAGGCATTACAGTGAACTGATAGTGCCCATCAAGGGTGGAGAATGCTGTCTTTTCTTTGGCTCCTGGGGCCATGCCAATCTGCCAGTACCCTGCAGTTATGTCAAACGTGCTGAGGAATTTTGCTGCCCCTAGCTTGTCTATCAACTCATCTGCTCTTGGAATGGGGTGAGCATCTGTCTTAGTGACAGAGTTGAGCCCTCTATAGTACACACAGAACCTCACCTCTCTCTTTCCACCCTGTTGATGAGGTTTGGGGATCAGAACCACTGGGCTAGCCCACGGGCTCTCAGAGGGTTCAATCACCCCTAGCTCCAGCATCTTGCTGACTTCAGCTTTGATGCTTTCCTTGACTTGGTCTGATTGTCGATAGATTTTGTTTTTGACAGGGTTACTGTCACCAGTGTTCACATCATGGGTACACCAGCTGGTCAGACCAGGGGTCAAGGAAAAGATGCTAGCAAACTGTTGCGAGACTTGCTTGCAGTCAGTCTGCTGTTGGGGAGAGAGGGTGTCTGAAAAGACTACTCCATCCACTGACCCATCTGTTGGGCTGGAAGAGAGGAGATCAGGGAGAGGTTCACTCTCTGCTTCCTGTTCCACATCAGTCACCATCAGCATGGTGAGGTCAGCCCTGCCATTGTAGAGTTTCAGGCGGTACACATGGATAACCCTTTTGGGTGTCCTGCTGGTGCCCAGGTCCACTAAGTAAGTGACCTCACTCTTTTTCTCCAGGATAGGGTAATGGCCACTCCATCTGTCTTGGAGAGCCCTTGGTGCCACTGGCTCCAAAACCCACACCTGTTGTCCAGGTTGAAATTCAACCATGGCAGCTTTTTGGTCATACCAGTGCTTCTGCAGCTCCTGGCTGGCCTCAAGATTCTTGGATGCCTTGTCCATGTACTCAGCCATTCTGGACCTTAGGCCAAGCACATAGTCCACTATGTCTTGTTTGGGTTCTTGGAGGGCCCTCTCCCATCCCTCTTTCACCAGACAAAGTGGTCCCCTTACAGGATGACCAAACAGAAGTTCAAAGGGTGAAAACCCCACTCCCTTCCGTGGCACTTCCCTATAAGCGAAAAGCAGGCATGGCAACAGGACATCCCATCTCCTTTTGAGTTTTTCAGGGAGTCCCTTGATCATTCCTTTCAATGTCTTGTTGAACCTCTCCACAAGACCATTGGTTTGTGGGTGGTATGGGGTAGTGAACGTGTACTGCACCCCACACTCCTTCCACATGTGACTCAGGTAAGCAGACATGAAGTTGGTACCTCTGTCTGAAACCACCTCCTTAGGAAACCCTACCCTGTTAAAGACACCCAGGAGGGCCTTAGCTACTGCAGGAGCTGTAGTAACCCTAAAGGGAATTGCTTCAGGGTACCTAGTAGCATGATCCACTACTACTAGAATGAATTTGTTCCCTGGGGCTGTGGGAGGCTCAAGTGGACCCACAATGTCCACACCTACCTTTTCAAAGGGTACCCCCACCACTGGCAGTGGTATCAGGGGGCCTTTGGTTTGCCACCTGTCTTGCCACTGGCCTGACAGGTAACACATGAGCTCACAAACTCCTTCACCTTTTGGTTCATCTGGGGCCAGTAGAAGTGGCTAACTAGCCTTTCCAAGTTTTGGTTTGCCCCAGGTGTCCAGCTAGGGGAATGTCATGAGCTAAGGTTAGGAGGAACTCCCTGTACTTCTGTGGCACTACCACCCTCCTGGTAGCTCCAGGATTGGGGTTTCTTGCCTCAGCATACAGTAATCCCTCTTCCCAATAAGCTCTGTGGGTACCACTGACATCTCCCTTTGCTTCTGCAGCAGCTTGCTTCCTCAGGTTTTTCAAGAGTGGGGCAGTCTCGCTGACCCTGGCAAGCTCCTCCCTAGTGGGTACCCCTGGGCACAGGAGTCCAGCCTGGTAAGGCTCAAGCTCCATGGGCTCAGTTCCCTCTAGGGTTTCCAAGTCCTCTCCCTGAGGAGAGGGGTCCTGAGAGGCTTGCTGTGTAGAAGCTGGCCCCCAGTCTTCTTGCTTTTTCTATTGGTTGGTTGGGCCATACTTTCAGGTTCCAAAACTACTTGTTCACCCTTCTTTTTGCTCTGTGCTCTGGTTTGCACACACACCAGTCTAGGGATACACAGCATGGCTGCATGGGTTACTTGCTCAACCTCAGCCCAGGCGGAGGTTTCCAGGTCATTTCCAAGCAGACAGTCAGCTGGCAATTATGGAGAGACCGCTACCAGTTTCAGGCTAGTAACCTCCCCCCACCCTAATGTCACCATAGCCAGAGGGCGTTGGGTGGTAATGCTGTCAGCATTGGTGACTGGGTAAGTTTTCCCAACCAGGTATTGCTCTGGGGAAACCAGCTTTTCCTTTACCATAGTGATGCTGCAACCTGTATCTCTCAGGGCTTCTACTCTAGTTCCATTAATGGAGGGGTATTAATGGAGGGGTATTGCAGATACTTGTTACAGTTGGGTGGCCAACCCGCTACATTGGCAACCTCCATTTCCCCCAAGGAGACTAGACTAGCTTGAGTGTATTCCCAGATTTGCTCTGGGCTCTCCTCTGATCCCATCTGTAGATTTACTGTCCCTGGAGTCGCTGTATTGGGTGCCTTAGGGGCTTTATTGTAGGGGCAGTTTGTGTCTACAGTTAAATGTCCCAACGTTTTACAGTTGTTACAATAGGCCTTGTTAGGATCAAAGTTTCTTCCCCTATAGGGCTGAAGCTCATAGGGAGTAGCTTGGGACCCACCCACCTGTACAGGTTTTTGGGGCCCTATGGAAGACTCAGACTTTTTATCTAGGGGATTCTCACCACCTTTCCCCTGGGGAGGTTGTGTGACCACCTTCTTTTGGTCACCCCCAGTAGCTGTCCTTGTCACCCTAGTCTTGACCCAGTGGTCTGCCTTCTTTCCCAATTCTTGGGGAGAAATTAGACCTAGGTCTACCAAATGCTGATGCAACTTTTCATTTGTGCAATTACTCAAAATGTGTTTCTTCATAAACAAATTATAAAGTCCAGTAAAATCATGCACATTGTGTCCAGTTAACCAACCATCCAGTGTCTTTACTAAGTAGTCTACAAAATCTATCCAGGATTGGGTCTGGGTTTTGTGAGCCCCTCTGAATCTAATTCTGTACTCCTCAGTAGTGAGTCCAAATCCCTCAATCAGAGTTTTCTTCATGAGGTCATAAGAACCTGCATCTGGCCCAGAGAGGGTCAGACGCCTGTCTCTGCAGTTACCAGAGAACAGTTCCCACAGGAGTGCCCCCCAGAGAAGTTTCTTTAATCTTCTGATATCACAAGCCCTCTCAAAGGCTGTGAACCACTTGGTGATATCATCACCTTCCTCAAATTTAGGGACAATCCCTTTGGGGATTTTAGGATCATAAGATTACTCTTCATCCTTATTATTGGTATTGCTGCCACCAGAGAGGGGGGCTAAGCCCATCTCTTTCCTTTCTTTTTCTAGAGCCAGGAGCCTGGTCTCTAGGTCTAATCTCTTGGCCAACTTTGCTAAGAAGTTGTCCTCTTCATTGGGGCTCTCCTCAATGTGTTCTCTGGGGCCCAGTCCACCTGTGTGGTTCTCAGGCTCCCAGAGGTTGATTCTTGGAGTTAAGGGTAAGTTAAGTTAAGTTTCCTCCCTAGGGGTGGGGGGACCATTATCCTCCTCCTCTTCCACCTCTTCTTCCTCTGGCTGTGTGTCACCCTGCTCAGAGGGGTGGTCCTTTGAATACTCAGCCAGGAGCTCCTGGAGCCCTTGTTTGGTTGGATGCAGACCTACAACTATTTTTTTTTAACTTTGCCCAGGGCCCTCAATTGTTTGAAGTCCAAGTGCAAGTAAGGTGTGAGGTCCAGTTCCTCCACCAGGTCCACATTATCTTCACTAACAGCTGGGTTCTTTTGAGACATTCTAACCTGACAGTTCTAACCCTCTACCCTAGCTTATAGTGACTTATATTTTTCAAAACTTCTAATGGGACTTAAGCAAGGCCCTACCAGACTTTTAGTATTTTGGAAAAATACCAATTTCAGAATTCTAAAGGCAATTTATGAGTTCTGTCGTGTGATCAGATGGTAACCAAGTAGTCCAACACATGCAAGTTTGTATCCCACCGCTGCCATCAATGTGAGAAAGTGGCTCTATATATACTGGAAAATAATGAAGTACAGTGTGTATAGAGTCCACAAACCCCAAAGGTATAACAGAAGTTAAAGTCAGGACTGACCTTACTCTCCAAAGTGGTAGCTTGGTCGAGCAGTAAGGTAGTACCAGAGGGCAGTGCAAAGCATTTGTTGTACCCACTCAGTCAGCAAAGGATTTCACACACTCAAAGACTGAACTCCAGGCCAATGGTTTTTATATCTAAAGATATAGTTGTTTTATTTTTAGAATCAACAGGCATAAAAATATACTTTGCTAGATATGAGAACTCATATGTAATTACTTTGCAAGGAAGCAATGAAGTTGGTGAACACAATAGGTACAGGAGTTGCTGAAGGCAACTCAAGTCTAGACACACTTTAGCATTGAGCTCAATTGGTTGTTACCATAAAAGTACAGTTGATTACAGTACAGATTACTTTAGTAGTTCCAGGACTAGATCCTAGATTCCGTCCTGGGGTCTAAGCTGAAACCAGATTAGCAACAACGTTTTAGTTACTGTGGTGAATTTTCATGAATATAAAGCTGTTTTAAAAGTTCACACTTAGAAACTTTTCAATGACAATCTGGCAATGTTATTCAATGGGAGAAAATTCAGGTTGCAGGTAAAGTATGGTTGCGTTACTTTTGTAATCCAGTACTGGGCTTCTAGGGCCAGCACTGGGGTCTGAACTTAAAACAGGTAGGTAATTGCGTTTCAGTATTTCGTATGATTTTTAAAGATTATTTCAAGTTTTCAAAAGTAGGCACTTAGAAGAAATTTCATAGAAAAGCATACAATGGGTTCCTATGGAGAAAATACAGATTACTAGTAAACCTGGTAAGGATTACTTTTGCAGTTCAGTACTGGGCTGCAAAGTACAGTACTGGCTTCTCGCCTGCTTGCAGGTGAGTACTTCGGAATTCGGATTTCGGCTGATTTTATATGAATATTTGCAGTTTTCAAAACTTCACACTTGGAAAATTTTTGTGTCAAAATGGGTCAATGTAATCCAATGGCTGGTAAGTGAGTTACCGGTTTCCAGGTGAGTACTTGGCTGGTGAAGTTAAGGTTCCGGGTATAGACTCAGAGGTCCCCCAGGGTCAGGTAAGTACCGTCGGTTCCGCCCCAGCAGCGCAGGGCTGGCCGGGTGCAGAGGTAGGTAGGCCCAATGATATCCAATGAGGGAAAGGGGGCCTCCGGTTGGTGGCTGCTGCAAAGCAGGCCACATGGCTGTGGGAGCTGGGCTCCTGGTCACTTGCTCAGGGCAAAGGGGGAAGTAGGATAGGACAAAGGTGGCACAGCCAGTGGTACTAGGGCGGCTGGGTGCAGGGTGCTCTTGAGCCGTCTGGTGCTCAACGTTATCCAATGGGAAAGGTCAAAAAGGAACAAAGGCTGCAGGCTCGGGGACGGAGACTCTCCAGGGGCGACCAGCACTTCGAGAGGTAAGTTGGGATCTTGGAGCACAGGTAGGTACCCCAAAGGGAGGCACAGGGGGCTGTAGGGCGCCGGGTGAAGGAGTGTCTTTGGGTGTCGGAAAAGCTTACCCTCGGCTGGTCGAGGTTGGGGTGGCCCCTGGTTCTGAGTCTGCAGGCGTCGGCTGGTTCGTCGAGGAGGGTCTTTAGGCACTGGACTTCGGGTCCCAGTCACCAGGGGGACGTCCTCATGGTCTTGGTTCGGTTGGGCCCGGTCTAGGCTCGGCGGGTGCAGAGTGAGCTGGTCCGGAGCTTCCTGGTTGGTACCAGGTGGGTTGTTGTAGCCGAGCCTCTGCTGATGGGAGTCCCAGTCTTTAAGAGGGTCAAGGCAGGCAGGTCCTCCGGGTGTCCCAAAGTTGCTGTCCGCAGGAGTTGCCGGGATTAGGCAGGAGCAGGTTCCAGGATCGACAGGCCGGTAGGGCTGGGGCCAAGTCAGTTGTTGTCATCCTGTTGTTAGCAGCTGCACGGCGGGTCTTCTTCTTCTTGATCTTCTTTTTTCTTTTCGTATCAGGATCCGAGGAAGGAAGGTTCAGGGAGCCCCTAAATACTGAATTTAGGGCGTTACAGATAGGGCAAGGACAGGGACCCATTGGTCCCTGTCCTAGGGTGAGTACACCCCTAGTCTGCTCCCCTCCTGTGGGAGGGCGGCAGGAGCCCAGCTGGGATTGGGCAGGGCTCCCCATCTACAAGATGGCCGGAGCCCGGGGTCGTGCTTCACCTCGTCTCCCCCACCTAAGGGGTGGGGTTGGCACAGGCTGGCACACCCCCCTTCCTGACATAGTTTTTCCCACCAGTCTTCCCGCCAGAGTGGGGGTTAGAACTGGTGTGGGCCAGTTGCTGGGTACAGCAAATGGTCTGGAGAAGCTCACAGAGGCGGCATACCTTTGAAGCTTCCCCCTGCCCATCCTGGGGGAGGAGACATAGCACCTCGCCCAGGATGTGCATTGTTGCAAGCCCAGGAGAGCGGGGGCTCTCCACCCAGGGGTCCAGCAACATGTCTGCTGTGTGGCAGCCTCTGCAGCCACTCCGCCCAGATGTGGATTGTAGGTTAGGATTTCAGCGGGCATCTCTAAGATGCCTTCTGGTGCATTTTACATTAAATCCCACACTGGCATCATTGCGAGTTTAATGTTATGAGAAGTTTGGTACCAAACTTGTCAGTCTTCAGTGTAGCCATTATTGTGCTGTGGAGTTCGTAATGACAACCTCCCAGCACCATATACTCTTAATCACATCACTGCACTTACAGTGCCCAGGAATGGCCCTGGGTACTGTAGGGACACAGGGCTCATGCACCTGTGCCCACACCAATGGCATAGGGCACCCAGCTAGAGGGGTGACTGAAGTATGCCAGGGCAGTGGGTTATGTGGGCATGGCACACAGGGATGTGTGCCATGTCGACTCTTGGTTTAGTTCTGTACTTAGGTACTCAGCCTGCAAAGGCAGCGTGTGGGTGCCAGGGTACAGGGCCCCTGAGGGTGGCACAATAAGTTTCAGCACAGTTTTAGGGAAGGAACACAGGCCCTGGGTACCTGGTTGGCAGGAACACAGGGCACATTCAGTTAAAGCACATCAGCAGTTCAGAAAAAAGTAGGGGCATACCAAGGCAAGAAAGATGGCACTTTCTCACAGATACTGTTAAACAACTACATAGGAACACGTGCAGCCTTGGTAAGAACGCATTCCTGTTCTCGTGTATTGGATTTGGAAATAAACAGTAGCAACGTATAAACTCCCCCTCCCCCACCTGCCATAGCAACACATCATCTAGCCAAATCCTGACTCCACACAGTAGAACTCGCTGCGCATGCCACATGACCCATACACCACATTCCATCAGAACTTTTCAACAGCCTACAGCCTAAAGCAGCTCTGCACATAACTTTTAACAACCAGCACAGGGGCTCCAAAGCCAAGTCCAACGCCCAACATAGCATTTCACGTGGCAGTATCCCTGCAGTGGTCCGCACCCCCTGATTCCAGCCAGTTCACATAAAGTCCCCATATATCTAAAGGCCTGGACCTGCAGGGCATTAATTCCCAATAGTGGGATAGTTGATCCTTGCAACATGTGACAGCATGCAACCACCCAGCCACCGCAGGGGGCTGATATTTCTTTCAGTGGATTGCCACTTGGCGCTTCGCCAGCAGCAGCAACATGGATGTGAGTTTGCAAGAACCCTTTGGGATGTCTAAGACAAACCCCAGCAGTGTAACCAACGGTGTGAGTGGTATCTGTACAGTAGTAATATCGCCAATATGTCTAACTACATCCAACCAGAACTGTGCTATAGGTCTGCAGTACCACGCCAAGTGTATGAATGTGGCGTCCTGAGAACCACATCTCCAATATGTAGTGTCTGGGTGTAATCCCATACGATGCAATTGCACCAGTGTATGGTACACTCTATGTAGAAAATTACTATAGGGGATGTCTCTTGCGTTATGCTGTATATTCGTGTTATCAATTTACGGGGAGAGGGGTTTGACAATACATTCTCCAGCGCTGATAAAGCCGGTGGTTCCTGGGGAAAGTCAGTATATTTCGCTCTGCAAGCTGCCCTGAGCTGATAATACAACAGCATGTCTAAAGCTGAGGGCGTTTGCAGTTTACACATCTGCTGTAGTGACATGAATGTAGCATCCGGGTATAAATCAATACCCTTGACCAGGTCGTGTGCCTTCGCCCTCAGTGTAGTAGCCTTATCCATCAGTGGTGTCAGCAGTGGTTTGCCCCCTATGGACATAGATTTATTTATTTATTTATTGAGCTTGTAGAGCGCGACAGCTACCCACAAAGGGTTTCCCGGTGCTGGACTGTCAGAGAACTGGTAACCTAGGTACTACAGATAGACAGACTTAGATGGTGCGTATAATTCCTGTAAACCCGCCCTTCTGGCTATTCCCCGCCATGCCCACCGTTTCGCTTCTACCGTATCTACTTCTTGATGAGGCCGTTTGTAAGGTTGGTATACTGCCGCATCTAATGGGACCGGAGCAACCTTATCTATTTCTATCGCCACATGCAGCTGATATGGAGTAGGGTGCTGCCAAAAGTATAAATATTGTGCCTGTGCGCTATATGCGTAGAGCTCAAAGTCTTGAGTTCCCAATCCCCCTTGACTGAAGGGCAGCGTCAGTAAGTTCCACGAAACACAGGGTTGTTTGCCCGCCCATTCCAATTCAAGGATGGTAGTCCGATGACGCTTAAAAAAGTGAACGGTAAGCAGCATCGGAATGTTTACAAACAAGTATAATAGTTTGGGCAGCAACACTATTTACGTTATTGCTATATGCCCTAGCAAGGAGGGGGGCAGATGCTTCCATCTTTGCACTTTGCTGTCTATCCAATCAATAACTGTCCCATAGTTTGCTGTCCACATTTCTTGAAAAGACCTACTTATCTTAATGCCCAGATAGCGGGTTTCGCTCACCGCCCATTGTATAGGATATTCCGTGTCACATGAAATAGTTTAATCTGTGAGTGCTAGGATCGTAGATTTTGCCCTGTTAATTTGGATACCCGCCAGGCCGCCATATCGAATCAATTCCCTCATTACTATATCAAAATTGTCTTTAGGATTCGTTAAATAAATCGTCATATCATCAGCATATATTGATATTAGTAGCCCTCTAGACGTGAATCCTATGCTCCTTTGAGTGTGATGTTGGCGGAGCCTAGCTGCCAATGGTTCGGTGGCAATTGCGAAGAGCAATGGCGACAGAGGGCAGCCTTGTGGTATGCCTCTTGTGATGACAAATGGTTCTGACATCTGCCCATTAACTCTTACCCTCGCCGTCGGATTTGTGTATATTACTTGGATTTGTTTAATGAATATGGGGCTGAGACCCATTTGCGATAGCAAGGTGAAGATAAACTTCCATTCCAAAGAATCAAAAGCTTTGGTGGGGTCTAACAATGTCGCCACGGCCTGTACATGGGGAGCTAAATAATGCAGGAGGCCAAATAACGTGCGTAAATTGTGGGCTGTCGATCGACCCGGTATAAACCCGGATTGATCTGGTAGTGCAATTTGCTATAGCATCGGCTGCAGTCTATTTGCCAGTAGTTTGGCGTAAATCTTAGCATCGAGGTTAATTAACGATAATGGTCTATATGAATCGGGTATTGTGGGGTCCTTGTCAGGCTTTAGTAAAGTGATAATTGTAGCCTCTCTCAAGGTAGGGGGGAGGTCACCCGTGTCCATTGCCTCTAGATATACTTGCAATATTCTGGGAGCGAGAATATCAATATATTCCTTATAAAAGGCGGCTGTCAAGCCGTCCGCTCCAGGGGCCTTGTCAGCCGGCATACTGTTAATGACTTGTCGCACGTCATCCACTGTGATTGGCAGTTCCATATACTCACGGGCACTGTTGTTGAACCACGCCAATGCCACAGTATCCAGGTATTCAGTTATGTCAGCTAGCGAAGGGTCAGTGCGGGATGTGTATAGATGTTGATAATAATGTGACATGGTATTAAGGACGTCGTGTGGTGTCCTGGCTACTTTACTTCAGTCAGTTTGCAATTCTGTAATATACTCAGCCCCTCTTGGCGCCCTCAGCAGACCTGCCAGTGTTTCCCCGGCCCTGTCCCCTTCCCCATAACGTCTTGCCTGTGTGTATTTATGTAGGTATGTCATTTCCCTCTCTGCTTCCACTTGGAACTCCGCTAATTTAGTCCTTATTAATGCTGTAGTAGAGGGGGAAGGATTTAGTTGGAAAGATCTCTCTAGGTCTCCGATTTCACGCTCCAACCTTCCTAGTGTGGTACGTATATCCTTGAAAACGCCCGCTTTCAGTGCTATGCAGTTGCCCCTAGTGACCGCCTTGAATGCCTCCCATAGCATACCCGGTGAGTCTACCGATCCCTCATTTAATGTAAAGTAGTCCTCAATTTTCCCATGAAGCTCTTCCCGCAAGACCTGATCCAGTAGAGCACCAGATGGAAATCTCCAGGCAAATTGTTGTATATATGGCGCTGGAATTTGCAGTTTTAGTAACGTGGGTGCATGATCAGAAAACATGCGAGGGTAGTGTGTGGCTTCTACAACCCAGGTGTGTACATACTTCGACACTAGCCAATAATCTAGTCTAGACCATGCGTTTCGATGATGTGTGACACCCGTGCCCTCGCTGGTTGTTGGATGTAGTGCCCTCCAAGAGTCCACCAAATATTATACCAGATAACTTTTCAGCCGCTTTGGGATGATGTTCGCGTGACACTCCCTGTCTGTCTGCGACTGGTGATAAAACAACATTAAAATCTCCCCCCCACAGTATTGCCACATTCCCAGTGTATTAACTATCACCATCGTGTTGTACCGCGTACCCTGTAATAGAATGTACCTCCCCTCACCGTCTGTTATTGCATGATGTGTTTTCCATTGGAGTCCCTTGCGTATTAGGATAGCCACCCCCCTGGAGTATGTCGAGTAGCCTGCTTCCACCACCTCTCCCCATCTATTATTCCTAAGTGTGCCTGCTGCTGTGGCCGTTAGATGTGTCTCTTGTATCAGACAGATGTCAATTCCGTGCCTCAAGAGATAAGAGTGAATAAGTCTAGTGTTTTTACGGTCATTCAACCCTTTTACCTTCCTCGAAATACATTTGAGTGCTGCCATGTGTGTATCATGAGTAGTGTGTATCTTGTGTCAGCCACTGTATAGATCCGTGGTACATACTCCAAGCGACATCCAATCTGCCCAATTCGCCCGATAAATGAGCCACTATATACAGAGTGCCAGTCATATGTATTCGCTTAAGTCCACATTGTCGGTGTGTCAGTGCGGTCAATTCAGTGCTTATCGAGCTCACCAGTTGCTTGTGTTACGGTGCATTGTATGGCAGGTCTAACAAACAAAACATAACTCCCCTCCCCGCCTTCACCCACACCAACCCCCCAACCAGGTTGTGACATATCCTCCCCATCCCCATTAACTGTAAACAAACGGTCCACAGTAGTGAACTCAAAGGAATCCTCCCATGGGGGAACGTGAGGTCGCCGGCTATACACCCCTGCACTTATGGCAGGGTGGCCGAGCTAACAATGCACCACAATGGACAGCGGCACCACCCTTGCATGTATAACTACAGTTGCCAGTCCAATGTACCATGTTAAGCTAATATTGAAGCAACAGAGTCCCATCTGTATTGTCAATAGTCTAGTCGCAGCAGATGTCTATTAAGGGGCAGTAGCAGAGTGGGACACGTGTATCACTTATCTGAACATCCAGCAAATGGGTCTGGGATCTTCAGTCATTATCGTTCAGGTTATGTTCGGCCTGTGAGTCGCTGGTTGCCGCCTGCTGTCTTTGCTCTTTCGCCAACTTTTTTGCGTATGCCAGTGCAGCTTTCGTGTCCGTAGAAAAGGTTGCTTTACCAGGACCTTAAATCCTCAATTTTGCAAGATATATCAAAGCATACTTTGTTCTGATCTGCTGAAAAAATCTTCTTTGCAGGAATAAACTCTCTGCGAGCCGCTTGAACTTGCACCGTGAAGTCAGGGTACAATGCAATGTTATTACCTTTATATTGTATCTCACCTTCCTCCCTAGCCAGCCTGAGTATCGTGTCCCGATCATTGTAATTAAGTACTCGTGGAAGTATAGGTCATGCCGGTGCGCCCGGTCTGGGCCTAGGTCCCAGCGTGCGGTGCACGCGTTCTATTAGAAACATTGCGGATAAATCTGGACCAAAGAGGTCTGACATCATCGTCTCGACGTATTTCTCCATGTTTTGGATATCCGTTGTCTCCGCAATCCCCGTTACGCATATGTTGTTTCTCCATGCCCAGGCCTCCAAAACCTCGTTCTTTTGTTTGATGGCGTACAGAACTCCGTCCATGTCTCGCAGTTTCTTGTCCATATCCGTTTGTCCCTCTTTTGTCTCCGTTACTCCGTTAGGCGGCCCTCCTGTTTCTCCACTCGCTGCGTTATCCTATCCATTCTTTCTGCTAGTGAGTCCATTTTCTAGTCTATCCCTTGGATGCTAGATTTCAGATCTTTAAACATCGCCCGGATATCATCCTCAGGTGGTTGAGTTGTAACGCTTTTCTCGGATTGCTCCTGTTCACTATCGCCATCTGCTGTTTTATTGGCTTTCTTATCAAAATTGATTCTGGTCTGGCGCGTGTCTGGTTTCCCCATTGTGTCACACCTCACACGGCGCTGTGGGAGTGGCTGCACAGGTCCCTCTGCTCTCCTTGCTGAGCACATGCACTGGGTATGCACTCCGCTAGGTGTTTACTGTTTACTAGTTCCCGGGATGTCTCCGCCTCACCCCACTATTATGCTACAGCAGTTATTCACGGCTGGCATGGGTGTGCAGGAGCTATGGGCATATTGTCACTTTTGCAATCATCCCCCAATTTCAGCTTCTTGATCCAGCCTGTGGTCAGCCAGTCACATTCAGCACCACAAACCAACTGCCATACCACAGCAACGACTGTTTCAATGCCACCAGGCTGTATTCCTGCTGTGTCCCCGCTTTCCTCTTGGTCAAACACTAGATGGCAGTGCGCCTAGCCTCCTCCCAGTTTGTGGTAGTTTGCAGACCATCCACAGCCTCTCACAGTGTATGCCCCAGAATCAAGAGTGCCAGCTTCTGTTCAATAATGTCTCATTGTAGTACTGCCATTGTTCACCAGCATGTAAGCACACTTAGACTCGCTGTGCCTGTCCCTGCCGGCCGTCAGTGTAGCACACCTCGGGTTCTTCATGCGCTCCCAGCAGCCCACAATATACCCATTGGTACGGGCACCACCACTTACAGGTGACCGACTCCCAGATGGATATTCACCGCATCGCCGCCAGTCTGCTCAGCTCGCGGCGCCCCGGCGATCCTCCACTAGCACATCGCAGTTCCTGAAGAAAGTCCGCCGCTCTGCTGAAGCCGGACCGCCTGCGCCACAGCTGACACCTAAGGCAAGTGCCCGGAGTTTATTTCACTCTCCCCTTCCCAGCGAGGCAGGGGGGAGATCGCCTTTTGAGCCACCGGCTGTGCGAGTTTCCAGCACAGTCACAAATAATGGCGGTCGCGGGAACCCACTTCACCCCGCTTCAGTACTGCAATGGGTGCTCGATAATTATTCGCCTACCTGAAATTACCGGTGTGAGGTCGATTTAAACCCTCAGTGCCGTCCGCGTATCACTCAACTCTGGTGCGGCGTGCTTCGACACCCGGCTCGATAGCGTCCACCGAGGTTCACCGCTCGTCCTCCCCACAGTTAACTGCACTGCCGCTCTCCCTAGGATACTGACCCACTCTCCGCTGGAGCCTTACACCTCGGACCTGGGACATCCGTGCTTGCAGCACTGTCTCACCTCACCAGCGGGCCTGCCCCCGCCGCCAACACTCCAACTTCCGTGTATGGCGTCCCGGGGGTGATGTTTACGCAAGGCCGCGGCTTCATCCAGCAGCCTCGTGGGCAGTCTGCAGTCTTTTGCTGGTCGTCTTCCTGATGTTCAGACCGCCTCGCTGCAAAAAGCCTACACACCGTGTTGCCGGCTTGCTGATGAGCTATTCTTCTTAGGGTGGGATACCGTCCCACGTGGTATGAACGGATTACAAACGGATTAATTTACTCTGCCGGCGGAGACGCTCTAATGTGCGGCCATCTCGCTACACAGCAAAGCCACGCCCCGACACTCACTTCTTCACTGGAAATTGTTTTTCCAATCGTATAGTTTCATCATGCATGCACTCATTTTGGCTTGCCATCGAAGACCGCAGCTTCTTCGGCCTAGAGTTTCTGCACTGCAAAGCCACCCACCTCCTCTGGCCTGCATCCCACGGTCAAATAACCGTATATCTAGTGGGCACCCAGCTAGCACAAACCAAGTCATTCATTGTGTTTAGATTCTATCCTTCCTTAAAACCAACACCTTAAACCAGGTCTCCCAGCAAACCTATGTGAGAAGTTGGTCTGGTATATGATGTCCACTATTCTAGTGGGCAACTTGCACCAGTCCAAACGACCCTTATTGATGGTAGGTTGTAAAGTCAACCTTATAGAAAGCTATCCTAATGGTAGCTGTGGAGAGCAGCCTTCAGGCTAAGACTTAGAGGAGAGTTAAGCAAGTTGTTTTACCAGTTATAATCTCTTGAATGATCAAATGAAAGCACATCACACAAGGTATATATATCAAATATATATGTATTTATTCTAAACACAACCCCTCTGGACTCTTTATGAGGTCAGAGGTAAAGGTACAATACAAGGAACTTAATTAGAATACGATAAGTTGCACAGTATACGTTTTGCCCTAGGGGCCTCACAAACCATATATATATTAAAATAGTGGTATAAGGACCATGTGAGGGATAGAAAGCAGGCCTAGTGCCTGTAGAACCGCTGGGGCAACCAGGTACCACCCCAGGTAGGGACGCAGGAGGCCCATGGGGGACGCGTGCAGTGTCTAAACACAGCCGCGGATCACCATTGACTTCTATGGAGAACGAACAAATTACAATTTTAAAGAATAAGGGCACTTAGAGGTGAACTACAATGGAACCCTTTTAGACTAGGACACTTTGAGAGTCAAGACCCACGGGAGCACCAGAGTACTCTTGTTACCTCACCCAGGGAAGCCGGGTGCATAGGTGTCTTTTGGTGGCGGGTTTTATCGTCGATTCCAATGGAGAGCTGCGAAGAAATGCTGCAGGTGACCAGAGGAAAAGTGTCCAGGTAGATCCCAGGGTGGATCGGAGATGTGAAGAACCTGAAAGCAGAGGGGACAGAGTCTGGGTCACTAGCCAGTGACCAGGATGGCGAGGAGAAGATGCCAGCCGATGTCAGGTGATTTCAGGTGAAAGAGGTAAAGCTTGACTCTTCAGCCACGAGGACCAGGAGGCGTCAATGACAACCAAGAGCTGGATTTGAGCTGTCCCATGACGGATGTCGAGTTCTGCAGCGTCGGAATCCAGATTGGACCCAACAAGCCTTGGCAACAGTAACCCATGCAAGATGACAAGATTGGCTTTGGTTCAGACCAGCAAGGTCTGGGGGACTCCTCTTTTGGAGGGGAGTCAGAGCACGTCTGGAGCAACCAGGAAAGCTCAAGGAACAAAGAATTGGCCTTTGTGGGGGCTCACTAGCCAACCGACTAGGGGCATATTACCAAGGGCCTTATCGCCGCTTTAGCGGGAATTTTTCCTGCTAAAGCGGCGATAATTGTATCGCCCTATTACCTAGCTGTTGCTAACACCAGTTAGCGACAGCTATTAGGAGATAGCGATCATCTTGGGGCCCATTTTGCATGTCAGCGATAATTATCGCTAATGACATGCAAAGTGGGCGTGCCAAGATGTTAGCGACTGGAAACAGTCGCTAACATCGCTATCTCCTATTACCTAAGATCTCGGGTCAGCTTTAGAGATGTGTGGAAGTCTGTGTCCTGTGTCGTAGATTCTTCGGGGTCCAGCAGGAGCCTCGAAAATACAGACCGGCAAAGATGCTTTTGGTGCCTGTTTGAACAGGGTGGTCACTCCTTGACTACAAGGGAGATTTCTTCCATCTTCCAGTCGATATGGAATGTCGAATGTCGAAGGTCCAAGATATATGTTGCAGAGATTCGTCCAGGATAATCTAAAGTCCTAGGGACTCGGCTCCTATTCTTATAGTAAATTTAGGGGTTGGACTGACTCTAGGGTCCCACCTATGAGAGGACCTGGGGAGGGGGTGGTTACACCCCTTCCCCTTTGTCCAATTTCGCGCCAGAGCTGGGACAGAGTGCCCCAGCAACTGGTTTGAACTGGGAAATACATGAAGCCCCTTGTGTGCCCCAGGCAGTGTCTGAAAAGCATTCACTGAATACAACCCACCCTGCCCCAATATACTAAAGCCTATCTGGGGAGGTGCCAGCACCTCCCTGGACAGGAAACCTATAGTCCAAGCCTTCCCTGCCTGAGTTTCGTCCAGCAGCAGGAGGGCAGACTCTTGTCTGTGGCAGCAGCATCCATTTTGTGATGCTGGGGCTCTGTTTAACTTTAACCGGGTATACCAGTGTGTAAATGTCTTCTCCCTCTTGAAGGGTGAAATGCTACCCCCAGAACTGGCGGGGGGGGGGGGTAGTATTCCAAAGTGTTTGACATCAAACATGACATGTTTTGATAAAGCCAAACCAAAGTTAGCATTAACCGCAAGGATTATAATACACTTAAGAGTATATGGTATGGCTATATCATAGCACAGCTATAAGGAGATGGTTCTGAAAGCTGCAGAGGGGCTCAGCACATGCTAGGGCACCCTCGCACACAAAACCAAGCACTCTGCCTTCAAGATTGTCAAGGCCTGCCATAAGAGTGACTTATAGGTTAATATGTGTCTATATTTAAAGGTAGATATAGGTATACTATATCTAAGTAAGGGGTGCTTACACAACCTTACCCAGGCTGCACATGCAGACCTGTGGTGCCATTTTGGAGGGCTAACCAGGGATGGCATAATACATGCTTCAGCCCCTGGTAGGCGTCTGGGGTACCTATGCGCCTGGGTACCTAAGGTACCATATACAGGGACTCAAAAGGTGACCCAGTAGCTAATCTGGTATGTACCTAGAGTACATGGTATCCATTTGATAGAGAAAGCAGATAGACTGGGGCCCTGAATAGCAGGATCCCAGTCCAACTAAGTAGAAAACCAGCAAAACAGCAGGCAAAAAAGTAGGGGTAACCATATAGTCAGATTTCACCTTCCTACTACCTACCTTTCAGTTGGAATTCCTCCACATGATTTTTTAACCTTTCTGACCAGCTTCGTTTTTTGTAAGCTTGTCAAAAGTCAGCAGCATCCTGCAACCAAATACTGACATCTTCCCCAGTCTACTAGTCACTACCTATCCACAGGTGTGATGTCACAGATTCCTTACTTGCGCGCAAGTTGTAGAAGAATGAGTACCGGTACCCAGGGCTCTGTGCAGCAGTCAGCGGCCAGTACAGCTGATGTCGGCGTGCTGAATACCAGGCTGCGTTGTCCTGACTCCACCTCATACTTCTTTATTCGGCTATCAGACACTCCCTGCCTGTTTATCTCACTCTTGTAGGTTCCTGCTTCCTCCCTTAATGACGGGCTTTCAGTCTTTCTCTTCCTCCGTCTTTCTGCTTTCTGCGATTTTTCCTGTCTTGCTCTCATAAATGTCTAATGCAGAAAAATAAGTGTGGTGTGGTTCTTCAAGAAAGAATGCCAGGGCCGCCCCACTGGAAACCAATGCTCAAGTTAAGCACTGTTCCTAATTCTCCTAGGCCCTGATGCACGAAGACTACATTTGCAAAACGTGGTTGCAGATTCTGCACTTACTTTTTGGCAATGCAATCTGATTTTGCAAGCGGACCTATGTGCCAATCGGTTACTTCACCAAATATTGAATTACAGTGGGCTAACAAATAAACTGCTTGATTACTATTAATTGGGCAGGTCACAACTTGCAACCCAGTGTTACCCCAGCTTTGAGGTCGACCGCTCTAGCCGTTAGACCACATCCTCTCTTCTTCGAAAACGTTTCCTGAATCATAAAATGGGTTTAATACATCAGAAAAAGTTATTTAGAAGTCAGAAACCCTGAACTCCAGAGTTTGTGACAGCTAAATCACTTTGTACATCAGGGCCCCAATTAGGTAGCTAAAAATGACAGTACTAACATTTGTTTTTATAAGATATCTGTTTCAAAAACCAGTGACAGAAAATGAGGGTTGCTCAGCTCAAGCTTTCCAGCTCCTTTTTTTCTTCATTTGTATCTTTTCAGACTCGGGATTCACGCTGCAGGTTTAGGTGGATTGGCCACTCTCCAGTGTCCATTATGCTGGGAGTGTTTGTTTTAGTTCTCATATTCTTAGCTCCACTGAGTTAATCCAACTAGGAAGAACATATTTGGTTTTTGGACGTACGATTATGATATGCTGATTCCTGCTTCATGCCTACCAATATATTGACTGAAACATGCATGTCAAGTCTGGCGCTTAAGAGGGTGGTCCCAATAAGATGAGGGGCAAATTAGCACTTTTTTGGAGAGTAATATAAGTTTTAAATAAAAAAGGGCGACCCCATTAAAGCCTATGGGGCATTTTGTTTGCCAGGTTTTTCTTCCTTCTCCCATTTGTGCCTTTCTCTCTCTTGTTCTGAGTCATAGCCTGATGATGACAATAAATTCTTGTCCTAAAAAATTAGTTCCACCAACTGCATCCCCGGCATAAATTGCAGATTGTTTGATACTGGAATTTGGAGCTGTCTTCGAAATTCCGTGCAGTGTTTCCCCGGATATGATACGTTTTACATTAGATCTGTTTCAGTTTCTAATGCCCCACTTTTAGCGCTCACTTAGTTGCTTGGTCTCAGTGTTCAAGCTGCATTAGCTGAGACGTGGGAATGGGAACACTTGTTGGCAATATTCATGTAATTTATGTTGGAGTGGTGATCAGAGATTTCTTTTTAGTTCTTCAGATAGCCCAACGGGTATGGAAGTGGTGTGTCATTTAGGTTTTCATAGCAGTTTCCACCATAGCATTTGGAGGCATAAGTAGGATATCAAACCGTATGGGCTGGACAATGTGGGAGCTGGTGTTGTTTGTCTCCTTACTGCCAGATTATGTGCATGTTTTTTTGTTTTCGGTTAATTAATGTGGAATCACTAGTGGATTCCTACCATATTGTTTAGGGGCATCTATGGCCCTGACGAAGGCCAAATGATCCAGAATGGCAACACAGGCTGCAACCTGTAAACCACATCTAAGGATGTGGAGACCATTGGGATTCTCAGACGTCCATCCTTATTACCATCAGAGCACAAACTGTTCATACCTTATCAGGGTGACCACTACTAAAACCTATTTACTTGGTTATACCCTAGATAATTTTACCCCTGTTGTGTCCCTACAATATCAATTAACTCGCAGTTCCTCTCGTTGAGGCCACCTAGAGGTAATCTCATTCTGGGTGCGGGGGTCCAGAGATGAAGTATTCCATAAAAACTCGTGGGTGAGGAGCCCCGAAACGAAACTTAGGTTGTTTCAAGCAGGGTTATCCAACAGGAATAATTTTCCTACTTGGATTTCCTTACCCCTTTTTTTATTGATGAGGTTACTTCATGTTTGGCAGTTATTGTTTTGATCTTTCTGGTTCCCTGGGTCTATTAATTCACTGATCTATGTCCTGTGTATTGCAATGTGACTTGGTGCATCCGTTACACCACACGGGGTAGATGGCTAAACAAACACCTTCTAACCAGGGGTAAATGGTTAAACAGACAGCTTCTTGCCTTAAATAGTAGACCTCTCTTTGGCAGATTCAAATAGAACATCACTGCGCATTACACACATCACTCTCCAGCTGGATGACATCATGTTCAGGTCTGTGGGTCACCAGTGACCAGTAGTTTGCATGTGTGGAACATTTTAACATTGAAGTGCAGCCAGAAAGTTATTATTATTTTACATTGTGAAGCAAATGAACAGAAATTAAAGGTCACATCATGTGCCTTTTTGCTTTGGCAATATAAATGAAATTCGATCTAAAGGGGTAATTTGTTTTAATTCCTGTACATCTGAAGTAGATATAAAGGTTACACCATCACCCAAGGCAGTTTGAGTTTCACAGGGACAGTGAACGTTCTATTTTTTTATCGGCTGATCACCAAGCTCGCAAGAAATGGATTCGCCCTTTATGCTTCTCTCTGGGTATTAGCAATTATCTGCAGGTGTTAAGAATATTACAGTCAGACGCTTTGGGGGATATTTACAACAAAATGTCGGAGCGCAGTGTTACGCCAAATTGGTAACCCTGTGCTCCGACATTTTGAAAATGCAGGAATGCGCCATATATTCAAAAATAAGGTGCACCTCTGTGTTTCCCCTAACGCTGACACTATTTTTTTTTAGTCTTTATTGTTTAGTTAGTTAAAACCATAACATATTTTCTTTACAGTATTCAAGCAAGATTAAAAAATGCATTCTCCTTAAAAAAATGACATCAATATACATTAGTAAAAAAGTTCCAAATAATGTCTTTCTTAAAACCTTGTTATATAAGACCTCCTCCGGTTTAATCCTATGTATTATTAAGTCTTTAATAAAATTAAGTTGTTGCTGACATACTTATTTTCAAGCATTTCTCAAAAGCCAATAAAAACGTTACCATCTTACAGTTCATTTGGGGAGCCATTGAATCCAAACCACCAATGATTGCAGTCCTGCATAAACGTATTCTCTGAGCCAAAAAGATGTTCTTCAGGAAATACCCTCTTTCCTTGTTCAGCTTCTTACAGTGACATATTAGGTGAATTAGATCTTCCTTTGTATTACTGCAAAGACGACAATCAGAGGATTCAATGTGCTTCCACGTTGGTTCATCAGCAAGAGTTGGAAATTTGCCGAAGCGCAAAGCCATCAATCTTTTTTTTAATAAAGATAGAGTAAGTTGTGCCCAAATAAGGCGCCGGAGCTAGAGTTTTATAACTATTGATCACAGTCCATGAATGAGAACGATGTGAAAACATTTATTTATCGGTGATCAATGAATGAAATTTGGCGGCTTTATTTAATGCTTGTTTAAGTGAAGTAAATGGCAGATTTTTATCCCATAAATTAGAAGAGCAGGTAAGTTCCAGTGCATGAGACAGAAATAGATTTGCCTCGGAATTTCGTTGCATTTCCAGTTCCCGCCATAGAAATTTGTTGAGATTATTATCGCTGGCATTTGTCTTAATTCTATACCACACCTTTATGCATGTATAAAGTCTTCCCAGTGATTCGTTCATTAGACTGAATTCTAACCGTATTTGCGCTGGTGAGGCTGACCTGGGAAGTTGAAAGAACTTTTTATAAATTTTGGTTATTAAGTTGTTTAGTAATTCGGAATCCTTACCGTGCATTGCAACACTTGCATAGGCTAAGGTGGGTAATGTTTTACTGGCAAAAACAGTTAAAAGCGGCTTTAAGGATGGGCCTTCCAATTTTTTGGACAATGTACTAAATGCATGTATTAAGGCCCCAGCTCTTTGTGTCAAATAATTTTTCTGCTCTTTTAGGACAAGTTTATCGTTGATGTGATATCCCAGATATTTATAGTGGGATACCTTTTCCAAAAGTTTTCCTTCCAGCTGAATGTTGTGATGTGCAGATCGTCGATTGGTGAACTCCTCTGCAGATTGGAACTCAAGGTTCCTCCTAGATTTCAGCAATTGGAAACTGAATCCTTTTGTTTTCAAAAACCTGAACAGGATTTGGGGTCCCCTGGAGGTAGATCTTTTCGCAAGCAGGCTGACCTCCCATCTCCACAATTATTTCAGCTGGATGCCCGACCCGGGTGCTCTGGCAGTCAACACCTTTCTTCAGTCCTGGAAAGATATCCGAGGATATGCTTTCCCCCCTTTTGCAATGATTCAGAGGGTCCTTCAGAAAGTGAGACTAGAGCAATGTCTCCTTCTCTTAATAACTCCCTTCTGGCCTTCCCAGGCGTGGTTCCCAACCGTCCTAGAACTGACTTGCAGTCTTCCTTTCTTGATTCCTCCCATAGGGAACCTCCTTACAGATGTAAACGGTCAAATTCATCCTCTAATCCAGAACGGGAGTTTGTCCCTTCTTGCCTGGAGAGTGTCAGGAGATCTAACGAAATCTCAGGCCTTTCGGAAATGGCTTCAACTCTCCTCAAGGAGTCTTGGGCACCAAGCACACATTACTGATACAATAGAATCTGGAAACTGTGGGTACGTTGGTGCTTGGAAAGGGACCTGGATCCCTTGGAAGCCCCTATCGTTGATATAACCAACTTCCTTGTTGAACAATTTGAAAGGGGACTTAGTTACAAATCCATCAACTGCTTTAGATCTGCTATCTCTGCCGGTCATACCCTTGTAAACGGTAAGACTATTGGTAAAAATGTCATCATCTGTAGAGTTATGAAAAGCATACGCCTAAGGAGACCTCCTAAAGCTAGATACGAAACGCTTTGGCATGTTAATTTGATTCTCAACCTCTTTAACAATTGGACTTCCAATTCTTTACTTAATAGAAAGAATCTCTCTATTAAACTAGCTACGTTCTTATGTCTCGTCTCTTGCAGAAGAGCTTCTGATATCAGGGCTCCAGATATTACCAATCGTTCTTACTGTATGTTTGGCGTCAAATTTGACATCCAAAAAAGAATGAAGACGATGTCCGATTCTATATTTTATCCTCGCTTTGATCTTTTTCCCAATCTTTGCGTTGTTAGATGCATGAATGAGTATGATCTCAGAATGTCTGATCTCCGTCCTCAAGGAGTTAATCAATTACTTATTTCCTTTGTTAAACCCCCACAAAGGAATTAGCTCCTCTTCTATTGCTAGATGCTAAAACTGCTATGAGCTTAGCTGGTATTGATTTGAATGTCTTTCAAGCTCATTCCCTTAGTGGTGCTATGGCCAGTAAATCCCTCTGGTCTGGAGGTAAGTTAGACGACATCCTGAAAGCTGCAGACTGGTCTAATGCCAGTACCTTTGCTCGTCACTATTGTAAACCAATTCAACATATGTCTAATGTTGTTCTAGATAGCTTCCAACATGCATAATGTAGCCTCCGGTCTTGTATTGAAATAGCGATTCTCATATTAACATGACTAGAGAATCTGGATTTCATTAAAGACTCGAAGGCTGACATTATCCCTCCCTTCCCACCTCTGGTAGCATTCAATTGACAATGCATAGTGTAATACATTTTTATTGTAATGCTCTTTATGCTATGTCTTTTATCTTATTTAAAATACTTTTTGTGTTTATCCTTCCTTTTGGACTAATTGCCTTATCTTTTCAGATATTGCCTGACTGTGGTTGTTTTCGGCAAATCATCTTGACTGCAACCTTTTCCATGGATTCCTTCATCTCCCTTGTTGTTGTGTTCTACTTATGAGAAGTTTTTACAAAGTTGGACATCTCAAGTTTCTTCTCAAGATCTTATCTATTTTTCATTTAAAAGAGGCTGATTGTTGTTGCCTCATGACCACTATCTGTTGCCTTTGTTCTATTTGGAACCTTTTTTTGTGATGTATGCAGCTGCTTTGGGTCTGCATTAAAGGTATACTGCATAATGTCAGCCTCCGAGTCTTTAATGAAATCCAGATTCTCTAGTCATGTTAATATGAGAATCGCAATTACACTGCATGTTTCCCGAAGTGTCAGCAAAATGCCCAAGATGTGTGGACCCAAATGCAAACCTGATACACATGTTATGGACATGTCCGGCATTGTCAAATTATTGGACATACGTGATAGATACTGTAAGAAAGACAACGGGAGGGCTACACTGTGACACAGCTGAAAGTTGCTTACTAGGTTTACATCACCGGCCCAAACTGCACAAAGTGCAAGTGAAATGTGCTGATTTGGCAGTATTACTGGCAAAACGATTAATAACTAGTAGATGGAAATCTTCATCCCCACCAAGCACACTAAGATGGTGGGAGGAAGTGATACAATGGGGAGGAGCAGAGAGTGGTGCACTCCGGAGGGAGGAATACAGGGACTTTGCAAAATACCAATCTCTATGGAATGGGACACATTACTTGAATCTTTCAAAACCATAGATGAGTCGATAACCCGAGCACTGCCCTCCAAACTCACTAGCCCTACAGAGCTGAGGCACATTCAGAAGCATGGACCCCAGCATCACCACCCGGACATCCCCCTTTGCTCACCTAATTAAAGTAATGACCATTAACTATACCAGTTGAAAATGATGTAGCCTGTGTATATAGTAGTTGGCATCTCATGAACCAGGTGCAACAGAGTACCAAGTAACGTGGGGAGGAGGGGTTAGTTCTAGGATTAATATACAGCACAAATTAGGGTAATACATGGACAGAACATACGCTAAGACTACTTAATGCAGATGGTCAAATAAACTTGTCATATATTCAATTCGTGAAAAGAATATGCGTAGACAGGAATAGATGTGTACTGACAATGCCATGTACCCCTCGAAATAACATGTAATGGATGTACTGAAGAATAAAGCAATAATGTTTGTTTAAAAAAAGATACATTTATTTAAATGTTGAAACAACACAATAATTATCAAATAGTTATAAAAAAAATGATATATATATATAACAAGAACTTCATCTTCACGTCACAAATCCAGGACAAACGAAAACGGACCCAGGTAGGAAATTTGCAAAAGTTTTATTCCATCAGTGCGCCGTGCACCGCCATGACGCGTTTCGGGCCCGGTGAGCCCTTGATCACATGACGCTATTTTGAAAAGCCCATACATTTAAAGTGCAATAGTGCCTAACACGTGACCTACGGGCCAATGGACATAGTAAACAGACATTCAATCATAGTTTAAAATACTGTGAAAAAATCAGTGGTTTCACTTTGGGCAATTAAGAAAACCAGGAAACAGTGCAAATACATGTAATAGTGCAAAATTGTAAATACACGTGCAAATTTCGCCACATATAATGCTGCAAAAAACATGTCAAAGTGCAAATTACAAGTAAATGTGCAAAATGCGCCAAGGCTGTGCAAAACCTGCAGTATTTACAATACCAACATATGTCAGACACATGATATATGATTGTAGAGTAATATCCATCTACACCCCATTCTGATGGAAACATAATGATAATCTGTGCAGATTGGTTACAGCATATTGCTAGTGAGAGCAATGTCACTCAAGGAAAGCAGTAGGAATCTACCCTTCCCATCTATGTAGCTAGAAGAAAAATTACATGCTAACTAGTTGCTGGAACTGCTCTCTTGTGTCTGGGTTGTGTGTGATACAGTCCCCGAATAGTGTCTATGTATCTACATACACCCTTCTGTAAATTCGGATGTCATTCAATACTCCTCTTAGTGAGGTATCCCAACCTTGTGCAAATGGAGGTGTAAAATGGAATGTATTATCCACTGTGTCAGACAAGCCACTAGTTGGTACCTTCCCAGTGTCCATAGCCTATACGAAATAAGCAATGCAAATTACATCTCAAATTAATGTAGCTATTCATAATTGCCAGTTCGTCTGAATGCCTCTGCTCCAATATACGTGTTCACTTAGTTGACTTGCTGGTATGCTAATGTGTGCAAAGAATCGAGTGCATACAGCCCATATGGGCATAATCCGGTACAGGTAGAAAAAAATATGACCAATCTGCCCTTAATGCGGTCAATAAAGTTGTGTGTCAAATTACCTAAAAAGGGGGGGAAGAAGAGTGAAGTGCAAGGGGTCAAAAAGAACAACCATCATGTGACAAGTGTAAAATACAAAAATACCTAAAAAAAAATCTCACGTATAGCTGACTCTCTAAGTACGGAGATCAGATCTTAAGTGACAAAAAGCTGCTATACAAAAATATGCATACATATAATGATGACCCTGAATTGTTGAAGGAAATAATTCATAAGCAGGTATACATATCCTCACTCGAGTTTAATCCATTTGGGGTCTTGGTGTCAAATCAAGGATATAATGCGTCTCAAGGTTCCTGAGCAGTGCCTCGCGGTCACCACCGAGGCGCAGTGGTGGAACCATGTCAACTACAAAAAAACTCAAAAAATCCAGACTACTCCCATGTGCCTCCTTGAAATGCCTAGCAACCGGATAGGCCTCATGATGGTTGCTGATGGCCCGCATGTGCTGGAGTATACGTTTGTGAACCTGCAATTTGGTACTACCAACATATTGCAGGCCACACGTGCACTCCAGCACATACACGGCAAACTCAGATTTGCATGTCAATTTCTTAGATGTGGGCACTGGTACGTCACTGAACGGAGTAGTATATGACGTTTTATTCCTGCCCAGCTTGCAGGATTTGCAGGAAGCACATTTGATAAACCCTTTGGTAGTTTGCAACCAGGAACTATTGATGCAGACCCCTGGGCTACTCTTAACGAGCATGTCGCTCATGGAGCGTGCTCTGCGAAATGTGATCTCAGGGGTTTTAGGTACTGTGCCACCAATAACAGGATCCCCCTGTACAATCGGCCAATTCTTGTGAATGATCCTGCGCAATTGTTTGTGCTGCCGACTATACATGGTTATCAATCTAGGTTGATCTGATGTAAAGCAAGGTGTTCCGGGCAGTTTGACTGGACTCAGGCCTAGTGCTGACTTACGAGATATCAAGTTGGCTTTGTTGATGGCCGTGTCTAGCATTTTTGCTGAGTAGCCCCTAGCTAAAAATCTGTCCTTGCTTTTGAGTTGGGCCTGTTTGCACTCATAATCAGTACTACAGATGCATCTGATGTACAACATCTCCCCGTAAGTGATGCTGTGGATCAGATGATCCGGGTGGTGGCTACTGGCGTGTAGAACCGTGTTTCCAGCTATAATCTTGCGGTGTAATCTGGTCTCTAGTTTGTTATCCTTGATGTATACTTCAACATCTAAAAAGTTCACAGAAACCTCGCTCATCTGCCCTGTAAATTTCAGGTTAAGATTGTTTACATTGATCTCTTCAATGAAAGTACTAGCAGTAAGTTCAGAGCCTCGCCAGATGATGAATAAATCATCTATGTAGCGGTACCATGCTACGATATGGTTGGCTATGGTGTGATCAAACTTGGTCCTGAGGACTTGCTCCTCCCACAGTCTTCAAAAATGTAAACTCTTCACTGCTGAGCCACACTACACTTTTCCAGGAGAGCAGTTTGATGTTGAAATTGTTCCAGGCTGATTTCACAGTTGGCCAATTGCAGCGTCTGTAGCATTGGCGATCGTTAAGGTGTTACAATGCCTCTTCCATGTACATAGTCCTGGGCCAGAGGACAATGTTGCCCCATTTGTCAGATTGGCGTATCACCACATTTTTGTTACTCTGCAGTTTTTGCATTAAGCTTCCATAGCTATCTTGGAACAAAGATTTCATAGCACTCCAGAAGTTGTAGAAGTTTGATTGCTTTTATTAAACCATCGAGAACACCACCATCACCACCACCAACGTTTCAGCCAAGAGATGGCCATTGTCACATTTGCGTGAGTCCCTTTTCTGTTTCACCCTTTATAGTGTTTCATTATGTACCCAGTGTGATGCATTCTCGATTTGTAGTTAACTAAAAAAGCTCACTCATGTTTTTTTGCACTGAGATCGTTTTTAGGTCTCGTGACCTATCAACGCGCATGCGCATTGAGAGAAGCGAGACTATAGGGCTTTAAACAAAGTTTACCTAACTGTGGCGATTTGGTGCTGCGCCCGTGGCTTTTAGGTCAATGCGCAAGCGCATTGACCTAAAATGCGCGTGCACATCACCAAATCGCCGTCTGTTCCCTCAGCCGCACTCCTCCCACACCTTTGAAGTGAAGCTTAGCTTCACTTCAAAGGCCCCGGCTGCTTCACACCCTCATGCCGCTTTCCCCGCTCCGCCCCCTTCCCTGCCCGCCGTGTGCATTTCTCCTCCCCCCCCTCCCCACAGCAATGCCCTCCGTCTTGTTTCCTTTCTTGTTTTTCTTTCAGGTGAGATATCTTTTCCATCATTTGCGATAATACAGTTCTCATATGCATTTTTTAATTATTAGCAGCATATACACAGGCGCCCCTTCGGCGCTTTTGCTCTCAACCCTACTATCCTGTCAGCCGCATCTCTATAAGTTACTCGAAGCATGGCCTGACGTGTGCACAGCTTATTCCGGCACCACCATCCTGCCAGACGCTTCTGCTTTGTTCGCCCACCGCATGGCCCTATTGTGCACATTTTACTTTCGTGCATACCCTTACCCGCAGCCTCTCCTTCCCCACTTCTGCCTTTTCGGGTCTCGCGCTCACCGCAGACCCCTTCACATGGCTCACACCCACCTTTTTTTCAGGTTACCATGCCATTCCCCACCTATCCCCCAGTCATTTCCGGGTAGGACGCGGGCACCCAGTGGACTCTCGGCCTTGGCCCGCTTATTCTGCCAGCCGCTTCTGCTTTGGTCGCCCACCGCATGGCCCCATTTGTGCACATCATTCATTTCGTGCACACCCTTACCCGCAGCCTCTCCTTCCCGACTTCTGCCTTTTCGGGCAAGTGATTAGATAAGATGTAAAAGGATATGGAGATAAATAATATGGGGGGTGGGGTTCTGTAAGGGGTAAGATAGAATAAAGATTTAAAAGCTAAAAATAGATAAGATTAAAAGATAAAACTAGAAAGAAGACTTACATGGCTCACACCCACATTTTTTTTCAGGTTACCATGCCAGGTTACCTCACTCACCCTCAACCCCTCACCCCCACTCACCCTCAACCCCTCACCCTCACTCACCCTCACTCACCCTCAACCCTCACCCTCACTCACCCTCACCCTCACTCACCCTCAACCCCTCACCCTCACTCACCCTCAACCCCTCACCCTCACTCACCCTCACTCACCCTCACCCTCACTCACCCTCAACCCCTCACCCTCACTCACCCTCACCCTCACCCTCACTCACCCTCACCCTCACTCACCCTCACCCTCACTCACCCTCACCCTCACTCACCCTCCCTCACCCTCACCCTCACTCACCCTCACTCACCCTCACCCTCACTCACCCTCACCCCTCACCCTCACTCACCCTCACCCTCACTCACCCTCACCCTCACTCACCCAACCCCTCACCCACCCTCAACCCCTCACCCTCAACCCCTCACTCACCCTCACTCTCACTCACCCTCACTCACCCTCAACCCCTCACCCTCACTCACCCTCACTCACCCTCACCCTCACTCACCCTCAACCCCTCACCCTCACTCACCCTCACCCTCACCCTCACTTACCCTCAACCCCTCACCCTCACCCTCCTCACCCCCTCACCCTCACTCACCCTCAACCCGCCTCTCACCCTCACTCACCCTCACCCTCACCCTCACTCACCCTCACTCACCCTCACCCTCACTCACCCCTCACTCACCTCACTCACCCTCACCCTCCCTCACCCCCTCACCCTCACTCACCCTCAACCCCTCACCCTCACCCTCACTCACCCTCAACCTCACTCACCCTCAACCCCTCACCCTCACCCTCACTTCCACCCTCACC
The DNA here is from genome assembly GCF_964261635.1 of Lissotriton helveticus. NCBI lineage: Eukaryota > Metazoa > Chordata > Amphibia > Caudata > Salamandridae > Lissotriton > Lissotriton helveticus. Next base: position 684,364,395 of record NC_136073.1, read on the forward strand.
TTCACTCACCCTCACCCTCACTCACCCCTCAACCCCTCACCCTCACTCACCCTCACCCTCACTCACCCTCAACCCCTCACCCTCACCCACCCCTCACCCTCACTCACCCTCAACCCCTCACCCTCACTCACCCTCAACCCCTCACCCTCACTCACCCTCAACCCCTCACCCTCACTCACCCTCAACCCCTCACCCTCACTCACCCTCACTCACCCTCACCCTCACTCACCCTCACTCACCCTCACTCACCCTCACCCTCACTCACCCTCACTCACCCTCACTCACCCTCACTCACCCTCTCATCACCCTCACCCTCACTCACCCTCACCCACCCTCACCCTCACCCTCACTCACCCTCAACCCCTCACCCTCACTCACCCTCACTCACCCTCAACCCCTCACCCTCACTCACCCTACCCCTCACTCACCCTCAACCCTCACCCTCACTCACCCTCAACCCCTCACCCTCACCCTCACTCACCCTCAACCCCTCACCCTCACTCACCCTCACCCTCACTCACCCTCAACCCCTCACCCTCACTCACCCTCACTCACCCTCAACCCTCACCCTCACCCTCACTCACCCTCACCCCTCACCCTCACTCACCCTCAACCCCTCACCCTCACTCACCCTCAACCCCTCACCCTCAACCCCTCACCCTCAACCCCTCACCCTCAACCCCTCACCCTCACTCACCCTCAACCCTCACCCTCACTCACCCTCAACCCCTCACCCTCACTCACCCTCACTCACCCTCACCCTCACTCACCCACCCTCAACCCCTCACCCTCACTCACCCTCACCCTCACTCACCTCACCCTCCCTCACCCTCACTCACCCTCACCCTCACTCACCCTCACCCTCACTCACCCTCACTCACCCTCACCCTCACTCACCCTCACTCACCCTTACCCTCACTCACCCTCACCCTCACTGACCCTCAACCCCTCACCCTCACTCACCCTCACCCTCACTCACCCTCAACCCCTCACCCTCACTCACCCTCACCCCTCACCCTCAACCCCCTCACCCTCAACCCCTCACCCTCAACCCCTCACTCACCCTCACTCTCACTCACCCTCAACCCCTCACCCTCACTCACTCACCCTCAACCCCTCACCCTCACTCACCCTCACTCACCCTCAACCCCTCACCCTCACTCACCCTCAACCCCTCACCCTCCCTCACCCTCACCCTCACCCTCCCTCACCCTCCCTCACCCTCACTCACCCTCACTCACCCTCACCCTCACTCACCCTCAACCCCTCACCCTCACCCACCCTCACTCGCCCTCAACCCCTCACCCTCACTCACCCTCAACCCCTCACCCTCACTCACCCTCAACCCCTCACCCTCAACCCCTCACCCTCAACCCCTCACTCACCCTCACTCTCACTCACCCTCACTCAACCTCAACCCCTCACCCTCACCCTCACTCACCCTCAACCCCTCACCCTCACTCACCCTCAACCCCTCACCCTCACCCTCACTCACCCTCACCCTCACTCACCCCTCAACCCCTCACCCTCAACCCCTCACCCTCACTCAACCTTAACCCCTCACCCTCACTCACCCTCAACCCCTCACCCTCACTCACCCTCACCCTCACTCACCCTCAACCCCTCACCCTCACTCACCCTCACCCTCACTCACCCTCAACCCCTCACCCTCAACCCCTCACCCTCACTCACCCTCACTCACCCTCAACCCCTCACCCTCACTCACCCTCACCCTCACTCACCCTCACCCTCACTCATCCTCACTCACCCTCAACCCCTCACCCTCACTCACCCTCACCCTCACTCACCCTCACCCTCACTCACCCTCAACCCCTCACTCACTCTCACTCACCCTCACCCTCACCCACCCTCACATACCCTCACCCTCACTCACCCTCACCCTCACTCACCCTCACCCTCACCCTCACTCACCCTCACCCACCCTCAACCCTCACCCTCACCCTCACTCACCCTCGCTCACCCTCAACCCCTCACCCTCAATCACCCTCAACCCCTCACCCTCACCCTCACTCACCCTCAACCCCTCACCCTCAACCCCTCACTCACCCTCACTCTCACTCACCCTCACTCTCACTCACCCTCACTCACCCTCAACCCCTCACCCTCACTCACCCTCACTCACCCTCACCATCACTCACCCTCAACCCCTCACCCTCACCCTCACTCACCCTCACCCTCACTCACCCTCAACCCCTCACCCACCCTCACCCTCACTCACCCTCAACCCCTCACCCTCACTCACCCTCAACCCCTCACCCTCACCCTCACCCTCACTCACCCTCAACCCCTCACCCTCAACCCCTCACCCTCACTCACCCTCACCCTCACTCACCCTCAACCCCTCACCCTCACTCAACCTCAACCCCTCACCCTCACCCTCACTCACCCTCACAACACATATTGTGTTACAATAGGTGTCACATTTGCGAAAGATAAAACTATTGGCATTGTAAATAACAAAGCTATTAATTTCGCTATTTTCAAAACAAGCACATAAATAAAAAATGTGTCCTTTACAATACCAATAGCTCAAACTTTCCTAATGCGAGACCTATTGCATTGCTGTGCTTCTCTCCCCTGCTGCACTCTCCTGCTCTCTAGAGATGTGGCCTAACGACCAGAGCTGCCATCTAAGTGACGTAAATACAAAACATGTTGCATTCCAAATGCTATAGGTGTCACATTCGCGAAAGTTATAACTATTGGCATTGTAAATGACAAAGCCATCAATTTAGCAATTTTAAAAACCAACAAATAAATAAAATATGTCATTTACAAGACCAATAACTCCAACTTTTCTAATGCGAGACCTATTGCATTTCCAATGCTTGTTTTACATGTGTACATTGGCATTATATATTCACAATTATATTAGCAAATCATTATGTCATTTATGTTCTATTCCTTCTTGGTTTGTACTATGAAATCTCTGTTCCAAGATACTTTTGCGAGGTATGGTATAACCTCGACATTAGCACCAGTGGAAAAAGTGTGTACCGATTGTGGACCGTTTGTTTTGCGCAAATATATATATATATATATATATATATATATATATATATATATATATATATATATATATATATTACCTACTGGCGGTCGCCAGTAGGTATATATAGTTAGGATTTTTTCTCTATGGGATTTTTGAAAATTCTATGTCAAATAACTTTGGCGTTTGTGGACGGAATTGGCTGAAATTTTCAGGAAAATGGCACATTTTGTTTCTGAGCAGCCCCTGAAAATTGGGGGGGGGTTCGTCCAGGGGGGGTCGAGAAAAAAGGGGGGTCCCAAAACGTGTTTTTAACATTGAGTTTTCCATAGGGCGGTTGGCCTCACTTTTAGCCCGAACGGCTGAATGGATTTGCACGAAACTTGGCAAAATTGTAGGGACTGGTAGCCCGATGTGCCTTTTGTAGGTCTCAATATATGTGCTACAGTGGATTTTGAGAAATTAACGTTTAAAAAAAGATATATATCTGTAAAAGCGGACCGGGCAGCGCTCCAGTACGCGTACTTTTCGCGCAACGGAGCTTTGTGAAGCGAAGCTGATTGCTTCTCCGGCGTCTGTAAACATTCCAAACAGTCCGTAGCGGCCGCCATCTTGTCTCTCGGTAGGATCGAGAGACAAGAGGAGGCCAAAGCGAAGGGGCAAATGACCATAAGGGGGCATAGTAGATCCTCGCTGACCCCCTAGGTTTGATGTGGAGGTTTTAAAAGGGCCCCGCGGGGCAAAAAAATAAAATAATAATAATAATCGAACGGCTGAATGGATTTGCACGAAACTTAGTAAAATATTAGGGACTGGTAGCCCGATGTGCCTTTGCTAGGTCTCAATATGGGTGCTCCAGTGGATTTTGAGAAATTAACGTTCAAAAAAAGATATATATCTGTAACAGCGCTCCGCTTCGCGTACTTTTCGCGTTACAGAGCTTTGCGAAGCTGATTGGTTCTCCGGCGTCTGTCAACATTCCAAACAGTCCGTAGCGGCCGCCATCTTGTCTCTCGGTAGGATTGAGAGACAAGAGGAGGCCAAAGCGAAGGGGGAAATGACCATAAGGGGGCATAGTAGATCCTTCCTGACCTCTTAGGTTTGATGTACCATTTTGCCAAGTTTGGTGTAATTCCGTTCAGCCATTCAGGCTGTAGACGTATGTAAATGTCCTATGGAAAATTGCATGGGGAAAACACATTTGAAAGTGTTGAAATTTAGAACCAATTAAAATGTTACTTTGGTTTTGTATTTGTGTGTGATGAAAGTTAATTGGTTATGTATATATGTCAAATGAGAGGAAACCACAGCCATTTTGTGATACTACTGTCTGAGGTACATTTGTGAGGAATTTTTGGTGGTGAATTTCTGGTGTTTGATTTACACAGTACTAACACTTCTCCTACTTTTAAAAAGGTGAGTTGTTAATTTGTAAGGGGAACTATGTTGTACACTTGAAGATAATTTGAAAAATGTTTTCTGTTATTTATTTGCAGTCCTTCTGTTATACTAAATACTTGATAAAGTTAGTTTTATATTATGTATTACTAAAAACGATAAATGAAAGTGATTATTTTTTTCTGCAATTTACAGCAAGCAATTTCAAAATAAAATGGCTCACAATGAAGAGACCGTGGCAATTTCTTTTGAATTGTCCACTACATTGATTGAAATTGAGAGCACCAATAATGAAATATTGTCACAAGGAGGAGATGACTTGTATGATTCCATTAGATTGATTGAAATGGACAGCACCAATAATGAAATATTGTCACAAGGAGATGACTTGAATGATTCCACTACATTGATTGAAATTGAGAGCACCAATAATGAAATATTGTCACAAGGAGGAGATGGCTTGTATGATTCCATTAGATTGATTGAAATGGACAGCACCAATAATGAAATATTGTCACAAGGAGGAGATGACTTGAATGATTCCACTACATTGATTGAAATTGAGAGCACCAATAATGAAATATTGTCACGAGGAGATGACTTGAATGATTCCACTACATTGATTGAAATTGACAGCACCAATAATGAAATATTGTCACAAGGAGGAGATGACTTGAATGATTTTTTGATCAATCTGTTGATGGCGAATTTATCGAATGTTTGGAGACCATAGAGTTACAAGAATCATCATTGCAGACTTTTCATGAGGAAATTGCTGATGAGGACATGTTACTAGTTCTTTCAAATTTAGAAAATTCTGAAGAATAAATTTATATTTAGAAATCAAAAATTGTTTGAGACATTATTCATTTTTATTTTTAATTTATGAGGTTGTAGCGAAGTGATTGTAGTATAAAATGAGACTTATAGTATAGAGTGCAACATTTTTATGTTACATGGTAAGTTTACTCATATTTACTTCCCTTCTGCCACTATATTATCTCCAATGTGTATTTGACATCTCTTCTTCATCTCCGGCCTCCTTTCTCTCACTGTGTGTCTCCGATGCATCTTATCGCTGCTATTTTGTGTAATTACAGAAGAGAGTAAAATAAAATAGTTCGGAACGTGAAAAGGGGGCAAAGTAGAGTACCCCTCACCCCCTAGGCCTTTTTAGGCGGTCCCAAAAGGATCAGTTTCTGCTTTCCTGAGAGATTATGGTATGAGTTCCATATACCACAATAATTTGCATTACAACATGCAAGATATCTATCTCCTATTACCAACTTTGAGATATTCGCGCTAAGCGCGAATATCTCCAAAAAGTAACACCTGCCCTGAGCAGTTCTTAGCCATGTTATCCAATGGGAGGTGGATAACATGGCTAAGAGCATTAGCTCGGTAATGCATGAATATCGCTGACTTTTTAGCGATATTCATGCATTGCAGCCGTTTATTATCGCATTTGCGATAAACCTTGATAATAGCAAGGTTTATCTTCGATAATTTCTGACGATGCTTAGCGGTAAAAAATTCGTTGGTAAGCATCGTTAGCGATAAATATCGCTTAACTTTGGTAATATGCACCAACGTCTGTTAACGTTCGATTCGAAGGAAATAAGGAAGTGTTGAAAAACATTGTCTGCGCCATCTTGCCTTTTTTGAAATGCCACACTTTTGTCGTGCACGGCAGCCATTTTAGATGCCTTGACCAGACCCACTCTCTGCACGCTGTCGATTCGTAGCATGGCTCCCCACCCTCGCAAGCATCTTCCCCAGGCACTGGTCACCCCCGCTCTCTGTCTTATGCATCGGCAATAAACCTCCCCCCATCTGCGCTGCTCTTCCCTGAAAATCACACTCTGTGCCCGCCCGACACCTCCCTTTCGCCCTATTCACTACCGCACCCTCTGACACTCCTCTTCCTCTGTGTCCGATTGTCCAGGCTATCACCTAGCCCTGCAGATGTAGTTTATGGCCCCAGCTGTAAAGAATCACCCCTCTTCAAAGGAGTTATAGTAGATCAAGGCCCACACCCGATGAGATCCGTCACACCACACGTGTTCCTACTATCTGAAAACCATCCTGTATTGTGATTGGGGAGGGGACCGAGCCTGAAGCGGAAGATTCCAGGAATGACTCTTTGTACATCAAAGTTTTTACAATTATGTGTCACATTAAAAATATATAGCACTCCAACAAAGTAGTAGGAATATAAAACTTTAATAACATATAAATATATACAACAAAACAAAAACAGTAAAAACATTTAAACAACGAAGAGACCGTGGCAATTTCTTTTGAATTCCTGATGAGGACATGTTACTAGTTCTTTCAAATTATGAAAATTCAGAAGATGTTGCCTGGGGGTGGGTCGTCAGTAGCAGTCTGTTGTGCGAATAGTTCCAAGGCAGCAGAACGCGCTGAAATCTAGATGGCACGAAAGTGATGTCTAGTAAGTTGCCGCCCAGCAAATAACGGCGTGGGGCGCCGCGGGGGTGAGTGAGTCCAGTAGGCACCACAGCTATTCTTACCGGCATTGCAGAATTACTGCTGGGGACAATGCCTGTGCTGTAGCAGGGTCACAGCAGAAACAAAAAGGATTCTGTTGAAGATGTTGTTGGTTTTCAATTTGAATACAGTTCTGGTGTCAACTGCTATGCTAATGTAGTGGTTAATGTTTTGTTTTCTCTAGAAAATGTAAAAGAGGGGGAGGCAGTCCAAAGTTCCGTTAAAAGGGCAAAGGAAAGGATCGGTGGTTTGAACTATCAGTCAAAAAGGGGAGGGGGTGCAACAATTTTTCCTACCGGGTCACACTGTGCTTTCACCGGAACTGAGGTCTGCAGGATTCTAGTAATTCAAAGTGAGGCTGGCGCCAGCATGGGAGCGCCGACGTTCCGCGGATACAGTTTCGTCACTCCACGGGCGATCATGGCAGTCATTCCCCATCGGGGGTCGGAGACTCCCGCGGCTCCTCTAGAATCTTCAAGGTCGTGGAGGACTACGGTGGTGGAGTCAACCAGTGACCGGGCCATTTCTTTATGCTGGGCCCGCTCTTGCCAGGTCGACCGCCATTTGGAGAGTTCGGTAGCTACTGGCGATCGCGGGGTCAAATGAGCGGACGGGCTCCACCCTGCCGGGCGAGACGTTGCAGCATGGCCACAGTGGAAGAACCCTTTTCCGGGCGCCTGGAGCGCTGAGGGTGCAGCTGGGAAGCCTCCACCTGGGGAGGCGGGAGAGGCCTGTTCGCACCGTCTCTCCCTCCCAGTGCACCCCACGGCGTCTCGCTTGAGATTTGTTATGGCCGGACCAGGCGATGAGGACGAGGGGGGGGGGGGGTCGGAGGCATGTGCAAGACATCCCCCCCCAGTGTTGTCGCAGCCATTATTCAAGAAAGAAGAAGTGTCCCGTCCGTCTTCGGGCCGGGCTTCCGGTAGATGTCGGCCGGACGCCCCTGGCTCTGGCCCCATGAACGGGTTTCTTGGTTTATCGGCTGCAGCCGGATCCCGTCGGCCTCGGCCCCCCGACCGTTGGTGGCCGGACCGGAAGAGCATGTGGCGGGACTACCTGAAACTGTCAAGGGCCACCGCGGCCGGACTGGGAGAGAGAGGGGAGGGTCGAGGAGACATTCCCCCCCCCCTGCAACTGTTCAGCGTTGTAAAGGCAATCCCCTGGCCGGGTCCCGCTGGCCTCGGCCTCTCCTCCGGCTACACCCTACGTTAGGATCTCCTGGCCGAGGCGTGGCAGCAGGACCCGCCTTATATGGGCTGCTCCCGGCTGGGCGTAGCCGCAACCCTGCCCCACCTTGGAAGTTTCCAGAGTGGGGGCGGATGTTCTACTGACTTGCATTTTCCCTAGTCTATCGATTTTTTTGGCGTGGCAGGCGGTGGGACAGCGAGGGGTGATTTGGTTTCTCTTACTGTTTTTCTGGTCTCTCACCACTGGCATATTTTAACGTTTTCTTGTTTCTAGGACATTAATAGGTTTTATCATTACGTTATGTTATCGTTTCTTTGTTCGTTGTTTAATAAAAGTTCATGTTCATCAGTGGCCTACTGATTTTCGTTTTCCTATTCTTTTCTTTCCAGGTTGTTTCATGCTAAAGTTTCTGTTAACAGGATACAGTGATCACTTCGTTATTATTGCATATGTCCTTTTCACTAGGGGTGCTCTCTGGTCGGGCCAGATGACGTATCTCTAGTAAATGGTCCGGGTGAAACAGGTGCATCAATCAGTGGGGAGTAGATAGGCATGACAGATTACAACGGGGGAGAAAGGTCCGCATTACGTACCCTTTCACTATTTGCAAAGATTTTCCTACTTATATTTGCAAACAGGGAATACCTCCAAAAAGAACCAATTACCAAACAGTCAATGTTTGGGGAAACAATCAATCAATGAGGAACGAAATAGGCACGACGTGTTAAAGGTTTGCGTTACCTACCCTTCACTAGCTGCAAAGGGAGAGAGAATATTCCTATTCTTCCTCGTTTGCAGGCAGAGAAGATTCTTAAGAGAATCAACTTCGAACAATTCAATGCTCGATTCAAACAATCAACAAGGGGTACTGTGAACACAAATGAACGCCGCTTATGTACATACACATTGGTATTATCAACAGGTTGTTCCTAATGTTTCTATTTTAGGGAGGTCAAAAAGAGATCCCATTAGTGGCCTACTGATTTTGCTCGATTCCTTTTGTTTTTTTACACGATTTTTCGCTATCTGCAAAGACTAAACAGAGTATTGCGACTCTGTGCTTGTTTGTAAATAGAGAATGAACCAAAGAGAACAATCAATCAAATGGAGAGAGAAGCAGGCACGACGGATTACAACGGGGGCAACGGGGGCAAAGGCCTGCGTTAACTACCCTTCACTATCTGCAAAGAGAGAGTACTCCTAATAGAAATGAGGGGTGGGGGGCAGCATTCAAAGCAGATCAGTGTGCATAAACACGAAAATGTTTTTACTTACCACGTAGTTGACATTCGACAGCTTATGATATTTGCTATTAAAAAACCATTGAAATTCACTGAAAAAACCATAGGTTATAGACCATATATAGTTAGGAATTAGCATTTAAAAAACCTTATTTTACTCACACAAAACCATTGAAATTCCATATATAGTTAGTTGCACTAACTATATATCGCGCACCCGCAATCCACTGCTGATCATGTCACATATTACATCATTCATGACATGGTCAGTGACATCACTGATGACATCACTGATGACATCTCAAATGACATCACTGAGACTAGTAGGCGGGCGAGGAGAAACAAAAGCCTCCTTTACAGTCTTTGGAAACTCTTTTGTTTCCAACTAATTTGGTTTTTGTAGCAGAATAGACAAAGTGTACACTTTTTATTTTGCTTTCATGCACTTAGCACTTTATCGCTGGCATGCTAATATATGAACATTGTTACTGCAGCATGTGGAAGACATTTACCATAACACTGATTTGGTGCACGTACGATATGAATTTGACAATTTACTCAGCTTGCTGGGTGTTGTTGTATTACAAAACGACTGTGTGTATTGAAACTTTGCATAAAAGCACATGATTACTTACTGCTGTGATCATTATCTATGAACAAGGCTCGAGGGAGGAGCTGAAACGCGTCAGGACTATAACAAGATGTAATTGTGCCACGTTTGAATTGCTGATTAAAACAAAGTCCAACGATTTTGCCTCAAGCAACTTTTTTGCCATTGTTTGATATATATATATATATATGTACAAGTAACGCTCCCCAGAGTACCGAGCAAACAGCACTGCCAGGTATATATATATTTTAAGAAGTCACATTTTTTAAATGTATTTAACATTAGTTCTATGGAGTGTTAGTCTAAGTCCCTGGCTCCACAGTTTTCTAATGGAGTGTATTGCAACACCTGTGAGGAGCCATGTGTGATGCTGGACTTACTAAATATTTGGGCTGGAGTACTTTTACTACTATTTTGTGACCTTTTTGGCTGTAAAATCTTTAGAAGTTTAGTAGTGAATAGCAGTGAGCTTACTCTTTGATGTTTTATACTTGTATTTGCATGTCAATCCCCTCCCCTTCCTAAACCACTCCCATTTAAATATAAATATTACTCATTTTCCAGCCTTCCCAAGACCTTCTCAATTTACTACTACAATGAATACCTATGTATGCGGAGACCTCCACACTGAAAAGACAGGAGTGGTGGAGATGGAGGTCAACGTCTCTAGGTTGTGGAGCTAGCCATGGAAGGAACGGTGTGAGAGGGGTAGTCCATTTTAAAGTAGCCATTCTATCACCATTTCCACAAGCTTCAATATGAATGATGATGAGCCCAGGACAGAAAAACTTCTAAAATGTCCCCAACAATCTGGGAGAAAAATTCCAGTGTATAGGGGACTTTAGTGATGTCATTCCTGAATAGCGATGTTTAACTTGGGTCAATTTTCAAGACTCACAGGTCCACCACTTGAGCATTGCCTGACTTGCTGTCATGGATTACCTATTCCCGCAAAGCAGCTCCAGTCGTAAATGCAGAAGCTGCTTTAAGGGAGAAAATTTGTGAAAACAGCACATAAGTGTAAATTTGGTAGGTCGCTCGCAGCAGCAGAGGGGGGGGGGACTAAAACTAAATAAGTCCCTTTTATTAATTGGCCAGACACCAGAGATTATTGCTGGTAGTTAATATCTACAATCAGGCCAAAGGATGCAAAAATAGAAAAATACGTGCAAAACGTAAATTTGCCCCACACACCAAGGCGAGCCCGCAGATCAAACAATGCAAAATAGAGGGGGATATTCTCAAGAACGTGTGATAATTACCGCAAAATTAGCTTAACACAACTCTTCACATCACAGTCTATTGCAGGGAAATAACGCCCTATTAACATAGTATTCTCAACATGGCGGTACCATGCAATAGTCTCACGGTAACGCGTCAAATGATCGCGTTAAAATTAAGGCAACGCCGAAAAAACGCGAAACATCAACATGAAAATGCACCATAAAAGCAGAGTGAAAAAACGGTGAGATGACAGTGTACGATGACAACCTCACATCTGTGACCTAGAACAAATTTCCATTGTCCTCCATCAAATAGGCATTTCCTCACAAACAGTCACAATGTACATTGACATGCAGTCTGTATGTAATCGACGCCAATGCTGAAACATACATAGAATACACTGTGAAATCGCAACTCCCATTCACATTGCAGAGGGATAATCAACACCTCCTGCACACAGACATGTCATATCCATGATCAATCAATTATGAAAGAATGGCGAATGTAGGGTCAGTGACTCCCCCTTACGTACATATTGCCCATGTTGTGGGACTTGAGTCACAGGGTGCATCCCTGCATCATGATGGTACAATTCTGACCCCAATAGAAGCCCTGTTGTCACTTGTAGGTCACAAATGACAGCCAATATGTAATGATTTGGGACACATGTGAAACGCGGAAGAGTGGGATTCCGTACTAACTGTGACACACAGAACTAGCAGTTAGAATATGTGACACCCTAAACAGCCTCTCTACACAGAGGTGACACACCCACCATCCATTAACAAATTATAAAATTGTTAGCACTACATGTCGCACTTACACTTGTCTGAGTGATGTGCTTTTACAGATGAGTGACATGCGCTCAGGGAATGTATGTTGTAATGCCTTTTGCGCGTGTCCACAAGCCTGTCAACGACACAGTGATGTTGTGCGCTCAAGGTGGGCGGCCACATGTGTGTAGGCCTATGGTAAGGACAGGGCGGACACATATGTAGAGTTCATGCCTGGCTGAACTCGCCTTCTGGTTGAGGGTAGACCTTTGGCTTATGCTGCGGTAATAGCGCCACACACAACAGTTGGCATGTCTGATCCCTGACCCCAAGCGTGCTTGCTCTCCCTTATTTACCCCTTCATCCGAGCCCGCACTCCAGGGGCATGCTACATAGCAACATTGTCCATTGCGGGACGGGTGGTGCAGACACTACAACAGAGACACAAGGATTAGTTCCTTCCTTGGCAAGGCCTAAATTTAATGTAAAACAAGGAGAGAGCAAGGGAAATAGGGGGTACGTCCAAAAACAATAATAGGATAAACAATGTGGACAGACCCACTGAGTAAATGTGTAACAATCACTGTTGTGGTAAGTACATGAACTCATTAGGTTTGCTACAACGCCTGATTACAGCGGAGTGAATTGTGTGAATTGTGTGAAGTGTTGTGAATTTAAAATATCACTGAGAATCCTTGCCTGTACAGTTTATTAATGGCGGCCCAGGATATGGATAAAAATATGTGATGCAAATACTAGAGAGTTATTACCCTTAGTTGGCTAGATAACGTGGTCTACATGTTTCAGCCCGAAAGGTAGATAAAGTGGGTTTTCTTCAGGACTGGGTGTGTGAAAAAGTGAGTGGCAAAAGTGGAATTGCCACATCAAGTAGTGAAGTACCTACACATGCGCAGGGGGGATTCGGCCACCCGGTTGGGACCCCAATGATGAAGCATGACACCAACTAGGTTGGTGTGTGAGGGGTCTTTTAAGCAAAAAATAATGGGTTCATGTACTTACCACAACAGTGATTGTTACACATTTACTCAGTGGGTTCGTTCAGATTGTTGAGCTTAAGGCCTAAACTGATGCACGCCCAGAGCCACGTGTTGAATTACCACACTCCTACGCTGTACTGCCGTATGCCGGTCCACTCCGCTTACGCTCACAGGGGGGTATGACACAGCTACATGTCCCAGGGCCACCCCACTGCCTGAGGTGACATGGTTGCTTCCGCTGTACACAGCACAATGTAATGTGGTATGGCCCGGGGCCCTCATGCATACATCATGACCACAAGGACACCCCGAGATAGTCTGTGGAACTGGCTACGGGCACGTGCGCCCGGCACTTTTTATTGCCAGGGTCGCATGTCCAGTGACGCCTGTGCTGGATGGGTGTTGGGTAGTGTAAGCCACCCCTCAGGGGTTGGTTGGTGCTGGCAACAACTACAACAGTGATCAGACAATCAGAAGTTAAAAGTTCAAACAGCAAGGGTCCATGACTTGAGCTGCACAGAGTTAGTGGACTCGGATGCACTGCGGCCAGCATGGGCACACCACCACGGGACGGTGACTAGCGGTGCACTGAGGTAGGGCCACAAGAGCTGAGTGGGCCCTCGTTGATGTCCAAGGAGAATGTCGCTGAGTGTTACGGGGGACAGTGGAAGGTGTCCTTACAGGGCATGATGCAGAGGGCAGATGCAAGCAGAAACAGGCAATATGGAGGAGATGAATGCCTCAGCCTCATTGTTATCACCAAGTCAGTATCAGCTATATGATGATAAGGACAACCCCCAGGCCATATACTCAGACGCCACCAAAGTTCAACTAGTGAGTGTCCATGTATGTCGGGGAACAGACTTAGTGTCACCGGAGCTGAAAGGGTATGTAGTCTGCGACGAGGCCTGTACAGTGATATAAACTCTGCCATTAATAAATCAAGGCTCAATTCCACATGTGTGACCTACTCAACCGCAATGTAGGCCGGAGGTAGTGGACAGCAGGGGCACACAGCCACGTGTTGCTGGCTTGCGATGCACAGAGTTAGTGACACCAGAGCAGTTGTTGGTAGTGTTTGATCACCTCCCTGACGATTAACCTTTTTTCCTCCAGACTGAAACGCGTCTTCCTCTTACACCTCTCCTTGCGTGCAATGATATGAACTCTGCCATTGAGAAATCAAGACTCAGTTCCAACTGTGTGACCTACTGGACCGGAGTGTATGCCGAGGGCAGTAGTCTGCAAGGGACCACAGACCGGTGTTGGAATGGTATGCACAGAGTTGGTGGCACCACATCAAAGGGAGTATAGTGATATAAACTCTGCCATCAAATATGTACTCTGCCATTGTGTAATCAAGACTCACTTCCAAATGTGTGACCTACTTGTCCACTGTGTATGCTGGTGGAGTATGTCAATGAGAAAGGAGTACTGCAGGCCTCTGTCCCGGAGGCTGTGTTGGTCTGAGGATGCTGCCAACGTCGCGGGCCTAGGGCTTGGAGCTTGCACCGGCACATGGTGGGCCCTCCGTGACACACACTTATGTCGGCAGGTGAGCTGTGAGACCTGGATGTTCAGGTGCGGGCAAGACTGGTTTGGGGATCAGCGATCGGGGCTGCTGCAGGCGCACAGGATCGCAGGCACCGCCGCTCTCGGTGTCGGCCTCATGGCGGGGTGAGAGGCACCGCCCTGGCAGACACGTTGGCCATTCTGGAAGAGAACCACGCCCGGGGCTACATGCTTTTTATTACACCCCTACGCTAGCCTGGCGTACGCCGGGCCAGCCCACTCCGCATACACTTACAGGGGTAAGTAACAAGCTACATTTCAGCAGTGTATGTCGACATGAATATGTCTGTGGTCTGCATACTGCAGCCTGTCCAGCACATCCACGCCACACTTGGCATTGTGTACATTCTCATTCACGGGTCACTTGCCTCCTTTGCACATGCCTGGTTCCCACCTCTCCCCAGATTCTGCTAATGTGTGTCTGGGGTGCCATGCCTTTGATGGCTTATGTACATGGCTAGCCCAGGTTACCGCAGTTCGTGTATGGTGGGTGGGCATGTTGTTTGCCATGTTGTATGTGAGTTTGTAACCTGTGCATTCCCAGAGTTGTGAGTTGCATGATTGTGGAGTTGAGGTGTGTTGTGTGTTCATTTGGTACTTACCACCGAGTAGTGTATTTCCGTAGGTACCATCCTGGAAGCGCTGGTTGATGATGGACTGTCAGTAGATGTAGGAATCATGCACCCTGCCTGGGTAGTTGGCGATGACATTGGTGAAGAGATCACGGTGGTCCACTATTGCCTGCATATTGATGGAATGCGTGTGCTTTCTGTTGTGGTAATTGTGTGCAGTGTCGGCATGGGGCACAAGTAGGACATGTGTGCAGTTAATTGTCCCCAACACGTGTGGGAAGCCAGCTATGGCGTTGAATCCATGCTTGGTCTCCAGCTTCTTCCTGCGCAGTGTGGGGGAAGTATAGCTACTGGGGTACCAAGCTGATGATGGCATCCAGGACAGGTGTGAGGAACTTGGATAGGGCTGGCTGTGAGACTCCTCCGAGACTGGCAGTTGTTGGTTGGAAGGTACCAGAGGCCAACAGGTGAAGCACAGCCAGCAGCTTTGTCTGAGGTGGGATGTTGGTTGTCCGCCTTGTTGGTACCATCAGCCTGTGGGCAATGATGTTCAGGATGCGGAGGATGGTTGTCCTTTTGAGTCTGTAGTGGGCAATGACTGTAGGAAGGTGGATACCTGACTATGGTTACCCCAGATTTTTTGCCTTGTGTTTAGCTGGTTTGCGACTTAGTTGGCCTGGGATCCTGCTAACCAGGGTCCCAGGCTATCTGCTCTCTCTTAAAAATGGACTCCATGTACTATAGGTACATCACCAATTTGGTACTGGGCACCTTATCAGTCCCTGTACAGTGCACTATAGGTGCCCAGGGCATAGATGCATCCAAGGCCACCAGGGGCTGCAGCATATCTTTTGCCACCCCTGGCTGGTCACTTAAATCGACACAACTGGCTGATTACTCAGCTGGGGCAAGGTGGTGTACTCACCCCTTGCTTAGATATAGTATACCTATGTCTAAACCTATATCTGGGCACATATGCACCTATAAGTGACTCCTATGGCAGGCCTTTACAATCCTGGAGGCAGAGTGCTTGGTTTTATGTGAGGTGGTGCTCTAGCATGAGCTGAGCCTGTCTCCAGTGTTCGGAACCATTTCCTTACTACTGTTCCAGTGATACTGCCATACCATATACTCTTAAGTGCATTATAATCCTCGCGGTTAATGCTAACTTTGGTTTGGCTTTATCAAACCATGTTGTGTTTGGTGTCATACACTTTGGAATACTACCCCCTCGCCAGTTCTGGCGACGGGGGTAGCATTCCACCCTTCTAGAGGGAGAAGACATGTTACTTTACTTAAAACGCGGTTATTCCTAACCAGAGCCTCAGCATCACAAAAGGGATGCTGCTGCCCCGACACAAGTCTGACCTCCTGCTGCTGACCGAAACTTGGCAGGGGAGGCCTGGACAAAGGGTTTCCTGTCACAGGGAGGTGTTACACCACCCCAGACAGGAGATAGTGGATTGGAGCAGGGAGGGCTGAAAGAAACTAGACACTGCCTGGGGCGCACAAGGTGTCCCAGGCAAAATCCAGTCAAACCGGTTCTGGGGCACTCCAGCCCCAGTCCTGGCGCGAAACTGGACAAAGGGAAAGGGGTGTAACCACTCCCTTCCCAGGTCCCACCCATAGGAGGGACCTAGCAGGTAATCCAGCCCCTTGATTTGGAATAAAGGTAGGAGCTGTGCAGATGCACATCAGATTATCCTGACTGAAACTTATGAAACGAAACTCTGGACCCTTCGACATCCCACTCGACGTGGAAGACTGAAGAATCTCCCTTGTGGTCAAGGAGTGACCACCCTGTGCAAACAGGCACCATCCAGCACCTCACCATTTGCTTTGTTGCAGTTCCCGCCGGAACTCGAGCGACAGAGATCAACAAAACCCAGCGTGCCTGCCTTCTAACAGCCCGATCCACAGTCCCTGCAAAGCTGAGACCCGTGGAGGCGACCTGAAGCGTGGAGCCGGCCATCTTGGAAAAACTACGAAGCGCTGACCGTGCAGCATCCAAGGCTCCCTCGAAGCTGTGCATTGGAGTTTGAGAAGCTCCAGCCCCGAGCAGCTTTTGCACCAAAGCTCACCTCTCAACACTCATCGAGTGCTGCGTGGGGCCCTTTTGCATTTTCCTGCTCGACGCGTTGGTCCGGTCGCTTGCCCATTGGCTAGTGGCCCCAGTACCGACGAACCTTTGAATTTGCTCTGCTAGTCTGGTTGCTCCAGACTGGCCCTCGCTACCCTGAAAAGGAGCACCCACTCAGACCTTGCTGGTTCGAGTAAGAAGCGATCTTTGAATCCTGCGTGGGTTGCATTTGCCAAAGCCTGTTGACTCCGATCCGGAAGCCGACACCGCCGACAGCGAGAGCCTTCGTGGGACAGCTCGTGATTCACTCCAGGACATCCTCGGTGCCCCAGAGACCACGTGGCAGTGGAGACAAGCTTCACGACAACCACCTGATTGCGCCCGACATCGCCTGGTTCCTTCCTGGTTTCTTCCTGGTCACTGGCTAGTGACCCAGACTCGGTCCCCTCTGCTTTCAGGTACTCTACATCTTCGATCCACCCTTGGATCACACCGGACACTTCTCTTCTGGACGCCTGCAGCATCTTCATCTCCAGGCACCATAGATCTTCGTAACGAAACCCGACACACCTTTGCACCTGTGCACCCGCTTCCTGTGGGTGAGGTAACTCTTGAACGCCGGTGCTCCTGTAGTGGTTTACACCTCTGGTGTCTAAGTCCAAAGTTTTGTCCTTCTAGTCCAGTCGAAAGACTCTTAAAACTGTAACTCGATAACTTTTACGCACCATTGACTTTGCATTGGTGCATGCGTGTGCTTTTAGCGCTGCACCGGAATCCCGCGGGCTACTCCCGTCCTAACTGCTGTTAGTCCAGTGTAGTCCCAGCGATTCCCAAGGCCCTAGGCCTTACCACTGATCGAATAGTGATACTTATACCACTTTTTTGATATATTGTTTGAGTGGCCACCGGCCTCATCCATAATTGTGCAACTTTCATATGTTATACTGTGCTTTTGTTTAAACGCTTGTGCTTCTATACTCATGTGGTGGTACGGTGGAGGGAGGGGTCCTGGGGAGGTGGCGGGCCTGGGGGTGGTGGCAGTGGGTGTTGCGGCCCTCTTGGGGCTCCGAGCTGCATGATCAGTAAATCCATGGCATCTGTTGTTCTTCAGGTGTGGCTCTGGGCTGGGCTCCCTTTTCTGTTGCAGGTTGTCGTCCAACTTTACACCAGGTCAGAGCAGGTGTTCATTTCCTGCTGCTAACGCACCTTATCATCTGTTTTGGGATCTTATCGCCGAACTGGCTGGTCATTGAGAAAGTTGCATGTGGTATTGTCGCGGCTTTTTGCTAGGAACACCTACTCTGCATCTCATTAGAGATAGTTTCTGGTGTCATCTGTGGCGATGTTTTATGCGGCTGCTATCGCAGGTAAACTGGTGATATCGGCTGTTAGCACCAGCTTGTGAATGGGGCGCTAGATTTATCGCCACTTTGGCTGCGATAAAGTGCTCATAACTCGGCGATGTGTCCTTGAGAATATGCCCCAGAGTGTTCAACACAACTTTACATGAAAATCCGATGGTGGAAGCACACTCAGATTTCTAGGCAAGCCCCTATGGAACTCATTGAGTCAGTTCCTAAAACATCAAACAACCCTGATATCCGGAGAAATCAGCCTTTTCAAAGAGTCCTCCCCGGCCTGTTAGTCATCTAGGGACAATCCCTTCCTCTAACTATCAGTCAGAGCCTCTTTAAGGGCAGGTGAACAGTCCAATGGGGGACGAGGGCTGACCCAAGTCCCTCCAAATATGTATACATGTATCTATTAGTATTATTTTTTAATCATATGAGGTTGTCATACAACTAAAGCACCCTCTAGGCAGACCTTAAATACATACCTGTATACAAACATAGGGGTCATTTAGCTCAGCCCTCTTGTGTTTGTTCCATTGTCGGTCACATTTTTAGGTCTCGCCTGTCGATGCGCATGCGCATCGAGCAAGCGAGACTATAGGGGCTCATCGACTCTTTATCTAACTTGCAAGGAATCGTGGCGATTCCTTGCAGTGCCCGTGACTTTTAAGCTCAATGCGCATGTGCATTGAGCTTAAAAGCGCGTGCACAGCCGCCCGCATTCCTCCGACACCTTTGAAGTGAAGCTTAGCTTCACTTCAAAGGCCCGGCTTCTTCACACCCACATGCCGCTCTGCCCCGCTCCGCCCCCTCCCCTGAGTCAGCACTGCAGAGAAAGCCGCCTCACGCTTTGAAGCCTGTGCATCGGCCATTATCTTTCGCCTTCCTTCTCGCTCACTTAAAATGGCTTTCCAGTCACCACGGGTGGCGGCAACACGAAGCGCAAGTCTTTTGTTGCTTCGAACGAGATATGCAAGTAGCCAGCCTGAACGCCTCACCCCGGATTCCTCTGTTTGTACACGCTTGATATATTTTATTCCTGCAGTATTTGTTAGGCTTCGGTGGGAGAAATGACACTCATTTCGCGTACACAAATGTTTTTTTGAATCTGAGCATATTTATACAGAAGCCCTTGTGTTGTATGGAAATGAGATTAAACGTGTATTACCACCTCCGAACCTTATTGTTTTTATTCTTTTCTATTTGCCTCGTACAACGCATTTTGCACCTTCAATACAAGAACTATCGCATATGGCTACACGTCTAGGCAGGAGGAGTACATGATTTCGAGAATGCCCTATTAAACTGCATTATTTTGGCGTATACCATAAAATCGGTGCAACTCCCACGGTCTGACTACCAGTTACAGTCCCCAGGGGGTTATTTCTCCATAAGACCCTAGTACTGTTCGTGGTCTTTGCAGTTGTGTCGCACGTGCATTCGGCTTCTGTGTACGACTCCGGCCTCAGTCTCTACCTGGGGGAGGGGGTGGGCTGGGCAGCTCGGTTCTCCTGCCTGTGAGCGTCGCACGCACTATGCTTGTCGCAGCTCTACACAATGCTTGTCGCAGCTCTACACATTTCACGCACCGGGCGCCACGTGTTTGAGTATATCTCACGCACCCTGAATCTCGTACAGGCATGGTACCGGTGTTCACCTCACACACTTTGTTTTTGAGAGTCACACACAACACGCTTATGTTTCCGAGTATCTCACACTATTCCTGCGTCTGTGAGCATCTTCCATGTTATTTTTTTCATTTATTTTATTTAATGCGATTTTATATAGCGCGAATATTATCCAAGGTGTCAGAGCGCTTTACAGGGGCATCACAGGCACACACCAGGCGTCTCGAGAGCGTCAGACTCGCCTATACTCGGCGTCTATCTCACACCCGTGTGTGTGAGCCTCTCGCGCTCTGAGCGGTTCACACGCACTGTACACGCTCGTATTCTCACACCAGGGTTACCCTGTGTGGTAAAATCACACACAGGGCTCGTTTGTTGGCACCTCACACCAGTTTCCCATGTTAAACGATCTTTTCCCACCTCACACTTCTGTGTTTCTATTCCTTCTCCACCTTCCCGTGTGTGAGGAGCCCCACGCATTACATACAAAATGCTTCATGTGTTTGTCTCCCACATACTTGAGTTTGTTGTGCTTGTGTTGTGAGCATCTCATGCACTGCTCTTTTGTGACCTCGTGCGGTGTACTCGCTTGGAAATGTTTCTCACAGTTTTCAAGTATCTCCCTCGGGCTCTCGTGCTGTGTTCATCGCAAACACCACACTTCTGAGTACCACCCACACACAGCCACCTCGTTCTGTATATCGAACTATGCTCATCATTGTGCATTTCCCGCTCCACATCAGGGCTTCTCGCGCGTGTACCTGTATCTCACACACGCCCGCGCATCCTAGCATCTGGCATGCTGCAAGCTTTTCATATTTGTAAGGTTCTCGCACCGTGCGTCTCCTTTTGCACCTCACTATGATACAGGCGTGAGGCGTCTCATAACTCACTCACCCTCACTCACACTCACTCACACTCAGTCACTCTCACTCACACTCAGTCACCCTCACTCACCCTCACTCACCCTCAACCCCTCACTCACCCTCACTCATCCTCACTCACCCTCAACACCTCACCCTCACCCTCACCCACCCTCAACCCCTCACCCTAACTCACAATAACCCTCCCTCACCCTCACCCTCACTCACTCTCACTCTCACTCACCCTCAACACCTCACTCACCCTCAACACCTCACTCACACTCAACTCCTCACTCACCCCCACCCTCACTCACCCTCAACACCTCACCCTCACACAGTGCAATAGGTCTCACAGGATTTTTAGTTAAAGCTTTTACAAATGTTTATTGCTTTTTTGATTTGTAATTCTTTAGCATTGGCTACAAAAAATAAAAATGCAAAAGATTTACAACAAAAAACCCATAAACAATTCTAAATGCACTAACTCTAATGCTGCGAGACCTATTGCATTTCCAATGCTTGTACTTTCTCTCACCACATCAGCCCACTACACTCATTGGCTCTTTTGCACTCATTTTCACTGATCGTTTGTGTACATCTGACTAAAATCAAGTGCATTTTGGTGCTAATGCTCGTAGGCTATGCTTTTTTCGGTCCATTCTTGGTCCTTTTGTATTTTTTCATCATCCTTGTGTCTTTAAACAAGGACATCATGTTACAGTAGTTGAAAGCTAATAATACCTTTTCATTGCGTGAATAAGAGTTTTATTTTCCTGTGATTTGCATTAAAACTAAAAAGGTTTTCTAAACCTGTTTTAAGTAGACCTGCGAGCTAGGAAGCACCTGTACTATTCTATTAAAAATATATGGGACAATAAAAAAAAAAATCTGGGAAGCATATGTCTATAACATGCAGGAGGCGGCATTTTTTCTTTTTTCCTTCATTTTATTTATCTAGCATATGCTTGCAATACATTATTTTTTCTTTCTAAATGACATTCGCACCAGCTTGCTAAGGACGGGCCCTTCCAGTACTGTTATTCTGATACTTATATAGCTTCTTAGCTTTTCTTCATTGTGTTATTTCATAGTTAAAACGGCTCGTCACATAATCTTGTAACATAATCTAATACTCCAAACATTGACCCCTCTCTAAGGACACCTGTTCTAAGTAGTTTAATGTACAAGGTCATTCACTGTCTCCAATAGCACTACAGACGCCCCTTGATTAAACACTCTCTATTTACAAGGTACACAGAAGGAATTAGTTACTTACCTGTACACTATAGTTCTCCAGTATTATCTTTCATAGATTCACATGCTTGTATCTTCCCCGTCGTCATGGTGGGAGTCTCACGGTAACAGAATGACCAAAGCAGTATCATAGAGAAGAAAAAACTGCATAGAAAATCCCATAGGGACTGTAGCATTTGGTAACCAGACCATCTCATTATTTGGTCCAAAAGTCAGCCAATCAGCATTGCTGCCCTGCCCTCACACTCCCCAGCAGAAGCTTCCTGCCTCAGATTTCCGTCCCCGAGTGAGAGACATGGATAAAAACCGAGAACAGGTTCTGCCTGCGAAACGGGGAGGCGGGTGGGCGCATGTGAATCTATGAAAGATAATACTGGAGAACTATAGTGTACAGGTAAGTAACTAATTCCTTCTCCAGTATTACATCTTTCATAGATTCACATGCTTGTATCAGAGTAGTAAGCAGTGCTCACAAAAATTTGCAGCGTTTCCAGGATAGAACCCAGAAGGAAGCTCTGCAGGAAAGCAATGTTAGAACAATAAATATCCATATAATAACAAGCATGCAGATATATAAATATATATATAAATATACATGCAAACATAAGTCAAAAGTACTGTATAGAGAAATTAGCAGATAATCAAATTGTACCTTATTGAAATAGGCGTTTCAGAACAGCTTGTCCCACTGCCATGTCCTCTTTCCACGCAGTGTCCAGACAGTAGTGCTTGGTGAAAGAGTGCACACTCTTCCACGTTGCTGCTCTGCAGATGTCTGGCAGCGACACTCCTGCGAATAAGGCCATTGATGTCGCCATCTTCCTTGTGGAATGTGCATTCACCTTAGAAGAGAGCGGCTTTCCCGCTTTCTCGTGACATTTCAGAATAGCCGATGATATCCATCTTGCAATACTCAGTCTTGATAGAGGAAGGCCTCTCCTTTGGCCTTCAAAAGCAATAAATAATTGTTTGGATTTGTGGAATGTCTTTGTTCGTTCAATGTAGAACTTCAAACATCTAGCAATGTCTAAAGAGTGCAATGCTCTTTCTGCATCAGATGAGGGATTGCTGAAAAAGGTAGGCAGAATAATGGGCTCATTGAGATGAAAAGTCGTAGGGACTTTAGGTATGAAGGTAGGATTTGTCCTTAAAATAACTTTGTCCTGGCGAAATTGTAAAAAGGGTTCTTCCACTGAGAAGGCTTGAATTTCACTAACCCTCCTTGCTGATGTTAATGCGAGGAGCAGGGCTGTCTTCCATGAAAGGAACTGTAAGTCTGTGTTGTGGATAGGCTCAAAAGAAGGCCTCATAAGTTGCGACAGGACTGTATTGAGGTGCCATGGAACTGGTGGGCGCCGAATGGGTGGAAAAACTCTAAAAAGTCCTTTAATGAACTCCTTTATTAGCCTGGAAGACCAGAGAGATGGCTCGTTTGGCTTTCTCCTGAAGCGTGATATTGCTGCTAAGTGTACCTTTACCGAGGCATGCGATAGTCCTGCCTTAGATAGAGACAACAGGTAAGGTAGAATACCTTCAGGGTGTACTGTTAACGGATGCAATTTCTGACTGTCGCACCAGTGACAGAAACGAGACCATTTAGCTGCATATGTCTTGTTGGTTGACATAGCTCTGGCTTGAGATAGAATATGTCTGCATTCTTGAGGAATGTTTAAGTTCTGGAATTCCCGCTCATGAGGTTCCATGCGGACAATTTTAGCGATTGCAGGTCCGGATGAAGAATCTGACCGTTTTTCATGGAAATGAGGTTCTGGAATGTCGGAAACTGAATTTTGTTGACCATGGACATCCGTAGCAGTTCTGGATACCATGCCTGCCTCGGCCAGGCTGGTGCTATCAGTATGACCTGACAAGGTTCCGGCCTCATTTTGCGAAGTATTCGTGGTATCAGCGGAAACGGAGGGAACGCGTAGGCAAACATGTCCGTCCAATCCATGTGGAATGCATTTCCCCTGGAATCTTGCTGAGGGTACCTGGACGCAAACTGGACGCACTTTGAATTGTCCTTGGTTGCGAACAAGTCTAATGTGGGAGTGCCCCACTTTTGAAACACTCTGCGGAGCTGAGTGTCGTGCAGTTCCCATTCGTGCGTCACATTCGGAGTGCGACTCAGGGCATCTGCCCGTGTGTTGAGGATGCCTTGTATATGTTGCACCTGGATTGAAAGGCCGTGGATTATTAGCCACTTCCAGATTCTTTGCGCCAACATCGACAGTTGTCTGGATTTTGTCCCCCCTTGCTTCAGCAGGTAAAACATAGTTGTGGTGCTGTCCGTTTGAATAAGCACCGATGCATGACGTATCCTGGGTAAGAAGGCTTGGAGCCCCAGGAACACAGCTTTGAGTTCTAGCATGTTTATGTGAAGCTGAGCCTCCCAGTTTGACCAGAGACCCTGGATCTCCAGCTCCTGAAGATGAGCGCCCCATCCTTGTAAGGAGGCGTCGGTTGTCATCACGTAATCGTGAGTCTGAGCCACAAAGGGTAAGCCCTGATCCAAGTTCTTCTGTACTTTCCACCATGACAAGGCCACCTTCATACGGTTTGTGATGGTAATGCGATCCTCGAAGGTGCCCTTGGACTGAACCCACTGCTCGTCCAGTTGTTCCTGTAAAGGCCTCATTCGAAGACGGCAATTTGGAACCAGTGGGATGCAAGAAGATATCATCCCCAACATGGACTTGTAAATTCTCACAGAAGTGAACCTTTTTTGCTGAAGGGCCGAGACTAGACCCATTATCTTTGTCATCCATTCCTTGGAAGGATAAGCTTTCACTGTCCTGGTGCATATCCACGCTCCTAAGAAGTGAATGCCCTGGGCCGGGGTCAGCGAGGACTTCTCCAAGTTGGTCCTTAGTCCCAAGCGTCGAAACAGGCGAATGCAGCAGTGGAGAGAACTTGCTGTCTCTCCGAATGATGGACCTGTCACCAGCCAGTCGTCCAGATACGGATAAATGTAATGCCCTTGCAATCTTAAATGGGCTGCCACCGGGGCCATGCATTTGGTGAACACCCTCGGGGCCGATTTGAGTCCGAATGGAAGGACCTTGAATTGAAAGTGGCGACTCTCCACGGTGAATCTTAAATATCCTCTGTGCTTCCAATGAATTGGGATATGGAAGTACGCATCCATGAGATCCAAGGACGCCATGTAGTCTTGCTCTTTTAACATTTGCAGGATCTCTTGTAATGATAACATTCTGAAGGGAATCTTCTTTATGTATTGATTCAGATCCCTCAAATCCAATACCTGTCTCCATTTCAGGGTCTGTTTCTTCTTGATGAGGAAGAAATGCGAATAGAAGCCTTTCCCTCTGAGATGTTGCGGTACTTCTTCTATGGCTCCCTTTTGCAGAAGCGAGTGGACCTCGTTCTGCAATTCCTGACGATGTTGAGAGAGCCTGATCACTGGGGGATGATCCGGTGGCATTTCTGTAAATTCCAGGGTGTGACCCCTGCTGATGACATCTAGAACCCATTGGTCCGATGTTATGGACATCCAGTTGTTGAAGTATTGAGACAGATAGTGGTCGTTTTCCGGGATCTGCATAGTGGGGAGCGCCAGCCTGAAATCATTGACGTCTATTAGACTGTTGATTTTTCCCTCTGGTGCCAGACTTGCCCCTAGATTGCTGCTGGTAAGAGGAGTTGTAGGGCTTGAACTGGGTGTTTGAATTGTATTGCCGATAATTCTGTTGGTTATATGGCTGATATCTGTTGGACTGATATGAAGATCTCTGATTGAATTGGCCTCTTGTACCTCTTTTCCGAAAGGACTGAAACCGTCCTTGTTGAAGAGATCCGAGCGCTCTAGCAGTATCCGTGTCAGATTTTATGCCTTGTAGCGCCTCATCTATATGTCTCCCAAACAAACTTTCGCCATCGAACGGCATGTCCACAATTTTTGCCTGCACCTCCGGGCGAAAAGAGGTCGCTTTAAGCCAGCCTTGTCTACGAAGCGAAACTGCCCCAGCCATTTGCCTGAAAGCCATAGATGAAACGTCCATGGCGATGTCAATAGATTCAGCCGCAGACTTTGCTCCGTCCTTGAGGATGGCCACTGCTTCCTCCTTTCTATCCTCCGGTAGCGCAGACAGTAAGGGTGCCAGATCTGACCACATTTGTCTGTTGAAACGGCTAATAAGGGCCATAGCATTGGCCGCCTTGATAGTAGAGGCTGCCATGACTGCAAACCTCTTACCAGCACCATCCATTCTCCTTCCTTCTTTGTCAGGTGGCACTAAGGAAGTAGCCACCGGGTTCTTTGAATTTCTCTGCGCCGCCTGCGTCACCACTGACTCCGGCCTGGGGTGTCCTATTAGACAGGCTGAAGCCGATTCCGGCGCTCTATACTTCTTTTCAATCCTTGGAACAGAAACCGCTATGGACGCCGGTGTCTTTAAAATTTTTAGGCCCTCTTCCCAAATATGAGGAATAATTGGGATTGACCTAGCTGATTTCCTGGCATCGTCCTTGAAATCATACAAGAAACAGTCTGTTTCTTTAACTTCCATATCTAATTTAAACCTCTTCGCCGCCTTTTCCATGATGTCATGGAACCCTCCAATGTCTTGAGGAGGGGAGGTGGATGGCAGTGGGTCAGGCGACGGGGCCGATGGCAAGATGTACTCATTCCATTCCTGCCCCGAAGCATCATGAACAAGTTCCCCTTCTTCAGGTTGTTCATCCTCATCGGATTCCGTTAGATCGTCTCTTATAGTAACCACTGGCGGTGATCTCACCCCCTGCTCTTGCGTGGAAGCTTTTGCCTTTGATGGCTGTGCAGGAGCTACCGGCGTAGCTGGTTGAGAGGCGTTTGCCTCTGGGAACCGACGGTAGTAGTCGTTTATCATGAATCTGAGGGCAGATACAAGAGACACTGGTATAGACATTGTGTCCTGTCGTACCTCCTCTCGCGATTCTTCTTGATTGTCCTCCTCTTCATTATACTCAAGTGTGTCTTGGAACGATTCATATCTGGAAGATTGAGGTCTGTCCTTGAAAGAAAATACCTCTTCTTCGTCTGTGTCTTGGCTCTTTATTTGGAGCTGTGAAGGACTATAGGCGGCACCTGAAGATTCCTCTCCATCTGAGTCTTGTTCCAACAAAGAAGATGGTGGAAGAGGTGAAATCTTCGTCCATGAAGTGAATTCCGCCGATTTGCTGATAGTCGCCGAACCCTTGGATGATTGAAAAGACCGGATAGAAATCATAGTCTTCGACTGTGGTGATTTGAAAGCTTTTGCCGTTGACAGAATGATTTTCGTCGACGGTGCCGTCGACGACACCGTCGACGGAACCTTCGTCGACGGGACCATCGTCGACGAGGCCCCCGTCGACATCCTCGTCGACGAACCTGTCGTCGACGTCGTCGTCGACGGTCTCTTCGTCGACGGGGTAATCTTACTCGTCGACGTTGTTGTTGTTGACGTCGTCGACGTCGACGCCGCTTTAGATCCTGTCATCGACGAAGCCGTCATCGTCGACGAAGTCGTCGTCGACGGTGAAGTCGTCGACAGAGCTGAAGACTTTTCCACAGATTTTGAAGCAAAAGTGAGGGAACTGGTCGGTGGAGCAGACCCTGTTCCTTTCTGATCTGACAGCTTCTTCAGAGGAGTAATAGGAAGAGATGACGTTGCCTTATCTTTAAATTTACTCTTCTTAGGCTCCACTTTCTCCTCAGAAATAGAGGCCTTTCTCTTCTTAGGTGTCATTTTTGCAGATTCCTCCCCAGAATCTGAGTCTGAGATGGCCTTCTTCTTTTGAAGCCATAACAGCAAGCGAGCCTCTCTGTCTCTAAGGGTTTTGACAGAAAAGGTTCTACAGTATTTACAATCCTTAGCCACATGCTTAGGATGAAGACAATATAGGCAGTCCTTATGAGGGTCTTCAGAGTATAGCCTGGCCTTCCCACAGGATCTGCATGGCCTGAACAGCCTCTTTTTAGAGCTTTCAGCCATAATGAGGAATATAGGCACACAATACCTTAAACCAGTATTCAGGATGTAAGAAGCAAAAGGTCAAAAGTTCACTCAGGAACAGAAAACTGAGCAGAGCTCAGGGAGACTCCTTTCTCACACGAAGGCGGTTGGAAATCTGAGGCAGGAAGCTTCTGCTGGGGAGTGTGAGGGCAGGGCAGCAATGCTGATTGGCTGACTTTTGGACCAAATAATGAGATGGTCTGGTTACCAAATGCTACAGTCCCTATGGGATTTTCTATGCAGTTTTTTCTTCTCTATGATACTGCTTTGGTCATTCTGTTACCGTGAGACTCCCACCATGACGACGGGGAAGATACAAGCATGTGAATCTATGAAAGATGTAATACTGGAGAAGTAAGTATTATGGGAGTCAAGCTTATTAAATATTGACCATGATCTCATAAATTGCTCAAAAGGTCAAGCTCATTGTTGATAGGTTCCCGTCAATAGGTCATTATAGCTATTTATTAACTCTGGGCAGTCACATATTTCCTGACTAATCGTACAGCTGTCACATCATACATTTACAATCCCTAATTTCTCCCATATTCTCTATGGTTTTTGAGTAGAGAAATGACACTTGGGGTAGATTTTTGCTGATCCCTAGAGAACATCATGATAACTTGTTGCCACTGGTGATTATCATAGTACTAGTCCGCTCCACGTCTAACAGACTGGAAATAGTAAAAACCTCCGGAGCAGTCAGAGTAAATGTTGAATGAGTGTTTTTGCAGTCGGTAGATGCTCTCCTGCAGGGTTCAATGTTTTTGTGATGGTGTAGTGGGTGGGGGGGGGCACATGAAGGGTATCCTGAGGCTTCCACTTAGCTCCTTTGCCCTTTCTCGCTCAAGGATGATGTGGAGAGGGGGGGCGCTGTGGCTGCCTGGGGTTCATCTCGTGTGCCACAGCACAGGGCATGTACTTAGGAGAGGGGGGAAGGATTGGCTGGGCACCAAAGCATCCATTCTTGATGCGGCATAACCTATGATTGCGAAGAGGTGGAGCCTATGGGCAGGAAAGAAGGAACCCCGCTAGAAAGGGAGGGAAGACACTACTGATGAACCTGAGAGAGTTCTCAGATAAGGGTGCGGGACAATGTTGGGATCCGACGAACAAGAATAAACAGTAGAAGTGTGGCATACCACTTTCGTTAGGTCTGTGTGGCCAGCCAAACATGGCTGCGCATCCAACTAATATCTGCATGAAGTACAGGCCAGGATGGACTTTACCCTTGTGCTGATGGCATCCACTACTTGGTGGTTTTGAGATATTTTGATAGCCACCCCAAGGCGGCATGTCTGGGTCTGGTGCAGACCTGTACAAGAGTGGGCTCATACCCTAATCGGGTGGGCAAGGTGGACACAGGATAAGAACTACTCCTATGGCCATCACATACATATGTAGTGCGTCCACCTAGTTATAAGGATCATGTGACCATATTTACTTGACTCCCAGCTCCAAAGACAACTCAAAGTCAGCAGGCTGGGTATCATGTTCTGAACTTTATTTAAAAACACCACGTGCAGTAGGGAAAATTGTATACACCCTTCGTTTATTCAAAATAGCAGAGGTAGCTTGTATCAGACCTTACTTATTTGGAGAACATATAAATCATCTCTTCACTCATAAAGACCCTATTGGTAGATTCTTACACATGAGATATCATTGCATCTTCTTTCTCTTCCTCATCATGACCTTGGGTACTTACTCCTCTCTGGCAGCAACTACGATGTGAAGCTGTATCATTCCCTGAAGATCTCCAACCCATCATTCTTATTTTCCTTTGTTTCATGCAAACTTTAGCCTTTCTATCTTCACCAAATCTCCTTGTGTTTGTACTCACCATCTCCATTCTCCAGCGATGTTTCCATTCCCCTCCTTCGCCTTCCTCCTGCCACTCTCTTGCCCCTGTCTCTGTCTGTCCCAGTATCTCTTCCATTTTCATTTCCCTTACTCTTCATTATTCAGCATGTATTTCTACATTCATCCTTGTGTATCTCCACAGTCCCCTCCTCCCACCTCCCTTTCTGCTTTGCTCCTTTCGCTCACCCTCCCCAGTACCACCTGCATTTCACCACTCTCCTCTTTTGTATCATTCTACATTTTCATTGCCCTTACTACCTCTGCCTAATCTCTCTATTTTACTTTCCCTCATTCTCTCCTGTAT
This sequence comes from Lissotriton helveticus, assembly GCF_964261635.1. Classification (NCBI taxonomy): domain Eukaryota; kingdom Metazoa; phylum Chordata; class Amphibia; order Caudata; family Salamandridae; genus Lissotriton; species Lissotriton helveticus. The sequence goes on from NC_136073.1 coordinate 684,394,832, forward strand.
CTTACTATTTTATCTCTACTGTAGCTTACTACTTTATAACAGTGTCTTTCACTCATTCTCTGCTGTATCTTGCTACTTTATCGCATTATCTTTACCTCATTTACTCCTGTATCTTCTTTACTTTATAACATTATCTTTCCCTTAATTCTCTCCGGTATCTTGCTACTTTGTAGCATTATCTTTCCCTCATTCTCGCCTGTATTTTGCTACTTTGTAACATTATTTTTCCTCATTCTCTCCTGTATCTTACTAATGTGTAACATTATCATTCCCTCATTCTCCTGTGTATCTCCAGGTTCTGGTTCCCATTATACTACCCCACAGCAGTAGCGTCTGGTGGCATTTCAAAACGGTGGGGCAATAATAACAGGCAGGTACAATATTAAGTGGGTAATGCCAGCACTCCTAAAGGGGGTTGGGATGGATCATCAAGAGGGTTTTGCCTCCAGAGTCTAGCATGCATATGAGCCACCGGTCCACTCCTCGGTGCACAGCACATTAGCATCGTTGTCCACCAGTGAGGAGTGTGGAGATAAGAGGCGCTATGTACTTCTGTTAGCAGCGCAGAGAGAAGTCACAGTGTACCTCAGTGAGTGCCACGGAAGAGAGACTCGTCTTACGTTTCCTGAATAAGAACACAGACAAAGAAGGTGCTGTATGCCTCAGTGATCACATTGGCGTTAAACGCACCCGCGGCAATCTTCAGCTCCCTAAGGAAGGCTACAACGCCCTGTGATCGCAGGGTGCACATGGTCAGACCCATAGGAGAGGTTGCAGAAGAGAACAAGGTGTGCCTGTTATCTCTACTCTCTCACATCTGTTTTCCTTTGTGACTGGATACTTGTTTTTTCACCTCACCTCCCTTCTCCCTTCTGTCCTGGCTAACATTTTCCCTCTAACCAAGTTCTCCTCTGTCTTTCTATTCTGTAATATCTACCCACTCTCTTCCATCTTCCTGTTCTCCAACATCTGCTTGTCACCACCACCTTCCTTCCCCTCTCTGCCTGTACAGTACATTTACATTCTTCTCTGCCTCTCTCCGACCTCTTTTGTGTGTTGCTATCTGTATCTTTTCAACATTCTATTGGCTGTCTCCTGCCTCTCTCCTTTCTCTTATCCATCCCTCTATGCTCTCTTCCCATTCTTCCCTGTATCATCTCAATTCGCTTACATTCACTCTTCATTGTAGCTCACCATTCTCCGCTACAGCTCTCTATTCTACCCTGTACCTCTCAATTTCCTTCTGTATCACTCGCCCTAACCTAGTCATCTCTGTATTCCCTACATCCCTCCAGCTCTTCACTATCCGTCCAGCGCACCGGCATCTCTCCATTGTCCACATTATCTTTATTGTTTGCTACATCTCTCCTTTGTCCCCTTTATCTCTCCATTCCTTCTTTCCTTACTCTTATGATGTGTAGCCCCTTCTCTCCACTACCCATTCTCCATTAAATAAACAAAGAGGCAGGCACTAGAAAAAAAGAACCAGTGTAGGCAGCCATTTTGTTTCCAAAATATGTTTTTGTTTATTTAGTTATGGCTTTCATAGAATACAGAAAACATTAGCAAAGACAGACTACTATTGAAAAAGAAGGAATCTGAAATGCAAAATCCCAATCCCTCATCTCCTACCTCTGGTATTAGACTTCATCAAGTGAAGCATAACACATCACTTACAAGCCAAAGGGGGTGCCAGTTAGTTTCCCCACAACTCCTTCCTGGACAGCCATGTACTGCTAGTGTTGGCCGGTCTCAATATTCATAAAGTTGTAGTGCTACCATGCCATAGGTGTTGCAGGCGGCAACCATCCTTTATGACGAAGTCCCAATCATGCTGTGCCTTCACAGTGCCAGCAAAAGAATGAACGCATCCTAAGATAGCATTCGTTCTGCATGCAAGTTGTTACAACTTACTTTAGGGGTCGCATTAGTGGAATGGTGTTGGAATCAAAGTCCAACACCTTCTCTGCTGTTACACAGACTGGAGTTGGAACAGTAAATGAAATTATTCCAAAATCCAGCACCCCCCTAAGCCAAGTTGCCTTCAAGAGCTTTTTCTCCTCCCCCTCCAAGTCATGTGACAGAGTTTCTATACCCACCAAATGTAAAGTTTGTGAAACCCGCAGGCAATGCTTGGGATCTTTACGTTCTTCCAGAAAATGGCTAGCAACATTTTGCTGCACAAAACAATAGGATACTAGGTTACTCCATTCAACCTGGGTATGACGCAGAACCAGAATGCATAACCCAAGATCACTGCCAGAAAATAAAATGCATTATTTTACGTTATTTAATATTTAATAAAGAGGCCACCAAAAGTTGGCCCGAATCTTTTCATTTGTGCCTCCCATACCAAGATAATCTCAGTGAGCCGTTTAGAGAATTCTTGTTCAAAACAAGATAGCGGATTGAAATTATTACCCCTTACCAGTGAAACATTATCAACCGATAATTCATCCGCTAATTTCCAAAAGGACTGAATGTTGCTTCTTAACATTCTTTCCTGGTGTCATCCATCAGAGATTAACTTAATTACTTCTTTCAAAACCACATCCTTTCTTAGTTCCCTCCACCATGCCTTCATGTGAATACACACATCTCAGAATCATCAATTTTAGCAATAATGCATTCTTCAATGCCTTCCTCAAGTTGACAAACATCAACAGCTTCACTCACAGAAAAACGTGACAAGAATTCTGCTTTCACATTCATTTCGCCTGAATTGTGCACCACATTAGGTCTGAACGCAAGTAATTTAGTAGATAATATTGCCAATCTGCTGGTAGAGTTCTTACTTACTTCACCACTCAATATATCGACTAAAAGTATATGATCAGTCCTAGGTATGAACAGTCTTCCCAAAAGGCAGGATTTGGATTTTTCTGTGGAGCCTCAAAAGTTTACATGCAAACGGGGTGGAAAGTTTCTCAGCTTGTATTTGACTGGAATGCTGTCACAATTCAACCTAATGGCGTGCACAACATCTTTGATTAGACCCAATATTTCTTCATATGCATGGCAGTATGGACTAATATATTAGCAAGGCTGCAAGAGCAGTCCTCAGCTAAAGATAAAGGGACAATAATGCAAAAAAAAAGAGAAAGAAGCTCATGGGTGTGTCTCAGGGGACAGTTGAGTAGAGGAAACGAGCATTGGCACAAGCAGGAGGTCTGGGTTTAATACACAAATGCATGAACCATTAGCATATTACAGCAGGACTCAGGGGAGGAGCCAGCTAGAGTGGACTAACAGGCCTACAAATGGAAAGTAGTTTGTCATGCTGTTCAATGCATCTGCTTGAGAGGAGGTGAAAGGATACAACCAAACAGCCAATAGCATTAGGTGAGATATATATATACTTCCTGGGACGATCCAAGATATGATTTGTAAAGTCTCAAGCCATTGGTTGAAAGAGACTGGTCGAAGAAACCAGGGCTTAAAAGTGGAAGACCCAAAGTGCATTCATTGTGTATTGTTAGAGTAGGTCTATGTGATGCCTACACTGTCAAAACCCACACTTCAGGACGTGAGAGTAGCAATGAGTAGGATGCACAATTCCACAAAGAAGACAGATGAAAATGTAAGTGTAACACAGTACCTGTTCAAAGACAGGGTAAAGCCATGCGCTCGACTGCATGTGGATCCGTTTGCTCTGTAGTCTCCCTGGAGTTGAAGCATGCACGCCTTTGAATCCTCTTGCACTCTAGAAAGTTTGCACGCCGGTGAAAAGGTGTGGACTTCTTAGGGGTAGTGTGAATGAGACTCAGTGACCAGCTCAGTGCACTTCTGGAATCGAACATCACCTCGCGGCGGCATGCAAGTACCAGCCAAATGATGAAGGAAGGCAGTCTGGTAAGCCCAATACTCGTAGGTGGATACACCTTGGTCGTACTTGAAATAGAGAAATGAGCAGAACGACCCTTGAGTAGAGAAGAAGTTTCCTCATTTATCACCATGTAAATAGGGTTCAATTACCAACACACAATGAAAACAGCCATTAGATGTTTATTACAGAAGATAACATGGTAGGCATAACATGGTGGCCCTGGCTCAATTGCTCAGAGCACATGTTGTCACACTAAGCATTAATAGTTCTTACATGGAACATCAACCAGTCAGTACTGGCACAGGCATTTACCAACTTAGCACTACACCACAATAAGTTACTTGTGCTACTTTTACTTGTCTATTTAAGGTAGTGCTCCATTTGTGGTCAGTATTCAGTTTTTTCTTCTTCAGGATCTCATGAATGTGATGCACCTGCGCTTGGTTCTCCTCATCCTACTCATCGGATTCCAAAGCCATAGCTTTGCCTTTTTGGACTGGAACGCCATTGTTATATGGCCTGGCCTTTTGTAGAACTGAAGTCGGAATGAACTGTCAAGTGAAGTTCTGTGTAAGTCACGTGGTAGCCATTATATGCTGGTGTTACGCTGCAGTTTCTTTGCACTCTACGCTGCAATGCTTTTTTATTCGGATTGCAGGGAAATGCGTCCAATTCTCTTGATGGGTAAGGTGATGCTAGAAATGCATAAGGTTTTTAGAAACCATTGTTTTGCAATGCAGGTGATTTGACACCTCACTGAAGGTGAAAGTTCTCTTTATGTTCAAGGAGTCGGTTCTGTGTTCATGGGTAAAAAGCATTGGTGCTAACTCACCAAATCCAACAGGCTGATGATGGATGAGTTTGCCTGTTGCAATGGTCTCCCTGAACTGCAGGCTAGGCAGGGGTGGCTCCTCCATTTGAGCAGAGGAGCGTCACCCCCTGCTGCAAGCGCAGCAGGCACCCACTAATATGTAAAATAAATGCCGCAGTGTGAGGGCAGGGGACGGGGCTGAGTCTTTCAATTGCCGGATTACAGCTGCCACTGCTGTGCGCATGTTGGGTTAGCCAGCTCTGCTGCTACGGTCAGCCTGACATGTGCACTGTAAACCCAGCAATCCCCTGGCTATGAAACAGCTGGGGATTGATGGCACAGGCCCCCAGCCTCAAAGTGAGCGCTGGGTTAGCCTGTTCCCACCAATCCTGGAGCTGCTGTCAGCATGAGAGCAGCTTCAGGATTGGTTGTATTGGTATCCACTGAGCAGGAAGGAAGTCCTTCCCTTTCCTGCTTGTGGAAGCTAATCAGAAAGAGAGGTGCGCACCCAGGTGAGCAGTAAAGGGTGAGTTTGACACCATAGCGCCCCACCATCTTTTTATAGTTGTAGCCGTCAATGAGGCTAGGGCCTCCTCAATCTGGGCAGCAAAGTAAAAACAGCTTCCCCATAACAACGAAAACTGTCAGAGATTCAAAGTATACAGACCAGGTTTTATACGAGCATAATGAGCTGTGGAGTAAACATCAAAGCACTTCTCCTAGTGTGCAAGTACTAGCTTTTATATTTATGTGCAAGATTACCCTCTAGCACTCCCCCATCTCTCTTCCTTTGGTTTTCTACTTAATAAGTAAACTGGTCCCAAGTTGCTTGTTTCCGGTCCAGGGAGGACCTGGCCTGGCAGTTTGGGCTGGACTGTTCCCATTGGGAGAAGGGTCAAGACTGATTTGCAATTGACTGGGTCCAAACTGGGGTGACGTGGCAAGCATAATAAGGATGGATTAAACCCAAATCTGTGACTGGGGGTGAGTGTCTGAAAAGTTTCAACACTCCATCTATCATTTTATTTTGTTATGTTGCTATCTGCACCCTAAGTAGCTAAGGGTATGCCCAGACATGGTTCCCTTGCTCGCTGTGCCACTGGATTAAAGCTAGCCTGACTGTGGAGGAGTGACACCCCAAAAACCAGTCCCAGGATGCTTGTTTTCAGTCCTGGGAGGGCCTGGCTTGGCAGTTCGGGCTGGACTGTTCCCATGTGGAGCAGGGTCAAGATTGATTTGCATATGACTGGGTCCAAACTGGGGTAACGTGGCAAACAAATTAACAGTGGATTAAAGCCAGATCTGTGACTGGGGGTGAGTGTCGGAAAAGTTTCAACACTAACTTCAATTATTTTATTTTGTGATGTTTCTACTTAATAAGCCCATCCCTATTTCTGGGCTATGTGGAACAGAAACGTCAGGACTATTTGGAAATGCTTTGAAAGTCTGCACTCATATTTTACAAGAGGTCCATTCATTTTTAAATGTTGTGCTTCAGTTTCCAATGGCTGGACTGCTTTAATGTCTGTCCGGCTAGTAAGTATGGGTTTCAGCAGAGTCCATTTTTAGGTCTCGCCTGGCATTGCAGCACGCATGCGCTGCTCGCTCTGCGAGAGCTTCTTGGAATCAGTACAGTTTCAGAAGGGGACTTGAAGCCCCGCCCCTTCTTTTAATTGGCTCCACTTTTGGCCCCGTCCACCCGGACTGGATACTTTACTTGCGGCGTGATACTGTCTCCTTTAATTAGTGGGAGAGAACTTTCATTTTGTAATTCCGGCTGTGAAGTGCGATGTTCGGAGTTGTATGTGGACACCGCACTCCATTTACTTATTTATTTTTTTACTTCCATTCCGTTTACTTATTTTTTTTTTACTTCCATTTGGAGCATTTATAATGTTCAGTGCGGTACACTTTGGCCACGCATGTTTATTTACTTAATTATGGGCTGTGCGTAACCATTGGGTTACGATTAACTAATAATGCATTTTTTTATTCATGGGAAGCCTCTCCCCCCGCCATGGCTCCCCATGTCCCTGCTCTGTCAGTGAGTGAAAGTAGCTGCCACCACCGGCCCCGTGCCTGCAGCCTCAGCAGTGCCCCCTTCTTGTCGTCCCAGGAGCCGAGAGGCGGCAGCAGGAGAGAGACACGCAAGCCAGCTCACAGAGAGGGACAGGGCAGGAGCAAAGCAGAGTCGGGAGACGCCACGCCCCTAACACTAACGGGGACTGAGACACAGTGAGGGAAGCACAGTGAGGGAAGCAGAGAAAGGTGTCTTGTGCCCTCCAGGGAGGTGAGTCCTCGACTATACTTAGTGTAGGGTTCAAAACGCTTTACAGATCCGCTCGCTATTCGTGTATTCAGGTAGTGGTTTACTATTGAGGCTGCTGTGCTCTGGATTGCTTTCTAACACTGGCACACATGTATTGCATCGCAGAGTCGTAGATATTTCGTAATTCTTGGTTGCTCACGGTCACTTATTATTTATGTATGCATGCATTGATGTGACTGCTGGGAGTGCGTCTTGGTGGCTTAATGTATCGACTGGCGAGATCGCTTTATATGCAGTGAGTTTCTTCTTTCAATTTTAGACGTTTGTTAATATTCAACACGAGTTCATCTTCTGTATGTTTTTTTGTATGCACACAAATGTTGTGGTAAATCGAGGTTTAAGGGCTCTGTCAAAGATCACACCAGCGTCACCGTGTTACCAGATTACACGTTGTAACACACAAACGTGGGTTTCCAGTTGTGGAAAAGTAAATTTTGCCATGTTATATGTGCCTACGTGTTCCCCATGTTATGTTATATGTGCATGATCGATATGCATGTATTCCCTTCTGATCGATTAAAGACGCAATTACAGTTGTGTCCATCTCTAGTATGCCAGTTTCCAGTCTTCGTGAAAGCAACAAATATTAGGCCTATGTAAAGCTACGTTGCCACGTTTTTCAGTGTGCACGTTAATTCATTGGATTGTCCCCGTTTCTAGGCCTCAAAAGGGCCCGGACTCAGATTCAGCTCCTGTCTCCTGAACCCTCCTCGAGGAGCGATACAGCCCCCACCTGTATCCCTGACCCTTAGCTTACTTTCATGCCTCGCAGTGCCCGGCTCGGCCTGGCTCTGCCTCCGAGTCTGCCAAGAGTATGTTATGTTTCTAGTTATCAGTCCAGCCCTCCTTCTCTGCATTCCTAAGCTACTGAATCGCATCAATAGTTTCCGTCATAGTCTAGCCTTTATGTCTCCATGTAAGAGAAATACTGTATTAATATTCATAGAATATTCCTCGCACACACAATACATATGGAATAATGCATGCACCAGTCTTAATGTCTGTTAGCCTTTGCCCTGATAACTTTTGGATTCTATCAACATGTACTCTAAACATCAGATACCAGATAGGCCCTGGGTACATGTCGCTCTGACACTCCAGACTTTAGTCTCCTCTTCTAGCGCAGAAGTCATAGCCCCCAGTTCTCCCTAGTAACACGTCATTGTCAGTTTGCGCGCACCACTAGGTTAGAGGTCCCAGCTGCTCAGGTAGCCCCCTCCATGTTTCCGCCCTGTTTATGACATATTCTGTTACGTTTGCATCACATGTCTATGTATACGCCCTGTTCACGCCTTCTTGTTGCATCAGTTCTGCCTTATCTTTCGCGACTGCTACAAACTCCGCCTACTGCTACGCCTACTGTATTGAAATGCAATGTATTTTGTTTAACTATATATATCGTGCACTGTTATTAAAGTTTGCTAGCCATTCCCAGATCCTGCCCCGGCAGCTGCCGGGCCCTGCCATCCCATTCCCATGCAGGCTGTCCTGTTCCAGTCCTTTTATGCCTGATTAAAGCCTGTACACTCTAGCTACCTCGTATCTTGACTCTTATTTATTGAGCTAACTGTTTATTAATTATAGTCAAAAATAGAACCGGTAATTAATTATTTATTTACCACATAATGGCGCCCGAATAGGGACTTGCCCTTTCCCCACGCGCCGGAGAAGCCACGCAGGCCCCCTGATCCTCTGCAGCCGTGACGGAACCATACCGTGCACGTGCAGATATTTCTGCTTCAAGTATCCCTCAGGCCCACGGAGGAGACGGAGGTTGCGGTCCAGCGTCCAGACGAGGCGGTGGAGGAACGCGGCGAGTCCCGACCAGAGCCCAAGCCGAGAGTCCAAGGTCCGAGGTATCCGGAGGCCCACCTGTAACTAAAGTCAGAAGTTCGTCCGTCCGTCGTCGTAGCAGTCCAGTCCAGTCCGAGGCCTTCCGTTCTTGCTGCCCGGTGAGTACCGTTGCTGGGGTAGTATCTAGACAGGGTCAATTAATTTGTCTCTGGTCCGTGGGTTTGGGTACACAGATCCAACACGAAGTGTCCACCTAGGTGGATGCGGGTCCTGACGTGTCTCTTTATGGGACCGGTAAGTTTTGTACTGTTTTAGCAGTGCATCTAGTCATTCTAGTAAGTTTCTGTTCCAGTAAGTTCTATTCTCGAGAAATTCATGTGTTCTGTTCTCAGTATTTCAGGTAGTATTCTGTCCGAACCGTTATTATAAATGTTATTTCATGTGTTTTCAATGTCGTGGTATGAGTGATTTGTTTTCTTAAAGTTATTATTGTGTTTATCGTGTATTGTACTGTGTCCAGACTCTAGCCTAGTTATGCCTCTGTTCTCGAAGTTACGTCAGTTAAAAACCAGAAAAGGTCTGCTCGAAGAAGCAGTTCCTGTCCCGCCTAGGGACAGTCCAGGTCATTTTATGTATCACAAGCATGGCATAAGTGCCATATTATATCTAGATTTATGGGTAGAGTACACCAAGGAATTAGAAGAGAAATATAGATGGCCTGTATCAGGCACATGGGATGCCGAGTGCATCATGGGAGTAGAAGAAGCATTGTGGAAAAAGAAAGCCAGACAGTCACAGAAAGATGCCATCGAGTTATGGCGCAAAGAATCTCATAAAAGAACAGAGAAAGAAATCAGAAAGTCAGAATTAAGTAGAGAATCCTCAGAAAGAGCCCAAGAAAGGGAATTAATCGAAATAGGTGAACGAGTTAAAGCCGAACAGTCAGACAGACAGAGAAATGCCCTCATTAAGGGTATGTATCCTCTTCTTGCCGAGGGCTTGCCGAAAGCAACCCCAGAAGCACCATGTAATTTTCCGCCGCCATTAGTTCCGATTAAGCTACGTCACAAACTGACCGCAGCTGATATTTTTCTCTCGTCCTATTTGGACGATACAGTCCCAGAATATGCAAATCCTGTTCCGCCAGTTCCTGTAAATAATGTAATTCCTGTTCTTCCAGCCACCGGGGCACCTGTTACAGCACCTGTTACGGTACCCCCGGTCCAGCCCGTAGTACAAGTTCCCGCTACATCAGTCACTCTGCCAGCACGTAGAGTATCAGTCGACGATTCCAGTTTAGGGGCCGCGGGAGGAGGTCCTCCTGGTACCCCGCCGCCACACAAACGTGTAACGTTAGTCGAGTTACATGAACGTGCGTTACAGCGTACGCCCAAATATCAGTCCGTTGCAGATATCAAGCGAGCTCTTACTGAATGCCGTTATGATCCAGTCCCAGGCGATGATAATATGGTTATATATTCATTGCGTGTAAGACGGGTGACCGAGTATTTGGACACCCTACCGAATATGAAAGAAGATCTAGACAGAATATATCGTTTCATCCGTACAGGAGACGATCCAGAAAGTATTGGCGAAATCATGTCTCTAAGGAAAGCTGAGACCCAGCTCATGCTATTAAAATTTCTAATTAATTGTTTAGTAAGGGAACAAGATTGTCCGACTAAAGATCCGACCGAAATGAAAGTCCTGACAAGGTGGAGTGATAATATAGCCGAGGGTAGACACAAGACACTCAGTAGTATAGAGAGTATGTACAAGAAAATTCATAAGGAAATAATAAGGTTACACGACAATCGTAAAGCAGCACAAGTAAGCGAGAAAGAAGACAACACTGATACTGAAGAAGTAGAAGACGAGAATCCTACCAGAATAGCGTATGTAGGTAGATCTAGTCTTCCCTACCGACATTCACGCCTAGAACATAAGAAAGTTTTCCCCCCTCCAGCACCAGAACAAGGTTCTCTGGAACAAGTATTTCAAGCTACCGATCACATTCTGAAATCACGAATCGGTTATAGTGAACTCAGTACCATGCATGAACAAGAACTAGCCCGATCAGCAGTCCGATGGATTACTGATTCTACCACTTTTCCAGACGAAATAGTGGCACAAATGTTTCTGAAACTGCCCCCAGCCGAGCAGCGACTGGTGGGTATGTATATGATCCAGCACCTCATTACACTGTATGAGGGTCAACATTCTGATCCAGGTCCGTTATATGATGTTCTGAACGAGTTACTCCAGTATAGATGGAAAGGTTTAGGTACCGATTTAATTAGTATCATTCTAGAACAGCGCCACAAATATAGAACGTTTCTGAATCCGCATTTTGTTCATGTCTCACCTCCAGAAAGTAAATCATTTTACATGGATAGACAGAATCCGTTACGAGAAGTACATCCAGTTAGGACACCGGATGGTGAAATGCAACGAGTATTTGTTTACACCCCTCTCACAAAGATGGAACTCTTAGAGATGAAGAAATTAATTCCCTGTCACGACAAAGATCCAGCAGGGTTCCATCGAGAATTAAAAGACATGCTCCGTATGGGAGAATACACGTATCCTGATATTATTAAAATGTTAAAAGTCCTGTTGCCCGCAGGGGTATATGAAAAACTCAAGGAAAAAGAATGGGAGGTGGGAGAGAAAAAGATTGATTGGACAGCTCTAGAAGCTGAAGATAAAATACGAGTACCAGGTACCGGTCTTGGGGATAAATGTAAAGAATTGCCCGAGTTATTGATTCAGGTTTTGCCAAGATTATTAGCCACGAAAAAGGAAGATTGGGATGCAATCTCAGCTTGTAAACAGAAACTAGATGAAGACACTAGTGATTTTTATTCTAGATTCGAAAAATGTTTTATAATTAACAGTGGTTTAAAGACAGGTAGCGAGTCATACCCTCATCTTTTTGTTACTAAACTAGTCGAGAATTCAAGCCCACAAGTTAAAAATCGAGTTTTGAAAGTCGAAAGTACCTGGCAAGCTAATACCCCGTCACAAATGCTCCAGATGCTCCAGTATCACCAGAACAGAATCAGGGAAGAGCAAGAACACGAAAAGAGACGTATGAAAGATACGAAAATGAAAGTACTAGTTGCACAATCTGTTCCACAAGACAGTCAGAAGAGGGGTCCGAATCAAGCCAGTCATCCTGCAGCTCCCGTTAAAGGGACATGCAATTATTGTAAACAGCCAGGTCATTTTATAAACGAGTGTGCAGTTCTGAAACACAACATAGCAACTGGTAAAACTAAAGAAAGACCACGTCCGCCTAGACAAGAACAAGTTTCACAGACTTCTCAGTCACCACAGAATGCACAACAGACAGTTCCAGCACCGCAGCCTATCGCTGCAACACAGCATGTTACACAGCAGATGTACCAGTATGCCCAGACAGAGTATCCAGAGTATCAACAGTATTCATGAAACAGCCTAGAGAGGGAGGTAGGCTTGCCTCTCATCGAGATACCTGTGGATCAAGAGGGTCCCTATGTACACAGTCAAGTATTAGGGAAAGACAGAAAGTTTTTGATTGATACAGGGGCAAGTAGGACTACTATCAGTCATGACGAGGTTCCAGGGGCTCCGCTCTCAGGCTCTAGAAATGTTTCCCTTGGATTTTCAGGAAAGCCTATTGTAAACGAGATATCAAAGCCAGTTACTCTAGAAGTTGGTCCATTGTCCCGAATTACTGATTTGTTACTTACGAAGTCATGTCCAGAAAATTTGTTAGGCATCAAAACATTGAAAGAATTAGGTGCAGTTATTTGCTGCTCCCCAGAAGGAATACGTTTGTTTTTAAGGGATTTTAAAGGTCACTATGTATTACGCGATTTTGATCCAAGATTATCAAATGTACCGCAGCATTTATGGGCGGAAGGTCCAACTGATGTAGGTTTTATGCAAATCACACCCCATCGTGTGACTCTCAAGCAAGGTGTTGTCCTGCCACGAATCAGACAGTACAGATTGCCACCTGAGGCTGTAGCAGCCTTATCCAAAATTATTGACGAACTCATTGCTCAAGGAGTGGTCGTAGAAACTGACTCCAATGTATGTAATTCTCCTATCATTCCAGTCATGAAACGTACTGATCCAAATGCACCTCCAGTATATCGATTAGTGATTGACCTTCGAGAACTTAATAAATGTATCATACCTCAGTATCCAGTAGTCCCAGATATTTCATCCCTATTAACAGCCATTGATTCTGAAGCTACATTTTTTACTGTAATAGACCTCAAGAATGCATTTTTCAGTGTTCCCATTCATCCAGACAGCCAGTACCTCTTCGGTTTTTGTTTAAATGGAAGGAGCTATAAATTCACACGAGCTCCTCAAGGTTTCACAGAAAGTCCTAGTATTTACAGTCAAGCACTTAAAAGACAACTAGACAATATTCACATGCCAACTGACACTGCCCTGCTCCAGTATGTCGATGATCTACTGATCACAGCCCGTTCTGAGCGTGACTGCGAGCGAGCATCACTTACCGTTCTGTATTTCCTGGCCGAGCAGGGGCACAAGGTGTCCCCTTCGAAGCTCCAGTTCTGTGTCCAGCAAGTGATCTACTTAGGCCACTTACTGTCTAAGTGGGGTAGGCAGTTGACACCAGACCGTATCCAGTTGATAGCGAGTCTTCCACAGCCCAAGACACAGAAGGAGGTACGTGCTTTTATTGGCCTCACTTCTTACTGCAGACAATGGATTCCTCAGTATGCATTTCTAGCCAAGCCACTGATACAGTTAACGACACAGGAGGCAGCCGTATCGACTGTCCTCCCTTGGACATCTGAACATACACTTAGTTTTAATGAATTAAAGAAAGCCTTATGCCAAGCACCTGTTCTAGCTACACCGAACTACAGTAAGCCTTTTACACTTTTTGTCACAGAACGTAATGGTATTGCATTATCTGTTCTCACACAAGATCAAGCAGGACAATACAAGCCCTGTGCTTATTTTTCGAGCACACTAGATCCAGTAGCCCAGGCTTTGCCTGCGTGCCTCAAGTCAGTTGCAGCCACAGCTCTAGCTATCAGACAAAGTGATTCCATAGTATTAGGACACTCCCTGACAGTACAAGTTCCACATTCCGTGGAAGTTCTTTTAAACCGAACACAGACCCAGCACTTGACCATTGCACGTTTAACAGGTTATGAATTGACACTGTTCCAGCCACACATAGAAATCAGACGCTGCAACGTTCTAAATCCTGCTACTCTGTTACCGTCAGTTACTTCAAATCCTGCCACACATGACTGCGTGGAAGTAGTTAACACTATGACTAAGCCAAGACAAGACCTGACAGACATTGCATTACCTAACCCCGACCTGACACTTTATGTGGACGGTTCATGTATGAGAACTAGTACAGGAGAACTAGTAGCCGCGTATGCAGTGACTACTGAAACCGAAGTTATTGAAACACACCGTATTGACACCCTGTCTGCTCAAGCAGCAGAGCTAGTTGCTCTGACCCAAGCCTGCATACGTGCCAAGAACCTGAAAGTAAACATATATACAGATTCACGTTACGCATTCGGAGTTGTACACGACTTCGGAGTACTCTGGCAGGAGAGAGGTTTCATGACTTCTCATGGAACCAAGATTCAGCATGGTCTCCTCATTCAAGCTCTGTTAGATGCAATACATTTACCGACAGCTATCGCTATCATGAAGTGCAAGGCACATACGAAAGTTACTGATATCATCTCCCAAGGTAACGATCTAGCAGATCGAACAGCCAAGCTTACAGCTCAGACACCAGACATTCCAGTTAACAAGACACAGACATCCACTCCAGAACAGACTACATGTATGACAGTCAAGGACCCTACACAAGATGTCATAGACATACAGTTACATGCTACTCCCGAAGAAATCAAGAAATGGTCCGAACAAGGAGGGGTCCAGACAGATCAGGGATGGGTGACGAAGGGAAAAGCCACATGGTTTCTCCCCGACTCTATGGTTCAAGTCATTATCAATACCGCACATAGTCCAGCACATCTAGGAGAAAAAGCCATGTTAGATAGTATACAGAACCTTTGGTTCAACAAGCACTTACGAGCTGCAGCCAAGCAGAAAGTCCGTACCTGTATGATATGTTGCCAGTTCAATCCAGGTAAAAGTGTCCCGGTGGAACAAGGTGGATTCCAGCCCCCTGACCACCTTTTTGAAGTCCTCCAGATGGATTATATTCAGATGGAGCGATGTCGAGGTTTCAAGTATGTTCTCGTAGTTGTATGCGCTTTGTCCAGGTGGACAGAAGCATATCCAGTTCCAGATTACACAGCAGCGACCACTGCCAGGCAGCTGGTTCGTGAATTCTTCCCCCGTTATGGACTCCCTAGGGTCGTGTATTCTGATAACGGCCAGCCATTCTCATCTGAACTCATGAAACATGTTTCCCTTTTGTTAGGGTACCAGTGGAAGTTCCATTGTGTGCGCCATCCTGAAGCAGCCGGTCTCGTAGAGAGACATAATCAAACTCTGAAAACCCGTATTGCCAAGACATGTAAAGAGAAAGGTGTAGACTGGCTAGTTGCCCTGCCAGTTGCTTTATTCTTTATGCGCATGGTTGCACGTTCCAGATCAGGTCTGTCCCCTTATGAGGTCGTATTCGGCCGCCCCCCAAACATGTGGGGTACACCTAGACCCCGCAGTATTACAGATGTTTCCAGTAATATGTTGACAGATTACCTAGCTTCCTTGAGGTCTGCCCTACACTCTTGTCGTTCACAGGTTGCCGCTGCATTTCCAGATAATACCGAAGTGAAACCGCATGAGGTCATCCCAGGTGACCTAGTACTGGTCAGGAACTTTGATCGTTCAAGTCCGCTGGAGCCTCGCTGGAAGGAGCCGAGACTAGTCCTTCTGACCACCCGTACGGCCGTGAAGTTGGAAGGCCGCAAGGGTTGGGTCCATCTGTCGCATATCAAGAAATTTCATGGAGTCCGGAAAAAGACTTTTAATGACAATTCCAAAGACTGTTCCATTTTTAAAGACTGCCTGAAACCAGACTCTAAACCAGACATTAATCTAAATCCCGAACTGAAAGTTCCTCTGTTAGAGAAAACTCCGCAGCAGGAGTATAAATTAAAACTCCGGTCTAGTAAAATAAGTCAGCCAGTTTAATTGTCTAAGTCCCCCTCGGGTGAAACGGTTAGACAGGTATCTGACATGTATGAGATAGACCCCCATAGTGAGAGAGTTAGTCAAAACTCTATCCGATGTATCGTTTTTCTAAGTTTTCTATTGTTTCTAAGTTTGATGGTTACCTGCACAGGTTATGCATTGCATTTATGTTTTCCAATTTCTCATGTAAATAAGTTTTCTAATGCTACAGTAGAGCACACATTTAGTGATCTGCCTCCTCACGAGTTATCCTATCGTCTTGCTATGAGAAATAACACATTCATCAGAATGTTACATTATTCACACCAGACCAGCAATGCCACTAATTGTTGGGTGTGTGGTCGACTCCCCCCTTTCCAGACACAGAAGGGAGTTCTGCCACTCTTTCCTTATCCGTTTTCACATAATGGTTCGTGTGGAGCATGGTCCACGTTAACGTCATCTTCAAATGATATGTCCCTTCTGAATAGAACATGTTTTCCAGACAAGCAAGGTCTCTCCCATAGAACAGGGTTAGATCTAGAAAATGAAGTTTATAATTTAGGTAATTATTCTTCGAATTTTATGGTCCTGAATGTTCAGTCCGATACTACTCCAGACTTACCTGCTATTTCAGTACTACCAGTCAAAGGCGAATTATGTGTCAGAAATAATGGTTCCACACATGTAGGACATAGTGATTGTACTACTACTATCGAGTATAGTGACAGTGGGAAATCTATTTTCAAAGCTTCACGTCATTCTTATTTTGTTTGTGGTCAGACCGCATATGTTCGTCTGCCCCTCGATTGGGATGGAACCTGTTACATTGCCTTTCTACTGCCACCAGTATTTCTAGCCCCATCTGATTACCACAGAAATACACATCTAGTACACGTCAGACCTAGAAGGGAGATCGAGTCCCCAATTGTCGATCAAACTGAAACTACTCTAGAACAGTATCAAGACTTTAATAAAGGTTTCTTCTTCTTTATAGGACCTGTCCAGAATAGTAAGTTAATACGCAGGTTAACCAGAACCCTTGAAGCAGTAGTGAATGAGACTACTTCTGCTCTAGGTAACTTAACCGAAGAGCAATCTGCTATGAGATTTGTCGTGCTCCAAAATCGTCTCGTTCTTGACGTCATACTGGCCGATAGAGGAGGAGCATGTAGAGTCATCGGATCTAGTTGCTGCATTTTCATTCCTAATAACGCGCCGTCTGTTTATTCAGCTATAACCAGACTTCATAAAATTGCCCATCAGTTACACCAGAATCCAGGCACCTGGACATGGTCCGGTTGGCTCTGGAGTATCATATCTGCCTGGGGATGGAAAGTATTGTCATTTCTAGGTATTGCAGTAATGATCCTATTCAGTTGCTGCCTCTGTATACAATGTGGCCCTGCGATTTGCGGCATGTGCGCTACCTCTTGTATTCCTAGTCCTAAGTACCGTTCCAAGACAATTCGAGGCGAGCAAATGATGCTATATGAAATGATAGATGGTATCATGAATATAGATGTTTCCTGATGGAAACGTAGGGCACAAGGAGGGAATGTGGAAAAGTAAATTTTCCCATGTTATATGTGCCTACGTGTTCCCCATGTTATGTTATATGTGCATGATCGATATGCATGTATTCCCTTCTGATCGATTAAAGACGCAATTACAGTTGTGTCCATCTCTAGTATGCCAGTTTCCAGTCTTCGTGAAAGCAACGAATATTAGGCCTATGTAAAGCTACGTTGCCACGTTTTTCAGTGTGCACGTTAATTCATTGGATTGTCCCCGTTTCTAGGCCTCAAAAGGGCCCGGACTCAGATTCAGCTCCTGTCTCCTGAACCCTCCTCGAGGAGCGATACAGCCCCCACCTGTATCCCTGACCCTTAGCTTACTTTCATGCCTCGCAGTGCCCGGCTCGGCCTGGCTCTGCCTCCGAGTCTGCCAAGAGTATGTTATGTTTCTAGTTATCAGTCCAGCCCTCCTTCTCTGCATTCCTAAGCTACTGAATCGCATCAATAGTTTCCGTCATAGTCTAGCCTTTATGTCTCCATGTAAGAGAAATACTGTATTAATATTCATAGAATATTCCTCGCACACACAATACATATGGAATAATGCATGCACCAGTCTTAATGTCTGTTAGCCTTTGCCCTGATAACTTTTGGATTCTATCAACATGTACTCTAAACATCAGATACCAGATAGGCCCTGGGTACATGTCGCTCTGACACTCCAGACTTTAGTCTACTCTTCTAGCGCAGAAGTCATAGCCCCCAGTTCTCCCTAGTAACACGTCATTGTCAGTTTGCGCGCACCACTAGGTTAGAGGTCCCAGCTGCTCAGGTAGCCCCCTCCATGTTTCCGCCCTGTTTATGACATATTCTGTTACGTTTGCATCACATGTCTATGTATACGCCCTGTTCACGCCTTCTTGTTGCATCAGTTCTGCCTTATCTTTCGCGACTGCTACAAACTCCGCCTACTGCTACGCCTACTGTATTGAAATGCAATGTATTTTGTTTAACTATATATATCGTGCACTGTTATTAAAGTTTGCTAGCCATTCCCAGATCCTGCCCCGGCAGCTGCCGGGCCCTGCCATCCCATTCCCATGCAGGCTGTCCTGTTCCAGTCCTTTTATGCCTGATTAAAGCCTGTACACTCTAGCTACCTCGTATCTTGACTCTTATTTATTGAGCTAACTGTTTATTAATTATAGTCAAAAATAGAACCGGTAATTAATTATTTATTTACCACACAGTTTGGGACCGTGACTGATAAACTTATATACTTATATTGTAGGTATTTTAGACGTTTGCTGTTACTAATTTAAAATTGTGTGTACTTGACAGGTAACACTGGCTCAATGTACAGCAGTGTGTATTGCGCCAGGTAAAACTAGGGTGCGCCCACCTCCTCATATCCCGCTGTGCTCCTGCACACTTCAAAGGTATCTTGAGCTCAAGGGATGCTTAGTCAATCTCTGCTACAAGGGAAGACGCCTGCAGGAGATGAAACCCATGTGAGATCTATATAAATGTTTATGTTCACTGTTTATATATATATAACTAAATACTAGCATTAGCCTTCGTATAGCGCTCCTGTTTGGTAGAGGAAGGAATCGAGGCACAGGGTAATTAAGTGATTTCACCAAGTAAACCAGATCTGCTCCCGGCTGAGGTCACCTTGGTTTCTTGAAAACACAAGGATTGCTTTAAGGAGCCAGGCTTCCTGTCGAAGTCAGGAACACATTTAAGATGTTGTACACCAGGGTCGGAGTGGCCTATAGGGTAATCTGGCAATGCCAGACTGGCTTGTCTGACAGGTCAGTTTGGGGTCCGTTTTCTTTGCTGTTTGTGGACTGTTTTATGGTCGAGCACTCATTTACAAAAAAAAGTGTCTCCCCCGCACCCCTCATTGTGACATAAGCTACTAAAATGCTTTGAAATGTTTTCAGTGTGTGACAGGAAGGGCGGGGCCTGGGAGTAGTGGGGCTTTATGCTAAGCTGTTCTTTAAATGCATTTCCTTGTTGCAGCATCCCTTTTTTGCATGTTTCTTATTTATGCAGTGTCCTCAACAGCAGTTGTGGCTAAACGCTTTGGAGTGTTTTGCACAAGCACCTATTATATTACACAAGGTCAGATCCAGCGTATCTTTTGTATTTATGTATGTATTTATTTATTTATGCTGGAAAGTGCATTGCTAAACACTTATAAGGTCCCAAAGGCCACTGCAAATCAAAACACATAGGTAAAACACATGTTCATTTCCATTGCCAATTGCTTTAACTCTCACAAATGCAAGACCTATTGCAGCTAACAAATACAATTCTAACAACATAAAATCACAACATATCACATACATACACTCAATAATAAATAGCTATTATACAATACCATTAGCAAAGCAAATGGCTTTAACTTATTGCATTTCCAATGCTTGTTTTCTGATTTACTGTACCTAGTTATGGCAAGAGGGGGCTTTCATGGTCTGGGTTCTGATCGACCACAGCAGACACTAGAATGGTGATATTTGCAGCATCTGGACAGCAATTAATATATTTGCTTGGGGTGCCGTTTGTGCAGAGATGCACCTTGGGAATTTTTTACGACAGCAGTTGACACTCAGAATAGAAGTAAAAATTAAACTAGCCATGCACGTGGAAGGGGATGCCCGCAAGTGCCTGTAGTGCAAATTGTATAAACTTTGCACTTGATAGAGTCCATTTTAAACACATATCCAAACAGTGGGTGTTATCTTGACGCATGATTCTTAGAAATTGAAAGGATTTTTCTGGCAGTTCTGAAAGGGCACTGCTGAAATAGTTGCATAACTCGTGGTCTATCTAGCAAATCTCAGCATGAGCATCAACTTGGATGTTCGGCCGTTTCTTTTCGAAAAGTGTGAACACAGTGGGTCAAATTGATCATTTTGTTACACATTCCCATTAGAAATGTGCTTGAAGCCATAGGATTTAAGAGGTTTCTCTGGCAGCTCACATAATCTGGTAGCACCGTTTATAATTGCCTTCTATCTGTCTGCCTATATTTAGTAATAATTACGCTATAAAAAAGCATTGACGTACATCATAAATCATGTACTACCCACCTTAGCAGCAATTAAGCACCCTCTGGATTTGAGCAAATGAAGCCATAACAGCAGCACTAGTTAGCCCAAGTGGTCAATAATACAAAAGAATCATTCTATGCAGGGCTGGACTGGCCGTAGCAGGCATCTGGAGTTTCCCTGGGAGGCTGGAAGGGTGGGGCTGGTTTGCAGCAGTGGGGGCCGGCTTTGTTACTTGGGGCCGGCTTTACAGCGGTGCTGCAATATCAGCCTCCAGTAACAAAAGCAGCAGTGCTTCACACTTGCACTCCCCCCACCCTGTGGGGGCTGGCCCGGCAAAGTTGCCAGGGCTGCTTTGGGTTCCCATTCTGACTGTGATTCTATGGGCATGTTTCATGTACAATAAGCAATCAAGGAAGGACAAACATATACAACATCACTGAATACAGTTATCCTACTAAAGTATCATTATTTAAGGAAGTCGTCCTTACTTATTAGCTGCATGCTTGACCTCCTGAGGTGCTTCACTCAATAGCTTTCCGCAGCATGGGGCTCCACGCCGGCGGCATTCCTCTGCTGTTTAGGCAGTGTAGTGCTTGGTAGTCCACGAGAATACAGTGGTATCCTTGCTGGGTGCCACGTTGTTTTCCTTGATTTGTCGGCTTTCCGACCGCTCTATATTACAAATTTGAATTACAGGTAGAGAAAATATTCCATGGTTATTTTAATCTTGCATCAAGCTTCATTATTGATATATGGAAGAATATTCTTACATGCACATAATATATTTTCTTTTTTGATATACTGGGTTTGTCTAGTCTGTACCAATCCAAGATGGCTTTTAGGAATGATGCCATATCCTGTTCTCCAGTATAAAAGCGAGTTCCATTGTAAGTCCAGTTGAGTTGCAGTTGTTCCTGAATCATTGCTCACTCAATGGACTTCATGGACTCCATGTTCCTGTTACTGCTCAGCTCACTGCATGGTTGCTTGGCCTGGTCAGCAAAATCAATGTTTCCCAAACCATAGGTCGCAACTCACTAGTGGATCATACCAGCTGATTTCTGGTGGGTTTCAAAAGAGTAATACATGATGATGCCCTTACATTTTTCATTTATACGGCCACATTTGCAGTGCTTCAGAGACAGAGGTCAAATGTCAGGCTATGACTTTTCAAAAATTGCTCCTTATTCTTTTAATATTGAAATAGGTGTTTACTTTTCTTTATTTGATTTAAGTGAGACACGTTATTAAAGTGAACTATGTGACAATCTTGCTAGGGTACAGGGCAGGGAGTGTGAAAGAAAAGACTGTAGGATATATTTTTTTGTAACACACACCAAAACTTAAGTACCTGTAAATGAAGTACACACATATTTCAGAATATATCAGCAGTTAAGAAAGCAAGCATTAAGCAAAAATGTTTATCATATGGCGATGCGCAAATGATAAAACATTCACTGAAACCTGATTTCCACACATTATCTTTTGTGTGCTATATAGTTTTATTAGTACAACTGTATGTCTGTGCAAATGTAGTAGCCATTTCAATGGAAATTGTTCTGTCTGCAAATGACAGTGCACTACTACTCGACGCGTTAGTAATATGTTTGGAACATTGTGCTCCAAATGCACCACCAGCTACATATTACTCCCATACCGCTCTCCTGATGAATGCATTTGCTACACTTTGCGGTAATCTAGGATTGTTGACAACCCCTTTGACTTCAGTGATATAACATTGATGCAACCAAGGGGTGGGCGGAATATTTCGGTCTGCCCGCGGAACTGGGGAAATTTTGCTCACTCTGTGTTACTCTGTAATGTGGAGTTTCAGCCAAATTTCACCAATCACTGAGTGGCAAAATTTCTCTCCTGCGAGGCTCCAGGAAATGTGAGCCAGCAAGCAAAATTTGGCATCCCCTAGCCCGATTTTCTAATGCGGGTGGTCGCTGGCATGCACAAATGGTCAGAGGGCTGTATTCTGAGTAGATTTGATGACCCAGTGACCCTGTGACCTGATATTGCCCAGGAACGCTAGTAGAATCGCCAACGGGACTCTCCTGTAAACGAGCCACCGGGACCAGCGCTCCTGATGCCGCACTACATTACCCATCATTCCACACGCAGCGAGGACGCCGCTGACGCGGTAACCACGCACCAGGCGGTGCATAAAAGGCTGCTTGGGGCCGAGGCCCCTGTGACCCAGTGACCCGACATTTCCCAGGAACGCTAGTAGAATCGGCAACGGGACGCTCCTGTAAACGAGCCACGGGGACCAGCACTCCTGACGCCGCACTACATTGCCCATCATTCCACACGCGGTGAGGACGCCGCTGACGCGGTAACCTCGTGCCAGGCGGCGCATAAAAGGCTGCTTGGGGCCGATGCCTCTGTGATACAGTGACCCTGTGACTTGACATTGCCCAGGAACGCTAGTAGAATCGCCAACGGGACGCTCCTGTAAACGAGCCACCGGGACCAGCGGGACCAGCGCTCCTGATGCCGCACTACATTGCCCATCATTCCACACTCGGTGAGGACGCCGCTGACACGGTAACCACGCGCCAGGCGGTGCATAAAAGGCTGCTTGGATCCTCGTCCCGCGGGACGCGCCGGGAGAAGCCCGGGACAAGGGCGGGGCCGTCTAAGGCCATCCGAGGCCAGAGGAGGTCGGGCCGTCCCTCCCTCTTGATTCCTGCTTCTAACAATGGTACTTTTTCGATAAAATATACCCCGGAATAACCCTCGTGCTATTTCCTGTTGTTCTGACTAATTGACCTGGCTGCTCACTATTTTTGATTACCCCTGACCACCCCTGAGCTTTTACATTGATTGACTTTTGTTGCAGATACCTATTGGATATTGTGGGGCAAACAAAAGGCACGTTGCTTCATCCAAGATTGACTCTAAAGGACAATTGCAAATAATATTTTTTTTCGTTTTTATTCCTTGATATTGTGCTATACCTTAGTCTGATTGTTTTTTCTGTAGAGTGCAAGAATATACAAGTCCCTAGCTGGTTTCGTATAGAATTATTGGTTTCAATTCTTGCGGTTAGTTTAGTTTTTGTGTGTCTAGTGTCTTTTCAAAAGACAATGCATAATCTAACAATGAGCAAAAGGAAGGGAACGACAGGGACATTGGATGACTTTATAACAAGAGCCGAATCTGTATTATGTCATGAAATTGAACTTGCACAAAGAAGACTCTCGTTAGACCCTTCTAAACTCCCTTAACACACACAGCGACCATAATACAGTCTCCAATAAATACCCTGCCTTCAACCTCAGGCATAGATAATCAATACGATAGTTCTAGCACGCAACTATTCTTGAATAACTCGAGGACAGATTTAATGGAATTGCTTGATGAGAATGTGCAGGCAAGCCCGGGGATCTCAAGTAGATTACGGGTACAAAAAACAGTGGGGACAATGGGACTACCCAACGAGGAGAAAAATGAAACGTCCAAGAAGGGGAAGAAATCTAGCCAAAAAAGGGAAAGGAGGGGGAGAGGGAATCTATGTGAGAGGGATTCAACTGCATTGGAAAATAAAGGCAACAGGTCTAGAACAATAGGGATACAAAATGATGCTACTGAAAATTTTGGATTAAACAGGGAAAATTAGGTAATAGGAGTCCTAGAACAAACTGTGGCAGATATTTTTAAAACTGCCCTAAATTCCATCCAGATAAAAATAAATGAGTGTATGGATGGCAAGCTCAGGGCCATGGATGACAAGATTGCCCAGTTTAATGATGCAGCTCACCATTTAAGAAAAAGTATCAGAGAAGGAAATGGAATAATCACAGAAGGGACAAGCCTAATAGCTGACTTAAAAATGCTTACAGGAGAAAAGAGAGTCTCTGAAGATGAGGGCAGAATATTGAATACTCTCAACCAATCAGATGCAGGCCCTTCAAGTAGAGCCAAGTCAAGGAACAGTGCAGAGGTTAAAGGGGTAAATGAGCAAAGGGGGAAGGTCACTGTCAGTCCACATAATATTACATCAGACTCGGAACATGTTAACAGCAGGGCAACAATGTATAGCCCCAAGGGGACAGACTTGACCCCTAACCCAGAAAATCTGAATCTACTACCGACCAAGTGCCTCTATGTTTTAGTTTTAGCAGGTGTCCCCGCACTGAAAAGGGATCAGAATGAATCCTGGCATAACTTGAGGAACAAAGCTGCTGATTGGTTATCCAAATACAAAAGGTTTAACCCAAATAAAATAAATGAAATTCTGATGGTGCGTAGGATAGGGTGGGTGGGAAGCTCCCCCAAAGATATACAGGGAGATTGTATAGTTGTAAATTTTAGACACCCCCATACAGTCCCTACCCTACTAAAAGCACATGAGGAAACATTAACCTGGAAGACTAATATCCATGCATTACCATTAGGATATTTTTATAAACCATTGGAAATTGGAGTGAAAAAAAACCAAGCCAATTCACTATTCCCCGAGACCTCTAATAGATTTCAGGAATTATCCCTGTTGGAAGCAGTAGATTGACTGTATCAGCCACAACCTATTGCAAGTGTATCCATCGCATTAGATAGGGATAGAGAGTGGATAAGGACAGCATGCATTGAGAATTTGGGTGACAAGAGAAGGGAGGAAGAAAATTGCTGTGCGTGTGAGGGTGAGTTATTGCTCTTAAATGGCATTGATATAAAAACTAGTGAAGAAGCTACATGGGATGTAAATCCTAAAGCTTGCCCCGACTTAAAAATTATTTGATGGAACATTGCGGGCCTTAAAAGGAATATGCGGGATCCTGAGTGGAATGGGTTTATTGAAACAAGCGATATTTGCTTGTTACAGGAGATATGGGCAACCAAGATCATACACAGGGTGGGATATAAAAGTTTCCACATAGCGGCCGTTCCATCTAAAAGAGGAAGAGCCTCTGGTGGATTAGTAATTTGGGTCAAGGTGGCTCTTGACATTAGCGTAACACAATTAGTGACGGACTCATTAGATGTACTAGGGATCAAAATAGTGACTAAGGATAAAAGAGTGTTCCATATATATAATATTTACAATCAACCAGGTTTGGCATCAAAGGAGTCAATAACAATCGATCAAATGGACTCTATTCTAAACTTAGTGGACCCTAGTGCAAGTATAGTAATTGGTGGAGACCTTAACTGCAACTATGAACCCATTATGGGGCAAGAAATGGTTTTAGAAGATGAAGATCTGGCGAATAAGATCCCGGTTCTAACTAACTGTAAACCGGTCTCGTGCACTGCCCTAACACTCCAAATAATGAGATTAACAGTGAGTCATGGACTAAGGGCATGTAATGGTCGCCTTTCATCAGATTTACCAAAGGCACCAACCTTTTGTAGAAGTACTACTCAGAGTAAAATAGATTATCTTATTTTATCATTTGCTACTTGGCACTATGCTGTAGATCTAAAAATTATACCAAGAGTAGAGAGTGATCATTTTCCGCTTGAACTAGTAGTAAAAAGTCGTATGTTGTCTAGTCCAGCAAAGAATATAAGTAATTCTATTAATTGCATGGATAATATCATAGTTAGTAATAATCGCCGCTCTGTCAAATGGGCACATATGTTGGAGCACGGCGAGAAGTTGGCAAGTATTTATAGTATTTTTGCAAACACCTTTTCTAATTAAACTACTATGAAAATGGATAAGAACACATTTTTAGTTACACACGAGGCCCTTTTTAAGGCATTAGTCCCATAGGTAACAAAAAAATCTGGAGCAAATAAGGAAAAACAAAAGCAACAAGCACTGGCGTTGCCAATAGGTCTCGCAGTAGGAAAGTTGGAGCTATTGGTTTTGTAAATGACAAAGCCCTTTATGTTTTTAAAATGAAAACAAAAATAAAAGGCATTGTTATTTGCAATTGTAATAGCTCAAACTCTCGTGAATGCGAGACCTATTGCATTGCAAATTCTTGTTTAAAACTGCATTGTCATAAAACGTTTCAGATGCGTGTGCTTGCTCATAAATGTTAGAGGCACATAATAGAAGCTGCACTGACACTTTGTCAAAGACCACATGAGTAAAAGTGCTGTAAAAGCGTCCATTTAGATTGCGAGTACAGGAGAAAAACTAACTAATAAACTTGTTTCTTCAGCTAAACAAACGCGTTTTAAAACAATGCATGCACGTGCTTATACTTCGGCAAACACTAGATGAGTAAAAGCGCTGTAAAAACATTTTTTAGATTGCGAGTACAGAGAAAAAAGTAACTAATATACCTGTTTCCTTCAACTAAACAAACGTGCTTTAAATCAATGCATGCTCGTGCTTTTTGCCGGAAACTGTCATAGGGCGGGACTTCCGTTCTCTAATAGAAGCTTGCGCTCACGGAATGCTAAGCTAAAGAAGCAGTCGTGATACAGAAGTCTAATGCTCGAGAGTTAGCTCAGTGGCTGCGGCTTAAGTGTAAATGTGAACATATGTTTTCGGCGTAGGAAGTATGTTCTGTGCACTGGTATATGCATAGGAAAAGGGCGCGTGTTTGCTCCTATGTGTGAAGGCTATGTGTATGCAGGCGCGCGTGAAAGCTGTGGCCGGAGGGAAGCCGGATGGGGGCGGGAGAGCCTGGTGGGGGGCGGGAATGCGTGCGAGGGGAGGAGAATGGAGGGGGAGGCAAGACAGAGGCAAGGAGTGTGGCAAATGGCCGGAGGGAAGCCGGATGGGGGCGGGAGAGCCTACGAGAGAAGCACACAAGGGAGACATGGGGGAAGCTGAGTAAAAGCGCTGTAAAAAATTTTTTTAGATTGCGAGTACAGAGAAAAAAAGTAACTAATATACCTGTTTCCTTCAACTAAAAAACCTGCTTTAAATCAATGCATGCTTGTGTTTTTTGCCGGAAACTGTCATAGGGCGGGACTTCCAGAGAAAAAAAGTAACTAATATACCTGTTTCCTTCAACTAAACAAACGTGCTTTAAATCAATGCATGCTCGTGCTTTTTGCCGGAAACTGTCATAGGGCGGGACTTCCGTTCTCTAATAGAAGCTTGCGCTCACGGAATGCTAAGCTAAAGAAGCAGTCGTGATACAGAAGTCTAATGCTCGAGAGTTAGCTCAGTGGCTGCGGCTTAAGTGTAAATGTGAACATATGTTTTCGGCGTAGGAAGTATGTTCTGTGCACTGGTATATGCATAGGAAAAGGGCGCGTGTTTGCTCCTATGTGTGAAGGCTATGTGTATGCAGGCGCGCGTGAAAGCTGTGGCCGGAGGGAAGCCGGATGGGGGCGGGAGAGCCTGGTGGGGGGGGGGAATGCGAACGAGGGGAGGAGAATGGAGGGGGAGGCAAGACAGAGGCAAGGAGTGTGGCATATGGCCGGAGGGAAGCCGGATGGGGGCGGGAGAGCCTACGAGAGAAGCACACAAGGGAGACATGGGGGAAGCTGGTAATTAGGGGAGGAGAAGCCGCAGAGCGCACGCTGGGCGAAGCCCTTTGATGTGCTGTGCGGCCGTGAATGCGCGTGCTTGTTTGGTCACGTGATTCACGTGAACTTAATGAAAACCGCAGCGCAAGAAGCCCTTGGTTTGACGAGGATTTCGAGCACTTGAATTCTCGCTCCGCTCAATGCGCTTGCGCGCATTGATAGGTCGCGAGACCTAAAAACCAATGGGAAAACCTTGGTACAATAAAGATTGCCGGGGTGCCAAAACTGAGTTAGTGCTAGCTATTAAAAGTAATAACAACTTGACAGTAAAGGGAGCCAGATCAAAATATAAGAAAGTGTTAGAGAATGCCAAAACACTTTGGGATGACAAAATGTGGCTTTATTTGCTGATAGCAGCAAAAAGCAGGGACCAAGTAGCATTCTGGAAATACATTGCAAATGGAAATAGATATGAAAAGGGCTCCAGAGATGTTTATCTCGATGAAGCTACTTGGATAGACCATTTTGAGAAATTGTATGCTGCCCCTGAGATTGGAAGTTCCATAAGTGACGGGCTTCTGTTATGCTTGAGTGAAGGAACTCTAGAATTCGATCTACAAGAAACAATTTTGGCAATTAAGGCAGTTAAAACTAGCAAAGGCCCAGGACTAGACAAGATCCCTGGAGATCTATATAAACACGATACCGTTGTCTGGGGTCCTTACATTAATTATCTGTGTAATTTCATAGCCGCAGGAGCTGACATACCAGAGACATGGAGGGGGGCAGAAATTATTTGTATTTTTAAAAAGGGCGATAGGAGTAATCCTTCAAATTATCGCCCAATTAGTTTAATTGACGTTTTACAAAAAATCTATGCAAGGCATATTTTAAATCGTATTAATTCTTGGATTGATGAAAGGGCAATCCTTTCAAAATTCCAGGCGAGATTTAGAACAAAAACAAGCACCATAGATCAGGTGTTCAGGTTCTGCTGTATGTGTTGGAAGTATGTAAATCTGAGGAAAGGCCATTTGAATGTGGCATCTGTTGATTTAAGGGTCGCGTTTGATCTCATCCCTAGACACTTATTATGGAAAACACTAAATAGCCAAGGACTCCCGGCCAACCTCCTGGAACAAATTGTCAGATTGCATCAAAATAACTATGCAAAGGTGAGGTGGGGTCCGGGTGGAGAACTAACTAGCCGAATCCCCTTAGAAAGGGGGGTTCGCCAAGGTTGTGTCCTAGCACCAACTTTGTTTTCCTTATTTGTTAATGATATTCCTAGCTTTTTACAAGGTTGTAATAATGACGCACCAAAGCTGGGAGGTAAATCAATACCGGCCTTATTATTCGCGGATGATACCATCCTTATATCTCAAACATAAAAGGACCTACAAACTTTACTTAGTACCTTCCAAACCTACTGCAGCGAAAAAGGCTTAGAGATAAATACTAGTAAGACAAAGTACATGGCAATGAATCCTCATAAGTGTTTTAGAGAAAATTTGGTTTTAAATGGACAAAAACTGGAATATGTTCAAAACTTTAGCTAGTTGGCGGTTTCATTGGATTCCAAAATAACATGGAAAACCCAAATTGAAAAGAGTAAGCTGTTACTAACTCAAAATACACTACGATTTTGAAAAGGCATGGTAACAGCCTCAATAAAGCAGTACTTCCAGCACTTTGGGTATTCCGGTCTAAAGCTCAACCAGCAGCACTATATGGTGCTGAATTGTGGGGCCCCTCATGTAAAAAGGTGTTTGAGGTCAACGAGAATACATTTTTAAGAGCCTTGCTCAAAATTCCAGTACGAACACCTTTAGCGCCGCTAATGCTTGACCTTACTATGAAACATACGGACCACCATGTAATTATTAGACCACTGATATTTTTGGGTCAGGCTCTGGACAACACCTGAGCTGATTGACTATAGGGTGGCCTTAACAGAGATTCAGGATCTGGATGAAAATAACTGTATTACATGGTTTAAACATGTTAGCAATTGGTTGAAGAAGATTGGTTTGGCACATCAACATTAACCTCAAACTCAAGAAAGATACTAAAAGCATCATTCTGGGCCTACATGGATCATAATAGATTAATTGATAGAGCAAATGGCTCATTGACTAGTGAGTTTCTCATGTTAAAGGATAGTGCTTGCTTCAAATTCTTTTTGTATGAAGTAAATCCACCGTTGGCTAAAACGCTATACCTGAAGTATAGATATGGTGTACTGATGATAAAATCAAGTACATTAACAGATGGTCCCAGTGTGAAACCATCGAAGGAGGAAAGAAAAATGATATTTTTAGAAAACACAAGTTTAGAAAGAAATATTTGAGATTCAATGTTCAACAATCACAAAGAATCATGACACAATATATGATTCACAATTTAATATAGTCATCAGTTGGTTCAATAATTCACAAAGGACCAATAAACCACAGTGCCCCAGAATGGGAAGCTGGTGGTGCAGGGAATTGTGTGGGTTGGAGGACAAATAGTGAAATAATACTGGTCAATAGGACCCAATTTTAAACAGAGATTCAAAAGCGTGTTGGCTCATAATTTCAACCACACTCTGTGCATAAATGTCATACAATAATTAGTACAATAGCCTCAAAAAATAACCCTTAGATCAGTGTAACAATATGGTTGGTTTGTGGGCACGGTAAAAGATCGTCGACGTTTCGACCCCTGGAATTCTAGGAAACGCTGTAAATCTTAGGCTGGGGTCTTCATCAGGACAGACACTTAGGGGGCAAGGAACCGTGATTGGGTTGTCATCATGGGTCTAAAACGTCATGGTACAGTTGGGCTCAAGGCTCCGAGCGAGACGGTGAAATAAAACCAGTATTTAGGGGCTTATTAGGATAGCGGATTTTCCGCATCCTCTGGGCCGGCGGAAGCCACCGCCGGCCCGGAGGATGGGGAAAATCCGCTGCGGACCCACCAAAGACCCACCGCCACATTAGGATGGCTGGTGGGTCCTGGTTTCCGTCCGCTGCTTTTCCGCCGCGGTTGGCTTACAACCGCGGCGGAAAAGCTCTAATATGGTGACGGTGTCTCTCAGACACCGTCAGCCAGATTAGGATGGGATGTGAAACATGCTTTTCAGCCGCGGCTTTTCCGCCGTGGAAAAGCATGTGTAACTTCACTGCGGGGGCCTGTTGCGGGCCCCCTAGGTGAAGGGGGTGTGGGGGGTGCACATGGGGGGTACCTATGGTACCCCCCTGCATTTGTATGCGCAAAGCGGCAGGCACCGCGCGGTGCCTGCCTCTTTCTGCATACAAATGCAACACCTGCATTTTTGACATTGCTGCGGGTGCAGCTTGAAGCCGCACCCGCCGCAATGTTAGTAATAGAGGATGTGACCGCCAGGGTGGCGGTCACATCCTAATCGCACAGGAGGGAACGCCGCAGCCCATGCGGACGTTCCCTCCTCCTCAGTGATCGCGGACGGACGAAAGTCCGTCCGCGATCATAATCGGCCCCAAAGTGTGGAGGTATAAATTCAAGATACCTTCCAATGAAAAATGCCGCCAGAACCGTTGACAATCTCCCCTTCGGCCAATTTTTGCGGATTCGCCGCAACTGTAGCAAAAAGGAGGATTACATGGATCAATCCTCAATCCTAATGGGCAGACTACTGGAACGTGGATACCCCAGGCGGTTGGTAAAGAAAGCCATGAAGAGAGCATGGTTCAACCCAAGGGAGACTTTACTTGAACCAGGAGATAAACAGAATAAGAATGAGGATCGTATGATCTGTGTTACAACTTTTTCCACGAAAAGCAACAAGATAAAACAAACTATTAACAAATACTGGAATCTGATATCCGAAGACCTGAATACGAAGTGCCCGCCCCTCCACGCTTTCAAAAAAGCAAGGAATATCAGAGACCATGTGGTGCGCTCCTTTCTATCAAGTCCAGCAGAACCGTCGATCACTACCATGTGGAACCTTCCTCCGATTGTGGGACATTATCGATGTGGGTCCTGCAAAGCTTGCCCCTCGACTATTCAGACGAAGATCTTCATCCATAAACAACATCAAGTTCCCCTCAAGTCACACACTAATTGCAACTCCACCAATGTGGTGTACTGCATAATATGCCCCTGTGACCAGATATATGTGGGTCAGACACAGCAACGTGCGAAGGTACGTTTTTTGCAGCACTGCAGCCGCGTGAGATGTAAGGTTGCAGGAGCCCCATTGGTTGAACACTGTAACACACACAATCACCTCCCTGAAAGCCTAAAGTGGACTATTCTGGAACAGGTCCGACTGGGCCCTAGGGGCGGCAGCATTGAACCCGTCCTCAATGTTAGGGAGATTAAATGGATTCGTCTCTTTGACTCAGTGTCCAGGGGTCTGAATGAATCGGAAAGCAGTTTTGCCCAAATGGCCACCTTGTGATTTAGGTCCTGGTCCCACGGTTCTTAATACGTACTAATATGCTCACACTCATTTACCTTTTGATCCTTTTCTGTTTCTGACTACCCTTTTTGGTGGGTCCACGCTGTTTCAGCATCTGCAGTACACACCAATAGTATCATGCGTGTGGTTTGCCAACTAAGTATGACCCATAGGCGTTTGACTACCTTGCATGGTTGGTCCGCGCCTACGAAGTACCAATTTTGTATAATCATGACTATACGGGGGTAACGTGCATTTGATTTTATTGATGTAAACATTCCTTTGACCCTTTTTTTGCGCCTTGACTACCATGGTGGTTTGGTCCGCGCATTTGGAGTCCATTCATGACATACGTATGGCCCTTTTCCTGAATGGGGTTTTTTCAAAAATTTTCATAAATGTTTATATGACCCTTCATATTCCTCGGATTGTTTGTTTTATGATTTATAATGTCTTTTGGGAAAGTGAGTGCTAGACCGCCCTGTGCGGCAGGTCCGCGCTTTTCTGATTTCTGTTCTTTTATTGAACACCAATCTTCACTTCTTTTTTCCAATTTTGTTATCTGTGGCCCCTATGATTGTTTCACCATGCATACTGGTTTTAGCAACTCTGTCATCTTATGATGTATGAAACCCCTTAAGTATCCGTGTGTATCAGTCTTTCCTCCAAGTGCTGCTACTCTGTTACTCAGCAACGAGTCTTTCTTTTAGAAGTCTATAAAATTGATCCTGGTAACCATGGAAACACTTCCTGGTTCCAGGCAGACACGCGCTGACGATGGCTCCGCTCTGACCCATCTCGGGTGAGTCCCTGCAAAGGAGCCGCGTTTGTTATCTTTTACTATTTAGAGCCCAAATCGCCTCCTTACAATTCCTTCGTAATTCATCCCTGTAGATGGCTTTTTAAATGTACCTGATCTACTCTGGGGACGCTTAGACCACGGAGGCCTCCGCCGCCCAAAAGGAGACACGCTGAGTCTGCTCCTTGCTGATAGTAATTCATTATCCTGTTGGGTGAGTCACAGTCTTTTGACAATGCGAGGCTAGCTTTTGCCTGCATATGCAGCGCTCCGTTTTTTGACAACATTCTCCATTTGATGTTTTGTAGACGAGGCCTGGTTTATTCCAACTTTAATCTTTGGTAATTGAAGAACGGGTGATCCATTGAATACAAGGTAGGCGCCTGACGCCATTGCTCCACGTTTTGCTTTGTAACGTGTGCCTCTATGTGTTTGGTGAGATTGTACCGGACTGTCTCCATATGGTTTTTTAAGACACCGCTATTATTAATTCTACTGTTTAGAGCCCAAATCGCCTTACAATTCCTTCGTAATTCATCCCTGTAGATGACCTGATCTATTCTGGGGACGCTTAGACCACGGAGTCCTCCGCCGCCCTAAAGGAGACACGCTGAGCCTGCTCCTTGCTGATAGAAATTCATCATCCTGTTTGGGTGAGTCACAGTCCTTTGACAATGCGAGGCTAGCTTTGCCTGCATATGCAGCGCTCCGGTTTCTTGACACAATTTTTTCATTTAATGTTTTGTAGACGAGCGCCTGGTTTATTCCAACATTATTCTTTGGTAATTGAAGGACCTCACCCGCCGTGCTTCCTAGAACGGGTGAGCCATTAAATACAAGGTAGGCGCCTAACGCCTTTTGCTCCAACTTTTTTTGCTTTGTAACGTGTGCCCCTATGTGTTTGGTGGTAATGTACCGAACTGTCTCCATATTTTCAGACACCGCTATTATTAATTCGGACTGGGTATCACCTGGAGACATAACACGCCCAGCAGGCCTTTGGCCTTGTCTACCTGCGTGCCAGGTAATCATTTTCTGTTCTGCCCTCAGTTCATCTACCCTCCTTTTTTAACTCTTAACTTCCCTCCTACGCTCAGTATCTTGTGGATTGGCCTCCTGGCCTTTTTAATCTATGTACTTCGGGACTCTTTTGAGACCGTAACAGTAATTGCGCATTTCTTTACTATTATATTTAGGACTCGGCCCCACCGCTTCCTTCACCACACCCCCCTCACGTCCTGAAGAAGACCCGCGAGTAAGGATCCATCATCCTACACCCCTGGGTCGAAACGTAGACCGTTTTCTACTTAAACGAACTCCTCACCCCAAGATTGATAATAAGAATCATTACAGGAGTCTCTGTTATGTGGAATGCTTTGTAAAACATGTATTTTCTCTTGATCTCCGATTCATAGATCAATGACAATGATGTTTTCATTTGTGGACTTGTGCTTAACGATTTTTCTGATTAGTGATGTTAACTAACTGAAGCACTTCCCCTCCCCTTGCACCCCTTTCCCCTCCCCTGTGTGGGCGCATTTGACATTTGTGTATAAATACTAGTGAATATATAACCATTATATGGTTTTGTGGGTTCAGTGAAAATAAAAACACTGTCAACCGTTACTTTGTGTGTTTGATCTTATCCAATTGTGTGAAAATCCAGTTGATTTTATATATTCTTTGTATTTCTTGTCTGGGACCCCTTCATACACTGCCAGAACCTGGTAGGCTGGAGAACTGCGCGGCGTGCATCCGCTAGACGGCTTGTGCAAAGTACGGGGTTGCCGCCGAAAACGGTCGGGACTCACGTTCAGAGCACAGGAACAAAGAGGCCGCGTTCAAGTCGGTCTCATCAGTCTCGCCGCATGATACGGCAACCCCGTACTTTGCACAAGCCGTCTAGCGGATGCACGCCGCGCAGTTCTCCAGCCGACCAGGTTCTGGCGGCCTTTTTCATTGGAAGGTATCTTGGATTTATACCTCCACACTAAATACTGGTTTTATTTCACCGTCTCGCTCGGAGCCTTGAGCCCAACTGTTCCATGAAGTTTTAGACCCGTGATGACAACCCAATCACGGTTCCTTGCCCCCTACATGTCTGTCCTGATGAAGACCCCAGCCTAAGGTTTACAGCGTTTCCTAGAATTCCAGGGGTCGAAACATCGACGATCTTTTACCGTGCCCACAAACCAACCATATTGTTACACTGATCTAATGGTTATTTTTTTAGGCTATTGTACTAATTATTGTATGACATTTATGCACAGAGTGTGGCTGAAATTATGAGCCAACACGCTTTTGAATCTCTGTTTAAAATTGGGTCCTATTGACCAGTATTATTTCACTATTTGTCCCCCAACCCACACAATTCCCTGCACCACCCCCTTCCCATTCCGGGGCACTGTGGTTTATTGGTCCTTTGTGAATTATTGAACCAACAGATGACTATATTAAATTGTGAATCATATATTGTGTCATGATTCTTTGTGATTGTTGAACATTGAATCTCAAATATTTCTTTCTAAAATTGTGTTTTCTAAAAATATCATTTTTCTTTCCTCCTTCGATGGTTTCACCCTGGGATCATCTGTTAATGTACCTAATGTAACCCAGGTCCCAGTGATCATTTGGGTATACCCCCTCTTTGTACCACGATAAAATCAAGCACAGCAAGGTGGACAAATTGTAGTAATGATATATGCACGTTGTGCTTAGGAAAATCTAAAGAAGATATGACACATGTTCTATTTTTTTGACCGGCCTATTTGATCCCAAGGAAAAGATGGATTAAACCTCTTTGTATAAATATGGGGGTGAGATCGTATAGGAAAGCAGAAAGGATTTTAAAAACTGACACTCGCCAGGTCATTGTCTTTGGCATCAGCAGGTTCCTGCTGGCTGTAAATGTTCTTAGAATAAAGGCTGGTGAGAAGCTTTAGGAAATCCATGAGCTATTTGGGAGCTACTGTAATGAATCAAAACAGCAATAGAAAAAATGTCTGCATAATGACTTGATATATGCGCTATGGAATCAGCTGTATATTAGCTTACCTGAAATTATGCTTGTAAATAGAATGATTTTATTTTTATATATGCCTTTTTAAACTATTTATATAGATTTTAGCATAATGATTGTTCCCCCGAATCCATTTTTTAGGTTTCGCCTGGCGTCCACTGCTTGTTTTGGTCTTTTTCGAAGTGTCTTTTGCCGGAGTGGGCTGCGAGATTTAAGTTGCCAGGAAGTACTTTGTATTTGCGATCAGGTAAGCAGCATTTTCTTATAATTTTCTTATCACTTTGTACGTCTACCCCGTCTCATGTCATCTCCCTGTTTGTTTTACGTCTTTGCGTGTCTCGTTGCTGTCGTCTCTGTTTTTTTTTCTAGGTCTGGTGTCTCCATGTATTGTTGTCCGTGGCTCGTGGCTGTCGTCTTTGTTTTCTTTCTGTTTTCCATTTCCCGCTGTCCGTGTGCCCGTTCCCGCCCCCCCTCCCGCTGTCCGTGTGCCCGTTCCCGCCCCCACCCCCCTCCCGCTGTCCGTGTGCCCGTTCCCGCCGTCTTCCTTTTTTGGAGCCCCAAGCTCGCATCCAGATCGCTCTCCGGGATCATGGTTCCATTGCAGGCTGGGAGAAGCCCCTCCGGATTTTGGGGGGGCCCGTGGGCTATGAAGGAGCTGCCTTAACCGAGTTGCTTCGCTCCTTTTTTTTCTTGCTTCCTGCCTGTTGATTGTGCCCGTTCCCACCCCCCCTCCCGCTGTCCGTGTGCCCATTCCCGCCCCCCCTCCCGCTGTCCGTGTGCCCGTTAACCCGCCCCCCCGCTGTCCGTGTGCCCGTTCCCATAGGACTTTAATTTTTTTTTATTTGTGTTGTAATTTGGTTCCCTAAGGCTGCTTCCTTAAGTCGCCTCGTGAAAGCTCCAACGTTCCTGCCCCCCTCACGCTGTCCGTTCCCATAGGACTTTTAAAAAAAAATATTTGTGTTGCAATTTGGTTCCCTAAGGCTGCTTTCTTAAGTCAAATTATTTGTGTTGTAATTTGGTTCCCTAAGGCTGCTTCCTTAAGTCGCCTCGTGAAAGCTCCAACGTTCCCGCCCCCCCTCCCGCTGTCCGTGTGCCCGTTAACCCGCCCCCCTCCCGCTGTCCGTGTGCCCGTTAACCCGCCCCCCTCCCGCTGTCCGTGTGCCCGTTCCCATAGGACTTTTTTTTTTAATTATTTGTGTTGTAATTTGGTTCCCTAAGGCTGCTTCCTTAAGTCGCCTCGTGAAAGCTCCAAACCTGGTGGCTTAGGAAAGGCATTGAAGCAGTGGGTGGCCAGGATACCTCCATTGCCTGGCTCCCGCTTCTTTTAGGTAATCTTGATAGATTTACCTGAAATCAGGTCGGAAATCTTTCAGACTGACCTCAGCACATAGACAATGAGCGAGCAGACCAGGGTGTGAGGCCGGTGGGAGAGCTCACCTGGCAGAGAAAGTAGAGATGCATTAGACAAGGTGAATGGGTTGATGAATCCCTGCCCCCGGCGTCCTTCGGGTGGAACGGTATGTAATTAGCCGGTGTCGGCTCTGAACATGAGGTGGTGTGTATAGGCTGTGAGGTTGAAATAGGCGCCGCTCTTGTTTCTGCTGGTTTGTCCATTCGAGCAGGAAATTAAGTCTTAGTTAGATACACGGTTCACTTTCAGATCTCTTTCGGAATTCTGTTTTTTAAAACAACGATAACTTTGTTGAAATCTGAAAGGTAGGGGTAACACTATCTCACTTAAAATCACTTTTATGAACTAGAACAGTAATTGCGTGCAATTATAGGTTAGTTAGCACTTTCTTTTGAATAGTTTTGCACTTTTTAAATATAGCGCCTGGATACCCTCACGGGTGACGATAAGCGCTCTACAAACATATGGATTGATTGATTGTGCTTTATGTGGCTGCGGGCACCAGTGTATTACCCAGTCTCTTATACTTGTGAAATGAATGTGTATATTTGCGGGGAATAATAGTGGGAGAAGGTGGGAGAGGCCCCTGTTGGTTAGAAGCAGCCCTTCCATCGCGTGAGCTCTGGCTGTATATGACCCATTCGAAGGGTGGCCTCGTCTGATCTCACTTGCTGGTCGCATTCCTCAACCAGGATGGGTGAAGTGCAGAGCAGGTGAAACATTAACTCTGTACCTTCCACCCAGGGAGGCGGAGACGGGTGTGACGTCTCTTGCACTTACACAATGTGATAAACATCTGGTGATCTGATTGCGGTCATGGCGTCAGTGCTATGGAGGTTTGATATGGTGCAATAGAGTTTTGCACAACACACGTCATGAGTGTATTTTTTGCACCGGAAGGTCAGTGTGAATATCATTCTCATACTCGCTGGCCGCTACTAATGTCTGTGCACAATTACCCAGCACCGGTACCATTTACCAGATTTGACCCCTGCTAAGCATACTGTGAAGGACGAGCAAATTCCACCTGTGCAATATGAGTTATAAAGTATTCAGATAAGATAATATTGTAAATATGAGCGCAGGTAAAGGTGCTTTACCGCATTGCTCTCTGCCCTCGCAGGTGCCCTCAGCTCCAAATCCTCTGCCATCTGATCTCACCCCGAGCCCTCACTCACTTCTTACCCCTGTACTCTCAGCTCTTACCTGTGCCCTCAGCTCTTACCCCTGTGCCCTCAGCTCTTACCCCTGTGTCCTTAGCTCTTACCCCTGTGCCCTCAGCTCTTACCCCTGTGCCCTCCGCTCTTACCCCTGTGCCCTCAGCTCTAACCTGTGCCCTCAGCTCTTACCCCTCTGCCCCAAGCTCTTACCCTGCCCTGTGCCCTCAGCTCTTCCTAGGCCCTCGCTTCTGACTCCTGTGCCCTCAGCTCTTACCCCTCTGCCCTCAGCTCTTACCCTGCCCTGTGCCCTCAGCTCTTCCTAGGCCCTCGCTTCTGACTCCTGTACCCTCAGGTCTTACCTGTGCCCTCAGCTCTTACCCCTGTGCCCTCAGCTCTCACCCCTCTGCCCTCAGCTCTTACCCCTGTGCCCTCTGCCCTCACCCGTGCCCTCAGCTCTGACACCTGTGCCCTGTGACCCTCGCCGGTGACCATGTCCAGCATGGCGAGGGAGATCGTGGCCTTCCTGCTGGCCCTGTCGGGCTGGGTGCTGGTCTGCTCCACGCTGCCCACCGACTACTAGAAGGTGTCGAGCATCGACGGCACGGTCATCACCACGGCCACCTTCTGGTCCAACTTGTGGAAGACCTGCATCACCGACTCCACCGGCATCTCAAACTGCAAGGACTTCCCATCCATGTTGGCCCTGGAGGGTGCGTCCCGACGGGGGTGGGGGGGGGGCTGTGTGTGTGTCTGTGTATGTGTATGTGGCTCTGTGTATGTGTGTGTGTGGCTCTGTGTGTGTGTGTGGCTCTGTAGGTATGTATGTGTGTGGGCCTCTGTGTGGGTCTGTGTGTTTGTGTGTGGCATTTGCGAGAGATTAAGCTATTGGCATTGTAAATAACAGTTCCATTTATTTATCTGTTTTCAAAACCAACACATCCATAAAAATGTTGTCATTTACAATGCCAATAGCTCTAACTTTTTCAAAGGCGAAACCGTTGCATTGTAAATGCTTGGTCCAATAATTATTGAATTATATCTATCCATGGTAGCTGTAACACTGTGGCAGTTATTGTGTGAACTAGTATTTTAATGTTCTTTTATGATACTGTTGTATCGAAATAAAGATTATGATGATGATGATGAGTAGATTTGCTGTCCCTCAAGTAGATTTTCTACTCTAGCAGAAACAAAATCAACTCACATGGCTGCATGCTCTAGCGCAATGAATTGCACTGATTGCTTTACTGACGCTAAGAAGCAGCGTGAGCTACATATTTTCCACCCGCTGGCGGAACTCCGCAGAATCTGGCAGAGTTTTTATGCAACTCGACAGGATCGTCCAGAATGAAAATCTGCAAGTTCTACCCACCCCTAATGTCAGCACGCCCACTCGGAATATTGTTCTTGCACCACTGGTGCGAAGCTGCTGAAATATGTCCCTAAGTCCAGTTTTGAAACACACCCTTGCAAGTATTCCCAAGGAAGTCTCTGGGTGATGATTCCTGTATTTTCACAAAGCCATTTTAATACAGAATAAGTTCACTATACATAATCATACACAATCATCCCACTTGTATATGACTTTCACACATAAATTGAAAAATATGGTTGTGACCTAATGACCAGAGATGCCGACTTTGGATCTGGGGAACCAGTTTAAATCTGGGGTTGTTGAAGGGCAAACAACTTAATTTTCTCTGCTTAAATAAAAATAATTATCTTCTTATATAATGTAATCTGCTCATCTAAAGCGCTCCAAAACCTTTGGGCAGTATTCGTGCTATATAAAACTACAATATACATATATGGAGTTAAAAATGCACCACTGGGCCTCATTTTAACACGAAAATGGATATGCGGTCTTACCCCATACACTGATACAGAAGAGGTTTTTCAAATTTCCTAATATCTCCGGTATCAACACAAGATTTTTCAGAAGCCTTGTGTTTTTAGTGAATAGATGTCACAGAGAAAGACCCCATTTTGAAACGTTTGCCAGTTCCAGTTCCAGTCTGGAGAACCATCCACTTCATTTGGCACTATATATCAATTGCACTGAGAGACTGCACGACGTTACAGGAGAGTAAGTCTATCACTCAATACCTGATTGTTCTTTATCCACCCTTCTCTCCTTACAGGTCTCTTTTTTACCGGCCAGCTCACTTATTTTATTGAGCGGCACTCACCACTGGCAATTTTTGCCAGTAGGCACACAGGGGATCAAGGACGGGTGTGCTTTTTAGGGAGCACGCACCCCCTGTCCACCTGTTTTTTCTGGTCCTGACGAATACCGGGCAATAGCCCTTATGGTAGAAACATGTTGACCACTCAACACATATAGAGATCCCTGGGTCGTAACCCTCCCTACCAGGATCTCGCCAGTATTAATTTTAAAACATTGTTCAGTTGCTCTAAAAATAAAACTACTTTTTCTGAGTACAACCAGGACAATTTTTAACATTTTTTTGCACCTACAGCCACAACCCGCTCCACTGTAGTCCAGGTGTTGTAGCACACCTTGGTGTCGCTAGGACGCCGAGGTGGACCCCGATGATGAAGCATGTCACCACTAGGTGGTGAGTGAGGGGTTTCTATCAAAAGGATGAATTTCCTTCTTTTTGCCAAGAACCGATCCTCCAGATACGTCTGTTCTTCAAAATCATAGTGGATACTCCTTCCTTTGTTTTTGCCATATCTCCTCCCTGGGGAATAGGAGAAGTCTCTAGTTCACTTTTGGGTGAACGAACTCCCTTACTCTCTCTTTTGTTTGGAACAGTTCACCTGGCTGCCATTTTTTTGGGTACATCAATATTTTGGCCACAGTTCGATAAAGACAAAATGAAGGGCGTGGTCAAGGTCGTGACATGTACAATACATTGTTATTAGAGAGGAATGCAAAACAAAATGTGAAGAGTATTTTGTTTTGGTAATTCACAGCATTTTGAAATCATGTCTACTATTACATAAAAAAATCGCAGCTACCTCATGTCTGTTAACGCTAGATGGGTTGCAAAAAATTGCCATTCTAGAAATTAGATTGTGTATCTAAAAAGTTAGGGAAGCACTGAGCTAGATAGTTTTTCTGGTCACCAGTTTTTCTCATTCTTGCTAATTTTTTTCTAGCGCAGTGCTAGACTTTCTGTTTACACCTGGCATCCAGCACTGCCTCTAAAGATAAGAGGTCTTTTCTTCGAACCAGGAAAACAGTCCAAGCATCACCCAGAAGACCAATGTGTGACATATTGGGACAACTTTACAGTCTATGTTTTTGAACTTTCATCACTTTAGGACCCAAACCTCCCATGTTCTATTGAAATGTGTCTGCAAGTGCAAAAAGTAAAGATTGTGAAAATATTCAACACAAACATTTTAGAGGTGTAAGAATCATTATTGTCAAGAGAGTGATAAAGGGTTAGTATTGGCAGCAGGGCACATATTAAGTCAAAAGAAGTGCAAATCAAACACAGGAATGCATTTTTGTACCATCCTCAGTGGTCTGTGTTGCACACTATAGCAAATTCCATTGGTGGATTGGTAATAACAGGAGCCTTCTCCCTTGTAATTCTGTTTGAAGATGGGAGACCCAAAGAGGGCCAGACAACTTTTCAGTAGGGAGTGTAAGAGATATTCTGTAATTTCTAGGGGAGGTTTAGATAGGGTTGCCTATACTAGTGTGTAAAAATAGGATGCCTGAAAAGGGTTGCATAAAGGGCCAAAGGTAGGGTTAACAAGCGTATTGGGGGATGATTTGGTTAAGGGGCCCTGAAGGCACCGTTGTGCTCTTGTACTCAAACAATAGATAAACATCGCAGTGTAAAGTAGCAACACTTGCACAGAAAAGTGGAAAGCAAACAAAACATTTATGTTCCTCGCCTATGAACAAACATGGAGACGGCCTTGGGAAACAACATGCATGTGCAATCAATCTGACGTTAAAATCCCTATACGAAGGGCAGCGTCTCGACCAATAGTTCTTATAATGTTCTATTACCCAAGAAATAGATGCCCAGTAACCTGACAGAGGAGTATTGCAACATCCAGGATGTCAGTCGGTAGGTGGAATGTTCAGGATCTGAGATTTACTCTCACCAATTTTGAATATTTGTACAAACCGACAGGAAGGCGCTCAGGAATGTTTGTGTGCAGTGTGCCTGTTTAAAAATACGCTGCTAACACTGAAACAGTCAACGATGGAGTAGTTGTGAGGATTCTGGTGTTTTATATGGTATGGTTGTACAACCTTACTGTCTAATACACTTACAAAACAGTCTTACGTCCAGTCAGACTAATTTGTAAAACACTTAGCTCAACCCTGGGTAGCTGTGGCTTTGAGCAGCAAGGCTTAAAAAACACGAACCAGTATAACGGAATATAGCTCTTTGTCCCCCAGTCTTTTTTCCCGCATGGAATCACATCACGGTCGTTACCACGACCGTGTTGTGATTCCGCATTCCATTACTCCGCAAGTCGGAACAACGACTTGCGGAGGGGGGCGCTGGATGTTGGATTTGTATAATTTACTATTCCAACTCCAGTCTGTGCGGATACTAGGGAAGGCGTTGGATTTTAAATCCAACACCCCCCCCCCCCCTCCGCAAGTCGTTGTTCCGACTTGCGGAGTAATGGTATGCGGAATCACAACGCGGTCGTGGTAATGACCGCGTTGTGATTCCATGCGGGAAAAAAAATTGTCATAAATGTTGTTTACCAGTATAAAGCATTTAGAAGCTCCAAACAACTAAATAAGAAAGTCACACAACACAAAAGAAATCCAACACCAATTTATATAAATAGATTATATTTGTATGAATTTTTAGACACCAAGATGACAAAATCCACCAGAGGTTTCAGGAGATATAGGTTTTTAAGCAAAATGTAAATTTTAGTCCAAAATGCAAGCAAACATTGCTAACTATAGAGTTTAGAAACGTGTGATAATTTGAATGAGTTGTATTTGGTTACTCCGGTCCGAGTGGGGCAACCAAATCCGGCAATAAGAAAGTCAAGGGGGGGCACTAAGGAGTATTTGGGCTGTTACCTGGTCACTAAAGCTGCAGCTGGACTACTTATCTCCGTACACAGCAGGTCCAGCGGTATCCTCTGGTGAAAGCCGGTGTCCCTCTTGACCCACCAATCTGGACTCAAATGATACTCTTGAGTCAAGCAGACTTGGGG
The DNA here is from genome assembly GCF_964261635.1 of Lissotriton helveticus. NCBI lineage: Eukaryota > Metazoa > Chordata > Amphibia > Caudata > Salamandridae > Lissotriton > Lissotriton helveticus. Next base: position 684,438,696 of record NC_136073.1, read on the forward strand.
GCAACCTTTGGCTGTCAAGGATTGGTCTCTTGGGGTGCCCAGTGGCCGTCAGTGGCAATTTGCAGAAAGTGGCTAATGACTTGCCGGAATAGGCTTCCTCAGCTTTGATGGCCCTGGTGCTGGTTCCAGGGGATCAGCCAACTGACCCTTGGAGTCATTTCTTTGGTCTGGGGTTCGAGAGTGCCTTTCCACGAGCCAGGAGACACAGTCACAGTTCTCTCTTATCTATCGATAGGTCTGGCAGGTGCAGTCCAGCAGGCAGTGCAGCCTCTCTTGCTAGGTCCAGGGGTCAGCAGGGCAGCCCTTCGTCAGTCCTTTTTCCAGGTCTGGTGTGATTTGAGGGTCAGAGAGCAGGGGTGCCATATTTATGCTCAGAAAGTGCTTTGAGGGGATGATGCAGTCAACAGCCAATGGGCTACCAGGATCCCTCCCGCACGTGATGACTAATGGCTATGTGTGGCATCTAGCAATCATAGGATGCACTATTCTGTCCACTACCAAGATGTCTGAACCTTTATGTTATGTTATGTTAATTAATCTTCTAACGCGCACAGCTACTCCAAGGAGTGTCCCGAAGCGAGCACAGGGGGTCTGAAAGCATAACCTAACTAAACAAAGAGATGAGTTTTTAGCAATTTTTTAAAAGCCACAGGATCTTCAATAATACGAAGTGCAGGTGGCAGAGCATTCCAGGCCTGGGTGGCCAAAACAGCAAGAGAACAGACACCCAGCCTATGCCTATGAAAGCGGGGAACCTTTGCCAAGCGGAGAACAGAGGAGCGTAACAGTTTCCCCGGAACATAAAAAGAAAACCGTTTCTGCCCATGGCCATGTAGGGCACGATTGGCAATAGTAATAGATTTCAATTTCACCTGGGCCGCCATAGGGAGCCAATGAAGGGAGCGGAAATAGTCTTGCACGCTACTTCTTAAAGAAATCTCTCCCAAAAGCTGTGCCGCTGCATTTTGCACCACTTGAAGTTTGTTAAGAGAGTATGCTGGAATCCCCACATAAAGTGCATTGGTGTAATCAAGGCAGGAGAGAATGAGCGCGCGGACTACTGTCTCTTTCGCCGCCTGTGGGAGAAGTGGAAGAAATCTTCTCAAGATTTTAAGGAGGCCAAAGCAGCACCCAGAGAGTCTCTTTACCTGGGTGGCAAAAGATTAATTATCCTCATACCAAACTCCCAAGTTCTTTGCAATACTGCTGCTGGAAGATGGTGGCAGATACTCAGACGGCGAGATCAGAACTCTAAAGCCAGGGGGAAAGTTGCCATACAAGAGTATCGCCGAATTGTCCATATTGCATTTTAATTGGGTGCCCGCAAGCCACTTAAATACCGAAGACAGGCAGAATTGAACAGGAGCCACAGATTCCTCATCCTTTTTCCAGGTGAAAAGTAACTGAGTATCGTCAGCATAGGCAATCACCTTAGCCCCCAAATCCTCCGCCAATATGACTTAAATGATAGGCACTTGGAACTCACCCTAGAGGTGTAGCTACCTGTGGGCTAAACGCCCACAGGAAAACTGATTTAGGCCCTGGTCTCCCCTCTCTGTTCCCGCTGCCAGACTGTCTACCTGAACAAAGGGGCAACCCCTCAGGAGTATGATTGCCATTTGCCCATCAAAGGCGGCTTCGCCTTTGAAGCTCGCTTTTTGGGCCATCACCCTGAGTTCCTTCCTGCAAGGGGAAGGTAACAGGCTTCAATTGTTCCTGAGCCTGGGAGTCATTCACACTAGTCCCTAGGACAGCAGAAGGCTGCCTGGCGCCTAGCAACTGTGCGGGCCACTGGACAAACTGGGCAGCAGAGTGGGAACTTTCTTAAAGTTGCCTTCTCTTAAAAGTGACATCAAATTAAACTTGGACATCAAGTCGGGTTTAATGTCACGATTAATTTGATACAATGAAGTACTGTTTTACTAGTCCCATTCAGAAGTTAGCCAGGCTGGAGGATCAGCCTGTAACCTTGTGTTAGCCATTGGAGCTACTAACTTTTCCACAACAAAAATGATCATTTGGAAGTGTGTGTCAGGACATATTAAAAGCATATGTCCTAATTAATAATATACGGGTCCATGTCTCAGAGCTCCACAGGCCTTCCTTAAGGTAGACTTGCATATATTGTTAAGGAAAGTGGGAGTTTTGCTATAGGGTTAAATGTCAAAATCAAACTAGCAGTTCAAAAACTGTTCCTCCAGGCTGTAGTGGCAGACTGGGGGCCATTTTTTACTTTGTCCCACACAGGGTGATGCAACCAGTGTTGCCGCCCCAGGGGGACACTCAGCCTTACATTCCAAGGTTACCCTTGGTACCATATACTAGGGACATATAAGTAAGTCAGCGTATGCCAACTGGGCATAGCCAATTCAACATACATTTTGTAAGGGGTTAGAACACTGGCACTGAGATCTGGCTAGCAGGCCCAAGTGCTCTCTCAGAGTCGAAAAATCAGCATCAGTCCAAATCTTTGGGGGTGATCATGCAAAAATACACATTTCCCCACAGAAGACCCCTTTTTAGTCGTAACTTCCAGGGTGAGACAGAGCATTGTACATACTCATACCAAGCCAGCAAGAAACATAGTGTCTTCCCAAAAGGAATTACAATGTGGAAATGTTCATAGAATCCAGTTCTTGATATCCACAAAACAGAGCGCAGGGCCTTACCACCCTACCACTGCTCACTGCTCCAAAGGGACTGAAGCTGCTCCTCCCTGATGAGGACCAACAAGGCTGAAACCGGTCTGGGGTTCTCTGTATCAAAAGGAAGGAAAGTAGGCATAAATACCAAACTACAACCTCTAATAAATGCAGCACGTTGCTCTATCTCCTGATATTATTCTTCAGTTGAACAGAATGTAGAGGGAAACACGCAAGTTGCCTGTATAGCTTCATGTCCTGATCTCATTGGCATGACACATAATTTCCAGCTATGGACAACATTTGAATGTGGTATCAGTTAAAGTTCAGACAAGTGACAAGATAAATGTCCAGCAATTTATACAATGGTCAGGACTGGTATTACGACTATTATTAATTGCCTCTATATTAACAGACATGAAACGGTCCTATGACTACTGTATACAAAATGGGCTTGGAACCCACCCACTGCTTTACCATTTGTTGGATTCACGTCATCCTTCTTTAAGGCCGTTCTAATTTGACAGTGCAGCCAAAACATCATTTCCAACGCTTGCTGTGGAGCAAGGACGAAGCACAGATTGATTCAACTTAATCTGTGCTCCCGATGTGGTTTATGAACTATTCCTTCCCCTCTCCCACTCCCCCAGCCTACTACTTTCTCCAGAGCGCTTGTGCTTTAGCACTCCTAAAGAGTACATGTGTGTTTTTGCAGACTCTCCTCTCCTCCCCGCCTCGGTACTTGCTCCTAACACTCCATAAGTGGTTATGCGTGCTTTTCTAGGCCATGTCTCCTTTTCCCCTCACTTCGGTTCTTAGACCTGGCCCCACACCACTGTTTTGTGTTGAGAACTCCATAGGAAAGCATCTTTTTTTTAAGCAGACTCCCTCCAGTACGTCTGTCCTCTTTCGCTGCTCTCCATATGCCGACCCCTCCCTGCTGTACTCGCCCATGTGCATCTCCTTATTGCCTCCCGTAATTACTTCCTTGACCCTCCCCTGTTTCATCTCAACAGTACAAGCAATACTGCTGAAGTGTGACACACACATTGCCTTTGGGTGTTGTTTTTGGACGACAGATATGGATTAGTTACTTACCTGTAATCCTAGTTCTCTTCCAGGGGTATACTCATCAAAGTCATAAGCACTGAATAGTCCCGCCCACGTGCGGGACCCCGGAGCAATAGCCAATAATATGCATATATCTACATATATATATATATATATAAATACATATAAATACGCATAAAATAACCATAGATATATAGATCATATGCATATACATATACATATGCAGCCCAATATACACCATACTAGGCTTAAAAACTGCCATTGTTGCCTGTAAAATCCTTACATTTGCTAAATAAAGACATATAAATTACATTATATGACAATGCAAAGAAGAAAACACTGCCCAGGTTTTCTTTGAAACACACAGCCTTTATTTTCAAAGGTAAAAACAGGCAGGATCATAGAGGCAGCTTTAGCCTAGATAGGCTGCATAGAAACAACAGAAAAATCTGGCGCCGTGCCTTTAAGACCTCTGTGAGCCTCCAGGCTCCCATCATGCACCACAGGTGACAGTTAGGTCAGTTCTTTTGGACGGCGTATAACAGTGTGATAACTGCATGGGTAACATGTAAAATAGACAGCTCTGGTATTCGCCCCGGGGAGGCGGGTGGGTGTGCCTATGACTTTGATGAGTATACCCCTGGAAGAGAACTAGGATTACAGGTAAGTAACTAATCCTTCTCTTCCAGGGGATACTCATCAATAGTCATAAGCACTGAATAGAGTAGCAAGCCCATCCCATACCCTGCGGACGAATACCAGACTCTCTAAACAGTATACTAATCTATATATTACCCAAACAAATTCCTCAGGGATGCTTGACCAACTTGAGCATCCGCCTGAGTATCAGAATCAAGGCAGTAATGGCGAGCAAAGGTATGAACCGAACGCCACGTAGCTGCCTTACAAATTTCATGAACAGGAAAAATTTTAAGCATTGCTATAGTAGCAGCCTTTCCTCTAGTGGAGTGCGCTCTCGGTTTGCCCGGGAGCTGTTTCCGTGCCAACTGATAAGATAACGTAATGCATGACACAATCCATCTAGAAATGGACCTCTTAGACGCAGGCAAGCCTGTATTCAGAGGACCGTAGTTCACAAACAGATGATCAGTCTTTCTAACACTCTTAGTTTTATCAAGATAAAACTTCAAAACTCTTTTTAAATCCAAAGAGTGTAGAGCTTTTTCAGCTAGAGTGCTCGGATTAGCAAAAAACGTAGGCAGTGTAACTGAGTGGTTAATGTGAAAATCCGAGACTACCTTAGGAAGGAATCTTGGATGAGTCCGAAGCACCACTCTATTCGCATGGAAAACGAGATAGGGTTCTGTAGCACAAAAGGCCTGAATCTCGCTCACCCTGCGCACAGAAGTGATAGCTACAAGGAAGGACACCTTCCACGACAGATGTTGAAGGGAGGCCTTATGAATTGGTTCGAAAGGAGGACCCATCAATTTAGACAAAACCACATTAAGCTCCCAAGGAGGAGAGGGAGCCCTCACGGGAGGATACACTTTCCTGAGACCCTCCAGAAAATCCTTCACAACTGGCATTTGAAAGAAAGAAACCTGGGTAGGGGACTTTCGATATGCTGTTATTGCTGACAGATGGACCTTTATAGAGGAATACTGTAAACCTGCTTTGGCCAAAGAAAGTAAGTATGGTAACAGTACCTGTTCCTGACCTCGAATAGGGTCATGACCTTCAGCAGCAAACCACATGAAAAACCGCTTCCACTTGAAAGCATACGACTTTCTTGTAGAAGCTCTCCTTGCCTCTCTTAAAATGTGCATACAGTCCTGCGAGAGGCCTAGATATCCATACTGGACGAACTCAGGAACCATACTGCTAGCTTCAGGGACGGTAGGTTGGGATGGAACACCCTGCCGTTCTCTCTGGTCAGCAGATCCAGACAGCAAGGAAGCCTCCTGTGCGGTACTTTAGATAGATACAGGAGATCTGGGTACCACCATTGGCGAGGCCAATCCGGAGCCACCAGGATCATGTCTGTCTTGGACTTGTACAGCTTCTTGATCACCAAGGGAATGAGTGGAATCGGTGGAAAAGCGTAGAGTAATGTCTCTGACCAGTCCATCCATAGAGCATTCCCCTTGGACCCTCGTTGTGGGTACCTGGACGCGAAGATGCAGCATTTTGCGTTTTCGGCGTCGGCAAAGAGATCGATTTCTGGTGACCCCCAGGCCTGGAAGACATCTCTTATCACTTCGTCTTTTAAGACCCAGTCGTGTGCTTCTGCAAAGTGTCTGATTAGGTCGTCTGCTTGGACGTTGAGGATGCCGGGCAGATGGACAGCTGAAATGTTCATACCCCGAGCCAGAAGCCACTTCCAGATTGCTTGCGCTTCCAGCGACAGAGTTCTGGATCTCGTTCTGCCCAGCTTGTTCAGATAGTACATCGTTGTTGTGTTGTCCGTCTGAACAAGCAGAGAGGATGTCTTGATCGCGGGAAAGAAATCCTTGAGAGCTAGATGGACAGCTCTGAGTTCCAACATGTTTATATGATACAGTCTTTCTTTCTCTGACCACACTCCTTGAACTTGAAGGGACCCCAGATGGGCGCCCCATCGCTGAAGGGACGCATCTGTCACCAGCGATCGTCTGGGCATGTCCTCTTGAAAAGGCACTCCCACTACCAGATGACTCCGCTGCATCCACCATCGAATGGAGATCCGCACTGCCAGAGGTAGTGACAGTTTGTCCTCCCAACGGTTTGAAAACTGGACCACTGATCCTCCAGAGACTGCTGCAGAGGTCTCATGTGCAGCCTGGCGTTCGGAACGAGGAAAATGCAGGACGTCATGGACCCTAGCAGAGACGAGATCTGTCTGGTCGTTGGTCGAGGAATCTTTAGTAAAGTTTGACACTTGAGGAGAATGGAGGATAGTCTCTCCTCCGAAGGATACGCTTTTGCGTCCTTTGAATCCAGAAGTGAGCCCAGGTAGTGTATCCTCTGCGTGGGATTGAGGATAGACTTTTTGAAGGTTACGTGCAGCCAAGCCTCGGTAGCTGATGTATGCAGAACGTGAGATGTTGCTGAAGCTGAATCGGAGACGCACTCTTTAGCAGCCAATCGTCTAGATATGGATAGACGGAAATATGTCTCTTCCTTAGGAAAGCCGCTACGACTGCCATGCACTTTGAGAAGGTGCGAGGAGCTGACTGTAGCCGGAAGGGCAAGACTGTGAACTGGTAATGGCTGGTTTGTATGCAAAACCATAGAAACTTCCGATGCTTTGGGGCGATGGGGATGTGGAAATAAGCATCTTGAAGATCTATGGAGCACATCCAGTCCCTTTGATGTAGAAGTGGAATTATTTGATGTAACGCCAGCATTCTGAACTTTTCTCGCCAAATGAATTGATTGAGGCGCCTGAGATCTAGTATGGGCCTGAACTCCTTGTTTGGACCTTTCTTTGGAACTAGAAAATATCGGGAGTAAATGCCTTGTCGACGCTGTGCCTTCTGGACCTCCTCGATGGCCTTCTTTAAGATTAATGCAGACACCTCCTGCTTCAAAAGATGAAGTCGATGGATCACAGTCTTTTGAGGAGGAATGGAAGGTGGAGGAGACTTGAACCTGATTGTATATCCATTTTGTACAATATTCAGCACCCATTTGTCGATTGTGATGTTTTTCCACTCTTCCAGGCAAAAAGGAACACTTCCCCCCACCGGAGTGGGTAACGGGCTCAGGGGAAGCAAACACTCACTGTTTTTGTTGCTGCTGCTTGTTTCCAGGTGCAGATTGTCTGGAAATGCCACCCCTTCCTCTACCAGGACGACGCTGGGAGAACTGAGATCTTCCCTGATTCTGCTGTGACGACCATTGAGGGGTTTGAACCCTCTGTTGGTTCCGTCTCCGATCATAAGGACGGTATTTTTTCTTAAAGTCCTTTCTCTTTTCGAAACCAACAGCTCTCACAGTATCAAGCTCCGTCTTCATTCTGGACATCTCATCGTCAGCATGAGAGCCAAAGAGCGATTTTCCATTAAACGGAAGATTAAGTATTCGGTCTTGCGCTTCAGGCTTAAGACCCGTAAGCCTTAGCCAAGCTGAGCGCCTAGTACAGAGTCCATGAGCGTAACCATGTGTAGACAGGTCGGAAGCATCAGCAGCTGCGCTAATCACCTGGTTAGCCACTAGCCCACCTTAATGAAGGATTTCAAGAAAATCATGCTTGTCTTCTTTGGGAAGTTTTTTTGCAAACCGAGACATAGTGCGCGGTCATAGCGACCCAGTAAAGTGGAGGCGCTGGGGACCTTCATGTAGGAAGCAGAGGTGGCACACATTCTCTTCCCTACTGAGTCCATAGCTTTGCTGTCTTTATCTGGAGGCACAGAGGATGACGTCGCTCCTGTCTGATTCTTACGTGCCGCTGAGACGATGACCGAATCAGGTTGTGGCTCAGACCTCAGAAAAAAAGGAGTAAGACCTCGGAAGGTTAATCCTCCTTATCTTTCAGTCTCTGATCTCCCCCAGCCATCGTGGCGAGATATTAGCCCCTGTAGGTGAAGGTGCTCTTGAGGGCTCTGGAGAGGTTTGCACAATCCGCAGCCCAGGGGAGGAAGAGGAACTCCCTGAAGACACAATAGAAACCTTAGACCGGTCTTTGGACACCGTTCTATGCCTCTTAGCTGCAGGAGACGTCGATGACAGCCTCCTCGACGTCGATTTTTCCCTCGGCGGCAACTTCCTCGACGGCGACTTCCTCGGCGGCGACCTCCTCGGCAGCGACCTCCTCGTTGGCGGCCTCCTCGACGACGATGGTCTCCTCGGCGTCGACGTCATGCGCCTCGACGGCGACGATTTTCTCGGCGTCGTGTGCCTCGATACCACAGGACTTGGGCTCTTCGATGTCGAAACTCTACTGCCCGGTTCGACGTCGACGTCATGGCACCTCTCGACGGCGACCTTGACTGATGTATCGAGCCTCTCAGCGGTGACCGTCGACGTCGATGAGACGACGTCGAGTCTCGCCCTCTCACAGTCGTAGGGGAGCCAGACCTGGACTGCCTACGCTCATGTCGCTTCTCACCTTGCTTCGACGGTGAATTCTTCTTCGACGGCGAGGGATGTTTCGACGTCGACGGACAACGCGAAGGTGATTTCAATGCTGATTTTGAGCACCCAGGTACCTTAGAAGAAGATCTGTCCCTCGAAGTTGAAGGAGACCGATGTTTTCTCTTCTCCCCTCTGTCCTTGCGCTCTTTGTGCTGAGAAGAAGGCTTCCTGGAATGAAAATCTTCTCTTCCACTCACAGTTTCTCCTCTGTCATGCAGGGACTGAAGCCTGCTCTTCTCTCTCTCTCAAAGTCCTATTTGACAACTTGCTGCAGTGGTAGCAGAGTTCTGGCTTGTGAGAAGATGGTAGACAAGCTACACAGACCGCATGAGGGTCTGTCTTGGCCATTTTTTTACCACAGGCCGGACACTTAACAAATAAGGCCGGCATTATGACTGGAAAATAGCCCCAAAACAGGAAAAAATTGTTGGATTAGTCAGACAATGACTAAAGACGTCGAGTAAAGAAGAAAAAATTAGAGAAATACCAGAAGAAAGTGAAAAAATATCACCAACTGGCGAGCTCAATGCACCAGGATCCTCACAGAAGGAGCCGGAAAAAAGAACTGACCTAACTGTCACCTGTGGTGCATGATGGGAGCCTGGAGGCTCACAGAGGTCTTAAAGGCACGGCGCCAGATTTTTCTGTTGTTTCTATGCAGCCTATCTAGGCTAAAGCTGCCTCTATGATCCTGCCTGTTTTTACCTTTGAAAATAAAGGTTGTGTGTTTCAAAGAAAACCGGGGCAGTGTTTTCTTCTTTGAATTGTCATATAATGTAATTTATATGTCTTTATTTAGCAAATGTAAGGATTTTACAGGCAATAATGGCAGTTTTTACGCCTAGTATGGTGTATATTGGGCTGCATATGTATATGTATATGCATATGATCTATATATATATGGTTATTTTATGCGTATTTATATGTATTTATATATATATATATATATGTAGATATATGCATATTATTGGCTATTGCTCCGGGGTCCCGCACGCGGGCGGGACTATTCAGTGCTTATGACTATTGATGAGTATCCCCTGGAAGAGAACCACTTGGTTCTGTTGAGGGGCACCGTATGGATCTTCTGTCAGTGTGATCTCCCCTTACGTTTCTTTGTGTAATGTTGTCCCATTCTTCGTCCCTGCACCATGTAGTTTGCTGGCATGAACCATGAACTTTTTGTAAGCATTGTTTCCGTCTTGTGATTGCTCTGTGTGCTTGTTAGAGAAACAAAAAAAGCTGGTAATATCCATAGAATAAAAGATTTGTCGGTTGTTGTCTCTACTGCTAGTTGATGTCTCCCTAGTTAAGCTGTCGGAAATCTTTTTATTTGTGGTGGAGAGAAGGAAGCGGGTTAATGTTTAATTCCATAACTAAAATTATTTGTGTTACAAGCCATGGGCAGTGGTAGTGTGTCAGTATACTGCAGCACCTTTTTTTGACGGTGGCTTCTCCCATAAGCTATCCTTGACGGCCATTACCTCAGTTTTCAGAAAACATGTAGTCTTCATTTGTAGGTTTATTTTTTAGATGAGCCAGACATCCTTCAGTAGACTTGTAACAGAGAAATTACCTTTATTTCGTAAATTAGAAACGCCTTCTGGTTTGCTGCCCTTATCATATGTACTCGCCTGGCACTATGGACGATTCCTCGCTTGCAGAACACTGACAGCCCTCTTCTCTCTTGAGGGCTCGAAGATATGAAAGGGAATCATAAACATGCCTGATTAACTTCATGTAATAAACCGAAGCCTGCAATAACCGTAGTACGTCACTAATCTCCATGTTATAGTGTAACTGTCATCGCTCCAGCTGTGACTTAAAAAATGAAATTGTTTCGCTCCTGTCAATAGCTCCTGTTGTGGCGTCACCACTGTCGCCGCGCAGAACTACCATTTCAGAACATTCCTTTGTTAGATACTGTTATCTTTGAGCTTCAGGCTTCTTGTGAAATTTTTCATCACATGTCCCTGTTAAAGTGTTTTTGCTACAATCTCAAATCAAATCAAATCAAATAAGCTTTATTCGATTATCACAAGGATATCATAAAAGCATACATTACATTAATCATTTTTATAATTAAAATCCAGATATAAGTTTCAAAAGAAAATGCCAAAAAGAAAAACATAACTTCACAAGGCACATATGAATTAACATTTTCCATAAAAAGCCATATTAAAAAAGTTCTAAAAACAGTCAGTAAATATACAAATTCATGTGTCACATCATATTGAGTTCCTAAATTTTAGCAGCAATTTCAAAAACTTTTCCATAATAAGTATCACGTCCCTATTTTCCAGTTGTTGTAACCGTTCAAATGCGTCTTTACAAGACCGCAAACCCCAGGTCTTCAATAGGGGTTTCAATAAAAATTTTCTAGGTACTAGATAATATTTACAGAAAAGTATAGAATGAATATTGGATTGAGGTGCAATGTCATCACAAGGGCAAGGGGGCAGGTTTCGGGACCAGTCGTTACAGGAAGGAAAAGTAATTAACCGATAAAAGGAGCCCAGTCTGAATCTAGTGAGGAGCATTCTTGAAAAGCAAGGGATAACAGTAGCAAGATATAATTGTAATCCCTGGATCATTGTAATTGTTTGAAAAGCCAAAACAGTTTTATTGTCTTTTTGAATAATCCATCTTTTGGCTTCAAGGTGATCCATTAAGAGTTTTCTCAAAGCTTTCCTGGAGATTTGCTCCATACTTAATGGATCGGTAAAAAACTCTGGGCGACCAATTTCAAAACAGAACCTTTTAACAAAAGACATCCATTTTATATGTTTAACCCCCTCCAATTTTTGACAATCCGCAATTACTTCTCGATTAAAAGCCGTCTCTGTAGTAGTCCAAATCTTATACCATAGAAGGATGGGCTCAGATTTTATTGTGTCAGAAATTTAAGGTAGCCCCAACTCTATGTGAATCAAATAAGTTGGCGTTGACTTCGGGATCCCTAAGAGGTACCTTAGGAACTGATTTTCATCCTTCTGGATGGATGTTATGTTGTCGATCCCCCAGAGACCAGCCCCGTAAATTGCAGTTGACACACACTTTGCTTTATAGATGGTAATAAGCTGCTTGACTGGTCTCCCCCCTATTTTGCTAGCAAAGTCTCGGAGTGCACCAATCGCCCTAATAAAAGCAAGCTTCCTGGCTTTTACAGCGGACTGCCAGGTCACCTTTCTATGGAAGGAGATACCCAAATATGGAAATTGTTCCACAGTGTCTATTTTTTTTCCTTCAATGAATATCGGGCATGGGGTTTTCTTAATTCCCTTGTTACAGGCCAAGGAAAAGGTCTTACCAATATTTACTTTCAGACCCTTTTCTTGCATGAAGAGAGTGAATTTAGTGACAGCCCTTTGCAGCCCCAACCTTGTTTGAGACAGTATGGCCGCATCATCTGCGTACAACAAGATTGGGACAGCATGTCCCTCCACCTTAGGAAAGTCACATTCAAAGCCCCGCATGTAATCACCAACCGCATTTATGTATAGTGAGAAAAGCAGGGGGGCTAAAATGCACCCCTGCCTCACACCTCTAGCAATGGTGAATCTTGGGGAGCATTCCCCTCTCTGACCAAACCGCACCCTAGCCCCCGCATCTCTATACAAAGCAATAATAAAATTAAGAATAGATGAATTTAGTCCCATATGCTCAAGAACACACCATAGCTGGTTATGGTCGACACAGTCGAACGCTGAACTCAAATCTATAAATGTGACAAATAAATTGCCGTTTTTAGCCTCTACATATTTCGAAATTAAGAAATATAGATTCAAGCTCTGTTCGACTGTGCCCCTACCAGTTCGAAAACCATATTGGAGTCTTGATAGAACATGTGCCTCCTCTGTCCAATTATGTATGCGTTTTAAAATAATACGTCCCGCAACCTTCATTAAGGCGTCAAGCAAGGAGATGGGACGGTAAAGTAAAGTCCACATTTGTAAAGCGCACAATCACCCGTAAGGGTCTCCAGGCGCTGGGGGCCGTCGGGAAGATTAAGCGAGCTATTGCCCAGAGTCACATGGTGCTGGGCTGACCTGCCGCCGGAGCCGGGGATCGAACCGTGGTCCCCAGATTCCAGCGTCAGTCGCCCTGGCCGCGGCGCCACACCTCTGAGGGTAGATGCCTATCTCCTTTTTTATATATAGGTACCACAATTGCCTCTGACTAGGTTGGGATTTGGCCATATACGTTAGCACAATTCATAACAGATGTTAATAGCGGGGCCCAGAAATCTATTTCGGCCTTGAAGACATCTACTGGGATGGCATCTGGACCGGGGGCCTTACCACTTGGGCTCTCTCTAATGGCGAGAATAACCTCATCACAGGAAAAAACAATATTAGGGGTACCCACTCTCTTGCACATTGTGGTACTATGAGAAAAAGGAGTAAGGTCCGATAGAGGTATGCCGGGAGAACTTGGTTTGCAATAAAGTTGTTGGAAGTAAACAGCCCAAGTGTCTCCATCAATTGCCAGGTCTAACCTCCTCTCAGGCATTTTGATCCACGGAAGTGGGGCATTAACAAACTTCCAAAAAGCTGAGGAATCGCGGCTTTCACAAGTTAACAATAGTGTCTGCCAAGCCTCCGCTTTCAATGATTTTATCCTAATCTTTATAGCATGTCGGTAACGGGATCTAGCCCGGCGTATCTCAGATAATGACTTCGGGATGGTAAGTAAGGCCTTCTTCAAAATCTTTAAAGCTCTTGTGCAGTTATTGTCGAACCATCCTTTAGGTGTAAGAGGACCTGGCTTAAACCGGCGGGTAATTAACTTTTTTAAGGTTTCTTGTATCTTTAAAAAAGATTGTAAGATTTTTTGAGGGTGTTCAGTCGTAGACAGACAGGTAAACACCTCTTCCCGCCTCGTCTCTAATAGATTCTTTAGGAGACTGTGAGGATCAATTTTTTCCCATTTAAGGGTATAGCCATTTGTCGCCCCTATGGTAATTGGTTCATCGTATGTTATAGGATGGGAATGGTGAAAGTTGGTAGAAGATGGAAATAGAATAGTAATGGCTATAGGATAGTGATCACCATATATCTGGTCTAATGTATCCCATGAGGATATCAAAGGAGCATGCACCCTAGAAAAGATTGCGAAATCAATAATAGAATTTGAGCCTCTTCCATGAATAGACGGTTTAAAAGGTCTCGGTGGTGAACATAACTCATTTGCAAAGGCTAAATTAAAATATGCTAAGAAGTTATTTAATGCCTCCCCTGTTTTTGAGTGCATAAAGTGATTTGAGATGTCATCAATTTCATTTTCTGGGGTGGAAATAAACTCACATAATCCACTTAGCGCAAATTTGCAAATTTGACAATTAAAATCACCCATAAGGGCAATAGCCCATTCACCCCCAAGCAACTCTTTGACAGACACCACAGCATGAGTCAACTCATTTAGTACATTCTCTAATTTATGTGATGGCATGTTATTATAAAGATTAATTATTAACAAATTTAGAGATTTACCCATTTGGATGGAAATAATTTGATAAGACTCCCTAAGAAAATGTTTACGAACACTCAAACCTCCAACAACATTTACATAGCTACACAGCCCCCCGCTATTTCTTCCTTGTTTAATCTGTTGCGCCGGTGAATGGAAGGTCTGAAAACCCAGAAGATGTACCGGGGTTTCCACCCACGTCTCCTGAAAGCATAAGACATAAGACTGAGTAAGAATTAACCACATCAAGCCAAGATGGTAGACCAATTTTTGTGGAAATACCAGCCACATTCCAGCTAAGAATCTGAATTTGGGGAGATATGACTCGGTTCTCAGGATGGTTGTAGGATACTTCTGTGTTATTTACCTGAGTTGCCCTGGATAGTATAGTTAGGGGGTCCGATAAATCTACCCGACTAACTGTCCCGTTAATATCTAAGTTGGTACACAGGGACGAACTATTTAAAGGTGCTACATCAGAAGTGGTACCAGTGGCATTCCCTATCTTATGGCTTTCCAATCTAGGTAGGGCCCTAGTATTACCTGGAGGTTTAGTATCGAGCTGAGAACCAACTTTAGAAAGGTGCAGGTGTTTTTGCGGGTCCAAAAACTCAAGGAAAGTTTCTTTATACCGGGTACTGTTTTTACAAGAAGGAGACCATGCACCCTCATCTCCATTTAAGCTCCTCCAAGATGTTTTTTCAGTTAAGTATCTTATGGGCACAATGTTCGGCTGTTGGTTTTTAAAACGATACCCACAGCAGTTTATCGAATCTGCTTCTAAGATGGAAAGTCATTCGATATCGTCCAAGCCGGAAAGAGGCGCATATTGGTTGTAGCAAGGAATATTCCACTGGGGAGTTAACGCTGGCAGACATTGACCATAACCGGCGAAGCCATATGGGTAAGAACGAAGAAATGTGTTTTCCATGACACTTGGCCTTGGGGGGTGGGGGCTATATAATTGTCCATGGCGCTGGGGAAAAGAGTAGTTATGACAGAGCTGTGTTGTGCGAAAGTTTTTACAGGGCATCAAGGATTCAGGATAGAAATAGCTCAAAATCTTTGGAGTGATCGAGCCCCTGTTTGAATCTGAGAACCAGTCCCTAATATGCGGGATAACTCTGCTATCTTTAAAGGTGACAATTACTACATCGCCCTCTATGTCCTTTGGGCGCACTCCAACCCAATTTGTTCGCCGCACAGTAATTATCATACCATTTATATGAGGTGGAAGTGGCCTGTTGTTACATAGCCAATAGATGACTTTATTTTTTAGGCTAGTATGATTTTCAAGGGTTCCTGGTGATAAAGGCGAAACCCCTGTTAGGATGATGACATTTTTAGAAGCCTCGGGGGGTAAATCCACGTTTCTTTCACGTCGAATTTGGGTTGGTTTAATTTTATCCTTGTTCAGCTGGGAATGGGACTTTTCATTCTCTAGTCTTGCTGATTCCACGAGTGCGTTTATTTGAGAGGACTGTGACTGTAGTTTATGGGGCATCTTCTCAGTAACAACGGGGGCCTTAGTAGTCGCTGGTTTAGTTTTGACAAAAGGTAAATGTGGAATAAGTGTATTTACTGCGAGTGTTGTTTTAGCCTTAGTTGTTACTTTATCAGCCTTCTTTAAATTTATTGATTTTACTACATCATTTCTTATTGGAGATTTGGGTTTGGATCCTTCGACAAGTGTATCCAGTTGGGCACCTAGTCTCTTGACTCTCTCTGCTATTGGTAGTAGCAAAGCTTTTAAAAGGAGTTCCATCGCGCCAATAAAGTCTTTCAAAGATGGTGGGACATGAAAAGAGTTTATATTTAGTGAACTAGTCGAGACCCCTTGTATGGGTTCGAGTGCTTCTTTTCTCATAGAGACTATAGGAGGCACTAGTTTACAAGCAGGACTTGCTAGTTTGCTCGTGTTTCTTTTCCTTCGTTTATTAGGAGGCGGGCGAATAATTCCATGCTTGTTTTTAGGAGGGTTATTAACAATTAATGTTTTAGGGTCCCCAGGAGGGGAAATTCGTATTTGCGATTGCTGATCAGCCCAAGCCTATTTGTGCCCCAAAAAGACTTGGACTAGTATGTACTGGATCCTTTGGGGCTGTGGGAGTATTAAGATCGATGAGGTCAATAATTGGGTTGGTAGGAGGCGGTGGATCTGACTGAGTGGAAACAGATATCGACATGTTGGTATTTTTTGGAGACGAGCTAACTTGAAAAATTAAGGGAATACTGTCAGTGTTAAATAAATCAGCATCTGCGTTTTCCATGGAGGCATTATCTAGATGTGAAATATTGGTATCCTTAGAAATGGAGGCAATAGCATTGTTTTTTATTAGTTCGATGGAAAGGCGACGTGCCGCACGTCGCTCGGCCAATGCCATGTCTCTATCGACATCTGCAACAGCTCTAGAAAAGTATTTATCCAGGGGGCCGAGGATAGATACTCCTACCCTGGATGCAAGATCCTCACCTGCAGATGTGGACATTTCTGGTAGATTGAGCTTGTGAGTACAAAATTTATTGTAACCGGGATCAGAGTGTAGGAGTTAGAGGGTATGCCAAGCCAAGTCTTGTATGGCCTTGGAGGGCCGTAGAGGGCCCGCCCTTGCCCCGGGCTACGACCCGCGCGCGTCCCGCGATGCGCGTTTGCAGGTCTGTCTATGATGTGTAAGGGGGCGTGGCACTGGGAGGGGGCGCGGCTCGGCCGGGAAGAGGAACCAGCTGTCGGTGTTTCCTGGAATGCTGGTCCTCGCAGTCCCGGTCACCGCGCCTCTCACCTCCTAGGTTCGTCAAAGGGGTCCCGGAAGGGCAGGGACCTCCACGCACTCCTCCTGTTCGAGGGCAAAGACTCAGGTTGCAAAATCCAATCTCGAGCGGCTCCCGCGGAGCGGGAGCCGCGAGAGGTAATAAGCAGCAAGCAGGGGGCGCGGCTCAGCCGGGAAGAGGAACCAGCTGTCGGTGTTTCCTGGAATGCTGGTCCTCGCAGTCCCGGTCACCGCGCCTCTCACCTCCTCTGCGGCCACGTAAGTCCTAGGTTCGTCAAAGGGGTCCCGGAAGGGCAGGGACCTCCACGCACTCCTCCTGTTCGAGGGCAAAGACTCAGGTTGCAAAATCCAATCTCGAGCGGCACATTGTCATGGTTATTGCCGTAAGCCTGAGTCTGCCATCATTCTATTGAACTATTCCGAAAGGTCCTTTCTTAGTTCAAGAACATAAACATAGAGCGTAGGCAGAATGTGTGTTACCATGTATCAAGCGTGTTAATATATCCCCTGTCATACAAGAAAAGAATATTGCAAGTCACCTACAAGTTCTGTAATCTTAAAAAAGAGCTTATCTTTCACCCATTCTTTTCTTGGGTCACAAAATTCCTTGGTGACATACAACAGCCTCATAGTATACAGTGTGTTCAGTGCCACTGAAATTATGCAACAAGGGAAGATCAAATAGTGTGACAACGTTGACTTAATTATGTGGCAACAAAAAGCAAATTATCTGGTGTAGTTTAACACATTTTGTAACAGTATACCTTCTCTATTCTGTAATTTTTAGTTCTCACATAAACTCTTGGCTTTCTGTAGGTAAAATCATCTTGTGGACTTTACCAACAACTACAGTGGGCTTAGACCCTGCCCATTGCTGACCATTTGATCACTTTATTGTTCATCTCATTTGCTTGCTTATTATTAGATGGCCTTCCTTCCTCTTATGTTTGTCCCTTTACTGGAACACAGCTTCCCTCTCTTTGATTTGCTGACTTGTATCCCTCTCCTTAGGAAACCACTTTTTTCTTGTTTATAGAGTGCATTTGTTTTCCACCTCTCTCAGGCTTCTCCATCCTCGCACCCCACGCGCTCAGTGTTGCTGTCTCTCCATGTGCCTCTGCTCCTTCCAAACATCCATTGTGGTCACTTTTGCTCTCTCCCTCGTGTGTTGTTTTCCCCTTCTCCCTCCACTCCCCTCCCCTCTATTTTATTTTTATTTCATTTACTCCCAGGGATGCATTGCTTGCTGAAATTCAATAGATTTTTTTTAATTTACTGTCCCAAGTGGCGTTTCCCTTCACAGATGGGTAAATAATACACTAAATAAAGTGGAACCCTCGTCATGCAGTAGCTGCATGCATGAGTGGTGACGAACGCACATGCATATGTCATGCATCCTGTGTCATCACACATGCACAAGCGTACTGAAAGCAGACACCAGTAGCATCATGACAGATTTCATATTATTTTCTTCACTGGTAAACCCAAAAGTCCCAAAGTTGTGGCCTATTGGCTTTGCCAGTGCTTTAAAATGTAATTATTATTATTATTATTATTAGTGCTTATTTTTTTTATTTTTTTTGTAAAACCTTTATTGACATTTCACAGTTACAGTCAAAGTCCGTCAGACGGCACGGTTAAGCAAGGGTACAGAGGTAATACAGTCAAACAATGTAAATCAGGATCAAAGCAATAGTACACCTCACAGTATCGATGCGCAACTCAGGAGAGCCGAATGGAACAAGGTCACAGGATCAGAAAGGTTTGTGTTTTTTTTTAAATGAAGAAAAGCAGGATCGGATATCACACAGTTAAACATCGCCAACACTAGGGTTACACTTGAGACAGGATATTTACGGCAGGACCATCATAGGCAGGGTATGCAAGCAAAACGTACAATCAGGATATTCGACTAACAAGTCAGACCCCTGCCCAAACAGTACCCGCCCGCCACGTAATTAAGCAGTAGAACAGAGACCCCTGTACTGAACTAGAGAAACGCACAGTGAATTGCCTAGAATCAGACCCTCAAAAAAGGGGGAGAAGAAGGAAGAGAAAGGAAAAGAAAAGCCGAAATAACAACATGAAAAGGAAGGCCATGGAACTAAAAAACAAGTCAAAAACAATACCCCACCCCCATCCCCCCACCCTGCACCACTGCATACGGCCACGGCCCACCCCCCTAGCAGCGTGCCTGTCGCCCAGAGTCTAAACCCGAAATATAGAAAGAAAGAGGCCAAGAAGAAAGAGAAAGACAATATCCAACACGAAGTAAAAAGAAAAGAGAAGAAAATGATCGAAAACCCCACAGAAGGGGAAAGAATCTAGGGGGGTCCCTAACACAGGCACCAGACCCCCCTCCCCCCACGGCCCCGCACCCCTGCAATAATACTGTGATGAATAATGAGATACAAAAAACCATAAGCAGGGTCAAAATCAATTATACAGCCCACCCCCGCAAGCTAACCAGGCAATATGGAAAACTCTCCATGCTAGGGAAAAAGGAGCCAAGTGTCGTTGTTGTACATACAATTTGCCGGCCCGAATAGAAACATGGCACAAAGTTACAAGCGAGAAAGCACAAGTGAAACAGCACAGTGAGCGGGCATGCCAACGCAAAAGGAGCAGAATGTCCTGCAATGTTCCAAGAAGCCGCACCGTCAGGGGTGCCGCCGCCATTTTGCGTCTGCTTTCCAAGCACATTAGATAGGAAAACCAGGACGGCCATTTCGTAGTTGCAAAGCTCGACATCAGAAAAAGCAAATAAAAGGATAATGTATCAAATGAGATCAGCGGACTCTCCGAGCATCCGACGTAGGCTTATGAAAAAGTGTCAAGTAGGCAGTCAATGAAGAGCATACAAGAAGTGATACTAGCGCAAACATTCTCCCACGTCGCCAAGAAAAACGGAGCAGGGTCCCACCACCAAACATGTGCAATAAAGGTCCGAGCAAAGGCTGCACGGGCAAAGTCTCGCACTCAAAATGCCCGCGACGATGTGTCTCTCCGTTCTGGCGGTGTCCGGCGCCCCCCGCCGTAATCCAATTCCAGCTCCTCCCTTTCAGCGCACGGGGGACGTCCACTCCACTCCCCAGCCTTCACCGCGTGCACTTCCAACACAGACTGTGGGCTCAACCGTACAAATCACCACTCGTCGGGGGGACCCCAAATCCCAGCGCCGCCAAAGCAAGTGTCATGGCCGCTCGCCCCAAGCCCGATAAAAGGGGGAGAGGGAGTCGGCAGTCCCACGCACTACCCATTAGTGTCTGTGCTCCACTGCAAGTGAATAAGCATGATCGGACCCCCACAATCCGAAAGGGCGCATTGGTGGTACCGCGCCGGAGCCAGCCCCACGCAGCGGAGATGTGGAGTAGGCAGCCCCTTGCAGGTCAGGCAGCACGCCATCCAAGCAGCCAGCAACAAGTAGGGGTCGAAGAAGTCCATTAAGGAGAGGAAGGGGGGGGGGACACCAAACCGGCGCGAAAAGCAGCGTACGTTCTGTCCTCCCGGTGCATGGGCAGCGCTGGAGCCAAGTCCACAGGGGCGGGCTGACCTGTTCAATTGTGGGGCGGTTCCTTCTGAAGCTCTGCATCCGACGTTGTGGATCTCGCTGGAGGCGGCGCAATCACGCCAGGGCCCGGCTGGAAGTCGCTCACAGGCCAGGAACACAAATAGCCGTAACTCCGCTCCCGGGGCGCGGAAAGCGCTCTGAGGCGAACACATCCACTCGGCACCCCCTCCGACACACGAAAGCTCCGATGTTGTGCGGGGCAGACGGGAAAATCAGGCGGCGGGAGAGGAGAGCCGGCGGAGCCGGGCACTCGTGCGACCATCTTGGCCGCTGGCCCGGCTCCGCCCCTATTAGTGCTTATTTATTCCACAGCTATGAGACATGTCATTTAATGTTAATATACTTCACTAAAGCAATAAACGCAAACTTTCCCTAAACATGTAGGCTGTAAATCTAGGGAACCTAGCAGATGTAAATTGTCATGAAGCAAAAACAGCAGCATGCATCTACAGAACTCATAAGTTCTTCTAGTTGTTTTCTTAAATAAAAAAGAAAAAAGAAAATACACTTAATTTGCTGCCACCACAGACGACGTCTCCCGGACATCGCCTTGTCCTTCTTCTGGCCCTGGGCACAGGCTCCCAGGCTGCCCTGCGACCAATCCTGAAGCTGCTCTCACATGAGAATGATGGAACAATAATGGGTATGGCTCTTATCAGTATGACTGAGCCCTTTAGCAGAAAACCAACCTCAAATGCCAATACTGATGAACAGTTTCTAAACACTTAAACCGGCGCATAAGCTACAACTCAATATACACCGTTACCATTCAATAGTGTTTATTATTAGAATCAGATTTTAACTCCACTTATTTTCTTTTTGAACAAGACATATCTTTATATACAAAAAACACCACACTAAACAATTCAAAAGAAAGAAAAAATTAGAAAAGAAATTCCACCAGATCACACAATGACCGCCCCACACTTTAGCTTGTCACAACATTTGCATTCATACTTCAGCAATCATACCACATTCCTCATTCATCAACATCTTTCATCACACACACATACTTCTTCCACCTCCTTGGTATTCCAAGGGATTCTTGTCCTCTATAATCATACACCAAGGAACAATCACCAAACAAGGGAACATTTTTAGTCTAACTTAGTTGTGCATCACACCAAATCGCAAGTAAAATTTTTCAATTCAAAGACTGTTTAGGAATGCACAACCAGACTAATATGTTTGGAAAATACAATTGTTTGGCGTACAACAAACAGGTCTGCGCGTTTCGAATCCCCCCCCCCCCCCCCCCCCCCCCGCCTGCTTCCTGGGGTTCTCCTCAGGACCAAAAACAACTATTTAGACCTGATCGCCAAATGATCACTGATTTCTCATCAGAACACGATATAAGATACAAAAAAGTCAAGTCACGTGGTGCTATGTAGAATGGAGCCTTGGGGTTGCTTGAAGCTCAAGTCTTAGAGAGCCTGCATCTTCAAGTTACAAACTTGCAAAGACGTGTTTCGCGATTCTTCGCTTGGTGTGAAGTCCGTCACAGGCAGACCTCCAGTAGCAGTAGCAGCACGTTTCCAAAAGTGCCCGCTCGGCGTGTGTCACGTTTACAGATGAATTCTAATTCTGTTTAGATCTCACCGTTGTGGTCGGCCTGAGACGGCCGGCAAACACCTCATGCACATTAAAGGGAGTGCCCACCACACCCCCACCAGCAGTGTCATCCCCTAGGCCCACCCCGATGACTCGTCAGAGTCCTGGGACGGGTCCAAGGGATTAAAATAAAACAATAATATAACAGGTTTAAAACCTATTTTATTTTCTGATGGTGGCGGGGGGGGGGGGGGGGGGGCTTCGGCGGGGGCGGCGTTCCTCCGCTATAACGGACCGGCCACCACTGAGAATATTTTCAATTTCTTTGCTTAGGCTGTGCCATTTTCGTAGGCATTCCTGTTACGTTTGCTTGACTTGAATTTTCTGATCCTTAGGGGGCCCTTCATATCAACTGCATGGTGCAATAATGCTTGTTTGTTCCTTATGACTTAGTGTGTTAGACCTCAAAGACTATATTTAAATATTTGCATTGACTTTCTTTTCCCTCAAACAGCTATGGCTGATTCCTGGGCCAAAGCCAATGTTTAGTCATGAACAGAGACCATGCTTCTTTCTGTACCTTCTCAAGATTTTCCACTTTTCTGGTACAACCATAATCCATTTTTATATTGGTGAACAGTACAAGCAGCATCAACAATGATCCCCCTGCCAATATGCAGGCCCTCCAGATAGTAGTTTAGTTTGTTTTAGGTCGAAGCACTGATAAAGACATTTAGGGGACATTTAGAAAGCTTCTCTGAGAATGCATTCCACCCACTGCTTACCATTGGCTGTGTGGTTTGTAACTCAGATTTGCTTGGTTTCTATTTGCTAGCTGTATTTGTTTTAGGCTGTACAGCTTGAGTTTGTCCCTCCGGTAGCGTATCCTTCCACCAGTGTTCTATTAATGTAATAAGACCTTTAAATCTTGTTCGGATCTTATCACACTTGCTGTGCATTCAAAGACTAAGGTCAAATTTCAGGCTCTGCCTTCCAGGGAGCTTCATTTTTTTATATGGCAATCATGCTGGCTACTGGAGCGGGGGTGGATGAAGGCCGTGGAATACTGCAATTTTCTAGCACACAACAAAATGTAAATGCCTGTACATGGAATGTGCAGATATTTAAGAATATAAGTGTGGTGGAGACAGATACTTTAATAAGATCAAAACAAATCAATACACTAGGTGATGACATTTCCACTCATTAACATTTGTGAGCGGTATACTTTTATTAGCAAAACTGTATGTCTGTGCAAATGTAATGGTAATTTCAATTGAAGATGTGTGGTCCGTAATGTCAGTTCACTACCACACCATGCATACTCCACTTTACGCCACTCCACTCCACTCTACTCTGCAACATGCCATGCCACTGTACTCTACTCTGCACCACTCCACTGTACGCCACTCCACAACACTGCACTCTCTGTCACTGTACTCTGTGTTAATACACTCTATCATGTACCACTCCACTCTGTGCCAGTGCACTCCATGCCAGTCCACTCTACACCACTCTAATCTACCATGCACCACTGTACTCCACACCACTTTATTCTACACCATTCTACTCTAGGCCACTATGCTCTACCTTGCACCACTCCACTCTACGCCACTTCGTTCTACTCTGAAACACCCTACTCTATGTCATTGCACTCTATGCCACTCTTCTGCACTCTGTGCTTCTCTATTCTTTGCCACTACACTCGACTCCATTGCACTCTATGCCAATGCACTCTACGCTGTACCACTCCAATCTACTTTGCACCACTCTAGGCCACTACAGTCTACACGATTCAACTCTAACCAATGCACACTACACCACTGCACACTATGCCAAGGCACTCTTAACCACGTTACTCAAAACCAATGCACTCTACGCCACTGCACTCTATGCCACAGCTTTCTACACCACTCTACCCTGCACCACTGCACTCAGAACCAGTGCACTCTATTCCACTCTACTATACACCACTGTACTCTACAACCCTCTAATCTGCAACACTGCACTCGCTGCCACTGAACACTACGCAACTCTACTCTGTACCACTGAAATCTATGCCACTGTACTCTGCCCCTCTGCACTCTATGCCACTCTAATCTACTTTACATCATTCCACTTTAGAGCACCTCACTCTACTCTGAAACCATCTACTCTACTGCACTCTACGCAACTCCACTATTTGCTAAGCCACTCCAATCTATCCTACACCACTCCAATCTACCCTACACCATTCAAATCTACACTGTGCAACTCCAATCGACACTGCGTCACTCCACTCTGCACCACTCTACGTCACTGCACTCTACATCACTATACTCTACTTTGCAACACTCTACTCTTTGCCACTATACTCTACTCTGCAGCACTGTACTCTGTGCCATTCTATTCTACTCTGCACCACTGAACTCTATGTCACTCTACTCTGCACCACTGCCCTCTAGGACACTATACTATGCAACACTACACTCTTTGACACTGAACTCTAGACCACTCTACTCTGCACCACTCACCTTTATGCCACTCCACTGCACTCTACACCAAAACACTCGCTGCCACTACACTACTCCTCTCTGACACTCTACTCCATTAAACACCACTCCCTCTACACCACTCCATGCCACTTTACTCCACTCCATTCTATGACACACTACTCCACTCTATGCCACTCCATGACTCTCTATACCACTTCAATCTACAATACTCTACTCTACTCTACTCTATGCCACTCCACTCCGCTCTACTCCACTAAACGCCACTCCACTCTATGACAATGTACTACGCTCAACAACACTCTATTTAGCTCTCTATGCCACTCTGCATTACTTTACTCCACTCTACTCTTCTATACGCCTCTCCACTCCACAACACTCTACTCAGTTCATGCCACACCAATCGACAACACTCTAGGATATGCCATTCACCTTTATACCATTAGTTTTTAGCCATGCTGAACAGTATCCAAGATGGTGTACAACATAGCTAAAACACGTTAGCAAAACCAATAGCTCTTGCATAGGTGCGAACTATTGGCTTTGCCAATGCTTGTCTTTTCAGGTAAGAGACACATCATGTGTCCGATAAATGGGGTACGATGAAAAACCAAGCTCAGCTTCCACGTCCTACCTCCATGTTGTTATGTGTATCTTTCTATTTTTAGGTCAAGCGTTCGAAACCTCTTGTATATACTTTCGTATATACTTCTCTTGTGGGCTTAAAGCCATCCCCTGCTTTTCATTTGTTTGTTTCAGTGTCCTTTAAAGCTCTTTTCTTTCTAGTGGTCAATCCTTTCTCTGTGTCCCTCCTTTTGGTCTTTCATCGCAGGGACCAAGTACTGTAACGTTACGTTTTGGTTCTTTATCTGTTGTTTTGGGGACTGTTTTGTTATTTGTTTCCTGCCCGTTTTATTGTTTGCCTGTGTTTAGCTTCAGCACCCTAGCTGCTTGCATTTTAATGCAGCATTTGTCCCTCCGACCTCCAGCATGGCGCACCCTTTATGGCCGCCGTGCTTTATCTTTCAGCATAGTGTGTTCCAGCTAGATTATGGTACCAGAGCATGCTTTAACCCACTACAGCCTAGCACAAAGCCATCCAGAGCAGATGGCAACCAGTGCCAACACACAGTCCCTTTGCAGGAACACAGAATGTGCCAATAAGACAGCAATTTGTTATTGGGCTGTGTTCACATGATGGTTATGATATCCTGATAACCCAATTCCTCAGGTGCACAGAAATGGTCAACTTACTATGGACACACAGCACAAATGTCTAGCAAGCTTCTTTAAGTTCCTTCCCTCCCCTACCTAAATAGCTTGAGCTTGGCTCTCACATCTAGGCTTCCTTTCCACTGTACGTTTTAGAAGTCTGCTTAAGTAAAAGACAGTTCACTCGAGCACACATTTACACAGAAATGTTTTCTCTTAAACACAGTTACACACATTTTCACAAACGGTGACACACTCTGACACTAATTCTCTCACATATTCTCTCGGATACTAACTCACACACACAGATTCTTCCTCATTCACACATTCTAAATCTCTGTATCGCATGACCGCAGGTTCAGAACCTCATCCATGTGAGTGCAGGACCCCACTAGCCCTCCTCTGAACCATGTTGCCAGTTCCACCGCACATGCAGTGACTGCACAGGTTGCCCCTTCCCGACTGACTGCTTGTGTCTCTGCATCTGCCGGTACCTCACAGACAACAGGCTTTTGTGTCTGGTTGTCAGTGCCTCTTCAAAGCTTTTCTTCCATCAACCACTTCTAAAACTCCCAAATCACTTGTTGCTACTTTGTTGCACTTGCGGCAGTTGAAGAGTGCACACACCGCAATGTTGTTGTGCCCACCCTGAGCCAGGAGCAGCTCTCCCTCTGCATCTGAAGCTCTGATTGCTCCCAGAGGACCACTTCCACCCTGAGCCAGGAGCAGTTCTTTCTGCATTAGAAGCTTTGGTCACTTTCTGAGGACCACCTGCACCCTGAGAAGGAGCAGCCCTCTGTCGGCATCATCTTTTATGCAAATTTTCCCTGCCTCCTCTCCATCTTTCTGCTTCTTCCTGGCTCTCCCTTCCCTTACCTCTTGCCTTCATCTCTCTGACTTGTTGTTCAACCTGCCTCTATCTCTCCACCAAGTCTTCCATCCATCGTACATGCTTGCTTCCTCCCACCTTCCACACCATTTTACAAAATCCCACAATTTCAGGTCTCTTTCTCTTACATACTTCAACCTTTTATAATTCCCCCTCCTTCTTGTTCACCCCTCTCCTCCTTACACTTGTGCTTTCTCCCATCTTCATCACCCCTTTAGATTCCTTCTAACGCATCTCCTCCCTGGGCTCGCACCCCAACTCCTTCCTCTCTCAGCCATCGCTGATTTGTCCAGAGCCGCAGCATGACTCAAGTATTTTATTCAGGGAGCACAGCCAGCCTTTGACCACCTGCATCCCTCCCCTAGCTTTCAAGGCTTTCAATTCCCCTACCCTCCACTGCCACACAAAAAGATTTCAGAGTCACCCCCATGCCACTCTTACAACCATAGCTGACAAATCTCTCTACGCAGCTCCAGGAACGCCTCCTCTGACTGCATGTCACAGCGTGTAGTGATTGTATAGCTATTCAATTCCTGGTGGCACAGCACCCAGGATAATCTGCTGCATGGCTAAACACATATAAGGTCCCAAAGGCAAGACCTATTGGCTATGCCAATACTAGTTTAGTTTCACAGGGGTGCATCACCTTTGTTTTTTAACCCCTTTAAGTGTGCTTATCACCTCTGTTTACTTTAATTTTCCGATCTGCTCCAGCTGTGGTTGTAATAGTGCAAGCGGGTATATGTCCAGCGGAGAAGAATACGTGGCTTGAAGATCACAGCATTGGACCTTTTGTGCCTAAAACCAAAAAATACTAACACATCCATGCATCATATAGACATCACAAGCAAGTAAAGCTAGCATGTAAACTGGCCTCTTGCAGAATGACCGAGAGAGGCTTACATTTGACTGAGCAAAGAAGATATTCATTCCAAATGTGGATTCTTTCCTCTCTACTCAATGCAGTATTAAAGCAAAGCAACACAAACCTGTTGTCTCACGCGAAAAAAATTCTCCCACACTGCAATTATAGGATTTCCACTGACAAGGTGAGATCATCATTGGGCAAAGATAATCCTAATAAATAATGTGCTGGATAATAAATAAGCAGTACCCACGCCCCCTTCTCTTAAGACACACTGCAATGAACCTCACCTGCTCACTCTACAGATACTATGGGCCACATGTACAACTGTTTTAGCAGTCGCAAACAGAGATTTGGGCTGTTTGTGACTGCTAAAAAGTGTTGTAGCATGTATCAACCCTATTTTGCGAGCCAGTAACCTTTTATCGACTTGCGAAATAGAGTTTGTGAGTCGCTATTAGGAAGGGGCGTGCCAAAGGCGTCTTTTTCTAATGGCGGGTCGCAAGACCATATACGATTGTTTTGCAAATGCAAACCAGTTGCTGTTTACCACCTACTTCAAGTAGGTGGTAAGCCAGTCGCAAACAGGACTGGCAGTAAAAACGTTTTTTAAGAGCAGGCAGTGGTCCCATGGACCACTGCCTACTATTAAACGAGCATTTGCAATGCAATAGGTCTTGCATTTACAAAAGTCTGAGCTATTGGCAAGGCAATAGCTTAAACTCTCGCAAATGTGAGACCTATTGCATAGCAAATTACTAGCGCCCAAGCGGCGCTTTCACATTCATTGAGGCTGCGCCCCTTTCTTTAGAGAAGCCGCGTCTAAAGAAAGGGCCATGGCCGATATTACAGTGGAACCGCGGTATGGGCACTTTGGCAAACAAAAAAATCTGTTATCAAGTTGAAAAACCAATTTTTTTTTTAAGTGCCCATCCTGTGCATTCACTTTAATAGCAGCCACGCACCTTTCTTTAGACGCTACTTGTCTAAAGAAAGGGGCGTGGCCTCCATGAATGTGAAAGCGCAGCATGGGCGCTTGAAAACAAATAAATAAATAAATAAGTGTGGCCGCTATACTTAAAGCGGACCACACTGCTAAAATAAATAAAGAAACACAGCCGCTATAGTCAAAGTGGACCACCATTTTTAAATAAAATAAAATCGGGCGGCGCACTGTGACGTAGCGGGAGGTATAGGGGCGCATCATTAAACAAAATAGTGCTCACAGCTAAGGTAAAGCAGACTGTGTAACAAGACAAGCAAAAGGTCCAGTGGTAATGGGAGGTAACGAATGCAGACAAGGCGGTACCAAGGAATGGGCTAACAAGCCTAACAACGACTCAGAAGCCAGCGTTTGTGAAGGACAATGACACAAGGCAATTAAAAAAATGGGCGGGGTTTCAAAGCCATACTCCAATAGTTTATGCCTCGCAGCAGCGCTATGAGACCTATAGGTGATTTATGCGCTATACAAAACCAATTACATACATGCGCTGCCCAGGCTCGACCTGAAAATGAAGCAGAAACGTTTCATTTTTCTTGTTTAAATGCATCCTGTGTTCCTTTAAAGAAAATGGGTTGCATTAAAAAAACTGTTTTATTTAAAAAGCAGTCACAAACATGATGGTCTACTGACTCCAGCAGGCCACCATCCCCGTGAGCGCTGGCCATTCCCAATGGGTCGCAAATTGCGACCTGCCTCATGAATATTAACAAGGCAGGTCCCTTGCGACCCATTTGGAAATCGCAAAGAGTGTGTGTCGGAGACACTGTAGTACATTTCATTTTGCAACTCGCAAATTGCGAGTCACTAAACATCGCAATTTGTGGGTCACAAAATGAAATGGTCGTTCATGTGGCCCTTTGTGTGGGCCTGCCAAGTGTCACACATCACACGTGACTATAACTCAAAAGAAGCCTGCTCTTTGAGACACTGTGTTCATTTTATGTGCAATCATCACTTCAATATTTCATGGCAATCTCATATTTAAAAACAGGGCCTCAAAGATCCATCCGCCAATAATTTATGAGGACACCATACGTCACATCAAACTGTGCTTTCAAACGTTCGATGGTTTCAATGGATCACTGAAAGAATATCGACTACCAAAATATCGACTACCCAAAATATCGAGGAAAAAATATCTACAGCAAAAATATCGAGTTTGTATGTACAAACAGGTAAGTACAAAAATATCGAGTACAAAATATCGTTTACAAAAATATAGTTGTAAAAAATATCGTATTTACTAAAAACAGTGTTAAATTAAATTAATATCAATAATTAATTACTAAAATATACTTAAAATTACTTAAATTAACTTATAATAATTAAATAATTAATCAAAGTTAAATAAATATTTTTTTTATTTCATATTTATTAAACATATATATACAGTAATAAAATATCATAAAATAATACCCAAAAACTGAAAACTGACCCTGAACCCTAAAAATACCCCTTTACCCAAAAACTGAAAACTGACCCTGAACCCTAAAACTACCCCTTTACCCAAAAACTGAAAACTGACCCTGAACCCTAAAAATACCCCTTTCCCCAAAAACTGAAAACTGACCCTGAACCCTAAAAATACCCCTTTACCCAAAAACCCAAAACTGACCCTGAACCCTAAAAATACCCCTTTACCCAAAAACCCAAAACTGACCCTGAACCCTAAAAATACCCCTTTACCCAAAAACCCAAAACTGACCCTGAACCCTAAAAATAAAAACGATATTACTTCACTTACCTTAAAAACGATATTACTTCACTTACCTTAAAAACGATATTTTGGATGTCGATATTCTGTCCTGTCGATATTTTCTCCAAACGATATTTTGGAGTCGATATTATGTCCAAACGATATTTTGGAGTCGATATTATGTCTGTGTACCGGTTTCAATTACTTTGTACAAGAAAAGTGTGACTATGGCTTTCAAAGATAGGGGCCAATGAAAATCACTAAATGCTACTGGTACAATATTCATTGATAGAAAAAAGAGAAAGGGTGTTCTCTTACCACTAAACACATGAGTGTTCTTTTAAAAAAATGACAAATATGTCGGCATTGTTGACAAGTAGTCTCATGTCATGTGTGACATCTACAACCCGTCCTGGCTTTTTCAATAACACTTTGCACGGTGGAACGGAGCCCCTACAACAACTTAAAAGGGAACCAAATAAATCCTGGAATATAACATTCTGTAACCTAAAAAAGATGTTGACAAGGGCCAGTTAGCAGCCATAAACACTTTTCAAACAACAAAGTTTAGTTTGTAAAATATCACATTTTTGCTTATATATTGTGGGTCCCTGCATTTATGTATTTATTTGTGTTGAATTAAGCAATGCTTGGTAGAATGCTGGAAGCAGTGCTCCAACGTGTGGGTGGTGGTACATGACTGCTGTTCCCGTGCCAAGGGGTGCCCGTCAAAGACTTGAGGCTCCATGGCATCTCTTCATAATGCTAGTGCTGTGAGACAAGCAAAGTGCCAATGCTCTGATTGGTTTCAGTTCATCTTGATTAGCTGACTTCAACTCCTCCTTGCCACGGTCCCCCGTTCCCACCATCCCTCCTGTCAGGTCTCCATGTTGAACTGACATACCCTGTAATATTACAACCAGGACTTCCAGGTGGGAGGCGGGCCAGGTATTTATGTTTTTCTCACAGAAGAGTTAGGGTTTGAAATGTTTCTAACGTTTGAAGGGCTGTTGTGGCTGTCTCATTACCAGAAATGACTTATCCTCCTTCTGCTGGGAATGTGCTGAGAAAGAGTAGGCCTCGCTGTCAACAAGATTACCTGTAAGTACTCAGTGCATTAACTGTGCCCGGTTCAGTTATTTGCCTCTCCTCGCTCCTGTATCTGTAGGTTAAGATGATTCTGCTCACAGATAATCCTATAACATGAACCAGGGCTCCAGGACGAAGCCTGCTTTTAAACAAGCACAGACATCTTCAGTATTTGATTACAAAAGGTCAAACCCAGTCACCTGTGTCAGAGCAGACAGTAGTTACTTTAACACAGTCTACTTACAAGGCAACTTTGCTCATGAGAATCCAGTTAAATAAATATTTTATATGATCTCATAAATGACTCTGACGTCCTGTCACTAACACATGCAGATTCTTAAACCTAGATTTTTACAAACTAAATGTGTGCAATGTGTGTTTGGATATCAGATACAGTGTTTACATGACTGCCAGAGAGTTCTGACCCTGTAAGTTACACAGGGGGTGCTGCAAGCACTGTGCTTGGGTGGTAGCTGGTCGTAGCGCCTGGTGTAAGGGTAATGTGGCAGGGTGGAGGGGGCAGCGCGAGGGAGCTGAAATAAAAATATAACAGGCATTTGCAATGCAATAGGTCTCGCATCAATTAAGTTTGAGCTATTGGCATTGCTAAATATTACAACACCAATTGCAACAAAAGTCTATAAATTGTAGGCCAAAAAATGTGTATTTATTTTTGTAGCAATGGTGGCATGCTGCGCTATAGATGAATATGTGTAAAAGTAAAGTGCACCACACTGCGATTGCTACAATAGTTAATTGTGGATGTGTTAACAATTGATGTGTGCACTGATGGCTGGTGGTGTGTGTGCCTGGTGGAAGTGTGCACTGCCGGCTGGTGGTGTGTGTGCCTGGTGGAAGTGTGCACTGACGGCTGGTGGTATGTGTGCCTGGTGAAGGTGTGCACTGACGGCTGGTGGTGTGTGCCTGATGAAAGCGTGCACTGACAGCTGGTGGTGTGTGTGTGCCTGGTGAAAGCGTGTACTGACGGCTGGTGGTGTGTGTGTGCCTGGTGAAAGCGTGCACTGACGTCTGGTGGTGTGTGCCTGGTGGAAGCGTGCACTGATGGCTGGTGGTGTTTTTGCCCGATGAAAGCGTGCACTGACGGCTGGTGGTGTTTGTGCCTGGTGAAAGCGTGCACTTACGGCTGGAGGTGTTTGTGCCCAGTGAAAGCGTGCACTGACTGATGGTGTCTGTGCCTGGTGAAAGTGTGCACAGACGGTGTGGTTGTGTGTGTGGTTGTGGGTGTGTGGTTGTATTTGTGGTTGTGTGTGTGGTTGTGTGTGGTTGTGTGGTTGTCTGGGTGTGGTTGTGTGTGTGTGGTTGTATGTGTGGTTGTGTGTGTGGTTGTTTGCATGGTTGTGTGTGGTTGTGTGTGTGGTTGTGTGTGTGGTTGTGGTTGTGTGTGTTGTGTTGTGGTTGTGTGTTGTATGTATGTGTGGTTGTGTGTGCTTGTGGTTGTGTGGGTGTGGTTGTGGGTGTTTATGTGTGTGTGTGTGTGGTTGTGTGTGTGGTTGTGGGTGTGTGGTTGTGTGTGGTTGTGTGTGTGGTTGTGTGTGTGATTGTGTGTGTGGTGTTGTGTGTGTGGTTGTGTGTGTTGTGTTTGTGTATGTGGTTGTGTGGTTGTGTGTGCTTGTGTGTGTGGTTGTGTGTGTGTGGTTGTACGTTTATGTGTGGTTGTGTGTGTGTGTGTGGTTTTGGTTGTGTGTGTGGTTTTGGTTGTGTGTGTGGTTGTGGTTGAGTGTGTGGGTGTGTGTGGTTGTGTGTGTGGTTGTGTTGTGGTTGTGTGTGTGATTATGGTTGTGTGTGTGTGTTTGTGTGGGTGTGGTTGTGTGTGTTGTGGTTGTGTGGTGTGTTTGTATGTTGTATTTGTGGTTGTGTGTGTGCTTGTGGTTGTGTGTGTGGTTGTGTGTGTGGTTGTGTGGTTGTGTGTGTGGTTGTGTGCGTGGTTGTGTGCATGGTTGTGGTTGTGTGTGTGGTTGTATTGTTGTGGTTGTGTGTGGCTGGCTGGCTGCGGTTGTGTGTATGTGTGGTTGTGTGTGGTTGTATTTGTGTTGCTGTGGGTGTGGCTGTGTGTGCGCGGTTGTCTGTGTGTGTATGGTTGTGTGTATATGTGTGGTTGTGTGTGTTGTGTGTGTGTGTGTTGTTGTGTGTGTGTGTGGTTGTGTGTTTGTGTGGTTGTATGTAAGGTTGTGGTTGTGTGTGTGTGTTTGGCTGTGTGTTTGTGTGGTTGCGTGTGTTTGTGTGTGTGTATTTGTGTGTGAGGTTGTGGTTGTGTGTGGTTGTGTGTGGTTGCGTGTGTGGTTGTGTGTGGTTGTGTGTATGTGTGGTTGTGGGTGTGGTTGTGTGTGTGTGGTTGTGTGTGTGACTGTGTGTGTGGTTGTGTGTGTGGTTGTGTGTGGTTGTGTGTGTGGTTGTGTGTGTGGTTGTGTGTGTGGTTGTGTGTGGTTGTGTGTGTGGTTGTGTGTGTGGTTGGGTGGTTGTGTGTGTGGTTGTGTGTGTAGTTGTGTGTTTGGTTATGTGGTTCTGAGTGTGGTTGTGGTTGTGTGTGGTTGTGTGTGGTTGTGGTAGTGTGTGAGTGGCTGTGTGTAGTGTGTATGTGGTTGTGTGTGTGGTTGTGTTTGTGTTGCTGTGGGTGTGGTTGTGTGTGCACGGTTGTGTCTGTGTGTGTATGGTTGTGTGTATGTGTGTGGTTGTGTGTGTTGTGTGTGTGTGTGGTTGTGTGTTTGTGTGGTTGTATGTGTGGTTGTGGTTGTGTGTATGTGGCTGTGTGTGTGTGGTTGTGTGTGTTTGTGTGTGTGGTTGTGTGTGAGGTTGTGTGTGTGGTTGTGTGTGGTTGTTGTGTGTGTGGTTGTGTGCGGTTGTGGTTTTGTGTGGTTGTGTGTGTGGTTGTGTGTGGTTGTGCGTGTGGTTGTAGTTGTGTGTGTGTGTGGTTGTGTGTGTGGTTGTGTGTAGTTGTGTGGTTGTTGTGTATGTGTGTGGCTGTGGTTGTGTGTATGTGTGTGGTTGTGTGTGGTTCTGTGTGTATGTGTGGTTGTATGTGTGTTTTTGTGGTTGTGTGTGTGTGATTGTGTGTATGTGTGGTTGTGTGTGTGGTTGTATGTGTGGTTGTGTGTGTGTGGTTGTGTGTGTGGTTGTGTGTGTGGTTGTGTGTGGTTATGTGTGGTTGTGGTTTTGTGTGGTTGTGTGTGTGGTTGTGCATGTGGTTGTGTGTGTGGTTGAGTGTGTGGTTGTGTGTGTGGTTGTGTGTGTGCTTGTAGTTGTGTGTGTGGTTGTGGTTGTGTGTGTGGTTGTGTGTGTGGTTGTGTGTGTGTGTGTGTGTGTGTGGTTGTATGTGTGGTTGTGTGTGTGGTTGTGGTTGTCTGTGTGTTGTTGTGTGTATGTGTGTGTGGTTGTGTGTGTGGTTGTGTGTGTGTGTGCTTGTGTGTGTGGTTGTGCATGTGGTTCTGCGTGTGTTTGTTGTTGTGTGTGTGGTTGTGGTTGTGACAGTAATACTTAACGCATGCCAAAATAAAGGAACGCAAACATCGAGTTTGTGGAACGAGAAAGCATGTTGTAAGTTGAACGGGCAGGAGCAAAGCATTAACACAACATGTTCTTTGATGTTTGGTGTTCTTTGAACGAGAACATCAAAGGGGTGCCACGAAAGTGATCGCGGGCGAAAGTGAAAGTGATCGTGGGCGCTTAATGAGCATGAGAGGTTTGCCATATGATGCCTCTGCTCCTAAGCGCGCGCCCACCCACATGCACTGTAGCTCTGGGATGCCCATGGTAGCATTTTTTGAGC
Organism: Lissotriton helveticus; assembly: GCF_964261635.1. Taxonomy (NCBI): domain Eukaryota; kingdom Metazoa; phylum Chordata; class Amphibia; order Caudata; family Salamandridae; genus Lissotriton; species Lissotriton helveticus. The sequence goes on from NC_136073.1 coordinate 684,473,877, forward strand.
CCTCACTAAAAGTCTCGCCAGTCCAGCGCATGCGCTTGGTCAGGCGAGACCTAAAAACATACCTGCCAGTCTTCTGCTCGCTGCGCTGCTCTCCAGGCTTCTCCTCTGGGCACAAGCTGAAGCTCCCAGCTTCTCCTGCGGCCAATCCAGGCGCTGCTCTCACCATGAAAGCAATGTAGGGATTGTGCGGAGCACACTGGTTTTGCGCTCCATCGGCAGCTTGGAGCCTGTGCCTGCTGATCTCTCCACCCAGCAATACAGCTGAGTTGGAGAGATGCCAGGGCGCATGAACGTTTGGCCGGCCTCAGATGGCCGGCCAAACTGCCATGCACACATACAGTAGGGGCCACCACTCCTTCTCCCCTGTTGCAATGTTGTGGCCCTGCCCCCAAGACTCAGCCACAGGACAAAAAATAAAGTGATCTGCATTAAGATCATTTTATTTTTTCTTTGCCTCTGCGATTAGTGGGGCAACCTCCTTTGCCATAGCGGTGAAGTTGCCCCTGGTAGCTGGTGTAGGAGATAGCTATTGCAGGTATGCGCTTAGAGGATGTGGCCTAATGGCTAGGGCACATGACCTCGAAGCTGGGGAACTGGGTTTGAGTCTCGGCAGGGACATTCAACATCTTGTGATTGTGGTCAAATCACTAAGGGACACATGCATCAACATAAAAAACGGTTGCGACTGGTATTTTTGCATTTGGGATGCATCATCCCAAATGCAAAAATCACAATTTAAGTAATTGCAAAATTTGCAATTACTCAAATTGCAATAGCATTTAAGGAATAGCAAATTGCGATTCCTTAAACGCAATGCATTAAAAATAAAAAATTGTGATTTCCAAATAGGCATCGCAAATTACCGTCAAAGTTGAAGGTAATTTTGTGATTTCTTTGAAAAATGCAACAAAGTGCATTTTTCAAAGTCCCATATTACACACACACACATGCCCCTGGGGCATGTGTGTGAGCATCATGTGGAATTTTTTTTAAATTTCATTAATGCAACAGGGTGTCCTTTTGGCCCCTTGAAATTGCATGCGTAATTTGCGGGTACCTATTGGGTACTCGCAAATTGCGCATGCAATTCCCATTCATTCCTATTGGCCTCTAGGCCTATAGGAATGAATGGAAAGCAATTCCTTAATATGCGAGTCGCAATTAGGAATGTGTAGGAATCGCATTATTTTTTGCAATTCCTACATGCATAGGCAATTGTGATTCTTTAATTGCGATTCCTTAAAAATCACAATTAAAGAATCGCTATTGACTATTTTGATGCATGTGCACCTAAATCTCCCTGTCCCTAACGAAATGAATGTATCCATCTGTAACACAACTGGTACTCATGTAAAGTGCTCTGATGACTTTCCCTTTAAATAATGTTTGCCAATATCAACAATTCCTGCTGGAGCAAGGTTTGGGGTATCTAAGGAAAGGAGAGGCGGAAAATCTAAATACTGTGATGAGGAAACTGGGATCGGGGTAATGAGGATAACCAGTCAGTACTTTTTACCCCCCCCCCCCCCCGATTCCTATTTCCTCTGCAGTCTTCTTTACCTGCTTTACTGAGCACATGTATGTATTTTTCTCTTATACTAAATATAAGGGAAAAAACGTTGTATGTTTATTTACTTTACTATAGAACATACATTGAATGTATTGTTACAACATCAATCATCTAAAACAGAACACAAAATACTTTTGGAAATGTGACTTTATCTCATACATCAAGTTTATAATGGTTTATAAAAGTGTTCAGAAAAGTCCAAGTGGCAGACCTACACATATCAGTTAAGTAACTGCTTTACATTCTACCCACGAGGTTGATATGCCTCTTGTTGATGGACCCTGGCATAGGCTGTCCTGTTGTGTCTTCTGCGGATATTATCTCACTTGCATATTGTTGGTGTGGATGGTTTCCTACCCTTTGCTTTGCTACCAAAGGAGACCAATTAGGAATGGAAAATACAAAAAAGAGTTGTTCTGTCTAGATATATGCAAATGGCTCTCCTCATTCTAATTTCTGTAAAGGAGGATTATCTTCATTTTCCGAATCTTGGTAGGAATTCGGTAAAGTTCTTGGTCCTTGTGGAATCTCAAATTGATTTTCGGAATGAAACCTGGAGGTGGCCTGAGGTCTCCTTTTTTGGGTGGGAATGTTAAGTTAGGTTCATCAGTGTGTAATCTTCCAATCCACCTTAAGCGTGTGACTGATGTTATTAATAACTAGGTAACTCTAGCTGTTAGACCTATTCTAATGGTTCAAACGGAGCAGACTGGAGTGTGTTCAACAATAGTGGTAAGTCCCACTATGGGAGTAAAGGGTGGACAGCAAGTCTTTTCAGTCAATAGCCATGCAATAATCTATTCACTTGAGCTTCTTTTTTTTTTTTTTAATATCTTTATTCAGATTTTTAACCATTGCTTACATAACCCCCACCCCCCTCCGTGACGGACAGGTAAACCATACTACACATTGTCCTCATGAGCATTACATTGTGATTTACCATGATTATATAACAATTATAAAACATTTTCAGCATACAATTCCCAAAATCATGTATATTATTTTGAGAGCAAAAAAGGAAAAGAAAAAGAAAAAAAGAGGAAAAGCCACAAAAAGATACCCAGGAAAGCTAGTTGGAAAACCAAAAGAAGCTGGGAGCAGGGGCATAGTATATTACCACTGTATTACTAATTTTGTATGGCGCACCATGGTGTGAGGGGAGTCCAGATTCTCAGTCCCCTTTTGCGGCGCTGTTTACCTTTCCGTTTGTAAATGGCTACCTCAATATTAATTATGGCCAATAGCCTAGCTAACCACTGTTGAAAAGAGGGTGCTATAGGATCTAGCCATGCAGATGCGATGCATAGCCGCAAAACCGCCATTGTGAAAGTATGAGCTCATGGCCACTGCTGGGATTTCCTGGACCGTCTGCCCCTAGCAAGATCACCTCGCTTGACAAAGTGATCTCTCTATAGAGGACAGAAGTCAAGAACCTCTCTATATCTTGTATTAAAAATGTTGGTGCAGGACAAGAGGCGGAGATATGAATAGAGTCGGCATTGAATAATTTACATCTTGGACAGCAAGTCCCTTTACCAGTTCCCCACTTAGCGATTTTGTCTGGTGTGTAGTATAGAAAGAAGCAGGTTTTATAAAATTGTGCCTGAAGCTTGGTGGAAAAAAGAATAATTTGCGCTAGCTGGTAGGTGTATAAAAATCCCTCGTTTGAAATCTCAAGTTTGCTTTGCCACTTCAGCGATGTTTTATTTAAGTCATCCGGGAATATTGCCATCAAAGAGGCATAGACTTCGCCGATAGTGTGGTCCCTAGAGTGAATGACTGTCTCAACCAGGGTTGACTTTCCCCTAGTGTCCTCCCCCAGGTTTGCATAGTAAAAAGTCCTGGATTTGAAGATATTTAAAAAAATCCTGCCAATCTAGATGAAATTCTTCTTTCAGGACTTCAAAGGATTTAATCCCCCGTGTTGTAAACAGGCTTCCTAGCTGAGTTATTCCTATACTGTACCATTTGTTTATACAGTTATCCCTGAAGATACTTAGTGGAAGAATTGGATTGTTCATTACAGGAGTATAGTGTGAAGCTTGTCCTATTCCTAGTATTTTCTTTACGACTTTCCATACCTTAAAACTACAGTACGAAGTCTTAAATTTAACTTTTATGTGGTAGCTATCATGTACATGCCTCCACAAATAACCTCGGCTAGAGTTCCCCAAAAGCAGCTGATATATAGATGGTGTATGTTCATCTGCGCTTCTTTCATCTTGTAGTAACTCCCTGCTGTAGAGTAATACAGACGCCCAATATTACCTTCTTGGGTAGTTGAGAGCTAACTCGCCTCTATCCTTAGGGAGGGTGAGATATTTATAGGCTCGCCGGGGTTGTGCATATGCCCAGATAAATCTAGAAAATGTGCGCTCAATTGCTGTGAACCACTGATTGGAAAATTCGAGACAAACTGCCCTAAATAAATATAGGATTTTGGGAAAGAAAACCATTTTCACTGCATTTGCTCTTCCGATTATGGATAGGTGGAGATTTTCTAGGCATCGTAGATCTTTGTGTATTGATCCCAACATTGGCTTAACATTAATATCCACCAATTCCTCAAGGTCCGAGGAAATGGTAACTCCCAAGTATGTTGCTTTCCTCACGACTCTAGGATCGTCCATCGCACTTTTTTGGTTCAGCACAATTTGCATCTTCCCTTGATTGAGCGCATAACCAGAGACTAGGCCAAATTTCCTAGCTTTAATCTGAATGGAGTGCATTGCTATCGTAGGGTCAGTAGTAACTATAGCAATGTCGCCTGCATATGCTAATGTTTTTGTGGAGTGTCATATGATAGGAGCTATTTCGTTGTTTTTTTCTAGGCAGCGGATAAAAGCATCTATATATATTGCAAAGAGCAGTGGTGAGCATGGGCAGCCCTGGCGTGTTCCTCGGGAAATAGCAATTTCCTTAGTTAAGCTTCCATTAATCAGTACTGCGGCCTTGGGTTTGACATACATTTTTTGTATGGCCTGAATGAAGCTTGTTTGGAATCCTACTATTGCCATTGCTTTCCAGAGAAACTGCCAGGAGACCCTATTGAAAGCCTTCTTTGCATCTAGAAGGATCAATGCCATAGGGTCTCCTGCAGTCTCCGTTCCGTCAAAGAGCGTGATAACTCTCTGGATGTGGTTTATTGTTGATCTCCCAGGAACACAGAAACTCTTTGGCTCTTGGCAATCACCTTATGTATTATAGGTGCTACCCTGTTTGCCAAGATCTTTATTATTCATTTTTGAGTCTGCATTGATAAGAGTTATGGGGTGATATGATCCTAGGTGTTCTGGGGGTTTACTTTTTTTAGGGAAAATAACAATTTTAGCATGAGACCAAGAATTGGGAGGCTGACCCCCAGAGAATATATTTATGACCAGATCAGTTAAGATATGCTTGATTTGTTCTAAAAATATACCATAAAACTCCGAAGGAATACTATCTAGTCCAGTGGCTTTCCCTTTTGGAATACTTTTAACAGTGGTTAGGACTTCTTCTATTCTAGGGGATTCCTCCAATACCTTCTCATCGTCATCCTCAAATCTTACACCTTCACTGCTCTCTAGATACCTCTCTATTTCAGTTAAGCCCCACCTACATCTTCGATATATAGATCTCTGTAAAACCGCCAAAAGGCTTCTCTGATATGTTCTGGGTCCCTTAATTGTCCTGCCACCGGATCGTTAATTTCCCTGATTAAGTTAGAATTGATCTGTTGTTGCATTCAAACCGCTAATTGGTGACCCACTTGCTCATTAACTTCGTATACTAATTCCTTTTGTGCTGTAGCTTTCCGAATTGCTTTATCTGTAAAGATGTTGGTGATAGCTGCTTTAGCAATTGCTACCTGAAGTAGGATACTGGAAATTTCTGTGGTTGTGTCTCCTCCACTCGTGGCACTGGCCAGTTTTCCTTCTGCTAGCCTAAGTTCATCCTGTAAACTCTGCATGATTTCTCTTTCTTGTTTATTTGCACTAAATGAGTACTGCATAGTCTCTCCCCGAATCCCGGCTTTCAAGGTGTCCCAAACGATATCTATTGAGGTGCTGCCGATATTGTCGTCTGAGAATTTCGGGATCCAATTTCTCATATGGAGACAGTACTTAGGGTCACTCAATAAAGCTTTTTCGAATGTCCAGATAGTAGGTTCTAATTTAGCCGATCTAACGGTTAAGGTACACAAAGGAGGATTATGATCAGATACTACTCTGGGCTCTTTCTCCGTTTGGCAATTGTTTTTAAGTAAATTTGATAATAAAATATAATCTATTCTTGCATGTGTACGGTGTGGATTAGAAAAAAAAGGTGTACCCTAAGTCGTTGGTGTTGGATGTCTGCCATCTGTCAACAAGTCTATGAACAACAAACATATTTCTTAGGGAGCGATATACCTTTGGTTTACGTCCCTTGTATACCCAGTCATCTTTCAAAGACCAATCGGCAGGGAGGTTTATGTTGAAATCCCCACAGACCATTAACGGGAGAGGCCAATGTGAGAGCTCATTAGAGATTTCATCTAAGACCGCTGGGTCGTCTGTATTGCTCCCATATACAGCGCATCGTGTCAGTTTTTGGCCTGTTTGATATTGGCATTCAGTAATAGCCCATCTGCCGAATTTGTCAGATTTAGAATGGCTAAAAACATACCCACTCCCTTTGGACAAAATGGCGACCCCCCGTACCCGAGACCCTTGTGAAGTAGCACACACCAATTTGTACCCTAGTTTATTTAACAGCTGGCTCTGAGATCCTTCGATGTGCGTCTCTTGAATGCATACAATATTCGCCCCCCAATTTCATAAACCGATTGCAACTGTTTGTCTTTTTTTAGGATCATTCAGGCCCCATATATTTAGGGATAGTATTTTTAACCCACCCATATTTCTAATGGAGTTGTACCAGAGCTATCAATGTGATTATGCAGTTTATAACATTGTTTATACCATTTTTTACCCTTATACCTTTCCTTCTGTTTTTCTATGTCCCTTAAGTGCGTGTTCCTATTCCTTCTTGACATGAATATTACTAACCTGTCCGTCAGTCCCACTCCCCCCCCTCCCCAGGGTCCTCCTCCCCGCCCCCCACCAATCTTGGAGGTTACCTGGCTGCAGCGCCAGGGGTGTGACGTCCGCCCAACAATCCCTCCGTGAGCCCCCTAAGCCCTCCCCGTATGTATAAAAACCTTCATTGTAGTGGTGGCTATGAGCAAAACCAGCGTTTACACAACGTGTTTACAGACCCCTTTTTTATAACAACACGGCATTTCAAGCTGGGGAGGTTCCCCCTATTCCCATAACACATCTATCCGCTCTAACAAAACAAACCATCTCTTGATGTGCTTTAATTAAGTGTTTAGCAAAGTGTTTAGTGGAGTGCGAAAAGGCACAGCAAAGAGTCATGAATTTGGGCCTGGATTTGGGAGATGAAACTACGAGTAGCCCCATTAAAGACAACCTTGAGTCTAGCAGGATTTTGCAGGTATACTGTAGCCCCCAACTTCTAAAAAGGGTCAAAGAGCTGTTGTAATATGCACCTTCGCTCGACCGTGGCGTGTGCAAAGTCTGGTCGGGTGAAAAAAGCGAATCCTTCAAATGACCGTTTGTTGTTGGGTCTTGCCAGATCAAATAGTGCTTGCCGGAGCAGAAAATTTCCAAAGAATACCAGCATGGCCCGAGGATGTTATTGTGATGCCTGGGTTCGCTTGTTAGGGATCAGTGGAAATCGGTGGGCTCTTTGTACTTCTTTGTCCCAGTCCCAATCCTTAAGCTCAGGAAATGTGCCTTTGAGAAGAGAAATCATAAACTTCCTAGGATTGTCCTTTTCAACTCCCTCCGGGACCCCCAGGAATCTCAGGTCTTCTCCTGAGACAACTAGAGCCTAGCTACTTTAAGAAAGTCAAATTTAAAACTATACTTAGTGCATGGAAAATCTGGTCGAAAGTCGCAAAATATATGCAAATATCCTAATTTAATCGGTATATTCCTCTGTGGCGCTCATCATTGCTCCCTCATGAAGCTAATGATGCCATTTCAACTAAATGGGAAAGACTGGGGATCATCACACTTTGGGATTTTCTAGGCAACGACATGCATACAACCTTCCGTAACCTTCAACAGAGATTTAATATCTCTAATCATGACTATTTCAAATGTATTCAAGTAAACACTACGGTATGCTCCAAACTATCCAGGATTAACTGGGACACGGTGGCAGTATAGAAATTATCTGTAAAACCTCCACGAGAATTGGTACGATTTATACAACCCTCCTTGAAAAACTACAGGATGATATAGAGCGCACCGAAACACTATGGGCTGGTAAACTAGATAACCCAAATGTTGACATTGATATGACTTTGATAATGACCTCAAGTCTGCTTCTTTCATCTAACTTAAAAGCACAACTATATAAAACAATTTACAATCTTTACTACACACCTGCAAAACTACATGCATGGGGGAAAAGACTAAATGACGAGTGCCCAAGATGTGGCAAAGGTCCAGCCACGCTATGACACATGTTCTATGAGTGCGAGAAGCTGCTGTTATTTAAGAAAATGATTGGGAATTCTGGGAGGAGGTCTTTGGGCGTGAATTACCAGACTCCCCTACAATTTATATGTTGGGACATGATAGTGTGCTAGAATTAAGCTCGGATGAGGAGGCTATTCTCTTTATTGGAACAGCAGTAAACAGAATCATACTCGCTGCGCGATGGAAAGACCCCGACCCGCCCAACTTTCAAATGTGGCTAACCCGCTTTTTGGGTGTATACAACCATGAAAAAGCAATCTATGCCACTAGGGGCAGGAAATCTAAACGGCAGGGCGATAAGATCTGCTCTCCTATTACAGCCTGGAGTAAGGCACTAAGGCCAATTTAAGAGCTCAAATGTTTTTGTTTTATTTTGTTTCATTGTAGATATCACGTATATAATGGCTCTGTTTTTCAATTTTAGCCCTATACATTTACTATATTCTGTGCTTTCTTTTCTTACTGTATATCATTATCAGTTTTGTTTTGCATTCTCTGTATTTTCTGGAGTTGTTTAATAAAAAAATAATAATAATAATAAAAAAAGGAATCTCAGATTGTTCCGTCTCTGCCGGTTTTCTTGTTCCTCCACCTTCCACATCAAGTCCTTTTTTTTTAAACAAATTTTTATTGATTTTGTGCAAACATCTTACAACCACGCACCACATGAATCTCCAGCGCCATGGTGCACATTAATGCAGCTGCTATAACACCCCAACTAGTGAAGCCCTATCCATCCCCTCCCCCCACCCCCCCAACCCCCCCTTGTCAGTGTGCCCTCTACTGCCACTCCTGCAGCGTACCATAAACCTGCATGGAATAGTGGGCGACCCCACCTCGGTCTTCCCGGTCTCGGCTCCCTAGCTGAGTGGAGGTCCAGAAGCTGCCCAGAACAGTGCATGTAACCCATTCCATCCTCCACTGTACTCAGCAGGAGCATTCAAACCCTCGCCTGTGGCCGGTCACGCAGACCTAGCATACAACATCCCCGGCCATTGCCCCCGCACTCTCCACCCCTGTTGTCCCCTCCTGGCTCGCCGGCGCTTCCACCTCACCACCTCCAGCAGCTTCTGACAGTGATTGTAGGTCCGCCACTAGCGATCTCCATGCCCTGGCTGCATCTAGCGCTTTATCATTAGCGGCGCGTCTAGCTAACTGTAATCTAAGAGTCCCTTCACTAGTCGCCCATTGCTGGAAACACCCCGCCACCTCAGGAAGCTGGGGCCCCCCCTAGATTCCCAATGCAGTGTGAGCTCCCTCTTGGCCAGGATCAACCCCAAGTCGAAAAATGTACTGGTAATCTTCGTAGCTGGGGTGTGCGGAAACCAGAGTAAGAGGCAAGCCCCCATGTCCGTGTCAACCTGGCGACCTGTAACCTCATTCAAGCAGAACATAACATCAGCCCAGTATGTGCCAAGCCCTGCGCATGACCAGAACATGTGCCCGAAGTCAGCACCCTCCGTATTACAGCGAGGACATACCGAATGCGCCCCTCCAAAGACCCGTTGGATTTTGGCCGGCGTCCAATACGCCCTATGTAGAGTGAAGTACTGGACCAGTTGGAACCTAACATTACGCGTGCCCTTCCAGGCCCTACGTACCAGCTGGGGCCAGGTCGTTTCCGGTATCTGCCGGCCGAGGTCTCCCTCCCAGCGCTCCCGCAACCTATCTAGGGGGGGCGGTCCATCCAGCGCCAGTCTCCTGTACAGGCAGGTGATAGCCTTATAAGCGCCAGCCGCCATCACAACGTACTGGCAGCCCAGCGACGTGGGGGGTTCAGCCAGTCCCATCCTCCAGCGTTTCTGAATCCCAGACACTAGAGCTGCATGGAGCAAAAAGTCACCCCTCGGCAGATCGAAGGCCTCTTGTAGGTCGTGAAACGACAGCAAAGCACCGTCCCTATATAAGTCCCCTATCATGTGGACCCTGCGGTCCTCCCAGGTGGCCAGTGCCGACCAATCCCCGCCATGCGGGAGGGCTGTACACATGCCCAAGGGGATCTCCGGTGCGTAAGGAATATGAACTCCCGCCTGCTTCTGGCTATGAAGCCAGCAGTGGCGAAGGGTGCGCTCCTCCAAAGTCAACTGATCCAACCGAAGCCCCTGCTGGAGCACGATGAAGGACAGGACATGTCGCTGTATAATCCGGCCCTGTGGGCCGTCCGGGCCCCTAAACTCCCGCGCCACAGCCTGCGTGAGCCACTGTAGCTGCGCCGCCAGATAATACAATTCAAAATCCGGCACCGCCAGGCCGCCTTCCTCCCGTGACCTAAGCAGGGTGTTCAAAGCTACCCGCCTCCTGCCAGAGCCCCAAATAAACCCTATCACCATCGACCGCAGCATCCGTAAAAAAGAAAGCGGGATCCACAACGGCAGCGTGCGAAAAAAATAAAGCAAGCGCGGGAGGGCCACCATCTTCAGTAGCGCTATTCGTCCGGCCTCAGACAATGGAAGAGTGCGCCAAAACCCCATACTGCCTCTAAAGCCCCTCAGCGCTCTGCCCACATTCCCCTCATACAGGAGCGAGTGGGTGTGATAAATGTTGACTCCGAGGTATGGCAGACACTCCGCCTCCCAGCGTAATCCCTCGAGCTCCGCAGACTGGGTACAACGGGTGGTCAAGGGGAACAAACAGGTCTTGGACCAGTTGACACGCAGCCCGGACAAATCACCAAACTCTCGGAGCAAGGCCCGCGCACCCTGCACCGAAGTTTCCACATCCGCCAAGTACATCAGGAGGTCGTCGGCATATAAGCAAATATAATGCGGAACGCCGCGCAGTAACACCCCCTCATAATACCGTCCCTGTCGAGCCCGTGCCGCCAGAGGTTCAATCGCCAAAGCGAAGAGGAGCGGGGACAGAGAGCAACCCTGTCGGGCGCCTCTTTCCACTGCGCAAGCCGCGGATATGGAACTGCCCGTGCGGACCCTAGCAGTAGCGGAGTCATACAACAGCCGCGTCCAATGGACGAAACCGTCCCCCAGCCCGAATCGACGAAGCACGCAGAACAGGTATGGCCACTCCACTCTATCGAACGCCTTTTCGATATCCACCGAGAGCACAGCCGCGCCCGAGGGGCCCTCCCCCTCAACTTCCATGACCCGTATCAGGCGCCGTATACACGTCGAGGTGTTCCGTGTAGGGATGAAGCCCGACTGGTCCGGGTGTACCAGAGAGCACATATGGACAGACAACCGCGAGGCCAAGATCCTGCTCAGCACGTTATAGTCCAAAGTGAGCATCGAGAGCGGGCGGTACGCCGTTCTTGCCGTAGGAAGCCCGCCTTTCTTCAATAACGGCACTATAATCGCCTCCCTTGTCGACACTGGCAACTTGCCCCGCTCCCACACTTCCCCATACACCTGATGTAATTGAGGTGCTAGTGTCATGCACGCACCTGTTATGTCTCGGAAGTGCCCTGGATCCACGATGCTATTCACCCTGTTTTCCCCCTGTCACCCTCCGGGTGCCAGGAATTAACACTAACACCCAAAAAGTAACTAAGAGGAACACAGGGGAACAAAACAAGGGTAGGAGGGGTAAGAAAAGACAGACACTCCACAGTCTTCTTCCACGCTGGGGTATATGGTATCTTCTGTACAACACTGCAAGGATATATAATAAACAATTATGAGAAGAAACCCCTCCCTGTGTCTTTCTTGTAAAAGCAAGTAATGCGTGTCTAATGTACCTTGTGAACTGTGTAATGCTCTACGAATCCAAAGGAATATACATTTAACGAAAGGAACTCTGGTGAAGACTGGAACGGACTGTGTACGAAATGTCTGTACCCTTGAACACAACAATACTTATTACATGTCAGTTTTCTCTATATTGACCAATAACTTCTTGACATAAAGTGTACTGACACTCACCCTGCACACCTTCAAGGTGCGCCTCAATACTTTCACGAAATGCCCTCCACAGAGGGATATGACCATGCACGCTGCACCGAGCGTGAAAACTAAACGTAAACCCTCTATACTTTGAGGCAAATAGACCTAATACAACTGAAAGATAATACCGCACACCGCGATAAACAGAAGACAAAAGGATAAGGCAAAGCAAAGACACTTCCGGAAGCAAACCGCTATACGGAAGAACGAATGAACCTACGAGTACTTGCACGCCGTGCACGCCGACCTTCTCCTAGCTCCTCGGACGCCGAAGTGAAACCCGGAACGGAATCAACACTCTCTAACTGAACGCGAAGCACTTCCTGTATGTCGGGGCGGGCTTATCACTAGAATACTACTCAGTTGCGCATGCGTGGTGTTAACGCATGCGCACTCTCCTCTCCAACGCTTCTTGCCAACCAAGCCAACCAACAGTAACCTGCCTGAACCACGGAACTGTTCTACTGCGCCTCGCCACTCGTATTGCAGGCATGACAGAACACCCCTCCCACAACGCCCCCCACCGGTTTGGGCTTGTGAGGGTACCGTCTATGAAAAGCACGCAGTAATCTAGGAGCATGGACGTGTGATGCTGGTTCCCAAGATCTGTCCTCCACTCCAAACCCCTTCCAGTGTATTAAATACTGAAGACGACTTCTCACTCTCCTGGAGTCCAGTACAGCACCCACTTCATATTCCACATCAGATTCCACCGTCACTGAAAGAGGCGTAGGAGGAAGACGGGTGCCAGGCAGTACCGGCTTCACTAATGAGATGTGGAAGACAGGATGTATTTTCATTGAAGGGGGCAGAACCAATTTAATGGCCACCGGGTTCACAATCTTAAGTACAGTAAAGGGGCCTATATACTTGGGCTTGAATTTGCAGGTTCCCTTCAATGCCAAGTATTTGGTGGATAACCACACCTTGTCGTTTTGATGGTACACGGGTCCTATGTGTCTATGTGCATCAGCAGATTTTTTATACTCTGTCTTGGCCTTGTCAAGGTTGGTATGTATGGTAGCATGAACCACCTGTAAATGTGCTACCAACTCTTGAGCGGCCGGAATGGTACAAGGCCTTAACGGGGGAAAAGGCAGCACCTTCGGATGAAAACCATATGAAGCATAAAAGGGTGTATATAAGGTGGAAAAGTGATGACTGTTGTTATAAGACAGTTCTGCCAACCAGATCAGTTCATCCCACTCTCTTTGTTCGTGTAACAGTTGACACCGCAAGAATTGCTCAAGGCTTTGATTGACTCGTTCGGTCTGTCCATCAGTCTGTGGATGGTGACTAGACGATAGACGCACTTCGATTTGTAATGTCTTACAAAGTTGTTTCCAGAAGTTGGAAATAAACTGGGACCCCCTGTCAGTAACCAAGACAGATGGAAGTCCATGGAGACGTGCTATTTGTTGCAGAAACACCCCCGCCAACCCTGCAGAGGTAGGTAAACCCGGAAGCGGGATGAAGTGAGCTGCCTTGGTGAACATGTCCACCACTACTAATATAGTAGTGTTGCCCCTGTGTGTTCTAGGCAATTCCACAATGAAGTCCATGGATACCGATTGCCAGGGTGCTGAGGGTGTGGGAAGGGGCAATAACAAACCCACCGCCCCTTCATGGGAGGGCTTGCTCTGTGCACAGACATGGCAAGTTTGTACATACTGTTGTACATCTTTAGCCATATGGGACCACCAACAATATCTTTTGATTAACTCTAAGGTTCTTTTATACCCAGGATGCCCTGCCACTCCATGATTATGACACCATTCCATGACCTGTTGTTGTAACGCTGTAGTGGGGATAAACAACCCTCCTTGTATGTACTGGAGATCATCTATGACACTAGCCTGGTGTTGCTGTGTTAGGTCTCTAGCCGTGGCTTCACTCTGTGCATGCTTAACTTGTGCTAAGAAGTCTTCTTCATTATGCAACACTCCTATCAATCTATGGGGCGCAATAATACAAGGAGAGACCGGATCGAACCCCAAACGTGATAGTGCGTCCGCCTTCCCATTCTGCCTCCCTGCTCTGAAATGGATCTTGAAATCGTACTCATTAAAGAACTGAGTCCATCTCAACTGGCGCATGGACAGAGCTCTGGCAGATTTAAGGTACTGGAGATTACGATGGTCGGTCAGGACAGTGACAGTGTGATTGGTTCCAAGGAGGTATTGTCTCCATTCTTCCAACACCTTTTTAATGGCCAAAAGTTCCCTCTCTCCCACAGCATAGTTCACCTCCGCCGGTGTCAGTTTGTGGGAATAATAGGCCACCGGATGTAGCTCACCAGAGGTAGGATCAACCTGAGAAAGTATCCCTCCCACAGCAACTTGGGATGCATCAACCTCGACTATATAGGGACTGGAAGGGTCGGGGTGTTTCAGAATAGGAGCCTGTGTAAAGGAATTCTTAAGCTGGTGAAAAGCCTTATCCGCGGTCTCAGACCACTGGAACGGAACCCCTTTCCTCAACAATCTCGTGATAGGAGCCACTAAATCCGAAAACTGGTGTATAAAACGTCTGTAAAAATTAGCAAACCCAATAAATTGCTGGATTTCCTTCACGGTTTTGGGAGGGGGCCAATCCAACACAGCCTTGACTTTACTCGGGTCCATACGCAATCCTGTAGAGGATACTATGAATCCCAAGAAGGCTACTTGATGACGATGAAAGAAACACTTGTCTAATTTACAGAACAGATCGTTATCTTGTAATAGCTGAAGAACCGACTTGACATGCTCCACGTGTTCCTCCAGCGATTTTGAATAGATCAGTAAATCGTCAATATAGGCTATAACGTGCTTGTCAAGATACTCCTTCAGCACCTCATTGATGAAGTACTGAAATGCTGAAGGAGCGTTGCACAGGCCAAAGGGCATTACTAAATATTCATACAGCCCGTATTTAGTACAGAAGGCTGTCTTCCACTCATCGCCTTCTCTTACCCGGACCAGGTGATAGGCTCCACGAAGATCTAATTTGGTAAACCATTTAGCATCTTTCACCTGGTCGAGCAGAGAGGAGATGAGCGGTAAGGGATATTTGTTTTTTATCGTGATGTCATTCAACGAGCGGTAGTCAATACAACAACGTAAACCCCCTTCCCGTTTAGGAATAAAAAATAATGCGGAAGAGGCAGGGGATCTGGATGGTCGTATAAACCCAAGTTCTAGCATGTTGTCAAGATACTCTCTCAAGTATAGATTTTCTTTCTCCGTAAGGGAGTACACCCTACTGGTGGGTATGCGTGCGCCGGGTTGGAGGTCGATTCGGCAATCATATGCCCTGTGTGGTGGTAAGCAGGTAGCCTGTTTCTGATCAAAAACAGTATGAAACCTTTGATACTCTGGGGGTAGTATAACATCTGGTAATTCTTCTTGTATCGAGGCCATAAGGTACTCTGATCCCACGGGTACTGTAGTTTGTACTGGTGTGGCACAGAGACTGTCAGAAGACGAGTGTTCCTGAACAACCTCAAAAGGAAGTGATTGTTCGTCATGTATCGGGAACGTAATACTAGTGGTCTTCCAATTTATATGAGGGTTGTGAAGACGCAATCATGGAAGACCTAAGACCACAGGAAACTGGGGTGATTCTATCAAATCAAACGTTAACTGTTCTTTGTGTATGGAATTAATACACAGTTCTAAGGGGATGCTGGCAGGTGTGATGGGCCCAGATCTTAAAGGGCTCCCATCTATGGTATATACTTCCTCAGGGGTCTCTTTGAGTTCAGTAGGAATGTTATTGGCAATAGCCCAACGATAGTCCATGAAATTGCCTGAGGCCCCAGAATCAATCATTATCGACTGTGTTAATGACTGTGTCAACCAGGTTAGGATGGCTGTGATATAAAAATGTCCTTTCTCATTAACCAAGGAGGAGACCATTTGAACCAATGGACCCTGCGGTACGGTCTCTATTACCTTAGGGTCTTCTAGTTTTCCGCTTTGCGATATGATTTAGGTTTAACAGGACATTCACGTACAAAATGTCCTGCTTTTCCACAATACAAACATAGTTTGTTTACTCTACGCCTTTGTCTTTCTGTCTCACTTAAGGGACCCTTTATACTCCCTATCTGCATGGGTTCTGGTTCTTCTACCTTGGTATCCGTTTCTGTTTTCTTTTCTTTATGACTGTATCTAGTGTATTCGTATCTTCCTCTATCTCTTTTTCTTTCGCCCAATCTGTGATCTAGCTTAACCACAAGATCTATTAACTCGGGACATGTGGAAGGAGGATCCACTACATGAGCCAATTCGTCTTTGAGATCGTCTCGTAACCCTTTATAAAAAAGAGCACTTCTCTTATTCTCAGGCCAATCAGCCTCTACAACTAATCTGTTGAAGGTGGTAATGTATGTGACCAAATCTTTAGACCCTTGTTTCAAATGCAGAAGCTCCGTATCTGCCGCATGCGTAAAGGTGTGTTTGTCAAACATTTTTCTTAGTGCTCGTCTAAACGCTTCGTAATCCAATAACATGGGGTCATCCTTTTCTATTAATGGGATGGTCCAATTGGCTGCGGACCCTCCAAGATATGACAATACGAATGCCACCTTAGCTTGGTCATTAGGAAAACAGGCAGCTTTGCATAAAAAGTGTAACTGGCATTGCGTCAGAAAAGCTGCGCATTTCGAAGGTTCACCGTAAAACCTTTCAGGCGGAGCTAAAGGAATAGACTGGGGGGTGACCACCTGCACTACTGGTGTTGCATTGCTGGTCCCGGCTCTATCCCCATCTTGAGCGCTCAAAGCCGCCAATCTATCTGCGATGTTCTGGGTTTCTCTCTGGAGATTTCCCACCATACTAGCAACGTCCTGCAGCGTAAGATCCATGACACCTAGGAGACACTGTACATAAAGGCTTCGCGTTCTGTCATGCACGCACCTGTTATGTCTCGGAAGTGCCCTGGATCCACGATGCTATTCACCCTGTTTTCCCCCTGTCACCCTCCGGGTGCCAGGAATTAACACTAACACCCAAAAAGTAACTAAGAGGAACACAGGGGAACAAAACAAGGGTAGGAGGGGTAAGAAAAGACAGACACTCCACAGTCTTCTTCCACGCTGGGGTATATGGTATCTTCTGTACAACACTGCAAGGATATATAATAAACAATTATGAGAAGAAACCCCTCCCTGTGTCTTTCTTGTAAAAGCAAGTAATGCGTGTCTAATGTACCTTGTGAACTGTGTAATGCTCTACGAATCCAAAGGAATATACATTTAACGAAAGGAACTCTGGTGAAGACTGGAACGGACTGTGTACGAAATGTCTGTACCCTTGAACACAACAATACTTATTACATGTCAGTTTTCTCTATATTGACCAATAACTTCTTGACATAAAGTGTACTGACACTGACCCTGCACACCTTCAAGGTGCGCCTCAATACTTTCACGAAATGCCCTCCACAGAGGGATATGACCATGCACGCTGCACCGAGCGTGAAAACTAAACGTAAACCCTCTATACTTTGAGGCAAATAGACCTAATACAACTGAAAGATAATACCGCACACCGCGATAAACAGAAGACAAAAGGATAAGGCAAAGCAAAGACACTTCCGGAAGCAAACCGCTATACGGAAGAACGAATGAACCTACGAGTACTTGCACGCCGTGCACGCCGACCTTCTCCTAGCTCCTCGGACGCCGAAGTGAAACCCGGAACGGAATCAACACTCTCTAACTGAACGCGAAGCACTTCCTGTATGTCGGGGCGGGCTTATCACTAGAATACTACTCAGTTGCGCATGCGTGGTGTTAACGCATGCGCACTCTCCTCTCCAACGCTTCTTGCCAACCAAGCCAACCAACAGTAACCTGCCTGAACCACGGAACTGTTCTACTGCGCCTCGCCACTCGTATTGCAGGCATGACAGCTAGGAGGTCAATGTATGCGGCGTAGAACTCCACTGGCAGTCCGTCACCCCCTGGCGTTTTCTTTCTGGCCATGTATTTAACCGCCGTTCTAATCTCCCCCAGGGTGATAGCCGCACCCAGCGCAGTTCCCTGCTCTGAGTCTAGCCGCGGCAGCCGAGCCTCATCCAGGAAGGTATCCAATCCGGCAGGTAGTGCCGACAGTCTGCTCCGATAGAGCTCCGAGTAGTAAGCCAGGAACTGGTCACTAATCTCCCGTTGTGAATGAACCAAGTCCCCGGCAGGCGTGGTCAATGACAGTATCGGTGTACCCCTAGATTGGGGGTTGGCCAACCACGCCAACAGCGAACCGACACGGTCCCTCTCGGCGTGAGCCCGGACCATGTACTCCCGGTAATCATGGCAGCGGAGCCTCTCCACTTGGGTGGCTACCCGCTCCTGAGCCGCCAACATTTCCTCCCTATTGCCCCCCTCCGTGTGGCCAGCCCTCTCCACCTGCCGCACCGAGGCCTCCTCCCGCTCTACATCAGCCAGCAGTGTCCTATGTACCCCCGCTGAGGACGAGAGGCACGCGCCTCGTACCACCACCTTAAAGGCATCCCACTTGATCGCCCTAGAGGTCGCGGTACCCGTGTTCTCCTGAAAGTAACGCTCAATGCACTCCTGCACTTCTGTGTGAAATATCGGGTCTTCCAGTGCCAGTGGGTTCAGCCGCCACGTGGGAATCGGCTGCCGCTGTCTGGACCAGAGGACCGTAAGTAAGCAAGGGTTGTGATCCGAGATGGTCCTCGCTAGGTATTCGCTGCTGTGCCTGAGTTCCTGGGCCCCAGTCGTACAAAGAACAGTGTCAAGGCGCACGTGGAGATCATGTGGCGCGGAATAGAACGAGTAGTTCCTGTCGACGGGGTGATGCGTCCGCCAGGCGTCTGAGAGACCCCACTGCTCTTGCCAATTCCTTCGAGCCTTGGCTACCCTACGCACCACTGATTGAGCCAGCGGAGGATGGGAACGATCTATCTCCACATCTACCACCGAATTAGAGTCCCCCCCATAAACACCGTGCCCACCAACATAGACGCCAACCTCCTCGACAGCGCCTAGAAGAACGCAGCCTGATCAAAGTTTGGGACATAAACACTGCAAAGTGTAACATCTCGGCCATCCAGTCGCCCTAGTACCGCCACAAACCTCCCATCTGAATCCACCCTCGTTGTCAAGGGCTGGAAGGGGACACCCGCTCGCACCCAAATCAACACCCCTCTAGCATGAGCGGAATAGGTAGTATAGAAGTGTTGCCCCCTCCATCGCCGCTGCAGCGCTTGCCCCTCTGCCAGAGTTAAGTGCGTTTCCTGCAGAAAAGCTACCTGAACCCCCCTGCGCACCAGGTATGCATGCACCTTGTATCTCTTCCTCATGGAGTTGAGCCCCCGCACATTCCAAGTAACACATTTCAGTTCCAATTTAGCCGCCATCAATAGGCCTATAGCGGAGTCCAGTCCCTGACAACCCCAGCGGCACACTGACAATCCCCTGCAACATGTAACAACCCCAACCAACCCCCAACCCACCCACCCCCAGAACAGGCACCAACCAGCCGGCCGGACAGCCAGAAACCCACCACACCGTGATAGGCCGATCCCGACTAAGAGTAGACCTCCCCCCCCCAGCAGCACCCCCGCTCAATTGAAATCACTAGGGCTCCCGCACGCTCCAGCAACACCCCAGTAAAACAGGGGAAAGCGTCATTCCCAGCGCCCCAGATAGCAGGACCCCAACATCCCCGGTAATGTCATCCCCACAGGCTGATCACACCCCCTTACTGTCCTTCGCCCAGCTTCCCGGATATCATTCGTCCAGTAGCCCATCAGCAGTCTGTGGGGTGACCTGAGGCAGCTCCCCAGGGTCCTTCTCCGAGCCCCCCTCTGAACCTCCAAGTTCCGCCTCATCAGAGTCCAACCGGGAGCCCGAGTCCACCACCGGGGCCTCCGTCGCCGCTCCAGAGATGATCGACACCGCCTGCAGGGCGGCCTGCCTCTCCAGTTCCGTCTGCGATGCCGATGGGGACCGCCTGTTCTGCTCTCGCCTCCGGTTGCGCCTGCTCCTACGCGGCTTCGGCCGGTCCTCTGCAGCCGCCGCCCAGGTACCCGTGCCATCCTGGCCCGCTCGGTACCGTTCCAACCACTGCCAAGCGTCGTCCGGTGTGTCGCAGAACGTCGCCACTCCATCCACCAGCACCTTCAGGCGCGCAGGGAACAGTAGGGAGTACTGCACCCCTTCGTCGCGGAGGGCCCTCTTGACAGCGACGAAGGAGAAGCGGCAGCACTGGACCTCCTGGGAATAGTCGGGAAAAAGAGACACAGAAGCGTTGTCCACCTTGTATGGGCCAGTCGACCTAGCGTGCCGCAGGATAATGTCCCGGTCTCTGAAATGTATCAGCCGGGCTATCACTGGCCGGGGGGGACGCCCCGGGGCTGGAGGTTGTGCTGGGACCCTGTGAGCCCTCTCCAATGTGTAGAAGTGCGTCAGGCCCTCAGGGACCACCACTTCTCGCAACCGGTTCTCCAGGTATGAGACCATGTCGCCCCCTTCGACATTTTCGGGCAGACCCACCACTCTGATGTTATTGCGCCTGTTGCGCCCTTCTGCATCAGCCGCTCTCCTTTCCAGTTGCTGCACCCTGCGCACTAGGTCCTCCAATGTGGCGTCTGACGCTTTCTGGGCCGGTTCCAGCGTCTCTAGCGCCAGCTCCGCTGACTTGACTCGGTCAGCGAGCTTGTCGTGGTCCGCCTTCAAGAGGCCACGGCCCGTTGAAACCTGAGCGATGTCCTGGCGCAGTGCTTCTCTTGTGTCCCCTATGGCTTTGAGGATCTGGTCCATCTGTTGCTGTTGCAGCCCTGTAGCCTGGCCATCCGTCAGCCGTTGTTCATGGGCCTCAAGGGAGTCCTCAGCCTGGTCCGGCGGCGCCGCGCCCGCTCCCTTCCGTGGCTTCCCCATGGCGCGCCACCAGATCTCGCAATTATGCCAATCGCCAGGGGTCCGTCACGTGACGTGCACCGGGCTGCGATGGGAACCGCCACCCCACAGGTCTGGCCGAGCAAGGAACCAGGACCGCGTCCACAAGAGATCTCCGGGTGGTGCCGCAGGGCCACAGGCGCCCGGTGCTCCAATGGGGGTCCCACTCGCCAGGCCCCACGTCCGTCGACGAGGTCCACCAGTGATGCTAATCCGCCCCGGCCCCTCGATGAGTGCTGGGCTACCCAGATGGCAGATCCCGCGCCTGGGGGAGCTCCAATGCGACCGCAGGCCCTCTCCCGTGCACAATGGGGGCTGCGGCAGGAAGTCCAGAAGTTCTCCCAAGTCCCTAGACCCGTGGCGGAGATACCAAAGCGCCACTACCCGTGTCTGCACCGGGCCAAGGGCAGGGCCCCCCTCAGTTCGATCTTGGGCAATCCACGAGCTCACTGGCCTCTAGTCTTCCAGCGCAACTACTGTGTCCCCAGCAGGCCAGGCGCCGCTCCCCACTCCCGGCTCCAAGGTGGCTCCGCTCCCCAGTCGGGATCCGTGGCTCCGGTGCACCAAACAGCTGGCCGCAAAGCAGAGCGGCACCTCTCAGCAGCAGCCCGGCCGGGTCCGCCGTATTCGTTGTCCCCTTCCGGGACCACTCCACTCCGCTGCCCGGGTGTGACGACGCCACAGCCCCTTCTCGCCGGGTCTTCCGTCCGCGGCCGGCCAGTCGGGAGTTGCAAGTACGCGGGCACTAGCGCTGGATGTCCGCGCCCATCCCCGCCAAAAGGCCGTCTCCCGGGCCGCTCCGACCTCCGCTCTTCCACGGGGGACCGGGTCTCCAGGCAGCACCTCCGTAATCGAGGCCGGGGATCAAAGGGCCGCAGTAGGTCCTCGGCAAGATGGCCGACCGCCGCAGTCCGGGCTCCGTTTCAGTTGCCGATTTCAAGGCAGCTGCAGGTCCCTCCTTACGCCCAGCCGCCGCCGAGGCGCCTCATGCCGTTCGGGAACCACGCCTGGTCGGTGGCGCCGCGGGGGAGGGTCTCGGTCAGGATAAATACCGAGATCAGCCCGGAGCTCAGGGCTCAGGCGACCATGTTTGGCGGAGTCCAAGCCACGCCCCCTTCCACATCAAGTCCTTAACCGCTCCTTCATGTTCCTCATTTGTTTTCTTGAGCTTGATGACATCGTATTCGAGTTGCTCAGTTCCCACTTCAACTGATGCCATACGATCTGCGATCTCTGCGCAGGTCTTTCCAACTTTTCTAACTGCTCCCTGTAACTTCTTAGCGGTTAGGCGTGATCTGTGGCTGTCGATTTTAGCTTCAGCCTGGAAGCTCTTGATGGTCTGCAAGATATCCATTACAGCAGGTTCCTGTTTGTGCTCTTGAGGCAGGATTTCTCTCCTAGCGGTACTTCCCGTGGTAGTCTGGTGTCTATCCAAAGGTGATTCAGGATTAGAAAGTACTGTGAGAGTAGTCTCCTCTTAGTCCCACTTTAGCTCAATATTGTCATCACTGTTCGAGGAGTCATAGTCCTTTGTTTTGCGTTGACCCCGGTGGTTCTTTTTTCTGGCCTTTTTAGCTGGCTGCCTGTGTTTCAAAGGGTCTGCATTTGAGCTGCTATACCATTTGACCCCATTTTCTTCCCCGCTGGAAGCCGAGATGCTGATATCGGAGAATTCCGAGTCATCGGTCAGAGAATAGAATTTATCCTGATTCTCAGGTGTTTTCAACTCAAAGTCTGCGTTGGGGTGAGCTGTGCTACAGAGATTCTGAGGTGCAGTCAAAGGAGTTGAATTTCTGCTTTGGCTATTGTTCAGGGTACTGGAGCGCTCGGGGCTCTTTGTCAGCCACTCTGCCAGCCCCCCTCCTGTTGAGTTGTATGGATAATAACAACTGTGGGTACAACATTAACAGGGGGGATTATGTATCTTCTTGTAGCAGTGGCAGCGGTACTTGGGCCTCACACAATTCTTTTTTCCCCTTTTGTGCCATTAATACCAAGTCATTAGCGTAGCCTTCCCCTACCATGGAGCCATTTCCTGCATTCATTGTTTTGCTTGTAGTACCAAAGCTCGTAGGTATTAGCGGTTGTGTGCTGGTATTGTCTTTATTGAGGCGTGCCATGCCTTTCTTAGTAGCAGCAGGCTTTATCGCCTCGCACTCAGTGCTCTGTTCGTTAACAACTTCCATCTTTATCCCCCCAGCACTTTGGCCTCGCTCCCAGGGACTCAGGTTTCGTTTGCCGTGTCTGAATTGGCGCTGTGCCTCCCTGGGAGGAGCTGGGGACATTCTTTATCTTTCGTTCGCGCCCCCCCTTACCGGTCATGCTGTCTTTCCCAGCGCTGAATTGTAGGAGCTCTATCTCGATGCTGGAGCTTCTTTTCCGAGGCTGCCAAATCCCTCTGCGTGGTACAGCAAATCCTTTCCTTTCCGTGTCTCTCCCGAGCCATGATGGGAGCTCTGAGATCGGACGGAGGTCACGCAGGGCAGCGGCAATCAGGGATGACAGAAAGGTGCAAGAGTACTTGCGGCGGCAAAACCAGCGTATCTTAAGACAGCAAGCGTTCCGAATACTGTGAAGTCTGTTAACGGCATCCCTTAGGTTCGCGAATATCCGGTGACATGATACGATTTTCCAGGGTAAGTCATAGCCTTTGGAATTGCTCTTTACATGGGGATGCTCAGCAGAGCTGCACTACGGCACAATCAGCCGGACGCCATATTTGCCTCCTCCCCAATTCACTTGAGCTTCTGATGTCGAAAAAGATTGTTCAGGTTTTCTAAGTCCTTAATGGCTGCTAATAAACCATTGAGTTCTAAGTGTAGCCGTTTCTAGATTCTTCATGAAACCATTCCTTAAGAAAAATAGTATTTAACAAGTGTTGGCAAAGCCAATAGGTCTCGCCTAAGCAAGAGCTACTGGCTTTGCCAAAATGTTTTAGCCATGTTGTACACCAGTGTGACTGCTGTGAGTCGGATAAAGGAGAGTGAAGTGTCATAAAGTGAAGAGTGTTGTGGAGTGGCATAGAGAGTCTTGGAGTTGCGTAGAGTGGTGTAGAGTATAGTTGAGTAGCGTGGAGTGGAATGAAGTGGAGTGCCATGGAGTGGCATTGAGTGGAGTGATGTAGAGTGTTGTGGAGTGTCATGGAGGGACTAGAGTGCCACAGAATTGAAAGGCTTAGAGTGGAGTAGAGGTGAGTGGTGTAGGGTGTCATAGTGCAGTAGAGTGTTGTAGACTGGAATGGCACAGAGTAGCGTGGAGTGGCTTAGAGGGTGTTGCATAGAATGGAGTAGAGTGTTGTAGAGTAGAGTGACATAGAGCGGAGTAGCTTGTACAGTGGAGTGGCATAATAGTGTAGGAGAGAAAAATAGCACGGAGTGGAGTAGAGTGTTGAAGAGGTGAGTGCAGTAAAGTGGTGTAGAGTTGAGTAGCATAGAGAACGGGAAGTGGCATAGAGTGTCAGAGTGGAGTGGCACAGAGTGTCAGTAGAGAGTCATGAAGAGGAGTGACGCACAGTGCAGCAGTGGAGTGGAGTAGAATTGAATAGTGTTTCTTAGGATAGAGTATAGTGGCATGGAGTGGCGTAGAAAGATTTGTGTAGAGGGTCGTGGAGTGGAGTAGTGTAGAGTGGCACAGAGTGCAGTAGACATTATTGTAAAGGGAAATGGCATAGAGTGGAGTAGAGTTTAATGGAGTGGAGTGTCAGAGTGAAGCTGCGTAAAGTACAATGATGCAGAGTAGATTTGTATAGGGTGCCTTTGCTGTCAGAAAGTGGTGTAGAGACTATTGGCATAGAGTGCAGTGACATAAAGTAGAGGGACGCAGAGCAGATTGCAGTGGTGTAGAGTGCAATGGCGTAGAGTGAAGTGGCACAGAGTGGAGTAGAGTGGCATAGAGTGCAGTGGCCTAGAGTGCAGTGACGAAGAGTAGATTGTTTCAGAGTAGAGTGAAGTGGCGTATAGTGGAGTGGTGCAGGGTCAAGTGGAGTGGTGCAGGGTAGAGTGTAGAGTAGAGTGGCATAGAGTGCAGTGGCAAGAGTATAGTGGTGTAGTGTGTAGTAGCATGGAGTGTAGTGGTGCAGAATAGATTAGAGTGCCGTAGAGTGGAGTGAGGGAGAGTAGAGGGGCATAGAGTGCAGGGGCATTGAGTGCATTGGCACAGAGTGCAGTAGAGTGGTGTCGAGTTTAGTGGTGCAGAGTATTAAAAGGAGCGAAAGGCCCAGAGAATCAGGATCAAACAAAGGATGACGCCCAATTCATAAGACAAATCACGATTACAATTTCACACCCAGACACAGTCAGTAAAGAGGACAACCAGCATTGGAGACCCTTAAATACACAACAAGGAGCAGCATAAATAAAAACCCATAAAAACCAAAACACACCGCAGGATATTAAAATCTGTTCCTGGAACGTGAATGGCCTAGCCTCAAAAATAGAGGAAAATCATTTTGCTGACCTCAGCCTACAGTACGATATACTATTACAAGAAACTTGGCAGACATCATATACCCCAATAGTAGGTTATAAAGAACACTTAAATCCAGCCAAAAAGGAGTCAGCATACGGAAGAGCCAAGGGCGGTCTATCAATATACATCTCTACAGATATTTTATGGGAAGAAGAAAATATCGACTTAAGACTCGAGCTGGATGCAATGTATTAAACTCACAGTCTCCATCACCTGCATATTGTTAATTTTGAACATCTACATGCACCCAGCTTACAAGCATTTAAGGGGAGAGATATCAAACAATTGGTAGCTGCTATTAAAACCCTAAAGTTAATATACCCACCCGCCAACATAATACTGTCTGGGGATTTTAACATGATGCAAACCCAAGAAAAAAAACTTACTAAATGGTATAAGTGTCAGGAACGACAACACAACCAGACGTGATACCTCGGGTAAGAAATGCGCTGCACTATTGGACAAATAAATATACTTTAAATGGTCGAGGCCCACAAGACAGCCCGGCAGCTTTCACAAGAGTGAGAGCAAAATCAGGAGCAACCATTGACTTCACCTTAGTAGACCCAGACCTATTTCCCTTCATTACGAATTTTCAAATAATAGATAGAGTAGATAGTGATCACTATCCCCAATCTTTTACATTAACTTCAGAGAAAAGTCCTGGCCAACGAGTGCCCTGACACATGTCACTCAATTGCACAAATTAAAACGGCTAACATGGAACGATAATACCGTAGACGAAATCATGGAGCTTTACTCAGCTTCATTGGCCGCCACAGACGCAAAACCATTAGGGATAGAGGCCTGGGAGACTTTCATCAACAGCTTGAACAGAAAGTTTTCACACAGTTCTAAAAACCAAAAAGCTGTCAGGACCAGCGGGTCAGAATGGTACACTTACGCTTTAAGGATAAAAAAACCTAAATAAAGCTCTGAGACAAATGCGAACTTACGGACAACAACCCTCTCGGGAGGCCCTGACCACAATTAAACAAATGAAAAGCAACCTAAAAAAAGAGATTCAGGCAGCAAAACGTATATAAAATGAGCAGTTTTGGACAAAAATGCTTTATGTCAGCCGACAACAAAATTCCAAGGAGTTCTGGGCCCAAATGAATGTCTTATCAAACGGAAAAAAACGGCATTACAACTCCGATATAACTGAGCACGCATGGAGAGCTCACATAGAAGCTACATATAATCCCCAGAAAGCCTCCAGAGTTACCTCCGAAAACGACACATGGAAGGCGACACGATTCAACGGCAGTACCTCTAGTGATACGCCAATTGGAGAGCAGAGGACGGCTGAGACACCAAAATCAACCTTACAGGCTCTAGATCTCACGACTTGCAAACAGAATCTCACACATCACAGTAATCCACAATTCAAACAAATGGAAGGCAAATCTCAGTGAGGCCCTCCTAAAACACCAGGACCAGGTCAATCAATCGCACAAAAAATAAGTACTGAATGTTATAAAAAAGATCTGACGGGGCACCTGGACCAAACGGCTTGCCCAACGCCCTATTTAAAAAAGACTTAGCATTTTGGTCTAACCACCTAGCAATACTGCTCATATTGTGGAATCTCACACTATCCCAGATTCTTGACGAGGAAGCATATTACATCCAATATTCAAATCAGGGGCTCATGCAAATCCCTCAAATTATAGGCCAATAGCCCTCAATGACGTTGGGGCAAAAATCTACGCTGAAAACTTGCTGAAAGACATAGAGGATTGGGTAGACAACATCAAATTGATCCCCAACACACAGACAGGCTTCTGAGCCAGAATGAACACTTTAACAAACATATCCGCCATTACACTTTTGGCCAATCAATCCATTGCCAATTCAACAGTTCTGTATGCATGTTTTGTGGATCTCAAGGTAGCCTTCAACAAGGTCCCAGGCGAGCCTTGTGGGAAAAAATGGAATCCTGGGAGTCCCCACAAACTTACTGAATGCAATAATTAATCTCTACTCAAAAACATGGGTTCACATAAAAATGTGAGATGGCCGAACCTTAACAAATAAAATTACCACCACCAATGGCTTAAAAAGGGGGTACATTCTAGTCCCCTGTTTATTTAATGCAGCCGACCTAGACAACAACTTACATTCAACATTAGGTGATCCCCAAAAACTGGGGAATGTGAGAATAGCAAGTTTGCAATACGCCAATGACATTGTGCTGCTATCCCAAACGCCTCATGGCCTCCAACGTCTGATAAACAAACTAGTAGAAAACACAGCCTCAAACCAACTATACATAAACTTTACAAAAGACAAAGGTCATGTGTTTTTCGAGTCCACATAAAAATAAAAATAAATTCACTTGGACGATCAACAGCAACCGCCTGGACCAGGAGGGAACATATAAATATCTGGGATTCATTTTGGATCGCCACCTTAATTACAAGCAACACCAAGAAGAGAGGAAAACAAAAGCCAAACAGCTATTATTTGCTTTAAAAACCTTGCAAAAAAACCCTCTGTGACTGTTCAACGACCCACTTACTAAAGGTCGTGGCAGCAACATTTTTACCTTCAATCACTTACGGTTCAGAACTCCTAAACACAAAGGACGCAACAACTCTGAACATCGCCCAAACCAGTCTCTTTAAAAATCTATTTAAAATTCTGCGCCATACTTCTCAAGCCCGGATCAGACTAGAATTTGGGTTAAAAAAACAAATCATGTCAAGACAAGGAGCGCTGGTTAAATACTATTGGAGAATGCAGGCAGCAGAGGAAGACTCTCTGGCACATTATTGTTGGCTGGAGGTTGAAAAGCAGAGCGTGGCTCAGTGGTTAGAGGCGGCAGACCCGGAAGCTGAGATTGACCGTGGACCAGGGTTCGATTCCCTGCCTCGGCGGGTCTCGGGCTCAAAATTCCACGGACTCGACAATTCTCGCTCCGGTGCCTACTCGAATCACGGGGTCACACTCTGCAACTCTGGGCAATAGCTTGCTTAATCTCCACTACGGCCCCTCGCGGCGGGATGCCTGGCTTTCACCTTGTGGACACCCTGCCGGGGTTTCTCACAGGGGAATACCAGGACGGGTTCCCTAAGCAAGCGCCAGGATGCCCTTTGGGTGACAGGTTTGCGCTATATAAGTACACCTACATTTACATTTACATTTACAAAAGCAATCCAAATTGAGTAATTCAGTTTATTCATTCTTAAAGCAATCGATTGAGTGTTGGACCCGGCCTCGTGGCGTGGTCCCACTTCTCCTGCATAGCGGGCCCTGGACAATAGCAACCCCTATCCCTCCGAACTTCACGAGAGACGCCCCCCTGGCGACCCCCGGCTCTCCCCCTCGGGAGCCCGGTGACCCCTGCTCGCCCCACTCTGCGGATCCAACCCTGATTCCGGCCCACCATTTCAGGCCCCGACTCCATCTTGGACCCTACACGTCCGGACCACGTGGCCTCGGCCCGACCTCGGCCACAGCCCCAGCGAAGCCCCGACATCGAGGCACCAGGATCCAACCAGGTGGTAAAGCGGCCACTTGACGGATCCAGGAGGAGGGGAGTTTCGATGGGCCCCCCAGCCGTCCCCGGACGCCTGGTTTCGATCGCCCTCCGGCCTCCCTGGGCGCTGGCTCCACCCCCCTGCTGGGTGTCTGGACCCTCTCATCCCGGCCCCTCTGACCCCCAGGCGCGAGGGTCCGGACATCAAAGGGCTCCAGACCTATATCTGGGGCAGCTCTGGGATGGGTCAGTAGTTGTATCCTGGAGTCGAGAGCCCTGCTGACGCTGTCGCGGCTGACCCCGAGAAGAACTCACTACTTGGAACCCTGAACCTTTGGAGTCCTGCTGGCGCTGCCGCGACCCAACCTCGCTGAAACCATCTTCGGAGCCTGCTGGCGCTGCCGCGGCCCAACCTCGCTGAAACCATCTTTGGAGTCCTGCTGGCGCTGCCGCGGCCCAACCTCGGTGAAACCATCTTTGGAGTCCTGCTGGCGCTGCCGCGACCCAACCTCGCTGAAACTATCTTTGGAGTGCTGCTGGCGCTGCCGTGGCCCAACCTCGCTGAAACTATCTTTGGAGTCCTGCTGGCGCTGCCGCGGCCCAACCTTGCTGAAACCATCTTCGGAGCCTGCTGGCGCTGCCGCGGCCCAACCTCGCTGAAACCATCTTCGTAGCCTGCTGGCGCTGCCGCGGCCCAACCTCGTTGAAACCATCTTCGGAGCCTGCTGGCGCTGCCGCGGCCCAACCTCGCTGAAACCATCTTCGGAGCCTGCTGGCGCTGCCGCGGCCCAACCCTTGCGGAACCCCCCAGCTCGAGGATTGAGAGCTGAGCGGAGGGTATCCCCGTGCCAGACTGGTATTAAGACTGTCCCGCTACCCTTTTCCCCCCTATTACCGAGACTCTGAGGATCCCTCGATCCGTTGTACATATTACCGAAGGAACCAATCATTAATGCTGATAAAGATTCTAAAAAGTACTCTCTTGTGTGGTGTCCCTTTGTAGTGTTGCGATTACTCTGCTGTGACGATTCTAGGAGAGGGCCCTCACCCAGGAGGCCTCTCGACGGCGCTCGGCCAATTCCTTAAGGAAAGGTGGGCCTCGGGGTGGTCAGGCAGACATCCTCTGCCTCCCCAGGGACCGCCTTTCTAACATTGGTGGCAGGCGGTGCGATCCGAGCCGACGCAAATCGTACAGAGAGTGACTCACCCACTACTGACAGAAACACACCGCAACCATGACAACCAAAGAAACCAGACCAACCGCGGAGTTCCAAAAAGAACGGCTAGACGATTATAACCACAAAGAACTGAAACAATTCTGTAAGGACCTGGGCATCGCTACCACTGGACTAAGTACCAAGGAGGATTTCAAGCAGGCCCTACAAACATGGGTGGAGGCAGGAGCAGCGCCACCCCAGAGCGAAGACAACACGGGTCCGAACATACACCCGGAGACCGACGCAACCCCAGCGGGGGAAAGACCTACGAACATAGACACGGGCCTCTCCCCCGAAGACGCCCGAGAGCGAGAAAGGAGCCGGCTCCACGAATTGGAGCTCGCCCGACTCCGTCTGGACGGAGAACTGCAACTGGCAGAGAAAAAGATAGCCCTTGAGCAACTACGGCTGCAAGGAGACCTAGAGGAGAAACGAAGGCAGAGAGACTTGGAGGAGAAGAAGCTCACGTTCGAGCACAAGCATGGCTTAAAAGAACTGGAGATCAAGGCCAAAACTGGGGAGGCCAACGCCTCCGGGAACCGGAGCCCACCTCCTCCTGCGGACACGAAGGTCCACATCCCCAAAGATGTCGTCAAGGAATATTATAAAAACGACGACATCCAGCAGTGGTTTAAGGCCTACGAGGTAGCCATGGCCTCCCATCGAATACCCCAGAAAGACTGGGGTGCCGGCTTGTGGGGGAAGTTCGTCAACGAAGGGAGAGACGCCCTGCTGGAGCTCCCAGACGCAGAAATGACCTCATATGAACACATGAAAACCGCCCTCCTTACTCGCTATGGACTCACCCCCGAGATGTACCGGCAGCGATTCCGCGACTGCAAAAAACTCCCCGGTACTACATGGGTGGAGTACGTGAACTTCTATAGCAGAGCCCTAGAGGGGTGGATCAAAGGCAGCCAGGTCACCACTTACGAGCAACTGTTCAACCTCATTATATGGGAGCACCTCTCCAACAACTGTTTTATCGAACTCAGGCAGCATCTCCTCGACAGCAAACTGACCGAGCCACGTAGACTAGCCGTCGAGGCCGATCGATAAGTGAGCACCCGGGTCCCCCGATGGGAGACTACGGCCGAGGTCCCCCGGGGAACCACCGCCCGCGAGGCGGTGGAGGAGGCCAGAACAGGAGCCGCGACTCCCCCGCGGGGCCGCCCCTTACCTCCACTTCAGCGTCCCTGGCCAGAAGAGGGGCCCCCCCAGCACGACCGGGGCCCCGCCCAAACGTTACCTGCCACAGATGCCAGCGGCCCGGTCACTATGCCAATGATCCCCTCTGCCCGATGAACCAACGACCCGGCACCACCGGTCCTCCCAACCGCCAGATCGCCGCCGCCGCCCTGGGGGAAGAAAGGGGCGAGGAAGAGGACTATGACCACGATCAGGCCGAGTGGGAGCCCGCCGCTATGTCCCTGGTATGTCTGGGCGAAAGAGACATGATCCCCCGGGCCCCGATCCCGGGCAACACTCAGAAGTACCGCCAGTGTGTCACCATTAATGGGCGCCAGACCGAGGCCCTCCGCGACACCGGAGCCAGCGTGACGGCTGTCCGTTGCCACTTGGTGACCCCTGACCAGATCCTGCCCAATGTGCTGTGCCCCGTACGGTCGGCGGACAATTCCGAAAGCCTGTGCCAGATGGCCCGTATTCCCTTCGAGTGGGGGGGGGGGGTATCAGGCCTGCTGAAAGTGACCGTCCGGGACGACGCCCCCGTGGACTGCCTCCTCGGGAACGACCTAGAAAGTTCCCCCTGGGCCGGCGTCAAACGGAGAGAGCATCTGGGGATGCTAGGCCTTCCAGAGTGGGCCTGCGCGACCACCCGATCCATGGCCGCCCGGGTCACCACCCCGACGGAAGTCGCCCCGACTGAAGACCCAGAGTGACCCGCACCTCCGCCGCCCGCCGTATCCGAAGACAGCGACCCACTGAGGCCCACCAGTGAAGAAATTGCTGAGCTTGGCAACCTCCCGGAACTAGCCCAGTGGCGCCAAGAAGGTGGCCCCACACGAGAACAGTTCCGGCAAGAACAGAAAACCTGTCCCTCCCTCGAGGGACTCCGACAGCAAGCCGCCACTCAAACCGCCGGAGACCCCTCGGGGACCCACTGGGTCTATTGGGACCACGATCTCCTCTACAGTGAAAAGAAGATTGCCGAACTGGGGGCCAGCCGGGTGCTGGTGGTCCCCCTCCGATTCAGAGACTTCCTCCTGAACCTGGCACACGACGTGCCCCTCGCCGGGCACCTGGGGCAGGACAAAACATACAGCCGCCTGGTGACCCATTTCTACTGGCCCAAAATGAAAAACAATGTGAACAATCACTGCCGGACTTGCCCCACCTGCTAGGCCAGCGGGAAGAGTGGAGGCAAGCACAAGGCCCCCCTCCAACCCTTCCCAGTCGTCAGCACCCCCTTCGAGCGAGTGGGAATAGACATTGTGGGGCCTCTGGACCCCCGCACCTCACAAGGACACCGGTTTATTCTCGTCCTGGTGGACCATGCCACCCGCTATCCCGAAGCCATCCCTCTCCGGACTGTGACGGCCCCCGTGGTGGGCCGAGCACTGATGGGGATCTTCTCCCGGGTGGGCTTCCCCCGAGAAGTTGTCAGTGACCGAGGTATGAACTTCATTTCTCGATACATGAAATCCCTGTGGCACCAGTGCGGGGTCACGTATAAGTTTACGACCCCCTACCACCCCCAAGGGAATGGGTTGGTAGAACGTTTTAATAGAACTCTCAAAGGAATGATCATGGGCCTGGAAGAGCCCTTGCGTCATCAATGGGACGTGCTGCTGCCCTGCCTCCTCTTCGCCTATCGGGAGGTCCCTCAGAAGTCCCTGGGATTCAGTCCCTTCGAACTATTGTACGGACACCCCGTTCGGCGTCCCCTCAGCCTAGTCAAGGAGGGCTGGGAGGTCGTAGCCCAAGGTACTCCTCCCGACGTCTACCGGTACCTCCTAACCCTCCGAAATCAGACTCGGAAGTTCCGGGAACTTGCAGAAGCCAACCTCGAGGCCAGCCAGGAGGAGATGAAACGCTGGTACGACCAAAACGCCTCTTCCATTGAGTTCGAGCCGGGCCAACAAGTTTGGGTCATGTCCCCGGTCGAGCCCTGTGCCCTCCAGGACAAGTGGACGGGGCCCTTCAAGGTGGTGGAGCACAAGAGCCCTGTCACTTACCTGGTGGACATGGAGACCCCCAGGAACCCCCTCCGGGTCCTTCACTCCAACCGGCTCAAACCGCACTTTGTCCGAACCGAGCTTAGCCTGCTGATGGCTACCGATGGCGGGGCCGAGGACGACTCCGAGCCCCTACCAGACCTTCTGAGCACCTCCGAGAAAGACTGCTCCGTCGAGGGGGGTCACCCTCTCCTCCGCCCTGACCCCAGAACAGCGCCAGGATTGCCGGAAATTGTTGGGTCAATTCGCAGACTTGTTTTCCCTCACCCCCGGATTCACCCAGTGGTGTGTCCACGATGTCGACACCGGGGACAGCCCGCCTGTGCGACACCGGGCCTACAGAGTTCCCGACCGAGTTCGGAACTGCATCCAGTCGGAGGTCTCCAAGATGCTGGCCCTGGGGGTAGTCGAACCCTCCGACAGTCCGTGGGCCAGTCCAGTCATCCTGGCCCCAAAAGCCGCCCCCCCCAGCGCCACTCCCGAACTACGCTTTTGTGTCGACTACCGGGGGTTGAACGCCATCACCCGGACCGATGCACACCCCATTCCCCGGGCCGATGAACTGATCGACCGCCTGGGGGCGGCCCGCTACCTGAGCACCTTCGATCTCACCTCCGGCTATTGGCAGATAGGACTCACCCCGGACGCCCAAGAGCGCTCCGCTTTCTCGACCCCCGATGGCCACTACCACTTCAGAGTGATGCCCTTCGGAATGAAGAACTCCCCCGCAACCTTCCAGAGGCTGGTGAATAAGGTATTGGCGGGACTAGAAGGGTTCAGCGCCGCATACCTGGAGGATATCGCGGTGTACAGCCTCCACTGGGCTGAGCACCTCAAGCACCTCTGGGAGGTCCTGACGGCCCTCCGACGGGCCGGACTGACAATCAAAGCCAGCAAGTGCCAGATAGGACAAGGTTCCGTGACCTATCTGGGACACCAAGTGGGGAGCGGCCAGGTGGCTCCCCTCCAACCCAAGATCGACGCCATCATGGCCTGGGAGCCCCCGGTCACCCAAACAGCAGTCCGAGCCTTCCTGGGGCTCACTGGTTATTACCGGCGCTTTGTGAAGGACTATGGGAGCATTGTTGGCCCACTCACCGAACTCACTTCCAAGAGGCAGCCACAGAAGGTGCACTGGACCCCCGAGTGTCAGGCCGCTTTTGAGACTCTGAAGACAGCGATGTGTACCGCCCCCGTGCTCCAAGCCCCCGACTACAGCCGGGAATTCGTGGTCCAGACAGATGCCTCGGAGCACGGTGTCGGGTCGGTCCTTTCCCAACTTAACGACAAAGGGGTTGATCAACCGGTGGCCTTCATCAGCCGGCGCCTGCTGGCCCGAGAACAACGCTGGAGCACCATTGAAGGAGAGGCCTTCGCCGTGGTGTGGGCCCTCAAGAAACTCCGACCCTATCTCTTCGGCACCCAGTTCCGGGTGCAAACGGAGCACCGGCGCTTGTGGTGGTTGATGCAAATCTGAGGGGAAAACCCAAAGTTGCTGCGATGGTCCATCACCCTCCAAGGGATGGACTTCACTGTGGAACATCGCCCCGGTAACGACCACGCCAACGCCGACGGCCTGTCCCGCTTCTTCCGCCTCGACGAGGAGAACCCCCAAGAGGATGGGTGACTCTCCCCGCCTTCAGCTGGGGGGGACGTGTGTTGGACCCGGCCTCGTGGCGTGGTCCCACTTCTCCTGCATAGCGGGCCCTGGACAATAGCAACCCCTATCCCCCGGCCTAAAACTATCCCCTTCGAACTTCGCGAGAGCCGCCACCCCTGGCGACCCCCGGCTCTCCCCCTCGGGAGCCCGGTGACCCCTGCTCGCCCCACTCTGCGGATCCAACCCCGATTCCGGCCCACCATTTCAGGCCCCGACTCCATCTTGGACCCTACACGTCCGGACCACGTGGCCTCGGCCCGACCTCGGCCACAGCCCCAGCGAAGCCCCGACATCGAGGCACCAGGATCCAACCAGGTGGTAAAGCGGCCACTTGATGGATCCAGGGGGAGGGGAGTTTCGATGGGCCCCGCAGCCGTCCCCGGACGCCTGGTTTCGATCGCCCTCCGGCCTCCCTGGGCGCTGGCTCCACCCCCCTGCTGGGTGTCTGGACCCTCTGACCCCCAGGCGCGAGGGTCCGGACATCAAAGGGCTCCAGACCTATATCTGGGGCAGCTCTGGGATGGGTCAGTAGTTGTATCCTGGAGTCGAGAGCCCTGCTGACGCTGTCGCGGCTGACCCCGAGAAGAACTCACTACTTGGAACCCTGAACCTTTGGAGTCCTGCTGGCGCTGCCGCGGCCCAACCTCGCTGAAACCATCTTCGGAGCCTGCTGGCGCTGCCGCGGCCCAACCTCGCTGAAACCATCTTTGGAGTCCTGCTGGCGCTGCCGCGGCCCAACCTCGCTGAAACCATCTTTGGAGTCCTGCTGGCGCTGCCGCGGCCCAACCTCGCTGAAACTATCTTTTGAGTCCTGCTGGCGCTGCCGCGGCCCAACCTCGCTGAAACTATCTTTGGAGTCCTGCTGGCGCTGCCGCGGCCCAACCTCGCTGAAACCATCTTCGGAGCCTGCTGGCGCTGCCGCGGCCCAACCTCGCTGAAACCATCTTCGAAGCCTGCTGGCGCTGCCGCGGCCCTACCTCGCTGAAACCATCTTCGGAGCCTGCTGGCGCTGCCGCGGCCCAACCCTTGCGGAACCCCCCAGCTCAAGGATTGAGAGCTGAGCGGAGGGTATCCCCGTGCCAGACTGGTATTAAGACTGTCCCGCTACCCTTTTCCCCCCTATTACCGAGACTCTGAGGATCCCTCGATCCGTTGTACATATTACCGAAGGAACCAATCATTAATGCTGATAAAGATTCTAAAAAGTACTCTCTTGTGTGGTGTCCCTTTGTAGTGTTGTGATTACTCTGCTGTGACGATTCTAGGAGAGGGCCCTCACCCAGGAGGCCTCTCGACGGCTCTCGGCCAATTCCTTAAGGAAAGGTGGGCCTCGGGGTGGTCAGTCAGACATCCTCTGCCTCCCCAGGGACCGCCTTTCTAACATTGAGGCCTTAAAGTTAGAGGAAGCCTGGCACACAATACCATCCTATCCGGAGTTTAAACAAATAGTCAACAAAACAACCAATCAAATATCTCAAGAACAGGATAAAGCTTCATTGACGATGAAAATCAAAGCATTGATTGTGTTGCCAACATACAAAATGTTAAAGCCTCAATCATACCTTTCGGAACATTTTGCAAATCGAATGAAGCAGCAACTGATCCTGCTGAGATTGGGAGTGTACCCAACTAAAGATCTAATCCCAAAATGGAAACGGACCTTGCCCTCAACAGACTGCCGCCTTTGCGGACAAGGAGACGAATCATTGCTCCACTTACTCTGTATTTGCCCGGCATCATCTAAACGGAAAGAACTTTTGCGGCCGTTAATGAAAAAAAAACAGATAAGGACTTGCAGATCCGCCGTAATAAAATGTTTAGGAGGGTCAACTGTGCAATTGGCATGTAAAGCATTAAAGTTTTTGAGTTTTGCTGCAAACAAATTAGAAAAGAGAGATAGAGAACTTGAACTGACAAAGTAAGTAATGTGAAAAAGTCCAGACAATTAGCCTGAATCGGTGTAGAGTACAATGGAATAGAGTGGTGCAGAGTAAAGTGATGTAGAGTGCAATGGTGTAGAGTGCAGTGGATTAAATTGCAGTGTTGCAGAGTAGAGCATTGTGGCATACAGTACAGTGGTGCAGAGTAGATTGACATAGAGTACAGTGGTGTAATGTGTGTTAGTTTTGAGTAAAGTGTAGAGTACATTGGCGTGGAGTGCAGTGGCGTAGAGTAGAATGGTGTAGAGTGCAGTGGGGTAGACTAGAGTGGAGTCATGCAGGGTAGATTGCAGTGGCGTAGAGTGGACTTAAGTGGAATGGTGCAGAGTGGAATAGAGTGGCGTAGAGTAGGTTGTTTAAGAGTAGAGTGAAGTGGTGTAGAGTGTCATAGAGTGCAGTGGCACAGAGTAAAGTAGAGTTGCTTACAGTGGACTGGCATAGTGTGCAGTGGCGAAGAGTGCAGCAGTGCATAGTAGAGTAGTGTAGGGTAGAGTGCATTGGCATAGAGTAGAGTGCTGTAGAATAGAGAGGCATCGAGTGAAATGGTGTGGAGTGGAGTGGTGCAGAGTAGAGTGCAGTGGGGAGCGGGATGGCATAGTGTGGAGTGGATATGCACACAAGGGGGACCTGAGGAATTAGGAGGGACCAACAAGGACACACTCCCCAGTTAAAGACTCAAACACACAGAGCCCTAGAGTCCGATGCATCAAAGTAATGTCAAAGAAGGGGACCAAACTGACTTAAAGGGGGGTTGCCCTTTTAACCACTTGGCTGCTATGGCTTTTCCCCTCCTGTGCTGAAAAGCTTTGAAACCCATTGTTCATGACGAGCTCACCTTGTCATGAGCACAGCTCCAGTGTGCCTCATGACGAGCTGAGCTCGTCATGAGCCTCGAAGAGGTTTAGGACGGTTTCCCTCACACACCAAAGGTGCTTCATCATAGTAAGTAAGTACAACATTTATTGTTTCTGATTAATTAAAACAATTACAAAAAATACAATTGAGAGCACATTTCAAAAATCTTAAAAAGAGAGGTCATGATTATTAAAAGATATAACAGTAGTAAAATGAGGGTTTGGGAAGTGTCCATAGTTCCTTATGTCTTGTCTGCGCCACCGACATCTTGGTTTGTTAATTTAAGCACCACTAATTTCAGGAATTTCACCAACTTCCCGTTTAGTGACAGAATTCCTGGGTCGAAGCATGCAAGCACTGCTTGTCTGCGTGTGCGTATTCTGTGTTCATCATAGGGAATCCTCCTTGCATCATGAAGCCTAGTCATGATGTGGGCTACAACCCCCTCGCTGTGAGGGGGGAGCTCAGGGATGTTTTTAGATATGAGGGCTAGTACTAAAACCCAATCTGAGCAAATGGGGTGATGAGAAAAGTGCAGTGCAAGTAAGTGAGTGAGTAAAACTAGCTACAAGGTTAGCCCGCTGAGCTTTATTCTTGCTACCCTGTGCTAGGGTTAAAAGCAAAGAGTACTACTGAGTAGTGACACAGAGTAGATGTAGTTGTACTGAGTAGTGATCAACATGTTTCAGCCTAAGACCTAGATAGTGTCATGGTTTTCATCAGGATCTCTTTAATAGCTACTGCTGTGTGAAAGTGAATCATAAACAAGAAAAATAACAAGGCATTGGCGTGTTGGTTGTGAGATACTAAACCAGTGATCCAAGCAGTTCAAACAAACGGATTCACCGGTAGACATAGCAACAAACCGTGCAATTATTTATTTTATTTGAAAGTTTTATATAGCGCCAACAAGACCCTTGCAGGTAGCAGAGCGCTTTACAAGGTAAATATCTTGGATACATAGGTACATGGTAAATAACATATAGTTCCATGTCAGTCAATGATAGTGTACTCACCATATCGTAGATACATAGGTATATGGTCCATAACATAACGTTCCATATAGATCAAGTATAATATAGACACAATATCTGGGATAAATAGAGAGAAAGTAAATAATATTCAAGTGAACTTAGCCATGAGAAGAGATTTCACTTCTTTTTTGAAAGATGTAGTAGAGGGATCAAATCTATTTCTGGGGGCAAAGCATCCCAAATTCTGGGCGCCATCCCTGAAAACGTTCGGTTGTATGTTTTCTTCCCTTTGAATCCTTGCGGTTTCAGTAAGAGGTTTTTGGCACTTCTGGAAGATCTGTTCCCACATGAGAGCGCCAGTTTCTGTGCCAGATAGCTGGGTGCGTTGTGATGAATGGCTTTATGCATCATACATGCTATTTTTTGTTGAATTCTGGCTTCAAAAGGTAGCCAATTAAGGTATCTTAGGTCCGGGGATAGGTGGGAGCTTCTTTTGGAGTCAGTAATAAGTCTAGCTGCGGCGTTGATTGAGGCTCTTAGAGGGGCCGTTGAAGATCTGGGAAGGCCGCAGAGAGAGACACTCCCATATTCCACTCTTGGGATGACTAGAGCTTGTACTGCCAGATTATAGTCCTTTTCAGGCAGGAAAGGTTTCAGTTTTCTCAAAGCATTTATCTGAAAGTTTGCTTCTTTTGTTGCGCTGCTGATGTGTTTCTGCATATTGAGTTTCTGTCCAGCGTTATTCCCAGGGATTTCGCTTAGTCAACGATAAGAGGTTGGCAGTTGAGTGCTGTTAGATGTTTGATCCAGTCTTGCATTGTGGGTACTTGGGCGGGAGGAGCGATAAGAAGGAATTCAGTTTTGAGGGTATTCAGTTTCAAGAGGTTTTCCACCATCCAGGTCTTAGTTTTTCCTAGAGTTGTGTTGAGCGATTTGATGTCTTTTGGAGAATGAATCTTTAGGTATAGATGTGTGTCGTCTGCGTACATGTGATATTGTACGTTAGACGAGTATAGAATTTCAGTGAGTGGTTCCATGAATAGATTGCACAGTGTTGGAGATAGGGAAGATCCTTGTGGGACTCCTAAACTGACTGGGACGGGTTTGGACAGGGAGTGGTTGACCTTGAATCGTTGCGATCTGTTTTGGAGGAACAAAGTAAACCAGTGTAGAACTGAACCAGATAGTCCCATTCTGGGTTGCAGAAGGTCTAGCAGGTTGTCATGTTTGAAGGTATCAAAGGCCGAGGAAAGGTCGAGCAAGATGAGTAAGCAGATTTTGTTCTGGTCTAGGATTTGTAGTGCATCGTCAATTATATGGGTCATGGCTGATCCAGTGCTGTGAGCAGCACGGAAACCTGATTGGTATTTGTTGAGAAGGTTGAAATGGTCTATCTGTCTCACAAGCTGGAGGTGTACACATTTTTCTAAGAGTTTGGCCAGTGTAGGGATGTTGGATATTGGGCGGTAATTGTTTAAGTCCGCGGGGTCAGCCATAGGTTTCTTTAGGATGGGGGATACCTGCCCGGATTTGAGGATGTCCGGGATGGATCCTTGTTGTAAAGAGTTATTTATGATATTGGTCCAAAGAGGCAGCAGCAGCGGGGTGAAATCTTTTATGAAGTTTGTTAGGAGAGGTTCAGTGAAGTGATTGGCAGGGTTCAGAGCGGTAAGCATTTTGAGTATAGTTTCTTCATTGTAGGTATTGAAGGATGACCAGGATGCATTATTTTTTAGGTCGAACTTTGGTGGATTTCAATGTGGGGCTCCTAGAAGGGATGATGAGGAGTCTGTGTGTGTGACAGTATGTGTGATTAGATAGTTGAGTAGGTCCTTCTTTATGTTATCGGTCTTCAGAGTGAAGAAGGAGGCAAATTCTTCGCAATTGGGTCATGAGCCTAAGTTAGTTTGGGGGCGGTGAGGTGCATCCTTAGATTGAGTTTTGATTAGCTCGAAATGTTTTCGGTGACGATTTTTGGCCTGATCTAATTAATGACTGAAAAAGTGTGCTTTAGTGCGCTTGATCTTTCTGTAGTAGGCATTACTCTTCTTTCTTAGTATCTTGAGGTGATTGGCGGATGGAGCCGTTGTCCATCTATGTTCAGTTATTCTTAAGTATCGTCTGTCCTCGTTGAGTCTTCCCTTGTACCAAGGCTTAGAGTCTATTGGGGATACTCTTTTTAGTTGAAGGGGGGCGACATCGTTTAATATCATGTTCATGGAATTGAAGTAGTGGTTGGTGAGATCATGAACATCGGATATCTCTTCAGGGGGAATGTTGGACTTGGCCCTCCTGGCAGGTTCACCCCTGAACTTTTTGCTTTTCATGGTGACCTGGTGATAGTGATTTTTTTGGTTTCTGCGCACTTTACCACTGTGTCCCAGGGTAAAGTGTGTGCGTGTGGTGAGGTTGGCCTGCCCTCCCATAGGAATGCATGGGAAATGTATGTGTCCGAGGTAGTTCCTGATGCGTGAGGTGTGCAGGCTCGAGTCTGGTATGTGCGGGCTCGTGTGATTGAATGCTGCGCAATGATGTGTGCAGCATGAATGTGTCTAGTGTGGAAGTGCCACTTCCAGAAGTTGGCATGTTTGTGTAATTTGTGTCTTGCTTGTGATTGGCTGGAGCTGGCTGGTGAGCCTGGCTCCATGAGTCATGATGGGTCTGCCCCGGTGGTGAGTGTTGAGATTAGCATGGGTGATGTGAGGGAAGAGTATACCTGGGACTTGAATAGGGCTGGGCTTTCCCCACACAATGCTGGCTCCGCCCCCTGTGGTGCATCTAATGACCCTAGCCTGCCTAGTGAATGGAAAGGGTGGCTGAGGAAAACAAAGTGCTCCAAAACCAGCTGCGACTGGTTTTTCCCCCACCCTGCACCCTGAGACAAAGGAATTCACTGTATAAAAAGGGGCTGTGTCCCCTTACAAAATGTTCTTCTTTTTGATCCAGGCAAGGGGGGCCTGCTGATGCTGCTGGGTGCCAGGAGGACCGCCACTTGGGATTGCCTCCCTGCCTAGGAGGACCCTGTGAGCTGGCCCCTGGCCCAGCCTTGCCCCCGCCCTTGAAGTACTTTGTTGCTGACTTTTGGGCCACTAGCGCCTGGGAGCACTTTATTTTGGCCCCTAGCGCTTGAGAATGCTTTATTTTACACTAGCGCCTGGGAGCGCTTGATTTTGCCCCTAAGTGCTTGGTAGCGCTTTTATTCCATTTCGCGGCTGCCCACGGCGCATGTTGCCGTGTTTACCGCCCTTGATTTGCCCCTGACGGGTGCCCACCCCGCCAGGGACCCTGCCGGCAATTATTGATATTTCAACCGGGAGCCTACCCCGGATTGACACCGACGAGGAGAGCATTCCTTCGGGCCGCCACTCTGCCCACGGCGACCCAGAAGCAGCTTGCTGGCCGGCCAATCGCAGCGCTGCCCCGGGAGAAGGGCCGGAAGTCCCGCCCCCCCAGCCCGAGAGGAAGGAACCTGCTAGTCGTGTCGGCAATGTGATATAGAAAGAGTGGTCCCTGACCAAATAGGAATAACTTAACATTTTTAAGATAAACATTCATTGACAAATATATTCGTAGAGCACTATTGTTTATTCAAATAGTGTCGATACGTTTTTCACTGTATTTTTTCATTTTTAGTGTATATAAACATATAAATAATTCACATCTTAACAGTGCCCACTGTACAGGGAAGGGGGAGGGTAGTGCAGTGTTCAGGAA
Source organism: Lissotriton helveticus (assembly GCF_964261635.1). NCBI lineage: Eukaryota > Metazoa > Chordata > Amphibia > Caudata > Salamandridae > Lissotriton > Lissotriton helveticus. Next base: position 684,516,295 of record NC_136073.1, read on the forward strand.
TAGGTGGGTGGGTGAAGTGACAATTCAATCGTAAATTACTTTCAACAATTGAAGATGGCTTCTCAGGGGAGCCTTGCCGGAGTTAATCCAAAATCAAGTTTAACATTAGTGTAACATCATAAATAACAAGTGTACAAAATCACACTCCGATTATGTGTTATAGTTGGTAGTCGACGTTTCGACCCTCGTAGTAGGGATGCTACCCCTTACATGGCGGGTCTTCTTCAGAACAGTGAGAGGGGGGGTGGTGGGCAGTTCCTATAGGGGAAAAGCATTTAAAAGAATTTACTAACTAGTCACTTAATGAGAACTATTCACACAGGGGTACATTAATAGGCATCATACATTAGTATAACCTACACTTAGTCCAGAAGGACCATGGGGCAAAGTGCCAGGCTCATTTCTGTCTATGAGCGCTCCTGGAGCATAGATTAAAAGCAGTTTACTGAAGGTTCCAACATATATCTGGGAAATTGTCAGGCGATCATAGAGACTAAAAGGGTCAATTGGGTGGTCTCGACTTCTAATAATGATAAAAATACATTATGTAACTAAAAGGACTCCTGAACCATAAAAGGGGACATTGCTTGTTGACTCAAATATGTTTAGGTCTCGGCATTATTATAAGGTGTGGGTTGATAAGTCACTCTATTGTAGTGACACAGAATTACATTGGAGATGCTAAACATAACCAGCAGCTGTCGATACGTGAACAATTAGGCAGGTTATTTAAAGTTACCTTGTATATAAGGTCCCGTAATGCTCTGCAATTGGACGTTTTACTTCATTGGCAGATGCAATCCTAAGGGGGGATAACCGGATGATTTAAAATTCACTGTAATGTGAATTGTCCCGCTAAAATGGCAATACCGGCTCTCTGAATTTACCTTGTTAATGGGCAGGATGTCCTCAGTGTAATGATCAAAGGGTTCACTTGTGGAGCGGAGGTCCCGGCAATTTAATGGTACCGGCTCTCTGGATTTGACTTGTTTTTAGACAGAGATTCTTCAGGTAATAGGCAATCTAGAGACAAGTAAAGTATAATATAGCTCGTAGTAGGGTAAAGTATTAAATAAACCCGCACAGTAAACATTTGATGACATTTAGTGACCGCAGCTTGTACCTGTATAGTAGCGTACCGATCTAGGCACGGGTCCTAGTAATTTACTGACTCGGTCGCTGTAAGTAAAAAGAGAGGTACTATCAGGCTCGATACTGCACAAGGCTAATTGATAAACTTGATGGGGTTGCAGAAGGCATCAAACCCTCTTACCTATGGAAACGGGTCGAACTTCCTCGTCCCCGGCATCCTGCACCTCCTTCATATATTCAGAAGTGTGGCGCTCGCGTTCTGTGGAGGATTAAATCAAAACACTTCCGCACCACGTGACCGCGAAGGCAATGGAAGAAAGCCTACGCTGGTTACCGTGGTTGCTAGGACGCGCAATAAGGCGTTCTAGTGGATCCAGACACGGAATTGGATATTAATTTGTCTAATGGGTGCAACATTGTCCCGTAATAAGTTTGAATTAGGTATGTTGCCACGGAACTATCCGTATTTGTAAAACCGGATCAGGGAGAGCGGGCAGGTAAAGCCTAAGTAGTCAATGTTGTCTACGATACATATCTTTCTCATTAAGAATATGAAGGGTAGTAGATTAATTATTACCTGTATTGATAATTAAGATTTCATTTATCTTGATGTATCAGCTGGGGTCTCTAAATTATATTTAAATGGGCCACATAGTCCGGCTATATACATTATTCGAGAGTGCCCATAGAATATGTGCATCATTAGACCAAAGGCAACAACATTTAATTTTTGTTCACGACCACGTAATTACCATCACAGGGTATTAAAGTGGTCTATGGTGGAATCAACAGTATTGCCTATACTTTATATATATATATATATATATATATATACATCTCTACATCAATCAAGACATTTTATATAATTAAACAATGTGTCATGTCCCCAGAATAATCTAGAGTGGAATCCTTATAACGTAATACTTCTTATCAACAACCACGTAACTGCCTCACAGGGTGTTATAGTGGTCCAAGTAGTGGTCTGTTGTGTACTCCTACATAGAGGATTGGGGATAGAAGTCTAAATTAGGGAGACTCAAGAATAGACCTTCCAGAAGGTAACCCTATTCGTTAGATTGTTGCCATCTGTACGAAACTGCTGTCTAATTCATTCAGTCCGTCATTGATAGAATTGAAGTGGGTTATCCATTTCATTTCTCGCAGATTCAGTAAGGAGCAGATGTTGCCACCTCTTGGTCCGAGATTAACTTTCTCTAGGACCGTCCATTTGATATCTTCAGGCGTATGTCCTAGTGTCTTGAAATGGTCAACCAGGGGCGCGCCAACTGTTTCACATCTAATACGACTGCAATGTTGTAAAATTCTGGATTTCACTTTCTGTTGTGTCTGCCCTATACATATCATCTGACAAGGGCACACAATACAGTAGATTACATCCATGGTGTTGCAGTTTGTGTAATGTTTAAGAGGAATTTTGTGATGTTTGTGTACAAACTTCTTAATTTGTAAGGTGTAGTCGCAAGCTTTGCAGTTACCACATCTGTGATGTCCAACGATGGGTTGCAAATTCCACATTGATGTGAGTGATGGTTGTGGGGGTGTCTCTAGAAAAGAACATACCACATGCTCTCGAATGTTTTTAGCCTTTTTAAACGAGTGCATGGGCGGGTTTTTCATTCCCACATCTTCACTGATCAAATTCCAATATTTGTTTACAACTTTTTTGATCTCATTGCTCTTTGTAGAGAAGGTCGTCACACAAATTAAGCGGTCTACTTCAGGTTCATCTCGTGTGCTCCCTTGTAGGAGGGATTCGCGGGGGCAGAACCATGCTCTTTTTCTTGCTCGTCTAACCATCCGCTTTGGATATCCTCGGTCTATCAAACGTTGGATTAGTTCTTCAGACTCAGCCATATAGTTTCTTTCAACGAACAATTCCGCCTTATATGCAAAAATTGACCAAATGGCAAATTGTCCCGTAACGCCCTAGGATGGTGACTGGAATATTGCAAAAGGGAATTTCTTTCAGCAGGTTTCCTATAGAGCGTTGTACATAGCTTGTCTTCTTGTATATAGATGGTTAAATCCAAGAAATTTATGGTGGAAGAACTGGACTCCATAGTAAACTGAATGTCTGGAGACCTAACATTAAGCCATGTGTGAAATCCGGTAAGTTCTGACTGGTCACCTGCCCAAACCATGATGATATCGTCTATATAACGCATCCACGTTTTTATCATAGATCTGTAAGGGTTCACGTTGTTCAAAACGAAGTGTCGCTCATATGTGGCCATGAAGATAATCGCTAGATTTGGGGCGAAGGCCGCCCCCATGGCGACTCCTTTCGTCTGGATGTAAAAATCATTTTGGAAAACAAAGAAATTACGCATCATAGCGATCTTTAGCAATAAGATGATGAATTTCGTGGGTACATAGACAGGTGCTGGTCGTGTCGACAAGGCTCTCACGAGGGAGAGCCCTGGCCGCCTGCTTGGAAGGCCGGAAATACGAGGGAGCCTGGGAGGCTCCACAGAGAGGCAGCCTCCGTTCCCGCAGCCAGCCTCCGCGAGACCGGTGAGTGCCTTAAAGGAGAGGGAGGCGTCGGGGCACATTGCCGGTGCCCGCCCCTCCCCTCCAGTGCGAGGCCCGCAGCGTTTGGAGGCCCGTGGGGCCTCACTGGATTCCGAGTCCCCCAGGGAGGGACTCCAACGTCCGGGGGCATCTGTAGTGAAAGAGCCCAGAGAGGCTCAAGCGGCATTGTTGGTTACTAAGCCCAGAGAGGCTCCAGGCGGCCCTATGTGTTGACGAGCCCCGAGAGGCTCGTGGGGGCATATTTGTTCTAGGGCCCGCGTGGCTCTTGAAGACTGCATTTGTTTTCGAGTCCCCCGAGAGGGACTCCCACGTAATCGGGGGCATTGTCCAGGTGTGGTAGAGTGGCCTCGGAAAGCAGTGGGCCGCTCCCACTTGCCCCCCCCCCCACACAGTTGTTCTAAAGCCCACGAGGATCACAAGTGTTTTGTAGCCAGAGCCTGCAAGGCTCCAACGTGTTGGCTCCATCATCTCCAGCTGTCCAGCACTTAGTGGGCAGCTGCTCCGTTTAGGCCCCCCATGACATTTGGGAGTGCCACAGGTTGTGGCATACGTAATTTCTGCGAATTATTCTGTGCTGGACCTCTGAATGTGTTTTGATGCATCATGTGCCTTGTTCTTACACCGCTGAATGTATGTTTATGCATCATGTGTTTTCCTTCCCTGTACCTCTGAATGTGTTTTGATGCATCATGTGTAATTTTTTCATGCCTATACCCCTAAATGTATAGTGATACTTAGGTGGTTGTTCTTCCTAGTGCAGGTGTTGTAAGTGAGGTCCTGGTTCCCTGCGTAATATTTTCCTACGGTGGTTAGGGTTGCGTAGGTGGTACTTACCTGTTACCAGTGGTTACTGGTTGTGTGCTTTAATTTCTATTTGGTTCTACAATTGTTTTATGTGCTAAGGGTTATCCCTACAAAGTGCTAATTCTACCAAGTGCTGGTTCTAAAAGTGTTTATTCCTGACAGTGGCGCCCATGGCCCTGTCCCATGAACCTAATCCCCTGTAAATTCTGCCCGTGCCTGTATGGCACATTGTAAAGTGTGTATTTATTATCTAATGTGTTTTTTACAATACAAAGACTATTTTTTATAGAACCTTGTGTGGAGTTTCCTTTGTGGTGGGCCTTGGGTGTTGTTGCTGGGTGCGCACGCAAACACTTAACTCACATTGCCTCCGAGTTTAGCCTTACTGCTCGTGTCACGTTACCAAGGGGGTGAGCAGGGGTATCTTGGCGTGTAACTCCCTTGCCCTGACTTAGAGTGGTGGTCTCTGACTAACTTTGGCGCGAGCCTTGGCCAGCCAGAGATCTCATTTCTAACAGGGAAGAAGGAAGTTGGAGCTGGAGGTTGTGATTGTGTTAGGAACAATGTTTTTCAGAACACTCTTCCATACTTTAGGTCTTGTGGGTTGAGCCGAATTAAGTTTTGCTGTTTCATTGATGAAGAAGGTGATGATATAATGATCGGACCAATCACATGGATGGATCGTATCTAGCTGGATGGAATCAACTTTAGAGATTACTAAATCAAAGATTGCTCCTTTATCATGTGTAGAGCTGTTACAAATTTGGGTGAGGTTAAGGTCAGAGAGGAAGTTTTTGAGACTATTGACCGCTGCATCATTGGGGTAATTCCAGTGGAGATTGAGGTCTTCGAGAAATATTTGGGTATTTTGATGTTCAGCATTAGTAGAGACTATGTCCATGAAATGTTTGGTAAAGGTGAGGTTATCACCTGGTGGATGATAGAGGGTGTGTAGAGAGAATACTGGTTTGCCCTTGCTAGTGATGTCGAGGCATATGTATTCACAAGAGAGGAATACTAGGGATTGGGATCGGTTTATTGAGAGATTGTTCTGGTATATGCAGGCGATGCCACCCCTGGCTTAACAATTCTGTCCAGTCTGATGATGTCGTGGTTTGGGGGTACCAGTATGTCGATGATGGGTGTAGAGGATTCCTTTAACCAAGTTTTGGTCAAAATGAGAAAATCCGGTTTTTGTGCAAGTATGAGGTCAGCTATGTCGGCTGCATGTCTTGAGGCCGATCTACAATTTAGCAGTATACACTTAAGACGGGGGGTGATGAGGGATGTATTGGGTTCCTGATTAAGGGGAACTTGCCTAACGTTTCGATTATACCCCTAGGATTGTGTTTAGTGGGCCTGTGAGTGTTGGAAGGAATAGTTGGGATTATAGCCTTTTTGGGGGGGGTTATCTGAAGGCATAGTGTTTCGGATTTGGATGTGGGAGCTCATAGGAGTGGAGTAGAGAGAGTAAGTCTTTCTCTGATATTGAATTGTTCCTGCGGATTGGGCGGGTTGAAGTATTGCGAAAAGGAACTGATCTCCACCTAGGGGGCGAATGTTTAGAGATGACTACTGAGTGGGTCATGTGGAATTTTTCTTTGGTCTGTCGTGCCAATCTAGTGTTCCAGGGTTGGCGCAGAAGAACCTCAGTTTAAGCTGGTAGTTCTTCTTTGATTTGCCGTAACAAGAATAGAATCTCGTCAAGTTTGAGGGGCTGGTGAAGGTGGTAGCAAGATTGTGGATGTATTATGGGCGTGGGAGGTGTGCTTACATCCAATGGGTGGTAAGAAGGAAGCACGTATTCTAGGTTGTTGTGAGGGGTCCTATCTGGTTCCCTATCCCGATTTGGGGGTTGGACTGGAGTGGGGTGTCGATGTAGGAGACGCAGAGGTGTGCGGTGAGGACGTGGTCGTGGGAGTGATGGTTTTGCAGGAGGTAGTGTTGGCAATGGGGGGAAATATGTTAATTCCAGGGGAGAATGCTGAGTTTGGAATCAGTTTGAAAATGTGCTGTACATTATCCCATGTTCGACATTCCCAAATATGCAAAAATAACATTAAATACATCAACATCACTTGTTAAAGAAATAATCACAAGTCTAATATTTCACAAAGGATGTGTGGTGTATTCAGACACATTATGCCCTTGTAGCAAAATATCTACGAATTTTGTCACTCAACTGTAGAAGTCAGGTAAAATGACACATCTGTCCTAGGCAGATTGCCTAAGGTGCACACGCTCCTCCAACCTGGTAAATCAAGGTTGTGGCGTTAAAAGAAATATTGCCCAATGTTATTGGATTGACAAACATAAAAAGAGAGGTGGAGACCGAATCTAGCTCTATTGTGCGATAACGTTGTAGTTAAAATACACAAACATGGCTGGCTGAAAAGATTGATTGTGTATGATGGGATGGGTCAATTGCACTGAATAAATCTAGCATGGTTCTCATGGTGGTATTTCCATGCTGCCGTGAGTTCATGATCCTATTGAAGGATAGCTGAGGCGGCGTCCATGACAAGTGCTGTTATCATGAACAAACTTGTATGACCAATGATGCCTGAGTACGTGTTCTCTGAGTGTTCTTGCATAATGTAACCACCAGCAAATAGTTATTAAGTGCAGTGATTGCACGTATGTAGGATATATTATCTCTGAGCCCAGTGTGCACGACTTCCCGAAGGAGTATGAAAATTGCTTAATTCAAACAGTTGTGACGTATGATCTGTGTACTTGGTGTACATGTTAAAAGCTGCTACCATCTGATGGAGATCTACTATGGCTGAAGGGAGCGCGTCGATAACGTGATCACTCCTTAGTCAGCACTCATTACCAGTGATAGCAGATGCTGCCCACAGTGTCCTGGTATCATGTAGGCATCTAAGGCAAAGGCATGTGCTTCAGGGAGCTCGTTTTAATGCCTTTGAGGGCCCACGGTCAAAGTGGTGTGCTCCCAACTGTAAGCACTACTCTGTCAGCTGGAGGGGACTAAGAAGAAACTGCTCCCTCCCACCCAAACTTGTACTGATCTAACCCCTCATCGGGTCTCTAATGTCAAATAGGATGTAACCCTGTCCAACGTGGCCCCTTGACTTACCACCGACATTTGCGGGGACACCGTTGTGTGTGCCCTCGGACAGTGAACTTCGGCGAATGAGAGCCCAATCGAGTATGCTAATTTCAAGAGCGGTAACTGATAACCTTGCGACTGATTCCTGGAAGAAGCCTGGGACATGCCGGGAAATGTAGTTTGACCAGGCTCCGATAGCGGAAACTGGGGCTGATCACAATAAGTGGCCCAAGTGCTGGTGGGACTAGTAGTTAGGAAACTAGTCTTGGGTCAAAACCATGTGCATCGCCTATTCTATGTGCTGGATTAATGAAAAACCCAGCGCTAACCGCACACTGCAAAGAATGAAATGCCCTACCATACATTGTACTTTGTTCTAATTGTGCGCGGGCAAGGTTGAATGTGGAAAGGAGGAACAAAGGAGAATATGGAGACCAACAGACGTGCACACATGGGTACTAGTCTATGTTGTTTCAGTATCTTAATGTGTGGAATCCCATGCTTATAATAGGGCTGGCCTTAGTCATGCGTGAGGTATTATGTGAATGGTAGTTACTGGACCTGGACGTTCAAAAGGGTGTTGGTCTGGCATCATTCTGAATGAGGTTGGTGTGAGTGTCTAAGTCAGGGCTAACCATGTAGTCTCTTGGTCATATTGGGTGTTGTGGGGGGCACATTAGGTTTGTCTAAGACTGTCCATCTCATAGCATCTGCCTGGTGGTTCATTTCCAGGAAGTGTTTAGTGAGCTTAGTAGTCTGCTTCTCACATCTAATGGTACTTTTGTGTTCCAATATCCGGATTCTGACTTTACGGGTGGTCATACCCACGTATCTGAGTCCGAAAGGACAAATGATGAGATATATCACTTGTTCGCTGTTACAATTAGTGTGCTCTCTCAGTTCCCAGGGTTTATCAGTACAGTCTTGGATGTGGTGGTCTGTGCGCAGACTGTGCATGATCCGCAGGGGTAATGTCCCTGTAATGGTGGAAGGCTCCAAAGTGTGTTCTGCCTGGTAGGCAGTGCTGGACGTGGTCTGGTATGTACCAAACTGTCTTTGAAACCGAACAGCTGTTTTTCCAGGGATTGTGTACCTTTATTTAGGAAGTGCCAGTTCTTGTTGATCGATTTTTTTACTTAATTGGATAAAGTACTGAAAGTGTTTACACAGACAAGTCTATTCTGGGGTGCCTTGTTTGGAGTGGTGTCAAGCAAAGCATCCCTGTTTTTGTTTAGAGCTCGTTTGGCTAATTTCCTTATCAGAGATGCAGGGTAGTGTCTGTCCAGGAGATTGCTTCGTAGTTTGGTAGCATACTTTATATTTCTCTATACTGGAACAGTTCCGTCTAAGTCTAAGGAACTGACCAAACAGTAGTTTATCACGCCGGGATTTAGGATGGTGGCTGTCGTATTGCGGTAGAGCATTCCGGGCCATTGGTTTCTGATACAACTCAGTTTCAAGATGACCATTGCAAGGGACAATGAGGAAGTCAAGAAATGGTAGGCATTCCTTGCTGTATTCACAGGTGAAGCATAGGTGTATATTCTGAGTGTTGAGTCACTGGTGGAATAATGCAATGGAGTTAGAGTCACCACGCCGAATCACCAGGATGTCGTTGATATGCCTCTTCCATAACAAAAGATGGAGACGGTAGGGATCGTTTTCTGAGAAGACTTTTTCATCCTCAAAGACATGCATATTCAGATTCGCCACACTCGAGGTGAAGGTACTACCCATTGAAGGCTGGACACTTGTAAGTACAGTTGCTCTTCAAACTGAGAGAAATGTTATTTCATTGCAAGCGTGGCACATTTCATAATAAAAGATATCAGTGTGATCGTGTCAGGTTTGTTTGGATTCAGAAGGCTCTTGACAGCTAGTTAGGGTTTGGTCCTTTGGAATGTATGTATATAATGAATTGACATAAAAAGACACCAAGAAATCGGTCTTGCTGTTAAAGGCAGTATCCCTCAGGAGGTACAGTGCATCTTTGGTATCTTGTAGATAAGTTGCCATTAGTTTGACCACGGGTCTCAGAAAGAAATTCACAAACTGGGATAGTGGTTCAAGGGCAGAACCAATCCCTGAGATGATTGGTCTCCCTGGTGGTGGTCTTTTTGGATTTTTTTAAGTATATAGTAGTGGGGAGTAATGGGTTCTTTTGTTCTAAAAAAAATCTGCTTCCATGAGTGTAATCCACTTGTTGTCTAATGCTTCAGCCACCATTGCTGTAATGGTATCAATGATCCTATTGATCGGATCTAACTGCAGTGGGAGGTAGAATGTGACCGTCCCCAGTTGGTGTAGACATTTGGACCTGTATGTTGATGTGTTCATTATCACTGTCACTCTGCCTTTGCCAGCTGGCTTTATTGTGATGGACTTGTCACCACTTAGACCTCGTAGTGCCTGTTCCCTTTTGGGAAGGTTGTGGTAGACTGGAGGTAGCGTGCCGAGTTTGGATCCAATGTAGAGAGAACAGCTTTCAAAAGTGGCCACTTTTGCAGGTAGTAATCCGATGGGGGGATTAAAGGTGGATTTGATGCAGAGATTGGTGTTGGTTGGATTCATTTCCATGATGTTGGGAGTTTTCTCAGAAAAGAAGAAAGGCAGCCTCAGTTTGCAAAAGAATTGGTGGATTTCTTGATGTAGCTGAAACAGTTCCCCAGTAAAAGTGGGTACAAAACCGAGTCCGTGGTTAAGTACATGTTCTTCATCTTCCATCAACTCACGTTGGCTCAGGTTAACCACTAGGTTGAATCTCTGCTCAACCCTGGTTGTTGGAGTCTTTGTCATGCTCTGTGAGTTGCGTGGAGATACCAGAGGGCTCCAGTGCACCTGTTGTCGTCTTCTTACTCTTGATCGTCCGTGCCCTGTACTAAAAAAGACTGATTGTAGCCAGAAGGTGGAGGCGGTTGAAAATCCATCATTGGTCCTTGTGGTCCCAGGCCCAGAGGCTGAAAGGGGGGATAGCCCCAGGGGTTTGGAGGCCACCATTAGTTCATAGGAGGGCTTCCTCGTGGTCCACTCCATCTCCTTTGACCACATCTTTGTGAGTTCTGACGTGAGGATACCCAGACAACATATTAAAAAGATCTGTTGAGAAATAGGTACTAAAACACGAGAAGAGCTACCCAAAAGCAATATCAGAACTACTGAAAATCAAGCAAAACGAATAGTCTTCGTATCGAACATGGTCAACAAGTAGCCAAAGGATCGAAAAAGTGATTCTAAAATATTGGCCGATGTTGCGCACAGAAAAGGATTTTAAAGGGCTATTTCAACTTCAACCTAGGTTTGCGTATGCACGCACCAACAAATTGAAACAACTCTTAGACAAAATGGATAAAGTACAACAGAACTATCGAGGTACCCTATCATGCTTAAACTGCGGGAATTGTAACAGTATTATTAAAGGTAACACGAGGCATACCAGTTAAATTGAAAACCACAGCAACCTGCGCTACAAGCAATGTTATTTATATATTGAAATATCAATACGGATTGATTTATGTGGGGAAAACAGAAAGGAAAATTAAGACACGCCTCACAGAGCACAAAAAAGCAGTATACACATGAATAACGTCAAATCCACTGTTGCGGTACATTTTACTTCACAGCGTCATAACATTAGTCAACTAAGATTCCTTATCCTCGAACAAGTACCTGTAGAGAAGGGAAGAGACAACACAACATTTTTACTCCAACGGGAAATATACTGGATTAACTACCTGGTCTTAGTTAGCCCCAAAGGGTTAAATGAACGTTTAGATTTAAATTGTTTTTTATAGAGACTTATCCAGGTGGAATCATTTGCTATTGGACCCAAACACGGTATATCATTTTCATGAAAGACTTGTAGTTATTTGTGGTATATTGACAAGAATAGTGTGAAGACACTTGCAATTCTTGGTTGGATTTGCCAATTGAAAACTTTAACAATATCACTAACTTTATTGAGAAAGCTACCATGTGCCTGAGATAGGGTTTAAAATTCCATGTAGCATCTACCTAAGCTGATACATTGACACGATTCCATTTGTTTTTAAAAAACATGGCAGCTTTGGGTCTCTTGTGTTTATGCTTTAACCTGTTTTATGTTTAATTTATTTCTATGATTTATTTTCATTTTTCACATTTATCTTCCATAACTAATTTCCGTGTACATTGTTGAAAACACTGTCATTTAAATCACTAAGAGTTTTTTCTATGCGTTCCCTTGAGGAATGTAAAAAGATGGGCGTTAAACATAGTATCACTTCCTTCGTGCACACACGAATACTTCTGGGACATCCACTGGTTCAAATCATAAGCGGCTAATCATGGAGGGCACATTTTGTTTAGAACTGCAAAGAGACACTCACTGTATTTGCGGTTAAGGTAAGCGATAGCTAGATAGTGGATTAACTCCATACCAGAGGTTTGAATTTCGTTATCGTAATCTTTTTTACTTTATTTACGTTCACAGAAGAACTCCGCCATTACGTGCAAATTAGGGCACAAAATAATGGAGGTATGTTCCCCAGACGCGGGATCACTGACAAGAATGGCACGTTTATCTTCACTTTTGGCACTTATAAGTTGTTTTTTCTAGAGAACACTTATTTATCGCGGGAATACCTTGTTTATCGTGGATACACATGCATGCCACTTGAACGGTTGACGGTGATTATAGATTATTCTCTTACTTTACACTAAAAGCCTTGTTCTTAAAAGAGCATTCACTTTTTGCTTTTTTATCTCAGCGATTTTGTGGACACAAGTTTGGTATTATATACATGCCACTCGAACGCTTTACTATCAGTATGAACTTTTCTTATCGTGGTCACTTTCTTCGGTGCAACATGCATGCTATCAGCAAGGTTATACGATTATCACAGACCCGTGAACTACAAGTACTTGTCATCTATATTATGCTTCACTTTACCGGTTTTTATCACCCTTACCAGTCTAAAGCGCATATGGGCAGATAGTTAAAATAGATCTAAGTTACTTTTGTATTTGATTTACCGTTTGACTGTATGGTCATATATATGACCTTAGCTGTATTTAAAGAAGTACACTTTATTGAATGAAGTACGTTTCTTCTATTATTGTATTTCATAGGAATGAGCCCCTGATGAAGGGCATGGCCCGAAATGCATTGATCGATCATTGAACATATCGTCATGTTGATTCAGTGATTATTAACTACAAAAGAGATCACATGATATAATACAAAGACAAAATTGATTAAGAAAGAATAAAGGATTTGATGAAATAATTGTTGAAAGATTATTTGTATTATTGAAAATTTCACACAGAGTGCGGATTGGAGATGTTACCCGCCGCCAGAGGATTACGCACATATTCAATTGAAAAATTCAATCTCAGACTCTGGAGATTAAACCAAATTTGTACCTAAGCAAAGTTACCTTGTTTGACCAAGGGAATACTAGTGAGTGAGCGGACCTTTCCAATTGTTTTGGAACCAATTTATTGTCTTTTGCTATGATCACATTTAGCACATGTGTATCAACTTTGAGAGAGCACCGAGCACATTTTTGTCACTGGCACCCACAGCGTCGTAATACATTGTTTGTTTTGCATTTCATTGTTAAACTCCTTTTGGATGTTTTTATCAATTGTTCTTTATCAGTATATTAGAGACTACTGTTTCTTGTATCTGCTTTTTCCAGTGAAACTAAAACTCCTGATGATATCTCTGCTGTGGGTTGCAAAAGTGAAGTATACTTGAACATGACAGGGGCACGGGTATTGTACGTAAGGGGCGTCTTCACTGTACATTGCAGGGAGGCCCACTAAGGTTTCCTGCTCTCCTGTTCTACCAATAATGGGGAAGGACCTCATAGTCACTTATGTCATTGAAAGAACACTTCGCAGTAGGCAATGCCAATAAATCAATGCTTAATTTGTAAACTATTAAGTGCAGGTGCTCAAATTGTTGTAGGAGGCCACATCCACTAACCCCGACCACACCCACTTCCTCCACTGGCTCCACCCACTCACTTTATTGGCTCCACCCACATCCACAACTGGCAAAGAAAAGAGTTTGAGGAACCCACCAATCCTGAAAGTTACTTTCAGAAGCAATATTACAATGGAATAATGTATACGGCCGCTTTTAAATCCTCTCTGTCTACACATCATAATGTTGCCCACTGTAGAAATGTGTCTCATCGGAAACTGTACTGTTCTGCACATAGATTTAATTGTACATGGTGCCACGGAATAGTGCACTGTATCCTTAATGCAAACCCTGGGCTGCATAATCTGAATAGAGGAGGGCATCACTTTTACTTTACATGGACACATCCTTAACCCAGTCATTCTCCCCACGGGAAAATTCAGTGCTGTAGAAAGAAAAAAGAACAGAAGCTCATGGACACCCCTATCCCCCTCCCTCCTTGTCATATTGAGAATAACTAAATCCATTTTCCAGGCCATGGGTACAGTTATTGAGGTATCATTGCACAAAATCCTAATTAAAGATATCAAACCCCTGTCAATCCCCAACGTTTCCATATTTTGACAACAGTTGTTCTGAGTCAAAGAATCAAAAGCCTGGTAAGCTCAAGAAATGCTACATAAAGATGCAGATGTTACTGCTCTTCCTATTGGTACCGAATCCCTCTCAAAAGCCAGCTTGATTAACCTGAGGAACTCCATTTTCAACAATCTGTTTCTGGACCTTAGCCAAAATCCATGAGTAAAATATTTAAACACATATCATGAGAACTTGTGGGCCTATATGCATCCAGGTCACCTGTCTTCTTTTTTACATGATACAAACTAATCTAGTGTCAATAAGTGACTATAATCCATCATCTGATATTTAGAAAAAGTAATATACTCCTTTAAATAGTTCTAGTAGTGTTATACAAGCCACCATGGTGGTTAAACAAAATCTGGGGTGATGACCTATTGTGAATCAAGCATCTTGAAGACTAAAGCCAGATACTCCCTATTTTTTATCCTCAGACTTTAAAAGACTTGAAAGAACCTCCTAGCACCATAACACCTTGTGATACCCAGAGTGCGGCACATTTACATTGCTGTGGCAAAGTCAGACCATAATCTAAACTCAATACTCAATGCTACTGCCAAATACAATGCTCTTCTCAAGCCTGTCATGTACTCCCTAAAGGCCCTCACAGCCAAAATTACTCACTATACATATAAACTGCACTATATAAAACTTTATAAATAAAATAAATAAATAAACATCAGTACTTCACGGACAATAAAAGCACTACAAGTCTAAATGTCAGCAGCACATAAAACACACACTGACAAACAATAACACAGTCTTACCTCACAGTTGTACCTCAACTCTTACAAAATATCAATTCTAGAAAGACAATCTAAATTATTTATTCAAACAATAACTACTAATATTAATAGCTCTTATAATATGATTTGTGAGTAAATCTGTCATTTTCTTGTTGCAGTTTAATAAAGTGCGAACTCGACTAAAAGGTATTGGAGCGGTTTATTATATGAGCACCAGTTACATTACACAAGGACACATTCATCTTTTTGTAGGCACGGGGAGATTAAGTGATTTGCCCAGAATCCCAGGATTGTGAGCCGACGTCCAGACTCAAACCTGGTTCACTAGTTCCAAAATAGGCATCGCTGGCTGTTATGCAACATCCTCTCTCCTAATCTAAGGGAGAAGGCTGGAGAGTGGACATTACTTGGCAAGAGTGCCTTGCAAATTATGTGAAGACCCACAAACTGACAAGTTTGCAGGCATTCACAATGAAAGGTACACTTAAACGTTGATTTATTATTGTTGAGGGAAAAGTAAATTGTTTTACTAAGGACGCAGTGCAGTGTCAAAAATCCCAAAAAGTTAACAAATGTGTAACAGTGCACCATGCACACTGACTAATGTGTGTGTATTTCTGGAAAGCTACTGTAGTGCCGACCGGTGCTTTGAATGGGTTGGTACTTTCGGGGATTGAGTATCCGCACTTCTTTCATTTTCAAGCGAGAGCAACTGCACTTCTCAGCACAGGCCCAATATATTCAACAGGAGAGTACAAGCAAGAAGGTACTATGGATAGCAAATACCACCACTTTTCTGTTTCCATTTCACGGATCAGTCATCCTGTTACTGGAGTGCTTTTGGGTGTTGTGTCATCTACCCTGAACCAAGAGTAAGCCTAAAAGAGCAGATGTACGATTTACATATGAGGATTTAGTAAATCACAGTTTGTGTATGTTAGAACTGGCTATTTCTGGTAGGATAAGGCTGACGCCAAAGCCAGGCAGAAACCACCATTCTAGTCAGGGCAAGGGAGTCACGCCACCAATGTTAGAACTGGCTATTTCTGGTAGGCTAAGGCTGACGCCAAAGCCAGGCAGAAACCACCATTCTAGTCAGGGCAAGGGAGTCACACGCCAAGATAACCCCTGCTCATCCCCTTGGTAGCTTGGCACAAGCAGTAAGGCTAAACTCGGAGGCAATGAGTAAAGCATTTGCGCCAGCACACAACAGCAACAACATCCTAGGCACACCACAAAAGGAACTCCACACAAGGTTATGTAATAATTACTTTTGTATTGTCAAAACACAGCAGATAGAAATCACACATGTACATTGTGCCAACTGGCACGGGCAATATTCATAAGGGATTATTTACAAGACAGGGCCACATGGGCCACTGTCAGAATCAACACTTTTAGAAATAGAAATACTGTCAGAAATTAGAATAAAAGGATAGCACAAAATAACAGTCATAAATCACATCCAGTAACTACTGGGAAAGGTAGGTACACACTAAGCAATACTAATAACCATAGGCCTAGATCACACATGGACACATAACCTCTCTAGTATAAACTATACTAGGCAAAACACAACCACCTAAGAATAAAATACATTTAGGGGTATCAGCAAGAACACATTACACATGATGCATCAAACATTCAGAGGTGTAGGGAAGGAAAAACACATGATGCATCAAACATACATTCAGCGGTGTAATAACAAGGCACATGATGTATCGAAAACACATTCAGAGGTGCAGGGAAACAAAAACACATGATGCATCAAACATACATTCAGCGGTGTAATAACAAGGCACATGATGCATCAAAAACACATTCAGAGGTGCAGGGAAAGAAAAACACAACTCAATAGCGCAAAGACACATGATGCCTAAAACATTCAGAGGTGCAAGGAAAAACCACACAATTGCGCAAAACCTTACATAAGCCACCACTTGTGGCAGTCCCTAGGCCAACTGGCCTTGTTGGGGCTAGGACGCCCTGTAGTCCAAAAGTCAGGGGCCTAAACGGTGCAGGTGCCCACTACTTGCTGGGCACCTGGGAACATCCCAAGACCTAAACGGTGCAGCTGCCCACTAATTGCTGGGCAGCTGTGAAACAAAAACTGCGACAGGGTCCTCACTGACAAAAATGCGGGCGGGAGCCTCTCAGGGCTCTACACAAAGAAATGCCCCCTCGAGCCTCTCTGGGCTCGTAAATCGAATATGGGCGGGAGCCTCTCGGGGCTCGAACACAATGCCCAACTGGTGAGAGCCACTTGTGGGACACCCCCGCGCCGCACGGCCACCAGCTGCTGCGTGTGCCCCCCAGTGCCTGCCTCTGTCTCAGCGCCGGCCTCGCTGCCGCCCTGAGCGATCTCCGTGGTGTTTCCCCCGTTTCTTCCAGTAACTGTGCTTGTTTTTTCCTGAATTTGTGCTTGTTTTTTATTTCTTCCCCAGATCGTGTTTCTCTGTAGTTTTGACCCGCTTTTGCCTGAATTTGTGCCTGTTTTCCCCAGATCGTGTTTCTCTGTAGTTTTCACCCGCTTTTGCCTGTATTTGCGCTTGTTCCCCCCAGATTGTGTGTCACTGTATTTTTTTTTCCCTGTTTCACTCAGATTAGCGCTTGTAAATTGCCGCTTATCATCGCGCTTTGCCCCCGCTTCCCGCCACCGCCTTAAGCCCCGCCCCTTTTCTCTTCTGTTTCCCTCCCCGCTCCCGCCTCCCAGCTGCTCCGCCCACCCGCGCACTTCGCCTTAAATGGCGACCGTGCGAACGCGCAGCGTTGACGCGCAGCGGGCGCGCCGATTGTGCGCCGAAGGCGCGCCAAAGGTAAGCCCGTCTGCGCCCGTCCGCGCCTGGACCGCGCCCAGTGCCAGGACCCCTGGCCCCCACCGACGGAAGCCGACCCGACGAACCTACAGCGCCGCCGACCTCACCGCACTCAACACCGGCCACATCCCAGGATGTCACCAAGCCGCCCCGAAGCACACCCACGGACCCTTCAGCTGCCTCGCCTGCAAGTTCACATGCATCCGGACCTTCCCTGCACCCGACAAGCCGAACTCCAGCAGCACCCACCTCAAGTGCATCCTGCTCAACACCCGCTCCATCCACAGACACGCCGTAGAACTCTGGAACCTGCTCGACACAACCGCCCCCGACGTTGCCTTCATCACCGAGACCTGGATGAACGCCTCCTCAGCCCCAGACATCGCCATCGCCATCCCAGAGGGCTACAAGATCACCCGGAGGGACCGCGACAACCAGACCGGAGGAGGCATCGCCATCATCCACAGAGACACCATCCGCATCACGACCAACACCGACGACACCCTCACCACCGCTGAACACCTGCACTTCCAGATCCACACCAACCCGAAGACTACCCTCAGAGGCACCCTGATCTACCGACCCCCGGGTCCACGCACACGATTCAGCGAGGACATCGCCGACTTCGTCAGCCCGCACGCTCTCCCCTCCGCCGACTACATCCTCCTCGGGGACCTCAACTTCCACCTGGAGAACAACAACGACCGCAACACCAGCACCCTGCTCGACAACCTCGACAACCTCGGACTCAAGCAACTGGTGACCACCCCCACCCACCTCGCCGGACACACACTCGACGCCGTCTTCTCATCCAGCAAAGACGTCACCTTCAGCCACGCTACAGGACTCCACTGGACGGACCACAGCTGCGTCCACTTCACCTTCAGAAGAACGACGATCCACCACCTCCAGCAACAGGTTGCTCGAAGAAGCTGGAACAAGATCACAGCCGACCAGCTCACCGCCTCCCTGAGCCAGCACCCTCCCGCCAACTCAGCGAACCCCAGCCAGGCCGCCGACAACCTCACGAAGTGGATCAGCAACTGCGCGGACGAACTCGCCCCTCTAAGGACCCCGCCCAGCAGATCCTGCAGCAGAAAAACACCATGGTTCACCGACGAACTCAAGTGCTCCAAGAAGAACTGTCGAGCCCTCGAGAAAGCCTGGAGAAGGGAACCAACGACGGACAACATGACCACCCTCAAGCTCGCCACCCGGAAACACCACCAACTGATCCGCGCCACCAAGAAAAATGCATACAAGGACCGGCTGGACAACAACGCACACAACTGCAAGGAACTCTTCAACATCGTGAAAGAGCTCTCCAACCCCAACGCCGGAAACAACGACATCACACCATCGCAAGACCTCTGCAACTCCCTCGCGTCCTACTTCCACAACAAGATCACGGACATACACAACAGCTTCAGCAACCAACCAACGCAAGCCACAACCGCAACGACGCCACCATCCACCACCCTCCGCACCTGGACCCCGATCAGCACCGAAGACACCATCCGCACCATGAACTCCATCCATTCCGGATCTCCGACTGACCCCTGCCCTCACCACGTCTTCAACAAGGCCAACGCTGTCCTCGCACCCCACCTGCGGGACATCATCAACACCTCCTTCGACTCCGCCACCTTCCCTGAGAGCTGGAAGCACGCCGAACTCAGCGCTCTCCTCAAGAAACCCACAGCAGACCCCACCGACCTCAAGAACTACCGTCCCATCTCGCTCCTCCCGTTCCCGGCCAAAGTCATCGAGAAGACCGTCAACAAACAGCTGGCCGCCTTCCTCGAGATGAATGGATCCCTCGACCCCTCACAGTCCGGCTTCCGAGCGAACCACAGCACCGAGACCGCCCTCATCGCCGCCACCGACGACCTTCGAACTCTGATGGACAACGGAGAAACAGCGGCCCTCATCCTCCTGGACCTCTCCGCGGCTTTCGACACTGTCTGCCACCGCACCCTAGTACAGCGCCTCAGCAACATCGGAATCCAGGAGAAGGCACTGGAATGGATCACCTCCTTCCTCGACGGAAGAACACAAAGAGTCCGCCTACCACCATACAAGTCAGAGGCCACCAAAGTCATCTGCGGCGTACCCCAAGGATCCTCGCTGAGCCCAACCCTCTTCAACGTCTACATGAGCCCCCTCGCGGCCATCGCACGCCAACACAACCTGAACATCATCTCCTACGCCGACGACACCCAGCTGATCCTCTCCCTGACCAACGACCCCTCCACCGCCAGAGCCAACCTGCACGAAGGGATGAGAAACGTAGCCGAATGGATGACGACCAGCCGCCTGAAACTGAACTCAGACAAGACGGAGGTCCTCATCCTGGGCTCCACGCCCTCCGCCTGGGACGACTCCTGGTGGCCCCCCGCCCTGGGCACCGCACCCAAACCGACGGACCACGCACGCAACCTGGGCTTCATCCTGGACTCCTCCCTCTCCATGACCAGACAAGTCAACGCCGTCTCCTCGTCATGCTTCAACATCCTGCGCATGCTACGTAAGATCTTCCGATGGATCCCCACCGAGACGAGGAAGACAGTCACCCAAGCCCTCGTCACCAGCCGATTGGACTACGGTAACGCCCTCTACGCCGGAACCACTGCCAAACTCCAGAAGAGACTCCAGCGGATCCAGAACGCCTCGGCGAGACTCATCCTCGACATCCCCCGACGCAGCCACATCTCCGGACACCTGAGAGATCTGCACTGGCTCCCGGTCAACAAGAGAATCACCTTCCGGCTCCTCACCCACGCGCACAAAGCCCTACACGACCAAGGCCCGAGCTACCTCAACAACCGGATCAACTTCTACACTCCCAAGCGCCTCCTCAGATCAACCAACCACGCCCTCGCCGCCGTCCCCCGCATTCGAAGAGCGACAACAGGAGGAAGATCCTTCTCCTACCTGGCCGCCAAGACCTGGAACTCACTTCCGACCAATCTGCGCCTGACCCAAGACCACCTCTCCTTCAGGAAGAAGCTCAAGACCTGGCTGTTCGAGCAGTAGCGGCACCCCCCCGCTCCCAGCGCCTTGAGACCCTACGGGTGAGTAGTGCGCTCTACAAATGACTTGATTGATTGATTGATTGATTGAGAGCGGCCCTCTGACCACCGGGGCCGCTCTGAAAATAAAGAAGAAACTTCCCCTCTCGTTGGAGTCCCTCGTGGACTCGGAAACAGCCTCCACAGGCTCTGCACACCGGAGGGGAGGGGCGGGCACCGGCAATGTGCCCCGAAGCCCCCCCTCCTTTGGCACACACTCACCGGGTCTCTGGGCAGCGGGGCTCTTCTGTGTTCGCGGTGGGGGCAGGCACCGGCAATGTGCCTCGCGCCCCCTCCGCTCTTCTTCTCATGCCGCTCCTCTCGCTGCAGGGCTCCCTCCGCTCACGGGAGCCCTGTAGACCGGCCGCCATCATTCTTCCTCCTTCCCCGGGCCGGCAGCCAATCAAGGCGCGGCGCGGGGAAACATCACCAAGGAATCCCGGGCCGGCCAGCCAATGGCAGCGCGGCCCACCGGGACGAGCCCCCACAGCGGCCCAATCCCAGCGCGGCCCCTTCGGCAGCGGCGGTGACGGGGAGGCAAATGCCGGGTGGGCACCGGCTTCTTTAAAAATAATAAATCGAGGTGGGCACTCGATCGGGCCCAAATATAACAGCAAGGTCCCTGGCGGGGTGGGCACCTGCCAGGGGACTTAAACCAAATCGGCAATCAGAGCGCCTCCAGCGCTAGCAGCTACAGTACAGCGCTCTTAAGCGCTAGGGGCAGGAATCAAGCGCTCCCAGCGCTATGGACACAAAATAAAAGCGCTCTCAAGCGCTTAAGGGCAAATACAGCGCTCCCCAGCGCTATGAACAACAAGTCCAGCAGAGTCCTTCAGGGGATGCAGCAAAGTCCTTCCAGGCACTTTAGGCTATAATAAGCCTTGGCAAAAGCAAGAGAAAGTTCCCAGAAGTCTGCAGCAGGGGACCACAGCCAAAGGTCCCCAGGGAAAGTCCATCAGGTGTCCAGGGGCTGGGCAGGGCCCAGGGATTCCCCTGGGCCCAAGCAGCAGCAGGCCCCTGGCAGATTCAAGTTAGAAACAAGAACAATTTTGGAAGGGGACACAGCCCCTTTTTATACAGAGAAAAGTCTTTGAAGTCTTTGTGCAAGTGGGCCCTGAACCCGGTCTAAACCAGTTCTTGGGTGTTGCTGGAGCCCTTGTGCTTCCTGGCTTCCTTCTTCCTTTCAGTATCAGGGACAGAGGTGACAGCCGCCCAGCGGGGAGGTGGAGCCAGCATTGTGGCAGGCAGGCACAGCCTCATTCACTCCCAGGTGCTATCTCCTCCCACTTCCCTGGCAGCAGATGCAGCCTTTAATCTACGGGCTGACTCAGACAACCTCCAGGGGGCTCCCCAGCCCCTGTCACCCTCAAACCAGACAGTCAATCCACAAGCAGGCCCAGGCACTCCTGGGCCAGGCTCACTAGCCAATCACACGCCAGGCACAAATTACACAAATATGCCAACTTATAAAAGTGGCACTTCTAGACTAGACACAATCATGCCGCATACACCATTACGCAGCATTCAATCTCACGAGTTCGCACATATCAAACTCGACCCTGCACTCCCCACACATCAGGAACTACCATGGGCATACATATTCCCCATTCATTCCTATGGGAGGGCAGGTCACTCACCACGCATACACAGAGAGCTCACGCACTTTACACTGTACCACAGTGAAAAAGTGCGCAAAGGCCTAAAACCATCAACACTAGGTTCCAGAAACAGGCTAGGAAAAAGCAAAAAGTTTCGGGGTGAACCTGCCAAAAAGGGCCAGGTCCAACACAACCCCCTTCCAGCCAAAACGCAGGGTAGACCAATCACTCCACTGATGGGCTTACCTGCTTTGGGCGACAAAACACGGACACAGGCCCGCACGGCAGGGACACCTTCCAATTCTACGCCACTCTGAACCCACCTGGTTACCTCCAAACCAGAACTCTCTGACCCAACTAGGATACCCCACTGGTACTCCCTAGTCATCCACGGCCAAGACCAGGCCCTAGGCCATCCAAATGTCACAGGTCCTAGCCACTTCACAGAGTGGGGGGCAGTAACCCCTGGCACACAATAGCCATTCTCCACTCTCTCTCTCAGTGTAGCTACAACTACCACTGATCCCTCAACCTAGGGACCACACCCTCAGGCTGACCAGAGGTCACGGGCAAGAATGCCCCACCCTACCTCTACTTCTGGGTTTCCGCACCCTCACAGGGAAGCACTCACCAGAACACAACTCTCCTACCAGATCAGGACCTCACTCCATCACTGGTCTACCACCTGGAAACTATTCCACTTCTGAGGTACAAAGCACACAGCACAGTTCCTCTTCAAGCAGGCGGAGGACACAGCACACAGCAAAATCCCCTTTCCTCCACCTTAGTAGAAACAACAGACTGCAGGTGGGCCCCAGAACACACAGCAAGGGCAGCCCCCTCAGTCTCTTCAGCTGATCCACTTTGGTAGACTTTCCTCTTGGCCTGGAAGCTTCCTAATCTCCCAACCTAGGATCTAAACCCTCAGGTTGCACCGGGGTCAGAAGTACACCGTCCCTCTGCACCCCCTTCCAGAGTTCTGCACCCTCCCACCTTGGAGCGGTACCTCGGGAAGCCAAACACCAGGACCGCCGGAGTTCTGGTTACAGACACTCCCCGTCCTCTAGACACAGGAAGATCCTCCTCAAATGACCTGTAAGTACAGCCTAGGCCCCTGACCTGGCGCTCCCTTAGGGAACCCTCCAGGCCCTGAGATAGGGTTTCGGGCCAACGTGGGACACACCATCCCACACTCACTCCGCCTCCACTGAGACAGGGCGTGAGCCCCTACACCCCTACCATCCTAATGGGACCTAGCTGGGCTACACATGAACCTCTTCACCTACACAGGATCATCAGATACACAAGCCACTACTTTTAGACTCACTCCCTAATGCCTCTGCAAGACATCTAGCACACCGCCAGACATCCACCTTCTTGTCCAGTGCCTCTGCAGGACCTCCTGCACACCACCAGAGGTACACCTTCCGTGCAAGCTCCTTTAAAAAAACTCACACCAACGCCTCCAGTTCAACACAGCACTCATCCACACACTCCCCCTCCAGACTGGTGAGACAGTTCCTCACTGCCTCTGACTCTCAACCTGTACCCCTCTTACTGAGCACCAGGCACCATACTCTGGGAACTGGGAATGGGACTTCACACACTGGACACATTTAAGCTGCCACCACTGGATCCTACCATACTGGGGAATCCAGACACACACACACTACACTCAGGGGATAACCACCCTCCCAAGCAAGCCATTTCTCCTCCACACTCCCTCTCTTCCATCTACCCACACAGGGACAGGAACAGGGATTGGGCACTGGACCCAGCAAGGGATTCCTTATCTAAGGGAACCTCCCCCTCTACTGGCGTCCCGCCCTGTAATTTTCTCTCATCTGCCACTAAACATAAAGTGCAGGAACACCATTTGAAAATGACACTCTTGAGGAAAAACAAAATCAAAAACAATAATCCCAAACATGTGACTATCTAAAAATGCAGAGTTTTGTAATGTAGCCAGCTGTCGCTGTGGTACTGCGCAAACACAAGTCCTAATCCTCACCGCTGTCCAACAATGTTAGAACTGGCTATTTCTGGTAGGCTAAGGCTGACGCCAAAGCCAGGCAGAAACCACCATTCTAGTCAGGGCAAGGGAGTCACACGCCAAGATAACCCCTGCTCACCCCCTTGGTAGCTTGGCACGAGCAGTAAGGCTAAACTCGGAGGCAATGTGTAAAGCATTTGCGCCAGCACACAACAGCAACAACATCCTAGGCACACCACAAAAGGAACTCCACACAAGGTTATGTAAAAATAACTTTTGTATTGTCAAAACACAGCAGATAGAAATCACACATGTACATTGTGGCAACTGGCAAGGGCAATATTCATAAGGGATTATTTACAAGACAGGGCCACATGGGCCACTGTCAGAATCAACACTTTTAGAAATAGAAATACTGTCAGAAATTAGAATAAAAGGATAGCACAAAATAACAGTCATAAATCACATCCAGTAACTACTGGGAAAGGTAGGTACACACTACGCAATACTAATAACCATAGGCCTAGATCACGCATGGACACATAACCTCTCTAGTATAAACTATACAAGGCAAAACACAACCACCTAAGAATAAAATACATTTAGGGGTATCAGCAAGAACACATTACACATGATGCATCAAACATTCAGAGGTGTAGGGAAGGAAAAACACATGATGCATCAAACATACATTCAGCGGTGTAATAACAAGGCACATGATGCATCGAAAACACATTCAGAGGTGCAGGGAAAGAAAAACACATGATGCATCAAACATACATTCAGCGGTGTAATAACAAGGCACATGATGCATCAAAATCACATTCAGAGGTGCAGGGAAAGAAAAACACAACTCAATAGCGCAAAGACACATGATGCCTAAAACATTCAGAGGTGCAAGGAAAAACCACAAAATTGTGCAAAACCTTACATAAGCCACCACCTGTGGCAGTCCCTAGGCCAACTGGCCTTGTTGGGGCTAGGACGCCCTGTAGTCCAAAAGTCAGGGGCCTAAACGGTGCAGGTGCCCACTACTTGCTGGGCACCTGGGAACATCCCAAGACCTAAACGGTGCAGCTGCCCACTAATTGCTGGGCAGCTGTGAAACAAAAACTGCGACAGGGTCCTCACTGACCCTCAGGCGCAAACTGCGCCCACTGCTGGAGCCACACAGGCTCTGAAACAAAATAGGCTCCATGGAGCCCTCAGGCTCTCAAAACAACTGTGCCCCCCCTCGGGGGACTCGGGATCACTGGGTACCCCCGTGGAGTCTCTCGTGGGCTCTGAGACACTAAAATGCCCCCCGCTGAGCCTCGTGGGTTCGGTATCAATAAAAATGCGGGCGGGAGCCTCTCAGGGCTCTACACAAAGAAATGCCCCATCGAGCCTCTCTGGGCTCGTAAATCGAATATGGGCGGGAGCCTCTCGGGGCTCGAACACAATGCCCAACTGGTGGGAGCGGCCCTCTGACCACCGGGGCCGCTCTGAAAATAAAGAAGAAACTTCCCCTCTCGTTGGAGTCCCTCATGGACTCGGAAACAGCCTCCACAGGCTTTGCACACCGGAGGGGAGGGGCGGGCACCGGCAATGTGCCCCGAAGCCCCCCCTCCTTCGGCACACACTCACCGGGTCTCTGGGCAGCGAGGCTCTTCTGTGTTCGCGGTGGGGGCAGGCACCGGCAATGTGCCTCGCGCCCCCTCCGCTCTTCTCCTCATGCCGCTCCTCTCGCTGCAGGGCTCCCTCCGCTCACGGGAGCCCTGTAGACCGGCCGCCATCATTCTTCCTCCTTCCCCGGGCCGGCAGCTAATTACGGCGCGGCCCGGGGAAACATCACCAAGGAATCCCGGGCCGGCCAGCCAATGGCAGCGCGGCCCACCGGGACGAGCCCCCACAGCGGCCCAATCCCAGCGCGCCCCCTTCGGTGCTTCGTCCCGGGCAGCGGCGGTGAAGGGGAGGCAAATGCCGGGTGGGCACCGGCTTCTTTAAAAATAATAAATCGAGGTGGGCACTCGATCGGGCCCAAAAATAACAGCAAGGTCCCTGGCGGGGTGGGCACCTGCCAGGGGACTTAAACCAAATCGGCAATCAGAGCGCCTCCAGCGCTAGCAGCTACAGTACAGCGCTCTTAAGCGCTAGGGGCAGGAATCAAGCGCTCCCAGCGCTATGGACACAAAATAAAGCGCTCTCAAGCGCTTAAGGGCAAATACAGCGCTCCCCAGCGCTATGAACAACAAGTCCAGCAGAGTCCTTCAGGGGATGCAGCAAAGTCCTTCCAGGCACTTTAGGCTATAATAAGCCTTGGCAAAAGCAAGAGAAAGTCCCCAGAAGTCTGCAGCAGGGGACCACAGGCAAAGGTCCCCAGGGAAAGTCCATCAGGTGTCCAGGGGCTGGGCAGGGCAGGGCCCAGGGATTCCCCTGGGCCCAAGCAGCAGCACGCCCCTGGCAGATTCAAGTTAGAAACAAGAACAATTTTGGAAGGGGACACAGCCCCTTTTTATACAGAGAAAAGTCTTTGAAGTCTTTGTGCAAGTGGGCCCTGAACCCAGTCTAAACCAGTTCTTGGGTGTTGCTGGAGCCCTTGGGCTTCCTGGCTTCCTTCTTCCTTTCAGTATCAGGGACAGAGGTGACAGCCGCCCAGCGGGGAGGTGGAGCCAGCATTGTGGCAGGCAGGCACAGCCTCATTCACTCCCAGGTGCTATCTCCTCCCACTTCCCTGGCAGCAGATGCAGCCTTTCATCCACGGGCTGACTCAGACAACCTCCTGGGGGCTCCCCAGCCCCTGTCACCCTCAAACCAGACAGTCAATCCACAAGCAGGCCCAGGCACTCCTGGGCCAGACTCACCAGCTAATCACACGCCAGGCACAAATTACACAAATATGCCAACTTCTAAAAGTGGCACTTCTAGACTAGACACAATCATGCAGCATACACCATTACGCAGCATTCAATCTCACGAGTTCGCACATATCAAACTTGACCCTGCACTCCCCACACATCAGGAACTACCATGGGCATACATATTCCCCATTCATTCCTATGGGAGGGCAGGTCACTCACCACGCATACACAGAGAGCTCATGCACTTTACACTGTACCACAGTGAAAAAGTGCGCAAAGGCCTAAAACCATCAACACTAGGTTCCAGAAACAGGCTAGGAAAAAGCAAAAAGTTTCGGGGTGAACCTGCCAAAAAGGGCCAGGTCCAACAGTGTACTAAAAAAGAATAATGTTATTGTTGGTCAAAATGTATTTTTAAGTCGTGCATGATTTAACTGTGACATTGCTTTTAGGGAAATGTGCAGCTGCCTTCTTAGAAATGTATTTGCTCCTCGCATGTCTTGCAGGACCGTGTATTTGTTCTTTCCTCCTGTAATGAAACATTTGTGTGCAAGTCATTTTTTTAACCATTTGAAGACTGATATGGTTAGTTCAATATTAATTTCTGTTTCTACGTCAGACTCCGTGAAGTTGCACTCAGCAGGGCAGTATACGGATGACTCTTTGTCAGCGCCATTCGAAACCAATGTGTTTTCTTTTTAGGACAAATAATGTTTCCTCTTAAAAGTTGAATCTATGTGCTAAGAAATATAGACACATTATTTATTATCACTCTGGACGCCCGGCAATCAATCAGGATGGTATGGCAGCAGGTCGTCATCTTCAGACGAATTTTCAAAGGAACCCTGACCTATGTCCAGACTAGACCGCGGTGGTTGCACTTTAAAGTTCTGAAACAAAAATGAAATTGGTTATTTCAATTATAGGCCAGCTGCTGCGTGACGTGCTTGCTTCCTTCCTCAAATGACTGGCGCTGCAGCTACGCAGGACAGACGCTGGGGCGGGCGAAAAGTCAGAACCCGGGTCTGCATTGGTCAGTTCGACTTGGGAGAAAATACAAAAACCTGACTATTCAATGCCAAGGAGGGACAACGGTGCCAGGACAGTTAATAATTCAGCATCAAGCAAGACTGCAGCAGTTGATTGGTTGTGGCCGTAGTGCATTAGTGCTACTATAATGTTATTGCTGCCTATGTTAGAATGTTAGAACTTATGCTGATCTAAGGCAGGCACCTCACCTCACCAACAGTTTCTGGCGGTCCGTGTGCAGGGAGGAGACTGGTATCTCACACTACAAAGTGTACATCATTACTGCATTCACTGTACTCTGTAGACTCGGCCCTAAGAAATTAGTGCCGGTGCTAAGCACCGGAAACAACCAGCACAAGTTAAGTACTATCATGCCATACTTTTACTAGGATAGTATTGTCACCTCCCAGTGGGTTTCTATTCTTCTCAGAAGGGCTGCAATAATTTTATTAGCTTAAGTGAGCCCATTTGTTTGGAAAGTAGCTGCACT
This sequence comes from Lissotriton helveticus, assembly GCF_964261635.1. Lineage (NCBI taxonomy): Eukaryota > Metazoa > Chordata > Amphibia > Caudata > Salamandridae > Lissotriton > Lissotriton helveticus. Next base: position 684,544,947 of record NC_136073.1, read on the forward strand.
GGGCAGTTCCCACATACCAAGTACTGTTTTCTGGTAAATAGATACTTTATTTGTGTATGTGTATCAATCTGAGCACTCCTGTTTAATGCCCAGTTATTTACCCTTAAGTTTCATTACTCCAAGTCTACGACCTCCCCGTCACAGTCCTTACACCTAAGAGCATCAGCTCCTCCCCGCAGCCATTATCAAGCAAAACCAAAAAACACACATACAGCTCCCATCCCGTCCCTCCAGACCACATCCCAATCCTGTGGGATATAAAACCCCATATCTTATATCTGGAAATCCTGTAATCCAAAGACAAATGAAGCTGAACACAGGTAGGGAGGATTGGGAACCAAGACTGTGATGGGGAGGCAGTAACAAAACGTACTGAAAGTAACCGGGTATTACCTCCTCGTTCGACCCACACCGTAACAGTCCTACATCTATGAGCAGATACCCAAGCAATAAATCAGCTTCATACACTACTGTTGCAGAAATAGAAATGTATTACAAAATCTACTGAGTAGCACATCAATGTTCATGTACAGAACTCAATACTGCATCACCAAAACATGTTGAAACATCACTGTCCACCACCAACCTTGAAAATGACATAAAGGGGCCGATTCCGATTCGGTAACATCCAGTCCGAATCGCCGTACGGATCGTTTTTCCCGTACGAATCGTATGCCGAACCGTCCCCGTACGTACGATGTAGTACAATGCGCACCCAATGAAGTTCTCCGTACAAATCGTACCAGGGACCGCACGACTCAATATTCCGTACGGATCGCTCTCGAAACACGCAGTACGCGATGTCCGTATGGATCGAAGCAGCTTTGTACGACCCAGCAAGTACGATTCATATCGACAACACTCCGTACAACTCTTTTTTACGGGAGCTGAAAACGTCCGGAAAAGCAGATTTCGCCTCGTAATGCGTACGGAACACCCCCCCCCCCCTGGGTACGGTGCGTACACCCCATGATTGCAGGGGTACGGTGCGTTGGTGTACGGTGCGTACACCCCTGGATTTCAGGGGTACGGTGCTTATATCCCCGTGTGTACACCCCATGTATGTTGGTGTACGGTGCGTAGGGGTACGGTTCGTACCCCCAAGGCATAGGTGTACGTTGCGTACACCCCGTGCGTACCACCCCTTGAATTCAGGGGTACAGTGCATATGTTATTGTGTGGCTCTCTCGTACGAATTGCCTATATGCAACGTTTACCGTACGAATCGTGTACTCAGTCCCCGGTCCGGATCGTACTTGGCGGGTTGTACAGCATGTTTAAGATTCGTACGGTTCTATGTGAGGGTCTGTGTCGTACGGATCGACCCTTGTTTTTCGTATGGTTCGCACGGATTCGGACGGATTTTCTACCTACGGATCGTACTACGCGATTCGGACGGATTTATATGATTCGTACGGAAACGGCTACGAATACGAATCGTCGTACGGAGAAGTTTCCCGAATCGGAATCAACCCCAAAGTGTGTGGCAAACTCCAGGTGGCAGCCCTGCAAAAATCTGCCATTCAAGCTCCCTCTAAACTCGCACAAGAAGCAGCCATCCCTCTTGTAGAGCGACCCGGAACTGAGCCAGGCACTGACTCACCCATGGACCCTGTCCGGTCAAACCAAATGTTACAAAAAGTGAATCTACCTTACGACAAGGACATGTACGATTCAGATACACACAAATGGCCTGCTTTACATCCAAACAATGCAGAAGAACTTCATCCTCTGTTTGAGGGTTAGAACAAAAAACAGGTAAAACCAACTCCACTGAACAATGGAAAGTTGAAGGCACCGTAGGATAAAACGTAGGACCTGAGTTCAGAGCCACCCTGTTCTGATAGCATTTCAAAAATGACACCAAACACAGCAAGGAGCTGAATTCCCCAACTCTTCTTGCTTACGTAATGGCTACTAGAAAAATCACCTTGAAAGTGAGAAACCCAAGAGAAATTTCTTCTGAAGGTTGAAAAGGCACCAATTTCAAGGCCTGCAACACCAACCGGAAAAGCCAACTAGAAGTCTGTGATTTCAGCAATGGTTTCTTAAGAGGACAACTCCTCAAAAGTCTTGCTACCAATGGAACCATGCTCCCACATCCCAGATTTCTAAATGCCCTAACAGCTTTCCACAGTGCACACAAAGCGGAAACTGCTAAGACAAAATCAAAACCGTCCTTAACAAAGTCCAATTTCTTAATCATGTCCACAGTTAAAGCTGACCAACCGTTCCCTGAACATCATCTCTGAAAAGAAACCCAATGCCTGGTATAAGACTTTAGCGTAGACTGTTTCCTGGAGAACAACCCAAAGTCACAAAGTTTAGCCTCTCAACAGCCTGCTAGCCAACTGTAACCGGGCCTGAGCCTCCTGCGATAGACTGGGAAAGCTCAGTGGACATCGACACAGGGGACTCCTCCTACATGGCTACACTGCCAACTGCAACAACAGAGGGAACCAAGGTCTCCTGTTCCAGCCCAGAACTACCAGAATCACAGATGCTTTGTCCTGTTTGATTTTTATCAGAACCCTCTGAATCAATGCAATCAGAGGAAAAGCATACATCAATTCTTCCTCCCAGCGAAACAACATTGCATCCACTTACCAAACCCTGCTCAACTGACTCAAAGAGTAAAATTTGTCCATCGACGTGTTCTCTTGAGTCACGAAAAGATCCACGCCTCAATTCGTTGTCTTGAGTTGTGAAAAGATCCACTTCAGGAACCCCAAACCTTTGCATCAGGACTACAAACACTCCCTTCTCTAATGCCATCTCTGACAGGAAAGGAAAAATCTTGCTCAAGCGATCAGTATCTGTGTTCAGCATCCCAGGAAGATGAACTGCCCCCAGAGACAACAGATTCACTTCTGCCCACTGGCAAATCTGATGAGCTAACACATTCAAAGAAGCCACCCTCGCACTCCCCTGATGATTTATATAGCACACCACCACTGTTTTGTAAGTCCTCAACAGAACATCCTGTTGCAACACCACCGGAATTAAATGAACCAGTGCCAACTGCATCGCTTCCAATTCCCTCCAGTTGGAAGATCTCTGAGCTTCTGGACTGACCAAAGTCTCTGAACGCAGTCTTGAGCTATGACTGCCCTGCAACCCAGGTTGCTGGAATCCGTTGTCAAGATCACATTCTGCTGATGCACAAATGGAGAACCCTTCTTCAGACTCCCCACATACAACCACCAAGCTAACTCTTGGGAAATCTCCCGAACCCCTGGTATCAACTTTTAGTAATCCTGCGACCGGGGTGACGAAAGCTGAAAGATGTGATTTACTAAGGGATACAAATACAATCTGGCCCATGGAACAATCATGAGAGTAGCGGCATCAACCCTTGAACTCTTAACCACTGTCTCGCAGTGGAAGCTGAGGAGGCCAAGACTGTCATCAGTTCTCTCACACAAGTCATTCTCCTTGTCTCAGAAAGGAACTCCTTCCGTTTCATCATGTTGAAGACCCCTCCAATAAACAGCAGTTCCTGCGAGTTAAACAAATGAGACTTCTCCAGGTTTATCAACCATCCAAACCTCTTCAACCGACTACAAACCTCCTGAATCTGGGACTGAGCCTTAGAAAAAGAGAAGGTAGAGATCAGCTCATCATCTAAGGGAACAACTGGATCCCCTGTGCATTTAACAAGCCTATCAAAGGGGCCAACACCTTTGTAAACACTCTAGGAGAAGCTGAAAGATCAAAGGGTAATTCTTAAAATTGAAAATGATCTCTGTCTACACAGGACCTCAGAAACCTCTGCGATGCCTGGTGAACTGGCACATGAAAATTTGCATCCTTCAGATTCAGAAATGCCAGGAAATCTCCTACTGACAGAGAAGGAAGAATCATTTGCAAAGTCACCATCTTGAATGATTTTTGTGGAATGCACAAATTCACTGCTTTCAAATCCAACACCGGACTGTAATTCCCATTTTGTTTCCTCACCAAGAAAATGATCAAATAGGTTCCCTTGCCCTGTTGATTCACTGGAACTCTCACAATGGCTCTCTTTTCTAACAGGTCCTGTACCCCTCCTAACAGGACCTGTTTTCTCACTGGTGACTTTGGAACAGGGGTAGAACAGAACACTTCCAAGGGAGGATTCAAAAACTCTCTCTGATACCCCAAGCTCAATGACCTCTGAGAAATTCCTCCAAAAACAGCAAAATATTCCTGAGGCGGCCCCCAATCAGGATCCTTTCCATAGTCAAAGAATAGTCATGACTTACCCTGACCAGTAGCATTGAACCTCCCTGCTGGTCTCTGGATATATTAAAGGAAGGGACTCCCCTCCCCTACCACAAAAGGGCTGCATGGCGATTTTGTTCTGAAATGCCTGCCCAAAAGCCCTTATATAAGCAAGAAAACGTCCCTTCCTGAGGCTATTGACAATACCAAATAGCTGGTATATACAGCTAATCTGATCACAAAATTACAAGAAAGCAAATTACCTTTCCAGAGTCGCTTCAACCCACTTGTCACCAGGGTCTAAAGGCACTGCATCCTCAGAAATAATCATACCCTGAGAAGTCAGCTCAGCCATTCGCGTAGCCACCTTTACCACTGTAGGGAAGTCCTCCGCAAATCCTTGTAGCAGATATCTCTTAGCCAGGAATCTTGGAAAAGCATGTTTGTCCACATCCTTCCATTCACCCTCCAGAACATTCAGGACAGATTTATGCACAGGAAGAGACTCAGCTCCTTCCTCTGGTGGTTTGCAAAGAAATCCTGTTTCCTCTACCACCTGGGGGTCCGGAAAGCCATATTGTCCCATGCATGTTGCAAAGATACTCGTAAGCTCAGAACACTGAATAAACCTTCTCTTCACCTCCTGCTCAGATCACAGTCAAGATCTGGAGAATCAGGGGAATCCAACTTTTGTTTCTTAGGGGCCACAGAATCTCTGGCTTGAAAAGCAGGGGAAACTGCAGCCTCAATCATTCATTTTTTGCACCTTTGCAAACGAAGCTGTGCACGAAGACAGTGCAGCACACCACCAGCCACCACTGACGGCGAGGACTCCCACTGACTCGATTTAAGTGGCCCGCCTTTACTTCCAGTACTTCCTCCGGACGTGAGGGCAAGTAGCGTCACATCCGGATTATAATCACCTTGGCGCCCTGTGAGTAAACCTGGCTGTGTTAGCCAGTTACAGCACTGGTTCGCCCCCCCTAATTAACTTCTAACAGTGTGTGTCTGTCAAATGTAAGCGCGGCGGGCAGGAAATTACGGCGCCAGCCTGGAGCCAGCACCGAGGATTGTAATGCTACATTGTAGCCGCGCTCTTACTCAGCCCGGCACGACCTGACAGCAGCTATTAGAACCTATGATTAGAATGAACTAGAGCAGCTGCTGGCACTGGCTGCAGCAGGCTCTCGGACGGGACTCGGAGCAGCAGAAGCCGTGCACAGTAGCCGCCGGTGGCGCGATCGGTAAAATGCGTGACAATGCATTTCAGTGCGGTGATGCGGATCACCGCACTGAAATGCGTGAGTGTCACACGTGATGCGTGATACTTGACAGGACTGCTGTAAATTCGGCCCCAGAGAGAAAGTTTGTGAGTATCCATGCCCTAAAGGGAAAGGATGGAAGCTTTATGTGTGTGTTTTTGGTTGCTTAATTACGGCTGCGGGTAGGAGCTGAGGCTCCTAGATGTAAGGACTGTGACAGGGAGGTCAGATGAGGAGGTAATGAGTTGTTGAGGGCTGAATCTAGCTCTGTGCTACACATCTCTGCCAAAGATTGGATGTGTGCCTACACTGATCACATCTCCTTATAAACAAGCATGTGCTAATTAAATCTGCCCTTATTACGCAAAGCTGCTTTTAGTAAATGTCCTAGATACAGAGATGTAATATAGTTGACTTTAAAAAAAAAAAAAATTATTTATTTATTTCTTTATTTATTTTACAGAGTTTTATATAGCGCGAACTAGACCCGAACTGAATCGGGTATCAGAGCGCTTTACATGGCACCAGTTACATTACATGAGGACACGCATTCATTTTAGGCACGGGAGAAGGGAGAAGTACATTTTCTCCTGCCTCATTGGATACATGATGCAGGCTGGCTTTCCTTTAGGTTCCTTGTTGCTAACTTTTAAGATTATGTATTATACCCTCTACAGCAGAATACATTTTCATACCACATCCATGACCAGGATTGTTTACAACAATTGGGTTTACTACCTGCAATGCCCCTTACAAATAGTTCTGTTTTATTCTACTTTACATCAATTACTGTTCACCCTAAAACTCTCTTCAGCCACACCAAAGAGAGTGACATGATTAAAAGTAAAGGGTATTCTCAGGGTGGGGAAACGTGTGGAAAAGCGAGCTACAGAGAGAAAGAAGAGGAAGAGCGAAGAAGTTATACAAAATGAGAAGGCAGGAGGAAGAAAAGGACATAGAGTGGGCGGTGTACATGGGAAATAGAAAGCAGAAGAGAAGACTTGCAGTGAGGGAGAGCTAGAGCGACGACACAGGAAAAAATACAATAAGGTAGAGGGTGGGAGAAACAAATGGGACAAGAAAGGGGAAAAAGAGAAAATATAGTAAAAAGAATAGGAAAGAGAGATAACCGGAGAGAGGGGGATACAGAGGAAAACAACGTGGCAATGGGGCAAAGGTCAAGCGATACAGAGGAAGCAGTGAGTGTGAGATGGACTAAAATGAGAGAGAAAGAGAGAGAGGGAAGGAGCAAAGTCAAAGTTGGAGACATATGGAGACGTGATGGGAGATTTTAGGTGGACCTTATAGGCTATTCTGCTTTTTATAATGCCCCTGGCCAAATGTGCTTTCAAGTGCACAGTTATGCACTTATTTTGTAATTATGCTCAGGTGTATGACATAATATTGAGGACAAACATATTGTGGAAAAAATATCGAGGACCAAAATGTTGAGAAGTTAAGTGCACATAGGTAACTATAAATCTGCTATTCTTAATTCCACATCTGCATGCCTAGAAAACATATTTTGTGTCACTGTACATATCTGTGGTGTAAAGTATAGTAAACCTCTGCTTAAATATATAAACCTACAATATTTTGATCCTTGATATTTTTGCCAAAATAGTTTGCCTTCACGATATTCTGGTGTAAATAGTCTGGTAGAATCCCTCATGCACTCAGTCTGGGACCTGGAAATTATACTTTAAAGTGGTTTTTAAAGGCCTATCAATGTCTGATCAATGTTACTTGCCCGCCTTGGTTTTTGGCAAATCTCTTCATAATGGCGCTCTGCTACACCTTGTTAATTATTACTATCTTCTCTCAGTTGGAAGTGCTTATACTGTCTTTTTCAATATGGAAACTCACTTCTCCTGGATGTACTGAACTCGGAATCTGACAGCACACAGAGACGGTCACTCACAGTGGTAGCAGTCTCATCATGGAAGACTCTCCCAGCCAAGCTGAGAAAAGGAACTTCACTCTGCATGTTTAGAAAACGCCTCTGAAGATACTGTCACTGAAGGTACCGCCTGTACATTGAGTGTGCAGGTTCTATCCTGGAGCTAATTTGGGTTTCTAGTGTGCATTTAAGCTTTGCTGTATCTTAACTGCCTTATACCAAGACTCCTTTCAGCTGCACCTCAATGCCGAGCAAACCCCATGAAACTAAATATTTTCCATTTCTTGTACACATAGCAGACTCCCATGCTTTCTACATTCACCACTCATAAAAGTATGTGCTTGTTGAAGCAATGTTAGCCACCTTGATTGTGCCGCCAGGAGGAGTCTATGGGATAACGATGCTGCATGTGAAAAAGAGGAGAATGTTTGTAATTTTAGACAGTTCAGCCTTTTCCAGCCACATGGGCACAAGGCAAGTACCAACAAAGAAAGAGGCCATTACAGAGTAGGATCCTAGATCCAATCTGTAAACGCACCACTCACTTACTGACAGGGTCTTAGTGGTTAGGCTGCTGCCTAGCTGGCCATGGTTCCTGAGACTGGAGATGAAAGTTCTGTCTTGTGCCATGCCACAATCCTCAAAGGGGCCAAATCCAGGCTTCCACAATCACTTAGCAGCTACCATAGCACAGTGCTGTTGGCTGTCTGAGGAAGATCTCTGGTTGTACAGAATTGTCTGAGTGGTGTGATGGGATTGTGAGAGTGGTGCGATGGGGGAGGCTCCCAGCAGCTGGAAGACTTTGCAATGTTCCACAACCCTACTTTCAATCCCGACTGATTTATGGGTTTTTAAGTAGAGATGTGGGAACTTGCTCAACTGAGCTTTAAGCGGGACCATTAAAAAATAAAATCCACCTAATTTTTCAAATAGAACAATGCCAATAACTTTGTGCTTTAAAACCTATAATGTACCATTACTTACATATGTCAGACTGAGAAAGCACCACCACCAGCCTTCGTTAATGTGTGGTCATCACTGGAGGCCAAGCCCTATAAACATACTTTTAGTCACAGGTCTGACGGGCACTAAGATGTATGCCAGTGTGGTAAGCGGAAGTACTGTTGAGGTAGCACTGTCTTGCCAGCTGTATTATTCTGACCTATGTTGTACTTATTGAAAGTAAGGGGGGAGGGGGTTCATGCATGTCCTGTTTGAGAACGGCAAGTCTAAGTGCAACTGAAAAGGTGTTGTGTGGTGAATGCTGGTGGATGGGAGCTGCTGTCGAATAACAGCTGATTTTGGCTTGTGAGAAGTGTGTTGTGCCATGTGTTGAAGGGGTGGTTGTGTTGGCTGTCTTGGCTCTGCGCGTTGTTTGTAGCATGGCACTTGCTGACTAAACAACAAATCTTAGGCATCTGTTTGGCTGGACAGTAAAGTAACAGCAGAAAAAGCCAGAGGGGTAGGCTAACGGCTGGAGATTGAATTAGTGTCTGTCTAGTGGCAGAAACTGGGCCTATCATAGGATTACAATGACATTTAGTCTGTGGGAGGGATACTAGGCTCAGGGGAATGGCTCAAACCGACTAGCCCTCCGGCGGTGCCTGCACTCAGACCACAGCCAGCTCCCTTACCCTGATCCACGCCCATTTTATTGCACTTCCACAGTCTGATGAAGGAGATGGTGCAAATTAGAGCTGGAGCTAATGGGTACACTTCCCTTTATTTCCCTAGATGCTGAAATACATGAGAGCTGAGGTAGTAGTAGTAGTAAAAACTATTTCAGATTTTAAATAAAAATCGTAAAGTGTACAAATCAAGTACAGTTCCTTCAGAATAAAAACACATCACCAAATATGAGGATACCTTTGAAGATTAATCAATGAGCAGAATTAATAATATACCTTAGAGAATAATAGCATAACAAAATATACATTTCAAAGGATGTTGCGAGAGAATACAGATACATATACAGGAAAAATGCCTGGAACTGTCGAAAAATCTTAGAGTCTCGAGCTTAAGACTCACGCTAAAAACAGTGTCACATAAAAACATATATCAGGCACTGATAAAAGCTGCAGTTATACAAATATGGGTCTCACCTGTCTACAATTCAACGTTGAGGTGTCAGCGATTAAGCAGAGTGCTCTTAGGGGTGCCAAAGACACGCGCTGGTCAGTGTCACCTGAAGGTGGATTGGGCTAGGTGACCAGAGTGTGGAGCCACGCGCTGGTCACCTGAAGGTGGATTGGGCTAGGTGACCAGAGTGTGGAGCCATGCGCTGGTCACCTGAAGGTGGCATGGGCTAGGTTACCAGAGCGTGGAGCCACGCGCTGGTCACCTGAAGGTGGCTTGGGCTAGGTGACCAGAGTGTGGAGCCACGCGCTGGTCACCTGAAGGTGACTTGGGCTAGGTGACCAGAGTGTTGAGCCAGGCGCTGGTCACCTGAAGGTGGCTTGGGCTAGGTTACCAGAGTGTGGAGCCACGCGCTGGTCACCTGAAGGTGGCTCGGGCTAGTTTACCAGAGTGTGGAGCCACGCGCTGGTCACCTGAAGGTGGCTTGGGCTAGGCTATCAGAGCGTGGAGCCACGCGCTGGTCACCTGAAGGTGGATTGGGCTAGGTTACCAGAGCGTGGAGCCACGCGCTGGTCACCTGAAGGTGGTTTGGGCCAGGCTACCAGAGCGTGGAGCCACGCGCTGGTCACCTGAAGGTGGATTGGGCTAGGTGACCAGAGTGTGGAGCCACGCGCTGGTCACCTGAAGGTGGCTTGGGCTAGGTTACCTGAGTGTGGAGCCACGCGCTGGTCACCTGAAGGTGGATTGGGCTAGGTTACCAGAGCGTGGAGCCATGCGCTGGTCACCTGAAGGTGGTTTGGGCCAGGCTACCAGAGCGTGGAGCCACGCGCCGGTCACCCGAAGGTGGATTGGGCTAGGTTACCAGAGCATGGAGCCACGCGCTGGTTACCTGAAGGGGGTTTGGGCTAGGTTACCAGAGTGTGGAGCCATGCGCTGGTCACCTGAAGGTGGACTGAGCTAGGTTACCAGTGAGTGGAGCCACGCGCTGGTCACCTGAAGGTGGCTTGGGCTAGGCTACCAGAGCGTGGAGCCACGCGCTTGTCACCTAAAGGTGGATTGGGCTAGGTTACCAGAGCGTGGAGCTACGTGCTGGTCACCTGAAGGTGGTTTGGGTTAGGTTACCAGAGTGTGGAGACACGCGCTGGTCACCTGAAGGTGGACTGAGCTAGGTTACCAGAGCGTGGAGCCACGCGCTGGTCACCTGAAGGTGGCTTGGGCTAGGCTACCAGAGCGTGGAGCCACGCGCTGGTCACCTAAAGGTCGATTGGGCTAGGTTACCAGAGCATGGAGCTACGCACTGATCACCTGAAGGGGGTTTGGGCTAGGTTACCAGAGCGTGGAGCCACACGCTGGTCACCTGAAAGTCTGTTGGGCTAGGTTACCAGAGCGTGGAGCCACGCGCTGGTCACCTGAAGGTGGATTGGGCTAGGTTACCAGTGTGGAGCCACACGCTGGTCACCTGAAGGTGGATTGGGCTAGGTTACCAGAGTGTGGAGCCACGCGCTGGTCACCTGAAGGTGGCTTGGGCTAGGTGACCAGAGCGTGGAGCTACGCGCTGGTCACCTGAAGGGGGTTTGGGCTAGGTTACCAGAGCGTGGAGCCACGCACTGGTCACCTGAAGGTGGCTTGGGCTAGGTGACCAGAGTGTGGAGCCACGCGCTGGTCACCTGAAGGTGGCTTGGGCTAGGTTACCAGAGTGTGGAGCCACGTGCTGGTCACCTGAAGGTGGCTTGGGCTAGGTTACCAGATTGTGGAGCCACGCGCTGGTCACCTGAAGGTGACTTGGGCTAGGTGACCAGAGTGTGGAGCCATGCACTGGTCACCTGAAGGTGGCTTGGGCTAGGTGAGCAGAGTGTGGAGCCACGCGCTGGTCACCTGAAGGTGGCTTAGGCTAGGTTACCAGAGTGTGGAGCCACGCGCTGGTCACCTGAAGGTGGCTTGGGCTAGGTGACCAGAGTGTGGAGCCACGCGCTGGTCACCTGAAGGTGACTTGGGCTAGGTTACCAGAGCATGGAGCCACGCACTGGTCACCTGAAGGTGGCTTGGGCTAGGTGACCAGAGTGTGGAGCCACGCGCTGGTCACCTGAAGGTGGCTTGGGCTAGGTTACCAGAGTGTGGAGCCACGTGCTGGTCACCTGAAGGTGGCTTGGGCTAGGTTACCAGATTGTGGAGCCACGCGCTGGTCACCTGAAGGTGACTTGGGCTAGGTGACCAGAGTGTGGAGCCACGCACTGGTCACCTGAAGGTGGCTTGGGCTAGGTGAGCAGAGTGTGGAGCCACGCGCTGGTCACCTGAAGGTGGCTTAGGCTAGGTTACCAGAGTGTGGAGCCACGCGCTGGTCACCTGAAGGTGGCTTGGGCTAGGTGACCAGAGTGTGGAGCCACGCGCTGGTCACCTGAAGGTGACTTGGGCTAGGTGACAAGAGTGTGGAGCCACGCGCTGGTCACCTAAAGGTGGCTTGGGCTAGGTTACCTGAGTGTGGAGCCATGCGCTGGTCACCTGAAGGTGGCTTGGGCTAGGTGACCAGAGTGTGGAGCCACGCGCTGGTCACCTGACGGTGGCTTCGGCTAGGTGACCAGAGTGTGGAGCCACGCGCTGGTCACCTGAAGGTGGATTGGGCTAGGTTACCAGAGCGTGGTGCCACGTGCTGGTCACCTGGAGTTGGTTTGGGCCAGGCTACCAGAGCATGGAGCCACGCGCTGGTCACCCGAAGGTGGATTGGGCTAGGTTACCAGAGCGTGGAGCCACACGCTGGTCACCTGAAGGGGGTTTGGGCTAGGTTACCAGAGAGTGGAGCCACGCGCTGGTCACCTGAAGGTGGATTGGGCTAGATTACCAGAGTGTGGAGCCACGCGCTGGTCACCTGAAGGTGGACTGAGCTAGATTACCAGAGCGTGGAGCCACGCGCTGGTCACCTGACAGTGGTTTGGGCTAGGCTACCAGAGCGTGGAGCCATGTGCTGGTCACCTGAAGGTGGCTTGGGCTAGGTTACCAGAGTGTGGAGCCACGCGCTGGTCACCTGAAGGTGGCTTGGGCTAGGTGACCAGAGTGTGGAGCCACGCGCTGGTCACCTGAAGGTGGTTTGCGCCAAGCTACCAGAGCGTGGAGCCACGCGCTGGTCACCCGAAGGTGGATTGGGCTAGGTTACCAGAGCGTGGAGCCACACGCTGGTCACCTGAAAGTGTCTTGGGCTAGGTTACCAGAGCGTGGAGCCACACGCTGGTCACCTGAAGGTGTATTGGGCTAGGTTACCAGTGTGGAGCCACACGCTGGTCACCTGAAGGTGGATTGGGCTAGGCTACCAGAGCGTGGAGCCACGCGCTGGTCACCTGAAGGTGGATTGGGCTAGGTTACCAGAGCGTGGAGCCACGCGCTGGTCACCTGAAGGTGGTTTGCGCCAAGCTACCAGAGCGTGGAGCCACGCGCTGGTCACCCGAAGGTGGATTGGGCTAGGTTACCAGAGCGTGGAGCCACACGCTGGTCACCTGAAAGTGTCTTGGGCTAGGTTACCAGAGCGTGGAGCCACACGCTGGTCACCTGAAGGTGTATTGGGCTAGGTTACCAGTGTGGAGCCACACGCTGGTCACCTGAAGGTGGATTGGGCTAGGTTAATTAAATTAAAGAATAGGCTGGGCACACCGTATTTGACTATACTCTATAGTTTTCGATGTTTACTCTATTTATCACATGCGTGCTGCTTAGGTAGGCACAATGTCCATAATGTGCTTAATCAGAAAACAACAATACTACAAGCGAAACCGCTTGTCCTAATGCGCACAGTTACTTAACCTGCTGGGTTGCTGCTGTTTAAATATTCAATCCTTTTTAACAGACAATGTCTGACAATACGTTATTCAATCAACATTTGCAAAAAAATCTTTTCAATTCATTGGGCTAGGTTACCAGAGTGTGGGGCCACGCACTTGTGGATTGGGCTAGGTTACCAGAGTGTGGAGCCACGCGCCGGCCACCTGAAGGTGGCTTGGGCTAGGCTACCAGAGCGTGGATGCTTGCGGTACATCACTAAGGTGGCTGCTCTATTGGAGTTCCTAAGCTCTGCATCCAACAAGTGCATGGGCTTGGTTTTTGTGTGTTTGGATCATGCTTATTGATACAAGACACCAGCCCCAGCCATTTACTGCAGGATCCTGGAGAGCAGTGGAGAACTATCAAGTGGGCGCATTGTAGTGTTGTGTAGTGCAATGCGTTGGTTTGTATCTTTGGTGGAAGGAGAGTACGATGGGGTGCTTGATTAGGAGCATTTTGAAGCGTGAGCCGGTGAGTTTTTGAGAGGGTGACTAGACAAAAGAATGGGTGCAGTGCGTGCCCCAGGTATACTGGGGTATAATAAGGAGAAAAGGGTATGCAGGGGTTTGTAAGTACGAGCAAAGAGGAGCATTACAAAGTGAAAACTACCATCGCAGCACTGTTCCCTGACTCACCAAGGTTGCTATTGTGTCGGTGCTTCTTTGAAGCCTGAAGAGATTGGTCAATTCTAACTCTGAGTTATGAAAAGTGCACAAGAGAGAGCATCACACATTTAAAGCGCCCCCTCTCGCCACCTCCCACTAATTTTCCCTTTTAGTCCTTCCAATGCATCTTAATACCTCTTGTTAAAAACATTTAAATACACAGGCATGGTTAATTCACCAGCATGCTTTTGATATCTGATCAGCCAATTTAATGAGCTTTTATTGTGGTCTCAATAAAAGCATTAAATATTAAGGGGCAGGTTTCTAGGCTGTCAGGCTACCAGAGCAGGCATTATTTTGTCCCAGTCAGTTAGGAAGTGAATGGAACAACATTTTGATTAATCAAAGGGTGGCCTTAGTTCAAGCGCTCTGGGGCTGAATCCCAGCTTCCCTGAATGAGTGCACTGTAATGTGCTGAGCATGCTCTCTGAGACGGGCTCTCTGTACCTTCAATGTCATAAACCTGAGTCCAGGGCCCAAGGAGCATCTCCCTTCCAGACATTCAGCTATGCGGAATCAGACTTCAGAGGGCCTGTACTTCCAGCCATGCCTTAAAACAGATACAGGGAAGCCATGTCCCAGGCAGTCGGTTCCTCCCAGCCTTGTTGTTATGCAGACACCATGAATCCAGGGACCAGGGAGTATGTCACTCACAGACATGTTACTATGCTGGTACAGCAAATCCAACCCAGATAATCAGCCCGACCCACACTGCTGTATTTAATGCAGGTCACTGACAGCCTGTCTTCCCTGTCTCTCCAGACGCAGTGAAGGCAGGTCCCAGGCAGCCTGTCTTCCCTGTCTATCCAGATGCAGGCAGCCTTATCCACCTGGGTTTAGTACCATACAGATAGAGCACATCCAGGCCATAGAATGCTCCCCCACAAAGGCATTAGCATACATAGAGAGTAAAGCCAGGTCATAGAAGCTTGTCCTTCCCAGCCATGTAGCAACAGATCCTAGCCTGTCAGCCCTTACCAGGCTTGTCCCCATACAGAAACAGCAAGCTCAGGTAACAAGCATTTGCAATGCAATAGGTCTCGCATTTACAAGAGTTTCGTAAATAGGACACCTATTGCATTACAAATGCTAGTTTGTGAAAACGTCCATGCTGCACTTTAACTTTAATGTTGGCCGCGCCCCTTTCTTTAGATGAGCCGTATCTAAGAAAAGGGGCGCTGCCGACATAAAGTGTAGGGGGCAGATGTACAATTACTGGTGCATCCCTGCATATCGGCAAGGATGCGCCAGTAATTGTGCGTCGCAGCTCCGCCACCCATGATGCGCCGCATTTACAATGCGGCGCACCATGGGGCAAAAACGGCACAGATGCGTCACGCATCTGTGCCGTAAAAGCGGCGCATTGCTGGAGTTGCATGGCAAGCGCGACGCAGCTCCAGCAATGATCAGGGGGGCCCTATGTGTACAATGCTGCGTCAATCCTTACGCCTGCTTCAAGCAGGCGCAGGGTTTTGACACAGCATGGGCCCAAAAGTGACTGAGTGAAAACTTGTAGATTTCACTCAGCCACTTTTGGAAGGCGTTCCTGCGCAAGAACGCCTCCCACTGCGATGGCACGCCTCTTCTGGCGCAGGGCTTTACAACGTGACGCATCTGGGATATGCGTCACGTTGTAAATACCCCGCACCATGGTGCATTTTTTGCGCCGCCGCTGCGTCACAAAAGCGTAAAAGCGGCGCAAGGGGCTTGTAAATCTGCCCCTAAGTGCGCATAGGGCATTTAAAAAAACAAACAATAATAGTAAAAAAAACACGTGGCTGCCTTTGGCGCACCAAGAGCCTACACACGAGGCCAGACAGCAGCGGACTAACGCGGCTTCTGCAGACAACTCGGAGATCCGTCCAGTCACATAAATATTCTGAATACTACAGTGCGCCGTCACTGCACCCAGTGCTTCAAAGGGATGAATTGCACCGCTACGGCTGTAGCGAGTTAACTGAAGAGCAGAGCCTGCTGGCCTTTAAACATCCTGAAGTGCCTGCCTTGCCTCACGCTGGGAACCCAGCTGGGTCCTCACGTGAGTTTTTTTATCTTCACCTTTTTCACTGTGGCACATCACTTTTCACCAAGGCTACGCTCATTATAATCCAGATGTCCCTACACCGTTAGTCCTGAGGAGATCCCACATTGATAGAAGGGTCGAAACGCTGTCGACAAGCACAAAGAACGGACCATTACCGAGCGTGTATTATTGTGTACCTATGCTGTTGAAAAAGTGTATATGAATGGTTGTTTCTTAAAATTCATGGAAACCGTGTATACAACTATTCACCCTGTATATTCATATTTTTGGTTCTATTTTTCACTTGGGAATACAATGCACAAATATTTGCGCTTTTGATTAAAAAGCAGTGTGCGTACATTCTTTTGTTTTCTTATAAAATATGCTATACTGAGTAAACTGTGTAGATGGTTTCTTGCCCTCTGACATTACTGTACCCTTTATATTGCGATTGGGCATAAATATTGCTTAAATCAGTTCCACTAGTCCACAGGAACCGCTGTTTCCTTATATATACCTAGTACCATGGTTCCGTTGTGAGTAGGGTTCCCCTGTTTCCCCTTGGCAAGTAAAGCAAGGGCACGCCCGCCACTATCAGCGTGGTGTGCTGTGCTATGTGGAAAAAAAAAATAATAAAGCGTTGCGAAAGAGCGGGTCCTGCCTCCAACAGCAGGCAGGAGAAAAACATTAAACGAAATAGTGCTCGGAGGCTGTAATTAAAGCCTACAGAGCAACAATACATGTAAAAGGGGGTGTCCTCATGGGAGGTAACAAATGTAGACAAGGTGGTACTAAGGAGGGATTAACAAGCCTCTTAACGAATTAGAAGCCAGCATTTACGAAGGACAATGACACAAGCCAAAGAAAAATATGGACAGGGCTTCAAGTTCATACTTTAATACAGCATGCCTCGCAGAGCAGTGCGTGCGCTGCCCAGGCTCGATCTAAAAAGCCGTCTATCCCTCCCAGTAACATTCCCATATAGATACGGCAAATCAAGGGGCAGAAAGCCTGTCGCTGCACAGGCAGCTGCTACAGAGGGATGCCGGATATCTTTCCAGGTATTTTTGATGATTAGACAACCCAGGGCTGGGACTAGGCCACCTCTGGATGGGAACAATGGTGACCAGAATGAGACCAAAGCACAGTGATTGCCAGTTCCGTTGCTGACCTTTGACTTTCCGGGGTTGTATGTCATTTCGGCTTAATACCCTGTTTCGAGTCTTTTAGGACAACTCTTAATGAGATTTGGTGTATATTATGGCCCAGGTCCTCACTGTAGCAGAGCACTGATTCTTACAGTACACAGAGACTACGACAATCAACACAGACACAGAGAGACGTATTTAAGTGTGGAGGCACATATATATTTGTACAGCAACAAACAATTATTTACTTTAGCTATATTATCTAGGGCTATGATGTGCAGATTAAGGGGCCAATTAGGATGGTGGGCGGTTCGCCCCTGCCGGGTCGGCGGTAACCACCGCCATCCTGGCGGGGGCGAACCGCCCATCTTCTACACCAGAAAGACCCCCCCCCACCATATTGGGATGGCTGGGGGGTCCGCGGCGGACGGAAAGACTGTCCGCTGCTTTTCCACCAGTCGACTCGTCGACCGGAGGAAAACATGTCTAATAAGGTGGCGGTGTTTGCAAGACACCGCCATCCATATTAGGATGATGCCAGAGAGCTGCCTTTCCATGGCTGCATTACCACCATGGAAAGGCATACGGTCTTTCATTTGGGGGCCCGTTGCGGACCCCCAGGAGGTTGGGGTGGTGGGTGACTGCACTTAGGGGGGTACCATCGGGACCGCCGCACCTCTTGCAGTCGGTCCCGTTTACAGTTACGGTGGCGGGGGGCCTTTTTCCGCCTGCCACCGTAATGGACACTTAGTAATGACTCCTATAGCCACAGATTAACTCAAATACAAGGAAACTCAGCTCATACTGCAATGGTGCCTAAGGCACAAGAATGACTGCATTTTCATGTGATTTCATTTATTCAGCAGTGTAACCAGCACAACCATCTAGGAAGCCCATACAAAGAAAAGGAAACTGGTGATATACTTATGCAAGCTTTCAAATCTACACATAAATAATTTACTTTGCTTTTATAGAAAATAAAATCCTTTTCAAATTAATGGGTAAAATTCTAGAAGGATACAATAATGCCGCCAAGACTTTATTTTGTAGCAGTTAGAGGGATTTACAATAAGTTCATTGTCAAACATTCTTTATTGTTTCGGTTAATTAAAACAATAACAATGTAACAATCTTACAAAGTTACTTTCGAAAACACAGATCTTATTGACTGACATCAAATAAAGTGCATTTTTTGACTCACAATAAGTTCATTGCAATTCAGTTAACAGCTAGGTTAACTGACTAGGATGGATGCACTGGATATGTTGAATTTTAAACAGCACATCTAACAGAGGTGAAGCTTGGTATCTGTAACCTCATTTGGTATCTGTAACCTCATTTAGCCGTCAGTAATAAAATTCGATTTAAAACATTTATGAAAAAAATGTCATTAAAGACATTAAACTTGTCTCGATGGCGGTTCATGGATGGCAGCTCATGGGACCAGTGCCGGATTAAACCCTGTGGAGGCACATAGGCAGTTGATATTTTGCCCCCATCTCCGCAAATTATCTCCTAATACCGAAAACACCAGATTTTTTTACTAACTGACAGCTGCCAGAAGATGAGCTTTTAAGGGACAAACTGTTATGAGAATCTGATATCTATAGCTTATGTACTTTAAGTTGTAAATGGGTATAATACATTAATCCAGTTTTTTCTCTATAGTCTTTAATGTAAAGATTTTGTTTCTTTGAGTTGATTAATTTTTTTCTATCTTTTAGAAACAATATTTAACCCCTTCGACACGCATGACAAAGCCAGCTCGTCATGGGCATTACCTGCGCTACGCGCATGACGAGCTGACTTTGTCACGTAACGCGCGATTTTCAAAATCTCAGCGTGCAGCGGGAAAACCAGCTAGCGCGCATGCGGTTAAGAAAGCTTGGTCGTAATTGTCTTTCAAGATCAAATCAATATTATTTTGATCCATTGTTGTGGGTCTCCTAAAAGAGACACACTATCCATTACGTAATCTCTACAGTGCAAGCAAGTTGGTGCACTATGAAGGAGGAAGCGGACAGGAGAGCAGCGGCTCTCATGCTCTTCACTAGGAAAAGAGGACAACATACAGGACAGAGAGACACTAATGCAAACAGAAGTATTACGGTCCAAACAATTGAGGAAAAGCTGATGAAATTGGAAAAATTAAAAAGGGCAGATGTATCCAAATGGTGGGAAGCCATCTCATTACAAAACTATGTTGATCAGGAGATGGCACCCAGAGGGTTGAGAATTTTTATCACACTCTGGTATGAGAAACCTAACCCCAAGATGCTGGAAGAGGGGTCAATCAACTCAGCACTGAGTTCGAGGCGGATGCTGGAAATACTCATTAAATATGCCTGGAGTGATCGAGAGATCATCATCCTACAGATAAAAGAAATCCAGGATGGTTTGAGAACAATCATGGACACAGATACTCTGGACAAGACATTACCGGCAATGAAGGAGCGCCTATGTAAACATGAGGAAGACATCAAAGCCTGAAAACAAAGAAAACTGAATAGGGCTTACGGGGACTACGGAAGGGACAGGATACTTACTTTCAGCAGGAAATACAATCGCCTTTACAAAGATCAAATCCCCAAGGTAACTACACCTACTATGGGCACCGACGGTGCAACTGTAGAAATATCTACAGCAATTGAGAGTGAGTCGGATATTTCAAAAGGGGACACTTTAGGGGAAGAACGCAACACACGCCCAGTGACTTTTTTGGGGGAGTACAGGACACTTCAAACTCGACAGAAAACAACACAAGACATTCTAGCCCCGAAAACAAGGGGACAGAGAGGTCGGGGTCGAGGCAGAGGACAAGGAGACGGAGGAACAGAAGGAAACGGACTCGGCAGCGATGGCAAAAGAGGCAGAGGAAGGGGCTGCATGGGAGATACCAACACACGCTACAAAAGAACATACTAATGAACCCCACTATGGTTAATAGAACTATTATTAATCTTTCTAAGAGACAGCTGAATGAGGTTGAAAAACGTACACTCTATCTAGGACTTTCCTTTTGTCCCACTTCCTCTTTTAATTATACTGACACAAGGATCGATCTTTTTAAATATGGGTGACTGCTTGGTGCTTTGCCCCCCCCCTTGCCTACCTTCACTTCTCGCCGCTCCCGCTTCGCGGGAGCCGCTTTGTGGGAGGACCCACCACCGCGTTCTGCTGCCTGGCTGCCGGGGATCCTGCGAGTCATCTGCGGGGCTGAGAGAGGCTGCAGGGGAGTAGCGCGGCAGGGACTCACTATCCCAGGAGTCCCTGCTTGACCACGCCACATCCGGTCAGCGCCCCCCTGCGTGCCCCGCCCCAACAGCAAGCCGGCTAAAAGGGGAGTCTGAGCGCGACCTGGTGTGACCCCTGTGACCACTGGAGACGCTACGGGTGACTGCTTGGTGCTTTGCCCCCCCCCTTGCCTACCTTCACTTCTCGCCGCTCCCGCTTCGCGGGAGCCGCTTTGTGGGAGGACCCACCACCGCGTTCTGCTGCCTGGCTGCCGGGGATCCTGCGAGTCATCTGCGGGGCTGAGAGAGGCTGCAGGGGAGTAACGCGGCAGGGACTCACTATCCCAGGAGTCCCTGCTTGACCACGCCACATCCGGTCAGCGCCCCCCTGCGTGCCCCGCCCCAACAGCAAGCCGGCTAAAAGGGGAGTTGGAGCGCGACCTGGTGTGACCCCTGTGACCACTGGAGACGCTACGGGTGACTGCTTGGTGCTTTGCCCCCCCCCCTTGCCTACCTTCACTTCTCGCCGCTCCCGCTTCGCGGGAGCCGCTTTGTGGGAGGACCCACCACCGCGTTCTGCTGCCTGGCTGCCGGGGATCCTGCGAGTCATCTGCGGGGCTGAGAGAGGCTGCAGGGGAGTAGCGCGGCAGGGACTCACTATCCCAGGAGTCCCTGCTTGACCACGCCACATCCGGTCAGCGCCCCCCTGCGTGCCCCGCCCCCAACACCCTACACATCACAGAGCTAGCCTCGCCGAGCGGGACGCGAGCGGGACGCCCGGGGCGAAGCCCGGGCAAAGGGCGGGCCGTCTGTGGCCGTCCGGGGCAGGAGGAGGCAGGGCTGGGCCACCCCCCTTACATCCACTGCAACAGGTCTAAGTTCTTGGTGCTTCACTGTGGGCCCGGAATCCAGCATGTCAACCCGTTCCGGTAAGGCCTTGAGGGGCGGCGGTGAAAGTGCCCCAGGGGGTGCCATGTTCGGCTCCATGGACAAATTCCTCACCAGGGTGGCGGCTGTTATCGACAATGAGATCGCCATATCAGAACGGCGCCTCTCTCTTGACTTCCCCCCTTCCAAAAGTCCTTCTTCGGCACTAGTGATGTCCTCATCAATCTCCATTTCCCCTGCACCCTTGCTTGGGGATTCACCTGGGGATTCGCATATTGCATCACTAGAGGTTGGAACAGATGGGGTAGAAAGTTTGCTAATTGCTCCTCACCTCGTCAGCCCTTGTACCGTGGTTGTAGAGTCCCGCCCCGACCTTCCCTCAGCCAGCTCTCCTGGCATTCTGTCCCAATCCAGCCCTGACGTTCCCACACCCGATCCACAACTACTGTCCCCGACTCAATCTATCCGGGGGCCAATGAAAAGGAAAGGGAAAAGGGCGACCATCATCCGAAAGGGTTGTCACTCCACGCTTATTAAGCACCCCAGGTATCAGCCCCAGAGGGGCCCCACACTTCCAGGTGCCGGAGGACCTGCACCACCTGGGAACTCCAATGCCCCTCAAACTGTAGCTGATACAGTGCTACCCCCCCCGCTGGTCCCAGCAGTACTTGACCTAGCTAACGAGGGCTTCTCTCTGGAGCCGATCGAGAAACTGGTCAGGTCTCTTTTGGTACCACTCATCGACCAAGTCAAAAGTTTGGGGGACAGGCTTGACCGTTTTGAACAGGTCACCAGGGACAATTTCTTTTCCCTGAAAACCCTGTTTAAACTACAGCCGAAGCCTAGCGAGGATAGGACAGATAGGAACACTGGGAAAGAGGTTTTAGTGAGCCATCCTCCAGGAGAACAGTCGACACTGCCGCCCAAGTTACCAGCCCCTGGGAATGCTTCTTCGGTCGCCTCCCAGGCTGGTTCGAGGCAGACAAGGCCGAATGTCTCCACTCATGCTGCCCAAGTACATGCCATTCCTCCCCCAGTTGTAACAACCCCTGTGCCTAACCCAGGTCATAAGAAACATCAGAAGGGAGCGACGGGACCAATTTCACAACCCGGGGCCGCTTCACACGCCAAAACTGGCGGTGCAGCGATAACCCTTAAGGTTAAACCCACCACCCTTCCGCCCAAAAACCCTTCTCCACTGGCTATTCCGCAGAAACCAACACGTAAGTGTCCCCCAGTTAACCTCCCCCCTGAGTGCCACCCGTTTGTTGTTGTCCTCACTAAAGTCCCCCCTATTAAGGATACCCAGCAGGAAAATCATCAGGCGCTAAAGAACAAGGTCATCCATTGGCTGAAAATCAACAGGCCCCTCCCTCCGGGAGTGGATGGCCTAATTCTTGGCGTACGCAGGGTGGGTTGGATTGGACACGGGAAAAAATCTTTTGAAGGGGACTGTGTGGTGGTTAATTTCCAAGACGCAAGAGTCACCCATTTGATATGCTCTCAAGGGCGATCCGCGGCTGGAACGGGTGTTGACGCAGTCGACTTAACATTCTTCTACCCACGGACTATCACGACCACTCCTTCCATCCATCTTGGACAACTCCCCTATAATAGCATTCCTCGGGGTCAATTTTTCTTAGGTAATACCGCAATGCAGGCGTGTACAAGCCCCATCCTACCCTTTTGGGGAGCGGGGGGTTGTTGACTTCGTGAGGCTGTCCATGAGTTTTTCGCGAATAGGAGGGCCGGAGTCGCTCCCCCTGTTTCTGCAAAAACTCACAGCCCTTCGCCAGTATTAGAAGACCAGGTTGATGACGAAACTTTAGGGGAATCTGGGGAGGTGAGGGTGCCACCTGACCTCTCAGTTGGGTTATCACTCGTGGGTGCCATAGGATCACCAGCTCTTGTCGAGACCTGCGGCATTGCAGCTGTGACGGACCCACTCATCAGGGTTCTCAGCTGGAACGTAGCAGGCCTTGAGAGAAAGTTGGCACTGCCCAACTGGGACTCACTTGTGGAGCAATACTCCATATGCCTGTTCCAGGAAACATGGAGTAAGGAGCCCCTACACAAGGCAGGATATTCTACCTACTTCTCACCAGCTGTCCTTTCGGCATCTGGTAGGGGGCGCCCCTCTGGCGGGCTCCTCATCTGGGTGGCCTCTGAACTTAATTGCAGGGTGGTGGTGCGGGATACCAAATTCCCGGATTTGCTCAATATCTCCCTGAAAAACCCACAGGGTCGAGTCATCTTAAACATTTTTAACATCTATGCCCGAGGTACAAAGGGGGGTAGAGAATCCCCAATTATAGCTTGCCTGGAAGCCCTGCTGCGTTCGTCCCCTTATAAGCATTGCACTCTGGTGGCAGGCGATTTAAACTGTACGTTTGAGCCCCTAGGCCTCGAAATCTCGCAAGACCAAGAGGCATATGATAATAGGTGGGGGATACCGCCCTTAGAACTCAGCCCCATTAAAAAGTGGACAGAGGTGGCACTTCAGTTAAACTCCATAACCATGGAGTTTGGACTAAGGGCCGCTAATGGCAGGACAGGCTCAGATAAAGCAGGAGCCCATACATACAATAGGCCTGGACATTCGTCTAGAATTGATTATTTTCTTCTAGACGTCAACCTGTGGAGCATGGTCAAAGATATGGTGATTTCACCCTCCGTTGAGAGTGATCACAACCTCCTCTCACTCACATTGTCTGCTAGATGGCTACCTGGCACTGAGAGTAGAACTCTCTGTAATTCCATCCCGGACTCGACAGCAGTTTCTAATTGCGGTCGACGACTTAAATGGGCAAAACTGTCTCTCTCAGAGGAGAAGACTAATGCCATAAGGCAACCTCTCACCACAGCTTTAGACAACCCTGTCCCTTGCGAGGCCGGTTGTTCTTCGAATGTAACTACTAGGTTCTGTGCCCTAACGCAGGCTATCAGTGACCTCTTTATAGTACCGGTTAGCACCAACAGGAGGAATCCCCGTTTAAGGGCTAGACAGGGCTGGTTTAACGATAAGTGCAGGGAGGCAAAGTCGCTTCTCATCGAAGCAGTCAAATCCAAAAAGCCCATCAGGACCAGGGTGGCCAGAAGACACTATTCCCTTTGTCAGAAAAACGCAAAGAAGGAGTGGGAGGACAATTACTGGCAGGACCTTTTGGCAGCCAGTAAAAGGAGAGATGCCAAAGGCTTCTGGGACTTGGTGGGAAACAGGAGTCGCCCTGATGATACACTGAGGACCTGTAGCATTAATGCCCAGACCTGGCTCACCCACTTCCAATTACTCTACTCACCCATCGAAGGCCAGCTCAATGATCCCTTCACTCTCCCGCCATACATCCTAGACAGAGACATGGTTTTGTTCTCTGCACGGGATGTTACAAACCAGATTAAAACCCTGGTGCCACTAAAAGCTGCTGGCCCGGACGGCCTCCCAGGAGATATCCTCCGAGCCTATGCAGACGAATGGGGGGTACTGATTACGGACCTTCTTAATGCAATTATTATGGGTGGTGCAGTCCCAGATTCCTGGAAGGGGGCCGTGGTAGTACCAATTTTTAAAAAGGGGTGCAGGGACCTTCCTGGGAATTATAGGCCCATAAGCCTAATAGATTCAAGTCAGAAACTGGCGGGGAAAGCTATTCTGGGGAGAATTTTAGAATGGGTGGATGACAATCACGTCTTGTCCGACATGCAAGCCGGTTTTCGGTCAGGTACCGGAACTATAGAACAAGTGTTTAGGCTTATGGTATTGTACTGGAAGGTGGTGGAGCTAGGCAAAGGCAGTCTTTACCTGGCCTTTATAGATCTAAAGACTGCCTTTGACCTGGTCCCGAGGGAGGAACTCTGGAGGGTGTTGCACAGTTTAGGGATGCCCCCGTACATACTCAACCTGCTCATCAAAGTGCATAATGCCACCTTTGCCCAGGTGAGATGGGGCCTAAATGGGGAATTGACCGATAAGATCAGGGTCGAGAGGGGAGTGCGGCAGGGCTGTGTGTTGGCTCCCACCCTATTTTCCCTTTATATTAACGGGGTGGTAGAGCACCTGCTCGGCGAACCAGCAGACGCCCCCACTCTGGGAGGCGTAAAAATTCCAACACTACTGTTCGCGGACGACACCCTCCTCATTTCAAAGACGCCCCAAGGCCTCCAGAAACTCTTGAATTGCTTCCAGCACTTTTGTACCACCAGAGGCCTTGTTATTAACGTGGACAAGACTAAGTACTTAGTCATGCACCCCCCCCGCAAACTAGGCCGTCCCCCTGTCCTGAACTCAACCCCCCTTGAAAGAGTGGCAGAATTTGATTACTTGGGAATCCGTCTAAGTGACTCAATGAACTGGACCGCTCATATCAATAAAATGATAATCGGCCACAAAAGGGTGGGAGGGGCCCTCCTTAAGGAGTACAGCAGTTCTACCAAACATTGTGTTGCCCCACTGATCGACATCTACAAAGCACGAGCTGTCTCCGCGTCACTCTACGGAGCCGAACTGTGGGGACAAGGTAAACTGGACTCCTTGAGCAAGGCCGAGAATAAATTTATCAAAGATCTCCTTGCCATCCCGTCGAGCACTCCAACAGTTCCGGTATTAATGGATGTAGGCTGCAAAGCAATTGGGGATCAGGCACGACTTCGCCCTCTCCTGCTGTGGGCCCGCCTGTGGAGGGTTCCGGATCTAAAACCTTACGCTGACGGGTTAGCAGAGGTGATGCGCTCCACTGGTTGGCGGAAGATCAAATGGCTCAGGGAAACCAATCAACTTCTAAGGGAATTAGGCTTGGAATCCTGTTGGCTTACCCGTTCAGCCCCCCCAAAGGACTCCCTAAAAAAACTGTATTGGGATTGGGTCTCTGCGAAGCGCACTAGTAACCAGCAGCACTGCAAAGCCACTGCAACTTTTCTGCTTATTAAAGATGTTGTTGCGCTAGAGCCCTACATGGACCTAATCACCATCGCTATGGACCGGTCCTTGTATATCAAATTCCGATTAGGAACTTTACCCCTCGCCGACCTTTGCTCCAGGTGGAACAAGTCAGTGCCCGTATCACGTCATTGTGCTCTATGCTCTGACAAACCAGAGACTGTGCCACACTTTCTATTTGAATGTCCGGACTATGGGCGCCCCAGATCACGATGGCTTAAACCAATTTGCAGAGAACTGGGCACACGCCAGCACACGGTGGCCCTCCGGATACTTTTAACCAATACAGCCC
Source organism: Lissotriton helveticus (assembly GCF_964261635.1). NCBI lineage: Eukaryota > Metazoa > Chordata > Amphibia > Caudata > Salamandridae > Lissotriton > Lissotriton helveticus. The sequence continues at coordinate 684,571,377 of NC_136073.1, forward strand.
CTAACATTGTTTGCGCTGTCTCCAAATTTTTAAAATGGGCTTGGCTGATTCGACTTAAAAGACTGGCCGTATCAATTTAATGCTGTTTTAGATAATTTATTCTACTTAATTGTGTTCTTATTTCTTTTATATCTAAATGTACAGTCTCTTTTTTCGACATGCTGTTTTATTTTCTGTAATGCTTTTATGATATATGCATATCGAAATAAAGCAATCAACCAACAACCAACAAATATGTGAGAAAGTTGAAACTTAAAAAGTGGCACCGGGGGGCGTGGCTAAGCGGGCCAGCATGGCAGACGCACACTAGTGTAGCTCCGTCCCGCCTGCCACTTATCCGTCGTCTCATCCTGTCCCCTCACACTGCTTCGAGGCACTAAATCACAGCTCTTGGCTCCGGACCGAGGGGCGAGGCTCCGGTGCCATTTGCGGGACGCGGGGGCGCCCAGAAAGTAAGCAGAGCGGAGCGGCGGCTTGGGCCTGGTCCGAGCTGAAGAAGCCAGGGCATCGATTTTCGGGCCTCCCGGACCCGACGCGCGAGAGGAGGCCACGAGAAGAGGAGAACAGCCGGCGGAGTCTCCGTACCCCCCCAGAGAGCTCCGGAGATTCGTGGGCAGCCACAGTGAGGCCCGATCCTTCCCGGGCAGAGGTGCGGAGGCCTGGATGTTGTGAAGCCCGAAGGTAGGCCGTGGAGCCGGGGACCACAGTTTGGCGCAGCTGGAGGAGGGTATCTCTGCGGGGCGGGGCGCTGGCAGGGGCTCGGGGGGCAGATCGGCCCTCGGCAGAGGTCAGTGATCGGGGGTGCCTACGATTAGGGGAGGAGCCCGGTACCCCCCAAGTGCGACGCTGTGGTGGGCTGAGGCCCTGTGAGGAGTCAGAACTCAGAGACACCATATTCACCTGCAGAGGCTCTGGGGACCACTGGGGTTGACACCGGCAGTGAAAGAAGCGCCATAGGAGGGGGTTGTCAGCTTGAGGGCACGGGCGCATTTCTGAGGTGAAGGGCCTGTATGGGCAGTAGCGTTCCCTAAGCTGTTGACCCACTGTGTTGCGGCCCCTGGCGCTGGGCCCCCTGGTGCAGGCCCGACCTGGGCGCCCGAGTGCTGGACATAGTTGACAGGACTGGCACACCGTGCCCGGTGACAGTAGGATCCTACAGGTGGCCCAAGAGATCAGCAACAGCCCCCTACTGCGGAGGGTTGTGGTGAAGGGTGGCAGGCCTTGGAATCAAGTGGCTGGCCTGCCCCGCCGGAGCCTGACCGGGGGTCCCGACAAGGAGGGGTCTACACGCGCACTGAAAGATCCGGAGGGGAGCGGAGAGGGCCCTGGTGGACGAGACGACTGGACTGTTGGTGAGTGTCCCTGAGTGCCGCCCAAGATGACGAGAGGTGGGAGCGGGGGGGGGGGTGCCACGAAGCATGGGCCAATTGATAAATTCACAGAGCCGAATGGAGGGGCCGGGGCAGCGGCGGGCCCTCCAAACCCGGGACCAGATAATGCAACACTGTTAGCAGCTATAACCCAATCCAGGGATATGTTGGACGCGAAAATTGGGTCTGTGGAAGCAGACGTTACTCTACTGCGTCAAGACTTGCGCAACGCCGTAGCCCGCATCACGGAAGCCGAAACAAGGCTCTCGGGAGTGGAGGATGATGTGGCGACCCTGAAGCGCAAGGTCGCCAACATGGAGAGTATCCAGAAGAATCTAGCACTCCAGGCAGAGGACGCGGAAGGGCGGGCTCGGCGGAATAACTTGCGCTTTGTTGGGCTCCCGGAGGGCTGCAAGAAGGGCAGCATGGAGAAATTCCTGGCTCAATGGCTGACGAGTTGGCTTCCACCGGACTCCCTATCCAACTGTTTTGTGATAGAACGGGCACATAGGGCTCTTGTTCAGAAACTGCCAGTTGGGTCCCGTCCCCGACCGGTCATTGCCAAACTCTTGAACTACCATTATCGCGACACTATTTTACAGCAGGCACGGGCAAAAGAACCTATCCTCTATGAAAACCACCGGGTCCTTATTTTCCCTGACTACACAAGGATGGTGCAACAACAATGGCAGTCGTTTTTGGCGGCAAAGGTGCGTCTGCGGGACCTCAAGCTCCCATATGCTCTGCTTTATCCGGCTCGTCTGAGAGTAGTATTCCAGTCTCGCACCCACTTCTTCGACACTCCGGAGGAGGTCTTCCAATGGACCGACGAGACAGTGAAAGTGAGGGTGCATACCCCGCCGGGCATGGATTCGGACGCTACACAGAGTGGAACACAGTCACAAACTGCCCGAGGGTCACGGAGCAGGGGGAACTGGCGTTCCAGGTCCAGAAGGCGCTCCAACTGAGGGGGGCGGAGGGGGGCTCAAAGAGTGCTTCTGATCCTCCCATAGTGGATCCCTGATCGCTGGTCCCATAGGTAAGGGGACCATAGCTATAACTGTGGATTACACTGCACACGACATTTCTGCGGGACCATGGTAGTGTTGCTCTAGTGGAGAGCTCGGACCGAAGGGACTCTTAATGTATGATGTAGACAATATTCGAGAGTAGCGGGATGGGGGATGTAGGGGGGCGGGTCCTTCCCCTAGTTTGGGACTTGCGGGGGGGGGAGGTTGGTCTATGGACAGTTTGGGGGGGATCCATTGGTGGAGCCGGGCTCAGGCCCTATGTTATGGGCCTGGGGCTACCTCCACCGCGAAAGGTACTTCAGTGTTTTTGAGGTATGGGGATGGGAACCGGGTGTTGGGGGAGGCAGTTTTTTGTATCACAAAGAGGGTCAGTTGGGGTAAGGTCACATGACAGTGGGGACGTCTCCTTGTTACAATTGCATGCACCTAAATGGCCTGGCATGTGGGCACTTCTTTTCATGGTTCACCGATGGCAGGCACGGCGGCTAGAGTGGTAGGTCTCGAAGCATCCCTGCGAATCCTTAGCTGGAATGTGCGGGGAATGTTGGACCAAATTAAGAGGGGCGCTGTACTGCGACAGGCCAAAAGAGAGCGCGCTGATGTACTACTCTAACAAGAAACCCATTTATTGGGTACCAAAACACATTGCTTGCAGCTATTTGGCTACCAGCAGGTTTATCATGCGGGCTTTGTTAGAGGCTCCCGGGGAGTGGCCATTTTAGTACATCGCAGACTCTCCTATGTTCATGCCACTCAATGGGTTGACCCGCAGGGTAGTTACATATGTATTAGGGGTAGAATTAGGGAGGAGACCCTGGTATTAGGTAGTGTATATGCTCCACCTCCTTTACAGTGGTCCTTGATTGAGAAGCTCTTTGCACTTTGGGCTGATATTCCCGAGACACCAGCGGTGGTGGGGGGAGATTAGAATGATGTCATGGATGGGCTGGTAGATAGATGTAGGCCCGGAGGTGGGCGGGTAACTACAGCATCTACTAAATTAGGGGACATGGTTAAAAACTTAGATTGGGTGTACACGTGGCGGTATCTACACGCACTTAGGCGGGAATACACGTACCTATCTGCAGTCCATAACTACTTCTCCAGGCTAGATTATATCTTGGTCCCATGAGCAGTTATTGGCAGGGTAGGATTGGCGGCTATTCTGCCGCGGGGGCTATCGGACCATTCCCCTATAAGTATAGAGTTAATGCTGGGTAGGGGGAGGCAGCCATTTCGGTGGGGCCTCTCCACATGGCACCTTCAAAACGAAGACTACCAGAAGCACATGGGGAAGGCCATTGCCCACTACTTGGTAGAGAATGTAGGTTTGGTCACAGCTGCCGGGACGGTGTGGGAGGCCCTGAAGCCCACGCTGCGGGGAGTGGACATTGCATGGTGCGCAGCTGCGCGCCACAGCGCAAAGCGGACTTAATTCGTGCCGCGGCGGACATCGAGACCCTGGAGCGTCGTTGTAGCGTAGGTGGCGAAAGTCAGATGGTGTGGCAACTCCACTTGGCACAGCAATCCTACTCGTCCCTGCTCTTAGACGAGGCATGTCAGGCGTGGCTAGCGACGCGCAGCAGAATTTGTCAGTGGGGGGATAAGTCGGGAACGATGCTGCACCGGCTTTGCCAGGGTATGTTCCAGGCTCAGACATTGCCAGGGATCCTAGATGCTGCTGGAGACCCGATCACAGACCCAAGGGTGCTGGCGGAAAGTTTTGAGTCATACTACGTGAACCAATATGCCCCGAATGAATACCTTCCAGCGGATATGGTAGACAAGTTCATAGCGGACCTGCCACCACGGGCGGTGTCGGACGAGGTGTGTGAGGGTCTCGAGCTCCCATTAACGGTGGAAGAGTTGGGAAAGGCCCTAGGAGAATTTAACACTGGAAAGGCTCCAGGACCCAATGGGTTTCCGAGCAAGTTTTACAAGAAATACCACCTCCAACTCGGCACACCCTACAGGGCGGCGTTGGAAGAAGCACAGGAACGAGGCTACCTCCCCGCAGACTGGAGACATGCAGAAGTGGTAGTGTTTCAGAAGCCGGGCAGGCCTCCCGGAGCAACATGCTTCATACAGGCCCATATCGCTACTAAATATTGAGGCAAAAATTTTAGCCAAGGCGCTGGCTAATCGTCTCCTGCCCCACATCATGGGACTCGTCCATCCAGATCAGGCCGGGTCCATGCCCCATAGGGCTACCAAACACAATATTCGTAGGGCCCATGTAGCAGTGGCGGCAGTTCAAGAAGCCGGGGTGCAGGCGGCACTCCTCCTAGCTGACATTGACAGGGCTTTCGACTCACTGAGTTGGGTCTACCTGTTTGCGTTACTGCCCCGCTTAACTTAGGGCCTCATTTCCTGTCCTATCTGAGACTATTGTGATGCCCTCGGTTAGAGTGGCAGGTGCCTTATCATCTAAATTCTCAATCGGGCGAGGCACTAGGCAGGGTTGCCCACTCTGGCCATACCTATTCGCCCTGGCCATGGAGCCACGGGTGGCTTGGGTGCGTATAGATGCACAGATTAGTGGTTTCGAGTGGGAGATGGGTCCGTCTGATAGAATCGCCCTATATGCGAACGATGTCTTATTCTTACCAACCTTCACAGATCGGGTCCACGTATACTTGAGATAATGCAGATCTTTGGCGAAACCTCGGGCTTGTACCTGAACCCCCGTAAATCGACCTTGTGGGTGCTCGGAGCGCAATCCAGAGTAGGGGACTGGGCTTCCACGCTACAGGTAGCAGTTGGGGGCATTAAATATCTAGGAGTATTTATCTCAGAGGTCCCGGCGATCTCCTGGGAGCGCAACCTGGTGCCGGTTTGGGATCGGGTCCAGACGGAAATGTAGACATGGTCCCGTATGCCCCTTACTATCTATGGCAGATCGGCCATATTTAAAATGGTGGCCCTCCCCCGGTTGCTTTATCAGTTACAGAACCACCCCTATCCAATATCACCCCAATGTTTCTGCCAAGTAAATTCAGCGCTGGGACAATTCCTCTGTTACTTCTAGTTGCTACCAACGCGTTTCAGGGCTCACATATCCTTCTTCCTGGGCTGAAAGAACACGAATGAAAACAGCATGTGATGTTTCTTAACTTTTTATTGGCCATTTAGCATTTCGAAAGAAGTAACGTAGGAAATCAGAGGGGTGCATATTGAATGCCGGAGGGCCGAAAGCAGCAGTGTGCAATCCCGATGCTTTGGCCACTTTGTTTGGACTATTAACTGCACGGCAGCCCTGCCCTGGGTGTTAGCACCACCATCAGCTGGGGAACACGAAAATCAACAGCTGAGAGGGGCCGTTGTCGGGACTGTGCCTGACATTGTGGTGCTGCTTTCGAAATGCTAAATGAGCCCTTTTGATCGTATCCGTGACTCACTCAGAGTTTAAAATGTGCAAGGAAATGAAGAAAAAACACTAATGAACTTACTACAAGGAGATTTCAACCGCATGCAAAACTCCATCACCCATTATGCACTGTTGGGGAAGTGGATGCTAACACGCCCTTTGGAGGTGGGGTGAATGGCCAATAAAAAGTTAAGAAACATCACATGCTGTTTTCATTCGTGTTCTTTCAGCCCAGGAAGAAGGGGATGTGAGCCCTGAAACGCGTTGGCAGCAACTAGAAGTAACGGAAGAAATCAGAGGGGTGCATATTGAATGCCGGAGGGCCGAAAGCAGCAGTGTGCAATCCCGATGCTTTGGGCACTTTGTTTGGACTATTAACTGCACGGCAGCCCTGCCGTGGGTGTTAGCACCACCATCAGCTGGGGAACACAAAAATCAACAGCTGAGAGGGGCCGTTGTCGGGACTGTGCCTGACATTGTGGTGCTGCTTTCGAAATGCTAAATGAGCCCTTTTGATCGTATCCGTGACTCACTCAGAGTTTAAAATGTGCAAGGAAATTAAGAAATAACACTAATGAACTTACTACAAGGAGATTTCAACCGCATGCAAAACTCCATCACCCATCATGCACCGTTGGGGAAGTGGATGCTAACACGCCCTTTGGAGGTGGGGTGAATGGCCAATAAAAAGTTAAGAAACATCGAATGCTGTTTTCATTCGTGTTCTTTCAGCCCAGGAAGAAGGGGATGTGAGCCCTGAAACGCGTTGGCAGCAACTAGAAGTAATGGAGGAAATCAGAGGGGTGCATTTTGAATGCCGGAGGGCCGAAAGCAGCAGTGTGCAATCCCGATGCTTTGTGCACTTTGTTTGGACCAATAGATATATATTTATATCCACAAAACCGTTGTTTGTTTGGTCTCAAAACAACAGGCTGTAGCCCACGTTGATTATCTTCAAATTAAGTTTATTACCCTTACCCTAGGGTGGTGATTGTGCCGAAATAAACTTCATTTGAAGAGAATAAACATGGGCTACAGCGTGTTATTTTGAGACCAAACAAACAACTGTTTTGTGGATTAAGTGGGGTTGGCGAACCCCGCTGTGGCCCGCCTAGCAGAAGGAGGCGTTGGTTGTATTTCGCCGAACGAGTGTGGATATATATATATATATAATAAAATAACAAATATTAAATATGTTAAATAATAAATTAATATAAAAAATAAAGTAGATTTAATATAAATTAAAAAAATAAACAATTTTTAAAAAGTTAAACACACATACATAATAATTTATATATATTTCCTTTAAAACAATTAATAAACTATTAATTGTAATTTATTTTATCATTTTAAAATTATATAATAATTTACATATAATATATATATATGTATGTGTGTGTACCATTAACATAAAATCTAATAAAAAACATTCTATTATAAATTAAAACATTAAACTATTTAAAAATCTTCAAACTTAAATTTCTCACTACATTGAGGAGTAGTGTGGCTCACTGGTTAGAGGCGGCAGACCCGAGAGCAGAGGACGGCCCGGGACCAGGGTTCGATTCCCGACGCGGCAGGTTTCTGGACCAGGGTCAGCGGACTCGATAATTCTCTCGCCTCGGTGCCCACTCTGATCAGCGATCACACTCGGCAACTCTGGGCACTAGCTTGCCTCATCTTCACTAACGGCCCCACCAGACCGCCGGGGATGCCTGGTCTCACCCTGGAGATACCCATTAAGGGACCATCTCTCAGGGAAGCCAGGAAGGGTTTCGCAGCGGTCGAAGCGCGGAGGTACCCCTTCGGGAGTGATTCCAGCGCTATATAAGCACATAATTAATTAATTAATTAATTAATTGAGTGCAACAGTAGGGAAAGTGTTGGATAGCAGAGGGGTAAAAATTACTATTTCCACTCCAGTGAGTGCAACAGTAGGGAAAGTGTTGGATAACAGAGGGGTAAAAATTACTATTCCCACCCCAGTAAGTGCAACAGTAGGGAAAGTGTTGGATAGCGGAAGGGTAAAAAATATTATTCCAATTCCAGTGTGTGCAACAGTAGGGAAATTGTTGGAAAGCGGAGGGGTAAATACTTACTATTCCCAGTCCAGTGAGTGCAACAGTAGGGAAAGTGTTTGATAGCGGAGCAGTAGAAATTACTATTACCACACCAGTGAGTGCAACAGTAGGGAAAGTGTTGGATAGCGGAGGGTAACAATTACTATTCCCACTCTAGTGAGTGTAACAGTAGGGAAAGTGTTGGATAGTGGAGGGGTAACAATTACTATTCCCACTCCAGTGTGTGCAACAATAGGGAAAGTGTTGGATAGTGGCGGAATAAAATTTACTATTCTGACTCAAATCATTGGAAAAGTAGGGAAAGTGTTGGATATTACAAACTATTTTGAAACAAAAACATTATTCATTACTTATTTCCTACCCTATAACACAACACAATTCACAACATTCATCTACATTTTTTTTAAATTTACTTCGGCAACTAACATGATTAATTACCAATTAAAGAAATATTATTAATTTTAAAAAAAATCATTTAGCTTCCCACACTTCATCCCTATAATCCCCACAACCCAGTTAAAAGTAAACTATAAAAAACTTTATTACACAATTAAAACTTACTTTGAATTAACAAACTAATATTAATTAACAACTATTTATAAAATAAGTAAAATGTATTTACTCCCCACACTGTACCCCTATAACAATAAAACCCACACACAAAAAATATACAAATACCCTAATTAAAAATACAATAATTAATATTAATGATCGACTAATTTTCAATTAATTAAACGAAAATTAATTCCCACCCTTTACCCCATAAACCCCACAACCGACACCTAAACAAAATCACACAATTGCCATCATTAGTTATCAATTAATTAGTTAATATAAATTAACAACTAATTATCAATTAATTATACATAAATTACTTCCCACCCTTTACCCATATAAAACCCACACCTAAACAAAATCACACAATTGCCATAATTAGTTATCAATTAATTAGTTAATATAAATTAACAACTAATTATCAATTAATTATACATAAATTACTTCCCACCCTTTACCCATATAAAACCCACAACCCACACCTAAAATTAATCGCACAATTTCCGTAATTAATTTTTTGATTAATTAATATCAATTAAGAACTAATTATTAATTAATTAAAATAAATTACTTCCCACCCTTTACCCCATGAACCCCACAACCCACACCTAAAAATCGCACAATTACCATAATTATCAATTAACTTGTTAATATAAATTAACAATGAATTATTAATGAATTAAATATAAATTACTTCCCACCCTTTACCCCCATAAACTCCTTAAAATTAATAACACAAATTCCATAATTAATTTGCAATCAATTAATTAACATAAAATTAACAACGAATTATTAATTAATCAAAAATAAATTACTTCCCACCCTTTACCCCTGTAAACCCCAAAACTCGCACCTTAAAAAATATTACGCAATTACCATAATTAATTATCAATTAATTAATTAATTAATAACCAAATAATAATTTAATACAAATAAATTACTTCCCACAATTAACACAATGAACTCTAAATGAAATAAACAAAAAATAACCATTAATTGTTTATAATTAAATTACTTCCCACCCTATTCCCCTATAAACCCACAACCCGCTATGGAACACAAAAATGCAAAATGTAATTAAAATAAAATTCATAACTACTAAACATTTAACACATATATTAAAAAACATAAATAAAACTTATACAAAAAACATACATTACATACAGTTAAAATATAATATAAAATACATTACACTAATTAAAAAATCGATGTTTTAAACATCTATATTTTTGCAAACAATATTAATGACTTCAATATTTTTTAAACAATAATTCTTACCTTAAATTCGATATTCTTGACCACGATATTCTTGCTGTCAATATTTCTGACTCACGATATTTCCAACTTGATATTTGTGTAAATCCACATTTCCAACTCGATATTCTGTCTCAGCACCATTCACCACCACTTTTACAAAGTGGCCTGCCCCTTAAAGCCACCAAATATAGGGTAGTCCTGAAATGTATGCTGTGTGCGCCTTCAGTGATAAATCTTTTTAAATATTAATATTCATATATTTTCAAACTCCATCTTCCTTACCTCCTCCTATCAAAATAGAGGTTAACACTCTCCATGTGATTTCTACAGAGCCCTTCTTCGTAGACTTGTCTTATTTCACATTGACGTGTAATAAGCCTTTCAAAAGGTTTAAAAGTTCACTATACATATTAATAATGTTCTTCTTTATAATTTGAAATATTCACAACTGCATATTTTTTGGATTCCTGCCACTCTCAGAATGGTGGCCAGTACTAGTTTAAATATTCCAGGAAATCCAAAACAATTTGAATTTAATATCATGAACAAAACACGTAAATACTGGATGGTTATGATGATGTCTGCTTGTTTTCCTGAATAAACTTTCATTTATACTTTTAAAGTGCCCTGCAGTTGCTTTTTGTAATGTTCGAGAATACACCACAGAAGATTCTAAACGGAATACGAAAATTTTACTCTCCCCTACTTGGATAATTTCCATAGCATGTCCAAATCAGGGCTAGGAGATGAATAGAGAGACTGAGACAGAGGGATCGATTCCGATCCTGGAAAAAAAACGTCCGTACGATTCGTATCCGGAGCCCTCTCCGTACGAATCGTAAACATGCCGTATGAACCGACGAGTACGATCCGGACCGGGGTATGAGGACGCGATTCGTACGGTCCACGTCAGGTAAGGGCGATTTGTGACGGAAAAGCACACAATCACATACACACCGCACGGTCCGTACAGCCCATGATCGCAGGGGTACGGTGCGTACCCCTGCGATCAAATGGGTGTACACACCCTACCCTGCGATCGCAGGGTGTAAGCACCGTACACCCAGCGAACATGGGGTACGGTGCATACATCCCATGATCGCGGGGTACGGTGCGTATACCCCATGATCACAGGGGTACGCACCATACCCCTGCAATCATGGGGTATACCACCGTACCCGGGGGGGGGGCATTCCGTACCTGTTTCGAGGCGAACTCTGCTTCTCCGGATGTTTTCGGCTCCCGTAGAAAAAGAGTTGTACGGTGCGTACCCGACACAAATCGTACTTCCTGGGTCAGAAAAACCAGCCGCGAACCATACGGATGTCGCGTACAGCGGGTTCCGAGGGAGATTCGTATGGGGGTTAGATTCGTACGGTCTCTGTACGATTCGTACGGAGTCCATCTCCTGGTACGAATCGTACTTCGGCGTACGTACGGGGGACGTTGCAGGGTACGATTCGTAAGGGAAAAACGCTCCGTACGGCTATTCGGAGCAATTTTCCCAAATCGGAATCGACCCCAGAGAGAGAGAAAGAGAGAGAGAGAGAGTGTGTGTGTGAGAGAGAGAGAGAGATCGAGAGAGAGAGAGAGAGAGAGAGAGAAGCAGCGAATGCTGGCACTTACAGAATGACAATGGCACATAATCACACTGGACGCGTAAGGGATATTGCTGTAACTTGTCCCCCGGTTACTTGGAGAGCACAGAAAATTGAAAAGAGAATTCACAATATTAAAACAAACTCAGGGGGAACAAAAGCGGTATGGCAGACGCCACCAACGAAAAAGTGAGAAAGTAATATTTATTTCGAAGCACAGCCTTTTAAACACCTTGTAGCAGGAAAGAAAATGAGCAACTAATCCCTAATCGTGAAACTGCCTCAGGGCAAAAACAGGGTACAATGAATCAAGATGAGTACGAAATGCACCTGGCGCAACTAACCCACCAAAGTCTATTGCCAGATTAGGGTATTTTAGAGAAATGACGTCTTACCCGGACTCTTTTCCTCCTGCCCTCTAAGTGTTCCTGTGCCTACAGTGTCCCCCTATACTGCCCAGGAAGTGCTTTACCCAGAGTCCTTGCGACCCTGCCCAATACCATGGCAGTGTACCAAACTCCCTTCAGCCATAGCCTCTATTGCTGTCTCCTGATTGGCCCAGCCTTCCTTGGCTACTGTACTGGATGCTGGTTTACTCTTATCAATGTTTTCTGAATAAGGTGGGACTGGATGTTCTTCTGAATGCTGACACATTCTCTCTGCCTCTTATAATACATTAAACTAACTGTGCCTTCCAGTTAGAGATTAGCTCAACTGGCCTCCAGATCCTATTGGTTAGCCGACCGAGGGAGGACCTTGTAACTTCACATCCTCATAATTTAGATGAAATGCCTCCAGTGTTAAATAATGCTACAAAGAGCCTGTGACCAGGAGGATTTTCATATTCTTATCTTAGGTTATAAGAATTTCAATTAATTTACATTGTGATTCATGAATTCTTAAATTATGAGGATATATGTATTCCCTCGGCTCCACATGAATCAGACCTGTTCCTGCAGTTCAGCAAAAGTGTATTCACGTTGTAGTTTCTAAAAAAGACCATTAGAAGAGTCTATATGCCATCAGGAACATAAGGGGCATGGTGTGGGGATTCTAATATAACATTGTAATTACAAATCTAATCATAGAATAGCTGTCTTCATTAACTACCACCCTATCCTTTTAAGTTGAGTGTTTTACTGCATTTTTTAACCTATGTCACCATATAACCAAGTCACCCACAGGGGGGAATGCACAGACAGGTGCTACATATAGCTTCAAGGCTTCAGATTTCACTTTGACCATCACTGTGCAATGTGCAGCTGTCACTCACACATTTCTCACTCTGCCGCACGAAATACATTTCCCAAAGCAACAGTATGCATAGACACTTCTGCTTATTCAAAGGAGGTACCAGATATAAAAATTGGTCCCTCAAACCCACTCTTCAGAACACTTCTAGAACTGTGGAAGACTCAGAAGAAGGACTCTTCTCCTGCTCTGCTGCGAGAAGGACTGCTCTGCTGTCCTGCTGCTCTGCTGCCCTTCTGCCTGAGTAAAATGGACTGGACATGCAACTTAAACCCAGGACCATCAGAGTTGATTCCAAGGGCTAGTTGGCTTGCCTCCTGATTGGAGCCTAAGGGACAGAATAGGCTCCAACCATCTTGTACCCAGTGTGAGAAGTTGGCCTGGTATATGATGTCCTCTATTCTAGTGAGACACCTTGCACCAGTTCAATCGACCCTTATTGATGGTGGTTGTAAAGTCAACCTTAAAGAAAGCTATCCTAGGGGTAGCAATGGCGAGCAATCTTCAGGCTAAGACTTCAGAGAGCGAATTAAGCTAGTTGTTTTACCAATCATAATCTCTTGAGTACCAAATGAAAGCACACCACACAAGGTATATATCAAATATATATGTATTTATTCTAAACACAACCCCTCTGGACTCTTTATGAAGTCAGAGGTAAAAGTACAATACAAGGAACTTAATTAGCATATGATAAGTTGCACTGTATACGTTTTGCCCTAGGGGCCTCAAAAAGCCTATACTAAAATAGTGGTATAATAACCACGTGAGGAATAGAAAGCAGGCCTAGGGCCTGGGGAATCGCTGGGGCTTCTAGGAACAACCCAGGGTTAAGATGTAGGAGGCCCATGGGAGACGCATGCAGTGTCTAAACACAGCGGCGGGTTACCATTGACTTTCTATGGGAAATGAACAAGTTACAAATATACAATTTAAGGACACATCTAGGACAACTACGATGGAACCCTTTTAGACTTAGACACTTGGAGGGCCAATACCCTCGAGACTACCAGAGTACTCATACTACCTCACCCACGGAAGCCGGGTGGATAGGTGTTTTTTGATGTCGGGTTTCGTCGTAGATTTCAATGAAGAGCTGTAAAGAAGTGCTGCAGGCGACCAGAGGAAAAGTGTCCGGGTGGATCGAAGGTCTGAAGAAGCTGAAAGCAAAAGGGACAGAGTCTGGGTGACTTGCCAGTGACCAGGATGGAAGTAGGAAGGTACCAGGAAGGAACCAGGCGATGTCGGGTGATTTCAGGTGAAAAGGTGAAGCTTGTCTCTTTAGCCACGAGGTCCAGGAGGAGTCGACGACAACCAGGAGCTGGATTCGAGCTATTCCACAAAAGATCTAGTTGACTGCGGTGTTGGTATCCGGATTCGACCCAACAAGCCTTGGCAAACGCAATCCACGCAGGATGTCGAGATTGGCTTCGGGGCAGACCAGCAAAGTCTGTGGTGCTTCTCCTTTGTAGGGAAGCTTGAGCAAGCCTGGAGCAACCAGGAAAGCAAGTTAGATTCAAAATGGAGTCATCCAGGGGCACACTAGCCAACGAACTAGGAACAGGGAAGACGCGTCGAGCTCGAATGCAAGAGCGGGCCCCACGGGAACTCGTGGAGAGGGGGGGCCTGAGCTTCAGTGCAAATGGTGCTCAGGGCTGGTGCTTCTCGTACCCCAATGCACAACTGCGAGATACCTCGGGAGTCGATGCAGTTAGCAAAATGCAGGATGTCCAGGAGTTCCGGTCCCGCGTCTCTCGTGTCCGCCACGGGTCTCAGCTTTGCTGAGAACGTCGAGCAGCATCACTAGGAGGGTATTGGCACTCCTAGTGTCTAAGTCTAAAAGGGTTTCATCGTAGTCCATCTAGAAGTATCCTTAAATTGTATAATTGTAACGTCTTAGTTTCCTATAGAAAGTCAATGGTAACCCGCGTCTGTGTTTAGACACTGCACGCATCTCCCGTGGGCCTCCTACTTCCTAACCTTTGGTTGTTTAGAGTAGCCCCAGCGATTCCACAGGCCCCAGGCCTGCTTTCTAATTATCACGTGGTTCTTATACCACTATTTTAGTATATGGTTTGTAAGGCCCCTAGGGCAAAACGTATACTGTGCAACTTATCATATGCTAATTGAGTAACTTGCATTGTACTTTTACCTCTGACCTCATAAAGAGTGCAGAGGGGTTGTGTTTAGAATAAATACATATATATTTGATAGATACCTTGTGTGGTGTGCTTTCATTTGGTACTCAATGGATTATAATTGGTAAAACAACTTGCTTAACATCGCCTACTGAAGGCTTAGCCTGATGACTGCTGGTCCACGCTACCACTAGGATAGCTTTCTATAAGGTTGACTTTACAACCACCATCAATAAGGGTCGATTAGACTGGTGCAAGGTGCCCACTAGAACTAGTGGACATCATATGCCAGGCTAACTTCTCACATTGGTGTGCAGCGGATGGGATAAGAGCTTGCATTGTTTTACCAAATAATCTTGAGAATATCATTTAAAAACTCACATCAAGGTACCTGTAGGTACATATGAATCAAGTCTTATAATACATAAGATTCTACTGAACTTAGCAGTTGTAGGTGGTAAGGGCTTAGCACACCCTGACTACAACTCCTAGAGAGGTTCTAGTAGGAAAACAAGTAGTGTAGGTAGGTGCCCACACCACACCTCACTAGTCATGTCTTTAAGAGCAGGAGGTAGTACCTCACTGCCAGATGTCAGCAATGTGCAGACAACTAAGTATGATACCTTTAGTTTCCAAGATTTGAGAAGCTTATGTGTGGTCAGAAAGTTAAGACAAGGACAGAGCCCAAACACCCAGCACCTAGTAAATATTTTAGTGGCAGATGACTTAGAAAAGGCATCAGTCCCAGATACACAGGGTAGCAGGGAGGGGGCCATCCCTCATCAGAGGAAGATCCTACTGGGAATCCCCAGGTGGATGATGATGCTGATGATGAGGATGTAAACCAGGATGAGGTTGATGAACCTGACCTGGGTAACACAGGACTATCTGGAGGAGCAGATGGCCTAGGAAAGCCTCCCTCCAGACCTCCAAGAAGGCCCAATGGTGATCCCAAAAGACCCAGATCTCTTTCCAGTAGATCTGAACATTCTGACTCATCAGTAGGGTCCAATGCCTCAGCTCTGAGGAGAATGACTTCCCCTCAGAGAAGAGAGCATAAAGCTAGAATGAAGGAATTCAAGCTTAGGATCAAGAGGCAAGAAATTGCCCTTACAAAAGAGACCCTAACTCTTGAAAGAGAGACGAAATTGTGTGGGCTAGAGCCCACTGGTGGCATCAACAACCCTAGAGGTAGGGAAAGGTTTCATGACTACAGAAACCTGAACAAAATTGTACCTCCGTATCAGATTGGGGATGACATCCACAAGTGGATCGCTGCTTTGGAGAGGGCCTGCAAAGCACAGCAGGTACCCCAAAGTCAGTGGGCAGCAATTTTGTGGCTCTCCTTTGCAGAGAAAGGCAGAGACAAGCTCCTCACTGTTAGAGAGGAGGATGCCGACAACTACTATGTCCTGAAGAGTGCTCTGATAAATGGGTTTGGCCTAAGCACTGAACAGTACAGGTTGATGTTCAGAGACACCCAGAAGACACAGACTCAGGACTGGACAGATTTTGTAGATTGTGCTACTAAGGCTCTGGAAGGCTGGTTACTGGGCAGTAAAGTAAGTGACTATACAGGATTGTATAACCGTATCATGAGAGAACAGATTCTTAATAATTGTCCGAACCAGTTATTGCATCAGCACTTGGTTGACTCTGATTTGACCTCTCCCCAAGAATTGGGTAAGAAGGTAGACAAATGGGTCAGAACCAGGGTGAAGCAGAAAGGTACAGAACCAAGGTGGTGACCAGAAGAAGCAAGACCAAAAGGGTGGGAAGAAAGCAAAAGACCAGAAGTCTTCTCAAGGTCCCCAAAAATCTTCTAATGGTGGGGGTTCCCAACAATCCAAAAAGAAAGAAGGTCCAAAGAAACCTTGGTGCAAGATTTGTAAAGTAAATACTCACTGGACCAGTGATTGTGCCAAGAAGGAGACAGCTCCAGCCACCATTGCCCCTAAGGCAACTGTTCCCCCTAGTTCAGCTCCAAGTGGTGGTTCTCCACAGAAGGGTGTAGTAGGGTTAACCCTGGGAACTGAGATGGATTCTGGCCTAGTCAGAATACCAACTCAAGCTGTTTTGATCTGTGATGTGGGCATACCCATGTCATCTACTGTGAGTCCCAATAACTTGGGCAAGTAAAGACAAACTCCTTTAATTAATGATAAAGTGGCTCAGGCCTACAGGGACACCTGTGCTAGTGTCACAATGGTGACGCCCAGCTTTGTGGACCCTGGACAGATCATACTAGGTGAGAATTACCTAGTGACCAATGCTAGCAATGTCACTACCACACACAGTATGACAGTTGTTAATTTCTCCTGGGGAGGGGTAACTGGCCTAACGAAGGTTGTTGTTAGCTCAGACCTCCCTGTAGAATGTTTGCTTGGCAATGACCTAGAGGCTTCAGCCTGGTCTGAAGTGGAGTATAGGACCCATGCAGAAATGTTAGGAATCTCAGCGCATGTCCTTGCTGTGACTAGGTCACAGGTCAAAAATTGCAACACTGAACAGGCACTGGATTCTGGAATAATAGACCAGTTGCCTACCAGGAGGAGAAGCAGTAGGGTTAAGGCAGTGCCTTCCCCCTTGCCTCAGGAAGAGGATCAGCCTTATGAGGAAGATGATTGTGAGACCCAGGAAGGAACTGTCCTAGAAGAGCGTGAGCCTGATCAGGTTGAGTTTCTCTGGACAGGGGGTCTCTCCAGGGCAGATCTGAGGCAGGCGCAGTTGGACTGCCCTTCTCTTGAACCCCTCAGACAGCAAGCTGCTGCTCAGGCTGCAGGGAATGCTTGTGGAACCCATAAGGTTTACTGGGATGAAGGGCTCCTATATTCAGAGGGTAGAGACCCCAAGCCTGGAGCTTCCAGGAGGTTGGTCATACCTTTGGCATTCAGGGACATCCTTTTGACACTAGCCCATGATATTCCCCTTGCAGAACATCTTGGCCAGAACAAGACTTGGGACAGGCTTGTCCCTCACTTTCACTGGCCTCACAAGTCAGAAGACACCAAGGACTTTTGTCGCTTCTGTGTCACCTGCCAAGCCAGTGGCAAATCAGGTGGCACTACAAAGCCCCCCTTATACCACTACCTGTGGTGGGGGTTCCCTTTGAACATGTAGGGATTGACATTGTTGGACCAAATGGATCCCCAAACAGCCTCTGGGCACAGGTTTATTCTGGTGGTAGTGGATCATGCCACCAGATACCCAGAAGCTATTCCCCTTAGGACCACTACAGTAACTGTTGTGGCAAGAGCCCTTTTGGGAGTTTTCTCAAGAGTGGGTTTCCCTAAGGAGGTTGTTTCAGACAGAGGTGCAAACTTCCTGTCTAGTTACCTGACTGCAATGTGGGAGGAGTGTGGAGTGAACTATAAGTTTACCACACCCTATTTTTTTTTTTTTTAAACATATTTTTATTGCAGAGTTAGAAACCACAGGATACAAACAATCAACCAGTGCCCCCGCGACACCCCACTGTCCAATAATAAATCCAAACTGTACACAGCCATTCAGCCCGCATCCCGGAGGCCGGGCGGCATGTTGATCCAGGCAATAGGAGAAAATCACAGTGCAAGTCCCACAGGGACCATGGTCGAAAAGCCATCGTACGTATCTGCTTTTTACCCCCCCCCCACAACAAAATCTCCGTCAGCCATCCCAAAACTAATGCAGTAACATCCCGCGCTTCGGGGCCCCCCCTAAGCGCCCCCGCCCCAACTCGCCTGGCCGCTCCCCCAGCCCTCCCCCACTGCCACAGCACGCAACCTCCCTAATAGAGCCTAGGCACCCAGGCTAGCCACCCCCTAATGGCTTCCGTCCCACCCCAAGTCCCATAAACCAGTCCCCCCCAAGGCCCCCCCCCCCTGGCAACTGCTAGGAGTACCCCTCGCCCTGTCGAGTTGGATGGATCTACCACAGCGCGGAAATTAGCTCTTCTGTGTGCGCCCCGTGGTGTCCACCGGCTCAGTTCTCTCCATCCCCGTCATCCACCATAGAGTCACGCAAGGCCTGCACCACCTGCTCCCATGCACGCGCCGCGTCCAGAACCCTCTCATTCCCCAACTTAACAGCCTGTTTCATCCGGAGCACACTCTCGCAAGCAGACCACCGCAGCAATTCATTCCTCCACCTACGCAGTGAGGGCCCCCCCCTGGACTTCCAGTGCCACGATATCTCCCTCTGCGCCAGTATCAGACCCAGGTCAATAAATTTGCTCGTCACCTTGGTGCGTTTGGTGTGCGGGAACCAGAGCAACAGGCACGCCGCCATATCAAAGTCCACCTCCCTGGCAGACACTTCATTCAGGAGTTCCCCTACCTCTGCCCAGTAGGTCCCCAATTGCGGGCACCCCCAAAACAAATGATCCATGTCCGCACCCAAAGACGAACACCGTGGGCATCGGGCATCCGGCACCCGGAAGTACCGCTGTAATTTCTCCGGGGTTAAATAGGCCCTATGAAGCACATAGAAATGCACTTGTTGAAAGCGCGCATTCCTCGTGCCCTTCCACGTACGCCGCAGGATGTGTCCCCACGCCGTATCCGGTATGGGGCGGCCCACACTCTCCTCCCATTTAGACTTGAGCCCCAGGAGCGGCTCCAGACCCTCATGCAGCATCCTATTATGGAGGCACGTCACAGCCTTAACCGTACCAGCTGCCATCACCACATATTGGCACGCCATAGTCGTCGTTGGTTCTACGAGCCCCCCTTTCCAGTGCTTCTGTACGGCAGCCACCACTGCCGCGTGTAGGAGGAACCCCCCGTCAGGCAGCCCAAACTGGTCCCGGAGCACCTCAAACGGTGCCAACGCCCCATCTATGTACAGGTCGCCCACCACCTGCAATCCCATCTCTTCCCAAGCCAGCAACGGGGACCAATCACCCCCGTGCGGCAAGGCCGTCAGCATGCCGATCGGAATCTCCGGTGCATAAGGCCGCGAAGCCCTCGCTCTCCGAAGGCTCCTCTGCCAACACAAACGGAGCGTCCTTTCCTCCACGGTGAGGGCCCGCAACTCAAGCCGCTGCTGCATGACAATATAGGACAACACATGGCGTTGCATCCCCCGATCCCGGTCCTCCTCCGGACCCCTGAACACCCTAGCCACGTTCTGTGTTAGAACCTGCAGCTGTGCCGCTAGGTAATACAGCTCAAAGTCAGGCACAGCCATACCCCCTTCCATCTTCGGGCGGAGGAGCGTGGTCAGGGCCACTCTACGGCGGCCATGCCCCCACAGAAAGCCAATAATCATCGACCTCAGGTCTCTGAAGACCCCTTGGGGAATCCATATGGGCAGCGTCCGGAAATAATAGAGAAAGCGGGGGAGTGCCACCATCTTCAGAAGGGCAATCCTGCCTAGAACCGTCAGCGGGAGGGTCGACCAGAAAGACAAGCTGCCCCGCAGTGCCCGGACACAACGACCAATGTTGCCCTCCAATAGGTCTGCGGTAGCGTGGTAAATGCGAACACCCAGATAGGTGAAACAAGATGGTTCCCACACCACGTCCAAGTCTCCGTCAGGAGCAGGTGAACCCGCTCGCAGCGGGAACACACAAGTCTTCGCCCAATTGACCTTAAGGCCCGACAGCCGGCCGAACTCCGACAGCAGCTCCATAGCACCGGCCAACGCCCGGGAGGTGTCAGCCAAGTACAGGAGCAAGTCATCCGCATAAAGCGATATATAATGCCACTGCTCGCCCCTGGCTATCCCCAAGTACACGACACCCGACCTCGCATGGACCGCTAAAGGTTCCATTGCCAGAGCAAACAACAGGGGAGACAGAGAGCACCCCTGCCGCGTGCCCCTGCCCACCGGGTACGCCGCAGACACCAGGCCGCCCAAACGTACTCTCGCCGTCGCCGATGCATACCAGACCCTTGTCCACCTGCGGAACCCCTCGCCCATACCAAACCTCTCCAAAACTCCGTCCAGGAACGGCCATTCCAAACTATCAAAGGCCTTCTCGATGTCTACAGATAGGACCGCTGGGGCACCCTCCCCGTCCAAGACAGCGTCCATTATCCCCACCAGTCGGCGAACATTCAGCGCCGTGCTCCTCGTGGGTATGAACCCGGCCTGGTCCCTATGTACCAGGCCCGTCATATACGGGGCCAGCCTGGTGGCCAGTATCCGGCTCAGAATCTTATAATCCACCGTCAGCATGGACAGCGGGCGGTAAGACCGCACGTCCGCTGCGCCTGGCTTCAGGAGCGGCACAATCAAGGCCTCCCGCATGGATCCGGGCAGCGCCCCAGCCTCGAATGCTTCAGCATACACCGTCAGCAATCTGGGTGTCAAAATATCCGCATACAGCTGATAAAATTCAATCGGTAATCCGTCCACCCCGGGCGTTTTGTTGCGGGCCATATGCTTTATGGCCGCCCGTATTTCCGTGAGCGTTACCGGGCCGCCCAGTTCCTTCGAGTCCTCCTCAGCAAGGACCGGAAGCTGCCTCTCCCCCAAGTATTCCACAATGTCCTGGACCCCCACCTCCAGCTGACTCTGGTACAGTTCCTCATAGTACCCCCTAAAGCACTCCAATATCGCTGCCTGGTTGTACACCATCTCCCCCTGCGCAGTGCGAATGCCGAGGATCGGGGAGCCCCTAAGTTCCGGGTTGGCCAGTCTGGCCAAGAGGGTACCCACCTTGTCCCTTTCCGCATGCGCCCTGACGATATACTGCTTATAGTCATAGCATCGCAAACGTTCCGTCTCAGTGGCAACCACCTCCTTCGCTTCTAATAGCTGGGCTTGTAAATCCGGTCTAGCCGGCCGGCGGCGCTCCAGGTCCCTCAACCTATCTTCCGCTGTCACAAGGTCATTCAACACAGCCGTGCGAGCATTCGAGAACCTGCCCAGACACACTCCCCTCGCCACCACTTTCATTGCATCCCATTCAATGGACCTACTCGTGGCCGTGCCCGCATTCATTCCGAAATAGCTATCAATGCCTTGCCGAACCACGTCTTGGAAGACAGGATCCTCAAGTGTCTCCGGCCGAAGCCGCCACGTTGGTATAACTGAGCGCTCCCTCTGCCACTGAATGTGCACCAATAGGGGATTATGATCTGAGATAGTCCTAGCTAAGTACTCCGCATGGGAGACCAACGGAGCTAGGGATCCACCACAGAGCACCGAATCAATCCTGACATGCAGGTCATGAAGCGCAGAGTAAAAGGAGTAATCCCTGGTCTCCCTGTGCCGCTCCCTCCAGACATCCAGCAGCCCCCACCTATCCTGCCAGTCCTTCCTGTGCGCGGTCAGCCTGCGCACCGGGGAGTCCACCAGAGGGGGATGGGACCTATCCAGGGCCACATCAGTAATCGAGTTAAAGTCCCCCCCTAGCACTATCGGGCCCGCCAGGAAGGAGGCTAACGCCCCTGAGAGGCTATCAAGATATCAAGCTTGATCAGTGTTTGGCGCATACACACAGCAGAAAACCACATCCCGGCCATATAACCTCCCCTCCACCGCCACAAACCGGCCATCCGGATCCACTACTTGATTCAGCAATTGAAAGGGTATCCCCGCCCTCACCCAGATCAGCACCCCCCTGGCATACGCTGAGTAGGTGGTGCCAAACACCTGGCCCCGCCATCTTTTCTGCAAGGCAGTACATTCCTTCTTAGTGAGATGAGTCTCCTGAAGCATAGCAATCTGAACCCCCCTGCGTACAAGATATGCATGGACCTTATGACGTTTCACCATAGTTCGCAGCCCCCGGACATTCCACGTTAGGCATTTCAGATTAGGTAATGTCCCCATTCCAACTTCGTACAGTCCAAATCAAATAACGAATGTTCATAACCCCCCCAGTGCAGTTGCCCCCCCCCAAACACACCCAAAACAGAAAAACTTCCCAAACCCCACTCCCCAGGACAGAGCACACGAACCCAATGTCCGCCCCCATCCAAACCTTGAAACAACTTCTCACACTCATAACCCTGTGGTCTCCACCACAGGCGGCCTTAAGGGCCCAAGGGGGGTGAGTCACCGCCGACCTCAGCGAGCGGAGCCCACGCCCCGCGCCTCCATCCCTCTTAAAGCACAGATCCCCCCCTCCCGGCGTCCCGGCCCCCTATCAACA
The DNA here is from genome assembly GCF_964261635.1 of Lissotriton helveticus. NCBI lineage: Eukaryota > Metazoa > Chordata > Amphibia > Caudata > Salamandridae > Lissotriton > Lissotriton helveticus. The sequence goes on from NC_136073.1 coordinate 684,594,111, forward strand.
GGATACCACCCCATCATGAAGTCCCGATCTAGCCCAATCCAACCCAATGTCAGCCGCAAAAGATACCATCCGAGGTCTGTGGGGTCACCTCCGGCCCCTTCGAACTGTCCGCTTCTGAAAGTTCCTCTCCCGACCTGCCGCCTTCTCCTCCCGAGTCAGTGTCCGCACGTTCACTGTTCTGTTGCGACCCTGTAATGGCCGCCGTCGCTGCGAGTGCATCCCTCTTTTCCGCCGCCATTTGGGCCTCCCGCCTCTCCCGTTGGCGCCTGTTGCGGGATCGGATGCGTTGCGATTGTCTCACCCGGGGCTGCTTGGGCTCATCTCGCCTGCTTTTATGCGATCTGTCCGTACCCGCCCTGTACAACTCCAGCCATTGCCAAACCTCGTCCGGAGTCTGAAAAAAGTGCGTAGACCCATCCAACATGATCCGCAACTTAGCTGGGTAGAGCAAGGAGTACTGAATGCTTTCCTCCCTGAGCTCCTTTTTCACTGCCAGGAACGACGCCCGGTTTTTCTGGACCATTTGGGTGTAGTCCGGGAAGATCGTAACCCTACTATTCTCCACGTCATAGGGGCCCGACATCCTGGCCCGCTGAATGAGAAGATCCCGGTCTTTGTAGTGGAGGAGTCTCACCACCATCGGGCGGGGGGGGCGACCAAGCCCCGGTGGGCGAGCAGGTACCCGGTGGGCCCTCTCTAGCGTAAAGAAAGGAGTGAGCCCCTCCGGCGCCACCACAGTGCGGAACCAGTTCTCCATATAGGCCACCTCATCCTCCCCCTCAATCCGTTCCGGAAGGCCCACGACCCGCACGTTGTTCCGCCTATTGCGGCCTTCTGCATCCTCCGCCCTCCGTTCCAACGCGTCCAACCGGGCCAACATATCAGTGATCTTATGTTCCGCGGCCACCACCGACGGTTTCAGGTCCAGCAATAGTTGGTCATGGTCCTTAACTTTGTCCGCTAGCTTCGCGTGATCTGCGCGCAGCAGCCCCAGGCCCACGGCCACTTGGGCGATGTCTTGGTGCAACACGTCCTTAGTCGAGGCAATCGCATCAAGTATGGCATCTAGTCGCTGGTTCAGCCGTTGGTCTCGATCGAGCTCCGAGGAGGGACTCTCGCCCAGCTGGGTGGAAGTTGCCGAGTCCCCCTCAGTGCACCCCGCGGCCATCGACCCACTCGTCGCCGCCATTCCAGGGTGCTGCGTCACAAGTCCAGGAGCTCGGTTACCGTCAGCGCCCGTGGGCAGCACCGGTCGCCGGCAGTGCAATGTCTCCACCGACACTCACAGGCACAAGAGCCACGGCCTGCGACGCCCACTCCACTCGGCCGCCCCCACGGGAGCCTGAGGGGAAGAGGAGAAGTCCCAAGACGGTATCCAGCTAGGGTCCCCAAGCTCCGGACGAGCCAAGGCAGCGCACCACGGCCTCAGATCACAGTCCCGCCGACCCTAGCGCCCCAGTCAGCGGATTGCAGGATCTCTCGCCAGGATCCCTCGCCAGTCGGCGACAACTCGGCTCAGGGCTGAAGTTCGGGGCCTTCCGACCTCCCCGCCGCCATTTTCTTCGCACCCTCGGCAACACCTCAGCCGCTGCTTCGGCACGGTCTCCTCGGGGGCGGCAGTCCCCCAGCAGTTCATCAAGTGCACCCAGCTGTCCCCTCACACTTCAGAGGGCAGGAGAGTCGTCTCCGGGCCGCCAAGGGTTCCGAAAACAGGAGAATTAGCGGGATCCTGCGCGGAGCTACGAGCTCACGCCGCCATCCCGATCGGCGTCCAAGCCACGCCCCCTTTACCACACCCTATCACCCACAATGCAATGGTCTAGTTGAAAGATTCAACAAGACCTTAAAGGGCATGATTAAGGGTCTCCCTCAAAAGCTCAGGCGGAGATGGGACATCCTACTGCCCTGCCTTTTGTTTGGTTATAGAGAGGTCCCACAAAAGGGGGTTTGCTACAGCGTTTTTGAACTTTTGTTTGGGCATCCTGTAAGAGGACCCCTTTGTCTGGTGAAGGAAGGATGGGAGTTACCTCTCAAACTTCTCAAAAAGACATTGTGGACTATGTACTTGGTCTCCGCTCCAGGATGGCTGAGTACATGAAAAAGGCATCAAAAAACCTTGAGGCTAGTCAGGAATTGCAAAAGGCCTGGCATGACCAAAAGGCTGTACTGACTGTTTACCAGCCAGGGCAGAAAGTGTGGGTGTTGGAGCCTGTGGTCCCACAACTCTCCAAGACAAGTGGAGTGGACCCCACACTATTGTTGAACAGAAGGGAGAAGTCGTTTATTTGGTTAATCATGGAACTCCCAGGTGCCCCCACAGGGTGCTTCATGTCAATAGACTGAAACCATATGTTGACAGGGCAGACATGGGCTTGCTCGTGGGTACTGATAAAGGACAGGAGGAAGAGAGTGACCCTCTCCCAGACCTGCTCTCTCAGAACAATGACGATGGGTCAGTTGATGGTGTAGTCTTGGCAGGCAGCCTCACTGATCAGCAGCAGAGTGGCTGTAGACAAGTTCTGCAGGCCTACAGGCATATGCTTTCACTGACTCCAAGTCAGACAACCTGGTGCACTCATGTAGTGGACACTGGGGACAGTCTGCCTGTTAAAAGTAAGATTTACAGGCAACCTGATCATGTCAGGGACTGTATCAGGTCAGAAGTCCAAAAGATGTTGGAATTGGGAGTCATTGAACCCTCAGAGAGCCCTTGGGCCAGTCCAGTAGTCCTGGTGCCTAAACCTCACACCCAAGATGGTAAGAGAGAGATGACGTTTTGCGTTAATTACAGAGGTCTCAATGCTGTCACTAGGACAGATGCCCATCCAATACCCAGGGAAGATGAGCTCATAGACAGATTGGCATCTGCCAAGTTTTTGAGCACATTTGACCTGACAGCTGGCTACTGGCAGATCAGACTAGCTGATGATGCAAAGCCAAAGACAGCATTTTCAACCCCTGGTGGACATTATCAATTTATGGAAATGCCCTTTGGTCTGACAAATGCACCTGCCACATTTCAAAGGTTGGTGAACCAAGTCCTCTCAGGCCTGGATGACTACTGTGCAGCTTATCTAGATGATATTACTGTCTTTAGCTCCACCTGGGAAGATCACCTGATCCACCTGAAAAAAGTGCCAGATAGGGCAGAGTCAGGTCGTATACCTGGGCCACCTTGTAGGTGGAGGCCAGGTTCAACCATTGCAGAGCAAAATCCAGACCATAATGGACTGGACTGCTCCAACCACCCAGACTCAGGTCAGAGCTTTCTTGGGTCTGACTGGGTATTACAGGACATTTGTCAAGGGGTATGGTTCCATTGTGACACCCCTTAATGACTTAACTTCGAAGAAAATGCCTAAGAAAGTTCAGTGGACAGTCAGCTGTCAAAAGGCATTTGATGACCTGAAGCAGGCCATGTGCACTGCACCAATTCTCCAAAGTCCAGATCACTCCAAAGAATTTATTGTTCAAACAGATGCTTCTGAGTTGGGAGTGGGGGCTGTGCTATCATAATTGAATAAAGATGGTCATGACCAGCCAGTAACTTTTATTAGCAGAAGGCTGACCCCTAGAGAGAAACGTTGGTCAGCTATTGAGAGGGAGGCCTTTGCTGTGGTTTGGGCACTGAAGAAGCTGAGGCCATACTTGTCTGGTACTCACTTCAAAGTTCAGACAGACCATAAGCCCCTCTTATGGCTAAAGCAGATGAAGGGTGAAAATCCCAAACTGCTCAGGTGGTCCATTTCCCTACAGGGTATGGACTTTACAGTGGAACATAGACCTAGGAGTAACCATGCCAATGCAGATGGACTCTCCAGATATTTCCACTTAGAACATGAAGACTCAACTGGTCAAGGTTAGTTTAATGTCCCTGCGTTTGGAAGGGGGTTGTGTAGGAGAGTGGGGTCTGCTTCCTATGGTTACCCCCACTTTTTGCTGTGATTCTCTGGTTTTTCGACTTTAGTGTGGCTGTGGACCTGCTAATCAGGACCACAGCCACACTAAAGTCGAAATGCAGGATGTCCAGGAGTTCCGGTCCCACGTCTCTCGTGTCCGCCACAGGTCTCAGCTTCGCTGTGAGCAAAGGTCGGGGTCAGAGATGTCTGGAAGTCCATGTCCTGAGTCGCAGATTCTTCGAGATCCAGCGGGAGCCTCGAAAATGCAGACTGGCAAAGTTACTGTTGGTGCCTGTTTGAACAGGGTGGTCACTCCTTGACCACAAGGAAGATGTCTTCCGTCTTCCAGTCGAAATGGAATGTCGAAGGTCCAGGATATATGTTTCAGAGTTTCATCCAGGGTAATCTAAAGTCCTAGGGGCTAGGGTTCTATACTTATAGTAAGTTTAGGGGTTGGACTAACTCTAAGGTCCCTCCTATGGGTGGGCCTGGGGAGGGGGTGGTTACACCCTTTCCCCTTTGTCCAGTTTCGCGCCAGAGCTGGGGCTGAGTGCCCCAGCAACCGGTTTGAACCGGAAAATGCATGGAGCACCTTGTGTGCCCCAGGCAGTGTCTGAAAAGCAGTCACTGAATGTAACCCACCCTGCCCCAATACACTAAAGCCTGTCTGGGGAGGTGCCAGCGCCTCCCTGGACAGGAAACCTATTGTCCAAGCCTCCCCTGCCAGAGTTTCATCCAGCAGCAGAAGGGCAGACTCGTGTCTGTGGCAGCAGCATCCATTTTGTGATGCTGGGGCTCTGTTTAACTTTAACCGGGTAAACCAGTAACTACATGTCTTCTCCCTCTAGAAGGGTGGAATGCTACCTCCGCCGCCAGAACTGGGGGGGGGGATAGTATTCCAAAGTGTTTGACACCTTACACAACATATTTTGATCAAGCTAAACCAAAGTTAGCATTAACCGCGAGGATTATAATGCACTTAAGAGTATATGGTATGGCTATATCATAGAACAGCTATAAGGAGATGGTTCCGAAAGCTGCAGAGGGGCTCAGCTCATGCTAGGGCACCCTCTCACATAAAACCAAGCACTCTACCTCCAGGATTGTCGAGCTCTGCCTTAGGAGTGGCTTATAGGTGTATATGTGTCTATATATGTATATAGATATAGGTATACTATATCTAAGTTAGGGGTTATCACACCACCTTACCCAGGCTGTAAGAACAGACCTGTGGTGTCAGTTTGGAAGGCTAACCAGGGGTGGCACAATACATGCTGCAGCCCCTAGTAGGCCTAGGTTGCACCTATGCCCTGGGTACCTATGGTACACCATACAGGGGCTCACAAGGGTGACCCAGTAACCAATCTGGTATGTACCTAAAGTACATGGTATCAATTTAGAGAAAGAACAGCTGGGCTGTGGTCCTGATTAGCAGGTCCACAGCCACACTAAAGTCGAAAAACCAGAGAATCACAGCAAAAAGTAGGGGTAACCATAGGAAGCAGACCCTACTCTCCTACACCCAGCACCTGGACTCCCCATGCTGTGAGTCCTAACACCTGCCCCAAGTGGTGCCTCCCAAGTCCTGGACCCTTAGACGGATGGGGAACCAAAGGTGCTCTGCCAGTACAGTTGTGGTCCCCATCAGAACTGATGCAGCACAACGCAACCCGTCGCAGCCCTTGTAGTTCCTAATTGGAACAGACGCAGTGTGACACAACTCGACATAGACCTCACATCACAGTCCATACAGCTCCTCAACTGAACCAACACAGCGCAATGCAACTGCGCAGACCTCGTATCACTGACCATCACAGACCTCTTAGCTTATCCTCGGAACCAATGTAACGTAACGCAAATCGACGCAGGACCCCACACTGCTCCTCGGAACTACCGCTACGTGGTGCAGCGCCCCACATCAAGACAATAAGGTACAATCTTTCGCTGGACTAATCCCATCCCTATATTCGGCCAACGCTACATCGTGATCTGCATTATTATTATTATCGCATTCTTATATAGCGCATAGCTACCCATAGGGTTTCCCAATGCTTAGATCGCAGACTAGAACTTGAACATGAACTTGTGGCTTTGTCACGGTCTGGTGCAATCATATAACCACACTTGGTGCTTTGTGTTTTTAAGCACTATTTTCACCTAAATATTTAAAATTGCATATGTCCGTTTCTACTAACAGAATTTTTGTTGTTTTGGTGATAAATACTTTATTAAATGTTACTCTATTTTTCTAAATTGGAGTGGGAGTTTTCTTGTGTTGACTTTTCACTTTTTTTGCTGTGCTGCATGAAAAAACATTGCCTCTTAGTTAAGCCTGACTGCTTTTGTGTCAGGCTACCAGAGGGTTAACCATAGGTTAGTATAGTGATTTTATGTGCTTCACCCTGGCAAGGATTGTGGTTGTTGCTTGAGTACGGTTTCACCCACCTTAACCAACAACCCAATTTCTCACATACACATACCCAACCAATATATGTAAGTAACCTTAAATATTATCAGAAACATAAACAAAAAAATGTAACACTGGCACTTTAAATTAAATATACAACATAAACATAAAACCCGCCAGTTACACAGCTACTACCAAACAAGTTTGGTGCACTCACGGAGGTTTAATAAAGACTTTGATATCTGCAGACGCGTTTCAGCCATTGCTTTCTTCAGTGCAGTCAAGCCGTAAATAGGGTGACACAGTGTAGTTCTGTTTTAAATGTATGACAGCGTGATTGGTGATTCCGTGGCCAATGAGAAGACAACAAATCTCCCAGGACTGACAGTTGAGTGTCAACATTTTCTCTGTAATTAATAAAAAATAAATATAAACAAGCCTCAATGCTTCATATTAAATCATGTCCGATGCAAATAAAATGTCAGTGCACTCATTTCACGTCAGCCCTCCCACTGCGGTAATTGTTATTGTAATTATTATCATTGTGTCAGAGACACTCCTCGCCTGCCGCTGGATGTGAACACATCAGCTGTTACAAAAATTTTATCTACAGGAAAGGCAATGTTAAACAATATATAAAAATATAATACATAATTAAATAAAAATAAAAATTATACACAAACTAACTTAAAGAAGATATTTTCCTAAACATTTAAAATAGAAGAAAAACAAATTATTAAAAAAACTAAAACATGAAAAACACAATAACAATACTAAAATAAATTATTATGAATAATAATATACAAATACTACATAACGTATATACATTGTAATAGCTAAATGTACTATTCTATTCCATCCTATAAAATAGTACAGTGCTGGACTCTGGCCACTCCAATCTAACCACCATTTGGGAAAGTGCTGACTTTGGAGGAGTTAGATTTACTAATCACACTCCAAAGAAAGCATATTCAGGGAAAGTGTTGGATTTTGGAGGGGTAAGATTTTATATTCCCAGTATAAGCAACAGTAGGGAAAGTGTTGGATTTCAGAGGAGTAACAATTATCACTCTCACTCCAGTCAGTTCAAAATTAAAAACAAACTACATTTTAACTGCGGAGGTGTTAGATTTACTATTCCCACTCCAGTCTATGCAACAGTAGAGAAGGAGTTACTATTCCCACTCCACTGTAAACAATAGCAGAGAATATGTTGGGCTGCGGGGTTAAATGTACTAGTCCAACTTCAATATACTCAACAGTAGGGAAAGTGTAGCACTCTGGAGGGCTTTGATTTACTATTCCCACTCCAGTCTAAGCAACAGTAGGGAACATGTTAGACCGAAGAGGGGTTAAATTCTCTATTCTCACTCCAATCTACACAAATAGAAGGAAAGTGTTGGACTTCAGAGGGGTTACATTTACTATTCCAACTCAAGTTCAACAATAGCAGGGCAAATGTAGGACTATGAAGAAATTACCAATAACATTCTAATATTTTACTACCATATATGTAAATACCTAATATGATATTCTCTGACACAATATTTTTGTTTTAATGATATTTTTGACACAATATTTAGGTATAACAATATTTATAACTCAATATTTTGTGCAATCACTGATGCAACATCACATTTTAAGGGGGTGTCATTAGACATGGGGTCGGCCTACTGGATTTGCCAAACGGCCACTCAGTGGAGAAGTGTGGCTCAATGGTTAGAGCGTCAGACCCTGATGCAGAGATCTGGCCCGGGACCAGGGTTCAATTCCCGCCTCGGCGGGTCTTGGGCTCAACTTCCTCGGACCTGATAATTCTCGCCTCTGTGCCTATTCTAATCATGGGCCCCACTCTGCAATTCTGGGCAATAGCCTGCTTAATCTCCACAACGGCCCCAACAGCGCTGGGATGCCTGGCTTCACCTTGGGGGTGCCCAGGAGAGGACATTTCACAGGGAAAAGCCAGGAAGGGTTCCACATCGGTATGCGTACAGCGCCAGGACACCCCAGTTGGAGTATAAGTGTGCTTTACAAGTACAAATTTCATTTCATTAATATCTATATATAAGGCAGGTCTACTGGCTTTGTCAGGGTGTCACCACATGAATAACAATAACCAAATGTTATAATTTAGCAGCATGACATCACAATGAAAAATAATGTGAGCAATATTCACATTCATTGCAATCGTAAACTCCATCTCTGGGAGAACTTTGAAACAAGGTAAACCTTTCCTAGGGTTATAACGTTTATGGTCTGGGAGACTTAGGATCAGTTCTTTCATAATACATCCTTGAGGGACAGATGGGCTCCTTGCACCCCCAAACACACTTTAAACTCAATTGTGGTGCCCCTGATACGGCTGAGGTCACCAAAAGCAAAAATAAATTTATAAATAAGCTCTTGCACGAGGCTATGAGCCCTTCTTTCCAATTTCAGTACATATGAATTGAGCAGCTTGCTCTGCTCCTCATTCTGCTTAGCAACCATGTGCCGAGTGTTGTCCCCCTACTTCTCCTTTGATATCTCACAGGTGCCCATGCCCACCCAAGCAGGTAGGGCTTTGGGGGCAGCACAGGGATCTCACTCCCAGCTGCCCTGCTGGCTCCCATCTCTCATCGGGGGCTTAACACAGGCCCCTGCGGCATGGGGGGGCCCCAAGCTCCAGGGGGCCCCCTCAGCACACAACTCGGGCAGGAGAGCTCCTGATCCAGCCCAGAGGGGGCCCCTCCACATATCTTGCAGGGAGGCCCCCTCAAGTTTTGTTACGCCGGTGGCTCTCATGTGCACCTCTGGTGCAGTGCATGGAAGCCGGCAAATCCGCAGCTGCTCCCGGCCTCCCGCTGAGGAAGCAACTTGATGTTTCGGTCTCGACCATAACAAGAGCACAGTTTGGTGCTGAGAGCACCTGCCTTTCCCTGTGCCCTCCCCCAAGGCAGGAAGAGAATAATAGCCCTAGCCCTTTGTATTGGGCAGATAGGGGCCCCCAGGGGCACAATATATCCGGGTAGGGGGCCCAACGCATGTCCCCCTCGCCCAGTGAAATCAGTTTCAAATTGATGCACCGACTTTTTGGTCTGCCCAACCTGCGAGTTTTCTCAGCAATTGCAGCAGATTGCTATGGCCCTTTTTAGGTCTCGCCTGGCGACCGCTGTGTGAAGCGCTGTCGCCAGCGAGATCTATTGCTACTGACTTACCTCTGAAGGGTGACAAGACACAGACACACGCATGCCGGACTGGAAATGTGAATAAGCACTAGCATGCTTTGTGAGCCGTCCCCCTTCAGTAGCAATCTCATGCACTTCCCTGCCGGCTGCACGGCATGAAATACACTACACAAAATGCCCAAGACTGGATCAGCAGTAATTCTGTTCGCTGACAGCTTAAATCTGAATTCTGTAAAACATCCATTTCACGAAGCAAAATCTGTTATTAAACTGCATCCACAAATGCTTTGATAAACTTAACTTTACATGCTTAAAAGCATATAACCAATTCACAAAAATGAATTATGGAAATGATAAACATCAGCCAATGAGAGAGGTGATGATTTTGGGGTCCCCTCTAACCTAGGAGGAGGACCAACCAGATGCTTTGAGCACAAAGAGCATATCATTCTAAACAATTCAGTGGTGGTCCCATTCTCTTAGAACCACCCCACGCACAGTTATGGGCAAAAATACAACTAAAAGCCCCTGCAAAGCATTATGGGATAAGATTAGCATCATTATTAGCATTCATGAAAGGGTTATAATGTTTTTGAATTTTACTCATCAGGGACATCTTGGGACGACGAGGTGAACTGCAGCTTGATGTATAATATTTTAAATGCTATTGCATTTGCCTCATCAGGGACATCTAGGGACGACGAGGTGAACTGCAGCCTGATGTATAATATTTCAAATGCTATTGCATTTGCCTCATCAGGGACATCTAGGGACGACGAGGTGAACTGCAGCTTGATGTATAATATTTTAAATGCTATTGCATTTGCCTCATCAGGGACATCTAGGGACGACGAGCTGAACTGCAGCTTGATGTATAATATTTCAAATGCTATTGCATTTGCCTCATCAGGGACATCTAGGGACGACGAGGTGAACTGCACCTTGATGTATAATATTTTAAATGCTATTGCATTTGCCTCATAAGGGACATCTGGGGACAACGAGGTGAACTGCAGCTCTTTGTAGAATTATTTGGATACTATAATATTCACTTCCCACTGCTAATCTCGTCCCATAATGCTTTGCAGGGGCTTTTAATTGAGTTTGGATTTGTGCCCATAACTGTGCTTGTGGTAGTCCTAAGAGGATGGGACCACCACCGATTTGAATCGTTCAGCAAGATGTGCTCTTTGTTTTGAAGGCATATTCTTGGTTCTCCCCCTAGGTTAGGGAGGATCTCAAAATCATCACCTCTCTCACTGCTTCCTAGAAGCTTAATTTCATTTTTGTGATATGACTATATGCATTTTAGCATGTAGACATACTTGTTATTTTACCTTGAATATTTGAGATTTCTGTTTTAATAATTGGAAATCTGACAGAATGAAATATGCATATTCGTGAAATTGAGAACTACTATTTTGCCAATTTTGCCCACTCTTAGTCAGTGCACACAGGCGTGAGCCCAAGATGTATCAGGGCACTGGTTCTTAAAATAAAACATGTCCCCGATGGAGTGGCCCACGCAACCCGCAACGGCGGGACTGCTCAGGACAGGCAGTGCTAGTGCCAGCATGCAGCCCCACTCACTGGGCTGCTATGCAGAGACTCTTCTCGGCGGCCTGCGCAGGGTTCCAATGTGACGCCCTGCAGGGGCTCCCTCAGCATACGGGAGCCCTGCAGAAACACACCCCTCCTCTCCACTTCACCCGGTTCCCCTCCTGGGACCCGGGACTTCTCAGGACTTCCACCACGGGGCTCTCCTTTCCTCATGGGAGCCCCGCATGAACGAGCCACACCAGCCTCTCCGGCCGCGTCACAGGCCCCGCCCATGTCACGGGCAAGGATGCCTGACTTCCTGGTTTCGCCCCCTGGGCCGCAACAGTGATTTTGTGCTTGGCTCTCTCTCTCTCTCCCCTGTGCCTGCTCCCCCTCCATCACCCCCTCTCAATGCTCTTGACCTGCCTAATCGGGAAGTTTTCTCAACAGTTACGCCCCGTCAGCCTTGTCTATGTCGCTGGCTTCTAAACATTAAATAAGGCATAAAATAATCTGACACAAAAGAGCATCAGAGGAGCTGCGTCATTCAACCTAAGCCTCAGCCAAGGCTCAGTTGTCCTGAGTAAAAGAAGAGCCCTCCCCCCGGCTCCAGAAAGCAGCCCTTCCCTTCCCTTCGTTTGGCCTTGCTCTGCTTACACTTCCGCTCCTTGCTTTCTCGCCTCTTTCCCACCAGGGTCATGTTCTCCGCCCTTGGCCTGCAGTGATCTGAGCATGCTGTGACCCACTTCCCTTTCACAGCTGCTGTCCTGGGGCAGTGGCAGAGCTGTCCCTCAGAGACAGGGGCGTGGTTTCATCTCCAGAGCCTGTCTGTGCTGCTCTGCCCCACTCGGCGTCACAGGGGTTTAGGCCTGGACAGGTGTGCACCCCAGAACAGCTGGCAAGGGTCCCACACCAAGTGTGACTCGAGAGCCGTGTCGGGGCATGGACAAGCTAGGGCGTCTTGCTTCAGAGGGGCGTACTGATGTTACCTAGAAAATAATGTCAGTTTTTTTTATTAATGAACACTGCTAGCCAGGGGCGGATTGGCAAGGCGGGCATTCGGGCATGGGCCGAAGGGCCGGTGCCTCAGTGCCCTCTGTGGGCCGTTTTTTTCTCCCCTGTCCCAGTCCACAGAGAGTGGACTAGGAAAGGGGGGAAAAAACTGGCCCACAGAGTGCACGGACACAGACGGAGAAAATGAAAGCAGCCTCGCTGTGCGGCCGGACAGCGATTGTCAGCTGTGGCCTCTCCTTCACCCCTGCCCTGCCAAGCAATCAAGCTGAGGCTGGGCTGGGGAGGGGTGATTGTTTGCAAGAATCGGCCTCCCTGGGGGCCAGGTGTTTCTCAGGCCTTTGAGCCATTTTCACCTCGGGCCCCCCTGGGGCCCATGCAGCCCAGAAACGGTGTTAGTCTTAACACTTCGCCCACAGCCCTTCACATTCAGGGCATAGTGGGCGAGGAAGAATGGGTCTTGCTGTGGGGGCCAGGGATGTTTGGAATTTTTTTATTTTATTTATTTATTTATGCGATTTTATATAGCACGGACTTTACCCGAAGGTGTCAGAGCGCTTCACAGTAGGAACAGCAATAATACATGAGGAGAAAAATTACAAGTGGACAAATTACAAAAGCAAACGTTAAGTTACATGAATCAAAAGTGACAATAGTGAGCAACCAAAATACATGAGGTAGCAATCGGTACATTACAGGAGGAAAAAGTGATATGTGTGCAGGTTACAAAAGCGTACAAAGTACAAGTAGAGGTATAATACTGCAATAAATGGCAGACACTCCAGCACAAGAACAAACGTTACGTAGGCAATGGTGGCACTTGTGCAAGTATCTAAAGCAAACAAAAGTGAGAGGTAGCATACAGTGTGATACCAGAGAAAAGTGACGTGTGCAAGTTACAAAAGGGTACCATACACAGGTACAAGGGTAATACTACAGTAAATGGTAAACACTCAAACTTCCAGAACACACTGGGAAGGCACTTCCCATGCTCCAGCTTCACCTCAGCCTCCCCCCTGGCTACCTGGCTACCTTGGATGACCCAAAAAGCTGTGTTTTGTGCTCCCCTGCCAGGACATTTTCCCGAGGCCTGGAGGGCTGATTAATTTACTAATTGCAGAGGCCTTACCTCTGTTCATGTGCTCCTGAGCTGAAGGTCTGGGGAGGGCTAAGTAGGTTAGTAATAGCAGGGGCTTTGCTGCTTTTCAGGTGCTCCTGTGCTGGAGGGCTGGAATAATTTTGGGACAGAAAGGGGCCTTACTATTTTTTTTAGTTGCTCAGCATGTGGGCCATTGGCACCTTGGCCCTGTGTCCTGTGCAAGAACAGTATCCTCCCACTTTCATTCCTTGCCTGTGCAAATGGTGTTTCATGAAAGGGCACGGCCCTTGAATGTGGGCCACGCCCCTTAAATATGGGCCACGCCTCTTGAATGTGGGCCACTTTTTTCGTCAGTGCCCGGACCGAATTGTGATCCCAATCCGACCCTGCCGCCAGCACCTGTCCATTATCTCAAGACCCCTTGCTGCTTTCATTCCTTTAACACCCCCCAAACCTTCTTACCATTCTGTCTACTTTCTCTCTCAGCACGGCCCACCCTGCGACACTTCAGCTGAGGCTTGCCTTTCCCCTCACAACACTCGGTGTGGCTGGGGTTGCAGGTTCCCTTTTCCCTCTCTGAGTCTAGCTGTACAATTCCCACCTTGTGCCTCAGTTGGTAAAACTTGGAAAGACAAAAAGAGAAGGAATGGAATGCCTGATTCAATCTTAGCCACAGTGAATGACGCTGATTAGCATTCAATTCCAATGCTTTTATTCTTTTTCTGGGATTCTACAAAATAATCCCCAAATACAAAGCATTTGTGGCGTAGCTGGGTCTCTCGCCAGAGAGTTCACAGACACAGGCATCGTCTGTGAGAAACCTGTGATTGGTGTGAGTAGTAAAGTTCTCACTAGCACTTCTTTTCTTCTTGACTTTTGAGGAGGGAGGGAAAGGGGTTGTCCCCCTCCATGCTGTACTGTGCAGTCTGCTCTTTAGAATCGTTTCCCTCCCTCATTTCATGCCCAGTCTTGAGACTGAGGGTATCACAGCTGTGGACCTGGGAAGAGTCTGTGCTGCGGGGTTCTAGTGCCCTCATCACGACACAATGGTCCCCACCCTGAACTGCTGGGTCACACCTCTCCTACACGGGAAAAGAAGCCACCCCTTACAAGTTTAGCCCCCATTGGGCTTTTTTGACAAAGTTCTGCCTGACTCCAAAGGCATAGAGTAAGAAAACCTTTTGGGGGCATGGCAAAGGTTGACTTGCCCATGAGTGCTCGAGCTAAATTGTGATAGAATGGAATGTTACCCAAAGAAATTCATTCTGGTACTCCCAACCATCACTTTTCTGCTGTGCTGCTGTACTCGGCTTTACTAAGCCTGGCACACTGTAGTCGACTTCTTCCGCGTTTACGAGAAATAGTAAGCAGGATGCACGAGCCGAATGAGTTCTCTCTTGCAGGCACTCCTCTGTACTAGAACATTTCCTTTCAGACAGAGTTCACATGGACGCAATGGTGGCGACTCCTCTCTGCCCCTACTATAACAAGCATTTGCAATGCAACAGGTTTCGCATTTACGCAAGTTTTTGCTATTGGCATTGTAAACGGCAATGCCTTTTATTATGTTTTTGTTTTTGAACCATAAATAAAAGGCATTGTCATTTACAAAGCCAATAGTTTAAACTTGCGTAAATGACCTGTTGCATTGCAAATGCTTGTTCTCTATATCTGCCTTTAAAAGGGCAAATCTTTAACACAGCATGATGTGGGTCCCATTAGGCTGATTTCCTACATCCTGGGCTAGTTTTGCTCCAGGTGGCCAGTGCTTGTCCCAAGGACTATTTTCATCCGTCCTCCTTACCGCTAAAGGGACACATTTTACAGGGTGCTGGATTTGATTACTCCTGTGAGCCAGCCTTCTGCTCCGCCTGACTTTTGGGGCTCCTCTTCTGCTAGTTGGGGCCTCTTGCACAGCTCATCCACTGCCAGTCAGAAGAGCACCCTTCTGCCCTAATTTGTCAGGCCCCAGAGCCTCCTGACTTTGTTGCAGAGCACCTGAAGGGGACAAATCGAGTCCAGGTCTTTCCCTCAACTGGTCCTCAAGGGGCATAAGGAGGCCAGCACCACTGGTCTTACATCCAGGACCAGCTGGTGACAAAGTCCTTAGACCATCTTTGCAGGGTATCCAATGGCTTTTCTTCTGGGCATCCTTTCTGCCATCCTCGCCTCCCAGGTTAAGGATCTTCTCAACTGTCTCTTTCTTGTACAGGTGTTTTTAAGCAGGGGTGAAACGTTCTAGATGCCAGGAACCCCTGGCCAATCTTAGGATGCCACTTCATCCATCCACCTCTGTCTCACCCTTCTTACACTGCACTCTGGGACAATCCACCATGGCAACTTTAAGTTTTCTCTGGAAACAGCTCTTCTGAGGGCCTCAGTTCCAACCCTAATGGACATCACTACTTGAACCCTTCTCACCAAAAGGTTAAACAAGTGCCCCTACCATGTTGGCTCCAGTGGTCGGGCCCTCCACCTTTGTTCTAGTGGGCCCGAGCTGTCCCAGCCCAGTACAGAGTGACAAGCTAATTATCAGATGAAGATTTTCCTGAGGTCCCTTTTCTCTCCCAGGAACTGGGTCAATCACTGATATTGCTCCTATTCCGTGAGGAGGCCTTTGTTCCCTATGCTGGGGAGCAGAGTAATTAATTTGTCCCAGTAGGGGAGACACAGGCATGGAATCTTATTATGAACTGAGCCAGAGACATTTAACAATCCCTGAAGTCCCACAAGATGTGGATGTAGTGTGTTGGGAACTGCAAATTGAAATGCAGCATGCATGTTTTACTCCTGTTCGACACCTTGCTAGTCTGTGTAGGCCTAAGTGGAGTGAAACTGCACTTTAGGTTAGATTTTGCCAACATGCATAATACAGCAAAAGCACTACAGGTGCACTATGAATGCCCACTCATATTATAGGCCAACCCCAGGTCAGCGCCTATCCTTGCACATTCCCTCTGCAACAGGCTCCCTGCGCACAACAGTAGTCTCACACTTGCAGTCTGCACATACTTGCATGTGCGTGTGCACTCCTGTTCATGTGTAACCAGCCCGGTGACCCTTACCATAGCTGCGGCGCAGCTACCTTATCTTAAAAAGTGTACACTGATGACTGTCATGACCCGCTGACGAATTGACAGACAAAACTCGAATGGCGAGAAAGGTCGGGATTAGAAGATAAATATTGGGCTATGGTGCACAGGATCATAATTGACGGAGCTTGGACAGAGGAATATTTTGTTTTGGAACCATTGAATATCCGTGATTAATAAAATTGGTCACTATACTTAATGGAGCTTGGAAGGAGAAGATTTCCAGTTTGAGGAGTTTGCTGTCTGACAGACAGAAATGTATAATTGGCATCAAACGAGCAATGAATAATGATGAGTAGTTTGCAACTCCAACTCTGAAAAATATAATCTAATGAGCCCTGATGATGTCCTAAGGAGGACGAAACGCTTAGGCTGCTCTTAACAAAAAGCTGTTTTTTGTGGAATTAATTATCTGAATGGAATTATTATCGTATTGATTGGATCCATGTATTAAAGAACTTTTTTGTTGGAATTTGGACTTCCTGCATTTTTTTGCTTTGGATTATTGAATAATAAAGAAGAAAGAAACTCATATGGATTTCAACATTTGACTTATTATTTTTTTGAAACAGATGCTTCTTCCATTACTATTTTTATTGCTGGCATGTGATTGGTCTCAACGGTGGGCCATGGGAAGTGGAGCGCCGCAACAAATAATATTCAATTGGACTACTACAATAATATCTCACCGGTGCATACAAAGTGTTTCCCTCACTGTTTGATTTGTGTACAATGATGATTACCACACCTAGTCTAAATATTAGGAGTTTAACATGAGTGAGATTTCATAATGAGACTCACCCTCAGTAAAGGTCTAAAAACCTGGTAGTCATTAGCGAGAAATTCCAGTGGTAGACACGAGGGAAACCATTCGCTAAAATACACAATACACAAAGAGAACTGCAATGTACAACTTGCACCGTGAAGGATTTTCAAATGGTTCATCCATGCAGGTCTATCTCTTGACCCTAAAGGATTACACATTCTTTGAGACCTCACATAAGTGATGACTGTAGTGCAAATCACTTAGGCAAATGTGTGCCCTTCCCCTCCTGTCCAAGTCGAGCTTTTAGAGAGGGCTCTCACATTGTTGTATCCACCACAGGAGGTGGAGTGAAGGTTTTGGCCGGAAAGCACCAGAAACTGAAAATGCATAGTAATTTATAACAGGCAGCTAATATAATCTGAGCATGTCTTATCTCTCACCCATCCTTCCTTAATCACGCTACGGGCTGGGTCCCAAAACACAATAAGAAACCCACTCTGTTTTTTATGCATAGTTTTACTCCTGTTATACTACCACTTTTATATCAGCCATATTGTCTTAAAACCTGATGTATCATGTACTCCTATGTCATAGCAAGATGTTCAAGTTCATTTTCACCTCGGCTCTCTTAAGCGAGAAAGTTAGAATATTGTTATCTCAGCAGAGAAGCTCTTTGATCACTGAGTGATGAGAAGCAGGGACACTTGTCTCAGCTATAGAAGAGCAACTATAATATAGTGCAATAATGTGGCGAGAACCCCCCTACTGAATCAGGCAGAATACCCTCCGAATGCTACGCAGGATCTACAAGTGAATCCCCACTGAAACAAGAAGATCAGTCACCCAGGCCCTAGTCACCAGCAGGCTGGACTACGGTAATGCCCTCTATGCAGGAGCACCGGCCAAACTCCTAAGACGGCTGCAACGCATCCAAAACGCCTCGGCACGTCTGATCCTCGACATCCCCCACCTCAGCCACATCACTCCTCACCTGAGAGACCTACACTGGCTCCCCGTCAACAAGAGGATAACCTTCAAGCTCCTCACCACGCACACAAAGCCCTCCACGACACCGGCCCAGAGTACCTCAACAGACGACTTAGCTTCTACACCTCCACCCGCAAGCTCCGCTCTGCCGACCTCGCCCTCGCCGCTGTCCCCCGCATCCGAAGAACGACAGCCGGAGGCAGATCCTTCTCCCACCTCGCTGCCAAGACCTAGAACACCCTCCCCACCAACCTACGGCAGACCCAAGACCTACTGGCCTTCAGAAGACTACTCAAGACCTGGCTCTTCGATCAGTAGCAGCGCCCCTCCCAGCGCCTTGAGACCCTGGCGGGTATGTAGTTCGCTTTACAAGTGTTTGATTGATTGATTGATTGAGTGGTTCCAGTCCTGGTCTTTTCTCTTACAGATCATTGTTACAGGAAAGAAAGACTACAACCTCCAGAATACACTGGTTAAATGAAATCCCATGGTCAGAGCCCTTGTCACCAGTCCACCCCAGCAAAAACCTTATGGTGAATACAGCTTAATCCAGTTCCAGCTGTGGGCTGCTTTTTTGAGCAGTCTGGGGGCGATTTGCCGGTTTCTGCGTTGCTCGGATGCTGCCAGTGGGTGCCTGAGTGGCCTTTCTGGAGACAGATGGACCTCAATTACCTCCCTTTTATCAAAGGGCAAAGGTGTCACTCCCTTTCTCTCGCTGGGCCGGCCCATTAACATATGCATAATGAGCGGGGGCAGGTGGCTGGAGCAAAACTGGCCTCACTTGTATTCCGGTGTGTTTCACCAGTGTAAACTAATCTGTGCATTTTTTTTTACCACCCCCCCCCCTTTTTTTTATAAAACTTCGCCGAAGCAGTGTTTTGCAATGGCAATATGTAAATGTGGGCCACTTTTTTTATAGCGTGCCCGAGCCGATTTCTAATCCCAAACTAACCCTGGCAGGCGCGTCCATTGTGGCGTGGGGGCGTAGCCCCCCGCCCACAGCTCCCTCCGCGTTTCTGTACTTAAGTAAACTGACTCAGTTTACTTAAGTTCAAAGACGCCGAGGGAGCACTGACAATCATGTCAGTCAGCATGACGTCGGACCGCCCACCCCCTTCAGAGTCTGAAGGGGGTGGGCGGTCCGCGTCATGTTGACTGACATGATTGTCAGACCGTCACCAGGGGCAGGCAGCAGTACAACACAAGTGCGCATGAGTGGGGACGGAGGGCGAATTTTCACACCGTGCCCACTCATGCGCACTTGTGTTTTAACTGGTTTGCGCATGCCCATTAGGAGCTCCTCGGTCTCCTAATGGGCGTGCAGGGGGCGAAGAGTAGCCGTGCCCTAAGCCCATCCTGGTGCTGCTGGCAGCACCAGGATTGGCTGAGAGGGGCTGCCAGTCCGCTCCTGTCCCGTTGTGAAGGCACCAAGGGGAGCAGGTCAGGGAAGTGTTCAGTTTTATTTATATTTAATTCCCTGTCCACCCCCTCTGCGAGCAGCGACTGTCCACCCCCCCTGCGAGCAGCGACCCCCCCCCCCCCGCGCGAGCTGCGACTGGGCAGATAGATGTAGGTGGCAAAAGGGCTGTCAGCAGGGTCGGAAGCCTGGGAGCCAGGGTGCGACGGGCCCTCGTAAACAAACAATAACAAGGTGCAATAACCACGGGGCAAACATCCTTGGCTAGACTGCATCAGTGTTTCCACCATGGTGAAATATCTGGAAATCATTGTCATGTATCGTTACGTCTTTCGTATTATTTTAGCACATATTTCTAATTGGTATGTTTTGATATAAGTATTTGATCAGAGGTCTGTCGCGAGACTTTTGTGTGCTCTTTGGCTGAAGGGAACATTCTGGGGTTATCTGTAGCTGCAGCGTGACTGTGATGACATCATATAACGATGAGCCAGGCCCTAATCGAAATATGCCAAGTGACAGACAGCCGTTTGTTCAGCAACGGCAACGACGCTCAACAATTATTGATTCTGGGCAAATCACTTAATCTCCCCGTGCCTCACAAAAAATGAATGTGTCCATCTTTAACGAAAATGGTGCCATGTAAAGCGCTCTGATACCCGATGTCTCGGGTCTAATTCGCGTTATATAGAACTCTAAAAAAAATAAAAAAAATAACGAAGGCTTTATTGAACTTGTTGGGGCTTATGGCATTGTAACGGGCGCGGGAGTGAGGGGCAGGAGACGAGTCTTAGTTTTAGCAGGCTTTAATGAGGCAAACAAGTAGTCTGTACAAGTTTTGCGGGTAGGGACTGGCCGACGGGGAGAGCGGCTCCTCAAAGTTCGTCTGCTTCGTGGTTTCTCTTTCTCCCCTCTCTTATGTCTCTCGGGGCTCCGTCGAGGTGTGGCTCCGTCGATGTCCGTTTTGCCTCTCGGTATAAACAAACACAGGACAACGTGAGTATGGTGCTCTATATGCAATGAAATGGGGGAACCTCTATTCTGACCTATATATCTTTACAAAATAGCATTTAAGTATGTTTGCAATTTACTACAGGATGCAACAAGGGACATGGAACTGGACAACAGACAGATACATGCATTCTATTAAAACCAGGGGGTTCTCATTATCTTTAACACTGGTGTTCCTTTCAGAGACCTGGTCTGTGGCAGAGACATCGGCCGGAGGCGCCCCCCCGAGACGAGTAATTTTGCCGCTACAGGTTATCAGAGCAGCACCACTCATTTACGGTGCATGCCCCAGAAATCACTATATTTTAATACGAAGTACAGATGCACACCGTGGACCATAAGCACTCGGGATCCATATCTGCACATAGAGTCAGAACATTCGCGCCCACAAGACTAATTTCTCTAAAATTTCTCTGAAAGGAACACCAGTGTTAAAGATAATGAGAACCCCCTGGTTTTAATAGAATGCATGTATCTGTCTGTTGTCCAGTTTCATGTTGGCCCTGAGTAAGGTGAATTAAAGCAATGATACCACCGAAACGTAAGTAGGCCGTACGCATCTGAGACCCTCACACAAAATAGAATCAAACCCCGAAGAAAGCAAAGAAAGGATTACAAAAGATTACTAACCCTTGCAACAATCCAAAAAGGAAGACTTAAACCACGGGTTGAGCTATATCCTGAGGAGTCTACTATAGGACACACTATTTTTCACTGTGTATGTTGTGTTAGTATTGTCAGGACAGAAGGTATGAGAGTCTGAGGTTGTATGACTGACGGTATGAGTGACAGTATATGTACATAGATTGTTTAGGGGTTCCTGCCAAAAAAAGACTTAGTCCTGTATTTTAAATTGTTGCACACATGTTGCCATGTCACTGTATTATAATCTTGATAATATAATTACTAAAAAATGAGAAAAACATAATCTGTTATAATGATAAATAAATGAAAAAAATAAAAATACTATGTCTAAGTGAATGATTTCATGTTCCTTGTTGCATCCTGTAGTAAATTGCAAACAGACTTAAATGCTATTTTGTAAAGATATATAGGTCAGAATAGAGGTTCCCCCATTTCATTGCTGTTGGTTTGCCACTCCCTCCTCTAGACCTGAAATTACCGTTGGGAGTTCCCTTGTTACCTTTGTATGGTGCTCTATATGTACAGGTGCGCAGGGATAAGGGAGTGAGGAAGCACACAAACCCGTGTCACACTCTGTTCGGCCGGTGAGAAGGGGGGGGAAAGTCTGGTGCTCGGGGACAAAGGATACCGGGACAAGGAAATACCCAAGACTACGGGGAGGAAGCGCCCTTCCGTCCAACCCAGCCCCTGATTTTGCTCCGTACCTGGGCTAGCCACACACCTCCCCCGGGTGTGTGGCAGGGCGGCTCGTGGGGACGTTGGCCTCCTGGCCTATCCACCGTCTCGGGCGCCGCTTCTACCCAGCTCTCTGCTTCCTCCGGTCTTCTCCGCTCCTCTTCTCTCACGTCTCCACTCCGGGTGAACAAGCTCACTGTCGACTCCGAGACTTCCGCATTTGACGCTGCCGCGTCCTCGCGTAGCTCTGCCCACTCGTCCTCGGCTTGGGAATTAAAGGGCCAGTAGGTGTCCAACTCCTCTTCCTGAGAGATCGGTCCCCCGTCGATGCCAGGCAACCCAGTCTGTAAAGGGCAAGAGAGAGGGGTGGTAGAAATGGCCAGTCCCTTATCGTCCCCAGTCAGGTGGCCATGAGGGGTACGCCGGTATACCCCGTTACAGGCATCTTTCATTTAACTGGATCCTGGGTTCTCTAATTTATGAAACCCCTTCAGTGGAGTAAGTGGAATCAGTACTTTGGGCATCTATCTATTTAGATCGAAAATTTCATCTTGCCTGTTACTAATTCTGGACTGGTGGACTTGCTGTCAATCATTTTCAAGCAGAATTATTCTTCTTGCCCTGGCTTTAGGCAACATCTGTAACAGATACATCTTTCTGGGGAAGGAAAACGCATGCGAGACGCATAACCTACAACCGTCTTTGGTCTCAACAGGAAAAACACCTCACATCAGCTTTTTGAAGTTAAGAGCAATTAGGGTGGCACTGAAGTAGTTTCTTCCCCAAATTCAGATAACTTAAGGTTCCGTTTTTTTTCTCAAAATTCTCTTTATTTTTCAAATTAAGTCACAATATAAACAGGCCGACAGGGCACCTCATCTCAAGGAGGTCAGCTGTCCCGCACTAATTGTAAGTCACCCACGGCACCTCGGCCCGGAGAGCCATCCATCTTGCAGCAATTTCCTACAGTAGCCGGGGCGCAGACTGCTACTGTCCACGGGGCGAAAATAAATCCATCACGCCAAACCGAACTCTGCCTCCCATCAAAGGCTGCTCCGGGGAAGGGTCAAGTGGGCTGCCGCCATGCTGTTTGGGCTCATCAGAGATATTAATTTTTGTCTGTTTACTGTTTCACATAAGTTTATTTTTTTATTATAATTATTTTCCATAAAACAAACATTGGAACGACTGAATTTTTACAGGACCGAATCCGAATGCTATAAGGGTGTTATCATTTCCACTGTTGTTTAATGCTTTGTCTATATGGCACATTATGGTGACCGTGAGCAATGTACTTGAAGGAATTCTCTGTATATTATTGTTAAAATGGATTATTCAAACTTTTTAAAATAGTATCACAAATACCTAGACAGGCTGCGATAAATTACACCTATTGAGTGCAGTGCAGTGAAGGGTGAGTGATGTCTGTGTGAGTGCAGGTTGAGCAGTGTGCCTGTGTGAGTGCAGGGTGAGTGATGTGCCTGTGTGAGTCCAGGGTGAGTGATGTGCCTGTGTTAGTCCAGGGTGAGCGATGTGCCTGTGTGAGTCCAGGGTGAGTGATGTGCCTGTGTGAGTCCAGGGTGAGTGATATGCCTGTGTGGGTCCTGGGTGAGCGATGTGCCTGGTGATTCCAGGGTGAGTGATGTCTGTGTGAGTGCAGGTTGAGCAGTGTGCCTGTGTGAGTCCAGGGTGAGTGATGTGCCTGTGTGAGTCCAGGGTGAGTGATATGCCTGTGTGAGTCCTGGGTGAGCGATGTGCCTGGTGAGTCCAGGGTGAGTGATGTCTGTGTGAGTGCAGGTTGAGCAGTGTGCCTGTGTGAGTCCAGGGTGAGTGATGTGCCTGTGTGAGTCCAGGGTGAGTGATATGCCTGTGTGAGTCCAGGGTGAGCGATGTGCCTGTGTGAGTCCAGGGTGAGTGATGTCTTTGTGAGTGCAGGTTGAGCAGTGTGCCTGTGTGAGTCCAGGGTGAGTGATGGGTCTATGAGTGCAGGGTGACTGTGCCTATGTCAATGCAGGGAGAGTGATGTATCTGTGCAAGGGCAAAGAGACTTGTCTGGCTACTCCCAGAGATGTGTTCACCAAGCCACCTATTTTCTTTCTCAAATTTGCTTGAGAATGCAACATTTGCCCGCTCTTTTTTCAAAATTTTCTCGGGGGAGACCCCCGGAACCCTATAAGTGGTTCGGGCTGGTTCGCTAGCCACAGTGCAGTATTTACGGCCCACCACTTTCAAATGTCACCAGCCGCCCCTGAACCTTGGGTGAATACCCTCTGCCAGTAAGTCTATGTAAGTCTGTGACGCAGGCCCGCTGCCTCCAGTGAAAGCAGAGCTCTGTGACTGAACCGCTGCAGCTTTCCAGATCTTTCCTCAAATCAGCCGTGCACATTTTTGGACCATCTTGTTGCACTCGTGTTAGACGAGGCGTCCCTGTGGGATGGATGCTCGGTGTGATTGATGGCTCTGCAGTTCCGGCCAGCGTCGGGTCTCTGGCAGCCGCAGCCTCCTGTGCGTCCCGCTGCAGCTCTGTAGGCCTGAGCTCTCGGGGTGGTGGCTGAGGCGGGCGCCCCGCAGGCGGTGAGAAGTCTGACCCTGGTTTCACCGTGTGAGCAGAAATAAAGCACAATCTTCAAATTGCAGTGTCTCAGCAGGACGGATAGGCACGCGGACTGACTTTCCCTCTCTGGAAATAGTCTGTTTGGAAAGAAGCCAAAGACTGAATGGGCTTCGAGTAGGGCCCTCACATTTGTTGCCATGGTGGGCCAATAATAATACGTTCTTATAAACTGTGATGCCCTTTTTTGGACTAATGAAATAGGTACAATAATTGGAGAGTATCTTACAGTTCGAACAGACGCCTTTGGTTAAAACCTCTCGGTGTTATTAATTATATAGTGGAGGCGACTTTACGATTGGTTTTGTGGTTTCCATCGCAGACTGGATGTGGCTTGTGAATCTGTGCTAAGCAGTAAGGACCTATCCAAGAAAAATACATTCCGGAACTAATTACCTTAGAAAGTGAGCAATGCCGTTAAAGGGAGTGGTGGCACCGTTTTGCCACACCCTTCCTTTAAAGGCATCAGTCAAAGCTGTGATACACATTTTATTACATATTCCAACCGATTTTGATCGACTTTGGAATGAGGTACAGTCAATAGTCAATACACTCTCCTTATAAATGTCCTTATTAAAAGAATATAAGGTGTACGTCACAGAACAACTGCAAGTGCCTGTTGTCAACCCCGTTGCCAGAAGTTCTTGGAATAAAAAAGCATGAATAGCGCAAAGAGGAAATTTATGGTATTCCACTCTGTGAATCAAAAAAATCATAAGAGAAGCATGTATGTGGGCAATAACTCGATTGACCAGGTGCCATATTACGACTAGCTAGGAGTAAGACTTAAGCCAAATTTAAACTGGGTTCCCCAACCCAAAAAAACCCACACTCTATTACCCCATCCCGCAGTGAGCATAGCCAAGATCCACAAACCAACAATATCTAAGAGGGTGGCACCAGCTCTAGAGATATACAATATAAAGGCCCTAGGGGCTGCTATGTATGGCTCAGAAATGTGGAGATGGGCGAACACTAAAACGGTCGAACACAAGTTCATTCGATCTCTTCTGGGACTACCAGTTAGCACGCCAATGATCCCGGTGTGCCTGATTTGGCCCACAGAGGTATATCCCACAAAACAGAGTGTAGACTTTTGATCTACTGTCATCAATTGTGGAACCGGTGTCTGTGCTCTCTATTCCTCTCCCCCTGTCTCTCTTTCCTTAATGGATTTAGAGGGGTCTTCACTGAAGGGTATGATATCTGATATTAGCAGCATGTCTTCTAGTAACATGGCTCCGATTGCTACGATGGGGGCGACAATGGATTAGAAGCTGGAGGAAGTCCAGCTGAACAGACTGTTGACTCACAGCAACAACCATTGCAGGCGTCAGAGGCATTGGTGGATCTAGAGTTGTCAAGCTCGGGAGAGGCTTTGCAGGAGACTATGGCTTCAATGTCAATTGGCCCGCAGGCCGACTCGGCAGAAATCTCATTGAAATCTATGTTCTCTTCCCTGTCCTTAGAAATAAAAAGGGGGTTTGAGGTCTCTGCTGCCAACCAGTCAGAAATAAGGAACTTCTGCGAGTCTCTTGATAATAAAATTGATGGTCTCAACTCCAGAACCACGGTTTTAGAAGAAACGGTGGCGGGACTCTCATTATATCTGGATCAGGCCAAGGTGGACATTGTGAACCTTATAAAAGAAGATCTCGCCCTTTCTGAGAGAATGGAGACCTTGGAGAACAATGCCCGGCGCAGTAACCTTCGAATCCTTAACGTTCCTGAGGGGAGTGAGGGCACAGACATAAAGCAGTATGTCATCACGCTTTTAGGAGATTCTTTAGAGCTTGAGCAGTCAGCGGAAAACCTGAGTACTGATATCCA
The DNA here is from genome assembly GCF_964261635.1 of Lissotriton helveticus. Taxonomy (NCBI): domain Eukaryota; kingdom Metazoa; phylum Chordata; class Amphibia; order Caudata; family Salamandridae; genus Lissotriton; species Lissotriton helveticus. Next base: position 684,620,267 of record NC_136073.1, read on the forward strand.
AAGAATCCATAGGGATCCCTTTAGGAAAAATCCACAAAGATCTAAACCTAGGAAAATCCTAGTTAACTTCCACACTTACTTCTTTAAGAGTTGATCCTCAGTCAGGCCCTTAAACAGAAATCTTTGAGTGATAAGGGTTTCACTTTCCAGATAAGGTCAGATTTATCCAGGGTAACCCTGGACAAACAGTGGGAGTTGGGGAGGAGACTGGACGCCTTCAGGCAGATAGGGGCCTCTGCCCAGCTCAAGTTCCCAGCCGCATTAAAGATCATGCACAACAATAAAATGTATAGCATTAGATCTGTTCAGGCAGCAGACGAATTGTTGTTGGCTTTGGGCAATAAGGAAGGTCTATCAGGTTAGTCGGGGTTCCATTTCTTCCCCGTTTTTGATCTGACTTTCGTCAGAAGGGTCTCACCCCTTTCACTAAACTGGTATTGGGGATAGTAGTTTCGGGATTATGTCCCAATTTATATCTCTTTTGAATAAAATGCTGTCTCTCTATACTAATAAAGGAAATAAGAAAGACAAAGAGAAAAAAAAAAGAGAAGGAGTGAAAATTATAGAAAAAAAAGGGGGGAGGCTCCATACTCTAAGTTTTAAACACAATGTAGCGGTTAAACCTCAAACCTCTTAGGTATCTTGGGCTCCTTTGTAAAACTCAGACACACTGCGGGCGCTCGGAGGGGGGCACTATCTTCTGGACACGTTCCGGATAGATAGGGCAAGGGTTTCCCAGGGGTGGGGGGGGGGGTAGAATAGGGCACGGGGATAGTGGGTGGGTGTTGCAAGGGGAAAAACCCAAAAAGTTCCTCATTTCCTTCTTGGTAGTGCTTGTTATTTTTTTTGTATTAAAGTGATCTTTGGCATGATTATACTATCTTTGGTTGGGTTTCCCCCAGTTGTGACTGGCACTAAGGGCCCTATTAGGATGGCGGATGGACCTGCGTCCGTCCGCCACCCCAGAGGTGGAGGGACCGTCCACAGGGGCAGCGGTGGTCCCTCCGTGCAAATTAGGATGTGACCGCCACCCTGGCGGTCACATCCTGTATTTTTAACATTGCGGCGGGTGCTGCTTGAAGCAGCACCCGCCGCAAGGTTAAAAAAATGCATGTTTACCTTTTCATGCACGAAGCGGCCCGGAGGATGCGGAAAAAACGCAATCCTAATCGGCCCCTTAGTTAGTTGTAGGAGAGAGGCAACTCTTTCATGAATAACTTGCGGATCCTCTCCTGGAATATCAATGGCCTCCGCACCAGTCCTAGAAGGGATAAGATTTTGCAATATCTCCGTGACTGTGATGCGCAGGTCATTGTTCACCAGGAGACGCACTTGATAGAACTAGAGTTGCTTGCCTTGGTTAAAAAAAATCCATGGGGAGTTGCGATTTTGTTTAAAAAATCTCTAAAAGTCCGACTGATATCCAAATTAACAGACCCAGGTGGCAGATGGGTCATTTCTACAGTTAGTATTGCTGGGGCACAAACTACTATAGTAGGATATTATGGCCCAAACGTGGATGATCCTTCTGTCTTGGAATCTGTTTTTTTCACCTACTTTCTTTCCCAGAACCCACCATCTTTGCGGGCGATTTCAACATAGTTCTTGATCCCCTGCTAGATAAGTCACCAAATAGTCGGGCTTTAACTCCTTCTAAAACCAGGACTCTCCTATTGGCCAACATGAAACAGTATGGTTACTTAGATATCTGGAGGATAATGTCTGGGCAACAAACGGGTGTCTCATTCCGAAATTATAAATATCACCATCAATCAAGGATTGATTTTACCTTGATTAGCCAGACACTGAAAAGTGTAGTAAAAAATATCACTTATCTACCCTCACATTTGTCAGACCACTCAGCTGTATCAATGGTAATGGCAGGTTTTCCTAAAGCTGCTCCTAGAAGCTGGTCGTTTGATCGTTCACTGCTTTCAACACAAGACGAGATCGCTTTCTTGGTAAAGGAAAGCAAGTGCTTTATGAATCTTAATATTGGCTCGGCCACTCCAGGATATGTCTGGGACTCTTTTAAGACCTTTCTTAGGGGCCAAATTACTAGCAGGGTCTCCTATAGGAGGAAGATATATAGAGAGGAGGTATCCTCAAGCGAGGCTGAAATAGACAGACTTCAAAGGGAAATCGATTTGCAATCAGCCGCCTCGCCTATCCTTCTACAAGAACTACAAAACAAATTGGTCCGAGTAAAGGGGGACCTGGACTCTGTGCTGAATGCACGTGTCCTACAAAGGTGGGAAGCCAGTAAAATTGCCCACTTTCAATATAGTGAGGGTGCAGGGAGACTCTTATCCTGGAAATCTAAGACTGATCAGGTCCGGAACAACATTAGTTCAATTACTCACGATAACGTGGTTTACTCCTCATACGAAGATATCAGAACAATCTTCCGGTTATTTTTCCAAGGCATCTATAACGAGGATAAGTGCATTAACCAGGATTCTATTGGTGAGTGGCTGAATGAGATATCTTTGCCATCACTGACCTCGGAACAATCGGCTTCTTTAGATCAAGCCATTACACAGGACGAGGTCAAAAAAGCTATCTTGAGCAGTAAGTCTGGGAAGGCGGCGGGCCCAGACGCCCTTCCAGCTAAGATTTATAGGGTCCTGGAGCAGGCGATTGTCCCCTTTTTAACCTCCTTATTTAACCAGATTCATCAGGAAGGGATGTCGCCACCAACTTCTTGAGAAACTGCATCAATAACTTTAATTTTAAAACCGGGTAAACCAGCTTCGTCTTGTGGGTCATATCGACCAATTTCCATTCTAAACGCTGACTATAAAATCTTTGCCTCTATTTTGGCCAACAGTTTGGTCTCGGTTGCACGAGGTATCCTACACCAAGACCAGAGGGGTTTCGTTAAAGGCCGGCAACTCTTTGAGTTGACTTATGATCTTATAGGGGCTATCGATATTGCATCTTCTGCTTGTTTACCCGTGGCTGTTCTCACGCTTGACGCCACCAAGGCCTTCGACAGGGTGAACTGGTCATACCTGCCGGGGGTCTTGAGTAAGTTCAACATTGGAGCTGGATTTTCCCGGGCAGTAAGATTGCTTTATCAGAACCCTTCAGCCTGTCTTCTGGTTAATGGATCACTGACTGACCCATTTAACATCACAAGGGGAATACGTCAGGGCTGCCCTCTCTCCCCTCTCCTGTTCGACCTATATATTGAACCCTTCGCACAACGGCTGAGGGACGATATTAACATCAAGCCTTTTAGGTACGAGGGATGGGAGAAGGGGGTGGCCCTGTACGCGGATGACATCTTGATCTTTTCTTCAGAATTAAGTACAGCTCTCCCTTCTGTCATCAAATTGGCCCAGAATTTTGGTGAAATCTCGGGATATGAGGTTAACGCCTCAAAAACGGAGATTATGAGTTAGTCGTAGGGGTTCAGCCCAGTTTAAGAATGCGATACCTGGGTATAGAAATCGTCCAAGATGTTAATAAAATTGTTGAGACTAACTTTTCCGTTATAGCAAAAGATTACCGTAAACTCATGAGATCTTGGTCGTCGCTGCCATTGTCCATCCTGGGAAGAGTTAACCTTGTAAAGATGACCATTCTACCAAAGATCACTTTTTTGTTAAATACTATTCCTTTATTTCGAACCTTCATTTTTAGTCAAATTACAGAGTGACATTAATTCATTTATCTGGGCTCAGCGTACACCTAGAATCGCCTGGAAAAAAATAAGGCCCGAAGAGAAAAGGGAGGGCTAGCAGCCCCAGATCTTCAATTGTACGCTTGGGCATTTCAACTCACCACTCCCGTATGCTTGTGAAAAAACCTACTAACATCAGGATTGGCTGCTTGTTTAGGGCTATGCTTAGTGGGGCTAGTTTAGCACAGGAGGGGTTTCTGTTTAAATTTGGAGATCCCAAATAAAAAAAAAACGGAAGGTCCTGCAGGGCATGGCTAGAACATGGGCCAAGGTTAGCAAATTCATAAAATTAGGATACTTCTCAAGTAAGGCTCCTTTGTGGGATTTACCTGGGGGCCCGAGTTGGCTCAAGGATAGCCTTGCTTTACCCTTGAGAAGGGCTGGGTTGGAAGTTTGGGGTGATCTGTTTGTTGAGGGAGTATTGATACCATGGGAATCTCTGAGCGTTAGAATTGGCCCTAATCTTTCGAGATTTAAATATTTACAGATAGCTATCTGGCCGCATGCACAATCCACCGTCAAGTCTAGATTCCCACTAGGGGGTGGAAATCATCTGGAGTCTCAACTTCTCAATAAAATTCCGGCTAAAAAGGAGATATCATTCTGGTATCACTCAATTTTAGAGGAGATTGACAGCGAGTTTCAACTGGCCGAGAAACTTTGGGGGAGCTCCTTTCCAGACCTCGATGTGGGAAGCCTTTGGCTTATTTCTTTTAAGCTACTATGGGATACTGTTAAACCAGCATGGCTCCGAAGAAACCATCTCTTCTCTCTGCATAGGGCTTATTATTCACCACAAAGGCTCTCAAAAATTTCCAAAGACCAACCGAGTGCCTGTGCGAGGTGTGGGGCAATAGCTGCCTCGGACTTACATATGTTTTATGAATGTCCATTTCTATCTCAATTTTGGGACTCAATAAGTACTTCACTTTCAACTTCTATGGGTCGCCAGATCACGATAAATCCTGCATTGGTAATCTTTGGAGTTATGGAGGGGGTTATGGGCCCTTCCAAACATCTTCTTTTTTATTCTATCCTTCTGGCCAGGAGAGAAATTTGTAAAAAATGGAAGGATTCAATACCACCCTCTTTTTCTGGCTGGCAGACATCAATATTGCAGGTCTCAAACTCGACTTATTGAGATTAGGAAACCCAAACAAAAGAGCTTTTTGGCACCTTTTGAAGTGGAACCAACTTTGAACCACATGGGTTCCCCCCCCCCCCACTTTTGGTCCAATGATTACGCTGCCTTCGGTTTTCCTTTTCTCTGTTGGCATACCCAGACTTGTCAGGCCTTGACCTAATTGCAGGTATACCTGTGCAGCAAAATATTGCCCCTAAGATCTCCGATTGTGGGTATTGGAGATTGTGACATCACTGATCGGTAAGGCCAGCTATAATACTAGCCTTCCATTCCAGATCTCTGAGGCAGTGTGTGTCTCTTTTGATTCTAACGGCATGACCAGGGTAGAAAATGAGGACCAAAAAAAAATAAAAAATTGTGGAATTCACCAGCTCTTTAATCATATCGGGTCTGCCTTGGAGATCTAATGACTCCGGTATGTGCAAAGAATATCCTGTGGCTGAACTGTGTAAAAGCATTATTGGGGAAACTGGGTTTGGAGAAATGTTGGTCTTCCCCTGAAGAGATGTGTGCAATATCTACAACAGCCCTACAATAAACTTATTGGGAGTATGTAGCTGTTCAAACTGTGATTAAGTGCAGAGGAATTATAACAATGGAACGCCATCCAAGTCTCATAGCACCATTTTGTCAGGGAAAAACTTTTGCATCCTCCCAGGAGCAATAAAGGAAATACACAATACACAGGAGTTGTTCAGGAACAAAATGAAATGTATTTGTAGGTACCAATACTTGCTGGCCAGCTGGGAAGAAGTCACACAACGGTGCTCTCAGTCTGCTTCTTCCGTGAGCGACTGGTCTTTGAGCCATGCATACAATATAGTAATGAAACCTCAAAAGAACCGGAAAAGGACACGCTGCCAAACATACACAACAGGAAATGCGAGATGGCACCATGCCAAATATAATACTGATACACAATGTAAGCAGAAATGAACAACCTGCTGAGCAAACTAACGTGGAAGTCAGGAGAAGCACAGAGCTGCTCTAAGTGGGCTCCGAACAGCTGTTGAAGTTTGTCCAGTAAAGGTCGGATTGGAAGACGCTGCAGCTCGGAGCATCTTGTTACGGGGAGAAGTAAAATAGTTCAGGAGGTCGGAGATAGTGCGGGTGAGAACTATAACTAAGTATGTGATATATATGTAGTGAATACATATGGATATATTTATTTTTCCCGGAAACCCACAGTTTGAGCCCACAATTGATGATATGATTTCCCTTCTCGCAAGTAAAATGTACATCCAGTTCAGATAAAAGACTCTCCCAACTAAAAGGTTCTGTAATAAATGGTCATCTGACTGTTCTGGGGGTGACATTTGCATTGCCTTTGCAGGGGTGCTGGAATCCCTAACCCACATCCTATTTTTCTGTCCGGTGTATCGTACGTAAAGAGCAAAATGCATAGTACCTCTTTGTAGGATTCTGGATACCAGATAGTACAAGTGGGACTTTAGGATCCTTAGCCTTGACAGCAGTAGAGTGGTGGAATTCTCCTCTGCCAAATTTTTGATGTCACCATGGATTAGATGTTGAAGTGTATCCTAGGTAGTGAGCAGTTGTTTGCACCCAGGTACTTAATGAAGCCGGCTCTCTGGTCTACTGCTTTAAAAACTTCATAGGCCATAATGAATGGAGATCCTTGTTGGGTAGAACCTTGGTAACTCGTGTCCCTGAACTAACTTTGGCATATGCTGTAACAACTGTGATTTTTTTATACCGGAGTACCCCATTTGGAACATTGTTTTAAACTGTTATTGCACTTTATTCCCTTTTTCACTTCCTGAATAAGGAAGCTGTGTTGCTGGAAACTTATGTACCACTCTTTTTGGATTAGATCAAGTCAGTATAATATTTTAGGGGTGACGTTATTATTCATTATCGGGAGCTTGCGCACTAATCTGTTGTTGAATGTGGCCTCTTTGCTGTTTCTTTGCACTTTGCCTGTTCACTTAAAGGTAATGTTATTTTAAAGTATCAGCGCTTTAAGATGTGGTTGTTATATATAGTTTTTATTGATGTCATCTATTTCTTCTTTAGGGAAAGGTACGCTGTGCTCAGTGAAGCTTGGAAGGCTAACATAGAATTAGCTTTTGTAAGTCTTTTTAGTACTGAAGTCTTTTAACCCAAGTTTTTCAACTATGAAATGTATGTATATCAGGGTTTTTGGAGTAGTCATAGGGTTAACCAAGAAGGAGATGGAGCACTTTTTGTCCATTTTGTATAATGTTAATTCTGGCTTTTAATTTTCCATCTATTGCGCTGTAATGGATTTATGTTTATACAACTTTTTTGATCCAGGTGATCAAATAAAGTTTTAATGATGATCATGAAAAAAACATTGACAACGCCAATAAGTCTGGCTTTCATGTGCCAACACATGTAAACACTGGCATTTGTACATGCTATTTATATGTATTTTATTCAGAAATGCTGTTTATCACATTAAAGTCTCTCCTATTGGCTTTTCCAATGCTGGGGAAAAAAAGCACCCAAAAAACTATACTTTCTCTAAAGAAAACATACAGGAGATAAGCAATTGAATGTGACAAATGAGTGAGGATTGCACTTCAGAGACAGACAAATAGTCCCTCATGCATTCCAATGGAAGCACTTCCTGGAAAGCGGAAAGGTTTAACAAATAGAACATAGCATGAGGTGAGAAGTTATTACTCCACTGGTTGGAGCCAAAGCCTCATGTATGTATATTTTAAATAATTGGTAACAATATGTCTTGCAGACATGTACGCAGCCAAGCATGACCTAAAACAGTAGAGTTTTTTGTTTTGTTTTTAAAGGTTGTGTAAAATAAAACACAACAAGAGTAGAGGCCAAAAGAATAATAAGTGCTTAATACAAAATCGCCTTGGCAAAGCCAACTAGGTTTCACCAATTGCGAGATCCACTGGCTTTGTCAGTGTTTTTTTAGACATGCTGCACAGCATTGTGGAGCTAACTCCTCCTTTTCTTCGTCTTGTTTACTTGGAGGTATTTGCGACACAAGATAGGTGATTTGTCACATACTTTAGCAGTTATGATAATAGTCTTATACTAGGAATCCTTAATGATCCGAAAATTGTAGACTGTTGTATATCATACTGTATGGGGCGATGTTACGTTAGTATGTTCTCTAGTTCTATTAGCAGCGTCACATACACGTCACATTGGAATGTTAGGAATGTATTTATGTGACGTCATCTGTGCTAGCTGACAGATGACAGCTGCCGTTGTTGACATCAGTTGTTCCCCGCTACCGCGGGCCCTTGTGATTAATAAAATACTTATTGAACACTCCATCCATCTCCGTGTCTTGAACACTACAATTGGCGACGAGGGTCTTGTCACCACAAGGGTCGGCGGAGGTAACTGACGAAATACCGATGATTGAGGATCGAGTCAACCTTGAAAAGTGTAAGCGGGAGACAAACAGAAGCTACACGGAGTGAGTACTAAGCGTTGGATTTAGGCGCAGTTTAAGGAAAACTCACGTGAATATGCAAGCGGCGGCGTGTAAAGTAAAGCAGAAAAGGAACTAACTTTAACTAAATAATATTGAGGTGCAGCGCTAATTGTAAGCGGCCACGCTGTGTGATCTGACGTGAAGGAGAAGATACAAAGCAGGCGGCGGCGGAGTGTAATTTGACGAAAATGTTTTCGCGCGTTACCATGGCAGTGCTCAGCTGAGGCGTCAGTCTGTTACCTCAGCTGAGACGCGTGAAGCATGCCGGGAGAGCGCTGATTGGAGCGCTGCATGACGTAAACAACGTGCGGCCATTTTGAAAAAAAAAAAAGTACCGAACATCGGCTGTTCGAGCAAAACAGCTGAGGCATTTGTCACACGCGCAATAAAGAGAAAGAAAGGAAATAACGAAGCGTGTGGAAAATAACACAAGTAAGCCACAGACTAATAAATCGGAAGCAGTAAAGACATATTTAAAGTGAAATACCTAGTGAGAATATCCTTTGAAAAATAAGTAACATGGCAGAATGCAATAATATTTGTGCTCCTCCACGTTTCTTGGATGAGCCCGGAAAACCCACCATGAAGTGGAAGAAATGGGTGAGGGCTTTTGAAAACTATATTGTCTCTATAGATGGGAAAAATTTTGATGCAGAGAGAAAATGTTCTTTATTATTCGGACTGTTGGGAAAAGCAGGTCAAGATATCTTTGATAGCCTGCCTGAATATGAAAGTCCATCTGGAACATTTATTCCCCTAAATGAATATCAGGAAGCATTAAAGAGATTGGAGAGGCAATTTGATGAGGAGAACAACATTATGGTTGCAAGGCATAAGTTTGCTCAGAGGAGACAACAAGAAGGGGAATCTGTAGAAGACTATGTTGCATGTTTAAGAGTCTTGGCAGTGGAATGCGAGTATGAGGAAATGACTGATATATACATCAGAGATCAAATTGTATTTTATTGTTACACTAAAAAGGTGCAAGAAAGACTGTTGGCATGCAAAAGACCAACTTTACAGGAGGTCATAGATATTGCTAGAGGTATAGAGAGGTCCTTGACTTCCACTAAAGAAATATCTTCTACAGGAAATTATTCTAATGTATTTTATTTGCAGGAAAAGAAGAGGGGTGATGGTAAGACTATTGAAAGGAACATGAATGAGAGAAAAATGGGAGGTAAGCAGCTAAGCTGTTTTAGATGTGGATCGAGTGACCATTTAGCAGATTTTAAAAATTGCCCTGCTACAGGGAAGAAATGCATTAAATGCAAGAGATATGGCCATTATTCTACACTGTGTAAGACTAAGAGGAGCAGCGGTAACAGTAGTATTAACACAGTAGGTAATTTTGATGAGGAAATGTGTGCGAATATTGTTTTATACATAGAAATGGAAGATGGTAAAATAAAGGGTCCTATTAGCGATGTAAAGATTGGGGAAGTAGAACTTAAATTTACAGCTGATTCAGGTGCCCCAATCACTACTATATCAGATACCCTTTTTGAGGACAAATGGAAGGGTGTGGAATTGACAGAGTCCGACATGAACCCGAAGGCATTTGGAGAAAAAGACATAAATATGTTGGGGTACTTCATCGACACGGTAACCTTCAAGGGGAGAGTGATTGAGACAAAGGTCTATGTTGCAGAAAAGGGAAGGATACTGGTGGGATGGAGAGACTTAGCCCAACTGGGAGTGGTTTTGGTCCCGGGGGCAAAAGATCCTGTAATATTGAGGGAAGAATGGGTGAATAGTATTAATGAGGAGAGTGAAGACATGGATTTAAATACTGTTTTTCAAAAGTATGAGGATGTGTTCAAAAACGTAATTGGATGTGTAAAGGGGTTCAGTCACGACATAAAATTGAAAGGGAATGCTATTCCGTGTAAGCACAAGGTAAGAACAGTGCCATTATCTGTAAGAAATGAGCTAAGGGAGGCGCTAGAAAAATTAAAAGAAGAAGGTGTGATTGAGGAAGCAGAGGAATCTGAATGGGTTTCTGCTATTGTGGTGTCCAAGAAAAAGATAACAGGGGACATCAGAATATGTGTGGACCTGAGGTCGCTCAATAAGAACATTATAATAAATTGTCACCCCTTACCAAAAATACAGGACATCCTTCAGTCAACAGCTGGGTCAAAGTATTTTTCACTTATAGATTTGAGGGCCGCGTACCATCAGGTGTGCCTATCAGAGAAATCTAAATCACTAACAACTTTCATCACGCCGTTTGGAGCATTTAGATACGTAAGACTTCCATTTGGCCTGGCATCATCTTCAGGAGTTTTTCAAAAACTCATGGATGTTTTGTTTGGAAAGGTGAAAGGGGTAGAAGCCTTTCAAGATGACATTTTATTACATTCTAAAACTGAAAGTGAGCACGTAAAATTGATAGGAACTGTTCTGAGGATCTTGAGAGACAAAGGCATGACAGTTGCTAGAGACAAATGCAAATTCATGACTAAAGAAGTGGAATATCTGGGACACGTCTTAAATGCCGATGGGATTTTGCCCAAGGATGATTTGGTTCGGGCAATAAGGGAAGCTCCAGAACCAAGGAACAAGGATACACTCAGATCATTCCTTGGCCTGAGTGAGTATTATGCTAAGTTCGTCAAAAAGTACGCAGAAATGGTGAGTCCACTCAGGAAGCTACTCAAGAAAAACATGAAATATGAATGGAATGACGATCAGGTTGAAGCTTTCAGATTGATCAAGGAAGAAATAGCCAGAGCGCCAGCGCTGAAACCGTACGATCCACAACTGGAGAATATAGTGACTGTGGATGCAAGCAACGAAGGGATAGGAGCTGTGTTTTGTCAGAAGAAAGGTCATGAAGAAAACACAATAGCTTTTATTTCAAGACAACTAAATGAAACAGAGAGGCATTACAGCACTATTGAAAGGGAGACGTTGGCTTGTGTGTGGGCTGTACACAAGCTCAAAGACTATCTATGGGGCAAAAGTTTCAAACTGGTAACTGATCATAAACCACTTGTGCACATGATGGACGGCAAGGGTCGAGGCAATGGCAATGCAAGTTCCAGACTAATCAGACTAATGTCGAAGCTTCAAGAATTCAACTTCGAAATAGAGCACATAAAGGGAGGAAAGAACAGCAGAGCAGATTGCTTGTCCAGAATGCCAGTGAGAGAGGTAAAAGATGAAGAACATGACGACAACGAGTGCATAGTTGCGCACATCGATGCAACGGTAATGTGCGAAGGATCAATAAGTAAAAAGGAATGGGAAGATACTGAGAAAGAAGATAATGTGTTGATGAAAGTAAAAGAATATGTGCAGTCCAAATGGCCACATGTGAGAAACATACCCAATGAACTGAGAAGTTATCAACAAGTGAGCGATGAGTTGACCCTTGAAAATGGGTTTTTGAAGAGAGGTGAAGTCTTCATACCACCATTTGGGCTCAGACAGAAAATTGTTCTTATGGCTCACAGAGGGCACCCTGGCACCACGGCCACTAGGAATGTCCTGAGAATGCACTATTGGTGGCCGGGGGTGGACAGCGAAGTCAGGAATCTTATTGACAAATGTGAGCAATGCTTGAGATCTGACAAACACTGGAGAATGGAGAAAAATGAATTGCAGATGGTACAAATCCCAGATGGCCCCTGGGCCAAAGTGGCAATAGATTTTGCTGGTCCTTTTAACATTTTGCCAAATGAATGCAAACATCTGATTGTCCTAATAGACTACTACACCAAGTGGGTGTGTTACAAATTCGTGGAAGCAGTTACTACAGAGGTAGTGATAAAGTTCTTAGATAAGATTTTTGAAAGAGAAGGACAACCAAAGGTCATTGTATCTGATAATGGGTCACAGTTGATATCACGAGCTATGGTCGAATTTCTGGATAAGCGCGGAATAAAACAGGAAAAAACTCCATTATACAGTCCCAAGAGCAATGGCCAGGTAGAAAGGGTAAACAGGTTTTTCAAAGAAGGAATTCAAATGGCTGTGGCAAATGGCGTGAATGTGAAAGACTTTATTAAAACCAAAATCAATGCGTACAACAATACGCCAAAGGAAGCAACGGGGTTTACCCCGTTTTTCTTAATGAGGGGAAGGTCATGCAACAATGCAATGACACCAAAAATAGGTGTATGGGAGAAAACAGCTGTTGAGGCAAGACAAATATGCGACAAAGAACTAAATGTGAGGGAAAACATAATATGCAAGCAAGCACAGAATAAATCGTATGCTGACAAGGTGAACAGAGCTAAGGATAAGATCATCACACCAGGTGATTGGGTACTAATGAAAAAGCCTGGGTTAGCAAACAAAGGTGAGTCGAGACTCAGCAAACCTATGAAGGTTGATAAAGCGTCAGGAGGTGCGGTGTTCATTGAAGGAGAAGGATGGCGCAGTAAAGATGACATGGTAAAACTGAAACCAGGCCAAGAGGAAATCATTATGAGAGAAGCTGAAGAGGGAGACAGAGGTCTTGATGAGAGTATTCTAGAATGGGATGATGTGTCTAGTTGCTCAGAGGTGTTACATTCTAGTGCAAGTCGAGGACAGATGTTAGATACTAATAAGAACTTCACCAGGCTCTCCTCTACCAGGGAGGATGCTACTTTTGCTCAGGAGGATTCAATGGTAAACATTGAAACAGAGAGAAATGGAAATGCAGTAGCCGGTATGAGTGATGTTGGCAACCACCCTGGGGGGGAGCGAACTTCTAGAACGGGCAGAGTAATAAGAATGCCCACCAGACTGAAGGACTATGTTATGGAATAATTTCTGATTTTGTTTTCATGGAGGAAGGGAGATGTTGTATATCATACTGTATGGGGCGATGTTACGTTAGTATGTTCTCTAGTTCTATTAGCAGCGTCACATACACGTCACATTGGAATGTTAGGAATGTATTTATGTGACGTCATCTGTGCTAGCTGACAGATGACAGCTGCCGTTGTTGACATCAGTTGTTCCCCGCTACCGCGGGCCCTTGTGATTAATAAAATACTTATTGAACACTCCATCCATCTCCGTGTCTTGAACACTACATAGACCTACCTTGTTTTATTGAGCATCCTAGAATTTCCAGAGCTGTCTGCTATATGACTTTATTGGTTATGAGCAAAAGTAGGGCTATGTTCAACAGAGTATTTCAGACCCCATCCTTTCATGCAGAAATCAAACTAATTGAATGCACTATTTTATCCTCTGCCGTAACAACTGCCTTTGTTCAATGATGGAAAGAGGTGGGAATCATTCAAATTGGGGAACTACTCTCCAGCTCTTGTTTTGAAGATTTTGCAAGTATTCAGTTATCTAGGAAAAAGGACGTTGGCTGCCTTTATCTCTCGCATCTTCAATTACTTCAAATATTTAATATTCATCCATGGGGTACAAATCAGATAATCAGTGGTCACATTAGATTCTCCAACATAATAAGATATAAGAATGGGGTCATGGTATAATAGGTTGCAAACTGAACCAGGAAACGACTTAGCCCATATTAGAAGCAAATGTGGTGATCTGACACGCCTTAAATACTATGTCAAAAAATGATATAATATTATTAGCTTTATATGCATAACTTAGAGGGGGCTAAATGTAATTGTTTGATGTTGTAGCAGATGAATCTTATGTTACACATTTTCTTCTCAAACATCTTCCAGCTATCCCCACTGCATCAGTATTTAAAGAGGTAATTGGAATGTCCAGCCTTACAGGACTACTGGTGAGCTATTTTCAAGTATCATAGCCAGGAAATCATCAGTCCACTACATCGTCCTACAAAGACTGTGATCTTTGGTATCCAGATGATGGTGGGACTTGACTGACTATCCAAACTAAATTCCTTATCTTCGTCTCAATACTTATTATCTGATCTATTATAACTACTGTTTTAAAATCTTCAATAATCTGATTTCTCGCAGACTAGCATGCTAAAATGATAGAGATTAATCAGTGGGAATATTGCTTTCACCTCCAGGAGGATAAGTTAGAAAAGTGTTGTGCAAGCAAGAGAAGTACTAAGTTCCTCGTGGTAGGTGTGATAAGGGATCACAAGCATGTAGGGGTAGTGTGGTCACAGGCAGGCTGTAATGGTGTGTGATAAGGAGAGGGGATTCTCCTTGTTGGAACTAGGGCTCTCACACACCTAGCTAGCTAGGTGTCATGCGTCATCATTTGAGCCTGCCCCTCACCAGGTCGGCGCTGCAATACCTGGCGGGCACCCGAAACCGGGGCTCTTTGTCGGGGATCTTTTGTTCCTGCCGGTGGGTGCAGTGGGGGTGAGGGGCCTAGTATGTGTAGATGAAGAAGGAAGGGAGTGGGTTAAAATAGGTCAGTTAGTCCTAGCACAATATTTTATTCCAGAGGTAAACTGCCTAACTAAAAGGAGAGGGGCACAGAGCTAGTATTAGGTGTCTAGTGGTATGTACCCTGCTCTCGAGTGATCAACATGTTTCGTGTCGCAGTGTGGCTAATTGCTCAGGACACTTCTTCAGGATCAATGGTAAACTATCTACACCAAGGTAAGTGAAAGCTACATACCCTTTATGTTTTTGTTTTTTTTGTTTTTTTTGTAAACCTTTATTGGTATAGACAGGATATACAAATCTGGGCCTACACGGCCAGCGAACAGGAGCAAAGAAGGTTATTTTTTATAATAGGGCGATAAGGAGTATGACAGGCTCGGCGACAATATAGAAGAATCCGGATTCCCAAATCAAACCATCGGTAACAGAACGGCTAAAGGGCAGCCATGCAGGAATGTCAGCACTGTATATATCAGTATAAAAACAGGGCCGTGAACACAAGTCAGTATATAATTAAGAACAACTTTGCATCCCCACCACCCAGCAGCACATCGGAAACAGAACAAAGGGGCCGGAATAGCGACAACACCAAGACTAACCCGTCATACTAACCTTGGGAGAGAAGGAAAAAGGGAGGGAGGGGGAAAGAGGAAAGAAGAGAGGGAAAGGAAAACACAAACTGAAAGAGAAGATTGCCGCGCCTAAACAAGCGCCCCGTAGCAAGGAACACATAAAAGAGCAACAATATCAACAACGAGAAGGGCATGGGAGTCTCAATGGAAAGCAGCAAAAATACAAAAAGAAGAACAGCGACATTACAGACCCCACCCCAATCATACCACGGAAGGCAAGGACAGACGCGGCACTCCAATAAAGAGATACAAAAGGGCCATAGAACTGAGGAAAATAAAACATCAAATAAGACCCAACCCACCCATCCCACCCAGCACCCCTGCAGAAGGCTACGGCCTACCCTCCAAACAGCGCGCCTGTCGCCCTAAACCAGAACCCGAAATGTAGTAGAGACAAGAGAAAGGAAGAATATAGAGACAAAAAAGGACATCAAAACAAAGGAAATAAATGGGAGGGAGGAGCAAAAGGGCAGAAACAAATACGGTCGGCTACAGCCCTCCACCCAACCATACGATAATATTACATGTGAACCAGAACGACACAATCTCGAGCGCCCAAAAAACGTACGGGGGGGGTCTCCCACAGCACAATAATTATGAGCAACGTCGCCACAGATCCGTACATCAATAAACCACTGGGAGCCGTGGATCTCACCCCAGTCCCTTCCTAACCACAGTTACCACCCACCACAGGACAGTGTGAGGTAAACAACACGATGCGAGGCAAGCACACAATTGAAAGAGAGTACGAGCAAAACGTAGGCCAGGGAGGGCAATCAATAAGCAAGCGGGCAAAAGTTCAAATAGGCAGTTCAAATGTCTCAGCAATAGCAACAAGGGCAATAATAGACAGGAGTTCAGTCTCGCCGTTAGGAAAAGCGGGGATTTCCCTGCAAAATAGAAACACGACCTCATCAAGGCAACAACAGGCAGCGGTCCACCATTGGTCTCAGGCACCCGGGGAGGATCGGATCCCCGCACGACATCCAAGTCCCCAAACTCCAAACATCGAAGAGCAGGAGGTTCCAAATCCACCGGCCAGCAGACCCGTCGATGGATAGCGACAGTATCCCTCGTAGCAACCTGGGGAGGCGAGGCGGTGGCATCACTGAGGCAAGAGGGGACCATGAAGGAGCGTTCACCCAAGATGGCGGTGGAACGAATCGAGTCTTCCGGAGCACCGGGGGCCAGGGCCGCGCGTAAGGATCGTAAGGCATCAAGAACGTCTCCAATCGTAGGCTCACGCACACACGTCCAGGCCCCCGTGCAGTCCAGCAACCCAAGGCCGTCATCACGAGGAGACCCACAGCACAGGTCGTCGGTAGCCATTTTGTGAATTCAGCCTCCTCACCACCCTCCGCGATTCTCGGAACAGTTCACAAATGCGGGCCTTTACAGATTTCCGGGGGGACCCAGCAATGGCAGCCTCGGTGAAAAAAGGAGATTCGCCCAAGGCGGGGGGCCGTCTGCAATATCGCTGGCGCTCCTCTCAAACAGAGTCCGAAGACGAGGGTCCAGGGTCGATGGACGGAGCAGCGGCGGGGGGACCCCTTCCCACGATCAGTCCACGGAGCACCGCGCCCCGCACCAGCCTCACGGCCGTCAAGGCGGGCCCGGATCAGGGTCACCGGGATGTTCTCACAGCGGCTCTCACCAGTGGCGCAGTCTCTCGGCCGGGGCCGACGGTCACCACAACGCCAGGCCGGATCCGATAGGCGAGGCCCCGGTCTCAACACCACGAGGGCCCAGGTCCCTTCGGGGGGCACAACTTCGGAACCGCAGCACGCCGGAGTCTCCAGGCCAAACGGTGAGTAAGAGCGAAACGTTGCGTTGCTATTTCTTCGGAATTGTGTCGTCTCTGGGCAGGATATACAACAGGATAGGCGAGTCAGGCCAGAGGGCTGACGGAGCCGAGCTACAAGGCGACCATTACGCTCGCGAGCTTGGCTCCTCCCCTACCCTGTATGTTTAATGTCTACCTAAACTGCCCGCAAAATTGCTTGCTACAGTAGTCGGCGGTGATTGGACACCAATAGGGTCCGGCGTCGTGGATGCTCGCGTGTGGAAGACCTACCCTGCCGCCAGCACCGGGATGGTGGTGGTGGTGTCGGCGGCAGGGTAGGTCTAGGTTGACATTGAACATACAGGGTATGTAGCTATCACTTACCTTGGTGTAGATAGTTTACCATTGATCCTGAAGAAGTGTCCTGAGCAATTAGCCACACTGCGACACGAAACATGTTGATCACTCGAGAGCAGGGTACATACCACTAGACACCTAATACTAGTTCTATGCCCCTCTCCACCTTTTAGTTAGGTAGTTTACCTCTGGAATAAAATATTGTGCTAGGACTAACTGACCTATTTTAACCCACTCGCTTCCTTCTTCATCTACACATACTAGGCCCCTCACCCCCACTGCACCCACCGGCAGGAACAAAAGATCCCCGACAAAGAGCCCCAGTTTCGGGTGCCCGCCAGGTATTGCAGCGCCGACCTGGTGAGGGGCAGGCTCAAATGATGAAGCATGACACCTAGCTTGCTAGGTGTGTGAGAGCCCTAGTTCCAACAAGGAGAATCCCCTCTCCTTATCACACACCATTACAGCCTACATGCTCGTGATCCCTTATCACACCTACCACGAGGAACTTCGTACTTCTCTTGCTTGCATAACCTTCCTGGGGCGTGTGCGCTGGACCTCAATAAACAAGCCCCTCGTCCCTCTCTTTTGTAAAACATAAGTTAGAAAAGTACCATAAATGTTGGAGAAAATTTGCTAAGAGTAGGGATGAATGTTAGATATTTTATTGGCTTTCTCGCACTTTTTCTTTGCCTTTTATCACTGGTGCCATAATTTGCAGCTAATAGATTTAGCTATATTTACATTAGGACGTTCAAAGTCTAGATTCATTAATTACGCTTTATGCATTATTTAATCTTCCTAAAATGATAGCTTGCATACTTTAGATATCACATAATAAATACATAAAACATGTGTTAAGCCCAGTGAAGCCTTTAGTGTACAGTCTAATTTAGCACATCGCATTATACCTGGACAAAGCAGAGTCTAAACACTTGCAGTGATGTTTTACACCCTATTTTTAACTGCTTAGATTAGAGAAGCACATTGAGAATACACAATGTTCAAATGAACTAAATAATGAGATAGGATGATGGGATATTCATTATCCCCAGTACTGCAGAGCATTCCTTGTTGAAATATAGTCTTGTATGTTATCCAATGAGCTGTTTCTTTACAAAGACTTGGGTGCTTATGTATAAATTCAATGTGTTTTCTTCCTTCTAGTTTCTCTGTAATGCAACAAATACTCAACAAAATGAATCAATTAATATATATAAAATATGTGCAAATGATGTATTGTGCTGATATCTACAAACCACGTTTGCGCCTGTGTCTGTGAAAGTAAAGAAGTGAAGGTGTTAGGCAACACTTTAATCTACATTTATGAAATAACAAATACATTCCTAAAATTTGCTTACTAATAAAAAAATGACCATATATATATATGTGTGCTGTGCAATTAAACATACATTAAAGGATGCAGAGATTTATTTAAGAACTTAGGTGGCTATTCAGGGCATGCCAGGCTGTACTGGATTCTGCAAGGGCAGCAGAGCAGAAGAGGCCTTTGCTATGCTACCCTGACAGACTGCAACCTGCCATATTTAAAGACCACCACCTACCTGACTGAGATGTTTGTGCCTTCCAAAGAACGGCCATCATAGCTGCTGTAATGCTAATTTTGTATTTTTCTGTTTAGGACCTCCATGCTTGAGGTGGTGGTCCCTACAGGAAAAAACATGCATGCCAGAACATGTAGCATAAAATAGGGAGGACGGCAAGAGGTACTGAGACTGAAGGCCTGAAGTCCACTGGGTTGTTGCTCTAAGGTTTCCAAACCACACAAAGAGAGAGTAAGTCCCCCCAGGCACTGAACCCTACCCCATAACCAAGTATGGTAGCATCAATGAGAGTGTGAGAGAAACACAAATCTCTCTATCTAGTTGCCTACCAATGACAGTGACAGACGGGAGACCAAATACTTTTTGGACTTATGTTCGTAAAGAAAGTCATCCTTTATGGAAGAGGAAACCTCACAAACACAATAGTATAATACTTCATTATTGGCATCCTCTCCCAACCCCAGTAGGTAAATACCACCAGGGCGGACTCAACCTCCTCAAAGACCTAAATGGAAGGATGGAATGGAAATTGAATAAGACTAACAGGACAAAGACAAAATCCTGATATTTCAAAATACCTCAATGCTGCCAGGTTATTACCTTTATTCAAAGGGACACTGGGTATCACTAAAAACAATCTTCAATGGGTATTATGAGTATAATGGCTCAAACTCATTCCTCATCTGCCAACATGTTTCTGCCTAATGATAATAGCCAGAACGGTCTAGGGCATTCTTCAGGGCTAATGGATCTCTTCCGAAATATTTGTGACTTCTAAAAGTCACTAAAATGAAAAAATAGGAAGTAGGTGTGAACTACCTTTAAACCCAGGTGAATCCTACCTGGTTCAGGTACCAATCTTCAATAGATTCCTTAGACCTCAGGGGATACTGGCTACCTGGTCTCAAAGAGGGAGGTGTCATTTGTAGTCACACAAATGACATTAAAAAAAGTGGTGGAAGTTTGTAAAGGTTTAAAATAAAATAGGAATATTCAATAACATCCAATGGGATACTGGATCATCCTGGCAGCATTTTAGATATGACTGACCAATGGAGATGTATCTGCTTTATTGTTTTTCAGGATATACGTACCCAATCTCTTAATTACATATCAGTTTTAGTACAAGAAAGAGGGAAAAAGAAGCTCTAATTGTAGACATTTTAAGAAAGCCTCTTCTGAAGAGGAGGATGATAGTAGCAGTAACAGATCCCTGTGTTCCAGCTCTGTCAGAGTCCTGAATCACGATCCTATCAGAGAGCTGTACCATTCTGATATAAAGAAGATTGTAGATGAAGCTGCAGAAAAAGGAAATATATATGAAAAGAGAAGAGGCTGAAAGCAGTTTTAGAACACCTAAGGGAAAATGTGGGGTTTCCACCAGCAGACAAAAAAGAGAGGATGTTCTGTTATGTAGATTTGTAAAGCGTGGTAATCACCTGTGTGGGTATCCAGGTGCTTGAGCCGCAAGGCCCCGCTGAGTTCATTGAAGAGCCAGGTCTTCAGTCTCTTGCGGAATTCAAGAAGCAAGGAGTAGGCTCTAGTGTGTTGTGGGAGGTTGGTCAAGGTTTTGGGTGCGATGGAAGAAAATGAGCGACCTCTCGTTCTGCTTTTGTGAATGAAGAGGGTGTGAGCAAGTGAGAGTGATGATGAATGTAGGTGTCTGGCAGGCTGGTGAAAGTGTATTCAGCTGTTCAGGTATGCTGGCCTAATGTTGTGGAGTGTTTTTTATGTGTGCGCGAAGAGTTTGGATAGGCTGCATTCGTGAATAGGGAGCCAGTGGAGATCTCTGAGGCATGGTCAGATTTGGGAGGTTGAGAATGAGTCTAGCAGCGGTGTTCCGGGTGGTCTGGAGTCTGTGTAGGACCTCTTTGGAGATCCCAGCGTAGAGTGTGTTGCCATAGTCGAGTCTGCTTGAGATGAGGGATTGCATCACAGTACGTCTTGTGTCCTGGGGTAGTCATTTGAAGATCTTTTGTAGCATGCAATGGATTTGGGAGCAGGAAGAACTAACTGTGTTGACTTCTGCTATCAAGTTGAGTATTTCATCCATAATAATTCTCAGGTTTCTGGTGTGATCTTTGGGTGTTTAAGTTGGTCCAAGCTCTGTCGGCCACCAGGTAGAGTCCAATGGAGAGTTCTGGTTTCCAAAGACCAGCACTTCTATCTTGTTGGAGACAGCTGGATCTTATCCATTCTGCAGTTGGTGAAGTTGGTTCTGGTGGTGGTGGTCTCGTCTATCAGGCCAAGTCGTGGACCAGGGTCAGCGGACTCGATAATTCTCGCCTCGGTGCCTACTCTAACCAGGGATCACACTCGGCAACTCTGGGCATTAGCTTGCCTCATCTCTACAACGGCCCCCCACATTCGCCGGGGATGCTTGGTTTCACCTTGGAGATACCCAGTAGGGACCATCTCACAGGGATAGCCAGGACGGGTTCCCCAGCGGTCTACAGCGCCACGACGCCTCAGGGCAGCAGTGCGCTTTACAAGACACATACATACATACATATGAGTTGGGTGTCATTGGCATAGAATACGATGGTGATACCATGGAATTGGGTGATGTTTGTGAGCAAAGTCGTGTAGACGTTGAACATGATGGGGCTGAGAGTTGAACCCTGGGAGACTCCGTAGATCAGGTTTTTGGATTCTGGTGTGAAGGGTGGAAGTCTGACTCTCTGTGTTCTTCCTGTGAAGAAGGAGCCTGTCCAGTAGAGGGCTGGTCCTTGGATGTCGATGTTGTGCAGTCTTCTGAGGAGTGTGATGTGCAAGACTGTATCAAAGGCTGCAGAGAGGTAGAGCAGAATGAGGGCTGCAGTTTCTTCTCAGTCAAGGATGGTTAGGATGTTGTTTGTGGCTGCGATTATTGCTTTTTTGGTGCTATGGTTACAGATGAATCCTATTTGGGTGTAGTCCAGTAGATGGTGTAGTTCAAGGTGGTTGGTGAGTTGTTTGTTGATGGCCTTCACCATCTCTTTGGCTGGGCAGGGGAGCAGTGAGATGGGACAGAAGTTGCTCAGTTAATATGGGCCGGCCAATAGCTTTTTGAGGAGGGGGCTGACTGCTGCATGCTTCCAGTCTTCCGGAAAGGTGGAGGATGTGATGGAGGTGTTGATGATATGGGTGAGGGTGTTGCTGATAGGTGATTCTCCCAGGTTGTAGATGCGGTGGGGGCATGGATCTGTTGGGATCCCGGAATGGACAGTCTACATGATCGCTGCCATCTGTTCCCTGGGGAGTGTTTCCATTCAGTTTGTTGTCTCACATGGTTGATTTTGGGCATGTTGGGTGCATTGAACTGTGGTGATTTAGAAGTGGATGATGGAGCGGTCTGTCTATGTGACCGGTAAAGAGGAGTTGTTCTTGATGCTGTCTTTAGTGGCGAAGATTGGTTCCAGTGTGTGACAAGCAATGTGTGTTGGGTCTGTGACAAGCTGGGTAATCAGATGTTGTGTAGACTTTCAAGGAGTGACATGGGGCAGAGGTCCGTTCGGTCTTCTAGGTAGAAGTTGAGAACGCAGAGCGGTATGAAGTCTTGGAGTTGACAGGGAAAGGGGCGATGAAGTCTGTGATGAGGTTGCTCAAGTTGGCCCGTGGTCCAGATGGTCGGTAGATGAGGTTTCCTTCAGGATGATATTTTCGCCTATTTGCAGTTTGTAGGGCAAGTGCTCCCTGAAGTTGGTGTTCTCCTCAGTGGATGTTGAGCATTTGCTAGTGTCCTTGTGGATGATGGCGAGTCCTCCTCCTGGCCAGTGAAAGCAGTCCTGCCATGCGAACTTGTGGCTGTTGGGATTGCCATGGAGATCTTGGGTGCTGAGGCATGGTTGAGAAGGTTTCTGTGAGGAAGAGAATGTCTGTTACGTTGTTGCTGAGTAGTTCCCAGATCTCAGTTACGTGTTGGGTAGCATGCATGCGAGCCTAAGTTGAGGTGTGGGTTTGGTGTTTTTGTGCAGTGTCGGGTGGGGGTGTTGATAGTGTTGCTGGTGTTTGAGTGCTGTGTGTATGTGGGCTGCTGCAGGAAAACCCACAGTGGGAGCAGGTGAAGGCCCCTACCTTCCTGGGAACCAATCCTGCCAGGACGTTCGCATTGCTCTGTATCCAAACAGATACGGTGAACACTCACACGTGTTCCACCTTGAATGTACTCAAACACAACGAATAGGTGAATATTCTTTGTACGTAGACTATAGGGATACTTTATTGATTTGCACATGTATTCTACTGGCGATTTAAGCAGTTTACTAATTTATTACAGATTTTCAGAGGTCACTTGCTTTGCGCGTTTTGACCCGGATCGAGTTCTGCCGGGTTAGAATTATCACCGGCATTCCGATCACGCAACACTGCTGCTCAACTTCTCAGACGCCTTACTTCTTATCACCTTGGATTCAACTTTATATTTTAACTTGTGCCCTACGGGTTGGAATTATCACCGGCATATGGGCATCACAGTTTTCTGACAACTTCCCTAAGCCCTGAAGAGTCGTGGGATCACTTTTTCCCGACGAAACATGTGTCGGCTGGTTGCGTTTTCCATCAGAATAAAGAAATTACGACATCACCCAAGAATTCTGTACGAATTGCTTCAAATGATATTTGCATTTCTTGTTGAAATTATGTATGTGTGCATAGGATTTAGCTATACTTGAAGGCCCCTACCATGTTGTGCAGTGCAGCGCGGGAGCCAGGGTAGAGCAAGCGGAGGAGCGCTGAAGAGTAGTGCTGCGGGGTGATTGGGCCAGTGTTCGTGGCACTGGAAGTGATCCAGGAACAGATGAGCATAGATGGGCTTCCCAGTGTCATGTATGTTGCACATAGACATGACTTTTGATACAGCCCGGGGTCTGGCGTGTAACGCTTCATAAACTTCTAAGGTTTACCATAACTGGAGACCGCAAAAAGGCAGACCCGTGCTCCTGAATTTAAAACGCCACATCATATTGGCGATAGAGCACACATATGTTTATAATTACGTGCTAACCGGAAACAAGTCTAAAGATTCTTATTTTAAAAAAAGACTGTTGATTTGCACAAACAGAGGTGTGGACCTTGGTGATTGACGCCATTCACGTCACTAATGCCCATAATAAGCCCATCGAAAAAAATCTCTTCATGGTGACATATGGCCCATGAGAATCTAGGCGACAGTATTATTAACCAAAACAGTATTTGAGGACATCTTTTTATTGAAATCCATGAAATTTACTGCTGCCCTACAGCAGATTATTAATAAGTTGACCGATGATTGGAAATTTTTCTTATCATATGTCATAAAAAAAGAGACATGCAAATATTGTGGTCTTGAGAAAGGTGGTGCGCACCCAGCAACTCACCGAAACGCGTCAACGCTCCTGTTATATCAAATTCAAGGGACCATATGTTTGGGATATTGATGATTTTTACCCAACAGTGAACATAAATCCTAAATGAATTGATAACCTAGGATGTTTCTATATTGATTCACCTATTACTGTCTCTTTTTGGGTTTTAATTGTTTTTATGAAATATTTGGGAGATTATGCTTTTATATGTTTTCTTATTTTATTGAATACATTGATATATCTTTTCCTATTTGGGGCCTTTTTAGTTTTTTTGTGTTTATATTCACAGCTGTCAGAAGGTGTACCATTTGGTTCTGCATTTGAGTTGTGGTGAGAATGTGAGTATGATTGATATATAAACCAAGGGGAACTTTTTATTACACTGGTTGTGTCGGTACTCTGTCCCTTGGATAGTTGGGCCACTCCCTTTTTCTTTCATTTCACAGCACATAGACGTGCAGCATCTGCCATTGAGTAGGCCATGGGAGGGAGAGGAGAACGAGGGCAGTGGACAGGGTTGCGGCGGGCTTGGCTGAAGAGGTGGGAAGGAGAAGTCGTGGAAAGAGCAGGTAAGGAGGGGCAGGAGGCAGGTTGAAGTTGTGGGTGGGAGCGAGGGGGGCTGAGGGAGCATGGTAGAAGGCCAGAAATGGCCTTTTCTGTGAAAGCAGGCACCGAAAGCTAGTGCCGACAGAAAAGGCACAACAGGGTAAAATAAAGCACAGAAGAGCAAGAGACAAAGGAATGCAGAACAAGAAGGGGGAAAGAACACAGAGAGCGAGTTACAAAAAGACTATGGTACAAGAAGGGTGTAAGATTGCAAAGAGAGAGTGACAAAAGCACGAAAGAGTGAGACAGTACAAAAAGACTATGGCACAAAATAGGTCAGAGGACACAAAGAGAATCTGGGATAAAAAAACGTGAAAAAATACCGAGACAAAATAACAAGGACTCAGGGCGAGAGTCTGCAGAGGAGCGGAGCGAGGGCACCAGGGGTGATGTCTGCTTGAAGCAGAGGAGCTTGCGGAAGCTGGTCAGGAGTGAAGGGAACCTCCACAGGTCAGTTCCAAGGAGGCGGTCTGGACTTGGGCACCTTCTCCGATGTGCTCTGAGTCAAGCACGCTGGTTTCACTGCCTGCTCTTCCATGACATGAGAAGCCACATTCTTTAGTTATGATAAACTGTGGGAGTTTGGAGCATTTATCTATTCCTAGACTAATGCAGAAGATGTACATGAGTTAAAAAGCTCATCCAGATCTACCTCTTTTTGGTAAGAATCCACTTAATTGAATAATTAGTCAAATCCATCTCACTAAAAAACAAATAACAGAAAATGATAATAATAGAAGGTAAAAGGCATACCAATATCTAGATGTAATAAAAGCACGGCGCAATTAAAGGATGGTAATCACAGCGCAAAGTAGCTGCAAATCACAGTTTTTTTTAAAATACGCCTTTTAGGAAACTTATAGTTGTGACACATATTGGCGGTATAACATAATGCAATATCGGGGACATTGAAAAACATGCAAACAAAGGATATACAGATATGTAGGCGTGGTGGTGCATTCCTTCTGCGCTGTGTATCCCACTGTCCATCTGTACATACCGGTGTGTACCTGCATAGCACTGCTGATAACGCAGGCAATCATGGCTGCAAGGCACCTGTGTCTGTGGAGTCTTAAGAAAGAGCCATTCAGAGAAGGTCTACGTTCAGTTGCAAGAGAGACAGAATATGTGCCACAGGCTGCGACACAGAGAAACAAAACTGCAGCTGAAATGTGGGTCCAGATGTTTCCATAGTAGTAGGTGTTCCACTACCGGAAATAGTCCCATTCTGAGCCTAAGACACTCAACTTTACAAGAGTGTGCAGTTGGCCCAATTAGATATGTGGGCACATTCTTATCTGAGTAGGGTTTCAAACAGTTTTAGATGTTCAAGAGCGAAACCAAGCAGGTCAAGGTCTCTCAAAAAAATAAGGTGATGCGGTAGTCCCTTACACGCAAGGACGGTGATGCGTTGAAGATCTGGTGCAAAGAAACAAAGATGGTGCTTTCTTCTTGATGCAACACGCTTCCCAGTGATACGGCGGCGTCTGCGGCGATGTCGATCCTCTTTTCCGGCGATGCGAGATGCTTTACACGATGCGAGCAGCAACAGGCCCTGCGACACGCTTCCCAATGATGGAGCGGCATCTGCTGCGATGTCGATCCTCTCCTCTGGCGATGCGAGTTGCTTCCACAACAATGCGAGCCGCGACAGGCCCTGCAACACTCTTCCCGGTGATGCGGCGGCATCTGCTGTGACGTCGATCCTTTTCTCCGGCGATGAGCCGCGACAGACACTACGACACGCTTCTCGGTCCAGGGAAGGCATGGCTTGGCAGTTCGGGCTGGACTGTTCCCATGAGGCACAGGGTCAGACTGATTTGCATATGGCCATGTCTGAACTGGGGTGGCAGAGTGGGCTAAAGAACGGTGATGGATCAAACCCAGATCTTTTGACTGGGTGTGAGTGTTTGATTGGTTCAGATGCTCCGTCCATCTCCGCCACCTTTTGTACCGCTCTCGGAGATGCGGCGGCATCTGATGCGACATCGATTCTTTTCCCCAGCGATGAGCCGCGACAGGCCCTGTGACACGCTTCCCAGTGATGCAGCAGAATCTGCTGCAACGTCGATCCTCTTCTCCTGGCGATGCGAGGCGCTTCGGTGGACCTGCGATGACTCAACGATTCTTCTGCGACACACTTCCCGGTGATGCGGCGGCGTCTGCTGCGAAGTCGATCCTCTTCTCTGGTGATGCGAGGCGCTTCATGTTGTGAAGCAGCAGCAGCAGTTTGGCAACACGCTTCCCATTCTTGAGTCGCTTTCCCAGCTCCTTGCGACGCGCAAGTCCTCAAAAAGTCCAGCACAACTGCAGGCACTTCAAGAGAACTCTTGGGAAGCTGGTGGGGGAAGTCTGTTGTGCCTAAGACTTTAGCAGGAGGCAAGCTCTGTTTTCAAGCCCTTGGAGATCCTTCACAAGTTGAATAAAGTACACAAGGTCCTTTCTCCTTTCTTTGTCAGTCAGGCAACCACTGCAGGCCAATTCCCCAAGCAGCACTTCAACTTAGGAATAGTCTCTCCTCAGTTTCTTCTGGTTCCTCTCCTCAGCAAAGCTTTCTTCTTGTTGTCCAAAAGTGATCTAATTCTCTGGGGTCTGGGTCCCCTCTTTTATACACAGTTTCTCTTTGCTCTCTGAAGGCAGAGAGGCCTTTGCCTAGTCCAAACCAGTTCTGGTCAGTCCTGGAGCACTCTGTTTACATGACTCCTTCTTTCCTTTCACAGTGCAGGGCAGAGACATCAGACGCATCACAGGAGGTGGAGCCAGCATTGTGGAGGGAAGGCACAGCCCTATTCAGGTCGCAGGTGCAACTCCTCCCACCCATCTGCATGTAGATCTCTCTATTCAGCCCTGTGCTGACTCACCCTGTCTCCTAGAATCCCCCAGTCCCTGTCACTCAAACGCCGGACAAAGAATACACAACCTAGCAGAGGCAGGCTTGGATGGTTAGACAAGAAAATACCTACTTTCTAAAAGTGGTATTTTCAAACACAGAATGTTAAAACCAACTTCACTAAATGATGTATTTTATCATTCTGAGTTCATGCATACTAAACTCGAAACTCGAAATTCTACCTAGTTCCCTGAGTCAGTTAGGATTATAAGATGTAATAATCAAACTGTCCATTCAGGCCTATGGGGAACAGGTAGCCTTGCAATAGTGAAAAACGAAAATGACTGTAATTCACTATTAGGGCATGTCACACACATCAGGGTTTGTCCTACCTTATACTTACAATGCACCCTGCCCTTGGGCCTACGGTAGGGGTGTCTGATATGAAGAAAAGGGAAGGTTTAGGGACTGGCGAGTGGATGCCCTTGCCCAGTCAACATGGCAGTACCAGACTGCACACAGGCTCTGCAATGGCAAGCCTTAGACACACTTTTACAGACTGCTTCTGCGGGTGGCACAACCAGTGCTACAAGTCTACCAGCCGCATTTGGTTTACAAGCCCAGGGCACACTCAGTGCACTGTACTAAGGTCTGACAAGGAAACCAACCCAGCCAATCATGGAGTCACTAATCCATACATCAATTTACAATAGGGAGAGCATATGCACTTTAGCATTGATCAGCAGTGGTAAAGTGCCCAGAGTCATAAAACCAACAAAAACAGGTCAGACAAAATACAGTTCAGGGATGACCCTGCAAAAAGGGCCAAGTCCAACAATAGGTTTTTAATTGCTTACAGCAGCTGAGCATGCCAACTTGAGCTGCAGATGAGTTGATCTGCATTTCCTTCCATAGCAGCCTTTTTGGGTTAGCTTCAGCAACGTGTCTAATCCAATGCCAAGTACTTAGGAAAGTAGCATCAGACGCAAGTGCCTGTCCGATGAGACAAATTCCAAGCTGGTCTGCTCCTCAGAGAAGCACTAAAGAAGATGAACCAATAGTCAGCCATGTTGCCTTATTTTCCATCCAGCCAACTATAAAGCTTGCATGGGAAAGAAAGCCTTACTCCCATAATTGAGGGAGGGAAGGAATTTGGCTTTAACCCCACTGAAGAAAGGAAGTAGCGATGGTCTGGACAGAGCTTTAAGAAGTTTGCATAAAGCCGATGATACAGATGTGGTTTTGGTTCTTCCTTGGAAAGATGATGCATGCAACTGCAGCGATCGCGAAGCCACACACCAGGATGTTTATATGTTGCTGTCATTTTCACTTCTTTACTGTCATGAAACCACCTCCCAGTTTTCCTTTTTTTCTTGGTGAAGATTGCACGTTGACCTTGTTCATATTAGTGGTTAACTTTTTTGCTTTGCAGGGGGATGGAGAGAAGTTAGGCGGTGCTGTAACCAAATGGAAGTCTTGTTTAATGGGACAGAGCCATCCTCATATTGTAAGTTGGGAAGGTGGTGCTTCCTAATTTTGGAGGGCAAGAATGTGTCTTAGTCAAATCTTTGCTTAGTTTTGCTCCAAAGAGGATAAAAAGCAGGGGAGCTTGAAGTTAACACTGCATCAGGCTTCCATCGGCGTACATTTGTGAGGATAATGCCCTATTGTAGTGAGTTTGATTTGAAAGCAGGCTGTAGCCTATCATCCTCCTACGTTCTAATTTTGATCAAAGGAACGCACTATCAATGCAGTCAAAAGCTGCCCTGAAATGAATAAATCCCCTGTAAAGGGTTGTTGTGTGGCATTTTAAGCGCCGAGTGAATTTTCCAGATTCATGCCCTTATACAGGTACAATTCATATTACCCTTATACTGACATAGAAATGAAGACTTTATTTAGGCATAGCCCATGCTACCCAAATACAGGCATGGCTACTTCCACCCGTACCAAATGTCACAACGCTTTCTTGGAAAACCAGCTAAAGCAGTCAGGGACTTCCCCTTGCTTGAATATTGATTTCTCCAAGAACTCAGTTAGTTTTACAATGAAAAACTATTCCCCAGGGGTTCATTCACGACGTTCATATGCCAGACTTTACGTCAAACTATGGCATTCCTAAACACCTTCTTTTTTTTTTTTTATTCATCATCAGGTATTAAACTTTACAAATACTATATTACACAGAATATATACAATGAAACAGATGTACTCCTTTTGGAGTCACGAATACAAGAAAATAACATAAGGTAAACACACATGCGGAAATACTAAAACGAAAAGAGAGAAGAAGAAAAAGCAGAGTGACGGATACAAGAAAAAAAAGAATAATACTAGGTATGCCTTTAGAGAGGTCATGATGCCCAGCTTATATAGGAACTACCTCAGGTTTACCCCTTCTAATATTCATCCATCCTTAATTTCCATTCTACAACCGGTGCCCAGACCCGTTTCCCCAATTGCTTTGCCTTCCACCCTTTTTTGTCATACAGAGCTTTCTCTAAGGTATATATGGCTAGCAACCGTGACAACCACTGTTGGAATGTTGGTGGATTTGGGTATTTCCATAAAGTTGCTATACACAACCGACTTAAGGTCATTGCCAGAAATATAAATTCTTGGTGAGGTATTTCAAACCCATCTCTCGCTACACCTAAGACCATAACTTCATTGGTTAAGCTAATGGATATCCCTAATACACTATCCAAGAATTGTTCTAATGAGCGTTTAAATGGATCTAAATTAAGACATGAGGCGAACATGTGTATTGTATCTGCCTGCAAGCTTTGACACCTTGGGCATGTTATCCCACTTGTTCCGCCCCACCGAGCTATTCTATGCGGTGTGTAATAGAGTTCAAACAAGGTCGTATAATACTGTGCTTGCAAATTCGCTACTTTTAGTATTGTATTTGCTAAAATAAGCATTTTTTTTACCCTCGTTCCCTGTTAAATTTAGCTTCGTTCTCCATTTTTCAAATACTTTCAACCGATCATCCTCTTTATACTGGCATATTTCATCATATAATTGTGAAATCGAACAACCCTCCTCATCTCTCAATTGCTCCATAACATCCTCCCTTTTAAAGTTCATATTACCCGCCTATTTTTTTAATAAAACGGACCTAATCTGCAGATATTTATAGAAGTCTCTGCGCTCAAGATTATATAATTGCTGTGCTTTGTCAAAAGCGATTAAGCCTGTGTGATCGATGAGGTCTCCTATGATATTAACCCCGAGGATATCCCACCGTTTCATCACCTGGTCGTGGAACACCTCTGGTAATAAGTGGTTCTTATACAGAGGGGTATAAAAGTTCATCCTCCCAAGTTTAATTTTTTTCCGAACCAGGGACCATACTGAAGATGCGGCCCCAAGTATCTTGAATTTTGTTTTTTATAGTAATTCGGTTCATTAAATGTAAGCAGTCCCTTGTTAGAATCCACTATTAATAGTTCAAATATATCTGGAATGCCATCATTGCCCCTCCACCTATCATTCGTATTCCCACCTAGTAATCCTCTGATATATTGCAGGGCTGCCGCTAAATAATAGGCCTTGAAATCGGGAAACATCCTTTACAACGCAACTTTTACCACGCAGTGCCTTTACGACGCAACTTTTACAACGCAAACCATTACAACGCATTGCGCTGGGGGGCGCTCTAGGATAGGGAATAAGTTTAATTTACTATCCAACACCTTCCCTAGTGTCCACGGGGACTGGAGTTGGAATAGTAAATTAAACTTCACTATCGAGCACCTCAAAGCGCTATGCGTTGTAAAGGTTTGCGTTGTAAAAACCGTGTTGTAAAGGCATGCGTGGTAAAAGCATGCGTTGTAATGTCATACATCCCTTGAAATCTGGTACCGCCAGGCCACCCTGATCCCTAGATAATGACAGGAATTTTATAGCCCTTCGTGATTTTCCTTTTGCCCATATAAAACGATTGGTAAGTCCCTCAATTTCTTGGGGGGCGCTAGTGGGCGCACACGCAGAATGGCCGCACTGTAGTGAGGCTCCTTCTGCCTGGACAGATGATCCTGTACTTATCCTTATCCACCAACGCCAAACTCTGTTAAAATGTTACACAGGTGTCGACGATTCTAATGAGCAGACTCGGTGAAACTCTGGAATCGATCTGACCTTGCGATCCGAAGATAGAGGCTTGGAAGTGAGTGACCGGGAGCTGGCTTGGAGCTCGACTGATCACGCTGCTGGGAGCTGGTGACTACGCTATACCGCGGTGGACCACGAGGAGTGCAGGCCTCAAGGGTCAAGACGCTGGAATAACCCCTACGATCCCTCACTGCTGCGGTGCTGAGATTTGGGAGGACTCCGGTACAGCGCTGAGCAGTATCGGCACTAGCGGGAGCAACCGGCAAGATCCATTGAATCGGGCAGAAGGGCAGCGGCGGACTATTTGGACTGGCCGGAATATTGTGGTGAGGTGCATAGAGTGCGGTGGGGGGAAGAAGCGAAGAGCCTGGTGAAGAGCTGTTAACAACGGCGAGGACTGGTGGCGGACGCTGGAGATTGCGGACATAGGAGCGAAAGATCCCCCCCCACTAATGGTGCTCCCGTGTGCTGACTGTGCCTGTCTCGGCGGTCTGGCCTAGGAGGATTGCGGATTGTCACTGCGGGACCATTTCAGGGAATTAAGTGCTTGCAGCCCGAGACGTACTTGAGGCCAGGTCCCAGCCGTCGGGACTGGGCAGCAGAGGAGTGAAGTCCCGGCTGGCATAGTGGTTCAGCTGCGTCACGGTGCTCCACGCTGTGCTGAGCTACTGCAGCCGACTGTGACCCGCAACGGAAAGAGCGCTATCACAGAACTGTAGTTATGGTCGTGTGAGGCGGGAGGAGTGTGTGTATACATGGAATGAGGCACTAGTTGACCAGAAGGCATCGTAGGGGAGATAAATACAGTGGCGGAAAACAGATATGATTACTTACCAGTGATACCATATTGAGCTGCGCATCAGTGGCCAGTGAGGTCAAGCTGAGATCAAAGGGTGAGACATTGGTTAAGTCGTTAATATTATACTGCTCCTAAGGTGCATATATTCTTCCAAGGACCCCTGAGGTGCACTGTTACTCGCTTGTATAGCGATACGTGGGGCAACCAACAAGACACACCTACCGGACTTGATTAACTCTATCTATCGGGAAGTATATGGAATACGTGCTACTTCCATCTGTTCGTGGTATTGTTGGGAACATTCTAAACGCCAGGTAACACAGAGCGGTTGATATAAATCGTTGGTGATAATGTATGTTATTCCTGCTCCATTCCGAAGGATTGCGGCTGTTTAAACCGCTTGATGGACGCTGGTTTAATACAAGTAGATACATCCTGAAGGCCTGATTTACGCTCATGAGTGGAGCTTCCTGCCAAGCCGGAGAAGAACTTGGGAAACGACCCTCGCCAACTGCACTAAGACCCTACAGGAGACCCACAATGGGTAAACAGGACAATAGACAGCCTAAACTGTCCTTCGACGACACGACTTCCCAAAAAAAAAAGGGTTGCGAAAACGCCGGATGAAACTGTTACGCAAAGTCCGGTGGACACTGGAGCGAGTTCTGATTCACCAGCTTTCGAAATACAACAGCTTATGCAGGAAATGAGGCAGGGGTTTGCCACAATAGTGGATAAAGTCGATCGAATATCTTCTAGAATGCCATTGCGCAGAAAATGGATGCGCACGAGGAGCGCATCACTGAGGCTGAAAGACGTATCTCTGAAAATGACGACACCACGGCTTCGCATACCACCCAACTCTCGAGAATGGATAATGTCCTCAGAGTCATTGCAGCGAAGAATGAGGAGTTGGAGGCCCGCAGCCGGCGCAACAACATTCGCGTCATGGGCGTACCGGAGTCCACCAACACTGGACGCATGGAGGATTACGTGGAAAAGATACTACTTGCTGCAATTGGAACTGAAGCGCTCTCTAAACAGTTCATCGTTGAAAGAGCGCATCGCTCACTCGGACCGCGGCCTAAACCGGGGGCTCCACCAAGGCCCATCATTGCACGGCTTCTCAATTACCGTGATCGCGACACTGCATTACGGGCTGCACGCACCAATCAAAACTTGTCATGTGATGGAGTCAGTTTTTCCATCTATCCGGACTTTACGCCCATCGTACAGGAACAGAGACGTAAGTTTCTGGATGTTAAGAGAAAACTCCGTACGTTACAGATAGACTATGCACTTCTGTACCCGGCGAAGCTGAGAGTGACCCACCAAGCTAAACAACACTTCTTCACGAAACCGCAGCAAGTGGAGGATTTCTTGAAAGGTCTGAGAAAAGCGAGATCCGGACATCGACAAAATGGCAGGGAAGGACAGGAAGATGGACATTTAATGGAGGAAGATGAGTAGCGTGGTGTTGTTAAATACTACAATACTGTAAGGGCCTAATGGAGGGCGCGAGAGACTCCTCAAGGCGATCTCTATCGTAGAAGTATGACGCTGATGCTCGAAAGCACTATGGACGAATGTTGGACTGTTGGTGGTAACGTATTCCAGGCACCACCCCCTCCCCTCCTTTAAACTTTGCCCGCTTGCGGACATATAGGGTGTGGGGAGCGGTGTGGGGGGTGGCAATGTGCATGCCTCAGATGACCCCGGAAGGGTATACCCCATTGATAATGTTTGGTATAGTATGGATGTTGGGGGTTTTACAAACAGACTGGGGGGAGGGTGGGAGGTAATTCTGGCAAGTTGGGGATGTTTCAGTGGGTGGAAGGGTGGGTGAAGTCTGTGGAGTATTGCATAGCGGTATGTCACTACATTGCAACTGCACAAGTATAGAAAACTTAGATGCGAACATTGTAGATCACTTGTAGTACAGGAGGGGATGCTATGTTTTCTGTTAACAAGGGAGGAGGGGGGGACGAGGAATGGTTGAGGTTGTCTAGTTACGGTAGGGATGGGATTCAGGTCCACAGGCAAAAAAGTATGGGAATTGATGAAATGCCACCCTTTGAAATGCCATGTCTTAGCAGACTGCGGTTGCTGGGGAATGGAACAGGAGTAACAGCCCGCATGGTTGATGAGAGGAATAGGGATTATGGCAAGTTGGGGAGGACACAGTTGGTTGGATGGGGGCAGGTTGTTCTGAACACATAAAGTTGAATTGTTGCGCAGGTGAGGATGCCGTGGAGGGGCTACCTGCCTCAGTTGGAGGAAGTCAGCCAATGGGAGGTCGGTGGGAGGGAGGGAGTTTTCCTATGGGAAAGGTCAGCGGGGGAAGAGCAATTGCAGACTGTGGCGCATGTTCATGTATGACTGCTGTTTATGTGACAGATTTTTTTAGGCACAGAGGTGGAGGTTCGTACGGAGAGAGTCCTACTCGGGAATATTTTGCAAGCGGATTGGAGGGAATGATAATGTGATGGCGGGTATTGATCGATATACAAAAATAAAAATTTTGTCATGGAATATTCGGGGATTAAATGATGCCAGGAAAGGCAGGAAGGTGATTGCATATTTGGAACGGCATCATGTGCAAATTGCATTATTACAGGAAACGCATCTACGCCCCGCTCTAACCACACGTTTGCATGCAAGTGGGCGGATGTGAGAAGCTTTTCGTCGTACTCTGAGTATGGCAGAGGTACGGCAGTGTTAATTAAAAAGTCAGTGCAGTTTGTGAAGCTGGGTGAGCTAGTTGACCTAGAGGGGAGATATGTTCTACTATGGGGCAGTCTTGGCTCTGACACGGTCACAATAGTGAATTGCTATGCGCCTAATATCGATACACCTGAATTCTTTACGAATCTGTGGGGTAAGATACTGGACGCGGGATCGATGCACATAATCTGGGGTGGGAATTTTAATGTTACCATGGTTCCAGGAATGGATAGATCTGATGGCTGTCATCAAAATAATAGACGTGCTAGGGATGCATTACAAGGTATAATTAGGGAAGGAGCCTTGATAGATAGCTGGCGATTTGTGCATGCAGGGCTACGCAAAGGGACACATTTTACGACACATGCCGATACCTGGGCCAGATTAGACTATTGCCTTCTATCTCGTGGACTGGCGATTGACTTGGGCAAGGTTGCTCATTTACTAAGAACATATTCGGACCACTGTCCGGTGCTGGTTCAGATTGCGGTCCCTGGTTATGGTAAGGCGAGGCCAGTGTGGCGCATACAACCTACGATGCTTCTGGATGCTGTGTTCAAAACAGAACTGGGAGAGGAGATCGCTGAATTTTTTTCCTCGAAACAAGGGTTCTGTTGAAAGTGTAGACACTATTTGGGAGGCGTTTGAGGTGACGATCAGGGGGTATTGCATATCTAAGAGTTTTGGGGTGTTGCGAGACATTAAGGAAACAATTGCGAAATTGGAGCGTGATATGAAGGAACTGGAGATCAGGATGATTGGGGAACCGATGGGGCTTATACACAAGGACTTTAGGGACAAGCTCACGCAATATGAGGAAGAGGTGGCCAGAGAAGCCAAATTCAGGGGCAAACATTGGCAAGCAAGGTGTTATTGTGAAGGGGAAAGACCTGGTCGGGTTCTAACAGAAATCACCAGACATCCAAGAGGTAACACACATATACTGGAAGTACGTACACAGGAGGGTGGGCCATGCCAAGATACGAAGGGAATACTAGACATATTTACAGCACATTATGGAAGGTTATATACTACACAAAGAACTGGTGAAGTAAGGTTTGGGGAATTTTTAGACGATGTGGCGTTGTGCTGGCTCAGTAATGACCATAGGCAGTTTCTGGGCGCTCCACTCGAAATTCATGAAATACAGGACCCTATTATGTCCCTCAATAATGGTAAGGCAACGGGGTTGGATGGATTACCAGCTGAATTTTATAAATGCTATGTTGATATAATGGCCCCGTTACTGAAAGAGATTTTTGAAGAGTCACTGGCGATGGGAATTTTGCCCAAGTCAATGAGGGAGGTGGTCATTACGTCTCTTTTAAAGCCCGGTAAAGAGCCCAAGGAGTGCGATTCGTACAGACCGCTTTCCCTTATAAATTGTGACGCTAAGATATTGGCGAAAGTTCTGGCGACTAGACTCTCGCTGCTTATGACCAAGATAGTCCTTCCGGATCAGGCGGGGTTTGTCCCCGGCAGGTCCACTAATCACAATCTGCGTACCCTTTTTTCACTGATTCAAACGATAGCGCCAGACCTACCTGTGGCGGCTATATTTCTTGACGCTACGAAAGCGTTTGATTCGGTTGAATGGAGTAACCTCTTCGAAATATTAGCCAGAATGGGATTCCCGAAAATATTTATTGCCTGGATAAGGCTCCTAAATACTGATCCAGCGGCGAAGGTGCTGATTAATGGTGAGCTTTCAGATTCAATATCGATTTCCAGGGGCACCAGGCAAGGGTGTCCGCTATCACCATTGCTTTTCGCTATAGCAATAGAACCCCTAGCTTGTCGCATCAGACAGCTACACAAGCAGAGCGCCTTTAAATGTTTTCAAAGACAGATAGATATATCACTCTATGCTGATGATCTGACGTTATATGTGGTAGATCCGCAGTCCAATCTGAACTCACTGCTTCGAGAGTTCTTGGTATTTGGTCGACTGTCTGGCATACAAATAAACTGGAGGAAATCCCAATTTTTCCCCCTGACTCCTGCCGTTTCCCATTTCCCTTTGGATTACCCGCTGGAATGGTGTGATTCGGACCTTCGTTACCTAGGTATCCAGGTTTCGCTTGTAAAAGATGATACGATATGACTGAATTATGGCACTGCCATCACTAAGCTTAGGGACGATTTGTTACACGGTGGATATCGTTGTCGCTGTCCATGGCTGGCAGAGCCTCGTTGATCAAGATGGTGGTTCTGCCTCGGTTTTTATACCTGTTTCAGAACGTCCCATATTATCCGGGTTCCTACTTCTTTAAAACGTTGCGGTCGGATCTATTGAGATTATTTTGGGGAGGCACGCAGCCGCGAGTGGCGTGGACGGTCATTACCCAACCTTATGTTGATGGGGGATTTGATGTCCCTGATTTTCTAATATATTATTTGAGTGCTCAGGCACATTATGCGTATTATTGGTTTGCTCCCACATCGTTCATGCCGCAATTGGCTGTGGAGGATTGGATAGCCCGACCTCTTCATCTTAAAGGTATTATTTATGGCCTGGTCAATGTTATAGAAATGCCAGCTACTACGGTGACGTGTACAATTCATGCATGGAACCGAATTCTTAACATACTG
The DNA here is from genome assembly GCF_964261635.1 of Lissotriton helveticus. Classification (NCBI taxonomy): domain Eukaryota; kingdom Metazoa; phylum Chordata; class Amphibia; order Caudata; family Salamandridae; genus Lissotriton; species Lissotriton helveticus. The sequence goes on from NC_136073.1 coordinate 684,658,183, forward strand.
CCGGTTGAGTTCCTATACGCACCAAGCATGCCTCTCGTGTATCACCCGGGGCTATCCCTGCTGCAAGAAGGGGGATTCCACACACTATGTCATAAGCTGCAGTTACATACTTGGGGACAATTGTTCTTGGATGGGAAGTTTAAAACACGTCAGCAGCTGTTTCAGGAGCATTCGCCTACACCATTAGAACTTTTTTACTACATTAGGCTACGACAGAGACTGCGTAGTGTCCTACCACAGTTCCCAGATGAACCTGACGTAGTACTACCGCTACAAGCTATGCTGGTATCTGCGGATGGACGGCATCTGGTGTCACATCTTACCCGAGGTATACGCGGGCAATGTGACGGCGGCGAGAGCAGAACACATCAACAATGGAGTACAGATATTGGCAAGGAAATAACTGCGGCACAGTGGAAGTACTGCTGTGGTCTCACGGCCAATATTTCGCCTAGCTCCAGACTAAAAATTATACATTATAAGTTCCTACAGAGGATGTTTTATACACCGGAAAAAAAGATGAGATTCCGATTATCAGACAATGCTAGATGTGAACCTTGCGGATAGGATGCGGCAGGCTTCCTGCATTTAGCGTGGGAATGCCCAGTTGTCTTCGACTACTGGACAAAGGTACAAATGGCGCTCCAGGAGATGGTTAACAAGACGATTGATGAGGCTACTTATGCTGTTAGGCTACACTATGCAGACGCCTAAATCGGTAAGGAAATCAGTGGATGTAGCATTATTATTAGCGAAACGCAGAGTAGCATGCAGAAGGGGGAGAGGAAGAGCTCCGAAATTTAAGGACTGGTTAGGTGATCTGATTCATTATCAGGATCAACATACAACCTATGCAGACACAAAACCGGTGAGCAGTAGGGCTAAAGACATATGGGGTCCACTACGAGAATACTTGCTTGCCACCGCAGCTGCCTTGGATGGTGGGAGCCGGGTCGATGTTGGGGATGACACGGTCGGGCGGGAAGGTTAGCCACACACTGCAAAGATTGACCAATACATGCCTCCGTGGTCTGGTAGGATATATTCCTTGAAGACTGAATGAATGGGTTTAACGTATGCCTGGATTTAACCTTAATTGATATGATGCTGATCACTAGTGATGCACGGAAGTTATGTGGTGGTTCTCTCTCCTCTCGAATTGTTTTTACCACGATAGATTATACCTTCGATTGATTGTCTTGCTGAATGGTATAGCTCTCTAGCGATACCTACCTTATGTGCCAATGATGCTGGATACTTACTGGATAATGCTGCAACTACAGAATTGTGCTATACACAGGTACGACAGAGAAGGCTCTCCCCCCATCCCCCCCTTTTTTTCAGTTTTTTTTTTCTTCTTCCTTTTTTTTTTTCTCTCATGTTATGGTTCGATGTTGGACACATTAAAATTCGGGGACCTCTGCAAGTATTGGTGCCACGCAAGGTATTGAGTACGAACAATGCTACGATTCTTTTATGCGCTGCCGGACCCCTGGGATGTCGGCAATTGAGCTGTGTATAATAATGATGTTGACAAAGGATTATAATGAACGCAGCCGGCCCGTGTGGTTGTTGGCATAATGCAGTGTTAACTTGTGTTGGTACAATAAAGGTCTTCTTAAAAAAAATAAAAAAAAAGTCCCTCAATTTCCTTAAACCAGCTATCATTACATTTTAGCTGGATAGTTCGGAATAGGTATAAGACCTTAGGCAGAAATAGCATTTTTATTACATTACATCGGCCTATAGTTGTTTGGTGCAGGTTATTCATCCTGTCTAAATCTTCTTTAGCCTTTTTGATCACTGGGCCGAGGTTTTTTTCCACGACCTTCGTTAATTCAGATGTTATGGTTATTCCAAGATAAACCGCGGCTTCTGTAACTCTCTGATCTGCAATTGTAAAACAATTTGTGTTTTTCCTTGATTCAATTTATATCCAGATAAGGTCCCATAGGCTTTAGCTTCCTTTTCTATTTCAACTAATGCAGAGGCAGGATCAGGCGATGTGACGGCTAGGTCATCTGCATACCCTAATATTTTAGTTTCATACCCGTTCAGAGTAATTGGCAAGATGTTTCTATTTAGCTCGATTCTTCTTATGAAAGGATCGATATAAAAGGCAAAGAGTAGCGGGGAGCAGGGGCACCCTTGTCTAGTTCCACGCTCGATGTTAATTGTCTCGCTCTGCTCCCCCATTACTCTGAGGCTGATCCTAGGGTTCTTATATAGAGCTTTCAGGGCCCCTATGCAGACTTTCCCGATATTTACTTTACTCAATGCAGCCCATAGGAAACCCCACGAGACCCTATCAAACGCTTTCTCAGCGTCCAGCAGTATTAAAGCCATAGGATCTCGTGAGGCTGCCGTCCCATCAAATAGTGTACCAACCCTTCTTATATGGTCTGCGGTACCCCTCCCGGGGATGAACCCATGTTGCCGAGGGGATATGACCTTGCCAATTATCAAACTCAGGCGGTTAGCCGAAATCTTAGAATATATCTTGGTGTCACTATTCATAAGACTTATAGGTCTGTATGACCCTGGATCAGTAGGGCCTTTATTTTTTTAAGAAAAAACACCATTAAAGCTTCGCCCCAAGACCTAGGCAGTGCCGCTCCCCTTTGTGTTGAAACCATAAGTTTGTTAATGTCTACTTCTAAAATTGGGAGAAATTTCTTATAAAACTAGAGTGGAATAAAGTCAGGCCCCACAGCTTTCCCCGAGGGGAGGTCTTTAATTGCTCCCTGTATTTCTTCTAGAGTGAAGCTGGCTTCCAAAGCATTTTTATCTTCTAATGTTAGCCTCTCTATTAATGCAGCCTCTAGATAATGTTCTATTTCTTTTTCTATTTCCTTTCTGCCTGCCCCCTTATCCTGGTTATATAAATTTTGATAGAAATCCTGAAATACCGAGCAGATCTCCTTTGGTGTGGTAGCTGTTGTGCCTGCCTCCGATACGAGCTCTGATATTCCTTCCTTAGTAGCGGCCTGCCGAGTTCTTATAGCTAGGATATGCCCAATTTGCTCGCTATACTCATACTGGTCTTGCTTCCAAGCTAAGTATTTTCCAGCTGCCTTCGAAGCAAATACTTCCCCTACTGCTTCCTTAGCTATAGCCAGGTTCTGTACAACTCTTGTCAAATCCCCTTTGGCACTTATTACTTTCACCAGCTCTTCTTCTAATATGGCGACTGACCTTATCTTCTCCTCAATAGCCTCCTTCTCCAGCTTATTCCGCTTGAAAGAGAAGCCGGTGGTTTCCCCCCTGATACCAGCCTTCAAAGCATCCCATACTACTACTGGTGAGACCGACCCCCTATTAATCTCCAAAAATTCCCTAAGCCAACCTTCCATACTTAACATCTTGCAGTAGAGCTCTCTCAAATGTCCAGCTAGTTGTTACTTTTGGAGAGTTTGGAATTAAAATTTCAAGAACTAGCGGGTTATGGTCTGACATCACACTCAGCAGCCTTTTAATCTTGGCCATAGTTATTAGCAAAGGTGATATCAGAAAGTAATCTAGGCGTGCTACGATCTTATGAGGTACAGAATAGTATGTGCTACCCCCCCCCCCCGCCGGCGTTTTCCTGCTCCCATATATCGGTCAACCCATTATCCTGCATTAGCTGTATCAGAGCTCTGTGGCTTCTCTTCTTCCTACCAGTGAACCTGGCGGGGTCATTTTTCCATAGGCCATCAAGTCTCCGCACACTATTATTGGCAGAGGCCAGTTGGACAATTGCGTGTTAATATGATTTAAAAACTCTGGGTCGTCCACTGTTGGAGCGTATACGGAGCATAGTGTGAAATTAAATCCCTGCATTTGACATTCAGCTAAGACCCATCGGCTATACTTATCAGCCCTCTGTTTTTTCAATATAACCGTCTTTGCTTGTACCAATATCGCCACCTCGCGTGTTCTAGTCCCTTGTGTCGTGCAAATTAGCAGCTGGTATCCCAATTGTTCTAATAAACTTTTTTGAGAGATCTCTACGTGCATTTCCTGCATACATATAATGTCTGCATGCACAGACTTAAAGTATTCTTTCAGGTCCCTGCGTTTCTTGGCATCATTTAAGCCGCAAATATTAATTGTAACTATCCGCATGAATTTTCTTTAGCTTCCCAATTCCTTCTCCTGTGTATACATCCCTGATATCCTTTCCTCCCTGATGATGATTTTTTTAACCCCATTTTTGCCCCTGTTCCCCCCGTCCCATCCCCCCTCTGCAAGGCCTCGCGACCCTTGCCCCCTCCCTCCCCCTCCTAAAGAAGCAAGCAGGCTTAAGACCTCTGTGATGGAGTCTGGCCGTCAGCCTCCCTCTGACGTTCTTTGTTTAGCTTGTGCATTTTACCCACTAATGTGCATATATATGACATAATACTACCCTCCATATTTGCCCGTGCGCATTTTTACTCTGAAACCCCCTTCACAACCCGCCATCCCAGCCCGCCCCATGACTCCAACCCCCTCCAACCCAAAAAAATGACACAGAAAACAAATCTACAGTTAAGAGAGTCACGGGGCGGCGGGATCCACATTTCCTGGCTTTAGCGAGTCCATATACGCTTTTGCTTGTATTTCGGAGGTAAAAACTCTAGTGTTGTTCTTGTGTATGATCTTCAACCTTGCTGGGTTCATTAAATAAGCCTGTAATCCCATCTGATGACATGGGTCCACCAGCTCTCGGTATCTCCACCGCCTTTCAACAGTCGAATGGCAGTAGTCTGGGGTAGTGAAGAAGGACTGGGCCTTAAATGAGCGTTTGGAGTTAGGCCGGGCTTTAGAGTATTGCTCCTCCCTTAACAAGAAATTGCCAAAAAATATCAATATTGCTCTCGGCCTTGGGGTTCCTCATTGTACTCTAGGCTGGTTCTTCTTCATCACCATAGGGAAGCGATGTACCCTTTGAATTTCCCTTGCCCACTCCCAGTGGCTTAACTCTGGGAATCCTCCTTTCATCAATTTTAGAACATAGACCTTTATATCGTCCCCTTCAGCTCCTTCCTCGATGCCCAGGACCCTAAGATTATTTAGCCGCTGGCGATTTTCTAAATCTTCGAGCTTCCACTGGACATCAGTAAGCTGTTTCTCATAGCCATTTATCCTTGCTGAGTCTTTGACTTGGCAGTCTTCGAGAAAGCTCGAGCGATCCTTAAGTTGCGTCACCCTCGTGTTTGTGTCCGTGCATATTTTTGCAACTTTTCTGATTGCGCCTTGCAAGTTCTTAGTTACCAGCCTATTTTTTTCCCCTCAATCTTGAGTCCAGCTGTAACAAGGAGGTTTCAGCAGTAGCCCCCCCCGTGAGGTTTGCTCTGGATAAGTATTGCGAGTAGCTGAATAATCCCATTTCAGAGCAGGTCCTGAGTTGGTCCAACTTGCCCGCCTTTGTCCGCTAGTAGCTTTTTCCTGAGAGTGTGAGTCTCTTTGTCTCTGAGATAGCCTTTTCCTCCTTATGACTGTTTCTTTCTCCTTTGAGGATGCTCTGTTATCCCCTTCAGAGCTAGAGACCAGGCTGAGGTCTGAGGCATTTTCCCTTTCACTTTCTTCTATATCAGAAGGAGTTCCTTCTGACCCATCCGTGACCGAAAAAAACTTATCAGCTAAATCCTGGGTATCCTCGGGGCCACTGGGGCCACTGCTTGCTGTGATCTCTTGAACTAGCATATCTGTTGTCAGCAGCTCCATGCCTGCCGCATTTACCAAGTTTACTGCTCCAGTTTCCACTTGTGCCATCTCCCGCTGATCTGTGGGACCTTCTAGCTGTTCGTTAGGTAAAGCTGCTGATCCAGTGCTCCATGATTTGCGCTGTTCGGTAGAACTAAAGCTTCGCTGGCCTCCCCAGCTTCCATTATTTCCCCCCATTGTGATTCGAGGGCGGCCGGAGCTATCTGGGACGCAGGAACTTCTTGTGACCCTTGCTGTGTTGTTTTCTTTACTTTGGAGAGACCTGCGACATTGTCAGTGATTAGTGTGCTCTTCTTAAAAGAATCTGCCTGACTGGCGGGGGAAAAAAAGCCAGTAATACTTTTATGACCCCCAGCATTTGCAGCCCCTATTTTTTACCCCTGGCATTACTCCAAGTCCCTGTGTCATTATTGTTTTTTTTTTTGTATTCCGCCATTCTCACCTGGGGGATTATCCGCGTCCTTCCTGGTATCTTTCATGACGCCTTTCCCCAGATCCTTTAGTTGTGCTGGGGGTTTTAGGGGTGCGATCGCTTGTTGCTCTGTCTCTGGAGTTTATCCTCTTCCACCCCTTGCATTCTTCGGGGCCATTCTTGACGCCAGTAGATCACTCTCGAACTCTCTCTTGCTGGGAGAGATCGCCGGGGATACTCTACTTTCGGCGTTCAGTGCACCGCTCAATGCTCCGCTCCACTCGGAACTCCGCTCAGAACTCCGCTCAGTACTCCGCCAGTCAGGCAGCCTCTGCATGACTGGCCTCTGCATCCACGTCCGCATCCACTTCTCGCCGCTCCGCTAGCTCCCCTGACTCCGCTTGCCTCGCCTGTGATCCACTCAGACCGCCGCACCCGCAGCTCTGCTGTCGCGGCCGCCGCTGCTGACAGAAGCTCGAAGATCAGCTTCTCAACCGCCCACAGACAATCGCCACCGCTACAGGCTATTTCCATTGATGGTGCGTGGTTTAATGCACCGTATATTCTATTTTAGATAACACCGACATCGGGAGCGTTCTCGACCGCTGCTAGCCAGACACCATCTTGCTTCGATCTCACTTAAACACCTTCAAGGTATAAATATACCTTCACTTGCTGTAGCAAGATACTGTGGTTCGGAGCAGTTCGAAGACCTACTTGCCCGACGCAGCTCGCTACAGCAAGTGCAGAAAGAAGCCGACTCTCCAGCTGACGCACTGATCAGGAAGCTGCCTTTCTCCTGCCGAGAATCCAGCTCCAGTGTTTCCGGCTCCCTTTGTGGGGTGTTGGGAAATCGAGTCCCGAGACAGAGATACCAGACCTCCTTCATTCTAAACCAAGGTATGGAGCTGATTGGAACCTAGAGAAACCTTTGGTAGATTCTTGGCAAAAACGAAACCTATGCTACAAATACTTACTTCTTCCCTCATACTAGACTTAGGTTAGGAACATTGGGGTAGGTGTATTTTAAAAGTACCAGTTGAGTATTTTAGTCTAGGTTATTTATGTATGTATTTTTATATGGCTTAGAAACCATACAATGCTCTTACAGTATTATATTATACTACTATTCTTGCTGTATGCATTATACTTTCCACTCTGTCTAACGATTGTAGCAGTTCACCTCTCTTGCATGAGACATAAGACTGTTCAATAAACCTTTTATTGAAAATGCCCGTCTCACTATTTCTCTGCAACTCTGTAGAAACGAAGCATGCACGATTGACTGAGTGAAATACTTCTCTATTGTTTCCGCGACTCTGAGAGATATATTCTTATTCTTGGGAAACAAAGTTGTCATGTTTATGCGGTTGTCAGAAACTAATCCCTCAGTCCTACGTCAAATCTATAGGATATATTATTCCAATGCGCAGAGCCTATTGGAATATAGGAACTACACTACATGACGCCCAATGTTTGGAAAGGCACTAATTTAACGCTAGATATTAAAGTAACTCAGTCATGCTTTTCTCAGAGACCCCTTTTTCCGTAAATACTCCAATAGACGTCTGGATAGGGTAAAATAATAAAGTATCCGACATAGCTGAGTAGAACGAAAATCCTATGTATTCGTTTTTGGTTTGATTCAACGTTGAAGGATACAATGTTCCAAAATATTGTGCACCTTATCTTTATTTCCTTGAAACTGGCTTTTCAAACTTTCAGTCAACAAAATGTCCCTCGATAATAATACCGAGGCCGGTGGAGCTACAGGCGACAACGCAGTACAAACTTTAAATTTTACAGGTCTCCAAGAGACCGGCGAAGATGCTATAAGCATTCCTGAAAATTTAAGGAAAGCCATCACTATGAAACTTATACGAAATGGCCTATCAGCAAGAGGTGCTAGGGTAGTTTTTGTGATAGAGGCAACCAAATATCACCAGGCAGAGGTATTCTATTCTGGCATAATCTTCCCTGAAGCAGTTCCAAGTATAAAAGTGTTTCACTTCTACAAAGAAGATGCACCACCAGAGGAATACATTCCTTTCGAGGATATTGAAATTCCACTAACATACCAAGGGCATGCACTCTGGTTTAAAGGCGCCCTAAAACATATAAATCACATTACCAGGCTCAGTCCACTAGGTAGACCAAAGCGGTACAAAAGGGGGTGGTGATGGACGGAGCATCTGAACCAATCAAACACTCACACCCAGTCAAAAGATCTGGGTTTAATCCATCTCCGTTCTTTAGCCCACTCTGCCACCCCAGTTCAGACATGGCCATATGCAAATCAGTCTGACCCTGTGCCTCATGGGAACAGTCCAGCCCGAACTGCCAAGCCATGCCTTCCCTGGACCGGAAACAAGCTTCCTAGGGCTGGTTTCTGGCATTTCAGCCGTCTTCAGTCAGGCTTGCTTGAATCCAGTGGCAAAGTGAGCAAGGGACTCACGTCTGAGCATACCCTGCCAACTTATGGTGAACAAAGCAGTACAAAAGGGGATGGTGATGGATGGAGCATTTGAACCAATCAAACACTCACACCCAGTCAAAAGATCTGGGTTTAATCCATCACCGTTCTTTAGCCCACTCTGCCACCCCAGTTCAGACATGGCCATATGCAAATCAGTCTGACCCTGTGCCTCATGGGAACAGTCCAGCCCGAACTGCCAAGCCATGCCTTCCCTGGACTGGAAACAAGCTTCCTAGGACCGGTTTCTGGCATTTCAGCCGTCTTTAGCAAGGCTTGCTTGAATCCAGTGGCAAAGTGAGCAAGGGACTCACGTCTGAGCATACCCTGCCAACTTATGGCGAACAAAGCGGTACAAAAGGGGGTGGTGATGAACGGAGCATCTGAACCAATCAAACACTCACACCCAATCAAAAGATCTGGGTTTAATCCATCACTGTTCCTTAGCTCACTCTGCCACCCCAGTTCAGACATGGCCATATGCAAATCAGTCTGACCCTGTGCCTCATGGGAACAGTCCAGCCCGAACTGCCAAGCCATGCCTTCCCTGGACCGGAAACAAGCTTCCTAGGACCGGTTTCTGGCATTTCAGCCGTCTTCAGCCAGGCTTGCTTGAATCCAGTGGCAAAGGGAGCAAGGGACTCACGTCTGAGCATACCCTGCCAACTTATGGCGAACAAAGCGGTACAAAAGGGGGTGGTGATGAACGGAGCATCTGAACCAATCAAACACTCACACCCAGTCAAAAGATCTGGGTTTAATCCATCACTGTTCCTTAGCTCACTCTGCCACCCCAGTTCAGACATGGCCATATGCAAATCAGTCTGACCCTGTGCCTCATGGGAACAGTCCAGCCCGAACTGCCAAGCCATGCCTTCCCTGGACCGGAAACAAGCTTCCTAGGACCGGTTTCTGGCATTTCAGCCGTCTTCAGCCAGGCTTGCTTGAATCCAGTGGCAAAGTGAGCAAGGGACTCACGTCTGAGCATACCCTGCCAACTTATGGCGAACAAAGCGGTACAAAAGGGGGTGGTGATGGACGGAGCATCTGAACCAATCAAACACTCACACCCAGTCAAAAGATCTGGGTTTAATCCATCACCGTTCTTTAGCCCACTCTGCCACCCCAGTTCAGACATGGCCATATGCAAATCAGTCTGACCCTGTGCCTCATGGGAACAGTCCAGTCCGAACTGCCAAGCCATGCCTTCTCTGGACCGGAAACAAGCTTCCTAGGACCGGTTTCTGGCATTTCAGCCGTCTTCAGCCAGGCTTGCTTAAATCCAGTGGCAAAGTGAGCAAGGGACTCACGTCTGAGCATACCCTGCCAACTTATAGCGAACAAAGCGGTACAAAAGGGGGTGGTGATGGACGGAGCATCTGAACCAATCAAACACTCACACCCAGTCAAAAGAGCTGGGTTTAATCCATCACCGTTCTTTAGCCCACTCTGCCACCCCAGTTCAGACATGGCCATATGCAAATCAGTCTGACCCTGTGCCTCATGGGAAGAGTCCAGCCCGAACTGCCAAGCCATGCCTTCCCTGGACCGGAAACAAGCTTCCTAGGACCGGTTTCTGGCATTTCAGCCGTCTTCAGCCAGGCTTGCTTAAATCCAGTGGCAAAGTGAGCAAGGGACTCACGTCTGAGCATACCCTGCCAACTTATAGCGAACAAAGCGGTACAAAAGGGGGTGGTGATGGACGGAGCATCTGAACCAATCAAACACTCACACCCAGTCAAAAGAGCTGGGTTTAATCCATCACCGTTCTTTAGCCCACTCTGCCACCCCAGTTCAGACATGGCCATATGCAAATCAGTCTGACCCTGTGCCTCATGGGAACAGTCCAGCCCGAACTGCCAAGCCATGCCTTCCCTGGACCGGAAACAAGCTTCCGAGGACCGGTTTCTGGCATTTCAACCGTCTTCAGCCCGGCTTGCTTGAATCCAGTGGCAAAGTGAGCAAGGGACTTACGTCTGAGCATACCCTGCCAACTTATGGCAAACAAAGCGGTACAAAAGGGGGTGGTGATGGATGGAGCATCTGAACCAATCAAACACTCACACCCAGTCAACAGATCTGGGTTTAATCCATCACCGTTCTTTAGCCCACTCTGCCACCCCAGTTCAGATCAGGCGCAACATGGCTAGCTTTAGCCAACTACAGACCTGACCCTGACATTGAAGCAATGTCAGATGATGAATTACTAAGTAATATACAGAATTTAGTAGAATTACATAGCTAAAGGTCTTTAATAAAAACACTCCCACTACTTTTAAAAAGAAGGGAGAGAACACTAAACAAACGTCTAAAGAGAAGCGTTCTCAATACCGAGGTAGGTCTCCTCAAAAGGAGCCCTCTGAAAAGAGGTATAACCTCAGGAATAGGGATAATTTGAGAAAACCTGATAGATATCAAGATACTGATACACGTTCCTCTCGTACCTTTTAGACTTCCTCACAGAAATCCGAAAGAAGAGGACGGCCAGAAAACAAGGAAGAGCGCGTGAAGTCCAAAGACGATCAACACGTTCAGAAAAATAAGAAAACTCAACTCACCAAAAAGAAAGTAGCAGGTCTAAAAATCAGACATGCCAAGGATCGTGAGGGTACAACTCAAGAACGGGGAATGGGCTTAAACGATGTTGGACAGCGCAGCAGAAGTCACCATAGCTCGCAAGAACTTGAAGGATCATCTGTTGACAGTGGACTTGAATGAGTAAATCCAAGTTGAAACTGCAGATAACAGGGTTAGTGTCCCACATAGGTTATATGAAGTAACCCTCCCGATGGAGGGGGACATAACTAGAAAAATAAGAGCACTCTTTTGGCAGGGGCTCTCTCGGGGATATGACATTCTTCTAGTTGAACAAGACTGGCCACCTGAATTTATCAGGGGGTGTCCACATGGTGAAGAAATCATTATGCCAGCCTTCTTCAATCATGTTCCAATACATTTAAAATATACCTATACCAGGAAATGGGCAGTAGCTCATGCTCCTGCATTATATAAAAATCATGTAGGAAGGGATGAGGATTCTCCTCACCATAAAATCCAACAAAAAAATCAACCAACTGCACAAAGGCAGTACCCAGATAAGCAAGAAGCTAAAAAACAGGTCAGGGAGATATTAGATCAACTTGAGTACAAAATGCACACAGTGCAGCATTAATGAATAACATCGTGCGTAAAAAATATAAAACCACATTAGATATTTCTAACGTTTTTTTCTGTCAAAACATTGCACCAGAAAGTAGGTATTCGACTCAATTATGGGGACACAGCGTCACTTCTGTCGTCTCCCTCAGGGATTCAAGAATAGTCCTGGGTTATTTTCAGCCAGAGTAACAGAGTTACTACAAACGTTTGATGATGAAGCTTTATCATATGTAGATGACATCTGTCTAACAGACGATGACTTGGATAGGCACTTGAACAGGATGAACACCAGAATATTGGGCTTTGCCTCTGAAGGGTATAAATTAAATTTTAAGAAATCACAAATTGCCCATTTAAATGTCCTTTTTCTAGGATATGAATTATGAAGTGAAGGCAAAAGCCTGGCAGCCAACTTTTTAGAAAAGTGTGCGCTGCTCCAACCTCCAAAAAACGCTGAAAAACTTACAGTTGATTCTAGGTTTCCTGAACTTCGGAAGAACATACATTCTAAATTACACAGAAAGGGTTAAACCTCTCTACGAATTAATAGTTAATTGGACACAGAAACACACAGAAATGTTGTGTTCACTACAAGCAGACATGTTAGCACCAAAACATTTACAAACACGCGTAAACGTTCGCAACTTAGTGATCCGAATCATTCCAGGACAATGCGGATTCCCGTACTTAACCTTTAATGAAGGAGAAAAAGTACCAATAGCTTACAAATCACATTTGTACACACAAGCAGAAATGAAATTCACTTCAACAGAGAAAATTCTGACAGCGGTTCAAACTGCAGTACCAAAAGAGAGAGCCCTCGCACAATATGGTCGTTACACCTGTACCTGCTTTAGAGGAAGTGACAAAAGCGAGCATTCCAAATGCAAAAGCTTTACATCCGAGATGTATACAATGGGTTAATTCACTTGCTGCAACAGACGTTGAATACGTTTTTGACCCTTATTTACAAATACAAGCATTTCTACAATATGAACAAGAATGTCCTCTGCCTATGGAATTTCTGCCTCTAGAACAATATGAATGTATCATTTATACTGACGGATCAGCACAACCCGCTACGGGGGGTAAACAAGCTTATAGTGCTGCGAGCGCGATCGCTAAAGGTCGCTGGCGAGATGGCAAATTCTGACCTATTGTCACTAAAACTCAATCTCTAGGAGATTGTACAGCTCAGCGAGCTGAACTACAAGCATTCAAGATGGCACTTGAAAATACTGATCGCGAATTCCCCACACTCATAGTGTGCGATTCGTATTATTGTGTTCAATCTTACAATGAATACTTGCAAAACTGGATTCAAAACGGTTACAAAGATGCAAAAGGTGGCACAATCAAGCATAAGTTGCTTTGGAAACAAGTAGTTCAGTTACGACAAGAACTATAGAAGGCTCAAGTGATACATACACTGAGTCATCAACGTGATGGCGTTCACGTTGCAGGGAATTCATTGGCTGATGTAGCTGCGAAGGCAGCTGTGCAAACGGCTTCCGTAGCTGCAATCACTCGTTCAAAAATGAAAATAGATGGCAAAATAATGCAAGCTGTCAATGCAATTTCAATTTTTGAAGCTTTATTCGACAGCATGTCATAAAAGCAAGATATACATCCTATCACAACAATATAAATACTACATGGCAAAATACAATGTTAAAAAGTTATTAAATCTTAATTGCTGTCATTTACAGAATAAATTTTTTTTAAAAGATATTTTAAAAACAACTAGAATTATGCATAAAATGAAGATCATTCTTATATTTTTAAGTGTCTTAGAGTTCATTAGCTAACTTCTGGAGACTGTAAAGTGCAAGTGCGTATGATCCAAGCCCACCTTAAGAACTTAGCAACAACAATCGCTATACAGGGTGAACAGTCTGACTCTAATATCCTTAAAGCCTCAGTATACCACCGGGTGCCCAAGTTGATACATGTTGGTTTTAGCCACTTACGACGAGGACTTGTGTAAAGCGGACATACAAACAACATATGTCCTATATTCTCAGTTAAATCTTTACAATTGTGACATTTAACATCCCGGATTGCTAACCATTTATAACTGAAAGCTTTTACAGGAAGAGTCCCAGTTCTAAACTGGAAATATAGCTTTCGGTCAAACGGACCCTCTATAATATCCCAATAAGCCTCACAGAGTTGGCGAGGTTTAAAATCAAGGAAACGTCCTGTTAGATTAGTATTTATACAGGTACTATGGGCAGACATCCAAATCATTTCCCAATACTTTTTTTTCAAATTTATTTTGGATGGGAACCTAGAGACATCTGATTCTTCCCATAAGTGATCAAGTTCCAACTTTGTTAATAAACCCCTTATCTCTTTAAGCCATTGAATAGAATGAAAACGATCTGCCCTAATAATATCCTTTAATGCAAGGGCATAGTGAGCTAGTTCTGGAGTTGTCCGGATACACCTCAAATATAGTAGAGGCCGCAACCGGTGCAACATCCTCGATTTTTTTCCTGCCAAGATCATATAAGAGCGGAACAGTGGGAGTACTTTGGGGGACCCCAACTAAACAGCGCAGAAATTTATTCTCCGCCTTAGTTAGTTGGTTCAAGTAATTAAATCCCCAAAGTTCTGAACCATACAAAGAGGCACTTATAACCTTCATATTGTAGATCTCTAGGGCAGGTGTAATTGGCTTGATAAAAGAAGCTTTATGCTTTGCGGCTAAAGCACCCACAAGCTGGTGGAATTTTAGAACAGCCATGTCAATATGACTTTTCCAGCCCATGTTACTCTGGAGAGATATTCCTAAATACGTAAATGCCTCTACCTGCTCTAGTGGAGTTCCATTAAAATTAATTGTATCCTCTGAAGGTTTTCCGCTGATTCAGGGACATGAACTTGGTTTTTGAGGTGTTTATCTCAAGTCAACGCAGTTGACAAAATTCTCCAAACGCATTCACAGCCTTCTGGAGCCCACTCGGGGTCCGGGAAACAATCAACGTGTCGTCCGCGAACATGAGAACAGGCACGCGAGCCCCAGCCAGAATGGGGGCATCAGTGGGGGAACGGCTAAGATGATCCACTATGCCGTTGATGTATAATGAAAACAGCGTGGGTGCCAGAACACACCCCTGCCGAACGCCACGCTCGACAGAGAATGAGTCGGTCACCTCACCCTGTACCCCCCATCTGATTCTGGCGTAGTTGTTCTCATGCAAGCGGACGAGGAGAGTCAATAGTTCCGGGGATATCCCTGCTTCAGCGAGAACCCTCCAGAGTTTGGAACGAAGGACTAAATCGAAAGCCGATTTCAGGTCTACGAAGACCGCATAAAGTGTCCCATTGGTTAAGGCTACATTCCTCCAGTAGAGTGCTATAAAATAAAAGACCTGGTCAATTGAGCTAGTGCATGGTCGAAAGCCTGCTTGATATGGAGACAAAATATTGTGTTCTTCTATCCATTTATGCAATTTATTTTGCACTAAGCGACCTATATGTTTTTTGGGCTGAGTCTATAAGACTGATAGGTCTATAATTACTGGGTAGAGATTTGTCACCCTTTTTAAAAACCGGGATTATTTCAGCGCCTTTCCATGAAAATGGGATAGGCGCACCCCTAGCCACAGAGTTAGCTAAACACTCAAAGTATTGACACCAAGAGGATCTATCACTTAAAAACACGTCAGCTGTCAATGCTTCAAGCAAAGACATTGGTAAAATATTACCAAAAGGCTTTCCACTCAAATACTCATACATAACTGATGCGAATAATGTTCCATTTGCTCGAATCCCAGGAGTGGGGGATAGAGTAATTCCAAACATGGAACATAGATTAGGACTAATCTTAGCAGCACATGAAGGGCTTGCCTCTGCACACGCAGGTGTTCCGCCAGTGTCGTCATTAAACAGGGATACTGGTGGCCACGCATGAGGAAACAGACCCGAAACTATGTTTTAGAATGTGAAATCTGCCAAAAGATGAAAGTCTCTACAGTAAAACGTCCTGCACAGACGCCCCTGTTAATTTCAGATAAACCATTAGCTTGCGTTTACCTGGATCACTGTGGTCCCTTACAGAGGGATGGTAAATATAAATATATCATAGTCGCAATGGATTTGTGCGCAAGGTTCATTTGGATGTGGCCCCAGCGCTCGGCTGACGCTCGAACTGTTATAAAAGATTTGCAAGTCTATATCGGCACATATGCAGTTGGCACGCTACATTCTGACCAGGGTCCTGCGTTTAGCTCTCGAGCTTACAAGGAGGCCATGGCCAAATTGGGCGTTGCATTGCGGTACTCTAGTCATTCCATCCTGAGGGAAATTCGGTAGTGGAGAGAAAAAACTGGGACATAAAGCAATCTATAACAGCTATTGTATTAGGCTTGGGTGACGGGTGGGTCAAACATCTAATAAGTGTCCAACGTTGTCTTAACAAGTTGCCAAGAAGTCTCTAGGGGGAATCACTCCATATGAAATCCTTTTTGGGACCAGAATGATAATTTCGGATCTCAATTGTCAGACTTCAGTGGTAGAACAAAAACCCTTTGATATCTTTGAACTTTAGTTCGGAGAAAAAGTTAAATACAGGGCTTCCATCAATGCCTATAAATCCGCTCTAAAGGCAGCAAAAACCGCTTTTTATGCAGAGAACATTATCACGTCCTCTAATTCACCTAAAGAGATTTTTAGAATAGTTAAAACTCTTCTGAAGGCCCCCGACCCTCCCCCTGTCCCAGATGTAACTGGACCCCGCTGTGAAGAACTAGCAACCTTCTTCCACACCAAAATTCAAAAGATTCTTTTGGGCCTCCCCCTTAGTCCCATTGCTGAATCATCATTACATTTTGAAATTTCCGCTCAAAATAATGCTCCTAAGCTCTCATCTTTTACCCCCCTCATTGAGGAACTGTTTCTCCCTCTCCTTAAATCAATAAAAAGTGGTTCGCCACTTGATCCCGCTCCTATTAATATTTTGAAATCAGTTTTGCCTATCATTACTTCACCAATCATTAATCTGGTTAATTCCTCGATTGAAGCGGGTATAGTCCCACGGTACTGGAAGCTGGCCATGGTCAAACCGCTGATAAAAAAACCTAATCTTGACCCCGGAGACTTGTCCAATTACCGGCCTATATCCCTTCTCCCGGCTATTAGTACACTGGTGGAAAGATTTGTAAACCGCCAATTATCTTTATTTTTGAAAACCTTCAATCTTTTCCACCCATTCCAGACAGGCTTCCGCCCTGGGCAAGGGACGGAGACGGCGCTTGTAAAGGTGGTTGAGGAGTCTAGGAGGATTCTGGACGCATGTGGCAATGTGGCCATTATCCTCCTAGACCTCAGTGCCACCTTTGATATGGTGAATCACCGCATCCTTTTAACCCGGCTAAACAAACTCGAAGTCTTGGGAAAGGCCCTCGCCTGGTTGGAATCATTCTTGCAGGAAAGATATTTTAAGGTGTTTGAAGGGGATTACCACTCCTCATCCTTACCTTTGCAGTGTGGGGTTCCTCAGGGCTCCTCCCTCAGCCCCATGCTTTTTAATGTATATATGTCTCCCTTGGCTGAGATAGTGGCTCCCTATGTGATTGAATTGGTCAGCTATGCTGACAACGCACAGCTCGTGGTCTCTCTTAACCAAGCAGAACTGTCCCCAACGAGCTTGAGTGTCTGTCTGAAGGAAGTCGCTAATTGGATGAGTCAGTCCCAACTCAAGCTCAACGGTGAAAAAACCGAACTTATGCTTTTAGGCAGGCAGGCTTCATTTAATGCTTCCACACTATGGCCACCCTGCATGGGTCCGGGTCCAACTCCAAAAAGTGAAATGAAGAGTTTGGGACTCTGGCTAGATGAGGAGCTCTCTTGTAAAGTCCAAGCTAGGAAGACAGCGGCCACCTGTTTTGGCCTGTTAAAATCTATACGGAAAATTTTGCCCCAGCTACCTGAGAAGGCCAACATAATCTTAGTCCAAGCTTTGATTTTATCCAGGCTCGACTATGGAAATGCGATCTACCTGGGAGCCCCGACTTCGGTTATCTGCAAGCTCCAGGTGGTCCAGAATTCAGCAGCCAGGTTGTTGACTGGTATTAACCACCATTCCTCAGCCAAGCCTGCATTAAGATCACTTCACTGGCTACCCATAAAGGAACATATTTACTTCAAGGCCCTCTATATTGCCCATAAAAATCTCCAGGGCAAAGGTCCTCCAATCCTTGCCAATCTCATTAGACCCTACAAAATGCCTAGAAATCTGTGGTCCAATGATCTTAATCTGGCAGAAGTTCCCATAATCAGTAAGTTTTGCTCCGGAGGTCGCCTTTTTTCTTATAATGCATTGAAGCTGTGGAACTCCCTGCCTCTCTCCCTTTGTCAAGAACCTACCCTCCTCACTTTTCGCAAGAAACTAAAGACATGCCTCTTCCCTCAAACTAAAAAAATAATAATGGAAAAATTTTAGGGACAAACTCAATTCTCCTGTCTCCTGTTGTTTCAAGCGCTGGGATGCTTTCGGGTAGCCATGCGCTATATAAGAGCAGTTTTCATTTCATTTCATTTCATTTCATATCAAAGATCGTTTGACTGTTTTGCAGAACTTAAATGAAATAAGCACAAGTCAAAGTAACGTATTCCTGAAGCCAACAACCACTGAAGAAAAACCGACCGTCCCAGCAAGGCCTGTCTGGATTCCAAAGATTGGGGATCTAGTTAGAGAAAAGATCGCGGACAAGAAGGAATTTGGGTCTTCTTACAGACACCCAGTACCTGTCCTAGCCATCCACGGATCGAGAACATTGATACTTCCGCCCCTTGCTGGTAAAAAAGAGAACAGGTTCGTGTCCATCGACCTGGTCAAACCACATCATGTGGCCGATCATAAGCAGTAGGCCAAGTGGACTCCAAAAATGTAGCAGACGCCCTAATCTGGCTACTATCCAAGAGGTTCAAACTCAGAGACTCATCACCTTCGAAGAATCTGCAGTGCGAAATGAAGGACTAAGCAACAAAGCTATGGAACTTGTACCTCTTGACATTCAAATAACAGTTCGTCAAGAAACGCCTGTCTACAATGAAATAGCATCTGACTATACAAATGTAACAAGTGATCAAGTGGTTCCAGCGATTTCAACGAATCCTGATGCAATCCCTACAATTGACAGAACTGCCTCTGGCTATTTCATTAACCCCTTCGCAGCAGGGCTAATTCCCCCGCGGCGCTGGGGGGAGGGGGGGTAGGCACAGCGTCACGGTGCTTGTGATGAGCTCGGCTCGTCACGCTGCACGGTGGCGCTGTGCTCATGACGAGCTGAGCACGTCATGACCACGCCCATTTTCGTGGAACGTTCAGCACAGCAGGGCAATTATCACCCCCTGTGTGAGCGCCGCGGGGGTCATGACGAGCTCAGCTCGTCATGAGCACAGCGCCACCGTGCCTCATGATGAGCTGAGCTCGTCATGAGCACGGAAGGTGTTAACTTTGATACGTTTTCCGAGGATCCCAGCGAACCTGAAACAACGCCAGTAAAAAGAACTTTTAAAGAACAAGCAACAGAACTTTTTCATCACCTGGAGAAGACTTTTCTGGTTTCACCATGGATGGAACTTTGCATTGTGTTGGGTGTACTTTTTCTTCTACTTTGGTTGACTCTTGTAATAACTTTGGGAATGCTGATAAATAGAAGATATGTTAAAAAGGACACAGCAAGTAAGAACATCAACTTACTACTGAAGCCACACAAATCATCTCATCGTGAACAAAGAGACTTGTCTTCAGTGAACATCACAGCTGTTCCTATACCTGGTGGTATAGCTTGGGACAGAATTGATTATGACATTTTTGGTCTGGCAGAGCTGTTGAAGATTCCACACCAGTTCAAGATTTCCTTGAATGACTTTGTTTCATCTAGTACCTTTTCTGATAATTGGGAATTCGAGACTGTTAATAATATGATGTCAGACTAAAAAATGTCTGCAAAATTTACAAATCATGAATACTTAGAAGGTTCATCAGATTATGAACAAATGTATTGTTATAATCACTATGGTCATCAATTCTTGCATAAATCTGCAATCCCTAGAAATGTATTTACTTATAACCAATGGGAATATTATCCTATGCCACCACAGGGTAGCTCAAAAACATTTTATGACAAATTTCCATACTTTTCAGGTTTTTATGTTTCCATCCGGAATCGTTTTACTTTAAAAATATTAATAAGACAGGAATGAAAAGTATGTTGACAAATGCCAAGTAAATGTATTCTGCAGCCTTTTATGCTCAACTGTCTTCATTAGGTTTCGACTTTTGGAAAGACAACATTGGGACAAAAACTGTCTGGGGCACACAAGACTGGCAGGTGCAGGGATTAGAAGCCTTATTTAGAGCCTGAATTATCCCAGAGCAAATAATGTTTTTGAATGACACTGTCCAACAGACATCTTGTCTTGGGTTAGCCAAGATCAAAGATTTAAACAATCCGTCCATACCTACACCTACACCTGATAGCACTAAAACTTCAGAGGGGGAGGTCGACGTACATACTATTTTGCTTCACAACAGAACAGATCCAGATTGGAAAAAATGGTTAATCTGGCCCACAGACACAAACAACTGCCAAAATAGATTCCTGAATAAAACACGGGGGTTCACATTCACTAGGCCAGATCCGAGATATGTTCAGAGACAGCATCCAGGAATAGTAACAACATACAGTGTAGGGAAACTGTGCCTTGAGTGGCTACATAGATATACACGGTAAACAACCTTTACAACGCAACTTTTACATCGCAGAGCCTTTACAACGCAACCATTACAACGCAAACTATTACAACGCATTGCTCTGGGGGGCGCTCTAGGATAGGGAATAGGTTAATTTACTATCCAATAACCTTCCCTAGTGTCCACGGGGACTGGAGTTGGAATAGTAAATTAAACTATTCACTATCCAGCACCCCAAAGCACTATGCGTTGTAATGGACTGCATTGTAATACTTGCGTTCTAAAGGCATGCGATGTAAAAGCATGCGTTGTAATGTCATACATCCGATATACACTACAAGATGTAAAACAACACTTATCTTTACTTAAATATGGCGCTGATCTGAGGGACTTCTTGAAAGGACCGACTAAACTGCATCATTAATATTTTATATACGCCGGTATCTATGCATTGTATAATGAAGCATGGAAGATTACGCAAGCAGAGACTGCAGAACGAATACGAGAAATTGATATTAATTTAGAGAAATCTCTCTCTGTAGTTGACAATGGGTTAATGACTCTGTCGTCCAGGATATATTCTTTGGACAGCATAGTATCCTCTGCCATAGACATAATGGAACAGGACTTGGTCATGCTGCAACATGGTCAGTCGCAACTACATTTAATAATGCTATCATTCAGGCTATGTGCCTTGGCGTTTAATCAACACCACGTCACTATTTTCAGAATTCAATCTCATTGATAAACAGATCAAACTGGCACCGAGAGGAGCAGACTATACGGTGCTGAGCATTGAAAAACTGGAAAGATTGCCATTAACTGTCGCTGAGAAAACAGCCACAGAATGGATAATACACAGTACAATCACTCTGCCTGTTACAATTTTCCATTTTCAATATTGCTTAAAACATATACCAGCAGGCATATATGAAAGGTTGGGTAAAGAATACATCAAGACATCCTGGGAATTACCATACACACTCAGATGTTGGAGTCAGGGGAAAGAAGTGTTTTTTAGTGGTACAAATTGTGAAAACGCACTAAGCGGTTCTCTCCTTTTTCAGGGTATTAATTTACACGGGGCCTGTGATGGTTCCTCTAACAACTTATCCTGCCACCTGCAAGGTTCACCAGCTGCGGCGATTGATCCAATTTTTGGACAGCATTCTAATGGAAGTTACTTCCTGTTGAATGATCACAGCTGCTGTGGCATGTTGCCAGGTTTACCCTAGCTCGTAACTGTGTCAGCCAGGGTCACTTGCTGTATGCAAGTATTGTTTCCTAAAACCAAGACAGACCGGGAGTCGCCGTTATGGCCTTCACTGAACATCTCTTCTATACGAATTGATACTTTAAGCAGAATGAAAGCTATTCTTTTACAGAAAACTGTGCCACTGACCTCGGCCAAAGAGACCTATGATCTGCAAGTCGCAAGGACTTCTGCAGAGATACATGCCCTCTTAAATACAAATTGCCCTATGTATTTCTCGGAAATGTTAAGTCGTATCTTAAACATGTTTGATACGAGCGGTATTGTACATGTATTTAAGACAGTTTTTTCAGGACTGTTAGCACCTTTTGAAGCAGTCCTACGAATATTTCCAAACTTCGTGCACTCAGCGTTTGGCAGATTGCCTCTCATTTTGGGACTCGCAGCAGGGATACTATTTTTGCTCCTACTGCTCCGATATGGCAAGTCAAGTCACCAGCGATACCAGTTCACCGTGGAGAACACTCTACTGGCGATGAAGTGTTGTGCGCGCATAGTCCACATTTTGGGATTAACTAGTTTAAGAGAATTGAATACCACATGGTTTCTGTCATTCAGACACATTTGGCAAGATTGCATCTTACCTGTTCTGCGCTGCTTGCTATGCGGAGAAGAATGCGTGCTAGACATCTACCTGACACTCCCATCAGTCATGCCAACGGATGTTGATACTTTGCTTGGACCAGTGACGGCTCATGCACTGTGTTGTCCTCAACAGCTACCAATTCTGATGACGGCATTCATTGAGGCTTCACAGATGCAAAATGCTGACATGAGGTACGAGAAGCGACAGGCGCACAGGTACCATCTGATTCGAACATTGCTAATGCAACCAATGCTGACGGCGATGCTTCACATCTATGTGAGATTGAGTTACTTAACGAGGTAATGTACATTGTAAATTGATACTTGTATAGCGCACTACTCACCCGCAAGGGTCTCAAGGCGCTTGTACGAATACCGCTGTGGAACCCATCCTGGCTTTCCCTTTGAGGTGTCAACTCCTGGGCACCCCCAAGGTGGAGGCCAGGCATCCAACTCTCACCTACAATGGTATACAAATTCTTTACAGACTTAGAAGATTTTATGTTTTCTCCAAACAATAACTGTGAGAAGTTGGCCTGGTATATGATATCCACTAAACTAGTGGGCACCTTGCACGAGTCCAAATGACCCTTATTGGTGGTAGGTTGTAAAGTCAACCTTATAGAAAGCTATCCTAGTGGTAGCAGTGGAGAGCAGCCTTCAGGCTAAGACTTAGAGGCGAGTTAAGCAAGTTGTTTTACTAGTTGTAATCTCTTGAATGATCAAATGAAAGCACACTACACAAGGTATATATCAAATATATATGTATTTAATCTAAACACAACCCCTCTGGACTCTTTATGAGGTCAGAGGTAAAAGTACAATACAAGGAACTTAATTAGCATACGATAAGTTGCACAGTATATGTTTTGCTCTAGGGGCCTCACAAACCATAAACTAAAATAGTGGTATAAGAACCACGTGAGGGATAGAAAGCAGGCCTAGGGCCTGTAGAACCGCTGGAGCAACCAGGAACCACCCAAGGTATGGACACAGGAGGCCCACGGGGGACTCGTGCAGTGTCTAAACACAGCCGCGGATCACTATTGACTTTCTATGGAGAACGAACAAGGTACAATTTTAAAGAATAAGGGCACTTAGAGATGAACTATGATGAAACCCTTTTAGACTAGGACACTTCAAGAGTCAAGACCCACGCGAGCACCGGAGTGCTTGTGTTACCTCACCCAGGGAAGCCGGGTGCATAGGTGTCTTTTGGTGTCAGGTTTCGTCGTCGATTCCAATGGAGAGCTGCAAAGAAACGCTGCAGGCGACCAGAGGAAAAGTGTCTGGGTGGATCCAAGGGTGAATCGGAGATGTGAAGAACCTGAAAGCAGAGGGGACAGAGTCTGGGTCACTAACCAGTGACCAGGATGGCGGGAAGAAGATGCCAGCCGATGTCGGGTGATTTCAGGTGAAAGAGGTGAAGCTTGACTCTTCAGCCACGAGGACCAGGAGGCGTCGACGACAACCAGGAGCTGGATTCGAGGTGTCCCACGAAGGATGTTGAGTGCTGCAGTGTCGGAATCTGATTGGACCCAACAAGCCTTGGCAACAGCAACCCATGCAAGATGACAAGATTGGCTTCGGTTCAGACCAGTAAGGTCTGGGGGACTCCTCCTTGGGAGGGGAGTCAGAGCACGTCTGGAGCAACTAGGAAAGCTCAAGAAATCAAGGATTGGCCTTCATCGGGGCTCACTAGCCAACGGACTAGGAACCGTGAAGGCGCGTTGAGCTGAAATGCACAAAGCAGGCCCACGGAACACTCGTGGAGTGTAGGCCTCTAAGCTTCGGTGCAAAAGGTGCTCGGGGCAGGGGCTTCAAATACCCCAATGCACAACTTCGGGATACCTCGGGAAGTAGGTGCAGTAGCAAAAATGCAGGATGTCCTGGAGTTCTGGTCTCACATCTCTCGTGTCAGCTACGGGTCTCAGCTTTGCTGGGATCTCGGGTCAGCCTCAGAGATGTCTGGAAGTCTGTGTCCTGTGTCGCAGATTCTTCGGGATCCGGCGGGTGCCTCGAAAATGCAGACTGGGCTGTATTTGCTGTTGCTGCCTGTTTGAACAGGGTGGTCACTCCTTGACCACAAGGGAGATTTCTTCCGTCTTCTAGTCGATATGGAATGTCGAAGGTCCAAGATATATGTTGCAGTGATTCGTCCAGGGTAATCTAAAGTCCTAGGGACTGGGCTCCTATTCTTATAGTAAGTTTAGGGGTTGGACTAACTCTAGGGTCCCACCTATGGGAGGACCTGGGGAGGGGGTGGTTACACCCCTTCCCCTTTGTCCAGTTTCGCGCCAGAGCTGGGGCAGAGTGCCCCAGCAACCGGTTTGAACTGGGAAATGCATGGAGCATCTTCTGTGCCCCAGGCAGTGTCTGAAAAGCATTCACTAAATGCAACCCACCCTGCCCCAATACACTAATGCCTGTCTGGGGAGGTGCTAGCACCTCCCTGGACAGGAAACCTATTGTCCAGGCTTCCACTGCTGGAGTTTCGTCCAGCAGCAGGAGGGAAGACTCGTGTCTGTGGCAGCAGCATCCATTTTGTGATGCTGGGGCTCAGCTTAACTTTAACCGGGTGTACCAGTGTGTACATGTCTTTTCCCTCTAGAAGGGTGGAATGCTACCCCCGCCACCAGAACTGGCGGTGGGTAGTATTCCAAAGTGTTAGACACCAAACAAGACATGTTTTAATAAAGCCAGACCAAAGTTAGCATTAACCGCGAGGATTATAATGCACTTAAGAATATATGGTATGGCTATATCATAGAACAGATATAAGGAGATGGTTCTGAAAGCTGCAGAGGGGCTCAGCTCATGCTAGGGCACCCTCTCACACAAAACCAAGCACTCTGCCTTCAGGATTGTCAAGGCCTGCCACAGGAGTGACTTATAGGTTAATATGTGTCTATATGTAAAGGTATATATAGGTATATATAGGTATCCTATATCTAAGTAAGGAGTGCTTACACTACCTTACCCAGGCTGCATGTGCAGACCTGTGGTGCCATTTTGGAAGGCTACCCAGGGGTGGCATAATACATGCTTCAGCCCCTGGCAGGCTTCTGGGGTACCTATGCCCTGGGTACCTAAGGTACCATATACAGGGACTCACAAGGGTAACCCAGTAGCCAATCTGGTATGTACCAAAAGTACATGGAATCCATTTTATAGCGAAAGCAGATAGACTGGGGCCCTGAATAGCAGGATCCCAGTCCAACTAAGTTGAAAACCAGCAAAACACCAGGCAAAAAGTGGGGGTAACCATATAGTCAGATTCCACCTTCCTACAATAACACTGACTTTTGATTTGGCACACAGTGATCTGAGAAACTCTGAATTCGACCTTCATTTTTTCAAAACAAAGTCCTAACTTTGGAACTCTTTTTCCTATGATTAATTTTTGTTTTCCAAATTTGTATTTTTCATTTTTGGCACAAAGTAATCTGCTTAAAGTAGAACTATTCAAAGAGAACTAGAATTCTTTGAAAACTTCCAAGAGACAATATTTAACCTTGTCCACATTCAAACACTTTATTCTGCCATGAAATGGTCTCGTCTTTTTTCTTCTGTATTTAAGAGCCATTCATAAATGTATTTTCGTGATTCATTCGGATAGCATTTTTCAAATGTCAAAATATGTTCATTGAATGAAAACATTGCTTTAAATGCGTACAGCACAAATGCTCTTTTCATGTACAACCAGTACCAATGCATTTTTATGTATTTTGGGTGGTTTTTTTAACACATCATGTTTAGATATGTTTTTATGTGTTTAGAACTTAGTAAAGTCGTACATAAGAAAGTGGAGTGGGTGTTGTGTGTCATTTTAAGCTCCGAGTGAATTTTCCCGATTCATGCCCTTATATAGGTACAATTCACATTACCCTTATACAGGCATAGGAATCAAGCCCTTATTTAGTCACAGCCCATGCTACCCAAATACAGGCATGGCTACTTCCACCCGTACCAAATGTCACAACGACTTCTTGGAAAACCAGCTTAAGCAGTCAGGGACTTCCCCTTGCTTGAATATTGATTTCTAAAAGAACTCAGTTTTACAATGAACAACTATTCCCCAGGGGTTCATTCATGACGTTCATATGCCCGACTTTACATCAAACTATGGCATTCCTAAACACCTTCAAGGTATAAATATACCTTCACTTGCTATAGCAAGATACTGTGATTCGGAGCAGTTCGAAGACCTACTTGCCCGATGCAGCTCGCTACAGCAAGTGCAGAAGGAAGCCGACTCTCCAGCTGACGCACTGGTCAGGAAGCTGCCTTTCTCCTGCAGAGAATTCAGCTCCAGTGTTTCCGGCTCCCCTTGCGGGGTGTTGGGAAATCGAGTCCCGAGACAGAGATACCAGACCTCCTTCATTCTAAACCAAGGTATGGAGCTGATTAGAACCTAGAGAAACCTTTGGTAGATTATTGGCAAAAACTAAACCTATGCTACACAATACTTACTTCTTCCCTCGTACTAGACTTAGGTTAGGTACATTGGGGTAGGCGTATTTTAGAAGCACCAGTTGAGTATTTTAGTCTGTTATTTATGTATGTATTATTTTATAATACTATTCTCGCTGTACGCATTATACTTTGCATTTTGTCTAACGATTGTAGCAGTTCACCTCTCTTGCTTGAGAAAGAAGACTGTTCAATAAACCTTTTATTGAAAACACCTCTCTCACTATTTCGCTGCAACTCTGTAGAAACGAAGCATGCACGATTGACTGAGTGAAATACTTATCTATTGTTTCCGCGACTCTGAGAGATATATTCTTATTCTTGGGAAACAAAGTTGTCATGTTTATGTGGTTGTCAGAAACGAATCCCTTCTTGTGTATTCAAGAAAGTTTTCTAGTAACCTCTGAGTTAGCTGGCACACACACAATTAAGTTTAGTATATTCGATAGAGACCTAGTTGACCGTAGTCCTACGACAAATCTATAGGATATATTATTACAATGCGCAGAGCCTATTGGGAATATAGGAACTACACTACAGGGTCTTACCAGACTAAATATGCTTCTTAATTGACATGGATGAAGCAAGGATGTTATCAGCTGTGCCAGAGTTGGCCCTGATTTCTGCCTGATAGCAGATCAATAATTTGCACTTGTTCGCATTGGTATGGTCAGCCAGTAAAATGTAGGCATAATAGTGTGCCTCATCCTCCCAGACAGCTATTCATTTGTAACTGCTAATTCTGTTAAGTGGTGCCTTTTAGTATAATGGATGTAGAATACAACCACTCCATGCTGATTCATGTTAAATACAGAGCTTATAAAATGGAGTCAAACATTGACCTCAGAAATATGGGTTGTGATTGAAAATTGCACCACACAGACCACTGAGGCCCAGGGCTCCATCTGACTCAGATGATTTAAATAACTTTAGCACATATGGCATGGTCACCAGCTGCTAAAGTGCTGGAGAAGATTCTGTGACAGCGCTGCGACTGGGTACTTCTCCATCCACATATGAAGAAGAAATAATCTTCATGCAATCAAATAGAGAAACTGTGCAGTCTAAGCTAAATTTGTTGGGTATTGATGAAGTCCTAGAATCTTTTAAAGTCATAACATTTGCAAATGTCATAGATTTTCAGCCATGGAGTTTGATTAAACAACATTTTTTGCATGGCAAACTAGCATCTTATATATTTGTGGGGTACTTGATTTGGTGCATTACTTTGTAATGAGTAAGTTACTATTTGATCTATTGAGAGTCTTCTTCTTATCCTTAAGAAATTTCGAGAACCATTTTCCTCTTTAGGCGTAGCAGTTAGAAATCAGCGTTACATTCTTAGCTGGATGTTCCAGGAGTAAACACTTCCTCAAAGAGTTGTGCAAAGCTTTCCAGGGATTGAGTGAGTCGTGGAAAGTAGAAGAATGGGCAAGGTTGTTAATATTTAGCCCTAATCCAAGAGTGCTTTTCCACCCTGACAATTTAGGGGACAAGTTTAAAGACCTACCCTATACATTGTTGCTGCCTTGCACCTGCATGTAAGCACAAGGCAAAAGGCCTCTTTCTCCCTAATCTGTGGAAGTAAAAAATTGGCGGAAATTGATCTCGTTCAGGCCAGCATAATACAGTAAAACCCTCCACTGTGGAAAATAATTCCACTGGTAAAAGTGTAATGCCGTACTATTGTGCTTAAGTTAGCAACATGTGTTGGACTCATGAGTTATCCCCTGCAAATCTTCTGTTCAATGCTTTTAGACTTATGCCATGTAAGAAATTAACCAGCTCTATATCTTTTTTAATCTTTGCACAAAGAGGATGTGTGACGGCGGAATATTCCAAATTTCTTTTTGCACATGATGCCAAGTATTATCCAATTTTAAAAACTTCAGGTTGTGGTTGAAGTCACCTGTTAACATGATTGGAATATTGGCATAGAAGGTTTTAAAACAAAGAAGCAAAGCTTTATGGTCCTTTGCATACAAGTCTTGTACATTATACCCCAGATTACTATACACATTTAGCAGCAAGAAAGAGAAAGACCTGGATTGATCAGCTGTTGTCCAACCACATATCGTCAAGGTGGAATCCATGTTGGCCATTCATGTTGTGTAAAACATCTGTTAATCAAGAGGACTGGTCTTCTTCAGATGTGATAGATTGTGAAGACAGAATCAGTACTGAAAAAGCGTATGCTGGTAGCAATTTAGCTATAAGAGACTTATTAGGACCTAGGCTGCTCAGCCTTTGGTCAAATACTTTAATTCCAAACCAGGAGCAATGCACGAATGAGAAGGCTGCTCAGCATTACAGGCTAACATGGAGTAAGGAGTCGGATTGCTCTGGGTCTCAGAGAGTCTGCCTTTGCTGCTGGTGATACTATATTATGATGACGTAAGATATGGTTAAGAGACTCAAAACTGAGAATTCAGAGAAACCTACACTGTTTCTGTTTTCTGATGTACAGCTGTTTTTGACCAGTTTGACACCATGGTAACTAAAGGGTAGGAAGCAGTCCCTCGCTTATAAAGGTAAGAGTTCCACTGCTTCTGCAATCTCAACCTCCCAAGATACACACAAGCAAGCCAATAAGAGAAAGAGATGTCAGCCATGTTGGTCATCAAAGAGAAAACAACTCTAGTTCAAAAATCATCAATTCAAAAGAATAAGAATCCACACTCCTGGTTTTAAGGTGTAGTGGATGTGGTACCACCAGTAGAAGGGCATATCTAAGATTTTTTAACAACCTGAAGGAGAGATGTCTCAGATTTATGGTGCTGGAAAATGTGCAGAGTTTACAGTATAGACTTCTTATCCATTCCTCAAGAGTTGGTGTGCAGCTATAATCTAGTGCACAGAAAAAAAGAACCTGAGGACCTGAGCGAGGCAATTAAAAAAGAGCAGTTTTGTCGGTCCCTGCGGAAGACATTTTTTTCAATCATGTTTCTGGTTGAGAAGGCTTTGGGAGATGTCAGGCGCTACTGAATTTGAAGAAAGTAAAATCATTGGTGACAATGATTCAATTAACAAAGGGTTGTTCTCGAAGGATTATACCACTAATCCAATGAGGTGAATTCATGGCATCATGTGATCTGCAGGACGGCCATCTATATATCCCACGATGTAAGGAACACCAGACATTTCTACAAGTTAAAGTTATAGATCACCATTTTCAATTTTGCGTTCTCCTGTTTGGTCTGAAACCAGCTCGGAGGATATTTTATAAAGGCGCTTGCTCCACTGGTAGGACTCGGCAACAACTAGGGAAGTGGTTTCCAATGTTTTTGGCAATAAGAGCTACTTATGGACAAAGAAAATCATCTCGAGCTACTAATATTGTTACTGCATCAATAGTGATGGAATTAGGAATAGATTATGTACATGGCCACCAAATGTAAGCTTATGAGCAATGATCACCTCAGTTCACCAGGCAGGTTGCTAGCAAAACTGTAAAAAACGGCTTTGTTAATGTGGAATGCTTCTACATGGGTAATACAACAGCCATAGATGCAGTTCCCTTGGTACCAAGGTAATACGTTTAGTAATATGTCTCCTCAGCGCCACATAATTGGTCTGTAAATATGTTTAAAATATTAATTCAACCAAGCAAAGCTTCTGATTGGCTGAACTGCACAAAGGACAGCTGCTCACGGGAAACTGAAGAGTTACCAGTAGTTCATGTACAACTAATTGGAAAACCCTGAACTGGGGAACATCAATACACCTATACTTGGATAATGGGTTATTCCATGCATCATCAGTTATCCAAATGGAAAGGCATCTTCAGGAAGTAGTTTTGCATCTTCAATCTCATGACTTCTTGATCAATTGGAAGATGTTCAAGGTGACTTCTGTTCAAGTCATTAATTCTTTTCTGCAGCAAGATTTCAGACGCTGACTGGCGAGCTTTCAGTAACAAAAAGAGTTCAGAAAATTCAGAAACTTGTTTTGGCACTCCTGAAAAAGGAGTAACACACTGCAAGAGTTTTGCCTCAGGTTTGGGGAGACATGGCTGCAACAATATTGTTGTTCCCAGGCTGCAATTTCAGCCAGGGATTTTCATCCATCATCTCTTACCTTACTTCAGACTAGCATCCTTGAAGCTAGAGGCTGGGATCAATCTAAATCCAATAATCAGAACTGAAATGTTGATGATTAGATCTGTAAAATCAGTGATCAGGATCAACCTCACTCTTGTGAACGTCACCCAGAATCCTTCCCCCAATCCCCTACAACTTAAATGTGTACTTCTAAATTGCAGGTCAGCCAGTAAACAAGTCACTGATATCTTCGACCTCCTCCAACACAAGGACTTAGACATTATCATCCTCACTCAAACTGGCTAAATCCCGCTTCTACTCCTATGTTAGACCTCCTAGAACCTCCCACTCATGATATGATTAGGTTAGACAGAGTTCGGAAATTGGGTGGGGGTTTAGCCTGTATTCATAGGAACACACTTTCGATTTCTCACGTTGAGTTCTCTGCCTCCTCCTCTTGTGAATATTTTTGTCTCAGCATCTCAAGTAAGAACCTGCTGGTTTGCAAACTTCACACCTTCTACCACCCCCCGGGAGACAATCTCCCCTTCATTGAGCAATTAATGGAAATCATTTCTAGCAATGTTGACTCAGCTGTGTCCCAAATCTTCCTTGGTGACTTTAATCTTCACTGGGAAAACCCCAAAGACCTTGCAGTATCAAGCCTTAAAGCTTTTTTTAAATGATCATGATCTGACTCAGCACTGTGACCAACCAACTCATAATAAAGGAGAAACCCTAGACCTCATTATCTCGAAAGGGCAGACCGTCACCCTGGATTCCATTACCCCATGTGACTGGTCAGACCACCACTGCATCCTTTTTTATATCAACAAGGAGGTACTGTTGAGGAAGGCCCAACCAACGAAATCAAAGATATGGAAAAGGGACCTCAGATCAATAAACTCTGTTGAGCTAGCTGCCCATTGTACATCTGCCCTCTCCTCCCAAGCTGCCTTGACTGAGGTGCAGTTACTCACTGACTCCTACAATTCGACCATCTCCAACATCATGGATGACATTGCTCCAATCCAACATAAAAATGCATCAACAAAAATATCCAATCCTTGGTATAATGAAAACGGAACGTTGCAACCTTACGGCAGTTGAACATTCCTGGAGATCAAATCCCTCCTCCAACCAACTTAAACTCCTAAGAGAGGTTAGGAGCCTCTACAACAAACAAACCAAGAGCGCCAAGGCTAACTACTTCAGACTCCAATTGGATCAATCGGCAAGCCGTCCCAAGAAACTTTTCAAATTGGTCAAACAGCAATCAGTTGTAGGTCCAAACCTCTCTGAACCTGTAGGCAGCCCACCTTCTTGCAACAAACTGGCTGCTTTCTTCATTGAGAAATCAAAACTCATCTCCACTGACCTCGCCTCTAAGAAGGCTTTACTGCTCTCCTCCAGTGCAGCATCACCCCTTAACCTCTTAGTAAAGTTCAACTCTACCCCCAGAATACCAAGAACAATGCGTCTAGGGGCACCTTTACCCCATTTAGTGAACAAGACATCAAAAAGATCCTCCTGGGAGGAGGAGCTTCGCGCGCAACCAAGATGGCCGCGTGAGCTTAGGGCTCCCGAGACCCTCGTAACCTCCCGCATTTATCCTGTCGTTCATCCTGTTCCTCATTGACGTTTTCTTGAAGGTGAACCACAAGTGAGGCGAAACTTGCTTTCAGATCCTGACTCGGACCCCGGGAACCGGTGTTACGGAGCTTTGAAGATTGAGGCCTATGTTTTCGTGTAGCCCGGCTATGGAGTTGGCATGGTGCCCGAGCCGTAATTGAACAACATCGGCTTGCGGGGGCTGGGACGTCCGGTCTGGTTGCTTTCATTTTCGATCTTGTTTCCAGGGAAGACCTGTGACTGGTAAAGAGCCCACCCCCGTCCCTGAGGATTGCCACCTTGTGTCACCTACGAGTGTTATTTTTCATCGCCGTGCTGATTCTGGAGAACATTTGGCCTGTGCCCTCTAACTGCGATTGCCTCCGCCCGAGGTGGGACAAGGACCGCTATTTTCCTGCATTGTCTCATCGGTCCCAGTTCAGCTGTCGCCCGCAATGACGTGGAAACCGGAGGGTGCTACGCAGAAACTAAAGAGCACGTGGCGAGGTGGCTATACCCAGACTAATAGTATGGATCGATATGCCCAAGTTAAGGGATCTCCCGGTGGATCGGGTAGGTCCCAAGAAGACTTGAAAGGCCCATCGACTCCGGCGACTGAGCTGACCTTGCAGGATGTAATTGCCGCAATTGAAGGGATCAAATCCTCATTGGGACAACAAATAGCGACTCTCGACCATAAGCTTGATACTGTGGCGATTGATGTTAACTTGATCCGTACGGACCTGGCGAAAACTAATGAAAAAGTCAAGTCTTTGGACCTCAAGACTTCCAGTCTGACGGGTGATGTCGCTGGTCTACAGACTGAGGTTGGTCGCTTGAGGACTACCAGTGATATCCTCACACGTCGTCTGGAGGATTATGAAGGAAGGGCCAGGCGGAACAATGT
This sequence comes from Lissotriton helveticus, assembly GCF_964261635.1. Lineage (NCBI taxonomy): Eukaryota > Metazoa > Chordata > Amphibia > Caudata > Salamandridae > Lissotriton > Lissotriton helveticus. Next base: position 684,691,511 of record NC_136073.1, read on the forward strand.
TCGTATTATAGGGGTCCCGGAGAAATCGGAAGAACCAGATGTGGACCTCTTTGTTGAAGATCTTATTGTCAGCCACCTTGCACCTAAGGGATTGAGTACGTTTTTTGCGGTTGAACGGGCCCACAGAGTTCCGGGCGGAAAACCGAAGTTGGGTGCCCCACCGCGGCCTATCATTGCGAGAATCTTCAATTTTCCTGATAGAGACGCTATCCTGCAGGCATCCCGGATGGGTGGCCCCACAAAGTTTGAGAACACTACCATCAGTTTCTACCCGGACTTCACTCAATTGGTCCAGAAGCAAAGACTTGGTTTTCTGGGGGTGAAGAGGCGATTGCGTGACATGGGCCTCAAATACGCCATGCTCTTCCCAGCCAAACTAAGGATCGAACATGCAGAGCGGACTTATTTCTTCGATAGTCCGGAAGTGGTTTCCGACTGGCTGGACACTCTGCCGAAGCAGTATCCACCGGAGGAGCGGTCTGGCGGGGCAGAGGGTGGACCGACGGAACAGGAATAGACTTTGGTTGCTTGGTACTCTGGCGTCTATGGTTGGCCTCTAACTGTGGTTCGATAATCCTGACAATTGATTAGCAGGACAATGGGGGGGTTGCGGGGCTATTGGTGGGTCTTTTCCCTCCTCTGAGTTTCTTTTCGTAGCTTAGGTAGATGTGGGGGTGACAGGCACACTGCAAGTTGGGGTGGCTTTTTAGTCTTGCGCAGGGGTGCAGGGTGGGGAGTTTTGTAACGGGATGTTGGTGGGAGGATGGGGGGGTTCTGTTGGGGTGTGAGATTGTTTCTTTGCAAGGTTACCTATCCTTAGATAGTCTAATTGAAGCACCACGTTCTTTTAGGGGTTGGATCCTCTTTCTGTTTATGGATGGGGGGTAGAGGGCTGAAATTAATAAGTTGGAATGTGAATGGGCTTAGGGATAGGATAAAACGTGGGGTGGTATTGCAATTGTTGAAGCGTTTCTCCCCTGATGTGGTCCTGCTTCAGGAGACGCACTTGATTGGTAATAATTGTTATGCTCTTAATAGGAAAGGTTATCGATTGGTCGCACATTCTGGGTTTTCCTCTGGCTCCAGAGGAGTCGGTGTCCTCATTAAAAACTCTCTCCCACTGGAGATTGACTCCACAGTCATAGATGATAGGGCGCGCTATGTCGCTCTTACGGGTAGGTGGGCGGGCCGGACCCTTTCCCTGGTTTCTGTATATGTCCCCCCTGGCTTGCAGTCCACCACCTTTGCAGACTTGGGGAGGGTTATTCTCGCTTTCCCCGAGGGGTCATTTATTTTAGGTGGTGATTTCAACGCAGTAGTTTCCGGTATGGAGGATCGACACCCACCCAGGGATCTAAGGGGAGCGCAGAACTGGCTTCATGATTTCCTCGACACCTTGGGTCTAGTAGATTGCTGGAGGCTGTTGCATCCTACGCAGAGGCAGTATACGTTTCTAACGGGCGCTCACGGTAGCCTTTCTAGGATTGACTATGTTTTGGTACCGGCGGCACAGGCTCTCACTATTACTGAGGCTAAGCATTTGGCTCGGGGAATTTCTGACCACTCTCCACTATGGCTTCGGATAGAGTTGGACTCGAGGACCGAGGGACGGGTTGCCCCGATTAACCCTTGGTATCTCCGTAACCCTAAAACTCGGGCTGCCCTGATAAAAGCTCTCGACCTGTATTTTTTGGAAAACGAGGGTTCAGTTTCGTCGGCTATATCGCTTTGGGAGGCTTTCAAGACTGTCCTTAGGAGTCATGCCCTATCGTTAATAGCAGATGTTAAGAAACGGCGAGATGAGGAGGTAATTAAGATCGAGACAGTGATAGCAGACTTAGAGCTTGACCTGGAGCGGGGGGTCACCCGTGCTGTGACGCATGTTCTAAGGCTAAAACAACTCGAGTACAGGGCATTGGTTACTGACGCGGCTAAGGCCATGAGTAGGGAGCAGCAGGGACGTTTGTATGAAGTGGGTGATAAAGCTGGTAAATTGATTGCGTGGCTGGATAAGAAAGATAGGGCTAGTCGGGTGGTGCCTGTGATCGAGATGGCTAGTGGCGCTCGGATCTCAGATCCTAAAGAAATCGCTCAGTGTTTCGCGAAGCACTTCCAAATAGTGTACTCCTCTGTGTCGGACAGGCCGGAGGAGGACTCACATCTATTGTTGCATGATATCGCTTTACCACGTCTCTCTGATGTCGACAGGGAACATATGGACGCTGCAATAACGGCTGAGGAGGTGGCTCTTGCGATCCGTTCCCTGCGTTCGTGGAAAGCGATGGGTCCCAACGGCCTGCCTATTGAGCTTTACAAATTGCGGCCTGACAAGATAGCTCCATATCTACGTGACATGTTTTTGGAATCTCGGGAGTGTGGCTCTCTCCCCCGTGATCAGCGTTTAGCGACCATTGTGGTGATTCACAAGGAGGGGAAGCCGCGAGATCGATGTGCGTCGTACCGACCTATATCTCTTCTAAATGCCGAACCTAAGATTCTTGCAAAAGTATTGGCTAACCGATTGATCACTGTTATTAGTGAGTTGGTACATCCGGATCAATCCGGTTTCATCCCGCACAGGAACACCGCCCTGAATCTTAGGCGTGTGCATGGGGTTCTCGCGAGAGCCGAGACGTTGCGTGAGCCGGCCATCTTGGCGTCGTTGGATGCCACGATGGCTTTCGACACTGTGGAATGGCCATATTTATGGGCCGCTTTGGCTAAATTTGGGTTTGGACCCGGTTTTATCGGTTGGGTGAGACTCCTCTATGAGGACCCCCTCGCACAAATTGTTGTTAATGGCCGAGTCTCTGCTTTGTTTGGTCTTGGGAGGGGAACTCACATGGGGTGTCCTTTATCACCCCTCCTGTTCGCCCTGGCTCTCGAGCCCCTCGCAGAGTAGATTCGATGGGAGCCCTCGATGAAGGGTATTCGGTGGTCCTCTGAGTTTGAAGATCGCATCTCGCTTTATGCGGATGATATCTTATTGTACTTGACGTCGCCCCGGAAGTCACTGATGGTTTTGTGCGATGTCTTGACTTCATTTGGTAGGAACTCCGGCCTCACCTTCAACTGGACTAAATCCTATCTATATGTCCTTTCAGGCGACGTCCCTCTTCTTCTGAAAAACTGTCCCATCCAGATTGCACAAACAGGGTTTAAATACCTCGGTATTTATATTTCATTGGACCCCGCAATTCGGTATGAGCAGAATCTCCTCCCACCTCTGTCTAGATTGAAGCAAGATGTCGCGGGTTGGCGTAAGCTTCCGCTATCTCCGCTTGGCCGTGCGGCCCTCTTTAAAATGATGTTGCTGCCTCGTTTTCTTTATGCTCTCCAAAATACTCTTGATGTAGTTCTGGCTAGCTATTTCCGTACGATTGAAGATCTTCAAAGGCAGTTGATGTGGGACGGTAGACCTCGTATTGCGCTGGCTAAATTAATGCTCCCGTGGTATGACGGGGGTATCGCTCTCCCCGATATAAAACGTTACTATTGGGCGTCTCAATTGGGTGCCATTAATCACAGTATGTATGGTCCTGAATTGAACCCCACCTTTGCTATGGATAGATGGCTGTTACCTGGGGGTAATTACTATAGGGCTCTGTATTCTAAATCGGTGATTAAGGATTTGTCGGGACCTACCAGGACAGCTGTACGTCTGTGGCAGGACGCAAGTAGGTCAATGGGGTGGAAAGATCGCTTGACTCGAGCAACCCCGCTTTTTGCCTCTGATCAACTCGGTAAACTGTGGAAGACCAAGGGGTTCGATAAATGGGACCTCTTTGGTATTAGTAAGGTGGGAGACCTCTGGGTTAAAGGTCAGGTTAAATCGTTTGAGTCATTGAAGAAGGAGTTTGAATTAGGTGATTTAGAATACTTTCGGTATGTCCAGGTTCGTCATGCTCTAGGGTCGGTTTTCCCAGAGGGGGAGGTAATTCCGGAATCGTCCCCGCTTGAAGATAGACTATTGGATGGCCATGTGCCTGACAGTACTATCTCCCTAGTCTACAAGAAATTAATAAATGATAGGTCAGGCCTCCTATCACATCTTCGTGACTTATGGACCCGTGACGGCCTTGAGCTGGATGACGAAGACTGGCAATCCGCGGTCTCCTCTCCCAAGGAGCCTGTAACCAATCTAGCAGCAGCATTCAGAGATGCCCTTAGTGGAGCCAGGGTGTACTTGGTTACAGGCTCCAAACGCAATGAGCACATATCGCCAGTCCTAAAATCTCTAAATTGACTCCCCTACGAAGCACGAACTCAGTTAAAGATTGCAGTTATAACGCACAAAGCCATCCACTTCAATACTCCCAGGTACCTGGCACAAAAACTTGAACTATCTTGTGGTGTAAGAGCATCAAGAAGCGCCACTTACTAAAATTTGGAAATGCGAAATACACGAAAAGATGAGTATAATTACTATATGCACATCAAGCAGTATAATAAATGCTAAATCTAAACGCATATTTTGAAATAAGCATGAATAAAATGCGGAAATTACACAAGAAATGGCTCTTAATACAGAAGAAAAAGTCGAGACCATCTCATCACAAATTCATAACACTCGTGAATGTGCTAGAGGGTAGCTAAAGTGTCTTGAGTAGCTAAATATAGAAATTTTGTTCTCCAAGAATAGTCTTACTTTAAGCAGAAGATAAGTGTCCCAAAAAATCGTAAATATTTTGGAATGGAAGGGGAAAAATGTCTCGCTCTCTGTAAAAACTGGTGAGAAAACTTCTTATTGCTTAATTTTCAAAGTTGAAGGCCAAATTCAGGGTGTAGGGAACGCCGTGTGCTAGTTTGTTCAAAGTCATTCTTTCTGCTCTGGTGAAAACATCATATTGTTGAGACATTCGAAAAAACTGTCAACTGCTTCTTGTGAAAGTTCCACTAACTCGGGTAAATCTTGTAACATGCATTCATGAGCATGATTGCCTTCATTGATGTTTCGATCAGCATAGCTGACAGAAGGTTGTACCTGATCGATGCTGCTTTCATCTTGTACTTCACAACTCTTCAATCGTAGTGGTGAAGTCTCCACGAATGCCGTCATCATGATTGGTAGCCGCTGGGGACAGCACAATGCATGAGCCGTTACCGGACCCAACAAAGTCTCTACGTCCATTGGCACATCCGATTGTAGTGTCAGACAGGTGTCCAACACGCATTCTTCGCCGCATAGCAAGCACCTTAATACAGGCATAACACAACTTTGCCACATCGGTCTGAATGAAAGAAACCAAGTCATGTTCAAATCTCGTAGCCGTGCTAGTCCAAGGACTTAGTTATGCGGTCCCGGTAGCCAATAGCTCGGATTGTTTCTTCCATTATCGGTGGTGTCTTGTCTGTGACGCGGTTTGCCATAGCGAAGTAACAGGATCAAAAATAGGATGCCTGCCACTAGTCCCAAAAGGAGAGGAAGTCCGCCAAAGATGGAATGGACAAATTCAGGAAAAATACCCAGGATGGCTTTGAATGGGGTTAAAGCTCCTGAAAACACTGTCTTAAATACACTCGCGATTCCGCTTGTATCAGAAATGTTTAAGATTTCGCTCAGTATTTCTGCGAAATGTATGGGGGAATTGGTTGATAACAGTGAATGAATCTCATCAGTTGTCCTTGCAACTTGGAGATCATACGTTTCTTTTGATGACGTTAACATGGTTGGTGTCTGTAGGAGCACTGTCTTCATTCTGCTTAAAGTATCAATTCGAATAGAAGAAATTTTCAAACTGGGCCACAACCTTGCCTCCCTGTCTCGGGCATCGTTCGGCAACAATACTCGTTCACAGCACATGACCTTCCTAGTCACGGTTATGAGATAAGGTTTTCCGGGCAGCAGACTGCAACATCTGCGATCTAAAATTAGAATGTAACTCCCATTCGAGAGTCTCTTAAAGAATGGTTCTATTTGTGTTGCAGGTGTGCCTAGCTGGTGACATGAAAGGTTATTTGAGTTCCCTTCACATGCTCCATGTAAACTAATACCCTGACACAAAAGTGTACCGCTTAGTGACTTTTCACAATTATTGCCACTAAGGAACACACTTTGTCCTTTATTACTAACACATGTGTGTGTATAGGGCAAGTTCCATGTTGACTTAATGTATCCTTTACCCAACCTTTCATACTGGCCTGCCTGTATATATTTTTGGCAGTATTGAAACTGGAAAGTTGTTATCGGAATATTTATTATCCCATGTATTATCCATTCAATGACAGGTCGTTCTGACATTGTCAATGGTAGTCTCTCAAGTTTTTCAATGCTCAGAATTGTATAGTCAGCACCCTTCTGTGCCAAACTGATTTGTTTATCAGTAAGGTTAAAGATATTAAATAGTGACGTTGTGTTGATTAAACGCCAAGGCACATAGCCTGAACGTAGATTTTGTAACGTCCAGCCAAGCTGTACAATAGAACGCAATTGGGACTGACCGTGTTGTAACATCAGTAAGTCTTGCGATATTATATCGATTGCTGAAGATACAATACTGTCCAGTGAATATATTCTGGAGGACAGAGTCATTAACCCATTGTCCACAACAGAAAGTGATTTTTCCAAATTAATACGGTCAATTTCCCGTATTTTTTCTGCTGTCTCAATTTGAGTTACTTTCCAAACTTCATTGTAAGCTGCATATATAGAGGCCGCTATGAAACGTTTTTGACGCTGTTTGCGTGGTCCCATAATGAAATCACGCAAGTCAGCACCTTCTTGAAGTAAAGTTAGGTGTTGCTTAATTTCTGCCAGTGTGGATGTTTGTAGCCATTGAAGGCAGAGCTTGCCCACACTGTAAGTAGTTACTATCCCTGGATGTTGTCTTTGGGAATATCTAGGGTCTGGCCTGGTCAATTTGAACCCCTGTATTTTGTTCAGGAATCTGTCTTGACAGTTATTTGTGTCAGTGGGCCAGATCAACCATTGTTTCCAATCAGGATGTGTTCTGTTTTGGTTTAAAATATGGTTTACGTCTATCTCAGCATCTATAGAGCTATTACTGTGCGTTGTTGGCTTTGGAATAGACGGTTTGTTTAAGTCTTTGATTTTGGCTAAGCCAAGACAGGTAGTTTGTTGAATAGTGTCATTCAAAAATATAATTTGTTCTGGGATCATGCAGGCTCTGAATAATGATTCTATACCTTGTACTTGCCAATCTTTTGTACCCCAAACAGTTTTTGTTTCAATGTTACTGTTCCAGAAATCAAAACCAAATGTATTCATTTGCTCAAAAAATGAATCTGAATATATCAATTTTGTGTTGGTAAGCATGGTCTTCATACCTGTCTTATTTGACAATTTGAAATAAAATGTTTCTGCATTACTTGTGTTAAACCCTGAAAAGTATGGATATTTATCATAAAATGTTTTGGAACTACCCTTTGGTGGAGTAGCACAATGTTCCCATTGGTTATAATTTAAAACATTTCTAGGTTGTGCAGATTTGTGGAGATAATGGTTACCATAGTGGTTATAGCAGAACATTTGATCATAATTAGATGAACCCTGCAAATAATCATGTTCTGTAAATTTAGCAGACATTACTAGGTCAGACATCATATCATTAATACTTTCAAAGTCCCAATCATCAGCAAATGTGCTTGGTTTTACAAAGTCACTTAACGAGATCTTAAATTGGTGTGGATATTTCAGGATTTCAACCGGGCCATAGATTTCATAATCAGTATTGTCCCATGCTACACCGCCTGGTATAGGGTTGGCTGTGAAGTTCACTGAAGAAAGTTCTCTTTTCTTGACGTGTGAAGTTGTGTGTGGGATCTCTTGCCTGATTGACTCTTGCCCTGGGCTGCATTTCAACACGCCGGATTTCACCTCTCCCCCTACCAGCTCCTCGCCGGACCCGCTTCGCGGGTCCTGCTTCGTGAGGCGGGAGAGGCGCACCGAGTCTGGAGGGGCTGCGCTGCTGGGCGACTGTTAGAGGGAAGCACAGGGCTGCGAGCGGACCCGCAGGGACTCAAACTTCCAGGAGTCCCTGCATGAGGTCAACCCACAACACCTGGGTCGCTCTCCCTGCCTGCCCCGCCCCCCGTCCCAGCACTAAATCCAGCCCTGCTTCTACACGTCGTGGGATCTCTTGCCTGATTGACTCTTGCCGTGGGCTGCATTTCAACACGCCGGATTTCATCTCTCCCCCCTACCAGCTCCTCGCCGGACCCGCTTCGCGGGTCCCGCTTCGTGAGGCGGGAGAGGCGCACCGAGTCTGGAGGGGCTGCGCTGCTGGGCGACTGTTAGAGGGAAGCACAGGGCTGCGAGCGGACCCGCAGGGACTCAAACTTTCAGGAGTGCCTGCGTGAGGTCAACCCACAACACCTGGGTCGCTCTCCCTGCCTGCCCCGCCCCCCGTCCCAGCACTAAATCCAGCCCTGCTTCTACACGTCGTGGGATCTCTTGCCTGATTGACTCTTGCCGTGGGCTGCATTTCAACACGCCGGATTTCACCTCTCCCCCCTACCAGCTCCTCGCCCGCTTCGTGAGGCGGGAGAGGCGCACCGAGTCTGGAGGGGCTGCGCTGCTGGGCGACTGTTAGAGGGAAGCACAGGGCTGCGAGCGGACCCGCAGGGACTCAAACTTCCAGGAGTCCCTGCGTGAGGTCAACCCACAACACCTGGGTCGCTCTCCCTGCCTGCCTCGCCCCCCGTCCCAGCACTAAATCCAGCCCTGCTTCTACACGTCGTGGGATCTCTTGCCTGATTGACTCTTGCCGTGGGCTGCATTTCAACACGCCGGATTTCACCTCTCCCCCCTACCAGCTCCTCGCCGGACCCGCTTCGCGGGTCCCGCTTCGTGAGGCGGGAGAGGTGCACCGAGTCTGGAGGGGCTGCGCTGCTGGGCGACTGTTAGAGGGAAGCACAGGGCTGCGAGCGGACCCGCAGGGACTCAAACTTCCAGGAGTCCCTGCGTGAGGTCAACCCACAACACCTGGGTCGCTCTCCCTGCCTGCCCCGCCCCCCGTCCCAGCACTAAATCCAGCCCTGCTTCTACACGTCGTGGGATCTCTTGCCTGATTGACTCTTGCCGTGGGCTGCATTTCAACACGCCGGATTTCACCTCTCCCCCCTACCAGCTCCTCGCCGGACCCGCTTCGCGGGTCCCGCCTCGTGAGGCGGGAGAGGCGCACCGAGTCTGGAGGGGCTGCGCTGCTGGGCGACTGTTAGAGGGAAGCACAGGGCTGCGAGCGGACCCGCAGGGACTCAAACTTCCGGGAGTCCCTGCGTGAGGTCAACCCACAACACCTGGGTCGCTCTCCCTGCCTGCCCTGCCCCTCGTCCCACCTCTCCCTTATTACTGTGCCTTAGTACCGCAGCGCGGGAGCGCGCCGGGAGAAGCCCGGGACAAGGGCAGGACCGTCTGTGGCCATCCGGGGCTGAAGGAGGCTGGGCTGGGCCCACTCTCTTTCGCCGGCTCCTTTTTGTTAGTTGCCAAGCCAAGGAATAGACCACTACCATGCCCTCACCTCCACTATGTGAAACTCCATCAAGGGTGGGGGGGAGTAACACCGGGACTCTGGACAATTATTTTAAATCCGCTAAGGGAGAAGGGGGTAAAGAAAGTTCTTTGGAGAAGCGTAGGGCAGAACGCCGCCGCTCAATCGAATTCATGAAAACCACAGCCCTTAGCGAGATAATTCCCTATCCTATCTCCCAAAAGGAAGGCATCCCCAATGACAGTCAGGATCCATCAACTCTAGATGGCGTCCCTTTACTGCTAAGGGATAGCATCACCACGCAGGGTACACTGTCTGAAGGAATTACGGAGGCTATACAACCTTTATCCTCTACTAATATGGCTGTTGACCTGGTCACCCAAACCCCCCCTCTAAATAAAACTAAGAAAAATAAACCCAAACACATTGCTGTTGTGGAATTGCATGGCCCCCCACCCAGCAAGCGTAGAAGACAGATGAAGAAGGGACAGGGGAAAACCAAAATTTCACACTTAGATTTTGGTAACAAACATAAGCCTGCACTCACCCCTGTTAGGGGTAGAGATAATGTGAACACTATCTCTAACAAGGATACAAGTGTTATCACTGCTGTTGCAAGTAGGGACTTAGGGGCTAATCCATCTAATGAAGCTCCCCCTCTTATATCCACAGGGAGCATAGAATTTCTACTCCGTTCACTCTTGCAGCCCATCAGTGAAAGCTTGAAAAAAGTAGAGATCAGGCTCACCATCTTAGATGCAACTCTAACTACCCTGAACACTTCCGTTAGCAAGCAGACCAGAACCATGGGGCCCAATCCACCCACAGGAGCTCTCCCTAATAAACAAAATCTCCCCTCCAATCAAGGAGACTTAGAGCGCGCCAATGTGGGAGCTCCACAGGGCGCCACTACTGCCCCCCCCTTGCAGTCACTTATGACTATTTCAGTCCCGACCCCACGAAGCATCTCAAATACCGTCCCTCCCCAGTTAATAAACCCAGCCCCCCTTAATCTAGAGCCTGGCACAAATTATGGGTTTCCACCCATTTCTAGTATTCCCTCTCCCCCTCCTGGCCAGCCCGCCGTAAGACCGCGGAGACCAGATCTGCCACCGGAAGCCAATACTCTTATGGTGGTTTTAGCGGGTGCCCCCCCTCTACAAAGGGGTGAAAACGAAGATTTCCAATCCCTCAAGAAGAAAGTCATTAAATGGCTTAATTGGAACAGACCCCTACCACCACACTTTAATAATGAGATCATTATGGTTAGAAGGGTGCCATGGTTGGGGAAGACGAGGAAAACAATTATGGGGGACTGTATAATGGTGACTTTCAGGGACCCTGGCACTGTTTCACATATCTGCGCTGGCTCAAACAGATCATTGGATTCCACCATACAGACCTTGCCCGTTTCCTTCTTTTTCCCACCCATCCGCATGTACGATGATCGGCCACAAGGAAACTGGACAAGGGTGGAACGGAGATCAAGATACAAAGAATATGTCCAACGTCCAAATTACCAGCCACCTGAAACACCCTATTTCCATTTTAATCGCTTTAACTGTTTGAGCGGGCTTGATGGGGTTGATTGACTGTCCACCAATAACTTTGCGACCTGGGACAATGGTTCTTGTAATCTCCCTGAGCCATCTGAATCCGCCGTGGTCAATGTCTTTGATGCAATAACTGGTGCAACACCTGGAACTGTCACCCCCCATTCTTCCATCCCGGCAACCCCAACCGTTGAACATTTGAGACTAATTTGGTGGAACGTGGCCAGATTAGCTAACAAGTTGACTGCCCAAGATTGGGAAACTTATGTTGAAACCGGGGATGTTTGTATGTTCCAGGAGACCTGGGCAAGGGAAGACTATGGGCATAAAGGTTACCAGTCATTTTTTATCCCGGCCAGGTGGGGGGGCAAAGGACGCCCCTCAGGCGGGCTCACAACCTGGGTGGCATCCCACCTAGGCTGTGAGGCTACACGGTTACCGGTCCCTTCCGATGACATCCTTGTGGTTTTATTGTCCTGGCCAAATCAAGCGAAACTTGCCCTAATAAACATCTATTCTAGGCCAGTTGGAATTGCCAGGGAATCGTCTACCATAGACGAACTTTCGGATTATTTATCCGAAATACCAAGTGACCTAACCTATGTAGTAGGAGGGGACTTAAACTCCCATTTCGAGCCACTACCAGGCCTGTTGGAGGGTTTTCCAATGGAGGAAGAGGCCAGGTGGTCAGTGCCCACGGTAGAAGCCCCCCCCCGAAGGCATGGACTCCTGTAGCATTGCAGATCACAGCCCTTACCCTAAAGTTTGGAATTAGAGCCTGTAATGGGCGTATTAGATCTGACATACCCAGCAGACCCACCTATAATAGAGTGGGAAGAGAACCTCGCTTGGATTATGTCCTGGTGCAGATAGCGAACTGGCCAGCTATTCGGGACTTTAGGGTTATGGAAAGGCTAGACAGTGATCACAATGCCCTGGAGCTCGACCTTACCCACCCCGGCCGCCCAACCCGTGCGGCATCTGGAGAGGGGATCAAACCTGAACTTCTACTGGAAAACAACAGGAGAAGGATCAGGTGGGAACAACTGGCTTCAAGTGAGGAAAAACTCCCGAGGCTCTATGCAGGGATAATCCCCATTTTGGAAACTGTGGGAGACTTGGCTACCGAGGTGGGAAATAAAGACTCACAGGCCAAATTACACCAGGCCCACGAGGATCTTATAAAGGCTGTGGCCCCCGTCCTTTTTAGTAACGTGCAGAATTCAAGGAGGGGGCAGTCATATAAATCCTCGTGGTACAACGCAGCCTGTAGAAGAGCAAAGGGGGAACTCCTCAGAACGATCAAGGAGGGCCTAGGCGGGGAACAGCTAAGAGAACGTAGACGGGCATATAAAAAACTCACTGCCCACGCCAAAACCGAATGGGAAGAGAATCAATGGGAAGAGCTCACCAAGTCCCTAGCGACAAAAGATCACCGACTGTTCTGCAGAATAGTAAGCGGGGGGTCGGGGAATCTCCACTCAGCAATTGAGCCAAACATTGCACCAGAGGTGTGGCAGGCACACTTTCAATCCCTTTATAGCTCTGAACCGGGAGAATCCACCACTGACACCGGTGCTGGTTGGCCTGATTATGAGGGAGATCCAATAACACTGGGCGAGGTTAGGGTTGCAATAGCAGGACTCACCTCGGGAAAGGCGCCGGGATTGGATGGCCTACCCGGGGACCTTTTTAAGCAGGAGCCCAATGTTTGGGCGCCCTACCTTGCCACGTTATTCAATGGAGTCCTCAGTGGTATGGAAATCACCAGCACTTGGCTGGGGGCGGAGGTGGTCCCTATTTTCAAAAAGGGCTCGCCTCTTCTCCCAGCCAACTACAGACCAATCAGTCTAATCGATGTGGCACAGAAGCTGTTTGGCAGGGTATTGTTGAACCGGCTCCAAGATTGGACAGAAGAGTTGGGTGTCCTTAGCCCGTACCAGGCGGGATTTAGAAAGGGTATTTCCACACTAGACCAGGTCTTCCGATTGAATATTATATACTGGAGGGCAGCGGTATTTGAGGGCGGCAGCCTATACACAATTTTTGTGGATCTGCGGGCCGCTTTTGACCTGGTGCCTAGAGGGAAACTGTGGAGCGTCTTGGCTGAGATGGGCGTTCCCCCTGACATCCTGATAATCTTGCAGAGATTGCATGACAATAATTATGCCCGAGTGAGGTGCGGGAGGTCAGGGGCTTTGACGGATAGATTCCCCGTTGACAGAGGGGTTAGACAGGGTTGTGTGCTGGCACCGACCCTGTTCTGCCTCTTTGTCAACGGGGTGATCGCCCACCTAAATGCCACTGAATACACTGACGCCCCAAGCTGAACGGCAGTAGGGTGCCTGCAATTATGTTTGCAGACGATACCCTGCTGCTGTCCAAAACCCCAATGGGGATACAGAGGATCCTCGACTCATTCGTGGCCTTTTGCACTGATAGAGGCTTGGAAATTAATGCGGCCAAAACTAAGTTCATGGTTCTGAACCCAAGCCATAAATTGCGGCCAAATCCACTATTGGGAGCCTCGCGGCTCGAGAGAGTTTCCACCTTTGACTATCTTGGCGTAACTCTTAATGAAACTATGTCTTGGGGAGCACACCAGAGCAGGGCCAATCTAAAATTGATACAGACCACAGGGGGCATCGCGCGGATGTTAAATGGTTCCACATACCGACCACTGGGGCCGCTCATCCAGATCTACAAGGCGCAAGCCAGGGGTGCTACTATGTATGGGGCGGAATTGTGGGGGCACACATCTTGTCGTAGTCTGTCCTTAACAGAGAATAAATTCATCAGACAGATAGTCGCACTTCCGCCGAGCACCCCACTCCTCCCCCTGAGGCTAGATCTGGTTTTGCGTCCCATAGCTGACGAACTAGGCTTGAGACCCATAGCCTTCTGGCGAAGGCTGTGGAGTAGCAACGAACTTCATGCCTATAGGGCGGAATTAATGGAGCTATTGACCCATCCGAAAGCGCTATTGATCCCCTGGATAAAGTATATCCAAAACTCTTGCACGGCACTGGGGCTCCCTGACCTCTGGTCTAACCCTGCTAACGCCTCATTAAACATCTCAAGGAGAGCTCTGGCTATCGCTTATCATGAACATAAATTAGCCACGGCCCTAGACAGTCAGTGTGAAGGGTCACTAACTTCTGTTTTTCTGCAAAGCAAGGACTCGTACAGGCGGGAGAGGGTCTTAGATGCCATCTACACCGCGCTGGCCAGGAAGCTGTTTCTCCAATGGAGATACGGCACACTGCCTCTACGATCCTTTACCAGCTCCTGGTCATCGCCTCCCTCCACCAAGCAGTGCCCGGCTTGCACTGCGGCGGAGGAAAGCGATTTACACGTCGTCCTGTTTTGCCCAGCCTACAAGGCAGCGAGGAGATACTGGCTCCTACCATTGATCAGAAATCTGGGTTGTAGGGAGTACCTCCCAATGTACAGAATCCTAAAAACCGATGCCTCTAGTATAACTGTATTTGCATTAGCAAAATTTCTCACCAATGTCTGGCACACTCGCACCCGTATTCTGAAGATGCAGGCTCTTTCGTAATTTTAGGTTTATAGTCTTTTTTAACGTAGTTTTATTAGTATGTAGTCTCAAGGTTTTATATTGTATTGATTATGCATGTTGATTTTATAGTGTCTATGCATGTTTTACTTTATATCTTTGATGGCCAATGGCCGAAATAAAGATTGAATGATGATGGTTTAAGGACCAAGTTGATTTTCTGGCTTGCTGTGTCCATTTTAGCATATTTTCCCTCAATGAAATGTCCCAAGCATAGTACCATGATGAGCCAAAGTATGAGGATAAATGCACCTAATGTCACCCAAATTTCAATCCATGGAGAAGTCAGATAGGTTCTCTTTAGTTGATGAAAAAGTTCCTTTGCTTTGTCTTTAAAAGTTTTTGTTGATGGCTGTACTTCTGGTTCGCATTGTTCTTCTGAAGAATCATCGAAGTTGATGAAGTAGCCGGATGCCGTTCTGTCAATTGTTCCAATTGCTTCTGGATTACTTTTTGCTTTTGGCTTTTGCTTTGTTTCATTAGAAAATTCCGTAGTTACATCATCGTAGGTTGTTGTTTCTTGATGAAAAGCTTTGATTTGGGTTTTAAGAGGTTCAAGTTCCATTGCTTTGTTGCATAGTCCTTGTTGTTTCACTGTAGATTTTCCAAATGTGATCAATCTTTCAGTTTGAACCTCTGTGGATGTAGCAAACTTTGGTGTTCTGCTACTTCTTGGGAGTCCACTTGGCCTACTATTTGTTATCGGCCACATGATTGTGGTTTAACCAGGTCGATGGATATGACTCGGTTCTCCTTTTTACCAGCAAGGGGCGGTAGTACTACTGATCTTGTCCCGTTGATAGACAAGACAGGAACTGCTTTTCTGTAAGAAGGCCCAAATTCCTTCTTTACCGCGATCTTTTCTCTGACCAGATCCCCGACTTTTGGAATCCAGACAGGCCTTGCTGAGACAGGTGGTTTTTCTTCAGTGGTTGCTGGCTGCTGTTTCAACTTTATGTTGCTCAGGTATTTTCTTGTTTCATTTAAGTCCTGTAAAATAGCCAAGCGATCTTTGATATCAAAGCATTTTTCTTTAACCACTGAAGTCTGACTATCTAAGTCCTGGATTAACATTCTAGTTCCAAACAATAGTTCGTACGGACTGAGTCCTTTC
This sequence comes from Lissotriton helveticus, assembly GCF_964261635.1. NCBI lineage: Eukaryota > Metazoa > Chordata > Amphibia > Caudata > Salamandridae > Lissotriton > Lissotriton helveticus. The sequence goes on from NC_136073.1 coordinate 684,707,207, forward strand.
AGAGAATTTCTTGGCAGGTTATTTAGACTACGTTGGACACTTATTAAATGTTTGACCCACCCAGCTCCCGAACCTAGTACCTTTGCTGTTATAGATTGCTTTATGCCTTGGTTTTTTCTTTACACCATCCCGTTTCCCTCAGGAAGGAAGTGAGAAGAGTCCCGCAATGCAATGTTCATTCTGTCCAGGCACCCCCCATAAGCTTTTTTTAGAGCTAGAGTGAAGATTTTGGTCAGAACGTAACATGCTTCTTGCGTATATGCCATTATAGACTCGCAAATCTTTTATAACAGTTCTGGAGTCAGCCGAAAGTTGGGGTCTACATTATAAGTGAAAATAGTCTCTTCATGTTAATACGACGCATTTTCATACTGGGTTGTGTTTTTTTGTTGATTTGATACCTTCTGGAGTGAAACGCCATGGTAGTAAACCGTTTCTCTCGCCACTGCGATCCCTGTTGCAGTCTGGGCAGTTTTTTACAAAAATGTGATGATGCAGGCTCATGCCTGGCCACCAGTACACTGATTGTAATTCTTCCAGAGAATCTTTTAGCTTAAGGTGTCTGAGACCCTCACCCATATGTGCGTCTGCTATTAACAAGCCTCTCCTGTCCACGTTTGGAATTACTCTATCCCCCACTCCAGGGATTCGAGCAAAAGGAACGGAGTTTGCATCGATTATGTATGTATAATTGAGTGGATAATTGATCGGTAGTGCAGAGCAGTCGCCTTTTGATGACGTTTTTACTGCCAGCACAGTTTCACCGTCAATGTATTTTACTGCACGCCTTTTTGTAGCTACGGAAGCCGATTTAGTTGCTACCGCTGTGGCTGTCTCAGCCAATGAATTCCCTGCAACGTGAACGCCATCACGCTGATGACTCAGTGAGTGTATCACGTGAGTTTTTGGTAGTTCTTTCTGTAAAAGAACTACTTGTTCCCAAAGCACTTTTTGCTTTATTGTTGCACCTGTGTCATCTTTGTAACCGTTTTGAATCCATTTCTGTAAATCGTTATTGTATGATTTGACGCAGTAATACGAATCGCACACTATAAGTGTGGGGAATTCTCAAACAGTATTATCTAGCGCCATTTTTAACGCTATTAGTTCAGTTTGTTGTTCTGAATTATTTTCCACTGAGTGTGTTTTTGTAAGTAGAGGTCTTAATTTACCTCCACGCCACACTTCTTTTACAATTTCGCATGTGGCGTTGTAAACCAGCTCTCCCCAAACTGAGGGTTGAGCATGACCGTCTGTATATATTACACAGGCGTACTGTCGTAAAGGCAGAATGTCGATTGGCAGAGGGTATTCTCTCTCATATTCTAGATATTTTAATTCTTTCATTTCTGGGTCAAAATAGTATTTTACGTTGTCTGTAGCAACAGAATTTACCCATTGTATCCATTCTGGATTCAGTGCCGTTGTCGGTAAATTACATGGTGTTGTTAATGCCTCAAAAGCTGATTCTGCTGTTCTGACTGTAACCTGTCTACCGTTGGCTTGGTATTTCTCTTTTGCTACAGCTGTTTGAACCGCATGAACAATGTTTTCCTTAATGCTGAACCTTTTTTCAGCTTCTGTGTACAAATGTGATTTGTATGCAATTGGTACCTTCTCTCCTTCATTAGAGGTCAGGTATGTGAATCCGCATCTTCCTGGGATGACTCGAATCACAAGGTTGCGTGTGTTGTCACGTGTTTGTAATTTTGTTTTAACTAACATATCTGTTTGTAAAGATCTCAAAATTTCTGTGTGTTTTTGAGTCCAATTGATTCTTTTAAAATCTGGTTTTATAAGGTCATAGAGAGGTTTAACTCTCTCTGCATAATTTATAAGAACAATTGTTACTTACCTGTAAACAGGTGGTTCTCCAGTATTGGTGTCTTTCATAGATTCACATGCTTGAATATTCCCCGTCGTCGAAGTGGGAGTCCCACGGTATATAAAAATAGCAATAATGCTAAAATATAACATAAATGATAACATCATACATAATAAAATAGAGATAATACAGTCTGTAAAACCTCTACAATGGTAACTTCCATAGGAAGACATTATAAAGAGAAAAACTAATTTGTAACATATCAGTGTCATTATGTTAGTCCAAACTGCAGCCAATCAGGCTCAAGCACCCTCTAGAACCTTCTCCTCAGAAGCTCAAGCCCTCAGATTTTCGTAGCACTAGCAATAATAGCGCCTGAGGAGAAGAGAGCCTCTGAGGGGAGGAAGGGTGGGTCGCATGTGAATCTATGAAAGACACCAATACTGGAGAACCACCTGTTTACAGGTAAGTAACAATTGTTCTTCTCCAGTATTAGGGGTGTCTTTCATAGATTCACATGCTTGAATAGAATAGATAGCAGTAACTCCTTAGAACTGGGATTGCTAATAGATTCTTAAAATGAAGGTAAACATAGAGCTTAAAAGCATATAGCAATCACAGAAAGAAAAGGAGGAGGGAACAGAGGCTCACCTTATTTAAAGAGATGGCGAAGCACTGCTTGCCCCACTGCGGTATCCGCCTCGTTGATGGAATCCAAACAGTAATGTCTGGTAAAGGTGTGCCTACTTGACCATGTTGCCGCCCGGCAAATCTGGTGTAGAGGCACGCCAGCAAACAAGGCGGTGGAGGACGCCATCGCTCTCGTCGAATGCGCCTTTACTGGACACTGTAAAGGCCTGCCAGCTTGTTGGTGACAGAAGGATATAGCTGCTGAGAGCCACCTTGCAAGTGTCTGTTTCGTCACTGAATGTCCCCTCCGCATCCTTCCATATGCCACAAAAAGTTGATCGGATTTGCGGAAAGGGGTAGTTCTTGAAATGTAAAACTTTAGACAACGACTGATGTCTAAAGAATGAAGTCGTTGTTCTGCCGGTGATTTTGGATTCGGGAAAAAAGTCTTTAAGAAGACAGGTTCGTTCAGATGGAAATCAGCAGGCACTTTTGGCAAAAACGAGGGATTGGTACGAAGAGACACTCCATCGGGCTTAAATTGCAAATATGGAGGCTTGATTGTGAAAGCGTGAAGATCGCTTACGCGACGAGAAGATGTTAGGGCCAAAAGCAATACAACCTTCCAGGTAAGAAATTTGGTGTCTGCCCTGTGAATTGGCTCAAAAGGAGGCTTCATTAGCTGTGACAATACCACGTTGAGCTGCCATGCTGGAGGAGGGCGTCTAATAGGAGGAAACTTTCTGAAGAGACCCTTAAAGAATTGTCGGATTATTCTGGATGAGCAGAGAGACGTCAAACCATCGTGTCTAAAACGCGAAATAGCTGCCAGAAAGACTCTCAAGGTGGCATGAGAGAGACCAGACCGAGCAAGGCTCAGAAAGAAAGGCAAGAGCTGCTCCGGAGTAGAAGTGAGTGGATGGATATCTGATGCAGCGCACCAATGGCAAAAACGTTTCCACTTCAGTTTGTACGTTTTGATGGTTGATGAAGCTCGAGCAGAAGCCAGAATGTCTCTGCATTCCTGGGGCATATCTAAGTTTGCGAACTCGAGGTATTCAGGTTCCATGCCTATAACTGAAGCGTGGTCGGGTCTGGATGGCAAATTTGACCCTCGTCCATTGACAGGAGATCTGGACGTGGATGCAGATGAATGGGAGCGCATTGGGATAACAGAAGAAGTTCTGAGAACCAAGCCTGTCTGGGCCAATGAGGAGCGATCAGTATCAAGTGGCAGGGTTGCCTGCGCATCTTCCACAACGTTCTTGGTACCAACGGTATTGGAGGAAATGCATAGGCGAACAGGCCGCTCCAATCCATGAGAAGGGCATTTCCGCTGGACTCTGGATGGGGATGCCAGCTCGCAAAGGCGGGGCACTTCCGATTCAGTGGAGTGGCAAAAAGGTCTATCATGGGATGGCCCCAACGGCGGAACACCATGTCCAGAGTAGGCTGATGAAGTTCCCACTCGTGGGTCGATGACGTGGACCTGCTCAACGAATCCGCTAGGATGTTTGAAACCCCCGGCAGATGGACCGCCGTCAAGGAAATTTGATGACGAAGAGCCCAATTCCAGATCCTTTGAGCTAGCCGAGACAATGGCTGAGATCTTGTGCCGCCCTGTTTGTTCATGTAGTGCATGCTGGTTGTGTTGTCCGTTTGAACCAGCACGGACTCCCCTTGCACTACGGGTAAAAAGGATCTGAGAGCAAGGAAAATCGCCATCAACTCCAGTCTGTTGATATGCCAGGTTCGTTGTGTCGCCGTCCACTTGCCCTTGATTGAAAGGTCCAGGAGATGAGCACCCCAACCCTCCATGGACGCATCTGTAGTCAGTGTTAGATCCGGAGAATGGGCCAGAAACGAAACTCCTTCGTCCAGGTTGGATGGTTCTTTCCACCAAAGCAGACAGTCCTTCATGCGAGACGAGACTCGAACTAGGTCGTTGAAGGACCCTGACACTTGGCGCCATTGCAGGTCCAGTTCTTCCTGTATAGGACGAGTGCGGAGCCTGCAGTTCGGGAGCAGAGCGATGCAGGACGACGCCATCCCCAGAAATGACTTCAACGTCCGCACAGAAACTGACTGTTTTGAACGGATGATGGTGACCAGACGTTCTATCTTCCTTTGTCGTTCTTGGGAGATGAAGGCTTTTGATAGGCTCGTGTCTAGAATTGCTCCGAGGAAGTTTCTCCTTTGCAATGGTGCAAAATGTGACTTCTCCATGTTGATGGTCAACCCCAGTGACTTGAATGTCTGCAGGCAGAGACTTGTGTCGCGAGCCAGCTGTAGAGGGGATGGAGATTTTAGAAGGCAATCGTCTAGGTAAGGAAAGACTTGCACTCCCTGAAGTCGTAGATAAGCCATGACAGGGGCCAAGACCTTCGTGAAAACACGAGGTGCCGATCGCAGGCCAAAAGGCAGCACCTTGAACTGGTAATGCATGTTGCCCACTTTGAACCTCAGAAATTGGCGATGGTGTTGGAGAATCGGCACATGAAAATAGGCGTCTTGTAGATCTATTGTTGTTAGGAAATCTCCGCTGCAGAGAAGCCGCAAGACTTCCGATAACGTCAGCATGCGGAAAGATTGTTGTTTCAGAAAGAAATTGAGTGCCCTCAAATCCAGTGTGGGCCGCCACTCTCCCGTCTTCTTGGCAATGAGGAAAAAACGTGAGTAGAAACCTGTCCCTTGTTGAGATATAGGAACCACTTCGACTGCACCTTTTAGTATTAGAAGACGAACTTGATGTTGCAATTCCCTGAAATGGGGAGGTGGCGGGCCTGATGGTGGAGAATGTGGAGGAAACTCTGTGAACTCCAAGGCATGACCCTTGCGAACAATGTCTAATACCCATTGGTCCGATGTTATTAGAGACCATTGGGAATAAAACTGCGAGATTCTCCCTCCAACTCCTTGCGCAACTTGAGAGTCATTGACGTTTGTTGGTGGAACCCCTATAATTTGACTTTCCTCTATAGGGTTTCGACTGTGGTTGGCGATTAGACTGTTGGTTGGAATAACGCTGATTTCCTTGATTGTACTGGCGATACTGAGTGTGTCCTCCTCGAAAAGTGGTTGAAGACGAGCCTCGTCCACGTGCGCCACGAAAGGGCTGCTTTTTAAATTGCAAGGATCCTAGCGATTTTGCGGTATCGGTGTCTTTCTTTATTGACTCAAGCGCTTCATCAATGTGAGCGCCGAAGAGAGACTCACCGTCATAAGGCATGTCGAGTATCTTCGACTGGACCTCCTGCCGAAATGAAGTGGATTTAAGCCAACTCTGACGGCGGAGCGCCGCAGCACTGGCAAGGATTCGAAAACCAGTACTTGCCACGTCAATCGCACAGTCGATCATTTCTTCTGATGCCCTCATGCCATCCTGAAGGATCTGTTGCGCCTCTGCTCTGGACGTTTCCGGTATCAGCGAAACCAGTGCAGAAATATCCGACCACATTTGCCGGTCGAAACGACCCAAAATGGGCAGTGCATTTGCAGCACGAACGGACGTAGACGATATGGTTGAAAATTTTTTCCCAATTGCGTCCAAACGTCGACCCTCTCGATCAGGCGGAGCGGTGATAGGAGTCGCCGGGTTACGGGACCGTCGCTGCGCTGCCTGTGTGACCACTGAATCTGGCTTAGGATGCGAGAGCAAACAAGCGGGGGAACCAGCCGGAGCTTTATATTTCTTCTCCAGGCGAGGGACTTGTGCCGGCAAGGAGTTAGGAGCATGCATGATCTTTATACCCTCTTTCCATACAAATTCTATAATAGGTATGGTGTGAATTTGTTTGTACGGTTGGTTTTTGAAATCATAGAGAAAACAGTCTTCCTGTTGTTGTGCTCTCGGTAATTTAAAGCGGTCCGCCGCTTTGTTCATCAGCACATGGAAGCTTGCGAAGTCAACCGGAGGTGAATCACCAGCATTTGCTTGCTGAGGAGAGGGTGTCTGTATCCGATAGTCATCGAATTCCGCCATATTTGGGTCCTGTTCCTCATCAGTATCCTGGGGTACTTCCCCTTCTTCTCTGTCCGACTCCTCCTCCTCTTGCGCAACAGGTTGCGGATTCATGGGGATAGTAGGACGGGGTCTGTCTGGGTGAACAGTCTGCTCCAAAGAATGCTGATGGTTTGTAGGGCCTGGTGTGTCCGATGAAGCGGGGCCTGGTGTACCCTGAGGGGTTGGCGGAAATCTTCGATTGTAGTCGTCCAGCATATGCTGGAGGTTAGAAAACAAAGATACTGGAAATGATGCCATAGGAACCTGTACATATTGTTCGTCCTGGCGGTCAATTTCCTCCTCCTGCTCGTCCTCAGAACTTGTGTCCTGACATTTAATTATTAATTCCGAAGGACTATGTGCATCGTCAAGGACATCGTCCCCAATAGATTCTGTTTCGTGATCAGTAGCCATCATTGGTGATGGGAGCTGGAGAGTAGGAGGTGGCAAGTGGAGAGTAGACTCCTTGCCCGAGGCTAAGGAAGGCAGAGGCACTAGAGGCATAGTGGCGAAAGAACCCACTCCTGACGTGGATCCTGTACGTTCCTGCCTTGATCCCTGTGAAACCACCGCAGCTGTAGCTGTCGCCGTCGACGAGGCAGTTGTTTCCACGGCGGGCGTCGACGATGTAGCAGTAGACATCGATGAGCGTTTCGGCTCTACCGTCGACGGTGCCGTCGTCGACGGAATCTTCGTCGACGGAATCTTCGTCGACGGTACCTTCGTCGTCGGTACCTTCGTCGACGATACCTTCGTCGACGGTACCTTTGTCGACGGAATCTTCGTCGACGGATCCGTCGTCATCCTCTTCGTCAACGAAGCCGTCGTCGACGAGCTGGTCGACGGAGCGGTCAGCGTCGACGGGACCTTTGCCGACGATGAACTCTTCGACGTCGACGAGGATTTCTTCGTCAACGGTAATTTCGTCGCCGACGAGACAATCGGGATCGTCGACGAGACAGAGGAGATAGAAGCTCTCGTCGACGTAGAAGACGTCGACACAACCATCGTCGACGACGAGGAAGCAGACGTCGTCGTCACTGAAGTCGTCGACGAAGACACCACAGCCAATCTCGTCGATGGAACGGTCGTCGACGGGCCCGTCGACGACCGCGGTGTCAGAAGTGTTACAACACTTATAGTGGGTGGAAATGACGCCTGAGAGCCAGGTCTCGTGGGCGTAGACACAGAAACCATAGGAGCTGTTGGTTGAACTTGTGCCACTGTTAAAGCCAGCTTTTTCTTCTTCAAAAAAGGAGAAGGTAATCCCTGAACACTTCCACGCTTGGAAGCAACAGTAGAACAGCCTGACTGGAAACTTTCTGCGTCTGACAAAACATCCTCTTTATCCTGAAGGCGCTTCAACCATAGAAGAAGACGACCTTCCCTGTCTCTGAGAGTCTTAGCTGGAAAAGCTCTACAGATTTTACAGTCATCCACCTTGTGTTCAGGATACAAACAGTAAATACACTTTTGGTGGGGATCCTTCTCAAACAAACGTAGCTTCCCACAGGAAGAGCAAGGTCTAAACAAAGACTTCTTACTTGACATCTTGTAGAAAAAACAACTGAAGTGAAATACTTGAAGAAAACTGAGCAGAGCTCAGGGAGACTCCCTTCACACGACGTGCGGTAGAAAATCTGAGGGCTTGAGCTTCTGAGGAGAAGGTTCTAGAGGGTGCTTGAGCCTGATTGGCTGCAGTTTGGACTAACATAATGACACTGATATGTTACAAATGAGTTTTTCTCTTTATAATGTCTTCCTATGGAAGTTACCATTGTAGAGGTTTTACAGACTGTATTATCTCTATTTTATTATGTATGATGTTATCATTTATGTTTAGAGAAGTGTGGCTCACTGGTTAGAGGAGGCAGACCTGGAAGCAGAGGTCAGCCCGGGACCAGGGTTCAATTCCCGGCTCGGCGGGGTCTTGAGTCCTAAAATGTCCATGGACTCGACAATTCTCGCTCCGGTGCCTACTCGATTCACGGGTTCACACTCTGCGACTCTGGGCAATAGCTTGCTTAATCTCCACAACGGCCCCTCGCAGTGGGATGCCTGGCTTTCACCTTGCGGATACCCTGCCGGGGTTATCTCACAGGGGAATACCAGGACGGGTTCCCTAAGCAAGCGCTTAGAAACCGCTTGGTGATTTGCGCTATATAAATTCCTGTACATTTACATATTTTAGCATCATTGCTATTTTTATATACCGTGGGACTCCCACTTCGACGACGGGGAATATTCAAGCATGTGAATCTGTGAAAGACACCCCTAATACTGGAGAATGTAAGTTCTTCTGAAATTTAGGAAACCTAGAATTGATTGTAAGTTTTTTATTGTTCTAGGTGCTTGGATTACAGCACATTTCTCTAGGAAATTGTTAGCCAGGCTTTTGCCTTCACTTGATAGTTCATATCCTAAAAACAGGACAGTTAGGTGGGCAATTCTTGACTTTTTAAAGTTGAATTTGTAACCCTCTGCTGCGAACTCAAGTATTATGGTGTTCACTCTCTTCAAGTGAGTATCCAAGTCATCATCTGTTAGATAGATGTCATCGACATAAGATAATGCCTCATCATCATATATTTGTAGTAACTCTGTTACTCTTGCTGAGAATAATCCTGGGCTATTCTTAAACCCCTGGGGCAAATGACAGAAATTGTTTTGCGCGCCATTTATTGAGAACGCGGTCAAATATCTTCTCTCTGGTGCTATATTTTGACAGAAGAATCCATTAGAGATGTCTAATGTTGTTTTGTATTTTTTGCGCACTATGTTATTCATTAGTGCAGCACTATGCGAGTTTTGTACTGCAAAGGTTTTGCAACATGAGTTAAGGTGTCTGTAGTCCAAAACAAGACGATATGAATTGTCTGGTTTGGAGACAGGAAACAAAGGATTATTCATTTGTGAGGTGCAAGTTTCAATCACCCCCTGGTATTCAAGTTGATCTAGGATCTCTTTTACCCGTTTTCTAGCTTCTTGCTTAATTGGGTACTGCCTCTGAGCAGTAGGTTGTGATTTTAACTGGATTTTGTGAGGAGGAGAGTCCTCATCCCATCCCACATGGTTTTTATATAATGCAGGAGCTTGGGCTACTGCCCACTTTCTTGCAAGTGTATATTTTTTATGAATTGGAATATGATTTGAGAAGGCAGGCATAATTATTTCTTCGCCATGAGGGCACTCCCTGACAAACTCTGGTGGCCAGTCTCTTTCAGCTAGAAGGATATCATAGCCTTTGGAGAGATTATCCCAAAAGAGACCCCTTATTTTTCTAGTCTTATCCCCCTCTATACGCAATGTTATTTCATATATTTTATGAGGTTTGCTAACTCTGGTATCTGCAGTTTCCACCTGAATGTATTCATTCGTGTCCACTGTCTCCAGATGATTCATAAGGATCTTGCGAGCTATGCTCACTTCTGCTACGCTGTCTAGCATTGTCTGAGCCCATTCTCCGTTTTTCAGCTGTGTCCTCAGTATTCTCGGCATGGTTGATTACTTTAATACTGGCTACCTTCTTTTTTGGAAACTGTAATTTTTTATTTTGATGAGCAGGTTCCTTGTCTTTGGACTTGACGTGCTCTTCCCTGTGTTCTGACCGTCCTCTTCTTTCCGATTTCTGCGAGGAAGTATGAAAAGATCGAGAGGGACGTGTATCAATATCTTGATATCTATCAGGTTTTTTTATATTATCCCTATTTCTAAGGTTGTATTTTTTCTCAGAGGGCTCCCTTTAGGGAGACTTGTGTCCTTGGTCCGGAGATCTTTCTCTCCGCCGAGGAGACCTTCCTCTGGACTGGAAACTTTTTTCTTTAGGAGTGGATTGTTTATTTCCATCCCAGCTCTTTTTTTGAGTGTTTAGATTATTTTTTTAAAATATTTTTTCAGGTTTTTCAATAAGTTGGGGTTTTACAGGTATTCCACCCAAACTATCTCTTCCTAGTTCTTCATAGGGTTTTTCTATGATTCTGGCAATTTCAAATGGTTGGTCTGCTATATCTGTCTCTTTCAACCTCTGGGGGATCGCCACATTTGCTGCTTCTCCCTTTATATTGGCTAGTAATATTGCCGAGACCTGCTTGAAGTCTTTTAGTAATTTCATACCAAGAGTTAAAGCAGGTTCTGGACCGTATTCATCTTGAATTTGTTTTAGCACATCTGGTATTACTGACATTGATGGAACACCATGTGTTTTTGTGTAAATGGAAGCAAAGACTGTACCCCAAGTGTCACAGTCCTCCACATGTGGTGCGATTCCCATTGGAACACAGATAGTCAGAATCCTGTGTTTCTCAACCGGGGTGGTATCTGGAAATACCGCCTCTATTTGAGTGATTTTTTGTGCTAACCAGAATGGAATTTGTTCCCGTTTTGCGGGTACTTTACCTAGACAGGACTGTATGTTCTGTGGTGTAATTTTATTTGTGTTCCCTTGGTGAGGGATCAGCTGTGGAATTTTAATAGCTGGTAGGACTGTTGAAGTCCGCATTACATATTGGACTGATTGTCTGTGTATTTTAATTAGTTGTTTTAGCTGTGCTAAAAGTTCTGGTGCAGACATTTCTTCAATGTCTGGATGTGGTGTGTATCCGGATAGGACCGGCCACGTTGCTCCTGGTCTACCTAGTGGACCGAGCCTGGTGATGTGATTATTATGTTTTAGGGCGCCATTAAACCAGAGCAGGTGCTCTTGGTATTTGAGTGGTATTTCCACCTCCTCGAAAGGAGTGTACTCATTTGGAGGTTCCTCTATTTTGTAATAGTGGAAGTCCTTTGTTACAGCATTTGCTGCTGGAAAGTTTATCCATGAATAGAATACCTCTGTCTGCCGATATTCGTGTGCCTCGATTACGAATATGACTGTACCACCTCTCGGTGTCAGCCCATTTTCTATAAGTTTTAAAGTTATAGATTTCCTTATGTTGACCGGGATGAGTATTGCCTCCGGGTCTTGCTGTAGGAGACTATTGTCAGCTGCTATGAGTTCAGCTGCTATTCTAGCTGTCTCCCTTTCTTCTTCAGTTTCTGACATTCTAATGTCAAGAAAATTATTTTATTTATTTGCAGATCAGGTTTCTATGGAAACAAAGATTAGATGCACAATATTTTGGAACAGTGTATCCTTCAACGTTGAATAAACCAAGAACCATACATAGGAGTCTCCTCCTACTAAGTTTGGCGGATTTAACCTTTCACCCACTCCAGACGTCTTTGGAGTATTATGGGGAAAAGCGGGTCTGTGTGAAAAAGCACGACTGAGTTACTCTAATGTCTTACGTTAGATTTATCGCCTATCCAAACCGTTGGGCGCCATGTAGTGTAGTTCCTATCATCCCAATAGGCTCTGCGCATTGGAATAATATCTTCAATAGTATAGACGTAGGACAGAGGTTAACTAGGTCTTCTACTGTCGATATTAGACTTAAAGTTTAGTGTTTGCCAGCTAGCTCAGAGTTCACTAGAAACTTTCTCGAATAGACAAGGAGGAGTTTAACTTCCCTGGATAGACAAGAAGGGATTTAGTTTCTGACAACCATAGAACATGACAACTTTGCTCTCCCCTAATCAAGAGTGTATCTCTAGAGTCGTGTGAAAACAAAAGACAACTTATTTTACTCAGTCAGTTCAGTGCATTCTTAGTTTCACCAGATTGTAGAGAAAAGGAAGAGATGGGCGTGTTCAATAAAAAGATGTTATTTATTGATCAGTCTCTTTTCTCATACAAGAGAAATGAATCGCTATTATTGCAATACTTATAGTTAAGTAAAGTGCATACAGTAATAACAGAATTATAAAATAATACTGTAAAAGCATTGATATGGTTTCTTAGCCATATGATACTTAAAATGGATAAAATAGATACATACATATATACATTGACTAATCGTACTCAACTGGTGCTTCTAACTACGCCTACCCCAATGTACCTGACCTAAGCCTAATACGTGGCGGGAGTAGATAAGTAGCAGTTTAAGTTAAGTTTGTTTTGCCAAGGGTCTGCTTCAAGAATTCTCTACAAAGGATGATTCAGTTCAGTACCTGGGATTTAGAAGGCTGGAGGGCTGGTATCTCTATCTCAGGTCTTGATATTCCAGCTGCCTGCGAGGGCTGCTTGGAAGCGCCGGAGCTGGATTTCTCGGCAGGAGGAAAGGCACCGTCTCTCTCTCAGCGCGTCAGAAAGGAGGGGCAGCGTCTGTGGGCTTCGCTGTCAGCTGGGCTCCTCGGCAAGTCTCGCTGCTCCAATCTTGTCACCACCTCGTGTGTTTGCTTAAGGCAATGTCGGTATTATTTATACCTGAAGGGTGCCGGGATTGACGTAAGGATGGACATAAATACGTCAATAAGGATGTCATACGAACTTGATCGTTCGCACATTCTTTACTGAAGTTCTCGGCTAAATCAAAACAATGGCTGTGGGGATTTCCCAGATCGTGGTAGGTTTGATTTGTTTTGAGAACACCGTATGCCTATTAGGGGGCTGGACGAATAGTGCTTGTCTAATGATGGCACGCGCTATGACCTAATCAGATAACGGGCTTCTGTGCCGTTGTGTGGCTAATCAGATAACGGATTTCTGTGCAGTTGAATGGCTGCTAGTTAATTATTAACCAGACAAGGGTCAGAAACAGGGGGATCGATACAGTACCCATAATAAATACATCACAGGGTCTTTGTCAGAAAGTTGTGAGTGGGGTAAATGTGTCTGTTTGATAAGTTAGTGTGCATATTATTGTGGCTTATCTGTATGAATATTTTGCAGCATTTAACAAGGAGACTGTATGGTCAGTGGAGTGACAGAGAGATATGCCACAAATACTCAAGGCTGGTAATCAATATCTCTGCAGTTTTTTGTGTTAGCTGTAGTATTTGCAGATCTGTGTTTTTAAGGCTAGACAGACAATGTGCTGGCTCACACAAACCAATGTGCTTCATACATGTACCAATAGCGTCCATTGATTCAATTCAGCAATTCAATTCAATATTTTATTAAAGATTTGGAACTCCTAGGAGGTCCTCATAAAAATACATACATATTATTACTAGTAATAAAACATAACAGAGCTCATTCCACAAACCATCCTAAACTTATCAGGGATCTGCGTTAGCAAGCTAGAATTCCTTTAAGTGAGAGCAATCAATATTGTCAGTTATCACAGTGCGTAAAATACTTAAGGTCCAGTGATTAATTTTTGCTGGTGGTCACAGGCAGTTGGCATCTGCTATCATTTTTGGGGTCTGGACTTATTTTTCATTAGCAGATTTTGGCCCCAAGCAAGACAGAGAAAGGCAGAAAAAGAAGAAATTAGGAGGAAGGAAAGACAGAAAAACATTAAGAAAAGGAAAATACAGGAATAAAAAAGAACCTGCATGATCTCAAGAGATTGGTGTTTGCGAAGTGGCAGTCGGCGCGAGGTGGACTAGCTGGAAGGGAAGGTCTACCCTCCAGACTTTGGGAGGTGGGACCTTATCGGTAGTTCTCTCTTGGGTGACACGTGTGACAAGGAACCACATGCGGTCCTTTCTTGATTTACAGGCTGACTTCCAGCTCTACCACTCCCAGTTTTTCGAACTCATACAGCTTCGGCGTGCCCTGATGTCCCATCGTGCTTCCCTTGGGGAGGTGCCCAAGTTTAGTCCAATGGAGGTCAAATTACTCATGGGCCCATTGGGACAAGGAGGGGTCTCCCAAATATATCGATCACTGGTTATCAAGTCCTCGGGGTTGCTCTTCTCCTTATATACACAATAGGAATCATGGATGGATAGTCTAGAAAGAAGGGGAATGTAAGGAGGCGATCATAACCCTGAAGGAACACAGCTATTTCTTCCAAGCTTTGCTTGATCCAGGTGAACTTTTACATACCACATATTTGACCCTGCTGCAACTTTGGAAGGGGAGTTGGCTTTTGTTTGCCGCCTGTCACCACTGCAAGGCGAAGGGGGCTGACTTTTATCACATAATATGGCTGTGCCTGCTGTGCATCACTAATGGTTTCGGATCATGGGAGTTTTGTGCAACGTGTTGGAGAAACCGGTGGACTGTTCACCTTGCATTGCGCTCCTGGGTCTGCTGGAGGATTTGGCTGGGAGCAGATCTGACAGGTACCTCGTGGGGCTGGGGGTTCTGCTTCCCAAGCTGGACATTGCCCTGAGCTGAACGTCTGCTTCTGCCCTGGATTTGACTGCGTGGCATGGAGCTATGGACTGGTGCACCAAGATGTGGGAGCCTATGTATGCAGCGCGAGGCTGACCCCGTAAACATCGTAAGATCTGAGGTATTTGATAGGATTACTTTGGGATTCAGGGATCGATCTGATGATTATGCAAAAAATGTGTAGCTGTGAAGCCATGGTTTGGATCCATTGCTTTGCCTGTTGTTTTATTTTATTAGCGTTATGTCTGAAAAATTCCAGATTAATATATATATTTTTTTTAAAAGCACCTGCAATAGTGAAATTAAGAGACAGCAAGAGTAGGGCCAATCAATCAGGGGCTTGTAAAGCACTGCTACTCACCTGTGAGGGCCTCAAGGCGCTACAGTAGGGTGAAAAAGTGGCATGAGGTGAAATGAAGACTCAGCCACCTTGGAAGCCTGCAACCTGAGCATCAGTGAGCAAAACTCCCCCGCACTTTTTTTCTTTACAATTTAAGCAATGATATACTCATGTGTCACCCAACTTATTTACACCAAAAAACAATGTCATTGTGTACTAACCTACATAGTGTATGCAAACCAAGAGGGATCTTATAAACTAGTGTTTCATATGTAAAGCAGTTTAGATGTTAAGTGATTCACTGAGAATGATATAAACCTTTATGTGTCGCATGCAAAGCAATCGAATTTTGGCCTATTTCATCCCCTGTAACACACTCAACCTCTTCATCTTTGGAAATGCTAATGTTTAGTCTCTCTCACTTGTTTCTGCAGCGAGCCTTCATCAGGGTATACCTATGCATTTCGTATTCTTTCATAGTAACCTTGACTTTTGTGTTATTTTACTACTTACAAACCAATTGTGAGGCAGGTGAAAAAGAACTGATGTATGATACAGGCAGATCAGGGATGTGAAGCACTTAATACAAAGTATCGGCACTACTTGCTTCTCGCTTGTCAGAAATCTATATTATTATTATTCATGGCATGCTGCAAGCATAGTGTCTACTGTGTAACTATAGGAAGAACTTTTTAACTTATTGTTTGGGGATTACTATGTAACTCAGACAAGACATGATGCGCGGAATGATATGAGTGAGCTAAAAAATGATGATGGATTAAACCCAGATCAGTTGATTGGGGGTGAGTGCTTGCAATGTTCAGCACTCCGTCCATCATCCCCTTTGGTTTTGCTTTGTTCACCCTAAGTTGGCAGGGAATGCCCAGACGTGGGTCCCTTGCTCACTTTGCCACTGGATTCAAGCTAGCCTGGCTGATGACGGCTGGTTAGCCAGAAACCGGTCCCAGGATGCTTGTTTCCGGTCCAGGGAAGATATGGCTTGGCAGTTCGGGCTGAACTGTTCCCATCATGCACAGGGTCAGACTTATTTGCATATGGCCATGTCTGAACAGGGGTGGCGGAGTGAGCTAAAGAATGATGATGAATTAAGCCCAGATCAGTTGACTGGGGGTGAGTGCTTGTAATGTTCAGCACTCCGTCCATCATCCCCTTTGGTTTTGCTTTGTTCGCCCTAAGTTGGCAGGGTATGCCCAGACATGGGTCCCTTGCTCAATTTGCCACTGGATTCAAGCTATCCTGGCTGATGACGGCTGATTAGCCAGAAACCTGTCCCAGGATGCTTGTTTCCGGTCCAGGGAAGATATGGCTTGGCAGTTCGGGCTGAACTGTTCCCATCATGCACAGGGTCAGACTGATTTGCATATGGCCATGTCTGAACTGGGGTGGCGGAGTGAGCTAAAGAATGATGATGATTTAAACCCAGATCAGTTGACTGGGGGTGAGTGCTTGCAATGTTCAGCACTCCGTCCATCATCCCCTTTGGTTTTGCTTTGTTCGCCCTAAGTTGGCAGGGTATGCCCAGACGTGGGTCCCTTGCTCACTTTGCTACTGGATTCAAGCTAGCCTGATGAGGCACAGGGTCAGACTGATTTGCATATGGCCATGTCTGAACTGGGGTGGCGGAGTGAGCTAAAGAATGATGATGGGTTAAACCCAGATCAGTTGACTGGGGGTGAGTGCTTGCAATGTTCAGCACTCCGTCCATCATCCCCTTTGGTTTTGCTTTGTTCGCCCTAAGTTGGCAGGGTATGCCCAGACGTGGGTCCCTTGCTCACTTTGCTACTGGATTCAAGCTAGCCTGGCTGATGACGGCTGATTAGTCAGAAACTAGTCCCAGGATGCTTGTTTCCGGTCTAGGGAAGACATGACTTGACAGTTCGGGCTGAACTGTTCCCATGAGGCAGAGGGTCAGACTGATTTGCATATGGCCATGTCTGAACTGGGGTGGCGGAGTGAGCTAAAGAACGATGATGGATTAAACCCATATCAGTTGACTGGGGTGAGTGCTTGCAATGTTCAGCACTCCGTCCATCATCACCTTTGGTTTTGCTTTGTTCGCCCTAAGTTGGAGTTGACAGGGTATGCCCAGACGTGGGTCCCTTGCTCACTTTACCACTGGATTCAAGCTAGCCTGGCTGATGACGGCTGATTAGCCAGACACCGGTCCCAGGATGCTTGTTTCCGGTCCAGGGAAGACATGGCTTGGCAGTTCGGGCTGGACTGTTCCTATGAGGTACAGGGTCAGACTGATTTGCATTTGACCATGTCCGAACTGGGGTGGCGAAGTGAGCTAAAGAATGGTGATGGATTAAACCCAGATCAGTTGACTGGGGGTGAGTGCTTGCAAGGTTCAGCACTCTATCCATCATCCCCTTTGGTTTTGCTTTGTTCGCCCTAAGTTGGCAGGGTATGCCTAGACGTGGGTCCCTTGCTCACTTTGCCACTGGATTCAAGCTAGCCTGGCTGATGACGGCTGATTAGCCAGAAACCGGTCCAAGGATGCTTGTTTCCGGTCCAGGGAAGACATGACTTGGCAGTTCGGGCTGAACTGTTCCCATGAGGCACAAGGTCAGACTGATTTGCATATGGCCATGTCTGAACTGGGGTGGCGGAGTGAGCTAAAGAATGATGATGGATTAAACCCAGATCAGTTGACTGGGGGTGAATGCTTGCAATGTTCAGCACTCCGTCCATCATCACCTTTGGTTTTGCTTTGTTTGCCCTAAGTTGGAGTTGGCAGGGTATGCCCTGACGTGGGTCCCTTGCTCACTTTGCCACTGGATTCAAGCTAGCCTGGCTGATGATGGCTGATTAGCCAGAACCCGGTCCCAGGATGCTTGTTTCCGGTCGAGGGAAGACATGGCTTGGCAGTTCGGGCTAGACTGTTCCTATGAGGCACAGGGTCAGACTGATTTGCATATGGCCATGTCTGAACTGGGGTGGCGGAGTGAGCTAAAGATTGATGATGGATTAAACCCAGATCAGTTGACTGGGGGTGAGTGCTTGCAAGGTTCAGCACTCCGTCCATCATCCCCTTTGGTTTTGCTTTGTTCGCCCTAAGTTGGCAGGGTATGCCCAGACGTGGGTCCCTTGCTCAGTTTGCCACTGGATACAAGCTAGCCTGTCTGATGACGGCTGATTAGCCAGAAACCGGTCCCAGGATGCTTGTTTCCGGTCCAGGAAAGACATGGCTTGGCAGTTCGGGCTAGACTGTTCCTATGAGGCACAGGGTCAGACTGATTTGCATATGGCCATGTCTGAACTGGGGTGGCGGAGTGAGCTAAAGATTGATGATGGATTAAACCCAGATCAGTTGACTGGGGGTGAGTGCTTGCAAGGTTCAGCACTCTATCCATCATCCCCTTTGGTTTTGCTTTGTTCGCCCTAAGTTGGCAGGGTATGCCCAGACATGGGTCCCTTGCTCACTTTGCCACTGGATTCAAGCTAGCCTGGCTGATGACGTCTGATTAGCCAGAAACTGGTCCAAGGATGCTTGTTTCCGGTCCAGGGAACACATGGCTTGGTAGTTCGGGCTGAACTGTTCCCATGAGGCACAAGGTCAGACTGATTTGCATATGGCCATGTCTGAACGGGGTGGCGGAGTGAGCTAAAGAATGATGATGGATTAAACCCAGATCAGTTGACTAGGGGTGAGTGCTTGCAATGTTCAGCACTCCGTCCATCATCCCCTTTCGTTTTGTTTTGTTCACCCTAAGTTGGCAGGGTATGCCCAGACGTGGGTCCCTTGCTCACTTTGCCACTGGATTCAAGCTAGCCTGGCTGATGACGGCTGATTAGCCAGAAACCGGTCCCAGGATGCTTGTTTCCGGTCCGGTTATGACTTGGCAGTTTCGGCTGAACTGTTCCCATGAGGCACAGGGTAAGACTGATTTGCATATGGCCATGTCTGAACTGGGGTGGCAAAGTGAGCTAAAGATTGATGATTGATTAAACCCAGATCAGTTGACTGGGGGTGAGTGTTTGCAATGTTCTGCACTCCGTCCATTATCCCCTTTGGTTTTGCTTTGTTCGCCCTAAGTTGGCAGGGTATGCCCAGACGTGGGTCCCTTGCTCACTTTGCCACTGGATTCAAGCTAGCCTCGCTGATGACGGCTGATTAGCCAGAAACCGGTCCAAGGATGCTTGTTTCCAGTCCAGGGAAGACATGGCTTGGCAGTTCGGGCTGAACTGTTCCCATGAGGAACAGGGTCAGACTGATTTGCATATGGCCATGTCTGAACTGGGGTGGCGGAGTGAGGTAAAAAATGATGATGGATTAAACTCAGATCAGTTGACTGGGGGTGAGTGCTTGCAATGTTCAGCACTCCGTCCATCATCGCCTTGGTTTTGCTCTGAATGATATGTACATATTATACGGGACTCTTTCATTAATTCCTGAGGCCTCACATTTGAGATCAGACTCTGGGCCCTATTCACAAATGGTATCCACGCTCGTGGCAGAGGCCTGCAGTTGTGGCAGCGGCCCACACTCGTGGCAGTGGCCCGCAGTCATTGCGGCGGCCCGCAGTCTTAGTGGGGGCACGCACTTGTGGTGGGACCGCTCCATTGAGAATCTGTAATGCAGAAGTCCGGCCATGAGTGCGAGCCCTCGTCACGACAGCAGTGCCTCTGCCACACGTTCGGAGGCCCTTTGTGAATCGGCCCTCTATTTCTACTTGTGTATTGCAGAACTCACGCAGGCAGGCAGGCAGGGCTGCACGCGGGCTTAGACCCAAAACAGTGAACCTCGGGGGGAAAGCCCGGAAGAAATCTTAAACACACCTAGGCCCAGATTTTCATTTGGTCAGTGTTTTCTGACCCCTGTACAATTGTTAGTGCGGGCATTGAACTTCCGAATTCAATGGTATTTGCTGCTTTCTGTAAATACCGGGTGCATTGAAAAACTCACCCTTCAAAACATTTAAGTACCATAATCTGCATGTTATTCCTCAAAAAATCAGAGTAGGTGCTATTTATTGCCCCGGGTAAATTCCAAGCCCTGCGTATCAGACTTTATAGGTTGTGATAAAAAGCCCCTATAATACGACAAACTCAGAATCCGGGCCCTAGTTCTCAGGTACACAACACCATGAGCAATTGTAAAAGAAACAGCAAGGAATTTGGGCTTTTCCCGACCCTGCTGCTGTGTTTTTGTGTCTCGCCAGGACGGGGACCGGTGACATGAGGATAATCTCCTACATGCAAGGATAGGTATGTTGAGTTAAAAGCATACATCAGGCTAATACTTGTGCTGATTGTGGCAGTGATCATTGCTGTATGTTGTATCAGCGGCATAGCAATTTGCGCCCCGTATTTTGCGCCCCTAAGAACTTTGCGCCTGGGGCAACTTTCCCTGTGGCCCTGCCCACGCTACGCCACTGTGTTGTTTAAACCCCAGTGCGTAAAAAATTGTTTAATAAGCTTCAAACATAAAGTCTGTTAACATTCCATGACTCTTTGCCTGCATTTATCTTGTTAAATAAAATTGTGAGCACATTGAAAAAGGTATTGTATTCAATGGAGAATTCATTTTTCGAGTGCATGAGTCTCGCAAAGCTAATAATAGCATGTGAAACGGTGTAAAGTGGTATCAATATTTATGCAGCCGATCCAGTGTCCAGCAGCCTTGTCTTAAAAAGGCCCAACCACGTTCTCCTCCATGAAAGAATAAAAGCTGCCACAAACTATCAATCAACAAGCATCTTTACCTGATAGAGCTATTTAATCGCCACTCATTTTCAGTATTAGTAATGCGTGATCTGACCAATGGGTTTTGATTTTGAGGGTTAATTATCTGATTTTATTGCTTATAGAGTATAACCTTCGTCAACATTACACACAACCACCCCCCCCCCACACACACAAATGTGCACACTTAGTACACAATTTAAAATCTTCCCTAAATTACATATGGTTTTGCTAGACAAAATATCATTTGATACACTGACAGTATACATAAACATAAAAATAAACGTAATCAACATCCTTCTACATTAAGAGCAATGGCACATTAATATACCTTTATCTTTAGCTAAAAATGTACCTTAATTTCTGCAGATATTCATTGTCACCCCTGACAAAGGAAAGACCGTATTTCTGTTCAAATCACTTTCCCTTGCTAAATGCGACACAAAGTGTTCTCTGATCCTTAAAAAGGTGGGACCATCTGAGAGAACATGTTCTAAGGAGCCTACAATCCTCACATTGCAAGGACAGGGTCTGTGATTCTTTAAAGACCTCTTTAAACTCCACAAAGGTAAGATGGAGCCTTCAAGTACAATTGTCTCAGTGTTAGATTTTTTAGGTCTCTCATCCTGCATGCCCTAGTTTGGGAACTGCAGTGTATAACAATGATAACAGAGGAAGGCAAGCTGTGTTCAAGATCCGTACCTTTACCACGTTTTTAAAAACCTGTTCCTACTTTTAAAACCGACAGCCACAATTCCTGAATAAAGCAATGTTTTAACTCATGACATGACACATAAGAGGGAGGGCAGCTCCTCTGAACTTAAGTCAACAGGGCAAGTTTTCACAAACGAGGAGAAAAGGATCATTTGCCTTAACTAACGCTAATTAAAAGTGTAGGTGGGTTTAAATGCCGGTGATGACACATGAGGCTAGTATCATAAAGCACCATGGCAGCAGCAGCCGTGGTATTGAGGCAGGGCCTAATAAAATGCAGCACGTAGACCCAAAGGTGTGGGTGAAAGACCTACGATGGCTGTGGAAACCTGGCCATTGTGACCCAGTTTGACAGTGTCTGGTGTTTCCTGTGTTTTTCCACCAGAGTTTAATGGAGTGGTTCCATGGCTGTTTCTGACTTTCTTGCCAGGGGTGAACTCAGTCATCTTCATCATCAACTGTGGATGTCTACTCCCCCTTACACCACACCAGGGGTACTGGCAGCTGGTTATAGTGAGAAGCATGTTTACCTGTGCTCCTGGGGGAGTCCATCTTTTGGAAAATCTGTGCAGCCCCTCAACTGGTGGCCTAGATTTCCCCTAAGAGAGAGCAAGGGAGGGTCCGGGGTTGTGTGCAGCAGATGGCCGCTCCTGCGTCTGTGCCATTCCTCGCTGGGAGCGGTGTGTGGGAGACGTTCTAGCCTTTCACGCTGAGACCTGGCAGCAGCTCTTGCTTTGAGAGATCTTAGGTCAGAAGGAGGATAAGGGTGACTTTACCCAGATGCCTCCTTGCTGGCACTCTGATGAATAAAAATCAGCAGGAAGGTCACGAGTATGGTGGAATAACTAGCATCCTATTAAATGAAATGAAATTAATCTCCTGGAATTAAAGCATGCAGCATTAAGTGCCAGATTTAGTCTGACCTCTGCATTGTAGCATATACATTTCCAAAGAAACAAACGTATTCATTCTGCTTCAAAATCCGTGACAGCGTTGGAGCAGGAGCTCCGCTGTAAACCTTCGTTTTCCCAGTGCCTTAAACTCTTCAAACCCTGCCTAGCTGCCGCTGGCCCTGCCTGTAGTCCCCCCGCCACCACCACTACCACCGGGCGGCCGCTGAGAGGGGACTACCTTTCCCAACAGGCATAGCGCCGGGCACGCCAGGCACGCGCCAGGAGGCGCTTTAAATCAGCGTCATTGCCGGCAGAGCGGGTGTTCTGCTTCAAAATCCGTGACAGCGTTGGAGCAGGAGCTCCGCTGTAAACCTTCGTTTTCCCAGTGCCTTAAACTCTTCAAACCCTGCCTAGCTGCCGCTGGCCCTGCCTGTAGTCCCCCCGCCGCCACCACTACCACCGGGCGGCCGCTGAAAGGGGACTACCTTTCCCAACAGACATAGCGCCGGGCACGCCAGGCACGCGCCAGGAGGCGCTTTAAATCAGCGTCATTGCCGGCAGAGCGGGTGTTCTGCTTCAAAATCCGTGACAGCGTTGGAGCAGGAGCTCCGCTGTAAACCTTCGTTTTCCCAGTGCCTTAAACTCTTCAAACCCTGCCTAGCTGCCGCTGGCCCTGCCTGTACTCCCCGCCGCCACCACTACCACCGGGCGGCCGCTGAGAGGGGACTACCTTTCCCAACAGGCATAGCGCCGGGCACGCCAGGCACGCGCCAGGAGGCGCTTTAAATCAGCGTCATTGCCGGCATAGCGGGTGTTCTGCTTCAAAATCCGTGACAGCGTTGGAGCAGGAGCTCCGCTGTAAACCTTCGTTTTCCCAGTGCCTTAAACTCTTCAAACCCTGCCTAGCTGCCGCTGGCCCTGCCTGTAGTCCCCCCGCCGCCACCACTACCACCGGGCGGCCGCTGAGAGGGGACTACCTTTCCCAACAGGCATAGCGCCGGGCACACCAGGCACGCGCCAGGAGGCGCTTTAAATCAGCGTCATTGCCCGCATCGCGGGAGCGCGCGGGAGCGCCCGGGCGAAGCCTGGGGCAAGGGCGGGCTAGTTGTTGCCCGTTAGTGACCGTACGGGACCGGACCGGGCCACCCCCCTTGTCTTCCCAGACCTTGAGTAAGTACTTTTTCTCAAACATTTCGTGTGATCTGTCTATCTGTCCAAAATGACCCGTCGAACCCGGAAAAATGCTAAACCAGCCCAAACAGTACATCATCTAACCGGGCCGATAGACCAATTTATTTCACGTACCAACGATGTCATCGACCAGAGCATTTCCATTTTGGAACACAGAGTATCTTTAGATCTCGCAAATGCCAAGCGTTCCTCCATGGGCCATTTGGCTACTGTGGTCTCTCCAAACCAGCCAGGTCCTACTCCACCTATCTTGACTATTTCAACCACTACCGCAGCAGATATCCACACACTCCCTTGCACAGTGGACCTCTCTGTTATGCAATCTATATCTGACTCTCTTTCTTTGGAGGATCTAGAGACTACTCCTAATCTGGAGCTTTGCCAAACTCTGGAAACATCACTAGTTGACCACCTTCGTGGGATCAGAGAGGGTGCAGTTCCTAAAAGGGGAAATGGCAAACAACAACATAGTACCTCCAATAGATCTGAAGTCCAACATGAGTCCGGGGGGGATCAGCTTTCTCTACTTGTTCAACCAAGCACTATCATAACAAATGTTACTAATCCCATAATAACCAGTACCAATACTGAGAATATGACTGTAAATCCCCCTAGGACCTCCCAGCACGAAAATCGATGTCTAGCTTGTAACGCCACCCCTTTTCTATTATCCACCTTTAGGGAACTCCTCACCGAGCAATTAAAACCCATGCAATCGAGTTTGAGGAACCTAGAAAAACAGCTGGCACTACTATCCTCCAAAACACTCACCCAGCCCAGCACAGAGCAGACAAATCAGGGGACAGGGAAACCAAAACCCCCAGTAAAAATTTTACAAGGATTCCGACCAGGCCCCGCTAGCAAGATGACAGCTACGTCCAACCCATCCAACATTTCACCTAAACACCCAGCCCTCTCAGCATCCCATCTGACCAACTCCCTAGCAGGTGTGCCTCCAGCTGGACCAAGTACTGTTCAGTCCCCGGTTGCACAAGGCTCGGGGAATAAAACGAACCAACCCGTTGATAAAAAACAGGTATCCCTACATCCCAAAACACTGGAAAGTAAACCTTCAGAGATACCAAAAAGGGGAATGCGCTCAAGGCGTCCAGCCCATCTTCCACCTGAGGCATCCCCCTATACGGTTATTCTCACCGGAGTTCCCGAACTTACCGAAGGCACAAACGAATCTTACTGGTCCCTCAAAAATAAAGTCTTACAATGGCTAAGCTTAAATAGACCATTACAGAGGCACCATATCAGCAGAATAACTACAGTACGTAGAGTAACTTGGATAGGGGAAGAACAAAAATCAATTGCGATTCTCCTATTAACATGCCTAGAGAATCTAGATTTCATTAAAGACACGGAGGCTCACATTATGCAATGACTTTTAATTGCAGATCCAAGCCAGTCGCATCACAATATAAAGGTTCCAATAAGAACACTGAGAAGAAGTAATAGACAAAACATAGCAACCATCAGCCTCTTTTAAATCAGGCGAAGAAAGAAGATGTAGTAGTTTCCAGAAAATTCGAAGTGGAGGATAAACGAAGAAGTCAACCGGACGGTCTCTTGGTGATGAAACATCCAAAGTAGTTTAGGTGGAAGGATTACCTGAAAGAAAGGAGACAATGAAAATTGTATCCTAGAGAAAGGGGTAATCATAAGTAAATAAATCCTGAAAAAGAATTGAATAGTCATAAATAACGTTTTAGTATAAACATAAAATACATCATATCATAATTAAGTCATACTTAGAATATAAATTATATATCCACACCCAAACAGGGAAGGGATGGGTGGGATAATGTGAGCCTCCGTGTCTTTAATGAAATCTAGATTCTCTAGGCATGTTAATAGGAGAATCGTAATTTCATTACAAGAACGGAGGCTACATTATGCATGTTGGTAGCCTTGTAAAACTACATTAGACATGTGATCAATAGGTTTACAATAATGTCTTGCAAAGGTATTAGCATTAGACCAGTCGGCAGCTTTAAGGATATCGTCCAACTTACCTCCGGACCAAAGGGACTTACTTGCCATGGCACCTCTAACGGAATGAGCCTGAAATTTGGATATATCAATACCAGCTAGGGACATAGCAGATTTTACCCATCTGGCAATCGAGGTGGAAGAGACAGCCTTATGAGGTTTAATAAAGGAAATGAGAAGCTGATTCTCATTAAGAGGACGAAGGTTAGACATTGTCCTATCATAAGCTTTCATACATTCAACAACACAAAGTTTTGGAGAAGGATCAAAACGGGGATAAAAAATTGAATCAGACATGGTCTTTGTTCTTCTATAGATTTCAAATTTAACTCCAAATAAGTTATAAGATCTATTAGAGATCTCTAGAGCCTTAACATCTGAAACTCTACGGCAGGAGATGAGGCAAAGAAGAGTTGCGAGTTTAAAAGAAAGAAATTTTCTGTTCAAAAGAGAATTATCCGGCCAGGAAGTGAAAAGATCTAGAATTAAATTCACGTCCCAGAGAGAGTCATATTTTGGTCTCGGGGGTCTTTTAATGCGAATGCTCTTCATCACCCTACAAACAATAACATTTTTACCAATAGACTTGCCGTTAACAAGGACATGACCAGCAGAGATCGCCGATCTATAACAGTTTATTGATCTATAACTCAATCCTTTGTCGAAGAGTTCAGCGAAGAAATTCACTATATCAACAATAGGTGCTTGAGTGGGATCCAAGTCCCTCTCCAAGCACCAACGAAACCAGCATTTCCAGATATTGTTGTATCTGTAGTGAGTTCCTGGTGCCCATGACTCTCTGAGGAGAGTAGAAGCTGACGACGAAAGTCCCGAGACTTCGTTAGATTCAGGGTGATTGCATCATAGTGAACTGTGTTGACCCTAATACAGTCAATCACATTTGCTCATGGCCATCCTTGGAAAAAAAGGGGGGCATCGATGCCTACCGCCTTTCCTTTTTTTACCCTCGAGAGAACACCCAAAATTATTTTCCTACGGGTAACTGGCAACAACTCCCTGAAGAACATTGGAACCAGGTGGCCTACACTAAAAGAAATAGTAATAGAGACTGGCAGACACAGGACTGGCACCTGCAGCCCTGGCTTCCTAGAAGACCCCAGTTCCATAGGGAGGAGTGGCAGGGCTTTCCAACCAGAAATCGTTACGATTGTCTGGATATGGTAGATTGACCGTTAGCCAATATAGTACATAAGACCCAGGCCCCATCGATGCCTGTTGTCTCTACCAGTCCCGAACAAAAATTAAGCCCGACTAAACATCAACCTCCTATACTATCGAAATTGCCCATTCCAACTATTAGTGAGGATGGACGTCTGGATGACTCTTCTCACATTGATATAAGTAAAGCGACATGTGCTCCCCCGGAAGCCTCCATTGGAGTAAATATCACAAACCACTGTCAGACTCAAAATAGTGATAAACATATACCAGGTGCAATCTCAGCAGAGGACCTGAGCATTCCAATAGTGTATTGGAATGTTGCAGGCATCCGAGCCAAGTTGGCACTCCAACCATGGCTGGACACAGTCTCCATTCATCAGATAGTCTGCCTCCAGGAAACCTGGTCATTAACCCCACAACACCTATTAGGTTACAAAACGTTCCATAATCCAGCTATCCAAGGAGTCATGGGTAGACCTAGGTTTCAGAGTGGACTGAAGGCACTGGCTAACTGGATGACTGCGAATTGTCTCCAGCTTAATGCCAGTAAGACAGAGATCATGGTTGTCGGTAAGGGCACGGAGCTCTGGGGAGACAGGTGGTGGCCGCCGGAATTAGGACCATCTCCGACTCTGGTCTCTGAATTGAAAAATCTGGGAGTCTGGGTAGATTCCAGCCTCAACTTTGTTGGCCATACAAAGAAAACGGCGTCCTGTTGCTTTGGGGTGCTGCGGGGCCTCAGACCTGTGTTAAAAAATTTTGATGCCCCTACCAGGCAGCTGGTGATTCAGGCGACGATGATTTCCCAGCTGGATTACGCCAGCTCCCTCCTGGTGGGGTCTAATCAGGCTGAACTTACTCGCCTGCAGCGCGTCCAAAATGCGGCTGCCAGAGCTATAGTTGGTTTGCCTAGATTCTGCTCCGTCTCTAACATCCTCCGTTCCCTGCACTGGCTGCCGGTGAGGATGAGAATCCAGTTCAAGGTCTTATGTCTGGCCTTTAAAATTCTGAAGGGCACTGCCCCTAAGATCCTGTCTAATCTTTTATCTTTTTATGTCCCGTCTCGCTCCCTCCGTTCTCTGGGCCAGGCACTTGCCATTGTTCCCCGGTTTAAGCTTTGCCGTGCCGGTGGCCGTTCCTTTCGAGTGAGAGCGGCGGTTATTTGGAACTCCCTTCCAGTTGAGATTCGACTCCTGGAGGATCATCTACAGTTTCGTAGGGCTATCAAGACCTTCCTGTTTTAAACTCTGTCCTTCTTTTTCTTTTTGCCCCTGATGTTACCGGTGTTGTGTTCACCTTGTCATGCGCCAGGACGCTCCTTTGCTGGAGCAGCTGTGCGCACAATAAATACCGATAACATAACATAACATAACATAACATATGTTGCTAATACTCTGCCCCCCCTAACTATATGTATGCTCAAAGAAGATCCTAGTTACCAAATACTACAAATAAATTTTAACAAAAACAGCACTTTTATTTTGATTAATTATTATAACAATTCTGATGTAAAAGACTGTATAAAATTGTTAGTTGAAGTTACCACTTTTTTAGAATCCTTCCAAAATGATTTACACTCAACCACCGTATATACAATTTGGGGCGGTGATTTTAATACTGCACTATGCACAAACCACAATAATGGGAACTGTGGCCTGTTGGATGACCACGGTTGCCCATTGCCACATTTTGAACATTCCACCTGTGGGAACAAACTTAATGAGTGCCTTTTTTCCCTAGATCTCGAGTTCGCAAACAACCTAGTAGAACCCCCCATAGATTTTTCTCCAACGTTCCATGGCAGAGGGGCCTCAACCATAATAGATTACATTTTGATCTCACAGACCCTGAAGGGCCAATTGACCAACTTTTATACAGGGACAGATGTGAGCAGCGATCATTATCCGATTAGTGTAATACTCTCCCCAAAAAATGTTAAGATTCATTCTACCCTTACCAGCCAACTAACGCAAAGTTCCTTAACCATGAACAAGGTGAACGGCTATTCAGTTAAATGGGCCAAGGTCGATCAACTTAAAATCACGGAACGGGTACTTGACAGAGCCGGTCCCTGGGTTCTCGACTGTTTATCTGCGGATGCCTCGCCCAAAACAACTGTGACAAGTTTCCAGAAAGTTCTAAAGGCTATTGGGGAGGAGTTTACCCGTAAATCCAGGAACATAAAATCCAACTCTGAAAGATGGTTCAACGTAACCTGTCGCAAGGCTCTTTCAAATCTAAAGGCCGCCCTTCATAGTCCTCTGAGGGATACTTCGGAAATTTCCAAACTACGGAAACTCTATAATATAGCCAGAGCGGATCGCAGGAAAGAAATCAAGAACAATCTATGGGCACAGTTACATCTTAGTTGCCTTAACAAAGACAGCGCTCTCTTCTGGCAAGTTATCAGATCTCCCTGTCTGGCTGACTCATCGAAGGCCCAACACCTGGACGTGACCATCACCGCTGAGGAATGGGTCGCCCATTTTTCGAAAATCTTTGGATCCCTTCAAGCAGTTCTCTCTGAAGATGATCAAAGAACTGGCAACATCCCAGGGAAGATTACCTACCCGATCAATATAATGTTCACTCATGGTGAGGTTCTGAAAGCTTTAAAGGCGTCCAAACC
This sequence comes from Lissotriton helveticus, assembly GCF_964261635.1. Lineage (NCBI taxonomy): Eukaryota > Metazoa > Chordata > Amphibia > Caudata > Salamandridae > Lissotriton > Lissotriton helveticus. Next base: position 684,736,485 of record NC_136073.1, read on the forward strand.
GGGCAAGGCCCCAGGGCCTGATGGTGTGCCCTTAGACTTTTTCCTATACAATCTCGAACTTTGGTCACCCCTCCTTACCCAGGTCCTCTGTGCTGCAACATCTACAGGGCTCCTAAAGTCATGGTCGAAGTCAATCTTGCTTCCCATTTTCAAAAAGGGTGATCGCAATGACCCTGTCTGCTACAGGCCTATTTCCCTTCTGGACTCCATAGGTAAAGTTGCAGGCCGGGTGATACTGGGCCGACTACAATCTTGGGCCCAGTCAAACAACATCATGACCGACCTGCAATATGGCTTCCAGAAGGGTCTTGGAACTGTGGAGCAGGCTCTGAACCTTGCCCTTCTGATAGGGAAGTATGTTGCAGCGAAAGGGGGTAACATCTTCCTAGTGTATGTCGACCTTAGTGCAGCTTTTGACTGCGTCCAGCACTCCAAACTTTGGGCTATTTTAAACAACCTCAAAGTGGAACCAGCTCTCATAGCTTTCTTACGGGAACTCTACGGGGACGCAACGGCGTCCGTCAGATATGGAGTCAATGGCGAGTTGTCCCCATCTTTTTCCATCAAAAAAGGGGTAAGACAGGGATGTGTACTGGCTCCCTTCCTGTTCAACCTTTACACCAATGGTCTCGAGTTGGCCATGCTAGAAGGGAGCCAGGACTTACCCCAGATCAACCATCGCCCTATACCAACGCTGCTTTATGCAGATGACTCAGTCATTTTTGCAAGAACACTCAATCAACTACAAAAGCAGCTTGATAAGTACTCTTCTTTTATGGGCTCCCTGGGTCTCAAAATTAATATAAAAAAGACGTTCACTATGCATATCGGCCCCAAGGTCAAGAAACCAAGAGTAATTGTCGTGGAAAAGTCAAGATTGGAAAAAACGTCGGCCTATCCATACTTAGGGATATTGGTGGATGATTCTTTAAACTGGCGGCAGGCCACGGCCAGCAGAAAACTTATTTTCCAGTGAGCAACAACGGCCTTGGTCTCTTTCTCCAGAAAACTTGGTAAACCTGCTCCGCAAGAACTCCTAAAAATTTTCTATGCAAAATGCCATAGTGTGGCCACTTATGGCGCAGGAGTCTGGGGCCATGCTCCAATTGATTCCATCCAAGTAGTGGAGAACGGGTATGCTAAATACCTGCTGGCCCTCCCATAAAGTGCTCCGAACTTTGCTGCTCATAACGAGCTTGGAATGGAATTTATCTCAGACTATATACGTGTCCAACCAATTCTCTTATGGCAGCGTATATGGTCAAATCCAGAATGTCATCTGACACGCTCGCTGATTGAGGACTGTATGACCCTAACAAATTGGCGTAGGATTTCCTGGCTAGCATACGTGGAGAACTTTTTCAAAGATTTAGGTCGTAGCTCATATTTCGACGACCCACAGAGTGTGGAGGATATATCTAGAAAAGACCTAAGGAAAATAAGCATGGACCATCTGAGAGAACTTCGCAGCTCAACTGAGATTCAAAAGTCTTCTAATCTCCAAATCCAAGCAATTCAACCCGTCAAGCTCATACAACCTTAGCTGTCATATTATTTGTCTAATTTTGAAAAATACCTTTTGACAAGATTTCGTTTTAATACCTTTTTTCGACTGGTTTCCTTTCCTCGAACACAGTATTGGTCGAAAGACATCATGAACTGTCCATGTGACGGAGTATCGACCCAATCAACCCTACACATTATCTTTTTTTTGTTTATATTACAAGGCACCACGAAAAACATGGATTTTACCACTGCTCCGATCATCTGGCAATAGGTCCTGTCATCTAGCCTATCTTTCTTTACAACTTTTGAACTCAACTCATTCTGCAAAATGCATAGCCACATTCCTAAAAACTACTATCAAAATACGAGAAGCTCTTGTTTGATATTATGTCCTTCTGTGAATTTATACCTATTTTATTTTTTCTTGTTATGTAAATCAATTTTATCTTTATTGTTTTTATCTGTACTTTTTATGGTTGCAATCAAGTGGTAACCGAATAAAAGAAATAAAACGTAAAAAACATTCCTTTAAGCAAGGGTGAAGCGTGAGTTTGAATATAGTAGACCATCTAAAACTGAAGAGTGTAGTATAAATGCGCTACATACCTGAAAACGGTTTCCTGCCATTCTTTTAGTTGTATTATGTGAAACCAGATTCTCTTTACAGAAAAAGTAACCTCTGCATTTTCACAAACCCTTTCTTCCATCCTTCAAATATTTCCTACTTGCTCGTCTGTTCAATGATAGCCGCTTTGGTTTCCTTTGGGAGTTTAAGGGCCATAAACACAAGGAGAGAACACACTGGCGATCCTTAATTGAAGTTGTTACTTTGTATCGCCAATTAAACTCATATCTCCACTCATTTGATGTTTCAGATTCAGCCTGAGCTAATAATGTGGAATATTTTCTCACATATAGCCCGGTTTCAAGTTTTCATTGCCATGCTTAGACATGCACAATAAGCAGACGTTTTTAGCAGCCTACGTCTGAGAGTGGTGGCTCCTCCTTTGGAGCAGAGGAGCATCACCCCACCTAAAGGCCCCCGACACGAAAAATAAAATGGTAACTAATTGCCATTTTATTTTTTAGCCTCCCGTCCCGAACAGAGTCAGGATGTGGCAGGGCTTACTGTTTCAAAGTTTGCATGTCCCTTTGGCCGGCCGTTTTGCGATGGCCAGCCAGACATGCGCAAATGGAAACCTCTAAGCCAGCTGTTTTAAGACAACTGGGTTAGAGCAGGTGCAGGCCTCCAAAGTGCTGTGGACCAACGAGACAGGCCACTGCCTCCAATCAGGGCGCTGCTCTCATGCTGGTGAGAGCAGTACCAGGATTGGTCAAGGGAGTTTCTGGGGCCTGCACTGCAGTTGCGACGAGGTCTGGAGCGAGGAGGTCCTTTAGTGAGGTAAGTGTTTATTTATATATTTTAATTTCATTTGCACTTGCACTTTATAGTTTTACTTTTTTTGCACGCATGCAAAAGGAGATGCCAGCCATCACTGTGGTAAAAGGTACTCAAAGCAAACAAAAGACGAGAATGTATGGTGCATCAGGTGCAGTGGGTGTGAAATGCAGGTCTTGGAGGGTCCCACTTGGAGGTGTAGGTATCAGTAGCGCAGGAGGTGTAGTGGGACTGAGGACTGATGTGTAATGGGCCCACTACAAACCAAGTATGGATGGCTCTGCTATCAAACCAGTGGTAAAGGTACATTTTCCTTGCTTGCATAATGATCATTAACACCTTTGCTATAACACTGGGAAGCAACTGTGGAAGCATGACTGCATTAAGGCACAAGGTCGTCTTGCTAGTAGCTTTATAAGATAGAACAGGAATGAGGAATGCAAGAAATGGGGTTATTAGTTGTGCAGGATTTGAGGCCTGCACAAGTAATAGGTCCACAATGTCCCCTTACTGGGAACCAAGCACCTCCTTGTGGCACTTGACTCTCATGGCAGCAGAGCAGAGCAGACCAGGGCCTACTCAGGGGAGGTGGTGTGGGCTAGTAACCACCATTAGCTGGTACACAATGATGACACTTAATAAACAATTGACCATACAGTGCTTTTTATTTAGAAAATGAAAAAGTACATTTATAACAAACACTACAAAATCTATGCATTAATTTACAAATATATACATACATAAGGCAGATTAAAAAGACCTTGGTGACACTCTAATGAATCCCCTCTCACGTGTGGAGTCCCTCAAGGTTACACAATCCTTCCCACACTCGTCATCCTTTATATGGAACTGCTGACGGAAATATTCAAGAATGAGAACATCACCTACCATATTGTCAGAGACCTGGGAGCACTGGGAGTAACAGTGCCAACAGCACCGGAGCCGACTACGCTTTCCTGGCCCGCTCAGTCGAAATAGGAAGTCAGGCCGAGGGGAGGAACCAAAGACCTCTGCAAAGCGCCAGGACACAAAAAGGAAGTGACAGAAAAACCACGTCATCGGAAGGAGAAGAGGAGAGCAGAGAACTGCGTAGGAGGAAGCCGAGTGAGGAGACTGCTCGGACAACAGATCCCGAAGAACCCGAACAGCCAGATAAGGGAATCCCGGAAGAGCCAGAGTCGAGGGAAACCACAAGGACATCTGGGTAAGAGCTAACGTCCCCTGTCTGCTGGTTGGATTCTGATCCTGGTCACGTCCCAGGAGGGATGTGGTGCGTGCACAGCTCCTAAGCCCCTAAGAGAGAGGGAAAATCAAAAATTTGCTGGCATTCGCGCCAAGAATTTTCAATTCTGTTAAGGACACGGAGGCGAGGATTATGCTTCTCTTATCTTTACTGCAAAACACAGCAGCCAATGAAAATGTATATTTTCTTTTGTAAACAATAAAACAACTACATTTCCCATGATGCATATATATTAGCCACGCCTCCATAGTCCATAAGAGCCCTCTGCGTGGTCCCATCATCCTCTTTCTTTGTAGAGAACACAAGTCCAAAATTAACACGAATAAATCCAACAGCTCCTCCAACGTGGAAGAATAATTCAGTCTTCAAGCAAACGCTTGTGCCATCCACCTTCTTCTAGTCAGACTTCTTGTCTGATCCTGAAATAAAGGAAATGAAACAACCGTAATCACTGTATAAACCACAATGCCATAACAGTGAACATGGGCGGGTAAGCTTTTTACTGTGAACAAAGCCGGGTAGGATAATTCTCGCCTCCCTGTCCTTAATAGAATTGAAAATTCTTGGCGCGAATGCTAGCAAATTTTTGATTCTATTACAGGACCGGAGGCTTCAGATTATGCTAGTTTAACGCGCATTAAAAACCACAGTAGTAATATCATCCACCGGCTTATAATAAAACATTTAAAAGTTGACTCAGAGGACCAGCCTGCACAACGCATAATGTCCTGAATGTTAGAACCCAACATGTATGATTTTGACGCCATAGCGCCCCTTATAGAATGAGCACCAAACATTTGGATGTCAATACCAGCCTCTTTCATTATAAATCGAAGCCATCTGGCAATAGTGGCAGCTGGGACTGGCTTAAATGGTTTCTGCAGTGCAATCAACAATTGAGAACAACCTTGCGGTCGTAAGACCTTTGTACATTCCTCATACGTCTTTAAACATTGTACCACACATAATTTCTCATTTTCTGGGAAAGCATTGTAATCAATATGACGAGACAATGTTTTGGTACGTCCAGAGATAGAGAAAGAAACCCCTTCAGGGGTAAATACTCTACCTGTAACGTCGAGTGATCTGACATCCGATGAACGTCTGCACGACAACAGGCACAGCAACATAGCCAACTTGGCTGAGAGCTGTTTCCTGGATAGGAGTGTATTAACAGGCCAACGATTGAACAATGATAAAACTAAAGAAATGTCCCACAGACCTGAGTACTTGGGTTTAGGAGGGTTGGCAACCCTGATTCCTTTAAGGAGCTTGCATACCACCGGGTGCATGCCCACTGGTTTGCCGTCTACCAGTGCATGCCCTGCCGAAATGGCTGATCGAAAGTTATTAACCGATCCATAAGCCAGACCTACCGCTGCTTTGTCTGACAAAAAATTCAACACGTGGGGTAACTCTGCCCCCACTGGATCCAGATGTCGTTCCAAGCACCAATCCACCCAGCTCTTCCAGGCTGAGTAGTAGCGTTTCCTGGTGGAGGGTGCCCAGGCTTGTCTGATAAATTCAGAAGCCTTGTCCGAAACTCCTGGCAGGTGCCACTGTTCCCTGAAAGCCTCCATGCCATCAGCGTGAGCCGCCCGTCCAGCACCATGGGGTGTTGCTCCTGAAGAGGACCCAGCAACAACGAGTTCGAGACTGGGAGCAACCTAAGGAGATCGCAGCTCCCTTGCAACAACTTCGTGAACCATGGTTGAGACGTCCACCACGGTGTCACCAGGACTATCTCTGCCCGCTGCCTGATCACCTGTGTCATCACCCTGGGGATTAGCAAGATTGGGGGAAAAGCATACTGGGTCGCGCCCGACCAATCCTGGAGAAAGGCATCGGTCGCCTGTGCCATTGGATCCGGCCTCCAGCTGAAAAACTGGGGAATCTGGCACGTGAGTCTGGACGCGAAGAGGTCCGCCCGGAAGGGACCCCAAACTGCTTGAAGCCACTGAAAGACTTTGGGAAGCAACTTCCAGTCGCTGTAGTCTCTGAGGTGTCTGGAATTCCAATCTGCCACCTGATTGGACTGACCCGGAATGTACTCCGCCATCACAGAAATTTGATGAGTGAGGCAGTAATGCCAAAAGTCTTTGGCTATTTCCACAAGAAGAGACAACCTTGTGCCGCCCAACTTGTTGATATACCTCACCGCGGACACATTGTCCATGCGGAGGAGGATACAACAAGAGGTCTGCCTCGGGGACAGTGTCAGAATTGCGAAAGACCCGGCGAGCAGCTCTAAGCAATTTACGTGCAAAGACAACTCTTGTGGAGACCATCTGCCGCCCGTGGAGACGTCTCCGCAGCGTGCGCCCCAGCCGCAACGGCTGGCATCAGACTCGATAACCACGTCTGGCTGGGAGCCGAAGATTGCTCTGCCATTCCAGGCGTCTACATGATCTAGCCACCACTGTAGTTCGGTCCTGACCTCCTGAGACAGTGGGATGGTGTCCGCATAAGACAGTCCTTTTTTGAGGTGCCTGATCTTCAGGCGCTGGAGGGCCCTGTTGTGAAGAGGGCCCGGGAATATTGCCTGAATCGATGAGGCCAAAATCCCTACCACTCTGGCAATGGCTCTGAGCGTGACCGTCTGTCTGCTCAACAGCGCCAGGATCTCCTTCTTGAGGTCCTTCAATTTCGTTTTCGGAAGGCACAGCTGAGCCGACCTCTAATCGATCGTGAAACCTAGAAAGTCTATCAACTGTGTCGGAGTAACTACCAACTTCTTCAGGTTGATCAAAAACCCTAAGCCCTGAAGCAGCGTTGTTGTGAGACTGAGGTGCTGTAGGAGTACGACCTGACCTTGTGCCATGATTAGGATGTCGTTCAAATAAATTATTAGACGTATCTCTCGCTCCCTGAGATGGGTGACCACTGGTTTCATCACCTTGGTGAAGCACCAAGGAGCTGAGGAAAGCCCGAAGGGAAGAGCCAAATACTCGTACCACCGACCGTTCCACCTGAATTGGAAGAATCTGCGATGTGGCGGGAAGATTGGGATGGAGAGGTAGGCGTCTTTGAGGTCCAGCCTGACCAACCAATCTTCTTCCTGCAACAAGTCCGCCAGAAGATGGATCCCTTCCATCTTGAAGTGATTGTATGTGAGAAATTGATTGAATTCCTTGAGGTTTAGAACAAGCCTGTTCCCACCCCCTTTCTTCTGCACAATAAAAATGTTGCTGCAGAAGCCTCGAGGCACGGTGCTATCGCGTGCTTCTGCAGCAACCCTGCAATCTCCTCGTCTATAAAACTGCGATCTTGTTGGGAAAAATGGAGATCTGCGGGGAGCGTTGACTGAAACGGATGAGAGTAAAACTCTAACTGAAAACCCTGAACGGTTTGTAACACCCAGGCATCCTGAGTTAGGTCCTGCCACCGTTGCAGACAGTGTCGGGTACTACCCCCCCAAAGGAAGAAAAGAAAAGTCTACAACACTCACCTGTGGATTGTTGGGCCTTGAAGTTTGCCCTGTTGTTGCCGGTCTGGTAGCGCCCTCTGTTGAATCTCCTGCGGGACGGGTAGAAGGTACCCCCACTTGTGGAGTCCCAGTCGCCTCTCCCGCGACCAAAGTCGCCTCTATGGGAACCTTGCTGGAATCCTTGGCCTGACGAGCGGCCCCGCCTCGTCCGGCCTGATTAAAAACACCCTGGTTGAAGACTCTTTTTATTTCATTCTGCGCCTTATCGAGCGTGGTAAGGGTGCCTACGTACTTTGAAACGCCTTTTACAAAACGCTCTCCGAAGAGTTGTCCACCTGCTAAGGGCCCCGGCTCTGCGTCCGCCAACTCTGTAGGTTACTATCCATTCTAATCAGTAGTGACTTGTGTCTCTCCGACGAGATCGCACAATTGGCGTTGCCAATAAGGCATATGGCCCGCTGGATCCAGCCCACAAGGATATCTGGATCGATCGGGGTAGCGCTCTCCTTGGCCGCCAAGGTCATAGCTAAAATCTTGGCCAAAGGGCCCACAACGTCCAACATTTTATCTTGGCAGCCCCGCCAAGCGCGGTCAATGCCACGTTTGGGATCCTTTGAGAATTTCTTTAAAAATGTCAGGAGACTCGCATCAATTTTGGGCATCTCCGCCACCTTGTCCAGCAGCTCAGGGCGTGGACATTCTGACCGTAAGCGATTACGCACCTCTCTAGGAAAACCTTTCCTCAGATTCTCATGTAGGTAAGCCAAAACCGCGGGGGCGGTATCCAATCCGATGACCGGGGGTGCATGATCTCAGAAGGGTCAAACATGAATAGGGTGTTCGGAGGATCCGCCGATGACGGAAGGTTAGTTTTCGCCCTTTTTGGGGGAGGAGGCTCCTCTGAGGTGTCGGTGTCGGCATCCAAAGCCTCCACAATGTTGTCCTCTAAAACAATCTCCTGTTGTCCGTCAAACACCTCCTCCTGATCATTAGTCTCATCTGGGTATTGAACCCACTCTTCCATTTTCAAGGGTGGAGTGAAGCAATTTAAATGTAATATTGCAATTGAATTAATGACAGTCTCCTTCACGTCCACCAGGAGGGGTAATGGAGGGGGGGGGGGTCAGCCCACCAGCACACTACAATATTAAGCCTTCAACCAACAACCACCTCAGCAAAGCTGTAATCAAAAGGTCAGAGACCTGGCCCAATTTTTTCAATATACAGAGCGTGTGCACACTCTCTCGTGGCCTGAATTTTCCAACCTGCAGCAGGCGATCTCAAGCGCAGCGGTAACCGACCTGGGTGCGTGTTTGAAAATGCTGAGGATTCGCGCCGAGATGCGCCGCCTCAATCGCGCACAAAAACGAGCCCAAAACGAGCCCAATTCAGCCCGTTGAGACGCGCACGTCGGCCGAGAGCCACCCGGCGCTGACGGCGTCACAAGGGCGAGGAGGGAAGACCAGGCGCCTGCGCGTGAAGCGCGCTGTCGGAAAAGGACTGTACCGGAAATAAATACAGGCTCAGTGAAACGGAGCGGAACCGCTGAGCCCGGCCAGAGGCCGTAAATTAGCGCGACTGAAGCGCCGCGAAATCAGAAGGGCACAGTAACGAGATAACACCAATGGGGGCTGTAGAACGCGCCCAGACGGAGCGCTCGCCCCTAAAAGCACAAGTCCCTCTAGGACACCAGTAAGTACTACACAATAGAATTAAGTCGATCCCCTAAGGGAAACACCAGTAAAACATGTAAATTAATCACAATAAAACAATTTGAGGGAACATGAAGAGTGCACTTATCTCTTTCTGTGAGCAGCAAAGAAAGAGGATGATGGGACCATGCAGAGGGTTCTTATGGACTATGGAGGCGTGGCTAATATATATGCATCATGGGAAATGTCGTTGTTTTATTGTTTACAAAAGAAAATATGCATTTTCATTGGCTGCTGTGTTTTGCAGTAAAGATAAGAGAAGCATATTCTGAAGCCTCCGGTCCCTTAATAGAATCACGAGCTGGAGGTAGGAGGAAAAGAGGATTGTTAGTCTAAGTCACTGTGAACCGACGCAATTCTTGCCAAGGCTGAGAAAATGTTATTTAACTTCTAGCCCCAGTAATTCTTTTCTGCATCATTTTTCCAGGTTGTTGGGGTCTGTTACCGACTCCTCTTTCTTTTTGGTTGTTTGTTTCCCTTTCTCCTGGGGTACGGGTCCTTTCTTCAAGGGCATGCCGCCTTCCTACTAATCCCACAAAACAAAGGACAAAAGAAAAGAGATCACCATTCCAACTACTCTTTACTATAAAATCACGATAAAATAGTGACTTACCTGATTTCTTCTTTCTGTCAAGGGTACCGGCAGACAGAAACTCCAAAGGCCCTACAGAAGAAAAGAAGATGCTTTGTTGAATTTGAACCCCGAGTCTTCTCTTAGTATTGTTTTTTGAAGATTGTAAAATAAAAAGACAACAAAATAAGTCCCATAATAAAGCTGTGTTGTGTTAACCATCTAGACTGGCTCACACACACACATGTATGCTGATTACACCCATGAAAGATATCACTCGATTACATGATATGCTAACTAAAGCCCAAAACCGGCTAGTAGGAAATTTCCTCATATTAAACTCTCTGAAAAACAAATCTGTATGAAAGTAGGGTCTGCTAACCAATGGTCACCCCAATTTTTGCGTTTTGCTTCACTGGTTTTCGACTTAATGTGGCTGTGGGCCTGCTAATCAGACCCACAACCTGCTGTTCTCCCTCTAAATTCATAACCATGTACTATAGGTACATCACCAATTTGGTACTGGACACCTTGTCAGCCCCTGTACCATCACTATAGGTGCTCAGGGCATAGGTGCATCCAAGGCCTACCAGGGGCTGCAGCATATCTTTTGCCATCCCTGGCTGGTACTTAAATCAACACAACTGGCTGTTCACACAGCTGGGGCAAGGTGGTGTACTCACCCCTTGCATAGATATAGTATACCTATGTCTAAACCTATATCTGGACACATATACACCTATACGTCACTCCTATGGCAGGCCTTTACAATCCTGGAGGCAGAGTGCTTGGTTTTATGTGAGATGGTGCTCTAGCATGAGCTGAGCCTGTCTGCAGTGTTCGGAACCATTTCCTTACTGCTGTTCCAGTGATACTGCCATACCATATACTCTTAAGTGCATTATATTCCTCGCGGTTAATGCTAACTTTGGTTTGGCTTTATCAAAACATGTCGTGTTTGGTGTCATACACTTTGGAATACTACCCCCTCGCCAGTTCTGGCGACGGGGATAGCATTCCGCCCTTCTAGAGGGAGAAGACATGTTACTTTACTTAAAACGCGGTTAATCCTAACCAGAGCCTCAGCATCACAAAATGGATGCTGCTACCCCGACACAAGTCTGACCTCCTGTTGCCGACCGAAACTTGGCAGGGGAGGCCTGGACAAAGGGTTTACTGTCACAGGGAGGTGCTACACCACCCCAGACAGGAGATAGTGGAATGGAGCAGGGAGGGCTGAAAGAAACTAGACACTGCCTGGGGCGCACAAGGTGTCTCAGGCAAAATCCAGTCAAACCGGTTCTGCGGCACTCCAGCCCCAGTCCTGGCGCAAAACTGGACAAAGGGAAAGGGGTGTAACCACTCCGTTCCCAGGTCCCACCCATAGGAGGGACCTAGCAGGTAATCCAGCCCCTTGATTTGGAAAAGGTAGGAGCTGTGCAGATGCACATCAGATTATCCTGACTGAAACTTATGAAACGAAACTCTGGACCCTTCGACATCCCACTCGACGTGGAAGACTGAAGAATCTCCCTTGTGGTCAAGGAGTGACCACCCTGTGCAAACAGGCACCATCCAGCACCTCACCGTTTGCTTTGTTGCAGTTCCCGCCGGAACTCGAGCGACAGAGATCAACAAGACCCAGCGTGCCTGCCTTCTAACAGCCCGATCCACAGTCCCTGCAAAGCTGAGACCCGTGGAGGCGACCTGAAGCGTGGGCCGGCCATCTTGGAAAAACTACAAAGCGCTGACCGTGCAGCATCCGAGGCTCCCTCGAAGCTGTGCATTGGAGTCTGAGAAGCTCCAGCCCCGAGCAGCGTTTGCACTGAAGCTCACCCCTCCACACTAATCGAGTGCTGCGTGGGGCCCTTTTGCATTTTCCTGCTCGACGCGTTGGTCCGGTCGCTTGCCCGTTGGCTAGTGGCCCCAGTACCGACGAACCTTTGAATTTGCTCTGCTAGTCTGGTTCCTCCAGACTGGCCCTCGCTCCACTGAAAAGGAGCACCCGCTCAGACCTTGCTGGTCCGAGTAAGAAGCGATCTTCGAATCCTGCGTGGGTTGCATTTGCAAAGGCCTGTTGACTCCGATCCGGAAGCCGACACCGCCGACAGCGAGAGCCTTTGTGGGATAGCTTGTGATTCACTCCAGGACATCCTCGGTGCCCCAGAGACCACGTGGCAGCGGAGACAAGCTTCACGACAACCACCTGATTGCGCCCGACATTGCCTGGTTCCTTCCTGGTTCCTTCCTGGTCACTGGCTAGTGACCCAGACTCTGTCCCCTCTGCTTTCAGGTACTCTACATCTTCGATCCACCCTTGGATCACACCGGACACTTCTCTTCTGGACGCCTGCAGCATCTTCATCTCCAGGCACCATAGATCTTCGTGACGAAACCCGACACATCTTTGCACCTGTGCACCCGCTTCCTGTGGGTGAGGTAACTCTTGAACGCCAGTGCACCTGTAGTGGTTTACACCTCTAGTGTCTAAGTCTAAAGTTTTGTCCTTCTAGTCCAGTCGGAAGACTCTTTAAACTGTAACTCGATAACTTTTACGCACCATTGACTTTGCATTGGTGCATGCGTGTGCTTTTAGCGCTGCACCCGGATCCCGCGGGCTACTCCCATCCTAACTGCTGTTAGTCCAGTGTAGTCCCAGCGATTCCCAAGGCCCTACGCCTTACCACTGATCGATTAGTGATACCTATACCACTTTTTTGATATATGGTTTGAGTGGCCACCGGCCTCATCCATAATTGTGCAACTTTCATATGTTATACTGTGCTTTTGTTTAAACGCTTGTGCTTCTATACTCATAAAGAGTACAGGGGATTATTCTGAGAATAAACACATATATTTTTATAATATATAACTTGTGTGGTGTCCTTTCATTTGATATTACAGAACTGCATATGGTAAAACAGCTGGCTTCACATGTCCTCTTGAGTTAAGCCTTTAGGCTGCTTAGTCCATGCTACCTCTAGGATAGCTTATCTTTAAGGTTGATTTTACAACCTCCACCATAAGGGATTGTTTGGACTGATATAAGGTGCCCCCAGAATTGGAGACATCATACATCAGGGCAACTTCTCACATTGGTGAGCAGCGGTTGGATTTGAGCTTTGCTGTTGTTTCACCATTGCAATCTTTTATCAAATTGAAAGATCACATTAAGTACCATAGGTACATAAAAACAAAGCTTAGCATATTTAAGTTCTACTGAACTTAGTAGTTGTAGATAAAAGGGATTAGCACACCCTGACTACAACTCACTTGCAAGGTACAGTAGGAAAACACTTAGTGTAGGTAAGTGCATCACTTACACATCACTAGAGTCATGTCTGGCACATGTGAAGCTCCAATCTCTCTACCTGTGGTGGTTGACCCTCCACAGGCAACCTCCAGCTATGACCAATTCAGCCATAGAGACTTGAGTGCTTTGTGCACTGCAAGGAAGCTGAAAAAAGGGTCACAACCCTACCATTCCCATCCTGATAGGCATCCTGGAGAAGGATGATCTTGAGAAAGCTAGAATAGTCCCTCAGGGAGGAGGAGCCAAGCCTGCAACCATGATGGCCGCGTAGGCTCTCGGCTCCGCCGACCTTCTTGCTTTGTTCCTACATCCTGCAATTTATCCTGCCCTCGAGCCGTGTTTTTGTGATGGCGAAACGGTTCTGCTCTCTTTGGAGTGTCTCCGGGATTCCTACCAGCTGTAACACCGGCGAAATGTCCTCACCTCTTCCCCGGCCTTTAATGTCCGCGAGACCGGGTCTTTGAGTGTTGGGGTCGGCCAGCCCCTGCTGCAACAACAACGGCCATCGAATACGGGGAGGAGTCGGCCGGCCGGAGTGTGTCTACTGCACTGCTCTTCCCTTGCCGCAGCCATCCAGCTTACCCGGCGGTTTCGTGTGCCCGAGAGACATCACAGATCTAGGGGATTACATTGTATCTATTCTCCGCCCGTGAACTGCTCGGACAACTTTTTCATCTTTCCCAAGCTATTGTGGGCGACATTTTGAGCACCACATACTCGGCGATTGGCACTGAAGGCTCCGTATCGTTATTGTGGGCCCAGGTGACTGCTGACGCCGCATCAACGCCACCGATCGTAAGATATGGAGTCTGCTACTCCTGTGCTCCTGACTCGATCGTACTCTGGTGAGTGGCAGCGGAGTGATCAATTGTATGCATGGGAAGACAACGGTCGGGCTCGAGAGTCGCTACCTGCCGGTGAGCCTCGAGTGAGGAGGAATGCTGGAGCCTATGCTTTTGGGGCAGCGCCGGGGATCGGTGATGTTCTGGTTGCTTTAGGTGCTTTGCGGGCTGCCCTGGATTGTAGCGCCCAGGACCTGGGGAGCCGACTGGACGCCATCGCTCCCTCTGTGTGCTTTGTTGAACGTGATTGTTCTCGAGTGCGGGACACTGCGCCACACCCTGCACTTGACTGCGGTGTACTGCTTACCCCCGGGGATGCGGAGATGTCGGGGGACCAGGATCTCGAGACTGCCATGGGGCTAATTGATATTGTTGGGAAGAGGTCTGGTGTTCGTGGACTCGTGCAGTGGTTGGAGAAGCGGCTCCGGACGCCGTGTCCGGCAACTCATGTGTGGTTTGATGGGGTGGCTCTCCCTCTTCTCCTGGAACTGGTGTTACTGGACTGGTCTACTGACTTTGGGGGATTAATGCTGCGCGTGGATCCTTCCCACAACGTCTTTGATCACACACTATTGTTTTTGGCTGACTTTGATGGGCAGCTTAACGTCTTCTCATGGCCATTCCGTTCGCCTACTCCATCTAAAATGGCGGCTGGTCTGCTGGACTCCGTTGATACAATTGATCGCAGGGGACAAGGTTGAGGATGTTTTCTTGCTTATTGTTGCGTGCACGGCTGATGACTACGAGGGACAGGCGGGATATTGACTGATTCGGATGTTGGTTTTGTATCGGTTCGAGGGTCTGCGTTTGGAGGGTGGGCGGCTGGGAGCCCGTACACTAATTGTCTTCTCCTCCTCCATTTTCTTTTCTTTCTTTTCTTCTTATCTACTATATTTCGGGTTTCCTATTTAGGGCGACAGGCACACTGCTGGGGGGATAGACCATGGCCTTCTGCAGGGGTGCGGGGTGGGGGGTTGGGGGGTGGTTTCTATGTATCTTCTTATTTCTTCCTTGGTTCTATGGTCCTTTTTCTTTATTCTTTTTCTGCCTTATCTTGCAGGGTATCTATGGCATATTCAGTTTTTGTGGGGTGGGGCAATGGTTTGTCACGTATAATGATTGTGTTGATGGTTATTTTGTATTGCTCACTTCGCCCATCACTCCCACTTTAATTGTCAAGCTAGTTGCCTCTGTACAGTTTGAAAGCCAGCTGCAGATCCTGAAACGACCGCTTGGCATTGACCCTGTATTCATAAGACTCAAAAAAAAAAAAAAAGAAACCTCATTTAACCTGGTATCGTTCTGATACGGACTTTATCCTGAGCTGCGATGGGGCTCTTGGAAGACGTAATGTTGCATGCTTATGGCTTTATTGATTTGCTTGCCCATGATTGTAACTGCTATACGTATAATAAAGGTTTTATAAAAAAAAAAAAAAAAAAAAAAGAATAGTCCCTCAGGGTCAGGAGAAGGAGTGAACCCCCCAGATACTGAGAACACCACCCCAGAAGTAGAAGATGAGGAGGTGGACCCTGAATCAGAAGGTGAAGAGTCAGATCAGGATCAGAGGGAAAACCAGGTACCAGTTGGAACGTTTAGCCAAGTCAACTTGGTCCTACATGGGAATGGAGAAGGGAATCACTTTCCCAGACCCAATGGCAGACTTCTCCCAGGCAATAGAAGAGAGAGATCTCCTTCCAGGGATTCTCACATTTCTAGTGCCTCAAGAGAATCTCATAGAGGAATGACTTCCCCTCAGAGGAAAGAGCATAAGGCCAGGATGAGAGCTGTTAGACTCCAAATAGAGAGGGAAGAAGTAGCCCTGGCCCAAGCTAGACTTGCTTTGGCAAGAGAACAGAGATTGAGTGGGGAGACTCCCACTGGTGGCAGCATTATCCCTAAGGATAAAGACAGGTCCTATGAACATAGACACCTGAGTAAGATTGTGCCCCCCTACAGAGATGGTGATGATATCCACAAATGGATAACTGCTCTGGAGAGGGCCTGCATGGTACAGCAGGTCCCTCAAGATCAGTGGGCAGCAATCTTGTGGCTCTCCTTTTCTGAGAAAGGGAGAGATAAGCTCCTCACTGTTAGACCTGAGGATGCTAAAAACTACTCTGTCTTGAAGAGTGCTCTTATTGAAGGGTTTGACCTAACCACTGAGCAATACAGGTTGTTGTTCAGAGACACCCAAAAAGCACAGACTCAAGACTGGACTGATTTTGTTGATTGTGCCACTAAGGCTCTGAAGGGTTGGTTGCAGGGAAGTAAAGTCTCAGACTATACAGGATTGTACAATCTTATAATGAGAGAACAGATCCTTAATAACTGTCAGAACCAGCAATTGCATCAACACCTTATTGACTCAGATCTGACCTCTCCCCAAGAATTGGGTAAGAAGGCAGACAAATGGGTCAGAACAAGGGTTAAGCAGAATCCCCAGAACCAAGGAGGTGATCAGAAGAAAGCAGACCAGAAGGGTTGAGATAAGAAAGAAAAAGACCAAAAGTCTTCTACAAGCCCCCAAAATAATTCTAATAAGGAGGGTGGTTCCCAAAATGGAAACAAGAAAAAGAAGGTTGATGGCCCAAAGAAACCTTGGTGCAATACTTGTAAGTCCGCTTCCCACTGGGGAAGTGAATGCACTAAGAGAAATCCAGTTCCTACCACTGCAGCCCCTAAGGCACCTGCACCCCCTAGTACAGTTAGCAGTGGTAGTGCACAACCCAAGGGGATAGTAGGGTTAACCCTGGGAACTGAGATGGAATCTGGCTTAGTCAGAGTCCCTACTCAGGCAATTCTGATCTGTGATGGGGACATAGCTATGTCCTCTACTATAAGTCCTAATACTTTGGGCAAGTACAGGCAGACGCCTTTAATCAATGAGAAACTGGCTCAGGCCTACAGGGACACTTGTGCCAGTGTCACTATGGTGACACCTAACGTTGTGGACCCTGAACAGATGATACTAGGTGAGAGCTACCTAGTGACCAATGCTAGCAATGCCACTACTACACATAGTGTGGCTGTTGTTAAATTCTATTGGGAAGGGGTAACTGGCCTCAAGAAAGTTGTTGTTAGTGCAGACCTCCCAGTTGACTGTCAATGGGCAATGATCTTGAGGAATCCTTATGGTCAGAAGTGGAGTACAGGACTCATGCAGAAATGCTAGGGATTTCAGCACATGTCCTTGCTGTAACCAGGTCCCAGGCCAATCAGTGCCTACCTGAACCTGTGGTGGATCTTGAAACAATAGACCGACCACAACCCAAGAGAAAGAGCAAGAGGGTCAAGGCAGTGCCTTCCCACTTGCCCCAGGTTGAGGATCAGACCTCACAGGAGGGTGATTCTGAGATGCAAGAGGAAACTGCCCAAGAAGAGCTTGAACCTGATCAGGTCGAGTTTCTTGGGGCATGGGGACCCTCAAGGGCAGATCTGGGGCAGGCTCAATTAACTTGCCCTTCTCTTGAACCCCTCAGACAGCAAGCTGCTGCTGAGGCTGCTGGGAATGCTCAAGGTACCCATAGAGTGTATTGGGATGATGGGCTCCTTTATTCAGAGGCTAGAGACCCCAAGCCTGGTGCAACCAGGAGGTTGGTTATACCTCTGCAATTTAGGGGCTTCCTTCTAACCTTGGCCCATGATATTCCCCTTGCAGGACACTTAGGCCAGAACAAGACTTGGGCAGGCTTGTCCCTCACTTTCACTGGCCTCACATGTCAGAAGATACCAAGGAGTTTTGTCGCTCCTGTGACACCTGCCAAGCCAGTGGCAAATCAGGTGGCACCACAAAGGCCCCCCTTATACCTCTACCTGTGGTGGGGGTGCCCTTTGAGAGAGTTGGGATTGACATTGTTGGACCAATGGATCCCCAAACAGCATCTGGGCACAGATTTATCCTGGTGGTAGTGGATCATGCCACCAGGTACCCAGAGGCAATTCCCCTGAGGACCACAACAGTTCCTGTTGTGGCAAGGGCCTTACTTGGAGTTTTCTCCAGAGTGGGCTTTCCAAAGGAGGTACTTTCAGATAGAGGTACCAACTTCATGTCTGGATACTTAAAAGCAATGTGGAAAGAGTGTGGAGTGAACTATAAGTTCACCACACCCTATCATCCTCAGTGCAATGGGCTTGTGGAGAGATTCAACAAGACCCTAAAGGGAATGATAAAAGGATTACCTGAAAAGCTCAGGCGTAGATGGGATATCCTTTTACCCTGCTTACTCTTTGCTTACAGAGAGGTCCCACAGAAGGGGGTTGGCTACAGCCCTTTTGAACTTTTGTTTGGCCACCCTGTGATGGATCCATTGTGTCTTGTGAAGGAAGGATGGGAGTTACCTCTCAAAAAGCCTAAACCTGATATTGTGGACTATGTACTTGGTCTCCGCTCCAGGATGGCTGAGTACATGGAGAAAGCATCCAAAAACCTGGAGGCCAGCCAAGAATTACAGAAAGCTTGGCATGACCAAAAGGCTGTCCTGACAGAGTACCAGCCTGGACAGAAGGTGTGGGTGTTGGAGCCAGTGGCCCCAGCAGCCCTCCAAGACAAATGGTCTGGACCCCACACCATACTTGAGAAAAAGGGAGAGGTCACCTACTTGGTGGACCTTGGCACCCCTAGGAGCTCCCACAGGGTGCTCCATGTAAACAGATTGAAACCATATGTGGACAGGGCAGACATGGGTTTACTCATGGCTATAGATGGGGAACAGGAGGAAGAGGGTGACCCTCTCCCAGGCTTGTTATCCCAAAACCCTGATGATGGCTCAGTTTATGGAGTAGCCTTGGCAGGCAGCCTCTCTGACCAGCAACAGATGGATTGCAGACAGGTGTTGCAGGCCCATAGACATATGTTTTCTCTTACACCCAGTCAAACTAACTGGTGCACCCATGTGGTGGACACTGGTGACAGTCTGCCTGTGAAGAACAAGATCTACAGGCAACCTGACCATGTCAGGGATTGTATAAAAGCTGAGGTGCAGAAAATGTTAGAACTTGGAGTGATTGAGCCATCAGAGAGCCCCTGGGCCAGCCCAGTAGTCCTTGTGCCAAAACCTCATACCAAAGATGGAAAGAGAGAAATTAGATTTTGTGTGGACTATAGAGGTCTCAATGCTGTCACTAGAACAGATGCTCATCCCATTCCAAGGGCAGATGAGCTCATTGATAAATTGGCTTCTGCCAAATATCTGAGCACATTTGACTTGACAGCTGGCTATTGGCAAATCAGGTTAGCTGAGGAGTCTAAAGCCAAAACAACATTCTCTACCCCCAGTGGACATTATCAGTTTGTGGTGATGCCCTTTGGTTTGAAGAATGCACCTGCCACCTTCCAAAGGTTGGTGAATCAAGTCCTTTCTGGTTTGGAGGACTTTTGTGCAGCATATCTAGATGATATTGCTGTCTTTAGCTCTACCTGGGAGGATCACCTGATCCACCTGAAGAAGGTTCTGGGGGCCCTGCAAACGTCAGGCCTGACTATCAAGGCTACCAAGTGCCAGATAGGGCAGAGCAAGGTTGTATACTTGGGCCACCTAGTAGGTGGAGGCGAAGTTCAGCCATTGCAGAGCAAGATCCAGGCCATACAGGACTGGGCTCCTCCAACTACCCAGACACAAGTCAGAGCCTTCTTGGGCCTGACTAGGTATTACAGGAAATTTGTAAAGAACTATGGGTCCATTATGACACCATTGAATGATCTGACATCCAAGAGGATGCCCAAAAAGGTTCAGTGGACAGTTAGCTGTCAAAGGGCATTTGATAACCTGAAGAAGGCCATGTGCTCTGCACCAATCCTTAAGAGTCCTGACTACTCCAAACAGTTCATTGTTCAGACAGATGCTTCTGAGTTGGGGGTGGGAGCTGTGCTTTCACAACTTAATGTAGATGGTCAAGACCAGCCCATTGCTTTCATTAGCAGAAGGCTGACCCCCAGGGAGAAACGTTGGTCAGCCATTGAGAGGGAGGCCTTTGCTGTGGTTTGGGCCCTGAAGAAGTTGAGGCCATACTTGTTTGGTACTCACTTCCTAATTCAGACAGACCATAAGCCCCTTTTGTGGCTCAATCAGAAGAAGGGTGAAACCCCCAAACTACTCAGGTGGTCCATTTCCCTACAGGGGATGGACTTTACAGTGGAGCACAGACCAGGGACTGACCATGGTAATGCAGATGGTCTCTCCAGGTACTTCCACTTAGAACATGAAGACTTATCTGGTCAAGGTTAAGTTTAATGTCCCTGCGTTTGGGGGGGGGGGGGGTTGTGTAGGAGAGTAGGGTCTGCTATCCTATGGTCACCCCAATTTTTGCTTTTTGCTTCACTGGTTTTCAACTTAATGTGGCTGTGGGCCTGCTAATCAGACCCACAGCCTGCTGTTCTCTCTCTAAATTCATAACCATGTACTATAGGTACATCACCAATTTGGTACTGGACACCTTGTCAGCCCCTGTACCATGCACTATAGGTGCTCAGGGCATAGGTGCATCCAAGGCCTACCAGGGGCTGCAGCATATCTTTTGCCATCCCTGGCTGGTACTTAAATCGACACAACTGGCTGTTCACACAGCTGGGGCAAGGTGGTGTACTCACCCCTTGCTTAGATATAGTAAACCTATGTCTAAACCTATATCTGGACACATATACACCTATAAGTCACTCCTATGGCAGGCCTTTACAATCCTGGAGGCAGAGTGCTTGGTTTTATGTGAGATGGTGCTCTAGCATGAGCTGAGCCTGTCTGCAGTGTTCGGAACCATTTCCTTACAGCTGTTCCAGTGATACTGCCATACCATATACTCTTAAGTGCATTATAATCCTGGCGGTTAATGCTAACTTTGGTTTGCCTTTATCAAAACATGTCGTGTTTGGTGTCATACACTTTGGAATACTACCCCCTCACCAGTTCTGGCAACGGGGGTAGCATTCCACCCTTCTAGAGGGAGAAGACATGTTACTTTACTTAAAACGTGGTTAATCCTAACCAGAGCCTCAGCATCACAAAATGGATGCTGCTGCCCCGACACAAGTCTCACCTCCTGCTGCTGACCGAAACTTGGCAGGGGAGGCCTGTAAAAAGGGTTTCCTGTCACAGGGAGGTGCTACACCACCCCACGGAAGCCGCGGACGAAGGAGGAAGCACAATCGTGCTAGGGGCACATTGATACCCCATCATACCCTTCAGTCTTATGCTGGCTCATGAGGCATTGATCCCTCTCTTGATAAGCATACTACATTATTAGTGTGGTAGTATAGATGTGTTGTAATTATTAATTGGTAGTTACTCACATAGTTTTTTTCACTTTTTTGTACATACACTTTTTTTTCTACCTTTGTGGAGAATACATTAGTGAGTGACAGGGGGATCTCCCCTAGGTCCTGACGAAGAGGCCCGGTGCCTCGAAACATGTTGACCCACTTAGGAGAGAGAGCCCATTAACCTGCTCTATCTCTCCGCTTCACTTTTTCTTTTAATAATACCAGCCAGTGTTTAATAAAATTCTTTTTTTCCACTAGGCCAGGTATTTTTTAACTTACACCAGATATCACCCCTGACCCCACTGACACTCACTCCCAACACATAGCACCTCCATCTAAAAGGTGCTCCGGCGTATCCGCTTGTCGCAGCACTGCCCCGCCCCGCAGCGGGACGGGAAGACCCCGATGATGAAGCATGACACCAAGGGCCCTTTTGGTGTGTGAGGGGTATTTTAACAAAGATGTTGTATTCCAATGACATCTGGATACACATCCACCCATTTTGAGGTGGCCCTTTATGATTAACCTTAAACCCTGACAAGAGGAGGACGTGCCCACCTCGGTGCCCACCGGCATCACCTTCACTCCCCCCCTTGATTTCCTTAGCTACACCACCCCAGACAGGAGATAGTGGATTGGAGCAGGGAGGGCTGAAAGAAACTAGACACTGCCTGGGGCGCACAAGGTGTCCCAGGCAAAATCCAGTCAAACCGGTTCTAGGGCACTCCAGCCCCAGTCCTGGCGCGAAATTGGACAAAGGGAAAGGGGTGTAACCACCCCCTTCCCAGGTCCCACCCATAGGAGGGACCTAGCAGGTAATCCAGCCCCTTGATTTGGAATAAAGGTAGGAGCTGTGCAGATGCACATCAGATTATCCTGACTGAAACTTATGAAATGAAACTCTGGACCCTTCGACATCCCACTCGATGTGGAAGACTGAAGAATCTCCCTTGTGGTCAAGGAGTGACCACCCTGTGCAAACAGGTAACATCCAGCACCTCACTGTTTGCTTTGTTGCAGTTCCCGCCGGAACTCGAGCAACAGAGATCGACAAGACCCAGCGTGCCTGCCTTCTAACAGCCCGATCCACAGTCCCTGCAAAGCTGAGACCCGTGGAGGCGACCTGAAGCGTGGGGCCGGCCATCTTGGAAAAACTACGAAGCGCTGACCGTGCAGCATCCGAGGCTCCCTCGAAGCTGTGCATAGGAGTCTGAGAAGCTCCAGCCCCAAGCAGCTTTTGCACTGATGCTCACCTCTCCACACTCATCGAGTGCTGCATGGGGCCCTTTTGCATTTTCCTGCTTGACGCGTTGGTCCGGTCGCTTGCCCGTTGGCTAGTGGCCCCAGTACCGACGAACCTTTGAATTTGCTCTGCTAGTCTGGTTGCTCCAGACTGGCCCTCGTTCCCCTGAAAAGAAGCACCCGCTCAGACCTTGCTGGTCCGAGTAAGAAGCGATCTTTGAATCCTGCGTGGGTTGCATTTGCAAAGGCCTGTTGACTCCGATCCGGAAGCCGACACCGCCGACAGCGAGAGCCTTTGTGGGACAGCTCGTGATTCACTCCAGGACATCCTCGGTGCCCCAGAGACCACGTGGCAGCGGAGACAAGCTTCACGACAACAACCTGATGGCGCCCGACATTGCCTGGTTCCTTCCTGGTTCCTTCCTGGTCACTAGCTAGTGACCCAGACTCTGTCCCCTCTGCTTTCAGGTACTCTACATCTTCGATCCACCCTTGGATCACACAGGACACTTCTCTTCTGGACGCCTGCAGCATCTTCATCTCCAGGCACCATAGATCTTCGTGACGAAACCCGACACATCTTTGCACCTGTGCACCCGCTTCCTGTGGGTGAGGTAACTCTTGAACGCCGGTGCTCCTGAAGTGGTTTACACCTCTAGTGTCTAAGTCTAAAGTTTTGTCCTTCTAGTCCAGTCGGAAGACTCTTAAAACTGTAACTCGATAACTTTTACGCACCATTGACTTTGCATTGGTGCATGCGTGTGCTTTTAGCGCTGCACCCCAATCCCGCGGGCTACTCCCGTCCTAACTGCTGTTAGTCCAGTGTAGTCCCAGCGATTCCCAAGGCCCTAGGCCTTACCACTGATCGATTAGTGAAACTTATACCACTTTTTTGATATATGGTTTGAGTGGCCACCGGCCTCATCCATAATTGTGCAACTTTCATATGTTATACTGTGCTTTTGTTTAAACGCTTGTGCTTCTATACTCATAAAGAGTACAGGGGATTATTCTGAGAATAAATACATATATTTTTATAATATATAACTTGTGTGGTGTCCTTTCATTTGATATTACAGAACTGCATATGGTAAAACAGCTGGCTTCACATGTCCTCTTGAGTTAAGCCTTTAGGCTGCTTAGTCCATGCTACCTCTAGGATAGCTTGTCTTTAAGGTTGACTTAGAACCTCCACCATAAGGGATTGTTTGGACTGATATAAGGTGCCCCCAGAATTGGAGACATCATACATCAGGCCAACTTCTCACAAAATCCCTTCTCCACTCACCCTCCAACACCACCACCCCAATATCAGAATAGATCAATCACCTTGACACCTTAAATTGCAAATTACCCTTCACAAACATGTTAACATGCATTCTCACATTAGTGAATCTACTCGCAGTGCGGCCCACCAACTCTACCTACTCAAAAAGGTGAAACCGTTCATCCCACCCTCAGACTTCAAGATAGTGGTACTGTCACTAGTTGTATCCAGACTGCAATATAGGAGCGCGACCTTGACAGATTTACCAAAATCACGAACAGCTTCACTCAAGGCAATCCTTAATGCCGCAGTAAGATTGACAACAGGGACACAAAGCTTCAACCATTCCACTCCTTTTCTCAATACTCTCCCTTTTGAAGCCAGGATCCAACAAAAAATTGCATGCCTCAAACACAAAGCCCTACATTACGATACTCTGCGGTACCTCAAACAAAAGATCACATTAGGAGGTAGCGCTTCCTTTGGAGTGCTGAGTCCCTATGGCTATCCTACCATGCTGCCAGGCTTTGGAATACACTGCTGGCTGCAACTAGACTACAAACAAATAGAGGCTTGTTCAGGAAGATGCTTAAGACCGTGCTATTCCCGCGAAGGATACCAAAGGGGATGATGGACGGAGCGCTTGAGCAAAACACTCACCCCCAGTCACATGATCTGGGTTTAATCCATAATCATTCTTTAGCTCACTCTGCCACCCCACTTCAGACATGGCCATATGCAAATCAGTCTGACCCTGTGTCTCATGGGAACAGTCCAGCCCGAACTGCCAAACCATGTCTTCCCGGGACCGGAAACAAGCATCCTGGGACCGGTTTCTGGCTAATCAGCCGTCATCAGCCAGGCCAGCTTGAATCCAGTGGCAAAGTGAGCAAGGTACCCACGTCTGGACATACCCTGCCAACTTAGGGCGAACAAAGCGATACCAAAGGGGATGATGGACGGAGCGCTTGAGCATATCAAACACTCACCCCCAGTCAACTGATCTGGGTTTAATCCATCATCATTCTTTAGCTCACTCCACCACCCCAGTTCAGACATGGCCATATGCAAATCAGCGCTTGAGCAAATCAAACACTCCTCCCCTGCTCTTCAGCCCCCCCCCCCCCCCCACCCCACACCAGCTTCTGCAGCAGGAAGACAATATATAATGATAATAACATTACGTTATTATCATTTGATTTTTTCCTTTCTTTTGCTGTATCAGTGGGGCGACGGTCCTCAGCCTTAGTGGAGGAGCCGCCACAGATAACATGCCTTTGTAAAGGTCATGTTAACCCTCGAGGGGTCTGTTGGTACTATTTACAAATCTATGTGTTTACCCAACTG
This sequence comes from Lissotriton helveticus, assembly GCF_964261635.1. NCBI lineage: Eukaryota > Metazoa > Chordata > Amphibia > Caudata > Salamandridae > Lissotriton > Lissotriton helveticus. The sequence goes on from NC_136073.1 coordinate 684,761,609, forward strand.
GAAGGTACTCATTTTCTCTGGAGGATGAAAGTTTGAGAGGACATGTGAGGGTTTACACTTGTGTCCATTAGATCATAACAGACTCCCTGGACTGGATGCTTTTGCCTACTCAGCCACCATTCACCGAAATTGGTTCTATTCAAGGGCTTTACGACATCCCTACTAAGAACATTAGTTACTTACCTGTAAACTGTGGTTCTCCGGTATTGGTGTCTTTCATAGATTCACATGCTTGAATATTCCCCGTCGTCAAAGTGGGAGTCCCACGGTACATAAAATAGTAGTAAAAAAATATATATATATATACATATAGAAAATTATATAATTATACATATACATAAAATGTAATACATATAAAATATATATACATATAACATAAAGTTAAAAGTACCATAGAACTGAAAACAGGCCCATAGAAGCCTTAAAGGGAGAAATCACTTCAGTAACATATCATAGTCATTATAATGGTCCACATTCCAGCCAATCAGGCAACAGCACCCTCTAGAACCTTCTCCTCAGAAGCTCAAGCCCTCAGATTTTCTACCGCACGTCGTGTGAAGGGAGTCTCCCTGAGCTCTGCTCAGTTTCTTCAACTCTTTTGCTTACTTCAACTCTGAAGATGTCTACAACTAAAAAATCCTTATTTAGACCTTGTTCATCCTGTGGAAAGCTTCGCCTTTTTCATGAAGATCCTCACAGTAAGTGTATTTACTGTCTTTATCCGGACCATGAAGTTAAGAACTGCAAGTTCTGTAGGACCTTCTCCTCAAAGACTCTGAAGGATAGAGAGGCCCGCCTCATTCTGTGGCTACAGAAGTTGAAGACTTCCGAAGATCCTGTTTCTGACATGGAAAGCGTGTCTTCTTTCCATTCTAAAGCCTCTCTCAAGCGTGGGTCAGAGACTGAGATGCCATCTCCTTTTCTGAAGAGAAAGAAGCTTGTCGACGCTTCTAAATCTGTCTCCCCACGGGATTTGCAAGCTTCCACGCCTACGGGACCTGGTTCTCTGGCGTCGCAATCCCAAGCTGTGCCCTCGTCATCTAAATCGGGCGCCAGCTCGTCGATGGGACCATCGACGCATCTGTCAACGACTACGAGATCCGTTGACGCTGTGCCAACGTTGACGACGACATGTTCAATGTCTACGAAGACTACGACGACGACGTCTACCTCGTCGTCGACGCTTCCAGAGGTGAGGCCTATTTCATCTATTCTAAAGATTTCGTAGACGGCTGTTAAACCTGCCTCGTCGACGCTTGTGCTGAAGCATTCATCGTCGAAGACCCCGTCGACACGTCCTTCGTCGACGACAACATCCTCGTCGACGGCCAAGACCTCGTCGACGGCCAAGACCTCGTTGACGGCTGCACCCTCGTCGACGGTTACGTTGACGGCAAGATACTCGTTGACGGTGCCGTCTACGTCGACGATTCCTCCTGTGTCGATGACTTCATCTTCGTCGACGACTCCGTCGACGGCACGGAATTCAACGTCGACTAAGGAGAAGATTTTACCTCCATCGACGACTCAATTGCCATCTGCTGCCATCTCGTCAACGGGACCGTCGACGGCGCAACATTCACTCGCTACAGCAACTACTTTCACGGTGGTTACAGCTTCAGTAGTGAAACGGCCTGTTCCTTTGAGTCCTATGACTGAAATTCTGCCAACAAAGTTATTTGAGTCTGCAGAAGACGATTCTGATGACGGTTCATATGTGAATGAAGTATTTCGTCCTGCAAACAGTCCATCTGAACTTAATATAAAGTGCCAGGAAGAAGATGAGGAGTATGATGAGGAAGGAGGTGCTCTCTTTCCTGTCCAGGATGCTCGCTTTGAGGCACCACATGAACAACGTATGACTCAAATACCGTCTTCTCTGGTGACCAACTTGCAGAACATGTTAGACGATTACAATCGCAGGTTCCCTCCATCTGCGCCTACCTCACCAACTCCTCAACCTGCGGCACCAAGCCCATCTGCAGCCAGATACTGATGAAGACGCGGAGGTCAATCAAGACACTGCTCAAGATGACGTCCTCACGGATTGGGATGATTATAGAGCTCAAACGCCATCTACCCCATTTTATAATATTCAAGCATGTGAATCTATGAAAGACACCCCTAATACTGGAGAATAGGTGCTTACATTGTTCAACAACAATATGGAAAATATTCTGGGAAGCATTAGGATTTGAAGCCCTGTTCTTTGAACAGTATAGCAGCCCGACTGAGAAGTATTGGCATGGCCCAATACCGCTGAGAAGTTTTAAGTAAGATCATGCAAAGAGTAGTAGCAATGCTGTTTAGTGTTGGCATTGCTCAATAATTGTATAGCAGATCTTCTGAGGTGTGACTCTCCTGTCCCAAAGAACACATCACAGCCCTGAGAAGTGCTAATACTGTATTTTAAAACATAGCAGTTCTTAAAGATATTCATATTTTCTAATATAGGTATGGCAGCCCTTCGGAGAAGTTGTGTTATTGTTCATGAAGTGTGTGGTAGTGCTAATAAAATGTGTTGGACCTTTCAAGTAGGGATATGGTAGCATTGCTGAAAGTGTGCTTACATAATTTATCCTCTTCCGTGCGTCCGACGGCCTTTGGCCATCTGACGTCACGGTGGGCGTGTGCAGAAGACGGCCGGGGGCCGTCCGAACCGCGTATGCGTGGAATTCCTCAGCACCGCGGGGGAATTCCTGCCGCAGAAAAGCGGTTAAGGTAACATGATGGGTTACTGGACCGCATTTCAACTAAGTAGTCGAGCTGCTGCCTAATACCAGAAAATCTCACACTGCTCACTGTGTACGGGTGAGCCCACAGATCAATTATTAAATGTCCCAAAATTGTATGCACTTATGTGGACAATTTGTTCTACATTGCCTCATGCATTAAAGTCGAGTTAAAATTAACTTTATTTCGGTTCAAAGAACCATAAAAGTTTGTCAATTTCGATAAAAATATTACAATTCATTAAAACAGTCAAAATAAAAGAGCTAAAAGACAATTCTTAAGATTCCAGCAATATAATATTATTTAACATACAAAAGGCAATTCGAGCAGCATGATATACACTAGTAGTTATGTGCATCTTTTACTCATAGCGCTTCCTAATTGCAACAGAAACTTTTATATAGTTGGCTTCTGCGGTGCAAATATCCGCAGTGGCCAATGTATGCAGAAAATTAAAACCATCAATGTATGAGCAAGGATGAATCTTCCTTAATAACAGAAATAAAAGTTCTTGCTGATTTATATAAAGTGTAGAACAGTGGCGTAACAAAAGTTTAAGGGACCCCCCTGCAATGTACACGGAGGACCCCCGCTCCGGATTTTATACGGAGCACTCAGAACTAAGTACTGTGCTCAGGTGGTCCCCCGCACCGCTGGGGATGCAGGGGCCTGTGTTACGCCCCTGGTGCAGAATAATAGAAAGTGCATCATTGCTTTGACTCGAAAAAGTATTGCAAGGGCAAGACATAGGCTTATCCGACCACTCTCCTTGGCACAGAAATGCCAACAAAAAGTGCACATTCCCTGAGGTTCCAAACAGTCACTCCTCTTTTTCTTTTTCCTCTCCAGGTATCTTCTGTCAGGACGACGTCCCCCAGAGTCTCCGGAAAAAGAAGAAAGTAGCAGTAAGTATGTTGGCCCTGTGTTTGGGCTTCTAGTAAAGGTTCCATCACTACTCCAAACCAAAAAGTGCAGGGATATAGAAGTGATAAAGGGCTATGAACGTGCTGGCCAAAAAACAAGAATATCGTGCCGGTTTGTCTTCTCCTACCCTCTCTGCCTGATCTGCCTATCCCGTAGTTCCAGGGAATAGGTCATGTACCACAGGAAAACAAGATTGAAAAAGAAATAAGGCATAGACCAACATGCGTGGCTCAAGTAGGTGATTATATCCCCCAAAGCTTGTCTCAGCCTCCTGCTCCGGAGGTTATGGGTAATCCAGGCGTGAGGGAAAAGATCGAAGTAGTGCACACTCTCAGAGAGGTGTCCCTCCGTGACCTCTCTCCTCCTCCCCTATTGTGGTTATTCTAGAACTGACCCTTAGGTTCCCTCCCCTGCCTGAGTCACCTACCACAACAGTCGCAACTCTCCTGAGTTGCGGCGGCTTGAAGGCAATCCCGGGGGGCGTCCACCAGTCCTGGTACCAGTTGTCAGGGTTGTCGTCTTCGCCGGTGTCTTCGTCCTCTCTCCTAGCGTCAGCTGAGCTCTCCTCTTCCCTCAGCTTGGCGTCTTCGCTCTCTCTTGCAGCTGGGGTCTCCAAATACTCAGCGTCTTCCTGGTTTCTTCTCGGCTTCCTGGGATTCTCTCCTCATACGTCCTGAAGGCCCCTCCTCTTCTGTCCTCATCAATGTCACCCATTCGCCATCCTGCCAGGGAGAACACTCTTCTTCCTGTGAGGAGGAGGTGTTAGTTATTGTTAACCAATTATTTTCCTTTTTGTTCAAGTTGCAGACATCGAAGATTGGTGGACCGTAGAACAGGCGTGGTAGGTTACCGGTCCATGTCCGGTCGTCTTCCTCACATCCCCTTCCCTAACTTTCCTGCCAGCAAAAACTGAATCAAGGGAGTATCAGGAAAGATAGTCCTCATTTGTTTGGTCTTTTCCTTTTCTGTGGAGGGTGGTGAATCAAAAGGGTTGTAGAACAAGAAGCCATCTTATGATTCTCTGTGTCCCTTGTTCTTTGAGAGCCACTCAAATGGGTCATGAATGGTAAAAAGGACAAATTAACGACCTTCTAAATAGTACCTAAGGGATTCAATGGCCCACTTTATGGCTAATGCTTCCTTCTCGATTACCACGTATCGTTTTTCACAAGGGAACAGTTTCCGGCTGATATACAAGATGGGTCTTTCCTGTCCTTGGCTCTATCTGTGATAGGACAGCACCTAACCCATGTTCCAAAAGGGGTTGGTGTAATCAGGACTGAGGAGGATAGGTTTTGAGGTTAAGGCCTGTTTCAACCGATGGAAGGCTTGAAGAGACGATGGGGAGGGTTGTTTCAGCTATTTTTCTGTTTTTGCTTCCTTTTTAAAAAGGTCTGTCAGGGGGGTTGCTATATGGGATAAATTGGGTTTAAACCGCCTATAGTAGCCCAAGATGCCCAAAAAAACTCTAAGGCCTTTCTTTGTTTGGGGGAAGGGTATGTTGGTTACGGCAGCTACCTTTTCCTCCTGTGGTTTTATGAGACCCTCCCCCAAAAGGTATCCGAGATACTTCACTGATTTAGCTGCTAGTCTACTCTTAGTGGGGTTTATGGTCAAACCGCTTTCTCTTAGGGTTTGAATGACTTTCTTCAAATGGTATATGTGTTGCTCCCAAGAAGCACTGTGAAAAACTTTATTGTCTATATAAGTTGCCCCAAAGGCAGCGCATGGTCTAAGGACAGTGTTCATTAGCCTTTGGAAAGTGGCCGGAGCCCTGTGTAGCCCAAAGGGGAGTACAGTAAAATGATATAGTCCTCCCGGAGTGGAGAAGGCAGTTTTTTTCTCTGTCTTGTTGTTTCAAGTGCACTTGCCAGTAGCACTTACACAGGTCTTGGGTGCATATATAGTGGGCTTTTCCAAGCCTCTCAGTCATTTTGTCGACCTGTGGTAGTGGATAGGAGATGAAGTGGGAAATCTTATTGACATCACTGAAGTCAATGCAGTACCTGATAGACCCATCAGGTTTTGGTACCAGAACAATGGGGGAATTATACTCACTGTTGAAGGGTTCTATTATACCCATCTAGAGCTTCTGTTGCACCTCATTATCAATTGCTTGCCTGTGGAATTCAGGGATGTGATATGTGTGAGAAGTTGGCCTGGTATATGATGTTCACTATTCTAGTGAGCACCTTGCACCAGTCCAAACAACCCTTATGGTGATGGTTGTTAAGTCAACCTTATAGACCAGCTATCCTAGTGGTAGCATGGACAAAGCAGTCTTAGGCTAAAACTTCAGAGAGCATGTGAAGCAAGCTGTTTTACCATATGTAACCCCTTAAATACCAAATGAAAGCACACCACACAGGTTATATATAAAATATATATGTATTTATTACCAACACAACCCCTCTGAACTCTTTATGAGGTCAGAGGACAAAGCACATAACAAGTTACTTAATTATCATACAATAAGTTGCACAAAATACAGTTGAGCCCTAGGGGCGTTGCAAACCATATACTAAAATAGTGGTATAAGAACCACGTCATGAACAGGGAGTAGGCCTAGGGAATTGCTGGGGCTACACTGAGCTAACATGAGTTAGGAAGCAGGAGGCCCACGGGATGCGTGTGCAGTGTCTATTCACACACAAGAGTTACCATAGGGATACAATGGGAACGTAAGAGTTAGAAACTAGTTGATTTAGGACACTTCCTGATGTACTAGGAGAAAGCTACTGAAAACTAGGACACTAGGATAGTCAATACCCACAGGAGCACTGGAGTGCCCGCGTTACCTCACCCACAGGAGCCGGGTGCATAGGTGTCAAGTTGTGTCGGGTTTCGTCGCTGAATCCTATGGAGACCTGTAAAAAGATGCTGCAGGCGACCAGGAGAGAAGTGTCCGGTTGGATCCAAGGGCGGATCGAGGATGAAGAGTACCTGAAAGCAGAGGGACAGAGTCTGGGTCACTAGCCAGTGACCAGGAAGGAACCAGGAAGGAACCAGGCGATGTCGCAAAGCAATCAGGTGATGTCATGAAGCTTGACTCTGCAGCCACGTGGACCAGGAGGCGTCGACGACGACCAGGAGCTGGATACGGACTGACCCACGAAGGATCTCACTGTTGGCGGCGTCGGCTTCCGGATTGGAGTCAACAGGCCTTGGCAAATGCAACCCACGCAGGAATCAAAAACTGCCCCTGCGGTAGTCAGGCCTAGCCTGGCAGAGCCCCTGATGTCAGTGGACCCTTCCAAGGTGGGACCCAGTCTGGAGCAGGTAACCTGCCCCTCTCTACCCTGCCTCAGTCAGCCTAGGGCTGTAGAGGTTAGGGAGGCCAGTGGACCCCAAAGGGCCCCCTGTCCACAGGACCCCCCATCAGCAGATTAGGGGCACCAAAGCTAGCAGCCCTAGCAAGGTGAAAATTCCCAAAACTCCTGAGGGATCTCCCTTACTCTTAGTTAGGAACCTCCCCCAGATGGACTCTGTTGGGCACAGCCAAACCTGGGACCCCAAGGCCCCAAACCTGACCTGTCCCTCCAGTAAGCCAACAAAAGGCACCCGGCCTCCAGCTGTAGGCAGCCAGAGGTTGACCCTGAGAGCACAGTGCAACTCAGTCATGGAAAGAAAGGCCAATATGGTGGATAGTGATTGGAGGAAGCTGAGCCCTACATTAGTGGAGCCTCACTTCAGTACTCCATCCCCACACCAGCCTCTTACTTTGCCAAAACACACCACAGGTAGAGATTCCCTATGGTGGAGACCCTCTGATACCCCTAGGGTGAGGGATTGCTTAGTGGACCATGAGACAGGGGATAACCATGCCAGTGCAGGTACATCCTTATATGGCCACTCAGGTAATATAGGCTTACCTGGTCAAGGATAGCCTTATCTCCTTTCGTTTGGGGGGGGGGTTGTGTAGGAGGATGGATATCTGACTATGGTTACCCCCAATTGTTTGCCTAGTTTTTAGCTACGACTAGTTGACCTGGGATCCTGCTATTCAGGGCCCCAGGCTATCTGCTCTCTCAGTAAAATGGACTCCATGTACTTTTGGTACATATATAATTGGATGTTGGGTCACCTTGTGAGCCCCTGTATAGTGTACCATAGGTACCCAGGGCATAGGTGCATCCAAGGCCTACCAGGGGCTGCAGCATGAATTATGCCACCCCTGGCTGGCCATCCAAATTGACACAACTGGCTGATCACTCAGCTGGGGCAAGGTCGTGTAATCACCCCTTGCTTAGGTATAGTATTCCTATACCTGCCATTATATCTAGACACATATGCACCTATAAGTCACTCCTATGGCAGGCCTTACCAATCCTGAGGGCAGAGTGCTTGGTTTTATGTGAGATGAGGCTCTAGTATGAGCTGAGCCTGTCTGCAGCTTTCGGAACCATGTCCTTATAGCTGTTCTAGGATATAGTCATACCATATACTCTTAAATGCATTATAATCCTCGCGGTTAAATGCTAACTCTGGTTTGGCTTTATCAAAACATGTCCTGTAAGGTGTCATACGCTTTGGAATACTACCCCCTCGCCAGTTCTGGTGACGGGGGTAGCATTCCACCCTTCTAGAGGGAGAAGACATGTTGTTCCTGTTAATCCCGGTTAAAGTTAACCAGAGCCTCAGCATCACAAAATGGATGCTGCTGCCACGGACACAAGTCTGACCTCCTGCTGCTGGGAGTCCTTCCAGCGAGGGAGGCTTGGGCAATAGGTTTCCTGTCTTGGGAGGTGCTAGCACCACCCCAGACAGGCCATAGTGTATTGGGGCAGGGAGGGCTGAATTAAACGAGACACTGCCTGGGGCACACAAGGTGCTCCATGCATAGTCCGGTTCAAACCAGTTGCTGGGGTACTCCAGCCCCAGCTCTGGCGCAAAACTGGACAAATGGAAAGGGGTGTAACCACCCCCTTACCTGGTCCCACCCATAGGAGGGACCTAGCAGGTAATCCAGCCCCTTTGATTGGTATAAAGGTAGGAGCTGAGTCAAGAGACTTTAGATTTATCCTGAACTGAAACTTGAAATGAAACTCTGGACCTTCGACATTCTATTGCAACTAGAAGACTGAAGAATCTCCCTTGTGGTCAAGGAGTGACCACCCTGTGCAAACAGGCACAATCCAGCGATCTGCGGTTTGCTTTGTCGACGCTCCCGCCGGAGCCCGAGCACAGAGCCTGACAAGAACTGGACTTCCAGACTTCCTTGAGCCCGATCCACAGCCACAGCAAAGCTGAGACCCGTGGAGGCGACGAGAGACTTGGGACCGGACATCTTGAAAAACCTGCTCCTTGCTACTTGTGCAGCTTCTGAGGCACCCTCGAAGTTGTGCATTGGGGATTGAGAAGCCCCAGCCCTGAGCACCTTTTGCACCAACGCACAGCCCTCCACACTCACGGAGTGCCACGTCGGGCCTGCTAGTACTTTCGACGCGTCTGTCCGGTCACTTGCCCGTTGGCTAGTGGCCTCTGTGACGACGAACCTTTGAATTTGAACCACCTGCCTGGTTGCTCCAGGTGGGCCCCTGCTTCCCTCCAAAGGAGAAGCCCCTTAGACCTTGCTGGTCTAACCCAAAGCGAATATTCGATTCCTGCGTGGGTTGCATTTGCCAAGGCCTGTTGACTCCAATCCGGAAGCCGACACCGCCAACAGCGAGATCCTTTGTGGGACAGGCCGTATCCAGCTCCTGGTCATCGTCGACGCCTCCTGGTCCACGTGGCTGCAGAGTCAAGCTTCACGACATCACCTGATTGCTTTGCGACATCGCCTGGTTCCTTCCTGGTCACTGGTTAGTGACCCAGACTCTGTCCCCTCTGCTTTCAGGTACTCTTCATTTTCGATCCACCCTTGGATCCAACCGGACACTTCTCTCCTGGTCGCCTGCAGCATCTTTTTACAGGTCTCCATAGGATTCAGCGACGAAACCCGACACAACTTGACACCTATGCACCCGGCTCCTGTGGGTGAGGTAACGCGGGCACTCCAGTGCTCCTGTGGGTATTGACTATCCTAGTGTCCTAGTTTTCAGTAGCTTTCTCCTAGTACATCAGGAAGTGTCCTAAATCAACTAGTTTCTAACTCTTACGTTCCCATTGTATCCCTATGGTAACTCGCATGTGTGAATAGACACTGCACACGCATCCCGTGGGCCTCCTGCTTCCTAACTCTTGTTAGCTCAGTGTAGCCCCAGCGATTCCCTAGGCCCTAGGCCTACTCCCTGTTCGTGATGTGGTTCTTATACCACTATTATAGTATATGGTTTGCAACGCCCCTAGGGCTCAACTGTATTTTGTGCAACTTATTGTATGATAATTAAGTAACTTGTTATGTGCTTTGTCCTCTGACCTCATAAAGAGTTCAGAGGGGTTGTGTTAGTAATAAATACATATATATTTTATATATAACCTGTGTGGTGTCCTTTCATTTGGTATTCAAGGGGTTACATATGGTAAAACAGCTTGCTTCACATGCTCTCTGAAGTTTTAGCCTAAGACTGCTTTGTCCATGCTACCACTAGGATAGCTGGTCTATATGGTTGACTTTACAACCATCACCATAAGGGTTGTTTGGACTGGTGCAAGGTGCTCACTAGAATAGTGAACATCATATACCAGGCCAACTTCTCACAATATGGACGTAGCTTTATCCGTTTCCCCAGTGGTGTAGAGATCGCATTTTCCACTAGGGAAGTTTTACGAGGGGTGAGGGGGAACACCTCCTGAAGGGGCTGTAAATTTGTACTCAACTCTTGTTTTTGTGTTTCAGGCAATTCAGTTTTTATGCTCTAATGGTATAAGGGGACTGGATGTTCTGTCTATCCTAGGAAAGTGGGTATGGTACTTTTTTCAGGGTCCATCTCAAGACGGTATGTCACTGGGGTTACTCTTTCTACTACCCTGAACGGGTCCTGCCACTGGCCTAACATCTTGTGATCAGATGTGGGCATTATTAACAGTGCAAAATCACCTATTTTAAGGGTATGTTCTTTGGTTCTTTTGTCATACTGAAACTTTTGAGAGGCCTGGGCCTGTTCTAGGTGGGTTCTTACAATACTCTGTATCTGTTGCAAATGGGTTTTTAAGCTAAGAACATATTGAGGAAGGGGTTCATGTTGTACCTGTACTTCTGTGGTGGGATATTGTCTGTTATCGCCATGAACACATTGAATGTTTACGAACCTGGTAGGTTGTGGGATCACTCCTGGGGTGGTCTGTGGTCGCATAACACTATGCAAACAGCTGGTGTCAATCAAGGCTTGTCTATACTCACTGTTTACCACCATAGGTGGCTGCAAGATGGCCGCAAGGATATGCTCCGTGTTAGCTCCGTCCGGACCCCCTGCTCTGATGCGTGTTTTGAGCCCCAACATCAAGTTCAAGTTCAGAGATTTGTATAGCGCACTACTCACCCAGAGGGTCTCAAGGCGCTTGAGGGAGGTTGGGTGATTTACTTATCGAATAGCCAGGTTTTAGTTGCTTTCTGAAGGAGAGGTGGTTCTGTGTGAGGCGGAGGTGGGTGGGGAGAGAATTCCAGGTTTTGGCCGCTAAGTAGGAGAAGGATCTTCCCCCCATGGTGGATCTATGGATGCGCGGAATTGCGGCGAGGGCTTGATTGGACGATCGTAGTTGGCGGGTGGCAAAACAAACACTACTGAGGGGCCAGGAAGATATGGGGAGACGATGGAGTACGAAGTTTGACCGAAAACGCGCAAACATTGAGGACGACCCGGATGAGCCGCGGAAGGGATATGAGCCAAGATGGCACTGGTTTAATGCGCGAGCCGGACCCTGCTGCAAGAAGGTGCCGGAGGTCGGGCTACGCCACAGGGAGGTACCGTCTGCAGCCCATCAACCAAGGAGACGGTTCGCAGCAGGCAATGTAAAATCCAGCGGGCGGAGGGGAGCCCAGGGCAGCGCTGCGTGGTATTGGCCTGTCATGCATGGGATGGCAGCAGGGGGTGGCGGACGATGCCTGGAGCCCCCCACGGTCCCTGACTCCTCGGAGAGATGTTGCGGGGGTGAAGGAGGGCCCACAAGAAGTTTACTGAGTGAGTGGAGAAGGAAACCGGAGGCGTCCCGCCTGATCTTAAAATGGCGTCCGTCTCTCTCCCTTGCAGCTATGACACAGTAGGCTCCCCATGAGTCCCTTGGAAAAGGTGGGGTGGTTCCAGAGGGGTCCCAGGCCCAAGCCTGCCACAAAGGGTTTAGACCACTGCAGTTTGAAGACGAAGAGAAAACCACTCGAGGCCTGACCCTAAGATGGCCCCCAGAAGTAGCCCCCCCCCCCACTATTGAGCCTCAATTCAGCAAGCCTTAAGGACAGGACGCATAGGGAAAGTTTCAGGCGGGCAGCAAAACAACACACAAGGGTGCGCTACAAACCCCACAAAGGAGAGATGCGGCGGGGGCGTGCTGAAGAGAAGGAGACAACCACATTTATGCAGTGACATAAGAGCACCCAGCTGAGCTTCCGAGAGAGGTACGTCTGCAGGAGTATGCAGGGAGACTGCTCCGGAGTATGTAGGGGAGGAGCACTCCGAAGCGCCCAGGGTCCCCCTACCTCTGGGACCCGGTTCTAAAGCCCCACACTCACCACTGCTGCTGGGAATAGGGAAGATCTGCGAACTTTGGAACTGTCCCTTCCACCTCCCCTCTCTTGCCTTGGGGGCGAGCTGGGGGATGAGGCGGGCGGCGTTTCCCAGCAGCACCATGACCTATGCTCTTGATGAAACTTTGAGGATGCCCCCTAGGCGGAAACCATAATTGTCTGTACTTACCGTGGTGCCCCAGCAAACTTGGCTGATGCCTGGTGGAGCTGTCCTATGCAGCTTCCAATGGGTTTCTACCCACCCTTTTTGCAATTCCTGGGCCCTATTGAAGGCGCTGGCTATCTCAACAGCCCTATCCAGGGTTAGTTGTGTGTGTTGGCGAACCCACTTGTGTATGGGGGGGTAAGGACAATAGATACTGCTCCAAATAAATCCTTTCCATTATCTCCTCTTTGTTGGATGCCAAGCGTTTAAACCACCTATCTGCCATGTCCTTGAATTGATAAGAGAGGGTTCTTGGAGTGTCTTGGGGTCCTTCCTTCATTTGTCTAAGTCGGATATGGTAGGTCTCTTTGTCCACCCCTAGTCTCTCTAGAATATTTTTCTTTACTTCTTCGTAGGGGGTAGTCACGAAGGGTTGGCTGCCTGATAAGTGGCCTGTAGGTCCCCGGAAATCAGCGGCCCCAAATACTGTCCCCATTTGTCCATAGGCCACCCCACTGCTCTGGCCATCCTCTCAAAGTTTAAACAGAAAACATCGGGGTCCTCCACACTGACATATTTCTGTAAGACTACTGAGGGGAGGGTGGTATGGCTCTGTTGCTGACTAAGGGTGTCCGCCAGTTTACCAATTACTGTCTCTTGAGTTTGGCTCTGTTCAGCAAAGTCTTATGGCGCTTCTCTCTATCCTCTTCAGAGACTGCCAGGAACTTTTCCATAATGTGCCCCAATTTCTCCTGGTTTTCCGCCATTTGCTGCACTGCTGCCTCCATTTCCTTGGATCCCCCGTCTGACACACCTCTGGGAGGGACAGGGCGGAAACAGAATCTAGGAGGATTGATGTGCGGCTCAATTTTGGCGTAGTTTTATTGTAATGACACCAAGAAATACTCCAGAACAGAAATGGTAGGGGTATTCCCTAAGGTTCCAAATAGTCACTCTTCTTCTTTTTTCTCTCCAGGTTTCTTCTATCAGGATGACGTACCCCGGAGTTTCCAGAAAAAGAAGAAAGTAGCGGTTGGCCCTGTGTTGGGCTTCTAGTAAAGGTTCCATCACCACACTAAAACAAAAAGTGCAGGGATATATAAGTGATAAAGAGCTTTGAGCATGCTGGTCAAAAACCAAGAATATCGTGCTGCTTTGTCTTTGCCCTAACTCTTTGCCTTGTTCCGCCTATCCCTTGGTCCCAGGGAATAAGTCATGTACGTACCACACAAAAACAAGAATAAAAAAGAAATAAGGAATAGACCAACATGTGTGGCTCCAGTAGGTGATTATATCCCCCAGAGCAGGTCTCAGCCTCCCTCTCTTGATGTTATGGGTAATCCAGGCGTGAGGGAAAAGATCGAAGTAGTGCACACTCTCAGAGATGTGTCTCTCCATGACCCCTCTCCTCCTCCCCTATTGTGGTTATTCTAGAACTGACTCTTAGGTTCCCTCCCCCGCCCGAGTCACCTACAGCAACTGCCACAACTCTCCTGAGTTGCGGTGGCGTGAAGGCAATCCCCGGGGGCATCCACCAGTTCTCGTCCCAGTCATCGGGGTTGTCATCTTCGCCGGTGTCTTCGTCTTCTCTCCTAATGTCAGCTGGGCTCTTTTCTTCCGTCGGCTTGGGGTCTTCGCTCTCCATCGCATCTGGGCTCTCCAAATACTCAGCGTCTTCCAGGTTTCCTTTCTCGGCTTCAAGGGATTCTCTCCTCCTACATCCTGAAGGTCCCTCCTCTTCCGCCCTCGTCGATGTCATCCATTCGCTGTCCTGCCGGGGAGAATGCCCTTCATCCTGTGAGGGGGAGGCGTTAGTTACTGTTAACCCCTTCCTTTTATTTATTTCTTCTGGAGTAAGATTTGGACAAAGATACGTAAATCCTCAAGAGCTGCCAACACCACACAAACATTGTTTATATTTTACAATAGGCTTCTGTTCTGCCCAAATACCCTGAGTAAACGGTTTTCCTTGGTAACGGATAATTGCTAGACTTGCTCATCCCCGAATGCTGATTTGTTTCATATGCTGTTCTCCTGCTCGTTTGTGTATAGCTTTTGGATACGTGTACGGTCTCAAATTAGTTCAATTTTTTCCCTAACTTCTCTTTTTCATTTACTCATGTGTTTTTGGGAAGCCTTTATCCTATTTGGAATGATTACCCATCCAATGTCCACATTATGAATTTACTACTAGCAGTTGCCTTCCAACAAATTACTAAGAATTGGAAAGACTTTACTAAAATCTCCTATCAGGCTTGGTGGTATGCAGTCTGCCACAATCACAGGTTGGATACTTCTTTTGTCTACTCTAGGAGAGTAGGGTCTGCTTCCTATGGTTACCCCCACTTTTTGCTGTGATTCTCTGGTTTTTCGACTTTAGTGTGGCTGTGGACCTGCTAATCAGGCACACAGCCCAGCTGTCCTCTCTCTTAATTGATACCATGTACTTTAGGTACATACCAGATTGGTTACTTGGTCACCCTTGTGAGCCCCTGTATAGTGTACCCTAGGTACCCAGGGCATAGGTGCACCCTAGGCCTACCAGGGGCTGCAGCATGTACTGTGCCACCCCTGGTTTGCCTTCCAAACTGACACCACAGGTCTGTTCACACAGCCTGGGTAAGGTGGTGTAATCACCCCTTACTTAGATATAGTATACCTATATCTATATATACATATAAACACATATACACCTCTAAGTCACTCCTATGGCAGGCCTTAACAATCCTGGAGCCAGGGTGCTTAGTTTTATGTGAGAGGGTGCCATAGCATGAGCTGAGCCCCTCTGCAACTTTCGGAACCATCTCCTTATAGCTGCTGATAGCCATACCATATACTCTTAAGTGCATTATAATCCTCGCCGTTAATGCTAACTTTGGTTTGGCTTTATCAAAACATGTTGTGTAAAGTGTCAAACACTTTGGAATACTACCCCCCACCAGTTCTGGCGGCGGGGGTAGCATTCCACCCTTCTAGAGGGAGAAGACATGTAGTTCCTGGTTTACCCGGTTAAAGATAAACAGAGCCTCAGCATCACAAAATGGATGCTGCTGCCACAGACACGAGTTTGCTCGCCTGTTGCTGGACGAAACTCCAGCAGGGGAGGCCTGGACCATAGGTTTCCTGTCCAAGGAGGTGCTGGCACCTCCCCAGACAGGCTTTTGTGTGTTGGGGTAGAGAGGGCTGCATTCAGTGAATGCTTTCCAGACACTGCCTGGGGCACACAAGGTGCTCCATACATTTCCCAGTTCAAACTGGTTGCTGGGGCACTCTGCCCCTGCTCTGGCACGAAACTGGACAAAGGGAAAGGGGTGTAACCAACCCCTTCCCAGGTCCACCCATAGGAGGGACCTTAAAGGTAGTCCAGCCCCTAAACTTAGTATAAGTATAGGAACCCAGTCCCTAGGACTTTAGATTACCCTGGACGAAACTCTGAAACATATATCCTGGACCTTCGACATTCCATTTCGACTGGAAGACGGAAGGTATCTCCCTTGTGGTCAAGGAGTGACCACCCTGTTCAAACAGGCACCAACAGCAACTTTGCCGGTCTGCATTTTCGCTGAATCTGCGACACAGGACACGGACTTCCAGACATCTCTGACCCCGACCTTCGCTCACAGCAAAGCTGAGACCCGTGGCGGACACGAGAGACATGGGACCGGAGCTCCTGGAGATCTTGCGTTTTGCAAGCTGCACCTACTTCACGAGGTATCTCGAAGTTGTGCATCGGGGTGCTTGAAGCCCCAGACCCGAGCCCCATTTGCACTGAAGCTCAGAGGCCACCACTCCACGAGTGACCCGTGGGCCCCGCTTTTGCATTTCAGCTCGATGCGTCTTTGCGGTTCCTTGCCCGTTGGCTAGTGAGCCCCCCCAAAGTCCTTTCTTTGAATCAAACTCGCTTTCCTGGTTGCTCCAGGCTTTCTTCAACTTCCCTGCATAGGAGAAGTTCCTCAGACCTTGCTGGTCTGCACCGAAGCCCATCTTGACTTCCTGCGTGTGTTGCGTTTGCCAAGGCTTGTTGGGTCCAGTCCGGATACCGACACCGCAGTCAACTAGATCCTTCGTGGGACAGCTCGAATCCAGACCCTGGTTGTCGTCGACGCCTCCTGGTCCTCGTGGCTGAAGACACAATCTTCACCTCCTCACCTGAAATCATCTGACATCTGGTGCCATCTTCCTATCGCCGCTCTGGTCACTGGCAAGTGACCCAGACTCTGTCCCTTCTGCTTTCAGGTTCTACAGATCTTCGATCCACCCTTGGATCCACCCGGACACTTTTCCTCTGGTCGCCTGCAGCACTTTGCAGATCCATTGAAAATCGACGATGAAACCCGACACCAAAAGTGACCTATGCACCCCGCTTCCGTGAGTGAGGTAACACGAGTACTCTGGTAGTCTTGAGGGTATTGGCCCCCTAGTGTCTAAGTCCAAAAGGGTTCCATCGTAGTTTATTTAGAAGTGTCCTTAAATTGTAAATTTGCAACATGTTTGTTTCCAATAGAAAGTCAATGGTAACCCGCAGCTGTGTTTAGTCACTGCACGCGGCTCCCGGGGGCCTCCTACTTCCTAACCTTTGGTTGTTTAGAGTAGCCCCAGCGATTCCACAGGCCCCAGGCCTGCTTTCTAATTCTCACGTGGTTCTTCGAAAAATTTGTTTTATTAGCTGGTATGTAAGAACAGGTACATCGGTTCCAAAAACAGACATCATCATATGTTTCATGGTTCTTACTATACAGTAGTGGCACGTCAGTTGTCAAACATTTTCCATGGCATATACACCATTAATTTTCTCCCTAACTCCCCCCTCCCTTGCCCTCCCTTCCCCGGCACACAGTCAGATACATCAGGTATATACAGTATGTAACTTTGATATGTGTTTCTATTGACCAGTGTCCATTTTCAAACAAACCAATACAGGACTATACATTATGCAATACTCACACAAAGTTTGCGCGTTACACCCGGAGGCATTATCCACCTACGTCGCTATAATAATAGCGGGGGTGGGTCCACACGTTTTCGGTCTATCTCTCCTGTGTCTACCCATTGGTTGGTGACTGGGTGGGCGTAACATCATCCCCCGCGTCGAATGCCTCCACCAAACTATTCCAATCTATGGATATTGGGGTTTTCCTGAGTCCCCAACGCTCTTCGCGCTGCAGTGTTAGACCCTCTGCCTTCCCCCATCGTATTACCTCTGCCTGCCACATCTCTGGGGCTGGCGGTCTCGCCGATTTCCAGCGCATGGTGATGGTATGCTTAGCAAGTAACTGAGCCAGGTCCGTGAAACGCGCAGTTACGCTCCTTTTCCGCTCTGCAGGCCCCAGACCTAACATGATGTACTCCAATGAGGTGTATGGTCTGGAAGGAGCCAGTTTACAGAGTGTGTCCTGGACTGTTGTCCAGTAGTAGCCCAGCTTTGGGCAACTCTATACCATGTGTATGAGACGCGCGTCATCCACACCACAACGGGGGCAAGTAGCAGGGGTGGTGGGGAACATCACATGAAGCCTGTAAGGGGTGAGATATGCCCTGTGTAACAACATTAGTTGGATAAACTTAAATTTCGGGTTCCTGGATACTTTCTTGGGGAAACTGAGAGCTCGCTCCCATTCCTTGTCTCGGAGTGTTCTGCCCAGATCACCCTCCCACTTGTCCCTCAGTGGCTGCAGTTGCTGCAGTGTCACCATCCTTCCTGCACGTATACTACTTGTTATCCACTTTGTCAGGTGGCTCCCCGTTCCCATGAGGTATTGCATTGTGAGGAGGGGGTTTGTGGGGGGTTCTACGCCTTGCGGGGACCAAGTCTTAGTTATATATCGTCGCAACCAAGCGTGTAGGAGGAACAGCCACACCGGAGTGCGATGTGTGTTGCGGAAGTCCTCAAAGGACAGCAGTCTGCCATCAGCAAAGAGGTCCCCCACCTGCGATACCCCCGCATCATACCAAACTTTTAGTGTGTGGGTCGAAAATGGGCCTGTTCCTATCGGAATCCCCAGTAGTGGTATCGTGGGGGCGTAAGTGAAACCCGGGGCCGTATACTTCACCGCCCTCTTCCAGCAGCTAAGCGCAAGCCGGAGCAGGGGTGGTGCCCACCCGGGGATCTCCGCCCTTGGCAATAACAATGTGTGGACAGCCCCTCTCCCCACTCCGCCTCTGTTATACCTATTTCATGGAGGTTGCGTCCCGCTATCCAGAAGGCCAGCCACTGCAGTTGACAAGCGTGGCAGTACGCCTGGAAGTCCGGAACTCCCATGCCCCCCGCCGTTGCGGGAAGTTGCAGCTTAGCCAAACCAATACGCCTCCTACCTGGCCCCCATTCAGTTCCGTAAGTAACGTGTTCAGTAGCTTGGATAATGATACAGGGATCGTGTGAGGCAGGCCCGTGAAATAATATACAAGGCGGGGGAGTACCACCATTTTGGAGATGGTCACTCTGCCCGCCACTGACAGTGGCAAGGAGGTCCAGAACTTTATCTGTGGTTTCAGCCTCGCTACTGCCCTCCCCAGGTTTCCCTCTATCATCTCTCTTGCTTCCCTATATATTTGTATCCCAAGGTATTTGAAAGTAGTTTCCGCTATTTGGAATGCGTATGGTGGGAAGAGCAGTCGGGCAGTCACTCCTGTATCCCTGAAGTAGTACCCATAGGACTTAGGTTCACTAATAGCTAGGCCCGACAGTGCACGAAAGTCTTCAAATATCTCGGGTATGGGGTCAAGCCCACCCCCCAGGTCTCTCAGATATATGATGATATCATCCACATATGCCGAGACCACGTGCACTGCCCCGGCCCTGCGTATGCCCCAGTGCAACGCCAATGCACGGAGTTTACACAGCAGTGGTTCTAACGCTAGTATAAACAGGAGCGGGGATAGGGATAGACCACGTGCACTGCCCCGGCCCTGCGTATGCCCCAGTGCAACGCCAATGCACGGAGTTTACACAGCAGTGGTTCTAACGCTAGTATAAACAGGAGCGGGGATAGCGTGCATCCCTGCCTAGTACCCCGAGCTATTTCCAGCGGCGGCGAGATACATCTGTTAGTGCGGACCCGGGCTGTCGGGCGGGTGTACAGTAGTTTCACCCAGGCAACGTATTCCGGCGGTATTCCAAATCGCGCTAGTGCCGCTAGCATGAAATCTCACCTCAATGAGTCAAATGCCTGTTTAAGGTCTAAAGAAATGCATCCCCCCGCTCCCAGCAGCGTGCGGTCACGTAACATGAGCTGGCTGAGCCTTCGCAGGTTCATAGCCGTGCTTCTGCCGGGGACAAAGCTGCATTGATCAGTGTGTACGAGTTTCGGGATATATTGGGCCAGCCTCGCTGCAAGAATTTTAATCAGGATTTTATAATCTGTGTTCAGCAGAGATAGCGGTCTGTAGTTAGCTAATTGTGTGGTGTCCCTATCCGGCTTCGGAAGTGAGACTATCAATGCCTGTAGGGAAGAGCGTGGTAAGCTTTGTGATTTCAACGCCTCTTGATATACCGCGTGAAGGCGCGGGGCAAGCAGATCGGCGTATGTCCCATAAAACTCGGCCGGGAGGCCATCCTTCCCAGGGGTTTTATTTCGAGGCAGTGCACGGATGGCCTGGCGTATTTCTGCTATTGTGATGGGTCACGTCAGGTCCGTCTTCTGACAGTCCGTGAGCTTTGGGAATTCTAGTCCGGTCATGAATGCCTCCAATAACGTGTCTGACATCTGTCTGTGCGGGCCATATAGCGTTCCATAGTAGTCCCTGAACGCATCATTAATACCTATTTGGGTCGTGATAGGTGCTCCTCCTTGGTCAGTGATCTCAAGGATGGGCAGGTGTATTGGGTCATCCCGTACTAAACAGGCTAGCAAAGGACCTGGTCTCTCGGCATGCGCATGCTGTTTGCAAGTGTATGTTCTGTAGTCGAGGACCCGCAGTTCCTCTAATAATTCGGCATGTTGAATGTGTGCCTCCTGCAGTGGTGTAAAGGGCAGGTTCGTGCCCGCGGCTTCGTTTTCGAGCATAGCCAGGCGACCCTCTACATCTCTGAGTCTTTCAATCACAGTGTGTCGCATGCCCACCCGTGTACCCATCGCTATTCCCCGTATACACACCTTGAAGGCGTCCCATTCCACCTGTCTAGAACTGGCAGTGTCAGTGTTTGTGTCGAAGTAGGTTGTGATAGCCTCTGGAAGCGCTTCCTTAAAAACTGTGTCTTCCAGCAATTCGGTGTTGAGCCGCCAAGTCGGTATAGGTGTTGGGATCCTACCCCATTGTATTGTGATCTCAACCGGGTTGTGGTCGGAGAGGGTCTTACCCATGTGTTCTGCGAGTGTCACCGCCCCTAGTAAAGAGTTGGCGCTGAATACTCTATCTATTCTGGTGTGGAGGCCATGGGGTGGTGAGTAGAATGTGTATTCCTTATTAAGTGGGTGTTTGCATCTCCAGGTGTCAGCCAAGTCCCAGCCCTCCGCCCATTGCGCAAGCGCGTCAGCCTGTCTTTTGCTCTCAGTGGCGTGAAGTGGGGGGTGCGACCTATCTAAGGACACATCTAGCACAGCGTTGAAATCTCCTCCGATGAGCCACTGATATTCTGCCCAGTCTGCCAGTACTCTATTAATGGTAACTAAGAAGGCCGATTGGCCGGAGTTCGGTGCATAGATACTGCCAATCACCACATGGGAGCCATCCAATAGTCCGCGGATGAACACGTATCTGCCCTCTGTGTCCACCCTCTTCTCCACCAGTCTAAAGGGGACAGAGTTTCGCAACCATATGGCCGCCCCTCTTGAGAACACTGAGTATGAAGTGGCGAAAAACTGACCCTTCCACTTTTTATGTAGCTTCGAGCCTTCCGCACCGTTGAGATGAGTTTCCTGGAGGCATTCCACCATAACCATAACTTTCCTCCTGTTGAGCTGCGCCAGCAGCCTATGTCGTTTGTGTACGGATCCCATGCCCCTTACGTTCCAGGTGCATACTTTGAAAGCATTAAGTGTCCCCATTGTGGTTTGCATCTCGCTCCAACAGTAAGCCACATACTATAAACAGAGTGTGCATAATTGATAATGTTCCCAGTGCCGGTAGAAACTGTAACCCCTCAACTTTAAGGTCCCCAGGAAAAAGGTCCCGAGGTCCAAACTTCATCACCCAACATGGGTGACGGCGAAAACTGAACATGTCTATGCTGTGTGGGGGTGGGACTCACTGATGCCTGCTACGGATCTGTTGGTGTCACTACAACGTGCCCCGTGCTGGTGGGATCCCTGTCCCCGGTGGCCCACCCATGCTCCCCTGGAAGTCTCATACGTTACCAAGCAAGGTTGTCACTGCAGCGATCAGAGGTCGTGCGCCACCTGCGCAGTGATTTGAGGGAAGAGTTGCAGGCTGGTGGCAGAGCCCGATACTTCTGTACGTGTGTCTGAGCCGTCGCTCACGGCCAAGGCGGCGCCTGCATCGTGAGCGGCCAGGGCAGCCTCCGTCAGTCGGGCGATTTCCAGCGTTCCTCCAGCTCGGGCTGACGTCGATCCGCCACTGGCCGATGATTCTTTTGCGCTCTTCCCACTTGTGGCATTGCTATGCAACCTTCGGCGTGAAGGCCCTTCTCTCTGGTTATCCGCAAATGGGTCCTGCGTGTTCATTGGCGACAAGGACACCTCCATCCACTCTGCTGCCTCTTCCGGTGTGTCGAAGAAGTATGATTTGTTGTCATGCATTATTTTGAGGCGGGCCGGGAAGAGGAGCGCGTATTTCAGGCTCCTATCGTGGAGTTTCCGCTTCACCCCCAGGAACGTCGATCTGGCCCTCTGCACCGCCGGGGTAAAGTCAGGGTAGATTGATACGGTTTTATCTTCGTACCTTAGCGGTGCCTTTTCTCGCGCTGCTCTCAACACCGAGTCTCTGTCTTTGTAATTCAGGAGTCGTGCTATTAACGGCTTTGGGGGCGCCCCCGGTTTGGGCGGTTTCGCTGGAATTCTGTGTGCCCTCTCCACGCTGTACAATGGTGTCAGGTCTTGGAGTCCCACAACCTTCTTCAGCCAGTCCTCGACAAATTGCGTGGGGTTCCTCCCCTCACTGCGCTCGGGTATTCCTAGGATTCGCACGTTATTGCGGCGCGCCCGCCCCTCCGCATCGTCCATCTTGTCCCAGAGCAGTTTAACCTGTTTCTCCATTTGCTCGATCTTCGTGGAGTGTTCCGTCTGCTGTGGAATCAGGAAATCCAGGGCAAGTTTGTGCTCCGACACCCTCTCGGCTAATTTGTTATGGTCCGCCCGCAGGAGTGACAAGCCCGTCGCCATGCTGTCCATACGCGTCTCGAGCGCCTCCCTAGACGCCTTGATTTTGGCCAGGATGAGGTCCAATTTTGCGTCTTGTGTGCACTTGCCTGTCGGTGGTACAAACTCCATGTTGGAGGAGGCCAGCGGGTCTTCGGAGCCAGTAGATTGAAGGTCCGCCTGCGCGCCCTGGTCTTGCATTTTCGCCCTGTTCCTCCCCATGGCTCTCGTCTGCAGGGTGGAGGTGTTGAGGCCCCACTGGCACCTCCAGTGCTAGCCCAAACGGCGTTCGTCCTCCGGTGCTGCTCGGACAGTAAAAGTAGACGGTCGGTCCGCGGCCACTCTCGTGTGGTATCAGAATCCTCCGCTCTCAGGATGGAGGCAGTACCGTTGGTTGGTTCCCGCGGCGCCACCGGGCAGCGGCCGTCGGCGATGTCACCTCCCCTGGCACCAATATCTAGCAGCGCGTCCCAGCAGGAGTATAGGTGGTCGGTATTCACAGCGTCTCACCACCCCGTGTCTCGTACCAGCAGTGGTGAGGTGTCGCCAATGAGGATCCCCGGTGGTTTATGGCGCCTCGCAAAGCCACAACATCAACTTGCCCGGGGGGGTGGGGGGAGGGGGGGCAGCCGCGCCGCACCTTCGCCGGCGATCGGTTGCTCGGCGTGCCCAAGATCAACACAGTCTAATAGCTAGGATCCGCCCTGGGGGTGCCGCTGCTTCTGAAGGAGCTCGATGCGGATCAAAATGGCGGCCTCCCGCCTATCGCCACTCTCGGCGGCGCCCCCCGTATCTGCACACTACGCGGTGTCCTCCTGCAGGGGGAGGGGCACAGGTTCTCTTGGTCCGGAATGGTTGGGGGGCCAGCAGCCCTTACCTCCGCTCTCCCGCAGGGTCGCAGGGATGCGATCTCTGCCGGCTCGTCACTGAGCGCAGCCACTCTCCGCCTCCTCACGCGCTGGGCCAGTCCGGGGTGAGGTGTCTTCTCCGCCTCGGTCACCCGGGATGGCCGGCCTCGGCGGGTGCTTCCCCAGTCGTTCCTCCGCCGCCGCAAGGCTCCGCTCCGGGCGAAGAGTGTTGATCGTCCCCAGGCGGGTCGGTGCCTCCGCAACCGGCCAGGTCAGCTACGGCAGGCCGCGGTCCGCCCCCGGGAGAGAGGCCCCGCCAGCGCCGATCTACGCGCCCACGATTTGGCAGGGTCCCGGTCGCCGCGGTTCACGCCACAGCGGGCGCCACGTGCACGGGGTCTGTGGAGCCTGGGTAGACCTCCCGCAGAGTTCGGGAATCAGGATAAATCACTGGTGTTTGGGGCTTACGACGGAGCTAGCTCAAAGCTCGACTGCCATGTTCTGCTCGTGGCCACACCCCCCTCACGTGGTTCTTATACCACTATTTTAGTATATGGTTTGTGAGGCCCCTAGGGCAAAACGTATACTGTGCGGATATATGACGGTACAACACGTACCGTTACAACGCATCACTTTACGACGCAGTTTTAACAACGCAAGTCGTTACAATGACTTGCGTTGGGGGGGCGCTGATAGTGGATAGTTTAATTTACTATTCCAACACCAGTCCCCGTGGATAGTAGGGAAGGTGTTGGATAGTAAATTAAACTATCCCCTATCCTAGAGCGCCCTCCAGCGAAAGTCGTTGTAACGACTTTCGTTGTTAAAACTGCGTCGTAACGGTACCGCGTTGTAGCGGTTCCGTTGTAAAGGATGTTTCCCATACTGTGCAACTTATTGTATGCTAATTAAGTAACTTGTATTGTACTTTTACCTCTGCCATCATAAAGAGTGCAGAGGGGGTTGTGTTTAGAATAATTACACATATATTTGATATATACCTTGTGTGGTGTGCTTTCATTTGGTACTCAAGGGATTATAATTGGTAAAACAACTCGCTTAATTCGCTCTCTGAAGTCTTAGCCTGAAGACTGCTCATCACTGCTACCCCTAGGATAGCTTTATATAAGGTTGACTTTACAACCACCATCAATAAGGGTCGATTAGACTGGTGCAAGGTGCCCACTAGAACTAGTGGACATCATATGCTAGGCTAACTTCTCACATCTACCCTTTACCTATGGCAAAAAATCGTCTGAATCTATGGTCATCTGTTACATTGTATATTGATATAAGTGCCAAACGTTCTCGCCTGCCAATGCCATGTCAACAAGAAGTCCTTAAACCGCCATGATCCCCCTGATAATTCCTTTGTCTTATTTTGGTATTAATCGTATACTTTTTGCACCTTATTGCATTTTATTTCTACTGTATATTATTCCAATTCATGTACTTCTTTTAAAGCTTCTTTGTATTGCGATGACCTATGTTTAATTTTATATATTGTATATTGCCACCTTTATTCTTTTAATAAAATTTCTTTTGAACTAATAGAAGTGGGGTGTGTTTTCAATATAGTAACACAGCAGCAACTCACTAATATTAGTGCAAACAATTTCTGTGACATCCTCTCATTTCTCATATGTGAGGTCCTGTCTTGATCTAAAAGGAAGTTTTTTATGAATGTTGCATGAAACATAAGCACAAAATGTCTCTAATATACTCACACATCACCCACAAACTAAGGGTGGGGCGGGGAAGAGAAATAGGGAGCATTTCTTAGCACGCTGCCTTGAAAATTTGCAACTGACAACTGTCCTGGTAGCGATTTTGCGAAGATGGCGGACTCTGAGAGGAGCAACCCAGGGCTGGGAACTGGTCTTGTGTCCTGGAGCCGAGACCTGAGCTGTGGCAAGTGCTGCGGTCCGATGCTCCGCCGTGTTTTCCCGCTGGAGCCATGGGCGGAAGTTTGGGAGCGCTGCCGCTTAGCCGGACCTGTGATCCTTTCAACATTCATGGTCTTTATGATGAGTGTACCTAGTTTCATATTTTGTGGACATCTTGGAACGGTGGAGCTGGACCCTGTGACCCCTGGCATTGCTATAATAAATGTTAGTGGCATATCAGTCGGTTCAGGACGGTCCTCCGCATGTGACACCCTAATATCCCAGACCTAAGGGGGAAATAATTTGAAACGAGTTAGGAGTCGGAGATCCTGCAGAGGGGAATCCTTGTTCTGAATGATGCTGTTCTGCTTCCCCTGCTGGGCCCCCTTTATTAACACTGAGCAAATATTACAACTCCTTAAACAGGATCCAGATGTGATGAATTAACGCCGCTGTATGTTACGATATTCATCCCTGCACTTCCTGCAGTGTTCCTCTATCAGCTGCAGACCAGATATTTCCAGAATCAGAGAGTGATTTGGCCTCAGGTTATAACTGGCGGTGTTGTAAATGACCTTAACATAGTTGTCAATGCCTTAATTCTGTAAGCGGTGGGCCTTGGAGTGGCAGGCTCTGCATGGGTGAACACCTGCTCCCAGTTTGCATTATCTGCTATGGTTTTCCTTTTCATTTGGTGCAGAAAAATATATGTGGAAACCTGGGGAGACTGGTCGACTGATTGTTTTCAAGAATGGGGTTCCTTTATACGACAGGGTATTCCAAGCAAGCATGCTCATGGTGTGCATTGAGTGGTGGACCATCGAAATTAGAGGCTTTCTAGCAGGTCTTATCAGTATCTCTGAGCTGGGAGCACAAGCAATAATGCTGGAACTGCCCACAGCAGCCTGCATGGTGCCTGTTGGCTTTAGTGTGGCTGGAATTGTCAGGGTATGACACGCTCTTGGAGCTGGTAATATTCAGCAGGCGAAAAATCAGCCAATATAGCTTTTACTGTGCCCAGTTTTTTTTAGCATTGTGAGTGGAGTTTTGATTGCATCCTCCCAAGACGTGGTGGCATATATTTTTACCAGAGACAAAAATATTGTCAGACTGCTCTCACAGCTTATGCTCTCTTCCATGTGTTCGATGCAACTGCTGCCACAGACAGTGGAATAATAAGAGGATCAGGGAAATAGAAAATGGGTGCACTATTAAATGCTGTTGAATATTATCTCGCTGGATTCCCTGGTGGAATCTCTCTCATGTTTGCAGCCAAACTTGGAGTTATAGGCCTGTGGTCAGGAATTCTCATGTGTGTTTCACTGCAAGCAGTGTCCTTTTTAGGTCTCGCCTATTCTATCCCGCAGGGATCAATAGCGAGATTATATTAAGGGGAAAAGAAAAGTCTACCTAGCTGCTGATCGCGTACAGTTCATGTGAGCTATGCGCATGCACATCATCGCCAGCCACATCACACACCACCATTTGTCTTGAAGAACCGGACCTTTTTAATGGCCCAGTGGCGCAGGGCACACCTGAAATCTTTGAGGTCACCTGTCCAGGTACACAGAGACACGGAACACTATACTCGTGAGGAAGAGCAAGTATTTATTTGGCTGCAGCCATGAACAGTGGTCCCAGAAGTAAAATACAAATAAGTTCTCGGTTCTCGGGAGACTGCTGCTTGAATCAACAGCGTACAATCTTTTAAAGCAATAGACACTCCCATATCCAACCCATATTTAAACAAACTGAACCAATCAGTCAGTGAATTCCTTGTTTGCCAAAGTGCGGCGTGATCATCACGTGCTTCAGTTCTTCACTTGTGCAACATCTTTTGCAACATAGTTAATCATGAACATGTCTAGCGACTTAGACCACCCACCACAAGGACAGACAGGCTTAACCACAAACATGAGTCACAATGCCCATGGATAAACGAGCTCTACCTCAAACATGGGCCATAATGCAGATCAGGAGTTCACACAATCCCCTTTGTATAAGGATTGTTCCTATCGAGCAGAGTCAACAATGAATGGTTTACTTGTTAACAAGCATTGCATGTGTTTTCGGGGACAGGGAGTGCTGAGTGCTGACTCGAGAAATTAGGCCTGGGTGATGGCAATACAAACAAGCATTTGCAATGCAATAGGTCTCGCAGTTGTTAAAGTTTGAGCTATTGACACTGTAAATGGCAATGTCTTTTATTTATGTGTTGTTTTTTACAACATAAATAAAATGCATTGTCAATTACAATCCCAATAGGTTAAACTCTCGCAAATGTGAGACCTATTGCATTGTAAATGCTTTTTTAATTCATGTTTCCCTCAAAAGACCTCACTTACCATGCAAATGAGCTTTATTTTATGTAACTAGAGGATTTATCAAGACACAAATCAGCTGCGTATATAACAATATTTATCTTCCAACGTTACCACCCATCCCCTCCCCCCTGTACAGGTACGGTCTTTACATAATGTAAATAACCTCTTGGGCCAGCAGCGTTAGACGCAGAGACGTTTCAAAATTACGCTGTTGGGGGAGGGGCATAGCTGAAAGTGCCCTCTCACCTAAATTTGTTTTGTGTATTTATACTGGATCTATGACGATGAAAAAGATAATCTTCTCGATTTTCAGGGTGAATCAGAACAGACAAAACATGCAAAGCTGAACACAAGGAAGGCTGAGGATACACAAAGGACCCCTTTTTGTTACAGAAGGAACATTCTATCTTTCTAGGATACTACTTGCACGGTGCTTGGAACAGACAGGGCTGTGCACGACCCCAATACCAACACACTTGTGGGCAATATAAGACACTTAACCCCTTCAGTGCTAATGACAAGGGTAACTCGTCATGGAGTTTCCATTGATTTCAATGGAAAGTGCATGCGGAGCCATAAAACACCTTAGCATCCAAGTGGTTAAATATATGGCACCAGATGCCTACAGCTCATAAACATAGTCTCGTATCATCAGAAAGTAGATGGTATGAGTCCCGAAACAATAACGTTACTGTGGAAAGGTGTGGTGGGAATGAGTGGGGGTGCAATCAATTGACTTTAAAGCCATCACTGAGTGGCAACAGCAGAGTCTGACAGCTATGGAGTACCACAATTTCCCAGTGCAAAAAAGAGGGCACCCCAACAAAAGTCAAAGACAACATATCTAGCTGAAGCCTCTACTCCATATACCAACAAATATATGTAAGAAGTATCCGTGATTCAATTTTCGTACATTTAAAAAGAAAAGAGAGCCACTACATTAAAGGGCAGTTCTAATGGTTCACAGGGGGTACTGGTGAACCAGAGTAGTAACTTTGTAGTGTATGCATGTGGAAGAGGCTGGAAGCGCCATCCGCGTTCTTTGAAACCACCCTGTGACCTGCTGTCCCCCGCTGCTTTCACAGGCCCTGGACCACCCCTGCTTGTGCTCTTTTGAGCCACCGCTGCCTGTCTCCCTCCGCTGCTTCTGACTGTCTATAGACAGCACCAACACCAGTGTCCCCCACTGCTCCCTCCACCTCCTGCGCAGGACGTCACCAATAGTGACATTTTTGCCACCTCGGAGCAAACTGGGACTTGTAGTCTAATGCCACTGATAATGAAGTAAAGCAAGTAGTAATGTCCAACTGACTCTCAGAAAAATACTGTAATGGAGCACCAGAGAAAGTTATATTAAAGAATTTTACTCTGTGCCTGATTACGAATACTCCTGTTCTCCTAGCAGACCTCCCACTCACCTTGGGAACCTATAAAGGGAGAAGGTAATGGTGTTGGCGTTTAGCTTCACTTATTTGCTTTCATCTTACACCGAGAAACCTGTGCACGTTTTACTGTCTTGTAAACTGGATGCACCAACCATTGGAGACATCGTAGCGCGGTTTGCAGTCCCCAACTGTACGGCCCTCGGTGGTGGCGCATCGCCCGGCACTCTACAGCAGTACCTCATGAGAGTGGGGGACAGCACGACCTGCCTGAATGACCCGGACTTCAGCGGCATCTGCAACTCATCGCTGGCAAACAACACACAATACAGGTATGAGCTGATGCCAGGCCAGGGCGGAGGAAAAATCCTTTCAAAGCTAGGGTGACCGAGTTTCCCGGGACAGTCTTGGTTTTCGTCAGCTTTCCTGGTTGTCTCCAGGAAATTTAGCTCATGTCCCGGTTTTTGAGGTGGCAGTGTTATAATGCAGCAAAGCAATGTGATTAACGGCATGATGAGTTTAAAAATTGCTCTGTCGCGAAACCAAAACCACGGTTGTAGCGCAGGAGACGCCGTCGCCGTGCGCATGCACGTTGGCTGTCCCTGCGCAAGCTGTGATGAGAAGACACGCCGAGACGAGGTAGGGGATGTGTGTGTGTAAGCGCCGGGGGGGTTCTGTGTGTATGTGTGTGTGTGCGGGGGGGTTTCTCTATGTGTGTGCGTGCATGTGTGTATATGCGGCGGCGGCGGAGGGCGGTTTCTCTATGTGTGTGCGTGCGTGTGTGTATGCGCTGCGGCGGGGGGAGGGTGGGGGGGCGTTCTGTATGTGTGTGTGAGTGTGTGTATGCGCGGCGGCGGCAGGGGGGCGGTCTGTATGTGTGTGTGTGTGCGTGCGTGTGTGTCTGCTACCAAGGAGCCATGGGAGACAGGAAGCGCACGTGACCTGATCCGTTTACGCGCGCGTGCACATCACTTGTCTCCTGTCTCCCTTAACTCCTTGAAAGCAGAAATGATTACAATAGAGTCTCGCAGCGACGATTGCTTCGCGATCGGTTCGCAGTCCGAGACCTAAAAATGGAGGCTAAATACAAAATGGATGCGGTATTCAGAGATTTCTTATTTCCACAGTCCTCCCTTTTGCCATACACAGGCAAATTCTAGTCTGAGTCTACATTAATGGCCATCAGTTCAGAGATTTGTTTTTGCAACAATATTTGTGTATTCTTTTCTTTCTTCCTACTTATTGGTCGGGGTATACAGAATGTAGCACAAAGGCCACAAATGGCCGGACCACATTGTAAGCAGAGGCAACAAGTAACTATCACAGCTAAAATGGCTCCAATAAATGTCATAATCCTCCAACCCCAGGTGGACAGTATTCCCCAGAACCATCCTGTTAATGACCAATCCCCTTCGTCTTGATGGATAGACTCAGCTATCTTATGTAGTCTTGAGATGGCCTGGTATACCGTAGGGGCATTATCAGGAATAAAAATACAGCAGCTAGATCCAATTAATTTGCATACGCCTCCACGGTCAGCGAGAATAATGTCTAATACCATTCTATTTTGGAGCATGACAAGGTGATCGGCAGCAAGCTCTGCTGCAATATTACTTAGTAATAAACAACACAAATGCCAATACTGGACTTTGACTTTCACAAATTTTTTCTGTTAACACCTATATGAATAAAACATAACGGTCCGTTTTCTATAACGTCACTAGTTAATTTATTTATTTGTTTCACTAGTCACTTTATTTTTACTTTTTTGTTTCTCAGAACCACTTTTTTGTGCATATACAAAAATGTACAATAAAAAACAATTACAATGACATATATTCACTATACATATTTACAATTTTTCAACTCATCCACTCCGAACTTTGACTAGTCCATTCATCCTACAATCAAACACACACATACATAAAACGTAAAGCAATAAAGTATGGCCCTTTGCCAACAGAAACAATTCGACGTACAATTTATGTACCCTAATAGATACCACAGTGTGACTATATTACATAGAACTATATAGTTAGAACCTAATTTCTTAGTATCCTAACAAAGTCCTTCTACCCTTATTATTGACACAGGGCCAAAAAGGTCGACGCGTTTCGAACCCCCTGATTGTGGGGTTCTCCTCAGGACCATAAAGCTCTACAAAAAAACACAAAAGACAAATGTGCCAGATTAAGTCACCTATTCCGTGAAACTGCCTTTTTATATCAACATACAGCCACCAGCCGGCTCAATTACGCCTACCTTATTTCTAAAGGAATTGATGTCCCAGGGGAGGTCATGTGGTGTAGTCACAATGTTCTACACATAAAAACAATTACAAAGAGACATTTAATATACATAAGCGGACCCTCCGCATATTTACAACAATGGATCAACTCGTAGAGCGGCGGCCATTGGCACTCACCTAATTCACGATATGAAGAGCAGTGGCACTAGATGGAAAGAAAACTGCACATTAATGGAGGAGAAGGCAACCTAGAGCAATTACAAAAGTTGCTGAAGACCAAACTAACCTTAACTGTGCGTTCAAAGGGCTCGTAGTGCCTAAAAAGAGGACATGTGCCGAGAATTACTAACTAAATCCAGCCGTGGTGGATCACTGTTTATTAGAAACATGAAAATGACCACCGGAAAGACTTACCCGGTCTCCTACGTGGCGCATCCACACCGGGTGGGATGATTACTGCAGACGCTTGCTTTCCAAGCGATTCTGAGGACAGAAACAGGGGGAATGAATTAGAACATATGGGGACCCGAAAAGGCGGGGAGGAAGAGAAAAACATAAACATTAGGTAGTAGCCATCTTTGTTGATCGGACAAATCTGTCCAACAACGAGTGTCATCTAGCCTACCAGTCATTTCCCTCCATTTGTCTCTCTCTTCTTGAGTGGCTTCTGCTTGTATGTTTTTCACATTTTCTAGAGTATCCTCACACATTCCTCTGTCCATAATCCATCGTGCTGGACCAGCCATATACATTCAGTTGGACAAGTCTCTGGCTGTTTCTTTCGCTACTTGGTCTGCATAAGCATTTCCCTTTCCAATGTCATCCGTTATCTTTTTGTGGGCACTACATTTAATAATTGCTATTGGTGTGGGCAAAGTAAGTGATTCGAGCAAGTGACTAACTAACTGCCCATGTTGTATTTTTGTCCCATGAGAGATAAGAAAACCTCTTTCTTCCCAAAGGCGTCCAAAATTGTGCGCCACTCCGAATGCATATTGATTGTTCGTGTATATGTTAACCTTTTTGTCTCTCGCTAATTCGCAAGCCCTTGTCAATGCTATTAACTCTACTGCTTGAGCTGAATTGTATGGTATTCTAGCTGTCTCCACTATTGTGTGCAATGTTGAAATCGCATAGGCTGCTGTAGTATTGCCATTAGGCAATTTAAAACAGGAACCATCAACATATAGTGTTCCATCAGGATTAGAAATCGGAGTATCGTTGAGATCTATTCTACCTTTTGTCTCTTCCTCTGTTCGAAAAATACAATCATGTTGTTCAATAGTGTCTGAATCTGATGGAAGTGGTAGCAAGGTGGCAGGATTCAGTGTAATACATCTCTTAATGGTGATGTGGCTTGCTAGCAATGTTAATTCATAACCGGAAAGACGAGCACTAGTAAGGTGCTGCGTTTTCGTTTTGTTCAATAACTTATCTACAGCATGGGGAACCATAACAGTAAGTGGAGAATCTAATACCAATCCTGCTGATTGGCGAATTGATACTGCTGCTGCTGCTTTCAGACAGCTTGGTAATGCTCTTGCAACAGGGTCTAAAACTGCTGAAAAGTATGCACAAGGGCGTTGTTTATCGCCAAAATGCTGTGTCAATACTGATAATGCACAACCTTCTCTCTCGTGGACATACAATCTGAATGGTTTAGTATATACAGGGGTTCCTAGTACTGGTGCAGAACATAAGAAGGACTGTAAGTCCGAAAAACTTTTCTGACATTCTGGTGTCCAAGGGAGAGGGTGCGGTGTATCTTCAGTGTTAAAGCTAATAAGGGCTTGGCTATCAAGGAAAGATTTGGTATCCACTGGCGACAATAAGAGGTAATGCCTAAGAAAGCTCGTACCTCCTTTTGGGTGCGTGGGATCGCCATTTGTGAAATAGCTTGTATTCTTTCAGGAGTCAATCTACGCCCTTCTTTTGACAAGAGATGACCCAAATAAGTAACCTCTTGTTGACAATACTGCAATTTAGACAAACAGACCTTATGTTTGTATTGAAACAAGTGTTGTAAGAGCAAACGAGTAGCCTCTTTGCACAATGACCATGAATCTGCTGTTATTAATAAGTCATCCACATATTGTATCAGGGCAGTACCTTCTGGTAAAGTTAATGCATCAAGCTGAGATTTAAGTGCTTGACTGTAGATAGAGGGACTCTCACAATAGCCTTGAGGAGCTCTACAAAATCTAAGGCTGCGTCCTCCTAAAGAGAATCAAAAAATATCTCTGCTCTCCTCAGCTATCGGAATGCTAAAAAATGCATTCTTGAGGTCAATAACGGAGAACCATGAAGCAGTAGGAGGGATCATAGTAAGTAATGCAGTGATGTCTGGAACAACAGGGAATTGAGGCAAAACCAACTTATTGATTTCGCGTAAGTCAATGACAAAGAGATAAACAGGAGGCTTTGTCGGATCTGTATGTTTAATTACAGGAAGAACAGGGCTATTACACATATTGCCTCTTGTTTCTTCAATAACACCCTTCTGTATCAAATCAGATATTATTAAAAGCAAAGCCTGTTCACCTTCATTGGATATATTTTATTGAGGAATACGTGGCAATTTAACATTACTCTTTAATGTACTAGAGTAGGGCGGAATTCGCAACATTCTGACATCATTAGGACCTTGCGCCCAAAGGGAGTCAGGCAATTGTTGGAGCTCATATGGCAAGGCATCACTAGACAAATATATTGGAGATACTATTCGTTGACCTAAGGTCAAATGTACTCCTTGAGGGGAGCAGTACAATGTGGCATACAATCTCTTCAAAAGGTCAACACCTAACAAATTCTCAGCACAGCCAGTAGTAAGAATAAGAGGTGCCTTCAAATGATATGGTCCTACTGATATGGGCAAGGGGCTAGAAACAGGATTCTGTACAGGTGTTCCAGAAAATCCTACTGAAACATTTGTAGCGCCAGACAAAGGTGCCCCGGGGAGCTTGGAGCGAACAATGGAGCTTTTAGATGCGCAGGTGTCCAATAGAAATTGTTCCTGTACCCCTAATGTAGTGACATTAACATAAGGGCCACTTTGATCTACAGGAATAGTCACAACTCCCTCACTTTGTCCTAGGCTATCCTATTGAGAAACAAAGGCCTGTCCTTCTTCTCCTAGATAATCATCAGTATAATAGTTGTCTGCCCAAATGGTTGATCAAAATAATTCACGGCATTAGGCTGTGGCAGAAGTCGTTGATTTTATATCAACGTCCCTCGTCCCCTTCCTTGTGGCACAGACTGATATCCACCCCGGCCTCTAATCATTAGTCCCATATTTTCTTTTTGGACCAAGTGTGGACATCTATTTTTAAAATGACCGTCTTCCTTACAGTACGCACACTGATTAGGACCAAGTGGTGAGCGCGGAAAATTATATCCCTGATGTTGATACTGATATGGTTTCTGAATTTGAGGTGCATTCTGAGGGATCCTCTGTTGGTCCCGTGGAGAATAAGCCTGTTGCAAAAGAACTTTTGTTTTAAGATCTTTAATTTTCTTTTCCATCCTTTCTTTCTCCTCCAAACCCCTATTCTCATAATACTGGACCATCGTCAAAATTCCTGAGGGCGTTGTCACAGGCCATGCGCTCTCAGACATCTTGAGTCTAGTAGATAATTCCGACAGTAAGTTAGAGACAAACTTATCCACGAATAATCTCTGGCCACCTAGTGCGGCCATATCCTGTCCATTATGATCAACAAATGATTCCTCAAAACGTGTAAAGAAATCAGACACCGACTCGTCTTTCTTTTGTTTACAAGCTGATAATTTATCCCAATTAACTGCTTGGGCAGGCATTAGAGTTTTCATAAATGTTACTATTCTGTCAGGCAATTCTGCTATCATTGGTTCTGGTTTAGCTCCACCCACTTGTCTTTGGTCTGCTTGTAAAATGGCAGCCCAGTTACCACCTAACTCAGCTGCATGATCTTCTCTACAAATCTTATTCCATATTTCAGATGGGACTACTTGGCCCATCAACATATCTATATCGGATAATGTTAAAGTACAAGAGGATAATGTCTGTGATAATTCTTTATAGTAACCTGCTGGGTTTTTACGTGGATCAGGTAATACTTGTTTTAATGCAATGATCTCTGATCTCTTCCATTGGACATGTACCCACACTTGCTGGAAATGAGCAGCCACAGGGTGAGCTCCTCCTACAGCATCACGCCATGCTGGTTGTACCTCTCGCATAGGGTATGTTCTATCTAATGTATCAACCCCCTTGCTTCCTTATTTTTACAAAACAGAATATCTCGAAACGTTATTAAATTTGCTACTGCATCTTGATAATCCTGTCCTACTACTGCTCCAGAAGATACTTCCATTCGTAATTCAATTAATTCCCTAGGTAGACCATCCTCAATTTCACTCTCCCACATTTGAATTAATAATTCACACATGAGGTCAAAAACATAACGCTGGGTAGATGAGGCCCATTGTAAAGTCACAGTTTGGATATCGGATGACCCATAAATATTTTCATTCGTCATCCATTTTCGAGCTTGAGCTCGAAGCATTGTTTCCTCATGGGAATCAAAGCGATTCTGACTCCGAAGAGTTCTCTTCATAATTGGGGAATTACGAACTTTATCTAATATAGGGGAAAAGGCTGAAAAGAATCCACTCTCCTTTCTTCGAACCGTTTGTGAAGTAGAAGCTTGTGATAAAGGAGTAGAGATGGACACATGTGTTGATGCGGGAGATATCACAGGGACTATTGGACCAGCAGAAGTAGCTGGAACCACTACTGGTATCAAGGGTTGAGGCACAGGTGGAGGCATAATAGGCACTGGTGGAGGAGCAGGAGCTGGTATATAAGGCGGTGGAGCAGACAACATAAGAGACATTAAAGGGTCTTTTTCATTCTCCTCATCTATTGGCGAAGAAGTAGGCAAAACCGGATAACACTTATCTATCTCCATTCTATGTCTCCTATCTACTATCTCTATGTCTTTCTCAATTTGGTCATCCTCATGTTTCTGAGCTTTTTGTATAATAGACTTACGAACTTGTTTATTCTGAATTTTCTGTTGCCTAATTTCTTTTTGCTTTGATTCTTTTCGCCATATGCGAAACAAATCAAACATTGCCGGTCGGGCTTTTCTCTTGAATAATCTCTCCTCTAAATTGTCCAACACACAGGGTTCGAAACTACCATCCCCGGGCCATTGTAAAATACCATCGTTCTTAGTTTATTTTTCCCTAAGGTCCGTAACAATGATAGGCCCAGTCCCATGCTTTGAATAAACTTCATATTTTGGAGTTCCTACCGGAGGCACTGGACAAGTGTCTTCCAGTCGGGAGTCCCTTGAACAAGTGCAACAGCACCACTGACGAAATTTGCTAAAACCAGGCATCTTTAAAAATCTCTGGTTCGAAAAACAAACATCAAGAGGTAAAATTAATTATGTACTTCTCAATCCAAGTACTTACCCCTTGGTTTCGCCTTTTGCAAAATGCGAACAAAAAAACCATCTAAGACTAAACTAGAGAAGTGGGAGCTACCCACTCTTACCTGACCAAATTCTCTTCTCACCGGTAGAGGTCCGTCTAATGTCTCGCTCTCTCAACCAACCAATGCGACCAAGCCAGGGCGTCAGTCAGGGCGGCAGTCAGGAAGCCTTTGAGAAGGAGAAGTAGCGCTACAAAAACCTCGGGTCCACAAAGACATGCAGGGGTCTATTAGATGGTGCGCTTCCTTCAGAGTTTGTTCACGAGATCTCTCACCAACCTCCGGCTTGACCGCAACCACTGAAGACGCCCATCCAGGGACGCCAATTGAAGAACCAGACCTTTTTAATGGCCCAGTGGCGCAGGGCATGCCTGAAATCTTCGAGTTCACCTGTCCAGGTACACAGAGACAAGGAACACTCTACTTGTGAGGAAGAGCAAGTATTTATTTGGCTGTAGCCATGAACAGTGGTCCCAGAAGTAAAATAAAAATAAGTTCTCGGGAGACTGCTGCTTGAATCAACAGCGTACAATCTTTTAAAGCAATAGACACTCCCATATCCAACCCATATTTAAACAAACTGAACCAATCAGTCAGTGAATTCCTTGTTTGCCAAAGTGCGGCGTGATCATCACGTGCTTCAGTTCTTCACTCGTGCAACATCTTTTGCAACATAGTTAATCATGAACATGTCTAGCGACTTAGACCACCCACCACAAGGACAGACAGGCTTAACCACAAACATGAGTCACAATGCACAAGGATAAACGAGCTCTACCTCAAACATGGGCCATAATGCAGATCAGGAGTTCACACAATCCCCTTTGTATAAGGATTGTTCCTATCGAGCAGAGTCAACAATGAATGGTTTACTTGTTAACAAGCATTGCATGTGTTTTCGGGGACAGGGAGTGCTGAGTGCTGACTCGAGAAATTAGGCCTGGGTGATGGCAATACAAAAAACTGGAGGCTAAATACAAAATGGATGCGGTATTCAGAGATTTCATATTTCCACAGTCTGTGCCTCGGCATCGGACTTCAAAGGCTGCCGCTCCCCCGCCCCCGAATCAGACTTGAAAGGAATGCACTCCCCCGCCACAGCAATGCACGTCTCACACTGCTGCATGCCTCACACTGCTGCACGCCTAACGCTGTTGCACGCCACACACTGCTGCACGCCACACACTGCTGCATTACTCACATTGCTGCATGCTGCACACTGCTGCATGACACAATGCTTCACGCCTCACACTGCTGCATTACTCACACTGCTGCATGCTGCACACTGCTGCACGCTTCACACTGCTGCACGCCGCACACTGCTGCACGACATACTGCTGCACACCACACACTGCTGCACGCCACACACTGCTGCACGCCTCACACTGCTGCATGCCTCACACTGCTGAACGCCACACAACACCACCACATCACTCAGGGACACAACCATATCACTCTAGGACACCACCACATCACTCTAGGACAGCACCACATCACTCAGGGACACCACCACATCACTCAGGGGCACCACCACATCACTCAGGGGCACCACCACATCACTCAGGGGCACCACTCAGGGGCACCACCACAGCACTCAGGGGCACCACCACATCACTCAGGGGCACCACCACATCACTCATGGACACCACCACATCACTCACAGACACCACCACACCACTCAGGAACACCCCCGCATCACTCTGGGCCACCACCACATCACTCTGGGATACCACCACATCACTCTGGGACACCACCACATCACTCTGGGACACCACCACATCACTCTAATACACCACCACATCACTCAGCACCACAACAGCATCACTCAGCACCACAACAGCACTGTCCTTGCTTGCTACCAACAAGCTCACAGACACCACCACATCACTCAGGGACACAACCATATCACTCTAGGACACCACCACATCACTCTAGGACAGCACCACATCACTCAGGGACACCACCACATCACTCAGGGGCACCACCACATCACTCAGGGGCACCACTCAGGGGCACCACCACAGCACTCAGGGGCACCACGACATCACTCATGGACACCACCACATCACTCACAGACACCACCACACCACTCAGGAACACCCCCGCATCACTCTGGGCCACCACCACATCACTCTGGGATACCACCACATCACTCTGGGACACCACCACATCACTCTGGGACACCACCACATCACTCTAATACACCACCACATCACTCAGCACCACAACAGCATCACTCAGCACCACAACAGCACTGTCCTTGCTTGCTACCAACAAGCATTGCCACAGGCAATAGGACTCGCATTAGGAAAGTGTAAGCTATTGGCTTTGTGAATAACAATGCTATTAATTTATATATTTTAAAAGCCAACACATATTTAAAAAAAATGTCATTTACAATACC
The DNA here is from genome assembly GCF_964261635.1 of Lissotriton helveticus. NCBI lineage: Eukaryota > Metazoa > Chordata > Amphibia > Caudata > Salamandridae > Lissotriton > Lissotriton helveticus. The sequence goes on from NC_136073.1 coordinate 684,800,858, forward strand.
AATATCTCACACTTTCCTAATGCGAGACCTATTGCATTGCAAATGCTTGTTAATATTTGTATTCAAGATGAACTGGGCCAAGGTTGCAGAGGAGGCTCAAGTTCGAGCTGGGGTGAAAATGGTGCAGGAGGATATAATTGCAAACACTTCTAGTCCTACAGCAACTATTTCCAGTGGGGAAACTGAAGATGATGAGACTTTCCTGAATGATAGAAACACTGATCACCAGTGCATTGTTGAAGGCCCTCCTTGTGCTGTGACAACAGTTAGGGAAGTGTTATCTGTGCCAGCTCTCTTTCTCCGTAGACGTGTTGCTCTGGTTGCTGCTATTTTAGTGTTGAATGTAGGGCTGCTGATGAGACTTACTTTAACTGGCAATGGCTAGATGACAGTGATTTGATGCCAACTAACAAGGGGAAGGTGGATGAAAACCAGAACCAACTTCAAATCGAAACCCATTGAAAAGATGAAAATCAGGACTGCAGAAAGAGGATTGTGAGCCTTCTTGGTGTTCCTTGGAACTTCTATGGGCAGGTTGATAAAATGTGCTATGTTTGTTAGCATAATTTAATATGTGTCATATTTTGAGGAGTGCCGCCGTAGCCCTTCAATCCTATGCTCTAGTGCATCATTGAATTGAAATGTTCATATTGGTAGTGAGAAGCCGGCATAAGACTTAATCAAGAACAGTAATGAAGTGGGAAACTTAAGTATAAAACTCAAACCTTATTGGGGTGACAAAGATCTTGATAGGAAGCTGTTATGTAACATAGTAGCTTGAGCAAAATTAAGCTCTCTAGTTAACACTTTCTGCATTTTGAATTAGTACAGAAATCTACATGTTATTTTTGGTTTGTATACTACAGGTCAAGCACCATATCATTCTATGTGTTCTCTCAACTGTGTATGGTCTTATAGGAAAACAGAATTAGGTATTGACAGGCATACTAGTCAGTGGTGTATTAAGTTGAGTATGCTGCAACTTCAACATCTTGTTATATCATAAATCAGAGTCAAAGTCCACTATCACCGATGTAATTTAATGCCCGGGTCTTCTCACCAGTCACATCACCAACTCCTCTCCCACAGCTGCATGCATGTGATAGAAAGCCTGCATTTTGACACACTTGTTTTGTCTTGCCTGCTTTCACTCCTGTGTTAGGGCGGCCCCAATTTCCCTGTGGTCCCACCTGTACGTTTTCTGCTCCTATTATTTTGTTCTTGTGCTGTCCATTTCGCAACATTCTTCATGCTGAACAACCCTAAGGCAAGTGGAGAATTGGGCTACGACCTGGGTGCACTGCGCTGTGTTGTCATTTGTTGTTCACAGCTTGCTAATAAAGCGGGTACAGCGGGCAAGTAAAAAAGTTGTTTCTACTTTTGCACCAGTATGTAATTCTGCTGCTTTAAAATATTGCTTACAAGCCTTCTCCCTCACCCCACCCCCACCCACACACGGTCAGTAAAACTACTATTTAGTACTGCCCTTTTGCCAGTATCACACCTGTTTGCCACTTTGATCTACCTCTGTTTCCAGAGTGGCTTGAATCATCACTCACTTGCATCCATTTTCCTGTTTGCAATGTAGTACCCCAGAATATTATACCTAAATCTAAATGACCATGATATGCCAGTCCCTTCCTCAAAAGAAAACGTCCCCCTAGAGGAAAGCGGGGGTCATTACATAGGACCTCTACATCTCTAAAACCACTGAAACATTTTGCAAAACCAGAATAGACCAACTTGCATGTCAAGCAAATGTAGAACATTAGCCTTTCTAGAAGCAGTTGACCATTAATTAAAAGTAGATGAACTTTCTACAGTCGTAAAAGCGTCAGTTAAACTTTCTATCAAAAGAAACTGCATGTTTATACATTTTATATAATGAGGTATTCTGAAGCACTTTGCCTGGACGCACAATTGGAGAGAGCACTTTATACATGTTATTACAGCCTTATTGGCGAAGCGGACTTGATGGTTCAAAGTCAAACCAATAAAAATATTTATAGCCCAACACAGCAGTCTCACCACCCCACTTCACACGTATCTGTAGTTCCTATTCTTTCTCACTCCTATTATTAGATGTTTAAGCTATATATTTAAGTGCTTTGACATAAATGGATGACATGACTGGAAATGGTACTTGTTGCATACCACCCTTCCCATCTACCTGGATTGTAGTTGCCATAGAAAATAGACCACTACATGGCGAAATAATAAAGAAATATGCCTAAACCACACTATCTTGGAGGGCAATCATAATTACGTTTTTCAAGATATTAATTTCCGGACTAGATGTCAAAATTAGCCCAGCTGAAAAGCATTGCACCTTGTCTTCAGATTCAGCAGACCATCACGTGAAAGACTTAACGCATAAGGCTGCTAATAGAAAGAGGGCTCAGTTTTTTAAGCTCTACGTAGACTAGAATATGTTAAGAAAATATGAAGCCCTTTGAGTCCAATGGGCGTTGCGCGCCTTGCTCCAATCACTGTATGTAATTACACTAATGACTATTTACATAGCAGACTTTACAAACTGAACTTTATGCCAATTATTAACAGATGCTATTTATCAACCATCTCAATAATACTCATTTTATCATCCTTAGAAAAATGTCAATGCTTATCCCAGCAAGAATTCCCACTTATGCCTTACTGATTACAAGCATATTTTTCCAGCCGGTGTATGCCCCATCTCAACTGGCAGGATAGCAACGTGTTACCTCGGGATTACATGCAGAACTCTGCAAATAGCGCTGGATTCGACTCTCTGCTAGGTTTACATAGGAAATAAACGTGTAATTTGCAAGATGCACGCAGAGCTCTGCAGCAGGCACATTATGCAAGAGCGTGGTGACAAGTGGCATGTACAAATATAAGTAAACCTGTCTGCTAACGCATCTGTTTCTTAATAAAACACGTGGCGCGTTTCACTTCATGTTCAGTGCTTAAACTCTGTATGTTGCTTGAAGCAAAGATGGCAATCTTACACAACGGACGACTTTTTCCACCTTACACTTAAGTTAACCAATCATCCAGCAGAAAAATACAGACTTGGTTGGTCCTCTACACTTTATAAACAAAGCCAAGCAAGAGGAAGTGATGACATAACAGGCAGATGACGTTCTCCGATTGGCTATTTTCTGTAGTACTTGGATCATATCGGGCGACAAGTATTTCGGGGATTGTAGTTTTACCGTGATGTCAGGTCATGATTTAAGCCACTCCAAGCCGCTCATGAGGGACAAGTGCGTGTGCTGCAGGGCCGGTCGCTGCGGAGGATTGATCCCAACCATTAAAGCAGCAATATGTTATGTACCCTTCTGCACACACAGCCAGGCTGGCGCCGACGGACTACGAGTCCCAGCGTGCACTGCACGGCCAGCGGGAGGAGGACTGACCCGGAGCAGAGGCAGCCGTCTCAGAGTCCCGCACTGGTGAGTGTTGGGGGTGGCGGGGAGAGGGCTGCGCTGCAAAGACTTTATAAGGGCTGACCTTGGGGCTCAGTTTTTGGAGGCGACTAGAGTGTTTATGAAGGGAAAGCGAGTCCCAGGACTGGTTTACGATTATCCTTCCGGATACCTCCTGGGGGGAAGCAGCCACATAACACATGTAGAATTCATGCAACATTGGAATGAGGGAGGTTGAAAGAGTGAGACCGAGAAACGATAGAAAGAGAGTCTGTCATGAGAGAGACGGGAAGAACCATTCGCTGTATGGCCCTTTCTCACGAGCATACCCCCCCCCCCCCTGTCTCGGAGTTCATACTTGCAGTCCTTATAATATTATAGCACACTGATCTATTTAACGGCATCAAGGAGCTGCATGCAGACTGTGAGTTATGGGTTTAGAATAGATCCTTATTGTTTTTCCTCAATCTATTATTATTTTAAGATCGCAAGGATTGGCCCCTCTGTGAATTAATAATGTCTTGTTATAACACAGTGGTTACCAAACTTTTTTGACCCGTGGCTCCCTTGACCTAATTGGCAGTTGGCCGTGGCTCCCCCCATTTTTTTACCGGTGGACAGGTGGGTGGGGATGTAAGCCCGACCTCTGGAGTACTTCCTGTTGTCTTCCTTAAATTAATTGGGATGCAATGAAGGTATTTAATCATTTTTGTAACAAAATAAAAAGATAACAGTTGTAAAATGGGAAAAACAAACCTTTGTTTTATGTGCTGATACATTTTCACTCATCGAGAATGTAAATGCGTTGTGAACTCAGGCGTTGGAGGTTGTATTGAAGCCAGTGACCATACTGATGTTTCAGTAATATTTGAATGCCTTCCCCTTTCAGGGACCATCTGAGAGTTCTACTGGGTTTGGTCTAGAATAGATTAGAAAAATGACGATGGCCCGGTCTGTAAACACACATTTGAAGATGTTTTTTAAACAAAATACACTTTCTTTTTATTTAATTGTAAATGCATATTCCCTATTAAATATATGGAATATGCATTTACAATGAAATAAAAAAAAAGTGTATTTTGTTTAAAAAACATCTTCAGATGTGCGTTTACAGACAGGGCCATCGTCATTTTTCTAATCTATTCTAGACCAAACCCAGTAGAACTCTCGATTAATCTGGAGTTAAATTCCACCAAGTTAAGACAGAGCCACTCGGTGTTATCATTGCATTCTGGAGGAAAAATGCACCCAGCAGGCAATCACGCACGCCGAAATTCATTTAATACACCCCTGTCAACCCTCTCTCCCTGTTTGCCAGAACCCTGCCAACCCTCTCCCCCCTGCCACCTTCTCTCCCTGCCTGGCAGAACCCTGCAAACCCTCTCCCCCTGCCCCCCGGATGTCTCCCTTGTTTTATGCCTTGTAGCTGGCCCTGCGCTAGGAGCGCCCGTTCTGCCCATGCTTGCTCCCTTCGTGACCTCTCCTGCCCCCTCTACCCATGTCTGTCCCCTTCGTGTCTTGAGACTGTCACTTCTTTCCATGCATGCTCCCTCCGTGTCCTCTGACTGTGTCTTCTATCCATGCTGCTCCCTTTGTGTCCTCAGACTACCCTTCTCTCCATGCCTGCTCCCTTCGCGCACTTAGTCTGCTCCTAGTGTCCATGCCTGTTTCTGTTGTGCCCTCAGACTACCCTTCTGTCACTGCGGATTGAAGATGTGTGAACGCAGGTACATGACTGCAGGTATTTGGAGACAGATGTATGACTGCAGGTGTGTGATTGCAGATATATGACATCATTGAAGGGTTCTAAGAAATGTGGGAGTAAGCATGAATAATCTAAAATCTACCACTGCAAGGAATGTGCAAGGTGTATCCTGATAGACAAAGGGGAGGGAGTAAGGAAGTAAAACACAGCAAATGATGGATTGCATCACCATCCACTGGGCATTCCTTTCAATCTGTTCATTCTAAATTGGGACCTTGTGGCAGGCAGCATATTATGGTGGTGTCAGAACTCATTCAGAAAATACATTTTATATAGGAAATTACACAGACGGTGCGACAGATTTAGATGCAGAAAACGGCTCAGAAATTAAGCGGAATTCACAATATTGCATAGTGTAAGTAGTGCAAAATGCAAGTATGAGAATCCAGTAATAAAGCAAGAATGTACCGGCCAGTCAGATTTCTTGGAACTCACATTCCCTGTTTTTGTGTATCAAAAAAGAAATGTGATGGAATGCAATGTGATGGAATCAATACGTGAATTAATCTCAGCTACATGTATTGCTTGTTTTTCAGTACGAAAAACCGAAAGGTGGGAAGTGGACTGCTTTAATTAATCTCAGTGACCGGTAATTATTCTAGCGCATGTGCCTTACAGATTAGGCCTGATACTGTTCCATTAGGAGCAGTCCAGGCTGAAGTGTCAGACTAAGTATCTTCTGAATGATACGTGTCCTCTGAACAAGAACACAAGCAACCCCAGAGAGTGTCAGCCTTGTTGGGCCTCGTTAGTGAGGTGCAGCTTGGGTGCCATGGCACACTGACCTACTGAATCCACGTATGGACACACTTTGGGGCATGACAGAAAACAACGGGATGAATGGAAGGCTTGAAAAACTCCTGTCACAGGTAATTAGTCTGGGCCACATTCCAGTCCAGTTTTTCTTTGCTGACCCGGCCACTCTAGGTAGGGAGCATCCATGTGTAAATCAGCCTTGGCCCTACACTTAATGGAGCAATGCCACCGGGACAGCGTGTGAAACAGATATATTCTCTGTGGCTGTTGGCAGTCCTCTTAGAAGCCGTCTCTCTCCTGCTGCCTCATGCATTATGCCCCTTCTAGTGGAATGTCTCCCATCAGGCTGCTTATTTTGCCTTTGAATCATTTGTTTATTCTATCATATTCTCTACAAGATTATGCAGGTGGCATTTCTAAATTTCTAGCGCTGCCACTGCAATTTCCCACATCGTGCCGCGGCGCCCCTGGCAGCTCATAACGGCGCACCGGGGTGCCGCGGCGCACAGTTTGGGAACCACGGTTATAACAGACAACCTCCATCACTAGGTTACGTTTCATAGCCTGACTGACTTTGTGTTTCACCTGACAGTTTACTCTTAACATATAAAGTCTACAAATATGGACAATATGTTATTCCTACACCTTATAGCCCTCATTGTCTTTAAGTAGCGTTTGCTGTACATTTGATTTACTCTTTATTGTGTCTCTGTGTGATTTTTAAGCGCTTTGACAGCCTACGCTGGAATGAGTAGGGCTAAAAAAGAACTACATAGAAACATATTAGTAGGTGGCATTTAAATTAATAGTGTGATTACATATACATTCAGATAAATTTTGCATTGCATGCACATCTCTTACATTGGGGGTTGAACAAAGTCTAAAACCTGGCCCAGAGTCATTGTTTCTCCAAAGTACTTGAGAAGGGATAAACTGTGCTTCATTGTTTTCTTTCACTGCATTGACGTCCAGGTGTTAGGCTCTAAGGATGATACTTCAACAAAAGGGCTGATGACCTTTTTAGGGCTCTGGCCTACGTCACACTGGGTAGCAGTGTAGGCAGAGCCTAAGAGTCCTTGTGTGAGGGTCTCTGAAAAGCTACCTAACAGATTCCTGGCTGCTCGTGATTTTTCGTCCTTTTTTATGCCAGCTGCATTTCGATTGGCCTTCTCGTGCGTGTGTTTTCGGAAGAGAGCACGTAATAGGCCATAGACGGGAGAGTATCTCCGCCTATTGCATATTCCGTGCGGACACGCGCAGCAGAAGGGCATATTTCTTCAATTATCTCGCTGTCACGGCGGAGATATTTGAAAACATATGCCTGCAGTGGCGCCCGTCTACCAGCAGTTTATGCAGGAAGGAAACAGTTAACTATTTTGCCACTGGTGAGCCAGTTCATGGATACATGCCCAGATGTCAGCAGAAAAGCCTGCATATGTCAGAATACATATGCGCTGTTATAATGCCACAGCTTCAGTTCATAGCGCATTTCATTGACACATTTGGCGGTCTGTGTTCTATGTGCACGAGCCACTGCCTTTTTACCTTGTGAGTTCGGTTTGTCGGGAAATCCGATTTAGACCAACCTGCTGTAGAAAAGGCATTTTTTTTGTGAAAGCTTTGATACATTCTTGCAGAAGGACTGTGCAGCCTATCCACATGTCTGCGCCAGCCCCCTTAGGGCTGGAGAACCAGAGCGGCGTCTGTGACACGGGTCAGCAGAGAAGTTGTGATGGGAAATGTTGTGAATCAACAAGCTACGAAGCCTCCATCATGCAACTCTGTCCAGTGGAACACCATTGCAGCAAGTAATGTGTACAGAGTGTGCAGATCGAGACAATGTTTCTTTTCAGTCACAGTCCTTTAGTCCTGCAAGCCTTTCCATCTCCAGACGTGAATCTTGCCACCTGCCGCATGATTGAAGTTGCCAGCTTTTTCCTGCCATCATTCAACTGGTCATCTCCCATTCTCGCTGTCTGAGCACAATTGTTCCACTAATAGTTAAGCCAACCTCCTAGTGAAACGGTATTATCTTTTCAGTTGTGTGCAGCCGGCTTCAAAAATAAAATGAAACAATAGTTCTCTACTGTCTCTTTACTAAAGGTACCCAATGGGTTATTTCGTGCGAGTCTGAGAGTTATCTTCAGAACATGGCATCAGGGATTCTGGCCTCCTTCAGCACACATTCCAAGGTGTCGAAGAGGTGCCATCCTCCCTTTTCCTAAGCTAGAGCTCAAGACATTAAAAGGAATCCCAGCAATGCATGGCCTTACACACGCTTTCTGGATACGACCTGGAGATTCTTCGACTTTGAGGGAAGTCCCTGCTAGTCACTTGCATGATACAACCCCAGCCCTTGGGAGATATGGAAATGACTCGGCTTGAACTCCAGCGATCCCACTCTGCTATAGGCATCAACATCACGGAGAGCTTGCAGGCTGCCATGGATGTCCTGATGGAGAAAACTCACCCTTGCTTTAATGCTGCCCATGCCCCTCTGTGTCCCATTGCCTAATAACTTTGCTTCCCGTGCAGCGGTATGTCACTAGCCCCTCTCTTTAGGTGTATGAAAGATCAGAGCAGAGGCTTGCACCCGGATGGCAGGATCGCCAGTGAGACCGGACCTGTGCACGCCGCAGAGGGCTGTCTGTGGACGAACACAGCAGCACAGGCTCCTATTCGCACAGTACAGCACAAGACTCGAGGTCGTGACATCTGCCCGCCTCCTCGTGCCCTCCTTGTGGGGTCGCACAGACTGCACCTGAAGAGGCGGGAGCTCAACGGAGGAGCCCTGTGGCGCTTTACTTACTCCACAGCTGACTCACTCTGCTGAGGGGGCTTGACCGGAGCATTGCCTGAGGGTGCTGTCGGCGGAGCCCTGGCAGCATTTCCGTGAGCTTGGCTCAGCTTTTTAAATTGTGTTTTTTTCTGTAAATGTTGACTTTTCCACGTCTTGGCGTTATCCTCACTTCCTCACTGCAGCATGACATGCCCTGTAATGTAGTGCTTGGATCCCAACTGCCCGGGTGATGATTGTTAGCAAAATACCCTTAAGTCAAACCAAAGCAGTAACTATTTACTGAGTTAATTGGAGTTTCCAGAACACTTCATCTCCTCTCTTGTGAATTCATGTAATGTAAAAAATATTTCTATAGCGCAACTAACACCAGACGGTTTCTTGGTGCTCGAGCACAGGGGGGAAGACAGTCCACAGAACAAAAGGTGTTAGTGATAAACATTACAGAACAAATGGGTTTTAAGAAGGGACCTAAAATAGGTATAGGAGGGAGCAAGTCTAATACCTAGGGGGAGTGAGTTCCAAAGGGAGGGGGCAAGAAAAGAAAATCGCAAACCACCATGCTTCTTGCGTTTATAGATTGGAACTTTAAGCAAGGCAGGATGAGAAGAACGGAGGTTGCGTGAGGGAACATAAGGGTGTATTAGTGAGGAAATAAAGGACGGACCCGTTCCGGCAAGGGACTTAAAAATAGTACAACCCAGTTTGAATTTGCAGCGCTCGGACACGGGAAGCCAGTGGAGGGATTTTAACAAAGGGTGAACGTGTTGGTGTCTGGGTTGATGGTAGATAAGGCGCGCAGCCTGGTTCTGAACGAGCTGTAACCTCTTCATTAAATACGCCGGGATGCCAACATAAAGAGAATTGGCGTAATCCAACCTTGAGATGACTAAGGCTAACAGAACTAAAGTAAGAGCCTCAATGGTCAGAAAACGAGCAATCTTACGGACTTTCCGCAGCTGAAAAAAACTAGAAGAGACTACGGCATTGATCTGGGGCTTCAGTGTGAGATCATTACTAATGATTACCCCCAGACTTTTAGCTGAGTCGACTGGACTGGGGGGGAGACCCAACCTCGCAGGCCAAAAGGTGGATTTCCATGGGTTGGTAGCACCCCCGACAAGAACCAACTCGGTCTTGTCGGGGTAAGTTTGAGGTGGTTAGCCCCCATCCAGTCATTGATATGGCATAGAGTTGACTGGAAATTAGCAATGGACTGAGCTAAAGAGTCGATATTAAAGACCAGCTGAATGTCGTCCGCGTAATAAAATGCGATGACATGGCTGCCTCGCAAAGAACGAATAAGGGGAACCAAATATAAATTAAAGAGAAGAGGGGATAAGGAGGAACCCTGCGGGACACCACAGGTCAGTTTGACCCTTTCCGCAGTGAACTGCGAGAGTCGGACCGCCTGATGGCGATTGCTTAAAAAGGAGCGGATCCATTCAAGAGCAGTGCCCCGAACGCCAGCCTCCCTGACACGGTCGACCAGAATATCATGGTCGACCGTGTCAAAGGCGGCCGACAAGTCCAGGAGCACTAGAACCTGACTGATGTTAGAGTCCGCTCCTCTTCGCAGTTCCGCCATAACTGACAGGATAACAGACTCCGTAGAGTGGGCGGGTCTGAAACCCGCCTGTTGGGGGTCGAGATATTGTGAATGCTCGATGAATGAGCTCAAAATGTTGGTCACATGAGACTCAAGAATTATGCCAAGATAAGGGAGAAGGGAAATGGGACGGTAATTGCTCATGACCAAAGGGTCTGCCGTTGGTTTTTTAAAATAGGCACAACCTCTGCAACTTTAAATAGGCTGGGGACTGAGCCAGAGGAGAGAGACTTATTCCGGAGCCCCAAAGGGGGAAGCGGACAGGCTGTAAAGGCCTCACGAAGAATTAGGGGGGGACAACAGTCAGTGGGGGACCCAGAGGTAACCTTATTTAAAAGCACTAAGAATTCCTCCTCCAGAATAGGAGGGATCTGAGTCAATAGCTGAGAGTTAAGAAAGGGTAAGGAAGGAATCAGCGTAGGTAGAGGGGAAGAACCCGCAAGGAAAATACTGTTTTTAATGTTGGTAATTTTCTCCACAAAGATTTGATTAAGGGAATCACAAAGTGCACGAGAGGGAGGAGGCTTAATAGTAACCCTATGTGGATGTGACAGCTCCTCCACAATAGAAAAAATATCTTTAGTTTTGGACGCCGACTCCACAATCTTTTTGGAAAAATAAGAGGTCTTAGCGAGTAGAACCGCTGCTTTGTACTCTTTGAGCAGGGACGTGAAACGTAATCTCGTGTCAGCAGCGTAGCCTCGTCGCCAACAGCGCTCGGCTTGCCTGAGACCGAGCTTTAGACCTTTAAGATCTTCAGTAAACCATCTTTGGGCATCGTGCAAGCGCTTGAGCTTAATCTGCTTAAGGGGTGCCACAACGTCGCTGGCTGATTCAAGCCAGCCCGTAAGAGCGGAGGCTTGGGTGTCAATAAGGTCAGAGTCAGAGGGAGAAGGCATTGAACATTTGAGAATTCAGTGCCTTCTAGGAGCTGTAAACTGTAACCGTGATCCACAATTAACTAAAGTTTTCAATGTGATGCAAACGACAAAGGAAATATCTTTTGGGCAGCAAAGGTATATTTGTGCCAAAGTTGACGTGATAACAGCACAAAGTGCCTTTGCATCTCGGAATTCCAAACCCCCTATAATGAGTGCAGAGTGAGTGCGAGAGTGACAGTGAGTGCAGAGTGAGTGCGAGAGTGACAGTGAGTGCAGAGTGAGTGCGAGAGTGACAGTGAGTGCAGAGTGAGTGTGAGAGTGACTGAGTGCAGAGTGAGTGCAGAGTGAGTTTTTCCATTAGTTTTACTTGGCCACAAACTTTTGAGAGTTAGTGAAAGTGAGTTGTGGTCACTATCTATAGTGGGTAGAACAACGATATCCTGGACAAACTTCCAGAGCGTAAAATCAAGGAGGATATAATCAATCCTTGACGTATGGTTCACCCTGTTAAATGTATCGGCGCCCAAGGGGTCCGAGGTAGTTCGACCGTTTGCAGCTCTTAGCCCAAACTCCATGGTCAATGCATTTAGCTGGATCGCCCTTTGGGCCCCTCTTTTGATTGGTTCGATGGATAGCATAGGTATGCCCCTCCTTACATCATCTTCACCTAGGTCCAAAATATCCTCTTTCGCAAGGGGCTCATATGTACAGTTAAAATCTCCTGCGACCAGGACTTGGATGCCATCGTTACAATCTCTGAGTTCGCTTTCAAGGATGGTTACTGTCGGGGACATAGAGCCATTTTTTGTTCCCCTAGCATAGATGTTAAATAGCTCAATGGTTTGCCCCCTATTAGGGCCCCTCAACGAGATTCTAAGAATATCTGGGGAGTTGCTCTGTTTTTGTATAATACGGCACCCCAGGGAGATGCTTACCCATATGAGAAGACCCCCCGAAGGGCGGCCCTTCCCTGTAGTTGGGGGTGTTGCAGGTAGAAAGAAGGTAACATAACCAGCTCTGTGGAGGGGTTTCAGGCTCCATGTCTCCTGAAAAATGCAGATCTGATGCGCTTCCACCGTGGTATTCCAGTCTGGTGAACCTAGTTTACTATGGATGCCTGCTATATTCCAGCTAATAACCCTAAGGAATTCAGTGTTATCTAGAGTGTAGTTTGTTGGAGAGTCCAGTCGTACTCTAGGAGGATCGAATTTGGTTTGGATTGGCTCTGTAGCTGGGATAAGCCCGGGGGATATGCCCAAATTCAGGGCATCTCCCTGGTTGGTTGAATGTACTACTAGAGTCAAAGGATCACTTGTGAGGTTATCTTGTGGATAGGATAAGGAGTGCAGAGTGACTGTGAATGCAGAGTGAGTGCCAGAGTGACTGCGATTGCAGAGTGAGAGCAGAGTGAGTGCGAGAGTGACTGAGTGCAGAGTGAGTGCGAGAGTGACTGTGAGTGCAGAGTGAGTGCGAGAGTGACTGTGAGTGCAGTGTGAGTGCAGAGTGAGTGCGAGAGTGACTGAGTGCAGAGTGAGTGCGAGAGTGACTGTGAGTGCGAGAGTGACTGAGTGCAGAGTGAGTGTGAGAGTGACTGATCGCAGAGTGAGTGCCAGAGTGACAGTGAGTGCAGAGTGACAGTGAGTGCAGAGTGAGTGCAGAGTGACAGTGAGTGCAGAGTGACAGTGAGTGCAGAGTGACAGTGAGTGCAGAGTGACAGTGAGTGCAGAGTGACAGTGAGTGCAGAGTGACAGTGAGTGCAGAGTGACAGTGAGTGCAGAGTGACTGTGAGTGCAGAGTGAGTGCAGAGTGACTGTGAGTGCAGAGTGAGTGCCAGAGTGACTGCGAGTGCAGAGTGAGTGCGAGAGTGACTGTGAGTGCAGAGTGAGTGCGAGAGTGACTGTGAGTGCAGAGTGAGTTCGAGAGTGACTGTGAGTGCGAGAGTGACTGTGAGTGCAGAGTGAGTGTAAGAGTGACTGTGAGTGCAGAGTGAGTGCGAGAGTGAGTGCAGAGAGCAGAGTGAGTGCCAGAGTGACTGGGAGTGCAGAGTGAGCGTGAGTGCAGAGAGAGTAGGGTATGCTTGTGCACTTACACGGTGTACTGACACACAGGAGCTAAAACAAAGAACAGCTGAACACATGTCTTGGGAGCTTCATGGAGGCAGTCGGCCCTCTGTGAGGGGAGCAGCAAGGAGGGGACGCCCCAACCAATCAAGCGCAACTACTCACAACCTACTGTACGATTACAACACAGGCCAAAGGGCAGAGTTAGGTCTTTTCGCATTACATAGGGTGAGCAGTGTGTGAGCGTGCAGGGTGAACCGTGTGTGAGCGTGCAGGCTGAGCAGTGTGTGAGCGTGCAGGCTGAGCAGTGTGTGAACGTGCAGGGTGAACAGTGTGTGAGTATGCAGGGTGAGCAGTGTGTGAGCGTGCAGGGTTAACAGTGTGAGTGTGTGAATCTGTAGGGTGAGCATTGTGAGTGTGTAGGGTGAGCATTGTGAGCGTGTAGGGTGAGCAGTGTGTGAGTGTGCAGGGTGAGCAGTGTGTGTGTGTAAGGTGAGCAGTGTGTGTGTAGGGTGAGCAGTGTGTGTGTGTAGGGTGAGCAGTGTGTGTAGGGTGAGCAGTGTGTGTGTGTAGGGTGAGCAGTGTGTGTAAGGTGAGCAGTGTGTGTGTAGGGTGAGCAGTGTGTGTGTGTGTGTAGGGTGAGCAGTGTGTGTGTGTGTAGGGTGAGCAGTGTGTGTAGGGTGAGCAGTGTGTGTGTGTAGGGTGAAAAGTGTGTAGGGTGAACAGTGTGTGAGTGTGTAGGGTGAACAGTGTGTGAGTGTGCAGGGTGAACATTGGGTGAGTGTGTAGGGTGAGCATTGTGAGTGTGTAGGGTGAGCAGTGTGTGTGTGCGCAGAGTGAGCAGTGTGTGAGTGTGCAGGGTGAGCAGTGTGTGCAGGGTGAGCAGTGTGAGAGTGTGCGGTGAACAGTGTGTGTTTAGGGTGAGCAGTGTGTGTGTGTGTAGGGTGAGCAGTGTGTGTGTAGGGTGAACAGTGTGTGAGTGTGTAGGGTGAACAGTGTGTGAGTGTGTAGGGTGAACAGTGTGTGAGTGTGTAGGGTGAACAGTGTGTGAGTGTGTAGGGTGAACAGTGTGTGAGTGTGCAGGGTGAACAGTGTGTGAGTGTGCAGGGTGAACATTGGGTGAGTGTGTAGGGTGAGCATTGTGAGTGTGTAGGGTGAGCAGTGTGGGAGTGTGCAGAGTGAGCAGTGTGTGAGTGTGCAGGGTGAGCAGTGTGTGCTGGGTGAGCAGTGTGAGCTGGGTGAGCAGTGTGAGAGTGTGCGGTGAACAGTGTGTGTAGGGTGAGCAGTGTGTGTGTAGGGTGAGCAGTGTGTGTGAGTGTGTAGGGTGAACAGTGTGTGAGTGTGTAGGGTGAGCAGTGTGTGTGTGTAGGGTGAGCAGTGTGTGTGTGTGTAGGGTGAGCAGTGTGTGAGTGTGTAGGGTGAGCAGTGTGTGTGTGTGTGTGTAGGGTGAGCAGTGTGTGAGTGTGTAGGGTGAGCAGTGTGTGAGTGTGTAGGGTGAGCAGTGAGTGTGTAGGGTGAACACACATAAGACCGCACACATAAGACCCCACACACTCACCACCACACACTCACCACCGCACACTCAGTGCAAACTTACACACACTCACCACCACACACTCACCACCACACACTCACCACCACACACAAACACACACGCAACCACACACACACACAACCACACCGTCAGTGCAAACTTTCACCACACACAGACACCATAAGTCGTCTGTGCAGGCTTCCACCAGGCACACACCACCAGACGCCAGTGCACGCTTTCACCAAGCCCACACATCACCAGCCGTCAGTGCACGCTTCCACCAGGCACACGCACCACCAGCGATCAGTGCACAAATCAATTGTTAACGCATCCACAATTAACTATTGTAGCAATGTAGTATGGTGCACTTTACTTTTAAACATATTCATCTAAAGTGCAGCATGCCACTATTGCTACAATTCCAATCTAACCCACATAATTCCAATACACCACATGCATACACTCAATAACACATGGCTAAAAGACATTGCCATTTACAATGCCATTAGCTCTACCTCAAATAAATCCGAGGCCTAATGCATTTCCAATGCTTGTCATTCAGGCCTTTGTTTGTGCCCGGCTGGAAGTGCGAATAAGAAAGCCCCCTCGCTACCTGCAGGTTGCTGCTCTGAACAGAATGCAGATAGCGTTTGAGCGCTGCTCAACTATGTACCTATGTTGGAAAAGAACATCAGGAGAAATTCTGCATATTTCCCTGTCGGCCGGATCCCAGATCTAGCGACAAATAGCTGCCAGAACAAGGATCCGGGGCGATCCCACTACTGTTCAACACTGTTTGAAAGGGAAATGGAGACGTGCAGGTACTCCAAGACTCCAGTACAGACAGTTGATCTGCTTTATTAGATAAGCGCATAGTTAACAACGCTAGTAAATTGGACACAGCTCATGTTTTAATTGAGGAATGAAAGCACGGTTGAAGTGCATTAAATAAAAGTATGTGAATAGCGCTGCATGTAGAGGAGGTGGGGTCAGTGAGAGTGGGGGAGGTGTTAAAGGTGTTGCTAAAAAAAAAAATCTGCATGTTTTTTTGGTGTTTCACTGTCAGGGAGCCACATATATAATAACGCGCATCTTAAATGAAAAAAATGTGTTTTTCAGTGGGAAATGCACTGTAGTACATTATGAAACCTCTATTAGTTAATGCACCGAAGAGGTTTGTGTGTCACCAGAGAGTCACAGAATGAAATCTTGGTTGGTGCAGTGAGTACTAGTGATTTGTGTATTTTAAGTGCTGCGAGGTCACAGCCTGTGACAGAAAGCACTGTGAATATGTAAGTCACTATTGTAAACTTGCATTACGCATATTATAAGATATATACAGCAACAAAATGTGCAAAAGATTTAAGATAAAATGGTGCATTCAAAATATAGATTTCAGTAATACCCAGACTGTCCGTAATACAATTTATATACATAACTGTCCCATCAACACCTCCAGGGGCAGTGAGCGCTATATAAACACAATTACAATTAAAAGCACACACTTCCCAACTCAGTTGTTAACTCTTTGCACTACCACTCAAAAATAATAAATCTTTGTCATCACAAAGCTTCAAGTGATTCGATCAATTTAAGCCAGTACCATCTACTAAGCATCCTATACATTTGCAGATTACCTTTACATTTGCAGCATAACTCGGTGCGCACATTTGCATTTCTTTCAGGCCATCAGGCAACCTGTCAGGAAGGCTTGTTTAGCTGTCTTCCAAGCTTCGGTTTCACAGCACAGGAGACTCACTGAATGACACTACAACTGAAGCATTTAAAGTATCAAAATTATTCCATCCCACACACTTAGGGGCACATGCATCAAAGGAAATTGCATTCGCAAATGGTGCGAATTGCAAAATTCGGCCGTTTGCGAATGCAATTCCCATTTTTGGGATGCATTAACATTTTTGTAATTTTCGCAATTTAAGAAATCACAAAATTGCGATTTCTTAAATTGCGATTGCATTTAAGGAATCTCAAATTGAGATTCCTTAAATGCAATGCATCAAACTAAAAATTTGCGAATTCGCAAATAAGGGGAGCAAATTACCATGAAGTTGACCTTCATGGTAATTTGCGAAAACTTTGAAAAATGCACTAAAGTGCATATTTCAAAGTTCCATTTTACACACACACATGCCCTTGGGGCATGTGAGTGTGCAAAATGAACTTCTAAGCAGATTTCAGGGGTGCAACAGGGTGTCCTTTGGACACCCCTGCACCCTTGAAATTGCATTCTTAATTTGCGAATTTCTAATGGTGAATTGCAAATTAAGAATGTCTTTCCATTCATTCCTATGGGCCTCTAGGCCCATAGGAATGGATAGGGAGGTATTCCTTAATTGCGATTCTCAATTAGAGAATCGCAATTAAGGAATTTTAAGAAATCGCTATTTTTTTTTAGCAATTTCTTGATGCATTGCCGTTTGCAATTCCTTAATTGCGATTCCTTATTTTTCGCAATTAAGGAATCGCAAAATGCAATATTGATGCATGTGCCAGTATGACCTCTGGATCAGGAGAAATTAGAATCTTACTCCTACGTGAGGCACTGTGGCAGTAAACTGTAATCGGAACTGCTGCAAGCTGACTGGGCATCGCACTCACCACGTGTGAAGTCAGTAAATTCTCCGGGAAAAGGGTGTGTGCTCCACAGAGCCATCTAAATTATACCGTGCTGAAGATGTCTCGGAACAGAAAAGGACAAGCAGTGCACTGCAAATCCTGTCAAACGGTCAGAAGAAATGAGCAGAAATTTGCAGCAAGTAACTAGGGGCAACAGGTGGACATATGTAAGAAGGGCCGGACTGGCCATAGCGGGCACTGGGCGTTTTCTCGGTGAGCGGGAAGGGTGAGGGCTGGTTTTAGACTGGTGGGGGGCATTCGTGGTACTGGGGCCAGTTTTGCAGCAGTGCTGCAATATTGCACCCCTGTACCAAAAGCAGCAGCAGTGTTTCCCACCAGCACCCCTACTTAATTGCCAGGGCTAATCTGCATTGCCAGTTCGGCCCTGAATGTAAGCAGCAGACATATGTAATAAGCAAACATATGCAACAAACAGTCACACACAGTATATTATTCGCTGTAACTGGAGCAAGAAGGCATTCGCCGCAAGCAGACTAAACAGCAAGTAAAAAAATGCAAACACATATGACAAGTGAGCACATGCAACAAGTGAAAAATGTAATGTGTCTAGTGGTTGCATGGTAGACACATTTCATTGAGCTGCCAGTTGGGTAAGCATTTAAAGCGCTGAGACTTGAATCCCTGAACCATATTCATACCAGCACGCTTAGTTCCCTCTTGTTCAGAGTGCTGGTACATGGGGCCACAGAGCTAGTATTGCGTCCCAACTATGATCACTGAAGAGATCGCAAGAGAGTAATGGAATAAAACAGAAAATAAAAATTATAGGAACAGCTTCTTTTGTCATGTTTAACCCAGACTTTTTGCCTGGTGTAAGATGTGATATCGAATTGAAAGTGCACTGAGTCCCTGCTAACCAGGTTCCCAGTGCCAGATCTCTTTCCTAAAACTGTACCACGATTGGCACAACTTCAGTAACCCCTGTAAGTCTCTAGTAAATGGTACCCCTGGTACCTAGGGCATAGGTACTGAAGGGTCCACAAGGCCTGCAGTACAAATTGTGCCACCCCAGAGACCCCTCACCAAGACCATCCAAGTTGCCATTGGAGACTGTGTGTCTTAGTGCAGAGGAAAGCGAAGAGTCAACATGGCATGCTGTGCCCTGCGCTGCATGAGGTATTGGTAAGTCACCCCTACTGCAGGTCTTATATCCTTTAAGCAAGATGCACTATATCCCATTGTGGATCTATTTGTATGAGCAGATTTGACCCTGCAATATCTGAGCCATTCTTTGATGGTGTAAGTGCACAGGGAAGCCATTGAGAGTGCATGGGCTTGATACTTGTCATTACGAGTTTTCAAGCTCCATGATGCCTTCGCTGTACCCTAAAATGTTTGGTACCAAACATCTCATCTTAATAAATTCTCACTGATGCCAGTGTTTGTATTTATTAATAAATGCACATAGTAGACCCTCTTGGTGTGGGCACTGACTAGTCTTAGCCAGCCTACCCCCGCCAGATATGTTTCTAACCTCATGCGATGAGAGCCAACACTCTCAGAGGCCAGGAACAAAGTCTGCTTTGGGCTGAGGTGCTTCCAGGCCAGGATGGCAAACCAAGGCAGGAAAGTTCAAAGGCGATGCCGCCTTTAAAATGCGACCCAGGCATCTCAAGATAATGGTAGATGACCCCCCCCCTTTCCTGTTCCACATTTGGGGGGAGGACAGGCGGGAAAATTAGTTAAATTAGGAGGTGGGTGCCCATTCAGCCAGCACCACCCCTAAGGTGGGGCAGGTGATGTGGAGCCCACTTTTCATTTCCCTGCATCTTGGTTTGAGAGAGAATTAGCCAATTAGGGTCAGGGGAGTGCCCCTTCCCACAGACTAAAGATAGGTAGCCCATTGGCTACTACCTGTCATCCACTCTAACGCCCCTAAATGTAGAACTTAGGTGCCATCCTAGGACCCTGAACTTAGATTCAACGGACACAGAGAGGATAAGGAGAAAGAAGACCTGCTGACCTAAAGACTGAATCCCTGCTGCAGAAAATTGGTGCCAAACCCTGCCTGCTACCTTAAGGACTCAACAATTTTGGTGTGCTGCCTCATCCTGCAACTGTGAAGCCTCCAAGAACCCCGGAGCTCCTTCAGCCTTCTGCCAATTACCAAACATCTCCCTTGGAGTGGAGGTACTGGGCCGGCCTGGGAACTCAAACCAGTCTGGGCGAGCTGTTTTCTATGGCCTGTTTTGGCCGATTTTGCCGCCACGGTACAAAAACGGCCCCCTAGGGGCCCAAAACCGGCCCTCACCCTGGCGGGCCACTGGGGAAATACCCAGTCCCCGTTACAGCCAGTCCAGTCCAGCCCTGCCTGCAGCTGCCTGGCCTGGCCACTGACGAACCAGCTGTGCTCCCATGGTCCTGAAGCCTTTGTGACCTGCTCCCTCAAGTGGGCCCAGCGGTCTTACCTTTAAGTTCCCTTGTGCAGTGTGTTTTCAAGTGGTCCCCTTCTTCGTAGCACACTAGCTCCCGACGATTTCAGCACCCTGCTCCCAGCCAAATCCGGGACACTCCTGAGAATCCTCTGGTGGAACACCGGGCATGGCCTTGCTACTTACCTAAATCCTGAAGGTGAACCTTGAAATCCACCTGATTTTATATGCATTTTTCTATTTTCTCCCATTGACTTCAATAGTGCTTAATTGCGCACACAAGTGGTTTATTTTTCGAACTTGAAAAATTCATGTCTTCAAAACTACTTCATGTAGAATGAAATTCTTGGTCTGAAAAATTACATGAAAATCTGTGTTATTTTCGTAAATTGGTCACGGATTTATTCTGAGCAAAATAACAATGGATTAAACCCAGATCTGTGACTGGGGGGAATGTTTTGCCATTGTGCAA
Source organism: Lissotriton helveticus (assembly GCF_964261635.1). Taxonomy (NCBI): domain Eukaryota; kingdom Metazoa; phylum Chordata; class Amphibia; order Caudata; family Salamandridae; genus Lissotriton; species Lissotriton helveticus. Next base: position 684,821,172 of record NC_136073.1, read on the forward strand.
CATTCCATCCGTCATCTTGTTTGTTTTGCTGTTCATCCTATGTGGGAAGGGTATGCCCAGACTTGGGTCCCGTGCTCACTACGCCACTGGAGTCAAGCTATCCTGGCTGAAGACGGCTGATACCCAGAAACTGGTCCTAGGATGCTTGATTCCAGTCCAGGGAAGACATGGCTTGGCAGTGCGGGCTGGACTGTTCCCATGAGGCACAGGGTCAAGACTGATTTGCATAGGGCCATGTCTGAACTGGGGTGGCTTGGTGAGCAAAATAACAATGGATTAAACCCAGATCTGTGACTGGGGGTGAATGTTTTGCCATTGTGCAACATTCCGTCCATCATCTTGTTTGTTTTGTTATTTTTGTAAATTGGTCACAGATTTATTCTTTGATTGTGTGTGTCATTTATTGCCTCCACGAGTACAACAAATGGTTAGAACTACCCTCCGATAAGCCTAAATGCTTGCCCACGCTACCACAAATAGAGCATTAGTATTATCTTCCTGGACTCTCTACCCAGTGTACTTCATTTTAGTTACTATATAGAAAGCCAACTTCCTACAAAAAACAGATGCAATTTTATTACATGATAAAGTGGATTGTCTGGGCGAGGAGCGGTCAGGCTGTACCCAAGGCTACAAGGGGAGGAAGACCGGGGTCTTGTTTAATGGTGTAAGATCGATTTCCTGGAAGATAAAGTAGTGTGTTCAGTTGTGAGGGCCATCTGGCTGGGTTGGGATGGGGCGGGTGGGAGGGGGAAAGAGGCTACAGGAGACGGAGTGAGTGAAGAGCCATATATTTTAAACATTGGCCGCCGCATGCACTGAAGCTTCACAGGTATATTAAAGTAATCAGTTTAACAAACAGCTCTCTGACTGGGACATATGCTCTGCATACCAAACGAAGAGACTCAAGAACAGAATGCAGTGCAAATCTGTTGTAGCGTAGTAGTGTTTACAGCTCACTTGTGCTTCATGCAAAAGAATAAAAGTTACAAAAGTCCTATGCACACGTTGAGATATATGTAACAGAGTGTCTCAATCACGAAACACAATGTAACAGCAGTAATGGAGACAAGGTAGACACCAGTAGACGGTTCTTTTCAGGTGAGATATATTTGAACCTTCTTCTTCAGAAGGAAAATATCAAAGAAAAAAACAGCCGACACGTGTTTCGTCAAGCGAGCAATGTGGGATATCCCCTTACTTTTACCCGTCTACTTCCTTAGATCATACGGCTGACGGTTGAACCCGCCCGTCACCCGGTGTTGTCCTCGATACATTTAGCCACCAATGGCCCTGCCTTAAAGACCGGCTCCTCGACTACTATACTCATGATCAATTTTCCACCCTGAAGAGTCACGGGCACATTGCCCGCTTGACGAAACACGTGTTGACTGTTTTTTTTGTTTTCCTTCCGAAGAAGAAGGTTAAACTATATCTCACCTGAAAAGAAACCGTTTACTGGTGTCTACCGTGTCTCCATTACTGCTGTTACATTGTATTTCTTGATTAAGACACTCTCTTATATATATCTCAACGTGTGCACAGGACTTTTGTTACATTTACTGAGTGGGCCCTTGCCACTGCCATCAGGGGTTATTGGGGTTTCCTCTGGCCTAGTAGCACCATATTTCCCTTTGTTGTATATCGCTATAATTCACCACTATCAGGTAGTGCGCCATTCTTTCTGCATACTCAAAACCCTACACAGAACCCTCAAAAGAATAAAAGTTAATGGAAAAGAAGTGTCAGAGAAGGGCTTCCTGTGAGCTCACAGCATGCGTGTAACAAGGCTCCTGTGTACTTACCAGCCTGCCGCGTTTATGTGGTACAGCTGACTACAGCAGAGCATTTCATTTGTCCACTGTAGCATCCTTCAATGTGCATCTGCACCCTTTTGCTGCATGATAATGTGCTGTGAAGTGCTAATCAAAAGAAAGGAACTTTGAATAATTGTGGCGCCCTCTGAAACCAGTGTCTGACATTATTAATATTATTATTTAATGAATTTATAAGGCGCGACAGCTAACCAAAAAGCGTTTCCCACTCCGAGGCAGATCAGAGACTGTGTAAAAGATTACAGGATTATTGGTTAAAAAGCCCAGTCTTCAATGATTTGCGAAATTGGGCATACACCGTTTCGTTCCGAATAGCTGTAGGAAGGGCATTCCAAACTGAGGGACCAAGATATTCAAACGATCTATCACCCATCCGGGATAGTCTGATTCTGGGCACAGAGAACTTCCCTTGAGTGGAAGAGCGAAGACATCGGGGAGGGCCATAGGGGCAGACTAGAGACTGCAGGTACTGAAGGGCAGCCACTGTTTTAATTTTAAACATGTAGCTCAGGACTCTGAACTTTATTCGGTTCTCCACCCTGAGCCAATGCAGGTCCCGTAGGTGGCCAGAGACCGAGGCGGCCCTAGGAACCCGGCAAAGTAATCTTGCAGCAGAGTTCTGAACCATCTGCAGGCTACGAGTCACCTCCTTGTTGGATCCTAGGTAGAGAACATTACCATAGTCCAGTCTTGAAGTGATTAATGCCTGGACTACTGTTCTCTGGGTGGGCTCAGGTAGCATCCAGATGATCTTTTTAGCCACTTCAAGATGGTAAAACATGAGGCTGACACCTTGACAGCTTGATGATGCATAGTTAGTGAGTCATCGATGATGACACCCAAGTTACGGACTTGGCAGGAGGGTAAAGGAAGTGCACCCATCTTACTGGGCCAATGTTGTGGCCCCAGAGATCTTTATTTGTACCAAGTATCAAGACCTCGGTTTTCTCTCCATTGAGCTTGAGATAGTTTAACTGCATCCATGATGCAATTTTACTCAAGCCCAGCTGGAGGGGGACGACCCGGCTGCACTCTCCATAGAGAGAGAGAAGATAATCTGGGAGTCCTCCGCATAAGAAAACAGGGACAACACAGCCTCTTCCGCAACATCGGCTAGAGGTCTGACGTATAAGTTGAAAATTAAAGGGCTAAGAATGGAGCCCTGAGGTACCCCATAGGATGATGAATGGATATCAGAGTTGGCTGTTGGGGAAAAGACTTGGAAAGTGCGATTGGCAAGAAAAAAAATTAGCCAGTTTAAAGCTGAGCCACAGATGCCTAATGATCTTAATGTTTGTGCTAACACAGTGTGAGACACCGTGTCAAATGCTGCGGTTAAGTCCAGCACAATAAGGGCCACTGTTTCTCTAGCACCCAGATGACGATGCAATCTTTCTGTTACCCGCAATAGAGTAGTTTCTGTTGAAAAAACAGCTCCAAAGCACGATTGAGAGGGATGAAGGAACCCTTGGGTTTCAACAAAATTAGAGAGCTGGGCGTGGATATGTTTCTCCAAGATTTTTGAAAAGGCCAGTAGCAAAGAAATGGGCTGATAGTTGGAGGGTAAGTCGGGGTCAGCGTTGGCCTTTTTGAGAAGAGGGAGCACCATGGCGTGCTTGCAATCTGGTGGAACTATGGCTTCCTGTACGGAGGCATTCAAAAGGTCTATAATGACAAGCAGAGATGGCGGCTCAAGCTGCTGGAGCACAGAGATAGGCAAAGGGTCCCTGGGTGATCCTGATTTGATACTGTCTAAAAGTCCTTTAAAGGAAGCTACGTTTAATAAGAGCCATGTATCCAGATAGTTAGGAGATACGCAAAGCGCCTTATCTTGATCCGAATGGATATTGTCCATTGAGGATGGTGCAGATACTAATTGGAGGGATTTAGTAAGTTGCAGTGAAGGCGGGTTATCACACTGCAGGCTCACTATTTCCGAGTATATATTCTCAACTTTCTGGACAAAATAAGTAGCCAGGTCCTCACATTGCCGTTTATTAAGTGAGGTGGGCCTAGATTGGGATTTAGATCCAGCGAGCTACTTAACCGTACAAAAAAGTGTTTTAGAACAGTTCAGAGCATCGGAGATGGCAGTTGATACATATTCAGCGCGGGCTGACCTGCAGAGATTATGGTACACTTTTTTTGCCTTTTTATAAATAGATTTGGAATCAGAAGCATAGTTCCTTCTCCACCTTCGTTCCATTGCCTTACATTTGGCCTTCGCTGTTTTCAGCGTTTCAGTAAACCAGGGCACTGGAGGACGATGATTGTTAACCCTTTTTTAGGAAAGAGGGAGACAGATATCAATGGCATTGAGAAGCCATTTTTGCACAGAAACCGAGAGCGTATTCACCATTTGTTTTAGAGATGAGCACATGCGAACACAAAATATTGTTTAAATCAGTTGTGTCTAGTTTTTTCCAATCTCTAGTTAATGTTCTTAAGGTAGGGATAGTAGGTACAGAGTTATCTGGGGGTTCCAGACCGAACCTCGTAATAAAATGGTCAGACCAGCATAGAGGGAGTGCTGGGGAACAGGAAATGCTAGATTGACTGGAGAAAATAGGATCCAGTAAGTGGCCCGCCTCATGCCTGGGGCAGAATTATGTAACAAACAGCCTGATTCATCATTCTACCGTTTTGCGAGCCCCTAATAGCGATTCATAACGAATCGCTATTAAGGACTTGCAAAACGGGATTCATGTAGGAATTGCAATAAATATTGCGATTCCTACATGTTCCTTATTTGCGATTAGCTAATTGCTAATCGCTAATAAGGAATAACTCCCCATGCATTCCTATGGGCCTAAAGGCCCATAGGAATGAATGGGGAGTTATTCCTTATTTGCGATTAGCAATTAGCTAATCGCAAATAAGGATGCGATTTCAAGGGTGCAGGGGTGTCCAAAGGACACCCTGTAGCACCCCTGAAATGTAATCTACATTGGTGTTGTGCACACACATGTCCAAAGGACATGTGTGTGTGTAACATGCAACTTAGAAAAATGCATTTAAATGCATTTTCTAAGTTTTTGCTATTTACCGAGAGGTCTGACCTCTCGGTAAATAGCGGCCCAAAATTGCAATTTAGCAATTTTAAAATGCTTCATGAATTGCATTTAAGGAATCTCAAATAGAGATTCCTTAAATTCAATTCTTCGCAAATGTGCGAATTCTTAAATAGCGAATTTTGCATTTGGGATGATGAATCCCAAATGCAAAAATTGCACTCGCAAAAGGCAAGATTCTGAGAATCTTGCCCTTTGCGAGTGCAATTTAGCTTGATGAATCAGGCAGTTAATGTTTAATGCTGCCAAATCAGAGATGAGGATAGTGCTAATTGTACATGTTGGATGATCCAGGTGTAAGTTAAAATCACGCAACAAAGCGAAGATGACGGTGGACTAGAATTTCTGCACCTCTGTACCAGTTTTCTCTGCTGTGTTTTCCCGCGCAACAAACCCAGACACCAACCGTCCTGTGGCGCCACTGTGCTCCAGATCCTTGACAAGTAATTAATGGTGTGCACTGGAAGAAATAGAATGTCCAGAAATTGGCCGTAGAATTTTCCATTTTCTTTATTGATCAATTTGGTTCAGAAAAGGAAAAAGATTCAGCCAACCCTGCAATAACTCAGGAGTCAGAAGGGAATTAACCCAAGGCCAAAATAGGGGCCTGAATAATCACGAAAAAAAAGGTTATCTTGGGATCATGTCGCTTCAGTAGAGCCTATTCGAAGATCTGTAGGACCGAGGTTCCATATCCAAATGCCGGCATTTGGATATGGACTCCTGAGTTATTGCTGGGAGTCTCTATTACGGTACTTGCCTGCGAATTTAGCACACAGATTCATCGTATGTTTACATTGCCTAGGAGTTGATCTGGACGCCACCTCCTGGGACTGTGTTCTTTTTTAATTTCAACAGAGAATTTTATTTGATGTTGTTACATTGAACGTGGGACCTTGACTGACATACGAGTTTCTTTACATTAAGAACTCTAGTGGCTATTGTTATTTGTTGAACCGTGAATACCTTTTGATCTTCATTATTCCAAGTCATAGAATCCCCAACGGACGCACGGTGTCTATCCAGTCCATGGTTTATATAATTTTATGACGCATACAATCAGACGTTATCTTTCCTTCGGAGGGGATACTTCCCTGAGAAGCCCTGACGAAGTTCTCGTTGAGAACGAAACGCGTTGGATGAATCATTTTCCTTTGCTGAATCAAAATTGATCAATAAAGAACATTGAAAATTCTACGGCCAATTTCTGGACATTCTATTTCTTCCTGCGCACACCATAAGTTAAAATCACCCAAGATTGACAAATTGGCAGTGCTCATAAGCAGGGAGGTTATCAGGCCGGGGAAAGATGTCGCCCAGGGAGCTGGAGGTCCAGGAGGGCAATACACAAGTATGCCAGAGAGGGTGAATTTCGGGGTCAGGGCCAGCTTAAATAAAGCTGCATCACAATTCATGAACGGTAGGTTTTCGAATTTGCACTGATAATCCTTTTTTAAAATAATGGCAATGCCCCCACCAATTTTTGAGCCCCTATCATTCCTCACTATAACGTAGTTAGGTGGTAAGGCGGCGGCAACATCAGGGCCTGAACTCTCATGCAACCAAGTCTCTGTGAGAAATACGGCATCCGGTTGCTCATTAACCAAAAGATCAGAAATTTCGGCTTTATGCTTCGGAAGAGAGCGTCAGTTTGTGTTGAGGAAGGAAAATGCTTTGCTAGTTGGGGCGACCTGATTAGTATTATTATTTGTGTTGCCCTTAGGAGTAGTTGTATGTCCCTGGGTTATCTCTAAGAAGAAGTCACAACCTAAGCATTTTTTCTCCCTGTTTTCTAAATATAAAGGGGTGCAATCAGGGAGTGATGGATTGCAGTAAGCCATTATTTGGCTAGAGGAATATTGAAGTCTAGGGGCCATATGTAGGTAATCCAAATTTACAGATTCTAAAATACCAAATTTTACCGATTCGGTACTTCAGAATCGGTAAATGGTATGTAGGTATTGATTCGGTAAATGTTACCGAATCAGTAAAATTCGGTAAATACCGATTCGGTATTTACTGATTCAGTAATTCCCATTCATTCCTATGGGCCTGGAGGCCCATAGGAATTAATGGGATGCCATTCACTATTACCGATTCGGTAAATACCGAATCGGTAATAGGGGGTGCATATTCAAGGGTGGCAGAGTGTCACATTGACACCCTGTTGCACCCCTGAATCATGCATGTGTGCACATGTGGCACACATACATGCCCTAAGGGCATGTATGTCTGCCACATGCCACTTTTGGAAAAGTACAAATTTGATTTTTCAAAGGTTTTTGAAATTTGTGGTAAATACCGAATCATTAACTCAGAAATGCACTCACTTCAGTGCTCCCTACATTACGGATTCGGTAATTTACCGAATCGGTATTTTAAGGATTCTGTAATTTACCGACTCCTTAAATTACCGATTCGGTAAGTCACCGAATCCTTACATTTGGCCCCTATATCTCAAATGCCTAATACCGGTCAGTAACGGGCGAAATTCAGTAATTTCGGCCGTTACCGACCTGTATTGGGCTACCTACATCTGGCCCCCTAGGTGCCCTATTTGAGCCTGGGGTCATGGCCTCCTGATTTCTATCATTTAGCTGGGGCTCTTGGTTCCTGACTTCTTGTGTATGGTGAAGTGCCCTGATCTTCTGTTCTGGTGGAAGTGTAAAGCTATATGGGCAAGCTAAGCTGTTTTCAGATGCCGCTAAGCGTACACAATGAGGGTCAGCTCCCTTACGGTTTAGGTTAAACAAGTCTTCTTTAGAGTAATGTTGACAACGGATGGGGAAAGGACCAGGGATTCTGGCCCTAGGCCCGGGCGGCGACGGGTGCAGACGGGCTTGTCTTAGGCGCGCCTACTGCGCGCGTTCGTGGCATCTGCACCTAAATAGTCCCCGCCTGCCGCCTTGCGTATGACGTAGCAGGGGATGTGCCGTGATGTACAGGTCCGCCCTCCACACAAACAGTAACAGCTGCGGTGGACCTAGGACCGGAGCATACAGGCACGTAGGTAGAGCGACCTAATGCCCCAAAACTAAGTTTAAAAACCGGAATAAGGGAAGGGTTAGAACAACAAAAAACACAAGTTTAAAAGCGCTGCCCAAATATGCTTCACAGAACTTACAGGCGTCCGCTGCGCGTCCGTGGCATCTGCACCTAAATAGTCCCCGCCTGCCGCCTTGCGTATGACGTAGCAGGGGGTGTGCCGTGCTGTACAGGTCCGCCCTCCACGCAAACAGCAACAGCTGCGGTGGACAGGGGCGGAGCGTACAGCCACGTATGATCTCTGTCTTTGAATGCTCAGCAAATGTGATGAGACAAAGAGATGATTTACAGCTCTGTTTACTGAAACAGTGCTTGGAGCCAGCAAAAACAACGAAGAAAAAAAAAGCTCCTAAAATGGTCATTAAATGGGAGGTGTGGATGGATAGTAGTAATTGGTCTCTGCTCTAGGGAAAGTTTAAACACAGGAAGGGGTTTGACGCTTGCAAGCTATGGATAAATGGTTTGAAGAACATGGGAGTGACGATGGAGCCAGAAAATGGGAAGCATATGGCTGGCTGAAGTCCACAAAGTAAATACAACATGTCTCTTCGAGACAGCGCATGCTCTGTCCAGAGCCAAGCCTAAAAACAGACCCCTATCTACATTGTATATACTGAACTGCAAGGGTGCAATTATGAACCTCTGTTTGCAACCTGTTTTTATGGACAATATTGGAGAGTTGAGCCCATGCATTACTTAATCCTGATCCAACTGTCTCAGTACAGTGTCATTGTAGCCAACAAAAGCTGTGGCAATTTTCCCATTAGTTCAGTTTGCGCCACAGCAATCTCATATTGACTCAGTCAAATATTGTTTTATATTCCAAGAAGCATGCCACAATTTAACCAGCATCATGGTCAGTTGCTCAGTAATTAGTAACGATATGGCCAAGGTGTTGTCCATTTTCATAGTGCCAGAATCTAGCTGTATCTGTGCTGTGGCAAATCTAAAAACAGTGCACCATTCCTACTCTAACTACCATTTATTTGCACCTTCCAATATACAGTCTTTATCATGCTTGCCATTGTTCTTGAGGGCTTCAATAGTCTCGTTATTTTCCTATTTAGGATCCTTTTTTCCTGTATTAATCTCTTACCATACCATTTTGCACACCTCATTTTAGCCTCTGCCAATTTTTGTTTGGGTGACGAACAGAATGAGAAATTCAGAAAAGTTAAAATCATCCCACAGCGCAGGCAGGTCTGAACCAGACCTCATCCTGAGCCATTCTTCAAACAGGGGCTTAATATAGGCACCCCATGTTGTACTTTTAAGGGCAATCACATCAGCTCTGGACCGTATCTTCTGGAAGTCACTATATTTTGTGATATGAACCTTATCTGGACCTGGAAATGTTTCTATAATGCGCATGTGAATCTGCATGAGAATGGCCATTCAAAATTCTCTGATTTTAGCATGTGCCATAAAACTGCATAGCCAAGCCGATCTTGTGCAGTGTTAATGGAGGCGAATACTGAAATTACCCAGTAAGAATCCTCTGGTTCCATTTCATCATCCAACAGAGGAATTTGCAGTTAGCTTAAGTTAAAATCTCTGGTCACTGCTATCCCATCTTACCAAGAGTTACTGGTTATAAAACACATGCCATTGATTAGTTTGCCAACAGCAAAATCCTTTGCCTTGTTTGTGGTTGGGATTACTATGTTTGTTACAAATTATTAACTTCTTTTCTTCTTGTACAGTAAGTTCTTCTGCGTTTAATGGATGCTGAGTAGGTTGACAACTCTTCAACCATATATTAGTTTACAAGACACACATTTCATATTTTTTTCAATATTTGGATTCCACAGTTCATGAGTTTATTTCCCCAATCTGATTAACTTTATAAATAGAAAAGATAAAAAATGTGGGAGACTATAAAAATACTCTATGCTGAATCAGTGAGGGGTGAACAGACTAGGTGTGTATTATAAGAAAAGATGTATCCCTATGCACAGTGGTGTTCTTAGATGTTAACTAAAACTACACATTACAAAGGTATTCAACATACAGTGCACAGTATTTGTGGCACTGCCAAGGTTTTGGTTCATAGTAGTTATTTGAATGACTGGAAGTCTGGAACCGATTCGTGTGAAATAAGTATTTGATCAGTCTAGCAGTAAATTTGTCCCCCTTGTTTCTAATATCAGTTGAGCAATAATATTTGTAAAACCAGTTTGCTTAAATGGTAGAATATTTTCTCATTTCAAGGTTTGTTTTCACACGTTTAGCACCAGACATATACCTGAAGATCCTGCAATATTGAGTCAAGTGTGTAATAGATGGAGCTTTGCCTTAACACAAGGAATCACAAGGAAAACTCTATATGGAGTATGCTTTCTTCATTGAAAATAGTCCTCCTCAGGGAAATGTGCTCACCAGCAACTGAGCTGACAGGAATAATTATCCTTTGTTATTTTAAAACCAGTGTCTATGCTGTCCAATTTTTCTATTGTGCTATCTTCAGTCTGCTATCCACCTTGACATGTTCAATGTCTGGTGTGCACATTGTTCCCTGGAAACCTCTAATAGATTCCTAAAAAAGTTATATAAAGCCTTTCCATCAACTGCCTTGAGTTTTTCTTTATAAAGAACTGATAATTGCAGAACAAGGACTTGCAAAACACTATCTGGTTAGGTTTTCTGGTCTTAACTACAGACTTCCATGGTTTAAGAGTCACAAAAGGGGTATTCAAGTTAAAAGGAGCTACAAAAAGATGATGAACATTGTCAGACCTTCGATATATGTGTAATATAGGAAGTCTAGTACATTCCTTGATTACTAACCAGGAACTTCTAACGTCGAGGATTATGCCATTTTGAAATGCTTGTTTAAAAGCCAAGGTTTGGGTCATAATTGGTGATTTCCCTGTGTTGACTGTAAACTGTGTTTGGTTGAGCGTCCCATGTAGCAAAAGAATATGCCAACTATGCAATAGTCATAGTGAACCACTCCATCCCAAAAGTGTACAAAGGGTGTATCAATCCTGGTTCTGAAGCCTGGTCTCCTGTGAGAGGACTTCTGAATTCCCCTTGTGGGATGTGCTCAAAACCTGAATCCAGCAGGTTGACGAGGAATTTGGTTCAGCTGTCACAAAGGTGCCACTGGACAATAAGTCAGCGCCTTACAATACTGTGAAGCACAGTAAACACTGCTTCCCAAAGGAAGACAAACACTCTCAAAGGCTTATGTTAGAAATCTTATTGTCATGTGAATTAGTAACATTTCTGTTTTGTGTGCACGACAGAGCAGTTGCATCCACTTTGAGTCATTATTATGTAGTGTTTGGCTTGCTGTCAGTGCCAATTCATTCTTGTCATCTTCTAGGCACTGGGCAAAATGCCACAGCAAGATAATTTAATCTAGCCTCTTTTTATTATTATTTTTTCAAACGTTGGGTGAGGTGTATATTTCTAGGTGTGTCCTTTCCAGCAGTTTAGGAAAGAACTGCACACCTAATGAGACTCAACCATCCAATTTATTTAAACGTAGCTGGGAGAGCTGCATGGAATATTGCTATGTGTCCCTTCCTGATCAAAATTCATCTACATTCATGCTATTGAAGCATTCAATGTATTATTCATCAACCTCATATGTTTTCCGATTTGAGGACAAAGTGCCCTTTTCATTCACACAAGGTAATTGAAACTCTGCTCTGTGGACATGGCGATTGACCCATAAGGCAGCAAAGCACACCGCTCACCCGAAGCGTTTACTTGAGATGCTGGACAATATTTCAGCACCTCACCACACAGCCAACACAGCTTCCCAAATCAAAACAATCACTCTCAGAGGTTCAAAGTATACAGATCAGGTTTAATGTAAGTGTCACTAGCCGTAGGATAAGTGTTAAATCTTCACCATCTATGCACAAACAGCTTCATACTCATATGAAGGATAACCTTGTATCACTCCCCAACCTCCTAGCAAGCCTCTATTTCCAGGTATTGTTGGGCAGAAACCGCAACCCTATTAAGAAATGTATTAAACCTGTAAAAGTCGCTGGAGTTTATTCTAAGTCTTCTATAAGTAGATCAGTTTTGTCCTTCAGTGTCCCAGAGCGTTTCTACTTTTACTGCCCATCCAGCCAGTTGTATGTATTTCAGCCAACTTTGTGTTCTTGTCCAATTTATGCCTCCAGTTTGGGGGATGGGAGAGCTTTACAGACTAAAGGCCTCATTACGATGTCAGTCGGAAAGCATTCAATTGATTCCTTGTCGAAATTGGTTCTGACCGAATCTGGTTCGGTGAGTCTGACTGACCGATTATGATGTGTCCGAACACCATTCGGTCGATGTCCCATTGACTTCAATCGGAGCCTGTGTTCCGACCGACAACACAGGCTCCTATTGAAGAAAAAGGTGGTTGCGGAAAACCGTGCACCCCTTCGCAGGCACCCCATGGCTGTAAAGAGGGATCCTATGGGTACCTCCACGGGCCCCAACCGGAGGTCTCCAGGTGAAGGGGGGCCTGTTACGGGATCCCCAAGTCAGTCGTTCTGTGTCAGACAGACCAATTCAGAAAGGCTGTCCAAATCCAACATCGTAATACGTCAGTGGTAAACGCAGTCCGTAGAGCTGTATGATTCGGCTCCGACCGACTAGGAGTCTCCGAATGCCAGTCGGAACTGAGTCGGAAAGACCACGGTTACCTTCTATCGTAATCAGTTGGTCGGAAATGTTTCCGAGTTGGCCGGAAACATGGATTCCGACACAGGATAGGAAAATCCGCATGCCGTTCGGAGCCTTTCCGACCGACATCGTAATGAAGCCCTAAATTCTGACCAGGTACAGCTGACAATTGACCCCGTGACCTTTTCTGTACCTGGAAATCCAAGAATGCATTTGTTTGAGCTGGTCCTCAGGCAGAGGTACACCCTGTGAATTTGCTGTTAAAGTAGTTGACACTCAGAATAGAGATGCAAACTTCAGGAAAAAAACAAATAGCGATAAACGTGGTGTTGCTATTGCCCTTCCGCATGCTGCAGACCAATCTAAACATACATCCACAGGGTTTGTTCGGATAAAGCATTCACAGGCTTTTTCCTGGTTGGCATCAAAATATATCCGCCCTACTTTAAGGACTTTGGGCCCGATGTAGGTAATTCCGATTTACCGACTCTTAAATACCGAATCATACCGATTCAGTATTTAAGAGTCGGTAAATCGGAAGCAGGCAGATGTAGGTAATAAATTACCGATTCTGTACGATTCGGTATTTACCGAATCGGTAAATACCGAATCGCTATTTCCCATTGATTCCTATGGGCCTTGAAGCCCATAGGAATCAATGGGAAATACCAAATCGGTATTTACCGATTTGGTTAATACCGAATCCTGCAAGGGTGAACGGGGTGTCACTTTGACACCCTGTAGCACCCCAATTCCAGGCTTGTGTGTCATGTGGCACACATGCATGCCCTAAGGGCATGTCTGTGTGTCACATGGCACAGGTGTACATGCACAGATGTGCATGTACACCTGAATTCGGTATTTTACCACCCAATTGTATTGGGTGATAAAATACCGAATTCTGAAGGCCTGTAGCACTGTAAACAGTGCTACCTACCTAAATCTGGGATTTACCGAATCGGTAAAATTACCAATTCGGTATTTTACAGAATCGGTAAATTTACAGATTCTGTAAAAGAATGGCCCCTACATCTCAATCACCAAATACCGGTCGGTAACGGCCGAATTCGGACGTTACCGACCGGTATTTGGTGACCTACATCGGGCCCTTTGTGCCTAATGTGTTTCTGAGTGGCAGTAAATTCCAGAAGAGGGAACTGATTTACATGAACATTAGGTTCAGCTAATGAATCTTTATTGCAAATGTAGTGCAACATACCTCTTTTGCTTAAAAAACAAACAAGCAGTAACTTTTTGTACCTAAACATTTATGACAATTGATTAATATAATAGTTTTAGTTATAACTGGCCCTGCTTGAAGTAAAATGTGGTGGGAGTGCAATGAACCGACATAAGAAAAGTAGGTAGACGAGTTTGTTCAAGTTATGTTAGCACAATGTTCCGAGGATAAAATCTACTGTGCAGTTAGTACTGCCACCAAGTTAATTTAATGTGATTAGCTATATGGGTTTTAACCGCTTAATATACAGAGTGCATAATAATAACACATTATTCTGAACAGTTAGCCATATATCTTACAATTCTGGTAAAAGTATTTATTATCAATCAAAATACTGCATATGTACATTGAATGCGTTGATGAGTAATATATTTTAGTTTTTCTATTGTCTTAGGTCACTCATTTGTGTTTTAGTTGATTAAGATATCTAGGGTATAATGATGAATCTGTAGATAAATATTAATGCCTGTTTTAGGAAGCAGTACTGGTCTTTTGGTCCAAATTTGCAATAAAGGTTGATTTGAAGATGGGGTTTGCCCAGGGTCACACAATTCTAGCCAAGTGTGGTGAAGCTGGGACCGTAACTTCAGTCTCCTGGTTATACAGGCTGCACTTTAAGGTGTCAGGTGTTGTAAGGTGATGTTTGGAAGGCTATCTTACCTAAGACAAATGATTTTCTTAGGTGACATGTGCTTAGGCGGGTTTAATCTTGTTGAGGAGACAGATGGTAGCTGCAGCTTTTACATTTGAGGCCAAACCAGTGAGCTTGGGATTCTGTTTTATATAGTCTGAACTTGGTCGGATGGCATTAGAGAATTTACAAGAGAACCAGATTACTTTACACTTCCTTTTAGGCTCAGGGAGACAAAGTGATTTGCCCAGAATCACAGGATGTTGAGCTGAGGTTGGGAAACCTTGTTCCCCACTTCCCAAACCAGCGGTGCTAGCCGTTAGCCCACATCTCTTTCCCCTCTTACTTTTTCACTTGTATCTTGCCAAACTTCCACATCTGTTTCAGCTGATGCTTTTTACATGCAGAAAACACTCGTATACTTCTCAATCTGAAAGGGTAGTATCCAGGTGTAGTAGAAATACTATATCTGGCTTAGAAAGCGATCCTGGACTGGATGTCCCTCGACTTCTTGAACCTTAACCCGTCTTAGATGGAATTAATGATAACTAAATGTCCTTTTAATGTTCAGGATCATGGATTATGGACTCGCTTCCTTGGCCTTTGCCCCTGGTTAGCTGCAGTGTTAGGAATCTTGGAACTAGGATTGAGTCTAAAATCAGTCTTACTGAAAAGGTTGCTCTAATGACTAAAACCTGTTTCTTACATCTTGGAGTTCTAAGATATTTGGTTTTCTCTCTATCACTTTGAGAATAAAGTTGATCATTGCTTTTGTTCAGTCCCAAATCAGCCTCAGTAATTTGGTCCATTGTCTTATACAGAACAGGAGCATCTCAAAGCTTCAGTAAATAGATTTTATGGATGCAGGAATTCTCCTGCACCTAAAGATACTCCATGTCTGCTTCACTGGTTCCCTGTGAGCAAGCGCATCACATTTTAAGCTGCCTGCATGATGCATCACATCTCCTAAGTTGTGAGGCCTAACTCCTAAGAAGAAAATGTGATAAACATTCTC
This sequence comes from Lissotriton helveticus, assembly GCF_964261635.1. NCBI lineage: Eukaryota > Metazoa > Chordata > Amphibia > Caudata > Salamandridae > Lissotriton > Lissotriton helveticus. The sequence continues at coordinate 684,836,641 of NC_136073.1, forward strand.
CTTAGAAGGCTCTGAGATCTACTGGAGAGCTTCTAATGGAAGCACCAACATTCAAACAGAAAAATGTGGAGGTAAGGCTCTTGGTATGTAAGGAGCCTTGTAATGGAAGTGTGTTGCCCTGAGGAGATGCAGCAAGCAATCCCACTTCAAAGTACCCCAACATGTCACTCTGCGTAGCCCTAGTTTGGCACGTTTCTGAAGTTACTAGTTAGCATTCGCTGTAATGCAAGAGGCCTGTGCAGGGTGTGTATGTTGCGCTTCAAACTTATACTTAGGGACATAATACACAGAGTTAATCTCGGCCACTAATAATTACCGTGGACTTCCAGATCTTTCCCTTTTATCTTTGATTATTGTACCACCACATTCAAGGATGAGTGCAAATCAGTCTTCATGATGCTCCATAGGAACAGACCAGCCTGAAGTGCTCTGCCCAGAGCCAATTGATATAGCATTGGTGGCCAGCCTTTTGCCTTTGCCAATGCTTGTTTTACTTTGCTTTTTGTACAACTTTCCTGTTGGGGATCTTTTGCGACCTCGCAACAATATTACAAAAAAAATTACTAAAAGTAATTGTAATAATCCGCGGAACTGAAGGGAACCACTTTGTGTGTGAATGGGCTCCTCATGAAACACCAGTATTTTGTAACTCGCAGTGAAGTTAACCAATACCTAAGTTGGGCTAATCCATTACTCCATGCCATAATGGTTGGACTAGATATGTGAATGACACGACGACAGGCCAATGGATGTGGAGGGCTGGGTAAAAGCCCTTATATATAAGTATATCTTACATCAAATTGTACTGAAATCAAAAGGTTTCGGATAACGCCAGACATAACAAGCATTTGCAATGCAATAGGTCTCGCATTAGGGAAGTTTGAGCTATGGGGATTGTAAATGACACATTTTTTGTTTATGTGTTGGTTTTGAAAATAGCTAAATTAATAGCTTTGTCATTTACAATGCCAATAGTTATAACTTTCGCAAATGTGACACCTATAGCATTTGTAATGCAATAAGTGTTGTATTTACGTGAATTAGATGTATTGATATTACAAATAACAATGGCTTTTATTTTTTTTATAATTAATACTTAAATAAAAGTTATTGTAATTTATAATGGCAATAGCTTAAACTTTTGTAAATAACCTTTGTGAAGATTATGTTCAGTGTATTTTATTGTGACAAAAATCCAAGAACAGAAGTGAAAAATTAACATCTTTTTGTGACATTTGTAATAAAGCTTGAAACATTGAGAGAACATATTTGAACCAGTTGTTGTTGAATGGTTGCACAGATTGATGCTGTGGGGGCGCGGAGTGACGTTGTGGTGGCGACGAGTGATGCTGTGGCGTTCAGTGATGCTGTGGTAGCGCATAGTGATGTTGTGGTGCCCCTGAGTGATGCTGTGGTGGCCCTGAGTGATGCTGTGGTGGTGCTGAGTGATAATGTGGTGGTGCTGAGTGATAATGTGGTGGTGCTGAGTGGTGCTGTGGTGGTGCTGAGTGATGCTGTGGTAGTGCTGAGTGATACTTTGGTGATGTTGAGTGCTGCTGTGTTGGTGCTGAGTGATAATGTGGTGGTGCTTAGTGATAATGTGGTGGTGCTGAGTGATGCTGAGTGATGCTGGTGTAGCGGTGAATGATGATGTGGTGATGCTGAGTGGTGCTGTGGTGGCGCTGAGTGATGCTGGGGTGGTGCTGAGTGGTGCTGTGGTGGTGCTGAGTGGTGCTGGGGTGGTGCTGAGTGATGCTGTGGTGGTGCTGAGTGATGCTGTGGTGGTGCTGAGTGATGCTGTGGTGGTGCTGAGTGATGCTGTGGTGGTGCTGAGTGGTGCTAAGTGATGCTGTGGTGATGCTGAGTGGTGCTGTGGTGGTGCTGAATGATAATATGGTGGTGCTGAGTGATAATGTGGTGGTGCTGAGTGGTGCTGTGGTGGTACTGAGTGGTGCTGTGGTGGTGCTGAGTGATGCTGTGGTGGTGCTGTGTGGTGATGTGGTGGTGCTGAGTGATACTGTGGTGATGCTGAGTGATAATGTGGTGGTGCGGAGTGATGCTGGGGTAGCGCTGAGTGATGATGTGGTGATGCTGAGTGGTGGTGTTGTGGTGCTGAGTGATGCTGGGGTGACGCTGAGTGATGCTGTGGTGGTGCTGAGTGGTGCTGTTGTGGTGCAGAGTGGTGCTGTTGTGGTGCAGAGTGGTGCTCTGGTGGTGCTGAGTGATGCTGGGGTGGCGCTGAGTGATGCTGAGTGATGCTGTGGTGGTGCTGAGTGATGCTGTGGTGGTGCTGAGTGGTGCTGTGGTTGTGCGGAGTCGTGCTGTGGTGGTGCCGAGTGATGCTGTGGTGGTGCTGAGTGATGCTGTGGTGGTGCTGAGTGATAATGTGGTGGTGCAGAATGATAATATGGTGGTGCTGAGTGGTGCTGTGGTGGTGCTGAGTGGTGCTGTGGTGGTGCTGAGTGATGCTGTGGTGCTGCTGAGTGGTGCTGTGGTGGTGCTGAGTGATAATGTGGTGGTGCTGTGGTGGTGCTGAGTGGTGCTGTGGTGGTACTGAGTGGTGCTGTGGTGGTGCTGAGTGATGCTGTGGTGGTGCTGTGTGGTGATGTGGTGGTGCTGAGTGATACTGTGGTGATGCTGAGTGATAATGTGGTGGTGCGGAGTGATGCTGGGGTAGCGCTGAGTGATGATGTGGTGATGCTGAGTGGTGGTGTTGTGGTGCTGAGTGATGCTGGGGTGACGCTGAGTGATGCTGTGGTGGTGCTGAGTGGTGCTGTTGTGGTGCAGAGTGGTGCTCTGGTGGTGCTGAGTGATGCTGGGGTGGCGCTGAGTTATGCTGAGTGATGCTGTGGTGGTGCTGAGTGATGCTGTGGTGGTGCTGAGTGGTGCTGTGGTTGTGCTGAGTGGTGCTGTGGTGGTGCCGAGTGATGCTGTGGTGGTGCTGAGTGATGCTGTGGTGGTGCTGAGTGATAATGTGGTGGTGCAGAATGATAATATGGTGGTGCTGAGTGGTGCTGTGGTGGTGCTGAGTGGTGCTGTGGTGGTGCTGAGTGATGCTGTGGTGCTGCTGAGTGGTGCTGTGGTGGTGCTGAGTGATAATGTGGTGGGTAATTAATAAAACCACTTATGCATAGCTGGGAGCTGCTTTATTGTAAGCAACAGACATGCTACATGCGCTGCACAACGAGTGTTTGCTTATGGTTTGAAAGGCATGTGGGGCCCCGTTTTTTAAAGGTTAAATGACACACTTTAAAGGCAACATTAGATCCCAAGTGGCAGGCACGCTGTATGCGCTGCAGAACGAGTGTTTGCATATGGGTTGACAGGTGTGTGGGGCCCCGTTTTTAAAAGCTACATTTGATGCTTTAAAGACAGCATCGGATCCCAAGTGGCAGTCGCGCTGTATGCACTGAACAACGAGTGTCTGCTTACAGGTTTAAAGGAGTGTGGGGCTCTAGATTTTTTTAGATAAATTCCACACGTTTAAAAATCCCTCATAACCTCTGCAATATTTTGTTTAAGCTGTAACAGTATATTTTTTAACTATACAGTTAAACCACAAATAGCTGTATAATACTATATACCAAGCATACACAATTATTAAAAGACATAGGAAAATAAGGCCTACATTTATCGCACAATACATCTTTAACGCAACATTTATAACAAAGTACCAGATGCAGCTAACCTCTGCAACAGGTTTGTAAACAAACGGCGAGAAAAGTGATAAAACCCACGCCCCAGCTCCACTTCTAAAGAGAACACAATTAATTTTATGGTGGACCAAAAGCATAATATAAAACTTATGCTTATCTCCAGGAAGCGCAATAAAGATGTGCGTCTGTGCTCAAGAAAGCATGCCATGCAAGCTACTTTGCATTACGTATCACATGTGCAAAACGCACAGGGCAAAGGAGTACACTATTATATAGCATATACTTGTTTTCTACATTTATATGTTTTCTTTTTTATTAATTATCACGCACACGGACTGCTTATTTTAAACTAAATAGTCCTATTGCAGAGCTCTTCGCTAGCAGTACTACGGATTTTACTTGTAAATATAAAAAGCTCTTATGCGTAAAACATCAGTCTCTGCTGTAAAAATAAACAGATCACCGTGGCGTGTTCGCAATGCACAGCCATAGCTCTACTTAAAATGTATGTTATACCACAGGGTGTAGACATATGTTGTCGGGATGCCAAACATTTTTAAACACAATTGCAGGAGGTGAAAATACTATAGTTTAAATAACCAACCGGTGTGCAGCACCAATAGAGCCCGCGTTTCCCAGAGAGCCGAACCGGTTCCTCAGTTGCATGGCAGCGGTTTAAACTACATTTATGCTAAATCAGAAGGGATGTGGCGGCAACGATACCAAATCCAGTTTTAGCTACCTCTGTGCGCGTAGCTTTGTATCTGTGCACATCATACACAGTACAAAAAAGACATCATTCCGTGCTAACAAAACAAATATGTTTTAGGTAATGTAAATAGTGCTGATAAAAAGCACGGTTACAACTACGGGTGAAATTGGCAATAAGTAAACCTGCATAAAGACGCACACCGTTTAACAGTTAAAAACCTTACATTTTAAAGTGCAAATCTGTAATATACCATAGCTAGGAATGTAATAAACGTAAGTGCTGTTTGTTAGTTAGCTCCGTATATTACCTCACACATAAATGTTTAGCGCTGCTTGAATTGTAAAAATAACTCCTGTGCCTGCCCACTAAAATATGCTTGTTCTTAAAAAAAACATGCGATCCCAAGCAGCAGCTGCGCTGAATACGTGACACAACGAGTGTCTGCTTACACATTTAAAAGCGAGTAAGGCACTCGTCTTTTTTTTTTTTACCAAAAAGTCTATAAAACATCGGGATTGCTAACAAAATATCACACGGAGTAGCGCTGCACATTAATAATAATTTCGAGCACTTTGCTATTTAGATTGTAACAGCACAGCCTCCTCGATCCTTTTCAATTAGCATCAGCTACAATAGTTATATTCAGGGGGTACAACACGTTTAAAAGCATATTGTCCTCAAAAAAACTCCTGATCCCAAGCAGCAAACATGCGAAATACGTCCGACACAGGTTACAAAGCATATAGAGCCCTCCTCTTTCTATAACTAAATTGCTTGTTTTTAAAAAAAACACATGATCCCAAGCAGCAGCCGCGCTGAATACGTGACACAACGAGTGTCTGCTTACAGATTTAAAGGCGAGTAAGACGTGTAAGGCTATAAAACATCGGGACAGCTAACAAAACCTCACGTGCTTAAACAAACAAGAACATCGCCAAAAGAAACAAGACGGAGGGAAGAGAGGGGAGGGGGGAGGAGAAATGCGACACGGCGGGAAGGGGCAGGCAGGATGACTCAGGGGAGGGGGCGGAGCGGGGCAGAGCGGCATGTGGGTGTGAAGAAGCCGGGCCTTTGAAGTGAAGCTAAGCTTCACTTCAAAGGTGTCGGAGGAATGCGGGCGGCTGTGCACGCGCTTTTAAGCTCAATGCACATGCGCATTGAGCTTAAAAGTCACGGGCACTGCAAGGAATCGCCACGATTCCTTGCAAGTTAGATAAAGAGTCGATGAGCCCCTATAGTCTCGCTTGCTCGATGCGCATGCGCATCGACAGGCGAGACCTAAAAATGAAACATGCTATAGCACCATGGGAAAACACTATGCTTGGAGTTTGTGATGAGTACTAAACATAGCAAGAAGTAAAAAAAAACAGCATTCTTATATAAAAATATAATGCAGGGAAAGATAACATGTTTCCTCCTTGTTACCTATAAAGTGCTAGAACACCAATTAGGTACAATTTTAAAATTCAAAGTAAAGTGGGTAAACATGTCACAGTAATTTTTTTAATGAGACTTTCAGCTACAATGGTTTTTGTGGGAACAGTTTCTGCCAAACTGTGTGAATGAAAAAGCAAGCGGGATGGCATATTAATTTGCCCTCTTTACTCCGAGGCCAGCCTTTGCAGCAGACTCTCTTTGTGAAAATAAGGCAGTCCAGCCAAACCCCTGATCCGGCAGCCAGTGGTGTAAAGACAGTTATGGGGCCTCCTGCAAGGTGCACTGAGGGGCCCCTTGACACCCGTATGCCATCCCCGTCCCCTGCTTCCCACCTTTACAAGGAGTTGCAGAGGGGAAACAACATTTACAACGTGGTTGTAAATGTTTTGTATATTTGTTGCTTGTGCTTCACCAGAAATACATGGTGATAGGCTGCATACTTGCGTTCAGTGATCAAGTGAATGCCACTATATCAGCAGCCTTTTACACTCAAGATAATAAAAAAATCCTGCCGTTCATTTCCCCTACGCTACAAACAACTGTAGTAACTGCTTTTTTTTAGCCAAACTTGACTGCTGTAATGGTTTATATCTCAACTTCCGTTTGCAATATGCCAAAGACTAGAGCTACAGGTTCTCCAAAATGCAACAGCCAGGCTGCTATTGGGGATTCCTAAAACTCGGTCAGCTGAACACACCTTACGGAAGCTACATTGGCTTCCAGGAAAACATAGGTTGAGTTTCAAGGCCTTGTATATTACCCATAAGGCCCTTACCCGACTCAGGCCCTAAATTCCTTAAAGATAGGTTCAGATGGTACCAGCCAGAAAAGTTGCTATGCTAAAGCACTGCCATGAATGGTGTTGTTTCCTACGTCTCAGCTTTGCGCTTGGGGTGGAAGGAGTTTTGTAATAGGGGCCTCAAAACTATGGAACAGCCTACCAATGCACATCAAGTCCCTACCCGACCTACTCACTTTTTGAAAGGTCCTCAAAACCTAGCTTTTAATAATTAATGGGCATGCACTTCTTATCCTGGCAGCGTCAAGATGCTTCTGGGTAATTGTTGCACTTTAGAAAAACTTTTTAAAATAACAAAGAGGGTCCCATTTAGGAGGAAAAAGCCACAGGGAAGGAAAAAAACTCCTTATCAGTAAGGATAGTTCTTGGTTGAAGATGAAGAGTTTTTCAAGTGTTTAGGAATATGACACCAAAACTACCCTAATCATTCAGGCTGAAGAATCCAACATGGAAAAACTGCTGCAGAAAAGAGGCGCTAAATGGGGGCAACATTTTTTGTAATGTGGGTGATGAATGCCATGCAAAAAGGCCACAAAATTGTTTCATTTTGTAAACGAACCGCAACCCATCACCTATCTGTTCAGACTCTTGCAGCTCATCAAATGTGTCTTATTTTTGGTTTTAACTGTGAATGTGCATAAAATAGATTTTTCAGTAATTCTGATTTTTCCAGACTGCTTCCTTACCGTGAACATTCTGCCAGGAGGGGGTCGCTCATTATTTTTCGGTGTGCCATTAGGGGTGGGTAGGGATTACCGGTCTTCTTACCATTTATATTTTGGAATGCATGCATACCTGTCAACTTATTCACATTTGTCGGGTGCCACCCACTTTTTATTCTATCCTGTATCACCTTACAAGAGAGTGTTTATTCCTCATTAACCTTAATGGGATCACCCTCTTAAACGCCTAACCTCACCCAAATATTTGAGGCAGAAGTTTGCCAAGTATATGTACGCTAACTCCAAAAACACATAAAGATAACCTGTTCTGCCCAGGGAAGCAAGTTTCAAATAAGTGGAAAAACAAAATTAGAAGTAAGATGCCTGAATCCACTGTCAAAAATAATTGTCACTAGAACAAAATGTCGCCAAGTTAAACTACTGGATTGGCGTCAATGGGACTTTGGGGCTAGAGTACAGCACACAACCAGCGTGGAATACTTGTTAGATACTTGTAGCTCCATTTTCTTAACTCCCACTAGTAAAGAACCGAATAACATTGAACTGGGTACCCTTGTATTGTCCTGGGATCTCCATCAATCAGCATAATTGCTTGGTTAGTATAGATTCACTTGTTCCAAGCCTACTTTAGTAATGATTTGTGTTAGTTAATATGAAAGTAAGAAGAGATTGCTACAGACTAATGTCTACGTTCCTTTTTGTTTTAAGCGTAGGAATTAATTTTTCGAAATATTTTATTTTCTGCAACATGAATGATCGATTTTGCCATTGTACAGCACAGGCTTGAAGTCTCATCACAGACAGAGCTAGCTGCTGGATAGAAAACCTGGACTGGTGGAAGGTGCCACCCAAGATTTGGGGACTTTTGGCACCGCAGCTAGAGTGGGGTGTCTGGAGCGCACATTAATATTCAAGATTCCAGTTAAATTATCTGTGGGTAGCCGCCCCGCCGCGGGTGCCTCTGGGGTGCACGTGTGCTCATTAACGCGTGCACACGGCGGAAGACAGCTATACGGGCAGCCACGTAACTGCTGGCAATTTAGCTCTCCATTGTAAGTTTGCTATTTTATGTCGCGCATTAGCCAAAGTAATTTCATGCGTATGGATATAGTGCATTAAGTGCGGGCATATAAATATAGTGAAACTAATTTCATAGCGATTAGTTAACAGAGTGCATCGACCGCATATTGTTTGCACGGGATACAATTTACATTGAAATGCCGGGCATTGGCACCGCTGCGCTTTCTTCAGTAGGAGTGGCCAATGCGTCGAGGACATCCACACGCCTTTGGCCAATTGCGTGCTAAAGCCAGACGCAAAGGCCAATGGCGTGTGAGCACCACATGGATGAGCTTCTACTGAAGCTGAAGTGATTCCAAGAGGTTGATTTCCTATGCAGCGCATGCGCACTGTCATAGGCTTGACCTAAAAACGATTTTCCTATGGAAACTTTGGTCCTAACTATAACGACCTACTCGCCAGTAGGTCCAACAAAGGTAGTTATAGTTAGGATGTAGTTTTCATAGTGTTTTGTCAATAACTTTTGCGTTGTTTGAAGAATCTATGCGAAACTTTTTTAAATTAGTTCGCCGCTCACTTTAGTTCCACAGGAAATTTTAAACAAGGCTACAGCCCGAACTGCTGAATGGAATTGCACCAAAATTGGCAGAAAGGTAACTTTTGGTGCAGAAAGCAACCTTTTTGTTTAATGGTGTAAAGCCATTCAGTAGTAGCTGAGTTATTTAAAGAAATTTCCAGTTGTGTATATATAGGGACGCGGTGGATCCGCAACCCCTAACGATCTTGTGCTGTGATCTGGTTGGCTGCCAACACATCAAACCAGGAAGTGTTGGCAACCATCTTGTGACTCGGTTGAACCAAGTAACCTGAAAAAACATTTTATTTTTAAAAAGAAAAGGGGCAGGGTAGAAATGCTCTGACCCTCTAGGCCTCTTGGTCCGGGTCCCAAAGGGACCCTGCAAGGACAAAAAAGCATTAAAAAAAAAATGTCAACGGAAGTCACCCTGGATCCACGACTCCCGCCGAAAAAATGAACTGATTCCCACGCTTTGTTTCTCATCGGCCCAGGGTGGGCCAGGTCCAGAGGGCATGTCCATTTTATGTACGAGGGAGGCGCACGGGCCCCCCTCCTAAATGCCTTAAAGCCCCGGAGACCGCCATTTTCCAGCGGCATACTGTGTAATTTATGCGGGGCTTGCCCTGGGGAACGCCACTTACCCCAGGGAATGCCACTTACCCCAGGGCACATGTTATATTAATGCAGGGGGCCTGTGCGCCCCCTCCCGGAGCCCAGGGGACTGCCTTCTCCCTGGGGCTAAATATGACAAATGCAGGGCCATGCAGCCCCCAGCAGCCCCTGGGATCGCCAACCCCATCGGAGCTAAATTAAATATTAATGGGGGGAGGGGGCGCAGCCCCGGAGACCATCACCTCCCTGGGGCAAATGATTATAATCAAAATGCGGGAGGGGGGCTGCGCAGCGCAGGACCACCCCCTGCCCGGGGCTAAATCAATCGATGGAGAGGGGCCTGGGGCGCCAACAAAATTTTGCAGTGCCCATCCCTGGGATTGGGACATTGCAGTTTGGTGCTCTAGCCAAGCCATAGCAAACTCTGCTCTCCTTCGAGTAAGCGAGAGCATGTAAAAAGCTCTTGCTTACTCGAAGCAGAGCAGAACTACTTTTGGACAGTGGAAGCTACATATTTAGCAGCTCCCTCTGTCCAAAACCATTGCCGGCTCCCGCATGACGTGGGGAGCCGGCAGGGACCATGGGGGCCTTCAGGCTCCCACTGCGGTCCCCAACGAAAATTACTGGGTGGCCTGGGTGGGGCCAGGGCACCCTGTATAAAGTCCAGGTCCCAGAGAATGGGGTCCCCAGAGCCAAAATCAGCCTGGGATGGGGGCCTCCTGTTACCTCCAGTAAGTTCCACAGAGCACGATTGCTGAGAAGACTATCAAGGTCCCACCCTTTTCTCCACCACTCTGCAAATGCACCTCCTGGTGCACTGCTGGTTAGGGATGAAGTCCTTTTGGATGCTGAGGTTTCTGGGGGGCCCAGAAGCCCCCCTGTTACCTCAAGTAAGTCCAAAACTGCAGGATTCCTGAGAGCTGGTCGAAGGCCTCACCCCCTTTGTCCACCACTCTGCAAACATTCATACTAGTTAAAAAACTTTAGAAACCTTAAGACGTTATAGTTAGGAAATAGATACTGAAAAACCTTAGAAATTCCCTGACAAAAACAAGAGGTTACAGCGGCGTTATAATTAGGCTCAGATTTCACTCGAACAAAACCAGTGAAATTCAGCCGTTATAGTTACTTGAGCTAACTATAACTTAAGCCCCCGCATTGCTCTGATTTTGAGCTCACATTTCACATCACTTATGACCTGGTCAGTGACATCATTATGACATCACCTCACACTCATTTTCACACCTCTCTCTCCCTCTAGGCTGTACCTCTGTAATTCCAGCTTCCTCTCCTCTCTGCTCAATCGTTCCTGGTCGACTCTCCCCATTCCCACTCTCAACTGTGCTGTTGTTTTTTTCTTTCTTTTTTTTGGGGAGTTTTATAGAGCACTAACTACACCCGAAGGTATCTGAATGCTTTACACGAGCACCACCAGTTGCATTACAGAGGGACACGTTCATTTTTTTGTTTGTTTTTGTTAGGCACAGGGAGATTGTGTTTGCCCAGAATCAAAGGATATTGAGCGTCGCTGCTGAGACTCAAACCTGATTCCCCTGCTCTAGCCGTTAGGCCACATCCCCTCCCCTAAAAAAACTTTCTCTTTTTGCGCAATTCTCCGTGACATCCAAAGACTTGGGGGGCCCGCTTTGCTTGGGGCCCTTAGATGCCAACAACTCAGTATTTTGTATATTTGTTGCTTGTGCTTCACCAGAAATTCATGGTGATAGGCTGCACTATGCAGCAGGCGGTAGCCAAGCAGCAGCTGCGCTGATATGTTCTGCATGCCTTTGCACACAAACTGCAGAAGCGGGGAGAGGCCCCAGTAGGAAGGAGGCACCTGGGCCTACAGCAAGGCGGGGCTGCAGGGCCCTCTGTGACACCCCTGCCTGCAGCTATTACTGAGCTGGGATCTCGCCCCAGTGAAATATGCTAAATTTGTCCCGCTGTAATTTGCCCACATGTGACACATTGAGCTCCACCTGCAAGCTTTTGGTTCGGAACAGCAACCTGCAAGTGGTGAGGGTGCTTTCTTATATTCACTTCCGACTAGATCCAAAACGAAGGCCTAATTTAAAGGGCCATTGGTCCATTTTGTTTTGTGTCATCCTGGCAGGGAGCTACTTTAAGCCTAACACCTGCGGCTGTATTACACACGCTGTGCATGTTCCTTGATTGCGTCGGGCGCACCTTTTAAAAAGTACGCCCGGCGCAATAAAGGAAAATGTGCCCTATTAGAGTAAATGCGCTGCCCCCAGGGCAGTCGTGAAATTGTGCTGGCCTCGGCAGGGGCATCTTAAGGGTTTTGGGGGCCCGGGGCCAAACGTATTTTGGGGGCCCCTGTACTGATCAGCTTTGAAATCATAATCCAATTTCAGTTCTTTCAAGCCTCCTTGACACCCTACAGGCACACTGGTTCAAATTTGAACAGCCTTAGTTATGGAAAGTGTGGCATCGCTGGGGTGAAACTGCGATGCAACACTTTTCAGTGCGCCATCCTTGCGCGTGTTTACTGTACGGCGCTCCATGTCGCAAGGATTTACAGATACAGCAAGAATCCTGACGTATCTGTTGGCGCAAAAATAGCGCATTGCCGGAGAGCGGCTGGAAACAGACACCACTCCAGCAATGTGTCATGGCCCATGTGAAAAAGCCCTGCACCATCCCTTATGCCTGCTTCAATAGGCGTAAGGATTTGACGCAGTCACGCCGTAGAAGTGGCACAGCGAAATCTCAGAGATGTCACTGCACCACTTCTACAAGGCTTTTCTGAATTGGAACGCCCCCTGCAAACATTATACCTGTTGCATGTATAATGTAGTGCAGGGGTGTACAAAGTGACCCATCTGCCTAGTTATGTCACTTTGTAAATATGACGCAGTGTGGCACATTTTTTAAGCTGCTACAGTATCACAAAAAGATGCAAACGCAGTGTAAAGGCCTCATAATGACGCCCTAAATTTGTTTACATCTAATATTCAGCAATAGTGATGTGTTTTCAATATTGTAACAGCAGCAGCTCACTAATATGACTGCAAATAATCTCTGTGACCCCTCCCATTACTCACATGCGAGGTCCTGTTTTGGCTCTAAAATAAACTTTTTTTTATGGATGTTACGTAAAACATACACACAGTTAGTTCTGCAAAATGTCTGCAATAGACTCACCCAATTCTCACTTTAAAAATAAACTGAAAGGAAAATGGTATTTAAGACAAATCTGTTTGAGAATTATTCAAGGTCAATAGGGCAAGGCTCAGCAGAACAGAACGAGGGGGCCCCTTGAATGACTGGGGCCCTGGGCCAGAGCCCACTTTGCCCATGCCTTAAAACGTCGGCAGCGCATACACGTGAAAAACGGAGCAGCTGCTTTGAAGCCACTCCCGTGTTTTTACAGTGCGGGCGGCAACCCACCTGCACTTTCAAAGGGGATGCCTGAGGGGCCCATGGGACCCCCTTTCTCCCCGCCAGAGGGGTGCAGTCAGAGGGGCACACTTGGAGTGCGCCACCTTTTAGGAGGCACACTGGCAGTGCACCTCCTGCCTCTGCGCCCGTGTCTGTAATACCATGCGCCTGCCTCTGCACCCGCGCCTGTAATGCGATGCGCGCGCAGAGGCAAAGGGATTCCCTCATTTGCGTAGAGCCACGCCACCATGCAAATGACGGGGAACACCCTATTGAAGAAGTGCTGTATGTGCGCCAGTGCTTTTGGTATTACAGACGGGGATGCACAAGCATCTGCTGCCCCTTCTGTAATACCAAAGTGGGTGCACAAAGCGGGTGCAAACGCCTGTTGCGCCCCCGAGGCACTTCTATAATAGGGCCTCTGGATGCTAATACAATGGCGGGAATGGAAGGCACACAACTTGTTATCACTTCACAAGTATTTAAGAGAAAGTGTGATTTTAAAAAACAGTTTTTTATTTTTGGACCAACATCTGGATGTATGAGATATGCATTTACTGTTAGAATGTTAGATGTACGTGTCTGGATTAGTGATAACACAAACAATTATTTAAACAGCACTTACTAATTAATTTATTTTATTCTTTCATGGCACCACTCGCCCCAATGTAGGGTGTTGAAGCGCTTTACATCACACACATTCCTTAGAAAGAGACAATAAATCATACACGTGTGTAAATCAATGTATAGGTAAGCATACATCAGGCAGTGAGGGTTGCAAGGTGTAGAAGTTGCATATTGTTGATACTGGTAGGCATTAAATGTTAAGAGTGCCTGTTATGGAGGAAGACACAATAAGCATGTAAAACATAACACAGTGTTTGGGGTTGTCTCTACTAATAAAACTGTATTACTACAGAAATTAACATTTTTTAGCAACCTTACAACAATGACAGATTGAGATTAAAAATCACTATGGTTCGAAATCTTTACTTGGCATGTTGCATTTAGCTCCTTGGTGCCGTTCATAGCTCAATGTGCTATGTTAGAAAGATTGCAACATATGAACTGCAAGTAACAAAAGGATCTCTGTGTCAAAAGCAGTAACTCACTTACCTAGATGCATAAAATACAAATCTGTAATGTGCATGCTATATGATGTGCTTTCCTGCAGGGCACACTAACTCTCTGTGCTACGTTATGAGTCGAAACAGAGACTAGATCAAAAAAGATCTCTCCAGTAAGGGCACTAACCACCAGAGTTATCTTACTATCATTATAATCCCCTGAAAATTGCTGGGCACACCATTATTTCTGCTGCAGGGGCCATAACCCCGTAACATATGTTAAAGTGCAGCCTCTTTGTGTCCAGGATTTACTGTCACATTTGCCCTTGTTGGCAGTTTCTTTGAATGTCAGACTCTGCTTCTCATGACTCCGCCCCATAGTGACTCCACTCTATTTCCACCGCCGCGCCTTGACCCCCAGTACGTGGGTTCCTGCGGTAATTCGTTTTTCATATCCAACGTTGGATGAAACCTCCTGTCTACCAGCCTGCCTTTATCACCAGCAAGCACCTCCGTTCTCTAATATGCAGAGAAACTGTGACTTCAATTTGAGAGGTGTTAGATTCAACAAAGAACATCAGATACATGAAAGTAAACTGAGCATTCAACCGCCTGCCTGTCATCTCACTTTCAGTGGGTGAGAAGGGGCATGAGAAGCTGTGTGGCGCCTGTGGCGGCATTGTGACGCCACCAGGGGGCGTAGCACAAATGTATTTTCAGATGTCTAGCGATTAAAAAAAAATTATATGTCATTATTACAAATGAGGTCTTACACCAAAGATGCTCATAATAAGAGAATAAAGGACGTACAATGGATCAATTCTGTTTATTAAAGCCATATGTGTTCAATGACAAACACAGCTAGTCACCAACAACCTAGGGGTCGGGAGCGTTCAGTGAGGCAGTTGAATCCCAATTAACACAGCTATCTGCCTGTAACCCTGGGGCCAGCAGCGTTGCTTAGGCATATTAAAAGGTAAATGTGAAATAATCTAACAAACAGCCCCTCCCTCCCTTCTCCTTCCATGGAAGTAGCTAAGTGGTCCATAATAATGGCATCTCAAAGCAGCAAAGTTTTGTAGGTTATATAGTGGCGTGTAACGTCAGATTAGGGCCTAACTATTCGTAGGGGCGGTTTCATGGATCAGTGTAGTAACCTCAGCTAGGCCGGGCATGTCAGCTCATGGAATTCAGAGAAGAGAATGTGAATTTAAGGCGCCCACTGATCGGAGTAGGAGTTGTGTCTAAGGCCAATCAACAGGGACAGTTTCTCCATACCTAGGAAAACCCACAGCTTGTGGAGCCAAGAAGTATAATCAGGAGTCTTGTCAGTGCCCCATAGGAAAAGAATCACCTAATGCGCTGACCCCAGGGCGAAAACTATCTGCCTCTCTCTCGTCGAGCGGAGCAGGTGGGTCAGGGGATTGGGAAGCCTGAGTATAGTGTAGACAGGGAACCTCGGCATTTAGATACTGAAGGTGAGGTCAATGTCAGTCAGGATTTGATCCCAGTAGTGAGTTTATTTCATGCAGTGACATAGAAGGTGGAGTAATGTTTACGTGCCCACGCACCCCGCCAACATCACTTCCAACGCCTCGTGTTCCATGCCTGGAGTCAAATACAATCATGACACTGTTTTGTATGCAGTCTCGGTGCTTGCCATATTATGTCGGTCCTGGAGTAGATATCTTCCCATTCTTTGGAAGAAAGGGTTCTAGCCAGCTCAGCCTCCTATCTCAACTGCCCTTTAGAGTTAGTCAGTGGAAACCCTTTACCTAGTAAGGCATAAAGGTCTGTGATAAGACATTTATCATCTGTCTTAAGGAGCACCTACTTCTTGATGGGAGTCAAAGGCCTTCCTGCATGCAGCTTAATTTCAGATTGTATCACCCAGTGTGGTATCTGGAGGTACTCTATATGGTCTATTTCTTCCAGGGAGTAATCGCATGTCAGCTTTTTAAAGGGGATGATCCCCTGGGGCTCAAAGAGGCATCCAATGTGTTTACATCCACTGTCCCATCAGCACCAAAACCCTTCCTGCTGCATCCCTGGGCTAAAGTCTGGATTCGCCAAAATCGGAGTCATAGGAGAGGGGAAGGTCGTCAAATCTGCCCTAATCGATATTGAGTCCAATACTTTGACTATGGAGTTAGTCACCAGCGAGGAGTAGAGGCCCAAAACTCTAAGCTTGAAGGGAGGCCAGGCTTCCTTACATATGTTGGAGCTTAATACGGCTTGGTCCACAAAGGACCAGTGCTTTTCCATTCTACCAGGAATCTGATTTGGGAGGCTTGGTGGTAGCGCAGTAGCATGGGTACTGCCATCCCTCCCTCTTGTGTAGGTGTTTATGAAGGCAGGGTTTCTTCTCATCCCAGAGGAACACACCTTTAGAGGATTGATACCGTGCCAAGTTGTACCTAATCAGGACAATGCCATTCACAAAGGACTTCATGTCAATGCAAAGGCATAAGGCTGCAGGCACATCTCTGAGGCTGCAACCCATAGTGATCTGTTACACGCTGAAATTAATTGGTTTAATTTCTCTTTTTATACATTTCTCTTTTTTTACATTTATGCCACTATTTTTAGTTCTATTTTAGAATCCAGGCATGGAGAACTTTAGATGCATAGCTCCCAGCTTGGTAAAGATGCGTAGATCTCAGCCACTTTTATAGGTGCGCAGCACTGGGCCTGTTGTAGATGCATTCCTCTCAACCTTTTATAAATGAATAGCTCTTTGCCTGTTTTAGATGGGTACCTCTCGTCCTTTTATAAATACATATCTCTCTTCCTCTTGCAGATCCCCAGCTTTCGGTCAGTTGTAGACACTCTGCTCCTGGTCGTTTGTAGATGCGCTGCTCCCGGTTGGTTATAGATGCACAGCTCCCGGTTGGTTGTAGATGCACAGCTCCCGGTCAGTTGTAGATGCACAGCTCCCGGTCAGTTGTAGATGCACAGCTCCCAGTCGGTTGTGGATGCACAGCAACCGGTCGGTTGTGGATGCACAGCTTCCGGTCGGTTGTGATGCATTGCTTCCGGTCGATTGTGAATGCATAGCAACCGGTCGGTTGTGGATGCACAGCTTCTGGTCGGTTGTGGATGCATTGCTTCTGGTCGGTTGTGGATGCATTGCTTCCGGTCGGTTGTGGATGCATTGCTTCCGGTCGGTTGTGGATGCATTGCTTCCGGTCGGTTGTGGATGCACAGTTTCCGGTCGGTTGTGGATGCATTGCTTCTGGTCGATTGTGGATGCGCTGCTCCCGGTTGGTTAGAGATGCACAGCTCCTGGTTGGTTGTGGATGCACAGCTCCCGGTTGGTTGTGGATGCACAGCTCCCGGTCGGTTGTGGATGCACAGCTCCCGGTCGGTTGTGGATGAACAGCTCCCGGTCGGTTGTGGATGCATAGCTCCCGGTCGGTTGTGGATGCACAGCTCCCGGTCGGTTGCATTCCTCTCAACCTTTTATAAATGAATAGCTCTTTGCCTGTTTTAGATGGGTACCTCTCGTCCTTTTATATATACATATCTCTCTTGCAGATCCCCAGCTTTCGGTCAGTTGTAGACACTCTGCTCCTGGTAGTTTGTAGATGCACTGCTCCCGGTTGGTTATAGATGCACAGCTCCCGGTTGGTTGTGGATGCACAGCTCCCGGTCTGCTGTAGATGCACAGCTCCCGGTCGGTTGTGGATGCACAGCAACCGGTCGATTGTGGATGCACAGCAACCGGTCGGTTGTGGATGCACAGCTTCCGGTCGGTTGTGGATGCACAGCTTCCGGTCGGTTGTGGATGCATTGCTTCCGGTCGGTTGTGGATGCACAGCAACCGGTCGGTTGTGGATGCACAGCTTCCGGTCGGTTGTGGATGCATTGCTTCCGGTCGGTTGTGGATGCACAGCAACCGGTCGGTTGTGGATGCATTGCTTCCGGTCGGTTGTGGATGCATTGCTTCCGGTCGGTTGTGGATGCATTGCTTCTGGTCGGTTGTGGATGCATTGCTTCCGGTCGGTTGTGGATGCATTGCTTCCGGTCGGTTGTGGATGCATTGCTTCCGGTCGGTTGTGGATGCACAGCTCCCGGTCGGTTGTAGACGCACAGCTCCCGGTCGGTTGTAGATGCACAGCTCCCGGTCGGTTGTAGATGCACAGCTCCCGGTCGGTTGTAGATGCACAGCTCCCGGTCGGTTGTAGATGCACAGCTCCCGGTCTGTTGTAGATGCACAGCTTCCGGTCAGTTGTAGATGCACAGCTCCCGGTCGGTTGTAGATGCACAGCTCCCGGTCGGTTGTAGATGCACAGCTCCCGGTCGGTTGTAGATGCACAGCTCCCGGTCGGTTGTAGATGCACAGCTCCTGGTCGGTTGTAGATGCACAGCTCCTGGTCGGTTGTAGATGCACAGCTCCTGGTCGGTTGTAGATGCACAGCTCCTGGTCTGTTGTAGATGCGCTGCTTTTGGTCGGTTGTAGATGCGCTGCTTGCGGTCCATTGTATGTGCGAAGCTCACGGTCTGATATAGATATTTAGCTACCGGTCTGTTATAGAAGTTTAACTCCCAGTCAGTTGTAGATGCACAGCTCCCGGTCAGTTGTAGATGCACAGCTCCCGGTCGGTTGTAGATGCACAGCTCCCGGTCGGTTGTAGATGCACAGCTCCTGGTCTGTTGTAGATGCACAGCTCCTGGTCTGTTGTAGATGCGCTGCTTTTGGTCGGTTGTAGATGCGCTGCTTCCGGTCCGTTATATATGCGAAGCTCACGGTCTGATATAGATATTTTGCTTCCGGTCTGTTATAGAAATTTAACTCCCAGTCAGTTGTAGATGCACAGCTCCCGGACGGTTGTAGATACACAGCTCCCGGTCGGTTGTAGATGCACAGCTCCCTGTCGGATGTAGATACAGAGCTCCCGGTCGGTTGTAGATGCACAGCTCCCGGTCGGTTGTAGATGCACAGCCTCCGGTCGGTTGTAGATGCACAGCTCCCGGTCAGTTGTAGATGCACAGCTCCCGGTCGGTTGTAGACGCACAGCTCCCGGTCGGTTGTAGATGCACAGCTCCTGGTCTGTTGTAGATACACAGCTCCTGGTCTGTTGTAGATGCGCTGCTTTTGGTCGGTTGTAGATGCGCTGCTTCCGGTCCGTTATATATGCGAAGCTCACGGTCTGATATAGATATTTTGCTTCCGGTCTGTTATAGAAATTTAACTCCCAGTCAGTTGTAGATGCACAGCTCCCGGTCAGTTGTAGATGCACAGCTCCCGGTCGGTTGTAGACGCACAGCTCCCGGTCGGTTGTAGATGCACAGCTCCTGGTCTGTTGTAGATGCACAGCTCCTGGTCTGTTGTAGATGCACAGCTCCTGGTCTGTTGTAGATGCGCTGCTTTTGGTCGGTTGTAGATGCGCTGCTTCCGGTCCGTTATATATGCGAAGCTCACGGTCTGATATAGATATTTTGCTTCCGGTCTGTTATAGAAATTTAACTCCCAGTCAGTTGTAGATGCACAGCTCTCCTTCTGTTGTAGATGCACAGCTGCCGGTCTGTTGTAAATGCACAGCTCCAGGCCTGCTGTAGATGCACAGTTCTCGGTCTGCTGTAGATGCACAGCTCCCGGCTTGCTGTCGATGCATAGCTCTCGGCTTGCTGTCGATGCATAGCTCTCGGCCTGCTGTCGATGCATAGCTCTCGGCCTGCTGTCGATGCATAGCTCTTGTTCTGGTAGAGATGCATAGTTCCCAAACTGGTATATATGCAAGGTTTCTGCCAGTTAGAGATGCTTGGCTCTCAGCATGTTATAGATGTATTGGTCTCAGCATCTTATAGATGAGTAGCACTGAGCTTGTTAAAAAAGTGTTTATAGATGCACCGTCTTCCAGCCCGGTATAGATGCATAGCTTCTCAGTCTCTTTTACAACGTCTTTGAGCTCGTTATAGATGAGAGGCACAGCTCTCAGCCTGTTATCGGTGCATGGCTTTGAGCATGTTCTACAGGCATAGCTCCTATTCTGTTATAGATGTATAGCAATGAGCCTGTTATGGAGTCACAGACGGAGCCTGTTATAGATGCATAGCTCTTGGCCCGTTTTAGACACATAGCTACTGGCCTATAATAGATGCACCCATCCCGACCTGCTATAGATGCATTGCTGCCAAACTTTTTAGAGGTGCATATCTCTCATCCTGTTATAGATGCCTAGCTCACAGCCTGTAGTACGTGCATAACTCTTGGCCTATTAGAGAGGTGTAGCTTCCTATCTGTTACAGGTGCACAGGCTTGTGGCCTGTTATAGATGCACTGGCTTACAGTTTGTTATTGGTGCACAGCTCTCTGGTTTAGATGCATGTCTTTGAGGCTGTTATACATGAACAGTTCTCAGCCTGTTATAGATGCATCGTTTTGAGCCTTTTGTAGAGGTATAGCTCTCAGCATGTTATGCATGCAAAGCCCTCAGCATATTTTAGATGTATGGCATAGAGTCTGTTATAGATGCATAGCTCTCAATCTATTAAAGATGCATAGCTCTCAATATATTAAAGATGCATAGCTCTCAATATATTAAAGATGCATAGCTCTCCATATATTAAAGATGCATAGCTCTCAATCTATTTAGGATGCATATGTCTCAATCTATTAAAGATGCATAGCTCTCAATCTATTAAAGATGCATAGCTTTCAGTCTATTAAAGATGCATAGCTTTCAGTCTATTAAAGATGCATAGCTTTCAGTCTATTAAAGATGCATAGCTCGCAATCTATTAAAGATGCATAGCTCTCAATCTATTAAAGATGCATAGCTCTCAATCTATTAAAGATGCATAGCTCTCAATCTATTAAAGATGCATAGCTCCCATTCTATTAAAGATCCATATGTCTCAATCTATTAAAGATGCATAGCTCTCAGTCTACTAAAGATGCATAGCTCTCAATCTATTAAAGATGCATAGCTCTCAATATATTAAAGATGCATAGCTTTCAGTCTTATTAAAGAAGCATAGCTGTCAGTCTATTAAAGATGCATAGCTCTCATGCTATTAAAGATGCATAGGTCTCATTCTATTTAAGATGCATATGTCTCAATCTATTAAAGATGCATAGCTCGCAATCAATGAAACATGTATAGCTCTTAGTCCTTTAACGACGCATAGCTCTTACTCCATTAAAGATGCATAGCTCTCAGTCTATTAAAGATACATAGCTCTCAATCTATTAAAGATGCATAGCTCTCAATTCATTAAAGATTTATAGCTCTCAATCTATTAAACACTAGCCTACCCATAATGCGTTGCTGGGATCTCCGAAGAAAGGAAATTCAAGGAAACTCGTTATGATAACATTCAATTTACATTGTGTCATTTTTATTGAAACGTATTCATTTTAATATGGAAATCATTTCAAAGTGTCGTTTTAATTCTATTTATTTATTCGAGTGCTTGTGGATACACGATTTTTTGTTTTTCCGTTTGGTGCATACATCAGTATTCAAAAGATTAGGAGGGCCCTGGGGGGCCGATATTTAAAATAATGTTATGCCAGAAACCTTCGCGGGAGTGTACTCAACAACTTCCCAAAGTTTCATGGCGATCGGATGAATGGTGTTTTAATTCTATTTATTTATTCGAGTGCTTGTGGATACACGATTTTTTGTTTTTCCGTCTGGTGCGTACATGAGTATTTGAAAGATTATGAGGGCCCTAGGGGGGCGATATTTAAAAAAATGTTATTCAAGAAACCTTTGCGGGAGTGTACTCAACAACTTCCCAAAGTTTCTTGGCGATTTTTTGTTTTTCCGTCTTGTGCGTACATCAGTATTCGAAAGATTATAAGGGCCCTGGGGGGCCGATATTTAAAAAAATGTTATGCCAGAAACCTTCGCGGGAGTGTACTCAACAACTTCCCAAAGTTTGATGGCGATCGGATGAATGGTGTAGTAATGCATAAAGGACAAACAGACAGACAGACATACATTCGTTTTTATATATATAGATGTGTAGCTCCTAGTCCATTAATGATGCACTGCTCTCAGTCTATGAAATATGCATAGCTCTCAATCCATTAAAGATGCATAGCTCTTCGTCTATTAGAGATGCATTCTCAATCTATTAAAGATGCATAGCACTCAATCCATTAAAGATGCATAGGTCTCATTCTATTAAAGATGCATAGCTCTCATTCTATTAAAGATGCATTGCTCCTAGTCTATTAAAGATGCATACGTCTCAATCTATTAAAGATGCATAGCTTTGTCTATTAAAGATGCATAGCTCTCATTCTATTAAAGATGCATAGCCCTCAATCTACTAAAGATGCCTGAGCTCTCAGTCTATTAAAGATGCATAGCTATCAATCTATTAAAGATGCATAGCTCTGTCTATTAAAGATCCATAGCTCTTAGTCTATTAAAGATGCATGGATCTCAGCCTATTAATTATATATAGCTCTCATTCTATTAAAGATGCATAGCTCTGTCTATTAAAGATGCATAGCCCTTAGTCTATTAAAGATGCATGCATCTCAGCCTATTAATGATATATAGCTCTCATTCTATTAAAGATGCATGGATCTCAATCTATTAAAGATGCATAGCTCTTAGTCTATTAAAGATGCGTAGCTCTCAATCTATTAAGGAGACATCACTCTCAGCCTATAAAAGCTGCACAGTTCTTAGTCTACTAAAGATGCATAGCTCACAGCCTGATATAAATGATTAGCACTGAGCCTGTTATGGAGGCATTGCACGTAGCCTGTTGTAGATGCATAGCTCTCTGTCTGTTATAGAGGCGACGTCTCAGCCCATCATCGATGCATCTGATCGGATGCCATGGCATACGAGAACCCATGGCACGTCAAGTAAACGTGACAGCAATGAAAGAAGGTGAACGGGGTTGAAATAAAGACTATTTAGGAATTGAAACCTCAGATAATTGCCCCGATGAAGTCCCTGTAAGGGATGAAACACGTTGACTGGGTCTACCATGTTTGTGAATTGAATAAAGGATTTTGAGATAATGAACAACGTTTGATGATTTGCTCTAAAGTAAAGACAAATACTTTGTATATATGATTGGAAAGGGAAAAAAAGAGTGATTACAGCTACTAAATCGGATGGTCTTTGAAAAAGAATAAGATTATCTTGTTGCCCTACTACGTATAAAAAAAGGTTTGTTCGGGGAGCAGTGAGAACTTTAGGAGTTGGCACATTATCAAAAAGATAGAGTGGTACTTTGGCCTGTGCACTCCATGGATCTCCACTGCCACTTGTGTGAAACCCTCAATGTTTGTTACAGATAGATTGTGGTCACGCTTACAGCTTGTTATAAATGTATTACCCCCAGCCATCTAGAGATGCAAACCCCTCTGCTTTTTACAGATTCATACCTGCAAGCATATTATAGATGCATTGCTCTCAACCTGTAATATGTGCATAGCACTCAGCCTGTGATGGATGCATAGCTCACAGCCTGTTATAGATGGTTGTATGATGTTACAACACATGCTTTAACCCCACATGCCGTTACAACACAATTTTTTACCCCGACTTGCTGTTGGGGGTGCGCTGGAGTTTGGAATAGTATAATTTACTAGTCCAACTCCAGTCTGTGCAACAGTAGGGACGGTGTTGGAGTTAAATCCAACACCTTATACCCCCTACAGCAAGCCATTTTCATTGTAATGGCATGCAGGGTTAAAGCATGCATTGTAATGCATGCTTTGTAACAGTTGTTTCCCGTTATAGATGCATTGCTCTTAACCTCTTATAGATGTATGTGCAAGTTATAGAATGATCCATTGCCTCCTGCTTGCTTGTTATAGATAGATAGCTCTAAAGTCATAAATCTAAGCCTTTTGTAGAAGCTTTGCTCCCAGCCTGTTATAGATGAACACGCCCCAGCCACTTATGGATGCACCGCTCACAGAGGCCTAGCTCAGAGCTGGCAAAAGATACAAAGCTCACAGCCTTGAAGAGAGGCACAGCCTGCAATAGAGGCCCAACTCTCAGCCTGCAATAAAGGGACCACTCTCAGCCTGTTACAGAGACACATCTCACAGCCTGCAATAGATACCTAGCTCACAGCGTGTTTGCCAGTTGTAGATGCATAGCCCTCAGCATGTTATAGATACATAGTTTGCCGCTTATTATAGATGCATACTTCTCAGCTGTTATAGATTCACAGCCTGCCTATTATGGGTGCATAGCTACCTGCCTGTTCTAATGGTTTTGCCTGCTATAGCTGCATCTGTTAGCTGTTCTAGCTGGATGCCTCCAGCCTCTCAGCCTATTGTAGATGTATCAGTCACATTCTGTTATAGATACAAACCTAACCGCCTGCAGCAGGTGCATGCTTACAGCCTGTTGTAGATACCTAACTCACAGCCTGTCAGAGATGCATAGCTCTCAGCTTGTGATAGGTGCTTTGCTCCCAGCCTGTTGTTGATTCATAGCTGTCAGCATGTTATATATGTATAGCTCTCGGGCTGTTCTAGATGCATAGCTGTCAGCATGTTACAGATGCATATCTCCCCGCCTGTTGTAGATGCATTGCTGTCAGCATTTTGTAGATGCTTAGCTCCCTGCCTGTTACAGAGGCATCTCCCCCCGCCTGTTGTAGATGCATAGCTGTCAGCCTGTTGTAGATGCATAGCTGTAAGCCTGTTGTAGATTCATAGCTGTCAGCATGCTTTAGATATATAGCTGTCAGCTTGTTGTAGATGCATAGCTGTCAGCTCGTTGTAGATGCATGGCTGTCAGACTCTTGTAGATGCATAGCTGTCAGCATGTTGTCGATGCATAGCTTGCAGCTTGTTATAGATGCATAGCTTGCAGTTTGTTGTAGATGCATAACTTGCAGCTTGATGTAGATGCATAGGTTGCAGTCTGTTGTAGATGCATAGCTTGCAGCATGTTGTTGATGCATAGCTTACAGTCTGTTGTAGATACATCGCTTGCAGCATGTTGTAAATGCATAACTGTCGGCATGTTGTCGATGCATAGCTTGCAGCTTGTTGTAGATGCATTGCTTGCAGCTTGTTGTAGATGCATAGCTTGCAGTTTGTTGTATATGCATAGCTTGCAGTCTGTTGTAGATGCATAGCTTGCAGTCAGTTGTAGATGCATAGCTGTCAGCATGTTGTTGATGCTTAGCGTGCAGCTTGTTGTAGACGCATAACTTGCAGCTTGTTGTAGATGCATAGCTTGAAGTCTGTTGTAGATGCTTAGCTTTCAGCCTATTGTCGATGCATATCTCCCCACCTGTTGTAGATGCATAGCTGTCAGCATGTTATAGATGCATAGCACTTGGCCTGTTACAGGTGTATAGCTCCCCGCTTGTTGTAGATGCATTGCTGTCAGCATTTTGTAGACACATATCTCCCTGCCTGTTACAGATATAGGTATCAGCATGTTGTAGATGCATAGCTCTTGAGCCGTTACAGATGGGACCTCCCAGTCTGTTCTAGATGCATAGCTAAGGATCTTCTGAACTCAGAGTGCTGAAACTCTCATTACAATACCTGGGAATGGATGTATTGAATGGTCACAGTAGGAAACCGCTCCAGTGTGTATGATCATATAGGTAAATGAAGTTCGAACGCGTCAAATTATTATCATTTAAAAGAATTACAGCTATGCAAATTTTCCTTTGGGAAATGAACCTTTCTGATCTTCAGTGACTTAAAGATCTGCTCCAACAGTGTTCCAAAGCACTGAGTGGATGGTGGCTCTTCGGTTCCAATTGCCACTCTAGACTGATGCAGCCTTAAGCAAATCCACCTTGGTCCTACTCCAATAGGAACAGTCAAGCCCAAACTGCTATGCCAGGTGCCCTCCAGACGGGAGCACACCTATATAGGCGTCATCATTGACCTCTAGCATGAGCAGTTCGGCACAGTGAGCACCTGACACACTGGGCATACCCATGGCACTTAAGGTGTCACACTGATTCAACAAATTGTGATGCCAGGTCCCTCAGATTGAGACTCACAGCCCCTGACCATTAATGCTACTCCCCTGATGGCGTTCCAGTGGGGTATTTATACTGGAATTGGTTTCCCTAAAAATAAATTGGGCATTACTTTGTTATTTCAACATTTCATGGTCCAATTCTGCAAATATCACGGCTGTGACATTAAACAAATGTCACAGCGTACTTGCTTATCGCAGTCGAACAGCAGTTGGAGCTGGCACATTATGAAGCGCTCCAGACCCCATTGCTCTCAGCCATAAAAAAAGCCACACCATTAATTTTCTCCGAATGGCGTGGAGGTAATTCATATCTATGCCACATAAGAAATCAGGCTCTTTCACCTAAGCAGAAAAGCATAGAAGGTATACTGTGGAAAAATGATTCTATCCCTGCGATAGATACTGGAAGCATTGAACAAGACGTTAGATGAAAAGCCTGCAGTCATGTATGAGTAAGTCACCGGGTGCTCACCCTGCAAAGATGGGGAAAAAGTGTAGGTGGAGTCAGGGAGGAAAGCGTGCAGAAGCCAGAAGACCAGGCTGTTGTGTTGTGCGGGACTGCACAACATGTGGGTCAGGGACTGTTGGGGGCACTGGGGGCCTATACTTGTAGCACACAATAAAGGGACACAGAGGCCAGGCTTAGTTTGCTCCTCTCGTCTTGCCCGCCGTCACCTCACTGGCGAACGTGCGTGCGTAGACTCTTTTTATTATAACAAGGTCACGTGACTAAGACGTCTCCAGCTGATTAACCCCATCGGCTAGGACACAACACAGGCGACCGAATGGCATGCCACATGTGGAAATGGAATGGAAGAACTTGCAAGAGGAGTCTGAAAGAGCAGAGATTGTACTCCAGTTAGAAAAAAAGACATGATCAGTCACAGAGTCAAAGGAAATACATGTCAAGAGAGATAGACAAGCAACTGAATGCTGGCAGAGAGAAATCATGCACAATCTCCTTCACTGTATGACATGTGGTTTAGATTCTATTAAAGACAAAGAGGCGAAGATTGTGTCTCACTTGTTTACGAGAAAATGTCCTGCGGCAAGAAAATATATATCCAACGCGTACAACTGAAAGCACAGTGAATGCAAACAGTTTAACAGGCCACAGCCGCCCTGTGGCGCTAGGATGTTATGGCAGACCGCCGAGGCTTCAGAACATGCAGGTCGACAATGATTCTCCTGAAATCGGACTAAAAGGAAAAGAAAACAATACATTAAAGTAGTGGTAGGGAGGGATGATTTGTGCTCCTATGTTTTTAATCGAATCTAAGCCTCTGGTCAGTTTAGTTTAAGAGAACTTTATTTGAGAATAAGAAGAAACAAGGTACAACTTACATCATAAGTTATTATGAATAAACAATAAAACATAATGCATGATACAAGAAAACCCCAGCCAGCAGCCCCCTTCGAGTTCGGGGCGCCCGGAGCACCCCGGAACACGGCCCTATTCAGCAGGACCCTTAGCACATCAATCAGAACCCAACCCCCCGTCAAGGCCATGATACCTTCTCCACTTTCCCCATACTCTTCGGAATTTCCGGGGACAGCCTCTAGCTTCATAAGGGACCCTTTCCGCCGCCATATACAGATCCATACCTCGTCTCCATTGCCCCACCCTGGGCGGCGACAGTGCTCCCCACCCCCTCGCTACCTCCCTCTTCGCCACCACCATCGCTAACATAGCGAAGATCAGGTGTGGGCGGCTCAAACCCACATCGTTGGTTATCCCTAGCAAGACAAACTTAGGTTCCATAGCAAGCTCTGTCTCCAACACATTACTCAACTCTCCTAGTATCTGTGTCCAGTAAGTGCGAATAATAGGGCACTCCCATATGATATGATAGAAGTCCCCGTGGGTGTCTACATCTAAGGCAACACGTGTCACTGGCTCGTCCCATGCGGTGTAGCCTGACCCTATCATAGTAAGCCCTGTGTAGTATCTGATATTGGATGAGTCATAGCTGTGATTTTATCGCAACCTCCCTGTGGTGCATTAGGGTTGCTTCCCAGTCTACTGTGTCCATCTCACCCACGTCCTGTTCCCAGGTTGCCCTCAGTTTCCCCAGCCTATCAGGTGTATTATTATTCAGGGTCTTGTACGTAAGGGATACCAGCTTGTTAGGTACCTGTTCCTGCAACAGACGCCCGGCAAGGGAGAGGAGAGCGCCGGTTCAGCCCCCCATGCATGACGCAATTGCGCATATTTAAGGAACTGTGTGTGACGGAGGCCATACTCCGTCGCCAGGGTCTGGTAGGATTTAAGTTCCCCTCTTGCCACCAGATCCCCCAACGTGGAGATTCCGATATCATCCCACCCCTTAAACCCTCGGAGTTTGTGGAGCTCCCTCAGCCAGGAGCAGGACCATATCGGCGTCTGTTTTGCAGGTTTATGCGCCCATCCCATCATCTTGGTTGCCCTGTCCCAGACCTCTATGGTTATTTGTGTGGCCGGGAGTAATCGTCTCCTTCGAGTGCCCCCGTATGAATAGTGCAAACTTGTACGTCGTTCCATGGTGTCCCTTTCCAAGCGGTATGTAGGGTGGTCAGCCGGGGCATGGAGCCGGTCATTGATCGACGCCAGATGCTCAGCCCAGTAGTA
The DNA here is from genome assembly GCF_964261635.1 of Lissotriton helveticus. Taxonomy (NCBI): domain Eukaryota; kingdom Metazoa; phylum Chordata; class Amphibia; order Caudata; family Salamandridae; genus Lissotriton; species Lissotriton helveticus. The sequence continues at coordinate 684,865,162 of NC_136073.1, forward strand.
AGCCTCTATATCCGGTGGAGAAATCCCTCCATTATACTGGTTCCTCTGGAGCGTGACAAGAGCTATTCTGGGTTGATTTCCCAGCCACAGCAGGGAGCGCAAATTCCGCGTGTATCGTTTTGAACGTCTGTCAGGTTAGCAGAAAGTATTCACTTTGTAGAGCATACAAGAAGCGAGGTAGCGTGATCATTTTAAACATTGCGGCTCTGACCAATATCGTGAGAGGGAGAGCTTTCCACCTATGGGCGTCTTCCGCAAAGTTTTTAATCACTCGCAAGATGTTTTTTTGATAGGACACGGTTCTGTCAGTTGTTAAATATATTCCCAGGTACGTAAACCCCGCCTGAGTGACCTTAAGGGCCATAGGCACGGGGGCCATGTTACTTCCTTTCGTGGGCTATACAGGATCGATCTATGCCAAATTATCGTATACCCCGAAAAGGAGCCATACCGATCCAAGAGTCTGAACAATGCGGGGACTGTAGTGTCCGGTTGGGTGATACAGAGCAGTATATCATCCGCGTATAGCGAGATTGTCTCTTCATGGGTATCCGTTTGGGATATCCGAAATCCCCGTACTTCCGTCTCCTGCCTAACTGCACAGGCCACTATTTCAATGGTGAGGGGAAGAGCAGTGGGGACAAGGGGCACCCCTGTCGTGTCCCTCTCCTTATGGGAAAGTCGTCAGAGAGGATCCTGTTTACCTTAACCCGGGCTCTAGGGTAAGCATACAGGAGTCCCACCCACTTCCTAAAGTTAGGGCCAACGCCAAGCTTCATCAGAGCCGCCTGCAGGAAGGGCCAATGTACCGCGTCAAACGCTTTTTCAGCGTCCAGGGAGAGGAACATATGTGGATCATCCCGCCCCTCCACCTCCATGAGCCAATTATGGGTCCGCCGCAAGTTTTGCCTAGTCGCTCTGTCCGGTAGGAATCCAGTCTGGTCCTGATGTACCAGGCCTGAAATCACCTGACGCAGTCGGAGAGCCAAGATCGTTGCCAGGAGCTTAACTTCCACATTCAGGAGGGAAATTGGACGATGGGATGCGTATTAGTCCGGAGGTCTGCCTTGTTTATATATGGGTACGATCGTGACCATCCGCAGATCAAGTGGGAGAATGCCCTCTTGAGCTGCATCTTTAAACAGTGCTAATAGATGGGTCATCAGTAAATCGGCTCCTTTTTTTAAAAATTCCGCTGGTAGCCCGTTTGGGCCCGGGTACTTTCCCGGCCGCAGTCTGGCTATGGCCTCCCTGATTTCAGTGTCCGAGATATCCGCTTCTAGGGTCTGCTTATCCTCGTCCACTAAGATCAAGGTTGGAATAGTAGTCCGGTAATCCATGATCTCCGCCGACTCACCCAGGTCCCTGGCCTTATAGAAGTCACTAACGTATGAAGCAAAAGTCCGACAATCTGGGCGTCCCCCTCTGCAGCTGTCCCAGCCTATCTACCAAGCCCTCTGTCCACCTGGCGAACCTTTCTTGACGGCTCATATTTAACAACAAGGGGTGGTGATGGACAGAGTTTCTGAATTAAGCAGAATACTCTCACCCAGTCAAGAGATCAGGGCTAGATCCAACACCGTTTTTTAGCTCACTGCACCATCCCAGTTCAGAACCTGGCGATATGCAAATTAGTCTGTTCCTGTCCCAGTGCATGATGGGAACAGGGCAAACCAAACTACCAAGCCAATTCTTACACTGGGAAGGAAACAAGCTTCCGGGGACCGGTTTCTGGCATTTCAGCCGTCATCGGCCCGGCTTGCTTGAATCCTGATGGTGCAATGAGCAAGGGACTCACATCTGAGTATACCCTTCCACGCTTAGGGTGGACAAAATATTTAACAACAAGGGGTGGTGATGGACAGACATGAGTCCCTTGCTCACTTCTCCATCAGGATTCAAGCAAGCCGGGCCGACGAGGCTGAAATGCCAGAAACCGGTCCCCGGTAGCTTGTCTCCTTTCTGGTGAAGAATTGGCTTGGTAGTTTGGTCTGCCCTGTTCCCATGATGCACTGGGCCAGGGACAGACTAATTTGCATATAGCCAGGTTCTGAGCTGGGATGGGGCAGTGAGCTAAATAACGGTGATGGATCAAGCCCTGATCTTTGGACTGGGTAAGAGTGGTCTGCTTAATTCAGACACTCTGTTCATCACCACCCCCTTTTCTGAATCGTTTTTGGCCACTATAGGTGTGGCAGGGTATACTCAGACATGAGTCCCTTGCTCACTGCTCCATCAGGATTCAAGCAAGCCGGGCCGACGAGGCTGAAATGCCAGAAACCGGTCCCCGGTAGCTTGTCTCCTTTCTGGTGAAGAATTGGCTTGGTAGTTTGGTCTGCCCTGTTCCCATGATGCACTGGGCCAGGGACAGACTAATTTGCATATAGCCAGGTTCTGAGCTGGGATGGGGCAGTGAGCTAAATAACGGTGATGGATCAAGCCCTTATCTTTGGACTGGGTAAGAGTGGTCTGCTTAATTCAGACACTCTGTTCATCACCACCCCCTTTTCTGAATTGTTTTTGGCCACTATAGGTGTGGCAGGGTATACTCAGACATGATTCCCTTGCTCACTGCTCCATCAGGATTCAAGCAAGCCGGGCCGACGAGGCTGAAATGCCAGAAACCGGTCCCCGGTAGCTTGTCTCCTTTCTGGTGAAGAATTGGCTTGGTAGTTTGGTCTGCCCTGTTCCCATGATGCACTGGGCCAGAGACAGACTAATTTGCATATAGCCAGGTTCTGAGCTGGGATGGGGCAGTGAGCTAAATAACGGTGATGGATCAAACCCTGATCTTTGGACTGGGTAAGAGTGGTCTGCTCAATTCAGACACTCTGTTCAACACCACCCCCTTTTCTGAATCGTTTTTGGCCACTATAGGTGTGGCAGGGTATACTCAGACATGAGTCCCTTGCTCACTGCTTCATCAGGATTCAAGCAAGCCGGGCCGACGAGGCTGAAATGCCAGAAACCGGTCCCCGGTAGCTTGTCTCCTTTCTGGTGAAGAATTGGCTTGGTAGTTTGGTCTGCCCTGTTCCCATGATGCACTGGGCCAGGGACAGACTAATTTGCATATAGCCAGGTTCTGAGCTGGGATGGGGCAGTGAGCTAAATAACGGTGATGGATCAAGCCCTGATCTTTGGACTGGGTAAGAGTGGTCTGCTTAATTCAGACACTCTGTTCATCACCACCCCCTTTTCTGAATCGTTTTTGGCCACTATAGGTGTGGCAGGGTATACTCAGACATGAGTCCCTTGCTCACTTCTCCATCAGGATTCAAGCAAGCCGGGCCGACGAGGCTGAAATGCCAGAAACCGGTCCCCGGTAGCTTGTCTCCTTTCTGGTGAAGAATTGGCTTGGTAGTTTGGTCTGCCCTGTTCCCATGATGCACTGGGCCAGGGACAGACTAATTTGCATATAGCCAGGTTCTGAGCTGGGATGGGGCAGTGAGCTAAATAACGGTGATGGATCAAGCCCTGATCTTTGGACTGGGTAAGAGTGGTCTGCTTAATTCAGACACTCTGTTCATCACCACCCCCTTTTCTGAATCGTTTCTTTACGGCTCAGCCATGCTAGAAGCTTCCCAGACTTATCCCCCACGTCGTACAATCTGTGTAGGGTAGTGCCTGTGCTTTGGCCTCGTCCGTCACTAGGCTTTTATACTGCTGCTGAGCATCAGTCAGTCGCCGAAGCACCTGCGGGTCTCTGTCGGATAGGTACGGCCGTTCTAAAGTTAGTATTTGGGATTCCAGGGAAGTGAGTTCCGCCTGCGCTTTCCGTTTCTCCCATGATATAAGATTTTGGGCCCTATCCCGGAGCACTGTTTTATATGTCTCCCACACTACCACACCTGATTGCACCAAACCTACATTTTCAGCAAAGTACACTTTTGTGTCAGCCTTAAGGCCCCGCATGAGCTCTGTGTTATGTATGTCCCATGCCGCCAGTCTCCATCCCCCACCCTTGGCCCCGGTGATTCCACCTATCCTGACCAGGAGGGGCGAGTGGTCCGAGATTCCCCTTGCTAGGTATTCAGCTTCAACATCTGCCGAAAGCATTTCGGGGTAGGAAGACATAGTCAAGTCTCGAGTGTGCCTTATGTGCACCTGAGCGGTATGAGTAGCTCCTGGTGTCTGGATGCAGCCACCGCCAGACGTCTGTCAAACCAAACGTATCTGTGACCCTAGCCAGTGATGTAGTCGGGGGTCCGTCAGCCCGGTTCCCTGATCGGTCCATGGGGATGGATATTACGTCGTTGAAGTCCCCACCTATGATGTGTGTTGTGTCTGATGTGTCCAACAGCATTTCGGCCAGCCCGGAGAGGGTCCTGGCCTGAAGTTACGGAGGAGAGTAAATCGAGACTACCGTGACCCTCCGGTGCCCCCATGTCCCTGATACTGCTACATACGTCCCCTGAGGGTCCGTCCAGGTCCGGTTCGTCACAAAGGGAGGGGATTTTTTGATCAAGACCCCCTGGGAGCCCGTCGTGTATACCGCGTGTGCCAATCCCTTATAGGGTCCTCTCGCCAGAAACCCACATTTCGTTCCTTTAAGGTGGGTCTCCTGGAGTAGGGCTATATCAGGGCGCACCCTCTTAACATATGCCATCACCAGTCCTCTTTTAACCTTGTCCCCTAGTCCATTCACGTTCCATGTGAGAACCTTGTAGGGGCCTGTTACCAGACTCCCTTCTCTGGGGCTATGGTCAGTCAAAGAAGCCATGCAAGCGTGCGGTGCAAATGTACCTCTGGCAGGGGGTGGGCAGTGAGCGCGCCTCTCAGTTTCGCCCCGTGAGCAGTGTGCCAACTAAACATACAGAGAAACTTAAAAACAAATCTCTTGAACCATGAACCAAATGAAAGCCCATCCCCCAGTCCACCTCCCCCACCTCCCCCTCCCCCACGACTCATCCCCGGCATGATTCTGAGGTGTGGACTGCAGGGATGGTGGAGGTCTGTCGCCCTCCCTCGGAGGTGGGGGTGTGCCTGGACGCTGGTGCTCCCACAGATTCCTCACGACAGCGCCGCTCTCCCTCCTCTGAACCTGTGGTTCTAGAGTGGAGCTGCCCTATGCCACCCAAAAAAGAGCAGCCCAACAAGGTCTCCATCTACTTCGGGGCACCCGAAGCAGGAGAGGTTCAGGAGGAAGAGGGCACCCAAGAGACGGGGGAATGGCGCTCACTTGGGAGTACCTCCTTGCGACCTTGAAGGACTTCAAAAGGGAGCTCAGAGAAGACATAAAGGAGGACACAGGAGCCTCCTTCAAATCGGAAATGGGCACAAAACTTAATGCGCTCCAGGCGGACGTGGACTCCATTGGGGCGTGCACCCTTGATTTAGAAGTGAAATGCCAGGATCTGGAAGGTCGACTCCAACCCAAGCCTGTTGCTGCCCTCACACCAGGACATTTACTCTGGGAACCCTCCCTTGACTGTTGAGACCTAGCTATTCTGACTGATGCCGGTGGAGCTACCCCAATAGCTACTGGAGAGATGGGCTGTGGATTCCCTCCTCGGCAGTCTCCTACCCAGCTGGTCTTTGGACAGACTCTCCTTCGTCTCGACTATTATGCCAAATGGAAGAATCAAGAAAAATCTGCAAAGGTGAGAGAGATTTGGTGAGGGCCGGATAAATAACTGATATAGATTGTGAGATAATGGGAGATTTAAAGGCTGAGGAGGGCGTGGGAAATTAGCGAGTGATGAAAAGGGATGGGGCTGAATCAAAGAGTCCTTTAAATTACGCCAAACCGTTGAAGGAGTATCCTCAGATAGGGAAAGATGAGGTAATATTTGGCGAATTAAAAAAGAAAAGTGGTATTGTCTAAAATTCCGAAAATTGACACCACCCTTGTCCTTAGGTGCGGATAGTGTAGAAATACAAGATTTCTGTTTATTCCATAAAAAACTACTCAAAACACTACTAAGAGATTTGAAGAATTTTAATGGAATCTTCACGGGGAGCATGGACATATAAAAGATAACAGGAGGCATTATCATCTTAATAGTGTCTAGCCTACCCCACCACAATAGGTATAGAGGTGACCATTTCTCTGACATATGGAGAACTTTATAGAGGACATCGTCTAAGTTTAGCTGGACTGTTTTAGCAATTGAGAAAGAGTATTTAACACCCAGGCAAATTATGTGACTAGAATGCCATTTAAAACCCTGGTCTGTAAACATATATTTCAAACAATATTTGTTTAGAGGAAGAACTAATGACTTTGTAAAGTTTAACTTATAACCCGATATGGTAGAGTATGAGAATAATAGATCGTTAAAAGCCGGTAGTGAAACGTGGGGATCAGAAACATATAACAAAATGTCATCAGCATAAGCTGTGAACTTGATTTCAGAGGTTTTGTGACGAAACCCCTGAAATAGGGGAGAATGACATAAGGTATGAAGATTGGGTTCAAGAGATAGAATAAACAGTAAAGGAGAAAGAGGACAACCCTGACGAGTGCCCCTTTGAAGGGTAATGTAAGATGATTGAGATCTGTTAACAAAAACAGAAGTAGTATGAGAGGAATAAAGCAGATTTATAAAAGACAAAATGACAGGGCCAAATCCATGCAATTTAAGGGCTTGCATCATGAAAAGCCAATGAAGGCGATCAAATGCTTTTTCTGCATCAAGAGTGATAGCAGCAAGCGGAGTAGAGCTCCTAGAGGCAAGATGTAATAAGTTTAAAGAGGTTCTTGAATTGTCCGCTAGTGTCCTACCCTTAAAGAACCCGTATTGCTCAATGCCTATTAGATCAGGAATCACTTAATTAAGATGGAGAGCTATAGCAAAAACCTTGCAGTCCAGGTTTATCAAGGATAAGGGACGATAATTAGCACAGGAAGAGGGGGCTTTATCTTTTTTTGGAATTAAACAAATCATTGCCTCCAAAAACGTGCCACAAGCCTCCTTGTGGAGAAGGAAATACTGGAAAAGAGAAAGGAGATGTGGAAGTAGAATTTGTGAAAAACAAGATTAAAATTCGGCTGTAAAGCCATCAGGGCCGGGAGCTTTGTCTTTAGGTAATTGAGCTAAAGCAGCCTTGATCTCAGAGATATATATTTGTCAAGGAATGAACAATCAGGAGAGGGAGAAGAGTGGGGAGGAAGAGAGTCAAATAACGAATCTGGAGGGGAAAATTCGGGGTTATATAAAGTTTTATAAAAATCCGTAAAGCAGTGTAATATTTCTTTGTCTTTAAGATGGTTAATGCCCTTGTCATCTATGATATTAGTTATTATGGATTTTTGTGATTTAACTTTCAAATTGTTCGCCAGCAATTTACCTGCTCTGTTGCGTCTGCCGTAAAATTTAGTCAGTCAGTCAGTAACTTTATTTCGGCCAACTAAGACCATAACCTCATGGCTGCTGGCGACGGCCAACGGCCATTGCGTGCACTACCTGTGGAGTGCTGCGCACGTCCATTGGTTGTCGCGGCCCCGCCCGCGCAATAGAACGTTCCGCACTAGCGCGGAACGTTCGGCGCAGTTAAGGTGTTAAAAGTGCATTGTTTCATTAAAATTTAGAATTGATAATTAGTAATACCCCGCAGGCCTCCTCAGTCCATTTCTTGTTGAATTTTAATTTAGCATGAATTAGTTATTTTAGGGTGTCATCACTATTGGTAGTATAATACGCATGTTCAAGTTGCTTAATAAATGATAATGGAGCCGAAGACTCCTTAAGTGATGTTTTCCTTTTAACCCATTAACTGCAGTGTAAATTCTGCCACGGTGTGGGTGATTTATTGCGCGGGCGGGGCTGCATTGGCCAACGGACGTGTGCAGCACTACAGAGGTAGTGCTCGCGACAACCGGTGGCCGACGCGCACACGTGAGGGGTTAATGGTGACATAATCAATAATAAAGCCTCTGGCCGTTGGCCTAAATGCATCCCAAACAATGTGAAACAGCATGTCTGAAGTGTTATTGGCATGAAAGAACTCCAGTAAGAAGGTTTAAAAATGTACCACAAAAGTGGGGTCCTTGAGTAAAAAGTTATTAAAGTGCCACCCACGTGATTTAGAGGGTGCAGGTGGGAGATCTCAATCAATAATAACCGGGGAATGATCAGACACAAGAATAGAACCAATTTTAGCGTGAATTAAGTTGGTAGTAATTGATTTGTCACAAAAATGTAATCAATTTTGGATCTGGAATTATGTGTAGGGGAATAAAAGGTGAATTCCAAACTTTCAGGATTACAGATCCTCCTGGTGTCTACCAAACCCCTAGACCGAATAGTGTTTAAAAAGGTGTTTTGCATCTTGTTAGGGATATACCTAGATAAGAGATTTTCTGTCTGTGAAGGGGTCCATGATCTGATTAAAGTCACAACTAACCAGAAGGTTCGGTTTAGAGCAGGAGTGTAGAACATGTGACAAGGAATGCCAAAACTGAACATCAGGACCAGTAGGTCCATAAACATTAAGAAGTGACAAGGGGAGCCATTAATAGCAATGTGAAGGAGAAGCCATCTACCTTCAGCATCGTTAGAGATAAAGATTTATGAAATGGATTCACCACCCCATTCCTTCCCTCTTTGGCAGGAGAGCAAAAACATGACTCACCCAATGTTTTTAAGAGAATTAATATCACTGACAGTAAGATGAGTTTCCTGTAACATTGCAATCTTACATTGTAATCGAGATAAATGGGTAAGCACTCTTTGTTTATTAATCGGGTTATGTAAACCCTTTATGTAAGAGGAAGAGGTGTGGCGCCGCGGCCAGGGCGACTGACTCCGGAATCTGGGGATCACGGTTCGATCCCCGGCACCGGCGGCAGATTAGCCCAGCACCATGTGACTCTGGGCAATAGCTTGCTTAATCTTCCCGACGGCCCCCAGCGCCTAGAGACCCTTACGGGTGATTGTGCGCTTTACAAATGTGGATTTATTATTATTTATTATTATTATGTTCCAGGACACAATTTGTACATTAACAGTCATAAGGTAAGAGAAAAAGCATTAGAAATGACCACGAGCAATCTGAAATTGATGACCATGAGAATTTTTTGTGGAAACAAAACTGAACCATCTTATAAAAAATTGTGAAATAAAAAGAGGTACAGGATATCCACCTTGGAGAGGGTAAAAACAAAAAATATAATGAGGAAAGGAGGAGCAGAAAAAGGGGAGAAAAAGAGAAGGAAAAAGACTACAGAACACAAAAGAAAAAGGTAGAGTAGAAATCTAAAAAACAATAAGGAAAAAAGGGGAAGGAAAAGAAACAATGGTGAACTTAAGGTAGGAAGAGAAGTTGACAGAAAGCTGGGAAGCTTCAGTCAAGAGTGAGAACGTATACAACAATTGTATGAAGAGTAACTTGGAGAGGTGAGGAAGCGCGAACGGGAAGACGGCCAACAAATGAACAAAGTCAAAAATTGCGACAGAGACCAAAAATAGGGCGAGGATATAAATAAGGTTAGAAACAGCAGTTAAATGAGATAAAAGGGAATGGAAATAGGAACAGGAACAACCAGGAGCTAAACCAGGTACGAGAGGAGATGAAGAAGAGCGACCGGCAAAACCAATGACTGGAGTAACACTTACCACAAGAAGACGAAGAATTATAAACACTAGGATTAGGAAGGAGGCGCAAGGGAATGGATACATCAAGGAGGAAAATCTGTACAGACTTAATGACACATCAACCTGAAAAGGACAGATATACAATGAATGTCAGCTTAAACATGAGATTAACAACAATAACAGCATTCCCTGAAATGTTAAAAATATTGTAAGAGAACAAGAGCAGTAACAAAATGAAAAAAGAAAAAGAACATTTTCAAATTCAGGTTTTCCCAAAGTCCATCTCCTCTCGTTTGTGGCTGGCAATGGATTGCCTTAAATCAAGTGGGCAGTCAAATGTGAAAGTCCTTTCTTTATATGTGACCCTGAAAAAACATGGATGCACAAGACTGTATCTGGCGTTCATTGGAACATAGAACAGGATGAAAAGAAAGAAATTCTTTACGTCGGGCAGCGGTCGCACGAGCCACATCCTGAGAAAAGAATATTTTCTGGCCTGACCACAACATTTGTTTTCGTTGCTTAGCCGCTGACAGAACCATTAAAAGGTCAGTATATTCCAGAAAAAGGACAATTATCCCTCTAGGGCGACGGGTCAAAGATGAGGGCGATGGCCCCCCAGATTTAGGGCCTAAGCATGAGCACGCTGTAGATTAAGGTTAGTGTCCTCCTTGAGGCCGACAATTTTAGGGTTATGCACCTTAAGAAAAGACAACATGTCAGAGCCTTCTGCCCCTTCCGGGATGCCATAAATTCTGAGGTTGTTTCTCCTGTTGTTTAAGGAGAACAATTTCTTTAGACATGGCGTCGATCTTGGAAGAGACATTTTGGACATCACTGATCCGCTGATCCACTGTCGACACTCTGGATGCCAAGTTGGACCATTTCTCCTCCATTCATTGAAGAGTGGCATTTGTATCAATAACAAATGGTTTCATGAGCTTTATTTCTTCCATAAGATCCTCTAGGGTTGGAAGTAATGGGGACTTTGAAGGGGAGTTAGGCTCTTTTTTCTGTCGTTTTGAGACGGTAGTGGGGTCTTTGTGGACAAAGACATGTTGGTGGTTATGTTCCTTTGACCTGGTGCAAGGGCGGGCTCCATATACAAGTGTGTAAATTGCCAAAAGAGCCAATTGTTGTTACCGCAGGTCAGGTTTGCAGCATCTCTTCAATATCGGCCCCTGTAACAAAAGCATCCGCAGTGTTTTCCACACGCACACCCTGCAGCCGGCCTGACTTAATTGCCAGGGCGTTCCTAGTCCAGCCCTGCCAGAGATTCTGTGTTCTAGTTGAAATGCGGAGGCTCCGTTATGACAAGCTCAAAGTCTGCCAATCACATTATCTGATACATGAGCCACCACTTGTAATAGAGCATTCTGAAATGAGATTTATAAGACCAGCCTACCGCCTTCATGATATCTGCCGAACAGCCAGAAGCTGTTTTCCCATCTCATATAATTTACACCAAAACATCTATCCTGAACTCCACTATTAACTCTCTAGCTCAGCATTTCCCAAACTGTGGATGAGGAGTCGGGACCCACTACTGGGTCGCCAGTGGATTTCTAGTGGGGCGCAAAATAGCACTAAATGAAGATATCTTTACATTTTGTAGTAGTAGTAATATTCTTTATTCGGTTACAGGAAAATAACAATAAAACAAAATCAAAACGATATTACAATATAGATATATAAAAAAGAAACACATAGGCCAAAAAGCATACAAACAATAACATGGATGTCGAGAGCCATATAAATTAACACGGAGGTCATAGGCCAGATCGGGGCCAAGCCTCCCGAAGCTAAACTGTGCTACTTAAAAAATTCCCAACATTAACACATTGGTAAACATCCTTAAGCATTAAAAGATACACCATTGCAGGCCTCTCTTGTTTACATTTTAAAAACTTTAGAACTGGTAATAAGAATCTTTTTCTTGGAGAAGAATAATATGGACAAAAGAAGCCAAATGGACAACAGCCTGTGCTGAAGTTTTGTCACACTCACAGGGCCCAAGGGAACCAACCAAAGACTAATCCTTGGGGAAACTAATAAGTTGCAAAAAATATTTAATGTAAACCTAATTAAAAGCTGGTGATGGTACACATTGGTCACCCATGTCATTTAAGGCTCAATAGAGATTACAGTTTTTATTAGTCAGGTTTCTGCAATTCATTGCCTTCTCTTGCAGCAGTAGTATGCCTTCAAAAATCCTGTTTAACCACATGTAATCAGCCTTAATTACCTTGTCTGGATATAAAAACAGATTCGAGCAACCTAGTGAGGCAAATTGGGACTTAACCAGGGTTGTATTGGGATCAAAGATTGGCCTGGGCACACCAAAAAAAAGTGGCCCACATTTGAGTATTGCCTTCCGCAAAACACTGCGTCTGAAGTTTTATGAAAAGAAAAGGGGTGGAGGGGTATGTTGTATTAACTTCACTTTGATAAAAAAAATGCACAGATTAGTTCACAGTGCTCAACCACACATGAATGCAAGTGAGACCACTTCTGCTCAGGCCCCCTGCCCCCGCTCAATCAGCATACATTAATGGGCCGGCCCAGCGAGAGAAAAGGAGAGATACCTCCGCCCATCTGCCTCTAGAAAGGCCACTCAGGGACTCACTGGGCTGCTGGTGGCATCCTAACAGCACAGACAGCCCCCAGGCTGGCCAAAAAAGCAGCCCACAGCTGAAACTCGGCTACCGGCCCTTTGGCCTTTGCTTGAGTGCCCGCGCTACCAATCCGACCCTGGACTTAACGTTAGAGCGATTCCCTGGTTGAATTACATTAACGGGGGTGAGGCAATCCCCAATGATCAGTATATTCAGGGTAGGCTCACTCTTGTACCATATTAAAATCTACTTTAACAGTGTAACAGTGACCTCATGGATAACATAAGTCAGGTGCTTTACGGGGCGCCCTATAGGCACCTGGCAAACCTATTTTCCTCAAGCTGAATAGCAGAGCAGTCCTGCAACCCCCAAATGCCGCTGCCATCACATATAGCAGATACACATTTGGAAGATTGAAGAGGGCCTTAAATGGTTTCTTCCACAACCTAGCACTAAAATCTTAAACTGACGCCCAGGCATGCACCAACATGAATCTTTTGGAAGCAAGTAATGGGCTCCATGAGTTTCTATCATCTAACATGATGCCGGATAGTTAAAGGTGTGAGTGTGAGTGATCCTGGATTTTTTGCAGAAAAGGGCTTTCTGCTTAGCGAGTTTGGCACCAACAACCATTACATAGGATTTTATATTTATAGACAAGCCAAGACTAGTCATAAAATCAGCAAAGGTGTTAAGTAGGGATTGACACCCTAAAGCCATCCTTGACATAAGCATGGCATTGTCTGCATATAGCACAGCTGGTAATAGGAGGGTGCCTACATAGGGCATTATTTATTTATTTGTATTTATTTATTTGAAAAGTTTTATAAAGCACGAACAAGACCCTTATGAGTGTCAGAGCGCTGTACAGATTTGGCGAGAGCATGAGTAAAAAACACAATGGTGTAGAGGGTGTAGCTAAGCCATACAAATAATATGGTATGTCATATTGTTTACCCAATAACACCTCCTCTAGACGGTTTATGTAAATGGTAAATAAAGGGGACACAATTTAACACTGCCTAACACTCCAGGTAAGAGAAAAAAGGCTTGGTACAGGAACCATCTGCCCCAAGCCTCACAGTGGCAGACATATCGTTTTTGGCTGACATTCATAGGGATTTCAGGGCTGGGTCAGCTCCTAGGGACAGCATCAATGAAGCTTAGCACAGTTCACCCAGTCAAACGCTGAGGTAAGATCCATGAAGCCCAAAAAGAGCATACCCTTTTTGCACAAGGTATACTTCTAAATTAGTAGATACAAGTTCATGCTCTGGTCGATGGTACTAAGACCAGGCCTGAACCCATACTGTAAATCAGAACTCTCCTTTGCCCATGACGACAGCCTTTCCAGGATCACCTGGCCCATCACCTTGACAGTTCTATCAATAAAGGAGATGGGCCTGCGACATCTTGGGTCAGCCTGATCCCCTTTTTGAAAATAGGACAATAATAGAGTGAGACCATGAGCAAGGAGGACCCAAGGTTACCGCTGCATTTAAAACTGTGGTCAACAGTGGGGCCCAGATAGCTGCATCCACAGGAACTCCGTCTGGGCCTGGGGCCTTATCATTGTAACCAATTGGTATGTCTGGATTGCCAGCCTCAGCGTACCCCGAATATAGCTAATTTTGGTGGCCCTTTGTGAGGTTGTTAGGTTAGCCACAATAACCCTCCAATTTTGAACTCCGCGGCTCCTGCGGCCCCTCTTTTGAGTGTTGCTGCCCCTAACAACTCAGGGCTTGGGCGCACTTCAAGTTCCAAGTGCATTTCCACTGACAACTCAAAGGCTGCTTGTAATGATAAAGCCCCCATCTTGTGTTTCTGAGCTAGGTGATCTTCCCGTGCTTTCTACCTTAAATAGGGCTCAAATGAAAACCATTTCAGATATGCGCCAAGATGGTTTTTGGTCCAATATCAACCTCCCACCTGACTGTACAGCTTATGTGCGGGTTTTGGTAGACGTGCCCTCACTTTAATTAAATGCTGCCGAACGGTTCCCACAGTTAAAGAACAAAGTCACACACTGGTTAACTAGGAGGGTAGAAGTGACACAAATATTTACACCCAAATTAATGATACGAAGGGCTGGCTGGGTAAGGAGGGACACTAATTTCTTCATTGGTGATTACATAGTGCTGACTCTTAGAAACAGCTGGATTGCTGGGAGAATTTAGGCCTCCTTTGAGGGGAGTGCAGCGGCCACTTAAGTTTGATGTGAGGCCACCTAGGCATACCCCCCTCTAAGGTGAACCGAGTCCACAGGAGGTTCATTCTGGGTGTTCCAGGATCTCTGTCCCCGCCTCCCCCCCACTCTCTCTACTAGATTTGAGGCCCTTGGCACTCTCACGGAGGTTGATTAACTATCACACCTTCCACTGAGTGTGATAAAAACATGGTCCTGAAAAGTGGGGGAGGAGTCTGTTTACTCTCTGGGGCTGGCCCTGTTGACCAACTTATTTTCCTTTCTTGGAACATAGCAGGGTTTGAGGAGAAGGTCAAGGACTCAAATTGACTGTGAAGCGGGCAGGGAAACAGATGACAAATTTGCTCCTGCATGCAGAGAGCAACCATTTTCACAGCTTCCTTGGTGCCGGAACAATGCCATCTCCCGCTGGACGTGGGGAGCTGCCGGGACTGCAGGGGCATTGGAGATTCCCCCGCAGCTCCCAACAACCAGGCACTGGGTTTACTGGGTGGGGCCAGGGCACAAACCAATGACTGGCTGGGCCCCAGGGAAGGTGGTCATTGAAATCGGCCCTGGGAGGGAGGTTGTGCACCTCCCTCCCTGTATTTGGGTGGGCTCCATGGGATGGGTCCCCAGGACCCAAATCGGAATGGGGATGTGTGGGCCCCCTCCCCTTTCAGTAATTGGCCACACCGTGGGGGATAATGTTCCTGGGGCCATAAACAACCAGGGGAGGGGGGCTGTATGTTGCCCTACATTGCCGGCATGCAGGGGTTTGTCCATAGACACTGGCCGCAGGCTAGGCCTTGCGGCCAACCCCCGTTGAGCACAGCCTTCGATCGTGTATGGTGCATGTTTGGGTGCCTGCATGGGGTTGGCCGCAGGATCATGCTTGGATTGATGTATGGTAATTAAATATTTCTTAACATTACAAAAGCCTTAGAAATTCAATGAAAAAACAAAGATTTCAGGGATGCTATGGTTGGGAAATAGAATTTTAAAAAATCTTATAAATTCACTACAAAAAACAAAGGTTACTGGGACGTTATAGTTAGGTTCAGATTTTGCACGCACAAAACCATAGAAATTCAGCAGTATTATTTATCTGACGAAATCGGCCCGGGAGAGGGTTCTGCGTTGTCCCCTGCCCTTTCAGTAATTGGCCGGTCCACTGTGAATGGGGTCCCCGGGGATGTAATCAGGCCGAGGAGAAGGGCTACATGCCCCTCTCCCGAGTTGCCTGCATGTGGGAGGTTGGCGACACAGCCAGGCCCTGGGGCCATCCCTCACGTCCAGCACAACCTTTGGTTGTGCGCAGCACAGATTTGGGTGCCTGAGGGGAGGGCAAGGGGGGTGGCCGCAGGGCCTGGTTGGCCATGCATAACGGGGGTTGGATTAATGTAAGGTAATTAAATATTTCTTAACATTAAAAAAAAACTACAAATTCACAGAAAAAAACAAAGGTTACATGAACATTATAGTTAGGAAATAGAATTTAAAAAACTTATATATTCACTAAAAAAACAGGTTACAGGGATGTTATAGTTGTGTTCAGATTTTAGATGCACATAATCATAGAAATTCAGCAGTATTAGTTATATTTATCTGAAGAAACTACAATTTGTGCCCTAAGGTAACTATAATTCGCACCTTTGCCATGCACTGCTAATTGCCCCACATATAACATCAGTCCTGATATCTTTTATGACATCATTGATAATATGACTGCAACATTTGCAATAAAATTATTGATGAGAAAACTGTGCATGGCAGGGGCGAGATAGTTTCTTCATATAAGTGTTACATTTCTATGGCTCATTGCGTGTAAAATCTGAGCCTAACCATAACATCTCAATTACCTTTGTTTTTTTGTGTGGAATGAATATATATATATATATCACTACAGGGTGCTGCTCGAGCGATCCACGACCAATCACCGCTGGTGTCGTCGGTAGTAGCAGCCGCTACTCTTAATCTCCACAACTTCCCAGTCCCGTTAATCAAAAGGACGCAGAGACGACACACCAAGAGAACTTTTGCACAAACCCTTTATTGTGCACTCGTGTAACAAGGACGACGCGTTTCGGCGTTAGCCTTTATCAAGTAGCCACCATTTTGTGTTTAACACTTATATAAGTCCATCAACCATGTTTTAATTCATATACATAAAGAAAACACTTTCATTAGTTGCATTTCATATATACACATATTTACACTTATAAATTGTGTCACATTTTTGCAATTATTCATGTTGATGTCTAATATGTGCATGGGACATGGAAAGCGACTTTTGCCCAAGGGAATACTACTATCCTCCCCTCTGCGATCGAGAACTACACAATCGCTAAACAGGTCGGGAAATGTAGTCAAAGGTTCCTATGCCCGCCCCTATTATTGGCTCCATGCGTATAGACTACACGATAGCCAGGAAAGCCGGGAAATGTGGTTTAATAACCACATCGTGATTCGGAGTTCACACCCTGGGGAGTTTATACTAGCCTGCTAGGGAAAAAAAAAAATTAGAATCCTAACTCAAATCGGCCTATGCATCTGTTTATAATGTAACAGGAGTACATAACAGGTGTTTTTGCAACCCGGGAGCTCCCGTTATATGCATATTGTATAGACCGTTGCTCCGAGCAAGGAAAAAATTACAAGAGGCTGGAATTTAATACTCCTATTGGTTAATTAATACCGACCAATCCCATCGCCATCTCAATTGAGATATGACGGGCAAGGAAAGCGGTGGAAAGGGGGAAAAAAGGAGGGATAGATGGATAGATGTGATGATAAAGGGATTCCCATCATCAAACGGATTACCTATGGGCTGGGATGGTGTAAGATTGGTGGCATGTCTAATGTTCGAGTGCTTATGAATAATGGATAAGTGAAATGTGAGATATTTATAGTGAGTAAAAAGTGAAAAAATTCATTAATGTAACCATATACAGAATAACATTCCATATTCAACATGATCATAAACCAACATATTATTCTCCTCAGTGACTAATGTGTATACTCTACTTATGACCATCTCAATAGACACTAGCATAGAAATGCTTTAACCTCAAGATTGTTAGAAACATTTCTCTAAACATTTTTCATCAATATATATATATATATGCCCCCAAGGGGTGGTCCATTCCTAGAGAGTTACACTGCTAAAAATTGTGCTGGTGATTGCTCTATATACACGTTTTGCTCATACTGCGGGTTGGCCTTTGCCCTATGCCTTCTTAGTATCTAAGAGCCTATATGGCATGACAGTTCTTCCCCATAGTTCAATCCATTAGGAGTCTTACTTCCCATGTCAATGATATGTTTGGACTCCTTGATCCTAAGTTGTGCCTCTCGATCCCCACCTCTAATACTCCTGGGTATCTTATCAATGCCATAAAACTTTAGGCTTCCATTGTTGCAATTATGGCTGTCTTCATAATGGCGAGCCATTGGGTAATTATGGTCTTTGTTGTTAATAGCACGTAAGTGCTGTAGAATCCTTCCCTTAAGTGGATTCTTCGTACTGCCCACGTACTTGAGGCCACAAGGGCACTCAAGCACGTAGACCACGAAATCTGTATTGCAGTTTATTTGGTGTTGGATTGTTCTCATTTGGCCAGTCCCTATCTGATAATCCTTCCTTGATTTCCCATTACGATCACACTTGCAGTTACCGCAAGTCGAAAAGCCTTTAGGGATAGGGGGCCATTTATTTTTAGGTGGTTCATCAAGGTAACTGTGTACAAGTCTGTCTTTCAAGGATCGTGCCCTACGATACGTTACTTGTGGTTTTTTACCCACCAGTTCTCCAATAATGGGGTCGGAGACCAAAAGTCTCCAGTTCGCTTTCATAACTTTTTCTAGTGCCCATGCTCCCCTACTAAAGTTCGTAATCATGCGGGGGGCGTTTGGTTGATTCTTATTGCTGCTTTCTTGTCTTTTTTTGTCACTGATAGATGTCCTAAACAGGACTTCTTCATGGCTCAGATCTTGGACCTTATTCTGGGCGCTTGTCAGTGTTTCCTTATCGTATCCCCTGTCCCTGAAACGTTCCAACATTGCTTTCTGTTCGGCCTCATAGTCAACATCTGCACTGCAATTGCGGCGAGCCCTCAACAGCTCCCCATACAGGATGCTTCTCTTCAGTGGGATAGGGTGATGGCTTGTTGAGTGCAACACTGCATTGCCAGCTGTTGCTTTACGAAATAAACGTGTAGTTATTTCGCCTTCCTTCACCTCAACTGCCACATCCAAAAATTCACAGTATGTATTACTGATAGTATACGTAAAGTGAAGGTTAAGATCATTAACACCAAGATGCTTGATGAACTGTCTGGCTAATATTTCGGGGCCGTTCCAAATTATAAATAGGTCGTCGATGTACCTGACCCACATCAAGATGTGGTCAGTATACATCTCCGATCCTTCCGACCAGACGACCTGTTCCTCCCACCAGCCCAGGAAAAGATTCGCTAGGCTGGGGGAAAAACAGGTCCCCATCGCGGTCCCAGATCGTTGTCGGTATACCGCTTTCTCAAAGAGAAAAATATTCTCTTGTAAACAGTATAGCATCATAGTTTTAAGCATTGCATTGTGCTCATAACAATCCACATGTCGACTTCTTAGGTAATGCATGCATGCTTCTACTCCTTTCACTTGATTAATACACGTATAGAGTGAACATACGTCCATACTGATCATTAAATAACCATTCTCCCATTTCAGATCATGTAATTTTTTCAGAAAGTCAGTACTGTCCCTGCAATACGAATTCAAAGTAAGTACATATTCATTCAGATATAAATCCAAAAATTTGGAGGTATGCTCCAATAGCCCCCCATTGGAGGACACAATCGGACGCCCTGGTGGTGTGGTGGGGTCCTTATGGATCTTCGGGAGAAAATATATACAGGGAATTCGGGGATTGACCTTTTTCAAAATTTTTTATTTGTCCGTATCTAGTAGTCCTGTATGATACCAGCCTCCAAGTAATATGTGATAGTCTTTGATGGTTTTCTTGTATTGTTCCCAGTTGATCACTTCATAGCATGAGGCGTCATTCAATTGTCTTGTGGCCTCCATTTTATAATCCTTATAGTTCATCACCACAACATTGCCCCCCTTGTCGGAGGGCTTGATCACAATAGAGGCATCCTCCTCCAACAGTTTCAGAGAGTTTCTTTGTTCTTTAGTCAAATTATCCCATTTAGAGTTTTTAAAATTGCTTCGTGTTTTCTTCAGTTCAGTTACCACTGCTTGACTGTACGCCTCTATATTGTCATATGGGACATTTGGATTAAATTTAGTCTTTAGTTTTAAGCCACTATGTTGTACTTGTCTATTCGTTATGCCACATGCCCCTAGAACAACGTGATCACTTCTCTCATTTTCATCCGCAATTTCCAACTGATACATGTCCCTTAGGAGTTCAATATCCCGTACCTGTAAATTTATATCTGGAGATTCCATTGTAATCGTTGTTGTAGGTTTTGAGCTTGATTTCATGGCATACACTTTCAGTAGTTTTAATTTTCTGATGTATAGAAAAAGGTCTACCCTTGTATCTACATAGTCCAAGTTTACACTGGGGCAGAAGGATAATCCCAATTGTAGCACTGATATTTCCAGCGGGTTCAATACTCTATTTGAAAGATTCACAACAGTTTTGTTTTCCCCACTGTTACCAAGCCTGGATTTGCACATTTTATTGTATCCGTGTAGTCTTTTTAGTCGTCTTCTTCGTGTGCTGTTCCGCGTCCTTTGCCTTTTCCTCTTTTTGCGCTCTTCCCTCTGGATGCCTGTCCCCTGGTTTGTACCCTGTTTTGCTGACTTTGGTCGTTCTTCTGTTTGAGGATTTCGAACTCGTGATGAAAAGTCAGAGGGCGTATTCCTAAAGGGATCCTTGAGGTACGGTCTTCTACGTCAGTGCTTGCATCTGAGCTTGACCCAGTGGATATTGTTGTCGTTTTCTTATTGGCCCAATTGGCCCTTATATTCTTTTGTGCTGTATCGTATTTTTTGGCATAGGTTAATATGCGTCCTTCTGCATAATCTAGTTTGTCCCTAAGGAATTTCCTTTGCTTCCTCTGCTTGATTGTTTCTTCGTAGTCTTGTAATTTCTTTGGGAGTGTTTTGATAAATTCTTCAAAGCTTTTCTCCGTTTTATATTATTCCAGGTCAGCTCTGAGACTCGATAATTCCTTTCTTGTGGCTTCTAGATCAATTTGTGCATATTTTACCAACATTTCAAGCATGCCTTTGCATGTTTTGGCCATATATTGTGCCCACTCAGTAAGCAAGTTTTTGTCAGGATTGTCATACGTTGGGACTACACTTATTCTCAATCCCCTAGGGACTCTACCGACTACGTAGTTTGTAAGGGAAGCTACTTCCCACCATTTGTTGATTTCGCGTTTACTTAGTCTTTCCAGAAGAGCTAGTTTTTGTTTTAAGGTGGAGTCGCGGCTGTTTGGAATTGCACCAGTCGTCACAATCACCGGCGCAGTCTCTTGCTCTTCACTAAATAGGGACAGGGCTTCGGCTTTCCTCGCTGTCTCCCATTCACTCATCACTTAATCGTAAGTCTCTTCGCGCCACACTGATTAGATGCGGCTGCCGCAGTTGCCTCTATACATCGATTGTTCTAGCGCGCGTGGTGTTGGCGCCGGGGCAGAGGCACAATAGCGTGTATACTGGGAAGTACTGGGTCGGCAGTCTCAAACGAAACACGCTCCCCCCGCACTAACTTTCACACAGATATTGGCTTACCAGTCTTCTTCCAAAATGTATTTCTCGAGAGGCGGTCGGAATCGCTTCAATCTTCTCTCACTACAGGGTGCTGCTCGAGCGATCCACGACCAATCACCGCTGGTGTCGTCGGTAGTAGCAGCCGCTACTCTTAATCTCCACAACTTCCCAGTCTTGTTAATCAAAAGGACGCAGAGACGACACACCAAGAGAACTTTTGCACAAACCCTTTATTGTGCACTCGTGTAACAAGGACGACGCGTTTCGGCGTTAGCCTTTATCAAGTAGCCACCATTTTGTGTTTAACACTTATATAAGTCCATCAACCATGTTTTAATTCTTATACATAAAGAAAATACTTTCATTAGTTGCATTTCATATATACACATATTTACACTTATAAATTGTGTCACATTTGTGCAATTATTCATGTTGATGTCTAATATGTGCATGGGACATGGAAAGCGACTTTTGCCCAAGGGAATACTACTATCCTCCCCTCTGCGATCGAGAACTACACAATCGCTAAACAGGTCGGGAAATGTAGTCAAAGGTTCCTATGCCCGCCCCTATTATTGGCTCCATGCGTATAGACTACACGATAGCCAGGAAAGCCGGGAAATGTGGTTTAATAACCACATCGTGATTCGGAGTTCACACCCTGGGGAGTTTATACTAGCCTGCTAGGGAAAAGGATATATTAGAATCCTAACTCAAATCGGCCTATGCCTCTGTTTATAATGTAACAGGAGTACATAACAGGTGTTTTTGCAACTCGGGAGCTCCCGTTATATGCATATTGTATAGACCGTTGCTCCGAGCAAGGACAAAATTACAAGAGGCTGGAATTTAATACTCCTATTGGTTAATTAATACCGACCAATCCCATCGCCATCTCAATTGAGATATGACGGGCAAGGAAAGCGGTGGAAAGGGGGAAAAAAGGAGGGATAGATGGATAGATGTGATGATAAAGGGATTCCCATCATCAAACGGATTACCTATGGGCTGGGATGGTGTAAGATTGGTGGCATGTCTAATGTTCGAGTGCTTATGAATAATGGATAAGTGAAATGTGAGATATTTATAGTGAGTAAAAAGTGAAAAAATTCATTAATGTAACCATATACAGAATAACATTCCATATTCAACATGATCATAAACCAACATAATATTCTCCTCAGTGACTAATGTGTATACTCTACTTATGACCATCTCAATAGACACTAGCATAGAAATGCTTTAACCTCAAGATTGTTAGAAACATTTCTCTAAACATTTTTCATCAATATATATATATATATATATATGCCCCCAAGGGGTGGTCCATTCCTAGAGAGTTACACTGCTAAAAATTGTGCTGGTGATTGCTCTATATACACGTTTTGCTCATACTGCGGGTTGGCCTTTGCCCTATGCCTTCTTAGTATCTAAGAGCCTATATGGGATGACAGTTCTTCCCCATAGTTCAATCCATTAGGAGTCTTACTTCCCATGTCAATGATATGTTTGGACTCCTTGATCCTAAGTTGTGCCTCTCGATCCCCACCTCTAATACTCCTGGGTATCTTATCAATGCCAAAAAACTTTAGGCTTCCATTGTTGCAATTATGGCTTTCTTCATAATGGCGAGCCATTGGGTAATTATGGTCTTTGTTGTTAATAGCACGTAGGTGCTGTAGAATCCTTCCCTTAAGTGGATTCTTCGTACTGCCCACGTACTTGAGGCCACAAGGGCACTCAAGCACGTAGACCACGAAATCTGTATTGCAGTTTATTTGGTGTTGGATTGTTCTCATTTGGCCAGTCCCTATCTGATAATCCTTCCTTGATTTCCCATTACGATCACACTTGCAGTTACCGCAAGTCGAGAAGCCTTTAGGGATAGGGGGCCATTTATTTTTAGGTGGTTCATCAAGGTAACTGTGTACAAGTCTGTCTTTCAAGGATCGTGCCCTACGATATGTTACTTGTGGTTTTTTACCCACCAGTTCTCCAATAATGGGGTCGGAGACCAAAAGTCTCCAGTTCGCTTTCATAACTTTTTCTAGTGCCCATGCTCCCCTACTAAAGTTCGTAATCATGCGGGGGGCGTTTGGTTGATTCTTATTGCTGCTTTCTTGTCTTTTTTTGTCACTGATAGATATCCTAAACAGGACTTCTTCATGGCTCAGGTCTTGGACCTTATTCTGGGCGCTTGTCAGTGTTTCCTTATCGTATCCCCTGTCCCTGAAACGTTCCAACATTGCTTTCTGTTCGGCCTCATAGTCAACATCTGCACTGCAATTGCGGCGAGCCCTCAACAGCTCCCCATACGGGATGCTTCTCTTCAGTGGGATAGGGTGATGGCTTGTTGAGTGCAACACTGCATTGTCAGCTGTTGCTTTACGAAATAAACGTGTAGTTATTTCGCCTTCCTTCACCTCAACTGCCACATCCAAAAATTCACAGTATGTATTACTGATAGTATACGTAAAGTGAAGGTTAAGATCATTAACACCAAGATGCTTGATGAACTGTCTGGCTAATATTTCGGGGCCGTTCCAAATTATAAATAGGTCGTCGATGTACCTGACCCACATCAAGATGTGGTCAGTATACATCTCCGATCCTTCCGACCAGACGACCTGTTCCTCCCACCAGCCCAGGAAAAGATTCGCTAGGCTGGGGGCAAAACAGGTCCCCATCGCGGTCCCAGATCGTTGTCGGTATACCGCTTTCTCAAAGAGAAAAATATTCTCTTGTAAACAGTATAGCATCATAGTTTTAAGCATTGCATTGTGCTCATAACAATCCACATGTCGACTTCTTAGGTAATGCATGCATGCTTCTACTCCTTTCACTTGATTAATACACGTATAGAGTGAACATACGTCCATACTGATCATTAAATAACCATTCTCCCATTTCAGATCATGTAATTTTTTCAGAAAGTCAGTACTGTCCCTGCAATACGAATTCAAAGTAAGTACATATTCATTCAGATATAAATCCAAAGATTTGGAGGTATTCTCCAATAGCCCCCCATTGGAGGACACAATCGGACGCCCTGGTGGTGTGGTGGGGTCCTTATGGATCTTCGGGAGAAAATATATACAGGGAATTCGGGGATTGTCCTTTTTCAAAAATTTGTATTTGTCCGTATCTAGTAGTCCTGTATGATACCAGCCTCCAAGTAATATGTGATAGTCTTTGATGGTTTTC
Source organism: Lissotriton helveticus (assembly GCF_964261635.1). Lineage (NCBI taxonomy): Eukaryota > Metazoa > Chordata > Amphibia > Caudata > Salamandridae > Lissotriton > Lissotriton helveticus. The sequence continues at coordinate 684,889,452 of NC_136073.1, forward strand.
TTGTATTGTTCCCAGTTGATCACTTCATAGCATGAGGCGTCATTCAATTGTCTTGTGGCCTCCATTTTATAATCCTTATAGTTCATCACCACAACATTGCCCCCCTTGTCGGAGGGCTTGATCACAATAGAGGCATCCTCCTCCAACAGTTTCAGAGAGTTTCTTTGTTCTTTAGTCAAATTATCCCATTTAGAGTTTTTAAAATTGCTTCGTGTTTTCTTCAGTTCAGTTACCACTGCTTGACTGTAAGCCTCTATATTGTCATATGGGACATTTGGATTAAATTAAGCCTTTAGTTTTAAGCCACTATGTTGTACTTGTCTATTCGTTACGCCACATGCCCCTAGAACAACGTGATCACTTCTCTCATTTTCATCCGCAATTTCCAACTGATACATGTCCCTTAGGAGTTCAATATCCCGTACCTGTAAATTTATATCTGGAGATTCCATTGTAATCGTTGTTGTAGGTTTTGAGCTTGATTTCATGGCATACACTTTCAGTAGTTTTAATTTTCTGATGTATAGAAAAAGGTCTACCCTTGTATCTACATAGTCCAAGTTTACACTGGGGCAGAAGGATAATCCCAATTGTAGCACTGATATTTCCAGCGGGTTCAATACTCTATTTGAAAGATTCACAACAGTTTTGTTTTCCCCACTGTTACCAAGCCTGGATTTGCACATTTTATTGTATCCGTGTAGTCTTTTTAGTCGTCTTCTTCGTGTGCTGTTCCGCGTCCTTTGCCTTTTCCTCTTTTTGCGCTCTTCCCTCTGGATGCCTGTCCCCTGGTTTGTACCCTGTTTTGCTGACTTTTGTCGTTCTTCTGTTTGAGGATTTCGAACTCGTGATGAAAAGTCAGAGGGCGTATTCCTAAAGGGATCCTTGAGGTACGGTCTTCTACGTCAGTGCTTGCATCTGAGCTTGACCCAGTGGATATTGTTGTCGTTTTCTTATTGGCCCAATTGGCCCTTATATTCTTTTGTGCTGTATCGTATTTTTTGGCATAGGTTAATATGCGTCCTTCTGCATAATCTAGTTTGTCCCTAAGGAATTTCCTTTGCTTCCTCTGCTTGATTGTTTCTTCGTAGTCTTGTAATTTCTTTGGGAGTGTTTTGATAAATTCTTCAAAGCTTTTCTCCGTTTTATATTTTTCTAGGTCAGCTCTGAGACTCGATAATTCCTTTCTTGTGGCTTCTAGATCAATTTGTGCATATTTTACCAGCATTTCAAGCATGCCTTTGCATGTTTTGGCCATATATTGTGCCCACTCAGTAAGCAAGTTTTTGTCAGGATTGTCATACGTTGGGACTATACTTATTCTCAATCCCCTAGGGACTCTACCGACTTCCACGTAGTTTGTAAGGGAAGCTACTTCCCACCATTTGTTGATTTCGCGTTTACTTAGTCTTTCCAGAAGAGCTAGTTTTTGTTTTAAGGTGGAGTCGCGGCTGTTTGGAATTGCACCAGTCGTCACAATCACCGGCGCAGTCTCTTGCTCTTCACTAAATAGGGACAGGGCTTCGGCTTTCCTCGCTGTCTCCCATTCACTCATCACTTAATCGTAAGTCTCTTCGCGCCACACTGATTAGATGCGGCTGCCGCAGTTGCCTCTATACATCGATTGTTCTAGCGCGCGTGGTGTTGGCGCCGGGGCAGAGGCACAATAGCGTGTATACTGGGAAGTACTGGGTCGGCAGTCTCAAACGAAACACGCTCCCCCCGCACTAACTTTCACACAGATATTGGCTTACCCGTCTTCTTCCAAAATGTATTTCTCGAGAGGCGGTCGGAATCGCTTCAATCTTCTCTCACTACAGGGTGCTGCTCGAGCGATCCACGACCAATCACCGCTGGTGTCGTCGGTAGTAGCAGCCGCTACTCTTAATCTCCACAACTTCCCAGTCCCGTTAATCAAAAGGACGCAGAGACGACACACCAAGAGAACTTTTGCACAAACCCTTTATTGTGCACTCGTGTAACAAGGACGACGCGTTTCGGCGTTAGCCTTTATCAAGTAGCCACCATTTTGTGTTTAACACTTATATAAGTCCATCAACCATGTTTTAATTCATATACATAAAGAAAATACTTTCATTAGTTGCATTTCATATATACACATATTTACACTTATAAATTGTGTCACATTTTTGTAATTATTCATGTTGATGTCTAATATGTGCATGGGACATGGAAAGCGACTTTTGCCCAAGGGAATACTACTATCCTCCCCTCTGCGATCGAGAACTACACAATCGCTAAACAGGTCGGGAAATGTAGTCAAAGGTTTCTATGCCCGCCCCTATTATTGGCTCCATGCGTATAGACTACACGATAGCCAGGAAAGCCGGGAAATGTGGTTTAATAACCACATCGTGATTCGGAGTTCACACCCTGGGGAGTTTATACTAGCCTGCTAGGGAAAAGGATATATTAGAATCCTAACTCAAATCGGCCTATGCATCTGTTTATAATGTAACAGGAGTACATAACAGGTGTTTTTGCAACTCGGGAGCTCCCGTTATATACATATTGTATAGACCGTTGCTCCGAGCAAGGACAAAATTACAAGAGGCTGGAATTTAATACTCCTATTGGTTAATTAATACCGACCAATCCCATCGCCATCTCAATTGAGATATGACGGGCAAGGAAAGCGGTGGAAAGGGGGAAAAAAGGAGGGATAGATGGATAGATGTGATGATAAAGGGATTCCCATCATCAAACGGATTACCTATGGGCTGGGATGGTGTAAGATTGGTGGCATGTCTAATGTTCGAGTGCTTATGAATAATGGATAAGTGAAATGTGAGATATTTATAGTGAGTAAAAAGTGAAAAAATTCATTAATGTAACCATATACAGAATAACATTCCATATTCAACATGATCATAAACCAACATAATATTCTCCTCAGTGACTAATGTGTATACTCTACTTATGACCATCTCAATAGACACTAGAATAGAAATGCTTTAACCTCAAGATTGTTAGAAACATTTCTCTAAACATTTTTCATCAATATATATATATATATGCCCCCAAGGGGTGGTCCATTCCTAGAGAGTTACACTGCTAAAAATTGTGCTGGTGATTGCTCTATATACACGTTTTGCTCATACTGCGGGTTGGCCTTTGCCCTATGCCTTCTTAGTATCTAAGAGCCTATATGGGATGACAGTTCTTCCCCATAGTTCAATCCATTAGGAGTCTTACTTCCCATGTCAATGATATGTTTGGACTCCTTGATCCTAAGTTGTGCCTCTCGATCCCCACCTCTAATACTCCTGGGTATCTTATCAATGCCATAAAACTTTAGGCTTCCATTGTTGCAATTATGGCTTTCTTCATAATGGCGAGCCATTGGGTAATTATGGTCTTTGTTGTTAATAGCACGTAAGTGCTGTAGAATCCTTCCCTTAAGTGGATTCTTCGTACTGCCCACGTACTTGAGGCCACAAGGGCACTCAAGCACGTAGACCACGAAATCTGTATTGCAGTTTATTTGGTGTTGGATTGTTCTCATTTGGCCAGTCCCTATCTGATAATCCTTCCTTGATTTCCCATTACGATCACACTTGCAGTTACCGCAAGTCGAAAAGTCTTTAGGGATAGGGGACCATTTATTTTTAGGTGGTTCATCAAGGTAACTGTGTACAAGTCTGTCTTTCAAGGATCGTGCCCTACGATAAGTTACTTGTGGTTTTTTACCCACCAGTTCTCCAATAATGGGGTCGGAGACCAAAAGTCTCCAGTTCGCTTTCATAACTTTTTCTAGTGCCCATGCTCCCCTACTAAAGTTCGTAATCATGCGGGGGGCGTTTGGTTGATTCTTATTGCTGCTTTCTTGTCTTTTTTTGTCACTGATAGATGTCCTAAACAGGACTTCTTCATGGCTCAGGTCTTGGACCTTATTCTGGGCGCTTGTCAGTGTTTCCTTATCGTATCCCCTGTCCCTGAAACGTTCCAACATTGCTTTCTGTTCGGCCTCATAGTCAACATCTGCACTGCAATTGCGGCGAGCCCTCAACAGCTCCCCATACGGGATGCTTCTCTTCAGTGGGATAGGGTGATGGCTTGTTGAGTGCAACACTGCATTGCCAGCTGTTGCTTTACGAAATAAACGTGTAGTTATTTCGCCTTCCTTCACCTCAACTGCCACATCCAAAAATTCACAGTATGTATTACTGATAGTATACGTAAAGTGAAGGTTAAGATCATTAACACCAAGATGCTTGATGAACTGTCTGGCTAATATTTCGGGGCCGTTCCAAATTATAAATAGGTCGTCGATGTACCTGACCCACATCAAGATGTGGTCAGTATACATCTCCGATCCTTCCGACCAGACGACCTGTTCCTCCCACCAGCCCAGGAAAAGATTCGCTAGGCTGGGGGCAAAACAGGTCCCCATCGCGGTCCCAGATCGTTGTCGGTATACCGCTTTGTCAAAGAGAAAAATATTCTCTTGTAAACAGTATAGCATCATAGTTTTAAGCATTGCATTGTGCTCATAACAATCCACATGTCGACTTCTTAGGTAATGCATGCATGCTTCTACTCCTTTCACTTGATTAATACACGTATAGAGTGAACATACGTCCATACTGATCATTAAATAACCATTCTCCCATTTCAGATCATGTAATTTTTTCAGAAAGTCAGTACTGTCCCTGCAATACGAATTCAAAGTAAGTACATATTCATTCAGATATAAATCCAAAAATTTGGAGGTATTCTCCAATAGCCCCCCATTGGAGGACACAATCGGACGCCCTGGTGGTGTGGTGGGGTCCTTATGGATCTTCGGGAGAAAATATATACAGGGAATTCGGGGATTGTCCTTTTTCAAAAATTTGTATTCGTCCGTATCTAGTAGTCCTGTATGATACCAGCCTCCAAGTAATATGTGATAGTCTTTGATGGTTTTCTTGTATTGTTCCCAGTTGATCACTTCATAGCATGAGGCGTCATTCAATTGTCTTGTGGCCTCCATTTTATAATCCTTATAGTTCATCACCACAACATTGCCCCCCTTGTCGGAGGGCTTGATCACCATAGAGGCATCCTCCTCCAACAGTTTCAGAGAGTTTCTTTGTTCTTTAGTCAAATTATCCCATTTAGAGTTTTTAAAATTGCTTCGTGTTTTCTTCAGTTCAGTTACCACTACTTGACTGTAAGCCGCTATATTGTTGGTATAATATGTTGGTTTATGATCATGTTGAATATGGAATGTTATTCTGTATATGGTTACATTAATGAATTTTTTCACTTTTTACTCACTATAAATATCTCACATTTCACTTATCCATTATTCATAAGCACTCGAACATTAGACATGCCACCAATCTTACACCATCCCAGCCCATAGGTAATCCGTTTGATGATGGGAATCCCTTTATCATCACATCTATCCATCTATCCCTCCTTTTTCCCCCTTTCCACCGCTTTCCTTGCCCGTCATATCTCAATTGAGATGGCGATGGGATTGGTCGGTATTAATTAACCAATAGGAGTATTAAATTCCAGCCTCTTGTAATTTTGTCCTTGCTCGGAGCAACGGTCTATACAATATGCATATAACGGGAGCTCCCGAGTTGCAAAAACACCTGTTATGTACTCCTGTTACATTATAAACAGATGCATAGGCCGATTTGAGTTAGGATTCTAATATATCTTTTTCCCTAGCAGGCTAGTATAAACTCCCCAGGGTGTGAACTCCGAATCACGATGTGGTTATTAAACCACATTTCCCGGCTTTCCTGGCTATCGTGTAGTCTATACGCATGGAGCCAATAATAGGGGCGGGCATAGGAACCTTTGACTACATTTCCCGACCTGTTTAGCGATTGTGTAGTTCTCGATCGCAGAGGGGAGGATAGTAGTATTCCCTTGGGCAAAAGTCGCTTTCCATGTCCCATGCACATATTAGACATCAACATGAATAATTGCAAAAATGTGACACAATTTATAAGTGTAAATATGTGTATATATGAAATGCAACTAATGAAAGTATTTTCTTTATGTATATGAATTAAAACATGGTTGATGGACTTATATAAGTGTTAAACACAAAATGGTGGCTACTTGATAAAGGCTAACGCCGAAACGCGTCGTCCTTGTTACACGAGTGCACAATAAAGGGTTTGTGCAAAAGTTCTCTTGGTGTGTCGTCTCTGCGTCCTTTTGATTAACGGGACTGGGAAGTTGTGGATATATATATATATATATTCACTGAAAAAACCATAGGTTTCAGGCCTTATATAGTTAGGAATTAGCTTTTAAAAAACCTTTGAAATTCACTCAAAAAACTATAAGTTTTAGGGGTGTTATAGTTAGCTGGACATTTCACTCATACAAAACCATTGAAATTGCTCCTATATAGTTAGTCGTACTAACTATATTTCGCACACCCGCAATCCACTGCTGATGATGTCACATATTAGATGATTCATATAAGGCCTGAACCCTATGGTTTTTTCAGTGAATTTCAAAGGTTTTTTAAATGCTAATTCCTAACTATATAAGGCCTGAAACCTATGTTTTTTTCAGTGAATTTGCAAGGTTTTTTAAATGCTAATTCCTAACTATATAAGGCCTGAAACCTATGGTTTTTCAGTGAATTTGCAAGGTTTTTTAAATGCTAATTCCTAACTATATAAGGCCTGAAACCTATGGTTTTTAAGTGAATTTGCAAGGTTTTTTAAATGCCGATTCCTAACTATATAAGGCCTGAAACCTATGTTTTTTTCATTGAATCTCAAAGGTTTTTTAAATGACAATTTTTAAATGTATTAATTGTTATTTTTTTCATACTGATTTACTACATTTTTGCAGGCAGGTGTTCAGAGGGCACGCCCCTTTTTTACAACACTCTGCAGCGCAACCCCTGGCGTGTTTGCAGAGGAGGAACTAATTCCCCTTGCATACTGGGGGTCCCTGGGGGGCAACTAGCCCACCAGGAGCCTCCAGTATAAGCCAGGGAGCTGCTTTACAGAGAGGTGTAATGAGGCCACACCCTTTTTTACACCTCTCTGCAGCGCAACCCCTGGCGTGTGTGCAGAATAGGAACTAATTCCCCTTGCATACTGGGGGTTCCTGGGGGCCAAGTAGCCCCCCAGGAGCCTCCAGTATGCGCCAAGGGGCTGCGTTGCTTTGCCCTGGGGGCGGCGGTCCCCAGGGCAGTGTGGGGGGGATTGTGGACCCCCACACTTCTTTATCACTATGCCGCCGCGATTTGGTCCCCCCGGGGGGTAATTTAAAAAAAAACAGACCAGGTTTAAAAATAAAAAAATGTGGGCCTTTTTTGTCCTTGTGGGACCACCTGGGCAGGCCTAGGGGGTCAGGGTGTATCTACCCTGCCCCCTTTTTGTGTTCTTCACGTTTGTTTTTCTGCTTTCTTGTGCCTCGGTTTATCGAGCACAAGATGGATGCCAACACTTCCTGGTTAGAAATGTTGACAGCCAATGAGCATGCAGCTTTCTCGGGAAGGTATGCTGATTGGCTGCCACTGTCTGTCAACACACCAAACCAGTAAAAATCGCGGGGTACGCGTACCGTGCGCGTACGGTACGCGTACACCGCGATTTAAAAAAAAAAAATATTCATTTTGGGGGGCCTGGGGGGTCCTTGTGGGACCCCCTGAGCAGGCCAAGGGGGTCAGGGTGCTTCTACCCTGTCCCCTATTTGAGTTCTACACGTTTGTTTTTCTGCTTTCCTGTGCCTCAGTCTACCGAGGTACAAGATGGCTGCCAACAATTTCTGTTTTGGAGTGTTGACAGACATTGGCAGCCAATCAGAATGCAGCTCGTACTCGGGAAGGTACAGAGTACAGTAAGCTTACAGTAAGCTTATATAGATATATACATTTTTTCAAATTCAGTTTTCTCAACATCTACTGGAGGGATTTACACAATTTAAACAAAAGGCCGAACTGCGTACCAGTCCCTACCATTTTGCCAAGTTTGGTGTAATTCCGTTGTGCGGTTCGGGCTGTAGCCGTGTCTAATTGTTCTATGGAAAATAACATGGGGAAAACACGTTTTGGGACCCCCCTTTTCTCTCAGCCCCCCACTTGACGAATCCCCCCAAAACTTTCAGGGAAGGAGCGGGCCATCTTCTTTGAGAAATTCGCGGAGATTCATCAACCGGCACCAAAATTATTCCCAATAGAATGTTGCGGATTTCCTATGGAAACTAGGTCCTAACTATATATACCTACTGGCGACCGCCAGTAGGTAATATATATATATATATATATATATATATATATATATATATATATATATATATATTTATTCAAAATCACAAGTTCCATCGGAACAAACTGGAACACGCAACAGGTTCTGCACTGGCAATTTATTGACCTCAAGCAAACACGTTTCAGAATTCTCCTTTCTCAATGCTGGTATGCTGGTACAAATATAGAGGATGTCATTTTCAAGTTGTTAAATGTATCTTGACTAGTCCCCATTCAATAATAGTTTGTGGCAAGTAAAAGAGGACTCACAATTTTAGTAAAATACTCAGTTTTCAATCGGCCATCTTTGCATGTAATGTCTAATATTTGTAGTCCCAGTGGAAATAGCTCACAATAGTGCATGGCCACGTTTTATAAATGTCTCTTCCTCAATCATGTCCCAAATGGGTTGCCACTTAACTCCATAGAGACAGTGTCTCTTACAAATCATAAATTGCTCCATGTGCCCTTCGTCAGGCATCAAGGCTAGTTCGCACAGCACATACTTGTAAGTGAACTTGAAAACAACATCCTCTATGTTTGTACCAGCATTGAGAAAAGGAGAATTTTGAGACCCGGTTTTTTCTTTGCACCCCCTTCACCACACGCTGCAAAACTGCCCAACCTCTGCCACTGTATGAGGGTCGTTAGTCTGCATAGTTTCGTGGAGATTCGTACAAACTGGTGCAAAGCTATTAAGCGGCAAAAATCTGAGGAATTCCAATCCCTGGTAACCTAACTATATCTATAGAGCTAAAAGTCTCTGAAATACCCAAATAAAGGTTACTCCGCTAACTATAACTTGTAGGTCTTGTGCACTTTTGCACATTGACCCCAGACCATTACTGGAGTAATAATCTCATTATTAATTGAAGTAAATACATATACTTATGGCCTCTCTAGGAATTTCACAGTCAGTAGTTTGTTGCAATGAAACGCATTGTTCTGGCCCTTTCTGAGCATTTTACCATTAGGCTCCTGAGGGAATTCTTTGCTGTAATTTTGAATTGTACTGCAAGCCACAGAGCCAGCATTGTACAGTTCACTGAACAGCTGTGCTCCTATGTAGAAATTGTCCTCATAAAGGTTCTAAACTTTATTAAGGACTGATTGAGAAAGCTCCTATAGAGTTTAACTAATTCTCAATTTGGAAAGGGAACCTGCATGATTTATACTGGAATTCTTTCCAGTGTACACTCTCCAGCTATATGCATAACCAGAGGATCTCTCGCACAAAAGGCACAGCTTGATGCTGAGCCATAACAAGCTCCTTTGCTTGGTATGTACAGGCTGAACAGCAGCTGCTTTTTGTACAGGAACAGCAACTTATTGGCTCATGTATTCTTCCTTGGGGTAGTTAAACACCTCTAGAAACTGAGGACTAATGTCCCACAGCGGGATGAATTTTCGTCAATCTGTAGCAATGCTGCAACGTTATGACTGAAATGCTGCATATACTGTTGAGTCAAAAAATGATATCTGGGCATGACAGATTGGAAGCTGGGTTTTGCCCAAACTCTACACGTATACCAACCAGTGAGACTGCTCTGTTGGTGTGTGCAAAGTCCTATGAGCAGCTTAAGGCTCCAAACCTTTTTCAGCTCCCTTTGTGAAGTGTGAGTCCACAGGTGTGCCCTAAAATGAGGCCCTAGAGTAATCCATCAATAATGTTTCCTGGGCCAAATGCTGGTTGTCTTATATGTAAGACTGGCTGATTTTTCACATCTAGG